>NC_071575.1:35376268-40176268 GCF_024509145.1 Vidua macroura | reverse complement strand
ACACAGCACAAAGCAACATCTTTACAGTGTATGTGTGTATACAGGGAGGGAAGCAGGAGGTTTTTCTACCTTAGCAAGGGGAAGCAGCTCAGTAAAGGTTCACATAAGCATCAGAGCTGCTGCATGGGAGAGGGCTGATTATGTGAAAGGCACAGGGGAAGAAGGATGAGGAAGGAAAGTGACAATTCACCCTTTTGGTGGCAGCAAGCTGTTACTTTGGAGCAGCTGCCCATGGACTGCAGCTAGTGGTGCTTAACAGCACATAAACAGAGCAAACACTATTATGGAAGCATCTGAGGCCTTGCTTGACAAACAATGTATTACTGAGAATAGCATGAATGTAATTCTGTTTACAGAATGGCCTTTAAATAGGAGAATTGCCCAGCACAAGGGAGGACAGCTTGAATGCTTCACACACATGATACTCTGCCTCAGAGATGCTTTCTTACAGCTACAATCAGTCAAGCAGACAATGGTCAGCCATTTCAATCTCTTATTGCAATGATTCTCCACCTAGCATCAGTGTCTCTTCTAAGATATTGCAATAGATACAGCAATGGCAAGAATACCTACTCAGATCACAGATGCAATTCCTCCCAGGCAAGACAAGAAAGTATTTAAAACATGATTTTAGAAAGATCCTTGACTTCTGAAATGAGCTTTTTTCAATAATTCTATGTAGTTCTTTCAATAGCCAATGTTGAATGTAGATTAATTTATCCATTACAATATCTCTTGTTATATTGCATATTAATGATATCAAATGGATCTTAAGCTAATGAACAGGATAATTTGAGGCAATTGTCTGCGACAGAAAAACCTGGATTTCCTAGAACTGGAGGTCCATGTCTTCTCTGACTTCTGTGAAATAGAAAATCATGATACCTCTTTGTCTGGACTTCTTAGTGAAAACAATTTCTTTTTCAGCTCTCCTCTCCTCTTTTGCTCTTTCTCTGAGTCACGTCTCTTGGTGTGTGAAATCTCAACTTTTGCATCTTCATTATAGCCACATGAGTAATTTGTAGCTGAGCTACTACACCAAAAAAACAGAAGAGGTACCAAAATAATTTATCTAGACGTCTTTTTTATCTAAAACCTGAGGAACTGATTTTAAGTCATGAAATATTGTTTGATCCATAATGAACATATTTGGTTTTCTGATGCTTTTTTAAAGAGCCATCAGAAATTCAGATGCATAAAAAGTCTGAAGAAAAGGCAGTAGGACAGATAACGAAGACATGGGTATCTATGATTTGGTTCTTATTGCCATATGAGAGACAAAAATCTTTGTGTTTTTTAGTTTTTTTTAATGAGGAGGTTCTTGGATCTGGCAGACTCATTCCTGTAAGCATTGATGTTTTAATGTGTTAAACATTTTCTCAGGAGCAGGAACTATAACAGGCTTGTCCTACCTGCCAGTGACAGGTAGACACCAGGCTAGAGAGTGGTTTAAGCTCTCCGGTTTCATTTGCCTGCCCACTGAAACTTCTCTGTCAATCAACAGCAAGTTAATGCAGTGTTTTCTGCTTTTACCCTGTTTTTCTCATTTCAACTGTTTTTCCTTTCTTCCCTTGTCTTCTCACACCCCCTGCCCCTCACCTCTGCCTCAGCCCAGCTGGATCTCACTTTTGTGAACTTTTTGGTTTCCTACCTGGAAGTATTCCACTCTTCCAGCTGTCCCCCACCTTTCCTTTGCCCTCCAGAGGCACCTTTCCACATCTTTCCCTCTTTCTTGAGGCTCCTGATGCTCTCTCCACCTGATCTTTCTAGAGATGTTTGCTTTAAATGGTTTTCTTGATTCTCTCCCAATGTCTCAGTCTCCTTCTGTTGCCACATATTCTTGGAAGCTGTGCTACACAAAACAAAGGCAAGAAAAATTACTTTCTACAGCTAGAGAAGAAGAGAAGTTGTTTAGCTAGAACTACAAGAGAAGAGGTGCTTTTCTGAGGATTCCTGTAACAGGCTTGAAGAACAGACATAGCCTTCTCAAATCCTCCAGCACTAGGGATAGCAACACCATCAGATGTGGCACCATCCATTTTACAGATATAGCATTAAAGTAATCATTATTTTAATCTGTACTGTATCTCTCAGGTGTTAAGTCACATTGACAAGCAGAACAAGACTCTTTAACGTGTATACTTTCTGCTGGACAGTGCTTTAAAATGGTAATAGAACACATGCTTTTCATTTAGAAGATTCTTTATTTTACAATCCAGTTCCCTGATTCACTGCTCATCAACTTTTTCAGCCCATTACTTACATAGCTGCAAAACAGTAGGTGTTCTGGAATCCATGGCTGCATCTCATTTGAGAACAAAATATGGGCTGTAACTGTGGATAAAGACCCTATTAAACTAAAATACTAGGCTACCAAGAATGGGCAATATGAAGAAAATGATCTTATTTCCTTTATTAAACACCATCCACTACTAGCCTATGAAAACTGCCAGTGTGCTTCTGCAGTAGGGACCAAAGGAGCTGGACATGGACTGAGAATTCACACTTGCTCATATCTTAGCTGTCATCTTGCCAGGCTTGTCTCCAGACAAAATGCCACAAAGCCATGGGCTGTATCAGAGGGTTTGTCATTCGAATTCTGAAAGCAGCATCTAAACTTTGCCTTGATTTGTATTTCAAAGGTTACAGACTGGACCTCATGGATTGCCTTACCCAGTATGTTTATACAGGCACCAGGAAGGTTTTTTTTAACACTAAACTTGAATTTTTCACAAACTGAGATTTCAGGCTCACTGTGCTGGCACACCAAGAAAGTGTATTTCTCATGAAGGACATGCATGTCTGCAGGTCCTGAGGGTGGCTGCAAAGAGCACAGAAATCTCTTTTACTGTGATGCCTGTCTTGCCACGTCTGAGGGAGAACTGTTCATCGGCAGAAACTACCCAAGTCTCTGCAATGGATCCACTAACAAATCCAAAAGAAAAGAAACTTAGAATAGAAGATAGATTTTTAGGTCTTTCACTATGTCCAGGAATTGTGAAGTAATTTTTTTTTCCCTCAGGAAGTGCTTTTGTCTGCAAAGAAATTAACTGAAAATGAGATTTACTTCTCAGGAGAGGAGGAATAAATGCATGGCAAAATACCAATAGTTTGGACAAGACATTTGTACCTGGATCACTTTTTACTCCTACTGAATGTGAATGTCTCAAGCATTTATGGAAGAAGACTGTAATTTGTGCTTCTTGCCCAAACCAAAATGAATTTTCATAGAAGACAAAAGATTAACATACCAGTTGTCTTCAGCCACATTATCTCTAGGTTTATTTTTGTGGACTGAAAAACAGATCAGATTTTTTTCTGAAACTTGCCCAGGGAAATGCCCTAATTTTTTCATTTGTTTATTCCTAAGGGATAAATGCTGTGTTTTATAGGCAGAAGTAACTTGAAATAAATATATGTCTTGGTTTGGGCATCATAATCATCCATAAAGTTGTCCCAGTAAGTTTCATTAAATATACTGTGTATCATATTTAAAGGAAGAGCTGCTATAACTTCATTAGAAAAACATAATTTTGTTCAAGACAGCTAGTGTTCATTTTTGAGGCACTGCTGCAGCTGCAAACCAGAGAACAGAAACTTGTCTGGGAACTTACATGCTGGCTGCAGGTCGATCCCACTCGTCGTCACTCAGCCCTGGATCATGAAATGGGTGGTTCCGTGCTTTGCCTGGAGGGGACAAACTGCCCTGCTTGGGGCTCCTCCAGTCATAGGCATTGAAGTTGTATCCTGAAGCCTGATAGGTGTGTCCTAAAAAGATGAATTACTAATTTACAGCAATGCATATGCTGAAATGACAGGAAAGCACACCTCTAAAACTGGGTTGTCAAGAACTGTGGAATTTGTCATTGTTACCTAATTTTTTCCTGTAGCCGGATTATTTGACCTAGAATTATGTCTGGAATTAAGTATGTTGTAGAGTTTCTCTTGTGAAAGTCCACTGAAAGCAAAATCTTAAATATATCTAACACTGTTCTTGTACTGTTTAGTCCCAGCTGCTTCTATATTTAAGTTCTAGATACTGCCACAATTTATCAATTACCAATTTGACATCCTAGAGTGAACACAGTAAATAAATCACACATTATGGATGTGTTAAACATGGTCATATGCAACATGCCCAAAATTAAAGCTAAGTTATTAAGGAAAACTGCTTCAGATGTATTGAAAAAACTTTCCAAAGATGCAATAGAAATCCCATGAACTTGGCTTTTTCATGTGCCCTTTTCCTAGGGCTCTGAGAGCTCAGGAAAGGCCTGTCTCACAATGGGCACACATTCCCAAGACCAATGTACACCATCTCTATCACCCATTTCTAAGTGTCTCAATGCTGTGTAAGTGGCATCAGATGGCTTTTAGACCTGCAGAGTTTATATCTGTGTGTTTTTATCATATTAGCAAAGCAGGCATTACTTCATCAGTACTTCTTGTGGTACTGAAACCACATGTAATTTGAATTCCAAGTAGGAAGCAGTTTCCAAGTGATGTATCAAGAAGAACACACGGATCAATGTGTCACAAGCTGATGCTGATCTAGTAAGCAAAATCCATTATGGTAGAACTGATATATATAATATATACATATTTTACATATATATATATATGTGTGTGTGTGTGTGTGCAGGTATGTACATATATATATATATACACACACACCCCCACATATATATGTAATATACTGCACCTTGATATATTACTTTTTTAGCTCTATTGTTGGTGGTTTTTGATGTGCATATTGGGTTAGGAAGTGCCATTTTGTTGATGACTGTTACCACTGCTGCCACCCCTCTAAAGAGGGTAATTTGCTTCCATAAATCAGTTTAGACCTGTCTCCCTCAAATGCTGTGTACCTACAGAGCTGTGAGCATTTTCCAGCAAACTGGCAGATATTAACATAGCCCCAGATTCCAGGAAAGGTATTGGCTGGGAAATGTGACTACTGTGTGGTGAAGGCTCTGGGTTAGTAAAACAGACACATAAGACAAAGGTACAAAATGGGGTATTAATTCAAGGAGAGAAAAGACAGCTCACCAGCATTAAATTGGTAATTAATAGGATAAAGCATTATCTGGTGCTCCAGAAACATCCCCCAAACTCCTCAACTTGCTTAGTCTGTGCTTATTGCCAAGAAGGGTTTGGAGCAAAGCCAAACTCAGCTTGATGGGTCAAGACAGAATAAACTTTAATAGAAATGGGGGCCACCACGACACCAAGGGATAAAGGCACAAATCTGTTTGCACTCAGGCTGTTTAGCAGAGGTGCCATGTATCCAACCAAGTTTGGGCTGATTTCTTCAAGGGAGCTAAAAAAAAATCCGCCTTGAGATACTGGTTCAGCTTTGGCACAGAATCCAACTCATCAGGACTTTGGAAAGCATTCTGGGCCTCAATCCTTTCCACAGCTGAACAATTTGCTCCAAATACATTCAATTCATCCAGAAAATGAGAATTACCATTCCGGCACTTTTTCAGCAATACTTCTTCTTAGAACTTAAAAATATCAGAAGAAAATCTAATACAACTTATTTTGATAAACTGACCAACACAGTTAAGGAAAGGGGTCAAATTCATCCAAATTCCAACTCTAGCGAAAAAGTTATTTGAGGTAAGGATCTATCTGTCCAAATACCTGCCAGGTAATGGGAATACATGCTTCACTGTGGAAAGAAATATTTTTAAAAGAGTTAAATAAAACACTGAAGTTGGGTGTATGTTATTTTTCTTGTTACCTAGAATATTACAAGATGTAATATCCTGTACGATCCTTCACTGCCTAAATAAACATATGTTATAAGATGAAATTATTTGAAAATCCTATATAAAACAATAGTCAGAGAGAGGTGAAAAAATTATCATTATGGAAAATCATGTCTTTAAATGAAATGATTGTTTTTGACAGCTGAGAGTTAGGTGTTAGTACTGCAGGAATGCGAAAGAAGCAAAAGATTTACAAATCATAGGCAATGACTAATGTTGCCCTTGAGCAGTTTATAATAAATCTGTTGTCATTTAAAAATTAATGCATATGGGCATCAAACTCATGAACATCTCCAGAATGTTCTGTGCCTTGCATTGATCTTTATTTGAAGGATAAACTCATTTAGTTGTGGATGAGCTATGGACCAAACTATTCAGATGTCAGTAAAGCTAACAAAAGCCTGTTAATATATTGATAAATGCTTTGTAACACATCACTCCTCATGAAAGAATGAATCTGAGGCCAGCCAAGTGCAAGAAATCATGCTGCCTGCCGAGGTGTGTGGTCATAATGAGACAGCAGCACATTATAAAGTACAGGGTTAAAAAGTACAGATAGAAAGTTCTACTTAGGGCAACGGAAAGTCAACCATGAAGGCAATAATTCCTGCCTTAAATGTTGATTGTATTTTTGACAGTACCTTGATTTCCAAAGCTGGTATCAATACCGGAACCATCCCATGACTCTACTGCGCTGTCGACACTTGGGACAGTAGTGGAATAGATGTCCGAGAGCTTGCCAGATTTCTGTGCAGTAGAACTTTCATCTTCAGCATCGCTCAGCTCACTCACGTGACCCACAGGCACAGAAAATTTCTTGGGACTGGTAGCTGAATAGGATTATATAAAAAAAGCAGATGATCCTTGCTTTACTGCAGTTCTGAGAATCTGGTTTTTACTCCTGACACCAAGCTTTTCCATGGATGGGCTAAATGCTTGTTAATCTGCAGTAACACGTGCATTAAGGACCATGGACCGTACCCTTAGCCACACTCACCATCTGTTTGCTTCTTGATTTTTAAGGTGACAGTTTCTCCTGCCATCTGTAACAAATGAATGGCTTCACTCAGAGGTTTTCCTTTCAGACTGCTACTATTTATTGCTAGGATTCTGTCTCCTATGTGAATTGCCCCAGTCCTAAAATAAGAGAGAAGTAAAACATTGAGAAGAGAATGAAAAAGGCAAAAAAGGCAATTTCTTTGCATTTTGGAGCATTAAAGTCTCGTCTCCCTGTCTTTCTTTTATTTCGCTTTTATTGCCGTGTCACAGAGTAATTCTTTTGTAAGAAACACTTAAAGCAAGTCACCTTTGTTGTAGTGACAATAGCAGAGCTGAGGCATGATGTGGATTTCTGTGTTACTGTGACAGTTGAATTAATCACCTGTGGATGATATTCACTGCAGCCCACCTGCTCAAGAGCAATCTCAGACAGCTTGATAAGTTCTAAAATGAAGGACTCACAACATAAAAAAAAGCAGTGTAAGCAAGCAACCAGCTATTTCACAAACCTGGCCTTCAGGATGGGTCAATCAAGAAAAGAAAATAAATTATTTTTGTGCAAATGGTTCTGGCTGTGCACAGTATCATGTTTTGTGTGCTCTCTGAAACCACCACCAAAGGTGAAACCACCAATGACTCAGCCAATCTGAGAAGTAACAGATGACAAAAATCCTTGTAATTTCCATTATTTTCTATCACTTACCATGAGGAGCATTTCTGCTCCTCTGATAATGCTTCCTATGGTGTATGTAAGTGCACATACAGATGCAGTGGCAGAGAAGTGTATGATGAGTTCAGATAAACTTTACTTATTTACTTTCTTTACTTATTTGACTATACAATGCTATTGGTTTTAAAAGACTGCTGAAACGTTTCTGTGACTGAGCAGTTTGACTGATTAGGTTTTCCTTGGTGATCTATAATAAGGACCACAATCCTCTGCCTTTTATAGTATGTACATCCTGCTCATGCTCCTGGAGCTGGCAATGATCAAAAACAACAGCAAAAAGATTATGAACTCAGATTTGGAGAATTATAAAAAAATCAGTTGCTAACCCATGAAAATTAGGGTTTTTAGGTAAACAAAACTAATCTCTATCTTGACAGAGAGAACATTAAAAATAATTTTCTTTCCAACTTACCTTTCAGCTAATCCTCCTTTCGTAAGGCTGGAAATGATTATGGGATCAAAGGGCTCTTCAGTACCAGAGATTGTAATTCCAAGAGGCCCACCATAGCGCTTGAGCTCAACAGTATAAATAATTGCTCCAGAGCTCTCCTGTTCATCTGCAATAAATGCCAAGGGGATGCAATTGGTTTCTTACGAAAGAAGCAATGAAAAAAATAGCATATTCAGTCTAGTGACTGGTAATCAAACAACATTATCAAAGGATCACATTTCAGATACAATTCTTAATCATATTCTACCGGATTATTTTCTAAAAAAATTAATTACCTATTATGCAAAATTTTATTGCCAAAACCTGGACACAAGTTTGACAGAAAACTCCTCTCATTCTGTTAAGACTAAATTTTACTCTCTTTAAAATCTTAGATCTCCTTTCCTATTAAACTAAAACTTAAGGCTATTTTGTTACAGAATCACAGATTGATTGAAGTTGAAAAGGATCTCTGGATGCCACCTTGTCCAACCTCCTTGGACGAGCAAGGACAACTACAGCTGGTTTCCCAGGGTTGTGCCCAGCTGGCTCTTGAATATCTCCATGGGTAGAAACTCCACAACCTCTCTGTAGAACCTGTGCCAGCGTTTGGTCACTCTCAAAGTAGTGTTTGCTGACACTAACAGAACCTCATGTGTTTCAGTTTGTGTTCATTCCCTCAGGTCCTGACACTGGGCACCACTGAGGAGAGCCTGGCTCTGTCTGCTTTACACCCTAATAAGATTCCCCCTTTGAGCCTTCTCTTCTCCAGGCTGAATGGTCCTATCTCCCCCAGCCTTTTCTCAGAAGAGAGATGCTCTGGCCTCTTCATTACCTTTGTGACCCTTTGCTGGACCTCATCCACTGTATGTCCATGTCTGTCTTGTACTGGGGAGCCCATGGACTGGGCCCATGGAGCACTCCAGAAATCTTTCTCCAGTGCAGAGCAGGGGAGAAGGATTACCTCCTTTGACCTGCTGGGCAAGCTCTGCCTTTTGCAGACCAGGAGGCTGTTGTCCTTATTTGCCACAGTGTCACATTACTAGAGAAAAGGCAAGTTACTACTATGGTATAAATACTGATACTCATCTGTTTCTTGAACTGAATGGAAGATATTTAAAATTAAAGGTAATCCGAAAGTTCTGAACCCAAACGTTCTTAAAAGAATTCTGGGAAAAGTCAGAAGTCATTATAAGATGAGCAGCTGTATTCATAAAATAGTCCATGTTTTTGATGGACATGTTTTGAGCTTTTTGTAACAGAATCAAAAATGTCTTCTGTATACTGAATTATCAACTAAACTGAATAGTAAGTCCATTAGATATTATTACATTACGTAATTCGCATTATTTTGAAGTTTTATCTCACCAAACAACAATCAGAACTGTAAAAGAATCCATCACCTGAGTAAATTTAAATACAATGTATTTCCTTAAATAACACTCAATAGGTATTGTACCAACAAGAAATGTGCTTGTATTTATACAATGCTCTCTACATATTATTATAAATACCCCAACCGCAGCAAGAGAGCAATCAACTGCAGTATCTTTGAGTTGTAAAGTAATATTTTAAAATTTAAAATGCCAGAATTCTCCTCAAATCAAAATAAAAAATGCTTTATAGCTCATGTTCTGATATTGGAATTCAGCCAGGACGACTGGTCTGGTGGGCAAATTTTCTTAGATCTGTGGGTAATGACATTTTGAGCAGTTCAGTGAATGTGGAAAATGTAGTCTAGGATGCACATTCCATAAATGTTACTAAAACTAACCAAACCAACTTAGAAAATTCAAATGTTATAATTTCTGTTCCTGTAGATAGAAAACCTTAAAAAGGGAAAAAACCCCCAAACCTACACCACTAGTTGCCTCCTTCTAAGAGTTGCCTCCTTCTAATACTAAACATGGTACTTTAGGCAGAACTGGAGGAACACTGATATCTTTGAAGCTACTTTGTTTCTTCCCAATTTTCAGAAAATTTGCATCTTCAGCCCCTCACCTTCCCCTTCCACTCTCTTCTATTTCCTCCTTGCTATCCATGTACAGAAAATGCTACACACCGAGAATCAAAGGAGAGAAGAATTAGTGGTGTTCATTCAGCAAAGAATACAGGGGTTTTAGTGCCTACTTGGGGCATTGCCATCAGTGTTTTGGTACAGTTCACATCAACTGCACTTTATTTGACATGCTCTTTCCAGAAGCACCCAGCTCCCCAGACGCCACTGGAAGCCCCTGTCTGGCACACAGTGGGCTAGCATGCAAGCTGCCACTGCACAGCAGAACCCTGGCAGCTTTGCTTGCTTAAAGCATTTATGGAACAGCCACAAATCCCCTGGGATCTAATGCTGGTACTGTTCATGCAGCTGCGGCATGGCCATGGTACAAGACTTCAACTGAAAGGTGGAAAGTAATGCGCCAAGCTAACTGAAAATTAATAGCCAGCACTTGCTAAAGGGTGACACAACACTAACATTTCTCTGCTATAAACACAAAGTGAATAAAAAGTTACTAACAATCAGCAGCCCTTCCACATGAGAGCTGGAAGTCTATAGATCTCAGTGAATGACTGTAAAGAAGACTGGTCCATTATGTCTGTTTTCTGGTTAGCTGTAGGTCAGAAAACTATTGGCAGAATGTTATGCTGAGCAGAATGTTGGAGCTATTCAAGAAGAGGGCATACATGTGGCCTGAATTCACCAGGAAGGCCAGTTCTGCCATGTGAAAGCAAATAATGGTGATATTCAAGAAAGGGAGCTAGCCATTAGGGTAATCAGGATTTAAGATTGTCCTCAGTTTGGGAAGCTGGCAAGAAGAAAAGGAAAGAGAAAAATTGCTGGAAACATACCTCCATCTGGGTAGAAGACATAACTGAGGTTAGTACCTCATGGTTATGGGTCTCATGTTTTTGAGATTTTCCATCTTTCTTTTCTTGTGATGCAATTGTGGGTAATTCTTGGAAACCAGATTTAATGAAAGTAGATCCTCTGTGCTGCAGTGCCTCTGCTCTGCCCACTGGCCTCTTGCTCATCAAAATAACATCTGACCAATAAGTGACAAGGGCAAAGAGCAGCAGGATCTATATTGGGGAGCACCTGATATGCATCATCCTGCTGTGGCCTCAGCTGCACAGTGGCTCGGAGGAACACAGATCTGAGACCCCCACTCCCTGTCTCACCTTCCTCAAAAAAGCATGCAGTGAAAAATAAAAAGAAGTTTAAATCATAATCTTATTCTGTGTTTTACAAAACATTTTGGAGTGCTCCATGCCTACTTATCAATCAGCATCAGGCTTTTATTTTCTCAGGGAATTTATTATTTTCCTCTGTTGAGTTTGAGCAGCATGTTTTTCCTTTGTGAGAAAAAAAAAAAACTTCCATAAGTAAATTAATGGCAAATGCACAAAGAATTATTTTAACTGAGATATGCTTATAACACCTTTGCTACTGTTATGCCACTAAATATTTTTTCTTTAACACTTGAGGAGACACGCATTTTAAATTTCAAAGTACCTGAAATCTGCTATAAATACTTTCATTTACGCTTTGACACTTAGTCAGCTCTTACAAGAACAAGTTGAACAAAGAATTTTTTTTTCAGTAGCTTTCTGAGTAGCTGTCCAGTTACATTTGAATCTGTTCAGTTACACCAATAATGTCTGGAAAAAACATGGTAGTTGTGCGAGAATCTTGATATAGATATATATCAAGCAATGTGAGTGTGTAAAAGAAAACTGTGGTATAAGAATCCCACTGAGACTAAAATCTGTACCAGATATCATGGTGTGCAATACCTAAGAGAGCAAAGATCTTATTTTCCATGAGTGGAGACTGAAATCTCCATTTCAGTTACAACAACAATTTGCACAAGGTACTAAATGCAGCTGCCTTTGCTTTGTACGATAATACTGAGAAGATATTTTGCTTTCAAAATCGATTAGGAGGGGGAAAGAAAAAGGAAAAGAGTCTTCTAGTGCAATTCTAAACACCACTTCAACAGCTGCACTTAATTTCAAATAATCAAGTGTGGCAGCTTGTGCCTTTTTGCTGTGAGATTGTAAAGAGCTGAAGAGAAGTGAATCTCCAATTTGTGCTTTTGTGTAACACTGTAATATAAACACCAGTAGTAATAGTAGTTATAACTGTCTTACTTCCTTTGCACTGCAATGCATAACAACCCACCTGTTGTCTCTAGGTAGAAATTCTGTTGTCTCTAGGTAGAATCCACAGCGGGGAAAACACAAGACTATTAATAGGTGTAGGTGTAGAAAATTATGGCAGGTCCATTATTCCACTGGGCTGATCAGACATAGTTCCTCCATCAGATATCCAGCACAGTACTACTCACCTTTGAGCATGTGTACAGTTGTACCAAAGTCAAATTTTTAAGTTTATGGACAAAGCACACATTACACCACTTTGCTGGAGAATTGAAGCCTAGGGATTCATGTTTTACTAACCATGATTCCAATTTTAAAAGCAGAGAAAATTCCAATACTCTGGTAAGAAACAGATCAATTTTATATGGCTGCACCTGAGGGCCAACTGTCTTTTCAGTGGACTGAAGACCTAATTTTGCAGTGCAGCTCCTGGAAGCAACATAGGCAGTGAAAAAATTCAACACTTTATATACCATTAAAATTCTTTTTAGGTGGCATTTTCTGATTATCATTAGCATAAACCAGACATGTTCAGAAAAAACATTTCACTAAAATTTAAAAGACATCCCCTATGCTCTAGAAATCCTGAAAATACACACGAATCTGCAATAGTCATTGCTAATACCGGAATTATCTTCGTCTTTGCGGATCTTTAACTTTACAAGGTCCTCACAGTGCTGAAGGATCTGGACAGCATCTTCCATTGAGCAGTTGTCAAGTCGAATATTATCTATTGCCAGCAACTTATCACCCAGTTCGAGTGTCCCAGTTCTGCAAACAAGCAAACAAGCTTACATGAAACTCAAGTAACATTAAAAGAAAGGTATCTCGAAAGGTCTAAACATTATTATAGAAACAAGATAGATTTTTAGGACAATTATTTCTTAATATGCCTTCTATTTTCTAACTTTTCACAAAAGTTTTTAATAAAAAAAAAAAGCGCACAGTCTCTTCACAGTCTCTTACAAGCTCTCTGTTTAACTTGAATTTGGCTGGCTACACATAAACAGATTTTTATTGGGAGCTCTAATGTCTTACCTGTGAGCAACACTTCCTTTCTTGATATCAGAAATAACCAGAGGGTCCCCTGGTTTTCTACTTGATGGAGCTGTAATAAAGAATATATACAGACATTTGGTTTTGTTTCTAGATATGCAGATGGACTAATTTTGACCATAAACCAAAACTTCATACACATTCTTTACTTGCATTATATTCCTCTCCTACCCCTAAATTATCTGAACTTCAGGTAAAAACAAACACCAGCAGCATATTGGCAAGACTGAATACTCCTCAAACAGTAGAAAATTTCAGAATTGCAGCGACTGGTACAAGTGAACTTAGCCTGATATGTCTCAGTTCTGGTTTAGACCAGGACTGAGCCATGTGAAGACAGACATCACAGTACAGCTCCAGTGATCTGTCATAAAATTCTGTGGAGCTGCAACACATAAGGAAGACTTTCTATCATTACAATCTTTCAATGCAACTACTAATGATGATTTTTGCCAGAATAAATCCTGTAATACTGTATCCCTGACCAACAGAGCTGCTCTGAAAAAATACCTAGAGTGGGCTGGTCCACATTCTTTTCATCCACTTCTGTCCCATATAGTGCTTAAGGCAGAGAGGCATCCTGGGGGAGAAGGAGGAATCCACTTCCCGATAAAGGAGATGCTGTGGACAGTGGCCACACACCCCACTGGGCTGATACACTATTATCATGTTTGCACAGGTGTAGCTTACATCACACTGATGTTTGCTTCACTGTAACTCACTGCTTCCTCTGAAGCAACCTGGGCCTCTTTCAATGAGTAACCCTGCCCTTCTGTACTGCTGCTGGACCTTAAGAATTGTGGACTTTTCCCAACTTTGTACTGGGGATACCTACTAGAAGCCCTGCAATTCCAGTCAGTTTAGTAAAACTCCCACCACTCCTCTCCTTGCACACTTAATCTCTTTTTGGAAGAATCTGACATTAATGGTCAATTTTTCTATCTGTCCATCATGGTTAAAAATATGCTCTGCTCTTCAACACCAGGCATTGCAATTCTTTACCAACTTCTGCAAAAGTATTTGACAAGTTTCCCTTAGCCAGGAAATTTGCTCTGCAATTTTACTTGACCTTTAGTTGGCTAGGAAGCAGTTAAATACACCAGAGGAAGACAACAGTGATCACTATCTACTTCCAGATGACTGTTTCTTGAAGTGGCTTCACTGAATGCATTACTTTGGAGGGTTCATCCATTTGCTGACAGAAGACTGCACTGAAGATCTGATATGGCAAGCAGTTAGAATTTGAGGGTGATGAAGACACATTGTTAGACACCTGTGTGGCACATGCTGTCTACCTTTGGGAAGAATATCACCTACAGCTGCTCTGATGTGAACACAGACAGACTTTTGGGACTGTTGACAAGGAGTATGCTGATAATAAAAGATTGCCATGTGGTATAATGCTCTCAGCTCTCCTGAAAGCACTACTTAGTTTTACACATTTAGTGCTCTTCAACAGCCCCATACCATTCCTGCTCTGTGAACTGAGCCCTCTGCATTCTTTCACAGAAGGTACGTTTCCATCAGGCTCCCGTACCTGAACTGACAATCACCCAAAAAGCTGCCCATATTGGAGGATCACCTACAAAATCCTGATGTCAGTTACTTTAGCAGCTCATGAATCTTCTCTTTGATGCAAAATGACAGATCGTCACCTACAGCAACCACATGGTAAATTAGTAATGACATTCCCAACACAATATGCTAACAGGTCTTGTTAACCTTAGCTGCCCTGGCTGAGACAGCCTTTGAATGTCCAAAGGAACTGTTCAGAACTGCTAAACAGCCATATTTCAAATGCAGTGTGAAAGTCCAGAAGACAGACATACAAGGACTTTGAAGAATTTTTAGAAATTTGTCTAAACCAGCATGCTTTCAGGAAATGATTATGTTGCAATTTAGAGAATAGTAATTAACTTTTTGCAGGATATGTAATTTTCATAGCTTGTTTCTCACTTTTATGTCATGGGTCAAATATATTACAATTCCATAATGTACTTGAATCCTTTGGATTTGTTTTACCAATTAGTATCTTGTTAAAATTTTAGAGTATCACTTCAGTGATTTTTTTAATTCTATGTTTTTATTCTCTGGGTTACCTTACTCTGAGGTTATATGCTACCCACTGCAGGCTAGGATTTGAGTCTTGAAATACTTTTTATGAAAGTCTTACAAAATTACCTGAACTTAAGAAAACAGTCCATTATTGTTGTAAAAAGAAGAGAGGAGCAACCAAAATGAGGGAAAGAGCACAGCTCAAAGAGCAGAGCCACAAAGTACATGTGGATGCAAAGATTATGATGCTGCACACAGTTATCACTGTTTCAAACTGAGGAGGTGTGAACCAGCAGTATTTTAAGAGTTCTCCTGGGCTATTACTTGGTCTGCAGAATGAAAGCCTTTTTGTAGGCACCAAACACAGCTCTGTGTGAAATGAATCCCCCCACAATGAAAAGCAGATACACCACACTTTTTTGTTATTGTTCAATGCTCATGGCGTATTTCCTACAAATTATTCGTGTTGCAGAGATAAAATCATTAATTTCCTCCCGAACCTTTGTACCATTTTGTACCAATCTTACCATAGGCTAAGATTGCCTCCCAAGCACTGGTGAACAGATGCTGTCTCCAGCAAGAAGACTGAGGTCTATTACTCTGATTTTACAGATAAGTAAAGGAAATATAGGAAAATTTTGGTCAATGCATGACAATTTTCAGTGAGCAATTTGAGATATCCATGTCGTTACATCTCACAATAGTTTGTAGAATGTAACAGCTTCTATGTCTGAAATATAACTACTGGCATTTTCAGCAACAGCTGCAGATGAGTAGCATTTCCGTGAGTGCAACCCCATGATCTCAATATTTCTGCATAAAACCAAGCAGCCACCTGTGGAAAATCTCCACCCCAACTCCCAGAATGACATGTCTCAGCACAAGTATTTTGCAGAGAAAAGAAAAACCACCCTAATTTCTTCAGGGTAGCATTAAACCAGCTTGACCATGAGACTGCCGCCTTTGTCTTTCTGCAATCCTCCATCTCATTCATTATGCAGCCTCCATCCCCTTTTTTTACACACCGTTTCATCTCTCCCCAGAGAGCAGAGAAACCAGAGATCCAGAGGGAAAGCAGTATTTGACCAGTTAATATATCCACATCAAGCAATGCAAGCTTGAAGTGACACTGTACAGCTTCCAGTCTCCAGAATTATTTCTGGTTTTAAGAGGCCGTTAAAAATGAAATGAGTGTCTACCACTCACCCATCTCCAGCCTTCTTGTTCAAGTCCCAGCTGCTCCTAATCCTGATCACAGCTCAGTCTCTCCCCTCATTTGCTGCCTCTCTGTTACAGCTTTACACTTGTTTCCTCTCCTTGTCCAGTGAAGATCTCATCTTTTCTCCTCCCTGTTCCAGCTGTTAGTCTACCTAATGTTCAGCTTTTGTAGAGACCTTAGAGTCTGTATGAATAGCTACAAGTGGACTGAAGAGTGCATAAATTTGTACAGGTACTAAATTTAGTGTTGCAGCTAAACGTCTCCTCTTAAGCAAGTTGTTGCTTGTCTCTCTTTAAATTAATCTTTGATCCTGGGTCTCCATCTCTGGTCTCTATTCTACTACACTTACCCAGTTACTTGAAAGTAAGTTCAATGAAGTGTTGTCAGTTGTGTGTATCAGCTGTTCCATTACGTTTTAAAAAACCCTCAAACAATGCTCCTTTCTTATTTCACTGCTAACTCAAGCAAACCGCCCCCCCGCCAAGTGACTTCAACAGATTTTGGGGCGGACATCTCACTCACCACCCAGACAAAACTCACTACTTTCAGCCTGGCTTCAAACTTTGGAGTTTGATCAAGCTCTGAACAAACTGAACAAAGAAAGGAAAATGCTCATGTGGAAAAATACTTTTTATACAAAGTCAGTCCATTTATCCACAATGCTGGTTTTACAGCTACTAGACATTTTTAAGAATAGCATGATTAATAAATAGATGAAGGAGGTTTTTAAAACTGCACTGATGCAGCTCTTTTGTTCCTTAAGTATTGGTTCCTGTAGAGCAGCTGAGAAATCTGTTGATATTTTTCTGTCTTGAAAAGAACTGTAATGTTTCAAAATTAAGTAGAGCTTGCCAGGTGAAATACCAAAATATACAGAAGCATGCTTTAGAAAATAAATTCTCATAGTCAATGTATCTATAGGTATTTACAAAGCTTGTTTCTGATGAAATACAAAAACAATAAAGCAGACTACAGTATAGTTGCTAGTCAAAGTGACTCAGAGAAACTGATGATAGTTTGGGTGAGATTCTGATATTCTTACCAGTTTTACAGATTCTTATTCCTTGAGTAATCCCATTAGCTTCGGAGAGATTATTTATGAAGCAAGGTGCTGCAGTTCATTACCAATAAGGATATCAGAATCTTACATAAGACAAAAAAAAAGAAAAGGAAAGGAAAAGAAAGCTGTTAACTACAATTACCAGAATCCACTAGTAAGTCATTTTACTGGACATCATTCAATGTTCTTGACAAAAAAAAATAATTAGTCTATGATAAAGTAGCCAGTTGCCTCAAAACCTTTAAAAAGAACATCTGTATTCATTACACAGTTTAAAGTCAATGTCAATGTCAAATAAATTGAAAAAGCTTTGAGTACTACTAGCACTACTTGTAAATGTTCCTTCTTCTAGGGAATGATTCTGTCATAAAAGCATAATCACATGCATAGGAACACTCCTGTGTTTTATTTGGATTATATAATTTTAAGAACTGAGACCTTCTATTTGCTCTCATCAGGTAACTGGGTATGAAACTAGTGATATGTGAAGCATTAAATATATAGTCACGTGTAGTTCCAAAATATGAGAATATGAAATAAGGTCTTTATCGAATGTCATTGGTAATGTCTGTCATTGGTAAAATTAGACAGATATTGCAGAGGTAAGGGAGAAATGACAGGACTGCAGTGTGTGTATGAAGGCAACAATGGGCAAGACCACGATACTGGGAGATAACTGACACGAACTATCCAAAACTCAGAGCCCTGGATTAACATTAACAATGATGCTCATGAAACTAACTTTCTTCTGTCCTGCTTTTAAGGGGTTTTGTTACCTAAAGGGATTTTTAATGTTTTCTGTTATTTTTCTCTTGCATTAATAAATCTGAAACTAAGGAAAGTCTCTTCTCCTATTACAAGTCTTGTTTTTCAAAGACCATGAATTAGCTTAATTGTCTTTAGTGTTGTGTGTCACCTCAGACATACCTTCAATAAAGCACTTGGTTGTAACTCCATGCAAGCACTCTTGGTGTTCATTACCATGGAAAACAATTCCAAGAAAGAGAAAAAAATTCCTCTTCTATGATCTCTGACTCCTAACAACTGACCTAGAAGAGCTCTTGGACTTAAAAATAGACAAATGATTACAACCAGCCCAAAGTGAAGTTGTACTTCCCGTCTGACAACAAATGTCTGTCTTGTCTGTCAGATTAGGTAATTTCCTGACTTTCTCATACAAATCCCAAACTAAATGGGGGGATATGGAAAGCAAGAAAGGTGTTTCTCTGTAATGTTTTAATAGCACTTTCTCATTTATCATTAACTCCACTAACTTAAGAACGAAGAGGATGAAAGAGGTCTCTAGCACTTTTAAGAGATCAAGCCCACAAATGAATGAATCTGATTACTTCCATCCCCCCTGCTTAAGACATACCAACTCTGCCAAGTTTCCCTTAGTATTTGTTTCTTAAAAGAAATCATATAGCTTTCTGAAAATAACACTAATAAATGGCATGCTAATGTGCTAAAGTGTCCTGACAGAAATTTGACAAAATGAATACAAAATGCTTATATTCTTCAAATCATACTGCCTTATCTAGCAGGTAATTAGGTAAAACAGAGCACAACACTGAAAAGCAAGCGTGACATGCAGCAATTCAAGACTTCTACCAGTTATTAATATAAACCCTTTAAAACCATGTAAATAATTTATCCTAGAAAAATTTTATATGAATTAAATACTATTAATGAGATAACTATATATAAGAGATTATTTAAATTCAATATTAAAGATAATGCAGTATATTCACAAGAGCAGAGCTAAGACTAATCACATGTTACTCTAATTATATATAGCACTAATTTTATAAAGCACTAATTTTTGGAATTAAATTCCAGATCAGTAAGGCATGCAAAGTTTGGAAGAGGAGTGCTAAAAACTAAATTCCAAGAACATTAGCTTTCCATTAAAAGTTTATTCCTACAGACAAAAAAAAAGTAGATGTCTACATTCCAGAAAACAAAACAAATAAAATTACTAGGAAGATCATATTTTTTCAATAACCTTACAAACCTTTATCAATCTTATGAAAAACATTTAAATAGAACAGCTTTCGCTCCAGGTTTTCTCATTTCTCAATATTTTCATTTGCACAGATACATGTAGACCTATGATTTTGCTTCAAATACCACATCACATCTTACAGAGTCTAACAGTTACTCACTGAAGTGTGCAACACAAGCAAACAGGCCTGCAGTGTCTCCCATTTGCTCCTCAGATGTAATCCTTAGCACTGAGATCCCCGCTGTATGTTTTATTAACCAGATTCTACTGTGCTGGTAAAAGCTTCGAGAATACAAGGCAAAGCACAATCTTCCCCCAAGACACATGAAAAACTCCAAAGGAAGACTAATAGCCTAAGAAAGGCCACAGCCATAAAAGAATGTTAATTCTGATGACACCAGATTCTGCAGTGTCAAGCCCATTAACTTTGATATGGATTGTTTTTCCTTCCATCAAGAGCTGAATTCAGTATGCCGGAGTTTACCTGGTCAAAATCCAGTTCTAACACATTGTTTTACTGTCTCCTCACAAAGTAAGTATAGGAACACTTTTAATTTCAAACCACAGCAACAAATACTTTTTGAGCAACAGACTGATGCAGGCTCTTGTGGCCTTCTTCACCAATCTCCACAATCCCCAGTGAAAGGGGATTTCGCTGCGACCCACACATTCAGGACTGCCCAAAAGTTCTAGAGACTGAGGATGTACCTGGGTTCTGAAGCAGAAAATAACCCTATGTATGTGGATCCTCATGTCTGTGAGACCCTTCAGTGGGGTTCTGTCCAGAAGCCTGTGAGGGACCATGACAGACTTTGCTATAAACTTCACAGCTATGAAAATACTTTTGCATGGACCTAATTCTGCTGATTTATTTATTTTTTTTTAATAAATAACTTTATAAGAGTTAAATATGTACTCTGTATGAAGGAGTAAGTCAAACATTAGATTTGGCAAAATTCTGGCTTTGTTAACTACTTGAAGGGGAGTATAAATATATTACAGAACAGTATTTCAAAAGAGAAAAAGCAGTTAAAGAAGGTAGAAAAAGGAAAAATAAGTTTATACCAAAAGAAATGTTAGTCTGTAGCTACAAGATCTACTATCTGCAGATTATTCCATACACATGGTCTGAAAAATAAGCCCTTGCACTTACAACTTATGGTGATGCCAAGTTCCACATTATGCTTCTTTGGTAGTTTCACATGAAATGTTCCACTGCTTGGTATAACTGATTCTATAAAAAAATATTTAAAATGTTAGATAATTTATAAGGCACAGCAATTCCATGAGCATGGAACTATACATGTAAGTTGATGAAAGCACATCATAGTCACAAGGCAGGGATGAAACATGGGTGCTAAAATGAAGGAGGTATGATTTATAACTCTACTGGTAATTTCACGGTAACTCAATTTTTTTTAAGGTTTAACTGAATTTGTAGAGATTGCATGGGCCAGCAGCCAGCTGAGACTGCAGGTTTTTAGCTCATATGCAAATTCTGTGAGCACACGGGAAAATTTTACTGCTGGCAGACAGCTTTTAATTAAAAGCACAGGAGATTGAGTTGTAAGGATTTCTGACCTTTGTTGCTGCAGGACTAACACTTATTTTTAACTGTCCACTAAGGTAACTGCCATGAGTTTAACATCTAGTGGGAAGAAAATGAATCCAGTGGTGCACACACATAATGTGTACTTGATATACACAGTTTGTGATTTCATGGGTATATTCTATATGCTTAAACACATTACAGAATAAAGGAATGCCATTAGTAATACTCACCAGAAAAATTAACAATGATTCTTCTCGCCTTTACTAATTAATTTTCTATTATTTTATTTAGAGATACTGTAAGTGAAATACCTCAAGAGTTTTTTTGTTTATCCACCCTTTTTAATACTTTTCTGTCTTGTGAAACATTTCATTATTTGGCCTGCAGAGGATTTGTCTCTGTTTAGCAGAACATTTTTATCTCAGGCCAGAAAAACCTCTGGAAGTAATTCAGAGGAGAGACAGTTACCAGATCTTACTACAGGACATGTAATTTCTATGTGCTTTCAGAAGTAGACTGCAGGGTTGTGTGACATGAGAAAGCTGTACAAGAAACCACGTTTCAAATAAGTCACTTGAAAACTGAATGGTGTAGATGTGAGAAGAAAACCTCTATCTCAGATGCCTAACACTTACAATGTACTTGGGATTTATTCCTTCATTTTTCTTGCAAGACAGAATAACAGGACATTCATACCTGCAACATCAAATTCTATTTCCAAAGTGACCTTGTTGGTGATAGAGGAATCTCTGAGCAGTTGATTGGCCTCATCAAACGTGCTGTCTTCTGTTGGGATACCATTTATTGACACTATTCTGTCTCCTATTTGCAGCACCCCACACCTTGGTACAAAACGATACAAAACAATCATCAGATGTGCATGTTACCAGAACCAGCAGTATTATAGAATCACAGAATCATTTAGGTTGGGAAAATGCTTTAAGATCACTGAGTCCTACCATTAACCCAGCACTGACAAATCCACCCTTTCCATGTGGAATTGCCATATTTACATGTCTTTTAAATACCACTAGGAATTGAGTCTGAACTACTTCCCTGGGCAGTCTGGTCCAGTCCTTGACAACCTTTTTCACTGAAGAAATGTTTCCTAATATTCAATCTAAACCTCCCCTGGCACAACTTGAGGCCATTTCCTCTTGTCCTGTTGCGTGTTATCTGAGAGAAAAGACCAATCCCCACCTGGCTACATCCTGTTTTCAGATAGTTGTGCGGAGCTATAAGGTTCCCCTCGAGCTTTCTTTTCTCCAGATTAAACACGCCCAGCTCCCTCAGCTGCTTCTTGTTAAGAGTTGTTCTACTTCACCAGCTCCATTGCCTTTCTCTGGACACACTCCAGCAACTCAATGTCTTTCATATAAAGAGGGGCCCAGAACTGAACACAGCACTTGAGGTGTGGCCTTACCAGTGCCAAGTACAGGGAATTGATCACTGCCCTGGTCTGGCTGGCTATGCAGTTTCTGATATAACCCACCTGATCAAACACCTTCAACCAGACCTTGAAGGATAATTATGGCATAGCAGCTCAACAAGCTACCTAGGCACAGAAGCTGCTGCCCCTTTGCACCACTACACTATCTGGCACTCCCAGTATGGGTTGTGCCCTCTAAGTGCTGGGACCCAGGAAGAGGGGTCTTCATGCTTCTACCCCACCCACGGACATCATCTGTGCCTCTGACCCTGGGCTGCAGGTGAAATGGCATCTGGTGCTTGTCTGTGCAGCTGCTATCATTCTCATGACATGATTAAATACATATATAAGTGGGAAAATGTAATTGAAATAATTAGTAAGTCAAAATTCTGGTACTCCCTAAAATTTGATTCTGTACCAAAACTGAACAGAGCTGGATATAGCTTTCCCCCTGGCACATTCAATTATCACTATTTTGACTTCACTGATTTTTCTGATTGCTTTGTTTTGTTTTGTTTTGCATGAATATAGCTTCCAGTCTCCTTCTGGAGGACTCTGTATGGTCAGAACACTGGTGCTTGTCATTCTTTTATAGCTGATCAAGTGCATGAAACACCATTGTCAGAACAGAAAGTGTATTTCTTGCCCCAGTCCTTTGAGCAAAGCCCTGCAATTTGTCACAAACTGAAAGAAAGCAACAAGCCCGAAGTACCCGAGGAACGCTCACCAAATGTATTTAGCAGTTGATTAAAGAGCCTCACCTTTCCGCCGGACTGTCAGCCTCAATATAGGAAATGAGAGGTGGAGAGGACAAGGTCTCAGTAGCGAACACGCTACCCTGGAGCTGTATCCCAAACCCCACTATGGGGTCAGCTGTCAGCACTACTTCTGTGGTTTCTGTGTGGACGACCTGCCCAGCCAAACCAACAGTGCTAGAGGCTAAAGACACTATAAAACAGAGCAGACCAGGAGGAAAGACATTCATATACAGCAGAAGTTCCATTGCTTTTTGAGAAAATTGATCTTTACAATAAATCTAGTCAATGAAACGTCTCTTTAAAAGTCAATTTAGGCTAAAGTTTATAAATTACGTATAAACAGTTCTGGCATATAAGATAATAGAAAACAACTGGTTGTATGCTGGAATGCAAAAAGATAGTTCTTGTTCTGAGTAAAATAAGTGTGTTTGATAGCCCCACTCCAAAAATCTCAGGACATCCTTGAATTCTGTTTGCATTAGGTTGGAGACATGGATAAGCACAACTTTTAATAGGAACTAAGGCAATTGGAGGCATAAGCCCAGCTGTTATTCAGGCAGATTCCTCTTTTGAACATCTCACAGCAATTCATTGTTGTTAGCAACAAAGCACATGGATCAGGCTTGCTTGCAAGAAGTAAGGATGCCTTCTTCTTACATGTTTACTGTAAGAAAACTTACATGTTTACTGTAAGTCAGCAATTTGTCAGGCTAACTGGGTAATGTGAGGAAGTTGAACAAACCACTCTGTTTTGGCAACCAGTATATCTCAAGGGATTGTGAGAAAAAAAATTTCTGTGGGGTCTCTCAAAGCCACTGGGAGACCCTTCTAGGAGAAACTCAGGCAGCTACTTCAGTTCCCCTGCTTTATTCACACTTTTTCTGAAAGGCTGCAGTACAGAACAAATCAAGACAAAAACAACACTGGTATTCAATACAATTACCTGTGAAAGGAGAGGACTGCACCTTTGCCTCCCTGATCTCTGTCTAAACATCTATTGTATTATGGTTTGACTTCCCCCAGCGACAAATTTTGCCTTTCATTATGTCATACACAGAAAGCTGGAGTTTTTCAATTCCTGTTCAGTAATAATAATCCCTTCAATGACAAGGATTTGGAATGGTTTTGTGTTATAAATCTATGTCATTACCTCTTCACCTCTAATTTCCTTCAAAACCCTTTTCTGACTGCAGCAGCTGCTAAGAATTAGGTAAAATTTCACTGTTTATTTGAGGGATAGTTTACCTGTGCTTTTTATTTTTTTCTCTTAGATGTGGGAAAAAATTTTGACATTATAGATAATATTAGCACAACTGTAAAAAGATGTCAGAGGCTATATAAGTATTTTCCCACACTATGGGGCTACAAGCATTAGACTTGCTCTATATCAGTTAGTATAAATCTGATTGATGTGGCACAATTGGCAATGACAGTTCTTTGCAAAATTTTCACTTCCCAAAAACCTCACAAGTTTGTTTTCTCCCAGCAAAGCTCCTTCCCACTCTAAAACTGTCTCTTCCAAATAACTGTGAATTTTTCCTCATATCTTAAGTTTTCTTTCTAAGAATTGTGCATTATTTCAGATATTCAATAGCTTCCTTCTTACTGTTTCTTTTATCTGCACTCAATAAGATATGCTTATACACAAATGCAAATACTAAAAATCTGTTCTTAGAAACTTCCATCAGCTTTAGCATTTGCTGCATGTGAGAAATAGGTTTCTCCAGCCCTCATTGCTTCAAAGGCTAAAATATAATGAAAACAAATAAATTAATATAATACCTAAGACACCTTCCAGAAACATCTTAATTTAGGGCATCCAATCTCAGGAAAGTTCAATTTTCCCTTTCTTAAATGCCATATAACAACTACTTGTTAACTTCATCTCTATTTCTCATCACTTATATCTCTATTCCCTCCATGCAGCAGGTATCTAGTTGACTCTGTAACCTTCTTACTCTTTTTATAATTTCCTACCAGGAAATATAAATATCTCATAAAATTTATTTCAACTTTCAGGACAGTAAAAGTTTTAATTCACATTGGGAAATAAAGTCACTGGCTGTGGGATTTAAAACTCACTCTGATAAACATTTTGATGATGTCGACGCTTAAGTATGACAATTAGGAACTCCTTTCACTCCGAAAGAAAAGGAAAGAGAAACAGGAACAAAAAAGACCTTCAGAGATGAAAATTATCCTTTCCTAATCATGTAATAATAGCTATCTCCTAAGACTCTGTAAAATGTCACAGGTACCTAAATCCATGACTTAGAGCAGGTTGAGGTTTGTAATTCAACAGTAACTGTAGCAAGAAACACTGACATTTTTTGGCTCCTTGAGGAATTAGAATTTTTACAGGCCAGGAAGCAGCGCTGTTGATTTAAAAAGGGGACATGGATGTGTTTGTAGTTCCAGTGAACACTGGTTGCTATTGCTAGGGGTACATTCCAGCATAGTTGTAGAGTTCTCGTCTAACTCTTAGCAACATTCCTGGGGGCTGGTTTGCTATATGCTCTGCAGTTATGTAAATAATGATTGTGAATTTGAAGATTATGTACTTGGAACTTTTATGCCTGCAGTTATACAAGAAGCAGAACAAGATGTGCTTCAAGGTACATCTGTGGATTATTATGCCTCGAGTCTCCCACTCTGACCCACAAGAAATTGAAAAATATTTGCAATTCCTCCTGATAGCTGTTGAGAAAAGAGCACCCATGCATGTTTAAAACCTTCTCCAATTTCTACCAGATATGCAACCCTAGTAATATAAATTGGTATAAATGATGTCTTGTTTACAACAACTAATAGGGACCTATTACAAAAAACTTCAGGATTTAAACTTAAACAAAATAATAATCTAAGTGTTTCCACAATGAATCCCACACCTTAAACAGTTAAACAAACAAACAAAAGCAGAGGAAGAACAAAACCTGAAAACAAGTGGCATAAAAAAAGCTTGAGGCAGCAGGGCATGCCCTCAATTTTTACAGCCACATATTTAGAAAGATCTGCATAACTAATGCAATGATTGTTAAATCATGACCATAAAAGTCTTGTAACCCCTTGTACCATCACACTTCATCTTCATGAATTATGCCATGATCACATTATGTTGTGCAAGTATTCTTAAATAACTGGCAATGTAAACTTTCTAGCAACCTACATATTTTTATTCCCAAGTAACATTCTAAAAGATTTATTAAAATTTACCTTAATAAAATTCTCAAATGATCCAATTGGATTAAAGAAAAAAAAATCCTACTAAAATGGAGAGTGTGCTACTCCTTTCCATGAAAAGCACAGCAGTCAATCTACCTGGTTCTCATGAGTCTCCCACAAAGGGAGAGGTGTCCCAAGTCTTGTTGATGGATAGTGGAAAGGTACAGGACTGGACATTCTCTATCCTGGTCCATTGTAGGACATTCAGAGCAGTGTGGGTCTCTTAAGTTGGCTGTTACTGCTGTCACAAGTATGGCTATAATTCTACTAACAGAGTAAGGAACTCTGCATGGGCTGATAAGCAAACTCACAAAGAGAGCAAACAAGTCTGGCTGGCCAGCCAATTCCTCTGAAGCCAGTTCCAGTTCAGGGTTGTTGATGTAGTCACAGGTTGTAATGAGGCAGTGACTACTCAGTGATGGGGCCAGTTTCACATATTTTGTAATGCTCTGTATCAAGACCTCACAATGCGAATGGGTAATAAACTACTGCACAATGAAGCCTCGTCCTAACTTCTTCAATATAGAGATTTGTTTACTCATAGCAGCTTGTCATCCCCAGGGCCTTCTGACTTTAAAAATCTTTTAGGTGGGCTGCAGTACTTATCTGACTGTTCCACTTAAATGCCACATCACTGGCCTTGTTTTGAGTCTTTGCAAGACACCACAGACAGGGCTTCCTTGAAGGAAAAATATCTGAAAAATTTAATGAAGTTACAGCTGCGTCCAAGATCCATAACAGGATTAGCTTTGAGGATTTCATCTTTTGTTGAACAGCTAAAATGTAGCACAATTGATGAACGATTTTTTGCATTGATTTTACTATTCAAATCAATTACTACTAGTGTAACACTACTACTGTTTCTCATGTACAGAGAAGAACATGTAAGAGATGGACCTCTATTGATACCGTAGCATGACAGACACAGTATCCCCCTGTGACCCAAAAGAATGCATTAGAAGCTAACATGTCAATAGATGAACTGTGAAAAATGGCTGATCGGATTAAAAACAAAAAATGCACTTACAGGCAAATGTTATGCAAAAATATGTGCTTTACAGAAGAAATAAGAACAAGCAAGCAACAGAAACTGCAAGAAAGCAAAACCTCAGCTCCTCTCTAATGTATTCTCACAATTCCATAGTGACTGGCCTTGGAAGCTGCTGGTTTACTCTGGTTTTACTATGACCATGGGGAATCTTTAAAACACAGCAGCAGTGCTGTAATGTGCAGCAGCTCAGTTCTTTCAGAGTGGACTTCTGAGGATTGTTATCTAGAGCAAATGATTTACAGAGCAGTTCTCACCTCCCTGCTCTGAAGGAACTGAGCTGCTGTGGGGATCCCACAAAGATGGACAAGCCAAAAGAGAGGTGGTGCTCGCATGGAGTCTGGGAAAAAATGTACTGCCACAGCCACGCTCTTTCCAGCCCAGGGATGCTTAGCAATATGCAAAACAGAACAGCCTCAATAGATCTGTTCTGGCTTGGGAAATGACTGATGCACAGGCAATCCATGCTTTGAATCCCAAAGAGTGGTCAAATGAGGCTATTTAGTCTTCACTGTAACTTGTTGCTCTCCCTCCCCAAAATAACTGTACAGGTCATGGTGTAGATGTGAACATTAGAACTACCTAGGAGGTGCCGTGGTAAACTCTGCCTTCCCTAATGTGACAGCTGGTTGAGCTTACCAACAATCTGTTTTTGACCATTCAGCTATGAATTATATTCCCTAATGGACACTGGAAGAGTTAAAAAAGGAATTTGAAAATCACTTCATAATGGTATAACAAACTCTTCCAGCACTGTCTGAAGAAAACATTCCTTTATAAATTTCAGATGAGATAGTTATGCTGCATAGCATCTACTCATCTCATTTTAGCATTGAACAAATATTTTTACCCTTATGCTTCCCTACATCTACCAGAAACTCCCTCATCTGTTTAGAATATATGTGTATTAATTAAGCTACTGTGCAACTTTTTTTTCTGCATCTTCCCCCTCCTCCACCCGTTCATACACTGCACATTTTTGAGCAAATGCAGTTACCACCTACAGGAGCTTTTGAAGTCCTTCTTTTTCATCCTCCGCCTCATCATTGTCCCACGTGGGCTGGTGGAGTAGAGGCTGCGAGGCAAGGTCCCCATGTTCAGGGAACTCAGGCTGTATGCACTCATGGAGGTAGGAGAGAAGGATGAAGACACCAGAGCTGCTGTAAGAAATCAAACACTTGGCATACAGCACTCAGTCTTCACAGAAGAGCGCGGCACATGCCTGTAACTCATCAATGAATCAAACATTTTATGGATAGGCTGTGTATGATGCACAGGAATGGTTTGTGCATTTCCAATAACAAAGACATTAAACCACACAGGTGACCCTAAGAAAAAGTAAAGCCAGCATTTCATGACAACAGTTGCTGGAAGGTAACAAAGATAATGTAGACACAAAAGGTATATTCATAGTATACAACTTACTTTAAGCAAAGCATGTTAAATTAAATTTTTAAACACATATCCCCAAACTAATGCAAATTAATATATCTAGATACACTGATTTTAGAAATGCCTTTTTGTAGTAGGTAATTTTTGACAAAGATTTGCTAGCAATGCTTTGCATTCAAAAACCCTGCTTTATATACACTTCTCCAATCCAGTGGTCTACTCATACATAGAAGAAGAGATGATTCATTCAGAATTTTCAAGCCTTTTCCTGTCTACAAAGGCTGCTTTGTTACAGAGAGGAAAAGGTGTAAAATGTGAGAAATAACCTTGGCATGGCTATGAAAAAGTGTAGCATCCATAAACTGAAAAGGTTTTAGAGCCTGAAATGGGAAAAGTATGAGTGAAAGAAGAAGGAAGCGAGGAGGAGGAAGAGAGAGGAGGAGGAGGAAGTAGAAGAGGAAAAGAGAATATGTCAGCAGGAAAAGGTGTGGAACATTACGAAGGCTTTTTTGAGGAGGCGCTTTCTGGAATTTCAAGGCTGGCATCCTGCAATGGTCAGGGTGGTAGGTGTTATAATGGTGGTAGGTGAGGAGGCTGCTGTGGCTGTTGGCACACGAATCCCAGGTAAGTTGCCTGTTGCTTCTTTCAACCTTCACTGCCCGCATGAAGGGATGATGGAAAATCAGAAAACAAAAGGACCAGAGAAGAGGCAAAAGTAACTGAATTGCACAAACAAAACCAAAAGAACCCACAAATCAGAAGTGAAAGAAAGAAAACAAATTGAAAATAAAATTTAAAAAAACCAAAACCCCAAAAACAAACAAACAAACAAACAAAAACCTCAAAAAAAACCAACTTGGTCTTGTCTTCTTATCAGGTGGTTCTAACTTGAGGAGCAGAAATAATATTTTTTTCTCAGAAAAAAATGTTTCTGATTGAGTTTTTTTGCTTTTTTGTATTTGTTTCAAAAATTATGATTACTGAATCAATTTCTAATCTCTTTCTAGCTTAGGGGCTAAGACTGCAAACTTTCTCAGAAAATACTAAGAAACTACATATGACCAGGTTAATAACTCTCTGCTTGCATTAATCTATTTTAAAAAGACCAACCAGATACTTTACATGGCACTGCCTAAAATGGAGATGCTTCCCTGCCATTTCAATTTACTGTATTGACATTTTAATTTTGCCACAATCTATTGCTGGCATTATGCTATTCTGTGCAGTAAATGACTTCCCAATGTCAGCAGCAAGAAAACTCTAGAAACCTGGTTAATAAAGAAACGAGGTCTTATTGATTAGGTGGATTTGCAATTTTGTATTTTTGTTTTGTGGTTTTTGTTTTGTTTTGTTTTTTTTTAATTTGATCTTCAAAACTTTAAAATGATCCTTCACTGGATGAAATTTGAGACTATATTTGATTATTTAATTGTGGGTTCTGTGTGCCACAAGTGAAGACGGTATTTACTAAGAGAATAGGAAGCATTTTAGTTGTCAAATCTTAAAGGAAAGGGATTGAAGTCTCCCTTGATTAAATACAGTATATTCATCATTAAATTCAGCATGTCTGTATCCTTGCTGAACCATAAAGGCACAGTTCAAACTGGGAAATATTCACTGAATTTTTTGTCTTAATACACCAAGGGATTCACCCATACTACAGAATCATGAAATGGTTTGGGTTTGGAGGGACGTTAAAGACCATGTTGTTTGAACTCTGCTATCATGGGAAGGGACACCTTTCACTAGATCAGGTGGCTCAGGGTCCCATCCAACCTGGCCTTTAACACTTCCAGGGATGAGGCAGCCACAACTTCTCTGGGCAACCTGTCCCAGTGCCTCACCACCCTCACAGTGAAGAATTTTTTCCTAAAATCTAATCTAAACCTGTTTCTAAATCTGTTTATATAATATAATGTTTATATAATGGCTGCAGACTTGTCTGTCCCCATGCTGGCATTTAACAGGAGCCCAAAACCTTGAGCATTTAGGTTGGACCTACACCTTGTGTTCATATCTTATTCTATGAGATAAAATTAGGGGGGAAAAGGGCAGCCACCACAGCAAGCCCTGTGCCCTGGCAGAAGGAAAGCTGTCCTTTGGTTTCACTTTATATTACATGAGCCCTGATGTGCTGATTGCCTGATGGTACTACTCCTTCTGACTCAAAAGTGATGCCTCTCTCTACAGGGTGGATCTGTGGAATGCACACCAGGGAAGGGACAGGGAAAGGGGAGCACAGGGGCTCACCATGTCCCTGCAGCCTGGTGGAGTGGTGGAGACCCTGCAGGCCCTGGAGCTGCCTTATCTGGCTCTGTGTCTTCAGTCAGATTTCCCTGGAGTTGCATCCCTCCCTGAGAGCACACTCTGTGCCCTGGCATGTACTTGAATCAAAAGAATTATTTTTTTTCCCAAATAACAGATATCAAAAGTAAGGGAGAGGTGCAAAGTCAGCATCAGGCTGTGTCTGTGCCCCTGGGGTTCCTGACCCATTAGCACCACCACCCTCAGGGACTTTGGAAAATCTCATGTTAGACAGAAAAGTCCCAGAAACACCTGAAGCAGCCTGATATGGCCTTATGTGTCTTAGAGACTTAACATGTCTTCTCAGATGAAACCGTCTCTTCAATTACGTGCACAGACAGTGAGATTTCTTAACTATGGTGAAAAAATTAAAATCTGATAAGAACAATGTGGCCAGGTGGATTTTTATTATTTTCAAGCTACTGTGAGCCTTGTTTAATTAAAAAGACTGCTTCCAGCAGCAAATTATCTGTCAGTCCTTGAGATTTTTTCTTAATGTTTTATTTTCATGCTGAGAGTAGAGATAAAAATGTCCTACAAAGTGGGAAAGTACACAAATTCAGTTTGCTCAGCTTGTAGAAAGATAGTCCCAATTCAACAAAAGTTCTGTAAAAGAAAATCCTTTTGTGTGTAACCATAGTAATTTAGTGGTAATTTCAGCTTTTCCAGTACAGAGTTGTGTATAGTAAACATAAAACTAATGGGGCAGCAAGAGAAATGAATGTCAGCAGCACAGTATAAAGGAAAAAAAAAAACATGAAAAAGAATCCTATCTTTTATAGAGCTCTCCACTTTATTTTAGGGTTAAAATTTCAGTTTATTTTATATACTGACTTTCCTGCCTGTTTTAAATTCCTAACATATTCCCACAAGACTAATAACTGAGCTCAGCAGATACAGCCCTAATTACTCATCTTATTTCAGACATAGCAAGGGAGATTTTCACTCTCTGCAGCCTCTAGGTCATACCACACCTGATGAAAGGTTGTTTCTAAGAGGGAACTTGCTTCCATAAAGATTGTTATGTCTTAAATTGGTCATGATATTGTGGTAGCACCACCTGGTGAGGGGCTAGAACGGTCTGTAAACATCCTAGTTATTCTGCCTTACTGAAGAAAACAACTTTATTACTTTAGGGATACTTTCCCCCAAAAGATGCTCTTATATATCATCTTTTGTAGATCAGTTTGATATGATTTTGTAACAGACAGTTCTTAACTCTTGGCATAGCAAGAACATTGCTTTTTCCAAGCATCTACACTGGTTACTAGAACATTAACAGCATCAATCTGTTATAAATGTTGGTTAACAAACCGACTGCTTCAAGTAATACAATCATCTACACAAATCACTGCCCCCAGCATTTGTCTTCACCTAAAAAAACCAGTCTTCAAAATTCTTTCACCATTCAGAAATTAATTGCATGACATCTCTGCTTCCAAAATAGAGAACGATCTGTTTGCAATGTACTGTCACAACTGAAAGAAATGGAAGTACATTGCAAATTTGGCCTCCATCTCATTCTGCTTGTGCTAATGTTATCACCCTCTGCTCCTTGTGGCTCTAAGCGGCTTAAGTAGAAAAGGGAAAGAGCTGAGTACAGGGAGAACATGTAATTGCAAAGGTTACTTTTTGTTCACCCTGGTCTAGGAGAAACTAATGTCTCCTCTGTCACTAGTTCAGTATTCCCTACTCTGAGAAACTGTCTAGACCACCACTTATCAAGGGACAACCTGGATGTTGCATGATGTTCCAGAACATTTACCATCACTGACATTTCGAGACCTCAGAAATCTTGTCTTGGTCTAAAGGAGGCAGAAGCACAGTACCACAGGCTGAGAAAAACTATACCACTGGTTCATGCTGCAACACATGTACCTATTCTCTGTGTATTTGATAACCCTCGTTACTCTTTTGATGTCTATCAACATGTGCTATTTTAGACTGATTTTAGGGATTACTGTGAATTAGCCACTTTTTCACGATCAGTTAGTAGACAAGATAGGTGGCCTCCATCTTCAAATACTAAGACATTTTACAAACATTTGATTTGAGAACGGAAAGCCACTCTATTCAAGCATGTTGGTATGAAATAAATATCACAGTGAAAAGCTCTACAATCTAGGGAACTGTTTCCAAACAGTTTTCATAAGCACTGACAGTGAATCTGTGAAGCAATCACAGAAGCACTTTAAAAGAAGATGGCAATAAATAATAATGCCATTAACAAGAGAAAATACAGGAGGAATTTACATATTTAAGGGGAGAACATTTAAGGTTAACACCTGCTAACTACCTTAATTAAGTGACCATGACTATCAAGTCAATATGCTGAAAGTAAGTTGGCTGTGGTACTACTGCACTCTAAATTTAAGAATCAATGTAGAGATTAATTTACAGAAGTGTCTCGTAGCACCCCCAGCAATTGCAACAGTAGAGTCAACAGGTGTCTTTATGTGCATTTGCAAGTTTGTAGAGGTATTTCTTAGCAAAACATTTCCCTCTCTGGCCATAGAAATCTCAGACAGTTCATGAGACCAAGAAATCACAGAGCTGCTCAGACTGCAGAAACATAACATGGGGAGCTGAAACAACATTTACAGACAAAACTGCAGTGATAGCTTTGACCATTCAGCATGGGCAGGCAAAGCACAAGCAAGAAAGAGAAAGAGGTGTTTGGTGCTACAGATCCTCTTACCGTGCTCTGGGCCTTTCAGCGCTAGCCGTGTCTGGTGGTGGGGAAGGATCTCCAGTTTGACATTATCTGCTGCATTAGCCAAAAACTGCGTTGCTTCCGCCAGCGTACAGTACTCCATGCTGGTGCCATCAATGGACAGAATATGGTCTCCTACATGTAATGCACCACATCTATATAAAAGGGGAAAAACTTGGTATGATCAGGTGTGCTATTTGCTTGCACAATGAGTTTTTCTGCCTTCAAACTGGTCATGACAACTATGAACATGTTCTTTTTTTTCGAGAGACATTTGTGTTTTGTAGGCACTGTCACTGGTCAGACTTTATCTCTATTAGTACAAACCTTAAAAACAATTCCGTTAATACAGTATATGCCAAGACATCACTCACAGAACTGCAATGGGGTAGCTGACTCTAAAAATATGTGTGAATGGCAGCAGGATAAAATGAGAAGAGCTTAAGGAGACTCTAATAACTTGGTCACATATCCCTCACACAAGCACCCAGTTCATCATTTTTTGAGTTATAATTCAAACATTTATTAGAACAAAAGCTGTAAATGATGATGAAATTATGCAGTAGTCAAACAAATAATGAAACCAGGGCTAGCATGGTGACTCTAGGAGTGGGGTGGGAAGGGGCTATCTGCTAAATTTTGCTGCACTCAAGAGACTGGCTACTGGATGAGTTGAGAAATGCAAACACAGCAGTCAGCATCCCGACGTACCAGTCAAGTGGACAGCTCCTTTAATTGGTTACCCCCTGCGAAATGGGAAAAAACAGAGGGAGAAAATTAAAGCATCCTGCACCATTGAACTGGAGAACACCCCTGGATCAATGGCCGTCACTCTCAAAGTTTCTACTGTAGGGAAAAGCCCACAGAGGAGCTGTAGACTCACTGCTACAAGTGGGTGCTACCAGAAAGCACCGTTGCCAAAGAGGAGTTACAAGGTAGGGTGACTGGGGACATGCAGGAGGAGTTTGCTGCTGAAACATAATATTTAAAAAAAATTTAGATAGAGATATGAATATAAAAATATATTGTATATGTATAAACACACACATACACACACACACACGCACCCCAGAAAAGATCTGCAACAACTCTGTTGCAGAGGTTCAGACCACTGGGGAAGAATATCTAGCTATAATTTTAATGGTTTAAATGGTTTTATTTAAAGGTTTAAATGAAGTGGAAATATTACAGCAAAACAATTTAGAAATACAGAAGCCAGTCTTCCTTATACCTCACTTGTATTCTAAACTATCAGTAAAGAATCCAGACATAAGGAGTTCCATTTCACTGTGCCACAAGAATGAGTGATATATTCTAAAAGAACACTTTAAGGTTGCAAAGCCTCAAAATTTACTTCCCTTGACAGCTGTTCCAGATGGTGGGCTTACTTCAAGAATTCCAGTGGGTTACATTTCTTTTTTTTAAATACTGATCTCTGCCACAGTGTTACATTTAATAGCCAGAGCAGACCTTTTAACGGCTGTGTTGCATAGTGCAAGCAGCCAGTCACATATTACATGGGGGGTGGCTTATGTCACCAAATACTACCAGAATGAGCTAAAGTAGATGGAAGTCTTAGACTCGGCAGTCTGAAACAGCCATCTGACAAAGTGCTAATTTTAAGACATGCAACCTTGAGAGGACCTGGTTCTGTTGATTTTCTCAAAAAAGAGAAGGGTTCCTTTAAAACCAGACCAAACAGAAAAAGAAGTAAAATGGATGCATGGACCTGCAGTGTCAGTCCTCTATCACACTCACCTGTCTGCAATACTTGCAGATTTGATTTTGTCTATGACAATGACCTGTTTGTTGCAGCACATCGAGGTAGTTAGTGCAACCCCAAGAGCAGCACCAGGAGTTTTGGCAACTTCAACTAGCAGTGGCCCAGAAGCTGTTGCTACTGAATCTGTTAAAATTAGACAACAAAAGATCAGTATTATACCAATGTGGTATTCATGTCATTTTCATGTTTTCCCCACATAAAATCTCCATGGCTATTCTATTTCTCTGACCAGATAACATGCCACTTCAAGAAATACTGGAATAGCATCATTTAAGGTGTCAATAATCAGGACTTGATGCTGAAAATAATAAAAGCAAGAGGAAGTTTGTGAATCTGGGGTGTCCGAAAGTTTCAGAGTGTGTCAGAATCAGAGATGGACCAGATGAGGGAAACAGGATGTGTTAGTGAATCATTCTCTTGAACAACTGAAGATAAATATTACCTGGAATTTAAACAGACATGCTGAAAAAACAGAATTAATTTTACAAGTCGAAAATTATCTGAAAAAGATGAGTAAGTGAATAGGTTAGAGAAGGAAGCTAAATTAATTTTCACAAAAAAATATGAAGGTCTGTAGATAGCAGCTATAATAATCAAATGAAGAAGATAAAGAAAGGGTCTACAAGAAATCCTTCATAAAAGGAAGGACAAAATGGTGAAAGTGCAGGAGGTGTGACACCTAGAAGTAGTAGAAGTTAAAGCAAAATACATGTGAGGAGGTTCAGAAGATTCTTTTGACATCCTGCCACTGGATAAAATACTGCCTTACAACAGAACATAGACAGTAAATGATCAACACTGAATACAGAAAACAGAAAAGTAAGTTGGAGCAACAGTCATGATTGATGACTGTGGTGAGAAACTACCCCAGAGAACAACAAAGCAAAAAGAGCAGGCTTCTTCCTAAATGCCAATACAAAGCAGGCAATGATCAGGGTGAAGTATGTTCTGGAGACTGGCTGAGAACTCCTACTAACCAATATGCATTGATCAATAACTCAGTGCAGTAAGATACAGTAAGTGAAGATGTCCTTTAAGGCTATAAAAAGATTGAGACAAATAAAGTGCTATCAGAAGCCTTTGGAGGTGCTTACAATCAGAATAAGAAAAAACTGAATAAATGAAGACTTATGCTGGATCAAATTTACCAAATGTCCTACCAGCAAACAGGAGAGACTGGTATTCGTAATGTACTGGAACCAGCTGTGAGGAAACAAAGATCACATTCAATTGTGATGTGCCTCAGAAGACACTAAGATTGAAGCTGTGTAAGAACTGCAGCTGAGCTTCCAAGTATGGGGGAAAGGACAGATATAAGATACTCCACTCAGTCTTAAATCTAAAAAAATTAGTCAAAAAAAATGTAATACTGGCACAGAAGAGAGCAAAACTGTATTAGCATACAAAACTAACAATCTGTATAATAATACAAGAAATTGAAAGAGAGTGATGAGCACTCAATGAAGGTGCTCTTCCTCATTACAGTGTAATGTAGATAAACTGCATATGGAAATGGAGTGAAAAAAGGTTGGATGGAATAACATACAATACCAGAAAAGTGTCAGTTAATTATTATAGAACTCCTTTTCCCCCACAACTTGAAATAATTTTTAGATTCCTATGGATTTTCTTTTTTTATTCAAGTTCGAAATCTGAGGGTTTGAAGGCAAGATTCAGCAATTTTGAAAGTGGTTGTTAAATCTGAGTGAACAATTTCTGTACACAACTAGGGTTGAATTTTTAAAGGCTCAACCTTCATAGGCACTACAAAATAAGCTGCTCCACAAACCTGAACTGATCTTTAAATTCTGAGCCAAAAGAATAGAGTCCACCCAGTAGCATTTCTGCCTGGAGCTTCAAGCACTAAGTAAAGTAGCTTTAAAGCTGGATGAACTGCCCTCAGCAGCTACCTGTCTTTCTCTTAGTAACTAAAGAAGGAGTTTATCACAATGAAATTCCTGTCTTAGATGGCAGGTTAAAGGTCTAAGTAAGGCAGGATGCATGCAGTGCCTTGCAAACAGCCAAATAAGCATGTGCAGCAGAGCAAAATTTAAGTATTCCCTATTCCCATTCCTGCACTGAGAAATAATTATTTTCATCTTGAACATTCCAGTGGTTTCTGGAGCTACACACAAGTTTCACATTTACAAATATATGGGAAGAAGACTCAAACAATGTTTGTCATCAGTACCTTGACAAAGGTTTTAACTCATATTGATCCAGAAAATGGCAAAGCCCAACTTGCACAAGTTCTTTCTGCAATGGTTGCCTTGAGGAGAGGAAACTGAATGCAACTATCAGTTGAGAATGTGTAAATCTTTCAAGATGCTGGTCCTTTTTACTTGGGAAACTGCATAAGCACAAGCAGCTTATGCCTGAGTGTTATTTCCCAGGTGCCTGTTGAAATGCACTGGGAACACAAACCCAGGCAGACAGGATGAATAAATAAGATAACTACATTAGAGGAACCAGAAGAGAAGAAATGGAGTGTGTCTAACGGTGGAAAAAAAAGCACAAGGAAGAGAAAGAAGGCAATAATCAAGCACACATTCTCTGACAGAGAAGAATTAGTTTTTCATGTTGAAGTAAAGCGTGGATATGAAAAATGAATCATACAGGTATAAATTATTCATGTGTGAAGATGTTTCAGTCATTAAGATATTTACACCATGACTGAAGCACTTACACACTATGTTGATTTATTGACTATGTAATTACAAGATACACTGATGAATATTTGTGTGAAAGGCACTCTAGATTTTTGATTTTGTTAATAATTTTTCTTATTTTAGAGTATTGCATCTCAATCACTACAAGAGGCCTGATTAAAACCTCCCAGAGGAAGCAGCATTGCTTTCTGCATGCTAATATATTTCTTCAGCTAGATAGCAGCACATCTTTTTTATCTGACAGCCTAAATCACTGGAAACAAGGGGTTTTATTCTGGATATACTTTCATGAGATGTAAACATACTATTTTTAGTATAGTATAAATAGTATTTAGAATTTTTTTAAATAAAATGAGCAGTGCAACCTCCTTTGCCTCAAAAGATAATCACAAATTATTTTGAAAATTGAAAAATGTATTTTTAACCTGATAAAGACATCACATTATATGTGTTTCTTTATGTCCTCAAAAATGTATATATCTCTTAATCCTTACTGATCCTCATGGTATCTGAAATCCGGGTCAACAACTGGTGGGTGGTGGAGGACAAAAACCACTAGGATTCTCACAGTGGGGAAACCAAAAAGTGAGTTGCTTGTATTAGGCAGCAGAGGATCTACAGGTGAAACAGTACTTTTAAATGCCCTAGGTAGGGAAAAGCTTCAGTCATAGCTTGTGATCAATAATGACACTAAATCCACAGGAAATCAAACTTCTTTAGTCTATGATGTTTTTTTTTTTCCTTTCCACAGTCTTCCTATACTTAAAACTGGGAAGTACAGCTATTGAGCTTGTTCCTGTAGGAACACTGAGCTCTGTTGCTACTACCTGTGCTCTTCTCACTTCTCTAAATGCAAGGTTTGGGGTGCTCTTTTACTTTTTTCAAAGTCATGGCACAAGGGGTGGAACTGGATGATCTTTAAGGTCCTTTCCAACCTGAACCATTCTATGATTGACAGAATAATCAGTGGTGAGGACAGCACAGCAGATGTGGTTGTGCCAGTCCATTCAGAATCAGTGTGCTAGGGATTAGCCCCCCTGTTTTCTGTGTTAAGAGACAAGAGCTGAAATGTTAAAAGCTTTTTGCTTTTTGTAACAGAAATGGATCAATTTACCACAGACACCACCATGAGTTTTGAGTATTTGCCACTGCTTAGGGAAGCTAGATTGCTGAAATGCAAAAATCAAAGCTGACATATAGCTTACGTGGCACTTGATTTCCACAGCTAGCTGTACAAACTTGAGACCAGATAACCAACCCAAAGAATAGGCAGGACTTCTAACAGGCTTGATGAATTTAAATTCTAAATGTGTGGTTTTAGCAGTGACATTCTCCATTTTGCAAGATCCTTTACAGTACTGCTCAGCTGACAGCAGAGCAACGTAAAAGCACTCAGGGACTCCGTGTGCATTCACATCTGCTTTTCTTCATTCACCCACAGACTATTCATTACCGTCAGACAGTATCTTAAACTACACTTAATGAATCTTGTCATTCTCTGTGTGGTTTTTATATTCTTAAGGACTATTTCTTTTATGTGAATACCAGCCCAAACCCTGTATTTTTTTGGTGTCCATTTAAACATTTTCTCCTAAGACTGATACACTTAAAGTTGTCCCAGCTCCTCACAGTCCGGCACAAGATTGCATTCCTAGCTGTGCATTCATAGTCCTCTATCATGATGTGGCTCGCCTATTTCCCTTCTCACGTTTTTCTGAGATTGCCATAGAGATAGGCAGTCAACTTATCTGTCTTTTCCATGATCTCTTGCAAAACAAGAGCCACAACTAGAAATGTTTGTGCAAAAGAGAGATCTGCTGCAAGTAGGGAAGCTTTTATCTACTTTTCTCCTTCCTTTCTGCTTCAATTCATTTACACCTTTCTTTTATTTTTCCAGGTTTCACCAAGTCACAGATAAAAAGAGCTGACAAAACCCCACTTTCGCCCCTGTTCTTCATCTACATCATAAAGCACTTAGGCTACTTTGCTACAATTTAAAATTTCTTTTGTAGGGGCATTTTCCTTTACTCATTTTTTTACAGCAATTGGATGACCTACCAAGTCTCTCACAGAGAGCTGAGTGATGGCTATTTAAATACTGGCTTTTTTTGGGCAGAGGTGGGGCATGGGAGGTCGCTTATTTATGTAATACCCTTTCCCTGTACTGCAAAGATTATTTAATCTCTATTTTGCAAAGAAAGGATATAATTACATGTTTTTAAAGATGATATAATCAAGAAATTGAGATTGGGATCATGGGTCAATGGTTTCAAGAGGGAATGTAGCAGCAAAAGAGAGGCAGGAATAAGACTTCTGCAGTGTTTAAAGGGCACAGGAACAACATTAAAGATGCCCTACAGCTGGGTAGCACCATTATCACTCATTCAGAGTAATATTATTTAATTCCTCATACGTTTGTGACTAAAGGTCATAAATGAACCACACACAGAACATGATTCACGGTACTGGCTTTGGTATCCTGTTCTACTAATACTGCATAATGTTTGCACCCTGGCTTTGTTCATGCTTCATTTAGCAGAGTAACCTTTTACTCATCTCAGATCTTATGGGCAAAATAAAATCAATGACAGCTAGCAAGGGATTTCTGGAAAGCTAAGAAAGCTGTTAAACTCTTGGAGTAGGTCCAGTGGAGGGCCATGAAGCTGCTCAGAGTGCTGGAGCACCTTTCCTGAGAGGATGGGCTGAGAGAGCTGGGGAAGAGAAGGCTCTGGGAAGACCTCATTGCTGCTGCCTTTCAGTACTTGAAGGAAGCTTATAAAAAAGATGGAGAGTGACTTCTTACATGAGTAGATAGTGATAGGACAAGGGGAAACAGTTTTACACTGAAAGAGGAGAGATTTAGTTTAGCTGTTAGGAGGAAACTCTTTACCAGAAGGTGGTAAAGCATAGGTACAGGTTGCCTAGAGAAGCTGTGGATGCCCCATTCCTGGGGGCGTTCAAGGCCAGGTTTGATTGGGCCCTAGGCAACATGATCTAGTGGGTGGTATCCCTGCCCATGGGAGAGGGGTTGGAACTAGATGGTATTTAAGGTCTCTTCCAACCCAAACTATTCCATGATTCTATAAAATAGAGTACACTGACAATGTATTACAAATAATATTTGTAGAGAAAGGATAGCAGTTTTAATAATATAATCACTATTTAAAAATTAAATGTTGTTCTTGTTTGAAGTGTCAGTCTCCAAGGCTGGACTTACAATCTATCATACAATATATGTGGCTCCTTGCATTCCCTTGATTTTGGGGTATTGTGTGTTTCAGGCAGGCTGTAGAACGAGCAACAGCTGTTCTAATTTTACCTGAACTAGAATTAGAGGGGCAAAACCAGTACCAAATATAGATAAATAAAATAGTGTATTTTCCATTATCGCAAGTAACAGGACAACACCGGAACTGCTGGTCTACTGAAGGAAAGATCACAGAGTTCACAGGAAAAACCCATAAATTGCTGCTAAGGAAAAAAGACACCAATGGCTTTTTATACTCTCTCATCTTTAGAATAATCAAATTTCAAAAATGATAAAAAGGAATAATTCCAAGAGGATGCCAGCAGAATGAGTGATAGCAAAATCAGAGAGACCTCTCAACCTCAGAATGGAAAATGGAGACATTATTCTCTAAACAAATGTGCCACCTGTTATCCCCTCTAAACACAATCAATTTAATATTCTTGTCAACGGACTGGCACAGTCTTTCCATTTTCCTCTTGTTGCCTAATTCCTGCAGCTCATTTATACCTCTAATTTAGCCAAGTTCTTCAAATCAAAAGCTTAGGAGCTGCCTTTACCTAATTTCATACTTTGCAACCTTAGCCCCATCATCCTTCTCAGCTAAGAAATGTCACTAACTAGTTGAAGAACCATCTCTGCCTTCAAAATGCTCCCACAGTGTGCATGTGGATATATTCAAAATCAGTTTGGGACTTTCTCAGACTTTCTTTCATGTTCAAACCATAAAAACCTGCCTAAACAACTTCAGCTCAAAAGCCTTTCCCCAGTTCTCAGGATGCTGCTTCCTCCTATTAATTGTTTCAAGCTCACACCTTTAACTTTTACTAGGCCCCTTCCCTGCTCAAAAGCTGTATGAAATCACAATCTCTTAATTTATCTCTATTTTTCTTTTCATGTGCCTTGTTAATCTAAAACACAATCCGTCTACTGAACAATTTACAACACAAAAGCAACTTGGTAGATGATGCCTGTACAGAAAATCCTGTATCTCCTTCTCTGAGGATATTTTAAATATCTCTGAGTGCATTTTAAATAAGCCCAGGCCCTGCAACTTTATGCCTTTGTTACCTTGAGAAAGAATACCCCATATAAAATTCACCTGGCACTTAAAGAACTATTAAGAACTCAAAATCTCTACCCCTGATGGCAGCATATGGTTTCAGAACTTGGGAGTTTACAAGTACACCTTTATGCTTAGTTTGGCAATCTGAGCCTCAAATAGAACCTTTCCATTGAAGGATGGCTCCTGAAAACTGCCCTGAAACACTATATAGCATTAGTTTGATTGTGAAATGCTTGCAGAAGTCAGCAGCAATGGAATTCTTCCTGCATTTCATTCCAGGAATGGAACTTACAAATAATTATTTTTAAAAACTATCTTCCAAAATGAGACAGACCCCAAAAATGGTGCAAATAGTATGTCCTCTGCTGAGGCCCTGCAATACAAACCACTAATTTTTCTATGGCACTAAGCACAGATGAAATCAAAGAACCACTGAATCACAGAATTGTTTGAGTTGGGAGGGACCTTAAAAACCATTTAGTCCCAATCCCCTTCCATAAGCAGGGTCACTCTCCACTAGACCAAGTTGCTGAAAGCCCAATCCAATCTGGTCTTGCACACTTTCAGTTATGGAATATACGAAACTTCTCAGGGCCTGATAGACAGATACATGTGTCCAAAACAACTTCCCATACTTATTTTCTCCTCCAAGAAGGACAGAAAATAAAATGCACAAGAACTTTGGTATCTTCGAAACTCTCCATCTCTTGAATGATTCTGTGTCTGATTAATCACAACAAATAGAACAAATAAGGGCAACACAATCTGCATCTCAGCCTGCAAACTAAGATACAGCTGGTGTGCTGAATTTTACATCAGCCAACCTTGAAAGCATATCTGTAAATACACACTATAGATAATATAAAGAGCTGCAGTATCCATCAATTATTCCTATTTGACACAATTCCATCTAACAGGAACACTAATAATTAATATAGGATTGGATTATCTTTAAAAGTCTACAGAGAACAAAGCCCCTCACTGCTGTCACTTCAAGATGGGAACAAGCACTGCGAACACCCAAGCTCCCAAACTCTGCACTGAGCTGACAGTGCCCATCCGTCCAAGTCTCCACCAGACAGGACATCTCAGATAATGCCAAATGCTTCAGAGCAAAGGTGTGCCATGGATAGTTTGGACACCTGGATAAGAGAACAGTTAAGGCAAATAAGGACCAGTCAATGCTGTGTTAGTGAGACAGCTCAGCTTCCCCTGTCTCTCTATGCCACGGCGGTGGGAGCTGAGCAGCAGAGCCACATAAGCAAGATGCTGAGCCTGTGACAGCCACTCCTGCTTGTCAACAGGATGACTGACCCACGAACAGCCCCATTCCCACACGGCTGAGCTGCTTGGTGTACGCGAGCTGCACGACTGGACTTGCTCAGGGGTCCTCTGTACTGAAACATAACAACTTATACCTTCATGGTTACTTACTATTTACACGTGTTAGTGACCTCTGCACACAAGATAATTGCAGTCTCTGCCTTGGAAAGCTGACCTTGGGTGTGCTTCTGCTAACTTTGACATCAACTGATTTGGTTTGGTTGAACAGGCAGGAGTTTCAGACTAGTCTAAAACTCCTCTGCAAAGTCTATCAGGTAACTATGAACCAGAAGAAAAGAAAAATTAAACTGTACATTGTTGTTCAGAATGGATAATATGAATTTCTAATCCTACAAATGTGTACTATTGGTACCACTTTTCTCACCTGAAACTTTGGTCTCTTCAATAATCTGTGCTCTAGTACAGATAAAATTAAAAATAATTGATGCGTTGACACAGCCACATTATAAAAGGCTACCATGCAGAAGGTCGAGGCTGAGATCTGACCAGGAGGTTTTTGCACTGAGGTCAAGAGAGTTTTTCTGCTCTTAGAGGCTGCACAAACTTTGGCATGTTTGAGTCAGAAATAAATGAGTCAGAAAACAAGTTTATTAACTGCCTTCTCCTTCTGCTTTAGTACTGCCTCAGCAGCAGTTCAGCAAAAATATTTCAAAGAAACAGAGAAAGTAGTTTAGGTAAATTGCCCTTAAATCCAACACAGAAACCATGGTCCTAAACATAAACTCCTTCAACCCTCATTGCAAAAATAATCTAGGATTGCCTATATATTTCCAGCTTTTCCCTTCCCAGTACTTGTTCCAAAGAATACAGGAAGAGTACTTTAACAATACTAACAGTACTTAACAAAACTTAACAATAATACTGGGAGTATTCACACATTTAAAGCAAAAGAAAGCTTCTATATTCCCTGTTCTCTGCAGTATACATTTCCAGCAAAACCAGTTCCCCATATTTCTGCTCCCAAAATCCCAACTAAGCAATAACCTGTAGAAACTCAAGTGGCCCATAACTGTTATAGTCATAGCAATGAGAAGGGCATTCTATCATCTGCTACCTCAGCAGACAGCCTGCCAGCTTGCTGCCAGGGTCACCTTTGGCAAGGCTCCCATGTGGCTCCTCCTTTGCTGCAGGACAAGACATTTACCTCCTGCCAGAGCAGCTCCCACTGCCAGGTTTGGAGGGGCTCCAGATCCTCTCATGCCCCTGTCTGGTGACTTGTTTCTTTTTGAAGATGTTCCATTGCTCATATTTATAATTAAGCAATTAGTGAATTTATGTAAAGGAGAAACTGTGAAAAGCTTTTTTCATCTGTGTTTCTTTCCAGTCTGTTTGTTTGGTTTTTCTTTTTCTTTTACCAGTGAAATCCACACAAATTTACCTAAGGTCTTTGTAAAGACCTTGAAGAATTAGAGGTTATAGTGTTCAGAAAAAGGCTATTCCAAACAACACTGCAGAGCTGATAATAACAGAAAAACTGTGCTTATGCAAGGTGTAAAAAAACCCAAATGAGAAGTTGATTAAAATCTGCAGAATATCAGTATAAATCATCATTAAAATACATATACGCGAATAAAGATCAGAAGCGTCTGTTTACAAACAGAATGACATTAAAAGGAAAATATTACAGTCACCATGTGGGCACAAAGCACTTCAAACCTAATGATCCCCAGAATGAATATTGCCTAGATGTACTTATTTTTACCTTCCCTCTTTAATTAAATAAGTACATATACTTCCTTCTTCAAGAGCGTCATATGGAAGGTAGACAGTGAGTATTTAATGAGTAGGAACACTTCTCCTTTTTTTTTCCAAGCTCATGCCTTAATTACTAAACAGTATTCTCAATCTTCTCTGAGCATATGTGGTGTGGGAGAGCTGTTGTATGCTGCAGCCTCCGAGTATTCCCTACAACACATGTTTATTAATGATTTTCTCTTATAACCACACTTTAGAGCAGAGTGTTTTTTCCCCACTGTAGAGATAAACAAACATCAAAGAAATGAAGGCTGAAAGCATCCATTTGTCTGGAGAGGACATTTTAAGACACCTGTGTTGGGGTTCACTGCACCAAAATGCAGACCTCTGTAGGGCAGAACTGAAGTAGCTACACCTGAGCCTAAACTCTTTACAACCACCCAAGAAAACTGGCATTTGACAAATGTATTTCACCTGCCCCAGTTTAGGCATCTGCATCAAGATGAGATCAGCTTTTTTTAGAACATTTCTCTCACATGACTGTTTTTCAGATCATTTAGTACTATGCAGCAGGTAACTGTGGAAGGTAAAATGTATGCAATCATTCCAATTAAAATTTGTAATGTAACATATGCACCAAGGCATTTGAGTAAGGCTGCATGGGCATCTTAAATTCTTACATTTCTAATCCCTGAAGAGCTGAACTGAAAGGAACTTTGCAAAGACAAGAAAAACCTTCCCCCATATACACAATAAATCTTGAGTTTATCTTTAAAAATCTTTAAAATCTTGGGATCAACTGTGAGTCAGTTTATGAAAGTAGCCAAAAAGCCATTCCTCCAGCAAGGGAGATCTTAAAGAAGCACAGAAAGGACACACCCTTTCTTGTTTGCTTTCCCTTTGCAGCTGATTTCTAGTTTAAACATAGCAGCTGATGCTTCTCCCACATTCCATATCCAACTAAAGAATGACTGGAAGTACTGAGAAGACCAGCAGCATCAATACCTTGCCATGATTTATAAAATCAAATGCTGACATTTGAAATCTGGTCTGTTAGGTGAAAGACAAAAATTAAATAAAATTAAATGCAAGGTGACCGCTCATCCAACAGTTTCTCTGGCATGTTCAAGGGTACAGACTTCTGCTGTGATCTAGATCCAAAGTGAGATGACCTCTAAAACTTAGCACAGAATTGGCTATTTCATGTGTGTTCCCATGCTAATGCTAGGATACCAGAAGAGAAATACCTTAGCAAAGGGGTGAAGAGAAAATGGGCCTGGCATGTTCTTTTTTCATTAGTAGAAAGGAAAGGACTGAGTGGTAACTGGGTGTAATTAAACATTCTACACAGCGTAATTTTCAAGTAATCTGTATCAGTCAAGTCTTTGCAATACAAATCTTTTCTACACTTCAGATTTGAGTTGGCTGTAGAATCCCTAATCTTATGTTGACAAGAAAATACAACATTGACTTAGTGGTGTAAACAGTGCTTAATTAGCTTTTATGCTGGCAGAAGACATATTTGTTGGCATAAACCGGGTGTCCATTTGGTGAGAACTGGGGAGGGGAACAGAGAAACACAGGTTTTATTTCCCTTTAAGCAAAGCTTTTAAACATAGGACATGAGCTTTTTTTTTTGCCTTTAGTCCTATTTTAAATCCCAGCTGAAATCAGTTTAAGAAAGTCTTCTGACTGAGTCAAACACTCATTGTACAGATGAGCAACACCACTGGAAGTATAACGAGATCATGTTGTAAGATGTGGCAGTGGTGCAATTATCTTGAGGAACTATGCTGATTTCAAGATAAACCTGTTCACCTTTAATGTTGATTTTCCCCACTACCTACATTTACAGCTCATAGACCGTAGTAATGTCTTCTCTGAGCAGTATACATCTCCCAGGTGCTGAGTACTGGATGGTGTAGTCTCACAGGATGAGCTTCAGATCTCATTCACATGGGTTTTCCACTTCAACACCATTAACTGAGGTCATATTTAGGCAAAATATCTAAAAGTATTCATACTTTGAAATCCATCCCTTTTCAGCATAAATGTTCTGTGAAATGATTAATGAACCATTAACCTTACTGTAAAGGAACAAAAATCTGCATCCCATTTTAACCTCTTAGATTATGCCTGGTACAGGTGTTCAAGCAAATGACCTGAGGGACTCTTGGGTTTTTTTTCCCCTTGACCTAACCTGTCAGGCACAGTCTGGATGCATCAGACCCATGAAAAAAAGTCAAGAAGATTCCAGGTTTTTTAAAATGCCTCCCCTCAGGGAAAGTCTTGGGAGATATTTAGTGTATTCCTCTCCCTGGAATGGAGGCAGGATTGGTGCCTTTCTGCTGTTACTTCCTTAGAGATGGGCCCTTTTTAAAGACAGGTTCTGGGATTACAGCACAAATTCTCTCTAGTATAAAGAAAATCAGATCTGTCTCTTAGTCTCACAGATGACTGCAATGGCACTAACACAAATCTGGGGCTGTATTTTTTTTTAATTGGATTTTTTTTTCTGATTACAGAGTTTCTCTTGCTTTGAATTGCATGCCACATACAAAAGATCCTTTAATCTCCACAAAACTTAATTATCACCATTTCTGTAAAACTTTCACCTCTGCGCTCTGAATTTAAATACTGCAGCTACCTGCTTAATTTTTTTTCATACAAGCACAAGCCAGGATACCTCATTAGACTGTTATCATAGTCTCTGTTGAAAGGCATGCTAAGTAACTTACTGACCCACTTCCAGCTGACCAGAGCTATGAGCATGAGGTAGAGGTGCCAATTCTCTTTCACCCTGCATTTCATGGTGTACCTGGATAGCCCTCACGTGAAGTAGAAAGATTTGATCAATCCTTTATTTCCCATCTTTTACTAAGTGTCTGTGAGAGTTATTTGCTCCTTTGTTCTGCTTTCTTGAAGCCTGGATGGTGGACAGGAGAGATTACTACAAGAATCTTCTCCTTCCATCATTTGTCTTTAATTACTTATAAAAAGAAGCAAAATAGCATATTTTTAAGAGGTAGACACTGCTTCCATTTGAGGATCTAAGCCCCTGAATTAGCATCATGAGACCATGTGCTTTGTAAAGAGATACTAACACAGATTAGCAAGGGTCTTCTTTAATGAATGTCCATCATTAAATACATTTGATATTTCAGACTGATTTCTTGTAATTGTAGACTATTTACATTAACTGTGAACAAATACAGGTTTCACCTTCCTGACAAGTCTTCGAAGACAAATTTTTCCATTACTCTCAGAACTCAGTAAGTAAAACAGTATTTTCATACATGAAGTGGAACTCCTCCCCCTTCCTAGTTATTTATGACAATTAAATTGTACCCTTAATTTTCTGTTTCAGGGACATCTCATTTCACCTTTACAGTTTTTTTCCTCCCATACAAAGCAATGTTTATTAAGCTGCTTTTAATAAGGTCATAGCTTTAAAAGCACTTGAGATAAATTTTAATTAGACCTGTTAGAGTAATTTGTAACTTATATGGTTCAGCTAAACTCCTTTTATTTCTCTTTAAGGATGATCAAGAAGTTTGTAAAGAAAGAAATACCTGTAAGATTTATGAAATCCTTGTAAAAGATGACAACTCCTCCCTTCTGCAATCACCTACTAGCAAGATGGCTATTAAACTGCAGCAGCAAATCACAACCAGACAGAGAAAAGGTATCAGGCAAATAGACTTGAGAATCATGGAAATAATACTTTTCTGATTAAAACATCTTGGTTTTAACTGCTTGTAACTTACAACTTGACCACAGTACAAATATTTGTTGTGACTTTTTCTTATAATGGTTACTTTTCTCATACTGTACTTTTTTCTCTCCCCTTAGTTGTTTTAGCTGAAACAGTTCATTAGGAAACCCCAGAGTTTGCCTCACCTACCCTGCCCTTCCCCCTGAAAATTCTATAGGCTTTATATGGAAAATTCATGTTCCCTATATGTCTTCTCTACCTGACAGATCTGGCACTGAGAATCAAGAGCTAAGAGGAGAGAGAAGGACCTTTTGGGCAAGAAGGGGAGGAACTGATGTGAGCAGGTTATTGATCCATAAAGAAGCTGCAGAACAAGAAACTTGGGAATGGTTTGCTAAGAGATGGGGACAAGAGAAAGGGCTAAAGAAGGACAGGCATGTAAACTGCAAAAGGCCTTTAAAAGAGAGAAATCAGCAGTGTGAGAGAAATGTATTGGAAAATTACTTAAGCCTTACTTGGCAAAAGACAGCAGAAAAAACTGGGCTGTAAGGAGAGGGAATAGCATATTGGGGATTTAGGACCTTCTAGAAAAGACGACTCAAACTAGGTCAGTAGAGAAAGGAAAAATCAAGCAGCTCCTGGGAAAAAGACAATAAAGCCGCCCAGAACCAGGATAAGAACAAAGAATGGAGGAAAGAAGCATCATGCCTCCATTAAATAGATAGGAAGGAACGTGGGATCCAGAACTGTTGCGGTTGTTCTCCACTTTCAGCAAACGCCTTCGAAACTCTGTGGTCATGTGTGTGTATCAAGACTTTTCTGGTCTCCAGGAATCAATCACATGTGCACTGTGCTGGACAGCTGGTCTGATAATGCTCCTAACAAAGAGCAGGCTGGTGGGCTTAGTGACTCTCACTCTTTTCAGGAACTATTCTGGTATGGGCGTCAGAAACTTGAAGATTTTCTGACAGAGAAACCCAGGTAATGGTACATAAAAATGTGTCAACGCTGTTAAGGATGTAAGCTTACACAGGTACTGGTAAATGACAAACTGAGAGTTGCTTATGCAACCCAGAGGTACCATTCACTGGAAAGAAAAATCTCTTTTCTTACAAGGCCCTGTTCCACACCTCTTTCACTACTCAGCAGTCCTCACAATGAAATGTGAGCAGTCCTCACAAATGTGCTACCCATAGGTGAAAGCACCACAAGTTTTGAGGAGCTAACAGTGAATGAGTTGGGTAGGAGGTGTGCAAGGCATAACTAAAAGGTAAAGAAGGTTACTTAACATGGAGGGAACACCTGACTGCTGCTTTTAAGTATCAGATTATATCACAAATTCTGTAAACGCTGAAAGGTACCAACAGCATTGGTCAACAATTGCAAGCATTTTTTAATTTCTTTCTATTCTTGATCACACGAAAAACTGATCAATCAAGAACTGGTTTTTGAATTTCAATTTGAACTTGAATCCAGCCCCAAAAGGTGGATTTTTTAAACCATAATGCCTATTTACCTTAGGTTTCCATGTTACCCCATTTATCTCAAGAGGTGTTAAAAAAGGTATTTATATTTCCTTTAGAGAAGATAAGTAGATTGAAGCAGCTAAGGAAGCAGGAACTTAAAACAAACTGATCAGTATAAATCATCTTACAGGGTCATGATAAGACTAAGTGAAGTCTGCACAACATATTTAGCATGAGAGACAAAGGATTAAAAGGAATTCTTCCTATTGTAAAAGAGCAAAAAGTTCTGAAAGGCAGAAAACTGGATAGCAGAAAAAAATGACAAGCCTCGGGCTTCTCATGCCAAGGGTAAATGATATCCCACACTAGATGAAATCACAGGATCATAGAACGGCTTGGGTTGGAAAGGACTTTAAAGATCATCTAGTTCCAACCCACCTGCAGGAATTCCTTCCACTAGATCAGGTTGCTCAGAGTTCCATCCATCCCGGTCTTGGACACTTTCAGGGATGGAGCATCTACAACTTCTCGGGGCTACTTGTTCCAGTGCCTCAGGATTTCTTCCTTATATCCAAACCTACTTTCTTCCAATTTGAAGCCATTATGCTTTGTCCTGTCACTACAAGTCCTTGTAACAAGACTCTCTCCATCTTTCTTGTGGGCTCCCTTCAGGTACTGGAAGGCCACAATTAGGTCACCCCAAAACCTTCTCTTTTTCAGGCTGAACAAACCCAACTCTCTGAGCCTTCCCTCACAGGAGAGGTGCTCCATCCCTCTGTCATCTTGGTGGCCTCCTCTGCACTTGATCCAACATGTCCATGTCCTTCCTGTGCTGGGGACCCCAGAGCTGGATGCAGTACTCCAGGTTGGGTCTCACCAGAGCAGAGCAGAGGGGCAGAATCCCCCCCCGGCCCTGCTGCCCACGCTGCTTTGCATGCAGCCCAGGACACGTTTGGCTCTCTGTGCTGTGAGTGCCCATGGCTGGGTCATGTCCAGCCTCTCCTCCCCCTGCACCCCCGAGTCCTTCTCAGCAGGGCTGCCCTCGATCTGTTCATCCCCAGCCTGTGCTGATACCAGGGTTTGCCCCAGCCCAAGTGCAGCACCTCATACTTGATCTTGTTAAACCTCATGAAATTTCCTCAGGCCCATTTCTTGAGTTTGTCCAGGTCCCTCTTGATAGCATCCTGTCCTTCAGGTATGTCAACTGCACCACTCAGCTCAGCTCAGTGTTACCTGCCAGTTTACTGAGGATGCACTCAATCCCTTCATCTGTGTCATTAATGAAGATATTAAATAACACTGGTCCTCTGAGGGACACCACTTGTCACTGATGCCCATTGGGACTCTGAGCCAATAACCACTATCCTCTGGATGTGACTGTCCAATTTCTTATCCATCTAACAACAGTACACTCACTGAATCCATATCTCTCCAGTTTAGAGCTAAAGATGTTGTGGGAGACTGTATCAAAAGCTTTACAGAAGTCCAGAGATATGACATCTGCAGCCCTTCCCCTGTCCACTGATATAGTTACTTCATCATAGAAGCCAATAGTTTGGTCAGGCAGGACCTGCCCTCGGTGAAGCTGTGCTGGCTGTCTTGAACCACCTCCCTGTGCCTTAGCACAGCTTGCTAGCACTAGAGAGAGAAAAGGTATTTATTGTATATTTCCATGGCTGACTGTTAGTTTATACTGGTATCCCTGATGCAGGCATCTGGCACCAACAGCAGAACATATCATGTGTTTGATAAACAAGTAAACTGCACAGTAAGATGAGACTAATGTGCCATAGCATGCAGATTGAAGTATCTGCTCAGTGAATGTGAATCACTCGTTAGCCTCCACGAGAGACAGAAAAATCCCATGTGTTTTACCTAGTGACACATCTGTGAGTGGATATTTCTGGAACTGTTAGAGTTATGTCTGTGTTATCTTTTGCAGTAAGAAAGATCCAATACACATGGAATGACCTTGGGACTCAGTTTTTCTCCTTGAGATCTGCATATTGCCTGAAGCACTCAAACTGTGGCTGGATTAGGGCCTCAGGAAAAACACCAGGAAATTAATAACTTTGCATTTAGACAAGGATCTGGGCAGTGGCTTCTATAAGCCTGTGGTTACACACTGAAGACAGAAATAAAATTCAAAATGAATAGCTGCATAAAAAGGTTATTATCTCTCCTGTGGCTCTTGTGACTATACTGCATGCACACCTCTCTGGACAGTGGCTGAGCAGACAGTCTCACTTTTGACATTTCCCAAGTGGAACACTCAACATTTGACTTGCAGCATTGTCTTGTAACATAACTTGTGTATGTGTTTGTGTAGCAGTATTTAAAGTAATGTTTCAATTAACACAGCTATTATGACCTTTGTTTTGCACATTAATTTTCATTCTATCTGTCTCTGTCACAAGAAAACCTCTTCAAAGTTTTAAGCAACTAATTCATACTTAGAATTTCAAGGGATCTAAATCTATCACCCTGAGATAACCAGGAAACATGAAGTTGCAGTCAAATGCTAGAGTATGTTAACCTATCTGTTCCGTAAAAACCCAATATGAGACAAAAGAAATGTAAATTTTAAGTTTGTAAAGCAACAGAAAGAAAAAGGCAGTGTGGAATCCTACAGGGTTCCTGACTTTTACTTCAACTTTCAAGGTCTTGCAACATTTGTAAGACTTATGAAGACCTTAAGTCAGTCCTTGGAGTCTCTGGGGCTTCTGTTCCTTTGGGCTTGTAAAATCTCTAGCTTCTAAGGGTCTCCACAGCTCTGGATGCACTTGAGTGATATTGCTTTATGAAACTTAAGGGTCAGCCCATAAATTCTTTTTTCTCCTCTGTTTCTTGCCTTCTGCAAATTACTGAAAGTCTACACTAGACTGCAGATTATCTCACCTGATCTTTAAACTGTGCAAATTTTCTATCCCTAGTGCTCTTCAGGGAGAATTGCTAAAATGTGAGGCAGGTTTCTTTAAATACACATTCATAAGATCATTACAGTACTAATTAATTAATTAGGTTATTTTAATGGGTGACCTTGAAGAGGCAAAAGCCTTGGATGAGGCTAGCAAAATTATTTACTAGCAAATGTCTACATCAATAATCCCCTTTCTAGAAAGTTCTATCAGTGTTAAACATTGAGTTCAGAAAATAGAGTGCTTTGCTCTAGTTAAAATCAAGCAGTTCTGTGTTAGGGTGACTCTGGTAGATTTGCATCAGAAAACAAGCTGACTATTTCTGTTTGTAGAGAAAGTTTACAGGGTGCCACATTCCAGCAAATCTATTCTGGCTCAAATAAGAGCAAGAACTGTTAAAGAAGCCAGGGAAACATATAGAATTTGAAAGTGCAATATGTTCCCTGAACACCATAGAGTGGCTTGAACTCTATGAACAAACACCCATTGAAGAGATAAGAGAGAAAGATGTTGTGTCTCACAAGTACAAACAACTAAAAAAAAAACTTCTTTTGTGCCAAAGTTCTGGCAAAAGCTATTAGTTTTGTTTAACTACAGTATCCTTGATTCAAAGATTGACCCAGCATAAGCATCCAAGACTTAAAAAGTAGGTTGCTCAAAGGATCATCAACAGCCATTTATGAACTAGAGTTACATAAAAATTGCCAATATTTAAACTCAAGGTAGTCATTACCTTTGAACTTGTCTGATTGCTCCCTTTCAGAGAAAATATGGAAGGTTACCCAAGCAGATGCAACCCCAACTATAGAGACAACACAGAGCCCAGTGGCATCTTGGCAGATCTTTGAAAACCTGAAGGGAAACTGCATCTCCTCAGCTTCAATTTACTGATAAACTTTTATTTCTTGTTTCAGACAAAGGCACTGTGAATCTTTGTTTGTAGCTTGTTATTATTTTAACTCTCACTCTCACTGTAACTCTAGCTGTGAGCAGTTAATTATGATACTTCATCTGACCACTGCATAACAGTGAGAATTTCAGTCTCCCCAACCTAACTTTATAGCTTGGAATTAATATTTTTTATTTGATTGCCACAGGAGAGGATTCAGGTTGTAAAATTATCTTGACAGTGGCAGCAAGTCACTGCCAGCTATCATCTTGCCTCTACTTCTTCCTCCTCAAAATGTGGGCTCAGGTCTAATCATAGGGCACAGAGAGCTGCACTACACAGACCTCTCCCACCACTAGATGAAAATAGGTGATCCACATGACCAGAAAGTTTGGACACTTAAGGTGTAAGGATTACAGAGAAAACTAATAAAGCCCATAAAGATCATGTTAATTCTACACAGTTTTGTGTAGAGTGAGTCACCATATACATGTTCTTTGCAAACACCAAAGTGCAGCATTATTAAAGCATCACAAGTTAAAAAACACAGGCAGTTTCCTCTAAGATCAACAAGAAAGGTAAGCAATGATAGTGCTTCAACACTGGACAACGTGTTTTGGAAAAGACAAAGACATTTGGAAGACTGCATGCTCCACAACTTCAAATGTAACTTTTATCACATTATAAAATACTTTCTCAGAAATTAGGCAAATTTCCCAGTTTTCTTCAGGGATTATCTTGGTATTTTCAAACTCCTACTATGACAAAGTCTCTTTGAAACTACACAGCAGTACACTCCACATAACAACCTGGAAATATTTTCAGAAGAGTCTAAAAAAAAATTCTCTTCCAAGAAGCTGAATTGACAAGTTTATTTCCTAGGACCCAGCAGAGCACAAGACTTCAGGATGTACTTAAGCAAGCACAGGTATAACCCCAGAGTTCAACAGGAACAGCCACATGTCTTGCATTATATACACACTTGATTACCCTGCACAGAATCCCTTGATGCTTTTTTTACTCGTTTGTCTAGGGTCCAGAAACAATAAAATGTACAAGCTTCCCAAGTGACCTCTTGAAGACTTCAGCTGGGAGAACTAAACTTTGAGAAACACAGCACCTTTGAAACAGCTTATGCTTACAGGAGTAAGAAAAGTCAGTTACACACTACAGGACTGTAGTTGAAAAATAGTTCAGGATTATTTTCTTCATCTAGTAAAACCATTTCAAATCAACTTCCAATTTCATGCCATCAGAATGTATTTTGTGGCTCTTTCCAGTTCTGGCCACACAGAATGCTACTTTACAGGATATTACCATCACTAACAGAAGAGAAGATATTAAAGCAAAAACTGCTACAATTATATCTCTAGGAGTACTATATTCTACTGAAAGCTTATACCATGAGGACCCTACAGAATACACTAGACTTCTGTGTAACTTTTGGATTGTTTCTGCCCCCTTCAACAGGCTAACCTACTAATCAAGCATCAGTTATTGATAAGTCACCTTACCCAATACTCTTCCTTTGTTTTAGCCTATTTTCAAATTCTCATCAACCCTTAGACAGCATTACAAACAGTTTATGGGTAACGTAAGAGTTGAGAAAAAAGACTAACATTTCTATAATTTTAAAATTTCTCTTCATGACTCATGTTCTCCCCTTCACGTTACTCCCAACTTTGACTTTCCTGCTCTTGAGCAGAACTAAGAGAAAATTCAAATCAGAAAAGGTTTCCTGGGTCAGGATTCAATGGATTAGGATGAATGATTTTCATTGATTTTCCTGCCTTTGCACCATGGTCATAAAATAGCTGCACAAGAGAGCTTCCCAACAAAATTTTTTGTTCACACCACTGCTAAAATACTATGTAGGGCACGCAAACTGGAAAAAAATTCAAAATCTCCTGGGGGCTAGGTAATATCACAATGCATTAGAAGGCAGTCTACTGGTTCCCTCCTTATTTCTTCTTGCAGACTGTGCTGGACCACCAGTGTTTGATTTCCTTTTCCTTCTTTCCTTCTGACTCCACAAGTCTCAGGTTCTTCTACCTCCTTTAATTTCTGTTGGATAATACACTCATTGCCAGGAAGGCAGGAATGGTAAATCCAGATTTGGTGCTGAGAACAAAAAGGAGTTTATTCACAGAGAAAATGACACAAAGAGACTGATTGCTAGGTGCTGCCTATAGAGTTACAAGCCTGAAATTTCCATTAAGTTCTGTATCCTCCTGAACTGAGCTTTATCCGGATAGTACTGAAAAGAAGGTTTCTGCCTTGAACAAGCTGCAACTTAGGACACAACAGAGTATTTCATCATGTGGTCTCCTCCTTACACAAACCTCCAAAGATGTCCAAAAGATCCTCAGTGAAATGGAGGCTTACTCTCCCCCTGGGGTATACAAGGAAAATGGGCATGGGAGGTTTCTCTGAAATGAAAGTTTGCTGGGAACTTTGTCTACAGCCAAGGGTTCATTTTAGAAAAAGTGGAGTAGAAAGAATATTGATATAACTGTGATGATAGACAGGATTTGGTCATCTATCGTCTTTCGAAGAAAAAGAAGAAACAAATGAAAATACCTAAATTCTAGTTCTCCTCAGAAGATAGAGCTCATCTGAGCCGTCTCCAGCTTTCTGGACATGAATCTGTACAACTGTCCATCAGGCCTGCCAGACACTACAAAACCTGCCACTTCAATTCTTGACAGTTAAGTAAACAGAGACATATATTGTAATAAAAAAAGAGAAATCTGTTTCTCAGAGAAGAATAAAGAGGGCTGTTCCAGAATAAGCAAATATCCAACATTATTCTTTTCAGTATTAATCTTTTCCAAGGCTTTGAAGTTTGACAGTACTGTTTCACAAATCCCTAGGAGGCTACTTTACTGCTAGGCTAGAAACCTGACTGTGGAACTGAGCAGAAAAAGAAGTGAAAAATCTCCAAACAGACAAGAAATATTTCAGTCCGACTAGTGAGTATTTCTGTTTCTTGCTGCTATGAATTTTCTGTCTCTTGAAAAAAATTGAGGGGATGTGACAATTTCCAAAACAAATGGAAACAAATAAATTCAAAATATCTTGTTAAAAATCATCTGGTCTACTTGACTTCCCAAAAAAGCCTCCCATATTTTCAGTGAGTTCAATCAAAGTTTGTGTAACATGTAAGCTCATTTTTCAAGCCATGATTTGCCACCTCTGTATTTCTTAAGAAAATTTCTTTTCCCTATTCTTTTCTCTGTGGCAGTCTTGTGACTTTTTAATTATGTCTTGTCCAACTAGCAGCACTGGCAAAAGGCAAAAGAATTCTTGTTAGATCAAGTATTCTCCTCCTTCATGTGACAGAAATGCTTACACTTCATTAACCTTTATTATAAACTAGTCACTGGAAAAGTTACTTTGCTAGAATCCACACTATGGTTTCAGCCTACAAACCACGGAATTGTCAGAATGCTAAATTACAGTAAAATACTGCTCACCTCCTTATGAACCCAAGATTAATGATACAATGCAGAAGGGAATAGCAGTGCTATTAGGAGCATAACAGGTCACAATCATTTCTAAAATAGCTCATGGAGAACAGGCAGCAAAATATCACGGATGGCTCCCAGTATTACAGCCCCACTTCCTATCCCACAACCTACCCATCACTGAGACATCGTATTCAACCAGCAGAGTCGCCTCCTGCCCGCACTGTTTGAGAATACTCATGGCTTCAGCATGTGTTGTTCCCAGCAGTCGGATCCCATCAACACTCAGCAGCCTGTCCCCAGGTTTGATTGTGCCCTCTCTGAAGGGAGAAAAAAGGAGTGATCTTTGTCAGTGTAAGGTAAATTGATTTGGAGATAATACCATTTTTATGCAAAGCAATTCTCTTGAACCCTCCCTGACATCCATCCCTCTTGCCTTAACACTTAACATTTACTTTGACAGCGAGAATGATCAGAGGGCGCAGTGGAAAGGAAATTGCTTTAATTGGAAAGTCAGTGACTGGAAAACAGCTTACCACACAGTGAAATAATCAAGTCACGTTAAATTGCATCTAAGTATAGCTTCTGCTCAACATATGCTTTCTTTCTACCTTGTCCACACAACTCTGTTTTCATACATACATAAACACATCCTCCTCCAATATTTTCCTAAAAATAAACATAAGGTGCAAACACATGGGTGCTGAAACAGATTGCAAAATATGAATGTCCATTTATGGATTTTCTTTAAAAATATCTTTTACTTGCATAATTCCATTGTTCCTTTCTTCCTCCCTAGAGGTGATTCAGCTCTAAACCTAAAATGCTGTCTCCTAAGCATATCTCATAACCTATTCAGAATTATAATAGAAAATTAAATACTAACACTGTCAGCTTAAGAATCATGGAGAAAAAAAAAGGAAACCAGGGGATGAGGGAGAGAAAAAAGTGTGGGAACAGAAGAAACGCTCTCTTGAAACATTTTCTTCTTAGTTTCCAAGGTCAAAAATGTCAGCATAGGCCACAGGTATCAATTTGCTTTAAAGAAACTGCCCTTTGAGTTTCTTTAATGGTTTAAGGACACAAATGCCATTTTTGAAAATACAGTTTGTACATAAAAATAAAGTGAATATTCTTTCTTTATATATATATATATACGCAAAATAGTATTATATACAAAGATAGCCAAAACATAAATCTGTACTCAGAAGTTTTCTAGGTAAAGTTATGAGTGACCTCACAGATATGTACAAACATCTTAATAGAATAATACAACACTAAAACTGGTCACAGTATTATTCTGAACCACAAGAGAAAAAGACTGTGGTGTTAAGAGTATAAAAAGCATAATTAAGAGCTACATCAGATTGGAAAAAAAATGTGCCCTGACCTATTGCAGGAATTTATTCTAATTATTTTAGGTGCAAGATTCTAAATTAAAGTACACACACACCATAATGTGCCAAGCCTCTGTGGTTGCCCATTACTATTGCTGCAGTTGTTATTATTTCTATTACGACAATTAAAGACAAACCCATGAATTTCAAAAGACTGTATTTAAATGCATCTATTTCACTCAAAATCTTAACTTCTGTCCCAAATAGTTCACCTTTCTCTATTTCTCTTTCACATGAATTCCAGAGAAAGATGAATTGTACCTGTCAGCAGGCCCTCCAGGTCTGACACATGTTACTACTACAGGACGAGATTTATTTCTGTCATCATGTGCTCCACCTAGAAAGGAAAAAGTCAGAGAAACTGTACCTTCATTTTATGCTTTTTATGAAAGCTCATTTCCAAAAGGCAAGCCTACATCTTGTTGCATGCACCTTCACAGATGGGCTAAAAAAATCAAAAAATGGCCAAGCCATTAATATGACCCTCCACTGAATTTTACATAAATAAAATAAACTTACCCTATGTATAGATGAATCTTTAAAAAGATTTCTATGGGGGAATTCTTACTAAATGAATTTTTTTTTCTTAGAACCTTCACTCTGAAAATGTGATCTCAGTGTGAACACATTGTTCTGCAATGTTTGCAGCACAGAGAAAAAAAATCTGTACTTTATGTATACTCAGAATAATGAGTGACCACTAATAATTTATGTATTAAATAAAAAAGACATTTTCCCTGAAGAAAATAATAATTCATTATTGGAGTATATTAATTAATAGCCGCATCTTTTTTTCTGTTCTCCAAGTCAATGATATTTTAGTTGTACAATTCAGACTACCAGCAGTATTAATCAAATTTCACGCCTAATATATAAATTTTTTTTTTTAAGAACGATGAGCTTCCTGGTGATTTCAGTGGTAGCAAAATCTGGTGTTATGTGACCAGAGTTTGTCATGTTTCCTTGACTTTAAGTTGATTACTTAAAATTCTTCCATAAACAAAAATTAGAGCAGCTCATAAAAGCAACACATGAGGGTATGAAAAATGCAATGTATTGATTTTTACAAACTGTAAGCCATAAATCTTGACGTATTTCTGAGTGCTTCAAAAACTTATCACTTTTATTTAAACAAGAAAATACAGAGTTCAAACTCAGCAATAACTCACCTCTTATTACAAATCCAAAAGTGTTCCCCTCTTTATGTAAAGTAACTTCCACAGTTCTAAAGATGAGACCTGATCCTTGTACAGCTAAAAGAAAAAGAATCCAAACCGTAATGGTTATTATTTTTCTAATTATACACAAGATTCACACCTTTTCTAACTTTAGATAGATATTGAGTCACACAATTGGAAAGACTCAATTACAGAACACTCAGACTGAAAACCTGTAATTAAACAGAACTCATCCCCTTTTTGAGAGAATTCTGGGCTAGATATTTTGCAGAGTGACAATGGTTTGGAAAAAAGACACAGATGCATATAACAGTTGAGGAATTTGAGTCTTACTGTTTAAATTATGGCATAATTTTGCTTTTCTTATAGTTACAGAAGAGTGCTAGAAAACATGGAAATACACAGTGAGACAAAAATGACACTAAATTGTTAAGAGTACCTATTAAGCTTCTTGTTTAGCTATGAAAACATTTGTTTTTGTCACTTAGAGAGAAGACAATTGAGATTCTTAGGGTGTTTCTCTGATCTTAGGTTACTAGATTACAATGCATAATGCATTTTATTATCATAAGGACTTTTTATTCTTTTTTTTTAATGTAGCACGCTCCCTTATAATTGGTGAATTAGTAAAAAAGTTCTCTGGCTTCTAGTTGAGTCAGTATTTTCTCTGCAAGTACTGAAGAACTGGTGTACAGCTGGACTAGAAGGTGAGAAGCTTAATGCACAGACCAATGCATTTGGATGTGATAATCCACTTTACAGAATTTGAAACCACTGCTGTTAAGAGACCAGCAGACAGTTTGCTATTAGCTTTTGCAGGAAAAACTTTGGCAGGGTCTAAGAACTCTATTTTCCAATGGGAAAAGGACTCTGTGCAAAATCACATGCACTCACACTTTCCACCTTCCAGTCAAATACTGCAAACAGTACAAACATACATAAAATTAAAAAAAAATCAAAACCAAACCAGCCCAGCTCTATAAAATACATACTCTGTGAGCAGCGGAACTAATGAAAACTTGTGCCATTTAATGTTCCTGCCCGCAATAACCAGAGTTACCCTGTCAGGATACCCTGAGGGGGCAATGGATGCCACAGGCTACCCTGTGTGTGCTGCCAATCATGAGGCATCAGGAAGAGCAGAGGGCACTCAGTGCTCTGTGTCCCTGTCTCTGAGGACTCCCTGGCTCCCGACTCACTCAGGTGCTTATTTCCAGGAGATATACTGTATGTAATGTACTTTTTTGGGAGTTTTTCAGTCCCTATTAAAAAAGTTACTGTAGGGAACCAGGAGAACCACCCAGTGAAATTACGCAAATCTCATTTTTGTCAAGAAAACAGGTGAAAGACAGCCCTCCAGAGCACTGCTGTGTGCTGCAGTAATTCCTGCTACATCTTGAAGATCACCACTGTGTTATTGAGTCCATGTGGTTGTTTTCTTTTCAGTTAGAAACATTTTACTGAGTAAAAAAAAATTAATTATGAGGAGAAGACAACTGTTGTCTTCATTCCTCTTGACAGAAAGTGGCCTTGCATATAGTTCATGATGAATCCACACTTCCCCATTTGTTTGGTGTGTCCTGTAACTTCCACTGGGGAGAGGTGAAACTCACAGTTCAGCAGGGAGGAATGGCAGCAGTGTCCTTCCACTTGGGAACAGCCACTCAGGTGGCTGTCCTTGCACCCCAGCCTCAGCCTGCTCTGGGAAAAAACTCCCTAATCCTTAACCCTTGCCAAGAGTGAAAGGCAGCCGCAGGACAGGTACTGCTCACCTTCCAGTTTTAAACACTGAGGTGGCTCGTGCTGAAAATAGCAGCTGGATGCTCCTGCTGTGAACACTTCAGAAATGGAAGGAAGCACTACAGAGTGGGATTACCAGTGCTCAGCCAAATTTAATCCATCATTATTAAATGACTGACATTTTCTGGCTCTGAAACTATGACCATCCTCTCTCTGAGGGAACAAGCATGGGAACAACAGAATTTCATTATGTATGGGGCCGGGAAGGAAGTGCCAGGGCTTCTCCACATGACTTACTGGAAAACTTACATATTTAACAAAAGCAGCTTGCTCACAAGTAGTTCATGGAAACAACTAATTATCTCCATCTATGCTTGTATGAAGAGGCTGGAAATGGCAAGGACTTAAAGTTACAAATGCTGCTTTAATCTAGCTTGTCAAAATCCAGTCTCAGTGAACAAGAGTGGTTCTTGTTCTATGCTCTTCTATGCTAGAAGAGGATGAAAACCAAAGAAAGCCCAATTGAATAAATGCAATACAAATAATGCTGGTGAAACAACTACATTTGCAGCAAAGTAACTGAACGCAGCTGATTAATTCAGATACTGTGCTTCAGAACATAAAGTTCCCTCAGCACAAGCAAACACTAATCAACAGAGAACATTCAACATTTTTTAATGTGCTTGCCAGGAGGTCCTAAAAAAACCCAAATACATAACTAGACTAACCCTCCAGCTGTTAGAAAGCAGTGGGGAAGTTCATCAGCTTCTGAGCACTGAGGACAGTGATGGATTTTTTTTGGATTCTATTGCAAGTAAACTATTTAAGGAGACAAGAGCTTCCCAGTTGGTACCTGTGATTCTTCTGGCCAGACACCAGGAAACCATATCTGCCCTCCAGTGAGCAGTATGAATGAGCATACACTCTTTCAAGGGTGTACGTGGTGCAGCCCCTTGGTGGCAGTCAGCCACCAGACACTCCTTCACATTAGGTCCCAGGTGTTCAACTCACTGTTTTTCTGGCTTTCACTTCATACATGACAGACTCAATTCACACTGATTTGGTCCTACAGACACACCATTACAGACACAAGCACATAAAGACAGAGCAAAGGAGAGGCAAGGAAAACATTTAGTAGCACTCTGTAACTTTGATGTTAGCATAAACTTGTGTTTTGAAGAAAATCCTGCTCCGTGAAAGCCCTTGTTTCAATTACACATTTCTTGCAAGTTCATGTATCCTTATGGCCGACCCCACTGTGTCTTCTGCTCTAGAAATGAAATTTTGCCTAAATGTGGTGTCAGAAAAGACTAGAAGAATCCCAAAGGATGATGTTTTACCTAGGAGAAAGGGATGATGCTGCAAATGGAGAGAAGAAAGGAAAAAGCAGAGGCAGAACTAGCAAATACTCACTGGTCTCATCTCAGAGGATCTTACTGTAAAAAGGATTTACTTGCCCTGGAATCTACTTAATCTAGTTTCCAGTATTTAAAACTGCAAAAAAGCAAACAAAAAATCCCCAAACAAAACCAAACTAAGCAACCAAAACCAACCAACCCTCATCCCTAGAAAACAAATCAAGAAAAAGCAGAGATTGATAACTCTGCTCTGTTGGTGGTGCCATTTCTGCTTCTAAAACATCTGAAAGCATCCCTCTGTATTGCCAGTTCTTCTGTACTCCGTCAATGCCCTGTCATAAGCCACAGGAAAAAACAGAATTAAGACTAGAAAATTAAAAAACAACCACTACAATAATGACTATTACCAACCATTCCCATCTCACTGTTGGCTATGTCTGCTATTCTGCATAGGTTTTCAGTTTGCTCTGCAAATACTTACAGACTGGAGGCAGCTCATACTCCACTTCTAACACAACCCTTTCACCAACGTTCTTGAGCAGGCTGATGATCTCATCATGGCGAAATTTGGTCAGGTTGATTCCATTCACAGATTTGATGTAGTCCCCTATATCCAGCTGGTCACTCCTACGGAAAAGTACATGTTCCTTTTGTGAAAGACAGATCTGATGAACAAAACGAAATCCTTTAAATTACTGTTTAGTGATTGTAAGAATTTTTTTTCCCATGAATCTAGATTTAAATGAGTTGATTTTTGTAACAGAAAGTGGCATTTTAAGATCTTAATCTACTCTAGCTTGTTAAATATTAAAATAAGGACATTGTTGCATTATTCATTCCTGAGGTACAAAACCAGCTGTACAATAAAGGAGTTGGATGATTTGACTGGTTTGGGCATAGGATCTGGGAAGTCATCTTCTTCATGTCCCCATCCTTGTCTCTCTCTTTGGGAAATGTCCAAAATGAATTTGGACATTGCCTTCACAGCTTCACATCATATCAACAGGAGATGGTCAAGGCTAAAAGCATATGTTCTACTCAGTTACTTGGGATGATTTAGCTGAACCCTTATCTTTTGACTTGTCTCACTCATGACTGAAAGCTTGTTTTCTTTCCACTGTAGTAGTAATCAAGGTACCTATGATTTTAGAGTCTTTTCAATCTCTAAGCTATCTAATGAAGAATTTAAAAAAGAATAAAATTATGGTAGCACTATCATTCTTTTTTTTCCATTTTGTTGTTTTTTCCCCTCAGTATGTTATGCTAATTGTATTGAATTTTTGTTCAAAGACAAAAAAAATACAGAAATAGAACATATATAATTTAGAAGAAATACTATGAGTCTTATGACAACTTTGAAAGATTTCCAGTTTTTATCAAAGTAGCCTTGAGCAAAAAGAAGGACCAGCTGTTGCCATTTCCCTCGGAGGTTCTCCAGTGTGATAGGCTGCCATTATACATGCATCAATCACATATTTTTAGGTGACCTTTCTGATGCAGCATGTATTTCTGAAGCAATCACATATTATAATGCATTTTGTAGCTTGAGATGTGGTTACCTAGCAGCGATTCCTCCTTGACGAAGGTTAGATACTCTTGGTTTCCCATCCTTGTCGATACCACCCGATACTGTGAGCCCTAGGGTGGTGCCTTCTTTTTTCATTAATTCAACTATTGTTGAGCCCTTGAATTCCTCTGTTGAAAGAAAATTATTCACACTATTATCATTTAAGTAGTAACACAGATGTTGCCTTTCCAATATGTCACCTTCTTCCCAAGAAAATAATTCTGTGTTAGTAAGAAATAACATGCACATCTGGAGATTTTTTTATGTTAAAATTTACAAGTTCTGTCCACAAGGCTCTGCATATAGATAAATCTTGAGCCATATGTTCTGTAAAAGGTTATTAAAAACGACACCAACGTGCTAGTATACTACTATACAGAGCCCACAAATATGAAGTCTGGGAACACTTATAACTAAAGATAGTTGTTTCACATTTTAAAAAAGCTATCTTTTCTCATTTTCTGCTCTCTTCCTCTGAACTCTGTGTTTTATAATGCACTTCAACTGATTAAATAGAAGGGTAAACCACACAATGATATAACAGAACTATAATTTTAGGTTCAGACTCACTTTCAGGCCACTAGCAGATGTCAGTGTTAATAGAACAATTGAATATAGCAAAAACCCAGACAGAGATACATCACATCTTAACAGTTTTATTCCTTATTTTTACATAAATACAGTTCCACTGTAACTCTCTGCAATTTCTGCAGAACAGGTAAATAGTAAGTGAAGGGCTTTCATAGTGATTAAGTGTATATAAATTTTCCCTCACATACTCAAATACCTTCTTCTGCAGTTTCTTCATTCTTGGAAAATGGTAAGTTAATTCTACAGACAACAAAGGCAGGCCACATGCAGCAAAAAGCCTCAAACTTCAAAAAGAGATGTCCTTATTGCACAAGGGTGGACAAGGTAACCTACATATGCAGTTTCAGCAAGACTGCAACTCTTTGGAAAGCCACATGTCCACTATATGCAGTCAGGGAAGACCTAGTAAAACCACCAGCTGCCCAGGTATCCTGGAAAAATACATGAAATCCTAAAGAACCTGGAAGAATCCTGAGAGGATCATCCATCTTGGGATCATCCATCTCAGGATCCTCCTTTTCAGTACTAATACGCAGCTTTTAGGTGAATTGATCAGCTACAAACATCATATACTCACTGTAAACAAACAGTATGTCTGCACTGCATTTAATGATGAAAAGATTTAAAGATGAAAAGCCTCCCAAAAACCAAGCAAGGTCCTTGTATATATTCAAATGTTCACCAGTAAGTGTAGAAGTAGCACTATACAAATAGCAACAAGGCTCTATCAAGATCATTCCACATAACTGAGGAGATGACGTAACACATTCTCACCTTATGATGAAGAACTGCTGCCCTGAACAAGAATTGCCAAACCAGCACCGTTACCTCTGTATTTGAGGAAATGGTGGCAGATAGAGGAAGTCATTCAGAAGAGACTTCAGTCCTAGTGCAGAGGCTTGTAATCCTTGGTAGTACTTCTATTAGGATTACTGCTGAATCTTCTTCTGATGTGGCATCAGCCTGTGCTCCTGCTCATTTCTAGGTGGCTGACAGGCACTTCTATCTATTCCAACTGATGATGACCTCACTTCAGTTATTCACATTTTTACCATTATACAGCATGACTTACATGCTTAGACAAGAATTCCTCTGTACTTACAAAAGCTTCTACTACAACAAAATTCTGCAATGCATTCAGCAACACAGGTTGTCAGAAGCAGACAGTAGCATAGCTAACTGTGCATTCTCCAACTTGGCTGACACCAAACCACCATTTGGTACCATCTGGAAGCTGTTGAGCTTCCATAATGTTTGCTCACATCTGGCCTTTTTGACAGTTCAGAAAGAACAGATGTGACTACCTGCTTCTGAACATGTAGACATGTTGCATAGCTGTAGAGATGCTGTGGACCAAAATGCTGCTTTCACTTTTATAAAAACCTGTAAGTATTCATAATGAATACAAGAGTTAGTCATGGTACTAAGGGCAACTGGCCATTAGTGGTACTAATAACAACATTGGCACCCATGATGCAACCTCAAGTGCTCTGCCAGTGCGTGACACGTTTATTCAGGGTTTACTCAACCACGAGATCTGGAGTAAAAAGGAAAATTCCCCTCTCTTCCCACCTCCCAGACTGAATCCTTCCTTTTAATTCTCAGTAGTACAATCTGGATTTCAGCAACCATCAAAATTTTTTTTAAAAACAAATACTTTGCCACAATGCATATACAGGACATAAACAATGCACTGCACCGCAATGCAATACCTAATCTTTCGCCATAGCATAATACTGTCATGTGTTTTGATCTCTTACATAGGTTCTGAGTTTGCAATCCAATGCTGGGCAATACTCTGCTGCCCAAAGTACATGTGGAACAGATGATCCAAGCAGTATTTTAAGCAGGCTAACAATTATATAATTCCCTTCAACTACTGGCACAGAAAGTGATGACCAGGCTCGTTCCTTCTCACCATCTATTATGACAAATTTCTGTTTACCTCTGCCAACAGAACACTGACTTCTAGGCACTCTTCCTTGGTAGGCAGGAGGGAAAGATGCACCAGCACTGTAAGGGAGGGGTGGTGTGAAGTGTTCATTGCACACTGATAAATAAGGTCATCTAGGCGTGCACAGTAGTTTCATTAGGTTTGCTGCTCTGGAGGATTTTGTAGCTTTTGTTGTACATAATCATATCAAGAAGAAATTAAACTACCTAAGCTGGTTTTGCTTATAAGAGACTGTTATCCCTGCAAGTGCTCTGAACCAGGCCCATTTGATACTCTCATCATTCTATTTTTCATCTTCGCTTTCTTAAATCGCACATGATTACTGTTCTTATAATGCTATGTATGACATGCTTACTCATCTGCATTGCTTTGGCATTATTATTACAGACTAATCCCACTGGAGTATTATTGAAATGCTCAATATCAAAACAACCCTGGGACTTCATTTCCAATCCAACACGCAACTGGAATCTGTACATGCTATTCCCCAACTAATGCAAGGTCAGCCTCTGTTTCCTAGTTAAGACAATGCTATGTTACAATCTGAGGGTAAAAAATCAAACTACTTCATGCATACCTCACTCATAATTCATTACTTATGCCAACCAGCAAACTCCTAATTAGTTAGAAGTCTCTGGAGTCTGTTCTTTCCTACATGTACTCCCACACAGGTAATAATATTAGCATAGTCAGCATCCGAAGGGAAAGCACAGAAGTTAGTTCCAGACTTCTTATGAATTCACACTTGGACTTGCCTTCCCTCAGCCTATGGAGGGGAGGGTCTTGGGACTGGCTCAGGACTTCCATTGCTTCCTGCTGTTGCAATCCTGGGTACATGACTGTCCATGCTGCACCAGCCACTCTACAGCTTTCTTGGCATCCACCTACCTCTGGTAGGGGGTTCAGGAATCCCGCTGCATCATGGCAAGGGGAGCACAAACATGCACACTTTTATGCACAAGCGGATATAATATGAAAAAGAAAGGTTTCTGCTCCAAAGAGCTTCCTCTAGATCTCCAGTTTTGTAAGCAGGAGCATACACAGCAGCTGAATTCTAAAGAAAACATTACATTGCTGCTGTTTTCTCATTTGCTGGTCTGGATGCTTTTCTCAGGCTTGCTGTTCCAATACCATGACTGTGTGTGCCTGACTTGCAGCTGGATCAGATGGTGCATTAACACTGTGATCTGCCCTGCAGCCTGGAGGACTACAGGGATACTCAATGTAGCACAAGAAAGCTTCAAAGATAAAGCAGATACTCAAATTCAAGACTGGCTAAACCTTACTGTGAGAGAATGAATACATGAAACAACTTGCAGGTAAGTAAAATTGAAGAAATACCATGACCAATTTTTCTTCAAGAATAACAGAAACATAGTAAAGCTTCTAGTATTTTATACATTAGTAGACTCCTTGTCCTTTTCTACTCTTTGGTGTATATAAGTAATATCTTTCAATAAATAAGCAGCATGGAAAATAAATTCTAATGAGACTTATGAACCTGGAATATATTCACTTCTTCAAAAATAAAACAATACTAAATGATAGAAGAGATTTTTTCATAGAAAAATATTTGAAAGCTGAGTAAAAATATTGAACTCTTAGTCAAAATTTGTATCATTTTATCAATTTTTCTCATTTATTTTCTTAATTACTACAATTTTACATCTTAATGTACATATTAAAGTAAAACTCAAAAATATTTGCCTTCATTTCAGATATTGAGGCCCTTCTGTGAAAATTTCATTTTAAAACCCCAAAAAATGTCTAAAATCTACACAATCATGTCAAGTGCTTGCTTCTATTCTCCACCTAGTGAATGAGTTTGTTAAGTGCAGCTGGAACAGGGCATAAATAGGACTGAACATAAAAGTAAAAAAACAACAAACTTGCTGTTATTGACATTTTTCTACCAAAACCATATATAATTAAAGAGTAAGTAATTGGTGAGTTTGCTGAAAATATAGTGAATGCTGTCCTTGAATGGATTTTCCCTTGTATGTCAGCAGAAATTCTGCAGAGAAAACATTTGCTTTACATCCCAGTAGGCATCTCATAGCTTAATAAGAAATCACATAAAGATAAAGTCAATTCTTTGGGAACAGACAGCAGTTTGTTATAGTGGAGACATCACATTTATTCAGTGTTTCAAGTCCTGTGGGCATGTGTATTTCTCTTAGAGTTACAAGAGGGATGTCAAGAGATGATGAACAGTCCATTCCTTGTTGCCCTTTTCCTGACTGGCTGTCACTAACTTGTAAACCACCTAAATTTCTATCAAAAACAAACAAAACCACATCACTGAGGAGAGTCTGAAGACATGGAGCTGGTCACAACCTACCCTGTGGCCTTCCCTCCAGCCTGTGGAGGGAAATCCCCAAACCAGTCCTAGCTCAGAAGCAAGCAACCCACAGTGGAAGACAAACTGGTACAAGCTGTGGCAGAGCACATCTACGAGGCACAACACACCACAGTTACCAACAACACTGTGATTTAAAACACTGCCAGTGCAGGCTGCCTTGGGTCAGCAACCAGGTTAACATCTCTAAAAGTACAGGTGAAATGTTGTACCATTTTCAGTGAAAGCAAAGGATATAGGTAAGGCTAAGACACCTGCAAAAAACTGTCTAAAACATATTCAGTTTACACTGACACCTGTTCTGGTTGTGTACAAGGCATTAGATTATCTCCTTTTTATCTTTTTTTTTTTTTTTTTTTCCCAGCTATAAGAGCATCTACAAGATGACTTTGGCATTGCAAAAATATTACCTAAAATCCAAATACCTTCCACCAGAGCTTATAGACTAGAAAAAGTCTGCCTAGCCTAGGCATGATGCATAAAAGGAAATAAGGGTATTTTATGATCCATCACAAGCAGTGATATACAGGACATGATCACATAATTCACTGAAAACACCAGGCCTGCAGGACAGAGCAGCACAGTTCACACCTGGGTTCATTGGTTGCCTGTCTAAAATGAGCTTAGCTCTTGTGCTATTTGGTTTTGGGTACATTTTTCATATTCACTGAATCCTTGGCAGCCGACACTCTCTAAATCCCAACTGAGGCATTCAACGAAAGTGGTCTTCAATTTAACCACAAATGTAAGCATTATATTTGAAATTCTGTTTTTAACTAAAATATCAGAATTTAATACAAATATCTCAAGCCTGAAAACCAAATAACCACCAGAAAGCCAGCTGCAGACAAAAAAAAAAAAGGCTCTTAATTATTAATGAAAGAACCTCACCAATTTCTTAACAGAAGAGTACTGAAAGAAACATATATGACACAGTTATCAATGCACACTACAATAACTTCAGTAATTACATTACAGGAGTGAATAATGACTGGAGTAAACCATTATTACCTCCCCAGGACTTAACATTTGTATCCCACAGCCTACAGTGCAGCCCCAATGCTTCTCCAGCAGCAGCACAGCCATGCTACCAATGGCACGTGCTCCAAGTACCACATCCTGCTTGCTTGCATCTGATTCCACTCCTTGTAGACAGGAATAGTAGAGAACATTTGCCAGAAAATGAAAAAAAAGTGTGGCATGGCGTAAAATCAGTTTTCACAGTAAGCAGCTTCACACAGAAAAGACAAGAATTATCTCTGTGAAGTCAAATTACAAAGGATGGCTTCATATGAGAGTGCAAAAAAAAAAACAACTGCTTTGAACTTAGAGGAAAAGGTGGCCCAGGACAGCAGCTGTGTAAGAAGCAGAGAGGTTTCTCCAGGCTAACTGTGGCAGATATGGAGACTAAAACAAGAGATGGATGGCCACATGTCTAGATGCTTTGTCAAGCCAGATAAGTGCTGGTGAGGGAACAACAACAGGCTTTTTGGTCCACTGGATAGTGCTGCTTGCAAAAATTCCACACTGAAAGCGTTTTCAAGCATGTTTTTTCTGTTTTGCTTTTTTTCCTCTTGTATTCACAATTGAATTACACAATGGTGCAAGAAAACAAAATGAAAACAGATGTTGATACTCCAAATCCTCCCAAATATTCCAAGTACTATCAGCCTAAAATTATTCACGACATTACTTTGACAGATATTGTGCAAAGAGATCAACTTTATTTATCTTGATACAAATGATGGCATCTGATTCTTCTAAGAGCTGAGTCTATTAGGAATTTTTGTCAGTGAACACTTGGGAATTCTTGTCTCTGTATTTTTTCTTTTACTCTACATCAGAGATTGGAAAAATCAGGCTAAACACAATCATTCCCAATTTATAATGCCTGAGCAGAAAAATTCAACTGGAGGAAAAATTATTTTAAAAAATTATAAAACATTAAAACATTTAGCTTCAGCAAATACAAGACTATCCAGATTTAGTTAAGTCACAACAACAAAACCTCTTTGTTTATTATTATCTATAAGAAAAAAAAAAAAATTATCCCTACAACTTTCTCAGTGATGTAGTCTAGTGAAAGCACATTTATTCCTTAAGCTAGCTGGGAAGTTCTAGTGTTTTCATCAAGGGTTTTCTTTTAGAGTGTATCTACACTATCCATTGATCATTTGAAAATCTGCAACCATCAACTTCTTTATCTTCAGATGAGGACCAGTTCTACCTTGAGGCACTTGCTATGTTTCAGTAAGTTCAAGCATTTTTTTGCTTCCTCATTATCTATGATGGCAGTCAAATTCCTGAACATCTGCTGGGTCCAGAGCAGCTCACTAAACTGTGAAGGTGGAGCTTTATGAAGCAAAGACATTGGAAGGTAAAAATGAGCACAGTGATGAACGACTTGATGGTCTCAACCTTCACCTCTCCAGGAGATATTGCAGGGCTTTCCAGAGCTCAAACTTCCTTGCTTCCACACCATATCATTGCTAGCTTGGGTGGGGAAGGGGTAGTAGAAGGTACTTTTGAGCTGAAGGTTATACCCATAGTTATCTCAAATTTGTATCTCCCACATGAAACAAGCATCTCCTTTTGAAAATTTTGATCATGCGATAAGCAACAAAATCTTAAACTCAAGAATGGCTTGTGCATCAGCAGTGAGACCCTGATTTCCTCTGCTTGTCTCTGACAAGCAGTGATGAAGACAGGATAGAGATCCGTGACATTAGTCTTTTCTACATTTCTGTCTGAATGGGATAAAGGCTTCATTACCCCTCCTTTGCTAGTAGAAACCCTACTGTGCAGAACAGCACAGAACTCAGACACTAATTTAGATTTATAAAACTTCTTCCCATAATTCTAATGAATTCACCTCCAACTTCCTCTTAATTTCTTTTTAATGAGAAATTAACACCAAGAGAACTCTTGATAATTTGTGTTTCTTTACACTGATGTGTCACTGCTCACAAAAACACAGCCTAACTTGCAGTTTCTCTGCTTTCTACAGTTACCAAAATGGATCAGGCAGGATTGATTACAGGACTGATTGCATTTGTGCATTTCAAAGCAGGAAAGAACCACTGAAAACAATTCTCGCCCTCATCACCTGAGTGACACAAGCAGAGGAACTTGATATGGCGGTATCTCCACCTATAGATTACCTTTTAGAAAGATATCCAGCGTGGCTTTGAAAGCTTTGAAAGTGATGAAAACTCTGCTACGTGTGTAGATAATGTCTATCTGATTTGGGAGTAGAAAAGCCTTCAAGACAAAGATCTCATTACAGTACCATTATTACCTTCAGGATATCCCATCGATGCAGGACTGATCAAATTACCTCTTTATCTTTTTTCCCTTTCAGATTAAGAACTGTCTGAACTGCTTCAGTTTTTGTGATTTAAGATATAGTTTGCCACAATGTTTTAACATTCTGTTGCTACCAGGTAAATTTTAGCAAGAGTGTCATTAAATTACATATCTCCATTTGAGCTGTCATTTATTTTTCCTGACATACCTTGCATTGCCTCTCATGACCTACAGTTTCTATATAATGTAATGTTTTAATTAACACAGGACAGTGGTTTTCCTTTTTATGACATGGAGCTAGATCACTAGTGTCATGGCAAAACCAAAGCAGTAAGGATAAGAAAAGGATATAGTAATGGTGTCACTTCTTTTTAGAAAAACTATCGTTCATGTATTCAAATAGTGGGTAGTGAATTTTCAAATATTTGAAATTTGGAGGAATGGGACTGCGTAACTTTTCATAGTACATAGATTAAGGAATAGATATTTAAGTTTTTAGCGGTCATATACATAAATGATTGTAGAACGAATACACCTGAATTATATGCATACCCTGTCCTTCCACTTGGCAGTATTGAAGGAGACTCAGCATGACAAAAGGGTTTATCAAAGTCTTTGTGCAGAAGATTAGGCTATCCTTGAGAAAATGAGATATGGATGAGAAAAATGAGAAATATGGAAAATGCGAGTGAATGCTTCCCACATATTTTACCTTTTGTCCTTTGTGCTCAGTGACCGCTGATATCTTTATGGTTTGCTTACTCTTCACCTTTGTGGAAAACCCCAACCCAGAAATGCTGACCTCTGGAAGATGGTAGTTCAAAATCAGGCTGGATGAATGCATTGCTACAAATGGTTTAAAAAGTGATCTGTCAATGACTCATTCTTTTTGCATACTTCAATCTGATATAAAACTAAAGTTACAAGGATGGCTTAGGGGGCAATTTAATATGCAATCCAACAAACAGAATGTACTGATTTTTACTAGGTTTCTATAGGGGGAAAAAAAGTGCCTGTGACAAAAAGATCATTAACTTACTCAATATTCAAGATGAAGAAAAAACACAGTTAAAGCCAATGGAAAAGGAGGGTTAAAGACTGCAAAATAAGCTACAGGTTTATATTAAAATTTACCAAATCACAGAAATAGTGATGACTTTAGATATTAATTAGCATTTAAGATCCACAAGAATTTACTATTCCTGTCAAGTCAGCGTGCCAACATGGGGGGAAAAGGCGGAAAAAAAGAAAAGGAGTAATTCAGGCATTTCTGGGCTGCTAACCTGTGCTCTGGAACTCTCTAATCAATCTCTGTACTTATTCCCTGAAGTTTAATGTATGCATAATGAACTAATGGCAAAGAGGGATGAAGACAGATGCCTTCATTTGCATGAACTAGCTTATTAGATAGTCAAGCTTCCTGAACAAATCACTGCAGCAAAACAGTAAAATACCCAGCTGCAAGAATCTACCTACATGATTTCTTTTTTTCATCTAAATTGTCACCATATCCCATTAAATTAGCACAGAGACGGAGATGGCATCGTATCAGCACATAGTGACATTGCACACACTAGCCTGTGAGACAATAGGAACATTTCACATCTTCAGGTCACTTCAAGAAGGTGTTTGCAGGTTTTTGCAAAAATCTGAATGTGACAGCAACATAAGAGTCTTATATTATCCCAGAGCATCCTCATTATTATATATAGGAAGAAGACTTTCCTCTGTCAAACTTCAAAATATGAAGTTTTCATAGAAAAGATTTTGGCTTTTTTTTTTTTTCAACATTTACTCTTATTCTCCAGAAACTTTGCGTGAAAAGTAACAAAGATTACACTTACCTTCCTCTCCAAAAACATTAAGACCTGCTAACTGTATATTCTGGTTCACCTCTACTTCAAAAACACATCTTGTCTGTTGGGTCTATTGCAACGTCCTTCTCTTCTTTCAGTGACCAAGAAGTTAAAACAGACAGGAAAATGTTTATATGGATTGAAGAAATAGCTAAAATCTTCAAATAGACTGAAACAGATAAAGATTCAGCTAAATAGTATTACCTGGAGGCTTTAATGACATCTTTCATTCCAAGCACAGTGCATTGTACAGAATCTCAACAAGGATGCAAATGAGGAAACTGCTAACGCAACTCAAAGCATCTTGTTGAAAATACTTCTTTTAAAGTAAGATTGTCTGTGAAAAAGAGCTGACTCTTAATAAAGGCTGTGCTTAAACAGAAGGAAACTGCAGCATGAGAGCACTAAGAGTTGCTGACTCCATGCAAACAATTCACAAGATGTGTTTGTCTCTGTTTTTTTTTTCTCCTCTGCTTTTAAAGGATATACTGCTAGCATTTAAAAAAAAAAAAATCTAAATTATTTTAAATGTACAAAAATCACTTAAGGAACTTAGCAGGCCTTTCTCAATACAGAGGCTTCAGCACAGAGATCTTCCACTATCACTGAGAATAAAATTTGTTAATCAGACCTAGAGAAAAAGTTATGGAATTTTTACATTTCATATGGTTCCAGGTTGGTACAAAACTTTGCTAAGTTACACAAACAAGTGCATTCTTGGTTTTTTTCCTCTCCACATAAATTTTTTTCCTCTCCACATAAACCAATTATGTGGTGTTTTTGAAATAAACAAACTTCTGCTCCCCGTGGTCTTACAAAATGTCTGTAAGGGAGTCCTTGCTCCAGATTTTCTTTCCCTTCTTCATTTGCCTAAGGTTGTAACAGGTCAGCACATTCATAATATTTTCCTTAGTGAAGACCCAGAGCTTATGATGGAGACAGAGATAATTAGCCTAATGTTAGCTGCTACAATCTTATAAGAATGTTTGGTATGGATTTGAGTTCATAATGCTTAATTTTAAGTATATATGCATTTGAAAAATACAAGATGATGCCCTGACATCTTCTGATTCCCATGTTTTGACTACTGGTCAATGATATTTTTATAGAGTAGTAGATATATTAAAATTTGCAGTGGATCAGCAAATAAAATATTCTAGTCCCTACTCCAATTTTATACACAGAGAAAACTAGGACAATAAAATGTATTTACAACTTGACAAAAATACTCCAATTTCCCCAATACCCTTAACTCACGCGATGAAAAGCACATCTTACCACACATTATAATCATATCCAGCTACCATCCTCCTTGGCTAGCACTTAAACTAGACTGACTTAAACAGCTTTCCTCTTATTTTCTGTGGTGTGCGATTAAGTAAGTCAAGCTTTGAGATTGGATAGATGTTCCCATCCACTATATGCTCTCTATTGCACCATTACCTTTTGTTAGTGGCTAAGGAAAAAGCCCTTGGCTTTTAATGGCCTCATCAGTTATGCACCATCCTTATAATTAAATTGCATAAGTTCCTTACTAGGTATCTAGGTTTGTAGCTACAAGTTTGTAATGACTTTCAAATATATTTGCTAAACTTTCAATTCCAGAAATAAATCTGAAATCTTTCTGAAAGAGAACACTTTTAGTCCCATGTGAATATGTTAAATACAAGTTTTTTAGAAATTATTAACTGTACCGTAGCCTTTTTATTCTTGATAGATTTGGTCCATTTTGTTGCAGTCTTGGCATAATGGCATGATTTCCCTGTACAACCTCTATAAATTTTTACTCCTCACTTTCTTCTACAGGAGCAATATTTCGGGGTTCAACAGTCACATTGTGTTATCAGGTACGATCACTCATCATTCGGCAGTGATATCTAAAATTCAGCTCTAACACGTCTCATTTTTCTATGACATTGTGTCTTTAGTATCTCAAAGGTCAATGCTCATTTTCTATATCATTTATCCAAAAAGTATTCAGGGTCACAGTGTCATCTAATACAGGAAGAAGGTCTTGGCAGAATCTTGCCTCACAGTTATATATTAAGCTGGGCTCGTTTTGCTTCAATTAGCATTGAAAACTGACATTTGTTCCTGCTTGGATTGCTATTCACAGTGTCCTTCTACCAATGTTTTCTGTGAATAAAAGCAATGAAATCTCCTGACTTTGGCCTTGTTGCTATTTTCCCCTATTAAAATACTCATTGTTTTGATTCCTTGTACTCTTTTCAGGTTGGTAATAAGGGAGACTTTACTGAAGAGCCTTCTTTATGTGTTTATTCACATAACATCAGTGGATTCCCCAAACTACACTGACATAAAGTGAGACAGATACCTGCAATCTGGACAAGGACAATAAATTAAAAAAAAAATACTATCTGCATTCTCCTAGCCTGTATATCACCTACAAAGTTAAAAAAGTACCTTACTCTACCAATGTAAAAGATGTCAATGGATGTGTGTACCTATAAATGAAAAAACCCAACAGGTGCCCAGTAAATTAATTACAAAATTAAATTTGCCCAGAAGTTACTTGGGAACCCTTGCAGGTGATCAAACCTCTCACTGCCCAGGATAATTAATATAAACCATGAATAGATAAAGAAGACAGTTTAACACAGCAGTACTTAGCATACCTTTGTGTTAGTGGAGTAGTGACTGTCACTCAGATGCTTTTTCTCCTTCTTTTGACACAATTCCCCAAGATTATTAGTAACAAAAGAGAGGACAGGAAAGTCATGAAAGAGTTTTCACAGTAGTTAAAGAAAAATACCTGGGAGGAAAGACCCCTGAAGCACAACTTGATTACTTTAACAATGGGAAGATTAAATGGTGATTTTATAGTGAAGTGACTATAAAGGATGAGGTGAATTTTGATGAAAAACAACTCTTTCTTACAAATGAGGTGAACCTGAACCTGCACATACTCAAACTAAAAATAAATGCAGTGAGTCTAACCACAAAAGGTTGTGATGGGTTTTGCATCACTGGCAACCACAAATAGATTGAATGTCCTTCTAAAATATAATTCAAATACCAGCTGAGATACAAATAAATTCCAGGAAGCTGTATGTTTAGTTCAGACAGTCGCAAATACCTCTTTTGTCCCCATAAATTAATAATAAATACATCGAAACTTGAACAGACTTTGTTCTTACCATTGCACTTTTAAACAGCAAGGAAACAAAAGCTAGTTTGCACTGATGTTATAATAACTGATATTATAGAAACTTCTGGTCTTTCAGATCCTGCACAAATCAAACCACTTCTTTTATTCTGCACTATGAGGCATGCCATTACATCTCTGTCTGCCCCATGCACCACGAATGTGATGTGGAAGACAAACGAGCACCAGAATCTCTTTTCCTCTTTTGATTGTAAGAAATGAATAGAAAGCATGAAAATGCTGTAAGGCAAACAAGCAAAGAAACCTTTTCTCCATTCTCCATACAAAATACTTTGAGCCTTTTCATACTGGCAAAATGGACATAGAATTTTATAGCAACAAAAAAAAATTAAGATTTTTGTGTACAAATCAGAGTGTAGAGTGAGAATGAGCAGCTTTGATCCACTGATACAATTGAAAAGAAGAGGCGAACTACTATCCAGATCTGGGGTAGCATATTTTGGTGTTACCTTAGTAGATGGTATATTATTTCCTTACTATTTTCATGCCCTGAAATGATAATCACTGAAGAAACTGAAAGAGATATTAAAAAACCCCTGAACAGATGGAAATCATGCATTAAGTCCTTTAAAGAGGTATTAGAAAATATATTAGGAACATTAAAAACATCAAGTTAATTATCTATAAGATAAAAATATATTAAGTGCAAAAAGACTCAAGCAGGCAAATTATTAAAAAATTATCCCAAACTTCTCAGAGGAGCAAATTTCCCAGACCTTAAAGGAACGAGTCCAGGTTTTGTTTGCTAGTCATATGCTTCTGTCTACAGATTGTACAACACAAGACTTTTGAAAGAAAGCAATGCCCTCCTGAGTCAGATCAACACTCCATCTAATCCTCCTCCATCTTGGAAAGCAAGAAAATGAGGCTGAGTGACAGCATGAGAGCCAGTCTACTTTGCCCAGTCTGGTCCTGCCACAGTTCCTCGACATCCAGTAGCGTCACAATAGAGACTACAATGCTTCTCAGTCTTTTTAATATTTATATATGAAGCTCTTGGCAATTAACTTATCCAGTCTCTTCTGAATGCACTGACACAGTCTGTATACACAGATTTACTGCTTGGTCTTCCTCTCTAGAGATACTAGATCCATGAATATCTCAACATAATGATGCAGAAATAATTTTGCTGTTGAATACACATTTTTCCTCCAATACTGGACTGAAAGCAGTATAGAAAAGAACGTTGAAATAGATTTCAACTCAGAGAAAAATATATTGCTGGAAAAATTTGTAATACATTTCCTTACTTCTGAACAGACCAGGGAACCTGAGCATTCCCCGTGGGTCTTCTCAGGTACTATCTATTTTTCTGAAGATAGCCCCTCTTCTTGCCCCAAGAAAGCCCAGCTGTGCTATCCTGTGAAAATGCAGTCATTTTTCAAGAGGACAATACTAAACTTTAGCTTCTCAGTCACCCAGAAGAACCTCTAGTAGCTGTAATAGGTTGCTGTATTCCACAAGGGACAGTCAGTCCGATTCCACAAAGTTTTACAACTTGTAGACAGCAGTAACTGTTTGGATTGGCAAGTTTTATGTTCAGCCAGTTGCACAATCCCCAGGTTACAAATCTCCCTCTGCTTGGCACCTCCTTCCATGACTGTTTAGCAGCATACGGTTTTCCTCCCTCTTTCCAAGCTCACCCAGATAGTCCAGTGTCTCTTTCAGAGACTGTCTTCATGCTCCTATTTCAAGCCTAGTCTTGACCGTCTTTCTTTTTTTCCTTGTTTCCCTCTCCTCACATGTCCACTACACCATGCTACCTCTTCTAACTGAAACCTTTAAAGGAGAATAAATTTTTCAAAGACATCACCAATGCTTTGATAAAAACGAACAAAACCAACCATCACAAGGGTAACTTCCCTTTGTGGAGCTTAGAGAGCACGCCAGAATTGTAGAGGAAAACAATTGTCCTGGAAGATGGGACCCCCAACCTCAGGAGATGCACTGATGCTTCCCAGCCTATCTTCAGGTTCCAGGCTCCACTGAAAAATCCTGTGCTATCACCGTGACTGAAGGCAGGCGCTAGGGACTCGTGCTTCAAACTAGCAAATGACCAGAGGAGTACATGCACGTGTAACACACTGCAAGCACATTTGCTGAGTATACAACAATTTGCTCAGAACTGCCGATCCCTGCCCCAAAATGTGTATGCAACAGCTAAACTGCTGAGACAGTTTTTTTAATGATGTTATAGATGCTATATGGTATATCATCCTATACTACATATAGCTAAACTGATTTTTCTGGAAAAAAAAATGCAGCTGCAATAAATTAATACATTTTACTTTGAAAGACTAAAGGTAGGCAAAACTATATGCAATTAAATCCAAATACACATAAATGAAGGAGTTTGGTACCATCAGCAACAAAACCTGTTCCTGGCTGTGTGAACAGTGAAAATAATTTCAAGTCAGTTATATTTTCAGACCTTGAATCAGCTGGGTATTTGAAAAAGTGCATGTTCCTTGTGTATAGTATTGCCCTTAACACATTTCCTCCTTCATAGTAAAAGGAGTCAAATGAGATTGCTCTCTATTCTAATCCTTTTCAGTACTGAGAAACACCAGCATGTAGCAGACACGTAAAGAATATGTATAAATAATCAGCAATCTCAACTGGGTAAGAACTCAGTGACCTTTGTTAATTTCCTACAAGACACAAATTTCTTTCATGTTTATCTGTGTATGAAACATGAATGACATATGAAGTCCTTCCAACAAAGTTATTTTGATGAAAAGGAGGAAGGACAAGAAAGAAATCTTCAGTAATGAACATGAGAAAGCAAATTCAGACATTTTCAATGTCAGTGGGAAGGAAAAGACATATAGCTCTGCAGCTGCTTCACAGACCATTTGGTAAACCTCCAGCAGGTTAAACAAACACACAGGGAAGCCTGTAAATGATACAGCAACTGTAGCCTCTCATCAAACATGAAAATCAGCAAATGACTTTGCAGATATAATAAACACCTCAAGTGCAGAAAAGCTTACTAGCCTGTGATCTGCATTTCACAGGTCAGAACACTTGCTTCTGCTCAGAAATCACCCAAGATCGTAACCATAATAACTGTGACTGCAGAGGTTACAGCTAAATGCTTAAAATCTCTTCAGTGGCATTTTGTGCTGATTTTTAAAAGTACATAGTGAAAGTGTCTATGAGAAAAATGCAAATTGAGGGAAAGAAGTGCTTTTGCAGACACATACTTGAATTTCCTAACCCAGCTTTTACTAATACACGTTTTATTTTCAAGTCTTCTGTGATGAATTTTTTTTCTCACCATGAGAACTATGAAAAAGGTTGAGGATGATTTTGCAGGTTTTCTCAGGCAAATCATGCTCTTACTCTGCAAAACCAGTAAGTCAATGAAGTCTATTTCACATTTTGATGGGGGATGAAGGATTAGGTAACACAGTGCTGCATCTGTGACATCAGAGTGCTTCTGAAATCTGAGGGAAGCTGAAGTTAAAGGCAAAGCATGTTTCTTTTGACAAGGATGGAAAAAGTGACTGAGGACTGCACAAGTCAGGCAACATTGCTTGAGAAGGTGGCTCCACTGTGGCAAATAATGCAAGGGGGCCTGCTGATGTTAGGAGCACTGCCAAAAAATAATGGGATTGTTTAAATCTTCTGCAGTTTTATTCAGCAGAAGAGCCTGAAGGAATTCGACCAAGTTAACTGTGGCATGAGAACAGCTGCTTTTGAACACTCACTGTCCTGCCAATGCCATATTAATCACCAAGAAAAACAAAACTGGCTCTGGAGCTGTGTTTGCACATAGGCAAACACGCACCCACAGGGATGCATCGTCCGTCTGCCACGTCTGTCAGTCACCAGGAACCTAGCTCAGATGTTAAGAGCAGAGCTACAGGAATAACCTGGGAGGCATCTTCCCTCCTGAGCAGTGTCACTTAATGGAACTTAGATCCCAGGATCACTTCAGAAGTCTAATTTTTTTTCAATCAATGTGGACTTTTTTTTTTTAGAAACCCTTTTATCTCTCCATCTTACTTTCCAGATTTCTCATTTTTTTTCTGAGATTATCTTGCAACAGAAAATTAACGCGCTCCATCTATTCTACTATTACAATATGCAGTACAGAACTTTTCCTCGTTTAAATCGAGGCACAGCACACAGGATTCTAAATTCAGCTAATGCAATTCTATATTGGCAATTCAATGACATCGTAACTGGATCACATGTTCTGGCTTTAATTTAGATTGGATTCTGGAATTTTTGTATTTTTATATATATACACACATATGGAGATATATAAAAATTCAATTACTTTCATATTTCTTCAAAACCTATGCTTGCTTCCTGATAGTAATTTTCTGATAGTACTTTTATTTAAACAGACGTTTCCAGATGTTACAAAAGCCCAGGAATCATAGTGAAGAAAGAAGAAGGGTCTTGAAAATTCTTCAGCTTCCACCTGACCTACATTTGAGTTCATCAGCTGTGGGCAGTAGACAAACCCCTCAGGAAAGCCAGATTTGATGCAGCTTGAGAGAGAATATGAGCACTTGCTGCTGTGGGCCAGGGAAGGGAAAAAAAGGAATATCTCTGTATTTTTGTAAACAGCTCCTCTATGTGTTCAGAGCCAAAGACCAGATGAAAACTGCCTTACTGCCTTCTAATGACATTTACATTGTGTATTTAAATATTTCAGAGCCTGAAAATTCCCAGGATGTTAATTATTTGTTTTATTACAATAATTTAGTATTTCATAGCTTCTCTTAGGAATATTTTGTGTCCTAAGCAATTACTGATGACACTACATCATACAGCAATTACTTTTTTAGTATCAGCTCTGTAAATATTATCTTTTCAAGGCATTTTAAGCTTCTTTGATTTGCATGTGCTCCCTTCTAGCTAAGCAGTTCAAAATTCAGCCTACCCTAAAATTATGTTTGTTTAACATTTCATTTTTGCATTAAAATCCTGTTACCAAGCTCCCCCCAAACAAAGCTGCAAAACATCTACTAACAGCAATTCCAGATCTTGAGCCAATGCAGAGGATGTGCTCAGGGCTGTACATTCACTCTATTTTCTCTCCAGTTTGATGGCTACCCTTGTTTTTGAGATCAAACACTGTGCTGAAATACAAAACCTGTATTACAGCATGCTTCAAAGAATCAGGTAGTGTGGAAAGAAAGTGCAGTATTTACACATGTACAAAGGAATTGAAAAATCTAGTTGCTTTAATTTCAGACTTTAAAGTCGTGACAATTTTCCTTCAGAGCACAGTGACCTATTTTAATAACTGACCTGTTAGTACCTCCCTGCAGCTGGGTACAAAACTTGCAGATGACAAATAAAAAACTGGTTAGAGAGAAAAAGAGGCTCCTGTTGGTGGAGAAGACCTCAAAAGAATGATTTATCACATCTAGTTTGGTCTTTTCCTGCTTGTCTTTGCAAAGGTTGGCATGCACTCTCACCATAAATGCAGATACTTTGCCTGTTCAGCAGATCCGTTATCACTGTGGACTAGAAGGTGGCTGGAATGACACTTGGGAAGGCTCCTGTGGGTCCCAGAGGCAGACAGAGCTGGAGCACAAGGGTTCCATGGGAGGCGAAACAACAGTGGCTTGGACAACATGGTGAGGACAAGACTTCAAGAGCCTTCTGCTAGGTGTGTTGAGCAGGGCAGAAGGCAGGCAGCTATGTTATTCTTCTGTCCCAAACAACAGGAAGACGCCTCTCTTTTAGGGAATATTTCCACTACTCTTTGTTATTTGGTGTCCGTTTCTTGAACAAGAATTTACTTAGGAAAGAGACAGCTCACAACTGCAATTGTCCTAAGCTAAACAAAATCTCTGAATTCACAGATGCTTCAAATTGCTCTCCCAGTGTATAGTTCACACTACATTTCTTCTGAGTCCTTGACTACTTCAGGCAACAAGACTTTACATAGTCAGAAGTTTGAGACAGTGCACATGTCTCTCAGTAGACAGAAGAAGGAAGAAGTATGGATTTAATTTTTTTTTAAATTTAATGCCAACTAGATTGAGCACAGATTCACTTTTCCCAAAGACACAAATAAAAATGAAGCACTGAGAAGCTGAAACATTTCACCTCAAAAAAACTGTGGTGTTTTTTTACTATTTTTTTTTTTAGTAATGGTAAGTTTTAAGACTCAATAAAAAATATGGAGTAAAAGCAAAACAAAACTTTTGTTTCAGATTCTATGAAATATTTTAATCGGTCTTAAATTTATGGTGTCTTATTCTCACTTCACAAAGCAATAATTTTTATTCTTGTCTCAGGTCACTGCATTTCCCTCCATGCCCCCAGTTTTCAGTATGTGAATTGCAAACAAAGAAACAGATGTATAAAGTGAACAGTTTGCACATCATTACTGTTGACTGATTTACCCATGTTGTTTAAACAGATAAGGGGGCATTGGATTTTAGTTTGGAAATCATGGGAACAGCTATTCAGCCTGCCCATATTCAGGACGGCACAGGAACACGCTTATATTGAAGTAAATGTTAAGGTCTCCTTGACTTCAAAGTGCCTCTTGAACAGTGCCATCAGCTCTTGACATTGTATCAGTGCCACAGGAAGAGTTGATGTCCTTTTTAAAGCTCCTGCAGGAATAAGCAATCCCAGGAATTACACCTTTGGCTCACCTGCTACGGACCTAACACTTGCCCTTGAGCTGGGCATTGCCTGGACTCACGGCAAATCAGGAAACCTCAGTCCAGAACTCAAGGGAGCTATGTCCATCTAAACCTGGGGATTCAAGAGGCTGCCTATCAAATACCCTTATTTTAAATTACAGTTGTTTTTAACTGCATCTATGATTGTGAGGGAAGGGTCTAACCCACAACTTCTGAAACACATTGTTTTCACTGATGTGCCTTAACACTAGTCCTGACAGTTTTTTCAGTGGAGCACAAAATACTCACTCCCTTGGCTTCCATAAGGACAGGGTAGCAATAAGGGTTCATTATATTCTGCTTGACAGTCTAAATTTAAATATTTAGAGGGGAAAGTCTGTTTGTTTCTGACTGCAAGCTGCTTCTCATACTAGCATTACCTCAAGCCTTACTTTTAAGTTAAGAAATTCTGACTGTGAAGCTAAGTAACATTTAAAACAATCATGTATATATAACTGCAACTAAACACCTACACATATGCAAAATAAAGTCCATGTTTCAAACTGCATTATATTAATGCATATAATTTGAATTAACTATTATTTCAGCAATTCTGTAAATCCCTTTGAAAGGGTCCGTTGCTTGTTGATTTTGCACCATGTGAAGACACGGAAAATATGACATGTAGTTTCATTACATGAATAATGCATTCTGCATCTCAAATAAGCAGACTCTGCTCCAGGGAGATGCTTAATCCATTCCTTCCTTCTGGGGATGAAAGAAATTAAACTCAGTGCACTGATCTCACAGTATGTGCTCATCTGACTTTAATTATAATAATAATTTCAACATTTTTTCCTGTAAAATAAACCAAGCCTGAGCTCCATGTAACCTCTACAGAATTACACTACTTCTCTGTGCACTCAGTCAGTGCTCATCAATACTGCTCTTTCAATACAGTTTCACATGGAAGGATAAAACCCACCTCTAGAGGTTTGCAGCTGGTATAGTAGTTTGAGGCCTCACAGCAACAAAAACTTGCCTTTTTGATAGTTGCCAAGAGGATGGAGCAGTGAAATCCTTTAAAGTGAATTCAAATGTCATGAGAAGGGACTTTCACCAGACATGGCGAGATGCCGCAATCCCATTACCAAGCTGGAAGATTTACATCTCACATCCTGTGTATTTTTTTTCACAGACTGTTCAAACCTGTGCAAAACTCTGTATACAATCAATTATCTTGTTAAAACCCAGAAGTTTTCTCTTGGCTAATTCAATAGGCAGAGCATTCCTTGGGAATAGAACATCTGCTGTTCCATGTCTTAGGAATGACAGAGCATCAAGTGGAATAGACAGCTGTACTGTCAAAGGTACTCCCATGCTTGAAGCTTGAAAAACTAGCAGTTCAGAAATGTGATGTCTTATCAGGTATACCATCTGGGGGGGATAGAAATGAATGCTTCCCATATAGGATAAGATCTCCATGTGAGGATTACTGACAGTAACTCCAACTGACATGTTCCCAACCAGGTCCAGCAGAATTTACTGGGTTCACTGCACAACACCTTCCAATTCAAAAGCTATTTGGAGCTGACCTACATACTGTCAGAAGGGTGATCCTGCTCCCGAGCAAAAGCAGCTGTTCTGCTTCTGGTCTTGTACTAATTAACGTTACTACTTAATAGTGAACCTCCTATTGCCAAACGAAGCTGGCTAGCTGGGATGCTAATTCATAATGTGAATTAAATGCTCACAAACAAGCGAGAACAGAAGCTATTTACAAGGTACAAAACATTGTGTCAAGTGATATAAATGTTTATAGATCATTTTCAGAAACTTCAGTCAACTCCTAAATGTTCAAGTTAATTCTCAAAATAATGCTTAGTTTTGCAAAGCCTTTTATGTATATAAACCCATAACATCCATTATGCTACAATGTGAATTTGCTAGGGCATGAAGAATTTTAATTATGATTTTTTAAAATATCCAACCAGCTCAATCTTATTTATCCTTTGAGGCTCCTAAGGTCTGGAAATGGAACAAGGCATTCAGATAAATGCCATCACTATATTAAAAGATGAAGAATATATATAAGCTTAGATCAGCTGTTTTCAGAACACCTGAAATACAACAAAGCACATCTCACCGAATACTTGTATTATCTCTCCGAATAAACTGTGACTTATGCAGAACACACAGTAAAAATTTATCTGCAATGCTCTCAAAAAATCCAGAATGTGCATCAAAATTGTAAAAAAAAATCAAAATAAATGGTAATTAGTCATGATGACTATTACTCAACACTTGAAATTCCTAATCCTATTAGATGCTCAGAAAAAAAATTGTACTAGTACATTTTTATCCAACTTTCTCTTTAAAGAACGCAAATGAAAATCATCAGTTCTCAAAATGTCAAGTGAAACCACAAACTTCAGTCTGTTCTCAGACCTTAGCTTAAGTGTTTTATAAATACAGTAACAACACTATAAATGATAACTACGAAGATCACAGCAAAAAAAAATCAAAAGGTTGAATACTTTCAAGGCCATAAATATTTTTGACCTATGAGCTACAGCATTACCTGAAAAGTACCCTATAGAGGTTTTCCTTCACTCTGAAGAACAATGAATATCGATTTGTATTGACTTGGATAAAAAAGACCTAGTTGATGTTTGTATAATTAAAATTTTTCTTAGAAGATTAACTGCACACTGGATGCTGTACTTTGTCTTTTCACAATGGTTATGATCTTCATGATTCTACCATAAAAATAACAATTTTTAAATCACTACGATATTTTCAAGAATGAACATGAATGTTCATTATAAACAATACTAAGAGAGAGAGCAGCTCGCTCTCTCTCATGCATAGAAACGTGCACATGAAGCATCCACAAAATGTGCTTTGGCTATTCACCAAAGCTGTTGGGATGAAATCTGAGCCTAGCAGTGGCAAAGGTCTGAGCTCCATCCCCCACCCACAGACTCTGTGGGTTGTGCGTCTTTGTTCAATAATAAAGCCACTTAGCACAGGCACTATTAACCATTAGAAGGTGGGTGACATGACCTCACAGCTTCTGATTTCTATTGCAATGCAAACTCCCTTTGAGTCAGAGGTTACTGTGCTTGAGGTGAGAACGGCAACCTCAGTAATTCTACCAGAGTGCAACCTTTGTCAGTGTTCATTTGTTTCCATTAAAAGGTCTCCAAAATATTACTTGAGGTGAAAATCCCTTTAGATTGCTGCATAATATGTATGTCAAACTTGTACGTGTATCAGACTTCTCTGAAGTCATTAAAAGAGACACAGGTTGAAAGATCACTTATTTTAACTAACTATTGATCTAATGGTCCAGCTTTGTGAGATGCAATGAGACAAAAGACAAGGATGGACAAGTGATTCTGCATGTGGCAGAAAATGACATGAAGACAAGAACTCCGGCAGAGTGTTTCTCTGTTGGACTTCTGAGCCTGCCTGATGAGTAGTGGAAAATATGAGCCAATCTCCGTCTGTTATCAAAGAACATATTTCAGAGGGCCTGAAAATATATGAGCCTCTGATGAAGAGGTGGTTGTGTTCAGTATCTCAAATCTGCTGTGAAAGACAGAGATACAGAGGTTCTTCACAGCAAAAGCTTGAGGCAACCTAACTGTGGAAACTTCTTACAGCTCTCTTGGAACTCTCCTTATAAAGCTGCTTGATAGCAACTTTAATACATTTGCTTTTTATAACTAGTTGAATTTTGATTAGTATTACCTTGCTGTTCAAAAACAAGTTAGGTGTTACAAAAAGCGAAGCAAGTCTTACCTGGAATACTCTGTCTCCTCACAGACAGTGCTCCATCAGGTGCCTTTGCCTGGTTTGCAGATTTTGTATAAGGACTCTCATCTAAACAGAAACAAGCAACACCTTCAGTTACTGTTAAATATAATGCTTAAAACAACATTTTTTAAAATCCAGATACTGTATGAACTAGCAGAGCAGATCACAAGAGTGAGCCAGATGAGGATGGGTATTTCTAAATGCTAATTCAATGCTCAATGTCATGTTTAGACTTGATGACAAAGGCTCTGAATAGGAGAGCTGAAAAGGATGTGCTAGAACTCAAATTGGAGGCCTGATATACAAAGGCTTTTTCAAGTTTAACATACTGATAGAAATTGTCCTTTTTTCACGTTTAGAAGCTTCGTGTGTCAAAGACTTGAATGACAGAGGCACAGTCCCTGTTCAGGAGTAAAAGGCTTCCAGAGGCTTTTGAATATTCTGGCTGGGAAGATGCACTCCTTTTCCTTTAGGATCTGTCAGTGGGTGATTCCTTTTCCTTTGTAACGACTGATTGGGGAAAACATCAGAAAGCTGTTGCCAAACAGGCCAGGCACATTTGTGCCTCAAGAACAGCATTGTGCCTGTCTATGTCTAAATAGGAAGCTGTGTGGAATACCTACTGATCAACTTCAGTGCATAAAAGACCACTGATGGTGGGATGAGCAGATGAGTCACCAGTTAGAGGCAGCATTAGACAGAAAGGTAGTCCTCTACATCCCTCTTAAGAGCAGAACGATGGTAAGGAAAAAAATCAACTATATTGTAGCTTTGGAAAGGACAAGCTATGAGTGCAGGAAAGAAATGTGAATGAAAGAGAAGAAATAGTATATGCATTTTATTATTTCAATAAAAAGAAAGGAATCAGAAGAAATAAAGCTTCTCCCTTTAACTGAGTACTCAAAGACTTTGAAGTGTCACAAATCTTTCTGTTTGCATATTTTTCTTCAGATTGCAAATGACTGATGCATTTATAGTATGTGCATGAATACATGCTTAAATAGTAATCTGTTATAGCATCCTCAGATCAAACAGAACCATATAAACTTTTTCTGGAGGACCATCTTTTCAGCTGACATTCTTGACAGTATAATCCTTCTTTGCTGATTACACTCTTTACATCTGGCGAGGTCTCAAAACTCCTTTAGAAACTTGCATCAAAGACAGCAGTCCATTTTTATACCAGTGAGATAAGGATTTGGTCAGCATAATTTAATTTAAAATCAGGTCTCAAAGAAGTGACTGAAAGAGTTGGTTATCCTTTAGAACCAGAACTTCTGTAATGAAGTCTGCTGCTGTTAGGCAGTTGCAAAACCAAAAAACTTAAATTAATTAAAAAGGGAAAAAAGGAAAAGGCAAAATAATTATTTATAGCCATGAACCTTGATAAAAATACAGCAACTAGTGAAGAACATGTATTGGTAAAATAACACAACAGCCATTATAATTGTGTTTTCTACAGTAAAATGAACTGCAATTGTTTTAGGACTACAATGTTACAAGCAGAAGAGTAACAGGCTTGCTTATACTACACACTAGTACAAATGCCAAGAAAATAAAGCTGCCAGCTATAGGAAATAGAGAAGCATGGAAAAAATATTAACATGGATCTAGGTACATAATTTAAGAAAAAGATATGTAAAGCCTTATACTTCCATTTGAGGTAAGTCGATAAGCTAATATTATTGCATATGTAGAATATACACCCCCTCATTAAAGAAAAAAAAATACAGTAAGACTGAACTAAAGCATCTGAAAGAAGTAGCATTTATCTTTTATTCTTTCCCAGAAGAAGCACCACTGAGCTTGAACTCAAGGCTCAAGACAAAGAAACGGAACACGTGGCTTATATGTCCCATCCATTACTATTTAGTTGCAGTTGCTGAACAGAACGGCAGATAGTGTGAGACACACATTTTTCTATTAAAAAGTGGGCAGGAAACATCATACAATTTCTTTATTACTGATGGATAGCAATAACTTCTGGGGCCTATTTGACTGTATGCTCTACCTAGGAAAAATCTATCAATTTACAGAACAAAACAGTCCTCTCCAAGTCAGACTTCTTACATACAAATTATTGTCATCAGATTGAGGGAGAGGAAAAAAAGGAAAGAAGAATTTTTACAACTAGACCTTTTCCACTAAATCTTTGTCATGGACCAAATCAGTAAATCATCTCCACTCTCATGCTGGAAGAAGATTTTCCCAATATTGCACTGGACTAGGAGTACCTGTGGTTACTCTGAGTTCAGAACACAGGACAAGTCTGCAAACCTTTCTGGTTAACAACACCAGTGAGGGGAGGGGACTGCACATTCAAATACTTACTAGGGAGCTTGAGCAAAAATGTTTTCTACATAATAACTGGCAGATGTGAAAGTAACTAAGACTGCACAGGTGAGTAAGCTAGTATTTTAATTTAAGCCTTTTATAACTGAAAGCTTATATGGGTTGCGTACTGTAGGCATGAAATTGCATTACATTTCTTAATCAGTTCACAGATTCTCATAGCAAAACAAAGGGCCCAAAAAGTTTCTTCATAAACTTCTGAAACCCCATAAATGCAAAATATACCCTATTATTATTGGGAAAGAACAATGAACCATTGGTGGACTGGTAAGCTGTTCTCAGAACCGGAAAGAATTTTCTTCCAATGCCCTTTTAACAGTAAAATCAGACTGCAACATAACTAGAAATAGGTATGAAGGACTCCAAGCAGCAAAGGAAAACAAGCATGACCAACTGTACAAAGAGTTGCTATTGAGTCTTACGGAGATGCTTAACTGAGACAGGAAAGCAAAATAAAGATCAGACAGATGCAGATATGTCACCCTAAAGAAGCTAGAGAGACAAGGAAGTCCTGAGAGCCCTGAAATGTCAGACACCATTCATGGTGCCCCAAATGAAAAAAATCTGTTTGTACATACTAACAAAGTTGCATGAGCAGCCACAAGAATTTATCACCAAATTAAAATTTCTTGATGCCTTTATCCACTCTGTAGTTAGCAGGGAGGGTGTTAAAAATGCAAAAATGTCTTATGACAGCAGTGCCTAGGGGGATTTGTAGCAGAGTTTTGTATTATCAGCAATGATAGACTTGGAGATGAAACTCAATTCAGCAAGCCAACACAGAAAAAGCAAAGAAGCAAAAGGATATGAAGCATTCTCCCTCCAAACAGGACATATAATAACTGAGTATCAGGAAAAACTGTAATATATTTTAAGACGCTACACATACAAAGTAGAGAGAGAAACAGGCTAGATTCAGAAATATAAATTTCACCTGTTTACACCCCTAATAGTAGCATATCATCAGCAGGGAGTAAGCCACAGTCCATAAGGAACTCACAGGCCAAACTGCATGGCCCCAAAGCACAGAAATGCCTTCACCTGGACACACAGCTGCAAACCCTGCCACTCGGAGCACGGATTGCTCCACAGGTGGCCACATTCCCTACCAGCTTAGCTACAGCCATCCACTTGTGCAGCTGCTTTTGATAGACCACTGGCTTTTTCTCCTCTCATAATTCCCTCTGGCTAAAAAAATCAGACAGCTCAGAGTAAACAATTTCAGCTAGTCAGTAGGTCATATAAAGGTGTCAGCTATGCCAGCAGATCTCAGTGATTACAGGAAACTAACCCTCTCATGCTGTTAAGAGGCAGGGGTCATTTCCACCAAATTCACACTTTGCATGTTTCTTACAGTTGTAAATGCACAATAGTGAAAGATGTACACTGTGTTAAGTCACTCCTTCTTGGCAGAACACAAGTGATAATCTCAGAGTTGACACCTTGCAGATTATTTGGATTCTTAACCAGCAGAGCAAAATTACCTTTTTGTCTTCTCCTTTTACTTGTCCTCATGAAACAGCCCCGAACACCAGTAAAAGCAGCTTACAAATCATCTTTTCAAAGCCCTCCATACCATTAGAGACTACAAAGATAATAATCAAGTGGACAGGCAAGTACTCCTACTGCTTACAGCTATTACTGTAGGTTTATTGCCCTTTGCTTGTGTGGTAGATAAACAGCTTTTTTTGCACTTTCCTTCCTATTTTTAACCTGATGGCATCTCTATCCTCTAACTGAATGATTCATTCTTTGAGTTAGCGACCATGCTGTGACCCATTTATATCATTCTGCATTGCTCTTACTATACAGGTGTGGGGCATCTGTCCAAGACTAACAGCTCTAAAGACTGTAAGAAAGAATAGTAATGTAACCCCAGAAAGATTATACATGAGACAATGTGTACAGATACATATCTGAAGTGCCTGGTACTGTGTCAGCAAAATGACCATATGCAATCATTAGATATTTGCTGTATTTAGTTTAATATCCTTTGAAGGATATCAGCTGGGGGCATGTAAGTGGGAATAAAAGGAAGGCCTAAAGATACTTCCTCAACAGTCAAGTCTAGACATTGAATGTTTCAGGCAGTTTATGACACTGAACCATTCTCGTGTCTCTCTTGGGGGCTGTGAAAGCTATTGACACAAGAATGTTGTTTACAGATGTGGTAAAGGCTAAGGGCACTCCCTCCTTCAAGTCTTCAAAAGGGGTTAGAGGATGTTTCCTTCACTGCTGCTGCCACACATGCGCATGCGATAACTGCTGAACCCAGTAAATGCATCCAAATCCTGTGCAGCACCAGGTGGCCCCAGGAGGTGACTAAGCACAGCTACATCCTATTTCATAAGAAGGGGAAGCTTCTTCCTACCCCACTGGGAACAGCTCCTGAACAACTCTGTGACTGCCCGTCCTACATGGAGAGGAAATGTGAAGATGCTTCACTTGTTCTCAGCTCTATGTCAGCATTTGTACCTGCTTTTCTACTGCAAAACTTGCATTAGAGGGAGCAGGGGAATAATGTGGCATCAAATTTGTACATGAGGAATTTCAAACATAGGAATTTTCTAATATTTAGGAGCTTGAAAGCTGTACTAAATTTTTTCAACAGTAAATGTGAAAGTATTATGAAGGAGAACAGAGTTTCCATCTTTCAGTTCTTAATTTTCCATTATTTGATGGCTTTACTTATGTCTTACCACAGAACAAGCCATTCTTTGGCCAAAGAAAAACTGAATTTAAATAATTTTAGGGCTTAACCATGTAGGTCCCAAGTAGACTTCACAACCCAAACAAGTGAAATCTGAGGTGTTCTCAAATGTTTCCCACTGTGAAGAATCTCCAACCAGAGTCCCAAGACTCCTCAAAGAAGCACATTAAATTTTCAGCTGGCTAACCTCCAGCTGTCTCAGTGTACAGGAGTAAGATCAACTACACTGTTTGCACCATGTGGGACAGCATGCACCTCACACAAATAGAGAATCACATATCTCTACAGACAGAGAGACTGGCAACACCACAAATTGTCAAGAGGATTGGTTGCAACTGAGAGAACATCCCTAAAAACATTCCTCAAAAATTAAAAGCACCAGAGCCCCAGTTGTGACTTCACACATTCCTAGATCTGTAATATTCCATCCACTGAAATTTGTTGTTCCTTAACTTTATAAAGAAGAGCATTTTTCACTAAAAACATCAAATTTTTATGAATCCTGCCAGTACAGCACAAAATGCAATAGGTTCTTATACTTCCTATATCTGAAACTTCTCTTGAATTTTATCTTTAAATGGCATAAAGCTCAATATTATCTAAACGTCTATTTTCTTTGCACAATATCATACCAGTGATGGTAAATCCCAAGCTACAGCATTCTTCATTATCTCCGATGCTTGCAGCTAGAGGCTTTTACAGATAAAAATAAACATTTATCCACTGATGCCTGAGATTTATAGAAGCTCTGAAGTTGTGGAAGGCTTACAAAGAGTCTTGGTAGAACTTTTAGGATCATTCCTGCAGCAACTGACTCTCTTCTAAACTCAGACCTTTTTTTAAAGATCTTCCCTTCTGTGAGAAAGCTGAAACACTGTTTGGAGCAGGGACTTGAAGCCCAGTCTCACATTCACAGAGAGTACCCAAACTGCTAGCTACACAATCATTTAGTCTTGCTAGCTCACTCTAACAAAAGTAACGAAAAAATATCTCAAGAGAATGTACTTTTCCTGGGAAAGTAGATTATTTTTGTAAGATTTCCTTTTAAATAATGCAAAAGTCTAGAGAAAAATTAACATCCTGGAACATTCATAGTTACTACAATGTCACTACAGCTGTGTCAGAGCATAAGGGACTATAAACTATTGAAAAAGAGACAAAATTATCTTAGCCTTTTTCACCAGATGTATAATGTACAGATTTTGAATGTATATGATTCAGGAAACAACAGAATGTCAACAAGTTGCCCATATGCTAACCCTTTCAGATGTGTCATGGGAGCGCCAACCATGAAATAAAGCATTAATTTCTCCTACTGGTACAGAGGAATAATAACTTTTCAAGTTCATTTTAGAGCTGTGGCTTCAGTCACATCCAATGAGACTTGATTTTTGAAATGGCAGTGCTGCTCTTCGAAGTAGTGCTTAGCTATATCTAAAATTTTTAAGCTTTGCATATAAAGTAGTCATTAATGGACTACACTCCAAGTAGGACAAATATGGATGTATTTAATCTTAATCCTTTCTTATCAAATTGTGTGCTCAGTGCTCTCAAGAGCAGTCTTTGTTAAGAAAACATAGGGTTTCAAATGCTTCCATAAGTAACATTTGTTGGTGTGTGTGACATGGAAAAATTATGAGAAGAAAGAGTTAGAATAGCTCCTCTGGTAATTTTCTTTTCCACATTTAGCAGATATGTCTCTGTTTTTTTCAGAAACTTAATTTTAACAGTTATACTACCAATAAATTGCTGTGTTGTCTCTCTAAAGTGAAAATTTATTCAATTTTATTATACTTTATGTAAATTTAATTCTCTTTTTTCTGAATTATATGGTTACTTATTACAGTAGCAGCTCAGTTTTAATCTAGAAGCAAGAGAAGTAGGGTACTGTAATTATGCATAACTGTGAATCCATTTCATATTGATATTTACAATACCTCAGCAAGCTTGACTGTTTGAAAAATGATCTGAATATCCTCCAAGTTTGCTTGTGCAAAGTTAATTTCCTATGCCTGTGCTTAGGTACCTGAATGGCAATGCTTGGTTTCCTAAATGACTAAGTATGCTGATCTCCTCCCAAAGCTATTTTGCTCATGAAAATTCAGAATTTTCTATGACCATTTAAAACATGCAGGATCTGCAGAAAGCTCAAAATGTGTCTCGAGAGATATTAGCATATGGTGAAATTCACTTCAGTGGATTATCTAATAAAGAAGTAATCCTATTTAAATAATACCCCAACCACAAACTACTTCAAATCTGATAAATATGTCTTTTTGTTTATACAGCATCAAGCATTAGGCACTAATGCCATAAACCAGAATCATCACTGAATTGTTACATAATTTTAGAATTCAACTTGAGTTTCACTTTATTGTCTTGAGCTGCTGTTTATTATTTACGGAAATAATACAGGCATCACATAAGTGATATGTGTGAGGATTACCCAGAACAGCTAGAAACTGAAGAGGCTGGTGCATGAAAATGCTTGACGAAACTGGGGACGTAAACTATTTTCTGTGACAGTCTTAGGATTTTTCTGTACATACAACTTCTGCAGAAAGCCTTATCCTAGAGAATGGGGCTATAAGCCTTTCCACTTAAAAGGAAATTCCTAAGTGACACAGATATCACTAACAGGAAGCATTTCCAGATATTCAAGCTTCAATTTTATTCTGAACACCTTGGTCCATAGGAAGGTTTTGTTGTCCTCCTTGCATGCTGGCATTGTATGAAAGTGCCACACATTAGCTTTTGGGGGGAAAATATATTGAAAACTGTTTTCTTTACAAAGTTCTAATAATTAGTAAATTCAATTACTTTAACACTCATACATGCTAAATCAGCATCCCTCAAGAATATTTGAGCATTAATGCCACGCTTCATGGAAAAACATTTTTATGAATAGCTATTAACTTTGATACCTTAGCATTACCTTTAATTCTCAAGCCTTGCTTCAGCTACCCATTCCCAGATGGGCTGGGAAGACAGTGATAGCTGATAGGGAGAAAAGGGGCCAAGCCATATCCCTTGGCTCCTGGACGACGCCTGAAGCTACAGCACCACGTCCTGACTGCTGTGGCTGCCCATCACTGTGCCTCCTTTGGACAAAAGGCAATTGGCTTCCTGGCTAACAGCATTCCACTGTAAGGAATGTACTACACTGTACCACAATGTGTGGTATGGTCTGTTGTTACATTTGTGGTTAAAATGCAACAGCAGAAATATATGCCGGTCATCTGAGTTCTGCATTGGCACCTCTACTGTTCCAGCAGATCTTAACAGCCATGTCTTTGTGCATCAACTGCGCCTGTGCTCTTTCAGCCCAGTCTCAGTAGAGGTTTTCCCTACAGTCTGACTGCTTGAAAGTTAGGAAGTAGAAGAGAGGAAGAGACATACCATCTTCTACGAGTGCAGAGCACAACACAAAGCATATCAGGACCATCTGCCCAGGTTGCTGACATTACAGCTGGCAGGGACTGGGGGAAGAGAGGATGTCAACTAGGAACTTCTCTAGTGCATGTCAAGGAAAGCAGAAGCTAGTTGCATGTGTGCAGGGGGAAGCCAGTGATATAGGTTAATAACTCAGTCAGTGAGACTGTCATTCAAGTTGCATAAAAAATAAGTAAAACATGTTAAACTGTTTAGAAAACAGGTGTTTAGTTTGCTTCATGGAAAATAGCAATAAGCAAAGTCACACCACTATCTTCAAGGAAAAGAAGTTAGAAATGGTAATTTTTTCTTTAGTTTAGTTATCCCGTCTCAATTCTGGTGCCGTACTAATGGTATTTTCAGTCAATTATATAATGTGTTTTTCAGCCTATTTGTGTCTGTAAGTGTCTCTGGTGATGACATCTTCATCACCTTCTTCTGGAAGCTGCTCCACAGGATGCATCAGGTCTCACAGCTGGAAAATAGTTCCCTCCATCAATCTGCAATTTTCTTTCCTTGCTTTAACTGTCATTCTATTATTCCTAATAACATTCTTCCACTGTTCAGAAGACCTTATTAAGAATGTCTTTCATGTATTCTATTCGTTCCAGAAACCACACAGTTTACTGAGCCTACTGCTTTAGGCTCAGATCCCACCAGTTTTTCTTACTGGGCATGACCTAGCACAAACCCTGGCTGATTTTGTCACCAAAGCACAGTGTACACACTGACTAGGATATTCATTTGGTGGATGCCATTTAATTTTAAAGCAAGAATTTCCACAAGTTTAACTCTAGTGTGGACACCATTAAGAGAAAAGCATACTTTTCCATCTTTGTAATGTATACATTTGCAGCATTATAGTTTTTGCTTTTTTTTTTTAATCCCACTAACAAGCTTTATTTGACTCACAGAATAATTCTAACCTGCCACTAGGAGCTGCATAAACATTATACTAGTACCAGTGTATTTATCCTGGCATGCCAGTGGGATTGCCCCTCTTATTTATAGTCCAAATTGGCATGGCTCAGTCTTAGTGAAAAACAGACCTTTCAGACTGCTCTTCTTTCAAAAGTCAGGCCATAAACCTGGCACCTTCCTCATGGCCTTGTGAAATACTGTCCTACTTTCAGCCCCTACCCTGGAAGAGTTTACTCAATATATCCACAGAGACTGCGCAATAATTTAGACTAACTTTACTTGTCAGCAAAACTTCATTGTTTTTGGAAGATGTGACAAGTTTGAACACAGTGCAGAGTAAGATTCCTTCTAAATAAAGTGCTGTGTCCTTTTAGAAGAGGGAACAAAGCATAGCAACAAAAGAGACGTCAAGTTGACAAAAGAAGATATACATATTTGTCTTACTTAAAGCTCACATAAAGCCTAGGCCACCTTCTGTGCTCCAGACAGCATCTATCCATGCATGTAGTTCCTTATAGCAAGGCTTTTAACCTGTCAAACAATCTTTATTTGCCAGTGTCTCCTGGGTCCTATTTAATCTCAAAGCTTATTTAGGGCAAGCAGTTCACTGTCTGTAGTATTCCTGAAATTCTGCAAAATTATTAGATCTGCTTGCCCACATCTTTGCCTACATGAAACTTAGTCCATGTGTGGATCAGCTTTTTGCAATCCTGAGGAAAAGACAGCAATAAAGAAATAGATAAAAATGAATGTATGGCATACATGAAAAATTATACCCCCATAACCTTCAAGAATGCAGATAATAACTTTTAATCTTTCTATGCACAAATCTTCCAAGCCTTTCAAGTAGGATCCCTTCTCTTTCAGGAATTCACAGCTGTGCCTTCACAAAGCCTTTGGCTCTGAATCTCTGAGAAACAACAACAGCCTTAACTTATTGCTGGCCACAACTGCAGGAAGAATAAATATGGATTTAGTTTTTTCATACTGTGAAAATTCTATTTAAACTTTTTTCTCTCAACACTACAGTAATGGTGATGCAATTGTTACATCTTTCTCTGTATTACCAGCACATTGCCAGCAATTTCAGATCTATCACAATACGTGTATGTGTGTGTGCATGCACATTTCATTTTAACAATGCATTTACTAAATTCATAAAATAATTTCAAAATAGACATCAGAAAGCAACCAAAAATAACAATAAATATCACATATTAAAAATAAGTTAAATCAACCTGATGCTGCTAAAGGACTCATTCGGCATGATGTTTAAGGCAAAAGTTCAGACCTTCCAGACTGGCCATATAATGAAGGTCAAATAAGCCCTTGTTTTGGGAGACCAACAGCATGATGAATGCCAGAGTCCAGATCACTCTACCATGGCTAGCCTGTGCCTTGTCCAGGTTTTTATAATGAAAGACTGAGGGAAACCAAGCTGATTTTAGGAGCCAGAGTAGACTATAACTATTAATAAGACATTGTATGTAAGACTTCAGACCCAATGAAGTACTGAATATATTAACATCTGCACACTGTTCAGGCTGTGGAATACATCTGTACTAAACCTCTGAAAAAAAGAAAGCTGAGAAAAATAGATCACATCATTATTTCACAGAGACACTATTTCCTATTTCCTTCATGATCTGAATACAGTACACATTAATGTAAACTGCCACTGAGAAGGGAGAAACATTCCTATGCATGCAAGGAGCAAAACACTTTCAATTACTTGCTGCAGCTTAGCAATCCAGGCAACAACAATATCTTATTAACCACGCCAGGAAGCAGCACCACCCCTATCAAGCAGGAAATACAACCGCAGGCACAGCTGGAATTTTATTGACCAAATCAACAAGAAAACACAGAAGACAGTATCTATACCAGGGCACAATGTCTTACAGATGACAGCACAAGTTTGATCTTTCAGGTATTTCAAGAAATAACTGGTATTTAAAAAAAAAAATCAATTAATTCAAGCTATGATTTCCGTATTGCACAAAGCAAGTGGTTTGCTGCTAAGAGGTCAGTTGAACACACTCATTTAGACTGTGAGAAGAGCAAAAGCAAGCTACTGAGACTCATAAGAATTGTTGATTAAGGCAGTGGCTTTTAACCTTTGTCTGTCAAGCCCTAAAAGATCACACACTACTGTGACACATCTCTTGGAAGCCCTTAAGAATAAATTATTCCTTTACTGCAATCTAGTTCTTAAGGTGTACAACACAACTAAGTATCTAAAAAGAGAAAAATAAAGCCTTAAAGACTAAAAGGCACCATCATCTGCTCTGAGAGCATGAACCAAACAAGTTTCTGCCCTCCATAGCCAACACATTCTGACTTCCAACTTTTACAAAAGCTCAAAGATATGCATTGGTTTTAGCTGGCTAGAAATGTAAATGCTTCTGAAAACATTTCCAAACAGAGGTTAGGACTGCGGAACAAGTACTGTTAATTCCTCTGATGGACAGTGCCAGCTCAATGTGCTTTCAGCTTCTGTGGTACATTTCTTGAGAGGAAAGCATCGGGGAGAGAGGCAGACCCATGGAGGAGACTTCTGTCAGAGTGCATAAGTATTTAAGGGGGTGGCAGGGCAGGGTGTAGAGGATGGAAGACTACAGAAAGTACAGGCTGGTAACAAGAACCAGTGGTGAACATGCTGTATGAGCATCAAATAGAAGGAGGAGAAGCCGCATCAGAGTTTGCAATAAACAAATAAACAGAACCTGTTTTGTCCAAAATTCTTGCGGGGAGTGGGGGGCAGGGGTGGGAGGGAAAGAAGGGTGGGGTTGGGAGGAGGAGGGGAAGATTGCTTGCTCTAAGTTAAATGTCTAGCAGATGTACTTTAAAAATAACCTGGGTTCCCATCAATCACTCTGAAAAACAAACACATAAAAACCCACCTGAAGTGGTCTACCAGCAAAACCCCTGCCATTCACTATGCATAATACAGGAGTCAAATTGTCCTTTGTGAGGCTTATGAAACATCTTGCTAATACTTTCCCCTTGTCTCTCATACTCCACAAAAATTCCATAACTATTTCTGTCTTCTTGCCTTAAGAGAATAAATAATAATAGTCTCATTTTCTATGAGTTTTATGGGTGTTCAAAGCTGCCAGTCACCTGCCATTTCCATGTAAAGTACAAACACAACCAGACTTGTCATTGAGGGAGTTGTAGGGCAGCTGAGCTGGTGGTATTGACCCTAGGCTTTCTGAACCTTTCTGTCCCAGAGTTTATAATAAAAATGTTGTTTTCTCTCTGTCAAAAGACGCTTCCACCGAACAGCTCTGTGAAAGCAGCTCCCATGCTTCATATTTCCGTGTAAGGTCAGACCAGAGGCAAGGGATGCTGAACAAGGCCATGCTTTCGCATGTTCCACAGCAGCATTCCTTTTGCCTGCTTGTTTGAGTCCACACTTCTTTCCTTTGAAGGGTCAATACATTTTAACAGTGTATTCAGAATAGAAAGAATCAAAAACGAGATGAGGTTTGAAAACGTAACAGAAAATAAATATATGCAATGCATAGGATGCTGTGAGTCAAGTAAGGAAGCGGGAGAGAAGAGCAAAACCAAACTATGTTGGATTGAAGAGGAAAAGGAAAGGAAGTGACACTATGGGAGAGGATGAATGGGAAGAGACTAACCCCACTTCTCACTTCTTTCTTGACTGCCCCCCAAACTCCTCTAACAAGTTATATTTCCTCTGCTAACTACACAGTACAACTGAAGCACACACAGATGTTAAAAGTCCTTGGCTTTGAGTTCCTACTCCTAATAGCAAAAGGCTAATGGAGAATCCACTGGACAAGCTGATTTGGCAAGAAACACCCAAGACACCAGTATCACAGCAGGAACTAATACTTTGCTGCTTCCCTTCCCAAACTGTCTCCTCTTCTTTAGGCTAATGTTTCTCCTAGTGAGACACAAATGAACAAGTGAGAGCTGTATTTACATGCTGTCACCATCACCAGCTCAAGGAACCTGAGTGGGAACTGAAAACAAGCAATGAAGTTCAGGAAACAAAACTCTTAATACTTTTGCAACCATGCATGAATTTTTAGTTCAGATAATTTCTTTAATATTCTGCTTAGCAGAGAAGCACACATAACAATGATAGTGCTACTGCTGTCATTATATGGATGAAATAAAAATATAGAAGTGTCAATGACAAAGACAAAACAAAGTGAACACAGGGTCCTGGCATAGAAATTATTTATTTAAGCACCACTCTTTTGTACACATTTTTCTCTCTAGCATGGTTTTTAAGGGACTGTGTTAGCCTCAGAATTGCTCCCGTTGCTTCCAGTATGAAAGTCTATTGAGATTTGCATGGAAAAAGTTAATTAGAAGTTGAATAAAATTACAACAGAGATCAAAGAATGCCTATTCCCTGAGTTCATGCCAAGATCCATATATATGTGAAGTTTCATACAAGTAATAAAAGTTATTTCAAGATGTTCTTTTCAATAAAGAATATGATAAAGAATAAAGTGTTTCTATTATTCTTTTCTAATGGATTTATTCAAATTAAATCAGAATTTAAAACAAGAAAGTTAAACACAAAAGGATTACTCTTTCATTGATATTGCCAGGATATCTTTGGTTTAGTCAGACTGGCTACTACAGCAATAGTAAAAGCAATAATTTTCCTTAAGACCCTGCTCTGAAAAGTATGTCAGTTTAAGGGAACATTTGTTCTTATTAAAGCCAAATAAAAAGGCAGTGGTATTTTAAAGTTAGCAGACTGCTTTAGACTCAAACACAAGCTGGATGCTGTTATGATTTGGGATGCCCACCTGCTCTGGTTTTGCAGCTATTCAGGCACATGCAGGGCTTTTTGCTAAGTGCCTTGAGAAATTAAAGACATGTATATTTATATAAAACATACAATAATACATTTTTCTGTGTGGTGATATTGTATAATGTAAGAAAAAGTAAGCAAAAATCCATCACAAATCTACACACCATCATTTCTACAAGCATTTCTAAAATATGGCACGTAATATCACATTCCCAATTGCAGCTATAACAGAACAGGCCACTACTGTAGCAGCTTCCTGCTGAATACCCTGGCAAACTGCATTGAGTATGGCTATCTGCAAGTCTGATACACAATTTCTATGTAAGAATAAAAAAATGGATATTGGAAGTCATACATTGATCATTTTAGTCTCTTCAAAAAAAAAATATTGCAATGTTTATTCTCATAAAGCTCATAAAAATAAATGTTTCCAACACAGTAATTTACTATACAAAACAATAGCATTTTCAGAATAACAGCACTTCAAAATAAAAAGGCTATAAAAGATTGTCCAGAATTTTTTTAATAAACACACAATTTTGAAGTTCCCAGATGTGTGGGCTACCATCCCTTTCTTCATAGATTTTTTGTGTGTTCATACACACTTTAAAATATACAGAAGTTTATTAAAGTGCATCAAAGTGCTGAAAGAGAAAAGGCTGCCAGTCCATTCATGCATACTGACACTAATCTACAAACATCACCACTATAGTGGCTTTCCATTTAAAAAAAGCCCAACTTTATTACCTTAATTTTGCTTCAATTCACTAATTACTATTTCAAGACTTCAGAATCCTTCGTGCATCATTTGCAATTAAACTCCTGTCACACAAATTTTAGTCTTTTCCACTGTACAACAGAAACAATGATTTCTATGTGAGCAGGTAAGTGATAAAGGAGAAGTGTGGGTTTGTAAAGGTATGGGTGCTGATTTGACTGACCCAGTTCCCTTATGAAAACCTGCCTAAAGGAACAGAGAAAAGCCATTTTGGATTATGATTATAGTTACAGCTCTCCTGGACAATATTTGTGAATCATCATTTCTTCATGTTGATGTTTTAGCTTGCCAAAAAGTAACTCCAGCCTGGTAATTTGCTAGCTCCCCATACAACTTAGAATATCGCCAGTCCATGGTAATTTTTTCTTCCTCTGCCTTCTTCAGTACACTGAAAATCCTCATGACAACCCAGAGAGGACAGTGCATTACACCTAACAGTGACACTGGCAAAGATCAAGGATGGAGAAGAAAATGTGAATTTAGTTGATGGATTCAGCAGGCAGAAATTAGGCAGATGTCACACATTATGCATATATGTGCTCCTATTTCTATCAGCCTTTTACCAAATAATTTAGGCCAATCATCCAAACCCATAAAGCACCATGGAGTAAGGCACAGCAGTCAACTCATCCACAAGATAGGTTGATTAGCACTTAGAATGCAACTCTGTGAACCTCTGTCATTATTTTAATGACACTTTATGTGCTAATTTTAAATACAACAGCTGCTTCTCTCAAGTTCTTGCTACCAGATTTTGCTAAAGATCACCTTTAACATTACAACACAAATTCAGTGAGATCATACATAAATAGAAAACATTCATTACCACCTCAGTGAACAGTAAGATTTGGGAGTTTTGAGATTTGCCTTTAAGACATTCTATACAAACTGGCTAAAATCAGAAAACAAATAGTGGTATCAATACTAGCAGAAAAGCCAAATAAGCATGAAGTCAAGGCATTTAAATTATTAAAAAGTCTATAAACCTATTCTCACACTTAAAATCCACATTTTTTCCCTAGAAAAGGACTGTACAATTGATTCCATTTATGAGACACTACACTTAAAAAAGAAGCGATAAAGACCCTAGATAAAATACATCTTCACTTTAGTTGACCTCAGAAATGCCCCCCAAATAAAGTATCATCTGACCTGTCACTAGAGTTTTACGAAACAACCATTATTCTCTTCTTTCTTCAGGAACATTGTGCAAGGAAAATAAATTTATTTCTGTAAAATATAATTTACGTTTGATATTATCTACTATTTATCAAGTAAGTCAAGTTTATCAAGAACTTAACAAGGGAAAACTACTCTGGAGAAACTAAATCTTAAGGAGAGATCTTCATGAAGTTCACTTTATGATAATTTCCAGCTCTTGCAAAAAAACATTCTGTTAATCTAGGTTCAATTCACCATGGCCTGATGGTCAGCACTGGCCTGGCTCCACTTGTCATGGAGCATTTCCCTACTGTCACACACAGCTGCTGGAAGCAGTCAGCAAGAAGGAGAAATGATCCTGCAGGCAATTACATGTGTCCTCCCAGACCAGTTTCAAACAGGAGAGGGATTTTGAACTGAGCCCATGCAGAACAAAGCACAGCTACGTAGTGACCAATGCTTCATCTGGACTGCTAAGTTTGATGCTAAATGGAGACTATAGTTTTTTTTTCGACGTGTGCAGCCACATAAACCTACACAGGAGATCAGGTTCATGGCTTACTGGGACTAGAATTGTAACTCCCACCCAGTAGCACTGTTTTTCCACCACAGCAGGTGACAACATCCTCCCCAGACGCACTGCAGGCAAATCTTCTATTGCAGCCATCTGAAACATTCACTAAAACTGGCAGATATTTTCAAAGTTGCAGCAGCAAGTTGACAAGCTGAAAACAGATGATTTCTGCTGCTAAAACACTTAAAGGAGGAAAAAAAAAATGGCATGCTAATATTACCAGGGATAACTATAGCTCTGACTTCTCCCTGGTATCCTCAAATCCTCATTAGCCTGCCTTCACCTTTGGTGTCTAACTACCATCTCTCCCTAGGAATGAGAGCCTGAAGGAGAGAGCTGTGCTCTCTCGGTCAGTTTTGAACACTGTTCCCCAGCTAACCATGCTGACCACTATTCACTCTAGACCAACAAAGCCATAAAATCAAATTTTAGTAACTGCTGTAAAGTAAGGTTCAACAGGATATTGCCACCTCTGGTCCTGCAGAGTGTCCTTTATGCTTTTGGAAAATTTCCACACTGATCTAGCTTAGAACTAAGGCTACTTTATTTTCAAGTATGAAAAATAAATGGTCAAAAGGTGTGCAGATGTGGCACTTGGGGACATGGTTTAGTGGTAAAAAAGGTGGTGCTGGGCTAAGGGCTAGACTCAATAATCTTAAGAGTCTTTTCCAGTCTTAATGACTGTATCATTCTAACAAGGATTGTATTTGTAGATCTGTATTATTACATCCTTTATCCACCATCATTTTGTCCACTACAACCTTTCCAGCAAGCGAGTCCAGCCTGAACACAGACCCAGTGAACTGGTGCGTGTATCAGTGTGCAGGCTGGCTACAAATTTAGAAACTTGACCAATACAGCTCACCTTTGAAAACAAAAAAACATACCATGAACCTCTCAGCTCTCTGCTGATGTGACCTTGCTAGGACAGGCCATGAGCATCATACTGAGCACTATACTTGGTGCTGCTCATTGGATCTACAACTGGGGAAGGATCTGAGCCAAAGTCCTCTGAATGTGGGACCAAGGGTTTGGGAGGCAAAAAAAGCAGAAGAAACATGATAGCACTGGCTTCAGACAAGAAGACTTCATTCCTCAGATCATTCTATCCTTCATTTGAGGTAAAATGCAAAAGTGAAGGTACTAGAAGATGATTTGTGGCATTAAAATCAACCTCTTATTTCCCCTATTACTTTTTTACAAAACTCTTAAGTTTAAAGCTTCTGCTTGCTTTGACACCAGGGTCCAAACAAATATTTCCACGGTTAAGTGAAAAAGAGGTCTGAGGTTTATTTGGAACAATAACAACAAAAACCACCAAACAAAACAAAACAAAACAAGAAAGCCTGAAGCTACTTACTCTTTTACTGACAGTCTCTTCTCTCTTTTTTGGGCTTCCTGTCGTTTCTTTTGTGCAGCCGTCTACACAACTTCAACCTTATCCCCTCACCCTAAAGCACTGTCACTACAGATTTAATTTTTTCACAACTGTAATACACCAGGCAAGGAGTAGTATAAAGGGAGAAACTTTTTTTTATATGAAAATAAATTAATTAACCCCAATTGCATTCTCTGATGCAAAAAGTGACTGGACAAGAGGAAATGGTCTCAAGTTGTGCCAGGAGAGGTTTAGATTAGACATCAGGAAAAATTTCTTCATGGAAACGGTTGTCAAGCATTGGAACAGGCTTCCCAAGAAAGTGATTGAGTCACCAGCACTGTCTAAAAGACATTTAGATATGGCACTGTCTAAAAGACATTTAGATATGGCACTTAGGGACACAATTTAGTGGTGGACTTGGCGGTGCTGAGTTAACATTTGGACTCGAGGATCTTAGAGGTCCTTTCCAACCTAAACTGCTCTGTGATTCTGAATTCACTGTTCCTGAGTGCTTGGAAGTTGCCAGACTCAAAATTAACTCAGATCCAGGAGGAAAGAGCATCCTTTTGAAAAGATACAGCTTGTTCTGCACGCTGTTGGACAGCTCCATACCCTGCAGTGCACACCCTGACCCCCCTGTACTTGGGCCCTCGCACGCTCCGAGCATACTGAGCCCTGGTGCTGTCACCACCCTGAGCACTACAGGGGCAGCAGCAGCACAGGCTGATACTTATCTTTCTCTTGTTCTCCCTTGCCCTGTTTACCTTTGCAGCCCTGTATCTAGTCGGGTTACTCTCAGCTCTGCCAGCCAAGGACTGTGTCTCCCAGAGCTCTCTCTAGGCCATCCTCCCCTTGTCGCCCCGTTTGGCCGCACTGCCCTTGCCTACAGCAGGAAGGCACACAGAGCGCTCACTGGCAACTCTTCCATCATGGCATGCAAGACCCCCTAAAATGGGAAATTACAAAGGAAACACATTATTTGCTTGAGAGGAAAGCATGGCAGATAGAGGACTACTTTTTTGGTGGCGCTCCTCTCTAGGAGAGAAGAAAAACTTCTCAAAGGCTGCACAGCTGCAGAATTTGTAATGATCAGGGAATTTCAGTGAAATTCCCTGCAGCTGGGAAATACTACCCACTCACAAGCAATGCAGCCCTCCATACAAGAGCTTATCACTGCTGTGCAAAATGCTGTGCTACTGAAGCAAAGGTGGTTTGTGCAAACCAAAGCTCATGAACTGACAGCTAAGCTCCAGCCTGCCCATTCTGGGTACAGCCTGTACAAAATGCACTGGTCAGCCATTCTGATTTGTGCCTAGGATGAAATGACTGAAGCTGTTGATGTCCACAGGGCAATGGGCAATGACAGAGAGCCTGCGCCTGGCTGCCTTTCCCCACCACTGCTCCCACAGGCATGCCCGGAGAGGTCTGGGCTGTGATGTGATGTGATATGTATGATATGTGTGATAGCACACATCTCTGGTGTGATGAGATATGTCACTTCTCATAGGAGCCCAGTGGTTTTTCATCCCTGCTTAGACAAATGTCTGGCATCTGGATAAAAGCCAGCTGGTGTGGGTCCAACTCAGATAAACTGGAACTGTTGGCCAGCACAGGGATGCACTGGGATAAATATCCGGATGCAACATCTGTTCCCTATTGCACATCCTCCCAAATCGCCATTGATCGCCAAACATTAGGCTCCCCTTTGTTCCAAGATTAACCCAGCAAACAGATGTGTTAGCAACCCTCAAAGACAGAAGGGCTTGTCTCTATGGGACATGGCCATCTTCTTAAGGAAAAAGGCTGACAACCTAGGTGCCCTCCAACGCAGCAGGGAGTCAACCTCGTAAGAAATAGGTCAATCAGGCTGACAAAACTAATACCAAAAAGGAGAATGGCTGGAGAGGATGGCTAGAGAGAACAAATTAATATTCATCCAGCATTAAAAAAAAAAAAAAAAAAAATCAAGGTTTGGGAAACTAATTTATTTGAAATTACTAAAGATGGGAAGTAGGAAGAGAAGATAATTGTGTCTGTATCAGAAATAGAAACCTGTGTGCTAGACAGGAGATATCAGAACAATTAATGTATAGGGGAAAAATTTAAGCTGAAAATAATAAAAGTACTGGGGTGAGAAGAAAAGCAAAATTAGATAATTAAAATGTATAATTAAGACTTGTTGAAAAAGGAGTATGGCTGAGAACAGGTTAGAGTTCTTATCATGCAGAAATGCTGTTCCTAGTTTACAAGTTACTAATATTTCATTGATATGAGAGAAATCATAAGTAGATGGTTCTGCACAGAAATCACAAACTATCAGCTGTAGAGATTTACTATAAAGGTTTTGAGGCTTCAAGAAAAAAAATCTGTGTTTGGCAAAATTAAAACCCTACAAAATCTCTGTGCAGTATTTTTAGGAAGAAGAATCACAACTGTCAAAAAACAATGGATTACATAACTTATCATGACAATAACAGTGTATTTCTCATTCAAGAATAATTTAGAATGATGTTCAGTGATGGCAAGGTAGGCAGCCCACTATCAGCACGTCTGCATGACTTTGATTCAACAGCTAAGCCAAAAAGCTCTTGGATCATTAATACTGATTTTCAGTAACACTTCTGCAATAGTGTTCATTTTTCATTACTAAACATTTTTTTAAATTAAGATCAATATTTATCTAAAGGCTGCTCAAATTTAAATAGGATTAATTCCTAAATTTATGGAAATCAAAGACTTGTATTACACAAGTCATTCTACAGAATCACTGCAGATATTTTTCAAGTATTTGACTGGCATATTTAAGATAACCAGAGCAAACGGTGATAAACAGGAAGAGGCATAAGGGAGCTTATTCCAGAGATACAGACTGTGTATTTAAAGTAATTAAAAGGTACACAAAGGTAACCATTACTGCTGAACTGCACTGCTGTCAAAGCCACCAACACACAATGGTGCCCTACAGGAATTCTCCAAGGCTCCAGAACAGATGCTGAAGAGCTGAGAAAGTCACCTGAAGATGGGCAGGAGGCCTGATGCACTGGCCAACAGGCCAGCTGCACCATGGAGTGATGAAAGTGGCATAGCCCTGGTCCTGAGCCCAGGCCAAAGGAGCAAGAGAGGCTCCAGTGTCTCTTCATTAACCCCAGACCAGCACCAAAGGGACACCATCAGCAGCACTCATACTCTCAGGCTGGACAGAGAGGAGCCAGTCTCCTACATGGTACCAGACTAGCCATATGTAAATCACAAGATTTAGCCAAAACAGTGTTGGGGAGTTATCATGAGTTTACCAGATACCTACCTGAAAGGAATAGGCACCTCAGTTTGGAAAAGCATGGACTGCATGGTCAGCAAGAAACACTCAAATTAGACTGGATATTAGGAAAAATTTCTTCAGGAAAAGAGTTGTAAAGCATTGACACAGGCTGCTCAGAGAAGCAGTTGAGTCACCATACCCAGATGTACTTAAAACACGTGGAGATGTGACACGTTGGGTCATGTTTTAGTGGTGGACTTGGTAGTGCTGTTTTAATGGCTGGACTAAGTATATACTAAAGGCCTTTTCCAACCAAAATGATTCTGTGATGCTATGATTCTATAAAGGTGTTAAGTAGGTGCGAAGAGTACCACAGATGGAGCACTACAAAGCCCTTTCCTACTCTCCCCCCTCCTACCATCTCTCGAAACCTCTATAAAATTCCAAATTAATTGTGGGAGAAAACTCATCCTAAAACAGTTCACATTTAAGGACAGGAAACTTCAAAACTAGAAGTCATTCCTGCACTGTCCTGGAAGGCAGACATGTGATTAAGAAACTGGCACTGATTTCACTATCTATGCCATGTTTACCTCTGTACAAAGCAAATGCAGGGCTGTGCTGGCCTGCTCAGTGTGTGCATAATCCTCACACAATACATAAATGAACTGCCAGTGTCTTTCCCTAAGAACCAGCAAATAAGGGAGGGAGAGCCACAACTAAGAACAAAGCAGAGAGAGAGGCTGGAAGAAGCACATTTCACCTCTGAAAACAAGTGGGAATGGGTCCATAAGAAGCCACTGCTGGAAACTGGCAGACAAAAACCATGGCTGTAGTCATTGGCAAACCGATGCAAATGCTTTCTTTGAAAACACAGTTATCCACTTCCCTTAGCCTGCCCTAAGCATAGAGGGGGAGGATATCTCCTCCTGCAGCCTTCAGGGCAAGGCAGCAACCCCATCTTTTCCTGTGCTTGGAAATGACTAAGAGTTTCTGTGAACAGGGTTGCACAACCCACTGTGTGTGCAGGAGTATGTTTATCTTCTGTTACAAAACTGAACAACTGCTGGTACCGCTGTTCTTGGAGATGCCACTGCACAACAATTCTGGTTTTTTTTTTTTTTTTTCCCCCCAGACTCTCTCAGCCATTTCAGCTTCTAGCAAAATTGTCTGAAGTTGCCCAAGTCCAGGCACATAGAACACAGATACATAGAAGAGGCATGGACAAAAAAATCCTATGCATTAAAGCCTGATGCACAACTGTTTCTGCTCCAGGAAATTTAATTCTGCAGATGGTAGGAGTTTCCTAGTGCTCTTAGTAACAGCATGAAGTATTTAGTACACTTTACTTCCCTTAACTGCAAAAAATAAACAATCCATGCCAACTTGCAGAGTTGCACTACCTTCTTGTCATAATGTAAAGTCAATAATGAAGACTAGAAGCTTTAAACATGGTTTTTGCATCCTGGGACATGAGGTGGCAGATGAAAAGCACAAATGGGTAAGAACACGAATAACATTGCCCACTAAGGTGACTCACCAGCATTCCCCAAACACAAGCTGGCACACAGTCACTTGGCACATACTCAATTGATATGCATTGATATAGCGTTTTGTTTCCTAAATTAAAAGCTTTCCTGTGTTCTCAGTTGCAGAGTACTCGACCTGACAATCACATGCAGGCACAAAAGATTACATGAGACAACATGGAAACAGAATAGGCAACAAATGTACCAAATAGCAGCACCATTTGCCTGTTCCCCAGGGAAATCTGAACTGTTTTCTGTGCAAAGGCTGTTAAACAGGTAATTATTTATTGGGAAGTTAACATAGCATTGTTAGAAACATTCCACGCAAGCTGACTAGGAACACCACAATGTCTGCTTACCAGAAGAGAAACTGCATCCACAGAATCAAATACTGGAATAAAACCTAGTTGTTTCAGCAGGAAGAGTGAAGGGGTTAAGCAAGGCAAACAATCGCTGCCTTAGGCACAGAAGCTCCAGGACCCCCTTGCAAGCCAGACAAGCTCCAGTGAAGCCAGAGAAGGAAGCACCTGCTTCAGCATCTCTGCATCAAAAACCCACTCAGCAACACAATGAAGTTACATTCACCACCCACTGCACAGACCTGTATAAAGAAAGGGTCCCTCTTCTTTCACAGACTCTCTGATCAGAAGGGATATAATAGAAACTGATATTCCATATGATCATTTTAACATTCAAAATTGGTACACAACTGAATGAATACAGACAGATCTGCAGCACATCACAGCAATTACTCTGGCTTTCATTCTTGATGGCTATGGTCAATTCCCATCTTCCACAGGGCTGTAGAGACCAAGACATCTCTCTGAACCCCCACTACTGCATCATCCTGGCTCAGCTGCTAGTCTTGCATCAGAAAAGGGATTGAATACACCACCTCAGAAGGCAGAGTCTATACCTTCTGAAAATACAAGACTCCAAGTGGGAACCACCAGTTCTTGGCTTGCAACTCCCTCCAGGAAACTGGAGGAAGCAATCTATCTGCTCTCATATGTGATTATTATAGAACATGTTTGTAAAGCTGCTAACATACACCAGCTGTTTGGTAAAGTGTGATGTTCTAATAATATACTCTGAGGCCATTGTCTGGTTTATATGGAGATATTGTATTTACTCTGAAACATAAATTACATCCATTTTACTGGAAACTTTCAAGTGATTTTTCATACAAACTCTAGATTAGAACTGAACTGATGACAGTTTTAAACATGAAAAGTAAACAAACAAAGGGGGGAAGAGTTTGAATTTACAGAAACAGATAAAGATGAAAAATAATACAGTAATAAATGACTTTTTGGGTCAACCCAACCTATTATCTTTGATCCAAAATGCAATGCTTACTTTCTTTTTAAAGTTATTTGATCCTTAAAAACATATTTTCTTTAAGGAAAAAAAAATACAGTAAAAAGCTCCAAAATATTTTGAAAGGAAAGAGGACAGATCTAATTTTGAAAATGCTGAAATAAGACACTGCAGCATCTGGGGAAATCATCTTTCTTTTTCAGTCAAAATTACTGGCAGTAATCATCCTTGAAAATGCACATATTTCTGATCTCTACCTACCTTTTGCTTCTCAGCAAATTCATGACTTGTCAAAAAAGACTTTTCCAAGCTTTATTCATAAAGACGGAGGTAATTATCACTTTCTCAGCCTATGTAAGAGTGAATGTGTTGCTAATCAAGCTGGTGGGAATTAGAGGAGATACAAAGCAGTTTGCACAACTCTCACAATTATTCTGGTGAATTGTAAATTATATTAGAGTATCACTTTCAGTAGTAGTAATATAATCCCTCCCCAAAACTAAATGGAACAAGAAATCACACAGGACATGAGAATTGTCAAAGAGAAAATGCAACAAAACACCTTTCTTCACTAACAGACAAAAGGGCCATATCCTGCAATCCCATTAGAAATCTGACAGCACGCTATCCTAATCCACGCTACAGATGACATGGTATGTGTAAATGCTGGTTTAGTTTTGTCATTTCATGTCTGTTTCCAAGCAATCTGACCTCATCCATTTAAATGCTATAGTTGGCTATGTTGGTATTTTCCAATGTCTGTAGTTATACCCAGATGACTAATTTAAAATGACTGTTACTAATATGTGCACCAGAGGCATTGCTTTCTATAAATGTCAAGTATCGGTGATGCCCAATAAAACAAGCTACAAGCACTTAATGCTGTGTAGAATAGGTTGATTAATACTCTCAGAGAGTATTCTATACCCAAAAAGGAATTTATCAACTCTGAAAGGTGCAAAAGTACTACTATTACTTAGAAAACATAATTTCACTTCTCTCAATTCATGATTGCTACAACTGATAGCTGATTTTTCAACTAAGATAAAACACATTCCATTTGGTAAATACAAAGCACATATATAGCCTTTTCTTTTCACTGGGTTTGAGTTTATTACAGTATTTTGGCATTCTTATTAGGAATTAGTCCTGTTCAGAAATGTACACGTGGTAGATGGTTCCGCATTAATAATGGAAAGCCAGGTAACACATACTGGATTCTGAGACTCCCATGTTGAGCCAGGTGCACTGGGAAAAACACATCCCACTGCTGTTCAAATAATACTGGGATTGCTTTAATGGTCTTTGCCTTTGTTCCATCTATTTGTGGATACTAAGAGGTCAAGGAAACAATTTTGCACCAGGAATGCATGCATTGTACTGGGGTACATGACTTAGTACTACTTTTATTTTCTTATACAGGACATTTGGGCTTGTCCTCTCTTGATATTACAGTATAGCAATAAAATATATCACAGTCAAAATTGTAACTGTCTAATCATAACTAATCTGTCCAACACTTAAAAGAAATTAGAGAACAATGAGGTACAAAAAGCTTCAAGAAAACTAAGTTCCCTTTTCCACTGAAATATCTCACAATCTACCAAAACCATAAAACTACACAGGTAATATTTCCAAATAAACTAGTTGAGGAGCTTAATAATTCAGCACTGTACTTAAAACCAAATGAGATTTAAGCAAGCCTATAAAGTTCAGTTGTGTGCACTTAAATGCTATCCTGAGTTGGAGTGTGTTGTCTCAATCCAGTACCTAAATATTAATTGTAATACATTACAGGGAAAACCTTGCAAAAACTTCATACTGCTATGCTTCATTATGCAAATATAGATAGTCAGGAATGTCTTGCAGGGACTCTTAAATTGGCAAGGATACAATTTCCATTATACCCTATCCCAGACAGCTGAATGTTAGCAGATAAATTTCCACACAACATTTAAGATGAAGAAAAACAACAACAAACTTCAAACTTTTGAGAGATGCAGTTTCTATCTGCCACATTCTATAAAGACAAATGCTAGTGAAAACCACATTTGTTTTTATTGTACCACAGAAAGTGAAATATCAGCAATGAGATTCAAGACAGCTTGAAGGATAGATTCAGTGTTGATGCTGTATACCTACATGGAAACTTCATAATGGCTTTTAGGTCTCCAGATTCTGATAATGTAACCCTAAAAATCCTTGCTCTGTGCCACCAGACTCTGAAGGCATGTAATTCTCTATAGAGAGAGCAAACCACAATTTCCATGTAAAGTAAGGTTCCATAATACCTGAAAAAGCAGTCTCTGTATCTGTATCTTGTTTTTTACAGGATGAAGCAGCTGGAAGCATTTGCTTGTTACTCAGAAATTTTAGGTTACCCTCTGCCTAAATAAGTCTATCATCCTTGAGATTATTCTGAGGTTTTTTGTTTTGGTGGAGTTTTTTTTTGTTTATTTTGGTGAGGGTCTTTTTTTTGGGGGGGGGGGGGTTGTGTTGGTTGTTTTGGGGGTTATTTTGGTGGTTTTTGTTTTGTTTTGTTTTTGGTTTTTTTTGTTTTTGGTTTTTTTTTTTTGGTTTGTTTTTGTTGGTTTTTTGTTGGTTTTTTTGTTTGTTTTTTTTTGTTTCTTTTTTTTTTTGGTTTTTTTTTTTTTTTTGGGGTTTTTTTGGTTTTTTTTGTGGGTTTTTTTTGCCTGGAAGTTTAATTAAATCAGATCTTAAAGGATTTTATGAAGACCATTTGTCATTGGCTGGATAAACTGCCTAATAAACAAAATGTGACCCACTGTTCAGGTGGCCTTTCAGAAGGATACAAATTTGGTTTTATCTGCAATATCTTTCATGTGGAACAGTGAAATATTTCCAGAAGGAGAAGTCAAAAAGACCCTTCCCCAGGAAGGCCAAGTTTCTGTAAGATTCAAGGGTTCAATTTCTCTTTTGCTTTCTCACATCTTTGTCCAAAACTTTGTCAGTAAAATTCCATTACTGTGTACCATGACAAGAAAAAGTCACAACCATTGCAGTGTTGTGACTCAGGGACCTCTTTTGTCATGTGCAGGTGGAAGGTATAGTTTTGAATTCTGCAGGACTAAAGAGTGGAACCTAAGTTCCCACATACTGACAAAATGGAAAATCACACAGGAGTTGCCCAGATTTTTAAAGGAGTGGCTTCTTCCACTCTCTGTCTCTCTTGAGTTTGTTAAGAAAGGGTACATATGGCCATGCACCTTCAGAAGAGAAAGGCACAGGCTGGAGAGCCGGCCTGGAAAATTTGATCTTTCTGTGGACTCAAGAGAACCCCCAGCTTACTGCACTCTCAGAATTACCTGCTGGCTAATTCAAGCTAAATGCAAGTGGTGTGCCAGCAACACACGAGCTCTTGCTTTCACCTTTGTCCAGCTGAGCTCCCACCTTGATGGCCAATTCTCCTGTACACTGCATAGGGAACTTGGGTATCTAGCAGGAGGTCTGTGAGTTCAGGATCTAGCATAGTAGAGATGCACCTACTATCTCAGCATCAAGGTGCAGATCTAGCCCAAAAAGTACAAAACTAACATTTTCAAAAGTAATGTGTGTACTTATGCCTCTATATCTCAGTGGAAAACCCTGTTACATTTCACCTGCTGGCTTTTCCACACTTCTTGTTGAAAGAATTTATTGGTTAAGTTAATTTTCCCTATCATTTGTCATACTTGACGTAGTAGCTCCTCCAGAGACTTTTTAAAGAACCTGAACTTTTTTGTTCAGAAATATTAGATGTAGAACTGCTAAAACATTATCAGCTGCATTTCTAAATCTTACACATGCTATGGATTTCTACAATTATATTTATTAGTCCTAATTATTTCATATACAGGTAAAAGATGCCTCAAGTTATTCCCTCAAGTACATCCTTATTTTAATAACAGGCAAATACCTAAAGGCTGTAAAAATGTATTTATTAATTAAACATACTATGGAATACAGAAAGAGTTTCATCACTGCCAATTTATTCAGCACTGGAATTTCCAGAGTGTTGCACCAAGAAAGACTTCAAGACAGAGCACAGGCTCAAAGGCCTATTGCTTTTGCAAACAATCTTCCTCTCTGGAAGCTAAACTTTATAGAAGTCTGAATCACCAGGAAAATTACAAATATTCTTATACGTGACTTGAAAATAAAATAGATAATGAAATCACAACAATGTTAAAGAAGCGGACAGGCCAAAGTGCCTTTGGTTGGTCAGCTGGTTGGTTTTTTTTGTGGTTTTTTTTTTTTTTTTTTTTTTTTTTTGTGTTTTTTTTGGGGTTTTTTTTTTTTTTTGGTTTTTTTTTTTTTGTTTTTTTGTTTTTTTTTTTTTTTTTTTGTATACTCTGAACTGTTAATTTCAAATTAAAGCAAGGTGAAATCTGAGGTACATGTCCTAGCCTCCTAAAGCTCTGCAGAGGAAACACAAGTGTGAAATTGGAGCTCTTTTGAGGAAGTTTTGAAAACCTGAATTGATAAAACTTACACTAAAAATCCTACTATTTGTTTCAAAGGGGATTTGGTTCAACAACGTAGGAAAAACTAAACCCAGAATATTTGCAAGTTGAAAGACGACTTGCTGGCTTGTTTGCTTTTGCTTATTAGTTAGTTTAGCTAGGCAGTCCAATTTTTACCCTGGACTGTTTCTTTTTTCCCTTCCCTTTCCCTTTCCTGAATATCATCTGAACCTGCTCTGGACCTGGACTTGGGAAACATCAAGAAACACCGAGAGTCTGCATTTTATGACCTGCAGCAGCCATCCCCAGCGCCGGAGACTGATGGCTGGGCGACCACTCCCAGGAGAGACTTTCTGAATTTGTCATCTCTTCAGAACGGTGAAAGGGTTTTGTCATCTGGTGTTGTTTTTCTTTTTTTTTTTTGTATTGGGGAGTGTTTTTACTTATTAAATAAACAGGTTTTTTTCCATTTCTCTCTGAGGAAATCCTTCCCGAACCAGGTGGGGGAGGGGCCGTGGGGGGTTTGCTTTCTGGGGGCTCCTTCCGGAGGTCTTCTCCCAAATTTTGCCCTCAACTAGGACAGCTTATAACAAGTTTCATATCTCTCAGAATGTGCAAAAAGACAAAGCATAATGTATATGCATGCCATATGTGCTTTCCTGTATGCATATAAATCCATATCCATCCAAATGTCTCACCTACTAATACATGCTTACTGTCTCAACAGCTGCATAAATATGGTACACAGTTTTTTAACAAATACCAAAAATGGTCATAGTAATGTACAAGTATAATGCACATTATAATATAAAGTATATATAAAGTATAATCCACCAAAAAGACAAAAGCAGAATGCATAATGAAGGGCTGCTTCTTCCTGCCAGTAATTACATTTGCATAAGAGCAACTCCAACCACTATCATTTATCATTTCTGGGGGAAGAAATCTATGACTTTATGTTACATACTCTATCCAATTAAGAACCCTTCTGCAGCATTAGGAATGTTTGTTTAGCATGTACAATATCCTTGAAAAGTTTTCAAGAAATACAGAAAACATACAGCTACATCTCTTGCAGTACCAAGCATGGTAAGTTTGAAAGGTAATAACAATGCAACTGGCTGCTAGCCTAATCTCCCTAATGACCTGCATTTCACAGTTGTTAACACAGTTATCAGAGTCACACTATCACTACAATTCTGATGAAATGAAGTGGGAATGATAGCAAAATGCTTCTCAATACTCATTTTAATGTGATTTTTTCCAACGAGTTCTATCTACTATTTCTATTCAGAAGAAAGCTGCAGCAGTATTTTCACTGGTGTGCAAGTTTTCAAATACTTATGGAGATGCTTGGAGAACCAAACCCTACAAGACTAATTAATGTGCACAAAATTCAGATAAAATTATTCATATATAAATAACTTTTGAAGGAATTAACACATGCAAACATACTGGATGGCTCAGGCTAATACACAGAAGATAATTAAAACATAGTCTTATGAAGTCAAACTCATTAAGAACCAGATATAAAACAGAATGTGATCTTGTTTGAAATCTTTCATCTCAATCTTTGAAAATCTTCCTCATCCCAAGGAATTTAGCTTCTTACTAAGGCTGGGAATAATTTAACCCCCAATCAGAACTTCACCTGAATGCTTTATATACAGCACTCCTCTATCTGTGGCACAATAAACATCCCTGTATTAAAATTGCTACCAAGTAAAATGTCCAAATTTTATACTTTATGGTTTAATAATTTCCTTCAAAATTAGTCCAATACTTAATCTGTGCGCAAGCACTACTTCTGCATGTACAATAAGTATTTGTAATTTTTTTAAGTCCTTGCAAATTTGTGTGTCACAGAAATGCAGAAGGTCTTCCAATATTAACAGCTATGTTAAGCTCCAGCCTGGAAGAAAGACTGAGCCACTTAGTACTTCACCCACTGTACTGTTTATTCTGAAGCTAAAGCTGAGTAGGGTATAAAATGAGTTTTTCCAAGGTTCCTTCATGGCCCTTGGGACTCATTCTGCCTTTAACAACTTTTAAAACCCTCATGATGCTCAGAATCACACAACAGATTCTTTCATGGAAACCTGTATCAAACTGCACTTGTATCCAGCTTAATATTTCTCCTTTACCCTTGGTGCCTACACCAAGCAATTATGGGAGGTCATGAAAAACTCTCAAAGACATGGTGACTTGCCAGTCATCTTTCAGCCAAAATTCTATGATTCTCTCTCCACCTCACTAGCTGTTTTTAAAGTAACAAAAGAAAGGTCACTGTAACCTCCAAATAAAATACACAAGCATCCATTAATATATACTTCCCAACTTTCAGATTTTATACAAATATGATTGATGTTTCCCACTGTGTATAATTCCTTGTGGAATCCTATTTTTCAACATTGAAAAACAGAATTATTTCAGTGAAAAGCTGGTGATTAATCACAATCAACTGACACAACTAATTTAATTCTATGAAAAGCTTTTCTATACAATCCAAGTAAAGATACACATTTTAATGTGCAGGTGAAGAAAGCAATAGCATACTTAAAGTACTTTTTTTTTTCCCCACTGAGAAAGTAGATTCCCCAGCTTTAGAATACTAAACTATTGCTTCTTTCTACAAAGTTATTTACAACTCTACATGAAATACAAATATATTTGGCATTATTTTTTCAAGTGCTTTCATTTATTGGTATTTCTTTTATATGAGTCCTATTAGTTTACAGGACAACATTTAAGTGTTTCAACTGAGAGGATGCATCGTTGGGAAGAACTCACCATATCTGTTTTCCCTCAGTATAGAACACATCAGACCCTATAAAACAGCTGAGCTTCCTTCAAAACTGGGGGAAAAAAACAGCTTTGTGCCTTGGAAGAAGGAGTTTTCTGTGCATTCTTAATACATTTCAGAAAAAAAAAAAGATGAATGGACAAATTGAGAGAAGTCACTGTAGCACTACAACAATGTGATTGGTACAAAAGGTAGAAAGAACTGCAGAATAACTCTGTCCATTCAGCTGGTACAGCTGCCTATACTTACAGCAACGGTAAAACTACTAACATGGTGTAATTTAATGCAGTGTGTCTTTTCTATCATCCTAATTTATAGTTATATCCCTTTTCATATCCATCCTTAACAAGATTATTAAGGCAATTTGTTAGTTGTCATCACTATACTTTCAACTCTTGGCTTAAGTACACCATATAATTCACAATGCTAGGATGTGGTAAGGGCCATGCACTGATCAGAAAGCTAGAACCAGCAAATAAAAGAAATCCACAGTTTTAAGTTTTGGGATGACACAAGGAAAACCACCTCTATCCCCCAGGAAATGAAAGCTATTATCAAATACTTGACTGCTTCATAGAATTGTCCACTTTTACCGTAATTGGAACGAAAGCCCTGAAAGTCCATACCAGTACTTAATGATGCATTTAGGAAAATAACATTGCATTAGTAGTTTGAAATGTTGCATGTTTGGAACAGTTGAATGCCTGCAGGTCTACCCTCAGCCTCAGAAAAGATGAAACTGGATATGTAATTCTCCTGATTGATATATGCCTCCATAGATAGAACTTTGAAATTTCTATACATAACATGAATTATTCAATGTATGTACGAAAATGGCATTATTTTACACTGGGGGACATGTGGATATTCAATGGCTATTTCCAACTGCAGCAAGACTTCCATTTCTGAAACTTAATTTATCTTTCACAAATACCTAATGCAAAACAACAAAGATATCTAGTGAAAAGATACAACTTGAGGGAGATCAAAACCAAATTCAATGGCAAAGAAGTATTTCAATAGAGACATGTTTCCTCGCTGTTTAACCAAAAACTCACAGTCTGGAGATACTGAAGCCTTCTCAGGTAACATCTGTCACTCGGAGTCCCTCTCCTTACAGCTGTTTCTGGAAAGCTCTTTTGCTTTCTTACATGTCAGTGTCAGGACCCAGAGTCAAGGTCAGGGATTACATGTCTTTCCTTGGCTCCAAAATTTTAAACAGGAAGTGTGGCCAGGTAACATGAGGATCTGCTCATCCCCATCAGATCCATCCTCACAGAGTTTGTTTCCTGTGGTGGCCTAAATCCAGACAGCCCCACAGGCAGTGAAGGAGAATTAAAGCACAGAAGCCTCACAGTCCTGAGGTGAAATCATAGCACCCTGGCTCAAAAGCAAACTACCACAAACCAGGATAATATTTCCAACCTTACCTTTAGAAGGCTTTAAGAAAAAAAAAACATGAAAGGACAAGCATCAAGTGATTTTTGCCACATCATGGAGTTGTATCACCATCTTTGGCTAATATCCCTTGACGGAGGATAAAAAGAGACTGGAGACTCACTGAGAGCCCATGGGAACTGCTGAATATAAAGAGGGGACTTGATTGGACCACACCTGTTAATAATGCTTTCCTTGTATTTTATCCAAGACACATGGCTTCACAGTTTGTGTATGCAAATAGGAGCCACTCCTGCTCCTGAAGTCAGGGCTGTTTTCAGAAAGGAGAAAACAACTACAGGAAAAACATGTGAATGTAGGGTACACAGAAACTGTTACCATGTAACTTCTTTAATGTATAACCACAATTGCCTTAAGGTACAAATATCAATCACATTCACACTATAAAAATAGTATCTGATAATTTGAGTTATTTTATGCACAGCAAACTAGGAGACAAAATTCTGGCATCTTATAAAAAATCAAAGAAAACTCCTATTTTACATTAATTACTGCCATCACATTACTGTAGGGTTTGCCAAATCAGTTAAAGGACATATTTTACTCTGAAGAGGCTCTCTCAAGTAACAAAAGAATAGGCAAGTAAAAAAAAAAAAAATTCTTACAAAACTGAATAGAGGTGATCTCAGACACAGACAGCAAACAAGGAAACACAAATGTTTAGTGCTAGGAACTTAAAAAAAATCCCAGCACCTCTCTGCCAAATTACTGATGCGGAATATAGAGCAGCAGTGAGAGGTGTTTGGCAAGCATGATACCACACGACCATGAGGAATTAAAAGTATTTCCAGACAAAACAGAAAATTCTTGACCATCCTTGGAATGAAATACTGTCACCACCCTCTTAATTGTTTCTCTCTTAAAATGAAGAACTGTAATTATGTACACTCACAAAGTCTAACCTCCACAATTCTCTCACCATTCTCCACTCAAGAGTGTGTTTCATTTTGGTTTATAAATACAAACACCAGTTAAAAAAAGACAAAACAAAAAATTCTATTACAGAATATAACAGTGATTTAAACTATTTTTTAAGAGATTTGCAAAATCAAGTTTGAAAAGAATATATAGTTAACTCAATAGAGCATCAAAAACATGGTTCTCAATCTGACCAAAAAGTAAAGCTACCAATTTTTTATAATCTGAGAGTTTCAGGTATTACTTCAGCCAAAATCTTCATGATAACAGAAGGCTAACTATGTATAACTTCAAAGCAATGATTACCAATTCTCAATGGTCTCCAAACTACTGCCTTGTGAAAACATTAACAATCCAAAATACAGCTACCTCGAAGTGCTGTAAGATGTTCTGAATAAAACTATATGAAATGGTATAACTGCTAAGGTTTGAATACTGACAGTTTTAAGAGTTCAGTCAGAAAGGCACTTGATTTGTACAGAGTGAAAAATACATTTATATATCTATATAAATACATAGATATAAAAATATTATCCCAGGTAGGTAGCAGCAGTGTGAACTGCCTGCATTTTGTCTGACAGCATCTTCCACTCCTGAGAATATTGTACTACAGTGGTATTAAGACGGTTGCTTGAGAAATGGTTGAAACAAGCCATCATTTGCTAGAATATAAACCCAGAAATTAAATTACAGCAAACATTTCTCAAACTGGTAGTGTTTTAGACAATTTTATAAAACAGCCAAGTTGTACTACTGACAGATACCTTTCACATCAGTAAAACAGAGTTTCCAAGCATTATAAGCCATTATTATAAAGAAACTTTCTGACTCTTGATCAATGCACCTTTGCAGCAACAACTTTTTAAAATACACACTATAAATTTATTATGCCTTAATAAATTACATCCAGATATAGCTGTGACTTTTAGCAACATGAAATGCTGGAGAACAGAGACATTTAAAGACTAAGGACTTTAAATCCTTAGGGAAAGGACCTTAGGATAAGGACTTTAGGGGTCCAAGGATCACTTAAAGAATGATGACTACTGAATGCTATATAAAAGCTAAGCTTATGTGATGAGCCCTCATGTCTACAAGGTACTGTTCCTGCAGCATTATAGCTGGAAATAATCTAGGGATCATCCGAAAAGTCTGCCAATTACCACCCCTCAAAATTCCAAGCTGTGATTTCTTACCTATCCTGAGTGTGACAGATTTGACAGAGTTGCAGAAATGCTCTCCAAACATTAACTATCACATAGCTCTGCTCGATCCTCAGTCTAGCACAGCCATGCTGCTCATCAAATACAAAGCATCTGTACATATCTCATACATATGGTTGTATAATACAACTATATATCTATCTAAACTTTCACAATCAGATCCTGGCCAGCTTTTCCTTACTAATAGGATCTCTTTCTTCTCATATCTGACACCTGGGGCTAGAGCACAGTATGCATTCAGATTTTCAGCGTTTATACCTACAAGTTTGCTTCTCCAAACTTTGTTGGAACAGCTACAGAGAATGCTTTCAAAACCAAATCTGAACCAGTAAGATTAGAAACAGAGAAATAGATTTGTATGTGCTCATTGGCACAGACATCACGAAAGAAGAAGCTGAAGAGAAGGAGGCCAAGAACAAAACCTGAATGTAATTCATGATTCAAGGAGGTGGAATTAGATGAGCAAATGCTTCAGCAATATGCTGAATCCATTAGCAACTTCAAATCAGACAGACAGTCCCCATGGATTCATGTCACAAAACCTACATTGACAGGAAGACTATTCCTCTTTGCAGGAAAGGCTTACCACGTATAAAAGCCCTTGTAATGAAAACCAGCAAAGAGAATAAATTACCATGCATTCTTTGCATTTCAGCAGCTCAGATAAAAATATATGAGCTTCATGCTCTCTGCATGAGAACATTCCTGGATATCCCAATGACACCCTGACTGCACACAAGGATGAAGAAGCTTTAATCCAAGCACATTCCCTCTTGTTTTGCTTACATAATCTGTGTTTGCTGTTCTTCCTATTAAAGACAAAGTTGATCTGGAAATAGGGGAGGTCTGATTTTGTTCATCTTAACTCTTAATTAAAATTTTAAACACCTTAACAGTGCAGACATGTTTCCCCCTCCACATCTGCAGGAGAATATGAGATCCATGTCATAAAGTATGTAGCAGGTATGTCTTCCAGAAAGTCCTCCTAAGGAAGAAGGATTAGCTACCATGTTTCAAGCTTTATGATGTTTATGTAGTGACCAGAATTTTATAAATCTTGTTAAATGCTGTAAAGCTACTATGTTTTAATTATTTTATACTTATCATCCAAATTGGAAGACCAGTGGTTATCTCTTAGCTCTCATAACTTCAGCTCTCAAAGAATTATGAATTTGGAACTGACTATTGAAATGTCCTGCAACACTCTTTCTCATATTATTATTTTATACTCTGGATTAATCGATTAAAAAATCATCTTTACAGATTCAGCAAATGTCAACCTTTTTGCTTGCAAATATACAATAGTAATGCGACAGTTGCAGCGAACATGACTGTTGTAGAATTATCTCACTATTCTAAGGAAATTAAAATTTAGAATTATTCCTTCCTACATTGTTCAAATCTTTCATTGCAGTTATCTGGGATTTGAACTGTTAGCTATAACATCTGGCCTCAGCAGTAAGATAGCTGTTGTATGTATGTGGCCACATATGTGTGTATATGTAAACATCTGTATATTTACACAAACACATATATGCTCCATTTTTTATGATTTTCAGTTGTTTTAGTACTTTCCATAACAGTGAAAATTAAATGCAGAACAGAAGTTTGCTTTTCTTGATTTCATTTGCAGACCCCTTGAAAATAGTGCATGGACTGTGAATAGCTCATGGGCCCCTCACTGAATTTTTCTGCTGTCACTGCCCATTATGCTGCCCATTAAGTTTTGTCAGAATTATATAGAGATTTTTTTCCTGAGTTTGTAAATTGTTCATGGTAACTTTGCAAGAGTCACTTGGTCTGTTATCTTCAGCTTTGTAATCAACACTAACCAACCTTGAAGTTTGTTTCTGAACAGTAATTGCCTCCTCTATCCTTCTGCTATTCACCACAATTTCTGACATCTTCAAGTATTCCTCTGCCTCCATCTGTAAAGGCACAGGCTTCACATATCACTGTATTTGATGTCTCGAAGATAAGCAGTATAGATATACAACACATTAAATGGATCTTTTGCTCTTGGATAAGAAACACAATGATTTTAGTTTAAATCACTGTTTATCCTCTTTCTTCACGTTCAGTCACAATGAACCACAAATGTTAACAGAATTAAACCAATAAAATCAAATCACATTCTGATTCTCAAACTTGGGCTTATAGTGAAATCTTAACAAAATATCTGAAAATGTCATTTTAAACAGCTTAAGAAAACAAGTAGAAAACCAGATTAATAAAAAGAACCTGAAAATTCTTTCTGCTAACCATAAACCACTCAAATGTCTGAAAATACAGTGTTTCAAACAGGTTACTCAGCTCCACCTCTTCTAGTATCTTTTGGTATGACAAAGATGTCACTGTGGGACAGGCTGGGAAACTTATGGGGAACCAACACAAACACAAGCCAGTTGTTCTTTCCAACATCATCTCTCTGCTCTTTTCTTTTTATGGTAACATGGATAGTAGAATTTGCTGTGAAAAGATCACAGGAAATGTCACTTACTTCATTACTCTATGACTAATTATGATTAAATAGATGGTGGGGAGCTCATTACAGTAATTTTATGGCTCCTGCATAATTCCTGAGCAATACTTGAAGGAGAGAAACTTATCACGCTGTGAATGAGCATCTGAGTGGATGCACAATGGTGCTGAATGCTACCTTCAGTGGGACACTATGCTGCAAATGTCAACTCAGGTCCTAATTTCTTCTAAGGCAGCTATCCATAATATTTCATCAGTATCAAGACGATATTGCTTAAAATTCTCTACTGAAGATGCCATCAAAGTAACTTCAAAGTTTCCTATACAGAGTTGGTATCTCACGGATGTATTTTAAAATATCTATTATAATATGCTACCCATGGCATTACTTGAACCCCTGACAAACTGAATAATTGTCTCAGCATGTTGGCCTAGAGTTTTCAAAATGCATTGGATGTACAGACACAACATGCAAACCCCTTCAAAATGGTTCACGTGGCCAATGCCCACTCAAGAATGTCCAACCTTCCCAACTGTCCAATGGCAGAAATCACGAAAATGTTTGGAAGTTTTTTCCCTATTCTCTTGGAAACCATGAAAACAAAACAGCCTGAATTCAGTACTACCTTTGAGATCTCCTCTACCCAGCTACCTATTTGCAAAGGTAAAGGCACTTTTTTTGACAGTCAGGTAAAAAAACCACCACCAAAACACATAGTACACTGTAGCAACACAGAAGGTCTGAAATATGTGTTGAAAGTCAAACTGACTTGTCTAGAACTGTTAATGAACATTTCAATTATGGCTACACTGAGATCTGAAATCTTGGAGACAGCTGAAAAGCTCAGTACTGGGCACATGCCAGCCCAACCACTCCAAGTTCTCAGTCTGGATAAATTGTGAGGATGTGAATCTGATGAAAAATAAGGGCAGAGTTTATACTCACATTCCTGCAGGGAGTAAGTGATGAAGATTTTCTGTTACACTGGACAAAGGAGATCTCCACACTGCGCTACTGCCACAGACGCAGCAAAAGAGAAGTCAGCCTTACTCCCTGGGGCTACAGCTCCTACCTCAGTGCAGCTGTTTGCCAACACCGAGCAGCTGCTCTTCAATATTACATAGCGTATGTGCATAGAAGTGGTCCTCACATGGGCGTCTGCAGGAACTGCTGCTGCTGCTGGTTTGGTGGCCTTGCCTGAACCATGCCGACAAGGTCCGTAACAGCAGCATTGAAGAGGAAACTGTATTCTTCTACAAAGGGAACTCAAGCGCTTCCTAAGGCATGACCTACCTTCCAGTTGTGCATCAGGACAGGCTCCTGCTACCTTGGAAGCTGTGGAACATTGAGTAAAAGTGGCCTTTGGGTACATTTATCACTGCATTACACAGCTCCAGGATGAAAACAGAGACAAAATGTAACTAGACAATTTTCTGGACTGCTGAAATTCCCAAGGAACTCCTTCACCAACCCTGCACTTTCCTGCTTTTTTTTTTAAAGTAGTAAAACAAAACCAAAACTAGAATCCCCATTTTCTCTGTTCCTTCTCATTCTTTGAGGAAACAGCTATTAAATAAAAAGTTTTTATGTCTGTTTCTTTTTGAAGAATGTAATTTCTTTTTACTTTCAAGCTTTGTGGAGGTTTTTGGTTTGGGGTTTTTTTTTGTGCAGTACGAAAGAACTGTTTATATTACATATTAGCTCAGGCTGACAGGTTTTATCTCACTTCCTAACTCCTTTTAGCTCAATGAAACAAAATCTTCAATAAGTTTATGCTCAGGTTCAGCAAAATGGATTCCTGACCCACAGGTGATATAACAATATCACATTATCTTAGGGTCTACAGGAATTTATGTGTATAAGCATGTCAGTAAAGGAAAAAAAACATATAAACCCTGTCACTGGAAAGCTTAGAAAACTCAAAGGTGCGCTCCTTTTGGACTGCTGGGGAGAAGGAAATGATATATCAAAACTTAAGCCTCCTGTCACGGTAGGAAATTTCATCTTTGTTATTCATCACTGGCCTGTGATACAGCGGAGAATAACATGCCCACAGTATATTTGCAAATCTGCACTGGTCTCTAAGAGGTCACAATACATACTGGATGCCCAGAAAAACAAAACTAAACAAAACAAAAGCCAACCAAAACTAAATGCCAGAAACAATTTCTTCTGCCAGACAGAGCTGTCAAATTCTAGTTCACTAAAAGAATAAATGTTTCCTTAAAAGCAGTGTGGATTTAAACTGTGCTTTATTGGTGACATTTACCAATGCACTATGGTAATGCAGTCACTGGAATAGCTGGTATTTCCTTGCTTAACATCTTTCTCTATTCACTGTTGAGAAGCTAAGGCAGAATAAGCCTGTTAGATGTGACACTATTTCCAGTAACACATTTTCCCCCACAAAACTATGTCTAGTGTTTGTCTTTTTGTGATCAGTCCAATCTAGGGCAATTTTTCTGCCCCAATACACTTTTAGGGAAGCCTCCTTTTCTAATAACAACATAATTCCCAACAGCATTAATAAAAATTGCACATGAGAGTTCAAGGGATAAGATTGAAGTTGCAGTGGAGACTTACATAATACTCTTCTGTGGCAAGCACATTTCTCTCTCTCTCAGGATTTTTTATTGAGGTGCACAGAGAGAAATGAAAGAGGAAACAATTTCTATTTCTGCTCTATGTTTTTCTCTTGTGGAATGTGTTTGGAGAATTGTTTACCTGGAGTGAGCTCTTGGTTGGATCATGGTGGATTGTTTGGGCCTGAGAGCCAATCGGATCCACCTGTGTCTGGGCTCTGGAGAACAGGGTCACGAGTTGTGAGTGAGTTAGATATGATAGTTAGAGAAAGTAGCATGTAGTATTTAGTATCCTCTTTTATATAGCATATTAATGTATTATAACATAATTATAATAAAGCAATCATTCAGCCTTCTGAAATGGAATTAGACATCATCATTCTTCCCATTGGGTTCGCCGACATCTACAACACTCTTCCTTTTTCTGTAATAACAATATTCTGGGCTGAAGCTTTCTTTTAACTTTTGCCTAGAGTCTTAAAAGGTTCCTAAATATTAGAGAAGTGCTGCTTTAAAGCAAACGCCCAAAAGAAGAATAGAGGCATAAAGGATGAGTATCTTTAGAAGTTCATGCATTTACAAGATGCCAGCAGGACTTGGCCTGCAGTTTCTGAAATATCAGAAACTGTGTGGTCAGCAGGACCAGAGCAGTGATCATTCCCCTGTACTCAGCACTGGTGAGGCCACACCTTGAATTCTGTGTTCAGTTCTGGGCCCCTCACTACAGCACAGACCAGGAGGTGCTGGAGTGTTGCCCTGTTCTTTTAAAAGTTTTTAAGTTCTTTTAAAAGTTTTCTATGCCTTCTGATGTTTACATATTTCTACTAGAGTTTCTCACACACTGGTCACGTAAATAATGATTGTTTTGCATTCTCCTTTGTAAGAAGAGAGAATTGATAAACTGTTAGTTTGACCAGTGTGGTTGGAGAGGTGGCAATTTCACCCTCCAATCCTCTGTCACTTTTAGAATTCTATAAATTATGAGATCAGAAATAAAACTTCCTCTTTTCCTTCTTTTACATCTTAAGTAAATGTGTGAGTTATTTTGTGTCGTAGTGCGACACTGGAGCATGTCCAGAGAAGGGCAATGGAGCTGGTGAAGGGTCTGGGGCACAAGTCTTGTGAGGAGCGTCTGAGGGAGCTGGGGGTGTTTAGCCTGGAGAAAAGAAGCTCATCGCTCTCTCCAATTACCTGAAAATACACAGGTAGAGGTTGGTCTCTTCTCCCAAGTAAAAAGTGATGGGATGGGGGGAATGGGAGGAAATGGCTGCAAATTGTGCTGGGAGAGACTTAGATTGGATAATACAAAAAAATCCTTCATGGAATAGGTTGTCAGGCACTGGAACAGGCTGCCCAGGGAAATGTTTAAAAGATGTGTAGGTGTGGCATTTAGGGACATGTTTTAATGGTGGACTTGGCAGGGCTGGGTCAATGGTTGTACTCAGTGATCTTAGAGGTCTTTTTCAATCTAAATGATCCTAAATGATTCCTTGAGAGTGAGGGAATGACATAGTGGTTGTGGTAACACTGAGGTAAATCAGTTTTGATGCAGAAGGTTCCATTAATTTATATAATTAATGAATTTTTTAAAATTTAATATAATTTCTTTTCCTTGAGGTAAAAAAGAACATGTTATGAACCACTCTCTTTTTGCTTGCAACTTGCTAAAACTTGGCCCTATGTGATATTCTCCAACCAGGGCAGTCCCCCCTGCATGCCCCGCTGAGCAGCCATCTCCCCAGGCCAGTAGAACTCCTGCAGGGAATGCAGATAGGGCAGAAGAAATGAGATTACCCTTTGCTGATTTACTGACAGCTGCTTGTAGAGGTGCTGTAACCTATGCTGACAGAGACAGACTCGCCTGCTTAGGGGCCATGCCTAGAGCAGGACCTTCCCATGGCAGAAGCACATCAGCAGCACCACAATATGAAATGCAGATGGGGCACTACTAAGCAGAGCCATGCTGGGAGACAGATTAAGATGCGGAAATCTGCCTTAGAAGGCAGGTATACTCTCCCCCTAGTGCACAGTGTTTCTCAGACTCAGCAGACCCCCAGACTAAGATTATATAAATCTCATGAGAGAGTGAGTCCATTCTTCACACAAGGAACCAGAGCCCATTTCCACCTGGAGCCTCAGCTTGCAATATATTCCTAAAACACCTAGGTAGTACTACACATGCTAGAAAAAACACTTCCCATGTTTTCCATGTGTAACTGATATCAGAGCAACCACATCAATACCAGCTGGTAATATCTGATAGATAAAAGATAACTAATAGCCACTTACCATCTCTTGATTTGACTTCAGCTTTCTCTTCACACCTTACAGATGCCTGCATGCAATTATATCTGTTTATCTAAACTAAAAAATTTCTCTGCAGAACTCCAGTCATAAACACACCCTCAGACCATAAGGACTGCAGCAGTGCTCCTACTTTAACTAGTACATGCTAGATTTGGAAAGTATTTTTATGTCTTTCTTTTTTGTCAAAGCATCACACGGATTGGTTAGTATGCTGCTGTGCTTCAGATCATCCTGAATAATTAATAGAGTTTGCCAGTTCTTGAATATATTAGTGGTGAAGAAATATTGCTTGAACTTGTGAACTGTGATTGGCTTGCTCTAGAAGAGAAAATCCTTTCTCCTTTCATTACTTTTTACAACAATAAGTTCAAAGAATTCTTTTGAACAAAAAGACAATATTGTGAACTAATAATGCTCATTAAATATAATAAATCTGCCTCTTTTGTTCTTCACATACTCAGGGCTGAAAAGCCTAAATACCAATTACAGAAGGAACATCTTAACAAAAATTCATCTCTCTCCCCCTCCTTTGGCAATCATAATGCAGGCACTTACAATTTCAAAGCAATCCTAAAACAATCCTGGCCAAAGGCATTCTTAAGTGCAAATAAAAAAGTCAAAATGGGTGAAAAATCTAGAAGGGAAAAAGTCATGCAGTGTCTTCTCTGCTCTCTCACAGTCTTTGCCAACTTCAGTAACTGCTCCTAACCAGCAATGAACAAATGGGAATAGGAGGACAGGGCTGTCCCCAAGACTAGCATAGATCAACTGAGTGACATAAAACAGGTCGTGGCCACTCTTTACCTTCATTTTCTTATCTGACAAACAAGTCTTGCAAAAAAAATTTTTTTTTTAAAGAAAACAAAACAAAAAAATCCAAGTAGTACCAAGGAATGCTTTTGTTTTGTTTTGGTTGTTTTTTAAATTGTATTTACTACATCACAAGCACTAAGAGCAATGTCAGAACTTCCCTTACTGACAGATGTCCACAGCTCTCCCCTGTGGACTCTCTCCTGTCTTCTCACGAAGTACCCCTAATGGCTAAGGAAGGGCTGCAACTCTGGAGGTGGCCCTGAAGTTCCCACATGCTAGCGGAAAAGAAAGTTTCCAGATTTTGCTTCTACTTTTTATTCTTTCACTGTAGTTTGTTTACTAAATCAGAAGAAGCACAGAAGTCACTTTCAGAAATAAAATGTAAGAAAACTTGGAGATATGGACAACTTGGATAAACAGGTGTTGAGTATGAGAAACCTCGAAGTGTATTTCTGAAACCCCAACCAAATGCATAAAGCCAACAAATCCTTACTGACTGCCTATTTATAGAACTTACCAGACACTTAGGAGTTTTCTGAATCTTCAGAACTAATTTTAGAAAGACAGGGAACCAACCTATGTTTAAAAGTCCCTAGAGATATTGTTACTTGTGATTTTTACTTCACTCAAAGCAAGCTGTTGACTCAGTTCTAGTAGTTAAGCTTGTATTTTTATAAGCAATATATTGGCAAAAAGAGACCACATAATCAGAATTCCTATTAAAATAATTTAAAGGCTGGTGACCTGGGATGAGTCTCTGAAACACTAGCAAGTTTGTAATAAGATACTATATAGCCTCAATGTCAAGTCTTAAACACCATTTTAATTCCATACTTAAAAAAAAAAAAAATCTGGCTTTGTCCATGTTGTAGTTGCTTGTGCGCAAAGCAAAGTATAACCTACGTCCAGCTACATTCAGAATTCATCCTTTGATTCTTTAGGCCCCAGTCCAATTTCTAGATAACTGATCATCTTGTAAAATGGAGTGCAGCATCTTGCCTTTAAAGCTTGCTTTATCTCGCTGTATTGAAAACATACTGGGAGAATAAAAATATACGTCTGCAGAAAGGATCTGTATGCACAGTAGGTGATAAATTATCCTGAAGATAGGCTATAAAGCTTTGATGGGTGAGAGGCATTCCACTCAGCTCCTCACGCTCTGCCCTGTGTAACAACAGTTGACATCTTTATCAGAGTGCTCCTATTCTGTTTCCATTATAATAAAATCCAGAATAACTTCACTGATCTGTGTATGTGCAAAACTGCATTCCTGACTGTAATGAAGAGACCCATTTCTGTGAGCAACTTTATAGTACAGACACAGCTTCCTAAAAGTGCTTTCTTTTGGCTAATAAAGGGAAAACACAAACGCGTCCATACATCAATTAACCACAGCCAAGGCTTTGCAATGCACTACTTGAAATGCAATTTTTAAACTATAAAGTGGTTAATTTACCTGTAAACCTGACTAGCCTACACATTTCAGCAATTTTTCACTATTGTATGCTATATATGTATATTGCTCACTGTTGTACTTAACATAATAACTGTAAATTTAATTTAGCATACATATGCAATGTAAGGGATTACCACAGGTTCTTTGGTATGCACGGCATACTGCTCAATGCCCAAGGTCTTATATGAATAAACTGGGGGGGAAAAACCCTAGTGTTTCTCCACTGCACAAAAAAATAATCCTACAACACAAGCAGCTGTACGAAGTGCAGATTTGTGGTTGCTCTTACAACTACAAATGTGCCCTTTCCTTATATTCACTTTGTCCAAATGTAAGCTACCATTCCCTTTGAGCCTGGTACTTCTCATAGTGAAAACTATAAAAACAGCTACTACTTCAGATTCTTAATGTAGCTTTTGGCTTACCATGCTCTTTTGGGCTAGAAAGGAGATAAAAAATTAAAGTAATATATAAAAATTACAAAACTCTCTTCTCAGTGCAAATTTTAGTACCTAATATGGTAAGAAGATACTTTTTCTCTTTTCAGAACCTTTTAACTACTTCCTACATTGCTTAAAGAGATGCAAATACATCTAGATAATCACAATAAAAAGAGATTGAGCCAGCAATATTTCAGCTCAAAAGTAAAAGTATGAAAGATTTATTAATGAACGAAACCGGGTAATTACAGCACAAACTCCCATCCACAATAAACATTTTAGCAGCTATTAAAAAATGAATAATGGAAAAATAGCATAGAAATAACAGACTGGTGTAGAAACAACACAACCAGATTTTTTTTTTTTTTTGTTCTTAACTAGATAGACTAGATCTAAATTCAAATCATGTCTCCACAGCTATGAGGAAAGTCTCACACAGCATCATTCTTGCAAATTGCATAATCAAATAACATAATACTTTTCTTTCATGGTTGCTTGTTAATGGACACAAATATGAAGCTTCATCTGACCTTGGTAACATCATTTCATTACTGAAAATGTATTGATCTCCAAAATAAAGACTCACCAAACTGAAGTGTAATACACATTAAGGGACCTAATCTCACAGTCTTCTAAATTTCCTGCATGAATAATTATTGGGCACTTCTTGTTTGCCACATCTTTTGCTTTAAGAGGGGGTGGTTGGTACAGTGGAAATATAGAAGAAGACTTCTGTACAGCAGCTGCAGCAGCCACTGTAGCACTCGTACCCACAAAGGCAATATGGCACAAAAGGAGTGCATGGGCAGGGGCAGCAGTGAAGCAGGACTGAGGAGCAGGGGTCTGGACTGGAAGATGTCTGAAGATCCTTTCCAACCCAACAAACCATTCCATGATTATATAACTGTGCCTGTCTCCTATGAATGGTGTAAGTTTGAAGGCAGAGAACAAAGAAGATGACTAATGCTCCCAACTGAAGATGACCATGGAGGTGGGGTCAAGAGAGGTAAGAGTTATCTGTTGTAGGCTCTGACTCACAACTATGGTAAGGAGTGGGTACTGACTGGGTTTTGGAGAGTATTCCCACTACTAAATGATACTGTTGCCTTGAAATTAGCTCACAACACTTCTCTGATTGAAATTTGCCTTGAAATTAGCTCACAACACTTCTGAAGATTTTCCTGCCAGAATTTTTTTCAATTACAAAGTAAGTACAATGCAAAGAAACACAAAAATAACCTCTCCTTTTTGCTTTGAAAGGTTAAGGTGTAGTACAAGAAGAGGGGAGTACAATTGTTATAAAATAAAACATAGCCTGAACACCTCCCTACTGGAAAGAATTTCTTTTAGAGAGTCTTCAGTTGCCCAGATGAGGCATTTCTGTTTATCTGAAAGATAACTGGAAATGAAGCTACAAGCTTTCTTTGTCAAGACAGGCATGAAAAATGACACAACATGCATAAAGCAGGTATTTCCACATTTTGATGCATAGTTAACCGCACATCTTTGATTAAAAACACAAGACACTATTCTAGTGTCCAGCACACTTGTATCTTTTCACCACAATAGGGCCTGAAAGACAGTAAAGAAATTATTTTGGGGAACTGCACAAAGCTACAGGATTAGTGCAGAAGAAAAAGACCCTAGCAGAGACAGGCTGGGGGCAAGTACTAAAGCAAGGAAAACTGCTTTTGGAGCAAAGGAACTCAATGAATGTGCAAAACCCCATGCCTAGCAGGTTAGAAGGAAAGGAGATATATTCCAGCTGATACAGCAGCAGGAGTTTGCCAACTGTTGGCAAGAATCCTGTCCACAGTAATAATGTGAAGGCCCATCCCTTTTCTCAGTTTGGCTGTGTTAAGCACTCCATAACTGTTGTCTGAGACGCAAATGCCAAGGCCAAAAACCCCAGAGAATTAGATAAAAAACAAAAGACTTCACTCAAAACAGTGACAATTCAGGAACCTGTCAATTAGGAGAGCAACGCCAGTCCAGTGTGCATATGGCTTACAGGAGAATATATGAACATACCTCTAAACTGTCTTTTTCTTTTTCAACCAGAGACAAGCATAAGGCACACTAATGCAAAAAATCAATAGTATCATGCCAGTTCCTATTGGGAGGGAGTGGGAGGAGCAGAGTCTCAATGGTAGTTAAGATTATTTCAGAGGAGAAAAAACCCACTAGCCTGAGTTCTGTTGAATGATGGAAGCGTGAAATAATTAAGATGGCTATGATGTATTAGACTATTGATTATTCACAGGGAAACTGAACTTAAGTGGAACAAGCACTCTCATCAGTGAGTAACTAAATTACTGCCCAGATATGTCTGATAAAGAGATCAGCAGACAAAAAGGTTGCTCTGCTCACACACAGAAAAAGAGAATACACTGACTTTCAGCGTGATAAACATGTATCAATAGAAACATTTTACACAAATGAGAAAAACAGGCATTACCCAGCACAGATTTGAAAGAGAAGCAAATCTACTGAGAGGATGATTAATAAATATTTATGTTCCTGTTTTGAAGAACGTGACCCCACTGAGCAATCTAAATAAAAGGAAAATGCTTATATAAGTTTGATTGCAGTATTCTTCTCTTTTCCTATTACTGATCTCATTGTACTAGCATGCTACCTTTTCATGCTTCTGCAAAATAAAACACTAATTGACTTTGAGCTATACTGACTAATAATCAAAGATATCTGATTTTTCAAGCTAAGCTGATAAAAATAGTTTCATTCACACACTGATGTATATCCAGCTGCACAGTAACAGCCATGAAATACTTCACAGCACCCAAGATAAAAAATAGAAGCTTCTTATTTGCAGACACGTAATGCTATTACAATGTTGGAAGTTTCCATCAAAACATCAGGCTAAAATCCCAAATCAAACCTTTTTACACAGAGAAGGAAAAAATTACCAAACATAACAGATTTTTAAAAAAATAAAAGTTATTTTTAGAAAATATGGTATGTTCATTCCTGAACAGGGAAGGTGTCTTAGGCAGGTTTTCACATATCTACTTTAACAATCACACAGGACTCAGGGTAGTATTTTAAAGTTCTGAGCAAAACGAGAGACTGCAAAGATTTACAGTAAGATAAAATGTATACTGCTCTAACAGGCAAATTAACTTCAAAAGTGTGACATGAGAGTGCAGCCCAAAAAACCACACACTGCTATCCCTACTTCATCACACACAACAGCCTTCAGCATCTAAAGCACAGGTAAAAATAGCTCACAAAGGACATGAAACAACAGAAATTCATCCTGGATACAGGTCCAGGACAGCAGTGTCAGTTGTTCCTAGTAAGGCAGAGCATGCACTGACCCAGGAGGGATGCCTCTCAGCAATTAGCAGAAAGACAACACAATAACACCCCACAATAACTTTAGCACTTCACTTGGGAAAAAAAAAATCCTCCTTCTAGCAATAACAACCCCCCCCCCCAAAAAAAAAAACAAAACAAAACAAAACAAAAAAAACACCCCCTCCCAAAAAAAAAAACCCAAAAAAAAAAAAAAAACCAACCCCCCCCAAAAAAAACAAAACAAAACAAAACAAAAAAAAACCCTCAAAGCCCAGAATCTGTCTTCCTAGCAAGACCACAGCCTGGGACATGTAGGAATGTTAATTGAAAGAGCTCCTACACCCTCCTGTATCAGCAATTCTTTGTTGCCTGACAGTACATTGGAAGGATGGTCATATTTAAAAGTAAAAAAATCAGGCTGTGTCTCTGAAAGGATGCAAGGGAGCCCCTGGATGAGTAAGAAGGAAAGCTCATTACCTTTAGCAAGTCTCCTCAGGATCTGACAGCGGCATTTAAAAGAGACAGCTATCATTCTGGCTGCCTGCCTCCCCTGGCAAAGCACGCTCGGGGCTCTGCTTGGGTGAATGCAGCAGCAGCCTGTGAATTCCTCCTCCCGCACATACCAGGCAAAAGGTAGCCCCGGCGGGGAGTGACAAAGCTTAATTCCTCTTGGCTGATGCAGAGATCAGCTCCGTGTCATCTGGCAAAGCTGTGTCATTCACTACTAGCGCCGTCACCACCACCTGCATCAGGAGATGCAGGACTTAAAAAGCCATATTTCTTTACAAGCTAGAAAGCATCTAGCTGCACACACAGACACGGATATTAGAGGGACACATCCCCCAGCCTCTCGCGTTCCCTGACCCTGCAGGGAGTGATGGTAGCTGTGCCAGGCAAAGGGCCCCACATTTCAACAAGACATGGTGATTTTTCTCCTCCTTCCTTGTATCTATCCTTTCCCTTAGTGTTTCCTCTGGATAAATAGGGCAAAACCACCAGGAATCCTACTGGGAGAGAAGGAGCCCATTTCAAATGGAAATATTCTAATCAAAGCATATTAAAGATTTAATCCTACTGATCTATAAGGAAGAAAAAAGAAAAAGCCTGATTTGATAACCAGGACAGCTTTTTGACAATTGTAGACAAGTACAGCCAGTGGAGCACAGACCACAGGGGGAGGGAGAGAGTGGAGGGAATTGATGGATTGTTGTGTGTGGGCAGGACCACCAAGCATTTGATCACACAAAAATAAAATTATGATGAATAGAAAACACACAACGAATCGAGTTTTCTGTGTTCACTAAAGGGAGAAGAGAGCAGATTTTAGAGCAGCTGAACCGGCCAAACATTGCACCATTTGTAAGATTTCCTCAGCTCACAAAGAGTTTTATGCCCTCTCATGCCTATTCAAACAGCAAATTAACCTGCTTTTACTATCCAGTCAGAAAATTATGAAGTAGAGCATAGCACTTAAACTAGAGTTCCATACCACCTTTATGGACAAAACTCCGTACCCATTCTAAAAACCAAGCAAGCAAATCAAAATATTCCATATAGAGTTTTTCACATCAAATCTATGGACAAACCCCAAGTCCTGCACCAGACACTCTCCTTTAAGACAACAGAAAATTATTTTTTTCTCAAGATTTATGCTTCACTTGAACAATATATTGTAAACTGTCTTCATATATTCTGTCCCATTCACATGCTTTGATTACAAAATTGCTTTGTTTATCTTCTGCCATCTTTTATCCATCACTGTATTTAATGTTATGGTCCAGTGTCATTGTGCACATCTTCTACCACCAGACAGAGAAAGCCAGGAGGAAGCACAGACAGCTTTCACACTCTGAGCCGTTTCTCTCTCCCTGCCTGCTCTTCACTGAATCCGCAGCTCTGTCCTTCCCACAGTCCAACTCAAACTACTATTACAGTGATTGTTTTTCTTATTTTTGTTTTATTGGTTAGAGCAACAGCCATATGTCCAAGGGTAAGGTGAAACATTCCATCAGCACCACTGTAATTGCCTAGACAGACCTGGTCAAAACTGATTTTATTTCATTGTCATTAAAACCAGATAGGGGTAATCGAGTCATCTGTTCACCAACCTTGTTATTGCTTCTTGTAGCTGCTCTTGTACCAGAGAGCCACAAAACCCAACCAGTGGAACAGCAGATGAACCTGAAGGCGTGAACTGATGGCTCCATCCTTGGAAGCACAGACTTCTGGCCAAGGATGGACAGGGCATACTTGCTGCTCTCTTTTTGCAGACTGGCATCCAGAATCTTTATTACTGCCTTTTCATCTGCCAGATGCCTGACCTCGATGCCATAAACCTTGCTGGACCCAGGCAGACCAGTTTGAACACTTGCCCTTAACTCACAGGTAACCAAAAGATACTGCCAAGATGATTGTTTGGCGGCCCTAACATTTGTTCTTTGATTCTTCTCAGTCAGCTGTAGGGTCAGCATTGTCTACTCCAGGCAGTAAGGTCTCCACTCCCACCTCTTTGCATGTGGACCATGCCACCACCTGCCAGCATCAGTGCTGGGTGAGCCTGTGGTGCTCCTTCTGCCCTTCAAAAGAAGATGATTTTGGTGAGCAGGACTCAAATCAAGAGTCCACTTTTGTGCAATATTAACATCATTGAAGACTTCTGCTGGGCAGAGAATGGCAAGAGGTTGTATCTACACCATGAGGACGAACTGCCTGCTGCTTGCCTTTGTGATCTGACTTCATGACTTACCCTGGTTCAGCCCCTTTGGGAGAGGGTGCAAAACAGAGGACAGTTACAGAGCTAAGAAGCTGCAAAAGACAGACTTCAGACACTGGAGAAAAATCAAGCCTTTAGGTAAGGAAATGCTGAGTCCCAATGGGATTAAGTAGAAATGTGTAAAACTGTAATAACTGTACAGAAACTGTGATATATATGAAAAACCTGCAGCAGACTTGGTCAGATAAAGCTTTACTAACAACTAAAGGATACATTCATTCCTTGACCCAAAAAGCTTATTGTATTGTTTACTACTTCTAGATTACTTGTGCATATGTTAAACAGTCTCTGAAGCAACAGTCACTTCCAACCAAGTCAATAGGATAATTTTTTGCTTTTGTTTCTTCAGACAATTTTTCTGTCAAACCATGACACTTTGCCAAGGGAGGTCATGTACGGATTTGAATTTCTCAAAAAGGTTTCAGAAGACAAAGAATTCATACTTCAAATCCAGCATGGAACATAATGATCTATTTTATGTACTCCATATTTTTTCCTCATTTTTGCTAGGTCTATAAAAGATCCAGTTATTGGAACAATTTCTAAAATATTCACTCATGATAGACATAGTTTTATTACCTTCTTTCAGGATAACAATCTTGAGGACTAACACAACTGTTCTTGTCCAAAGTCCCACTCCCAAAATTAATTTAACTATACCTCATGTGTTAATATGTATTTTTTCACCAAATTAAGTATTTTGTGGTTTTTAAATGTTTCAACATTCCAAGGACAGCCATAATTTTCTGAAGTGTCATTCATTCAACTCTGCAGCTGGAATCAGCTGGTTTCAGGAGGAAAAATGGGAGAGGAGATAAAAACAAAAAGGTATCTAATAGTATTAGAAGATCAAAAACCCTCAGACATACAAAAAATTATTTATAGTCTATATAACACAGCTTAAACTCTTAGTAATTATATTTCTTCCTTTCTTATTAACTCAGTTACATATTTAGTGACAATTTTCTCTGGAATCATCTGTAAAAATCTTTTTCATTGTGATCCTTTCGGGCAGCAGCATTAATTTTTATCACTTTTATTGCTGCACTCACTCCTTTTTTCAGGAGTCTGAAAGATTATTTTTAAATCTAGAATATATATATAACACACAAATACTTTATCAACTGAATTTTTATTCCTAAGTACTCAGTAGAAGGTGACTAGATGAAAGAAGTTTATATTTTCATATGATAAGACAGGCAATGTAATATATGTATCCTATTTAACACAAACTTCTGGTTAATCTTATCAGATCACATTAGCTGAAATAAATTAATCAAAAAATGTTACTATCTCTTACACTTCTCTGTAGGATAAAAAAAAAGTAATGAAATTTCTCTAAATTAAATTGAAGATTACAATCTTTATACAGTGTGACATTCAGATACAATGAGGAAATTTCTGTAAAGAACCAGTATTCAATGAAGAATACAAATTCTGCAAAATATGAAATTATCTTTGGGGGAAAAAAAAAGAGTTTTCAAAAAATGAACTTCTTATGTAGAATACACACCCTTCTGTTTCACAGGAATATACACACCCAGTAGGTATAATTCTACTCATGCTCTATCTAACATTTCCTTTCATACAGTGACTGAACAACACCTTAAAACCAGTTCCACACCATCCCCTCTTTCACTTGTCAGGGGATTTGTCCACATGAGCTGCTGTAATTGGTTTTGGATGTCACGTGGTCCTAATTTTCTTTACACCCTACGTTTGTGTGTGACCACATGGAAGCAGATGCACCACAGAGCACTCATTTAGTCACAGTGATGTTCACCACAGACCCAGACCTTTAAAGAAAGCCAACCCATGGGGTTCAGTGAGGACAGAGATGTATTTGAACAACAGTATCAGTAAAACATTAAGGCAACAAGAAAGACATGCAGGTATCGAGTGCCTCATGTGTCAGGAAGACACAGTGATATCTGCTGGATCTACCTGCATTAGAAAATTGAAATGAAGTATTATGAAATCTGAACACATAAGGATTTTGTAAAAGTCAGTATTTTGTTTCATGATTTTACAAGTTACCCTGGCATCTACCACATTAGTCAAATGGAAAGTCAGATTTTTAAGGATCAAAAAGACTTAATTTAGCTCTGAAAATAACAAATTGCTATATGGATACTTCTGGTTTGAAAAGTGAAACACTTTCATTATAGTGTTTGATACAACCTTATAACAATACCAGGAATGCCTATCTGAACAAAATTTTTCATCCCAAATAGAAGAGCTGATTCCCATTCAGCAGCAGGCTCAGTCAGTCCAGCATTTTGCAATGAATACTGCTCTATTAGGAAGATTCCCCTTCACTAGAGGGAGAAGGAATAAAAAGGCGCATGAAATAAAGATACCCTGTTATTCCCCAGTGCTCAAATTATCTAAAAAGACAACTTGTCAGCTTTGCATAATTTGGAGGATCTTGTAAATTTACATTTTTATTAAATCAACTACAGCAGCTATTTTCTAGCTTTATAACCACCTCTGCAACACTGATGGGTAATTTCACTCAGACATTGCAGCAGAATGCTTTACAGGTCATTAAGAGTCATAAAAGCTGCTCTGGCTTCAGAAGATCCTCACTGGAGGAGGTGCAGCATGTTGAAAAGCAAGGACGTGTGTGTTGCAAGTGGCTAACAGATGACAAGAATACATCTGTTAAAGATCTACGTTGATGCCAAAACACTGTTGCATAGCACCACACAAGTATTTTAGCTTCATTGCCTAGGAAGAAATTAGGAAGAATAATTTAGGGGCCTTATAAGTTAAAAAACAGCAAAATCTTCATTTATTGACTCCAAGCAATGTTAACCTTTTTGAATCAGTAGGTATTAAATAAGTGGTGATAAAATCAGTCAATATTAACACATTTTGTGATGGCTTTTTGTTGAAGTGTTTTACTACACAGCAGATTCACATTTTAATTTACTTTTTTTAATGTCTGATTTAACAATATATTTTTTAAAAATTATAATACACTATTAAAGGAGAGAGAAGACATACATCTTTTCTGCATGAAAATAACTCTCCACTGAACATTACTCTTTAGCACAACTTAAGGAACAGCATTGCCTACATTACCTTTTACAAGAATACCGCACCAGAGCTTTACAAAACAATCTTTATCTTACCAGTCTGTTTCAATTGCTGGCAAAAATTAAACCTGTCCTTTTCACTGAAATTGCGTTGATATACAAAGGTTAAGAGATGTTTCTTACCAGAAAAATAGCTTAAAAAACCTTTGAGTACAACTTTGACTTTCAACTTCATTTCAGCTACTGGCAAACACACTGGTCACCTTTTCCCACACTTTCTTAACCACAAATATTTGTTTCAAAATAATTATGGACTTAAAAGATTTGGAAAATATGAAGATGCCGCATGCACTATGAAAATTAGAAACTTCAGCAGCACAAGTACGTTGTAGTCTCTCAAAGGTAACTTCAAGCATAGTCACAACTAACTGAGATTTGTTTCAGAAACAAGTCATCATCATAACCTTTGCATCGTTTGGGTTGACACAGGCCTTAAACATCATCTAGTTTCAATCTCCCTGCCACCCACTAGAACCAGGTTGCTCAGAGCCCCATCCAGCCTGGCCTTGAACACTTCCAGGGATGAGGCATCCAAAACTTCTCTGGGCATCCTGTTTCAGTGTCTCACAGCCCTCACTGTAACAAATTCCTTTCTAAGATCTAACTTAAATCCCTCCTCTCTTAGGTTAAAAATGTTCCCCCTAATCCCATCACTATCTGTCCATGCAAAAAAATGCCATCTCTCTATTTTTAAGCTCCCTTTAATTACTGGAAGTTGCTCTAAGGTCTCCCTGAAGCCTTCTCTTCTCCAGGCTGAATAACCTGAGGTCTTTCACCCGTGTCTTCACAGAAGAGGTACTCCAGACCTTGGGCTATCTTTATGGGCTTCTGGACTTGCTCCAGGTCCATGTACTTCTTACACTGAGTGCCCCGGTGCCCCAGTGCAGTAGAGTCTCACCAGAGCAGAGCAGAGGGGCAGAATCCCCTCCCTCGCCCTGCTGGCCCCACTGCTTTGGATGCAGCCCAGGAAGTGGTTGGCCTTCTGGGCTGCGAGCTCACATTGCTGGGTCATGTTGGGCTTCTCATCAACCAGCATGTCCAAGTCCTTCTCAGCAAGGCTGCTCGCAATCCCTTCTCTGCCCAGCCTGTACTTGTGCTCAGGATTGCCTCAACCCATGCGCACCTTGCATCAAATCTCTTCACAAAATCAAGAGCTTATGAATCAGTTACCGCTGCATTTCTAGTTCGGACACATGTCTGTACCCTTTCTTTAGTTTGGTTTACAATGAAGAGAGTGCTCAATTCCTGGAGCATTACTAATAATTTGACCTTGCATCTTCGGAACTGACAGTAAAAAACTTGAAATCTGTCAAAATAAAATTAAATACAAAGTAGTCTGTCTGCCCTGTCAGCAGAAGCAGCAGTGAAAGCACTAGGTACTGTGCTTTCCAGGATGCTTGTAGGTCCCACAGAGAGAAACAGCAAGTAATGACCCTGTTCCTTGAACACAATCAGCCCAGCATGGGCTCCTGCCAGCCACATGCATATAATTACAGGCTTGGGGATTTAACGTAATCTCAAAACTAAAGGATGACTCTGTCTTACAAGTAGCTTCCACATGCTGCACTACATGGTTAAAGACTCCTGTAATTACAATTTCTGCAAGGCTTTGTACTTTGTAGAGGTTTTTTTTTAATTAATTAAAATGATGACCTTTCAACTACTACATCAGTCTCTAACAAAACAAAGCTAAGCATTCCCTCAAAAGTACCATACTGGAAAAGGAGACTCTCTCTTTGCAGAAACTTAGCAGAAAACAGCTGCTTCTACTCTCATTAAAAAACAAAAAAAACAAAAAAAACAAAAAAAAAAAAAAAAAAAAAAAAAAAACACAAAAAAAAAAATTCTGCTAAAATCACTTGAACAAAGTGGAATAACTGTACCTTTCTCTAACTATACTGCTTTGTTCCCATATTCTTATCAACCTATTAAGCAGCCATGAAATTGGAATATCACACTAGAAAATAAAATATGTATTTGGAGGTATGAATCTAGAATATGAAGTCATTTAATCTACTACAAGAGATTTTTTAGGAATTAACTCTGCAAGTTTTTATGTGCAAGTCTTTATATTCAAGATATGGTCAAAAGGATGGCTGCAGGAAGACATGGCAGCAGCTGCTTTACCAGAACAGAATGGATTTCTATACTGAAATTGGGTGCACACTGGATGTTTGCCTGCAGCTTGAGAACTGGCACCAACCACTGCACTTTCCCAGGCCACATGGACTATTCCATCCCAGAAGTAGAACTGGTACTGGGAGAACCAGGGAGTGTATCCCAGAATATGACTATAAAAACAACTGAGCAGATCATTTCAAGATAAGCCAACAACTTGCAACTGTGGCAAGAGGTTTAATGCAATAATTGCTTGTATAACTGGGGGCAGACTGAGAACAAGAATAGAAAAGATCGCTACCTGCCTTGTGTACAGAGACCTACACTAGAACCTGATATTCAGCTCTGCCAAGTATAATGGGATTTGCTGGCTTTAGATTTGTTTTTAAAAGTCTGAAAAGCTGGACAGGCTGCAGAGAAGAGTATCAAGTGTGATTTGACTGATAAAAAAGTCTTGTGCAGTGCCAGACTCAAAAAGCATAATATCAGATTGGGAGAGTTAGGACAGTGACTTGATTAGACAATGCCTAAGAGCTGTCATGGGATGGACATACTGAGTGCTCAAGAACTTCTACATCACTTGCTAGACAAGTGTTAAAATTCAAACAAATCACTTGCTGATTGGAAGATCTACTGACACATAAAACTACCAAAATAGTTCTGGAATATGCATTTTTGCAAAGCATCAGTTATTGGACCTGCTGTAATAGTAACAGGCTGGATGTCACAATCCGCTTAAACATCTTACGTGTCCTCTCTTATCTGAGAAAGCAAATGAAGCAAGATACGAGATTTTTAATGGCCTCCTACTGTCTGTAACTGCTGCTTTGACTAAGAAAAATGGACACCATTAAAAAATGGACTGGAACAGTTTTTAGGCTATTTTCATCCTTAAAATACTCATCAGGTTTGCACATGGAATGTTGTACAAATAAGAGACTGGACTATACATAGATTAACATAATGTTTTATCAAATATATAATTAACACTAATATAAAAATCTTTTTAAAACCAGGATCCTTAATGTGCTAGAAAAAGTGCCCTATTACACACCACAATTACTCCCCATTCTCAAAATGCTAACATTTCAAAAGCAAGGAAACCCTTTTGTGCACCATCCTCAGCCACACACATCCTCTTCCTTTTGCTGTAAAAGAAGGGACAGGATCCACAGCAAGAGGCAGAAAACACACATGAGCAAAGTAACACAAAGCATGTTATTTACATCAGGAAAATTCATATATGTTATACATATATAGCGTGTATGACTCATAGGAAATTATCACCATGCTTTCCTCCCAAGTCACCAAAACAAACAAAGGGAATGTTCCTATGCATAGGGTTGAAATATTTGTAATGTAGGTCTCAAAAGTGAAAGGTTGATAGCCTCAAGCTTGTTTTAGTGTTATTCCTCCATGGATCATTAATGCTTTAGTGGTGTCCCACTGCTATTCATCACACCTTTAATAGTTCCTTTTAAAATACTCTTCAAAAAAGTAGCTTGGCCAGATAACATCAACACTTAAAAGTCTGTATACAATATTTATCTCTTTATTATTTATCAGTTTTCTTTCCTCTCGTTTTTTTTTTTTTTTTTAAATCATAGGAATCCTACAATCTCTGAAGGTAAATATGGTACTGTATACAAAAATGATCAATAAAAAACTGGGGACAAGAACAAAACAGTGCATTCCAGAACAGCCCAACATAAAACTAAAATATGCCAATCAGCAAAGCAAATGTTACCTTTGCAAAATTAAAAGTGTGACTGAAAAAAAAGCACTGGTCTTCCTGTATTATTGTGGATGTATCACTTATAAATTATCAACTAGTCACAAATCCCTGTTTTAATTAGTTTTCTAATACTCCGACATTTTTATAGAAAAACCCTCTCACACATTTCTTTTGCACTGTCAGGTATGAAATTAGAGCTTATCAATGAACACCAAACTTCAAGTTCTGTATTACATCCTCTTTAACCAACTAGTAATTTTGAACTTGCGTATCTTCTTTAAAATCACAAACAATACCATCCTGAATTCCTGATGAGTTCAAAGGTCTCAGACTGGCTTCAGGGTCTTGAGAAGAGTTCCAGCTTGGACTCTTCTCAATGTCTCAGCCAGTTGCCCACACATGGGCTGTACCAGCCACAGCACAGCCCTGCCATCCACAATGCTTTGAAAGCTGCTACCTTGCTCTTTTCCTGTCACACAGTAAAAAAATCTTTTTTTTCTATCATGTTTCACATGACTCAGTAAGTATCAGTGAAAATTCCTTAACAATAATTTTATTTTTCCCCTTACTTTTCTGTAACAATTGTGACCTTTCAAATCTTCCCTTAGAACTTTCCTCTCTCCATAGTTATCTGGGTTCTTCTAATAATCATTGTATACAAATATTCTATACACACAAATTTTTAGCTTTTGCAACAAGTCAGGCATGAAATCCATCTGCTTTTTACTGAACCTTTCTGTTCACGCCTGTGTTTCAATATGAAAAGCAGCCACAATTACATTTAACAGCTTTGGTGCAGTCCAACAGACACCTGAGTAAGTAAAGGGCACTTATTTTCCTATGCCTGCGACATGACCTTTCTTAGTACAGCATTAGTTACTCCCTTTTGCAAGTATTGCTGCTATTAGTGATTAGCAACCCTAACTGCTATTTCTCCACATGTGCTGGTCCCTCTAAGCACTGCTGCTTTCCCAGTATTTCATTCATAGTATATTATCATATCTTGGATTACTTCCCCATAGACACATTTACTTGCCAAGTCATATGATATTCTTCTGCATATTACACATTTCTAGTTGTTTTAAAGACTAGTTAAAGACATCTCCATTCTTATAACTATGTAGGTCTCCTGATCTAATTTCATCTGCTAATTTTATCAACAGTTAACGAGGGCGTAAAATCACTGCTGCTGTCTTTATCCTTGAGTCAGCTCCTGGGGGTGTTTCTCAACCAACTCATCTTGAGGTATTTTCCCTTTTTAGATCATGAGCATTTAAAATACACCAAATGTTTTAAAAGATGCAAAAACGTCTTGCAGAGTTGCATCAAGCAACAGTACTTCTTCCATTAATTTTGTATTATATCCCAAACTGTGACAGAGTTCATTATTTACAAATCTATACTGCTTATTAAATATTGTTCACATTACCTTCAAGACCTGAAATCCTTTCCCTCTTTAATGTTTAGTCAATATTTATTTCATTACTTAAATTTTATAGACACCTGCACTAAATCAAGGAGAAGATCATGGCCAAAACTTCTTTCTTTCTTCTTTCTTCAAAACTTGTCCTTTTTTCCCCTCTCCTCTTTTTAAGTGCACATATTAGTGTTTTTTGTGGCACGTCACTAGCTTTCCATTCAAACAGAATATCAAACTCTACCTGCATGAACACAAACAGGTTACATCTAGAGATACCAAAGATCAGTGTGTTCACAGCCAGAGACAGAAAGTGGCAAACAATGTAGAATTAAATTTCTTTGTATTTGTTCATGTGTTTTATGTGCTTTATGAAAACTGGCTCATACAGCAATTGTTGTAAAGCACTTATTTTTTTCCCCCAGCGCACTTTCTCCTGATATACTTACTATTTTTCCCAACATACATTTTAGTTTGCATCACGCCAGCTGCTGCACTTCAACAATGAAAATAAACTTGGTACCCCAAAGAGATTGCTGTGTACAGATTCTCTCTATGAACTTACTTGGAAGGAGCTACATGAACTTAATTGATCAAAAGGGAGTCACAAAATGATGAAATATTTTGCAGAGGCATATGCTAATGGTACTGCACCAACTTCCAAGGCCTGCTGCCTTACTGGAAAGGTCCGTAAAACTGTTGAGGTGATGGAAATACTCCCAAGCTGCTGCCTGGAATGCAGAAACGGAATGGTAACTGCGCCATTTATTTATTTATTTTAAAGCAAGGCAAGGAGAAAGGGGCCTGGACATTTTAACAGGAAATTAGAAAGCTAGCTGATATAAATTCACCACCTATCCAAGTTTTAAACGCCCAAGTTACCCTCCCCCTGTTCCCCATTCCCAATTTCTCGTCTGCATCTGAATGCTCACAGTGCTGCTAATGGATAAAAATGGAAACAAATGTATGCAACAAATCACAGTTTGCTCCTGTGCCAGCTACCCCTTCTGATTCATCAGATCCAGATCTCCATACTGCTGCTACGTATTAAAATCAATGCTCTGACTCTTCATTATTGTCATTATTTCTCTTTCACTTCAGAAGTTTCCTTTCCTTCAGATTGCTGCCTGACCAGCTTGTCAGGACATATTTAAATCAATATTTTGTGCATACACGTTTGTGTCATGCATCTGGATGCCACCTCATTACCATCCGAATTCCCATCATTTCTGCCAAGGCACAAAAACATGGGGGTAAAAATCATGTCAAATGACAGAAGATTACAGCCATCTATCTCCATCGTTTAAAAATATGAAGTAACTGCAGATTTTGCCATCAGCTTGTTTCATACCTGCTATGAAAATCTAAATAAAGATTGAATGCAGCACTTTCTGTGATGCATGAAAACGCAATGCAGCTCAAGTAGAAGGCATTAAAGATTCATCCTGTACTTGGCCACAATAGGGACTTCAGGCTGCTTATGTGAGCTTTGCCTGCTGTACCTGGGGCTCACCTTCCAGGTCATGGAGGAGAACCCTAATGGTGCAGCCTGTTAACAAAGAAACAAGACATTCACAGTCAGGTGGATGGTGAAGTTCCTCTTTGTGGGGCAGAAGCACTACCGAGAGCAAATGCAACCAAGAGCCCCATGCTCGCACAGCCACTGGTTGAGCTGGTTGAGCTCCAGGAGAGAGAGCTCTGCTGGTGCTGTGCTCCAGCAATAAGGGTGCTGGCTCCTGCAGGAATGCCAAACACACACTGGGGGAAACGGGTGAGGCTGCAGGAAGTCAAGATACACACTCTTCATGTAGTACAAACAAAAAGTAGTATAAATGTATGTATATATATAAATAGTAAATCTATGCTTGCTTTCATTGGGACATGCAAAGCCTTCAAAAGAGGAAGCGTCTTCCTTAAGTTGGTTAAAAAACAGGGATCCACTGCACTCCCTCATGTAACAACATGTCTCTGCTTTCATTTTTTTTTAATTAGAAGCACAGCATACTCCTTAAAGAGGTGTTTCATTTATGTCAATTCACATCTTACTAACATGAAGATGAGCTTACAGCTACTGTCATATTCACATGAGGCTTCAGTACAGATGCTTTGGTTTTTTCCAAAACAAGTATAACAAAAAGCCTCACCTAAAAATAATAATCCACATTTACACACTATCCACTCAGAGAGGCAGCACATTTTCCACTAACATGCTCATTTCAGGCTGTGCATTTTAAGTTTGCAAATCTATGAAAAGGCGATGACCAAGGGCTCTTCACCTGGGTGATCTCCAAGTGACACAGCTGTAACAGCCTTTTGCTGGATGCATGATGCTGCACCACCCACTGGCCTCTTCCCAGGTATTTTAAATTGACATATTTGAGCTGTGCCTGCATCTGAGGGGTAGACAGATCTTTCCCCTGCCTTTTGCACAAAGTTATGCAGGTATTAGAAAGACTACTTGGAATCTTGAAAATATTGAATTTACTACTACCAGATGTTATCACCAAAAACAATGACGAAAAGTAAGTAATTTTCATAAATTTTGAAGTACTTCATTTATATTCATTCCGTGTGTTCTTTCCTAGTCCATTTTCCCCTACTCTGATAAGCACTTATAAATCTCAAGGGCAAAATACAAACCCATTTAAATAAAGTATCTGGATCCCCTAGCAACAATGAATATTGATTTCACCACTGCCCCCTCCCCCCATCCCCAATATAAGGCCTGGAAACAAACCCTACACAGATGATATCCCTTTAAGGTCTGAGAAGAGGTAAACTCAAGTTCCTCTCTCTACTTGCTTTCACAGAACTACTGGCCCTTATCTTTGATGTAAAATCTGGAAGCCTACAGGAATAAACATATTCCCTGATATTTTCCCTTAAAGAGTTGAGTTTTGGAACTACAGCTATAATGCAATAAGCTTCAGCACTGATACGATCAGAGGCACAACAGATGTCTCATCCAGAATTTGTGGCTGTGAATCCAGTCCTTGGCACGATTCAGTCCCTAAAGTCCCTTGTTCTCTCTTTTAGCTCTTTAAGCCAAAGAGGAATGGGAAGAGGGGTAGAATCAATTTGAAATGCCTACACTGTGTGAAGTTCAACTGCACAGAGAGCCACAAACCAGGAGAAGACTACCCACTCCCTCTGAGAAGAAAGGAAGAAGAGAAAATGGCAGATATTCGTCTTCTTATCAGTGCCATTAATATTCAGTTTATTCCACCTGAAACATTGTTTTAAGGGACTGAATCACTTAGAAGATTGACTTTGATTTTGGGAGGCTTTCATTTGTAAGCTGTCAGTTTGGATCCAGCTGAGGGAGGTACTGATGGATGGTTTCTAATACCTAAGAGTTGCTTAGTGGCATATGACAAATGACAAAGAAGTTGCAGGGTGAGTTATACAGTGAGTCAGCAGTCCTTTCCCAGAAGGTTCAATACTAATTAAGAGGCAACTTGACACCCTTTGCATAAGGCTGCTTGGAAACTTATGCCCAGATACCAGAAACAAATCACAAGTACCTAATACCTTGAGCTTCAGCATGGAAATAAATAACAGCCCTACAGTTATATCATAGTACATCCCTCAATACCCCCATCATGGTTTTATTTGAGCAGCACACTTAGTGTACTGCTTATATGATGGCTGACAAATAAAAATCTACTTTTTGTTCACTCAAAAAACTGCCAGCATTGCAATGCTTGCCTTTTATTTAAAACCACACATTGGTGAACAGGCTCTTTCTCAATCCTCCAAATCCACTAAGTGCAGTCATACATTAATCAGAATGAAGGATGAGGCCCTGCAGAAAGGCACTGAGTTATGGCTGGTGTACAGCTCACCTCCACTTGGCTCCCTGAACAACACAGCTCCTGCTGGGAGCAGCCCTGTCTTTGGCTCTGGAAGGAAACTCTGCCATTAGCAATGGATTTGAATGATCAGTTCTACCACATTGCCTCCTCTCTGTTTAATTCTCTGTCAAGATTAACAAGCTCATTTCAGTTTGGTTTCACAGAGAGAGACTGACAAAACACTAAGCGGTGAGTAGGAAAGACAGATACCCACAACCCACCCTCAAAAGTCTTTCACAGATAATTTTCTTCTACTTTTAATCCATACTAGAACTGCCCCAGCCACAGTAAACTTGCCTCAAGTGCTTCAAGTACTGCAAAATTCAGCCTTGGGATCTTTTTCTGATCTTTTTCTGATCCTAGTTTTTTATCAAACACAAAAGTCCCATGAAAATAATCATGTAAAACTTGTGCATTTACCAGCACAAGGAAAATTGCATTTCAGGGATGGGGCATACCTAATTGTAAGGAAATTAGCTACAGCAAAATGGCAGTATGAACCAGGGTAAGAAAAGACAGCCTCAATTAAAAGTTACAAGAACAATGCAAGGGAAAATACAATATGATGCACATTGTGAGCCTGTTCAAAATCTCAGCACAGAGTGGCGTTAGACACAGGAAGTCATCTTCCAAAGAAGCTAATGAATCATTTTGTTAACACGGAAAGGCCATGTCTTTGATCAGTGGGGTCCAGGAATTATAATTAAGCAGAAGACCCACATCATATACTCATCACAAAAGGCTACTGTATTTTAGAAAACTGGTCTAGTTTGGTTTTGTTCTGTTGTTTGTCAGAGGTTTTAGTACTATGAAAAGGGGTTTGGGGCTTGCTTATTAGTGGTTTTATTTTTACAGCCAGTGTTTCTTTTGTTCCATTCGTCATCTATAAATTATTATATTTTACATATAATATGTAAATATTATATGTAATATAATATGTTGTATGTTACATATATGTTATACATAGATATATGTAATATATAACACATAATAATTATATGTAATATTATATGTATATAATACGTCACCCTGGCATGGATGACAAAATCTACAATTCTGTCTTTCCTTTCCTTCTCCAATTGCTTCTGAACCATGTGATGTTCCATTTGTGAGTGAAGATATGATTTAAGTCAATAATGAACCAGCTCAGTAAGACCAAACAAGAAACTTAGCAAAACCCAATTAAGAACTTAAAAAAAAAAAAAAAAAGAAAAAGAAAAAAACATGCAAAAGAACCTCTTGTAAATTTTATTATACTAAAAATAAGTCACTCACTACTTTTTAAACTTGGCCACAAATACTTCTTTTCTTTTTCTAAAACTGAAAGCATACTTTTTTTCAGTGTTTTATACCAGGTCTCTATTGGACACCTATAAGAGTTCACATCAGAAGAAAAAGCAATTTAATGGATTGTTACATTTGTCACCACATAAATCCTCTTCATGGCATTTTTCCCAAGTTGATTTTTAAGGTTAAGAGCTGTTTCCCATACTCCTCTGCTATGTTAGATTATTAAACAGGTGTCATAAAATAAGGTTTTGATTTTGTAAGAGATCAAAAGTAAGTTTCCCTTCATACCTTTGTGCTACAGAATATATACTCAACATTAGAGCACTGGTGAACCTGCTGCAAATCCTTGATGATGCAGAAGCTTCCTTTGCTCTATGCAGGGTGAAAGAAACAGGCTTTCAGGGAAGGCAGCTGCATTTTATTTTGTGCTTTGCAATCAGCTTTTGGGGAACATCTATTCATTTCACAGTTAGTCAAGTGCTTTTTTTCAGCATCTTTTGGATGCTTCTTAAATGAAGCTTTCTTACTCCTCCTCTTCACTTTAAGGTTGTTGAAGCAACACCAGAAGAAAACGCACCTGGTCATTTCTGAACTGAACATTTGGTGGTAAGACAAAACTGAAACCCCAAGTTTGCTCCGTATTTGAAAAAGGAAACAGAGAAGGCTGGAATTGTTTTAAATCCTCTGCAAGTATGAACCAACTTCCAAAACTGCCTTGGAGGGGGCTCTGTCACTGTCACACATTGCAGTCTCCTGCCTCAGACTGATTCCTTACACTGTAAGGAGAGTAACGAGACCTTGTGCTACCTCCCTCAGGCCTGGGACACAGCATGCCCTGTGACTGCACTACAGGATTGGAAGTGACACATGCCACCAGATGCCAGAGCAGTGACTGGCAGTGACCGAGTGACCAGCACACAAAACCCCACTGGTTTGGATTATGTAATGATAAACGGGAATATTTTCTTATAAAACATAATGAAGACTGTTTTATGTATGCCAAAGCAGCAATTAGGGGCTGTTTTTGAAATGAGACAGTTTGTTTCCAAACACCTCAGGAAATCCCACCACAACCATCAAAAAAAGACAATCCAGGAGACAAAGTCACCATGTGCAACAACTGCAACCTTTCAGCTGATAAGAGGACCATGCTCCTCTCTCAATCAGATGGTGGAGTGGAGATGATGGTTACTGTGGATTTAAAGCCAGATCCACTCGGCAGATGGGGAACAGCAGTCTCCTGCCACTGTTCAATTAGAGAAAAATATTCCACTTTCAAAGCAAGAGATGCTCAATCTAGGTGTTAGAAATCAGTAAGATGTGACAGAAAGACCTGGGTCCCAGAATTTTTTTTTTTTTTTTTTTTTTGCTTTGGTCAAAACACTTCCTCGTGCACTGAGCAGCCACCATCTTAAATCTGTCCTTCCCCTACAGTCTGGAAAGCACAAAAATGGCATCACTGGGTGCAGCAGCTCTTCATCTGCCAGGGAATGCTCCCCCGTAATCAGTCCTTTGTAGCTGCTTCCTTTCTTGCCTTTTCCTCCTACCAAAGCTACAGAACCATGGGGATGGAGCTGCCTCCAGCCCTCTGATGCCAAGATTTAAAAAGATTCTCTGTGAACAGAGTTGAATAACAAAGAAAGAAAGACCCTCTTTTGCTAAATGGTTAGATACTATCAAAATTACAATAAAATGGTAAAAACAGTCATCTCGTCTGATATGTCTGCAAGAATGTGATAATTATTTTAACTTTCATCCCTCCTATTTAAAAGTGAAATGTGGTAACACTGATGCATTTATTCACCTTTTTTGATCCATAAGCACAAATATTTATCAAGATTTTCCTAATAAAACAGACTGAAGCATACAGAAATTTGAGTATGTCTGCACACATAGCAGAGCACACACCACTCCAAGCACCCCTGCACACAGATGTGGAGTCCCAGATCAGTGTCCATCGACTCCCTCTGCTGGCAAGAGCTGCCACTTTCCTCTTGCAAAAAATACCTCTATTTTTGCTGGCGATGCACAACGTGAACATTGCAGTACACTGCGCCAAATCTTACTCAGTGCTGGTGGTCAGATGCTTTGCAGTGCGCATCTGCAAGATAACTTGCACAAAGAATCTAAGCAGCTTCCTAGCAAATTCCAGATAAGCATCAAATAAGTGTGCAGTATTGATGTTAATTACAGTGTGCACAGTAATGTTCATAGATATGAAACTAGGTTCTGTTTGCCTTTCACTCCACACAAACTTTCAGATTTCATTATTATAGCAGGCTTAAAATAAATAATGCAAGATTCATGAAACAGAATGTTCCGTTTCATTTAAAATATTTATGGAATTCTTTAAAAAAGAAAATCACTGCTTGCATTTTCCTCTGAAATTTGAAATGCAAGAGGCTGGATATGCATGAGGGAGCCTGACGAGCTGCAAAGCTACCCCACCCTACCATCCACATGCGTTTACCTTCCCTTGTACCTAAGGGACCTGGTAGGGGTGACCAGCCTGCTATATTTTTGGCTCAATGAATTACAGGGACAAGCCCATTACTTACTCTGCCTCTCATTTCAAACCTATGAATTGTTGATCTCTTGCATTTTTTTTTTTTTTGCCTGATATCACATTTCATGGAAATGCTGTATTCTGCTAAAGTCACACACTCCTTCCATAAATGTGAGCATTCAACCAACTCATTATAAACAAGTTTAGAAATTAATATCATTAAGATAGTAAGAGAAATAGATTTTATGGCTCTTTTCAGTAAGCTGTTTTAAAGCTCTCTGTTTCTCAAAACATCATTCTAAAAAATTTATTTTGTATGATGAAATAATCATAAGGTTGACACAACTCCACAAGCCTCTACTAAACACACACAGAACTTTTGCCTTACATTGCCTATATAACATCCTTCATACCTACACAAACACCTATCTGTACACTTGGTTGATTTGGTGTTTTGCACACATCGTAAAAATGGGATACAGATACAAACATTATCAACTTCTTCAAATCGTAAGTAAGACTGACATTACAACCACCTTTTAAATAATCATAAAAAACCATTATTTTTTGCTTTACTACTTTAGTTCTAGACACATAGTTCATTTTTTATTTAAACTCTCTGAACACCACATGCTTCTTCAGAAAGGCCTTTATCAGAAAAATCAGAAAATAACTAGAACCAGAATATTCCTGTTATCCCAGAAGGCTTCATATATAAAATAAAAAGTGGGAGTGCTGGTACGATGATCCTTTAGGCAACATGGCACCCATGCACCACTATTAACAGCCTCTACAGGCACAAACCTGCCTTTTTTTTTTTTTAATCTTTTGCGAGAGGGGGGAGAATATCATAACCAAAAGATGATTCTCCTCATAGAAAGCATGGCTGTAATAATTCATCACATGATTAGCAAAGAGTAACAATACAGGTCACCCTAAAAGCTGGGATGTTTAAAAATTCTGCAAAGAAGCTCTTCTAATGGGAGGGAGTTCCTAAGATTCCCCCAAGGGAAAAATGCGAGTTTTGCAGTGACAGGTGACAGGCTGAGAGGAGAAGCAAAATGTATTTCCCGAATTCCACAAGCAGAGGGCAGCAGGCTCCAGCCGGCAGCGCTGTCTCGGGGCTTCCTGCTGGTTAATTTGACATCTCCCTCTCACCAAGAGCATCATCTTTGTGTAACTGTGACTGAAACCACAGGATACTTAAGTCATTTAAAAAGAAAGCTGACTACATACATGTTCACTATTTCAAAAAAGTGCTTTTTATTACAGGTGGCACCTCTGTGTAGCATAAATGAACCTAGGTGGTGGTCCTAGTAAATGTTAATCTTCTTAAGTTAATAAAAACTCTGACCTGAAGTGTTACTGCAGCTTTGCATAAGGAACACACAGCAGTGATGAAAACTGAAGTATGGGGAAAACAGAACATGCATTATAAATGACAGCTTGTCTCCTCAAGCTCAGCCATCTCTTAAAGCCAACAAATATAGTACCAAAGTGATTCTTATTTGTAGAACAGAAAAAGTCTGAAAAATCTAATCTGAAACAGATAATTTTTTTAATTGGCTCTATAAGGCTGTCTGCAAGAATTTGACATTTGCATATAATGATAATGCATATTAGACAGTAATTACATGGACTTTTCTTTAATTATAACTGATACTGCAAATAAATCCTATGTTCCCAACTGAAGAATGCAATTAAATCTGAGTAGTTCGGGAAGAAAGGGAAGAGGCAAAACCATTGATTTTAAAATCAGGAGAATGGCACACTATACACAAATTCCCTTCCTCTTCCCACTCACATCAAAGAGCATTAAAAAATCCATCTTCTCTAAAGAAAATGAAACTATCAACTCACTGCCTTGCCCTGTTTACTAATGATACAAAATGTTTTCTTACACAACTTCATTTGCAAACTCCTCTGCACAAAGAAGAGATACTGTTTTTCTTTTTGAACATTACTGCAGTGAAATCTCTAACAAATGTGAGCAACCCCAGGGAAATGAAGGATTGTTAATGAATAAGGAAAAGCAACTTGAGGACTGGAACCAATGACAAGGGAGACTGAAGGTGGAGGTGAGAGCATCTGAGATCCAAAAACCAATCCAAGTCTAGTTTAAGGAGGTAATTGAATAAGTATAAACTATCCCAAATTTCATTATTAGAACCCAGTAATTTAAAAATACACATGGCAAAAGCTGTCACTTTTAACAGATAGGCAAGTCTAGCCTTGGAAGCAACTCCAGTGACTACAATTATGTCTAAGTCCAAGAATAAATTTTACAGGCACTGACATGAAATGTTGGATTGACAACACAGCCCACAAACACCTCAAGGCAATCCCTGGGATGTAGCCAGCTTGGCCACAAGGACTTGAAAGAAATTCACTTATCTTTTCAAACAGTCAGCAGCAAGAAACTCTGACATTAAAATGGAAAAAAAAAAAAAAAAGAAAAGTTCTGCAAAGGCAGCATGAAGTGAACTTTCAACATTTCAGGCCATGCCATTCCCTGTGGGACTGACTAAAGCTGACAATCCATCAGCTTGACCTTCCCTGCACAAGCACTCCCTGAGAATTGCATTTTGAAAGTTCAAGCTTTACATTTCCTACCAGCTAGTACAAAACAGCCCCAGCAGGAAAAGTTCACCATCTCCACTGAGGCTTTGTTCTGCTGGGCTTGTGGCCACAACCTCTTCCAAGGATGCAGAGAAAGCCAAAGGTGATCATACCAAAGTCACTCACCTTCCAAGCACGTCAGTACATCTAGAGAAGCCGAGAGGAGACTGGCTGTCTTGTAGAAGGGAGAAGATTCCTAAGGGAAGAATTTGCATGGAAGTCTCAACTTTGAGATTAAAAGACAGCAGTCCTAAACTTACAATTCCTTCAACAGAGCCTCTGCCTGATTTGGCTCTTTCTGCATCAAAGAATCATCAGACATCCTGCAGAAAAAAGTATTTTCTCTGCACAGTGGACAACTCTGATCGATGTCAGCTTCAGTTCAGCTATGCCTGAACTATGATGCTGAGGGACAGACCCTTCTCAATTAAGTATTTGAGAGTATCATAGTTTGACTCCAGCCAGCAGCTAAGCACCACACTCCCAATTCCTCGTTTCCCCCTCCTCCTCCCCTCCCCTCCACAGTGAGATGGGGAAGACTCAAAAGAGTAAAGTGAGAGAACTCATGAGCTGCAGTAAAGACAGTTTAATGGAACAGAACAGGAAGAAACTAATAATAATGACAGTAATTATAAAGGAAGTAAAATATACAAAACTAGTGATATACAAGGCAGGTGCTGACCACTCGCCAAGTGATGTCCAGCCAGTCCCTGTGCAGCACCCCTTGACCAACTTTGCCCTCAGCTGATATACTGAGCATGATGTATGGTCTGGAATATATCCCTTTGGCCAGCTGGGGTCACCAACTGTGGGGCTGTGTCCCCTTGCAACCTTCTGGCATCCCTCCAGCCTTCTCACTGGCAGGAAAGTCCTTGACTTACTGTAGATACCACTTAGCAACAAGGAAAACATCAGTGTAATATCAACATTAAACTCATACTTAATCGAAAACACAACACTGAATAGTTACTAGGAAGAAAATTAACTTTGTCCCATACAGAACCAGGACAGGAATAAAGACCTGTATTCAGACAATTAGCTCATATGAAAATAGGACTGCAGCTTTGCACATGATAATTTAAAGAAATCTGATCTACAAGTGAAAAAGATAATTCTGCATAACACTACAGTTGGGTATTTTTGTTGTTCGCTTGTTTATTTTTATGATTTATTTTTCGCTTTTATGATTTTATTTTTCGCTTGTTTATTTTTATGATTTATTTTTAGAAAAATATCTGCATTGGCATTAGCTATAATAAACTACCATGGGTAAACTGTCATCACTCAAGGGCAGCTTTAGCAGCAGAATGTATTGGTCAAATGAGATTCAATATAAGCTTGTACTCAGAATTGGACTAGTAAAATGGCACCAACAGACAGAAACATTTATTGTTTCTCCATTTTTATCTCAAAATAATAACTTTCCTTTGTTTTCCAGGTGCAGGTACCATGCTTATCCCCTTCTTTCCTGCCCTATGCAGTTTATAGGAAGATGCCTAAGTGCACATGAAGTGACGCTCAACTTCTCTGCAGCAGGAGGCCTTGCAGCTCTTCCTGGCTCTGACAGAGCGCACAACTGCACTGTCACCATGTAGAACTGTCTTATATTGGCTTATCAGTGTTTCCAAAAATTTCAAAAGAAACCAAGCTCTTTTCTGACTGAAAACAAGGGGACCTATACAGCCTGGCAGGCAGACCTGCTGTGTAAGGAAATGCACCTGCACTTTCATTCTGTATGTGGCCAAATGCCACCTGCCTGAAAAGGCCAAAAAAGTACCAGCTTGAAAACCTCTCTCTACTCCCATAACCCCTCCTCACTGACTGTGTCAAGCTCCTGAAACGAACTGTCCTTCACCACCTGGAATGCAGCACCAAACAATTTTCCCCCACAGACCACAGAAACTCCTGTGGGACATCCCTCACATCATTAACTCACACAACAGCAGGCTGTACAGCTGCATCCTGCCACCAACCCTGAGATTAAGGGAAAGATAACTAAGCCTATAGGCTATGAAAGAAAAGGGGATGCTTAGAGCAAGCAATAAAAAAAGCCTCCCTTGTGGTTTTTCCTCCCCTCTCATATACGTTGCACAGAGTTAAAGGAGAACTTTCTGCTTCCACTCCCCCTGCCTCAGCATCAGGAGATTTCTTACTGCTATGCATTCTGTGTGCATCAGCAACATCAAGTTTTGAACTAAACCCCAATGCACTGTCAGGTGAAAGGAATACCTTTTTTTTTAGAAGCACAATTCCAGTGACTTCAGCCACATCCAGTTCTAAAGCCCCTCTTTAGTCTGATGAACAGGTATTTAAAATATTCACCCTTGTCCTCTGTTACAGAATATAACTGTTTGTAACTAGTTTGTAGTCATTTCAGGACTACAGAATATGCCAGAGGTATTTCATACACAGAAAGGCATTTTTTTGAACAGAATAAGAAATTCTGCCAATAGAGCAAATACTGAAGTCCTAGACTTTATACTGAATACCCTGGGAAAATCTGCATAGATGTTATATGGTACACAGATTCTCACTCTGTCTTTATAAAACATTAGTCATTCCAGTTCTTTCTGGCTAGATGTATTCATAGCTTTTTCCCTCTGCACATTCTTCGCTTTATTAATAATTACTGTAATGCATCATAATGCCATACAGAAATTTCAACACAATAGACTACTACAACTACTGTTCCAGTGTCAGAGGGAAAGGTCTTCTGAGACACGAGACCCAACAGAATTAAATCCCTTAAGAAGCTGCCATAATCCATAACCAGTTAATATCAACAAAGGCCCAACAATTACCAGGTGACAGTATTCCTTGCGTCTCATAGCAAAACTGAAGTGCAGAAAGCTGCTGAGCTTGCAATGCTGCTCTGCAAGGTGGGGATTGAAAGCAGATGTCGGGTAGACACTTTCCACCAGCAAGTGGAAGCACTTTCTACAGCAAGAGAGATGATCTGACAGACTGACCAGCGGTAAAGGTGGCAGTTTGCTGACCTCACCTTCACAGCTGTGGCCCATTACTCTGGGAGATGACACCGAAGTCTTCCAAGCAAACCAGAGAATGTAAAGAAGGAACGCTGTCAACCATAAAAGTGCATCAGGGGCAACATAAGAGCATAGAAAACTTCTCAGTGACCAAGTTGTTCTAAAGAACATGAGCAAAATGGCAATTTTGGGGAATCTGAGTTGTCATTTTCCCTAAAAGAAGGAGGAAAAATACCTAAGAGTAGTTTGAATGAAGTAGGTGTCTGAAGAAAGTATAACTGGCAAGGCAATGACTTGGACAGTCTCCTTTACAAGAAGAGGAAAAGGCAGCATGGCATCAAGTTGTGGGAGAGCCTGGAAGGCAAACTCACTGGCATCCTAATTAGGGGTTGTTTAAAAAGTAATGTTATGTGCAGTACTATTAATTCCAGTGGGGGATAAGCAGTAGGAGTGACAGGGTTGAATTAAGAATTCAAATTCTCTTTGCTAAGAAAACAGTCAAACCCCAAAGCTCCTCAAAGTTTTTCCATGAATTGTACACTTCTCTGAAGTGTTTTTCATTTCAACTTCATAGTCTCCAATTTCAGATGGTGCTATTTCCTGCTTCTTCTTTTATCTAGTCCAGTGGATCTGAAAGTGCTGTATTATTCTTAGAGTAATGGGATGTTTGGTAAATTGAAAAGCCCAGAAAAACAGAGTATTCCTAAATTCAAGTTAAAAAGTCTTAGTTCTTCATCCCTCTCTCACATCATGGTTTCTAAAACAATCCTCCCTCCCATTCCATATTCAGTTTGCATATTCCTTTCCTTGTGTGATACCCAAATACAGCAGACACCAACCACAACAGCTTCACACGAGACACACAGTCTTTATAAAACTTATATAGAGCAAGACTCTTGCTCTTTGCAATGGTATCACACCACTAAGCTGCTTAATTTATCACCCACTAAAAATGAACACTGATTCTGCTCTGCAGCACAGCTGCTTCGCTCCTTATTTCCTGTTTTACATTTGATTTTTCCTTCCCAGCTGTGGCTTCCAATGAATAACATCTTACTTATTTCAGACCCTTATCCTAATTTATCCAGAATATTTTGAAGTCTGTCCTGTCTGCAAAATATTCATAACCCCTTTCAGTTGAGCACTATGCACAATTTTCGTAAGTATTTTCAAATTCATTACACAAATCATAAAAAAGATGCTGGAGGTAACAGGGCACATGACAAAGCCCTTGAGAAAATGAATTCCCACCCCTTGGACTATCAGGTCACTGAAAACCAAACCTTTGCTGCAGTTTTTCAACCACTGCAGAAGTCACTTTAGAGATACCTCATTTGAATTACTTCCCTAGTTTGCATAGTACAATGTCAAATGAAATAGTGTCAAAAGCCTTACTAAAGTCAGAATGGATCACATCTGATACTTCTTTCTTAGACTTTCTGCCAGTTCATCTGTCAACACTGGAATTTGGACTAGCTCAACATAATTTGTTCTTGACAAATCCATTTGGGTATTCTCTTGCTACTTGCTAAGTACTTGCAAATTATTTAATAATTTATTCAATTTTTTGCAACACCTGTTTTATAGTTACCAATAACTTCTCTTTCTGTGTTAGAGAAGGCACCCATCTCTGTCCCTTCCTAATCCTCTCAAAGTGCATTTCTCTCCTTCCATGGCTTCTTAAAAACCCTAATGACTTGAAGATTTTTAGCTGATTTCTATGTACTCTGAAGTAAACTCCAACAGACAACCCTGATTTGGAACAACCTAAACCTTTAGTCTCCTCTTCTACATTCTTTCCCTCACTTTCAGTTTCCTTCCTAGACAGCCCTGAGCACTGACCACATAAGCTTCTCCCTTCCACTTCTCTCCTTCCTGCCCCAGTATCCCTTTTTCCTCAAGTAAAAAGCTTTTCATTGGAGATAGGTTGTGAGGTTGTGTCTTACCATAACCTCTAGTTTTCTTAAAAAAAAAAAACCCAACATTACAGCTGGGCATGGCTGCTGATACACTCTAGCTTGCTAAATTTTGATTGACACATTTTTTGGCAATTCCACAAAGACACATCAATGGGGTAGAAAGGTTTAGGTTTTTTTAGAAGGTTTTCTATGGAGTTGGCTGGAGCTAGCCATTCTAGAAGGGGAGTTCTTTGTGAAATAGCAGTGATGACAATACCCCTGCCCATGGGAAGCGCGGAGGGGACAGGCAGCCCTAAGTTCTGAATCAGCACATCATCCATATCCCTGACAAAGCAATGTCTGTGTGCTTCTGGAATGGCCTCAAGGGCTGCATCTGGGCCCTGGATGCACAAACTCAGCACGGAGGTGCCAACAGAAACAACAGTGATGTTTTAAAAACAATGTTACCGGCTGAGCACAGTGCCCTCTTTGCTTTTAAATCGGCATCAAGATCATGGGAAAACCAACTTGCATTCCCTTTTGGTGTATGCTAGTGAGAGTCAGGAGAATGTGGCAACTGGAGCTACAGCCATGTGAAATTGGTGCACATGACTGAAGAACTGACCCAGCAGCCTCATACATACAGTCCATGTGCTGCCAGCATCACACTGCTGTGGTGAATCCCATTCTGCAAATCATTTCAAGCTGTAGAAAATCAAATGCCAGTCTAACATTGCTGGCCACTGATTTTCACAAAAGCCAGTTGAAACAGGAAATTGCATATTGTTTCAGTTCATTTGTTCAGGAATACGGGACATATGAATGCTCAGACTGCTGAACAAGGGAGAGATGCAGCTTCCTCTCAAGTGAGAGAGAATGAGAGATTGAAATAAAAGAAAAATGTATATTCAATTGTATATGCTCCAATGGAGACACATTCTAGTGCCCAGCATACAAGGCTCTTTATAATTTGAGCTAAGCAACAATTTTAACTCTTCAGCAGCTGCAGAAAGCTGTTTCACCAAGGAGCATTTCTGAAGAGATTGGAGGAGCTGCTGCCTGTTGCCTGAAGTGGCAATGAAGCAGGAGTAGAGCTAAATGTGAAAAAGCTTCACTTACATAAAATATTCCTATAAGGGGACCACCTGCTGTTTATGCCTGGCAAAGAGCAAAAAGCTGTGCTGCAGGTGCAGCAAGATGACACCGATTTGTAACAAACCTGCAAGAGCCACTGGAAAGCCACAGCACAGTAGCGTGAGCTTTAGCAGCTCTTTGGACACAAGACAAAGAAAAGCATGAGGTGATGACCTACACACCAGCTCAAGAGCAATTAGCCTGGGAACTGCAGCACATTCACCATTATAGTTAAGTGCACTGGAGGATGCTCATACAAAATAGAATTCTGCTTGTTAAGTACTCTCAGACTGGGAGGAAGAGTGGGAAAAAGGAAGAAGAGGAGGGAATTACAAAACTGATATGAATGGGAAATTATTATTCAACACTAAGATCCTAAGACATAATGCAGTAAAATGTCTCATGTCTTTGAAGCATATTCTCATTACCATGCCCTACACTGTATCAGCATTTTCATTTGTATCCATTTCCAGGCATTTATAACCAAACTCTACAAATGTGTTTGTGGTGAAAACCTCACAAGCCTCAGCTTGGAAGAAGCTTTTAATTATTGTAAAATATTTTATTTGTCTGAACAAAACAGGAATAATAAAAAATTATAAAATTTAGAGCTCCTAACCTGTACTCTCTCTGTTTAAGGCCTTAAATTGAATTGCAGCACATTGCTGTGACCAATTTAACTTTTTCTTTTTGTAATTAAACATTTTTGGTGCTTTATTACTTTCCTCCTATCTCCCCCCTGCATGTTTCCTTTCTTTTCATGCCCCATCTTTTCCTCTGTGAATTCAGCAAGTACTTCTCTCCATCAAGTTCACTTACCACCAAAACACAACTTGTTTCCCTCCCTCAAACCATCCCATCTAATGCTGCACAGACCTGTTTCCTAAATCTATCCTGTGCCTCTCTCATGATAGTGAAACTAAAACCAAGACACAGAGGCAAAATAGCCCTTATAGCATTGATGGCAAGAAGGGAATATCCTGTCACTGAAGAGGAACTGCTCCCCTCCATCTTTCTTGACATATGAAGATGATGGAGAAGAAGAGCATCGCATAAGTTGCAATAGCTCTGTCACTGTGCCCAGCATGCCTCAAACACAAGAGCATTTCTCAATTTTTTGAAAAGATAAGATAGGGAAAGGGTAAGTTAAAAATTGTATCTGATTTGAGATTTCATGACTGACTTTATTAGTGTAGCAAAACTGAAGCACTATACCTCAAACCAAAAAGGCTTTTGAAGCCTTTAGACAGGCTACCCTCTCAAGTGTTTCTGCTACTTCTTACCTCAGTAGTGCCCTTAAACCCCTGCACCTATTCATGGCTTTAGACACTACTCCATTATAGCATATTGAAAAATTACTAATGCAGACACTGGACCTGTAAGTTGGCACTGCTTTTCTTTGGGGATGTTTCTCTTTTAATACTCATTTAAAAAACTTGGCAGTGTTAGGATGTGGGACTTGAAACGGGAAACACAACTCTTACAGCATCCCTGTAAGAATGACACAAGAGATTGGTCAGAGGTCATTTTGGGAAGCTAACTGCCTGCCTTAAAAAACTGTAACAGTTGAGTATTTAATTTCTAAGCACTAAGAACCATAAAACCAGATCTTCTAGTTAAACAACACCCTCCCCCAAACAACAACAACAAAAACCTCACTACATAAAAAACCCCAAGAAAACATAATTCTTAGGAGTAACGTCCCAGAACACCTCAGCTATCTGTCATACTGCTGTCAGAGCGCACAGTCTATTTACTTCCTTGCAAGCTTGGTGGATAACCAGCATGGCTCACAGTGCATCATGTAGATTGAAACTATTGCCACACATCATAAACAAAATCTTATCCTACTGGAAGGCTTTAGAACAAACAGTATTTCTCCTCCAGTCACACATTTGCTGAAATACGCAGACTGTGGATACATTTCTACTTCTGAGACAGCCTGTATTTATTGTTGTCATTCTGCTCAAAATCTGATGCACAGCAGCTTTCAGGTGACTCTGGGGATGGTGCAATCTGAAATGACAGGTTGTCACTAACAGCACACACAAATTGTTCTTAGGTCTCCATTTACAATGATTTTACTAATGCAGTGTCCCCATTGCAAAAGATGTTGACTTTCTGAAGTACAATTCAAATGCCCCTGACTGCTCCAGCCATTGTGGCCTCTGGAGGCCACATTCTGACTCCACAGTACTTGTCCCACACTTGTCTCTGATTGATGCAGCTTCTCCATCCTTTCTGCATGTCTCCTCTCTCTCAAGACATACCACTCCTATACCAGCCAGCCCACATTTATCTCATCCTCCCCTCTCCTAATTCCTGAAGCTTGTTTTAATTGTCTGTTACTTCTACATGTTAAAGGCAAATTAGTAAGATTCTCCAGCTGATACAGAACTGAGCTTCATTCCTGCATCCTTTACAGCTGTGTGACCCTTCTCAAATCCCCCAGGCAGAGCCCCAAGGCATAATGATATAGTATGTATAGAAAAATCACACCCACTAGACAGCTGCATTCCTGGTGGGCCCTGCCCACAATCCCACGATGTGCTCACCAACTGGTGAAAGAAGGTTCTGGTGGCATACACCCAGCCTGACTCATACACTCCAGAGTACTCTGAGCACTGCCAAACAATTTCTCAGAACCAAGAGCTGAGATTCACACCATGGTCACTTCTGGGAAGCCATAAGTAAAGGCTGAGTATACCTGAGGAAACTGCACTCTTACACCATTTGAAATCATTGATGATTGATAACTCTAAGAGTTAAAAAGCCAAATTATTTTTCCAAACACAATTTGAAACAGTGTGGCTCACAGCGTGTGTAAGCCCCAAAGAGCCTACTGTGCTGGACAGGCTGGATGGACAGGGACAGATGGGCAGAAAGGGCAAGGAGCCAATCCAACAACTCCCGTCCAAGCCTGTCCACATTCCAAACACATCGGAAAGCTCACTAAAAACCAAACCATCACACCACAGGTGCTGAAATACAACAAGGTTTTAGGTTTTATACCACATTTCTATTGGTTTTTTAATAAGATATTATTTTATAATAAGATATAGGTAAATAATTTAAGCACTTGTTGAGACAAATAATAAATACAATTTAAAAACTACTCCACAGGTCTGGATAGGATACATTTCTACAGGCAAATTTTTCCAGCTTTCTGCACCTCTGTAGAAGTGTATCCATTGTTGTCTTCTTATGTTTTCTCATGAATCTGTGTAGTGCTTATTAGACAGCAAATACTTCTTACAAAGGCAGTTAAATTTTTCATACGTCTACATTTGAGCACAATTAACTTACCAAATATCCATTTCTTTAAGCTCTAGTTTTTACATTTTTTCTTCTCTGTGACTTACCAGCTTACTTTTGCAAAGAGGGATGAAAAATCAATTAAAGCTTTATTTACAATGACCACATTTTTTACTCTGAAAAACTGAAACTACATTTAGACATTGGCAATTATAATGAAAAAACACCCCAACCAGATGGTTTGAAAAATGAACTGATTTAATTCCACTGTAAAATACAGCACAGACAGATCTCCAACAGTGTTTGCAATGAAAACTTAATTTTTAGGGTTGAAAAGCACAATAATATGCCTAGTTAGTTTTCCCAATTTGATAGAGAAATAAAACCCAGCAAAGTTGTATTTTTTGAATGGACTGACACAATAATAAAAAAATAAATTTAAGCATTTCATCAAAATGGCAACCATGGGATCTGGAAAACAGGGTGCATTTGGAATAAAGCAAGTACATTACAAGGGACTGCAAGAGGGAGCTGGGACAGTTCAGCCTCAAAAAGAGACAGCTGACAGGGGACCTCACCAATGCCTATAATTATCTGAAGGGAGAATGTCAAGAGGATGGAGCTGGGCTCTTCTTGGTGGTACCCAGCAACAGGACAAGAGGCAACAGGCAGAGACTGATGCACAGGAAGTTCCACCCGAACATGAGGAAGAATTCTTTACTGTGCAGTGACCACACACTTGAAGAGATTGTCCAGAGAGGTTGTGGAGTCTCCCTCTCTGGAGATACTCAAAAAGTGTCTGGATGCTATCCTATGCCATGTGCTCTGAGATGACCCTGGGATGAGCAGGGAGATTGGACCAGATGAGCCACTGTGTCCCTTCCAACCTTGCCCATTTGTGATTCTGTGAAGAAAGCCATGTTATGTGAAGAGTAAACAAGAAAGATTTATCTTTTTGTGACAACTGTGAAAAAGGATCAAAATTAGGAATATGCATTATCATGAATCTAGGTAAAGTCTCCAACTGTCGAAGTTCAGTAAGAGGGAAAATTTCAAAGAAATTTTAAGTCTCAAAATTATGAAGCACACAAACTTGAATTAAATTCTTTGTGAACAATATTAGATGCATGAATTAAAAAAAAAAAAAATCCTGTATAAGAGTCCAGTTAAGGGAGTGAGGGAGGAAGGGGGACAGGGTAGTATACAGCAATGACAGAAATCAAAATTTGTTGAATTAGACTAGGCAAATACACAATTGTATTAATGTTACAGGATAGTCTGTAAAAAATGTATGCAATACCTAGTCTGTGCTTATATAATTGGCACTGAAGCAGTAACAGTTTTCAAACTAAAACTCTTTAAAATGTGAGGAAGGGACAAAAAATGAAAACTTGGGGTTTAAAAAATATTTGACTTGAGTTGAATCAAGAAACATGAGGAAAGGATTCATCAGCTACAGAGATAAAGAAGTTATCACAAATGAAGCATGTTATTTTCCTTTTTTAATTTTCCTTTTGTCCTGGTAGTAAAGATTATTTGCTATTAATAAAACCAATACAATAAAACCTTCAAATTGGTGAGCACAAGCAATGCAAAAGGAAGGGTCTGGAAAAGCTTGTGTTGACCAAGGAAAACTAAGAACTGGGAGTACAGTGGAAACCGAAGAAATGTGCAGGGTAAAACATGCTAGATTTTCTATTTATTTTTTAAAGTCATTTTCCAAAATAGAGACATTTCCAAATACTTTTGCTTGTCAAGCCAGACTTGAATGCAAGCTATTCTCTGGACACAGCGATGTCCCATGACAACTTTTCCATGCAGCATCAGTAAAGAACTAGAACGCCTAAGCCAATGGCTGTTGCGTGATCCAAACCAAGGGAATTCATTAAAATGGAAAGGACTATGTTTTGAATAATTAATTAACACAACAGTAAAAATAATTATAAATGCATTCTAGCATAGCGAAATACCAAATAGTATGAAAAATAAGCTGTAAGGCCAAGCACAGGCTTAGTGCAATGAGCACAACACTTGATGTGATTATAGAAACAAATTAATTTATTTCAAGTCTGAATTTAGTGTCTACATAACAAATGAAGCATGTTTTTTTTTCTTTTTTTCTTTCTTGGAGAAATAAATAACATGAACACTATTCCAAGAATTTTGAGACATTCAAATTTGAAATGAACTATGACATTTTGACATTTATATCACATTGAATATGAAAAACAACAAAGAATAGGGACAGTAAAGTATAATTCATATTTGAAACAGCAGACTAGGAAAGGAACAGTGATAAAACAAAACAAAACCTGCCAATGTCTTCAATATTACCCAATCTTCATTGTATTTTTGAAGCTTCAGTGAAACCATCAGTGCAAAACTGTATATAACCAAACATCCCAAATTATTGTCAATTTTGTAAGCTGAATTTCTTTTGTGCCTCTCTGAAAGCTTTTTTAAATTAGTTTAATTGTTAAGGACAGTTATTCTTCAGTAAAATGAAGCTTTTAAATACTTTATCATTTGTCTCAATATGTTGCTAAGCCTAAAATGATTTTCAGTTGCTTTGATTAAAATATTTTCTACTGTGCTGAAAACCAACAAAATAAAATGCCTTATCACTGTGGAATTTTTATAATTGCTTCAGAAAAATAAGCTTTGTGTTAAAGCCATGCTTAACTTTGCTTTATGCACAACAGACCTGTGATTGCTCTGTGATTGCTCTTGGTTGTGGTTTAACCCCAGATAGCAGCCAAGAACACCTGAGGAACTCACTGCCAAAGGACGCTGTTGCTGCTTAATGTTTTTCAAGAAGAAAATGGATGACAACATAAAACAAAGATATGCTGATGGTTATTAACTACAAAGCCACTTCTTCAAGTGGTTTCAGAATCAGAAAAAATAATTGCGGCTATGAAAGGAGTACTGTCTATGTTTGCACACTGGTTTGGCTACTCCACAGGCAGCTGTTTACAGATGGAGACAGTACAGTAAGACATTATGGCTATTCTTATGGAAGCTCCAGTCTTCCAAATATTCCCCTAATTTTTCTAGAGTTCATGGTCTCTTCCCTGCCTTGCATATTGTTTCTTGGGCAATGGTCAAGCACCCCACAGCCACGGTGCCTCCTGACAGGGGAGGTATTTCTCCTGTCCAGACTGCTGAATGGTGATGGTGACCTTCAACTCAAACACAGACCCAAGCCATGACAGCCACACACCTCCATGTCCTGATACAGCAGTCAAAGAGCACTGCAAGCCTCTGCTCAAGCAGCACTGCCTATCACCCTGGTCTGTATCTCCTCACGTGAGCACAGAGTCCCAGCAGGGAAACTGCTGCCATACTCATCTTCAAAGCTCTTCAGCTTTCTGCATAGTGCAAAGCCAACCAAGGCCAAACTGAGCTCTCTGCCCAGTGCCTGGAATGCTCTTCTTGAAGGAGCTTTCCTGTCACCCCCAGTTTTGCACACCTCCTACCCCACTCAACCTGGACCCTCAAATAAGGAACCTACCCAGGCAGGCAATACTGGATGTTTCAAAAACCTGCTGGATTGCTCCCCGTGCCGCTGTTCATCCTGACTGTGTTTGGCTTTGCCAAACTCTATCTTTGTAGTGCCATGGCTTGATATTGCCTTGTGAACCAGGTTCAGTCCACAGACCAATTCTGGCCATTAATGGCTTGCACAACTGAAGGTTGGTGCACATGAAGGAATCACCAACCACATAGAAGTTTATCTTATCAGCAACAATCCCTTTATTCTCTTCCAAGAGAAAGCTGGGGAAAATGTGCCGTTCAGCAGAAGCAATACATAAGAGGTGCAGCAGAGCCAACAACTTAGTCAGCAAGGACAGAGGGGCAGAGACAGCCTATTCATTTTATACAATGGAAGAAATAGGGCAGAGGGGAATACTGTGCCAAGGAAAGGTTTAACTTTATTATCAATTCACACCAAAATAATTTCATTCCTCAAAAGTGGGTAGAGATTTGGGTGAAAAAATACAGTCTGGGTTGTATGCTTTGGGTGACTAAAGTTGGGGTACTAAATCTAATGCCAAAGCCCAAGTGACCTGAATTTCAAAGACACAGAGATCAGTTATCATTGGAGTAGGCTGGGAAGCTGAGCACCAGATTTTACAGCAATGAGAAATATTGCTTTGGAGAAAGTATTTATTTAAGAGGAACATATTTCCTATTACCATTATCAAGAGCTGGATCATAAATGGCATCAGTCAGAAAGCTGACTAACTGCAAACCTCTCAGCTGTGGAAATCTCAGGCTGCTTGAGTGGCTTTATAAGAATTTGCTCAATAGTTTTTCTAAAAAAATGAAAGATTTTATGAAGATTGATAATTGGTACAATTTTAACTAATTATAAATAAGGTCGCTGGCAGCCTTCAAAAGCAGTTCTACAAGATGTATCCTCATGAAAGTATGCAGTGATAGCTGGAAATTCAGCCCTCAAAACCAGTCAGCCATGAACTGTACAAGCACAGATGAAAACTTTAGACCGTACAACTCCATGAGAACAGTGCAACAGTGGTTCTTTGTCATCCTCCTTTTGTTTTTTGTCCATCTGTGCCACAAGCTGTATCAAGGATCTCTCTAGGGCAGGAATTGTATTTTAATTACATACACAAGGCTTATCGTTGCAGGTCCCTTGTCTTGCTTGGAGCTACATGTTCCTCTAACACATACTAGAAACAGGAGAGGCAACAGCGTCTGTCTGGATTTGTGACCAGGCTTTCCCACACAGATACCCTCTTATCGACATCGGTCTAAGGTGACAGGTTGAGCACGTCCAGGACCACCGCACTGTGCATCCATCCTACATGGATGCACATCAACCAAGCTGTGTACAACATGGGCATCCAACTACTCTCCATGCAGTGGACCAACTGCATGGGACCTTGTCCTGAAGAACTTGCAGAAATTCTTTTCAATCATTCAAAGTTTATCTTGCAAGGCCTCTCACCTTCTTCTTCCTAAGAGGAGACTTACTTTTTTTCTTGTTTTGCTTGTTTCTTATTTACTACTCAAAATGACTGTCTAATGTATTGCTTTATGTGCATTTACATGACAGTGGACTGATACATTTTACCTTTCATGAGGAAAAACCCCCAGTATAATCCCTACTTCTGGCAATATGTTCAGAACCAGAATGTCTGTACACATTGAGAACAACGGCAAGTAACTACGGTCTGCTATGATCTTTGGCAACAACAGCATTTTTCCTACTAAAAGATAGAAAACACACAGATGAATGGTCCTGTGAGCTATTCATCTTGTATAAAAAACATGTGGAATGATTTTTAAGGCAATTGGTTAAAATGGCAACAATACCAAAAGCTGCATTTTCATTTAGAGGATATAACATTATTTTCTACATTGTAGCTCATAATACCCAATTCTCCATGCAGCACAGAGTCTGTTCTTGTTTGCATGTGGCTATCAAGGGTATTTTGCAGGGGAAGGTTTTGATGGATCCATTCTACACAATGGCAATGTGTAGAATGTGTTTCTCACACCGTACAAAGCTACTGAGTAGGTATTTTCAGGAACTATTGCTATTCCACTAACTGCTCATGCCTTCAAGATATCCAATTATTGTTCCAATGAAGCAAAACGCTACTGATAAAAGGTATGTAAAAGTAGTAATGACTGTGATAAATGTTGTCAAGCAAAGACACCAGTAAATGAGGTTATGCAGTAACATAAAGAGATACCATACTGGTGTGACAACCCCAAAGTCAATAGGGCTTTGCCAAAATGAGTATCACCCTGTATCTCCACTCGTAAGCAATCACACCATAAAGAGGTGTTTATCACTATTTTAAAGCAGCCACATAAATTCAGAACTGCAGACACATTAAAGAGTGCTGCATAGTTTAACACGCGGATGAACAAGTGATTAGACTTGTTTGTTTGTGGATTAAATGCCTATTAAAAAAAAGGCTTTTGTTCAGTGTGAGAAAAGGGAAAAAAAACCCCACAACAGTTTTCTCACATTTGCACTTTATGCTGCAAAAAATTAAAGGACAATGAGATTATGCTTTAATTTTCAGTACAGCCATGCCTGCAGGATTTTGGAGAGCCTTACTAGAGAATAGCAAAATGCAGTGCATCAAAACAAGAATTTTCAGGACTCTCTTGAAATCTGGGAAAACATACACATCATTTAAATTTTCAGGTTCTTCAGTGAAAAGAATATAGTCACATTCTAAAGAGGTTTATCACATTCTAGCTGCAACATCTCTTCCTTGCCAGGTCATGTGAATATACTAATGAATAAAGCAAGGGATACTCCAATTCCTTGTCTTCTTTTCTTGAAGGAGAGAAAAAGACGATCTGAGTCTGTATAAGCTAGAACTAATCCACCACCACAAATACTTTGTCCCTACCCCCAGACTTTTATCCTCACCAATGGAACACATTGCCCTCAATGACGGTTCAGTTTCATGGACTCTGAGACTCCTTTTTTAAATTTCATTAAGCAATGGGTAACATTTCCAGCAACATCATAAAGAGTGAGAATTTTTTTTTCTCACAAAATAAGTATCCATAACAAAAGTGAATTAGTCGTATGTGAAGATGGAGACTTTATATAATGGGGAATAAATTCCAAGTATTATAATGGAGGCAATAAGGGGAAAGGAATGATACATGGCAGACTAGAAAGAAAGGCAAACCCCCTAATTTAACCTTTCACTTTTTAATATTGATACACTTATTTTATATGGCTACTGTGCATATATTATCTTCCTCAAATACATGTATTTAATCAAAAGAGGAGGAGGATAAAGAACATGAGCAGAAAGAAAAGTGGAGATACTCAGGTGAAACTTCCATCCTCCATTTACATTTCATATCACGGGTTTTATCATATTGATAGTACAGTCAGATATGTAAGGTTGAATATTGTGTTTTCATAGAAAATCCCAAAAAAGATTCTGAGACAGAACAAAGATCTTAATAGATAAAGTATATATGTGTAAGTGTAGGAAAAAATTAAGTGTAGGGAAAAAAGCCGGGAAACCAAGATGACAACAGAAGAAAACAGTACACCTACACCACTGCACTAGCCAGGATGTGCCACAGCACAGTGGACCCAAAGTTTCCTCAGTAGTCTGACAAGACTCATTAGCATCTCATAATAAAGCAAAGAGTATCAGAGGTTCTGGAAGAACACCATTTGAATGGTTTCAAATGAGTGAGTCATTTTATCAGCTCGCATTCTGAAAGTAATGAGGCTATTTCAGTCCAGCTAAAAGTGAATAAATCTGTAGCTGCCCCCAAAAATCTATCATGCTTCCAGAATAAACTGCAGAGGGGATTTAAGTGTTCCTGTCAAGAATATAAAGCCTCTGTGGCTGCACCCTTTCTAGAGACATTTAATTAAGTATTTTTCAATTGCACAACTTGATTTTTCCTGCCTGCCCACCAGTGAGGAAAGCACATCACAGCCTGGCAAGGAGGAGGCAAGATGAGAGGAGCTGCTTCCCCCGCACTCAGTGTTACTTGGTTCTCCCTAGATCCCTCTGCTATCCTTTTCCTTTGTGTTAAGAGGACAACTTCAGAAAGCCCGACAACATAATAAAGCTCGGGAAAGACAAGCCCACTATTACCACTGTAGAAAATAAAACACAGATTAATGTCACTAAGGCATATGTCAGAAGAGATAATAATGATGCGTACAAATGAATCTTCTCATCAGGAGAAAAGAATGTAAGCACCACCAAAAACTGAATAATAATTACATACAAATCAAAAATTACATTGCCAGCTGCTAAGTACACATTATTCTCCCAGATTACCGAAGGGTTTGTTTTCCACTTTTTCCCTTAAAACTTGCTAAGTCTTCCTTTTCTATTCAAGTGACAGAAATTATAAAGTAGAGAAACAGGTGCTTGCACTCCCTAGGAAGACAAATGCTACCACCATCGGATAGCTTGCTGCTTACAGCTCTAACTACCCATTGTGCCACGATGATCTTCATTGCAGATGTGCAATGAAGGCTTTTTTCTTGTTTCAGAAAATGGTTTTTCTGAGTCAAAACACAGAAAATAGTTATAATTTGTGATAAACACTCAGTTTCCACTTTCTGAAGCATTTACTAATAATGTGCCACACACTTTTTATGTCCCTCTCTTACTTCTTAAGATTTGCATTTCTGCATGCTCTAACTACTGATGTTATAGTAAGACTCAAACACAGAGCAGTCACATTCCATAAATACAGTCATGCCCTCCCCATCTCAGTCAATGAGAGTTTGGCATATTAAATCATACTTTGGTTGTATTTCTCTGATTGCAATCTTCCAAAGACAGAATACAAGATCAAGTACCACAATCACACACTTCTTGAACTAATAGTTTATTTTACTGTTCTTTTTTAACTCGACTTCATATCCTGAAGATATAACTGAAGACAAGCATCAGAGAGCTTCTAAGCAATTTTACTAAAGGCACGTAATTAAAAATATTCCATCAAGAAGACAAGATCTAACATAACATATAAAGAATCAAGAAATGTTAACTTTTACTGATATTACATTTTATCCAGAAATTGATTATCTGCATCCTGTCTGTCAGCTGGATAAGACAAGATTGTATTACGGAAATAACACAGTAAGAGTTTGCATTAAGTAGTCAAGATGCTAGAAAAAGTTAGACCATTTATGACATGGACTAGAGAATTGCTTTTTCCTTTACATCTCATATTAGAAATCACTATAATCCTTTTAGGAGTCTGTAGGTATGGAGGCACATAAATCTTTCCTCTTTACATTTTACTGCATATGACCTATGAATTATTTCCTCTGTCCCATAAATATTACAATCTTCCCATCTATATTATTATACCATTCTAATTCTAAAGTACATATATGTTATTTAATAGAAAGGATTATAGTAAACAAGAATAATCACCACAAATAAAAGCTAAGTAATAATTAGGGTAACAAATACATCTGTAAAGTTTATAAGACAGCCTGACTAAAAACAGCACTTCTGGATGAATGTTAGTATGCCTTTTTTGCCAGCAACACACAGAAGCATGAGGTATTTTCATTTATTTCCTTCACAAGAGTGCTGAATTTTAAATTCTTCCTAACAGTACTTAGGATGCAATCATGCCTTTTTTGACAAACTGCTAAAATCATGACAGCGTTCTTAGCAGAAATTGGCAAAACAACAAAATGAAAAAGAATCAACTCATTTTCTGCTGAACATTTATTTTCAGTTGGTCTGTAAAGCCAAGATCAATTTGCTACTTACAATGATTAATAACTTCCTTGTCCTTGACTAGGCACTCTGTAAATTGTTACAGGCAGAGCAGTACATACAATACTGTTAATGTGTCTACTTACTGTGTATTTGTTAATATTTTATTGTCGCTATCTCTCATTTTACACTTGTGAGACATTTTTCTTATTTTCAATTGGATTTTCTCCTATTTGTTCCTGTTGACCTTTGCCCTGACATCAGTGGTGGCTGATAGCACCACTGAGAAGAGCCATCCTCTTTACTCACTCTCATCAAATGCTTTGTTAAGAGTCCGTTGAGCTTTCTCTTACCCAGGTGGAACAGCCCCAGCTCTTACCTTCCCCCTCCCAATGTCAGGTGCTACAAGCCTGTAATCATCTCATGGCCCTTCCCCCGACCTACCATGTCTGTCCATGTCTCCCTCACACTGGGGAGCTCGGGACTGGATGCGGCACTCCAGGTGTGTCTCAACCAGGACGGGCAGAAGGGAAGCCCCCGCCCGGCTGGCAGGGCTGTGCCTGATGCAGCCCAGGAGGCTGTTGGCCTTCTTGGCCACCAGGGCACATTGCTGCCTCCTGCTCAGCTTGGTGTCCATCAGCACACACAGGAACTTTTCTACCAAGCTGCTTTCCAGCTGGTCAGACCCCAGAATAGAACAGTACACTTCTCCCCACATGCAGGACTTTGCATTTACCTCTGCTGAACTTCATGGGATTCCTGTTTGCCCATTTCTCCAGCCTGTCAAGGTCCCTTGGAAAGGAGCACAACCATGTGTTGTATCCATCACTCCTCCCAGTGTCACCTGCAAACATGCTGAGGGTGCACTCTGTCCCATCATCCAGGTCATTAAAGATGTTAAACAGTGCTCGTGCCAGTATCAGACCGTGGGGTATGCAACCTATGGCTGACCACCAGCTGGACTTGGTGGTGCTGATTACAATCCTGTAAGTCTCACAGTTCAGTCATTTTTCAGCCCAGCTCACAGACCACTTATCTAGTCCATACTTCAATAGCCTGTGAGGACGATACAGAGGACAGTGTCAAAAGTCAAGATAAGGAACATCCACTGTTCTCTGCTCATCCATTCAGCTGTCATCTCATTGTAGAAAACTATCAAGGTTGGTGAGGAATGATTTCATCTTCTTAAACTCATGTAGACTGCTCCAAATCACCTTCTTGCCCATAGGATTCTTGGAAATGCTTTCCAGGATTGTTTGCTCCATCACATTCCCACAGACTGATGTGAAGTTAAACAGCCTGTGACTCCCTGGATCCTCCTCATGAGCTCCTTGCAGGCCTCCTATCACAGAAGCCTGCTCTCCTGAGGTCCAGGGTTGTGACCCTGCTACTTGTCTTGTTCCTTCCTTGTAAGATCTTGAATTCTTCCTTCTTATGGAAACTGTGGCCATGACTGTTCAATCTTCACATGCCTGCCCAATTCTTTGTCACTGGTAAATGTGAGGTCAAGGAAAGCACCTCCACTCATGAGCTTATTGATCACATGTGTTAGGAAGTTATTATCATCAGTCCACTCCACAAACATTCTGGATTACTTATGCACTGCTGTGTTATTCTTTCAATAAATATCAAGGTGGCTAAAGTCCCCCTGAGGACCAGGACCAACCTCCTGCAAATACGAGGCTTCTTCCAGCTGCCTGAAGGCATCATGCACTGCTTCTTCTTGATGGAACAGTCTGTAGCAAACACCCATCACAATGTCACCTACACCGGTCTGCGTGCTTTGCCTGACCCATAAGCTTTCAGTTGTTGAACCATGCATCCCTGCTGCCCTCTCACATGGAAAGCTGAGCAGCCCCTCCTCACCTTCCCAGAATATCATAATTTGTAATTGCCTAAGCAATTTCTCTTGAGACAAATTCATCCATAAAGTATTTAATCTAGAGTGCTTACTGAATTAGCAATTCTTAAGGACCTGTGTGGTGCTGGTAAATCTTCAGTATTCATAATCAAATCATATCTAATACCTATAATGGGCTGCAAGAGCTCTTCAGCAATAGGTGAGAAAAAGGTAAATTTAACCAAAGACAGGTGTAACTTGCCTTCCTTCTCAGGAAAGAAAACAAGGCAGCAAGTGTTACCTGGAAATAACAATTTGGGGAATTCAAAGCAGTTCCAGTACCTGAACCAACAGGTGTTCTAATTATTTCCTGTTCCTCCTTACGTGAAAGTCAGGAGAGCAGATTTTAATTTGCGTCACAAATAAGACATTCTTGACATGAAGGAGGATATTACCTGTTTCCAGTCATCTTTGAGCAAAAATATGTGACAAGTGGCCTCCTATATACAAAATCATTCTTTTATTTCTCCATCAGCCTCAGTTTTCAATATTTAATAATTTAAGTAATTATTTTTAGTAATTTAGTACTTTTAAGTAATGTATTTGGATCTTATGGGCAATACACTACAATAAGACACTGTCTATGGACAACTGTTCTTGCGGCAATGAGGAAAAAAGATTGGTTTGCTCTCCATTTCAAACAGACCATTTCTGTGTTAGGGGGCAATTCCATTTCTGATACTGACTTCTCTAGCTTAATGTATTTCCAACCCATGTTCTTGGTAAAGTGTTTGCGAAAAGTTAGTTACTGAGATGGCTGGGAGAGTCCTAAAAAGATGAGGGTCTTTTTCCACTTGCAGCTTCCAGCTAAAATGTCCCATAAGAACAATGCAGATAATACAGTATACATACATTTTGCTTTTCTGGAGAAGGCTTTTGGACAGAGACAAGCTTGGGCCCTTTCTCACCAAAAATATTACCAAAAATATTCAAAACACTCTGAACCTCTTAATGGTTGGGGAAGATAGAAATTGATCATGCTTTTAGGACTGACACTGATATGACACTTGAAACATTGCAGATTACAGTGTAATTTGCCACAACTCATCATTTGCCAACTGGCTACACATATTTCTTCAGTATAATCCATCCTCCACTGTGTCCAGCAACTAGAAAGAGCATTTATGTAGGGCACTGCCAGAGTAGAAGTCCATAGTGCTCCATCTTTGCAGGCACAGATCTGAACACAGGTAAATGAGTATTTTGACTAAAAATGGACCTGCTGCAACTGAATAAAAGCTTACACGCTTTCTTACTTCAGCTCTCTCAATCACAATAATAATTTCATGCTGTCTCTGACACACACCTTAAATGCCACATCATACAAACTATCTCCTGAAGTTTACATATAATCTTATCTTCTTTTTTGCTTGGATTTAGCTAAGACTTCTAGGGTTGCTTTAAGGAAATTTTCTTTAGTAGATTAATTTAAGAGCTGAAATTCCACTGGGTTGCAAAAGCTTTGTCTTTGAATTTAATGTGCATGGACAGCAAATCTGCAGGAGTTTCTCTCAACAATAGCAGGCTTATTACTTTCACTGTATTTCTGAACATCACACAAGAAGATGATAGGGAAAGCACAGACTCACATACTGCATCCTGGAATACACAGCATCTATTAGACTCTCATTTGGGGATCTTCTATTCCAAAATCTCCTGATTTCAACCACATATCAGTCCACCATTTGTCTAACCAACTATTTCATGGCTCAAACAGTTTGGGTCCCACATATAGAGTATGAAGGTCATTTCAACACACTAAATGAGTGCTCTGTTTAAGAAGCTCATCTATGCTAACCGTGCAAGATGCAACCAGGCAGCCTGTTCCCAGGCCTGCAGCCACACTGGGAGCTACATGCACAGTAGGTTTCTTTCAAAAATACACCTAGAAAATCCTTTGACATTCGTGTATCACAATACCATTTGTTCTGATTCTCAGTGTCAACTCAAATTCTCAAGATTTCTTTTGATTTGGAGTACACAACTACTTGAATATTTTCTCACAACACCTTGTCAAAGCACTGGCTTACAATACTTCCCAAAAATAAGACTTACCATCATTTCAGCTGATAATTTTCTCATCTTTTACCCTTGCAGGCTCATCTTCAATGTTAGCAGAGCTGAGTGTTCAGCTTATGGACCGTTCCTCTACCTGAAGATAACTATAGTGATCTCCTTTGTGGGTGCTGCTGTTAAAACCAGCCTAAAAGAAACAACTGCAACTCATTAGGGAGTACTTTGCAGTCCACTAGAACTACTGGGATGCATCTTCTGCAATACCCAGCTATGCACTGTCTTGAAGGGTGGTCATGGTCATTTAGCTGTTCCTCATAGGTTGACGCTTGTTAATGATGGGAACAGCACTGAAAAGTAGGTCAAGAACAACAAAACTGAGGAGAAGAAGGATATTCAAGAGGGAATTCTGTTCTCCTAAGCATATGCAAATGAGGGTGTTAGCAGCTGTGGCATCCAAAGACTATAGTGTGGGGAAAACCAAGAAAAACCAAAAAGTAATCTTCCGGCTGTAGCCACAAAGGAATTTATCTGTGTTATTCTCTACTATCTGCATTTTACAAGCAATCACACAACTTCAGTGCTACTGTTCCTACCTTCATTATTAAAAGCATGTGTATTTTATCAAAAATTGGTTCTCTAAAACAGACTTCTCTCTATGACCTGAAGAACAATTCACTGACTGCTATGAGCCCAGCTCTGGGATACACAACTGAGTTAAAACATTGAGAGCAAAGACAAAAACACAGTTTCTAACCTTTATGGGGAGTACTTGGAAAACAATTTTAGCTGTCCAGAGATCTGAAAGTTAGTTTACATACCTACACTGTGTGTGTGTTTGTGTGTGTATATATATATATATCTCCATCTCATGTCCACTCTGCTTACTTGGGGGGACAGGCACAGATTGCTCCCCCATAAAAGTAGTTTTGGGCATCAGCTATGCTTCCAGAAATACATAGCACAAGGGAACAACCACTTCTGGAAGCATCTTTCCCATTTGGACCATTTCTAAAACTGCTACTCATCAGGGCTAGAATGAAATCAGGTGAACATTTAGGAAGATCTTCAAGGAGATGAGGACAAAAAGGGTGTCTGTTGGCTTCTCACACAAAGTAGAAAAGGAGAGTGGGATGGAAACTTACTTTGGTTTATAGGTTTACTGCACAGTTTGACCTGGCAAATGCAGAACATGACCCTGTGGAGCTGGGGCAGCTCCCATGTGCTGTGGGGAGGAAGTTTTTTCTAGAGCACCAGTTAATATGATGCTCTCCTGTAGCTTAATCAGCTCTGGTGACTCATCTCCCCTCTCAGTTCCTGTATCTGAAATTTGGGAAGCAGGGACAAAGGTGACTAAAAGGAAAAATGCTCTGAGGAAATGAAATTAATCCCAGAGGATTTCCTGACATAAGAGTCTTTCAAGGCACTCTGACATGCTCTCGGGGCAAAATGACTGTCACGCCTGGCAGTCAAGGCTCAAGCAATGCCTTGGCGATGCTTCACGCTCCAGTGGAACGCATGGCTGCGCTTCGCGGGGCCTGGGCATGCAGCTGGCACAGCTCCAGCTCTGCCTGCTCCCTCTCCTCACAGGGAGGAAGGGGACATGCTGCCTTCTGATGTATTTATATTTCCTACCTATTTTACATACATATGTGTTGATAATATCTAGATATATGCCATTTATACAATTATATATGTAAGAAGGAAAACTAACAATTAAGGGTCAGACTTCAGGGGAAACCCAGGGTACAGCTGCATGAATGAGAGCAAACAGACCCAAGCTCACCTTGCTCTGCTCTATTTGCTATAGAGGATAGAACTTCCTTTTTATGTCAATTTTCACAGTATTTTGAACTCTCTCCTAATTTTACAGCAAAGGTTGATAAAAACAATGACAACTAATGAAGTGGTTATAAAAGAAAACTATATAAAGTAAGTTATGAGTGAAAATAAAAATAGCGAACAATGATCTTCAGTGTTTTAATCCCTGTTTTACTACTCTGACAATCTCATACAAACATGAAAATGTTTACAAACATGGATGTTATTGCCAAATTTCAGCAGAGCAAAATAAAAATATTTTGAGCATCTTTGCATTATCGGAAATTCTAGCAGAGTAAGGCTTAAAAGAAATTCCATTTTTCCTGCAATTTCCATTTTAGGCTTTTTAAACAGGCATATTGCAACACTTAATTGCTTCCTTTCTTAATGCTCAGTGTTACATCCAGAGTTGAGACATTTTCCAGTAAATGAAAAAGAACATTTCCCATAGCCACAAAATGCTTTCAAAGCCTCCAGTGACAGCACAGTTTCAGTGATAAAACAATATGGTTTTGTAGCACACAACTGCCTTTATTGCACTCTATTAATTCTTGCCCACTGACAATACAATCACCCTGCATTGTTTGGATCTACCAGCAGGTGATGAGCACATATTGAATGGAAGAGCAGTCACCAGCTACCCCAGAAAAGGGAAGTGGTGGGAGCTCAGTGTTACAGCTGGAACAAAAAACATCTCTGTATTTGAATTACATTTAATAAAATATACAAAATAATCTCTAACTTAGTTTTAATTTGAAACTTTCTGAAGCTCTGGGAAAACAATGTTGTGTATAAAACTCATGGTGTGACAGGATGCATGCAGCTGTAGGGTAAAAAGAATTCTTTAATTACTTTGGTATGTTGACTACCAAGATTAACTATGATCTTTGCAGAAGCAAATACCATATCGCTTACTTACTTCAAAGGCCTCCTATTCAGGCCATGTTTCCTTTGCACACTACTAATATAAGATTATGGGCAATGATGTTTCTAAAGAACCATACAGACTCTGAGAGAGAAAAATTTTGCTCTGAAAGAATCATAGCCCCCACAAACCTACTGCCTTATAATATGCCTTTTCAAGGCCAGTGTCTTTTTTGATGCTGGACTTCTGATTATTTTGATCATTTAGAAGTACAGCCTCTCATTTTTCCCCCCAAGACTTTTCAAGCTGTGCAATTCGACTGTCACTTCTCACAAGAGAAGCTGTGGGAAATACCTAAAGAATACAGCCTGGCAGCTTACCTTGAGTGACTCGAGTCCTCAAGGAACCAATGCTGTCTATTCACTGGGAGCCCTAGTAGCCCTCTTTAGACTATTACAACCCAAATCCTCTCAATACAGCATCCCCACTGCCCAGAACACCTTCCCTCAAGCACCAGCTTGAGCCACAAGCTTTTGAAAAGCCCACTACCAAACCTTATGTTCCAGAGTCCTTTCTGACCTGTATACCCCATGATTATATGGCAACTACATTACCCAATATTCACTACTAATGTGACTTCTTTATCATAATGCATCAACTGTGTGCCTCTCTTGAATGCAGGATTATTATAAAGAAGCTGGAGTAAGTGTTCAGTGATTCAATGTTGTTCTAGAGAACACTGTAAGACACTTTAGACAGTACCCTGTTCCGCATATAAATGGTTTTTAAATCACCTGAGTGATTTCTTTCCTCCCAGAAGGCTAGAAGGCTTTTCTTGAACTATTTCAAATATGTGCATGTGTACAGCCACACACTGTCATCCACTGCAGTACAGGACTACCAACAACAGCACACAACCACAAGAGAGATCTCTGCTTATGCACAAGATTTGCTGCTTTTCCATGACCACAGTCATGGAAAAACATGCTACAAGTTGCAATTTCAGTTAATTTGCATCACATATAGCTGCTATTGCAAATTTCTTGCACTACCATGTCTGAGGCCTTGAATGATCTATGCGCACTTGCACATGTGAGTAAAATGAGACATTCTATCATTTTAATCCTCCTTCACAGGACAAGCACACCTTGAATGACCACATGAACAGTTAAATGTGCAACTAGATACAAGAAATACACAGAAACCAGCAAGGCAAATTCTGTGATCCAATCTCCCTGTGCTAAATGCACCTCTCTGCAACTCTGGCATCTTCCTTGCAACATCTGCTATTCCAGTAGAGCAGCACAGAGAAGCCAGGGCGGAATGACAGTGGGAATTAAAGAGCCAGCCCTGTATCTTTGGGCTCAACTCTGAAAAGAAGAAAAGCAACCTCTAAGAAAGATGTGGGTGTGGGTTAACTCATCAAAAACACTCCTTTTATCCACTGCTTGTAAAAAGTCCAAGATGAAGAATTTGCAATAAGAAGGTTCAAGAGGTAATGTGCCTTCTGGAGCACCAGCACTACTGCTACATTACAGATCCCACTGTGTTAATCATTAAGAGCCTGGAAACTCATGTTGAGAGAGAGGTATGACAGCAACACATAGATATAGTCACTGACATTTAATACAGTCACTTTGATTAATTATTAAATCTCTAAAATGAACTTGGTGCTTGAAATGGCATCTCAAAGGATCCAATGTTCCCATTAGCAAATTAACTTCACTCTCAACAATTGGCATTAGTTGCTTGGAAACAATTATTTTAGACATCTAAGTACACTTCACTTAATCTATACACCCCCAGTCTGGCTTCCCCACAACCCTGCTCAACAGATTTACATATATTTGGTATTCCCTACATAGCTTGACATTCAATTTTTAAAAATAGTATCTTTGCAGTCACTGAACCTACACTTAACTTCATTCATTATGCCCAGCCATTTTCCAAGTCGAAAGCATGAAGATTGCTCAGAAAGATAATTAAAATTGTATACATTTTATATACATATAAATACATATAAATACATTAGTAAGTATTTCTCACATACACAGAATTTTTACTTGGGATCAAATATATGATGAGGAAAATAAAATATTCAGGCTAGGCAGTCAGTACAGGAAAAGGCTGTACATCAAAACACCAAGTACATCTAAGGCGAAAGTTCAATAATTGCAAAGCATTTTTGTTTCCCTTAATAGGTGTCTTTGAAAAAAAAAATATACACACAGTCAATATTTAGCCAGTATTAACTAGACAAGCAAAAATTCACCACTACAAGCATTTTACAATTATAAACAAAGAGTAAATACATCTTGCTGACAAGAAGAATTAACTATTCTTTGTTTTCTTCCCCACTGTTTTCAGAAAGACCTTATTTCTCCTATAAATGATTTAAATGCTTTGCAGGAAAGTACCAGTTAGATGAGTAAGTGTGGGATCTGATTTGGCCCAAAAAAAGCTAAAACCAGGAGCAGCTGCATCACTGGTGTCCACCTACGAAGAGGGCTTTCAGGAGAGGTGGCGAGGGAGAACTGGGGCTGGGATGCAGCCTTCAGCCTACACTTCATGAGCAGCGCCAGAAGCCCCACAAGCCCAAGTATCCACCTGACCTGAACAGCGACAGACCAGCTTAATGCCAGAGCTCTTGAATCTGGGCTTCCAGCAGCATTTAAAGCCAAGAAAAAACCCAGTAGATCCCACATAGCCCCTTAATAGACAAACAGAGGAGGTGGCTGATACATTGGAAAGAATCTCTGGCCTTCTACTGTATACTGTTCCTGTCTGATATGCCAGTGCTCTAAACATGGTATTTCATTTATAACACTCATCAGTCTCACTCGAGGGTGTATGTGAGCCAGTCAGATTCGTTTTTCTAGAAATAAATCTCATTCCCTCACATTTTTTGAGACTGGTTTCAAATTAAATGAAGTGAGGAAGTGAAAACAAGTCTTCAATACTTTACAAGAGTGGTGATCCCATAGGTGGCTTAGTAAAAACAACTTTTACAACACAGAAACACTGATGCAATATTTTCAGGCAACTTTAGTCTTAGAATACTTGAAAAACAAGTTGTGGACAGTCTGACATTTTAAAATAATTTTGTAACTTTGCATCTCTGAATGGCTCCCAGAGTTAAAGGTTATCCAAAAGTCACAAACCCTTTTCCCAGAACAGACTCACAATCTCGAGATTGACACACACTGTTCTGTACAGAAAAAAAAATACATTGGGGGGGGGCTATCTATTTGTTTCCATTTGCACATTTAATAAAATCCTATTTAGACAAAACTGTTCTTAGCCTTCACATTCATCACCATGTCAAGATAAACTGAAGCTCACATAGAAATCACACATTATTTTGTCTTCAGTAGGACTGTGTATGATGTACCCAAGGCGAAGGCAGACTAAGGCCGGACTTGGTGCTAGAGGTATGTCTAGGAAGAAAGTACTTTTACCTGCTATGGAGCAGATATGAGCATGGGCAACGTTTAAATTACATATCAGGATATCTTTCTTCACTGACACTGTGAAGCATTGGAACAAGCTGCCCAAGGAAGTGGTGAAATCACCATCCCTGGAAGTTTTTGGAAAGCCATCTAAATATGGCCCTTGGGGGCATGGCTCAGTGGTGAGCTTGGTAGTGTTAGGTTAACATTTGGACTCGATTATCTTAGAGGTCTTTTCCAACCTTAATGAAATGGAGACGGACACTGTCCTGTCTCTGGCACCTCCTCACCCAGCACCTCTGCTCCCACCTGAAACTGAACTATATAGACTATCAGTGAAGTAAAAAAAAAGATGACACAAAGTTTTTCCTACATTTCAATCATTCTTCAAGAAATGACAGGGTAAGATTTAATTCACAATTAATCACCAAAAAATAGAAAATATCAGGAAAAGAAACTGCTGGTGTCTTCACATGCCAAGTGCTGTCCATCAGATCCTGAGCAGCATGGAAGTATCAAGCCCAGGGAACAGCCAGGCAGCCTGCAGACAAGCCTGGGAAAGAGGTATCCCCAACACACTCAATACAAAAAAAAGTCTTCATGTCGAATAAATACTTACTTCCTTATATCCTATGGCAAAATACAGAGTCAAGAAAATAATTTTCAGATAAAAACCCAAATATGTTTGAAGTGGTTTTGGAAATGTTTGAACTCTTGAGGATACAGGAACTTTGCCTGTTAGGGAGATGGCCAATTTTTCCCCCTCCACAATTCAAACAGGCTCACTGAATAGAAATGCAGCGTTATCTACACTTAAGGAGCAGCGTAAGGGAATTTTGTACATGCTGCTCTTGAAGTAAGTGCAGAAAAGCGAAAAAGTAATTCAAAAATCAAATCATGATTCCTGAAACATATATATGCACACACACACACACACAGACAGAAATATCTGAGTTGAAATATCTGAGTTAGATATCTGAGTTGAAATTTCAGCATCAAGGGTTTTTTCCCCTAATAGCTGCTCTCCCAGGAGAAGCTCAGAAGAAGTAATGCCCATGCCTGTTCCCCCCTGCCCCATGGATGCCAACAGGACTCTTATACAGCAAGGGCACTCACACAGTTCTGCATTAGACTTAATGTCTAACTGCAGACACAGAGACCAAAGCTTTGTACCTTTGTTCTCCTGCTGTAACCCTAAGTTCCAGATGTAAATTATTTATTCTACAGTGACTGCACCTCAAAAGTTTGCTTTGCTGCAAATTCTTCAGCTCCTTCTTTTCACACATCAGAAGAAACAACACTGAGCAAAGAGATCAATATAAACACACAGCTCATCTTTTGACATTTCCAATCTTTCATAACCTACCAAAGAACCTCAAGCTGTCACTTACCCACCCCATGTGAATTTTCTATGTGCACATACAGAAGTGCTTAGCTCCTGTCCAAAAATCAGTCTATGACTACAGCATCCCCACTGGCCTCCCTACTAAAGGAGGGAGGCCATTCATTTGCTTGCATTCTGTAACAGCAATTTGCTTTCATGCAGTAAAGAGCAGCAGTCATATCTTCTATGAAACTCCATATAAATCCATTTTTCACTCAGAGTGAATAAAAACAAAATAAATAAAAAATCACTGTACTTGGCAGGCAATTTAACACATTTAATATTTACTACAATACATCTATCTACTTCAAGTTTTGCTCCAATGGAAGAGCATTTTAGGGTCAGCATCAAGTAAGTTTCACTTTTTGTCTTTCTTTTCCTTCTTTCCCCACCTCCTGCCCTCCAGCAAGCATTACACAGTTTAAAATGATAATATTATTTTAGGTTACAATTTTAAATTCTAAGTGAAGGCTCATGTATAAAAGATATTGGCAAGAAAAAATGGCTTTTCCAAAGAAAAGAAATCAGCAATAAAGTGTATTAATCAATGATTATTGAATTCTGTGCTCCAGGCTAGTGGTTTCTGGTAACACTGGTCCTTCAGAACCAAGTTCTCCTCTTCAGCTTTAATGAACAAGGTTGAAATAATGCGCTGAAATAAAATAATGTAGAACTAATCAACAGACTTTGTTTTTGAAGTCTGAGCAATTTCCTTGAGAACCAAAATGAAATAGAACCACCATGCTTACAAATTCTCTTAGAGGAAACAATACAGATATACTGATCTCTCAGTTAAAAGATGTTTTATCTCTGTCAGAAATAAGTAGAGAGTATAGAAACACAAGACAGACATCAAACACTGTGAAATAACCATTAGAATTACTATTTTGTTCTACCCACACACACCACTTTCTTTCAGGTTCCCAACTACAGACTTATATTGAACCTGTACCAGTGGGACTACTCAAACTAGTGGAGTTAGATGCCCGGCACTTGCAGGACCAAGTGTTTGGTTGGCCTACAGCAAGGCACAGCTGAGACAATACAAAACCTCAAAAAAAACCTCCCACTGTCAGCTTTGCAAATCTGCTTGACAAAATAAACACCAAGCAGAAAAAGTGCAATTACTGCGAACAGATTTTTGAGAGCTTTGTTTTCCATGCAGCAGCTATAAACAAACAAATAAATCTCCCCATGCATTTTAAGCTGCACAGGAAAACACATTAAAACCCAAGACCAGAACCTCTGACTAAAACAGCTGAATTTGCAGATGCAAAGGCTATTTGAACTTCACTTCCTCTGCTTCTTTCCCAGACAGCTTCCTATTCACATTTTTTTGACCTAGCCTTAAGTTAAGGCATCCCCAGCGGCCTTGGGTCAAGCCTAAAGGCAGGACACATGCATCTTGAGCTCTAGACTATGCTGTCACATTTAACAGCTGACTGTCCCCCGGCTTGCTGAGCAGCACACACCAGTCTGTTCAAATAAGTAAGCAGAAAGAGCAGCTGGCAGCCAGAATACAAGTAACTTATGCTTTTTAAAAGTAAACCATGTACTGTAGACCACGAGCAGGCATTTTCCCTTTTGCATTGATAAGACACACACCTCTGCATACACCCTTTCCTGCCTGAATATGATAGAAAGCCTTCCTTGCCTGAGGGTTTAAATGACTGCAAATGACATGAGTTGGCTTTCTCCCCTTTGCAACAATGGTTTGATTTTTATGACAAAACTGCAAGAAAAATCTTTATTAGACTGCAAATTCAGGAGGTACTGTGTGCTATTAACTTTATTTTTTAAGTACTTTTAAGGACTTCAGGATACACAAGGAGAAAGGTGTTCCATGTATGCAATTCAGAAAATACATAGAATTTCCACTTTGGGGGAAAAAAAAAAAAAAAAAAAAAGAGATCAGGAAACAGGGTCACTCAATTGCCCAGGGCCCAGCTGAAGAAAGAACTATATGCATCAGCAGAGAGAAAGGGGGTTGGGGGAAGATAAAAAAAAAAAAAAAAAAGCCGCCAAAGTAGTACACAGTGGGCTGTATCTAATGCCAATATGTGTGTGCTCTCATATCACCTAATCCTTCTCTCCATACCATGGTCCTTGTTATAATATTAGACTGAACTTCAAAACTGGACAAATTTTCCAGATTCCACAAGCTGAATTTAGAAGCCTATAGACAGATAAACCATTCAGTGATCTTCTGGGAAGCACTGATCATTTTCTAACAGTACAATAATCAAGTGAAAAACTCAGGAAAATTCACCTCTTGAACTATTATAGATTTTATTATATTATACTATTATAATATTTTTTAAATATTGTTTGAATCTCAGAGTCTTTTTAAATGCATTTAGCTATGCATTTAAAAAATATAACTTGTGACTAAGAAAATATTACCAGTAATTTCAAGAACAATTTTAACTATTTAGAGAATAGTTAAAAAACTATTTAGAGAATAGTTAAAATGAGAAGTGATCATAAGTGGTTATTAATCACCTTCTGTAGGTTACTCAAAATCAAGTTACATTTTTCTCCTTATTTGTACATGTCCCTATCAGTTGGTGGTAGTTTACATAAAACTAAGGCATAAAGCTGTTGCTATTAACTATCCATTAATTAATCATATAAGACATACTTACCAAGTCATCAAAACTTAAGATACTTTATCACAAAATAAGAGCTCCCTCACCAAAACTACAGTTTCCTTACCTGAGAATCCACCAACATTTTACTAGTGCATGGAATGCAAACATATTAAAGCTGTGTACGAATTAATTCCAATCAATTGCTTTAATAGAATTTTAAAAATTGTCTTAATTGCAATTTTGTGAGAAAGACAGAAGATTTGAGCATTTTCTATATATTAAATCTATTTTCATCCAATAGAGCAGTGTGTTACCTTGGCCTGCTCCTCTACTCACACTGATGTAACCTCCTTAATAATTATGCCATGAGCAACATTTTTGTAAGAGACTTAAATCAACAGCTAATAAACTTCTTTCACTAACTAAAAGGAAGAAAACAACCTCTTGTGAATGGACATGTGGCTGTAGAAAGCTCAATTATCTGCATAAGACAAAGGACCACAAACTCCAGGCTGTAACTAGAACAGCCTTCAACAGTTTTGCTCAGTCTGTGGAAACAATTTGCATGACACAATCTGCCCTATAAAAGCCACAGCCTTTCATATTGTTATAATAGCTTGAGTTCAAAGGAGTAGTGAAGAAAAAAAAAGATACCAAAAACCCCAAAATAAACTAGAAAGGAGCACTACTTTCTACCCACCCAAGAACAATACACGAACACTGTACGAACATTTGCAGCACATAAGTACCAGTTACAAAACAAAACTGTTCAGTGCATTCTCCATCCCTTGTGATATGCTTGGGAGTGGCAGCATTTTAAAAGGGATGGTTGTGCTCTTCCAGCAGACAAACTTTGTCCTCTCTGTTCTCTTGTAGCATAGGGCTGAGTATTCCCTGTCTGAAGCAAACACATATAACAGCTGGGAGAGCAGCCGATTGTTTTCAAAACCTACCACATTCATAAATACACTTCTATTTTTGTGAGATGTTTAGTGTAAACCAAGAAAAGCATAGGTAAATCATAATTAACCTAAGCTTCAGAAGACTTCTCTCTTTTTTCCTGCCAGGGTATGGCAGAAGTGAATGCCAACAGATTTAGAAGTGCTGGGGATGTCTGTGTAACCCCTCTGCAGATCTGTGAAGCCCAGGTGAAATACGGGTCAAGCTACAGAGGGAGCATTTCAGAGACTACCAAAATGTCATTAAATTCATGGAGATTTCAGAGTTCCACCACCACGCTGCACTCTATTTAGTTACTGATGGACAGCTATAACCACCAGCCTGAACAGCTTTGGTTTCTTCACTTCAGAATTTATTCTGGTCTCCTTTTAGCAATGAAAGGGAGCGTAGCATTTTCATGACAAGCCACGTGACGTTCTACCACCACGCAATGGAAAATCCGCGTTCCTACCTTCCAAACTGTAAATGCCACCAGACGTATTTAGATTTACTGACAAGTGACCTGAGCCCTGCTGCTGCTTCTGGCAGTGCTCTGCCATAGATCCAGGCTCTCTCCCAACTTTCCTTCACAAGCATTTTCTCATTTTCCCTAAACTGGGCTGTCAGATGCAACGTCCCTATCAGACAGTGTGGCAAACATCCCTTTTGATTTCCGAGCATTTGGCGCTAATACAGCTGGCACCGCAGCCTGCAGCTACTGCTGCGACTCGTCCCCTGATGACCACACAACTTAAGTGGGCTCCTAAAAACAGAGTGCAGGTAGGAGATCATCAGGGCTTTAAAGTATTTCCTACTCTAACCTACAGAAAGCAAGGGCAAAAAGTGTATATGTCTCTGAATTTAATATATGTTTGCATACCATTCATTTTTTACTGCATTTATTTGTAATACATTGTGAATAGTTTCTTTTCTCTTTTAATAGAGATGCTACCAGCTGACAGAATAGTAACAGAGTGCATTGTTAAGTGAGGAGTTTTACCCTTCTGGGAGAGGGACAATGTTATCAAAATAAAATAGACCTGAGCAGCCACAGAGCTTGTTAAACACATCCAGAGGAAGCATTTGCAAACAGACTTGAAAACAATTTACAGAGTTAATACTTCACATCCTTACTGTGTACTTTTGATTTCACTTTCTTTTTCACGGTTTCATTCAAACAGTATTTCCCCCAGAGCGCTCTTAAATCTTTCTCCTTTCTGCTTTCCAAAGTTTGGCTCTTCTCATGGTAATCTTTCCAAAGATAGGTCACCTCAAGTGTTTCTTATCATCTGTTCCAAGAACCCAGAGACAGACAAAATATAAATCTGGTTCCTCCCTCCTGTGTCCCACAGCTGCCCACAATGTTCCCTCACAGTGTCAGCACAGGGACTGTTACTACAGAATGCACTGAAGCAATACACATGTGATCAGATCCTATGGCCACTCATCGAAATTTACTTCTGCATCTTAACTTCAAGGAGATTTTGGTTCATTGATAGCAAATATTATATCCATAACATGTTGTTATGAAATTTCCATAGCATGCTAAACCCCAAGGAACTGTTGGCTCCATGCTCTCTACTGCATGCATGTGCACACAGACAAACCATTAAAAAAGCAAACTGCAAGTTCCAGATTTAAAAATTTCTCAACATGGCCTCCTTTTGCATATGCATTACAACACAATCTTTAATTACCTGATCTACTTCTTGCATGAGATCTCATTTCATTTAATGCCCAAAAGAAATTATTTTAACTACCTGATGAATTGTTTCAGACCTTGCTTTCCCCTCATTGCTCAAAGTGTAATTCCATACCTTAATTCCCACCCACTATTCAAGCCCTTCTCTCTGGGCATTCATTACTCCCCAAGTTCTTCTGTGGTGCTCATCACAGCATTTGCTAACTCATCAAACACCAATTTATTTCCACAGCATATCTGTGAAGTAAAGGTATCATTAACCCCATCTCATAGGCAGAGAACCAGAGGACAGGGAGATTATTATCATCAAAGGTATGCAAGAATTGTAAGGCTGAAGCCTGAGATGCCTTATGGCTGGATTTTAAGACTACTGAAGCTTATGTAATTTCTGTATAAACAAACCAAACCTCCCTTGGCTACAGCAACTGGTGCCAGACATCTGCAAGTTCATGCTCTTAAGTGATGAAAACGAGGAATGAACCCTGACAGGATTTGGTGCAGCCTCTGCCACACCAGCACTACAGCAAAAGTGATCAGATTCTTCATTAAGGACTCAATTTTATTGAGAGGCCAAATGAAGGTCCTAGAAGGACCCTTAGTTCTGCTGCTTTTTCAATCTGGACTATGAGTCCTCAGAATGCTGATTTGCGTATCATTTCCTGGGTTTCAGAAGGTAACTAGAAAACCCTCTGAACACAATTAGTAGCATTAAGGTGCCTGGGTTATCAGCAGTGTGGTCATCATGGGCCCCAGTACTCAGTCACAGCACAACCCCTGTGCTTTTCTGCTGAAAAACATTACAAAAAGTTGCCTAATAATTTCTTTACACAGATGAGTACCACCATATTTGTCTTACAGAAATAAGACAAACAGTAAGCAGGTGTGTTTATACTCATGACGATGATTAATGACAGCTCCTGTCACGCCCTGCTAACAAAACATAGCAATAGTCAATAAATGTTTATAATCTCATCAGCAGGGGACTTATATTGTTTCTTTCTTCATTCTACTAATTGTTTCAAGACTTCCATTGGAACTGAAGGCCAATATTAAAACTGACACCTCAGTAGTTGCTTCTACCTCTCTCTTTAATCTTAGTTCGTAAAACCTGGTATTTCATTCACATCACAATATCCAAGGGGAAAAATAATCACAGCACTACATGTTCATGACGTTAACCGGCAAAGCCATGATTAAAACTAAGGACTTACACATCATTTCAGGAGTAGGAAGCCCAGATCTCTTTGAATTTCTTTGTCTGAATGTGAACATCTATATTCTAGACACACTAAAATATAAAAGGATGCCAAATTCTCTAAAACACGGAAGTACAACCTTATAACAGCAGCCACTATAAGAAGAGGAAGACCTAGAAGGACTAAATTTCTTCAGCAGGGACAATCAGAATCTTTTCAGCAGGGACAATCAGAATCTTTAGTTATTCAGTCAAGAATAGGACTGGAAAGTAAATGAAAGAAAAGTAGCACAGAAATTGTATGCTCGTGATTGCTAGCAGGGAGAAGTGTTTCCACTTCATGCAAAGAATTATATAACTAAGGTCTCATTATTTCAGTGCCTTCAAATAAATAAGCTGTTTTCCCTCAAGTACTCCAAAGTAATGCTTTACTATACATGCTCTGTGCTGCCCCAGGAGCCTAAGGGCCATGTGTAGAAGAGCCACAAAGGATCATTTTAAAAAAGCAATCCTATTACTAAAAAACTTAAGACTGGCTGTTGCATGACAGTTTTAAGGAAAAAATAAAATTCGGCTTTTGTGGCCTCTTTCACAAATAATGAAAATGTTTCACCAAAACCAGCACACACCCACCTGGCAACAAGAGATGCATTGCTCCAGTCCTGCAGGGAACGCCACAGCCTCAGGTTTAGGTGCCACACTAACAGATCGTGTAGCTGGGGTTCACGCTACCGCAGCACAAGGAGCAACACCAATTTATTATATTTTAATTATATAAACAACATAATGCAGCTACAGCTACTACTCAAATAGACTAAACAACTACAAACACAAGACTCATCCCAAGACTTACATGTTTTAACTAATATAAACCAGAAAAGGGGTAAAATAAGATTTTAATATATGTGTACTTCTTATCAGCTTAAAAAAACATAAATAATATCATGGGAGGCTAAAGAGCTGCTATCAGTCTTGTTTTTTTACCTACTCCTACTAGCTTGCTTGTCTATAAAATGAGGATCGTATATAATTCTTCTCCTCCACTTGGGTTCCACTGGAAAGAACATTTTCACTAGCCACCATGACGAGCAAGATGGTAGATAAATGGGATCATCTCCAAAACACACACATACCTCTCCAGAAATCAAGCCATTCTCTGCAAGAGGATGGTTGTCATGAACCATAAAACTGCACTAGATACAATGACCAATTGTTTAAAAAAAACCCAACAGTTTTTTAAGAATTTTAACACCTATGTGTGTTGAAGAAGATGAAAAAGCAAGAGAAACAGCAGGTGGGTAGACCCTTATCTAACGACAGTGTGAATTTTATCCAAAATGGAAAATATTACTCTTGTCACATGGGAAGTCTTAGCAGTGGAAGCAGAAACAACATCACTTGCTAGCACTTTTGTTTCATTCAGAAAACCCTGAATGGGGAAGTTGACATAGCCTGTCCCAGCAATAAAGCTCAAACACAGCAGCTTCCTTTATCACAGTGGCTGGCTTGCAAACTGACACAGGGTGGTAGCCCTGTGATGACAGTCTGTCTGGACATGGCCATCACACCCATGATGAACTTGAGGCACTGGGGCTATCCAGATCTCAGGAAAAGAGTGGAAAACAGAAAGACTTGTGTAAAACAGAAATACTCAAGATCTGTAGTCCATTAATGAAAATCTCCAGATTCCAACAACCATAAAACAGTTATTAAGATGAAGGAAATAAAAAGTTTTAATAAATTTTAGTTATTTCTTTCAAATATTATTTTAATTGTGTTTTCAAAGCCTGCAATATCCTCTACTCAGGTTACCAAGCCTTTTTTTCTTGTAGGCTTCAACAAATACTTTAGTTTCTATGAAAGGTGAGCTTTTACTGTACTGACATGACAAGATCTGTGATAGGTGAACAACAATCCCCACACACATGCACATCCAGTTAAACTGTAAACTAGCAACACACAATCATTGTAAAATAAAAAGCAGTTGTCCTGCATTCCTCATCCTCAGGATCAATTAACATCTTTACAGCTTGAGCAAGAGATACTCAATTACCTTGTCACCGCATGACTCATAAAATCATTAACTCTTCTGCAACCCCAATCAAATCTGTGAGATTGCTGCAAACAAGAACTATTTTTACCCATTTACAAAATGGAGAAAATCTTGACAAGAGTGATGTTGCTACTGACCACATCATTAAGAAACCACTGTCATGTCACTCCCCTTGGCGTTTTGTCTTATGCATTTAATACAGCTTCAAAACCACCTCAGATATGAAATGCAAAGACATTTACTCCTAACATTTTGGCAGCTATGGTGTGGGAGTTCCTGCACCATAACATTAAGCTGTGTTGGAGAATAACACCCAAGAGGAGTTTTTCTGCTAATACCATCCCGAGAAGGGTATCATATATACAATTTTAATTTTAATAATTCCCAGATTTCATTCAACAAAGAGGACATTTCCAATTCTGAGTCATATAAAACCTTCAGTTTTTCATTTTTTACCTTGTTTGCTAGCCTAGGAGTCAAATACCTTCCTTTCACTTTCCAGTGATGACACAGGGAGGGAGAAGTGCAAATCAGTGGAAAGACCATCACATGTATTTAGAGAACGAATTTGAAGAGGTTGATGGTCCTAAACTGAGGAACCAGATGATTCTAAACCAGAACTGTGAAATAATTAATAAATGGCATCAGAGAGCAAAATGATATATGACTTCACCGCAGATGTAGCCTATCAATGCTCTTGGTTGAAATGTTAGACAACATATACTAGGCCTTGACAAAGGATAGAAGAAAGTTATTCATTGGACCTTGGTGACTAAATGGAACATTTCAAGGTCAAGGTTAAAATCATGAGACCTTTCAGGTTAGTGGGTACTTACTAGCAGAATTCTTCAGACACTGCTTTTTGTGATGATTACTTAATATTGTCATTGTATCTACACAGAAAGTAAAATCTTTATGCCAACAGACTATGCTGTGAACCATGTTAAGAAGAACATCATAAGAAGAACCACCAATGAGAAAAAAAAGATCTTTCAGGATATGGATGACAGACACCAGAAGTACCATAAATAAGGCAAAATTTAACAAGATGCATTCACCCTCCAGACCTGCATGTTTCATGAAACCTGTGGAGTTCTAAAATGAGTTGAAAGAAACCAAATCCTTCCAAGTATTTTGAAAAATAAAGACTTAGTGCTGACATTATTTTAGGGTGTGTGAAGTGTTTGTTTTGGTCAGAGGTGACCAAGTTGGGCTGGGTCCTAAAACCACACTCCCACTCAAGATTAGGCTGAAACTCAAAGGTCATGGCACAACACCCTGACTTCAGCAATTGGAATTATGTAATTTCTGGGAGCATTCCAGGAAGTTCTGCTACACAGCATTCCTGATGGTTTGCAAACAGTCTTTGAAATAATGTAACAAAGGCCTTTTTCATGCAAAGCCTTGTTATAAGGAACAGGTTGAATGGCAGTGCTCTAATGCTACTCAAGGTAAGTATGATGCTTTTTAAAGTCTTTTATGCAAGAAGCACCAACTTGTCTGAGTAGGTTGGGTAGCAATTTCATCATCCATTATGTTCATACTGCAAAGTCTCACTGAAATGAGTATCATGTCTGCACTACTACTGTCAATATGTCAAATTATTACTTTGTTTTGTATAGCATTACATAGCACAGACACTTCAGAAAGATAGGAGAGCTGGTGTTGCGTGTCAAAATAAGGTCATCCATTAACTGAACGCAAGTGGGTGAAACATCCAAGAAAAAAACATATCTGCCCCAGGAGCCGGGTGTCTTTTTTTATTCAGGGAACTTTAGGCAGCATTGCACGTTCCCTTCATCCACCTGTGTCCCAGTATCACAGCTAATATGGTCTTCCATGGCCAAGCTTTGGAGGAATAAAGACAGTATACCCAACAGTGGGAGTGACAATATCCCAGTATCCAGGCACAGCTGGGCTGAGGACAAACTAAAGTCACCTTTTTCCTGTGATTCCCAGAGGCCTATTCTGTTTTTAACTTGTTGTCTTTGTTTGATCCTGCGGTTATTCTAATACAGTTTTCTGCATTTTTCCATTAATTCTGCCTCCCCGTACAACACATCTGCCTCCCTGTTCCCCCCCATTACAAATGGGGGAAGAAGATAGAGAGTAACAAGCTCATAAAGTTATTGCCTCAGACAATCTTCAAATGCACTGGCTGATTGGATATATAACTCATAAATGATGATGGAGAAGGGATGCCTAACAACATAGCAAAAGGAAACTAAATCTAAAAAAGCTCCAGCTCTGTTCAGTTGAATGAACAATAGGCATTTAAGTTCATTAGCTCTGATATTCTAAAAATTGTAGCAATAAATACAATCTTTCCTGCAAGCACACATTTCTTCTAAGCAAATGACTGCAGAAGGAATGGCTATTAAAAGCTCTGCAATTACTCTAAATTTGTACTGTAAACAGTGTAACACCAGACCATAATTAAATTAAATATGAAACATTTCATTGTCCCAAACACATGAAATTCCATTTGACGAGTGCATTTGTAGTAGCACCAGCAGCATCTTTTCAGATTTTACACATCACTTTAAGTAACACCTACCCAACCAAAACACTGACACATAAAGCACATGGAAAGACCAGACAAAAGCACTTGAGGAGGCATTGTGCTTGAGACAGTATCTCTATAAAGACTGCATGCTCAAATCTCCTGTGACTGTTTGGTTTAAGTAACTGTGAGAAGTAGCTAACTCCTTGTGCATCCAGCTCCATAGGGCTGTGTGCTATTTTGAGTTCAATTCAATCTGAGTACTTGAACACTGTTGTAAATATCACTTCAAAATCTGACACACATTTCATCCAGTCTGAAATACTTCTGACCTCCACAAGCTGAAGTATATACTATTATTTTCTAAGTAGAGTAAAAGAAAAAACCTATTTGGCTCAATCCTAGAGCCATACATTAAGTTAGGAGTTAATAATTTATTAATCGTCAGTCAAGAAATCCTTATTACATTTGACAGTTTTTGGAGGGGCTTTGCTTTCTTCTTTAAAGGACCTTCAACAACAACAATCAGCTAGGGAAATATTTTGACATACAGCTTTGACATGCTCTTTTGATTTACATATTAAAGCAAGGAGAAGTTACATGTTTGCACTAACATATATCACTTTCAAATTTTTCAGTGCTAAACAGATTTATATTTTTTTATTCTTGTGTAGTAGATTTTGTGCAGCAGACTTCATGTCACTACGTTACCCTTTATTACTGCATTGCCTGCCAAATAGGTCTTTTTCTTGCAAGAACTCCCTCTTAACAACATAGAAAAGCCATATAGTTTTATATTATCAGCACAGTAAGTTTTCTTAAAAATGGAAAGCAAACAAAATTGTATCAAGAAGAAGCCCAGTAAACAACCAAGTACCCTACATTAATTGTCTTTAGGAGATAGGCAAGCATGGCGCACTGGGAGAAAGCCAATAAGAACAACTCTTGTTTCCTAATTTTCCACAAGACAGCAATTCTCTGGTGCTGTAAGGCACAATGACATTTATCACTCTATCTTAGAACAACTGTAAAGTCCTTATGATTTATTTCAGCAAAGTGGAAATGAAGAAAAAAATATACTGACAATCACTCACATGGTACAGAACAACAAAAAAGTGCATCAAACTTCAGCAGTTCAACAAGGCACAGCTTCACTGCAAAGGTCCCAAACCAGTGGCCAAAACAGCAGAAACAGGCAATTTCTGCTCATGGCTGAATTATGCTCATACTGCTACCACCTCACCCTAACAGTGCCACACAAGAACCCAGACAGGGGCTGTGTGTGGCTTCCCTCCTTCCCACCCTCCCTGTGGGCACCTCTGGGCACATCCTCTTCTCCAGAAGACCATAGCAGACCGGCAGCTCTGAAACCTGACAGGCTCAGCGGACAAACTCTAAGAAGCTGCAGGGTCCAGCATATAGTTTGCACAGGGATTTCTGAGCAGGTGGTTTATTTTGGTTTTGACAGAGCTGCTGAGTGCCATCACATGAGTGCCAGCAAAAAAAAAAATCCCCACTTAATTCTCCACAAGTGGTCCTGGACCTGCAGCGAGGAACCAGCCCACTCAATTTACTCACTACTGAAAAGACCAGGTCACAGCAGAGGCTTAGTAAACTGACTCTCCCTCAATACCAAACATTATTCATCAACTTCAACTTACAAATGAGTGCTCACTGCCTCTGTAGTGCTTTAAAAATATCCACACAGCCTTCCAAAGGCACTCTACAAGGGCTACCGCCACACTACTCACTTCTCAACAGAGTGTTTTAACAAAAGGTTTCCAGCAGTCAGACTGGATTAACTGCATCTGAAATCTCACCAGGTCTCTGCAGGCAGACCCTCTTTACTTTGAGAGCTTCTGTGCCACTTCAGATGCTTTGTATTGTTCATTGGCGGCAGAGCCAGAAAGAGCTCTCACAGGAGCTGGCTTTTAATACATACATGAGACTCAGGTCCTAGCAAAGGAGGAATATTGCTTGCATTTTTGGAGTTTAAACATCTTAAGAACATAACATTTATCACAGCCAAAGGAAAATGAGATTATGCAAAATACTTACTTCGAAAATGTTCTGAGGCATAATAGTAGACATCCTCATAGCCCTCGTGGTAATCCTCCTCAGGTCGGTACTTTTTGCCTTTTCTTCTTCTTGATCTTCTGATCTGCTTGACAAAGCCCAAGAAGCGTTCCATCTCCTTCCTCACTCACGGCCCCAGCCGGCAGCCCCCTTCGCCCTCTGCTTCACAAAGAGCTGTCCCAGCATGAATCAACCGCAAGCGCTGGAGCAGAGCTGCAGCTCCCACCAGCCACTCCGCTACCATTTAACAACCCCTCCCTTATCTCAGCTGTGACCAGGAAGCATATTGTTTTCCCTTTTTTTTTAAAAAAAAGGGACACACACACAGACACACTTTATCAAATCTAATGACTGGAATATTTCAACCTGAAAATAAGTAAAGGAGGAAAGCATTGAAGCAAAAGGAGAATTTCAGGATTTCAAGCTATTATTAAGCAGCAGAGGACAAAGTTGAAGAGACCTGCTTGCCAGCAATGGGAAGCTCAACACTGCGAGCTCCCTATCCTGTATCTCCATCATTTGAAGAGGGGCTGGGAGGCGGGGATAGATGTTAGTCAATGGACTGAACCATCTCTCACGGCAAAACAGCTTTCTATTCGCCAGTTAAATGCTGCCCTCATATCTACCCAGGCAAAGGCTCAGGAGCACGTTTGATTTCGTTTGTTGTAAGAACAGGAAACACGCTAATCCATTTCTGGCATCTCATACACTGGATGAATAAATAGCAAAGTGGTTTAATCCATACACACAGCCCACTCAGCGGCAAGTGTGCGCCGAATGTGTTAATTGGAGCAGCAGGGAGACAGCTCGGCAGCTGTTAAAAAATGACACATATACCCACTGGGCATTAGTGTATTCTAATCACTGCTAGATCTAAACATTAAAAGGCACTCCAGACAGGTCTCCTACAGAGCTGGCCAGGGTATATGGCAATAGGCAAACAAAGGAAGCAACATCACAAGCACACTATGATAATACTCATTTCAAATCCCAGCAGAGTTCAAAAAACTTTAAAATTAAGGTGCGGCAGAATATCCTTTGCACAGGGTGAGAGAAGCAGAAAGCCTGAGAAGGCGCTGGCTCTCTTCTCTTGCTGCATGCCTGAAACCCACATGCGTTCCCTAAGATAAGGCTGGAATTTTATCCGTGTTTCTGATGAAGTTTCCCTGCCGCACAAAAACACAAAAACAAAAACAGTGACTGCTCGAATCCTATCACGCTGACATCTGTCAGGGGCTTTTTACTGTAATCACGTTCCTGCAAGCCCAGGGAAGTCTGTAGTCCAGCAGGACTTCTTCTGTCTGTTGGAACAAGTCAGGGATCAAGCAGTCACCTCAGTCAAACTATGTGCTGAACATGGTCACTTGCATCCTGACTCCCAAGATATATAATTTTGCACTTAGGAGCAGGAAGAAGTCAGAAAGTCTTCCTGTAAAAGAGATTTTACAGGTTCATCGTCTGCAAAAGGAAGAGCATGCAGAGCAGGGATTAGTTTCTGGTGATGCAGACATTTCAGTGAGTCATTCTGCAAAGAGTAAACCAGGGCAATGTTTTTGAAAGAAGAAAAGATGAAGTAAAGCAAAAACCAGGACTGTAACTTACCAATTCTGTTTCAAAAGAAATATGCAGAGATTAGTCAGTATTAAGTTGGGATTTTCTAGTTTTGAAACATGTGAAAGTTATAAGTAGAGGTCAGCTAGACCTGATACCTGAGGATCCTAAAACACACACACACACTCTGAAAGATGGAACTGGAATTCTTTTGGGCTTGTTCCAGTTTTCCAGGAATTTTAAAACAATATTGTCACAAACCCACACTCATTTTATCCATAAAAGCTCAAAAATCCCTGAATGCTCCTGCCAAGCTCCCCACAGGAATACAAACTCATCCTCCTTGACCTCACCAGCCCTGCTTTCCCGCTGTGAAAATGCAGTCGCTGTCGCTAGCTGATGAACACCCCCAGGGCACCACCAGAACTATTTTTAGTGAAACTTCTTTAAGGAGGTTATGTTTCATTACAAGCCTGTTTTTATCACACAGGTTTCAAATTTCAAATGGTAAAGACCTTAGAGGAGTATTACAGGCATATTACCGAAATTAAAAAAGCCAGTAAAACTTCACCTATGGACTTTAGGAAGGGATCGCTGTATGTTTTGAAGGTTTCAACTTGCATCTCTTCTGTGCTCTGCCACCAAGCAGCAAAAACATTATTGTCATGAAACATGAAAACCAAAGATGTAGCCTACAGCAGAGGCAGGACTTGCTCTTTTCAGAGAGGAAAATGTTGGTTGTTGAGGACTCTCCCTGACAGATGTGAAAAAGGTATTTGTAGGTGTCAGAAACAGTCAAGTCAGAAGTCTTCCAGCCATCACTGCTCCATGAAGTTAAATTATTAATTTCAATTAAAAATTACAAAGCTTTTAAAGAAGGAGAAAATGTAAAACTTTCTGGCTTTTTAACTGTCTTCTAAATGGAAGCTGAAAAGTGGAATAAGCAGACACACTTGGCTTTTACTAAGTAAATACAACCTTTTCCAGTGCCTCTGTTGCTCAACATGCTGCAGCAGAAGCAGCTTCCCTAGTCCTCAGCACACCCCAGGGAGACTTTAGGCCTTTCCACAACAAGACAAATACAGCAAATAAGCAGATAAGGGAGCAACCCAATGATCTGAAGTAGCAGCATAAGGAGCAGGTGCAGGACATCAACTGCCTGACCACTGTCTAGAGAGAACTGATGTAAGACTGGGCAAATTTTGAGCTTTGGAAAGTACATTACTACCTTGTGCACTGGACTTCTCCTCTCTCATACTCATGAGGTGGATCACACAGCTATAGTAAACCAAAAAACAATGCTCCAAAAGGTATTACTGGCCAGTGCTCATGGTAATAGCTCCCACCTATGTTGTGTGTAAAGTATGAAGGGGTTGCAGGGGACACAAGCTCTCCTCAGATAAGCAGAGGGGGCTCAAGCTCTGCTGCACTTCACGCTATCCCACCACCTACTACGCTCTACACAGACCAGGCTCCATCTCCTACGTTAAAGATGCAGAAGCAGGCCTGCAGTTTCTAACACACAAGCTGACAATCCTGCCAGCATGTAAATCATACACCCCCTTCCTTTTACATGAATGCAAACAGCAGACACATATAATATCAGAATTTTTACATATTTTTTAAGAAAACATAGAGCAAGCTAAGCTTTTGATTGGAGTTTCTCTGATCTAAAATACTGTGGTATTTGGGGCAATTTAAAGAGAAGGAAATACCTTAACTAAGGACATTGTTGTTATATATTAATACGAGTTGGAGCATTAAGTGCTTTACTATACTAGTAAGATTTCTCAACAAAACATTTGTTTCATATGCATTATATACTACTGCTACTGTTTGCTGAAAATACTGGAGACATTCATTAGCTACTCCTCATGCCATACCTGTAAATATTTTATCATAGTCCTACTTTCAAAGGTATACACAGAGAACTCAGTTTCATAAACACAGTAGTTAGAAAAAAACCCTAAATAAACAGCTTAACTACTGCTTCCCCCATTGCTCAGGATTCACCCTTCTGCAGCTTCTTGTGGAGAAGAACTTATTTCTAAATGAACATGAACATGGTTCTTGCAACCTTCTGCTTGAAAAGAAATAAAAAAGCAGAAACTAATAGAGGCATATGGCAGTTTCAGAAAGGTATATTGATTGTACAGGACAAGCAGAGAAAGAAACAAACACTTGCTTTCACATTTTTAAAATGCAAAACATCAGAGATGATGAAGAGTTTCATCCTTAATGACAAAGAGAATAGGATAATTATGCCCAGAGGGCATAAAATTACATGCTGGTTTATATTCTGAAGCTGTCTCTGAACTAGAATTTGGAGAATCAATTTTCTGGTGTTTTAATGCCACAACAGAAAGTTGCAATGTAAGTATGTCTGAAGCTCTTTGGCTCATCCTTTCTGCCTACTCCAATCAAAGCAAGTATTCGATCGCCATTCCCAAAGGGACTCCTTAGAAGAAGCAAGGATTGTCATGCTGTCTCCAGCATGACTGGCATAACAAAAATTTTGCCAAGTGGCACTGATTAGATAATATTTGCATACTCCATTCTGATAATTAAATTGTTTAAGTTAAGGAGAAGCTCCATCAAACTGGATCACTCACAGTGACTTACTGGAAAAGACCTCATAGCAATAATAAAACATACATAAATAAGACAGTCCTTTTTGAAAAGCTGAGCTGAAGCATAAATGCTTTTGCAGCCATGGATAATTTTCTAGAAGACAGATGTCAGCATTTAAGCTTTAACTCGTCTTTATATCCTACACAGAGCAAAGATTAGGTTTCTCATAATGTAAAATATCTGCATTTAACATTTTATTTGCACAAAATTAGCTACACAGTTATCAAGGTAAACTTTCATAAGTCACATTAAGTTATTTTCTACAGCACTTTTCCCAGTATTTGGGAAAAGCAGCAGGAAAAGCATCTTGGTATCCAAGGATAAACCACTAAGGTAGTAAATATTTAACAAGTATTTCCATTTGAGTGGACTTGCAAACATGATGCCTTGAAATCAGAGCCTGCGTATGAACCAAGATTCTGTAATGTGTTGCATCATAAACACAGAATGGAATGGGCACCAAATATTAACACTTTGGGGCAGGTATTTTGCACCCTGTTAATCAGGATGTTTCAGTGTTTAAAAAAAGAATAGTTTAGACAGGTGAACCCTCCTACCCTCCTGTAGCTCTCTCTGCTTCTCTGGGCAGCCCCTAAAAGTCTTCTGCTGGGGGAAGGAATGCCCCTCATTGGGAGGCAACTATGGAAGAGAGCACACAATGGCAGTTGCAGAGATCTACCTGCTTCAGGTTACTCTTTTGGAAAAAAACCCCAGAATTATACATGGTCAATACAAAAATTAAGATTAATATAAACAGCTCTTGGAAGCTGGCTGAATAGAGGAAACAGGTTTTTCCCACCTCCCTCAAACCTGTAAGTATAAAGGCACAGTAAACCTCAAAGGGAAGAAACAATAATTTCTTCTCTGCTTTTCCTTCAACTGAGGGATGTCTTTGATAACCTGCTGTCACTGTTTTTGAAGACCAGCAATAACTAACAAAGGAACTATTCCCTTTATTTATCTTACAGTATCATCTTGTCTGACTTTCTAGTTTTTCAAGTGATGTTTGTTCACACACGACAATTGCTCATGTCAAGGCTCCAATTTTCCACTCTTTGCCCTAAATATCTTGGTGCAAAATGTGAGCTTATCAATTTGAAAATTATAAAATGCCTGTAATCAACAATCTATTACACTCTGTAAGAACATATGGCCCATATATGCAGAAGCAGTTGCTGTGCTCAAAGCCAACATTGTGTGTGAGGTGTACCTAGCAGCAGCTCACTGGCCCCTGAGGTACCACTTCCCCACCAAAAACCCCTCTGTCAAACCAGATTCTGAACACAAGTTTTGTTCTCTTCCTAAAGACATCTGAAAAGGGCACTGAAGGCATGAGATATACTAAATATTACACTGCATATCTCTCCCACTTGACAGTTTATATACACACAGGATAACCAGTGCACTATCTCTAGAATGTTGCAGCAGGAGAACTGGATGGTGATAAAATACTGCTGATCTGTACTGCTATTTTTAAGATCTGATACTTGTTATACACTGTTAAATTATCAGTTTGCTCTGATTTTAATGCATTACATTCAGTTTCACAAGTCATACATTCTTGTTATTAATTACTCACACAGAATCATAGACCATTTTTGTCCTCTGCTCCTAAATTAATTGCAAGGCTTGAGAGTTGGAGTTCAGCTTTTGCGTCACCCAGTTGTAAATTAAATTGACTGCCAAATATTTTTCATTTTCCCTCTTTTTTCCTTTTTTTTTTTTGCAAGTGAACACACATTTCAATACTTTGAAATAAATAAAATAAAGAACTTGAGTTCTTTATTGTAGTTTATCATATATGTTATTTTGTATTAACATCCCCAGTAGTTTTGCTTTTTTGCAGAATTTTCCCACATAAAAGTGTGCACATAAATGTGAATGTCAACACAGGGATGAGGGTAAAATAGAATACAAAGGACAAAGGAAGAGGGAACTTTCATTTAGAGGGAACTGGGGGACTGCTTGTGTGTACAATACAAGAATGCTGCCTCTGGAATATGGAGAACGCCGAGAAATCTTTGTGGCACTGTTTTGAAAGGGTCACTTGTCAAGTTGAATTTCATGAAGAATTTATGCTTCAGGGGAAAAAACACTTCCCCCCCCCCCCCCTTCAATTCAGCTAAAGCCATTTGCATACATTCTATTTTTTCTTGTCTTTCTAGCTTATTTGGCTTTAAGTAAGTGGCTAATTAGACTACACAAATATGCATTAACAAATGTTAACCTTACCACCACCAAGGAAGTACTGCTCAGGTAAAATTAAGTACAAAAAAAGTCTGAATTTCCTTAATGTGACACCAATAATCATTCTACAAGAAAAACTAAGCAGAGAACTATTCCAACCATATGTAAAACCCCTTCAGGGTTAAAGCAGTAGACTGAAATTTTAAAATACTAAAACTAGAACACAGCTCTTTGGAAAGTCTGAATTAAAGGTGTTTTCATCTTTTTAACGAAATGCAGCAAATGGCTAGAGGGAACACTACCAAGATTTTGCATCACGTGTCTGTTTTATGCACAAAGGATATCTCAAATCAACTATGAAATACATATGAAGAAATGGTTTAGAATATGGATATGGTTTTTAGTCGTCCCTGAGTAAAAAAAACATTATATTTCCCTAATTTTCAATTCTTCAACAACTGCACATTTCAACTCTAACAATAATTAAAATGCACACAGATCTCTGGAAAGAATGAATAATTAATTTATGAAATTACAGCTGGCCAGAGCAAAAATACCTAGCTAATACATTAAATGAAGTTCTTAAAACAAAAGCATCAAAATATTTTCTTAGGCTGCAGACCACAGGAGCTATAGTGTGCCATCAAACAAGGCTGCAGAAGGTGGGATTTCACAGTTAATTGATAGGGGAAGACCTCTTTGAATATGCTGTGTGAGGTAAGTCATATGCTTTAAGTTAAGTCATGGGAGAATCACAGAATCACAGAATGACAGAATAATGAGGTTGGAAGAGACCTCCAAGATCATCAAGTCCAACCTATGCCTTAACACCTCAACTAGACTATAGCACCAAGTGCCATGTCCAGTATTTTTTTAAACACATCCAGAGATGGTGATTCTACCACCTCCCTGGGAAGACAATTCCAGTACTTTATTATTCTTTCGGTGAAAAATTCCTTCCTAATATCCAACCTGTACCTTCCCTGACATAGCTTGAGACTGTGTCCTCTGGTGCTGTCAGTTGCTGCCCAGTGGAAGAGACCGACCCCCACCTGTCTACAACCTCCCTTCAGGGAGAATCAACTATTCAACATCTCTTTACATGTAAGAGTTCATGCAAGAAACTTTTTGCTGTGTGTTCTCCCTCTTCCTATTACCAACAGTTAGTTGTGAAGAGCAGTAAAAACCTTGTTATGTTTCATTATTGAAAACATCCACCAGTCATATATTTTGCATTTCTCTAATGAACCGATTATTGCAACAAGAAACTTCTGTAATTTGTTTAATAAACTGAAAGAGAAGTTAGAAGTAATAAAAAATGGGCAACAGGAAAGAAATCTGAAGGGAAAAATACAAAAAATCTGGAGGCAACTATGAAATTGAAGTAATGGAGAAGCACCTCTGGGAAAAAAACACAGGCAAAAAGGAAGCTGAGCTGTATCCTGAGCTCCATGTCTTATCAGGGTCAAGATGCAGTAGATAAATAGAAGATTTTATGACAAGAAAATTCTGCTCAACTGTCAAAAAAGTCTACTACAGAGAAATTCCTCATTATGATCACATGAATTTACAATAAAAGACTATATAAATATATATGCAAATTAAACCATCCATCTGGACTCCACTGCCCTAGAGGCACAGGCCAACATGATGGCAATGAAGAATTCAGTTGCTCAGATGGATTAACCCTTCTCCTTCTCTCTCAATACCCTCCAACATCCAGTTTCAAGTAATTCCTAGTTTTTTTACACAGTCTGAAACTGCAAAGCATACAAAGTAAAAAAGACTTGAAAGGCAAAAAGGACAACTTCACATGTAACCTCACAGTAATGAGGCCCAAGTTCATGTCCACAGCACTGAAGGATGGAGGTTTCCATCCACCAGCTCTCAGTAGCAAGGCCCATTGAACATTAGTGTGGTACTTCATCTCTCTTGTGCCAAAAAGCAGTTTGGGAAATGAGAGCTGCTAACACCCCATTATGTATGAGGTTTCACTTCCCTTCTGTCCCCATTCCAAGGGCACAGAACAGGTTCTGCTGCTCAGTTTGTAATTTGTTTCCTAGCTCAAGTCCACTTTTTCCATCCAGGGGAACAGAAAAAGGAAAATTTAAAACAAAACAAAACAAAACAAAACAAAACAAAACAAAACAAAAAAAAGAGAGAGAAAATCTGCTTAATGCTGCTGCTAAGATGTTAACAAAGGAAATACAGACAAAGCAAATGCAAAGACTTCAAAATTGTCTGCTCTGTCCTCCATGAGAACAGCATTCCTGTGTTTGAATGTTAAGAGGCACACCAAAGGTTGGAAAACAAAAGCATCACATCCCAAGCTTCTGAATCTCATTTACTTCTGCTATAAAGTTTGACTTTTTTGGCTGTAAATTCACTCTTACAATAACAACTTTGCCATAAAAAATTGTGAGACTGAATATAATCACTTGTTCAATGTTGCACTCTTTACATGGTAATAATAAAGGCTATAACAAAGAATTCTGATTTTACTTGTAAAGACTGTGAGATCCTTGACCTCAGCATACATTTCAGAAGCAACAGAATAGATGAGGTTTCTTCTCTTTGAAATCTGATAGTTCCCAAACGAAAAGTTACTTGGAATTTACATTCTGTGACACTCAAAAAAGACAAAGTAAGTCTGATGTTTCAAACTTCTCTTTAGAGCTGCTTTGTACACAAGGATTTACTTAATTCCTCTTCTGTGACACTCCTCATCCATGGTAATTACAAATGCTTTTCAAGCTGTTCTCAAGAAGTCATCCCTAACACACCCACTTTACAACACTTACTAACAATGATTTTCATCCTCACACTCTGCCCTGTGCTCTTCAGTAAGATCCATACCTCCAGGTATTGCTTCTGTCTTGGTATACAGGTTATAATGTAGGAATTCACAACTCCTGGAGTTTTTGTACTGTATGATGTATTTAGTCACATGACTAAAAATGTGCATTTCAAGAAATACATAGCATTTCTCTTTGTTAATTATTAAAGTCACAGAAAATGAATATACTGCTCAAAGAGCAAATTCCTTATTTCCTAACACATACATGAAGTGCCAGAGCTTGTAAGTAATCACCTCAAGACTCAAGAGACCAAGATACTGAGAGACCTCAGTTTTCACCCACACTAACAAAATGATAAAAGAAAATACTACAGAAATTTTATACCAGACCAATTAATGTCATCATCAGTTAGTGTGCAAAGCTGTCACAGCTAAAACTTCACAATCCCAAAGAATTTCAAAACTATTGCAGATATCCCAAAAAACCTTCTCAGTCTTTTAGATGCTCAGAACATATCAATAGTTCTAAAAGGTGCAAATTCAGACAGAATGTGTATTTTACAAACTAACTTGTGAATTATTGATATTTGGATTATCTAACCATTAACATTTTGCTCAGAAGCACTAAAGCAATTCTGTAGACATGCTCATGCATTCTCCCTGCTTTTATACAATTCTGTGCTGAGTATCATGTGGCATTGACTGACAATTAAGATTCTTTAATAAACTATTCTGTAATTCTTCTTTCTCCTTAAAAATATCCCCTTAGGTCTGAGTTCAAGCCTTTAAAAAAAGTGTCTCAGGTATTTACAACTGACCATCCTAATCTCCACTCTTAGAGTTGTCTTTCCTGCAAATTGCTTCATGCACTACTTATTCAGGTGTAGATGATACAATTTTTGTCCTGCTATGATAGAGGATGTCAGTCTAGAAATCTTTTAAGGGCTTAACCTCACTCACTGTCCATCTGAGCTGAACATGATGCCTGGTGGTAGCAAGGACTAGGATAATAAACAGCTGCTGCATCAGATGTCCCCAGCTGTGGTGGTATTGGCACATCCTAACTTCAGATGCAGTCATACCACAGGTTTTGTTTTGCTTAAGAAATACATTTTAAAAAATTATTGTCACACTTATTTGAAGAGGAAAAGTTTACAAAGTGAACTTTCCTGCTGGGCCTAAAGATCACATCCTGGAAGCCAAGAGTGATAACTTGACACTTCATTTTCCAAGAAGTCTAAACAACCACAATAAATTTACAAATGTAGGCATGCTGCACTGTTAAATTTCATTTCACGCTTAGTAAGCAAACATTATCAAACTATAAGTACTGTCATCATCTGTCTTTTTAGTTAGAAATCTTGTAGCCAATAAAGGTGTGACCTTGAAATATTCCACAGATGGATGAAGTCGCTTTGCTAGTCCCTTTGTTACATATTTTGCAGAATTGCAAAGTTAGGTCACACTTACTCTAACTTCACTTTACAAAAACTTTACAAACTGCTTTATCATTAAGAGTCACTACAAGTGCATTAATGAACTATGTGTCTGAACTGTCATGAAAAATTCAGTTTTGAAATTAAAAATGCTGAGACAATGCAGAAGCTAATTTTTTAAATATAGTAGTACTCCTATTTTTACTGCCAAAACATAAAAAGTAAACCTGTATGCTATTTTTCTAATACATTGTTAAAACCAAAAGTTTTTTGTTTAAGAAGCTAGTGAAAACATATGTCCTTGTGTGAGAGGATGATGAAATGTTACAGAACACAGACGTAAATTCATCGGGATTTGTCATGTGGGCTGAATCTACTCTGGTATTTATTTTAAAGGGAAACCTAAAGGAAAAATTCCAATGCTGTTTTCTTAAGGAATAGCTATTGTTTTCTGATACTTTTACTGCATGCGATATACTGCACCAGATGTAGTATACAAACAACCAAATATATACAATGATAAACCTTTTTTAATGATTTAGTTACCTAAAAAAATCCTGTTCAGTTACAAGACATAATGATTCGTTACCACTTCAAATCTTATTGAATACATCAAATCACTTTTTTTTCAGTCTAATTACCAAACAAGAAGACTAACTGAGTAAGAATTGCAAAACTCATGAAATGGATTTAGGATCTCAAATGAGTTGTAAACTACTGTAAATAAACAAAGAAGTTGAAATATAAGCATTCTGCATCTTGAAAGAAAAAAGAAAATAAAAATCAAACAGAAGTTAATTTGAAGTACTGTTTGGTTGCTTCTAAGTATGTTCTTTTTTTTAATCTCAAATTATTCCTTTCTGAAAGATCCACCATCTCCACCCCACCAACACGTATCCCAATAACTGATTCCTCACAGGGATAGAGCTAATTTGAAATCAGAAAGACTCTGAAAAGAATAAGCTCAAGCTCCACACCTCCACATCTGGAAACAGACATAGCTTCCATCTAAATTGTACATGGTTTGGTTTTGGAGTTAAAATTTATCTTGACTGGATTCTCTCTTGGTCACTATGTTAATTTTTTTATTTTGGTTACTCTTTACTTTTCAAAACACCTTCTCTCAATACCATCTACTGAGGCCAGTGGGAAAAACTTCCACTGTCTGAAGTGGATGCCCTATCCCTGCAAATGTTCAAGGCTGGATGAGACTCTGAGAAACCTTATCTAGGGGATGACATTCCTGCCCATGCTTGGGGGTTGGAACTAGATAATCTTTAAGGTTCCTTCCAATCCAAACTATTCAATGATTTTATGACCTAGAAGGAGGGGTTTTTGTCAGATTCTGGTTTCAAGCTTTAGTGGTTACTTTATGACAATCAAAAGGAAATGGTAGCATGAAAGGACAGGTGGGGAATGACCCTGTCTTTTGCAGCTCACATCCTTGATATCATCAACTGTTACTCCTGAGTCCAAAAGCTAAGACTTGGCAGGTATCTGCAAAATCAAAGCCTGCAAGAGTTGGAAGAAAAAATCCAGCTTGCATACCTGGCTTTAAGATATATCAGTCCTTTTACACAGTGTATTTGCACACAGAACTGATGCCTGCTACACTGTGTCTTTTTTTTTTTTTTTTTTTTTGCAAAATTAACATAGGAATGGAAGAATTTCTGTCGCTATACTAATGGGAACACGATTTATTTATGAATATTTGTGTCCTTTATTTTACTTCGTGTATTCAATAACCTCTTAAGGGAAAGATAAAAAATTCTGAATCACATTTAAGCAAGGGTTTAAATTCCATTTAATGAGATGAGTTCTATCTGCCAATACAGACAATCTTCCCAGAATCCCCCCTGATGCCACTTCCAAGAGGTGAAAGGGAAAATGTGACACTGAATATTACATTGGCAGCACTGTTTCTGAAAACTACGTTGTTGAAGGTATTGTGTGCCTATTAATATATCATAAGCTGCTTTTAAACTAGCTGCTGGACTAAAGTAAATGAGAATTTCAACTTGTAGTTCAAATACAACTTGAAAGCAGACAAGATTTAAGAGATAATCTTGAAAATGTAATTTAAACACATTCTTCAAGTCAAAAGAAAAAACCACAAATAAAATCAGACCCTTCCCTACTAACTCTTTGAATTTACCCTTCTCCTTATTTTCCCCCCTATTATGTTCAATATTTTGAAGTCCTGTGTTGGCAATATTGTTCACCTGATCAAGTTCAGAATCTTTTCATCTTTGTGCAATGAGAAGCTAACCCACAGAGTGGACTAACATTCCCAAAAAATCTGTATTTCTAAACAAAGGGAGGAGAAAACCACAAAAAAACCAAAACACAAGCCCATTTACAAAATACAAGGTGAAAAAGCATGCCATGTTTCTGTGAGACATCAGCTCATGACTGAGGTAGTAGGACTTGCCCTTTCACTCTGGGTAGAGCACCGCTGACTTGGAGCCAAGCTGACTTTGAGCCAACCACCTCCAAGAAGACCTCACTGCTGCCTTCCAGGATTAAAGTGGGCCCATAAGAAAGATGCAGAGAGACTTTTCAGCACAGCCTGTTGCAATAAGACAACGGATAATGTTTTTAACTAAAAGAGGGTCGATTTAGATTAGATATATGGAGGAAGTTTTTTACAATGCCTGTGGTGAAGCATCAAGCATCGGCACAGGTTGCCCAAAGAGGTGGTGGATGCCCCATCCCTGGAAACATTAAAGGTCCACTGGACAGAGCTCTGAGCAATGTCATCTAGTTGAAAATGTTCCTGCCCGTGGCAGAGATAGGGGCAGGGTGGACTAGATGTCCTTTAAGATTTCTTTCAACTCAAATTATTCTATGATCACAGTGATTTATAGAATTACAAAGGGTAAAAGCACCTTGAAACAATGAAATAATGCATATGGGTTAATCACTGGCTCATCCTACCAATATCTTTCCTTTTCTCACTCATCCATACTCTTTTGCACCTGCAATGGCAGTCTGAGCTCAAAGGGCCAAATACCACAATACCACAAACTCCAGGAGTTACACGTGGACTGACAATTATTCACCAAATGAAAACATTTTTGAGGATTTTTTTACACTCTCAGCAAGTTAGTAGATAGTGAATGTGCCAGCAGATAAAGGCACAATACTTGAAACAGTATTAAACTGGCAGCATGGAGTTGCAGGGGGTTGTTTAGAAACAGGGTTATGCTAATGTCTGTGTACATTTGCTTAAAAATTTATGCCAAACAATGTTTAAATTATACAAATAGCCTGACCACAAGAGAAGAAATGCAATATTCAAGCTACATGAAGACCTTCTTTCAAACTCATGTGTATTTATTTTTAACAGGCACATCAACATCCATTAAGCACAAAGAGAATTAATTTCTTCTTCCCAGTCACAATTATGGTCAATATGAGTCAGACTCTTCCAGTAGTTTCAAAGTGGATCTAAAATAAAGGATCAGTCATCTGTGATTATTTAAAGAGCCCATGGCACTTTCATGTAAGACATGTGACTACTGGACAAAATCTCAGCAACTGCTGGTAATTCCTCTACATTTGCATGAGGTAGATTTTCCTCAGTATTGCAACTGGAGCAGTAGCTGGGCTTGTTCTAATTCTAGAGTCTCAAAGCCACTAGTTGTCATCTTTGAGAACTCATGGAGATACAAGGCTAGAAAAGGTCAACTTCAATCTAAAAGCAGATGGAGGGTGGGAGTGGAAGATCTTTATATGATTTGTATTAAACTTCCACTCAAGAAAATACTGAGATTAAAAAAATTAAACAGAACATTTAAACAATAAATCAACAAACAACGTCTGGGAAAAAAACCAAACAGCCAACCTGGATCTCTCATAATTAAATAATGTCAAATTAGCAGCAAGACAGCAAACCATGTAGACAGAGCACAACAGATGTCATATGTGCTAACTAAATATTCTCACAAGTATGCAGTATATGTCACTCTCTTAAAGAAAGTTTGCCTATGTCAGGAAGAATGCAAAACTGACTGGAAAGCTATATTGAATCCAAACAGAAAAGAAATAATTTGGAAGATGTGGATCCACTGCTACTCAAATTTTACTTTCTATACATTATGCATATGCAATCCTTTATGTGCAATTTCCATTTTTATCTATTTAGGTCACACATAAATCCCAAGACATCATCAATCTTAGACCAAATGCAAGCACTCTGGATGAGCAAATTAGAATAGAAAATAAACAGACTGAAGTAATCATCTGAAAGGAGCAAGATGTCTTTCAATAAGGAGAAATGCCAGATAGTCCAATAAGCAGGAATGTGCAACTATATAACCTCGGGATCAAGAACAAGTGATTAGGTATGGACTACCCTGGAAAGCATCTGGTTACCACAGTCATTCAGTAGTTAAACCCAGCTCCACAACACCCACTATGGTAAACTACTCAATCATAGAGATATATTTAGTAGCATTATAGCACACACAATTATTTCTTTGCTCTTCTACACTGGTAAGGTCTGAACTGGATGCTTCTGTCCACATTTAAGATGTCAGAGTTTTTAGAAAAAATAAGTGTGCATAGATTAAAGATCTGTAAAATTTAATCAGAATAAGAAATAAAAGAGAAGCAGAGAGGACTGAAGTGGAAACAGAATACACAGCAACATCAAAGACCATGAAAAAGAAATAAAATTTATTTTCCATTTTCTACAGAGACGTCTGGAAGATTCAAGTGGAACATAAAATAAAACATTCAACAGGTAAGGGTAGTGGAATGATCTGACAGAAAGCCCAAGAAATTCAACTAAAGAAAACACAGCATAGGCACCAGCTGGAAAGAAAAGCAGCTCTACTGAAAAGGACTGGGGGGTCCTGGCTGACAGCACATACCACATCAGCCTGCAGTGCATCCTCGTAGAAATGAAGACCAGCTCCGTACTGGGCTGAATCAGTAACAGCACAGACAGCAGGTAAAGTGGTGTGGTCCTTCAGCACAATTCAGCACTTGTGAGACAGCATGTGCAGCATTTTGTCTCATCTGGAGCAGTCCAGGATAGAAACATTCTAAAGCCAGCCCAGTGGAGTGCCATGGCAGTGATGAAGGGCTGGAGCATGCAGTGTATGGAGAGAGGCTGAGGGGCTGGAGTCTGTTTAGTTTCTAACCTTTAGAAAAAAGATTAAGGGAAATTCAACTGCTGTTTTCAAGATTCTGGAGAAGAGTGAGCCAGGCTCTTCTCAGAGATTCACGGTGGAGGGACAGAAGACAACAGACATAAGTTACAGAAAGTGAAACTCAAATTACTCTAATTAGATAGAACGGAGGAAAAAATCATGAAGGCATGGTAAAATTTTAGAGCATGTTTCTCAGAGAAGACTTATCATCCTTAAAGTTATTCAAAATTCAGCTGAATAGGGCCCTAAGGAACTTGACCCAGCTTCAAAGGTGGCCCTGCCTTGAACAGCAGGCTGGACCAGGCAACCTCCACAAGTTCCTTCCTACCCAAACTTTTAATTCTTCTACAGTGTCTGTGAGGAATGACAAAGATAGTGCCTTGGGCTAGGAGACCAACTATACAATCTCCAGAGGTTCATTCCAGCTATTTTTTCCTGCAGTCCTGAAGACTGAAAGGCACTAATAAATATTCAGCCAGAACATGAGTTTTCTCCCTTTTGCGTGAACAGTGCTTCATTCATTTTAGGTAATGGGTTATAAATATAAACAAATATTGTATATTACATACCTAGAAATTTGATAGCAATAATATTCAGAATTCAATCTTAAATACCAAACTGCATGGAAAACAAGGGGAAAAATCATAGGGGAGAATGTTATAGCAGGCAGCATATAAAACAGTATTTTCAAATACTTCCTTATCCCATCTGCAATTCCCAGAGAGGCTCTCAGGCACTTCGCTGACAGTCAAAACTGGAACCTTCTCTGAGTGCTGGGCTGACAGTCTGTAGTAAGAGAGGAATGGTGCACAATCACTTTTAAAAAGCCCTTTTCAACTTTCAAGGCCTTTACAGCACAAAAGATAAAGGGAGATTGGTTGTATCACATAGGGAATTTACCTGGATAATCCAAAAATATTCAAGGCAGGAACAAAGATCCTTCAGCTGATCACCTATAAGCTTTCTAAAACTAATTTTACACTGGAAGGATGATCATACAGCCCTATTTTCTGTATCTCACAGAGTTTAGAGAGCAGTGATGATGTATGCAGTCCACTGACGAGAACTAAACCTTAAGCTGATACCATCTGACAAAAGAACTAAAGATGTTATTTAATCAAAATTCTGTAATTTCCTCTCTAAAACCTGGAGATCATTCTGAATGTGCAAATGCAAAATAAAGATGCTTTATTAAAACTTTACACCAATACAAATTTCCTTTAAGGTGCAGACATAGTGTTTTGTCCTCACTATAAAAATGCTGTTTATAAATTAAAGAGCTTGGTTGGACTGGCTTACATTAATCCACTAGTAGCAAGAGAGACCACAGGATTAGCAATTACTTCATGTGACTGATTTTGTCAGCTTAAAAGAATAAATATTGCTTGCATTATCAAGATCTATAGTTTTGGACATATTTTATGTGAGAAACATGAAATATTGGCCAGCAGACTATTTTTTCATAACTCTTTTAAAAGGCAAGATTGCCCTTCCTCCAATTAAAGCTGTAAAAGTCTTTCAATATTATAGCTCAAAGAATATTCCAGACAGTTCCCAAACTTTGTGAAGGAAGCTCTTTAGATGTATCTCACAGGATGGCAAAAAAAAAAAAAAAAGTCTGATTTTCATATAGGCAGAAAACAACAGAACACTTACTTTCTGGAAAGCCTGAAATATCGACCTGCATATAAACATTTATTTTTATAACTATATATACATATTTCCTTTTAGAGTTATTCTTAGTATTTTTGGTGATTCAGCTACATAAAGTATGCATATATACGTATCACCCGCAGAGAATAAAGGCAGATCTTTGAACTTGAAAGTGTGTAGATATAACATGAAATAAATTAGCAATTCTGCTACAATTTAATCAAGTATATATGCTTTTATCTTCCAGAACCTATATACATATTTGTAAAGGCATGCACACACAGATGTTTGACTGAAGTATGAAATTTAGATTTTAAAATATTAAGATCTAGTAAGATTTTGATAGCTCCATATTTATCTGAGATTAGCTTTTCTTACTTCTGCCATGGTAAAAATCTGAGTTTGTAAAACATGCTGTTACCCAGGAAACAAGGACAAATGCATGTGCAATAGGAATAAAAATTCAAAAACCTTGGATGAAACTATACATCCTAGAAGTGAGTAATTTTTCTCTCACTTCCCTACATCCAAGCTAAAGATTTCATTATTACTATAATCAATGTATGCGTGACTTCAATAATAATTTAATGTAAGAAATATGAAGAAGGATTAACCCTCCTAAATAATAGGAAAATTGGAAAAACAAATTTTATAATTTTATACTCTGTACTTTTTCAGCAATCGCTGCTGAAAGCTTTATCCTTCAAAACCAACTGGCACCCTGTTAGAAAAATTTTAAACTAATGGTACAAGAGAACAACACAACTCTCAGGGATTCAGAGAAAATTACATTATTCCCAACATGTCAAATTGAGAAAAGTGCCAAAATGTTTGACAGAGGCTCTCTCCAGTACAAATGGTTACCTACAAGAAAAGAAATTTCTGCTTCAACTTACAAGGCTAACCTACTGTTTGCAGGTGCAAATTTCCAGGGCTAGGATTTTTATGGTACTGTGTATCTTCTGGGAAAAGCAGAAATTGTCACAACATTTTATGTGCTATCTGAACATGACATTTAGGTCCTGACAGAACAAGGCACACAGACAGCAGTCTTTGTCAATAATGATACTTCTCACGTAAACACTGTTTGATTGGGTGGGGACCTTTTGAAGGTTTTATACACTTGTAAATTTGTGCAGTTGACAAAAATAAAAACTCCTTTTTTTTACATTCTAATCAAATTAGTTTGCTTACCAGTTTGCTGCAAATGGGTAATACCAATGACTTGCTTAATTTTTAAAATATATTCCTTAGCAAACAAGAAACTCAAGATAATTGCTACCAGAAAAATTGGTGTAACCTGATCCCATCACATACTGTATTTAAGAGACATGCTAGAGAGGATTCTGATACACTGACTTAGGAAAGGGATTAGGTTAATACCACTTCTCTTCTGAACACTGCATTTAACACACTTAACTATAGATCTTTGTTAACTTATGAGTTCTCATGTCTGGGCTAAACTTGTTACTAGACCAGGAGAGAGACAAAAACAGGAGTTGGATTAAATTAAACGCTGTAAAACTTAGGTGGATTACTTAGAGGTAGAAAATTTCAAGAAGCTGCACAGACTACTAACTAGACATTCTAAGGGTAAAACCAGAAGTGTCACCAGACAGAAGTGTTTGTGGCAAGCGCTGCATTGCAGAGGTAGGAAACACATCAGAGGGTTTGTTGTTCTCATTTCTCAAACATAAGAATCTTGATCCATCAGTTTTTATATTCTGCAGTGCTATTCTAACAACTTCAAACACTTGCAAGTTCAAAATCACTGAAAGGTATATTTAAACAACCCAGAACGTGTCGAATTCTTTTCCATGGAAAATAATGAAGGGTCCTGAATAACATCAAAATAAATGCCTAGCCATTTGGTGTATTCCAAAGGCAAGAAAAATTAAAAGTTACCCAAAAAGCTAGAAAAAATAAAGCACTAAAAGTAACCCTATTAGTTGCAATCACTCTCAAACATAAAGAGCAACTTCATGTGTTGGAAAATGTGTTTTTGTCAAGTTTAGAAAACTTATTTGAATTACCATAGTCTCCAGTGGTCTTTCTAACCACCATTCCAATAATTTTATATAACTTTTTATATATGAAATCTCTCTGTGCTGCTTAGTGCTGTTTATCCCACTTGTCTTTTCCTTGACTTACGGATGACTTCTCCTGCACTCTTGCCTTTTTTCTTTCTCCGTTCTCCTCTTTATCTTTTCCTTATCCTCCAAAAATCTTTCTTCCGTTCCAAAATCAATTTTAATCCTGTAGTTACCCATCCTGTTTTCAATAGCTGCTTTTCTTTCCCATGGAAGTTAAATATCCCAGCAGAAACCAGCAGAAATGGAGAAGAGCTGGTGAACATTTTACTTTGCTTCTACAGAGGAAAGAAGCCCAAGGTTCTTTCAGACACATGGTGTTTCAGCAACCTCCTTCAGCACTTGTTCTTCCTTCCTGCTCCCCTTTCACTCCCAGCTCCCCTGTCTTTCTTTCTGTTGTGTCTTTGACTACCTATACTCTCCACTGCCTCTGATTTCTGCTTTCTATCTCATGTGTGTATTTTCCCCTAATCCCAATATTCAGATTTTAAAATATATATACACATACACACATATGTGTACTAACATATAACTTTGAAACAAGAAAAAGCGTCTTCCTTTCCTTATTACCTTAACTTTGTTTTTGCATGAATTTTTTTCCTCAAGAAGACTCATGGTAGATCATTCACAAGAAGCACAAACTAAGTTTACTTCTCTTATGAGCGAGTTAATTTTACACAACCCAATTCTAATATCTCTGCAAATAGTCCAGATATTGCAACAACTGTGACCAGTAAGAGAACATTGCTTCTGAAATAGTAATTCTCTATTTTCTATTTTTTTTTGAAACAGCTGCTTGGAGTCCAAGAAAACTGCATCTCCGGCACAAAGTCTTCTGATCCCTTTCATGACACAGAGTGAGAGACAGCTGTGCTTTTATTTTCGAGTTAAAGGTTAGGCATGCTAATAAAAACCCAGCAGGGACTGGTGATGAGCACCCCATCTCTCCTTGGCACAAGACAGCAGCTCCCGACTCCTGAAGGACCAAGCCTCCTGACATGCTCCTGCCAGTGTCAAGGTCAGGGCAAGCAGCCTCATCTCTCTCTCCCTCTCCCACGCAGCCTCTACAGCTCCTGTCCCACCACCTCTACACTGCTCCTTTTGCTGACCTGGGAGAGTATTGGGGTTGGGTTGGTAAGACTTTAATAGTGTGAAAGTCTTTTTTTTTTTTTTTTTTTTTTAGTTTGGTAGTTAAAGAAAAGGTTTGGAAAGTGTGAAGTTGAGTTTTTAAGGTTATTTCTTTGTATTTAAAAGATTTTTTTTTTACTTGTTGAGGTCTGGTTAATATAGAAGTTATGGTAGTTTGTTCTGAGCTTTGGGCATCTCCCACATTATATACTTAAAATTATGTGTAGTATGTTTACAGTTTTCGTATTAATACTTAAAATTTATGTTGTACAGTGTGTTCTTATTTTAGACTAATAGAAAAGTGTCACTATTACATTGAGATATGGAGGATAAGAAGGAAGAAAAGGTTAGGGTACACTTAGATTTTTTTATATTGTATCTTTGAGTTACATTTTTAAAAAATTTAAAATTTTATTTTTTTACTTTGTGCTAATTCTCTTATTACACTACTTGAGCCTTTTTGGCTTGTAATTCTTCATATAAGGTTGGTAGCCTCTCCCATGGGCTAAAATTGAAGCTATAGGTGTTTTTGATTTGTTGTTAAGATTCTTGAGCCTTTTGTTAGAGTCTCGAGACATTTAGAGTAGCTAAAGGGATGTTTTGGACTCCGACAGGAGAGCTGTCCAGGACATCAAGCTGCGAACCAAGTCAGGGAGCAGATCTAAGTTAAAAATAAGCTTTCCTAGGAGGGTCTAGGACCCACGCTATAAGCAGCTGTCCGCTCTTCATGTGTGCCTTATAGAAATTCCAAAATGATGGCACAGCTGTAGCTTCAATGCGGCCATCTGCCACTTGAAAAGACATTCTCTATCATTAGACTGTACTTATTTTGGAAGGAACATTGAAACCTACAATATTAAATTGATTTTCTCTTATTTTTCTCCGTTGCAGCTGACGTATGCAATTCAACCTACTCTTTGCAAGAAGGGTCCATTTCCACATCCTCTTGAGCAAACTCTTTTCTTCCTAAAGCTCCATCAAGGCTGCCCAATGTAGATCTCTCAAGTAATTTTCACTGCTGTTTTTAAAGCAAGTTAATTTTCCTTTCTTCCCCAATTCCTGCTCTGTAAGAACAGCTTCAGGTAAAACCAGGAGGAAATTCACACAAATGAAGAAAGCACCATCACGAGCAATGCTCATCACAATGAGTAAACAGGGCAGGCTTCATCACCTGTGCTGAGCTACACCATAGGCAGCAGGGCAGCACTAGTTTGTGCCAGACCAAGCCCCAGGTAATAAATGGATTTTAATCACAGGAACTAGGTCTGTCTGAGCTTCCTCAGTGAAGGACAGACTATTCAATAATAATCTTCAGGCATCTGTCATTTTTGGACACATCTCAGAGAAACAGAGGAGTGCTTAACTTTCCAACTTGAGGTATTGCTGAGACGGATACTTGGAAGGTTTTTTTAATTATTTGGCTTTGACCAGGATCTGAATGAAGAACACTTATAACTAATCTGAATCTGGAGTCTCTATAAATGAGCCTCTGTCCTTCCTAACTGTTTACATTTTGGTCCTGCTTTTCATGTCTGATACATGCCAGGAGAAGACTTCTAGCCCCTGCTATCTTAGAAAAGGACAGTGATGCTCTATTGAGCTGTTACTGCACCTGGCAATCAGCTATAGGACGTTCTAGAGGATGGAGACACTGGGACGCTGGGGACTAGCAGACCTGTGATGACACTGCCTACATGAAATATAGTGCTGTGCTGCTGGCACTGGAAAACAAATTCTGTACTTTCATCTTGCGGAGATTATTCCTGTGCTTTCAGCTTTCCACTGAACACCCTCCCCTGACAAGACCTCTCTAACCATACAGTGCATGAGGCAGAAGTGAACACAAGCAGAGGTCAGGGAAGGACCTTACCTCTTTCATCTTAGACTTTTCAGTTAAAAACTATATCCTGTGAGCAAAACTGTGACAAAATAAGTCTAAATAAATATCAATCAAGCCAATATATGAGATCAACCAAGTCAATAGATAAGATTTTTTTTTTCTATTAGGAATTTGAATATTTTACACATCTCTAAAGAAAATATTCCAACCTTTTTTTAAAAATCATAAAATTGCAATGTGAGAGGTACGAGTTTTGGAGTAGGGCTCTTGGCTATGTATTCCCAAAGACAGGAATACCTTTCAGGGAGTCTAGGTCCTGCAACCATTTCTTCAAGAAACAACAACAAGAAACACTAACTCATGGCTTGGTTAGGACTGGATAAAAAAATTTTCCTCACTCACTAAAGCAAGGTGTGAATAAAGCTAAAAATACCATCTGAGCAGAGCAACAGTATCAGAGAAACTGTAACATGAATTCATGAAACAGCTTCAGTGTCTGCCTTGGAGACACTTGCTCACTTGCCAAGTCTGTCAGAAAGAATTAACTTCTCAGCGAAAAAAAGGGTATAGTATATGAAAAAATATTTTTGAAAGTTATACTGCAATTTTTCATCCTTCCACAGACTATTTCAAGCTTTCAGGCATGATTTGCTGTTTTTCATCTTGTTAACGGTAATGCTATCACATGGGCACATCCATCCTGTCCTTGAAGCTTATGTAACAACACCCCCAAAAGAGAAGAGATTAAAAAAAGGAATACTTTGCAACTTTCTTGATGGGTAAGAACAGGAAAAGGATTATATTAAAAGCATCTTGAATTTGGGGATAGAACTTTCAGATTAAGGATCTGTTAAGAATAAAGAAATCTGTCTGAAGCAAAAGCTAAAGAAGCCATGACCTGAACAACAGAATTACAGTCCAGGTTTCAGAGCCAGGGGCCATCGTGATTGCTCCCCAACACAGCCCCAAGTGTCAGGACAAAATATTTGATTATGAGCTATTCAGGATTGATTTAGGAAAAACAATGTACAGAGGTACAATGTACAATGATGCACTAGGTTCATCCTTACAAGTCAAACAGATATCTTACCAATTAAGATGCACATCAATCAGAACTTCCATAAAATAGGTTTACATGCAGCTTCCAATGGGAAAGGCTCATCAACCTGGCCCAAGCTAAAGCCCTGTACTGTGAAATGCAGCATATGTACCAACAAAAAGAGTCTTCTGACAGGGAACATACAAACCCACACTACTTACTCACCGTTTGAAGCATTTTCTGCTGCATAGAAGGAATTTGTAAACCAAATTTTTTTTTTTTTTTTCTGGTTGACAGTCCTGTCCAGGAATACATTGTTTAACCTAACACAGAACTGACCAGCCACTATTAAACATGGCATCTGCTATCCACAGCCAGGTCTGAACAACCCACAGCCCTCTGCCCTGACCAGCACAGTGAACAGGCCCTGTCAACCTACACACTGGTATCTCCACAAACATCAGTAAAAGGGATCAAGCAGAAAACACTGAGCCATGAAACTTTTACTGCTTTTGAATTTTCTTTTCACACTATTAATTATGAAATGGAGAAGGAATGCAGCCTTATAAATCTCATCAGAATTAGCAGGGGCCTAAAGTCATGGCAACATGAAAGCATTTACTCATGTGGGGCTCCTGCAGAACTGCTGCTCACAGAGGACAGCTCTTCTCACAGACAGCAAGCCTACCTGAGGTAGTGAAGGAGCCAGCACAGTCCTGCTCCAACACCACCACCTACCAGCCAGAAGGTGTCCACATCTTTGTCGCTTTCTGATGTTTATGGTTTGAAAACACAAAGTGAAAAAGTTCTGATAAATGCTTTGAGTTTAGGTATGATACGAAGAAAAACTAGAAGAGTTCAAGAAACAGGGGTAAAAGGACAAGATACACCTAATAGCATGAAATAATCTGCTCTAGCAAGGAGCAGGAGACAATATTAATGGGAGTAATAGGAGACAATAATAATGTCTTATATATTAATATTATTAGTGTAATATTAGTATTAATGTCATCTTGGTATTATTAATATCATGTTGGTATTATTTTCACTTAATATCATTGTCTTCAGAAATGATACTAAAGCAATTAACAATTACATAGTCCTGTAATATGTTTTCAATAACATCACCCTCATTCTTTCATAGATATCAAGGATATAAGTAGCAATGATGACCTCCAGAACCAAGTGAAAAACACTTGCAGCCAAAACCAATCCAAGAAACTTGTGCTTTAAACCAAAAAAGGTGACTCACAGGTAGAAATCTAGTTTTTAGAAGACTGAGCAAGTGGGACCATGCTACAGATTTACTAAAATGGGAAATTACAGCTTTACTGGCCACAACTAACTTCCAATGTCTAGTTATAATTCATTAAACATAAATGAACTGAAAATCTGATGCTATTTCTTTTTGGTATAAACATGACAGCTTTAGACTCCAAATGTACACATGCAAACACATGCTTTCCTGTAAATATGCAGAAAAATTCCAGTAATGCCGTAAAATAGCACCAACACAGCTGAAGAAAAGGCTTTTCTGCTGCTGAATTAGCAGCTCCCTTCTTTCTGCCACATGGACACCTGCTCCCTGAGCCTTCCCTGGTTTGGCAAAGGTGGTCTCCTAGTTCACTTGGCTTCAGTGGTGCTCTTAGCAGCTATGCCTCAAGTGTTTTGTTTGCCAATTTGACTCAGAGACACTCCTGGGGATTGCGTGAATTTTCAAGACAACAAGATGTTAACAGAAATGTAAGGAAAAAGTCAGAGACTTTTCACTGACAAAACCAGGGTCAGAGCCCAGCTGAGGTTTCAGGAATGAAGAAAAGGTGGTAAATGGGGCTGGGATGGCACACATGGATCTATAAGAAGCAAGGACTATGATTAAAATTACAGCCTAGCCTGCATCACATTAATTGCATTCTGTGCAAAACTGTAACATGGTGAATATTTTCTCCCTACTCCTTTCACTCTGTTCACCCCTGAGACCCAGCTGTGCTGTCTGGTGTGCCTCATGAATGGTAAAATGTGCTGCTTGTGGCAAACCTGACACAAGTGTTAGTAGCTGATTGCCAATTCCCATTTTGTCAGTGCTGAGAAATCACTCGCCCAGCAGCCAAAGGAGCCACGCAGCGTCACCACGGCCCCATCAGGACAGCAAGCAGGTGGACAAGGCAGGGAGTTGTGCAAGTTAATTTTTTCATTAGCTTCTCTGTGATAGGAATTGTTATTCAGAGCATTTCTGGTGGGCTGCCGCTGCCTTACATAATAGCATTCAGCAGTTCATACACTCTTTGCCTCTGGTTTGCACTTGCCAAAAGCCCTCGGCCAGGATTGCACAAAGGACTTTAAGTGCAGCATCAAGGAAAGTCACAGCATCTGGCTCAAATATAATAAATAGAAGCCCTGTCACTGCAAAAGGCCTTTGCAAGCAGACAAGAGCTTGTGCCTTGTTGGTTGCCAGTGCCCTTCTGGACTCAGGCACTTTCTTCACTTACATCATCAGCAGAAAAAAAAAATAGAACAGGGAGAGTAAAGACAGAAGAGGAAGCATAAAGTCCACATCCAGAGGTCCACTGCTACCCAAGAGTAAGAATGCACATCTGCTCAAGGACTGGGGGGAGCAAGCCATGCAGGGAGGAGAGAAAGTGCATTTGGGAGAGCACAGGAACTGGACAAAATATGTTAAAGGATGCAACTGATATGAGGGAGAATACATACAAAAGAGCTGCGAGAAGAAACCAAATGCTGGGAACAATAGGCTGAAGGTTTTCCTAAGAAAATTTCATCACAACTCACCAATCTAACAGATAAAGCCTCCTGTGCACCACTGCAAAGCCATAAGAAACAATTGAGTTTACTGAGTTGAACAATACCAATAATGCCTTATTTTTCACTCTCTAAGCCTATTCATGTCATTTCCATTAAATTTCATAGATGAAAAAATCAGTAATCCCACATTCTGTTTTTAAGCTTCCCAGGCAAAAAAAAAAAAAAAAAAAAAAAAAAAAAAAAAAAAAAAAAAAGGTATTATTGTTTTGTTTGTATTGTTTTGAATGAAGAAAAAGAAAACATGATACAAACAAAACTGTGATCCCTAGAAAAGATTCACCTACTCAGGTCTAAATTATTTACTTATTATTGTATACTTCCAAACCACCAAACCCAGAAACAGTTGTTCCTGTTGACCCAAAGCCCACTTCCTGTGACACCAGTCCTGCAACTACAGCTGTAAGTCACACAGAAAAGTTGCTCTTAACCTCCTTGATGCAGAGGAATGATGGCTAAGATGCATTAAATACACTGTTTTTTGAGAACTCTGTGAGCATCCCAGTGGGAAAAGACCTCTGTGCCATCATTTTCTGGTAAGCTGGGGGAAAATATTGATACCAAAGCAGTTTATTCACATCTAAACCTACTCAGAAATCTTCCAGTTAATACATTTGGGAGAGACATATGAAAGACAAACTAGTATGTGATCAGAAGTGAAAATTATTCAAGAAGGATACTTGGTGGCAGGAATAGCAATCAGTGCGCTATGTTTTAATGAAACTTTTTGCAAACAAGTAATAGTAAGGCATCTGTGAAGCACCAGTCAGTACACATGAATCTCCTCGTGAAAGCCAAGGGGATCAGCAGCGGAACTGAGCCTCTGGAACCTGTCACCTTCCAGTAATTAAAGCTGAAATCATTATACAGCTTGGCTGGTGGGATTCTCAGCAGAGAGACTGGTGGCAGCCTTTTCCCTGCAGACAGTAAGAAGCTTGCTGAAGAGTGTCCCAGGATGCTTTCCCCTGTGCTATCCAGCATATCATTACAGGACATCTGCTTAACAAAGACCTCTGGGCTGTGGGATGGGGATCTAAGGTGAAGGATGTGATGCAGAAGCAGCACAACATTACGTTATCAGTTTGTCAAAAACCTGATTTTTGGTGTATATCCAGTCTCTGCAGGACTCCTCAAACAGGGAAGCCCTCAGAAATGGATCATGTGCCCTGGCTCCCTGAAGGATCTCTTTTGTTTCATGAGGGGACGCAGAGACTACTTACAAGAAAAGGTATATTGGTATCAGAAGCTGACAAATTACTGGTGCAGGTAGTGATGTTATGAAGTTTTAAGGGAACCCAGTTACATCACTTTCATTGCTCACCGCATGGCATAAAGGTCAAACACACACACACACACACACTTAGATTTCTCTTTACAGGCCCTGCTGTTTTTTCTCCTCTCTTCCCTCACACAGATTTACGTGAAGAATCAAAGGGCTTTTTCTCTATCCCTGTGGCAATAATATCACAGCTGATGTCTTGCCCACCCCCTTAAATGCCTAATATTTATGTTTAATAGCTATATATATAATATCTAGTTCAATGGCTTCTAGAGTCACCTCAAAAAAAGATGTTTTATTTGAATACCACTGAATTCTGTAAACAGAAGAAAATTCAATAGCTGCATAAGGGCTTATAAATCTAATTTTTTTCTGAAAAGCCTGATCTGCACTAATAAGCAGGGACTCAAAGTCCTTAGCTTGCCTGCAGGTGTATTCAACACCTTCAATCTGTCTGCTGAGCCTAATGGGGCGAAGTAGAAACAAAAGAGTCTGCTTGCAGGTGTGAGGATCCCAGGGCACAGCTGATCAACATCTGTTGATCAAACCCTGATTCCAAATCCTCTTTTCTCCCAGAGCAGCACCTGGGACAGACAACAATCCTGTACACGAAGTCCGCAGCACACAAGGAGCTAAGAAGGTCCAGGGCTGACAGCTCAGAGCATATGGTGGATGCAGATCATTGCAGACATATTGAGTCCTACAGTAGTGATGGAATAAATGGTGTAACTCAAAAAAATGCCTGTTATATGGGAAATCAGAGTGAATTATCTGAATAATTCTGCCCAGAGACATAAACAAGCTGCTGCAAACTAGCATCAACTGTAGCAAAATTAAGGTGTTTATTCTCAAAAGCAGCTTATTTCCAATGAAAGACTGATTATTTCTGTTTGAGCAAGAACTACATAATTGGAAATGTATTTTTTGGAAATACATAATTGGAAAAGTACACTTTTGATAAGAGCACCACAAACCTTTAAGGAAAACCTGTGTGCACAAGGCTAAGCAAACGTTATGGCATGGCCCTTAGGTCTACAATACATCAAAATGAAATGCTAAACAGCACAGCTTTCAGGGACTTTGTCTGGGATCTTAGTATTCTCGCCCCAAGGTATGTATAGCTTCAGGACACAGTTTCTTGATATTGTATTCTCTTTTGGAAATACTTTTTATACCCTTGTTTTACATTGCTTTCCCGACCAACTGCTGAACTGACACAATTACGAAGTCTGATTAATAAAATTATTATCTTATGCTACAATGATCTTTCAAAAACTGTCTTGGTCTTGAGATGAAAAACATTCAGAGGATGTGACTTATTGTTCTTAATTTAACCTTCATTCATCAGCTAATTTTTTTTCTTTCAATCTTAAGAAATTGTTTCTAAGTTTAGAGTCAATGTCTATTCATGAAATACTGAGCAAAACTTCACCTGACAGCTATAACTGCTAATAAAGTATAAAAGAACATCAAAAGCTTACTTATTAAAGACCATGCTCTGGGACTGGCAAGTTTTGCCTCCATTCTAAACAATCATTACAAATTAAAGTATTATTAAATTCTGAGTTTTGTCATTGTTGTTCTCCCTTTCCTGCAAATTTACTACTTTTCGGAATTCTGAAAGATTTCTCTCAAGGAGAAAAAAGTGAAAATATGTTTTTCTCAAGAAATGATCTTACAGAAACCTTTTTGAAAAAGAAGTAGATTTTGACTGTCTTTAACTGACCTCTAGGTGAACAGTTTCTTCAGCTACAAGAATGGCCTCATGAAAATTCTACATTTGTGAAGCACAGAAGTTGGGACTAGGCATGGCACTTCAAAAACATAAATGCAATTATTTTTCTAGTCACATTTCAAAAACAGTCTTCACATTTCAAAAACAGTTCTTTGTATAATTTTGGGGCTGATTAGAAATAAACTCTCTTTTCTGCCAGTTGCATTTTCTGGGCAGAATGTTAGCTTGACTATAAAATTCACAGTTGCCACACTGCCACAGCAGAGCAAAAGGACTTCAGGCTGTTCCCAGGATCTCAGAAGGTGAGTGGATACAACAAGAAGAGGCAGTAGCAAGACCAGATTATTAATTTTTACTAGGAGGCAATAGATTCAAGAAACTTAAGTTACAGAAAGGGATGCCATTCCATCTTAGGCTTTAGCTTCACAACCACAGTGATTATCTTCACTTCAGATAGGACCAATTTAGATAAAACCTGTATTTACCTCTTTTTAACCTAATACTAAGCAGGGATTGGGGAGGAAAAAAATGATAGTTCTAGCTATGAATTGTTCCATGTCTTTGTTCTGAGGAACATCAATCTCTAGAGGCACTTCTTATTAATGGACTCCTATGACATTTTATTTGTCATGGAAGAGAAGCAGTAAAACATGCAGGTTATGGATTCAGATATAGAACATTCCTGCTTTCCTAGTTTAAGGGGCTTATTTCTTATTAAGTAATTATTTAATCACAAAACAGATGTTTTAAAATCTTCCTCATTTTTCAGATATTGTTAATTTAAGGTAAGGAGATGATTTGTGGAATACAAACTAAAAAAATAATTTCAATTCATGTAAGAACCATTAGGTCATTCAACCCAGTCTGAATAAAGAGTACCCTTCAACATACTAAAAAGGCTTTTGCACTCATCCATAAGCCACGAATCACTCAAGGAGCTCCAATGATGTGATGGCTGTGCCTCAGAGGATCCAAGCACTGCAGCCCAGCCCCTGTGCAAAGCCCTCGGATGGAAATGGAGACCCCAGATGGGCAAGACCCCTCCTCATTCCCTCAGGGCTGCAGACACGGTCAGACAGCAGCACCTGTTCACAGCCCACACCTTCACCAGCACCACAGATGAGCACCACATCAGCCCAAAGGGATGATCTGAATTCACAAGGCTTAACTGGAAATTTAACTAACCAAACTGCAGTGGAGCTTAGCAGTTGCCACATTAAACATCCAGGCAGGATGATCCTTTGTCAGGCAGACACCAGAGCTCATCCAGGATATCTTCTACATGAGGTAAATCCTCTGCAGTCTGGTAAACATGGAAACCAAATCTGTAAACACCTCTCATGGACAGACGTTTGGACCCCACTTGGCAAATTTTACCATCTTATTTATTTATTTAACAGCCTCATTTCTTTAGTTATTAACAATAACAGATGGACAGGAAGAGTTTTTTGCTTTGCTGGGGGGTTGGAAGCCAATTCTTTTTTTTTCCCCCCCTCTGGGTTATGTAGGGTGACACACAGAAGAGCTTTCCGTCAAGAAAAGTAGCACTACGTGCACCACGCACTCAAAACTGCCAGCACAGTAACCCTTTTAAAAGATACTTCATACATTACCTCTTAGAAAAATGGTTTACCCCAGGGACATATACGCATCTTTGAGAAGCTGGAGATTTTTGAGCATCTGCAGGGACAGCTGGCATGATGGTTACAGCAGCTGTCGCACTTGAATTATGAAATTGTGCATCGCCCAAGGAAAGGATCAATGTCATGCAAATCTCACAAACCTGAACTCAAGTCACAAAGAAAATTAAGGTGGGAGAGATAACTGTTCTGATGATACAAGCCAGACTTGTTTGTATCACTTCATAATTTCAAATAATACATTACATACTATGTGCTGTAATACATACTGCATCTCTAAGGCTTCCATCTGAACAGTCATTTTAATTTGAAGTGTCTACTAAAATTTTATTAAAATCTTTGGGGGTAAAAAACAGCACTGAGGAAGCAAGAAGGCTGTGGAGTTTTTAAATCAAACTTCAAAAAAAAAACATTTATTTTTTTGACTCAAACCAAGCAGGAGATGTCAGTTCTTCAGTGAGGTTTTCCTGCTTGAGAAAATTATGCCTTGGTTCACAGTCGATTAGTTATGTGACTGACCTGATTTATTATGTATCAATGCTACTTCAAAAGAGGAGCAGCCTGAACAAAGAAGCAAAAGATATATCAGTATTAATGACTTGCCTCTATTAAGTGGCTAGCAGAAATAATTACATTTACTATTTTTTAATTTGCTGTTCAATATTTACTGCTTTGTATGAAAGAAAATAATTTTAATTAAATTAATGAAGGTAATTAATGAAGGTAATTCATATAAATAACAGCTGAGGTTGTCTGCTCACACATGGCACAAATGAGCAGAGGGCATGTAAGAAAGCCTTCTTCCCAAGACTCAGCTTTGCTTTTGAGAGATTCCCACAAACCCAGGGAGTCCTTGAGATCCTCAAGTGGTCATAGCCAGTGCTCAAAATAGGGTAACACCCCACAGCTGGGTCTGGCCCTTTTTATAGCATAGCTACATCAGACTTCTAAGGAATACAAAAATCATACTATTTTGTTCCTCAGGAAAACAGGTTGGAAGGTTTAGAAGAAAACAGACCAAGGAGTGACAGTTGACAGGTACTTTTTTTTAAACATCCATTTTTATGCACTTTTTATTTTCCCCAAGTAATTTCCATAGACCAAAGGTCTCACACAGTTTTGAGTTCTCCATTTCAGTAAGTCATCAGCTCCCCCAAGCTCAGGACATTCAGACCTTACTGAGGATAGGGTTTATGGATACCATCAGTGGAAATGCACATCCTTAAAAAAATGCTGGAAAATCTTCTATACTTTGCATTTACATAAACATACACTGAAGATCATCTTTTTAAATAATCTAGAACATTCACAGACAAAATCAGTACTACTTTACATCCCACAAGTCAATTTCAGTAGAGGACAAAAATATCATCCTTTACTTTACCCTACACAGTCTGAACACTAATAGTAAAGACAACGTAACTAGAAACTGATCACAGAATAAAGATTTGTTTTTCCTCAATCAGAGCTCCCCTCGATTCAAATGAGGAAAAAATGTCAAATTAACATCTCATACTTACATTACTTAGTGACTTTTCTGTAAGTTTTCTCCCCTGTCCATATTTGTAAAACAAGAAAAAGAATTAAAACAATTGTTTCTGCAAAATTATTTACTTATTGCAATATCCTGAGTGCTACAACTGAAATACATACTACAATGCACAAGTGAGTATAAAATCCATCTGATTTCAGTTCATGATGGTTTACTTAATCATCAATAAAATGTGACCTTTAGCTGAATATACATTAATTTTGTTACTTTAAAAAGTGAACTAATTCATAATTTTAAATCTGAAGCTACTGTAAATGAAGACAAGTCCACTATTAAAATACTGCACACTGGCAGTGCTAGCAGTACATTTACATTCCCTTCTCTAGAGAATTATGTCCCCCTTGCAAAAGGGAATCACCTTCAGTTATTGCTACAAATCCAGCGTGGACAAGAATGCTGAGCTAGCAAAATGTTATTTAACTACTACGATGACAAATTGGCAAGTAGCAGAAATCAAAGAAACATATTCAGAAGAACCCTCAATAATCAAAGCAATGAGCAGCAAACCAATGAAGCATTTTAGTGTCCTTTCTCAGGATCACACAGTTGATTAATTTACTATCAGATTTACACATAAGTAGTTACCCATGAATATCGCTGTCAATTTTTAACGGAGGGCTCTCAGAAGTGCCTCATGATTAACATCACACTCCAGTTAAACAAGAAAAGCCATTAAACTTACTGTAAATACATCTTGATTTAATCTTTTTGAAGCACACCAGCATGCATAAAATAAAATTTTCTTAAGCATTACTTGTCCAGGCTTAGAGGACCTTATGTACACCACACCATGATTGTTGACAACAAAACATCATTCCTTGCATTCACCACATTCTTGGTCATATTCCCATTTCAAACTGCTGTTCCTGATAACATTGAGGCAGCAAAGCAAATTGATCTTTAAGTATATTTTTTAATTCCTATATAATTAAATGTATGAGAATCAAGCACCTTCCACTGACTTAAAATTCTGCTAAGTTGGTATGCTAAGAAATATGAATTGCTACTTTAAAGATGATTTAAGAACTACAGACACCTAGGACATGATGAAGCATGGTAAGTAGTATACTATTACAGTCCTCCACAGAAAATTATTTCTAAATTAGCTATAACCATGAGGCATGTTCCTCACCAACCAAAAGGACATGGACTGGTAAATTTACCAGCATGCAGACTAGCTGATTATTTTTCCTTCAGGTCTATCAGTTCTGAAAAGGCTGATGTCTCCTCTTTTATTTCAGTTTTACTCCCTAAGACATGGCTCTGGTCATGACTTGACCCTAAGTCCACTTAGGAAGCAGAAGAACCAGGCTGCAGCTAAGTAACACCACCAAGCATCACAAGAAGGGGCTACTGGCTGTAGCTTAATGTTTGGAGAGATGGTGCCCATTTTCAGAAGGGACCAACAAGGCATCATGTTGAAATCATCCTACGGTTCCTAACCCTTTCATTTCCCTTTTTTTTTTTTTTTTTTTTTTTGAATAAAATTCCCATAATATTGGCCCAATTTCCCAAATTTTAAGCCATGAATGACAAAACTTGCATCCACTAAGCCTCCTAGATCCTTCACAAGGAATCTAGTGCTACAGAGCACAAAATGCTGTCAACTCAACTCACTACAAGAGGTAGTCAGGTCTACGTTTAGTTAAGGGGCAAATTCCAATGAGGTGACAGAAACACAGTGACACTGAGTAATTTTTTTACTCTTCCCATTGAAAAGCTATCAGCTTTGTGAAGCCTTTTCCATATGCACATGTAAGTGGTGCAAATGTGGAACAGCCTGTCTGAGCGCTGCCATTCCTTTCATGTGTCACTCACGTCTGAACAGAGCAATGAAGTCAATGTTCTTACAGGTGCCAGAGGTATGGGAAGAAGAGGAGCAAAGGGAAGATGGCAGCACCTACACAGAACGTTCTCCTTCCTCATAGCTGCATTTGTTTCTCAACTGTTGATAAAACTCATGCTGAAAATTCCTATCTAGTTGAAGAATCTCCTGGAGAAATATCTTCTGAAAAACTTCTACACAACTTCTTGATCTGCTGTCCTGCAGCTGAAGAAAGCTTGGTGTTGCCTGTCTTTACTTTCAGTGTTTCTCAGTAAAACCTAAGCTCTTCGGTATTTAGCAGTAGAGCTTCACTAAAAGATGAAAAATCATTGGAAACAGCACTGACCATCTTAGTAAAGAATCATGAAAGCTTTACTTGACATGTATCTTACACAAGTTCACATAATTCTGCTTTAAAACACATGGGCCTTCTGATTTCTATTACTGTTTACAAGAAAATACAAATTCCGTACACAGGGACAAAACCCTAAATGAACACGTTTATTCTACCCAAACCTCTCGTTCTACAGTTACAGTGCAGTGCCATCTGCTGTACATTTATGTACAATTCTTCCAACCATCAATATGACAAAGAAAACCTCATGATGGTTATTTCAAAGCTTTGAACATCAGCAGTCAACATGCAATTTTGTCACTAGCATTTTAAACCAAAATAAGAATATTCTATTCTGCAAGTATACAAAAGGCTACACAGATGTATGCTAACATAAGGGTGGCTGCTGAATAAAGAAATCAAATGAGACCATAGGGAACCACTGCTTTTATTTCTCTCAGAAAAAAGCACCAATTTTTATGGTCACAGCTGGGGTTTACATGAATCTCCTTCAATTAAATATTAATATGCATTTAAACTGCATTCCCTCATTAACAACCAGTGATGCCACAGACAGCAAAGAAAGCTGCCAATTTTCAGAGTTTACTTTGCTCCAGCTTACAGTGTCTGTCATAAACCTTTTTTTTTTTTTTTTTTTAATATAGTTTAGGGTAATACAGGAAGCAAAAAAAAAGCATGATCCTGGAGACAGCCAATGAAATGTTCACAGCAAATCTCTGGGTTAATGTATCAGCATAATTACTTCATCGGAGTCTGCACTGAAATAAATAAATTGAGAAGCACTTATCTGTAGATATTCTTACTCCATTCTTATCAATTGGATCACTCTCAAGGTCTCCCTTCCTTATCCATTAAGAATTTTCTTTCCTCAGAGACCCTAAACAGACCTGCTTTTCAAGTGGCTGAAAGTTCACTTTGACCTAGAAAACAGATGTATTTGCTCTGCCTTTGCCACTAAATGGTAACATGAGCTGCCAATACAGGAAGAAACCCACCCTGTAAGTAGCACTCACTCCTACAAGCACACATTAACAATACCTGAGGTCTCAGAGCACTTCAACCTCTCTCCCCATGACTTACTACTGTGCAAGGGCCAGGAAAGACAGCCAGTGTCTCCAGTCTCCAGCAGTGGCTCACCACAGTCCCAGGGAGTTCCCTGCATTCACAAGGAGGGATGCATGCACAGCAGCCGGAGGTGTTCAGCACCCTGCAGGCATGAGGTGCTGCTGATGCGCTGCTGTACCACTGAGATGTTTTGGAAACGCTGGTCCGTATTTCTCTTCCTCCAATACATTCTTATTCATGCAACTAAGTACCACAGCAGTGTGTTTATATTTTAAACTAGACATATAAACCTATTTTCAGGAGCATCTGTTATCCTCAAAACTAATTCCTACTACAAATGTAATATCTTCCATTAAATAATAAACAATTCAATCTTCTACTTCACACTCTTTCAGTTTCTTCATTACATGGAATGAAATGTGCTGCATGTATGGACACTTCATGGAAGTTATCCCAGGAGGGATATCTTGAATACTATTCATAATTTCATAATGAGCAAACTTCTTATCAGATCAGGTGACTGTCAAGTTTTCATTTTCACAGTCATAAAAATGCTGGAGAACATTGTGTTAAGAAACAGGAAAATAAACTTCAAAAAAATTAATTTTACACTGTCATTTTTCAAATGCTTAGGTTTGACAACACTGCAGGCGGTTAGTAACACTGCAACTGAACTCTTTTGACTACCTCAATAATGGCAAGTGCATCTAGTCTCAGTTTTAGAAGGAGGAGGAAGCTGGAGCTCTCCAGTCTCTACAGCAATAGCAGCAGGCATGGAAAAACACAGATTTTGAGGTGATGAAAGTTGCTGCTGTCATATGAAATGTATCCGATTTACCCACTGTGATATTTCATCAATTACAAAATGAACATGCAGAGAACTAACTATAGAAGGTACAAATATTTCTCTGGAGTCACACCAGCCCTGCCAACCGTGAAATGTATGCTGCTAAATTACTGATGCTGCTTGCAAATTAATGTTCTCTACTGAGAGAATTTTAGAGCAGCAAAACATTCTGAATAGCTAATTTGCATGTTAAACAAGGAAAATAGATAAACCTAAGTTATTCTGATGAAAAAATATCAGTTAGGTCTTGAAAGTCTAGCTGTGTATTATCTTAACAAGAAGCAAAGGTTTCCATGCCTCTTTCCAGCCAGCATCCACAGAATTTACATGGACAAATGCCAGCCTCAACAGGAAACTAAATCCCAGTTCTGAAGACAGCCACCAGAAACAACTAACACTCCACAGAACGCAGCATACTTTCTTTGCTCTAAAATAAAACGTAAATGAAAAATATAAAGACAAAAGATACTTTTACAGAGTTATACCCTGATATCTCCTTTGGACTTCGGAAGCATAAACTGGAAATTAAACTGATTTTTGTAAAATAAATATCTCAATCAACACATCGCAGCCCATTTGAGAAGACAGCTTTTCAAGTAATCTGTTGAGGAAGTATTGCTGTGTTCATCCAGAAGACAAGGCTTCTGCTAATTAAAGCCCTGTTTTAATTAAAATGATAAATATAATTATGTCCTGTTTCTATTGTTCTTATTTCTGTAATACAGCTACAGATATATAACGCACAGGTGACTGATTTCCTCCTGCATTTCTCTAAAGCCACTGGCTGCAGCAGAGCTCATAAGCACAAGACACAGATTCCCAAAAATTATTGTACACGACACTTTGCTCAGCTCTACCTACCCCTACTTTCAGCCAAAGTCAGTTTCTGGGAGTTCCAAAGGTGAAAGTAATAAAGATTGATTCTTTAACAGCACAGCTCATGTATGCTCTCCATTAGCTTTTCTGTGTTCCCACTGATTTTTACAGGAAAACAAAACTAAGCATTATTGGTCTGGCAAGACTAATTGAATAGTAGTAGGGCTTGAGCACAAGCAAGTCATCATGACTCCCAAGCTCTTGAAGAAGGCAGATTATTTCAATCAATAACTTGACATGTCAAAATCTCTCTAAAATTGTGAAAATTATATAGCATGGCAGGTGTAAAACAGATTCTCTGTAAAATAGATTCACCTCAAAGCAACACATTTCTTCAGCAATCTGAACTCATAGCTTGTACATAATAATTAATCATTGGTGTTCATAAATTATTTTACTTCTTGAACTCTAGCAACAGAAGAATCTGCCAATAAATGCTGTTGGCAGTCTGTTTAGGAAGTGTGTCTCTCAGATCCTTTGTACAGTAGGTTAATCCCACACCTCATTCATCCAGTGAACATACTAATAATAAATGTAAAACTCTCAAGCAGTTTTACATGATAACTGTTTCCACTCAGGCGTGACTACAAAACACCCAAGAAAGCTCTTGAGCTTTCTCAGTGTAACAGCAGCTGAATTATGTTTTTTTAAGGTTCTCATGTGAACCTTCATTGATCCTTTTGGGGAAAAAAAAAGGATATTCACAGGATCTGCTTTTTATTCTGTACATTTAATTTTCCTAAGCTCTCCTATATGATCTGTTTCTCCCTAATGAAATTAAAGGAGTCAACATAGTACAGACAACTAATTCTATTCAGATCATTAGCAACTGCAGCAGGAAGCACACAGTAAAGTTTATCTAAAAAAAAAAAAAAAAAAAAAAACCGAAAACCAAAAACAAACCAAAAAGACAGTCTGTATTGTACAGGAAAAAACTATGGGGGACAACAAAGCACCTTCAGTCAAACTATCACAACATTAGTTGAGATGTTGCTTTGATTCTCTACTCTTAACAGCCCTGTGCTTGAGGATCTTTAAAAACGGCCAAAACAGAAGAGATGTGATTCTTCACTGTACACAATATTATTTGCTGAAGTCTCTTGGTTTTAAAGAGGACTGCTAAGGAAAAATAAAGAAATGGACAAATTCCCTTGATCAAACCTAAAGAAATCAGATAAAACAGAGGACTGGCTGGTTTTGAGTTCAGCATTTTGCATTTGGTTTGGGGGCTTTTGTTGGGATTTTTGTTTGGTTTTGGGCTTTTTCTTCAGTTTGTTTGGGTTTTCTTCTAAAGAGAAAATTTGTCAACTCCCTAGTTTAATTTCAATCTACCAAGTTGATTATTCTTTTAGCAGTGTGCTTAAATGACAACAGATTGGACAGGTCCTTTTTTTTTCGGTCAAAATCAACACGAACTTTGGGGGAATTTATTTAGGCATGTTCACAAAATGCAATTATAACAAGAGTAACTTTTCAGAGTAGTAGGGAAACAAAGCTGGTATGAATTTGACAGTTATGGCCTGTCTCTGAGGCTTAGCCTTCAGAAACAAACTTTCCTGGGACATTGGTGCTGTGTCTCCTTGCACTGCAGATGGCCATGGCTGCTCATCCACCCTTCAAGGCAAGAATATAAACCTGCAAAGGACAGTTACAATGCAGCCTCAGGGCCTGACAGAGGTCTGGGACTGAACTACAGGCCACCTGTAAGGTCTTCACGTAAAACTGATTCATTCTGGCTTTCTCTAAGAGGGAATAAAATTCACTCTTCAGAAAACCTGTTCAGTACTGTCAAAAACTCTTTTGTCTCAAAAATATAACTTTTTTTTCTTTTCCATAAAACTTACTAAACCAGAGTCTATGAATAAATAGATTTCTCTAAATCAGGTCTATCAGTAATCCAGTGGCAGTAACACCCTGCATGCTAAGTAGTAAGCTGGCTTTATTTACATGCATTTTTTTTTAATGGGGTTGCCCAGGCTTAAATTTTATTGACAAATGAAAGAAAAAACAGTAATTTGTACTCAGAAATAAGCAAAGTGCAACTTTACCATTTGAAATGGACACTGTAAACTGTTTTTACTTTCACAAGTGATATTTAAACATACTTTATTTACTCTAGCTCATTTCCAAAAGGCTACTGTTTTAAATGTGAAGGTATGTTTTAAGACAGCACATACTGTATCTTTTGTTCTTAGGAAAACTTCCTTTCACATAGATATTGAAGAATTTTAAGTTTAATGAAATACCAGGTTCACTTCACCACTAGGGGAAACAGTCACTCTAAAGAGAGTATTCGAGAGCAAAAGCAAAGCCACAATATTACACATTTAGTACAGAAGTATTCCTGACTGATAGCTTAGAGTTATAAAAAGTTACTTAGCTGTAAGTTAAAACTACATACACCAATGACATGAAGACTTTGTAACTGTATCTTCATTTTTTTCAGACTGGAATGAGGAGCTCACAGCCCTCTGGGGTAACAACAGTGTAATGGATTTGTACTTGCCTATCTCCAACTGTTTCTGATACCTATTTTGTACAGACAGACCAGAGCTGATGCAAAACCAAACATTCTTTTAGCAGAGAATCATCCAAAACGTTTATTTTACTTTTCATTTGGGCAACAGCTAAAAATCTTCTTGTCTTGTAAATCACATAATTTTGCCAAAGATGTCTGTTTCTTTTAATGATTAAGCATTTCATTATTATTTTGATCAGCCTCAAAGACTACCACTGTAACCTGCAATAGCATCAAAAATATGAGTTTACATTTGGAAGACTTACAGCATTTTTTTTGCTCACTCTCCAAAACACTAAGATCTACAGCTGGAAGTGAATTTCTTTCCTTTATAAACCTTATAAAAATATCTCCAAGAAAAATATATGCACATTCATCATCCTATCATACCTGGTTTGTTTTGGGTTTATTGATGGTTTTACATAATCAGACAATCAGGAGGCTGACAGTTTCTATTTTCAGTCCTGTCAGACTCCAATGTGAGAAAAAGGCATTTGAATTACCGATAACCCAGTAGTGTCTTCTGACAAGTTAAATCCTAGTTCCCCAAAGACCATTCTTGTTTTTCCCAGTACAGTTACTAAGAAAACATCATTGCTTTGAAATGTGATGGCAGCCTACCCTCTGCTACTGAGTGCAACAGAAACTGGAATGCACAGAATAAACTATGTAAGTTTGACACAAAATGGTGCAAGTTGTGTTGTATGAGCATGTTTTCATCCTTAAGGAGCACTGTAACAGGAATTGTGAAAAGAGTGACAGCTTTAGGAAGCAGAGAAAAGAGCAAGGCAGCAGTGCTGAACAGGGCAACCTGCAAGTCCATGCAGAGGTCAGCTTTGTCCTTCACTCATCCCAGCATAGGGAGCCAAGAGCTGGTTGCTCTCTAAGAAAAAATTAAAATCCTGTTTCATCATTTTTGCCCTCTGCACAGTCAATTGTTGTCTCCTATTCTCTGCAACTGGAATGTTTTTACTCTGATTGATAGAGCAGCACTCTCTTTTTGAGCCAAAACTGAATGGATGGATGTTGTTGTGATACACATTATCCACACAACTAACTTATTTGTAAGACTAAATTCCACATTAATTATTAGAACTAATACAATTTCAATGAACACATTTAAATATTACTGCTGCACAAATGCAGTTCAGTTTGCAATTATACTGTATCATCCAGAACTGCTTATCCTGACTTTCACATGTCACTTTGAATTTGCCAAGAGCATCCCAAACTGTGTAACTAGCCATGGAAGTCAATCTAAGTCAGGTGACAAGGTGTCTAAAGCTGTGAAGACTCCAAGCACCCATGAGCTTATTGTAATATTTGATTTCTTAACCTAGGAGACCTGGGGAAAATATTTTTCTTATAATTAAATAATTTTTTTTTCTTTCTATGTAATAGGAAAAGGGTGGAAGAGAGAGACTATCAAAGCACCAAAGTCACCCTGATTACAGACATCCATTTCACGCTAATTTTCTCAGACTGGCTGAGACTCACACAGAGCCAAACATCCAACACACTGAAAGTCCAACTAGATTATATTTGGACAGTGACTGTTCTATTCCCCACAGGTTATGGAGAAAGGGTTGGCCCATTATTATTTTTCATGTGTATACAGTTTACTCTCTGCTTTTCCATCAGTGCTAAAGACTGCCTGACTTCCATTCTGAACCAAGGCCCATTGTCCATACACATTCCAATTCCTTGTCACATTGTGAAAGCATCACAATTAGATGTTTGCTAACACTCTGCTTTTCCTGGGGATACTTGTCAGCAGATGCAAGTAGAGCAAACATAAAATGGGAGAATACCTTCCAAAGTAAACAGAATGCCAGAGTTTTCTGGGGAAATTTTTTTGTCTAAAACAAAAAATTGTGACAATTTTATTATATAAGCATTAATATGATTGCACAGTAGATGCATAGGTCTGTTCAGTAGTTCTGATGGGTTGATTCTGCAAAAATGTTAAAACAAATTGCCAAGCACCTTCACGTCCTGGTTTACCAGAATTAAAGACAGATCATAATTATTTTCAAAAAACATTGCTTCACCCTCCAGAGCAAGGTTTCCAGAAAGACACACAAGCAGTGATGCTGTGGTAAAGCTGCTTCTTCAGCAAGAAACTCATTAGACCAGACTCTCTGAAGCCTGTTTAAAAGCCCAATAGAAGAAACAGGACCCCTGCCATTTAATGGTAGAGGAGTTTTAACAGAGGACTGGACTAGATCCCCCACACTGTGGAGGTATAACACTCTTAAGAGCCTTGCTCCAATAGGAGCAAATCTGCAGCATTGTAGTGTATGTCTTTGCTTCCAAAGCAGCACACAAGATGAACCTGGAGACTCAGCATGTCGGCCACAGGATCCAACAAATGCCAGGTGAGCTGGGTACTCTGCCCACACTCAGGACAGCGTGACGTATGAAGCTGCTCCCATCCCTGGGGTTAGGGTTCCTCTGCAGCCTTCAGTCAAACATCCACATGCACCTGGGCTACAGGACTTCACATCCTTCCTGATTTCAGCTGCTCTAGTCTCTTTTGCAGGCTTGGAGTAATTTTTTTTTATTCTGTTTGGATTTCTTAAAATAAATCTTATAAATTTAAATACATTTTATTACACTTTATTATATTTAAATACATTTATTATATTTTGCAAGACATACATCAACCTCCATTTCAGCAGTCCAGCATACCAGAAGAGGGTTGTGACCACCAAGACAGGAAGAACAGAAAGAAGGTGGGAAGATGGGACTGGAAGCAAAGCAAAAGAGGCAAGACACTAGTCTTTCAGATCCACTTGGAAAAACACTGAATTTATGAAGCCACAAAAAGAAAACACAAAGCAATTTGTATCTTAGCGACAGGAGCACTCTGCTGAAAGAGGGAATACCTGAGACAGTTCCTGACACTGTTTACACATTTTACCTAACTGCCACTTAAAATCAAATAAATGAAGCCCAGGCTTCCAGAAGCAGAGACTTTTCTCCTCCAGAGGAATACTCTAAAACACTGGATTAGAGGAGCTATGCTATTCCACATATATGCTTTCTCCTGCTCCATGAAGAAGTTCTTCCTGCACATCTTCACTATCAGGAGATAAGAATGACCCAGTAACAATTGAGCCATATGGCAAAATCTCTTTTGTGAGTCCCTCATATTGACAAAGGCACTGAATCAAAGTCAATTCTTTCAAAACAAGCATTCCAATTGTTACAGTGTATAAATATCTTGCATAATGTGATCTATACAAAAATAAGGACCTACCAACACTTAAGTTTTCAATGAAAAGAGGTACAGCTGTCATGTTGCATGCTGAGGCTGTCAGACGCTGAGAAAATGAACCCAACTACTTCAAGCCCCTGAAGAGACCAGCACAAGGCCAGCCATCACACAGCTCAGCTTGGTCACACAGGTACTGGAAAGATTTTGATTAAACCCTCTGTAATCAAAGCAGGTGACAAATCAGATTAATTAATGCAACACTGTCACTGAATCTCATATAGAAAAACAAGATAAATATTAAGCAGCCCATTGACACTTCCATCCCCTTCCACTTCAGCATTTAATTTCTTACCTCAGAATTACCAGATTTTCGAGCTTGAAATAAAACATAAAATATGTCTTCGAAATTATGATCATTAAAAAGCTGAAGAAAACATCAATTATAAGAAGTCATTCCTCACCATTAGAGTTTCAGAAACCTGTAATTTTTGCTGATGTTTTTGAAAGACACACAATCACGATCACCTGTTTGCTGTCATGCATAAAATATCAACTGCAAGCGAAAAGTTAAGCATGAGCCAGATGTCTGACATATATCAATTTTACAGTTTGTTTCACAAATCAAAGTACATAGATTTATGTGCTTTAGGGAAAAAAGTTATGAATTTATTACAAAATAAACATCTGTCCTGACTTTTATTATTATTCCGACACTAGAACTGCTATTTGCATTTTTAAAGTCGGTAGGTATCACTGCTCTTCTATACCTGACAAGACATAGCTTACATTAAGAACTCTCAGCGTTGGACTTTCACATTGATTGCAGAAAGATAACCACAAGAGGTACATACCACTTCATCCCTTCCCCCTCCTCAACACCCAGAGAGGGCCTATTTCATTAGCTGTGTGTTTTATGATAAATAAAAGCCAACCAACCACCAACTAAACACTAACAACTATAAATAATCCTCATGAATACTAAAACTCTGTGTTAGTCTGCATAATAAAATTGCTATTTCATTTTTTAAGTCATAATTCCCTGAAATTCCCATCCCAAAAAATCAGCCAAGTATCAACAACACTTTCACAGTAATCAAGGGATTTTGTGTCAAATTTGCTTAGCTCGGTACAAAACTTCAATTAGTGCACATATAATTATTCTTGAGTCATCTTGAGACCTGAGTTTTCCTTGTTTGGTCTCTCTTGGCAACACTTTTGTTTTCTCTTTTGCAGTGGCTCCAAGTGTCAAAAATTAAATTTAATAATTTTAAAAATCCAGAAATGTTTTTACTGGGTTAGTTTATTCTTTTGATTCAGTATCATTCTCCTTGAAGTCACATAGATTGTATTGAATTTTAATGAAGAAAGATTCCTATGAAGCATTTTCATAATTCTAAAATATTCTTTTAACAGAAGTATTTCTCTTAATCTGATTGCTACAAAGCCATGATATCCCAACATCTCTATAGGTTGTCAGTCACAAAACCTTTGATTCTCTATGTGTGTCACCTATGAAACAAGAATTGTGGTGAAATGCTGGAAGTCTCAACATGTTTTATGATTTTTCTGCTTTATCTATTATGAGGATGCCCTGACATTTCATGTGAATGAATTTAATTTCATTAGAAACAGACAGAAACGGAATACAGTTGTTACTTTTGTCATGCCCAAATTCTATCCAGTCACCACTGTCATATTCAGTAATGCATATCAATAAAGGAATTATTAAATTAGCTGTAAAAACATTATTTTCAAACAAGTATCAGCGTACAATATTTTTCCATTAATCAATCATAATATGCCTTCTGCTAAAGGCATTTTAAAACGTATATAACTTCACAGCTGCATCTTAAAAACCTGTTAACCTTTGCAGTCCTGTAGTACAACATAACCAGTTTCAGAGCTAGCTGCTGACACATTATTGGTTTTGACAAAGTCATGAAAGCTTACATTAAACTTCTATTAAAACTTACAGTTTATGACAGATTTGTCAGTTTTCATTTATTTCTAGCTTAGCTGTATCAAATTATCCCAATTTGAGACTTTATTATATGATTTCTACCAAGGGAAAACATATTATCTGGTAACAAATGTTGTAAATTTCTGTGATTCAGTTTAGAGAAAATGTCATCCAATAGAATTTACTATCAGAGGCAAATATGCATACATACTTTTTTCACTTGGAATGCCTTTATTCATTTAAAAAATAAATTCCCACATATTCTACATACATTTTAAACATTATGAAGTTAAGCACATTAATTTCCCTCTGTATTTGTAAGTGCATTATACAGATTTCTTTAGGTCAGAGATCTCGTCTCCCATCAATTCTGTTTTACTTGCACTGCCACTAATGAGTATTACAAAATACAGAAGATCCTTCATAAAAAAATTGCTAAGAAGAAAACAATACAGCAAAACAAAAATGGTGTAACCCAGCACTGGATGAGATTCACAAGATTTTCTTACATCCTCTCTCTGAAGGATGCCCATCTTCTTTTCAGCACAGATCTGAGATCAAATGCCTCACCTCCCCAGACACAGATGACACTTTCTCAATTATTTTAGGAAAAATATGTGAAGGAGAGTAACATAGATAACAAAACCTCTATATTCTACCTTTTTTTTTTTTTTTTTTAACACCACTACTGTTCACTTGCACCACAGACAAAGCATTTTTGCTCCTCTGTGAAAGACCTGTGCTCGCCCAATACTTTGTGTCAGGAGTCCGTAGGGTGCTCACTGTCCTTAAGGGAACATCAAGATGAAGGGGCAGCTCCTGGGCTGAGATGTTCAAATGCCCCCAGAGGAAGGGCAGCAAAGTCTCTTCTTCCAACCAGTCCACCTGGGAGTCCCTTTCCCCCCTCATCATCATGGAAGACTAAGAAGAAGGGGTGGCAAGGCAATGTGAGCACAGGTGTGGTTTCAAAAACAGAGGGTCTCTCTGGGCAGCAGAGCAGCAGGAACTACCACAGGACCTAGTGTCATATGCAGAAGTCCCTCTTCTCAGGCAGCACCAGCAGGGCCAGGAAGCAGTGGGGTTTTCTGGGATCAGGAGGTCTGCTCAAAGAAAGGAAGCCCACAGGCTTCCCTCTTCTAAAGTAAAACCCTTTTAGCAAAGCACAAAAAGCAGCAGGAGCGAAATCTGACCCGCAGTAGACCCAGAGACAGAGGGCACCAGCTGGAGATGAGGTGCAGGTGGCTGTCCTCCCAAAGTGAGGACAGCCACAGGCCAGACCTGGAGATGTAGTTTTGTAGAGGTATCAGTTCTGGCTTTTTCCACCTTTTTTGTTCTTACACATCACAACACACACAAGTCTGCCAAAATGCTTAACTCAGGATTTTATGTCTACACCAGTGTACTGGGTTTGCATTGCCAGGTTTTGCTAGTGGCAGGGGACTACAGAGTTGGCAACTGCTGTGAGAAGCTGCCAGAAGCTTCCCCGATGTCTGACAGACCCAATACCAGACAGCTCCAGGACAGACCCACTCCTGGCCAAGGCCAAGCATGCCAGTCAGAGATGATAGTAATGACCTGGAATAACATATTTAAGAAGGAAAAAGAAGCTATTGTGAAGAACACCTCTGCAGACAGCAAGGTCAGAGGAGAAGGAGGGGCAAGAGGTGCTTGCACATTTACCCCTTGCACATATGTGTATTGCAGTAAATCATTATAAGCAAGGCTCACTGCTTCTAATATTCTGATTTGCCCTAATTAGTTATATGGTCACCCCATCTACTTACTAATAACTGTTATAACTGTTAACACACACCACCTCAGATTATGGTCATGAATTACACAAAGCAAAATGAATGATTAGGCAGATGCACACAACTTATTACAAGGAAGCAAGAAAAATCCCACTGTAAGTAAGATTTATAGCATAGTATTTGAATCTGATTACTTCCAGCATTTTCTCTGTCAGTTTATGTTAATCTTTACTGCTGTACAGAATCACGAACTATGGTATGGCCATCTGATGCTTCCTGACCATTAAGACAAAAAGTGAATGCAGTCCTCCATAAAGCAGATTTAACAGGCCAGCACAGGCCTGCCTCAACAACACTGGAGTGTATGGATTTTCCTGAAGTTTAGGTGATAATTGAGAAAGTGACATTGGACATTATGTACTACCCTGCAGAACAAAGAGCAGTCAAGTTGGGCACACTTCCTGTATGTCAAAATTTAACATATTAAATGGCAAAAGAATGCCACTGAATTTACAAAGGATCCAAGAAGATATGAAGGGAAAAGAGGCAAGGTTTTTGAGGCAAAAACTAGCAAAAGGCCATAAAATAAAGGATCCTGGAAAACTAGAGTAAAATATTTAGCCCTTTACAACTTCCCACTCCTTACTTTTATATATATATATATACTTGGCAAGGTGGCATCACTTACATTCAAAAAAGTGTTTGTGCAGATTAGACTTTAAGAGGAAAAAAAACCCAAATGAAAAACCAAAGCAAACATAAAAAACACAACAAAAACCAACCAACCAAAACCCCCAAACCAACAAAACACACACACAGGAGGAACTGGTAAGCTTAGGCAAAAGCCTGGAAGATGACTAGATGTTCATTAGCTGTAACAAATTTCTAGGTACCCACCAAAGCATGGATAATGGCTTGCCATGCAGACTCAGAAACTGTAGCTCCTTTTCACACATTTCTAGTTTTTCCAAACATTTACAGTTTCGGTTACAGATCAAACTGTTCTCTTGGCAGAACCGAAGGGAAGTTTCAGGTGTTTTTATTTATTTAAAGAAAGCTGCTGAGCTGCAGTTCAGCAATGCAACTAACAGGGAAGAAGCTGGCTTTCCCCAGGGGCAGCGGATGTACAGCCGCAGCAATCAGTGTGTGGTGAAGCATCAGCAGCTTTGCCAGCCACAGCAAGAGAAATGCCTGACTCAATGTGTGAGTCTGTGTGAGCAGCAGTAAAACACAACGAAAGAGCAGGGAGTATCTGTTGTGCCAGGATGTCATAAAAAACAAGCAATGACTTTGTGAAATAGATGCTTCTCTTCACCCATTTTAAATTTACAGGAAAGCACTTTAATTCAAAATAATCTTGAACACAGCTCAAGTTCTGCCTAATGGAAAATTAGACTCTCTAAGAGAAAACTAACTTTTGCTTAAAATGTAACAAAAATACTGAACAAAACATTATGTCTCTACTAGAAACACTAAATGGTGTCACTGTGTTCTCATGCTTGACCAGAGACACATCCTTAAAGAACTGAATAAACTCAGACTCCACCATGTTGCAGTAGCTAATTAAGTTTTAGCCTCCTTTTCATTTCTGTTCAGCTTAGTTGCTCAAAGGGAACATTCAGAGAAAAGCCTTTCTATGAAAATCCTGAATATTTTGTTTTATTGCTGTCTGTACTTTTTGTTACCTTTGATTCTATGACAATAACCCTAACACCTAGATCTGACTGCAAATCAGCAAAATGCTAACAATATTACCTTCTTTTTTTCCAAAGAGAACATCAGACAGGATATTAAAACACATTTCATCCCTGAATATGTAATTATCATATATTTAATATATGACATGCAGCATTAATACTCATAAAAAAGCATCAAAGCAGAATTTAATGGTAATTTATGCCATGCTGCAGAATGCTCTCGCACTCTCCCATGCCTCTTCTCTGGGTACATGGTACCTGATGAGAAAACAAGCATTGTTCATTATTCCCAGCGCATTGTGAACCACTATTAGCTCATTTGAATGCAATACTGAGAAGCTCCGCTTCGCCTTGAAATTATGTCACTTCACAAAAGCTTTTTAAAAGTGGTTCTGCTACCAGGCCAACAAACCAAACACTAGGATCCATGGATGTATCTCCAACCCAAGTGACCTGAAAGACAGTACCGGGTGGGCTTTTGGCTCAACACTATCTTTAAACTGTTTTGAATTTCCCAAATTCCTTTACCAAATTAAGTCACAGTTATACAAACACAATCAGAATTTTATTTTTGAGGTACTAGAGTCTACAAAAAAGAATTTTAAAGAAAATTTCTTATGCTTCTATGTATTTAAACTCTCATGATCAACAATTTCAAAATCCTGCATGGCTTTGTCTGGGACCACATGAAAACAGGAATTTTGCAGGTGAACTACTCATAACTACTCATTTTCTCAGACAGCTCTAGCAATTCTGCAAGTGTTACCTCTGCACACTAAACACTCTCTAGGAGAGGTACAGAAGCCCACACCTGCTTTGCAGGAACCAGCATGTGCTTTATAGGAAGCCAAAGTGCACACGGCCCCAGCAAGAGGTTACAAAATTCCATCCTTTGTTGAGGCGGCAGCCAAACACACGATCCTGCAAAGCCCAGTCAAATGATAAACCGGAGTTTTCTACAACCCAAAAGGAAAATAAAGTTTGAAGCAGGTCAAACATCTCTAAAATGTCTTAATCACAAATATGTTATTTAGATGACAACTGAAATAATGTGCACAGTGTGCCATCCAAAGTGTCGGTAAGAAATACTGAACAAATGAAATCACAGACCCACCAAACCCACACCACACTTCAATCTGATCACATCAACTCTTATGAGATTATGAGGAGAGTTATTCCTCATGAAAGATAGAAGAAATGCTCAAGGGGCAGATATGGACAGACTCTCAGTAAAGGAGAGTCTTTATGTCCTTGCTTTTGCTGACTTGAAGTTTTGCAAGGAGGGCTTGTGGAGGGCTTGTGGAGGGCTTGTCCACTAAACAAGCAGAGCTGATACGAGGACCACACACCGCTGCCCGCCAGGCTCCGAGCCCCCATCCTGGCCGCGGGTGCAGCCGGCCCCATGTGCGGTGCACAGCACCCCTGAGGGCTGCAGCTCCAGGCAGCCCCGGGGACAGAGGACACAGCCTACACAAGTGTCAGGAGGCCACTGTTCCACACCAGTGCCGCAGACCTGCTCAGTGGCAAAGCAGCTTCCTGACCCGTGTTGTTATGGCATGGACAGGAACAGCTTCACTGCTGCAGAGCCAATCACTTTAAAAGACAGGGATAGCTCCCAAATGACACAGGACACTATCCTTAGGCAAACCAGGAGCAATTTTCCCATGCTCTCATTCAAGCACCGTCCTTTCAATAAGCAGCCTGGCTTTTTCCAGTGTTTAAAATGTCATGGCCTAAATATCTGCATGCAGCTGCTACAGCATCAACTGCTCCAGCTCTGCCTCTCAAGTGCTGCTGCCCTGAGTAAGTGTTGATAGCCTTCGCCCACAATGCAGTGATGCATACCCAGAAAACATAGTGCAACTAGCTAAAATCACTATTACACTTCAGCTTCACACCATACCTGTAAAATCAGAACCCCTGTATGGGGGGGCAATCTTACATAGGACAAAAGTAAAAGACAAAAGGCACTCTTCTCCTCGGGACTAAAATCTTTAGTGCAATACAACACATACCCTACTTGCACTAGCATTCTTATAGGCCAATAAATGCTAAGCTTGATACCCCAATACTGCTAGGGTGACTTTACTCAACCAGAAGATAGGGGCACATCTGGTGTATTTGTCCTGTGTAGTCCATAAACACATTTTGCTCCCCTTCAACTACAGTTTCTATTTGGCTGTTTACGTAAGTTTCCAGAAGCTGACTTCATGTCCCAGGAGATGAAAACTGCTTTACCCTCAAGAAAGAAAGCAATAACAAGTGAGGCTGACTTGCCCAACAGGCATATAAGGTCAAAATAAAGTGTCATATACTAACAGCAGTCCCTATTCAAAAAGCAAGGCTTCCTATGGCATCTTGTCCACACTATCAAAGCAAACATAGACCGTAAGTATCTCAGGGCACAGAAAGTCCAAAATACATTAATGCTACAGCTACAAAAAACAACCTAGTATGAACAGAGTGTGATCTGCAACCTATGATACATATCACCACAAGTACACATACCATGGGACAAGTCCATTCACTTCGGCATCTATTTATTACACCATAGCCACAAGGCTACAGGAAGCACCCACCAAGGGAAGCCATACCTTAACAGAAAAGAGCAAATCAGCAGCATGAGCTTGGAAAATAAATAATGACATAACAATCTGCATGCTGCAACTCTTAATCTGCATGGCAGTAGGACTGGAACTAGATGATCTTTAAGGTCCCTCCTAATACATAACATTCTATGATTCTATGATATGCAGATACTAATCAAAAAAATTGGGTTTCTTGGTTGTTTTAGGGGAGGTTGGGAGGTGTGGCTCTATGAAACAGAATATAGGTAAGAAGACAGCTGTATGGAAAACAAGCAATTTATATTTGACCCTTAGTACTAAACTAGAAAACATAATTCTTGTGATTACTGAACTGAGCAAACCAGGATGCTGAGGATATTTTAGAGGATAAATATACATTAAATCAAAAAAATTTTTTTGTCTGTCTGGCTGTTTTTACAAAACAACTTCCACTGGGGAAGCACGTTCATTGTGGCTGACTACTTTTAGTTGATGAAAGGAAGGTTATGTCATTTTCTATCAAACTATCAGACAGAGAACAGAAATGTTACAGAAGATTTTTTCTCCTTCTGAAGCTTCAGTTACATAGATCTTCAAGGTTTCCACCCCAGCCTGTTTCTGAGGCTTTCAGAATTCTGCCATCAGATATGATGTCTGCATCTAGCACTAGGATTTATATCTGATGATAAAGTATAGACAAAACTCTCAAATACACACTAGCTACAGAAATATGTTTAAAGGTTACCTATTTTTTTACCCTCATATATGAGGTCATTCCCAGCAGCAGTGTCAGGTATCTGTCTATTCTAGACCAGCAATGATACTATTAAGAAGGATGAAATCACACCTACTTAGGAAGCAAAACTCTCATGTTAGGGACAATTCTTCATACGCCCATTGAGTTAGGATCTCAAAGTACTATGAAGTTTTCCTGTCACTCTGGAATAAATTGAATTACTCAATTTAAGAACATCATATAAAAACTTTTTTTTAAATTATCCATATGGTTTCTGAAGGAATTCAGCTTATTTTACCATATTATCTGCCTACGCACTCTCTAAGCCTGTTGGCTGATTCTAGTTTAATTCTACAAGGGACAAAAACCCTTCAAAATAATTATGCTCCTATAAATTTAACAACAGTCAGCTGCTGGAAAGTGTCAGTACCTGCAACCTCCACAGAACAGTGGAGGAGCTGCAGCACAACCCGTTAAGTGCTGGCAGCATCTGATTGCCAGACAGTCACTGGCTGCTGCACCTGCCAGCTCTCGTAAAAGGGACAGGTTTCAGGATGCAGCTGGGAGAAGAGTTTTTGCCCTATTCTGGACAGGAGTTTGGCAAGGGAAGAAAGGGGCCCAACAGTTAATGTGCCAACAATTAATGAAATCAGGCTTCATTAGTGTTTATGCTCAGTGACCCAACTGCTATACCTCATTATTTTTATTTGCTTTTCAGAATCACAGAATGGGTCAGATTGGAAGGGACCACAGTGGATCGTCTGGTCCAACCTCCCTGCTCAGGCAGGGTCATCCCAGAGCACACTGCACAGGTGTGCGTTCAGCCAGTTCTTGAATATCTCCAGCGAGAGAAACTCCACAACCTCTCTGGGCAACCTGTTCCAGTGCACAGTCACTAGCACAGTAAATAATTTCTTCTTCATGTTTAGGTGGAACTTCCTGTGCATCAGTCTCTACCCATTGCCTCTTGCCCTGTTGCTGGGTACCACTGAGAAGAGCCTGGACTCATCTTCTTGACACTCTCCCTTCAAATATTTGTAAACATTGATCAAGACCCCTTTCAGTCATGTCAGAACAAGAACAGGCCCAGCTCCTTCAGCCCTTCCTTGTAAGAGAGATGCTCTCATTTGTTGGCTTTTTCATTCAGGAGCCTTTTAGCTATGACAAGACAGCATCACTGAAACAGGAGGTCAGTAAATCCTACCACATAGATTCTGACATGCTTAAAATCTCATCCCGTGCTGAATAATGGAGTGATGAGATTGACACAAGTTTTTTTTTCCTCCAGTGCTTCCAGCAGCTGACAGAATAGAGCACACTGGCAATCTGCCAGAAGCAAAGCCAGGATTTATTTGATGGTGTTAAGATGTTCCTATATGAAAGATGTGAAGAAGAGAGAGATGAAACTTGGGTAGTGGAGAAAGGAGGGGAACCATACATAATACAGAACAGCCACATTAAATTTGCAGGTCAAAATTTCTGGGCACACAACAAATTTGATCTAGAATGCTCAGAAACTATGTATATAAAAATTGAATAAAAGCTGTAAAGACACACAGTAACTATGTATTCCTTTTCCTGGGGAAAAAAATTTTTTTTTTGCACAAAATGTTTACTTCTGTAGATCAGAAACAGCTTCTGTATGTCCATCAGTAAACACAGTCTATTAAGTAAAAACAAAATGTTTGAAAGTTTTTAAAATGATACAACAGTGTCCAAGATCATCACTGCTCCTGGAGAGGGATATATGATACCACAACTATTTGTCCTACAGTACTGAGACAGTAGAAGGGACAAGCCTTGTGCTCAGGACAGTACCAAGGAAAGGAAGTTATCCCATTTAATCTGAACCACAAAAACATTTCCAACCAGGGTTTTGTACTGCAGTCTATTTAGCATCATCTTAATCCAGATACGTCAGTAGACTTTCCCATAATTTAAGAAGATTTCATTAATCTGAAACTGTGAGAAAACAAAGGCATTCTAGCACTTGGAGAACAGTACCCACCTCTGCATGGACCAGCAAAATCTGCGTCCTCAAATTGAGGATGAAAGGAATTAGACAAAAAAGCTGCCAGACTTAGTAGTAGAAATATGTGATTTATTAGAAGCTGAGAACTGGAGAAGAAAAAAATTTTCAGAATTAAAAATAAAATAAAATATTAAATAAAATCAGCAAGCACCTTCTAAGAGCCCAGACTGACGGTATTGCTAAGGTTTGCAGGAAATCAAATGTTTTGAGGAAATCATGGCAATACAAATTCAACTGTCAGTTGAATTCAAAAGTCAGTTTTCTCAATCTATTATTTCTTTACTGTGCATGCTGTGAGCTCTGAAAGAAGACATATTTATTTATTTAAGAGAAATGGTATGGGCTTGCCTAACTTGCATATTCCACAGGAAACAGAAGAACTATGTACCAAAGCCTGCTGAGTCAGCCAGAATAACAGTACTAGAGACCAAGCAGAAGCTTCTCTGATCTGCTAGAACCACACCAATCTGTCAGATGTGTGGTGAAATCCATCAGGTTTTCCATTGGAGGGACTGGTACAGGAGCAGTGGAGAGGGGCAACAGCCTTTCCTTCCCACTGAACCCAGGGTTGCAGGATCTGTAATGCACCCTCCTCTAGTGGTGATTTAGGAGATTTTGGTAACAGTCCCCATAAAATCACTTCAACCTAACTGCAAAATCAGGACAAAAGAGCTCCGTGGGCTCTTGAAACTGGGCTAGAAAAACTACCTCCAGAAAAAACTGCTTTTCTTTCTTTTTTAAGCCAAGGTTTGTGATCCAATGCACATTAGACCAGTAGCAAATGTGTCAAATAAAGAAGAAATAGTGCACACACGGTACTACTGCAACTGGGACAAAATATGGCAGGGTTCTGCTTCTTCATAATAAGCATTTTTCATTAAAAAAATCCAGAGGTTATCAAGATCTGTAACAGGACACATGTTTAACCAAATAATAAACTTGCAAAATACTCAATTCATTTTCATTCTTTTTGTTTTTTGTTACAGGAGTTTCCCATTAAAAAAAGCATGTATAGCCTTATTTTCTGAAGTAGCAAATTTTACCAAAGAAAGCTTCAAGAATACCAGTAAGTGGCACTTGGAAAAGCAAGCAAAAAACAAAGCTGAAACATTAATTGATGCACAAAATAAAACTATATTTTAAATTTTTTCATTTGAAATACAAATATGTTATTTTTTTAAACAAACATTTAAATAGCCTGTAAAGAAAAATAAGCTTCTATTTAGTGCTTACTACAAAATGAGGGATTACAGTTACTAATTCTAACTCTAAATGAGACTTGATATTGCTAGTTTATGTAAACAGATACCCAAAGACAAATATTCCATAATCCAAAAGATGGAAACTATATAGCCAAAAAGGAATGAAAAATACAAGGTAATTATACTGGTTCATAATTATCCTGGATCACCTATAAAAGACAGAGGGGAAAGTGTGTGGTAGTGGCAGGAAGAAGAGGCTGGGATGAGTGTGAAGAAGCTGCTCTTAAAGGTGCCTGGCAGGAGAGGGATTTTAGACAGGTTTTATAAACAGAGAGCTACAAGAGACACCACTGGAAACTTCTCCTTGAGGAAGAAAGCTCTTGAATTCTGCCTGTCTTTTAAGCATCGTACACATCACTGCATGTCTTTCAAAAGTTTCCATAATGTAAATTGTAATATTTTTAAGAGACTGAGTAATTTTCCAGCCTATAATTTTTTTCAGCAAAAACCCTAACAATTTTGGGTGGAAAGTAGTTGGGTTTTATAAAATAAAAACTGGAGATGAAACACCTATAAAGCAAACACACTACATTTTAGCTTCTCAGTACTATATAAAAAGTGAAAACTATTTTGCAAGTAAATCAAACATGAATTCAAGAGAAAGCATTTACTACAGTGAAACACCATGTTATATTTAATTTAGACTGGGTTTATTATTTCTAAGTGAACTATTAATCAACAGTAACATTTAGAAAGCTGTTTTTGCTAGTGCATTCAAGAGGAGAAGCAGTCTAAGTTTCCAGGTAACTACCTCTCTCTCAAGGAATTCTAAGTTATTTAATCAATAACTCCATAAACAGCAAATTAAATCTATCAGGCACAGCGTGATAAGGCAAGTATTGACTCCAAAGTTTTTAAGAAAGCCGATTACTTCTCACATTCAATTATAAACAGCAACACCATATACATAGATCACATGACAAATGTGCTGCAAAACCTAGTCCTGTAATTAAGCAGAAGACTAATTATTTATAAAAAGCATTTGCTCATTTACTAGATACAATCTAAACTTCATGGTCCATGAAGCATGATAGTATTCAATTGAATATGCAGGCAATAAAATTTCAGGTCCTGCCTGAATTCCAACTGACAAAGGGCCACCTCAATATTAAAAAAAAAAAATATAGAATGTAAACAGATAATTCAACTGCATAGACAATAATGAAAGATTTGTCATTCCAGGTAAAACTTGGAATTCCTACTTCCTACACTTGACTCTATCTTAAAAGTGCAATAATTTTCAGAGTTATACAGCGATTAAGTATATTTTCAATCCATTACATAAGGCAAAACCAAATCACTGGTAGACACTGTACTCATCAATTACACATTCCTGCCCTCCTTGTGCTCCGTACCAACCATGCTGGCTGGTGCAGCTGACCTGCTCCAACACACCATGCCAAAGAGCCAAGGTTTTAATTCCTGTGGCATTGCTGCACCCCGGTAGGACAGCTTCCACCCCCTATGCCCCTCACGAGAGGGGATTTGCAGCACAGCCAGGACTGGGATGCAAGGCCATAGGACAGAGTTTATAAAAGCAACAGCCTTGGGGGAATGGCAGCAGGGTGGCTGCAGTGAATTTTTTTTTCCTCTGGGATTCAGGATGGAACAGGGGATAAGGGCATGGGGGAGGGATAATGAGCAGGAAGATGAAGGGGATTGGATATGGAGAGTATGGACAAAAATGTTGCTAAGAGGGCTTCCCAAGATGCCAGAAGGAACTGAGCTGGCTGTCCTCAGAAAGGCTTCCTGCTTTTGGGACAATCAAATTTCCCCTTAACTTCATAGCAAAAATTCTGTTTTCCGTATAAAGCGACAGGATGGCACATCTGTGATTGGTGCTTAGAGGCAGAGCTCAGTTAAAGTTGTGTGATGCCACAGGCAAACTGTTCTGCATCCCTCAGAGGACAACCTGCACTGCAAACCATAATTCAGAGAATTAATGGCCCTCTTAGTTTCTCTACTTGACAAGAGAGGCACTCAGCTGCAACAGGCCTGTACGGCTGCAGCGTACTGCCCTCCCAGCACAGCCCCAGAGCATGGCTGGGGAAAATGAAGACCACAGCCTTTTGCTATGAAGATACCAAACAAGCCCCCCATGCTCAGGCTAGGTTTCCACATTCTGAAATACACAGCAAATCTGTTCAATTCTTCAAAACTTAAATCTTTAATGATACTTATTTTCAAAATTAAATTTGTCTTTAAACCTCTTGCAGCCATGCAGACAACTTTTGAGCAGCTAAACTTATCTGGTTTTCACATTCAAGTTTTAGAATGTCCAGTCTAGGTTATAATTTTAAACTTGAAAACTCTTTACATCATTAATTACAAGAACCTTTTAGCATTTCTGCCAAATTCAGGTCCCCCTAAAAAATTCTTCATCCTGTAAGCTCAAGGTTGTAACATTTTAGAGAACACATTTACTGTAGTTAGAAACACCCCCTGACCACTGCCTGAGAACAGTGTCTCTCCTTGGCTCAGCAGCTTCCTGGCATAAGGCTCCATCTGAGGCAACGTTTCTGCAGCACACCTCGGCCAATACAGACTCTGCCGCAGCCATGTCCCACAGGACAAGGCTCTTCCTCCATGACAGAAAAGCACAGGGGAAGGGAAAGAATAAAGAGATTTCCCTCTTCAGAAGAAAGGATTATTGTGCAAAGAAAAAAAAAAAAGGTTAAAATGTTTCAATGTTTTTATTTTCTAATAAAGGTAAACTAACAATTAACTAAAACACTGCCCTACTGCATGCAGAATGCAGTAGGGTGTACATTTAGTTTTTTAACTCCCACCAGCAGAGTCATGAAAGACAGTTTTGGGATGGAAACAAGGCTGTTCCTAGTCCTGCAGTGTTGCCATGACTGCAAGAGAAGAAAAGCTGCAGGAGACTAAAGAGGAAATTCCCCCTGAGGGTCTACGAGCATGATGGAGACTCAAATCCCTCCTTCCGTCCCACACAGTGTCCACTGTATCAAGTATTACTGACCATGGAGGCAGCTTGGGAAGAGATGCAGGGATGCTAGGACGATCCAAGCTGCACCCAAACTGACATGTTCCTACAGTCAAAACAGATGCAACAGGGAGGGAACTACTATATCATTAATATCTGTCTTAGACATTTCAGAGTCAAAATTATACAGTTGTTACAGGCTACCTTTTACTCTAAATGGAAGTAGTACAAAAGTTTTCAGGACTTAATGACACATAGAAGTACTGATTTCACCTTATGAATCATTCTATCTGACAGCACAGTAAGTACCATAAAGCAGGATTTAGTAATCGTGATAAAATGTTTGGGTTTTATATAGATATACATAAGGCAAAAATATCTCGAGGGAAATCTGCACCAAATCGCAAACCACAAGAGGGACATGGAGATTAAAATTCTGGAAGCATTGTGTATTAAACGAGCAGTCTACTATTAAAAAAAAAAAAAAATCAATTGAAGTAAATTCAGTACTTCTACAATTATTATAGCACAATAACTGTCATTTTGAAGGATGAAGGTTGGTTATTTCGAAGGTTTCTATACAGCACTTCCCTGCCTCTTTGAAATGTAGTATTTTTAAACTGCAGTATCAGCCAGCCAAATAAATGTATCAGACACCTTCGAGCAATGCACTTAAATGAGAGAATATTCATAAAGGATTTAGAAAGACATCTCAATTCACTGACCTAAATATTACAAAGCAAATCACCAGAATGTCTTCTACATGCAACCATGTTGGAAAATTTCAATTACTTCTTATCTTATAATTAAACTACTGGCTGAATACTTTGTATTTCTATGGTACCTTTCACCCAGGGAGCTTAACGTGCTTTACAAACATTATCAGCTTTTACAGTTAGCTGGCTTTTGTGATGAGACACTATATTGCAGACTTCCAGTCTGAGGTTTTATGTTAATTACATACAAGCAAAAGAAGGATCTTGAGTCATACCAGGTAACATAAAGTTCATCCAAATAAACTGAGTTACTGTGAATTCATTAATGAGATAGTCAACTCAGAAAAGCAAGGAGGAAGAGCACACCACAAAACATATCTTCTTTGGATATTTTGCTGCATCACTGCTGCCATTTTTTAAATAGTATTTCTACAGACATGAAATGATTTTAAAATCTTTTAGAAATTCTGTACTAAACAAAGCTGAAAAAATTGACATGTTAATATGTTTGCATATACCATTCCTTCACTTTGTAAGATATGAAGACATGGATGGCTTTGGGGAATGATAGATTTCATGAGTGGACTGTTAGATGGATTAGAAATTGGTTGGAGAGTCACATCCAGAGGATAATGTTCAATGCCTCAGAGTCTCAATGGGCAAGTGGTACTCCTCAGGGGTCCATTATCAGGACCAGTGTTATTTAATACCTTCATTAATGACACAGACAAAAGGATTGACTGCGCCCTCAGCATATTTGCAGACAACACTGAGCTGAGTAGTGCAGTTGACACACCTGAAGGGCTGGATGCCATGAGAGGGACTTGGACAAGTTCAAGAAATGTGCCTGAGGGGATCTCATGAGGTTTAACAAGACCAAGTGCAAGGTGCTGCACCTGGGTTGGCTAGCAGGGCCAGGGAGGGGATTCTGCCCCTCTGCTCTGCTCTGGTGACACCCCACCTGGAGAGCTGCATCCAGCTCTGGAGTCCCCAGCACAGGAAGGACATCAGCCTGTTGGAGAGAGTCCAGAGGAGGCCACCAAGATGACAGAGGGATGGAGCACCTCCCCTGTAAGGGAAGGCTGAGAGAGTTTGGTTTGTTCAACCTGAAAAATAGAAGGTTTTGGAGCAAGTCACCTAATTATGGACTTCCAGTACCTGAAGGGAGCCCACAAGAAAGACGGAGAAAGAAAATTTACAAGAGCATGTTGTGACAGGACAAGGAAGAATGGTTTGAACCTGAAAAGGATTAGATTAAGTATTAGGAAGATATTCTTCAGTGTGAGGGTGGTGAGACAAGGGAACAGGCAGCCCAGAGAAGCTGTGGATGCGCAATTCCTAGAAGTGTCCAAGCCCAGGTCAGAGAGGGCTTGGAGCAACCTGGTCTAGCAGAAGGTGTCCCAGCCCATGGCAGGTGGGGGGGAACTGGATGATTTTCAAGGTCCCTTCCAATCCAACCCAAGCCATTCTATGATTCTGTGATTTCAACATTACACAACCAATACTTCTTTACTGGGTATACTGAATCAACTTTTTAAGATTTCATTGCTCCAATAGCACTGTTAAAATCCATGTACTCCAAGATATAAATTACCCTTAAATCACTTTGCTTAAAAGTGTTTAAAATATTAGAAACTGCCATACCACAGCAACCCACAGAACTCTTCAAATTTCATCTCAAACAACCTGCAGCAATAAGTACCACTACTTCCACTACTTGTGCTCAGGCCATGAAGGGCAGAACATAAGTACAGAATTCAAAGCTCAGCACTTTTAAGAACATAAAATATTTAAACAAATATTTTAAAGTAATAAAAAATATATACATACAACTCACTGCTGCAAAACGATGCATCCTTACAGGACAAAATGAAAATAGTTATAAAATTACAGATTCAGAAAAAAGCAGAGAATGAATGGTTAAGTACCAAGTGCAGACTTTCTACAACTATACAACCTCAATGTCCACATGAGGTATGGAATTCAACTTACCTGTATCCTGATTAGAAGGGAAAAAAGATCTTTAGTGTCCAGCAGGCCACATATTCTACAGACACCACATACTTTTTACTGAAAAACTACTTAAGCAATTGTTTGCAGAGCTTTTAATATTTCATTAGGACCATTTATTTTCTCCTTCCACCTGGAAAGCACAGCACTTCATTCTGCTATATGTTCAATACTTACCAGGATTCATGAGAAAAGAAAATTAGAGCTAATACCTTTTTAAAACCTTTTAGAATATTCTAAAACAACTTTTCTGAGTACAAAAGCTGTGGTATTTCATATCCAAGACTTAGACTCTCGAGTAAAGTCAAATACTGCATCCCAGAAAAAAATTAATATTACCTGCCTTTCCTGAGATATAAAATTATAAGCTTTTGCCATTTAAGACCACAAGATACAAGACTCTACACCAAAAGAACCCCAAAAAACAAACAAAAAATCCAAAAAACTAAATAAACAAAAACACAAACAAACAAACAAAAAACCACATACAAGGCCTATCGAAGGAAAAAAAATCCTAGTGGAGGAATTGATTTTGGAAAACGATTTCACAATCTGTGGTGAAGAACATTTCCCTTTCAGATTGACATTACAAAGATAATACAAATGAATGAAGGCATAAAGTGAAAGAAAAACAAGCAGCATTCAAAGCTGCATGACAAATAAATATACAGCATGTAATTCTACAAGTCAATATACAGATCTTTTTCTGCTTCACTTTCCTTCCTTCCCATCTGCATTTCACCGTCATTAAATTGCATCATGGCACTTCTCCTGTACCTGATAAAGCATGTACACAAGGATGCTAAAAGGACTGTAGTGACTTTTTTGGACACAACCACAGTACTACAGCTCCTGCTCCAAAAGGCAACCAATTCCCAGTACACCCCTGCATCATCCACACCCTCCATTTACAAGACCTGCAAAGATGCAATACTTCCTCATACCAACAAAACATTTCACTTTTTGTAATCTATTAATTTGAAGAATTAGTGAGTTTTAAAAATGCTGAGGTCATTATTATGGTTTTGAATAACAGCAGGTTAAAAAATCAGGTATTTGCAGTCTACCTGAAACCTTGTGACTACAAAACCTCTTCTTATGGTCTACAAACCTGTTACATGAACCAATTATGATGTGCATATGCTGAACTAATTCAAGTAGAACTATGCTGGAAAACGTAGATATGAAGACAGGTAAGAGCAGTGCTTGCACCAGCCACCACAAAGCAGTCCCTGCCTGGTGTAAGGGAACTGAAAAAGAATAACAGATTTGACAGAGACTGTTAGGGAAAAAGAACAAGCATGATGGCAAACTCCAGCCTTCTCACTTTGACATGCTTTGTCCCTATGGCTAAAGATCACACCACACTTCCAAAGAGCAAAGCAAATCTAAGCAAGCTATTCTGCATCACCATGCTCACTCCTGATGCCAAGTCCTTGGGAGCGCAGCACACACAGTGCTGAGTCCCACAGGGCTGACAGGTGGGCAGAGCTCAGGACAGGACCCAGACCCCCACATCCACTGCCTCCTGCCTAAGGAAAGATGTCACCAGGCAGGAGAGTGAGCAATGATGTGCTCAAAGCAAGAGAAGGGGCAGCCATGTAGCACAGCGGGCAGACTGTGTCATTTTAAACTATTTCATATCTGCTGACTTCTATTTCCTATGCTACTATAACTGAAGGTTAGGCAATTCTTTTTTCTTGTGGTTAGGTCAAACACATCATCAAAAAGCTTCAAGTAGTTTATATTAAATCCCTTAAATTGCACTGCTGCAAATGATGAGGTTATATGTGGCCTGAAGCAATCATTTAAAAAAAATTCTCTTTCAGGTTGAGTGCAAATATATGACTCGTTAAACCAGGGCAAAATCAGTTATGGCCTGGAGATGAAACTTCCCTTTTGTCTGAATAAAACTGACATTTCTGTTCCACACTACAGGTTCAACAAATAAAAGTTAATTAATTTAGGACAGCAATTCTTTTAATGCTTTTGGCAACATCTTAAACCAGTGAATACAAACTTAAGTATTCATGACGTTCTGAAGCCTCAGAAGAGTGTGGCAGCTGAGCAATTCAGGACACTAAAAGTAATGCCAACAGTTGGGTCATGGTCTATACAGTATTCAGGTTGTTATACCATCAGTCATTTGCCAAATGCCATTTGCAACTAGGTATTTCTTCTTTTCCAGCTAAGTGATTCATACTGCTGCTTGCTTCCTTAAATTGTTACTGCTGGAAGGATCAGTTAAATTTTTAACTGATGCTCATTTGTTACTTGTGAATTATACCAGTATGTTTATAACCTCAAATCACCACATGCATTTCATATGCACACATATTAAAGACACAGAGAGAGATAATACAGTAGAAAAACAATAATGTGTCGTAACATTTACCAGTCATTCGCTAGAATCAGTTCCTGATGAGATGAGTGGACTAATTTCCCCAGAGACAGATCATAATTCATTCTGCATGGCTGCAGGCTTACTGCCCTGAGAACAGCTTCTCCACCAAGCCTAGAGATGTGAAATAACACCTCCAGCTCTAAGCTGGCCTGTAACAAGTGTTTGTGTTCAGTAAAAGTGGTTAGCACCACTGTAGCTAATTCTATGCAAAATATTTCTTAAATGAGATGCATGAAATTTAGCATCTCATTTAGTTGTTTTTTACATTCCAGTAACAGCTTCAACTTTTAGTGAAACGGTAGTCTGATTTTATTTTTTGCAATAATGGAGTCAGATGAAAATCTGGGGTTACAATTCAGTCATGTCTACCATGCCAAATATTTGGGCTTAATCCTCTGCCCTCCTATGAGCTCCCAATCTAAAGTTACATAGTGTTAAGTCACCCTTAGCTTCAATTACTTTTAAAAAGGGTAGAATACAGCTTCTTCTTCCCTACTCTGACCTGTTCCAGTTCCTTAGCACAGGCTCTTGTATATGAAGCACTTGTTAGCACAGAAAGAGCTTGGTCTTGTTCACAGCTTCCAAGCAGTAAATGCCATGCTAGCACGTGTTTCTCACCAGAAACACAAGGAGACCGACCATCAGAACCATTCACCCCCGCATTCACCGGCTCCGCACTCCCTACAGACACAGCTGCAAGCTGACAGAAGCTGCCCAGGCCCACGAAGTCACTTATGAGGGGACCCTGTAGGAAATCCACTTCCAGGTCTGCGAAACATTTCCATTTTAGCAAATCCCATTTGATTCCAAAATCCTTCTTTATTTACAACAACAAACTTCCAACCTCCCATATTTTAGAACAGAGCTCCAAAAGAACTGCAGACAAACACATGATATTTCAAAGAAGCTAAGCTGAGGCAGAGAAGTTTGGTTCTGAATGCTCCATAATGGCAGAAAGAAATGCTGGTGCTTATAAAAACAAAAAATAGCAATTCTGAGGGACTGGTGATCAGAGATGGAGAAGTCTTCGTATCTGAAGATTTCTACCTGCCATACACAACACAGCACACACAGCACCAGGGCATGCTATTCCTTTCAGCCTAATGCACACTGGAACTTCAGTAACCAAACCAGAGGGGCATAAACAAAGTTTATGTCTGTTAAAATGACAGATACTCAGTCACCCTACCAGAACCAGTACACTAAGTTTCATCAGCAATTATTTCCAAAGCCCCAGGCAGAACATTATAGAATTCCTATACCAGAATATGTGAATGTCCCAGCTCAATTCTGCCAAAAAGCATGCATTTCCCACCACATCTCCAATGACAAAAATTCCACACAGGAACAGATCACTATAGCTTGGGGATAGGAAAAAAGAGAAATCTCCTCAATGAATGTTATTTGTGCAAAGGACTTTGCATAAGCACATTAGCCCATGAGGTGATTCACTGCCCTGCTGTAGTTGCCACAGCAGAGTTTGAAGGAAGGTCTGACTAGAAGCTGCACTGCAGAACATTACAGAAATACAAAAATCTTGACAAACAACATTCTTAAAGCTGAAAAAAATAAAGTCAAATGACTAGAAATATGTAATGATCAAGAAAGGCATATTTAATTATAGATTCAATGAAAACAACAGTTCTGCAAAGAATTCAGGAAAAATATCAGAACTGGGTATGCTCATGTAGGAGAAAATGATAAGACAAAGCCTATTTTTTTTTTTATTGTAGAAACTGTCAAGAATAAAAAAAAAAATTTACTGTGGTAAAGGTAACTAGGGAAGAATACATGAATTCTTTATTTGTATAGCTACTGTGCTTACTAAAATAATTTTCTAAAAAAAAAAAAGCAATGCCTTTTCATGATTATTGTAGTATGACAGCAATTTTTTTCCCAAAGTAAAACATGGGCAAGTATTACTTTTTTTAAAAAATTCATACATTTTTTTAAAATGTAAAAAAATATTGAGTATTGGTTAAATATGTATTTTTATATTTAACCATTATTTAACATATTTAAACCAATACTCAAATCAAAGTTTTTTAATAGGGCACTTCAGACTTGACCAAAAACTAGAGTGGGTCAGTGCGTAATATTCCTGCAAATAGGAAAGAATAGGGCAGATGGAACAAGATACTCAGTTCTGCTGGATCATGGGGAAAAGTCCTGAGGACCTGAGAAGTGAGAGAAGTACTGAATTTATAAGGAAAATTTAGGAAAGCTGAATATATTTAGCTGCTTAACAAAGGTGTATAGGAACCTCATCACACTGAAGGATGATAGGACTAATTCAGAAAATTTCAAGAGCTGGGGAAATTATTATGAATGACAGAATGAAATTGTTGAGTACATAAATTCTGACAAAGAAGCGCTATTTGATTATGAAATAATTTCCAAAAGAAAATGACAGAAGCATCATTTCCAATGACAAGCCTACTACTACACCAGAAAAAACTTGAAAATAAAGATACCTCCTTTGTTTGCTAGACAGAAATAGTACCTTATTGATTCTTGTATAGATAAGTTTTCAAAATCAGAAAAGATGATGATCTGGAGGGAAGCCATCAGTCATTTGGCAGAGCTGCATTAAGATCTATGCTACTCAGTATATTCTTAATACAACTAGGGAAAAAAAAGGTGAATACTAAGGTGCAAGATTTGTTGACAATATTTAAATTATCCAGGAAAGTAAAAATATGGCTTGATTGCAAAAAAAAAAAAAGTTTAGACGTTACATTTAAAAAAGGCTGTGCACTCAGAAAACAGTCAAACTTCATGTCACAGATAAAGTAATGGCCTCTGATCCTACTCAACTTGGAAGTATAATTCAAAAATATTATTTCATCTACACAAATAATGCATCTCCAGACTACTCCCAGGCCCATCCAAATCCCACCTCAACAAATGTAGAGGAACAGTGGAAGAGAAGCAGGCGGGACCTCAAAGCAAGACTCCAGGTGAGTAACACCCTGTCTGTCCCAGGAGAATCTCAGCCACAGTGTCCAGGCATGGAACCCAGCAAAATGAGTTGCAGGAAGCAGCTACCCCTCATCACCTTTCCAACTAAGGAGTGTTGCAGCCTCGGGGTGTAGGGCACATAATGGGATGAAAGGGTAGGGGCATTTTGGGATTGCATAATGTTTATGAGCATGTGAGTGCTAACAAAGACCAAGCTAGAGAGCAGAAGAGGCTGGGAGCAAGGGGTTATAGTGGGTCTCTGAGGGCCACCTGTGAGTTTGAGAATACCTACATGTCTCTACAGACGAAAGCATCTGGGGTGGTGGCTGCGGGACCAGGAGCTCATACATCCAGGTGCCAGCAACTGAGGACACCAGGACAGCCTCTGAGCAGACCCAGCATCTGAGCTCAGCCGCTGGCAGGCTCCTCCAACCTGCATATACACATAGCCCCAGTCCCAGAGCTCCCCCCTGCTCAAACAGAACTGTCTCAGTGCTCTCTCTGCCTGCCTTATCCCTGGCATACACACACAGTGCACACCCATGCCTGCTGGGGATACATTTTGGCCTCAACACCGGTGGGCCCTGAGGCATGAAGCAGCAGCTGCCTTGCTTCTCTAGGGATGTTGGACCCAGCACGATGCATTTTCCTCCAGGACAAAATAGATGCTTTCAGGCAACCATGAGCTAAATGCTTATCAGCCACGACAAAACAGCAGGTTATTAAAAGCTATGCAGAGGAGAGCACCAAACAGAGACAAGCTTAACACTGCCATTAAACCCATTGTGGCCTGCACCTTGAATGATGCTTCCAGTTTGAGTCCTCTTCTCACATAATCAATGGCTGAGCAGCCCACTGCCTGGAAAGGGGACAAAGGCGCCAGAATATGAGTGGCTAAAACAATTCACAGGTGGCATAGCCTGCATGAGAGTTGTACCTCTTGTGACACAAGAGCTAGGGACCAACAGAAGCAACGGAAGTAGTATTCACACAGCTTTGATCTAAGTCATGGGACTCTGCCACAAGATACTGTGGCTACTAAAACCCTACAGCTTTATGGAGAGGCCAAACATCTAGAAAAAGAAGTGCAGTAACAGACAATATCCACATGGAAATCACCCCTACATCAGAAAAATATCCTGAGTCACATACCACTGAAGGGTGGGAGAAGACAGATGGTGGGGTCATTACCTTGTTGCTGTAATCTTTTCAAGCTTTTCATTTTTGGCCACTGTCAGAAAGGATATGGGGTTAGACAGACTTTGGGTCTGACTCAATATGAGTAATTCCTACATTCTGTTCTTATTTTGATTTTCTAAAATACTAAAAATAGCAATGACACAGAGGACATCTCCACAAAGTGCTGATACTTTTCTTATAATGTAGATAGATCAGTTCAAAGCTCCTTCCCTTTTTTCAGTGTGAAGTTCCTTTCTTAACCTGGATTGTTTTATAGATCAAAGTTAGAGAAAGAACCTACAGAATAGGTTCTGCCACATCAAGGAAAACCAACATCCTTCTCTGGGGAAATGGAAAGAGGCAGCTGGACAAAAGAGAAATGGGAAAACAATGCCAGTTTAGACAGATCTGCTATTGACAGAAGCACTCCTTGCCCTGCTAAAAGGATACAGCTGATATGAGCAAGCAAGGTTAAGGCACAATTGCATGGAAATGCTCCCACACCCCATTTACATAGCACAGCTATGGGACCAGCTCCTATAACCCTTTAGCAGCAATCCCACATGTAACAGCCTAGACTTTTTCAGTCAGGGACTTGCAACCTCAGGCTGCCTACAGTTGTTGCAGTACAGAGTCTACTGGACAACAAAAGTTAACACTATAAACCTCTGAATGAATACCACCTGACTCTGACAGTGAAACCAAAAAACCATGATTCATTAATTCCACCCATCTGATGTAGCCCCTGTGTAACATAAGAGGTCCAATTCATACCTACTCACATCACACTTCAGGAGACACAAGTCTTCTCCAAGCAATATATCCACCTTGGAGAAACACAATGACACAAAGTACATCTGTTCCAAAAAATATTTAGAACTCCAGTCATGCACCATTATGTCATTAGCAAAGCAGAGAAGGGAGAGATGGGTTTTCAATCCATTCATTTTCAAGCAGTTCTCAGTTTACGCAAAAAGCACAAACTACAAACAATTATCTAAAATGTTACAATTACACGGAGCCACCTCAGGCAAAGCTTTCGGAAGCAGCAGAGACTATTTTCCCACACTGGAGACAGCAACACAGTCATCGTGACAGCACTTCGTTACTGTTATTTAAAAGGACAGTCTAGACCGAAGACACAGAATCAGCAACTTCAAACTCAAGTTCAATGAAGTCAGGCAATTCAAATGCCTGCAAGTAAATAAGCAATAAAGGAATGGGGACAAAAAAAGTGAAACAGCAAACATGCATTCACAAAACTCATTGCCAATACTGCTAGTATTTCAAAGTGCAAATCTACAAGACAATGGCCACTGATTGACAACAGCTTTCAATGAACAGACATCCTATCTGGTCAAGCAGGAGCTCTAGTGAATGAGAAGACAACAAACATACATAAAAAGAGACCATTAATCCATTACCACTAGCAAAAGTTAAAGGCAAAATAGAATTAAAATATATTTAAAACAAGGATATTCTTCATAAAACTTTTCCTGAATATTATTTATTTATTTATTTATTTTTAAATAAAGTACCAAAAATGCTGTGTTCTAAATCCCAGCTGAAGAAAAACCCTCTGATATAAACTTAAGCTCACCCTGCTTAGGGGACAACTGGGAAAAATTAATTTCCCAAAGAGGCCCACCCAGATCCTCCACAGCTCCATACAAGTAGAATTCTTTACATGTATAGACCTTGAATCTACCTGTGAGACAAATCATCTTCTAAAGTTCTCCCATGCAAACACAGAAAAACAGAATTACTATGAACCATTAGCAGAGACACAGAAACCCAAAATGGGATAAACAGTAACCTGTAATCCTGCAATGACAGACAGGATTTCAGCATGATGGAGCAGAACATAAAGACCTGAACACTGCTTCTGGTTTGTACACTTGCAACATTAACTTCATCCCCACTTGCACTTTATTCTCAGATGGTTAGTAAGAGCAGGTCATCTGTAAAAGCTTAAACAAAAGATGCAAGAGCAGCAGAATTTTTTTGCAGGTGGTTGCAGACAACTAAGTATTTACTTCATCCAAACTAGCAGTGAAGATACTCATTGCTTTACAACATACACAGGGGAAGGACTGGGGAAAAAGACCATGTAGTACCTCAAAACAGAGCATAGGAAGCCCTGGAAATGCAACTAGTTAGTAGTGAGACTCAGCTAATAAATGTCATTGAAAGCACTTGGCACCACACCATTCCTTTAAGACACACATGCATGATGTTCACATCATCCAAAAATACAAACACAGCTTGCTGATACTGAATTTCCAATTGAATTTTGTTTCCAGCTTGAAAAAAAAGCAACTGGTATGTGGCAGGGAAGGAGGGTTGCCAGTATCTTCTGTATGCACTTAGACATATTTCTGGGTGGGTGGTTGGGTTTTATCAAAAATAAATACGTAAAAAATTAAAAATATACAAAGCAACCAAGTACTGACAAGAAGTGGGAACCCATGGTATTAAAACATCCAAACATTTCATTTGCAGTCTCTAGCATTTAGTGTGATGATAGAGAAAGCTAGGAATTAATGAACCATTTTAACATTGAAATTAGGTTAGTATCCATAAATGGCTAGGAGTTGATTTCAGAATAAGTAAGGATAAATCTCACCAATGTGTAGCACTAGCTACTGTTTTAATAAGCCCTTACTTTCAGATGGGACTCCTGATAAATCCTATGTGCAAAGCAGAATGGCATCCCTTCCCAAAGGTATCACCCACACCTCCTCTTTCCAAACAAGATACATATTGCACTCCCAAACCAAATAGAAAGCATGCAGCAGCAACGTGATTTACATGACCAGAACTAAAACAAATTCAATTTACTCAACCAGTATAGAGATTAGAACACAAAGTAATTGTCTGTTAATTAGACATGTTCCTGCCTCTCATTTCCACAAAATATTCTATATGAACTTTTGCCACAATGCTAGCAGTTGAAGCCAGTCAAATAGAAGCATGACTCGAAATACATCCACTCTAGCACAACTGTGTTTAAAAACTTGAACTCTGTTCTTTTCTTTTTAAGTGGCATACAGATTATGTTTATTTGCTTAAAATGGACACTATTTTCTGTAGTGTTGTCATTACTAGCACAATGGAAATTACAGAAACTAAAGTTGGTTAAAAACATTCAGTTCATTAGAGCTATTTTTTCCTGAAGGAAGGGAGAAGAATCAAAAACTTGAATTTTTGAAGCATATCTCAGTAGAAGCTGGGACTGGCTACACTGTCAGTGCATGGTGGTGAATGTTAGCCCAGCTGAAGAACAGATAAAAGTATTTGAAAAAGAAGAATAGAAGAAAACCTGCTCAAAGGAGAGATCTAAATGTAAGAATCTGTCATTTAGCCACTACAAGAAACAACCTAATACAGTCAAGTGTGCTCCATAAAGTTGCACAAGCAGGACCGTGCCAGTCCAAGAGCACAGCGCTCCTGCTGCAGTCTATAAATGCAAACCCAAGTCTAGCTGAGTTTGCAGCTTGTCTAGGCTTAAACAACCAGCAGTAAGCAAGGATGACAGCCAAAGCTAAAGCCAGCAGACAGCTCTCATATAAAAATACTGTGCACAGTCCAAACTAGCTGCTTTCCTGAGCAGCACCTTCCCCCAGGATTGTAACAATGTTCAATATTAACAGGTAGAAGCACTTACAGTATTCTTGAGGAAATTAAAGACAGATAAGGTCTACAATGCTTGCTATGTAAGCAAATAATACATGCTTAAATTGCTTAAAACATTATGAAATTATGACAATCTGTCCTGAGTCCTTAACTCACTATACCTGTTAATGGAAAAGTTATTAAATACAGAACATGTCTGATGTCACCAGGCTCATGTTTTTCTAAGTGCTTGATTTTCTAAATATTTAAAACTATACATTTCAGAAATGCTAAATCAGTTTGTTTTTTTTACAGCAGCACAGTCTTTTTTTCTTTTTTTCATCTAATTATTTAAAATATTTTTTCCAAAATCAGGTAGGAGTTGTACAACAAGATTTTTTTCTTTTGCACCTTTCCCAATTTCTGAATGCTGGTTTTGAGAGAATTCTGTTCATCAAATAATACACTGCACAAAACAAAGCAATAACCAAGCTAAACAAATGAGCCACCACGTACAGCCTTTAAAATCCAAAACATGACTTTAACAAGGAGGTTTTTCTGAAGATTCATAGCACTGTGCAATTTGTCCTCTATGAGGTCAGACTGCCTAATCATCCTACATCACTACAGCACACGCAAAGGGCACCCTGGGATGTTATGCTTTGTAGTATTATAAAACACTTTCAAATAATAGTTAGGATGAAAATACTACGGAAAACCAAAACAGATGTTTTCATTACCCCAGGTTTCATTCATTATCAAGCCCTTCTTTGTTTCCATTTCTCAGCAGACACTTGAGTCTCTAGAGAATCTGAAGGATCATTTCCCTAAAAAGCACTCTGAAATGATTGCATCAGGTCAACATATACTAGCCTCAAATACAATTCATATTATATTGTCAAGAACACTACCAGAACCTGTGCAATAAGCATTCTGCAAGTTCTACTAATGATGACGTAAAAAGAAATATCCTATTTGCTCATTTATTTCCTGAGAAATGACACACCAACTTTAGCTCAGCTCTCCCTCTAGGAACCAGGACTGATGTAATGAGTAACAGGAGAAGTCAATCCACTCTTAGCCAGACTAAAACCTTTCCAATTTTAAGATAAAGATATATTCTATATTAAGATAAAGATATATTTATTCTAGCCGATTTCAGTGTCAATGATTGAAGCTGACACAGCTTTTATGTGCCTCTTGCTTGGCTGATTTTAACTGGCGAGCTGAAATTTCTCGTGGTATGTTCAGATTTAAATGACAAATACTTTCCATTTTTATGTTTAATAGACATTCTGAGAAAAGATGAATCCTTTCTATAACAGTAACTTTCTTTTCGGGCAACATTTTCTTTTGAAAGCTTTAGATACTTCCTTTTCAGCTCAGGGCACTTGGATCACTGGCAGAGAAGGCTCTATACTAGAGATTGCATAGACTTTCCAGAGAAACCCTACAAAATCACAGAATGGGTGAGACTGGAACGGACCACCATGGGTCATCTGGTCCAACTTCCCTGCTCAAGTAGGGTCATCCTAGAGCCTGAATTGCACAGGCTTGCACAGCAATGGCTGACAGACAGACCTCGCTTAGATCTTAAATAGTATACGTATGTTAAAGCTCTTACAGAGTTCAAAAATCAGTATCTTTGCAGAGTCCATTCATTCAGGGAAATTCGTCCATGGATCCACTATTCGTAGGCAAATCTGTTGAGGGAACCCAAGCCTGGAATAGGCCACCCATTCCCATGAGCATGGGACTACAAAGACAAAGGCAGAAAATGTCTGCAGCAGCAGGAGATAATGGATCAGGAGCTAAAAGGGACATAGGGAGACCCATTCTGTCCATGACACAACTGATGCCATAACAAAATCCAAACATAGAAATTGTAGCACAGTGCTCAAGAGCACAGCAGGAGCAAAAGCTCAGAAAATAGAAGGAGAACCACTGAAACAGGAGCCAGTATAAATCATCAGCATCTAAAAGGAGAGGGCTGAAGGCTACAGGAGTCAGGACTTCAGAACAACTACTCATGCACTGGTCCTCCTGCAACACTGCCTTCAAGGTAAGCCTTCATTTACCCCCAAAAAATCCCTGCACCTCAGTTTCAAGACAGACTGACCCTATCCTAGCCAGTCTTTTTCCTCCTTTTCCCAAAGCTTGAAAATAGCTGCCTGCAGGGATTCCCTGTACGCTGCCAAAGCCTGAATCAACCTGCAACTGAGGCAAGGGAAGACGTGAAGAAACCTTTACCTAATGCTGCTATCAGATTAGAAGACTGGAGGAGCATGCCAGCAGTGGCCAAAAAATTAGCAGATCGTTTTGATACACAGGAATATATACCCTACTTATCCAGAGTTACTAAGGAATGTTTGTAACAGATGCACTCAGTGCAGTCTGACTAATGCCTTTTTCTAAGGCAATCTTGACTTCACTCCCTTCATAAAATTTTGAATAATAAATGCAACACAATAGTCTGAATTCGCTCCTTGTTTTCAAAGGGCACCTAAATTTAAAAACATTTTGGAGAAGAAAAAGAAAAAGAAAGAGACCAAAATTGAAACAGGAAAGTTGTCTTACTCCTAGAGACCTGTGATAAAGGCAGAATCTGCCTCTGTAAATGCAGAAAGTACAACTGACAGTGGGCTGATAACTGTAGGACATAACACAATCAATTTTACCAGCAGCAGCACAACCATGAACTCGCTTCCCCACTGATGAAGCCCCCTCCTTGAATTCCACATACTCTCCTCTGCCCCTTTCATCATTATGAACATTCTTACACACTCAAAATTCCTCTCCACATCCCTTTTAACATCCCTACCAGGGCAGGTTAGTGCATGTTATGACAAACTCAGAGCTACATGCATGCTTGACTGCCAGGCCACACATGCCAGGTATCAGCTCATCAAATGAAACATGTAATTTTAATGACTACCTTAAAGATGTATTAATTTGTACATCTCTGCTCTACTCAGCCTCCACTATGTATGAAATTTGATGATGCTTCTCTAGTATTTCCACCTCCCTCTGAAAGCACGGTTATAAACTGAAGGTTTTAAAAAATTTAGTCTCAGTTGAGCCTGTATCAAGATTCAGCCTCTTGTGTTGATGCACTTTCACTGCCAGTGGACACTGCTACATGCTGAGACTGAGCCATGACATCTGTCCTGCTCCCTTCACGTCCAAGAACGGAAATGAACACACACATTTACACAGCAGTGATTTGTGAAGCCCACTCAAACACTACCAGTACTGCCGATACGCAGCCATTCAGGTAGGCTGTGGGTTTGGTCTTCAGGCTAGGAGCCCTGAAAAACACATGCAGAATCTACTGCGGCCTGGAGCATAGCTGATATCCCATCATTACTCCTGAGAACTCCCACTTATTTATCTATTTATTTCCTAGGTCAAATCTCCCCCTTCATGCAGTTGGTATAAGAGCATCTTTTGTGAGCAAAGCCTCTCCTCCATTACTTTGTTGAAATGAATATAAAATAGGTTTTTCTTCCTCAGACCTGTAAGGTTTCACACATTGCCTGTTTTATTCAGAAGTTCCTATTCTATTTTAATTATACCCTCCCAAAGCAGAGTGTATGTTAGTGTCAGGGTCCTTTGCAAGTCCAATGGGAAAATATTTATTAAAGTGTTATCAGTACCTGTTCATTCTGGATGACAGAAATTTTAACTAGAGTTTTGGCCTTTATCAGAAAATATTTTTTGGATTAGATAACTCTCACCTTGTAAGGTTAAAAGCAAGAACACCTGGATTCGTTCATGATGTTTTTTTAATATTGTTGAATTCCTCTTCTTAGAAGAGGGAGGTTGAATTGTATTCCTTCCTACATAGGATGAAAAACTAGACAGTAGAATTCGTACCAGATGACCTCTTTCTTTATGATACCTCTTCAATACAGTGAAAATCAGCTTCTGGTAACTCTGCAGGAACTACTTTCTCCTGCAATGCTTTCATTATTAGTACTGCCTATTATTACTGTTGCTACTTATTCACAACATAGGACTGCTGTAGGTATCTGTTTCTTTGCCAAATCTTAACTGCACTGAAATCTGTGCTAATTAACTGCCTCTAGGTGATTGTTGCTCCTACTGTTCTTCCTTCAACCAACTGGGTCAGAGAGTTAGAAGGATTTTATCATACTTGAAATAAGTGAATATACTTGAAGTCTTATTTTCCAAAATAGCCAGTGCTTTTTCTTTAGAATATCTTCCCATTTACACACTTTAGGCTAAGAATTTCAAACTTGCATCATATATGTAGCATGGAAAATTACCTGAATTTACCTACAGTACAAAACCAATCACAAAACAAGGCACTTAGACTTGATCACTAGAAATAATTTGTCATTTTAATTTCTCAGATTTCTGATGCATGCCCATAAGAAAGAATTAGCCGCGATCTCATTAAGCATACTATCTTCCAAGCCTACAATGACAAAACCGAACTTTTCCTCCAAGGATTACTGTGATTACTGCCAGAAGTTTTACAATCAGATACAGAATGTATCTGATTGTAAAATACATCTAAAATACAGTGATCCTTATGACCACTATACTACCAGCAGCTTGAAAGCAAACATGAATTATATAGGACAACAACTTAGGGAGGTGGGAAGCAAGGTAGGGAAAAATGTATTAGCCACATATGTATAGGAGATCACAAACAAAACTTGTAAAACTTGAGATTATGGAACCAGGAGGTCTGGAGCTATTCTACTAATAGACAGGATAGACCTATAACTCACTGCAGAAATAGATCTGGACTGCAAGCCAGAGACAGTGACTTAAGCAAGGAAAGTGTGAGGTTTAACTAAGTATTGTTATCACAATAGATCTTGAATAAGTTCAGAACTGGACAGCAATTAACATTTTAATGAGGCCTGTACAGCCAGGCTGGGAGCCATCTGCTGACTGTGCCTGCCCATGTACTCATACACAATCCTGCTGAGTGCATGGGAGCGTGTGCGTGCCTGAGGCATGCTGCAGTTGTTTCAAGGACCATTATATAGCAATTCATGGACCACCAGTGATTCATGAACCACAGGCTGAATAACGCTAGACAAAACTACCTTTACAGTACCTTTTTAGCATTTTGCCTCTTGATTCTATGCAGCAGTTTGCCCATATATTACTGTTGTACTGGTGGGCAAAAGTGTCGTAAGTTATGCTGAGGTAACAAGCATTCACCTTATTCAGCTTGTCTTCACCCTTAGTATAGCACAACTTATTTATAATGCATGTCTAAAGAAGTAACTCAAGAAAGACCTGCAGAAACAATGATAAAAGATGGCAGAAAATGGGAAAAAAGAAGAGTGACAGAGAAAGAAAAAAGGAGAATAGGTGAGATTCAATAGGGGAAGCAGTTCAGAGATCCTCTGCTATTAGGGAGCTAGAAGAAGAAAACAAGGAAAAAGATCCAGAATGACAAATCACATGCACAGAATTTCAAGTGGAAAAAGCTTTCTAACGCCTCAAGTAAATCAACAGTTGAAACAGTTAAGCTTTGTAGGTATTCCTTGAAATTGCTCCTCTTGCTGGGTGTAAACTACAGCAATCAGTGCCTATCAACTTGCTAAAACAGACGGTACTGCCCAGTATTGCCGGGTTGCTTGTTCATGCTACAAACCAGGCCAGAGACAAAGCCAGATGCAGAGTAAAATCAAAAAACAGACAAGCTAGTACATTGATTTATTATTTATTTTCATGAATAATTACTCACAAAAAATCTTAAACTTTTAATACCATGGCTGCCACTGTACTCACACCCTGCTGGTCCAAAGCAATCAGTGAAGCAGGAATGCTGCTAGAGCAGCTCAGTTCTGCCCAGTGTTGAACATACACCTTCTCAGGAGCAATTAACCTCCAATTAAAGACAAGAGACAAAAGTGGCTTTGCAAGAGCCATGCTCACTTCTGCTCCACCACTCACAACACGTGCAGATGGACTGACAGCGTGAGGAAGTCAGTAGAAGGCATATCAAATCATCTATCCTACTTCCAGAAAGACAACCACAGGCAATACCAAGCAGGCAACCCCAACTATTCCAAGTTATATAGTCTTTGATACTTAGTCATCTTCCTAGAAGTTACCTCTTTCATCATCAGTATGGTACACTTTTCAGATATGATCAGATGACAATTTTCTTCATTACATTCTCTCTAAAGTGCCACTGAACTTAATGCTTCTGAAGTCAAACAGGAAAGTTGGCATCCCACCAGTCATATTAACTTTATTTTTTATCGATCCTTACAATGATAATTAAATTTTTTCCAATTACTGATCTGTCAAAATAAATGCTTCAAGGAAAAAAAAAGAAACAACATAACCTCAACATACAGAACATTTCATTAAAAATCCAGACACACATGAATTCTGGTAATTCCCATGTTGAGCTACTGGATACACGGCTTTAGGATATTCCAAATGCAGAGAGCCTAGCGACAGAGGGCTCCAGAGCTCCTGCTTTACATTTTGAAATTATCTGAGCTTTCAGGGCTTCCCTATTGCCAAACGCAGAGCTCAGAAACCCACAGTGCAAGTTGTAAGCGGAGCTGGAATCTATTCCAGCTAAACAGCAAGGAATCTGGAACCGAGAGCTCTCAATCAGAGGACCCAGGTTTTCCAAGCTCTCCTATACATAGGCAGAAATACATATCCTCTTCTCCTAAACAGTCAAGTTAACTGACTGATACATAAATTAAAATTATATCTATTCATATGTTTATATATCATGCAGAAGGCAAATTCAAACATTTAGCCCACACAATCAAAAAAATCTTACGTCAGCAAAGTATACATAAGCAGATATATTCAACTCAGTTAAAAAAAATATATATATGATCAACCTTATTAGTGGTTTAACTGACTTCAGAGAAATGTTAATGGATGAGTTCTGACTTTTCTTAATTCTGTGACTCCTGCTAGATTTTTTTCCATCAATTAATGTGGACCAGGAAGGATTAGGAATGTGTTTAAACTAAGAAGATAAGATCTTTGAAAAACGAAAGAAAACAGAAAAACATTGACACCCAACATGAGAGAGGGATAACTGACGAGATTAATAATTCTTGCATAATCAGCACAGACTTCTAATGATAATGAAGAGATGAGCAGTCTGTGAGCAATGTCAGGGTATCTGAGGAAAATGAGTAAAGGGTAACCCAATAGCAGAGGATCAATGGACAATCCAGTCATGAGCTCTCCTCAAAGCACAACACTGGCTCTAAAAGCAGGGAGAAGGATGGATTTTTGGATTTTCAAGGCTGTAGTACAGGAAATCTGTATCCAGTATCCGGATGTGGACCTTGGTGTCGGGCTCCAGTCTTCCAGATTCAGAAGAAGTGACCAATGACACAGGCATGAAGGAGAGACAAGCAATGTGCAGGCCAGCTGTAGCAGGCCTCTACCACAAAGAACACGGACAGCAGTGACAAAGGACAGGGACACAATGATCACGAAAAACAGTGTTCCTGTCTGAACATTATTTCCCCACCCCTTTTCTATCTGTTAAAACAAAAATCAGCCAAAACTGAAAAAAACAAATGTATTGCAAGAACTGAGGATTGTTAAAGGAAACAAACAATTAAACATTATGAAACCATACAAAAATACCAAAATACACTAACATGAAGACAGAAAGGCTAATAGAGGAAATGGAAAACAAAATTACTAGATAAACTAGGGGCTTAGGCAAGGTTATGGGGATTACTGGAAAACAATTTCTTGGTTTTCCTTTTAAGAAATAGCTCATTTTAGTATAACTTAATAAAATATTAAACAACATTTTGTTTATGTTCATTAAACACTTCACCATAAAAGAAATGAAAACATTTGTGGAATTACATGAGCCATAATTAAGACAGTTTCAAACAATTTCATCCCATTTTTTTTTGCTCATTCCTTAGTTTATATATCCTAATTTGACTTTTAATGAATAAAAATTAGAAATGCTTTTTCAAACAAATCATATTCTGAATCTCAAATTATGCTTACACTCTATACTGTATGCAAAGAAGGACAATAAGGAACCACTAGACCTTTAAGCTGCTTTCTAATAAAAGTGACATTTTGTTACTATTTCCTTGAATGGGTAAATAATAGTTCACATCTTTGAACACCACAGCACTGTCCCTACTTGCTGAATAAGATTTTGTGATTTTTACTTTTTTCTTTTTTAATAAAACATCTTATGAAGAAGTAGTAATCAATTTGGCATTATCATCACTACCAATTTAATAAGGTTTCCATAGCAATATATTCTACCTGTTTGCCTATAGGTGTTTATAAGTATTTTTCACTGCACCTGCCTTGAAGATCCAAATTCTTCCCATAACTGCCTTAATTCATTGCAACCTTGAAATATCACAAAAAGGATGAATTACATAAAACTGCATTCCAAACTCAGTTTCAGAAAGAAGCAGAACATGATGCTGATAGCTGAATGCAGAACCTAATGCAAAAACTGCTTACAGCTCTCTACTATACCAGATGATGTTCAGATCTTAGAAGAAGCGAAAGGGTGGTCGTGAGGAAAGAGAACAGTACCTGCTCAGTCAGACAGAAAACAAATGGCAAATGCTGTGTTACACAGTATGGGGGAAGCAGCTCAGGTATTTAAGTCCATCACCATCAAAAAGACAACTCTAGAAGCTCAGTAAAGAAGCAAAACCTAAAGGTGTATGAGACTAAAGCTGTCTCCAGCATAGCCCAAATTACTGGGACATCAGGAGGAAGAATGAAGATTAAGAGCTGTATCAGTCTCTTAGAGATGAACTTAGAATCATATAATCATTTAGGTTGGAAAAGACCCTTAAGATGATTAAGTCCATCCATAAACCTAGCACTGACAACTCTAACTTGGTACAATTCTTCTGTACATACTTAGGCACCTTGGTGTTCACATCTTAGTATTGGCAGAGCAGATTTTTCACAAGATCGAATGTAAATCCTTGGGTTTACATGTGAAGGAAAAAATTGCTTCCTCTCTTCTGTGCAACTGGACTCATAGATTATCAGCTCCCAAACTCTGCAATGACAGATCATAAACTTGCCCTTGGAAGATCAAACAAGCAAAAGTGCTTTTATTCTTTTATGCAGCACCTCATTTCAAGGGGAAAGATGACGTTTTCATTACGAAAATAGAGCCCCTCTCTCCCCTGATTAAACAGGTATGTTCAAATTATGTCCCCTTAAGACTTTTTCTCAAGGAAATCTTCAATAAACACACTGAGATGCACCAGCAGAATAGGAAACAAGCATATATAAATAAAAATCCATTAGGTTTAATGACTTACACACCAATTTTCTTTAACATAGCAATACTCAAATCTATTTAAAGACATATGAGTATCGTATGTTAACAGAGAATATATTTAATTTTTTAACTGACTGGAAAGCTACAGAGCACTAGAAGAGTTTTATGGCAATGTCATACTGCAGAATAATCTTGGGTTCATTCAGCTTTTTTATTATTATTCAGCTTACTTCATGGATGATCCACTTGACATTGGATCATGCTTTTAAGGGTGAGCATGTGGATTTACAATCTCTCCTACATACTGTATTCACACAAGTACATGTGGTTTGTTGTCTGGAAAAAAAAAAAAGGTGCCTCTTTTCTTCTATTTGTATTTTCTAACCAACTATTACAGAGAAATCTTTACAATTCCTTCATAAAGGAAAGACTAGAGACTAGTGTTTCACTGACTGAAAAACAAGACATGAGTGTTCCACCTGCAAAGCAATCTTTACCATGACCTTGCAACAACCACATATCTGCCCCATTTTTTTTAAATCACAAAATAATACCTACCTTGCTTTAAAGAAGGGAAGCTTAAGGTTTTAAACCACCGCTGAAGATGAAACAAACTAATGAACTCAAAGTCCTCTTTTCTGATTGACAAAGCAGAAGACATTTAGACTTGTCTAGAAGCATTTTTAAGTTTCTTTGGAAATTCTAATGTTTCTATTATTACTTAATTTCATTAACACCTCCTGGGTGTCAAAGCATTTTCAAAGTACTGACATCAGCAGTTCACAAAAACAGGAAGACTGGAATATAAAATCAAAGTAGAAAGGAATATCCAGAAGTATATGTATTTTAAACTACCTGGGAATTAAGGAACAAGGCACAAAAACAGCATGACTAGCTTTCAGCCTTTCAATGCCAATTCACAGCAACAGCCCCAGAGTGTTTAATCTCTCTCAACAGGTAATCCTATCATTCCATTCAATGCCATACTCCAGCTTTCAAAAAAAAACTAACCCAAATTTTCAGCTTTCCCAACTGGCAACAGCTCAGGTATCCTGCTTTCAACAAATTCAACCAAAAATTCTTACTGATTTCAACCAAGATGCCAGCCTATTTTGTACAGTGATAACTTATGTTTCAGTGCTATTACAGTCAAATATACAGTAGGGAAAAGTTCATGGGTTTTAGACTCCACATGACAGAAAAATTTGAAAAAAAATGTAAAAAACCCAACTCTCTCAATATTTCCACTTTGACAAAGACTGTTCCTTCTACTGTGATATAGAATTATTAGCCTCTTTGTGATAATAAATCAGGTAACTCTGAAAACACAGTGGGATCTCCAGCCTGTTTGGTAAATGGTATGTGCTTCTTCTGGTGATAAAACTGCCAACTCTGATTATACATGTTTTGCACATTACTTACATTCATGATGCAACACCTTTCAATGACTACAAAAGAAGTTTTTCCAGCAGAAAAAAGGAATGTCAAACACCCTGCAGTTAAACACATTTAACTTCTCTTCCAAAAAGGAATATGAGGAATAAACAGAGAATTACCACCAAATAAAAACATATTTTACATGTTCTCTGGGGAAAAAACACCCAATATTTTAATAAAAACACACGGGAAAAAATTACAGTATTTAAAATCCTTTATACTGGCTTTCTCTCCCCCTGCCCCCCACCCCAAAACAGGTATTAGCACGTATCATGAAAACGACCTTTAATTAAAGAAAATAAATCGTTTCTTTTTAGAAATACCCTTTGATTAACTTAAACATAGAAGTTATAGGCTTAAGTTTAAGCACACTGACTTCAGATGGATTATTCATTCTCCATATCTGCATCAAAAGGAGCATGGCCAGCAGCTCAAGGGAGGTGATTCTCCCCCTCTGCTCTCCTGAGATCCCACCTGGAGTACTGTGTACAGTTCTGGTGCCCTTGACATAGGAGAGGGAGCTGCTAGAGCAAGTCCAGAGGGCCACAAGGTTGGCAAGGGGACTAGAGCACCTCTCCTATGAAGCCAGGATGGGAGAGTTGGGACTGCTCAGCCTGGAGAAGGCTGTGTGGAGAGCCCAGAGCAGCCTTCCAGTATCTAGAAGGAAGGCAGAGAGGGATTCTCTCTCTCCATCAGGAACTGCAGTGACAGGACAAGTGGGAATGGCTTCAAACTGAAAGAGAGTATGATTCAATTAGGTATCAGGAACAAGTTCTTTGCTGAAAGGGTGGTGAGGCACTGGAGTAGGTTGCCCAGGGAAGTTGTGGCTGCCCTACCTCTGGCACTGTTAAAGACCAGGTTGCATGGGGCTCTGAGCAACCTGGTCTAGTAGGAGGTATCCCTTGTCATGGCACAGGGGTTCAAACAAGCTGACCTTTAAGGTATCTTCCAATCCAAATCATTCTATGATTTTATCTGTACACTTAAGCAGCAAAGGTTTCAGTGACCTTGACCCTTGACTTAGAGAACTTTTTCAGATTAGCACCAATGAACTGGGACCAGATGCATCATCCATTCATTCTGCTAGAGTCTAGCTGACACTAGTGTCATGTTCTGATCCAGAAAAACATGCATATTTTTAAATGCTTTGCTGGATTCCATGCAGGACAGTTTGCTGGCTTAAGTCTTTCATGTGCACCTTCTGCTGACAGACAGATCTTTTGGACATATTGTCAATTCATGACAAGTTTTTGTTTTTCTTTTAATCCTTAGTGTGCTATCGATTATTAACTGGAATCCACATGCCAATATGGTAATTTATGTGTTTGAACTTAAAAGACAGAGATTCATTACATTAGGCTAAAAACTGTTCTATTTAAAGGATACTGTCACAAACAATGACTTCAGAACAATCCCAGGAAAATACTCTTCAATATCATGAAAATGCTTACCTTTAACCTTGCAAACCCTCAAATGTATGTAACTACAATCCTCAGTATCTCAATTATGTAGGAAACACTCTATAATTGAGCATCAGCTTCCCAAAAAATTATAATGCATTCACATAACTGCATAAAATATTCTGTCAATTAGAACATTTGCAAGTTTCATATAAACAAACAATTTTCATTTTAATAACTGAAAGCAAAACCACACAAATTTAAAAAGACATTTTATATAATTTATATAATTTAATAATTTATATAATTATTTCAGGCAACTACCACTAAAGAAATAATAAGCAACACTTGAAACAAGTCAGTTAAAGGCTACTTTTCTACAAAGTAGCAGCCTAAACACCAGACAGTTGTTCATTTTCAATGAACATACCAATCAAGTTACATTTCATTTTTATGCTGACTTCTTTCTTTGTAGTTAAAGAGGAACTAAATATGCCTAGTTACAAAAAGGGGTCAGAAAAAAAAAATACCACCAACCCTGGTAAGATCAGAAAATAAAAGGAGTGAGGGAAAAGGATAAATGTCAAAACTAGCCGGATGTTTATTATAAGGTGGCAAAGAAAAAAATATTCAAGACTAGCTTTTCAAATGACAGGGGACTCCATAACTCACCTACACAGATGCTTCCTATATTTAAACCTGAGGAAGACATCATAAAATTCTTAAAAGTTGTGTTTTTTAAAATTACTTCAATCACTTCACGAAAAAGAAACATATGTATAGGAACATGGCTTAAGGCACTACTTACCTACTACCCATCTTTGATGAAAGCAGAAAATAGAATACAGACCCAGGAGCTGAATCTTCTTTTTTTTGGTTTGAAAAATATATCTTTACTGGCAGAGGGAAAGTTATCTGAAAATTAAAGCCCTTTTCATAATAAAGCATTCTGAAAAGCAAGAATCAGTTCACATTAAATATTTAAACAAAGAGCAGTGAATGTATCTAAACGGAATGAGGAACTACTACAATATAGCATTCTTGATCTTTTTGGTTTGTTTTTTAAACAAATACATAAATATAGGTACCAGTGCATGCCTAAATCTGTTGACATGTGAAAGAAATGCCTTAGGCAGATAGGAAATGTCAAAAACTTTAGGATTAGTGCACTCAAGACACAGGCAAAAAGAGAGACCATAGGAAAAGCCTGAGTTAGTGTATCATTTTTGTCAGTGACTGTAATAACAGGAAAGCTTGGGAATACTAAAGCCCTATAATATTCAAATCAAGATAATAAGAAACTTAAATCACAAGATGTGTTTTCTTAGCAAGATGAATACATAAAAAACATCAGCCATGTTTTAACATTTTGTGCTTGAGGCCCAAAGTTTTCACTACTACTAACATCCCTGAATTATTGACTCACAAAAGCTACAAGTATAAAGATACTGAATTATCTTTATGTATTGTCCATTTCATTCTTTCTCTCCTCCCTCCACAGAGCTGCCCACACCCCAGCTGAAACCATTTCTGCTTAACTTTTGATGTGAAAATCCTGCAGGTTTATCTGGCTCCTGAACATTTTGCCAACAGTCCTAGTAAGAGATGACGTTAGAAGCACTACAAATTGTAATTTCAAAACACATTTCTGTAAGAGAGGAGACATTTCTTTGGTTCTTCAAATCATGATGCACATAGAATATTTAACAACACCGTTAATTTAAAGCCCACATCTTGCATATATCATTTGGTTTGGGAAAGTTCAATATTAGACTAAAAAAATTAAAGTAAATTACAGGTATATTCCTCACAAATTTGGAAGCTTTATCTAATATATAAGGTGTTTTCGAAAAGGCTCAGGCTCAAAATTTCTCAGTGCATTCAATAACATTGTGGCATTTACAAATATGATCCATAAAATGTAAAAATACAGAAGAATAAAACTGGCAAATATACATTAAGGAGGCAATGTATTTTTGGCAACAGTCTTCTCTGACTTTTCCAAAGAGAACCTGGACTAAGAAACAGCTTCCACTAACAGGTACAAGGGCTCAGTAAATTTGCTGTCACAAGTGAATTTACCTTCAGAATCCAGCAGAATTGCATCCATTTACCAAGCAGTGAATTTTACTCCTCAGAGTATTTGCTCTGTGGCTACCACTCTACTTCCTGCCCAGGTGTTTCGTAAATCCATTCCTAACACAAAAACAACTAAATACTTCACTGAAAATGCCACTGAGATTAAACTTTTGTCAGAGTAGTAAAACAATATTGTTATTCCACAACTGCCTCCTCTCAAACTCAGGTCTCAACCCTGTTGTGAGAAGCATGGGTACAAGTTACCAATGCTTTAAAGAGATTTCAAGAAAGCATAGCAGGGAGCTTGATTCAACTGACTTCTTGGAACCATCCTGACTTTGCTCAGATGCCAGTAAAACTTCTTAGGTGAGAGGCAGCATCTGCCAGCACCAAGTTGTTACTCACCTTTAGGAAAGGGGAGCTGGTAATCAAGCTGAAAGACAAGCAGGGGAAGCTGTTCTTTGCAACAGAAATACATAGGACTTAGTATCTTGTCCACAGAGACAATAATCCAAATAAAAAAAGAATAAAATAAGTCAAATACTCCACAAGTCTGTTATTTCTATCCCAATAACAATTTCCTATAACCTTGTTTCTTCCTGCCTCTGCAGAACACATTTATCACAAAGATATTTTTGACTGCTGAATTTGGTGTCATGTCATCTGTTATTACAGCCCCCCAAAAGTGGCTGCTATTGTTCTTATTTTTTTGCCTACGAAAATTGTTCTGATGAATACTGTCCCGCTGTAGAAGCTGCTAAACTGACAAACAGGTGCTGGACTGCAGAACACCTGTCTCCGTGTCAGGCAATTGTAGAAAAGCTGGCATTACTTCTGTGTCGCTGATAACCACAGAAACAAAACAACGTCTGGTTCACTTACACACCAGTCACCGATATGTTCGTCTTCATTTTGTTGATTAAATGTAAATGTCTTGGTTTTATTTCGCACACTGCAGTGTGGGACAGAGAGACTGTGTCCCACATTCACCAACTGGAAAACTACTTCAGGAAGAAAGTGCTAACTACATAGAGTGGCTTAGTAAACAAAAATAGTTATTTTAAATTCTCCTACCTTCCTAGGAAAGACGGTTACTGAGAAGACACATTCTGACAATACTTTACAACATTCAAAACACCATTTCTTCATAAGGAAACATTTGTATTCAGTTATACAACATGAAATTACTAGCCCACAAAACAGTGGCATTAAAACTTCAGTCTCACCCCACTGGTAAAAAAAAAAACAAAATCTTTAAGTTTCACTGACAGTTACTTGTAACTGTCATCATTGCATCTCTATCTTTATATTTCAGGGAATAATTTCTCTTATTTTGAGAGAAGATTTAAACTTGCATGAGGAAACTGTGGAACTTCCTAAATATCTGTGGGATTCCAGTGTATACAGAAGATGGTAAAACTATTAAAATACTCTCTGCAGTTTTCCTTCACAGTAGCAGAATCTTCCCAGTGGTGATTTTTGCTAATAACAAGAAATTAAGGCACAAAAAAAGACAGAGATTGAGTCAGTCATGCCAGGCATTCTCAATTCCTGCAGCGATTTCCAAGGAGAAAAGACAACAAAATTCCTTGTGGAATACATATTGGTACCAAAACTGTCACCCCTTGCTTACCTGTCTTATCTACTTGTATGTTCTTGTTAAACTATTTCAACATTAAGCAAAGAACGCTGCTTCTAATCTGTGATGCAGAACCAGTGACACACACAACTTGCACTGATAATGACATTAAAAAAAAAAAAACCAGACATTAGACCATCAGTATCATTCAGAACCATAAAAAACCTGGCCACCTCATACCAGAGGACACACCAGAAGAGTTTATGAGTTTGTGTTCCCCAGCCACCCAGCACAGTCTGTGCCAGCAGAAAGAGGAAAAGGGAAAAAAAAAAATCAACCAAACAAACCAGTAGGGTGATACAGTAATCAAGATTACTTCTATCTGACATAAATGTTACTATTTTACCCTGAATTTTGCAGGGTCTCACACTCATCTTGCCCAAATGAAACGCTGAGCAGGTGATCATCTTGTCCCCATCCACACAGGATACTGACACATCTCATTAGTCTGTTTTTCCATACGTCAGGATGGATGGTACTCTTGACATTTCAGTGTGCATAAATGCAAAACACTTAGATAAAACATTCAAACATATCCGAATTTCACAGCCACAATCACCAGACCCTTACAGATACCTGCTGACTTGGTGCATCTTTTTTCAAAAGCATTAGCATAACTAAAGAGGACTAAAATACAAGCAGTGGGGAGAAGGTGCAGCATCAAGCCTTACCTCCTGCAACCACTTAGAGCAACATGGTCGTCACAGCTCTTCAGGGAGAACCTTGAGCTGTGGCAGCTTAGATAACCTTGAATAACAGAAAAACAATCCATAGTAGGGATATAATTATGCACCAAGATTCAAGAGAAGTTGTCTACATGTAAATTGCTGAAGGATCTAACACTCTAGCTTCTGTATTTCCTGTTATGTGTGTCTCTAATGTTTCAGTGTACAAGAAACTCTGATCAAAAACTTGTCGTTCAGAATTTATACCCTTTATAGCTCCCAGATACCCACAAAAAAGCAACTTGTGCCTGTCAGTGGCAAATATTGTTACTGCTTCAAATTCTACATGCTGCTGCTCTTTGAGGCAAGCTGGAGTGTTTGCTGCCATCACTCACTGCTGACAAATCTAACTGCATTTCTGACAAACATGAACAAAAACTGCTTTTGCCTCTGCAAAAAACAGAAACCATTTATTTGCACTTATCTCACACTTTCTTTCTACAAGATGGGGAAAAAACCTTGGTTATGACCCAGACACAGGAGACAATCATCTCTCAGCTGTCAGTGAAGACCATACTTTCATGAAGATACCACAAGATTTACCAAATTCTTTTAATACCATAGCTCGTAAAATGCTGTTAACTTGGCTATGCATATCACAAGAGATGTAGACAATTTTTGCCTGCTCTCAGTTCCTTTCGTGTTAAAAGGGCACTACGGAACAACTGTTGCCTCTTTTCCATCCTTAGAATCTTCCCCATCCCAGCTAGTTTTAAGAGAAAGAATGAAAAAACTGACACAGCGTGCCTGTGCCCTTTGCATGCTGCTGAAAACCAGCTCTAGAGTGTCAACTTATCCCACCTGGCAAATGATCTTCACCAACGTTCAGTGTAGCAAATGGAGAAAGACCAATGTCCAAGACACAGTTCAATCAAGACTGAGGTGAAAAGAGACAGAAGTCCCAACAAGAACAAAATATATACTGTTTGTAATCAGTATTTTGCTATTAATCTATCTCCTAGTATTAGGGTTTTGCAATCTGAGATTCAGTGGTTGTTTCAGATGCTTCTGGAGGAGGGGAATGAAGCTAGTCAAGTCAGCCTCTTGTGCCAGCAGCTGAAACTGATATTTCCTTCAATTTCTGTCCTTATCACTTCTTCACCTTAAATGTAAGCAACTACAGTGCACTTCACATACCACAACTGACCAAATGTCCCAACAGTTCATGTATTAGGTATCTGCACCCCACACTAAGCCTAGGCAATGCCTTCCCTGTGGTAAAAGATGATCTTCCACGCATCTATCTCCAAGCATTCATTCCCAACACCCAGTCCTGATTCTCAGGGCTGCCACTGTGAACACATCCTCTCCTCACAAAAGTTTTCTACCATCCAGGTTATACTTTAACTTTTCAGGAGGCACATGACACGCATGAGAAAACAGATAAAGACAGACAGAAAGTCTCTGTACAAGGTTTCTAATCCTAGGTCTGCAGCTCTCTTCAGTTTCCAAAAACCCATGTAAGCTCAAGAAGAATAAGATTCCTCTTGCCTTACTAGGTGAAAGATTGAAATACAAAGAACATTCACTCTCAGCCTTCAGTTGAAAATAATCTGATTTTTAACATGTACCTGGCAAGAGCATGAAGCATATCCACTGTGAAGTGGCCTCATTTGATCAGATGCAAATTGCTAACCCACAATAACATGATTAAATTCAGTAACATATCATTCCCTTATCTGAGAAACTGATTCTCTTCCGGCTTAAGATGAGCAGACAAGCTCACACAGCAGTAACCTCAGGGATAGATGCTTGTTGTCAGCACATCTTCCATGAGAACATGCTCCTTTTGTATTTGAGGCAGGATTCACAAAATACCCGTGTGGTTTTTTATCCTTGAGTCCTGCAGTTTAAAACATTTCCTAATGTTTCCTTTAAAATGTTTCCTTGAAGTTTACCCGATTTCCCTGTCAAGTGTGAACATGGATAGAGAAGCAGAAAATAAAAATCCAGTATTTCCTTCTTCCTTGACCTAACTGGTCTATTTAACAGAGGAAAAACAACGGTGGAATGAATACTACTTAAAAAATAAAATCAAGACCAAAGCATGACTTAGATGCTTTAATTTCTAAAATTAACATGCATGTACATTAAGGGACCCCAAGCAATCCTACAGCAAGCATACAAGATGTAGAAGTAGTATTTTCTGTACTCCTGGCAAACTTGATCAGCTATGAAGTTGAAACAGGAGTTCCATTAAACACCTTCATTTAACTTGATTGGAAGGAATACTGAACAAAATGAATTCCAGTAACATTTTTCTTCTTAAAGTAGCTACAGAGATGTCACCTCAGAAAGTGTTTTAGGTGGTTTACAACAAAATCTGCTTTATGTCTTAGGCAGAAAACTGGGGAGGAGAGAAGTGCACCCTGAATTTTAAAGGCACTGTCTTACACTAGCACATCTTCACACGTCATTTTTGAAATGCATCAGGTATACTATTAGGTATATATTTATATATAGGTATACTATATATATGTGTATACCTATATACTATTAGGTATACTATCAGGTATATTATTACAAATATTTTACTTAACACAGAGCACAATTTCTTTCCTCTAAAGGACAGGACTTCTTGTGATAATTGTGGCAGTAAAAGCCAGAAGCAGCACAGCCATTGCAGAGTACTGTTCAATTACAGAGTAGGCAGCAGAATACCAGGAGCTGCGCTGCAGTACACACAGAAAAGCAGCTCTCCACTTCATATCTTAAATATGGTTTTAGTCACTGAAAACCAGCACAATATGATTTTTTTTAAGTTGACATAAGTATCCCATATAATTTCCACAGTCAAGACATCTAAAAATACTTGTTGAAATACCACTGATTGCCATCCCTCAGAAGAGAATCTTCTCCACCACAAAGCACTCTCACAAATGTTAAACTCTATATGCAAATACACGCTCTGATGCTTGAAACATTATCCCAGGTTATCTTCCTTTACTCAGAGTATCAATTGTTGCCAAGGTGAGCCAACAGCATTGACCACGTCTCTGCTACTTCATTTCAGTAAGACTGGCCAATCTCCATTAGCAAAATTCTGATTTTATCGAGTTTTTGGATAACCTCCATTTCAGCGCATGACTTGTAGGAACAACGATCACAGGCTGCGCTAAGGACTTTCTGCAGTAGATGTTCAATACAGAAGGGGGTGTCTGAAGCAAGGAAGGTGCAAACAAGGATACCAATACATTAAAATAACTCCACTTGGAGCAAACTCAGTAGGTCTGCACAAGGTTATCACCGTTTGCCATATCCCAAGAGTTCCTCACATCAAAACAACGCAGTTCTTTGGAGACTTTGTAAGTTGATTCCTTGCACCAGAACAAGCTGTGGTATGCACTGCAGTGTGGCAGCACTGCCATCCAGTTCCTGACACCCTAGATGAGCTGAGCATCAAGGGAAATACAACATCCTTGAAGTGCTTCCCAAAGCAATGCTGCATTGGTCTGGAGCGAGAAAGAGTATTGGTACCCAGTGAACCTTCTATGCTGCAGTGCCTTGAGGACACAGCCCCCACATCCTCTCTAACAAATCCACCCACCCCTCAAGCCTCACATCCTAGTGCCCACAACTTTCTTCCTCCCACTGCTGAGGACCTAAGAGCCCGCTGAGCTCCCTACACATGCATGCAGAAGACGCAGAGCTCTCAAGAAAGCCTGTAACATTTGAGGTGAAAAAGAGTCTGGTACAAACCACTCATAGTTCACCACAGGGAAATCTTTGCCTTCCCAGTTTTCCCAGCACCTCCGGAGCTGACTTTTTCCAGTTGAAATCTGCTGCTACATCTAGACTTGAAATTAAGCTGCACAGTACCTGTTTATTATGACAGAGAAGGGGGGTATGGACTGTGGATATAATAAAGCCAGCAGGAGAGGCTTTCCTGAAGGGGAAAGTCAGCAGGAGGCACAAGGATAAACTGGCATTATTTACCTGCTCACTTCCTTTTTGAGATCTTGTTTGATTTGTGGTTGTAGGGTACTTTTCTGGTTTGGATGGGTTGTTTAATCCCTTTTCATTTTGTAGTTTGTTTTACAAGTGATCACCACCAAAAAACTTCAGCACCAAATTAACTTAGCAGGTCTGTGTTGTTATACAGGAAATTTACTACTAGTCAGTCCTACCAGCGTTCATAGGGTTGAATAAAGACTAGCTCCTCTCACAGGAACAAAACACTGATTAAAACAATCAGATTACAGGAACATAAAATCAAAGGAAATACACAAGCATTAAAATGTTTTTTATTCTTATATTCTGTATGAGTATTCTTATCCTATATACACAAGCATTTGGGATGGATAAATGGATATTTTATATCCTATATAAAGGCATACTTGTATATGCGACGTAAATACAGTTTATATTACTAAATATTTCACATCCAGTATTACTCCATATCTAAATCACAGAAAGCTATCAGCTACACTGTTAGTTTAAAATATCAGTATTTACATTCACAAAAGTCTTCTGATAGCACAACGTACATAAAACGTTCTGCAGACTAACTGAATGGAAATATTTTCTAGAAACAGAAGAGGGGGATGTTAGCATAACTGGCTCTGAACCAGAATTTAACTGTATTTGTAATTGCCTTTTACTCAATGCCATGCTAAACTCCTACATTAGTTAAAGATGCCCCTTCATTTCATTACTGCACTAGCCGTTTTTCTGTCTAGCTTGAAAGCTTTATTTCATCTATTCTTCATACTCAAGAACTATTAAATCCAATACTGATTAAATATTTTGACCATTTAATATTTTTCCAAGTCTAAATCACGAAAGTTCCAGTGACACTGGAATCCTGCTAAATTATTAGCTGAAACTTAAGCACTATACAATGCAACATACTTCAGAAGGCAAAAATTTACTTCAGGCAGAATAGAGATTTTTTTTTTTTTTACACAATTGAAATACAATAAAGAAAAGCATCAGTGGTAAGACTATTAACATATAAATCTATTCGGCTTCATAATGAAGATGAAAGAGGTTAAACAGAAATAGGAATAAACAAGAACTGTTAACAAATCAGTATTCTGACATTAAACCCATCAGAGCAAAACCACCACCATTGTTTACTCTGAATAAAGACAAGTCTGCATGTTACAGCTCATGACACAACCTTTATGCAGAATGAAATGAGAAAACCTTTCCAGTTTCTGACACAGCCAGATTAGACCCTTTCTAAAGTTCCCTCATCTGTAAATGCATCTGATATATTTTGACAACTGTCATCCATCCTATTTCTGTGATTCCTCTGCTACACAGATTTGTGACATACAGAAATATGACCACAGATTTTAGTAATGATGTATTTACTAAGAGTAAAGACTCAAAAGCTCACTTTTCACAGCTGAAACACCTTGTGCTCATTTCAGCAACTATTTTCATGACGTCATATATTTGTGATGAACTTCCCATTAGGGATAGGATTTACTAGTCAGAAGGGCAGCAGTTCTGCAAAAGACCTCCACCTCCAATGCAAGGGAACAAGACTTCTTCTACACAGCAAACAGAACCTCCTCCTTCTGAATACTCGGTGAATTGTTGTTCCTAGGAGGAGAGCCAGCTATTCAACACGGCAGCAACCAAACCCAAATGTCCTGCCTCAGGACTCCACATTCTGCCACGGAACTAACCTGTAAATCAAAGACATGTTTCGACGGGCATACCTGAGAGTAACTGGTGTCCCAGCCTTTTTGTCTTTGACTCACAGGCTGAAGACAGAGCAAGGGCCACGACACCCACCCATGACAGAAGCCCTCTCTGAGGAAGGGGCAAAGACACCTTTTTATTGTAACAAACAAATAGTTTATTCTTAAAACTGACCAGAAACCCTCTCACTTCTGACATCACCGACCCGAACGGCGGGGTTTGGGGACCGGAGGCCATCCCGGGACCGCTGCCGGGACCGGGGGCAGCTACTGCGGGCACTGCTCGCCGCCGAGGCGCGATCGCTGCCGGTTCACCGACGCCCACCGGGAGGGACGGAATAGGTCCAGCAGCTGCCCGGCGCAGAGCCACATGCAAAGAAGTTTCGCGAAGTCACTTCGAAACTACCTTCCCACCCCTCCGGCTCACGCCCCCCCCCCCCCCCCAACCCCCCCGGCTATAGAAGCCCGGCCCGGGGCAGCGCTGGCGGCAGCACCGCAGAGAAAAGTTAAGTTGCTGCGGAGGCGGCGGGGGCCGGCCCGGTGTGTCCCCCGGCCCAGTGCGGGTGCCGCCCCCCGCAGCCCCCGCTCCTGCCGCGGCGGCGGAGCAAGATGGAAGGCGCGGGGTCGGTCGCCCGTCCCACCGCGGGGCGGCTGCGGCCGTGCCCGGGCATGGGCTACGGAGGGGGCACCCGGCGGCGCCGCAGACCCCGGCCCGTCCCCCCCACTCCCGCCTGCCTTCCCTGGCGGCGGGCGGCTGGCGCCCCCGGGGCTCCACGCTCACCTCGCTCCGACTCGGCTTGCAGGCAGATGGGGATGTTCTTCTTCCAGCCCGGCATGGCTCCGCGCTCCCCGCTCAGCGCTGCTGCGGCGGCGACGGGGGACGGCTCATGGCAGGGCGAGGCGGCGGCGACCCGCGCTCAAGGGGAAGTCGGCGGCTCCGGCGGGCAGCGGCGGAGGGGCGGCGGCCGCGCGGTGGGAGGGAGAGAGAGGGCGGGGGAGGGGAGGCGGCGGAGCTCCGCCAGCCGGGGGACGGGAGGGAGGCAGGCGGGGAAGGAAGGCGCGGGCTCGCCCCGGTTCAGCCGGGGACCGGAGAGGGTGGGCGGGGGGATTGTGGGCGGCAGAGGAGGCGCGGAGCTGTGCCCGGACCCAGCCCGGCCCTGGCGCCGCCGGCAGGTGGCCCGAGCCGGCGGCCGCACAATGGAGAGCGCGGGGCGGCCCCGCTCGGGCACGGCGGGCCCAGGTGGGGCGGGCGGGGCGCGCCGCCTCTCGTCCGCCAGGTGCGGGCCGGGGCGCGGAGCTGCCCCGCGCCGCGGGGAGCGGCCGTGGCTCTCGCGTTCGCGGGGTGTGAAACTCCGCACCGGTGCAAGGGTCTGAGTTTCGGCCCCCGCGTGGCGACCGGCGCGGCCATCCCGCGGATCACTCGCCTCGCAGCACTGACAAAGGCTCGTCCCTTTCCCTCCGCAATTCCTGACTGGCCGGTTTCCCTGCACCCAGGTGTGCGAAAGCTGGGCTATAAGGAGTTAAAACAGAGGCAAGCTCCCACGAAGGGCAGGGACAGCCCCCGATCAAATAAACCCGAATTTGCACCATAAAGAGTCCAGGACCCAGTTGTGACAGGTCAAATTTCTGTCTGTATTACAGGCAGTTCCTTACGACCTTTTGACTAAAAGGCCTTAAATCTCACCACTAAAATTACTTCTGACACAGCCATGTTCTAACAGGAGACTAATGCTGTGGTGATTAAATATTCCTTTTATTTTTTACAGAAAAGAAATTCAAAGTGGCAGGTTTGAATGTCATTTGAAAATAATGATAACAATACAGAGGATGCTTTTTAATTTTCTGAGGCACTTCTGAGGGTGCTCTCCTATAAGAGCTTCATCCTGCCTAACAATTATGTTGTGATCATTTTTATATTGTCTGTAACATCCTCGCGTTTATAGAAATTATGTAATTCTATGTAATCAAACAACTCCACATGAACCCTTTATTCAGAGGAAAATTTGAAGGATTGTATTTCGGCTGTAAATTTCATGACAGTTTCCTGACACAGCATTCTTCTATGTTGACTTTGTGCCAGCATGTCAAGCAGAATATGTCTTGGTGCTCATGAAAACCCCTTGTTTAAAATCCCATTGATGAAAGCTGCAGCTCCTGGCTTTTCCTTGATTGCACTTGGGCTGCAGTCCTGTCATCGTAATGCTGCAGGATCACTGAGCAGTACCAGTGATCCAAACAGAGTAGGCATATCCTGGATTTCAGTTGAATTAAGAGTATGCAATGACAAGTTCCTTTCGTTGACAACACTCTTGCAGCCTGTGAGAGGACAGGTGATACCTGATCTAGAACAAAACCCAACAATGTGCTGTCAACAAACCAAAAACATTTTACCAAGTTACAAGTATCAGACTGGATTTATGTCAGCTTTGAATCATGTGACTATTGATATTTTTGTTTCATTCCTGGGGACACTTAATTTGGATTTCCTGCATATTTGAACCCCAGTCTTGGCTCTTTTCTTTTAGAAGAGACATATTTATGCTAATATTCTCCTTCCTGTCATAATCCTTTTACTTAAATAATGTTGGGGGGGTGTTATTGGTATTTCTAAAGAAAAATGTGAGTGTGCATGTGAATTTCTAAGCATTATAAAATAAAGATTTCCAGCTAGATTCTTTGCTCACAGGGCAAAAGTTCCACACAATGCCTTTGAGGTGTTCAGGCAAAGAAAATGGAGAGAGTAAGACTGCAGCTCTTCAGCCCAGAAGGCACCAGTACAAGGAACTCTTTCCCAAGAGTTCCTGGAGAATACACAGCCAGGAACAGGTTTAAAGGCAATAAAGTGTATAGAAGTGTATAGAAATGTAACTACTTTAAAAAGAAAATTACTTTCGCATTTACCTCTGCCCTTTCTTAAAAGACACCTGGACTTCCATGCCATAGAATGAAATAAAACTTCAGATGATTGTGTCATCCATGTCCTAAATCTTACATACTACCTCTGATATCCACCTTTTACTCCTGACATTTACATAACAAATGATAAAAATATAAACAATGAGCCTTAACATTGTAGTTCTGATCCTCCAGTTGTTTTTGGTTTGGTTTTTTTTTTTTTTTTTTTTTTGCCAGCACCAGAGTTCTGCAAAATTGCAGGTCAGAGGAATAAAGAGGTAGATTGTCCTACTCTTCAGTCCACAATAAGCCATTTTCTAGCTATTTTTTATGTCATCACTTTGAATGTGAGTAAGAATTCCTTAGGACTGAATATGGGATTTTTCAGGATCCTGCAGGAGTCATAAAATCCCAGCTGCTGGTTTGGATTTGCTCCAGAAATATGTTTCAAAATGAGGGATAAGTCCTACTTTTTCTAAGTATCACTGGCTTCTCAGGAACAAATATACTACATATGAAATAGTTCACAACATTTGCATCATTAAATGGAATATGTATGCTTCTCTCTGTCTTATGCAGTACTTTACAAATAAATCCTTTAAGGCAATGACAGTCTATAATTCCACATTTATTTGCCACAGAAGTTTGTATGGATGCCTGGCTCAAGTTAATTTAATTGCTTTCTCTAACTCACATGAGCTGTTTTACACTGAACAACTGCTTCTGCATATCCCAATGCTACTAATGGAATAAAGCAGCCACCTGATTTAGATGTGCATTTTATGGTGAATATATCACACATGTAGCTATAAACTTCCTGACAGTTCTTTTCTGTCTACAGTTTTTTACCCAGAGAATTTTAAATTAATCAAATCTTGATTTTCAAGGAAGCACCCTTTATTCTTACTTGATACTGCAACATGCAGGTCATCTGAAGCATGTACAACCCTAGAATTAATCAGAAGCAAAATAGGTATCATCAAGAAAAGGTCTTATTCTGTGAGCATTCTAAAGAAGAGATTATTTTTTTTTAATTTCCTGTTCTTATGCATTTCCTAAAAGTTAGGTAGGAGAAATATGAAGATAGTCAGGCAGAGGGTTCAGTTGCTGGAGGACTATAATGTTTCTCAGTAAATGGAGATTTGCAGCATAAATTACCTCTAAGCTAGGAAAAATGCCTTAGCTTTTAAGTCTTCTAAACTTTTAGCTTTTTTTTCTTTTTTTTTACTAAGTAACTGACATGTTTACATACACATTTTTGACTACAAAGAGCTTTAAAAGGTATGAAGGAAAATCTCTTCTGCAAATAAAATTCAAAAATTACCTAAAATAACTTTTACAATATTAAGATGTTGCAACTACTATGGGTTTCTGGATCAGAACTTCCATATCATTCTGATAAAAATACTTGAGCATACCACATTGCTCTTGATGGCTCTGTATTATTTGGCTGTGCCATCTGTGGAGAAGGGTAGGTTCTGATTCTTTTAGGTGGACTGGTCACCAGTGTGAGCCTGAGGCTGTGTTACTGTATTCTTACTAAGTGTTACATAAATGTGTGCAAGTCATATTAAAATGTGATTTCATTAAAAAACTGATACCAGTCCTGTCAGAACTGAGCACTAGGCAGACCAGAGATGAACTCTATACAGCATCTTCTCTACCCACTGCTCTTCTATTTTATCATTCTATATTTTCCTTTTATTAAAAAAGTGTCTTATCTTGAAAGCTATTGTCACATTGCTGAACAACAGGTCAAAAAGTTCACAGACGAGACATAAGTAGTATACCAACAATTGATTTTTTTTTAGACATAGTTTTGGACTTTTCTTAACAAATGTGAAGAAAAAATAGTTGGACATCCTGCCACAGAGTGTTAGCCAGTCATTGTCAGTCTCAATGGGGAATTTCCACCTTAGGCCAGTGCAGGAGACATGGTCCCTTTGGCTTGCTCTGTTCATGGTACTGTGAATCTCTCGCACTGGCTAACTGGGGAGTTTCACAGAAGAGGATGTCTGAACCTGTCTGTGGAAGTGAGCCCATCAAGAAGTTAAAACCCAAGTTACCTGGTCTGTCAGTTCCAAAAAGATTTAGGAATCAGACAAAACATGAGCACCATTAGTTTAGGGAAGTTGGCTACAGCCTTCAAATAAGCAAAAGGGGAAGTTGGGAGTTTTATGGACTGTGTTTGTGTGTTCAGGAACCTGCAATCCACCTGCTGCCTGTGTTATGTACCTATGTGACTTTGGATTTAGCCATCTGATGCTTTAAGGAGGCAGGAAGAGTTTCTCTATTTCCTTTAAAAGAAAACATTTTTAAGGCTTTATCTCAGACCCTTGAACTACAGCAAACAAGCTTAGAATTAGCAGAAGATGTAGATTCTTGGTCATGACAGCATCCTTGTGTCAAACACACACATATCCCACTAGACAGCAGACTTCTTGGGACTACCTACTTGCCTTTTCCTCTTCTGTAACCTACTCCAAGACAGAGACACCATTTCCCTGTGTGCTCAGGCTTTAAGCTCTGAAGAGATATAGACACCCAAAATCAAAATTTTGGGGATTGTGCACTGCTAAAATAAAATACTCTAATTAGTGCTTATAACTGTTTGCACAAAAATGTGTTGTGTAAATCAGCTGCAAAGGGGTACACAATTACCAATGTAATGAAAAAAGGAAATTATGCAAATATTTAATACCCTGACTTATTGCTGCCTTTTTGTACTGATATTGAATTATAAATAAAATAGAGCATTAACTGATCACAGCCCTCTGTGTTCTTGTTCTTGTAGCTTGGTCCTACTCAGGAGCACCAAGCTCCATGATAGCCGTCACTCAGGGCTCTGCCACCTGCCTGAAGGAAGGCTCCACAATTCTGCTTAATTTCTGTGGTCAGCATAGGAAAGGCTTTCATTTAAATGCTTGGTTCTCAACATGGTCAAGCTGACTTTTACAGGAAAAAGATAAAGCCTATAGCAGAAAAGGAATGCAGTTTTGGGAACAACTCTTGTTGGGTTGTCAAAAGCTCAGGATCAGCCTGCAGAAAAGAATGGGCCATGAAGCATTCTAGGATTAGGAATGCTTAGGGAAAAGACTGAAGAAAACCTGGAGGAAACAAATCCAGGCCCTGTTAACTGCCATTCATGGTGTTTCTACTGCAGGCATTATGGACAATGATTTCTGATTTCATTGTGACTAATGAGATTGTTATTGTCAAGGAAACTGCCTGTAGTGAAATGGGATTTTGCTTCAGATTTGAGAACAGTTCACGTGTTACCTTTTTCTTCCTCAGTCTTTCATGATCCAAGGCAGATTTCATGGAAGGACAGGGAAAATAAGAGAGCGAGCAGACAAATAACTGACAATTTTTCCTTAAAAAGTTAAGACTAGCAGGTAACCTGTGTGGTCAACTTAAAAAGCTATTTTTCCTGGGGTCCTGGTTCTGCCTGTTCTCAGCATGCTGCCTGGGTGAGGGCACAGGGGTGCCAGTTAGAGGGTGCCAATTTTGCTTTCAGCTCTCCTAAGCTCCTTGTTCAGCAGCCTCTCAGGGTTCACCTTGGTGTCTCTAGAAGACACAGTACTAGAGAACAGACCATGCAAAACAATCTCTATTTGCCCCCTCAGATTCCCAAGGTGCTTATGTTTTCTTCATGTGCCTTTCCTGCATATTTCATTGTGGTGCTAGTCAGTGTTGAATTTTGATGAATGTATTTACTTACTTTTTCTGGCAAGCAACCTGCAGCCATGAATACTGTTAATGACACTCAGCACACATTGGGAAGTCCATTATCAGAAAGCCAGCCACTATTTCAGGCACATTAGTTATACCATTATCCACACACAGGCCGTATGATTGATTGTCTCATGAATCCTTACAAGCCCAGGAATAATGACAGGCCAGTGCTGACCCAGTCATGAACTTAGAGCTGCGAGGGGTAACCACCTCTATTGTGCAACTGTTTCCACTTCAGAGCAAAAGTGTCCCATTTCTGGTGACCTAGGGCAAGTTCCTGAAATCTATCTGCCTCCAGGGATGGAGAATCCAGAGACACTGCTTGTCACCCTTGTGCTCCATACTGATACGATCCTACTCCTCCTGAATCCACTTTATAACTGAAGAGCTAATCTGTTCAGGATCCAGCATCTCACAGAACATCTGCCTGTTGTACACACACTTGGCAAGCATAAAAGGAAGCTGGAATGAACAGCAGCAAGGTGGAAGGAAGGAAAACAACCAGTGTGCTATCTCAAGAGTGCCTCAAGTAAGAGCTAAGTTAAAACCATCGACATTTTACAGGGACAAAAAAGATGGACTTAGTGTTACTCAGTAACCTAAGAAATACCTGCAGGTTTTGAGATGCTATGGGCCCCATCATCCCTAGCACCAAATCTTCATAACTGTAGGGTGAGGGAGGAGTAGCCCCCAAAAGCGATGAGCAGAGTCTGCACTGTGGGTGTCAGAGACTTGAAGTTGTGCCAGAAGCAGATGAATTGGATCATGAAAGCACATGGCAATGTAGGTGTACTCCAACTGCCTTTCAAGACTGGGACCTCAGCTACCTAGATGCATTTGCTTTCCATTTACACTTCATTTCCAAGTTTTATCCTAAATCTTAAAGAAAAGGCTTCTATTTTCTATCTGCTTTGACAAACAGCCATAAAGCTGATGCTTAGCTACTGTGCCTATCAGAAAAATATTGGTCATGCTTTTTCATTTTTTGAAATGTAGATTAAATTTAGTCTTTTAAGGAAATTCAGTATCCTTAATGCAAATTTATGTGAATAACTCTATTATCTGTATCTCCTACAATACACAGAACATTGAGTTGATCAGAGGGAAGCTTTTTAAAGGTACTTGAGATAATGTAATGATCTTAAAGAGTGTGTTTGTAAGCCTTACACCAGAAAAGGAAGAAAACCTGCAATTATACTTTCCATCAGGAAAAAAACTGTTACAGAAATTGTTTAAAACATTGAAAAAGCATTAAGACTAGAGAGGCATAATAAGTATTTTATCATTAATTTTCTACAAAGAAGACATAGTGTTTAGTATCAATTCCTAGTCCTATTCAATGCTAGCAGCCCTGATTCAGAGGAGGATGCACATATGACAAGCTATAACTTTAATGATACTTCTGCTAACAGAGTGAAAGGAGCTTTCCTGGATCAAGCAATCCAGCAGGTTCTGTGCAAATCAATATACACAGTGGCAGGTATAGATTCATACTCTCACTTTAAAACAAATAGAGGAAGGCGTGGTATAGAATAAACTGTATATCTGAATAAACTGAAATATCTGTATGTCTATTACGTATGTTCCTCTTGTGGGAAGGTGTCGTTTCTTGATAATAAGTACAATCCAATTATAAATCTTTTTATTCTCCATCAGCCATTAGTACATATCTTGCCTTAACCATCCTGCATAAAGCAGTGGCACTTCAGAGCTAAAACTAGCAGCATATTTCAATTTAACTGTAAAGTCTCAGTACTACTAGGTAGTAGAATAGTAGAGTTTTCTCCAACTTAAAAAGTTTTAAAAAAGATCAAAACAGTTTCCTTTTTTATATTAAGTCATTGCACCTTTTTATATCTGTACATTGTCCTGTTCCCTTATAAATATATGCAAGTTGAATAAATATTTATAATAATCAGTTGGTAATCAGAATTTGAGTAGAACTGTTTATTTTTTAATAAAACACCCATTAAGGTCCTGTGTATTGCTTATGTAGGCAAAAGACTTGCATGCACTTTTTTCATTAAATTTATTTGACTGATTTACTTGCTAATCAGACTACTCTAAAAAGGAATGTAGGATTTCTGCATCAGAATTAAGTCTCCTTATTTTGACCAAGGTAAGAAATCATCCAAATGCACTCGGGAAGTACTGAGTGGTACTTTCCACATTCTATTGTGGAATCCACTACATTTTACTTCCAGCACTCTTCAAAAACACTAGCAATAATGACAGTAGTAACCATTAATTGTGGTACATTTGTTAATAGTTACATTTAAGGATCTTTAATGTCCTTTCCCTTAGCCCTGTCTTGGGCAATAAAATGTTCAGCTGTTAATATCAAGAATTTGTACATTCAGTTATTCAATCCGCTTTGCACTCATGCACTGGAAAAAATTGGACCATTGATTGCCCCTGTTATGATACAATTATTTTTAGCTTACTTCTTGATTTTTAAATATGTACTGGGAATACTAATTTTGCTACTTACCCTCTACTTGTCATCCCCCTTCCAAAAAAACTACAACATGTATTGTACATACTTTATATTTGCCTTTATCTTATAGTTTTAGGTGCCTCTTCATAATTAATAGCAATCAATATAGTAATTTCCATTTGCATAGAGAATCCAAAGCAGATCACAAACAATTGGTATAGCTATTTATAGTTAATAAAAGTTTAAAATACTAAATTTTACATTTACGGGGAATAAATTGAAACTACCATGTTTTCTTAAATGAAGGATGGGAAAACAACTTTAGAACTACAAGCAGCTGTTGCCATGACACAGGCTAAATATTTAGGGGGGAAAATACCAGGAAAATTAAAATAGTAGCATGTTTTTGAGAATCGTGAACTGTTGGGGCAGAAACTTGATCATTTCTTTTAATGGAGACCAAGTCCTGGAAGTTCTCTCTGTGAAAGAGCAGGAGAATATTTCCTAGCCTGCTGCTGAACGGAACTTTCCATGCTGGAGACCTTATTAAGAGTTGGACTATTAGAAAATTAAGAAATGTGAGAAAATGATAATTGAGTAACAGATGTCTGACAGAGAAAATGGCACCTCTATGGCAGACAATGCAAACATGTCACTTAACCTTTTCTCATATAATGTAATAAGCTGATTGATAGAAAATATTTTAATAAAAGACCCTAGCTAGTAATTTTCACTGTGATGCTGCCTGATGTTAGAGTGATATTATGCTACTTGGGAAAGAGCTTTTTATTTTTCAGCCTATTATTGCTTTGTCTCCTGTAAATTTCCTGTACAAAAATACCAGAAACTTTCTCAAAGCCTTCATAACGATGAAGACTGACTCAAAAAAAAAAAAAAAAAAGAAAAAGAAAAAAGTCCTTTGATGCCCGTTTTGGACCCACAGAACAGATTACAGACACCAAGACAGTGTGATGGCAAGGTCTCAACAGCAAAGTAAAGCACTTGAAACAACACATAAAAAACGGGGTCTGCTGTCCTATAATGTAATAAAGTGTCTCATTATATAAAATCTAATAGAACCAGCTTTGAAATTGCAGCTAACCTTTTGTGTAGATCAACAAATTAGCTATTACAAGTAATTCAAATGCAATGTTTCAATCTACTCTAGTGGCTTAAAATGGATATTTACACTGATGTTTTCTCTGGGATAATATCCCAGTATAGCTTTACCAAAACCATAGCCTCTGAGGCCTCTGAAAGAAATCCAATATCACACTTCTCCACACAAGAGTTCCTAGGGAAGGAATGAGGGAGGAAGGAATCCAAGGGAGCATTTCTCCCAGCCTTTCACCCACTGCTGTCTTCCTTCTTAAGCCCTGTCCTTCAGGTCCCAGCAGGTAGAGATCCAGACTGGGGCATAGTGCTGCCACTCCTGATTCACCTCCTGGGGCTGCCGCAGCCTGTAGCTGGTGGGGTCATTGCTTTCACACCCAGCCCTTACCTAAAGCTGGCCTGACAAGAGCTGGAATATCTTTCAAGATACCTCCCAGTGTTCATAGGTAGTACATGCCATTTACTTGGACAGCAGTCTTTGAATTCAAACTACGTTAAGTGCAGACATGTGCTTGTGTTCATGTAAACACTCACATAAGCCATGATACTGCCATGCTTTTTGCTCTAAAACATAAAATTCGCAGGGGCAGCAGCAAGAAACAGCTACCATGTAGATGATCCTGGTCTGCTTACATGTCACCTTCTTGTTCCTCACAATCCAGCAAGACTCTCAGATGCTTCCTTAGCGTCTGAAGAGGGAAGACTTGAAGCTCCCTCACACCTCCAAGGTAAAAAAAAAAAGCTTGAGTCAGTGGAAGTTATTATTAACAGAGTGAAACCACAGTAATGCTCCTACTGTAGAAGGAAGGTCAAGCACTTTGGTGCCATTGCTGGCTGTGTCATCCCCCACTGAACTGGGCACATGCTGAGGATACCAAACCTAGCCCAGGGCTGCGAGGTTAGTGAACCACCCTGGAATAGCAGCTAACACCAGGACCAGATGACAGTAATTAGTAGCACACATTTGTTTCACACAGGATCAAAACCTACAGAAAAGTACGCACTGAGCATAAGGGAATTCTTGTGTTCCCCCTGCCTCTCCCCAAATATCTCTGCCAGTGATATTTGGACATCAGTTTTCAAGTTTGAACATCTCAGTCCAACTCTTGCACAGCAGTTACTGTTCAAAGACACTTATGGAGCATTTGTGGTCAGTGAGTAAATAATCACTGCTGAAATTTAAATATAGAATGTTCCAAAGTATATTGCTGCCTATGTTTAAAAACAGAGCACACAAGCTCACTGTAACTTTTCAGAGGCTTTGCCAAGATGAAGTTCTTGGATTTGCTTTACCCCAACTGAAACAGTGAATCTTTAAGGTGCTGCTGTAAAAGCACTAGTGACAACTGCTAGTTCACACAGGAACTGTAATTGCATGGAAGCAAAAAAGTAATGGAAAAAATAAACAAGTCAAGCATCATAAAGAAGTTCAGTATGGTAAGGGTTTGGAGTACCCCTTTTATTCCATCTTCTTTTCTACATGCATTATTTTTCTTTGTGGTAGCCTATACCAGTTGTGGATTTTGGTTTCAAATAAAAGTCAGCTGGCAAAAAGTAAATGCCTATTTTGTAAATGTGTAATTCCAATTGTTCTCGTACAATGACCATACTACTGGACTTGTTTCAAGATATTTTATGTTTTATTTTGCTCACACCACTGGCCTCTCCTTTTAACATTGTGCACAAGGGTGCCAAGAAAGGCTTCTGCTCACCATATCCTGCCAGCAGTGCACTGGTTTCAGTGTGTGCTGCTCCCTTCACAGGGAGATGAGCTTCCCTTTTCCTTAAGGCAATGAAATACTTACTGGAGGGGAGGCTTCAAGAGCACATCAAGAGAGAGGATGTAGGGGAGCCAGCTAAGCCTGCATGCCCACCAAAACTTTGTGGGCTTGGGAAGCAGGTCCCTAAGGGATCCAGGCCTTGGAGGTTACAAAAGCAAAGACTTCTAGGGTCCAGAGGAGATTTTAAAGGTTTCCTTACAGCCCAGGATGTCTTTTCTGGACCAAAAGCAAGCCTGAAGAAAAAGTCTCACATTACAAAAAGATATTTCACAGGGAAACTATTCACAGACCCCTGCACCAACATTATGTCTTAGCCAACAACTTGATATTTGAAAAAATGTTTACAGCTTCTGCTCAAACAAAACACTACATTTAAAAGCCAAAGCCCATTTTTGTGCATTTGGATATTGACTTTCAAGACAAAATGAAGACAGACCCACCTTGGACTTCTGACTACTTTGGAGTCCTATTAAACTGCAAAGGAAACTCAGATACCTAGAAGTTCTGTAAAAAGTAGTATACCTATTGAAATAGATAATGAAATAAAATAAATTAGAAAATAAGATGCAAAACATCTTGGAAAACTGTTGTTGCTGGAATTTTAGTTCTGAAGGTTTGATTTCCATACTGCAGTAAAGTTTCTTTCAGAGTATTTCATCCTCAGGTCAAACTTGCAAAGTCTGGTTTCTGAGAAAGAAAAACAAGTTGTATTAAAGTTTGTGGATAGGTATATAATGTCATTGAACAGCTTGAAGGCAATAAAAATGATAATTTATCTATGTCAGTGCATGAATATACAGAATTCTTCTCCACAGACTGCTGAAATACCAAGAGTACATAATCACACTGGGAAATTTTTCTCGCATGCTCTGCATGAACTGTTGACATGTTTTCTCCCTGCCAGAAAATGTTACAGAGACAGAGCAAATGTAGAACATGCACGGGGAAATTATTTTGCATTTTGTAAAATGGCAGGAAAGATATTCCTTCTGCATTGCTTTAACAATAGGAAACATCCATTAGAAAATCTTGAAAATTATTAGTCATTTCATTTCATAAATGTCAAAACAAGCATATTTTACATATTAGGCCTCTTCTACAAATATCATTTAATTATATGAAAGATAGATAAATGAATACATTCTCTATAACTGTATGCATACATGAATTTTCCTAAAAAAAAAGAAAATACTTCATTTTAAATGTAAGTTCTTTAAAATATATCTACCTTCTCCTTAATGAACAATTGACTGCATGTCAGGAGTATAGAGTTGAGATGTTTCAGAGCCTACTATATTAAGGTGTGAGCTTATCCTGCAATAGTTGAACATATTTCCATTTCCATTTCATGTGGAAAACAAATTTTATGTCTTTTAACAGGAAAGGCAAAAGCATGTGGATTAATAAGAGTTGCCTCTCAGTAAGTATGGTAACTAACTTTGTAAGAGAAAAGGGGCTATTCTAGAGTGCTAAAGAATTCTAGGGTGTTTAGAAGTGTAATTCTGCCCTTCCACTTTTTCGCATCCTCCCTTCTCCCATCCTTCTCTCCAAGGATGCCCTTCCCCACCCCTGTGCACCTCTGTCCTGTTCTGCCTTGCCTGCTGCAGGGAGCAGTGTTCCTGTTGCTAACAGTCCTCAGCGGCCTGAGGGCTGGCAAAGGCGCCTCACAAGCTGAAAAGGGATGAGAAGGAGCAGAAGGGGGCAGAGAAACCTGGGAGAGGCTACTTTAGTCTTCCCTCTCCTACTACACAAAACTTACCCTTCTCCATAGGCTTGGCTCTGATGCTCAGGACAACGTTGGTGCACTGGAGGCACTGGTGAAGGCTTCATTCAGCGTGACTGGGTGAAGCAGGCAGCAAGCACACAGGTGTTCACCATGCCCAGGAGGTGTGTTTCATTCTCTTCATAGTCTGCCAGAAGAAATTGAAGGCCCCCCAAAAGCCTCCTTGTAGACCTCTGTGACTGTAGTAGATGAGCAACCATAAATATAAATTTTTATTTAATTTATAATCTTCCATAAATTCCACTACATCAAAGAAATATTAGCACTTGGGCTCTGCCTTTTTTCCTTTGGAAATAATTTGACTAGGTTTAATATGGCCTGGATTTGTCAAAGCCTGACTTCTGTTCCTTGCTCTTGTGTAGATGTAAATTAAGCACAGTGTAAATCAAACACAATGTAAATTAAATACAAAGCTGCTGAATTCAAGTTTGCAGATAGGGAATTATGCAATAGGGATTATAAAGCAAAATGAGTCTGTAAGGAAAAAAAGTGTGGAATATTTACTTTCTTTTAAAACAAGAAGGTTAACTGTTGTTTAGTTATTCTTAAATCTCACATTGTTGTATGACGGCTTCACTTGCAGACAGCTTGACTGGAGTTCTTTCTGATCCACACTGAGATTATGGGAATGCTTTTGGATTAACAACTCCATCAGGCATCTGAATACTGAATTACTGATTTTAGTACTCAGAATGGAAGAAAATATGGTTGAAATTTGGGGTGAAAATATGGCTGAAATTTGGGGTAAAAATATGTCAAGGAGTACTTAATTAATACCTCTTAAAACTTTTACATTACTAGACACACCACATGATATTTTGAAAATGGAATTTGACTTATTTTAAAATTGTTTATGGCTTCTTTTTGTTTCTCAGTTACAATTTGCAATTCCAAATACAACGATAACTTTGTAAGCAAGGCATGCCCTTAATTCATGTACACTGTTAGTGGATAGTTCTCTGAATAGCAAAGCATGAATTTGCCTCTGAGGTTGCTTCTTTCAGAAGCTGTATCACATCTGATACCAGCAACATGATTTGCCACTCCAAAGGCAGAAAATGAATGCTCAGAATATACCAATCTCTCTTGGCTGAGAGCCACACTTTCAATTTATCAGGCATGCTTTTCAGTAATGGGTTAACCCTTATAGACAGTTAATGTTCACTCTGCTTTTGCTGGAATATATTTAAGATAAAATATTTTTATCTTTCCAGTGGAATAAGCATAAGAAAGGCAGAATTGTTCAAAATAATGGTCTAAAAGAGAAGTAAAAAAGAGAGCCCAAAGTAGGCTAATAAAATTCTTCTCAAATATGCAGATATCCCAGAGGAAAAAAATGAGGATTTTTTTATATCTGACATTGATACGAAGGAAGATTTGGTATCACTGGTCAGCAACAAGCTAGAAAATGTTGACAAGTACAAAGTGACTCATGAGGCTCTGAATGGATTTAAAAGGGTAGATCATGCTTAGTAAAGTGGACTTCGTAAGGAGGAGGCACAAAAGTGTGTTTGTGAGTATGTGTGCTTGTGTGCATATGTATATGCAGCTTAAAAAATAAAGTTACTTTTAGCCTAATTTTCCTGGTAAAAGTATTCAGAAGAACTCTTGACATTTTCATATGTAATCACATGGAGGAACAGGACAGACTCACAGAGTATGGGGCTGCACTCAGGGAATGCTCATTGGAGAGTGATAAAAAAGTCTGAAGATCCCAAATACTCACAATAGCCACCTCATCATGATTCCCTGCCATTAAAAGACAAAATGTGTGACAGTCTCCATTAGCTACCCAGGTGTAAAATTAGTTGATACAGATTGCACATGTGCCCAGAGCCATTTCCTCAAAGAAATTTGAGTAAAAACAGGAGTTTCTCTTGTAATGTAAAACTGGCAAAAGTCTTCAACATGAATAAAATTGTCTGTAGTCCTACCCTGCCCTGTGACGGGCACCACTTCCAACAAAGGGGCATCCACAGTTTCTCTGGGCAACCTGTTCTAGTGTCTCACCACTCAAACTGAAGTCTCAATAAATAATTTAGTCTTAATGTAGCTTCCCTTTCCATTCAGGCTCAAGCCTGTAGGATAAATGCAAGTGGAAAAGGGGATGGTCTTACCCTGGACAAAGCTGGATCTTCCTCATAAATTTATACCTGTAAAAAAGAGAAAGCCTGCTCCCACATGTGGCTCATCATTGCAGATCATTGCTCCTGCAGTTTAGGGACTCACACCACTGTCCAGGCTTTGATGACAACTCTTCTCTGCAAGAAGAAGCCCCATAATCAGGATATCCCAGTAGCACACTACAGTGCAAGCAAATACCAGGGACAGGTGATTGCTTTCAGATTCTATCATTCTCAGTTTCTGCTATGAAGTTCAACTACAGTTTCTGTGGGCAACCTGTTCTCATGCCTTACCACCAAAAATTAGGGTCTCAACACATTTGGGCTTAATGTGCCTTGCACTGTTAATGGTTTCCAATTTACCACGTGTCCAAAAGAAGGAAGTTCTTCTAACCTTTTCTCCATTGAGCTTTTGTTAGGTCAAAAGAGAGAAACCAGTAAAAGACCTCCTGAAGACAAAACAAACACTACATAGGAGGTGGATAGGCAGACAAAACAGGTAGTTGGAGAGCTATATGTAGCTCAGGCAAGATCCTCTTTTTCTAAAGTCCTAGTTGCTTCTGCAAAATACGCTTTGATCTTCTAACTGAATAGATGCAACAATATGACTAATATAAAATCTAAAGTTTTATTGAAAAATAAAGCTATACAATTCCCAAGACTAAGGGAACTAAGTGGAGACACTGGAAAAAGTTCCTCTAAGCCCCTTTAGCAACATCATCAAAACAAAAGCATTAACCTAAAGGGTAGCCATATGTTAACCAACACTTCTCTGCCTCCTTAAAAAAAAAAAAAAAAAGAAAAAGAAAGAAATCTGAAAGAATAAGCAAGAATGGGATTTTGTGGCCTTCTTTTTGATGCTGGTTAGCTTTTGGAGGATTTTGTCATCTAACTGGAAAGATAAGAATGGAACAGTGGGAGAGAGAATAGTGGAAGTGCAGTAGCATGTCTAATATAAGGTAAAGTAATTAAGTTAATAGCAATTACTGTGTATGCCCCAATCTGTGATCTAATCAGCTATCGCAACCTAAGCAGGATTGGGCTGTATTGGTACTTAAGGGAGAAATCCCATATGCTATTGAAAACATAGCTGATGATTCAATAGCTGTTAAGTCTCTTCTGATTCACTTAGGAAAACAGATCACACCAAGGGTTTAGACGGAACCTTATATTTACTACCAATTAGAATAATAGTATTAATATTAAAAAGGATACTTGTTTTCTTCTTGTCTACTACACTGCTTTCATAATGTAGTAGTTTCATAGAAATATGGAATATATCTTCAAATTTCTACAGCAGTTTAGAGGTACTAAATAGCAGTTGTATTTTATGTCAGAAGTGGTTTCTACTTTAGGGCTGGACAAAGTGATTCTCACATAAAAGCCATGAGCTTTATACACTTAACACACTTAAATAGTACTATTTAAAATTTATAAGACTCCTATGAGACAGCAGCAAGTTCTTACCCAGAGTTCATCCAACCAGAATGAAAATCTCCTAAGCAGACGCTGAACAGCTGGGCCATGCTTCAATAAATCACATGTAAAATATGTATTGCTTTGGCTGGCAAATGAGCTGCATGGGAATGAGTTTCACCCTCAGATTCTAATGTCCTTTGGGAACCAGTTCAATAAAGTTTTAATATTAACATATACTTTTAATACTATTAGAACAATACAAATGACCAGTTAGTGAATAAGTGTTATTAGAGACACCCAGACATCATGGAAGAACATTTTGTGGGAATACAGACTACATATTTTGGGTCTTCTGTGGAGCATAATGTGCTGTTACACTGGAGAAGAGGTAATAATTCATTTTACATACTGGAGATAATGTGCTGAAGGGGGAATAAATGGACCACAAAGGTTAAGTCTGCTACACAATGTAAGGAATTTTTAAAACCATGTGTCTTTGCTGAGAGCTAAAGCTCTCCTGGAATAAGTGCCACAACAGAAGATGAAATCTGGATGTAGCAAAGAAATTTTATTTAAAGCACTAATGACATGCATTGCATAGTTTAATGTGAATGTGAGTTAATCAGTCTTTTGGGTATCCAGATATTAGACTGGCAGCAAGTATTTGTGGCTTAGAATGACTTAAGCAATCAGAGAATATGTAAAAGTTTGTAGTATGGTTCTAGAGCAATCTATCTTGATTGCTTGAATCTATCAAGTCTATCTTGCATAGATGTATTATTAGAGTCCCTCTAAGATGAGATGAAGAAAAGAGGGATAGCTCATATTTGAAATTTTTTACCTATTTATTCTTAGACATGAAGGCCAAATTTCTGGTGTATAATGAAGTTAGGGTTTCTGGTGTATAATGAAGCACCTGAGTTAGAGCAAACCTGAGCCAGCAGGTCCCTGTGCCATAGCCTGGCACTATACAGAACCAACAGTTCAAAGCCCAGAGAAGTTCAGATGTGTTTGTAGAGCATAAATGCTCAGGGCAGTGCCATGCCAATGCAGCTACACATTTCCAGATCTAAACAGCTTCTGTGTGTTTCTGCTCAATAGACTCTTGTATTCCTCAATAGATTAACTCCAGGAATGCCAGTCTGGTGTCAATATAGCCAGAAATCTCAGTTTTGTTACAACATGAGCCTTGCTGCTATTTCTTACCAATTTCTCTGACAGCGAGTTTTGTGAAAGAGAAATGTAAATATATTGTCAAATGTGTTTTTTAAGGTATTCAATATGTACTTTCCAATGCATTTTAATTTAGGATACAGTCTTTTAAATATACTGGGCAGTAGAGATTAGTATTACATTTGTTTTTTCTAACCATCAGACAAGTTAGGCAGCGCTGTGCTTTCAGTTATAAGATTCACTGAAGAATAATAATCCAATCTTTGGATCCTGCAATCTATACTTGGTACAGGATCTGAGGAGTCATATGGCAAAAAACAAAACAAAACAAAACAAAACAAAAAAAAAAAAAAAACAAACAAAAAAAAAAAACACAACCAGTCAAAAGTGGCTTATCAGTTCCAATAAATATTTAGGACCAACTTGCCTTAGGGACAGCTCTAACTTGCATTAGCCAGTGCCCTGTCTGTGTACATTTGCCCATACCCTGTGTATGCTCAGTTGCCTTAAGGCCTGATTGTATTCCAGTGCATGTACTCCGGGTGCTCTAAATCTGCATATTTCACAAGCTCCTTGACTGCATATTTCCAGTCTTCTTGAAGAATGCAGTGCCTTGTTGTGACACCTACTCCAGGAGCTCTCCAGAACCTGGTGGTGTAATCCTGGTATGGTACAAAGCAATAAAAGTGAGGGCCTAGCAATAAGTCTTGTGGAGAAATTCAGCTCCAGATTATGAAACCTAAAGACAGATGCCTATTTGTGATTGTCTACAGGCAAGCCATGTGTTTAAGCTGACATGACAAATCAGTGGAGTCAGACACTTGTGAGAGGGAAATTCAACTCCTTTCAGAGCAGAGGACTAGGGAGCTGCTACAGACAAGCAGTTGGTGCTGAGACACACTAGCACCTCCCTCCTGACCTTCCACTGCTGCTTTGGGAGGATGTGGACCTCCTGGAGGTTCTGTCTCATGTCTGCCATCATGGTGCGAATACCTCAGTTACAGCTCAGATAGCACAACACAGTTTGGTATGGGCATCCCATTTGAGTCTCCCAGCATGGGCCAGCTGCAATGTTCTGCAGAGTCCTGCACTGTCTAGATCTTCACTGCCTGTAACAAGCTCTTCAAACTCACATGCCAACATCCATGTATAGACACCTACAATCAGGTTTATTAATTAATGTATAATATCCCCAGTGGCTTCTGCATAAAAAGGATTTAGTGCACAAATACTGAAGCAGTTATTCATGAAACGCTTGAAGTCCCTGATACAGAAAAGGTGCTTGGTCTTGCTGAACTAAACAAATGTGGCAACTATTTCCCCAGCAGGGGTTAGCTGCTGAGTTGTTTTAAATCCAGAAGTCATTGGCAAATAAACACTTATTTTTATTTCTCTCTCTTCACCCAGAAGATGTGGTGCAGCCAGGTCCTTAAAATAGAGCGGAGCTGGAAAGGATTTGGGGCAGCTGGAGAAACTGTTGGTGACGGGATGGCTGTACAAGCAAATGCCTCAAAACTGAAATTCATATGAGCTAAGGCTACAATAAATGAAAGAGATTCACAGAAAGTGTGAGCATTGTCAGCATGTTTCTTCCTCTTCCCTATCCTTTGAAGCCAGCCAATATCGAGGAAAGCAGACAGAGCGGAAAAGGAAGCAGTCTGTATTTATAAGCATAACAAGCAAGCATAAGACTTTGGGACTTATTTAAGAGAATGATGGGGTAAAATCGTGCCAAATCCAGTTCTCAGCAACTTCACAGCATGACTTCTTTCAGAAACTGGAAGTTTCGTCTTTCTGCTTGGTGTGGAAATAAGGATATCAGTGAAACACAGAGCTTTACAGGCATGTGGATATCATGGCCACCATCATCCTTTTCTCCCTCTATTGGAAAGCAGCTATTTTATCTTGGTAATATATTCAGAGGTGATATTGCTTTTTCTCACATCAGCCTCTGAGCAGATAAGAGTTAGTTTCCATGTGGTACAGAGAATTCCACAAAGGCCTAAAAATAATGAGCTGATATTTTTTTCCGTTTTAAGTACTAAAGTTCATAAAATGAACTACCAGTCTTCTGCAGATTTGGGTGAGGTTTTGCTGGAACATAATTACAACAGAAGAGGGGGTGTACGAAATGGAATTTTTGGATTCAGCCTAAATACAGAATAGTAACTTTTGTTTTGAAGTACTAATACTTCTCCTTTAAGTAAATACTGCCATTTCATGCCTTTAAACTAATAGGAATTTCCTAATAAAAACACATATAAGTATGTATAGGCAAAAAAAGAGAAAAAATAATATGTATGAAGTTGGCAGGAGTATTAACTTTGGTAACTTTGAGATACAATGTGGAGAATCTACAGGCAACAATTCCATCTTGGATAAATTTAATAGCAAGTAACAGTCATTCAGATTAGAATTTACAGAGAACAAGGATGCAGTATCTACTAAGGAAGAAGTTAAAAGGCTTTTTAAGTGGTCAGTAGTTCAAAAACCTTTATCCAGAAATTCAGACTATATAAACACATCTTTGATTTCCTGAAATTGAATCCTGTATGAAAAGGAAAGCTGGTTTTATATAATGCCACATTTCAGAATGCAGAAGTGGAAATGACAGGTAATTACATCTAATGAAACTTTATTAGGATGCACATAGAAAAGGAGTGAATGTTATATTTGTTTGGATTACTTCATTTTTGGTGAAGATATTTAAAATCAATTATTATTTATTTTGCCACTAAAAATTCTCTTTATACTCATAAAAATGAGAGAAACCACTCATTTTTCAATTACTACAATTAATTAAAATGCTTCAGAAAATGTTATGTTTTGTTTTAATATACTTTTAAAGGACAATTTTTTTTTTATTTCAGAGGGGCCTGGAATCCGCAGGATTTAAGATATTTTGCAATAAAATGTGAAAAGTTAAGCAAAGGGTGGGTTTTCTATGGACTTCTTGGTCATTTGCACACTTTTTTGAGGAAGGCAAGAATAATGTGTAAACTAGGAAAGTGTGTCAAAAAATATTCTCCAAAAGTCCAGTCGTGTAGTACACAATGAATTTAAAGCACAGTTGCAGTAGCATTTTCAGTAATTAATAGTACATTCTATATTAAGGGAGAATACTTGTTTATTAAGATGGAAGACATTTTCCATTTGATTACCATTCAGTTCTGATCAGTTGAAGAGAACTTTGAAATTCTCTCATGTCATTACTGTACCAGCTATTGTCTTATGCAAGGATATATTTTATATTTAGCTTTTCTTTTTCTGGGTTTTTTTTTTCTTTTTTTTTTCTTTTTTTTTCTTTTTTTTTTTTTTTTTGGTTGGTTGGTTGGTTGTTTTTTTTTTTGTGGTGTTTTTCAGTTTGTTTTTTTTTTTTTTTTTGCTTTGCCATTATGTTCTTCAAAAAGTGATTTTCTTATTGGCTTCTTACTGATAAGGAATGAATTAATTCAGATGAAAGAATTATTTTTAAAAGGAAAAAGTAAAAAAATAATTCCCAGGGTAGATCACTTCTACTACATATTTCTGTTATTAGTTGAGAGTGTTCCACCTGTTAGTCATTTGTAGGCAATCTCATGCAAAATTATTTACCAGTAAAACACACTGACCTAGTGGGTCAGTGCTAAGAAACACATTGGGGCAACCCCTGGGTCTGTCCACTTCACACAGCTATTCACACAGCAGCAGAGTGAGCATAACTGCTGTCATTCCAAAATGCAGCTATTTTTAATGGGTATTAGTTGCTGATAAAAATCACATTTAGAGCTTAAACTACCGGCCAAAATAGATGTCTACTGACGCTGATGCTTTTCCTGATTATCATAAGGTGAGAAAATGCAATATTCAGTTTCCATCACTTGATTGATCCACCATAGAAAATCTGACCAAGTCAGGATTCACCTTATCAACTAAATGATCAAACAGCAAATTGAGCCAACAGCCTGATCAGTTATTCTGCAACCTTAAGAGATTGCAGTTGAGAAAAGACTTTGTTTATTGCATCTGTAAGTAATATATAAACTATATCACTGGCCTCTAGAGAAAAGGAGTTTTTCAAGATCTCTGGGTGAGGTTCTTTCAGAGAAAAACACATTCAGATATCAAATGACCAGGAGGAAGAAAGCATAAAAAAAGCATGAAATCTGTTCAAGGAGAAACAAAGTACAGTGCTCCTGTAACCACCGTTTGTCATAAAGCTGACAGGGACCCCTTCTTTTGTTTCTCTAAGGTGATAATCTCACAGAGGAAAAAGAAAAGCAGTGGTCACCTGCAAACAAATAATATCCTCCTAAGAAGCAAATACCACACTGATAGAAGTTAATGAAACATCTACTGTCAATTTGGAGTCTTTATTTTTCTGTACTTTTGTGTTCTGAGAAAACATGGATGGCCTGGACCACAGGTAGTGGTATATGCAGATCCTTCACCTTGAACTCTGCTTCCAACACCAACCACTAGTCACTAGTGGGCAAGGACTGCCAACCCCTGAAGACTGACTACCCTTTGACCTGTACTGGATGAGTTGAGTGCTCTCAGCCCAGCACCCAGGCAAGAAATGCAAGTACCACGTGCTTGATGCTGGTCACAAACGCCAGCAGAACATTTGGCTATGAAGCCAAGAATTTGTCATGGTATGACAGTATTTTCTGACTGCTTTCCAGATAAGTTTTGAGACAAGGCAGCATATGGAAACTTACTTGGTTGCAGCAGCCTCTGCCTGCTCTGTGAATCTCTGCCAACTGACTGAGATTGCATGTCTATCACCAGCTCTAAAATTCACATAACACCAAATGTATATTGTCTATTTCACCTACTGCAGAGCTGGAGCCTCCATCTTCTGGGAGATCAAATATCATCAGCCTTCCCTTTCCACGCAGAGTAAACAACCTTTTTTTTTTTTCCGACATTGCTTTCAAATGCTGTGACTATATCCAGCTACGGCATTTCATTAAGGCATCATCTTTGATGTATTACTAATACCAATTCAATGATATATTAAGACAAAATGACCTCGTCTTGGCTAGCAGAAGACATGCACAGTGAGAAGTAGGAACTGGAAGTGCTTAGACTATTTGCAGTGGCTCCATCTGGAGATGTGATGAGTTACGTATCTCAAAATAAAAGACTCTCCATTCAACCTCAATTAACAAGATAAAAGAATACACTGTTTAAAGCAAGAGCAAATATCAAAGAAGTCACAAAATTAGCATCTCTAAAGAAAGATGTAGTCTCAATCTTTCATATTACCTTAAATGAAATAATTTGAGCTCTCTAGTCAGCAAGTCTTTTTTATTAATACATATGGTCATTCTGATTTTCCCCTCATTACTTTTCAGAAATATAGTAATGATCATAAGAACTCTCCATACTTGTTACCAGTTATTATCACCTGTCCTTCAGCACTGTCTAAAGATCTAGCATGAGATGAAGAACAACTCTGGCAAAAGCTGCTGTACACAAAAGCAGTAAAATATAATTTCCATGCCAAATATCTGCAATAGGGATAGACAGGGATGTCACAAATGAAATAATCTTGTTATGTCCATTCAATAGTACTGGTATTTTCAGTATGCTCTTGGTATTGCTCTTCCCCTTTTCCGTATTTATTTCTGTTAAATAAATAAGAAAAAACTTAGTATTGTGTCCCTTCACTGTTCCTTGTGTACTGCCTTTTCATTCCAGATATTTACTCATCTCTGACTCAGGAAGAAATACTTCTTCAGGCGAAGTTTAGGGATAATGATTGCATGCTATGTGCAATCTTTAGAAAAAGAGATATGTCATTATGTGCATTAAAGCCTTCTTGAACTGGGGCCTTATGAGTTAATGGTCAGGAGCACTGAGCACAGGAATACTGCTCAAGGTCTGTTGTGTAAGGGAAAGACTTACAGAGAGCAGGGGCTCGCCAGGCACTCTGATTCCTGATAGCACACTGCAGAGGGATGAGTGTTCTCGTAGGTAAAGGCTTCTGACAGCATGGACATTTTCCTGGCTTTGGAAAGAGAAAAGGCCATGTAATTAATAGAGAAAAATATAGCAATGCCTAATCAGTCAGCAGAACTGCAGTGCCTCAGATTTTGCGGCTGACGAGGCAAATTCCCCCCCTGCGTCCTCAGGCCCAAGTGCCCTCTGGTAGCACCCTGATCTGGCAGGAGCTACTGTTCAGACATGTTGCTAAACTACCACCATCCTCATTTCTTATAAAAATAGAAGAAAAAAAGGAAAATGCACTACCATATAATATGTAAAGAAAAAAATCTTTTAGGGGGAAGGAGGGAAGGCAGGGATGAAGCAGTTGGCAGGTGCACCACAGTGCCTGGCTGCTCCTTGCACCTTGCCTGTCTGCATAGAAACTGTCACTATCCCAGTCTGAGAGGAGAAATACTCACTGGTTTCTGGCTTCTCTGAACATGACCGAAAGCTTCTGCACTTCTCTGTGCAGAAATTCTATGTGCTTTAGGAAGATATTTAGTGTAGGATCTGAGCTTTAAAGCAGTTGGAAAATCCTTTTAAAATCTCTGCACAGGTTTTTTTTTCTTTTTGGCCCGCAGGCATTTCTAATAGTAGAACATCACTTTCCTGCCAAGACAAATTCTACCTCTTGCTTTTATTTTCCCATGCCACTTCCTGTGCCAATCAGGCTTTCAATTCTCCTGCAAATCCTGCTAGAAAAGCACTTCTGCTTCTCTTTTCATCACTGATTTCTTCTTTAGTACAGTATCCTACTGTACATAGATTATAGCCTCCTTCTTAAATTATTAACTTTGGTTGCCTGTTGATAAAGATGGTATACACTGCTAAAACATGGGTGCTGCTAAAGAATGGCAGAGAAACATTTCCCCAAAATGTTTCTGTTTCTGTGCATTGCTCTCATATGGCTCATCATGTGACAAGCTCATAGATTATTCCTTTGCACATTCCACTGCATGTTATTGTACTTTCCCTTTTCTCCTTATTTTTAAGGAATGAGTACAGTGGAAGTTCAAATGCATGTTTGAACAGGGTAATGCACAAAAGGAGAAGGAACTGTATCCATAAAGGATCTGGTTGTGGCCCCTTTAATTCTGTGACTATAAATGCTTCTTGCAATCAGCTCTGAGGCTTCAGTGAAGAGCAGCTCACAGATATTTTTCCACCAGGACTGAGTACACCACCAGTATCATGTTTCAATAGAACAGCTGGTGCTTAAAAGGATGGTAATTACAATTTTATTCAAAAAATCAGAACTGGTGGAGCTAAGATCACTGATTCAGATGGATGACCTTGAAAGGCAGATTGCAATGAACTTGTTGAACTTCTGAAAAAGTAAAAAAAAAATTAAATAAAAATAGATCTCTCTACAACATTTCTGGTACTTTTTGGTAATATGCTACAATCTTCAATTTCCCCCCAAATACTGTCATTATGAAAATTGACTGGAAAAAAATGTAGTCTGAAAAGCCTCATTATTTTACTATTCCTTCCAAGGGTAGGATGACGTTCTAAAAGCTCTGCTTCCCTGTAATTAAAAGCTCTGCAAAATTTTAGGTTTGAAACAGTAGATCATGCTGATGGTGTGTTTTATAGAAATAAAAAGACAAAAAGAGCTGTACTGGTTTGGGAAATGGACAGTCAGTCCTCAACTCATACAGCGGCCATAAGCAGCTGCACGAGGAAGAATATGAGATTATAGCAAGCCTACATTAGTATTTCCTCTGAACATTTTCCATTCTCCATGTGTTTGGGGTCCAGACCCAAAACATCAGTGCATTTCCCTTTGGTGACCCTGGCTATCATCTGAAACCTACATTGACACCCACAGTGTCTGCAGCATCCTGCAGCAAAGTTGTACAGCTTTGCTATGAGTTGTGTGAAACACAGGATCCCTGGGTAATTCAGGCTGGAAGGGACCTCAAGATGGCTGTAGTCCAGCCTCCTGCTCAAAACAGAGTCGGCTATGAGATCAGATTAAGTTGTTCAGGGCTCTATCCAGCTAGACATTGAAAACCTCCATGGGTAGAAACTGAACAATCTCCTTGTTCCAATATTTTTTTTAGTCTCATCGACAAAATATTTTCCTTCATACCCAGTCATATCTGTCATTCAGCTCTTCATGGCCATTGTCCTTTGTCTTGCTGCCGTGCACTGCCAGGAGGACCCTGTTCCAGCTTCTCAGTAAGGCACGGGTGCTCTTTGGTAACTGCTAGTTAGTACTAGTTAGTAGGTACTGCTGTAAGGTTCCCCCAGAGCCATGCCTTTCCCAAACTGAAGATTCATTCCCTGGTGCCTTGGTATCTCCTTTAAGGGCAAGTGCCCGAGATTTGTCCATCAAGGGTAGCCCTTCACTGCATTCACTCCAGTTTATTGATGTCCTTCTTGTACTGCAGGACCCAAAACTGGATGCAGAATTCCTGCTGTGCTCTAATGAGTGCTGAGAGACGGGTGATAATCTCTTGGTCATGGTGCTCCTACTGACACAGCTGGGCGTGTTCCCAGCCATCTCCACTACACATGGCATGATGTTGTGCACACAAGGCAGTTTTTCATGGTTGTGCTTCAAATAATTACAACAGGGAGGCTGAAAGCTGAAACTCAAAAACAAACGAAACCAGAGGAGTCAGTAATGTCCCATAAAGTCTAACTACTGTGAAACAGCCAATGGGCTTCTGCTTGCCCCATCCCATTGTGTGGCTCTAACCCTTTAGAACCATAATGCATGTCAGATAACAAGTCGAGGAAAAAACTTTTGTCTTGCACTTAATTTTCAGAAAAATGAATAAATATCACAAGGGATAAAGGGCATTCTCTCAGCATAAACTCTTAACATAAATGATCTGATTTGGGAGACTATATTGGTGGTGCCACGGCATTTTAGTTTCACCCCCAGTGTGCATGTTGACACTGTTACATAGGTCTTGAGACACTGCAGTCTTCTGCAGTCTTTCCGCTGTATGCCATTTCCAGAAGTCCAATCTCTAGCAATGCACAGTGGCTTGAGTAGCAGCAATGTGGTGATGCTGTGCATGATGAGTAATTACGGAGCTCTACCGCAGTTCTACCTCCTGTTCCCTCTTTAAATGATACGGATTACCCAGGCAAGTTTTGGCAAATTGCTGCAATTAGCCTGTGCATCAAGAAAACGCTGTTCCAACAGGGAGTATCAATGAATGGACCTTGTCAGGTTTTATTGATACCTCATTTACGTGAATGCAAACACACATACATTCATATCTACATCCATGCATGCATTTTAACAAGTTGTATAACTTCTCTTCGAAGCTGTTGGTGCTGGAAGGCTAGACAACCATTCCATGCTGCCCATCAAGCCACTACACGGTTATCATGCTAATCAAAGCCCTCTTTGAAATGCTGTTTAGCTTCATTACCATCACAAAAGAGCAGCTAAAGGACGTCGAAGGCGGGAGGGGGAAGCGGGGAGGTGGATTCGAGGGGATGTGAACGCTCTGAGACACTATAATCTATTTGAACAGCCATGTTTATTGGGAACAGGAGGGGAAATTGTTTAGCATAAGCTGGTATCAATCACTGAATGGATTCTGTTCCCTGTTATTAGTGCGCAGGCAGCCAGGCAGGGAAGAATGGGCTCTGTGGAAAGACAGACATCTCCCCACTAAAGGGGGAAAGGACTGGTACACACACCACACCCCTCCCAACCAGATGGACTCCTGCAATCTACCATCAAGACTGGGTTTTTTCCCAGACTAGGACAGAGAAATTATAACAACTCAATGCCTGAATAATCCTTTGTTATTTTGGAAAGTTTTGTGCCCTCTTTGTATACACAAATGGAATCCTTTATGAGGATCTCCTCCATAAAGAACCCTCCATCCAGTAGAGCAGCAGACTCTATTACAATATAATTAAGTAATATTGCCTGGCTAACTATGCTTACTTGCCTCTTTGTAGGTGTAAATGTTTTAATGTCTTATTGCATGGTTGTCTCTTGGTTTATTAAAGAAACACACCCTTTGTCTTAAAAACAATATTGTCTTAATAGTTTGCTGGATTTATCTGTTTTGACTTAGGGTTAGCAAAGTAAAAGTGAACATTCATTTCAGAGGAATTAAACCAAATATAATGCAGTTGTCATTCTGCAATAGATCATACATGTGGAGGCTACAAACTCTTGTGGTGCTTTAAAACTGCTGGTAAGCACAATGCAGGCAAGGGCGTCAAGTACTTTGATGCAACAAGTATATCCACACCAAAGCTTTCCCAGGCTCTCTCATTTTGGCTCGAAGCATCATTATGGAGCCACAGTTGTGTATATTCATGGTAGATGCTGAAGGATGCTTTTCATTACATTTACCCTTCAAGTGTAAAGCAAACAAGAGTTTCCTGTTATGTCAGTTAGATTGAAGAAGTTACACATTACTTACACATGCAAATAAATCTAAAAAATAACACAGCTTCAAAACTGATCCTCACTGCTTTCCTATTAAGAGCATCAGTGTACCTTTTCATAATGAATTAAAATGCATGCTCAGGGTTGGATGTTTGCAATACGAAGTGGATATGTTTTCTTCTGCTGAGTTCTGAAATATTCCAAATCATAACCACCAGTCTGCAGTCACATCAGATCTCACAAGCTAAATGAGCTTTGATTAGGTCAATACTTGGTTGGAAACACATAGCAGGTGAATCAGGAAGGAAACATTCACTAATAGGTAGCAGCAGCTCTTCTGTATGAGCCTTATACTCATACATGTATGAGTATACTCATACTCTGTATGAGTATTTGAAAGGGTGCTATTGCCACCACAAGTCTCCAGGTCAACATAGAGAGCTAAGATCTACGTGACTATTGAGTTTGTGTGGCAAGGTTTTGGTAGCAGAGGGGCTACAGGGGCGACTTCTGTAAGAAGTCTGCCACCATGTCCAACAGACAATGGCAGACAGCTCCAGGATGGACCCTCTGCTGGTCAAGGCTGAGCCCATCAGTGACAGTGGCAAGTGCCTCTGGAATAACAGATTTAGGAAGGGGGAACAAAACCTGCACAGATGCAGTTGGAAGAGAGGAGTGAGAATATGTGAGAGCAACAGCTTTGCAGACACCAAGGTCAGTGCAGTAGCTGCAGGAGGTGCTGCAGGTGCTGGAGCAGAGATTCCTCTGCAACTTGTAGTGCAGACTATAGTGAGACAGGCTGTCCCTCTTCAGCCCATCGAGGTCCACAGGGATCCACCTGCAGCCCATGGAGGACTCCATGCCAGAGCAGGGGGATGCTGGAAGGAAGCTGTGACCTTGTGGGAAGCCCATACTGGAGCAGGGCCCAGGCCCCATAGAGAGAGGCTTGCTGGCAGGTCTTGTAATCCTATGGGAGACCAGTGTTAGAACAGTCTGTGAAGGACAGCAACCCATAGAAGGGACCCATGCTTGAGCCGTTTGTGAAGAACTGCAGCCTGTGGGAAGGACTCACATTGAAGAAGACTGTGGAAGACTGTCTCATGTGGGGAGGACCCACACTGGAGCAGGGGAAGAATGTAAGGTGTCCTCCCCCTGAGAAGGAAGCAGCAACAGAGACAAGATATGGTGAACTGACCACAGCCCCCGTACCTCTTTCTGCCATGCTGCTTCAGGGGAGGAATAGAAAATGTGTGAGTAAACTTGAGTCTGGAAAAAGGGAGAGGGAGGTGTGGAAGGTATTTTAAGATTAGGTTTTATTTATCATTATCCTACTTGAATTTGATTGGCAACAAATCAGACTGATGTCTTCAAGTTTAGTCTGTATTGCCTGTCACAGTAACTGGTGAGCGATCTCTCCCTGTTCTTATCTCAACCAGACAGACTTTCCTAACATTTTCTCTCCCCTGCCCAGCTGAGAAGGGGCATGATAGAGTGGCTTTGGTGGGCACCTAGCATCCAGCCAGGGACAACCCATCAAAATGGATTTTTAGAGGTTCAAGGGCATTAAAACTGACACAACTATACTCTGCTACCTGCCCATCTTAAAGGGATCTATGAACTTGGGTCCTCATCTCAGCTTTTTCTTTCTTAGTATTGCTTAATAAACTGGTCCCAAAATCCTTTGACATGATGAATCATAAATGCACTGAGTTTTCTATTCAGTTTCTTACGGAATGGCTGACCATAAAAAGTGACAATTGAAAGCAAGGTTTACACAGGAGAAGCAATCTTGGATAACTGCAGTATGAATTGGAGTGCAGTGTAACTTCAGGGAGAAGAGCAACAGACTAAAGCATGCAAATACTAGAAAGAAATCAAGCCTTGAAATCTGAGGGGAGGGGGTGTGTTCTCTTTTCCAGACATTCTTCTTCTTTTCGGTTATCCAGCACTATTTTCAAATCTTTTCTCTGAAGTGTCAGAAGAACCAGAGAAAGTTGATAATTATTCCTACAAAACTGGTAATGCTTGTGCATATTCTTGCCCATACATAAATGGACTGAAACACTTCAAGCTCAAAGGGCTGCCAAAATGGTGAGACATTTTGGATCCTGCTTAGTTCATGATCAGAGGTGTTCAAATCCTTGCCCTCAATGTCTCATTCAGAATGAGCTTTTTTTTACTAATCATCTCTTTCTGATTTACAAATGTTTATAAGATTTACAAATCTTACAAAAGATTTGTAAAAGATTTATAAATCTTTACAAAAGATTTACAAATCTTTTCCTTTTTTCAGATATGAACTGATTGATAAGGGTTCTGCATTTGCTGGCCTAGTGATTGTGCTTGAAATAACACTTTCTTTTTGGAACACAGAATCTATGCTCCTGCAAACAGAAAAGTAAAGCTTCTATTAAAATAGGTATGGAAAACAAGCAGAGAAGACCTCTGTAGATCTCAATCACTCAATCAGGGATTCTTTGAATAGGAAATTGCATTTATGCTAACTCGTGACACTTGGGCTTTGTAATAAGAATAGGACACATGGACAGGTCCCTCAAAACACACCGTGCTCAATAATGAAATGAGGTTTTGATTTTAGAAACACCTGATATACTGCAGGATATTCCAGTAACTGTCTACTTACAGGTTTGATTTTATGCTTAATACAAAGATAGACTGAAGAAATAGAGAGCACCCCAGGTGGAACCTTCACTGGAACAATATCACTGATTAAGTTTCATTTGATGCAGTTGACATCACTTTCAGTCATCTCTGAATGGTAAACAGTTCAAATTATAAATTCTTTGCCACTAAATTGTCTGCTGCTAATTGCTCTTTTGCATATAATTATCAGTCAGGATATAATAAGTATGGAAATACTATTACATGCCAAAAAGTAAAAATAAAATGGGAAATAGCAGACTTAAAGAATGTCTGGCAGACAAACTCTTTAATTAATCCTGGAACAACATATTGGCTGGCGTCTCTCTCAGTGAACATCTCTGGCAGAGAGATGATGAGGTTTTATAATCCTTCAAGAAAAACAAGTATACATTTGCTTCTAAGCTAGAGAGGTTTTGGCCTCTGCCTACAGGTTATACATTGGAAAAGAACATCAATATGGGTGAGAACAAGACTGAACACATCAAAGGAAACATAGGAAATCTAAACATAACTTCAGAATAGCAACTTCTGTCCACCAATTCCAATGAGAGAGAGGCAAAACCCAGGAGGGGGCTTGAACTGTCACTATGCTTTCAGGAATAGCTCTAGCTTCTGCTTTCTTCTTATGATTTGTGTTATAAACATGTCATGTGCCTTTTGGTGCAGGTAAAATATGGGGGATGTGGATGAAAACTTTAAATTATTCTCTCAAGGATTTTCATCTTGTTTCTGATTAGAAAAAAAAAAGATCAAGATGACCAAATAACTTTGGTTATTAACATTTGCCTACTGTCAAATGGTGGTGGAAGTTGAAACATCCTTGAAATATCCTACCAGTAATAACAGTCATTAGATAATACTGATCTGAATATAATCAGACTCAGCAGATAAAAAGACTGTACACAGACATACAGACCCAAATCTAGATCCCACGTAGTTAACAGCTAAACTACTGTTTGCCACTGTGAAAGAAAAACCCCAGTTCATGCATTCCTGTAAACTATCAAAGAAAATGAAGTGGAAGAAAGATTTGGTATTTTCACTACATTTCTCTAAAGGGAAAACATCTAAATTTAGGGTTGTTAAGCAGGTTAATGACCTGTTGCACAAGACTAAAGAATAAATTACTACTGAGAGAGAATGAGTAGAATGCAAATCTGAAATGCGTTTTCCCCAGTGAAAAAAAAAAAGTTGCTTTAACTTCCTTAGTTGCTGTTGGTTATTTTTCTAGCTGTCATTTAGTGGTTCAATGTAGACCTGAAAATGCCTTTCATGAAGAATTTTGAAACAAAATTGACCAAGTTTGGCTAAGCATAATGCTGGTACTAGAAGATGTAGGTGGGAAGCGTTACAAGATTTCTTTTGCTGTTCCTGGCTCAATTCCTCAATGCAAATCTGTTGCCCAAAGGGGAACAACCTACAGAACTAGTGAGAATTTTGTTCTTCCTGCCTGCTTCAGTCTATTTTATTTCTTTCTCTGAGGATTAAGAGGGCAACAATTTATCATGAAACATTTTGTATGTGATTAATACCAATTTACCAGGAACTCTGACCAATTCCCTTAGAGCAGATAGGGCAACAGAATTCACCATCTTCCTTTATTTTAGGATTTGAATTTCCACCCTAGATACAAAGGAGAACAATTGTAAGCGCACTGAGCCTTCTAGATCATCACACTTGGTTGTATTATTAGTAGCAGAAAAAGACATCACACTTCAGTACCTTTGTATTTGGCTAAATAAACTCTGAAGACATTCTGGTACACTCTACTTATATTAGCAAGATTTTTTTGACAGTTCTTTAGGCGTAGGTTTCCTTACTATGATTAGAGAGAACTATCTCAGTCTGGGAGCCGTTGTTTTAATTCATGTATGAAATGAAAGTGAATTTTCCAGACTTCTTTCTTTTTGTGGGTTCATTATAAATTTCTCTGGAATATCATTACTGAAGCTCTAAAATGACAATAACACCACCACGTTAGATTTGATGTCTATCTTCCCTGCAAGATTTATGCATTTCATATGTGACTGATTTTGTGATAAGGTAACTCTCTGGAGGACATAGCTTTAGTTTTCAGATCAGTTTTTTTGCTTTCTAAACTAGAACAGGAAAAGAAGAAACCCTGCCTGATTGGATCGCCTCAGCAGCATATTTCTTTAGGACTTTTGCATCAGAGCAAATTAGATCATTCTGCACTGATGTGATATATAATTCTCATATCTTCAGTGTCATCAGCTCCTTGGGTTTGGTTTGAAGGGAAAAGAATTAAGCTGCAGAATTTGAGTGAAACTGTTTTTATTATTGGAATCGGGTTTTTTTTATAGCCAAGAGAAAATCTACCATGACTGCCACACAGTGTGACTCAATCTTAAATATCAGGAACCTTAATTTTGTCAGCATCAATTGGACCTGAAACACATCCACTGCTTTATTTTTACTTTTATGTAGCTCTATTAGCAAAAAGAAATTATTTCCTTTTTGTGATTCAGTGCACACTGGTTTTATTATTTCCTTCAATTCTTCCTCATGTTTAAGTCACTGTGTATCAAATAATCTTGCAGTATTTCCTTTCTGAGTGTGTTTTGGTGCATCAGTTGAGCACAGCTAAGCCAAAGACTGGATCTGCTGCTTGAAAACTTTCATGATGGCAAGTAATGAAGAGGTAATGACAGCTGAAACAATAACTGCCTATAGAAATCTGACTTCAGTTACTGTTGAACTTGTTGATCTTTAGCGAAAAATGTAATATGAACTTTAAAGGACTATCACTCTCACTGTATCTTCCATCATCACATTATAGGTTGTGATTACCACATTTTTCTCCCCCTACTGTAAAATGACTCTTTGGATAAAAGGGGCTGATTGCTTCATTAGTTCTTGATATCATTCAGCACTTAGGACAACATGCATTTCTTTTGCACTTCATTTGCATTCCTTAATCACTGCTAAAACCCTGGACAATCTTATACCACTTGATAACCCAACCAGAGAGTATTTTTTTTGCTGAAGCTCTTATTTTGCTCCAATTCCTAGAAATACAGTCTTGCTCTTTAGGCATTTACATTGAGCATAAATGATGATAACTCTTAAGATGAGATGTGGACAATGGTAAATACATTTTAAACCTCTTAAACTAGTTTGTCCTGGGAACTGTTGGTAAACAAAATAAATAGGCATGAGGTAGATTTCAATTGGAAGTAACTATGAATGTATACCAACACTACAAGATCTACGAGCATAGAAAATGGAATTACTAGCTTCCATTTTGTATCATCACCTGATTCTGTTTACATAGAAATTTTAATTCCTGACTGGAAAAGGGATGAAAACCTGGGGTTTACATGACTGTATGGGCCACAAACTGTATGTGCCAAAAGAGGCAGCTTGAGTAAATGATCTTGGCAAAAGAGAAAGCAACATTTAGGGGGCAACACGGAGGGAGTGAACAATTCATACCACTTTGTTAAAAACAGTGGTGTATTTTCAGCCATTTCTCCTCTGCTTCTTTGTCAAGTGCTAACTATTCAGCTTTTCTATATTAAAAACAATGAATGTAGATAATCGTAGTTTACTAATGTTGATTGCTACTGAGCTTGTGTACATAAAGAAGTCATTCTAGAATAGCTGCACAAAGACCTGTGCAAAGATAAAGAACTATAGCTGTCATCAAATAACTTTTCTGGATGAATATTACTTTACATTAGGACTAACCACATTATAAGCTTTCTGCAAAAATTCTTTAAGACTATATGGTGGGAACATCTCCATACATAAAGCTTATTTTTTTAAGTAACAGACACTGCTCTTACTTTCTTATTGCTCTTATGCCATATTCTGCACACATCAAGAAGGATGCTGAATTGGTGCTTGGCATAAAGATTACTTTGACAACAATGTCATTCAAAGGTGTGAGGATGGCATGGAGGATAGTACTTACAAGAGATGACAGTGAAAGAATCAAGTAATTAATAATGAAAATCTATAACTTTTTGGGGTACCTGAGTGGTTTTTGGATGTGTATAGAATTATTTTTGCAACTGAAATATTAATAATACAGATATATTACTGTAGAGAAATCCAGGAAGAATTGACATCCTTTTTTCTTTTATTTCCTGCTATAAAACTGAGAGCTTTAGTGTTTTCACTGTCTCAAAACAAATATTTTATGAAGAAGATCCACTGTAAAACTCAAAATGAAGAGCAAGATTTCCTAATTCAGGAGCCCTGGCTGCACAAATAAATAAAAAATATTGTTTGATAACATATTTGACCCCAAATGGCAGTTCTCAACAGACGCATTTTAATCTTTGAACAGCAGGTGCAAAAGTTATCTTAAGGCAGAAACCTCAAACAGGACAATTTTACAGGAGATGTTTTAGTTGGTGGGAAATGCAGAAATAATTGTGACATGTAGCTCTTTTTCCTTTTGTCTTCCAACAGTGGATCATACATGACCCAGTGCTTTATCTTGAAAAAGATAGATGATAGGTAGATAGATAGATAGATAGATAGATAGATAGATAGATAGATAGACAGACAGACAGACTTCTATACCTCTCCCAGACTAGAACATGGCTCAGCATCATTATTTGTCCCTTTGGTCAGTGTTTAGCAATTGATGTGAAAATGGATTTTCATTCCAGTTGTTTACAATCACTCAAAGGAACACATTTGTTCTGAATTACCTATCTGGACACCTAGGTGATTGCTAATGGAAGAGAATCCAGTAGATTTAATGCTGCCTTCAATTACTTTCCACAGTACTGGAAATGTTTTTGCTATCTCAGACTTCACTGGTTTTGCAAATGTGTCAGGGTTTTATGCTGCTTGATGCTGAAAATGGGATTCACGTTGTAAAGTGCTAACTTGAGCTAAGAACTTTGACAAGCTGGGTATTCATTAAGGAAATTACAAAATCTATTTTTTTTCTTGACACCTGAAGCACATGATTTAAATACAGCAACTAAAGAGTGACTTCAGTCTCAGAACTTATATTATGATAAAGATTTTTTTCCCTGCTTGATACACCTGCCATACACAGTAACATCTTTTTTCCCAACACAGTGCATAAGCAGATGTGAAGCCATAAGACACCACTCTGGTTTAAAATTCAGCAATGTGCTTAAGTGCTCCGTTCTGTTTAAACCAGCCTTGAATCAACCAAGATGGCTCACAGAAGCCAACCATGTTCCATAATTCACTAAAGCCTGAAATACCATGGACCACTGCCAACCTCCTCTGACTGCCTTGCAGGGGCACTACTGCACCACCACATGAATCATCTCAAAGAAATATAATTTTGGAGTTGACTTCTTGAAACAAAAAACCCTTTGCATCAGTTGTGGACAAATAGTTCTGAACAGAAAAAAAAATTACTCCTGTAAGTATTCTTCTTCTAGTAAGGTCTTGCTCATGAACATTGACTAAAATGGGATCTTTCAAATGAAATAAAATACCTGTATTTACAAACTGACCTTGAAACGTACAAACTATTCCTTCAGGATGGTATCATAGCTTCTCAGCTAGATGCCTCAGACTATACACTGTTCAGGGGTAATGAAAATTCTCTTTCTGCCCTAGGTGCTCATGCTGTGTAAATTTAACATACTACAAATCTCACATGGTTCTCAGCCTTTGATGAGTTCTCAGAATGACCCTGTCAACACCACATAGAAAAGCAGAGTGGTCAAGAAAGAAAGCAACACATGTCAAGGATCTGAGAACAATGAGTTTATGTGGTTTATTCGTGGAATAAATCTGTATCTCACAAGAAAAAAACTTGGCCATACACAAGAATGGCAGAATAAAGTAAGTGTTTTTCCATCTAGTTCTCTGGACTTTGGCAGCATAGGTTTCTAGAGAGAGTTGAGGGACACTAGATCCACTGGTCTGACAGTAGCTCTATCTGGGCACACACTTTGATCACCTCCTGATGGAAGATAAGGCTGCAAAACTGCACCTTCTCTCCACCCATGCCCATCACAACTGCACAGGGTGTCACTACTCATAGCAGGGCAAAGTGACTGTAAAATGCCATCAGAGCAGCTTTTTCACACTGACTACATGCTGGCGTAAATGATGACATCAGGTAAGGGAAAACAAAGAAAGAAGCTTATTTATTTCTATTGTTACAGAAAGCACTGCCTCCAGAAACACTGTAGCAATGGACTTCAAGGGCATTCTTACAAATCGTTGGGAGACAAAATCATTTTCATCTTGCAATATGTGAGCAGACAATTGTCTCTCTGTATCTCATCCTTCCAAATGACATTGCTTCTACAATATATTTGTTCCAGTCTCTCTGAAGCACTGGCTAGTAATGCAAAAATCTTAGAAAAATGACTAATTTTGGCCTCTACAAGATGATAACAGAACAAAGCCCAGATCTAGTACCATTATAGCTGAATACAGAGATAAAATGACATCCTTACACTGCCAATATCACAAACGTGGTAAAAAAATCAAAAATCATATAAGTCACCTTGACTGTGACAGGCAAGCATATGTTATGTTTCTAGCATAAGTAGTATGACTCAATTTCCAATGAATGAAAAGACTAAGAAGTTTTGGAAAACTATTTTTGTTTTGAAAATAACATTCGTCTGCATCAGAGTGCACCATGTGGGTTGACTTTTGTGATGGAAGTTATTAAAAAATACCAGATCTCTCAGTGAGAGCTACTGGCATCATTAACCCCCCAAGAGATAACAAAATATTGGAAGGCATTTCTTAAGCCTGTTTTGAAATTTAATCATGTTGTTTAAAATTGATTGTTAAAAATTGAAATATGTTTTTCTTCCTGGCATGTAAAGATTTCAAAAGAATTATAACTAATTGTAGATGTTTTTGTTTGGGAGTCCCCTCTTGCTTGAATAATGCACATGAGATATATCAGATTCTTGACTTGTATTCTTGCTTCTTTTGATTCTTTGTTTCATATTTGCCTCTCAGATACATAAATTCACAAATAAGCCACCTATATTTGGCAGTCCTCAGTTTAATACATATTTATTATGAAGAGAAATTTTACAAACCCAGAGGGCTTAAAAATTCTAATGGTGACTCTGACATGTTCAAAAACATATGCAATAGCATAGATCTCCTAAACTTAGACTACACCTTGCTATCTAGGTTACTAATCCTAGAATTATATGAATAGGCTAATAATATATATATGTAAACAACTTTTACACTTATGAATCCATGTTAACTAATTTTAGCAAACAAACATGTGGTTAATGATTTACAGGAATGAACAAAATCTTTAAGCCCCAGAGTTCACTGTTGAACTCTAAGACCCAGAGTTCAACAGGTTATGGTGGGACTTTTCTGCAATATAAATTAATTCTTGTTTCTGTTGAAATGGTAGTTGACACCCACAAAGACCTTCAGTGCTGAGCTGAAGAGACCAGTTGTTGGTCATCCCTAATTTGGTGCCACCACCTCCCTGCAAGACAGCCAGAAAATTGAAAGACCCCAGAGACCCCAGCCCCTTCAGCAGTCCTGCCTCCTGGGAAAAGTGTAAAAAAGGTCTTGGCATAAATGAGCAATGAGTTAGCTATGTTCAGGTAAAACTTTAATGTGGACAAGGAGTTACCAGACCTTTTTCACATATTAGCAGATTCATAAATTCTGGGGGTTGGATCTTGACTTCTGTCTTTTGTAAGGTTTCAATTCAAAGCACTTAAAGATTTGGAAGGGAGAAATGGCAGTTCTGCCAGTACAAACAGCAAAAGCAATCCTACTGCAGCTTTCTAGTCTGTTTCTGTGCATAGTACTGTTCTCTTTGCAAAACTAAGTAACAAGAGCAAAATAGACACACTCTAATCAGTACTTGAATTTATTACTCCTCTGACAAGGTTTTGTGCATAATAAACGCTTACTATGTGTCAAAAATACTTCACTAAAAAAAAACAAAAAAAAAGAAATCAAAGAACTTTTGAGCTGATTGAATGTAGAGTTCTCAGTCCCAGCAGAGTCTCTAATAAAGACCAGCAAGTGTGTTCCTGCTCAAGATGACCTGAGCACTACAGGTATTACATGGCAGGTCCAATGTGCCAGCAGTTCTCTGGCCACAGAGAGCAACACACAACTTTCCCAGGCATTAACCTGGAGAAGGCTGTGAGAAGATCAGAGAAAAGAATGATAAACAATTCTTATATTCACTTGCTGCACCTATTGTTGTGAACATGTGGAATGTGTTATGGAGATTTATTTACCAGAGAGTGGTTTCTTAATTGGCCAATGGTGATAGTGTTTAGATTGAAGGACCAATTGGGTCCACCTGTACCATGACTGTCTGTAAGAGTGAAGAGTTTCTTAATAAGTATAGTATAATAAAGTGATTGATCAGCCTTCTGAGAATCATGGAGTCAATGGCAATTATTACCCCTTTGGGGACGCCCTGCGACAACAGTCTAAAAACTGCAGTCAATTACATAGGGATGCCTGGAGCAGCATCTCCTGCAGAGCATATTTATAAAATAACCCTCCTGCCTGAGAAAGTGGATGACAGTGTATATTGAGTAATTACTGTGAATTTATTTCTCAAATAGCAAATTTAAAAGAAAAGTATACATCATATATTAAGAGCCATTCAGCTTCAACATATGAGTTAAACATTAATAAAGCCCTTCAGCAGAACAGTCACAGAGTATGGAAAAGATCAAAACATGAGTCAGTTTGTGGCAGCCAACAGGGACATATCTTGACAGGCAGTGGACTGTGTTTCTTGTTCAAGTCATGGTAAACTGACAACAGGCATCACTTGCTCCAAGAGTACTCACTGAGTTACTTTACCTTGGACGATCCTGCAAATGAGTCAATTTTGCTCCAAGAAATCAGACTCTGCAAAGTGACACTCTATTCCCTCGATTCATTAATTCCAATTTAATTTTAGCCCTCTCTGTTCACACGGATGCATGGCAGAATAATTGTATTTGTATTTTTTCAACTTTACAATTACTGAGTCTCATAAGTGCCCGAGATAGCACATTCTGTGGCCTGAAGTGAAGCATTTCTAAGGCAAGAATCAACAGAATTCAGTTGTTGTGTAAGGAAAACAAAACAGATTAGCCCTTATGTCTACTTTGACAAACACTGACTCATATTGTAATTAGCCAATGTACTAACACTGAAATGCCTAAATTGCAGGTATGATCAAGGCTTTCTTGAAATGTGGGATCCAGAATAAAGAAAATCCATAGTACAGTTACCTCTGATTCTAATAAGCCTAAATAGTGCAAACACTTAATTGGTATTTTTACAACTTCTGAAACACAGAGAATACTGTTCAACAACAGAAGTTCCAATTAAACAAGTGCTTTTAAGTTTATTGAAGACAAGTGTCTTGAGTACAAGCATTGCTGAGATCATTATATAAACAAATTTGGGTATGCTGACATAAAGGGAAACATAATTGGCTCTGAAGGAATTATAAATTTCAAGTTGTGATAAGGCATGAAAATGCAAATGGTCAAGCAAAAAGAAAATCAACCTGGACTGATTTTCAGGTTAGTTACTGAAGGAGAAAAAACCCTTTTGCTCTGTAAACCAAGTTCATTTGGCATGAAAATAATACAATGATAAAAATAATTGAATCTAAATTTCTGGGTCATATTTCAAATCAAATTTCATTTGAAAGACTGATCATTTTTATTTTTGGGTTGTTGCGGTAAGTATTTGAAAATGACTACACATGCTGCAAAAAGCTGTGCAGTGCTAAGCAATAAGAAGGGAAATTTCTTTTAGCATAATTGTAGAAGTTTTAAATTTTGTAACCTTTTAATTAAAACACTGTTATATTTTTTCCTTTAAGATATTATGTTTCCTGAAACTTAATCTTATGATGAGGGTGCCATTGGAACTCTGTCTTTTAGAGAGACAATTTGAGCTCATGTGACAGTTGTTTCGGTTCATTACTTACCCAGATGAATACATTCTTTTCAGCACTGTTTTCCTATCTTTCTCCTTTTAAAGCTGATGGAACCAGATACTCAAACACTTTGTCTTGCTTTGCTTTTCAGAAGTGGATTATCTAGCTGAGGAAGGCAGTTCACAGCTCTAGATATTGTTTATTCTTCTTAGTAAGTGTGTAGAAATATCTCCTATGAAGCCAACAGTACCTTCAATTGTCCATAAATGAAACAATCTTAAGTGAAAATCAGTAGATTAGCACCATTTGGAAAGATGCTTTGGACTCCTGCACATCAACAAATTTTCTGTTTTAGGAAGAAATAAAACTTTAACTAAAGCTTTGGTTTATGAGGTTAAAGGCAGCCAATGATTTATTTAGTTCTAAATGTGTCCTACTTTAGAAATTGCTATCATTTGCTATGAAATACCATCTAACTTGACAAAACAGAAAGGAAGGGGAGGGGGGAAAGACCCACCCATGGCAGAGTATGGTTAGGATTAAGATTCCAAAGCCAAGATTAAAGTTCTACAGTTAATTCACCTTCATGTCTTGGAACATGAGAGTTTATATAATGCAATATAATAATAGCCTTAATGTCTTGGAACACACATTTACCTATGAGACCATTCCAGTGTAGATTATGATATGATTATTATATGATATGATTCCAGTGTAGATTATGATTTATACTATTCCTTTTTATTTCTTTAATATTTAAATCTAGATCACAACTTTAAAACCATCTGTGGTTTGTTAATAAAACCAGTCAATAAATTTGTAAAACTCTCTTTCCAGGCATCTTTGTGAAAATTCAGAGTTCATATGTTCAAAGTCAGCCATGTATCTAAGTGATAAACCACAACTTTAAGGTTCTCTGGTTCAAATATCTGCTTGCAGCAGTGAGCAGCTTTTGAATTAGAGCAGCAATTTTCCTTTTATTACCCCAAAACCAGCTGTAAAAAATGATAACCAGCTTTAACTTGTCATCCAAAAGGATTGCCTTTAAGTTGAGTACAGCTGTGTGGTACAACTCTTTCCACAGTGGGACTGAGACTGAGATGCAGCACATTCCCGATACTCTGTCCATCAGTGGCCTCACAGCTCCCCTGTGAAGCGAGACAAATTCTAGGGCTGCAAATGCATCTCTAACTCCCTCTTCTTCAACATTTGGGGAATGTTATTTGCAAGTGTAAAGAAGATAAATCCTTTCAGGTTCCAGCATTTAATTAAGCTTTCAGCTATCTTTGTGAATGAACTGAAGAGCATCTAATATGCATGTCTACAGGGAGCAGAGCAGGAGTACCACTCCTTCTGTGAAGTTGTTTGCTATCAGCTGGAAAAAATCTCAACTCAATTAGTCTCTCTCTGTGTTTAACTTCATTTGGAACATTACATCTCCTATAGCTGAATCCCAATCATAATAAATATACTTGAACAAAAAAATACTTTCTTCTTCTCCGATGGCCTGTGTTTCTGGCAGTAATTGGGTTTGAGCAGTGGCATGATAAAGTGGCTGTGGTATGGGAACTAGCAAGGGAGGATGATGTCAGAGGATTTAAGAAAAATTTTAAAAGTGTTCAAGGTTGTCTAGCAGACCAGAGCAGAATTGTTCTGATTTTTTTTCCTCTTCTACAATCTCTTATTAAAAGTAGATGCATGTAGGATACCCAAAGAGGGAAACAACTTGGTTTAGTGTGTAATTGAAAATGGTAAGGATTTAAAAAGGTAAATCCCAACAGTGGTTCACAGGGACCACTGGCAAATGCTTTATTCTACGAGAGCAATCAACAAAACAACCCTAACTGCCATGAAGGATTTTCTTTTGTCTGGCTGGTTTTAGCATGCTTCTGTAGTTTAGTGGTAACCATGCTTGTGCAGCATGGTAACCATGTGGGCAGAATGTTTTTGGAACAGATGATCTTTCACCACCCAAGCCCCATTTAGTACCAAAGTCATGAATGCAAATAATCCAGGTTACAACATTCTTTTCCTGCACTATGTGTCAACTCTGGGACACTAATGTCCCAGAAACAAGTTGTAAGATGCTCAAAAGTCACAGTCACCAAAATGTTTTAGAATAGTGCTATCCTTGCCATGGCAAAATACGAATCAGTGTGACAAATGTCAGACATTTGTACTTCAACTTTTCATGCCTCAGTACATCGAAGAGGAGCTACACAGTTTTCCTGTGTGTAAAATATCATTCACAAACCATTTTCAGCTGTCACAACCAAGTCAAGATTGAGTCTATCTTCACCTGTACTGTTCCAGCTGGCTTCATTAAATATCAAACACAAGCATTCAAGCAAAATGAAGTAAAGAATTTCCCTCTCTAAAAGGTAACCACTAAATTAAGTATTGCAAATTCAAAGGAGTGAATGGCCTATTTGAAAATAGCGCAGCCACCAGAAAATCAGCAGCATGAGCATCTTCCAAGACAGCTGTCTGTATACTGGGGCAGGGCGACAGGCTGTGGTGGTGACACAGTTTACCAACTGAGTAAAGAGCACATTTTCCATTAGCCACTGCGCAAGGCTGCCTGCAAGCTGCAGTAATAAATGCCTAAAGAAATTATCTTTCTAGGTCAACTCTTTATTTTTAATAATAGGCTCAAAAGCCACTTCTTCAGTTTTGCTGTACACACATGTAACTGAGGATTAAGGCTATTTATTTATGCCCTTGAACTTTTAATATGAACCTTGAGGAAGATGTAATGTGCAACTATTTCCCCCGTTCTCCTAATGCTCCACATCATTTACCTATGCATGGACAAATCATAAATTAGGCCCAGGAAAGTAATGAGACTGACATGAACAGTAATGATGTACACAAAAAGCCCCATTCTGTGAAACGTCCTTTGGCTTCCAAGGCCTCTGAAAGCACTCACATTTTCAAACTGCTTTCAGCAAACCACGACCAATGGAAGCATGCCATTATCTACCAAGAAAATTATTTTTCACAGGACATTATTTTTCACGGTATTTTCAGCTCTCATCTGACATTTTTCTGAGCGTGCTCAGCTTCGACGAGACCCACTGTACACCTCTAAGGGGGCCTGCCAGGAGCTGCGGCCCCTGTAACATTAGCGTATGTGGCGGGCTTGTAACGGGCACGCAGAGCGCTGCAAAGCAGCCCCACCGCAGCCGCACGCTCTCGATGCGGACAGCACCGAGGCCGCCGGGGCTGGCTGCCAGCCCCACCCCAGCCCGCTCTCCCTCAGGAACGCCCGCCTCCCCGCCGCCTCCTCCGCGCCACAACCAGGCTCCGCATCCCGGCAGCCACCGCGGCGCGGGACACCCGCCACACTCCAAACTACACGTCCCGACGTGCACCGCCAGTCGTCCCGGCTGGGCGCGAGCGCGGTGCACGCTGGGACACGCAGTCCTGGCCGGCCTCACCGGCACCCCCCTTCCCGCCACTCTCCCGCCGCGCCTGAACTTCCCGCGCAGGCTCTGCGCCACGTACGCTCTGACGTCACATGGTGTCACAGGGCTGCACGCGCCTCCCGCCCGCCCGCGGACCCAATCAACAGCGCCGGCCTTCGACCCGGCGCCGAGCGCGAGCGGCCGCGCGCGCCTCCCCGCCCCTCCCGCCGCGTCCGCCGCAGCTGCCGCCCCCGCCCCGCCGCCCCCGGCCCGGCCCGGCCCGGCCCGGCCCCTGCAGCCGCGGGCGAAGTGGAGCCGGCGAGGCCGGGAAGACGCCGCCGCCGCCTTCTGCTCTCCTCCTCTCCCTTCCCCCCGCGCCCCGGCCGGGTCCGTCAACATGGCGAGCGCCTCGTACCACATCTCCAACCTGCTGGAGAAAATGACATCCAGCGACAAGGACTTCAGGTGAGATCCGCCGCCGCCGCCCCTCCGCGTCCTCCGCCGGCCCCGCGCCCGCGCTACCCCTGCGGCCATCTGCGCGCCGGCCCCGGGCCTGGAGCCGCGGCGGCCCGGGCGGGGGCAGGTGCCCGGCGGCGGGGCCGGTGCCGCGGGCCCGGGCTGTCCGCGCCGCTGCTAAGGGGCTGGGCGCGAATCTGCTGGTGCTACCCCGGGAAGAAAGTTCCTGTGAAGAGAGGCCCTCTCCTCTCTGCCCGTGAAAGACGGGCCGCGGCGGTGCGGGCATCGCCGCGGCCTCCACGCATCGTGGGCAGAGATCTCCAGCAGCCGGGAGAAGCCGAGCGGCCGCCAGGCTTGCTGGCTCGCGTGGGGACAGGTGAGGGTGGAGGTCTGAATTCCTGACCTCGCAGATGCTCGGAAGCCGAAGGGACGAAACCCTGAGCAGCTAGCTGTCGCTGACCCTGCCTTGAGCAGCAGAGGTCGGATGAGGTGACCTCCCTCGTCTCTTCCCAGCTTCAAAAAACATGGATGCTGTGATTCTATGACTAGAAGCAGGAAGGGATAGCCAGGACGGCAGACTCAGGAGGGTGCAGTGGAGGGCCACGATGATAAAGGGACTGGAGCATCCCCCTTATGAGGAGGGACTGAGGGAGCTGGGTGTGTTTAGTCTAGAGAAGAGAGGAGGCCTCATTAATGCATATCGTTATTTCAAAGGTGGGTGCCAAGAGGATGGTGCCAGACGCTTTTCAGGGGTGCCTACTGACAGGATTCAGAGGAATGGCCATAAAGTAAACCACAATAAGCTTCGTCTCAACGTCAGGAAGATCTTTGTTACACTGAGGGTGGCAGAGCACTGGAACAGGCTGCCCAGGGAGGTCATGGGGTCTCCCTCTGTAGAGTCTTTCAGACCCCACCTGGACATGTTCCTGTGTCACCTGCCCTAGGTGACCCTGTCTTCACAGAGGGGTTGGACTGGATGACCTGCAGAGCTCCCTTCCAACACAAATGATTCTGTGATCCTAAGGTCACATCCTTCTGGATGCTGCATCTTTTAGACAGTGGGGTTTTGTGCTCCTCATGTAGTTTGGTACTGCCCCTGTGCATCCAGAGAGAGAAGTCCAGTTAAGTCTTACAGGAATTTAATTTTGAGTTCAGGATCTGTCACAGGAGCACTACTTTTCATTGGATCATTTCCTTGCTTTGTAATAAATTAATAGCAGATAAAATGTAAAATATCAGAAAATGAAATAATACAAGTAAACTGTTAAAAGCCAGCAGAGATAATACATTTACACAGTACCTCTGGCAAAGCATTAGGTTTAAAAGAATTACATTGTTTTGGTACTGAGTGCAACCAGGAATGTTGGAAGGCTTTACCTGTCAATGAGAATTTATCAATACTGACAGGGAAAAGGCATAAAATACACTTGTTTTTTGTTGCTTTGCAGCAGCATCACAGTGCTTAGTTTAAAGGAAAACAGAGGTGGTGATATATGGAGTTGGGTTTTGAATAATCTTGTTAGGTTTTGACAAAGTGTTTTAGTATTGGATACAAATTTGATATGGAATTTTTGTGTCAATTTCTTTCAGATTTTAATAGAATTATATTACCTGGAGAGTTCAGACTAGAAATTTTGGAAATAAAAAAATACTGATTAATCTAAAAAGAGACAAAGTAAAGTTGCCCGATTTCTTTAAATTGTTCTGAAACTAGACTGAAACATTTTTTCTTCTAAATGTTACAAGATTTTTTACTGTTTTCATACTAATTTGTTTCTGTGATTAAGTGAAATTTCCATTTTGTACTTATGGGGAGGATGACTTACAGTAAGTTCCAGTGGATTTGTAAGAATTACTGATTTTTATGAGTTAAAAACTGTCTGTATAGAAGGGGTAGGTTATACCTGTCTAGTGCAATTGTAGCAAACACTTTTTTTTCCTCCCAGGTGTGTGTAATTAAAACTTCTTGTGTAGTTCCTTTAATAGAGTACATTTCAGAAATTCTGTTCTAGGAGCTTTGAACAACTTTGAAATTCTCCAAAAAAAAAAGGTCTTAACATAGATTAAAATCTAATGTTACAAACATAAAAAATGAGTGATGATAGACCTTTACCAATTGGCTGTTATGGAGTAACATTTTATGAAACTTTATGTGTATTGTGTATTTGCATAATGGATAAAATAGTATTTCGTTCCAGTAATTGTAAGTGCATTTGTTCTTAGATCACAACTGTTTGAATAGGGACAATGTAATTATCTTGTTGATATCAGGGAGCAGAGTGTAAAGCAACTGTTCCAGTAAGCAGTCTACTGTAAAAAGTAATCCCTTATTTTTTGGATAAACTGACCTGTCTGATGCAGAGCTGGAATGTGATTGTCCACACAGAAGCTTGGGCTTAAGTTCTAAAATGGGTAGTCAGGTAAGGTGGCAGGTTACAGTCTGGCTGTGGGAGAAGGAGTGTCCTCACTGCAGCAGGAGAATGACTGCTCTGAGTACAGCTGCCTGCTTTGCAGCAGGTAAAGATTGATGTGCAGGCGAGGGGAGTTGTGACTAGGTGTTTGGCTTGGTTTGCTTGTTTCAGTGGAGGAGTCTACCAGGAGACTGTTATAGTTGAGTGCAGAGGCTGCTGGTGCACCAAGGATGTGCATGCTCTGCTTAGTTTAGGAACTGACAAGTAGGTGATTAGTGGACATGATCTTCTAAGGCTAGGAAATAGGAGCTATTGGCCAAGGAAGTGAGAGGAGGCTATTCAGTTTTTAGGAAAAGGAGGTAAATGCAGCAGTAACTTGGAGACAGTTTTTGAGTGTTCTAGTGCTGTGTGACTTCATGTATATCCTTAAGTTAGGTCTTATCTGTTACCTTTACTTACCAAGTAGCCTTTTTCATTACTGTGCTTAAAAGCTGATGCTTTGCATCCACAGCCTGTTTTTGTGCACATCTGATTTCTGTCAGACTGCAGGCTTGCTTCAGTGGGACTGTTGGAGTGAATGAAAACGGGGTGCGGTCTTACCTTAGAAACACCTTGAGACCATTAGACTGGAATTATTAAAAGACAGGACAAGTTGAGGTCCATTATGTGAGGTTAGGCATATGGCATTTGTGATGCATATTAAGATTATGCAGAGTCTTGGCTTTCATTTTCAGTAAAAAGTAGTATCTGGCATGTCAAGCTGCAGAGATAACCTTCCAAGCATAGCCTGAGCTAAAGTGATGTCTGCTCGAGGCTGATGTGCCTTAATGTCACCCTTAGCTGTTTAACTACAAACCCTTGTTTGGAGTTTTGAATGGGGGTTGGTGTCAGTACCAAAGCCCGTGGGATTTGTAATTGAGTAATACATCTGTATTGCTGCTTCTGAGAAGAGATGGTACTTACAAAAGAAAAATGGATTGTGAAACAGACTTCAGAAGGAAAAGAAACAGAAAGCATAAAGGCAATATTTTTGGAAAGTAATTTTTCAGTATGTTCTTCTATATGACTGTTACTAAATAGTAAATTAATTGATATGAAAGATGATTTTATTTGCTTGATCTCTCAGTAATTAATTTTGTTCTTTACTGTGGCACCCTGTATTGAGGGCTGGATAACTGATCAGCTCTGTTTTCTGGGCTGTAAACAGGCTAGTCTGTACAAGGCAAGAAAATGAAAAGCACATGGAACATAAGCTTAAATTTTATTTCTCCCTTCATTAATTAAAGTTAGGCTTTTGTGAATTTTGTGAATTGGGAGGATGTTTGAGAAACTACATTTTTCTTCTTGCTTAAAACTTGTTTTAAAATAATTTAAGAGCAGAGATAATTTTTTTAACAACGTTAAAAAAAAACAACAACTTGTTTTTTACTGCATCAGCATAGCTTATGGAAGGACTATTTAAAATCTGTGAAAGTGTCAGTTTTTCTTTGTGGAGATTATGGAAGTCATGTGGAATATAATGTAAATGCTGGAAGTAAAATATGTAGCTGTTCTCAGAAAGGTGATGCCTAACTCATTTATTATCCTTTTCAAACACAGTTTTTCTTCCTTTCTGTTTTATAAATGCTACTTGCATCATAAAACAGACAACAATAACTCAATGTTAAATGTGATCTGTTTGATAACAAATTATGGAAACTGAGACTCTTGAATCCTGAGCACTGTGAATAACCCATATCCCTTTAGCAATAATTATCTCACATCTTTTGTCAGGTTTATGGCTACTAATGACTTGATGACAGAACTACAGAAAGATTCTATCAAGCTGGATGATGACAGTGAAAGAAAGGTGGTGAAGATGATTTTGAAATTATTGGAAGATAAAAATGGTGAGGTGCAAAACTTAGCTGTCAAATGGTAGGTATTCCTTTTCTATGATGTAAAGAATTGTATAATGACTGAACAATATAAAGCACTTTCAAAAACTCAAATGACCACTGCTACACAGAATAATTTTGAAATTGATGTCCCCAAAGGAACACTTATTCTTGTAGACTACTCGCTTTAATTGTTGCAAAAAACTGTATTTTGTTGACATTGGGGATTAATATTTGGGGTTTCAAGCACCAAGTAGCACATGCAGTCCTTGCTGGAAGTATTTGAGTGATGCACTTGTTCTTTGGTGATAACTCTTGATTGCTAAATAGATATAAAAAGCTTCTAATTCAGTGGTAGTTTCCACATTGATACTTGATGGTTAGACCTTAGATGATGTGCAGGGGAAAAATTGTAGTATTAGAATTGTTTTCAAGCAGACGTGAAAAGATGAAATGGTAAGGATATGGCCTTGGTTATCAAACGTGGAACTTACCTCCTCAGTAACATTCAGAATACTGAGTTAATGGTTTTACAAGCTTTACAGGAACTGTAAATGTTTTATGGGATCAGGGTGTGTTTACTTGCATTGCAGAAACTTCTGTTGCTTCACTGCCCTCTCTTCCTCACTTTATTGAGTTTTACATATGGTATGACTTTTCCAGAGCACCCTATGAAGAGGTGGTACATTTCTTACGACTTTTTGTTCTTGGCCATTCTGACTTTTTGTGTGCTTTAAAGAGGGCCTCTCTTAAGAGGCATATAGTGTTACTGAGAATGTTTCTTGTTTGTGAGCTTAGGGTTTTTTTTTAATACTCCGTATACACTACTTATATTCCATGAGGTATGGATTGAAGTAAACTTGGTATGCAAGAGCTTGAGAAGTTTCACATTGTGACTAGCCAGGTTTGTTTTAGCTTGTTATTCTTTGTAGTTTGCCCTGTCAGACTAGCAAAGCAGAAAAAGCCTGTGTGTACCTCTGCTTATGTACTTACAAGCAGTGTTTGCTTCAGCTTCTGAAGTGTTGTAAGTGATGGTAACCAAAACCTTGTACAGACAAATTGGTGTAGGAACGTCAAATTTCAAGCCAGATATTAGCAATATGAGATGTATTAGCACTATAATTGTCACTACTTTTTCCCTGCTGTCACTAGGGATGCAGTGTTGTTAAAATGTCTTACTCATCTCCTTTTCATAACAACACAAAATATCCTGTTTCTTTTTAATTCAAACTTCTGGAATGTCTGAGTTCCTTATGGTTTCATGTCTTTGAAACAGATTGCTTATACTCCATCAGAAGAGCATATTGTTGTGAAGCTTGGCTCAGGCTTAGAATTGTCTTTGTGTGCAATAGCATTTTGTGGAAAAGTTACATTTTAGCATACATGCAATACTAATTTCTAATGTACATCCTAAAGTTGTTGTGAAGTTTAGATTAATGTACATAGACACATATATCACAATCTTTAATGGCAGTGTTAAAATTTAGGATCTAAAGTACAAGTAATGCTTACTAAAACATTAAAGATTGCAAAGGAGAGAGAATGAGAAAATAGATGACTTCTGTGTGTGCACATGTCCTCTTCCTATTAACAGTTCTTCAATTTTTAAAGTTTACTTTGGTATATTGGTGGAACTCTTGGATTTAACTAATGTGACTGAATCTCTTTCAAGTTTGGAGTTAGATTTTTCCTTGAGGAAGGGAGAAAAGTTTTGCAGTTTGTTAGGGGACCTTCTTCTACAGGTAGATCAAAAGAAATGCTCTGAATAAAACTCTTGCATAAGAGTCACTCTTTGAAGATTTGATTCTCGAGGTCATTGAACACAGCAGATTTGAAACAACTCGGAGCAACTGTAAAACAGTATTTATTTTTAGGCAAGTATAGCAACAAGTGAGCAGTGTTCCTGGGTTTGCCTTATCCGCTTTTGCACTTGAGTAAGAGGAGCTCTATTGCTTAAAATGCTGATGAACATTTTTCTTATTATCTCTACAGAGCACACTGGTGATTTTGTTCTTGCTCCTTTCAATTACAGTATGCTGGTTTGGGGCAGGATAAACCATGTAAAAGCAAAGCAGAAGTCAGTTTTTGGGTTCGTGGCTATTTGGGTAGCTACCTTGCAAAATGGTTGTCCAGTTCATTTCTGAATAAAAATGAAAATTAATGAGCTGCATTAGTAGTCTTGAAGTAAAAGTTGGCCTGCTGTAATCTTTGACCCTACAGAAGGGAACTGAGTTTTATTTGTTAAGTTTTTTACTACAGGTAGTAGATGAAACCTATGTCAGTAACAACAGGTTGTTTACCTTGTTTTTCTTAACTGCATGCAAAATATTAAATGTCTTTTTGTTGTCTCCATTTTTTTGAAGGAATGGTTTATGATTTACCTGATAGTCATAGGCTGTTTTACCATCAGCCAGTGTGGAAGAGGCTATTCTTACAGCATATCCTTAGTTTATAGCTTTAAGTGTAGTCCAGCATGGTATCCTGTGCACCTTATGGCAGCAGTAGTTGCACTGCCTGTGGCTTGATTAAGATTATGTGCATCAGGTGTAGTCAAGCAGTGTGATTTGTCTAAGCGTAGGTATTGTGTTGGTATTACTTGTTCCTCATTGCTGATAATCTTGGTAGTGCTCTTTTGGCACAAATTGCACATTGTTTCATGTGTTCAGTGTTGCAGTTTAAGGATGAACTGTTTCTTATTTTGAAGACTTTGATATTCTGCCATTTAAACCTACACATAGAAATTTTTATTAATTCACACTGTGAAATCTTTCCTGAAACCAGTAAGAAGCCCAACATACTCAAATCTATCTAGAGTGAAAAAAAATAGATGGGATTAAAGTAAGCACTTTCAGTGATTCCTCCCTGTGGTACTGTAGTTTCTCTGCATTTATCAGCCAACTTCTCTGGGCAGTAGTTCAATGTAGGGAGCTCTCCCTGACGCTGTGAGTCTGAGTCATTAGTGTGAACAGGATGGGCATGTATTGGCTGCTGTGTGGCTGATCCAGTTCAGCAGCTTTAAAGCATTTTGTATGCTTTGGTAATACACTACTGCACATCATGCTATACTAGTGATTATACAACAAATCAAGTTGTGAATAATGTGGGGGTTTTTTTTAATTTGTGAATTTTAATTCTTCCTTGTAAATAAATGTGCTTATTCCATAGCTGTTAAAATATGCCAGTTGGAGATTATAATTGATTATTTGTTGGTGTTCAGCTTCCTAATATGGAGCTATGCTATGAACACCTTTATTTCCAAATGTGTGTAACTTAAAGGATATAGTGTGTTGCTGTTTATTTCCATAGGCAGCTGAATGAGCTTTTTACTTTGAGAGAACCTAGACACAAATTATTGGCTAGTGAAAGGGAAAAGATCGAAGAGCACTTAAAACTATCCAAAATGGCCTTCAAGTGTGTAAAATACATGCTTAATTGCAAAAGCTTTGTAGTCAGAACTGATTTGATGCAAGAAGGTTATAGTTTATTTTCACTTTCTGATAAGATTGGTTTGTAATCTGGGACTAATAATAAGGTCTATAAGTGATATTTACTGATTCTGAAGACCAGAAAAGCTTGAGATAATATTTCGTAAAATTTACTTCACAATTGTTATGTCTGCTTTGCTGAATAAATAGGACTGAAGATGCTGATTCAGGTAAAATCTGGCTTAATACTTTCCAGAAACTGTAATTTATAGTGTTTGTTAATATCAATCCAGTAGTTTGGTCATCTTTAAAACATTAACAAAAAAGTGTTTCCGATTCTTAGCTGAGATGAATCTGATTGACTGGTCTTTGCTGTTATTATTATAATTACTCAGAGGTTGCATTTGAAAAATAAGCATATTTAAATCAAAATAATTCAGTAGTTGTTCAACAGTTCAGGTTTAAAACAAGGGGTTTTTAACCTTGTGTACTGTAGTCTGTTGACTGAAACGCACAGGGAATATAATTTCTCTGGACTACCATGGCATCATTGTACCTTGGAATCCTGTTGGTTTCTGTTCGCGTTGATTTGTGCTTGTGTTGCTCGCAAAACAATTTACTATGCACCAAAAGTAGATGCATCCAACAGTGCCGTGAGTAGCCACTGACTGGCAGTGGTGTGTATTTGAAGAGAAACTCTATATATAGATGTGTCAATGAATCACGGTGAAGGAAGCTTGACTGAAGAGTCAAATCAAGTTGTGAAGAAAACTGTGAGCTTTTCCAGCAACTGGAGAAAATGTTTCAGCTGCAGCCAGGGATGGCTTGCTGTATTTGTGTCTCAGATAATTATTGTAATAATCTGTGTTTGCAGATGTTTGTGTACAGATTTATCAGGAGGAGTTTTTAAGTTAGAGGCAAAAAGTCTTTACCAGTATTAGTGTTCAGAAATTATTTTAATAATGCATTATTAATTTAACATAATTGAAGCAGTAAAATTACCAGATTAGATTGTGGATATGGTCCTCTAAACCCCTCCCTAGTCTCAGGGGTTTAGTGGCTGTAGAGATAGTTTAATTGAATCTAAAGAATCCAGTACAGTGCCCTTTCCCTAAATTAAAGGGCAATGTCAGGTTAGGGCATGAAGTCTGACTGCTTTTAAGGAAGGGGTCTCTGTCAGAACTGTTAATTTCTGCAGAAGCTGCTGAAGCAAGTGAGAAACCATCCATTACGTCTTCATTTCTGGGCACTTAAAGGGCTTCTTTTTATGCCTTTGATCAGATACCAGTCAATATCTCAATTAACAGTTCTCTTGAGATTATCCGTATGCTGTATTTTCTAAAAACGTAACCCCAAAGTTGATCTTGTGTATTTATTTAAAGCTTATATGTAAATCTCCATTAAATACTCCACAAATTGAATAAATTGCAATCTTTCTGAATTTGTGGCATTGATGTGATTATAAAGCATCAGTTTCAGATGTTTGTGCCCTAGTTTGATTAATCTCAAATTAGTTCCAAGTTCTGTGTATTAACAAAATGGAGTTAGTTGCAAGTGATTCTTCAGTGTCTGTTTTTGGCAAATATGTTTTGCCTTTGCTGCCTCTCCACCCACCCTTCCCCTGCCTGCACCCCCCACATGTATTTTCAGGTTTTACCACATGAGTACACACATGAGGGGGAAGGAGAGAAAGAAACCAAGCAGGTTATGGTTTGTGAAGGAAGGCATGGAAAGTGCTAGGTGTGATTGCCATGGGAATTGCATATTCCTGGGTGTTAATCTAAGTGTTGTGCCTCAAGTGCAAACACTGTTCTGAGTTCATGGGAGGTAAGGCGTTGTGAGCATAGCCATCAAAAGAGAAGCTCCAGGATTGCCTAACATGGTGACAGACCACTGATGCCAAAACTTTGAACCTTACTCTGGTTACTATCGTGCAGTAAGTCACACATAGTGCTTGAGTGCAAGGGCTTGCTTGTCTATGTCCTCCTCCTCTTTGCTCTTGGTTTGTGCCTTTTGCTTCTGCTGGGCATTTTTTTATAATAATTAGGTCTTACCCCTGTAAATTCTTGGATGTGGGAAAAAAGAGTAGCAGCAGTGGGGTAGATAAAACAGATTTCGGGATGGAAGATGTGTTTTGGATTTGTTTGTTTTTGTTTCATAGAGCTGTGACTGAATCCAAATGTTGTATAGAATAAAGATGCAGTAATTAAGAATATTGTTTACTTGTCTGTGAATTACGCAGACACTGATGGTCAAGCTTGTAAACTGATAGCTCTGGCTAAGTTAATTTTTGTTATAAATCTTACTGTGAATTGAAAAGTAAGAAGGACTGTGGTTTTGAGACTGAAGCAGAACAGCCATACAAAACGAATTTCCAGCTCCAAATAAAAAAGATGTACTAAGCGAGTGTTTTGTTACTAGATTTATGGAGGTAAGTTATCAGTCCAACCAGATGAAGGTTTTCAGTTTTTAAAATTCTGCTTTGTGTTGCTACCAAAACCGACCTGAAGCTTATGACTTGAATGCAAAATACTGAAATAATATTTTTGCCAATTTAATACTCTTCTCTTGTTTATACAGCCTGGGACCTCTGGTGAGTAAAGTGAAGGAGTATCAAGTGGAGACCATTGTAGATACCCTTTGTACAAACATGCTTTCAGATAAAGAACAGTTACGTGACATTTCAAGCATTGGTCTTAAAACAGTGATTGGAGAACTTCCCCCAGCTTCCAGTGGTAAGGCATTTTGTACTAAAGACTTTATGTAGTTTTATCATTTACTAATTAAAAAAAAATAAAGTTGTGAGTTTTAGGGAAGAGGATTCAGTTAATTTAGCATTGGAACTAGTTTCAGTTAGGGTAAAAACATGGCACAAATACCCTTTCAGTTTCTCTGACTATATTGCCAAATTTTACTAGTTGAACAATTTTTTTTTTTTTTTTTTTTTTTTTTTTAACTGAAGGATTGCATTAATGTGGAATACAAACTTAAGAGAATATGAACTTCAGTATAACAAGTTGTAAAAGCTTCTATTTTAATAATTGCCTGGTGGAGCACATCTAGGTTGCAGTAATAGCTAAATCTCATCTTGGTCTTTGGTTGATAATACACTTTAAAATTGATTACAACTCCTGTATTTTTCTTTAACCATCTGATTTCTTGTCTCTTTCTAGAAATTGTTTTGGGAAGTACCTTGTATTTCTGACAGTTGCCTGTTAAATTAGTGAAAATCTTACCTGCAGGTTTAAATGAAGACAGTCTTTCCTCTAAAAGAGACACTAATGTTGAACAGCTCAGTTAATAGCATTACTTTTTTACTCAAGTGCTTTTCACATATCATAGTGTAGGATATGAATGAGACTAGATAGTAATTAAAAAGGCTTTGGAAATTACATTTTTAGAGAGTGAGGTCCCTTGAATTAAAAAAAAACCCTGATTTTAATATCCTGTTTGAAAATTGACATGTAAATCTTGCTTCTATCAAGCAGCAGTGACATGCATAAGCCTTACATAAATAACTAATTTTAAGTAAGTTGTTTTAAGCTTTTACTCCTTTGTTTGCTTACACAAAACAAAAGAAGATTTTTGGGTGGAGGTAAAGCTCAAACAAAAATGTAGGCAAGTCTTTCAATATAATTAATATTCCTAATATAAAAATAATCAACATGTTATTTCTTGCTCCCAACTCAAACACAGATTCTTCTCTTTTTCTTAGCCTCCATGATAACACATTAGACTGTCCACTTGTTATATTTTAATTGTAATTGTACTTAAGAATGAGCCATTATATATATATATATATATATATATATATATAAAAACTAGATTTACTATAGGTTGGAATGGTATTAATTTCACATTGAAATTTGTAAAATGTGACTCAAAGAATTTCATGCAGGTGTACATGAGTACTAACTACTGGGCAGTCATTACCATGACAGGAGTTCCTTCTCATAATTACTTGAAACAATGTTAGACAATTAGAGGAAAGGGGAACTATGAAGTTGTAATAAAGACATTTTTACTTCTGTTGTAAAATACTTCAAATAGAAGTATTTTAAGTATTAGAAGATAGAAATTTTACTTCCTTTCTCAAATGTTTCACTAGTATTTCTGCTACTTAGTTTTTAAGTAGCCTCTTGTGCAAAATAATTTTATTTTGCTTTTTTTGCCATTAGGAGTAGCTCCATCTGCTTCTGTGCTTTTCCTTACCATATGGTTTATACATTTATTTTTACCTATAGTCCTTTCATTTATTGCTGTAGACTTGTGGCTTTCACTTTTCCATTGCTTGCTCTTCCAAAAGCAGTGTTCTGTTGTGTATTCCTTCTGGGACAAGAATCCCTCCTGCTTAGTATATTTGTACATAGTCTTTACAGCTCTAATGCAGAGCATACATGACATCAGTGGAGTGGCTGCTTAAGCTTGTTTTGTTGGTTGGAAAAATCTTCTTTTTGTAGATTCGGTTGCTTTCTGTCGTCACAAACATTATCTCTGGTTTTAAAAGCTGTATTCTTTTTAATATTATGGAAATGCTGAGGTTTTGTTGTGCTTTCAGGTTCTGCCTTAGCAGCTAATGTTTGCAAAAAGATCACAGGGCGTCTCACTAGTGCTATAGCCAAGCAGGAAGATGTGTCTGTTCAACTGGAGGCACTGGATATCATGGCTGATATGCTGAGCAGGTAAACATCCCTCTTTTAATATATTGATGAATGCTCATAAATACTACTTAAAGCTTGGACTTCAGTTTTCCAAATGTTAAAATTACGTTATTCAAAGTGATATGAAATAATATGGTAATATTACATGTACATGAAACTTAATTTAGAAAAAAAAAGTGAATATATTGAAGATAATTGGTTGATCAGTTACTATTTAATTTTCTGAGAACTGTAGTTTTAAGCTTATTTTAGTGCTTATTGTTTTGAAGGTATATTTTAAACTCATTTCTTCTTTTAACAAATTCTAAAACATGAAATTTTAAAGATTTGATTGGAATCTTTGTGATGTTTGGGGAATATTTGAAGGATTATTTTACAGTATATGAACAAAATTATCTAGATTCAATTGGTTTTGAGTTTGTGTTTTGTCTGTTTTAAGGCAAGGAGGACTGCTTGTTAACTTCCATCCTTCAATTCTGACCTGTCTGCTCCCCCAGCTGACCAGCCCAAGACTTGCTGTGAGGAAAAGAACCATCATTGCTCTTGGTCACCTGGTTATGAGTTGTGGCAATATGGTTTTTGTTGACCTCATTGAACATCTGTTGACAGAGCTGTCTAAAAATGATTCCATGTCAACAACTAGGACCTATATACAGTGTATTGCTGCTATCAGTAGGCAAGCAGGTCATAGAATAGGTAAGAAAAAAATATAAATTATCTTTTACTTTGAAGTTTTTCTGTGAGAGTAATTACTTAGCTATTTTTTTTCTCTTACCAGGCGAATATCTTGAGAAAATAATTCCTTTGGTTGTAAAGTTTTGTAATGTAGATGATGATGAACTACGAGAATACTGCATTCAAGCCTTTGAATCTTTTGTTAGGAGGTTAGTCATTCATGGGTACCTATTTCAGGCTTTCTTAAGATCTAACTGTGTCATTTGGTTGTAAGCTGTCAAGAGACAGCCTCCTTCACACAAAATACTCTTGCAAGCTTTGAGCTGGAACAGTTTCTATAACTCTGTCTTGTAACTTAACTCTTAAGCACTGTGTTATGTCTGTACTCTACAAACTTTCTACTGTGCCATTGCTACTTGTGCAAACAAGAGGTGGGAAGCATTCTAGTAATACTTGTCTCCAATAGTGGTGGTAAAAAATTGGTATCCAAAGGCATAAAAGTCCTTTGCAACCTTCCAAACTTGTAGATCCTGTTACAAAATGGCATTGCCCTTTCTAACCTTCCCTTTGAATTTCTATAGTTCAGAGGTATGCCTTGATGTTGTCTTGGCTACTCTCTCCAAAGTACAGTATGCAACATGAAATCTTTTAAGAATATTTTAGTACTTCAAAGTAATTTGACAGTGATTGTATTTTTATATTACACAGGTGTCCTAAAGAAGTTTATCCTCATGTATCTACTATTATAAACATTTGTCTTAAATATCTTACTTATGATCCTAATTACAATTATGATGATGAAGATGAAGATGAAAATGCTATGGATGCTGATGGTGGTGATGATGATGATCAAGGTATTTTCCCTTTTTGGTTTGGGGGAGAGGATGAGCTTTTGATCCTGCACCCATCTGAGAAAATTGGTATGGGTGGTAATACTCCTGAGTACCAGCATTTGAATGACTTGTGTACTTTCATTCAAATTTTGTACTTCTTTTAAACATGGCTAATGAACTCACTTCCTAGAATAAAAGTATAGGATGTTGATCACTAATTCTGAGAATGAACATAAAATACAAGACAAATATTTTAAAATACTTGAAAGGTGGAAAAAGGCAGAAGCATGTTGCATGACATAACTAAACTGAGAACATCAGTTAATGAATTGATAATACATATACAGCATGGGAAAGGCTTCTCACTACTTTCCACTATAATATATTGGTACGTAATGCATAAAATCAGGATAGATTGAAAATGACTCAGTATTTTTCGGTAGGATAGAAGTGTTTCAGACTGAAAGGCATAAGGTATTTTATTGTTAATATGGTGGCAAGCATTGCCAGATGCAAGCTTTGTGAAAACTTGGACACACAAGTAATCTGAACTGAGGGCGTAAAATTCTCATTACTTAAGGAAGGAGTGAGCCGCATAATTGCTTTAAGACCTGAAAAATCTATATTGCTTATTTTATACTTTTTGGGTTTTTTGGGGGAGGCTGTATAGTTTGATTTACTTCTAGAAAGAAGCAGACAGAATAATTTATTGAATCTTGATCAGCTAGTATTCACTGTTGCTTTGTTGTTTATGTCATGAATAAAGAAGAATATGCTTTAAATCAGTAGTCAGGCTGGAAATATGATGGGGAGCTCCTTTTCCTATTTTCAATTTAAATTAATATGTGTGGGAAACTAGTGTGAAAAAATTGGCTGAGAATTACAAGTTGAGCTGTTTAGAAGGCTTTTTATATGAATGGTTTTTAACGTAATTCTGAACCTATTTCTTCCTCTGTCTTATGCAAAGAACCCAACTTTTTAATTGTTTAAAAAGTGTGTTCTTTTTGATTGTTTAAAATAAAAGTTGATGCTTTGCTTGTCTAGATTTGAACATGTGCATAATTTATTTTTTCAAGGGAGTGATGATGAATATAGTGATGATGATGACATGAGCTGGAAAGTGAGGCGTGCAGCTGCTAAATGTCTGGATGCTGTGGTTAGCACACGACACGAAATGCTTCCAGAATTCTACAAAACTGTATCTCCTGCTTTAATAGCCAGATTCAAAGAACGTGAAGAGAATGTTAAAGCAGATGTTTTTCATGCATATCTTTCTCTTTTAAAACAAACTCGACCTGTGCAAAGTTGGCTTTGTGATCCTGATGCAATGGAACAAGGAGAGACACCTTTGACAATGCTTCAGAGTCAGGTTATTTGTAAAGATTTTTGTTATCTTTGAGAAGACATGTTGAAATTGCACCCTGTTCATAAGGATAGTTCATTCAATGTGCTTTATCATGCTTTCTTCATACACAGGTTACAGTTTATTCCTGTAGTACTAACATAGAGGGCAAGCTGGGTAAACTGGCCGAAAAAAATGCAGCAGTCTTAAAAACTGAAATTGATTCATTCATTTAATTTCAGTTGTTTACTCACCTGTAAAAGTTGCATGTCCTATGGCATTTAGCCAAATTGCCAAAGCAAAAGTTACTTTGTGCGTTCTGTATCCAGACATAAGCACTAATGATCAAGATAAAACTTGATCTGCTGCAACATATTTTATTTGCAGAATAGAAAGGATAATGCCGATAAACTTAATCAAAGTGAATTATTTAGGTGACTTTTCAGCTGTTGCTCTCTATAGTTTTATTAATGCAAATCACCTTTCAAAGCGAAATAATTTTTTTTTGTAAAGCAGTTATTTTGAATCTTCATTTCCCAATGTTTCTACAACTTCTCTAGTTCTGTAGAGAAATCGGTGTTAGGATGCACATATTTCTTTATATCCCCCCAGTGATCAATAACGAAAGAAATGCCAGCTATTGAATCAATTAACAGATTTGTGATGATTACAGGTTCCCAACATAGTTAAAGCCTTGCACAAACAGATGAAGGAGAAAAGTGTTAAGACTCGTCAGTGCTGCTTTAACATGCTGACTGAGCTAGTAAATGTGTTACCTGGAGCCCTAACACAGCATGTTCCTGTACTTGTACCAGGTATGAGAAACACAGCATTAACTTAAATACTTACTAATAAATGGTATGGGAAGTTCTGAAACATCAAAATATTGAAGTCCTGACGGTGCTTCTTGCAAAAGCTTTGAAGTATGGCTTCTGTTGAAATAAAATAGCAAAATAATCAGCTATTATGTATATCCATATAAATATTTTAGTCATATATTTACATTAATTTTGAAAAGAAGATTAAAGGTTTTTTCTTTTTTATTAAACAAAATAAGTTGATTTGATTCTTAATTACAAAATCAAACTGCCTTCTTTTCCATCTGAACAGAGAAAAATATTTTCCATAGTTTAGCTTTTAAAACTTAAAATGTTGAAATTTGAAGTATGGTGAAAAGTAAGGCTGGAAGTGTTAAAGGTTCAGAATTTCTTTATAATTAAGAAAATACATCATAAACCATTGAATGTCCCATGTCTTTTGATGGAGGAAGCTTAAAAGCTAATTGGTTGAATAAAGTCATGAAAGGAGTTTGGGAGCATTCAGAAAGATGGGGAGCCAGAAGGCGTAAATTCAGTATAGCTGCCTTCCTTTGGAAATTTTGAAGTGTTCTAGCAGACTATAAATACCTGCCCTAAAAATACATTTTTTGGTTTCTTCCAGGAATAATCTTTTCACTGAATGACAAATCAAGTTCTTCAAATCTGAAGATAGATGCTTTGTCCTGTTTGTATGTGATCCTCTGCAATCATTCTCCCCAAGTCTTTCATCCTCATGTTCAAGCATTGGTACCTCCAGTTGTAGCTTGTGTTGGTGACCCATTTTACAAGATAACATCAGAGGCACTTTTGGTTACCCAACAACTTGTAAAGGTTATTCGTCCTTTAGACCAGCCTACTTCCTTTGATGCTACTCCTTACATCAAAGATTTGTTTACTTGTACAATCAAGAGATTAAAGGCTGCTGACATTGATCAGGAGGTGAAAGAAAGAGCAATATCTTGCATGGGTCAAATAATTTGTAGCCTTGGTGACAGTCTAGGCACTGACCTGCCTAGTACACTTCAGATCTTTCTAGAGAGACTGAAGAATGAGATCACTCGGTTAACTACTGTGAAGGCAATGACATTGATTGCTGGTTCTCCTTTGAAGATAGATTTGAGACCAATCCTTGGGGAAGGAGTTCCTATTCTTGCTTCTTTTTTGAGAAAGAACCAGCGAGCTTTGAAGTTGGGCACTCTTTCTGCGCTAGATATTTTAATTAAGAATTACAGTGACAGCTTGACAGCTGCCATGATTGATGCAGTCCTGGATGAGCTTCCGCCTCTGATTAGTGAAAGTGACATGCATGTATCACAAATGGCCATCAGTTTTCTGACAACGCTGGCTAAAGTATATCCTTCCTCTCTGTCAAAGATTAGTGGCTCCATTCTCAATGAACTTATTGGGCTGGTAAGATCACCCCTACTTCAGGGTGGAGCACTTAGTGCCATGCTAGAATTTTTCCAAGCTTTGGTTGTGACTGGTACAAACAATTTAGGCTATATGGATTTACTGCGCATGTTAACAGGTCCAGTGTACTCACAGAGCACAGCACTTACTCACAAGCAGTCTTACTATTCTATTGCCAAATGTGTCGCTGCCCTTACTCGAGCCTGCCCTAAGGAAGGACCAGCTGTTGTAGGTCAGTTCATTCAAGATGTTAAGAACTCGAGGTCCACCGATTCCATTCGCCTTTTGGCTTTGCTTTCTCTTGGGGAAGTTGGGCATCACATTGACTTAAGTGGACAAATCGAGCTGAAGTCTGTAATACTGGAAGCATTCTCTTCTCCTAGTGAAGAAGTCAAGTCAGCGGCATCATACGCCTTAGGCAGTATTAGTGTTGGCAATCTTCCCGAGTATCTGCCATTTGTCCTACAAGAAATAACCAGTCAGCCTAAGAGGCAATACCTTCTTCTGCATTCCTTGAAAGAAATAATTAGCTCTGCATCAGTGATTGGTCTCAAACCATATGTTGAGAACATCTGGGCCTTACTCCTGAAACACTGTGAATGTGCAGAAGAGGGTACAAGGAATGTTGTTGCTGAATGCTTGGGCAAGCTTACGTTGATAGACCCAGAGACTCTGCTTCCACGACTCAAGGGGTACTTGGCATCAGGTGAGGAGTCGTAACGCATGTATGTGTTGAAGCAGATGGTTTTATGATACCTGTTAATAAATGGATCTAGTTTTTCAAATTACTTGCTTAAATGTTGTGTCTTGAAGTTTTGCTCCCCTCCTCCAACAATGGAAGGTTAAGGTTTTTTGTGTTTACTAGAAGTTGTTAGCCATACACAACAAGAATTACTTGTGTTCTGCTTTCAGAAATTATATTTCAGATGTTATGTTTTATGTTTAAGACAGAGCTATAAACTTGAAGGGGAAGGAGCATGGGCGACTAAGGGACAAATTAACAAACCAATTGCAACATTTTGATCTTTTGGTGTAAATTACTATAATCCTAATTTTCAAATAAGGATTCTGAAGTTTTTAAGAATTAGGAAAGATCTTTGTGGATAATTCAAAAATCAGTCTCATATCAAGAACTGTATTCAATGTGTTTTCTTCACGTGCTGCTGCTGTAAAGGGGAGAATTTTTTTTGTAGACCGATGTGTGATCATAAATAATCTGTTTTAATAGGCTTATTGCTCACATTATAAGGAGATAACATTACATGCTTATTACAATGTTATGGTATGTTTCCCCTATTTAAAATGTTCTATCCGTAGGCTTGAGTTACATATTGCATTGCTAGCAATAATGCAACAAGCGTTTCTTGTTTGCTGTTCTTAAGAGTATTAGATGTCTAAGAGGAATGAGTAGCATTGAGCATGATTTAGATTCTGTTGTTGTTCTATCTTGCATGTTCACACTTTTGTTTCATATTAGGGTCCTCATATGCTCGAAGCTCAGTGGTTACTGCTGTTAAGTTCACTATTTCTGATCATCCTCAACCCATAGACCCACTCTTGAAGAATTGCATAGGTAAGTACTCCACTTATACTGACAGCTTCTATGTTTTCAGGCAAGAGAGTTACATTTAAAATTTGTTCCTTGTGTTACCAGAAATAAATATTTTGAAGATACTAGAATTATCTGCTAATGATAACTGTTGGAAGAGTTACAGGATATTTCCATAGTATCCCATTATTTCTATTAACACTAATTTATTTGAATTCTGACCAGTAAAAATTGTGTCATTAAAAATTCTATGTATTGACTTTGTGATGGGCAATACAAGAAGCTATTGTTTTTAGTAGGATGGGATCCAAAAGCTGATTTCCTTTCCCATGTTTTTGCCAAATTATATCATTTTAATGTAGTAAGATGTACTATATTTACCAAGAAGTGTGGTCTTGGAAATATTTCACATTCAGTCACTTAAAACCTGTATGTTTGTGTGAATTATTCTGAGTATTACCACGTTTTGAATTGTAAATATAGGTTGTTATGATTATGTAATGCTTGTAGTCTGAAAGCATTTGGAATTTTATGTATTTTTATACAGGAATAAGGTAATCAGCACATTCAGTGTAACATCAGTATGACAAAGACTTTTTCAATGCTGTAGCTTTTTTAAATTTCATATTTGTATAATAAAGTATTGTAGATTTTTTTTAAGATGATATGTATGTTTTATGCTTGGTTAATTACGCGTCTAAAGATCTGCAAAAATTGTCTATGCTTCTTAACCTAATAGGAGGGGAAAGATTTATGTTTAAAAGCATGAAGTTTTGTAAAGAGCAAGGTTTTTATTTATAGGGAAATGAAGTCAGTTTACTGTGTGTTATTTTCATCACTAAGCTTTTTTGGTTTTTAAGTAATATATTCAAGAATGATGCTTGTAGGCTTTTCCCCCCTCCCACTGAAGCTGCCTTGCCCCTTTGGTTTCTGGAAATATTTCTTGATTATTCAATCAAAAAGCTATCAGAACCTAGTACTTTAAAAATCTCAGTCATTTTGAGTGTTGTTACCCAGTTTTTTGGTGGGTGTAAGAGTCACTTTGTTTTTATACCTTGTTGGTTTTCTCCTTAGAAAATGTTCATTCCTCATGGAAGTTGCTGCAACAACTTCACAAACATTGAGGATATTTTCATGCAGTCATTTATTTTAACAAGGTTGTGTTTTAGAAGTATAGAAAAATGTAATTTAAAAATGCCCAAAGGTAGGGGGCCATGGGAGAGGTGGTGCTATGTTAATATATACTGAGTAGGCCAATTTTATAGTAATTTAGGTATTTTCAGAATATGCCAATTTGAGGGTTAAAAAATCAGTATGTCGGTAGTTTCCTTAAGAGGTGTTCTGGAACTCCTGACCTGCAGAAATTGAAATTGGTTTACTAGTGCATATTTTGAGAGAATTTTAATAAATGGAGAAAATGAAAGGTTAAATGTAATTGTCATTAATTTATATGAAAAGAAAGTTTATATGTCATTGTGATGGCTGTTTATTTTGATGGTGATACTGTTTCATTATATGAAGTACTATATAACAATTATATTAATACTTTTCTTATGATGATAATTAATCCTCTATTTCTGTAATCATGTTGAAATAGCAGGTGTCTGTTACATTAAAATAACTCCTGCACTAAATTTGTCATTTTGAAAGTTTAAAACTAAGCAAAAATATTTTAAAAATTGCAAATGTAAAAGATCCTCATAGGTTGCTTTCTTTCTGTATGTGATTGCAGGTGATTTTCTGAAAACTTTGGAGGACCCAGATCTCAATGTCAGGAGAGTAGCCCTAGTGACATTTAATTCAGCTGCCCACAATAAACCATCTTTGATAAGGGACCTCTTAGATACTGTGCTTCCTCATCTTTACAATGAAACAAAAGTCAGAAAGGAATTAATTAGGGAGGTAAGTGAACTGAGAAGACAATGCTAAATGTGTAAGTAGGTTATTTTTAAAAAGAAGTGTATCAACTTTTTTTTTTTATTCACTGACAGGTGGAAATGGGACCATTTAAGCACACAGTTGATGATGGGTTGGACATAAGGAAGGCAGCTTTTGAGTGCATGTATACTCTATTGGATAGCTGTTTGGATAGACTAGATATATTTGAATTCTTAAACCATGTTGAAGATGGTCTGAAGGATCACTATGATATCAAGGTTAGCTGTCATTTTTCTCTGTGAAAGCAGTGACTTCGTTAAAATATTTCAAATGGTGAATAGACTGAAATGGTAAAAATATTACTTCATATGCTTAAGTACTTCACTATATTTGCCATTTTCATTAAAGTGTGACTGTTCAAAAGGTTACACAGTATGGTGGGAAATATATCTCCATATATGTGCCAGGCATAACTGTTGTTGAATTGGGTTTTTTCCTCATCTTAGATGCTGACCTTTTTAATGCTGGTGAGACTGTCTACCCTTTGTCCGAGCGCGGTGCTGCAGAGATTGGACAGGCTTGTTGAACCTTTGCGTGCTACATGTACAACTAAGGTATTTCAGCTTATTTAAGTTCACTATTTTGTGTTTTCTTATAGAAATATGAATGAACTTCTGTTTAAAGAATACCTCTGTCCTGCTGCAGTGTTTCCTGAGTTACAGTTGATAAGCTGTAGTAGGCAGGATAATTAGATCAGAAATGAATGGATCTTTGTACGAGTGTTAAATTTATTTAAATTACAGATGGAGAGGTAGATTTTTAAGCTTCTTTTTAAAAATCCTCTGATCTTTGATGCATTTTCTTTTGTTCCTTAAAAATTCAGCTGGCACTTGGGCAATTTGTAAATCTCACTTCATTATAAATAGTGAAACTGGAATACTGAGAGTTTTTCTGACTTCTGATGATGATGTTGTTTCAGAGAAGCATTTGGCTGATGAAGGCAGTGCAAAGTAGTCCTTGTTTTGTTAGACTTTTTGTCTAGACTTCTGTTAGTTTTTGTCATTTACCCTACCTCTTCTTCATTTATATTAGAGGATTATTGGATCTTTGTAGTTTAGTCTCCTTCCATTCCTGCTTGGTCTTGATTCACCTGCATGCTCTTAAAGTCATTTATTGCCTGATTTACCTTGCTTTTCCATTACTCTAGTCTGTTATATTTCACATCATGAAAATTGACTGCCTTTAATTATAATTTATGTTTGTAGCACTGAAATATCATTGAGAATAATAACAGAAGGTTAAGCAGTTATTCCAATGAAGGTCAGCTTCTTCAAAAAGTTCTGTTCTCTGGAAGATGGGAGTACTGTGATATTAGTAGTTTAAAGTCATTTATTGACCTTGCTAGCTAAAGGTTGGCAGCTGTAGTTGCTTTGATTTGGTGATTGACTTGGCAGCTTACAACTTTTTTCTGCTTACCTTGCCGTGTTGAAGCTTCAATCCATTTGTAAACTGCTGGTAAAAATTCTGCTAAAAAGATATTTGGGGGTATTTTTTGTTTGGCTGTTTTTTTTAAAAGCGTAGATAATTTTGAGAGGAAATAGGTTTTTTTAAAGGTACTTCTTTAAAGATTGCTATAGAGGGAGAGTTGAGTAAAATTTCAAACATATTTTCATTTTTTCCGTAGGTAAAGGCAAACTCAGTGAAACAGGAGTTTGAAAAGCAAGATGAACTAAAACGATCTGCTATGAGAGCTGTAGCAGCACTTCTAACCATTCCAGAAGCAGAGAAGAGTCCATTAATGAGTGAATTTCAGTCACAGATAAGCTCTAACCCTGAGCTGGCAGCCATCTTTGAAAGTATCCAAAAGGATTCATCATCCACTAACTTGGAATCAATGGACACTAGTTAGATGTTTGTCTAATGGGGACCATTATGTTGAACCATATGATGCACTGAATTGACAGGTTATGAGTAAGAAACAGAAAAAGTATCTAATCTACACATTGTTCCACTTCATTTACCTTTATGGAGACAGTTGGCTTTTCCCATAATTGCTTTTCTAGCATTTATTCCAGAAATGTATTTCCATAGTCCAGAGTTTAACCACTCTTGTTTTAGTGGATTTGGCCACATTTGGGAATTAAAAAGTTGACTCATGGTGTATGGAAATAAATTCCAACATCCATTTGCCCTGTAATGTTTAGGATTAAAATGTCGAAATTTTGTGACCATGATTTTTTTTTCTTTTAGTCATTCTTTCTACTTGTAAACAAAATGGGGGGAGGTGGGAATCAAGTGTCCAGGTGCACCATGTTTTTTGTATAACTTTTTATTCTTTTTTTGTTTCAGCTTCATAAATTGGTTTGGCTGGCAGATTAATTATGTGTAAGATTTATTACATTAAAAAGAGAGTTTGGGCACAGTTCAAAAAGAGCAGACATAAATGTCATTTTTACAGATGTGGGGATTAGAAAACCAATATCCCTGTTGTGCACACTAATTTTGCATGAGCAAGTTTACAAATATATATTGTCTGTAAAACAGCATGTGCAGTTTATTCGTAATGCAAGTTAAAATAAGTTCTACTGTATCAGTGCAGTTTTCAGGTATTTTGACATACAGGCCATTCATACAGGAAGGGATGAATGAATGTTTATTGTCGTAACCTGGCTTTTTAAAATGCCAGTAATATGACCCTGCAGATACTATTACAGTAAACATCATGATTTCTGCAGTTTTCATGGGTTTTCATTACCAAAGACTGAATCCACTGGAATTAAGGGGGACAAACCATAAAATTGGAAGGAAACAAGATAGAGGTAAAATAAGCAGAGAAAACAAGAGTTGCTCAGTGGTTCCTGAACTCAGCACTCAACTTTGCTTTTATTATAAAAGTGTGAAAGAAGTTTCTTCAGTGAATTCTTTCTCCTATTCTTCACCTGACAGCTTTTGTTAAGGCACTAATGTACGGTGTTGCCTAGACAGGTGTTGCCAGACCATCATTTTGTTCTGGCATGTGGCACCACCAGGAGGCTGCAATACTTCAAGTGCCATACAGTATTCTGGTGAGACAGGAAATGGCCAAAAGGCTGGAGAGAGATAGAGATCAAACAGAAGAAACCATTCTTCTGTGGGTATGCTGAGGTAATTTAGAAATGGACCAGAAGTGGATAGCTGGCAGTCCCACAATGAACTGGATTTGGGAATTTAATAACAAAAAGATCAGGGACCACTGCCTCATTTCTTGTTTAATGCAACTGCTTAGTTGTCTTTTTTTTTTCTGAAGTCAGATATGAATTTGAATTTTTTTAGTTAACTGGTCTTTTTTAGCTAGTTTGATATTTTGGAAACCTGTTACGTGGGTACGTGGCATAAGCTCCTACGGGACTGAAAAAGCATTCATTTTTATGACCTTAGAGACAGTTTCCTGTGAGCATTGGGGCTTGGGGGCAAAATCTTCACCTTACATGCTTGCAGCTTGGGAAAAGCAAAGGAGATATTGGTACATTTTACTTTAATAGAAGGACCTGAACAAAGAAGTCTTATGAACTCATTCAATAGTAACAATTCTAATGCTGTAGAAATTTTTGAAAATGTAGCTTTCTCTGTCTCCAAAGTCTTCATACTAATGTAACAATTGTCTTCTAGAAGTAGAAATAAATGAGATTAAACATACCAACATATCTAAATGTCATGAAAAGGATTGGGATGACTAGAGAGAAACCATACAGTAGAAGAAGCACTGTGAATTAGGTATATGTTATCTTACTGTATAAATCATCTACTTTAATTGGAGCAATATACAGGCCTCCTAATTAAGAATCTGTTGTTCTAATTAGTTGTCATACTAATCTTTGAACTTTTTGCATTAACTTTTCAAAGTATATTAAAATATTTTATAGATCTAAAGTTAGATGTGAGAATGGTATGATAAACATGAACTGTGAGGCTAAAATAGGAAAAGGGAGTAGGTGACAATGGTAAGTGAACAGAATATTTGTAGTTGAGAGATCTGTGTGTGCTTATGCACTACCATAACAAACACCTGATGTGGTGGAGGCAGATCATCTTCACTTTGTTTTACAGTACTTTACAGTGGATCAAGCTTAAGGACAGAAGGGAAAGTTGAGCTCTGTTACATTGTGAATGCTTTCTTGCAGAAGAGTAATCTTCATTTTGACCACTGACAAAGCAGGTGGGAACATAAGAACTAAGTCTTCCCTGTAAATTGCAAAAATTCTGAGTGTGATTGTCTCCATGTAGCAATTAGTTATTTTGGTGATGTGGGAAGACTAACTCATAAAGATTGTAGCTACACCATAATTACTGAGATAATTTATCCGTGTACCAAAATCTAGCCATGTTAGGTTTTGAAATTCCACTCAATTTCACTGGATCACTAGATTGAAGGTTTTCTTTTGTTTTCCGTCTGTATATCCAAGTACTGGTATAAATCTGGTGTGTTTATGCTTTTAGATCAATTACATTCATGTAATTCTGTTAAAGAAGATGTCAGGAATACCTGTAGCTGTTTTTTAAATGCTAAGTATTTGAAACTGAAATAGGAAATTTCTCTCACTAAAACAAAACCAGCATTCTGAAAGGCTGCTCATAGGATGTTTGGTAAAATTAGAACTTTCTCTAGTATTTTTCATCACTTTGCACACAGACAATTGAGACCAATTAACAAGCTTGTGCATAATAGAAAAATGGTTGGCCAGTCCTCACATTGTAGGTTTTTGGGTTAAAATATTTTTGTATCTCAAAAATACTTCATGCTCTGTTTTTCCGTGAAAGAACTCGCCATCCTTATAAGAGTTTTTTTCTAAAATTATAAATTGAAACCTACGAATACTTCAAGAATGCTGCACTTCAATCATGTAAATTTATTTTTTATATGATTTTCCTTCAAAGTATGGCATCTAATATAGCAGTTGACAAAATAAAGAGAGCTGTACTACTTCCAGTTGTATTTTTATAAGGTGTACAAAGCAGCACATAGCCATGTAAACAGCATTGCTTCCCTCAAATGAAGGATTATATTTAAATTTCATCAACTCGAAGATAGGAATTAAAAATCCATATCTGCTTCTGTTGTATTTGCTTTAACAGATGTTCTCAATAATGAGGCTGGAACAAGTTCACCCTGCACTGGTGGACTTAGTAGTAGGAATTTAGCAACTGTTCTCATACTTACTGGTACTTCTTGTCCATTACCTCCACTTTTAAAAGCAAAGTAACATGTGGCCTTGGATGTGTGTGTGTGAGTTGTTTTTATTTTGTGAGTCCTGATCATTCTGACTGAAATAATATTTGTTTCTGCCAAACAGTTAAACTTGCAGCCTCTGGGTTTTATTTCCCTGTTGCTCTAAACTTCAGATAAAATGTCTATTTTGTTGTTGCTGTTCTTAAAATTAATTCTGAAAAAATGAAAAATACTAGTCAGTTTATTACTTTTTTTTTTCCCCCCTCTTTGATTCCTCCTTGCTATGAGATGGGAAGATTTGAGTGCTGCACTACTGAACATGAGCAGGTAGAAATTCTGGCAGAAAGTGTTGCTCCCTGCCCTAGAAGATCTCTTGGGTATATAACTCTCACATTAAAATCCACCTTCTTCATCAGTATCCATTTATAATTTTTCATTGTATTTGAGTTTGGGGAGAGAGTTCTTAAGAGTAATGAAGTAAATTAATCTTCCATGAGCAGTGAAAATGCTTAACACTATCTAGGGACAAAACAAAATTAGGTATTCCACAGAATTCCATGGAATGTGGCTTCATGGAAATCTTTCTCCTGCCCTTCAGTTTCAAAATGCTCACACTGTATTGAATGATCTAAAGCTCTAGCCCAGCTTGCCAGTAAGGTGTTTTGAATTGTAACAGCTGAATTCTGCCTACTGATGGAATGTATGGTAGGGGCTACTTCGATTCTTTTCTCTCCACAGCTGGCAATTTTGAAGTGTTAGTCACATTTGACAGAAGGGGAAAAAAAATTTGGATTTCCCATCATCAACTCCTTTTCAAAGTCTAAGAACATTACCATATTTTTTTTCCAAATATGGAGATGATCAAATGAATCTCTTTAAAGAGGAATATTCTAAACTAAAGTTACTGAGTTCTACGGAGTTCTTGTTTGTCCTAATACAGTAGGCTGAAAATCCATGACTCTGGTTTGAAATGTGACTTGTTTGCAAAAACCATCTTATCATCAAAATTAAAGTGAGGAACAGAAGATGCAGATGGACAGCAATGGTTGATTTTAATACCTTGGCAGGGGGCAGCCAAAATGAAATACGAAACTCTGCTGCTTTTGCTTTTGGTACCAGTTTGGGCATATGAAGTGGGTTGAATTCAACTCTAATAAAATCGTAGAATATGTGTATCTCCAGGTAGCCAATATAAAGATTAAAAAGGCATTTGACATGGAAGGTTATACACTGTTCTGACAGTGACCTTGCCTTAGCTGTAGGTAATTTTCTAGGGAGATGACTAATTATTTTTTCAGTTCTTCACTCCGAACTTTTGAAAAAAAGAGAAAAAAACCCACAATTGTGTAATTTTGTAGTGGTGTTGGTATTTGATTTCTGAATGTGAATTCATTTGAGTGGCTTTCAGCCTGGTGTATCCAGTCATTCTGTGGTTGTACCAGATAAATAGAGAGGTTATTTCTACATGGAGAAAACATTTGAATGGTTTGAACACTTGTATTAAAGTTGAAACAGTTGGATTCATGAAGGGCCATGTAAAGACAAAAAATTTTCTGAAATAGTAAAAATTTCTGATTGTCTATGAATTACTTTTTTCAGGCCTGTTAGGTGGCTGAACATGGCTGGTTCAGGAAACTTAAAATGAGGATGAAGGCAGGCTATTACATAAAAAGGTGAATCTGCATTCTAGTGCTGTTTGGCAAATGTTTTGTATTTGTTGGTCTATTTTTCTTAATACTGGTGTCACTAGGCATTTATTGTTGCAAAACTGCATAGCTTAGCTGTCAACACAATAATTGACATGTAACCCAAGTTGTCTTTGTCACAGGGATTGGAAAGAGTGCAAAAAAAGTTTGGCAACAGGCTGGGATTTTTTTGTTGTATGTCAGCACATGGAAGGGTGAGAAAATAAAAGGTCCATTGGCAGGTTCAGGTACTTCTATAGATGGAGTTCAAGAAGAGCACTGCAGAGTATAATGAGCATTCTTTGGTCAAAGTATTCTTCGTTTGCTGTCCTGAAGTGCATACCAGGAACAAACAAATTCTAATATGACTGGCCAAATAGACCTGGTAATATCCTGCACATCTGTGAGATAAGACCTCCCAGCTGAGAGAACAAATGTCTCCTGGAAACTCACAGAAGAGAATCAGACCTGTTGGAAAGAATCCCCAAAGGTTGCCATTGCAATATGGATGTTATTTCATATGCTTTTAGCTACATCATGTAGGAGAGGTATGTTCTGTACTGCAGAAGGAAGAGAACTTGGGAGCTTATTTCACAATGTGCTTCCGAGCCCAGGTGCAGTGAGGGCCCATAGTTGTGTGTAGTGTGAATGCTGAGCAGAATATGCTGTTGTGAAATGGGGATGATGTGGTGGAGAAAAAGTCTGTCATGTCATCATTCAGTTCATATTTCAATGGGTCATTAAGTGGAAGTACAGAAGCTTTGTTTTGCTTGAGGTAGCAGAGTAATGCTCATTTGCAGGTCTGTCCAGTTCGTTGCAAGGGTGCAATACTCTACTTTTTACATGTATTTTTAATTGTAATTTTATTAAGTGCACAATTGCATTCCAAGAGAAGGTTTGTCCTAAAAATTAGCTTAATGGATCTTCTTTTGGAGAATTCACCTCATTATAATTTTTAAAAATTCCTCTGGCAGCAATTAGTAGCTGAAACTAGGATTGAATATTTTTAATAATTCAAATAAATCTATTTCCAAGGAGGAACCTTAAAATGCTGCTATAGCATCTAATGAAGTAAAGCAAACAACCATAATGCACAGTTTTCAGGGTCAGCTGAAAGATTCTGCAGTAATCAAGTCAGATTTTCTTCCTATCTCCCGCCTTCAGAAGTGCTGAAGAGAAAGTGGGAGAGTATTTGTCTATGTTCATCTCCTTTATTTGAGTTTCAGCATGGTCTAGTGAATAAATATTATTTTAAATCAAGAATGCTTATACTGCTTTTTTAAAATAAAAAATACACTATTTGCAGACTTACTTAGCAACCTGTTTCAGTTAGCTTCAAAGGACACCACTTCTCTCATTTCAGAAAGTTACCTGCCAGTTTTTTAAAGTACAGCAATGCTTGGAACTTATCAAGGAGCAATCTTTCTGGATAGTGCTTTGAAAAAGCAAAAAATATAATACAAGATTTAAGTATTCATTTGCAGAGTTAGCCTTAAATGTCACAATGTTTTTTCTGAGCTTCTGTACTGTTTGTTTACAAGAGAAATGTTCCAACACATGCACTTTAGGATTGTAAACAGATTATGTCTCTTATTGTCAATGTTTGTTTGCTTTAGGTCACTACAAAACCCAGTGTTGCTTGCCTTGTTTAAATCTTGCATACTTTTCTGCAGTTTTGTTCAGATTTCAGCCTATAGCAATAAAAACACATTCTACCATGAACAGATGTTAGAGAAACACAGAAGCCCTAGGAAATGTCTGAGGTCTGCATGCAGAATAGTATGTTTGACTACAAAGATGTCATATGTAATGCACTCCATTTTGAAGACCAGCTATTTCTTTGACAAAGTAGTGGAAATAGGTTTATTAAAAGTACAGTATCTGAGAACAACATCAGACGCTTCTTTGATAAATCTGTTCTTACAGCTGCTTGATCGTGTGGCTGAAGAAAAGGCTATTCACTGTGAAGGCTGTCTGCACAGCTCATCAGTGGCCTTTGCCAAAGGAAGATCCAGCTGTTTCTGCCTGCCTGCGCCAGTAAATATGCTATCCTATGCTGATGAATGCAGCACAGTGCTGTAGATTTTTTTTGTGCTCAAAAGCAAGATGATGTGTTGTGTATAGGGTATTCCTGTAACCCCAAGTTACCCTTTTGACTGGGGTTTTTGAATAAAATTTAAGTGCACTGGTATTTTTCTGCAGGGAGCCATGATGCCCAAGAATATTGTATTACATTGCTTAGATCATAAAAATCACTATATTTTTTTCTTTTTGCATTTTTTCATAAAGAGTTTTAAATATCAAGCCCTGAAGCCTTTTAATGAAAGAAAAGTGTTTTAAGTAACTAAGAGGTTTTTTTGTTTCTTCTGTCCTGGAAACAACTATTATTTCTTCTTGATAATGCCAGTAGTAACCCCAGGCTGATAAAGTATATGCTTTATGCCCTATAACGACGTTTTCAGAAGCTCCATTAATATAGCAGAGTGCCTAAGACTATTAATAGCGCTTATAGCTGCAAGATTAAAATACCTGCTTGCTAGTAATTCTTGATTAATGTCTTCTGTTTGTTCAAGTGGCTCTCTAACACTTTAAAATCTCCACTAAGTATCTGTGCATATGTGTGCACATATATCTGAGAATGAATGAGTCTTTCTGGGGGTTCCATCTTTCAGTGTTTTAATTTTTTGAAGTTACTGTTCCCCCCAGAAGATCAGCATTGCATTTGTAGAAATTACATCAATCATCTGATTAAAAGGACAATTATTTGGTATTTTTCCAATGCTAAGTGTTAAACCATTTAGTAATGTTTTATTTTTTTAAAAAGCTAAAATTAACTCTGACAATGGCCTTTTTTTATGTGAAAGTGGTTTTATTGGTAATAGTTTCGCAGTGTTTTTGCAAAGCAGTGAAACACAAATCTAAAAAAAAAAAATGTTGGAGGTATTTTGATTTCATCATGGGGTGTTATTAAACTTTTGGACCTTGGATTTTATGCCCTCTGACCAAAAGGCATATGTACCTCTTGGACCAGAAACCCTTTCATTTTTATTTGAACCAGTGAATGGCCAGATCTGTTTGAGCAGGCTTGTGCTCTTCTAGTGCTGATTCTATAAGAATAAATCTCGTGTTGCCTCTTAAAAGGTGAGTATGAGCTAAAATCAACCTCTCCATTCCTTCCCAGTGCTCATTATTGCAGTATAGCTACTAAGAAAAAAAAAGGTCAGCAGTTCCTTGTTTTGCCTATCCAGTTGCTTCAGGTAGGCGCACTGGCAGAATCTATTGTGTAAGCTGGTTCTGTGGGCACAGTGAAATGGAAGATTTCAGGAGCAGTTGCAACAAGTTGTGTTCTTCCAGGAGATGGCGCTGTAACCTCATTAACAAACACCAATCAATCGGGGAGAACCAGCGAGATTTCTTCACAGATGAAAAATTGCAGGTATTTGAAGAATGGATTTGAAATGGATCTAGTGAATTTTATTTTTTTTGACAAGCTACTGAAGCTTTCTGAGCCGTTAAGACTGGCTTGCTTCAAAGTTCAGTCCTTTGCAAGCTATTTCTAAGGTTCAGTTCTGTAGTGTAAATTTTGTCAAAGTTTGTGCAGGTGTATGGCCACCAGGCAATGCTCCTGTAGCCTGATGTTTGCTGGTGGTCCAGACTGGATAGCTGGCTACTGCTGCAAGGAGTGCAGTAAATCCCTGGGCCCCTCTAGCTGAGTTACATGGCTGAAAAAGCAGATTTCGTAGCATGGTTCCATATTTTCTTTCTACCTTGCTAATGATTTCCCTTCTTACAGGCTTTCAGCAGTCAGCTGTAATGGAATGGTGACTCTCAACATGAGCAACCTCACAAAACTAGGTTTTGGATTCTGGTGAGCAGATGGATGTGTCAGTAGTGATTGCCTTCCCCTGAATGAGTGCATTCACTTCTTAAGTGGTAAAATTTAAGTGTTTGGGCAACAGCACACTGACTTACTTTGCACATCTGGAGTTGAAAAAAGAGAGGATTTTTAATTTATATTTCTAATCTAAGTTGCCCTGGTAACCAAAACCTTTTTTTTTTTTTTTTTTTGTAATTTTTAAATTTTCAATTTTTTTTAAATTAAATTTTAAAATACTGTTTTACAATTTGACCATAAATGAAACAAAATATGCAACAAGACCCCAATTCCAAAGGTAATATTTTTTTAGAATACTGAACTGGGGTTTCTGTTTCGGAAAAACTGACCAAAAGGGAGGAAAACTAGTAATCTAGTACCAACTATATGTGATTCTAATGAACCACAACTTGTACCATAATTGTAAGAAAAGCTGGGGAAGGTAACTGCCCAGCAGTTGTTCCTGGAGTTGTCTGTGCAAGCCCACAGCAGCTTCAGGACCTCGCAAACTCTTTTGAGGTGGTTTTGGCAGACCTGCACTTCATGCTGCAAGTCCTGAAATAAATGCTGCTGTATCAGATGCTCTTAGGGATAGGATTCTACAAAAGTCAAAACATAAAATTATTTTATTTGAAATATACAAATACAAATGTGTGGATAAAAAAAACCAAACAAAAATCTGATAGAACCTATAAATCTCTGTACTTGGTGCTGAGCACTGAAAAGGAAGTGATTAGTGTTTTAAATGATCTGTCCATACTGCAGTAACTGAGCAGAAATTACTGAAGATGGAGGCTTGCTTTCTGCTCCAGGCAGCAGTAGAGGCAGAAAGAAAGCTGTCAAATCCAGTGAGCACAAACACTGACCAAAACACATCCTTGCAGGTGTTCTTCTCAGCCACTGCTATGAGAGATAGCAGAATTTGGATGTCTAGCTGGCACTCGTTTTATCTCACTTGTAACCATTTTTGTATTTTCAGTGTTGCAGGGGGTTTTGTTTTATTTGTTTACTTTTAATTTCAGCCATTATCCTGGTCCTCAAGCCCTCAGAGCAGAGCTTTTCTCTTAGGTGCCTACTGCTCACACCAGCACCAGACCAATTAAAAATCCTGGATGCCTTTATTGTCTCACTGAGGAGTATGTTTTGTCCAAGGATAGTACAATGTCTATCATCACACTGCATTGGTGTTGTAAAGGACTTCTGGTTAGGGTCCTGTTAATGGGGAAAAAAGGCAGAGTATTGGGCATTGAACTCAGCTGTCAGGGAAAACTGCAGAGACATGGCTGTGGACTCACTTCTCACTGCCTATTCCCAGCTAGGGTCCTGAGTACATTTTGCCCCTTCCCATCACAGTTTCATTGTTAGTTTCCAAGTATCTTGAAGGAGTTCGTTCCTTCTCAGTCAAGGAGCTCTTGAGAGAGAAGGTCTCATACCAAAAAGGACTCGTTTGGTGAGTTGAAGTAGATTCTGATTTTCTAACTCATCCAGCTCTCCTTGCTATTTTGCACACTTGCTTAAGCTCAACAAGCCTGTGCTCCTCCATGGCTTCCCCCGTGATGCTCAGAGCATACAATATGCCATCAGCCTCCTGGTTTTGTTTGGAACTTCCTGTTCAGTTCAGCACTGTTTGTTCACAGCTGTTCCCCTGCAGAGGGATTCCTTCCCTCAGCAGGATCTAAATTCGTCACTCTTCTGCTGACTCAGTCTCTTTGAGCCCAGAACTGTCGCTGGTATTCCTTTACAATGTTCTAAGCAGAAGTACATGGTGTCTTGGCCTCTGTGGCAGATCAGCAGAGTTTCCTCATCTGATAGGATGTGTCTCTGATCTACCTAGTTTTTCTGAATTTCACCTAAATTGAGGGTTTCATTCACTGAGTGGTTTCTCCTGCCAAGTACAATGCAGGGAGCAACTTCAATTTCTGTCTCTGAAAAACAGCTTCAGAATGAAACTGAAACAAAATTTGTGAAGATTTTGAAGATGATACAGTTAAAAATTTGTTTATTCTCATGTGTATGGAAACCAGGCTCTGTGTGTTTGCTTAGGGACTAAATGTAATAAAACTCAGTGCTAATCTGCCCAAACACTACAGCTGAAAAACTGCTGAAGAAAATGGCAGCTTGGGTACCTGAGGGAAAAAAAGGAAAGGAAAACTAGCTTTTGTATGCATTTCAAAACTCAAGTTATAAATACACTCTTAAGTTGACCTGCTGCCTGGATGTGCTAATGCTCCAATTGTTTAAGCTGCCCTCAGAACTTGCTGGTTTTTCCAGAACCTAGTTTCAACTACAAGTTTTGCCTTACAGGAACAGCCTGGATTTAAAGCATCAAAATTATATGAATTTACTAAGATGGTGACAATTCTTTTTGTATTAACACCTTGTCAAGGATGACTCTTACAGTGCTCTCAGAGTAAAAAATACCAACTGAAATTTTATCTTAGTTAAAACAAAATTAAAGTCAGTTTGACAGAACTGTCTTTTTCTCATTCATAAAGTGATGCTCTAAATATCATCCCTTTGTCAGAAGATGAGGGAGGCAAGGGGTGCCGCCACTGCTCCCAGACATGCCTTAACTGGAAAGGAAAACTGGAACATCCTGAGGCTTGAGAAATTTCAAAAAGGAGAAAGATATTTTTTAAAGCATACACTACTTGACTACTCAGTACTTATTATGGAACAGTTTTGTGCTAATTAGCATGTGTATGCAGTTTCTGGAAGAACCAAAGCATATAAAACTGCAGAGAATGTCATAAAACTGACATGCTTGAGTGCTCTCAGCTATCAAGAAGTGAATGGGTAATTTTAGATGCACAAGCAAGCAATGAGGAGCTTTTTTTCAGGCCTCAAATGTACCCCTGTGTGTGGAGGTCCAATATGATATGGCAAATATTGGAGTAAGGATAAATTGTCCATTTAAAACCCCCCTGTATCTAGCTGACAAAGCAAAAACTCACTAAGTTCATGTAATGTTAAAAGTCAATGAGAAGAAAATGTTTGAGATTTAAATTTTTATCTCATGATTGAAATTCAGTTGGAAACAGTTTGGTGCTGCTGGTTAGACCACTACAATAGACTGCAATTCAGCTAGGAGCTGAATGGAATAAACACAAGGGCTGGTTTGGTTGTACATTTACAGGCTTTCAGCTCCATTGCTCTACCAATAGGAAAAGTAAATACCAGACCTGCCATGTCTGTCCATGTCTTCCTCACACTGGGGAGCTCGGGACTGGATGCGGCACTCCAGGTGTGTCTCACCAGGACGGGCAGAAGGGAAGCCCCTGCCCGGCTGGCAGGGCTGTGCCTGATGCAGCCCAGGAGGCTGTTGGCCTTCTTGGCCACCAGGACACATTGCTGCCTCCTGCTCAGCTTGGTGTCCATCAGCACACACAGGAACTTTTCTGGCAATGTTTCCCTTTATGTGGTTAGAAGTGAAAATGGGCTGCCCTGTCCAGAATTAAATTCCGTGCAAGTAATGGCAAAACTGAAAGAATCATGTTCTATGCCAAAATCAAAGATAACAATTTGTTCTTCAATGTAAATGGAAATATTGATTAGTTGAGATACTGCTGCACTTTTCCTTGCTAAGTTTTTCGCTGCTCTCTTAATTTCCAAAAAAGAAATCCTGCAATCGCAGGCACTAGTGAGAGAATCAACTTCATCTTGTGGAGCTCTAGTGTGGTTTTGTTCTTTCTTTAACTTTCACTAGTCTAAAATGAAACTGTAGATTAATCTGAGGTAAGTTTCCCTCAAGGTGCCTTATTAGAGCTGTTCCACTTTGTTTAAATGCTCTTGTTTAGGTAAAAATGCCAGAAAAAGTGTACTTCCTTGAGGATGCTGGGTCAGGCACACTGGACTCCTGAAGCAGGATGTGTGGGCGGGAGGGCTTTCCACACTCCACCTGTGCTCCTTATGGCCAACAGCAGCTTCACTACACCCCTAAACTTCATTAATTTCACTTGAAGTAATAGCTAGCCCACAGGTTAACATGAATGCTCCAGGAATACTGTGGTCATTGCTGGCTCTTTGCAGAAAGAAGCTGTTGCATCGTTTCCAGCAATGTTTGTGTCTGTCTTAGGCAAGAAGGTTGCTCCTTTCATACTTTAGCTTTGGGGACTCTGTCACATTTTATTTGAAAATTGTCTTCTTGCCAGCCAGGCACAGAGGCCACATCACTTGCATGGGGGGGCTGACAACAGTTAGATAAAGAAAAGTGTAGGCTGATCCAAACTGGTATCACTTCCACCACAAAATGGGGCAAATTCTTACAACAGTCACTCTTATAAACATTTTTATCTCAATGTTCAGTTACACAAAAGTTATCTGTGTTCCTTCTGCTGAGTTTAATCCTGTTACAATTACTGGGATTGGGATAATGGTTTCATTATTTTACTTTGCTTCTCCAAGCCTTCATAATGGAGCAATTAATTTTAAGATGTGCATTTTGCAGAAAGAATGAAGAACTGGTACTATGAAAAATATGACCAGACAACACGACTTTTATATCTGCTGAAAGAGCCTGAAAATGTCCTATAATTAACAGCTTCTTGAGGTGCTGCATCAAGTCAAAAGCTATTGTTAAAATTAATTCAAGTGTTGGCAAAGCCATGGGGATTCTGTACTGCAGCAGATAAAGCAGGATAGTAGAATATAATCAAAGATTTCTATTGTAGTATAAATGACTGCAGCAGTGCACAGTGATCCATGTTGCAACCCAGACCTTTAGAGTAGCTGAGTCAAAATTTCTCTTAGATGTTTTAATTTGAGATTTTGATTAATAACTTTGGAACATTAAGAACAGACAGAATAGATCTGATACTACCATGAATGAAGAAAAACTCATTTAGGTATATAATTGCATTTATCGAATTGTAGTGTGCTTCAAGTGAAAGTGCTTTTTCCAAAAGTGCAAATTCTGTATTTTATTGAAAAGTAGTTGAATTATTTCCATTGAACTTACTGTTGGATCAGTCACTACATTTAGAGGAACAGTTGTAAAGACCATTATACCTCAAGGAAATCAGTGTAATGCTCAGCTGGTTCTAAATAACAGTGGTTGAGAACTATCATAACAAAAAACCCCATAAACACAATTTTCACAATTTTCACTTGTAGAGTTTTACATATTTCTTGTCACACACTGCTACAGTCTCTGCTATATCCTGTGGTTTTGTTTAGGAGAATCACAGAAATATTTAGGTTGGTAAAGACTGCTAAAATCCCAAATCCAGCTGTTAACCCATCACTTCCATGTTCACCACTAAATAATGTCTCTAACTGACACACCCATGTGCCTTTTGAACATATCCTGGGATGGAGAATGCCTGGGCAGCATGTTCCAATATTTGGCCACCCTTTCAGTGAAGAGTTTTTTCTTAATATCCCACCTAAATCTCCCCTGGTGCAACAGGGAGGCCACTTCCTCTTACAGAATTTGCAGATGTGATGGCACACTGGAAATGGAATATTTGAAAGGCTGTAAATCTTTCTATTTCTTGGTTCTCTTTGTAGCTGCAATTCTGAATTATTTTTTTATCTGGTTCCATTAAAGATTTTGTAGCAAGCTAAGCATGTTGGAAAATCCCTGTCCCCCAGTGGTAAACTGGTCAGCTAACTGTACATTTTGCCATAGCTGAAGTCTGCTGCCTCATCTCAGCAATGGGAAAGCTTTTGTAAATCAATATCACTCTGAATTTTAAGAACACTTTGACAGAGCAGGTAGTTTTTTACTGCTGTACAAAAAGTGATTGGTTTCTACAAATATAATGCTATTTTTCTGTAGCATTAGGTGAAAAAATGTAAAGGGATAAAGCAGAATTTTGAAAAGGAAGGTCACTGAGAACGAAAGGTCAGGAAAACCATGATATCTTCTAACAAAGCCTGCAAGTGGTCATTCTGCAGTAATGTTTTGCTGCTGTACATGAACACATGTATCCTGAAGTATCCTGGCAAAGATTTTTTCAACACCACCCCAAGCACCGTGTCAGGCTGCTACCTACTGACAATTTTATGGAGGCTTTACTCGTGCAGCACCTCACCCTCACCACTGCTGTGTGCCAGACTACCTGCTGAGGGGCACCACCTTGGGCCATATACAAAAGCTGTAATTTGCCCCTGGTGACTTGTAGACTCTGGTGGGACCACCCTCAGTCCTGCCTGTGTGGCCTGGGCACTTGGAAAGTTGCACCAGCACTAATTGCTGAGGCTCCTTGCCTGCAGCTCCCCACAGTCTGAGGCTCCTGGGTGGCTGCTTTGTTGCCAGCTGGACTGTGCTGAGCTGTTTTCCACCTGTCGTCAGCCCCAACTGGCACAGAACCAGTCTTGGAGTGTCCCTGGACCTGATCGTTTTTGCTTTGAAGTAACAATGCTTTTTAGCACAGACTTCAGACAGCTGGGAGTGAAGCCCTGTTCTAATTTGCATTTAATCAAGAGTACTTCTCTCTTTTCCTTTTTTAGCTTTGCTTTGCATCTTGTTTTTCCTTATTGGTGTACATTAAAAATATGCAATAAAAAGGATCTGTTAGTGTTCAGCACTCTAAAAAACAGAGCTTTGTAGTTCCCTGGAAGCAATTTCTGAACTTTCTCTGCCTGACAGTGCCAGTAGATTTTCCAGAGCCAATAATCACAAAATGTCAGCATTGTTAAATGGGGACAATAAATTTTCAAACAGTTCCATAACATGATTTTACCAGACATTAAAAAGGTCAGGCATGAACTGTAAATAAATTCCTATTTCACAGCTATATGCCTCCTTCGTTAGAGAATAAATTAAGATAAGCAGTTAAACAGTTGTTATCCTGTTATGGCCCTATATTTTGCTAGTTAGGCTGTCCTGCAAAGATAAGAAGGCTCAGTAAAAGTATGTAAATTCCCCTTTTGTAGAAAAGACTATGAAGAAAACAAATTTTAGAGAGAATCTTGGATCAAATCTAGGCTATGTAGTTTGGCATCTCCTTTCTGTGATTTTCTAGAGCTCTCTGGGACTAGCCAAGCAGACATCAAAAGAAAGGTCTAAGCAATGAAGTGAAGAGCAAAGCTAACCCCTTACCCCCTTTCTTCTTGGTGTGTAGGGTTTCCCCCATGCATCAGCAGTTTAACCAGCCTTGCACTTGGCTCTCTTGGAGCTGGAGCCAGTGAGAGCACACATTGGATGTGGTCTGCAGATCCATTCCTATGGCAGGCTGGAAGTCTGGGCTTGGACCAGAAGCTTCCCTGCACCCACTAGAGGGATGAGCCTTTGCCTGCCTTTTGCTAAAGACTCAGATGTCTCAGGGAGATGGCTGGTCAGGTTTGCTTGGTGGGAAATTGGCTGTGCTTTTTGGTCACAGATTCACAGAATATTTGGAGTTGGAAGGGGCCTGCAAGGATCAAGTCCAGCTCTTAAGTGAATGGCCCAAATGGGGGTTGAATCCACAGCTTCAGGGTTATCAGCACCATGCTCTCACCTATTGAGTGTTCTTGCAGACTGAGAGGGGTCAGCTGGGGACTTTCCTTGCCACATGAGCCTCAATTTGTATTTCAATAGTGATCAAAAACCCTGAACCGTTCTGTTAAAAACTAGTTGGTCAACAGCTGTATTTCACCTCTGCTTTTAAGCATCATTGGAGGACTTGTCAGTTTGTGACAGAGATGGCAGGAAATGGGGAAGCGGGTTAACTCCAGAACATTGCCTCCCAGCACGGTGAGCTCCATGCATGGTAAATCCATATAGGGAATTTGAGTGTTTGTGCCAGGGGGAAGAAGGAACTCAAGTACTCAGACACATCTGTGTGGACAGGTCTGATCTCATGTTCACTGCAAACGTCTTCAGACCCCAGCTACTGATTTAAGTGGCGTTTCTTATAAACAGCCATATTAAACAGTTGTGTATCCTCGGATCTGAGGGACTATAATTTTGTATAGGACAATCTTTTCTGCTTGGGAAGTCCAGAAAAAGTAGGGGGTTTCCTGTACCTTAGCAAAACCTTTACTAAGTTGAATCATCCATTTAAATTAACTTATGGGGGGAAAGGGATACTGTCATATTTTACCCATAATCTCTGTAATCATTTTCTGTAGAATTAAAATGTCTTTCATGGGGAAGAGGGGTAGGTGGAAGAGACGTCTTGGAGGAACAACATGGTCCTGCCACCGCCACCTCCTCTCCTGGGGATCAGTATTGCATTGCAGGGAGTGAATTTTAGGTGTATAAAGGAAGAAGTGAACAGAATGTCAGTTTAGATGAGGGAAAAATTACAAATGTAGGCATAGAAAGACTTGGGAAAACAAGAGTAAGAGAGTCAGGAAGAAAGGAAAAGGCGGACTGATTTGCAAATGGAAAGAAAGGACAGAGCAACTGTAGGATACATTAAAAATGAAAGAAATCCCTCCCAGAGCAGGAGGGCCCATGCACACCAGCTGGCTTTGCTTTGTAGGTGGCAGTGGAACATCCCAAATGGTTTGCATCTGAAATCTTTGACACCCAGCCTGGTACTTCTGGGGAAACTGGGACTCGCAGCACACAGGGAAAGACAAGTTTGTCATTGCAAAGGCTTAGCTGTGAATTGCTCAGACTATCAAGGTTACCTGTTATCAGGTCTTGTGGAGCAGCAAGGAAAAGATGAAGAAAGGCAATTATTTTTCATGCATTACAGGGTTTCTGTCTGCCCCACAGGCACTCCTGCTGAGGCTGCATGAAGATTTACACTGTCGTAATGAATTAGATTTTTCAGTATTCCTCCATATGCAATTAAAAAATACTATGTATAATATCTTACCAGATAAAACAGAATTTCTTTATGGACATGCTGTAGATGCCTATTAAATGTCTATTAAAACATACCAGGTTGCTCTGACACCCTGATTTGAGTTGTGTAGAGCATCTTATCACCTTGTAGCTTGAGGAATGTCCCAAGGTTGATTTTTCCAAAGGAAGAACTCTTGTGAAATGAAAAAACCCAACCAGATGAAGGCTGCAAACTTAACAGGCAGATGGTCTTGGATGTAAATGTATTTGCTTTGGAGGAATAGAAAGTCAAGATTAGAAATTAAATCTTTCTCAAGTATTCACGTGGGGCATGAAATCGAATGGAGAGTACTAGTAGAGCAGAAAGTTTCTCAGAACTAGTAGCTCAATCAGAGAAAGAAAAAGAGTTTGTTGACATTTTTATTGGCCAGAATAATTTGCTGTTTCATGAATTGATTAATCACCATGTTTGCATGGGATGAAATAGCCCATGCTGATACAGGATAGGAAGGTGATGCTTTGATGCTATGGGAGCTGATTGTGCCCAGATGCTCTGGGTGACATTCACATGAGGCCTCCCTGTGGACCAGCCAGTGTGGCTCTGTGCGAGCTGGTGCACAGGGGCACACTGCCCTTGCTGGTTTGTTTAACCCGGGCTTTGTGCCCAGCAGTGCCCCAGAGCTGGAGCTGTCTCTGTCCCAGGGTGCCTGGTTCAGCCACATGAGCCAGCTGCTGCTCAGATGGTCACCACCAGCTCTGAGGAACAGACCAGCAAGCCTACCTGCCTGCCCAGCCCTGCTGAGCCAGTGGCATTGGGGGAGCCTGTCAAAGGTGGTTTTCTTAACACCGGTTTGAAATAATTTTAATAACTGATTCCTCTGAGCCAGGCCAAACTGCCTCTGACACCTCACAGAAACCTGCCTTAGAAGAATTACACAGTGCACTGTTGACTCAGCCCTTCCATAAGGTGTGTTTGGATGTGAGCGCCAGCCCTGCTGTTCAGCACAGACAGGAGCTTGGCTCATGTCCTACCCAAGTGCTGCAGCTGGCAAATCACTGCTCATAAATAGCTTTTCCAAAGACAACCACCTCCCTCTATAAGAAAGATTTACTTGTGGAAAATGTTTCAAAGTGTGGTTATATAACATCTGGCATAAATTGCCCACACAGAGTAACTGGACAGTTGGATGATCAATTAATACTGGCTTCTCTCCATCCCATTGTTTTGAGGGTATCAGGTAATGGATGGTTCATGTGCTCTATGCATTATATAAATAATTTAGTTTAAATCTAGGAAAACATGTCCTGTCCATGAAACAGAGAATTACTGGCTGTGTGGCTCAGAGATGCCTCTAAACCATTCTAGTCAAGGGTAATAAATTATGATACAGTGAAAGAATTTATTTTCTTCATCATTGCTGTCATTTGATTCAGCTACTGCAAAGATCTGTGTGAAATTCTATTGCCTGTACAAATATTACAACATAAATTTTAGAGTAAGACAAAAAGAAATTATGTGAGATCAGAAACAAAAGCGGTACTGCTGTAGGAAGGCTTCATGGTATATTTGCTTATATTGTTTCAAAGAAATAGGAATTCCATACTGCTTTTGCTCAGATAACCAAAGTTTCATGTTTTTAAGCTATTACTATCAGCCAAATGACCTAAAGAGGGACTTTTCCCTAAAAGAGAGCACTGAAAACGCCTCCCAATGCCTGATCACATTTGAAGTCAATGCTGAAATTCTGCTGAGTTACAGAACAGCATGATTTTTCCCCAGATGTTTCTGTTCTTCACTGAAACATGTGGCTACACTTCTGAAAGCAGTTAAATTACTATTGCAAAGAATTTGCCACCCATTGGGATGCTTAGTTTGCCTTAACTATGTTTTTTTAGGGATATATTTGATGACATGACTGTAACTGGAGAGTCTTTAGATTAACAGCTTGTCAAGAAAAGTTGACTTCCCTCAGAGTTTTCCACTGTTCGCTTTTACTTTGATTAAGAACCCTTTTTCTATAGGGTCAGCTATTAAGAAAACTCTTCTTTTTAATTACTGGATCAAATTATCCATGTTTCCATCCCAGACTTCTTTGTTAAAATGCATAACCTTTATTTTTACGAGCAGGCATGAGCAAGTCATAGCCATTTCTTACTCTAAAACACCTTAACCACCCCCAGAGCAACACTATTTAATTCCTCTGTGTATCTATAGCATATAGTAGAGGGGGCTGTTATTCCCATAAATGAATTGCATTTATCCATGGGGGATGCTAAAAAGGTAATGAAAACTTAATGTGGTATTTGCTTCTTTTTTATATACTCATTAAAATGATTTATAACTGTGATGTTTATCTAAACCCACAATTAGAATATTAGATTAAGTGTTTATTTTTGATGTGGTACATGTAATTTTGTAGGAAGCCATAATATCATTTCAGCCTGGTGCATAGGGAATTGAGAGAACAACTTAAGTTGTTTCTCAGTTAATTACTGTTCTCATTTGCCTCACCCCTTCTCTGAATATGTCTCTTAATTAGAAGGGCCTAGTACAGGATTGTGCTGATGTTTAACATCTTAAAATTTGAATTGGTGGTGTTTCCATAGGAAATAAAATCTACTGAGTGTTTCAAATGCAGACGGGTGATTAGAAACCAAGCAAAACGATAGCAAGTCTGTGTTCCCAGGGGAAATTGTTTGTGCCTTGTGTGAAATGAGCTGATGGAGGATGCCCAGGCTCTCAGCAGGGAGGTTTCTGTCCCACAGACAGCAAGCTAAGACAGGCTGGGAACCTGTCAACAGACACCCCACCCTCCTGGGCACAGGACCCCTGGCCCCATGGGCACTGCTGAGCAGTGGTGTTTTCACTGGTAGAAAATAACCTGCTTTTGAAATCTGACAGCTGCTTTCCAATTTTGGGGCCCCATTTGCCTGGTTCAGCAAGTTGGTGAGTCACAGGTGGGACGGGCTGTGGGGCATGAGATGTTGGGTCGTAGATCCAAGGGGACAGTGTGGCACTGCCCCACAAAGATGTGAGACCAAGCAGATGTGTGGTGAGACATACATCTCATGTGGGAGACTTGAAGGGTCTGAAGGGCAGCAAGACCGGAGTGTGGGGTGTGGGAGAAGCCATGGGCATGGCAGCAGCCCTCTCCATGTCGTCCCTGAGGCTCTGGAGGCAGGGGCTCACCCTCTTACCAGGCACAGCCATGGGCACAAGGGCCTTAAGGGAACCAACAGCATGAACAGATCCTAGTTTTGGGATCTGGCTCAAGTTGCCTCCTTGGCTTTGCAGTAGAGCATGGTGTGGGTAAAGAGTTGCCCTCTCTGCAGGATGGATGGCCACATCTCTGAGTGGTGGAAGATGGAGGTGCCCCACCCCACCTCTTTGTCCCAAACAAGTCAGGGCTGTTTTTTCCAGCAGCTTTAAGAAAGTATCACACACAAGGTAGTGTTTCACATAGATCTTGGATAATTTGGTGTTATGTGCTCCCAGAAACAGGGGGGAAGAGAAAGTGCTGTGCCATTCCTTGGGAAAGCAAAGGCTGAATTCACAGAGAAAAATACCTAACAAATAATAAACAAATATATAGAGGCCATGAGGAGTTCTGTCAGGCAGCAGGACCTGCAGCTTCTGCCTGGAGCTGCTCTCAGGGGCCTCTGCACCCATGGAGCTCATAATTTCTCCAGCATCTTCCTCTACTCTCCTGGCTCCCACTCACCCCTCCAAAGGTGATGGCATATGGGACAAAACCACACTGAAATCTTTACACACAGATGTAGAAACAGCTCCTAAGCAGGCAGCAGCTCTACCCCATTTCTGGATGGTTTTGAGTAATTTAATTTCATTTTACTCTCCTGCCTGCTCTGTGTATGTGCAGAAATGACCAAAATCTGTGGCTTCTTTCTCAGGAAAAACAAAATCAGGTGCAAAGAGAGTGTGTAATTTCCAGCACATCTTCTGCCCACACAATCCAGAAATCAGTGACCACCTCTGACTAGTGTGGGAAGCTGTGCAACAAACTAGATCTTTGATGGGTGGGCTGGAATTCCTATGAACTGCAAGAAAAAAAAAAGAAACAGAAATAGCTGACTGTCCTGAATGATGTTTCTCAAGCCACTAATCTAGCCCCAGTAGTGGTAAAAAGCCTATTCTGTGTATGACAACATGAGCAGCTGGGCATGCACTCTCTGTCAAAGCAGAGGGCAGCAGGCATTTCCTGTCCTGTAGCTTGTGCAACGACGAGACATACAAAGGGTTGGGAAGATGCAGACAAGTGAAGTGGATCACAGGACAGTGGCAAAAGGCAATGTTATTTCCCCAGCTTTTTCTGGGAGGATATAGGTAGACAAAGCGGTTGCTATATGGCAAACTGAGGGAAATGGAGAGGAGCAAGTTGGAGGCCAGGAACAAAATGGAGCTGTGATAAAGAGGTGACAAGGGAAGGATAAAGCAAATTCTGGACTGAAGAAAATCCTTCATTTGGAGGGATGCTCCTTGCCTTTCATCTGCTGGTTTTAAACAATCATTTGAGGACTGTTAGTGGCACACCAATGACATTCAGCAGTTTGGCAAAGGTGTAAAACCACCTCTGCCTTAAAGTGGGGAGTTTTGCCTTGGCAGTGATGAGTTGTGAAGACTTCATTCCCACAAACCCTTAGGTTCCTTCTGTTTAGCTTCTAACTCAGGATCAACAAAGATCAAACGTATGGTCAGCAGCCTTCCCAAAGCTGATAGCAGCACAAAGACAGCACCAGTGTCCCTCACATGTGGCCATAGGCAGCAAGTCTTCCCTAGGGTGAATTCAGTTGCACTAACAGCTTGTGTTCTTCACCGTTATGACAGGGATGCCCTGCCAGTGTTTGTGTCAGCATTTTCTTTATAAACTCATTTTTTTTTTCTTGACTGACAAAGTGCCAAGTTGCCTCTCAGCTGAACAGAAAGATGTGTGAAACAGTGTTTTTCTGCTCCTTGTAACTGAAGAGAAGTGTTGGCTGAGTTTCAGAAAAGTACATCAGATGCTGAAGTTCATGTCACTGAAGGTATTTTGGAGTGTATCTGAGTTAATCCTTTTTTCCATACAGCAAAAGCTGAATTTGAAAGTTTGGATGTGACTAGACTTAGGGGCATGAGCTGGGCCACACTGAAAACAAACCAATCATCACAGCTCATCACAGAGGTGGTATTTGATGCTTTTGTGTCTGTGGATGGATTCTTCATTGCACTAATTTAATTTCATGCTGTTTCAATTGCATGAAGATGTGCTTAAGAGGGCATAACCTGCTCCTCTTCCTTCCCACTGAGTGTCCTGAAATAAGGACTTCTCTGCTGGTTCCCAGCTCCCAGCAAGATGGATCAGAGCACAGCCAGGGGGAAGGATGCTGCAGCCTTGCTGTGTCTTTTTCTTGCCTTTGGGTCTGAAAAATGTTTGCTGATTCTCAGGAAAATGTGTTCCTAACCCATCCCATTTCCTGACTGGGCGTCATGGCACTAGGCTCGGTCTCTAGTTTGCATTTGCCTCTTTCCTGTGTCTCCCTCATCAGATTAAATCCCACAGCATCCACTGTGTATCTTCTTTCAAGGGCTTCATGGAGCTTTTGGAGCTACTATCATCAGACCTTCATTTCCCATCTCATTTGACCAAAAGTGGTTTTTGTTTTTGCCAAATACTGTTACTATGCAGCATAACGGCAAATAGCTGGGTGTGATGTTGGATGGGGTTTATTGCAACAGCTTTAACCATGATAAAAAAACATGTGCTTAATGTTATTTTTAGACTTGCGTATGTTAAGAGGTCATAGAGTTTAAACTAAATACGGCTTTGTATAAACACACAGCTCTCAAGCACCTTAATACTGAGATCTGTATGTCTCCCCAGGTTCAAGCTTGCTTACACAATGGAAAAATCACAGTTAAAGCAGAAATGAAGAAGTTCTTTACCTTGCTGATTTTGTTTTTCGTCATGTAACACCTTTTTGGTAAGAAAATCATTGTGGTGACTGATGGGTCTGATGGACCAGCGAGTTGAGCTTCTGGGAGGTAGGGATTGCTGTGGTTCAGGCTAAGACTTGCAGGTGACCTCACCCATCCATCCAGGGGCCACTCTGCACTCATATGGCACATATTGCACTTCTGAGAAATCCCCTTTATCTCTTTGCCTTATCTTCTGCAAGGAACATGGGTATTGCATGTCCGCCCCCCCGCCATGTTTTTCCTCTTTCCCCTTTCCTTTTTATGTGTGTGTGTGCAGATCTGCAAGCACACACACGCTTGTTAACCTACACTTCAGTTTGTGTTTAGCAGTAGCACTCCTTCAAGTCAAACAGCATTCTTATCTTTTTCTAGCACACAGCAATCTGTTTGACCTTTCTTGAAACTTTGGACTTAAGCTCAAGTTTCATTAATCCTAATGAACCAAGACTTTGCACTTGGGTTCAAAGATCCAGTGCTAGCAGGTGTGTAAGAATATAGAGGCAGCTTAGGTATCATCTGAAGGGGTGGCTTGAGGTGGCCCACAGCAATCTTCTATTTTCTCTGCCCTTTCACAGACATAAAACCTCCAAGAACAACACTGGAGGAATTGTCTTAGTTTCTTTTCCAAAAAGGAATTGATTTTTAAATCTGTTGTTATTCATAGGCTTTTAAACAGTGGCTTCATTACTACTTAAACTACCATGAAGAGCTCTCTTTTTAATCTGGAGTTGTGCTAATTTCTAGCTGGCATCTCTTGACTTCGCTGCAAATCTCTTGCTTGTCTCTCAGGACCATTCTGCCCTCCTCTGTGAGTATCAAAGGCAGCTGCTCTTATTGCAGGTCTATTGTCACCGACTGGAGAAAATTTTCCCAGTAATCCTGTTGGAGGCAGCAAACAACAAAGAAATGGCTAAAACGCAGAGATGCTGCCTATCCAAAAGGAAAGCCTCAGCACTTCAGTCACAGCAAAGCTATTTGTAAAATGTATGTAAATTCCTCTAGTCTGTGGCAGCAGGAAGGTGACCTGGCACAGGAGATCACAATGCTCTAACCCATGCTGTATTCACCTGCCCAGCTGCAGCTCTATCTGCTGTCCACAGCGCGGCTCCCATGTAATGGCTTTTGTCATTCTCACTTCTGCATCTGCCCAGAGTCCTCGGAGATTTTAACCTAATGAAATCATTCCCCGTGTTTCAGAAGGAACTTGGCTTTTCCTGGGATCCCATGCTGCTGCCACACGCCTGAGGGCAGGCATTTCAACTTGTCATTCCTCGTGAATGCAAGAAGAGGATATCTACTCCACAAAGGGGACACTGCTCACATTTAAAATCTTTGATGCTTCCCTCGCATAGCTCAACTCCCCAGGGTACTGGCGTCCATGAAGCTGTGCTGGCAGAGACGCCAGCCCTCTTCATGTCACACTTGTATCTTTGGCATTTTAATGGCCTCTCGGGATCACACAGGGGTGATGGTGGTAAAGAAAGGTTACCAGGGAAGTACTGTAGTCTGAACTACAGAGGAGAATGAAACAAGGCAGCATGTCAGATGATTGTCACAAAAATGATATGTATTTTTGAATAAAATGCACAGAAGTCAGTGGTTTTTACTCGCCATTTGATTCCAGTAAAAGGCAGTCAGGTACATAACACTCACCAGAGATGGTTTTGACTTCTGCCAATAGATTCAATTATTTTTCCCTCAGAGGACTGTATGGAGGCTCCATTACCAGGAAGCCCCTCATCGCACCTCACAAAACCCCCAGTGTTGCTGGTGATAGTTCAGTCTTTATCAGTGCTGTGAGGATATTTCAGGTGATGCATAGCAATAGTTTTCATGGGTGACCATGAGACCAAATTAATCCCTTCTTACATCACTTCATCCCAGAGGTGGTCCACTGGGAAATGAAGACAAGAATCAATACTCTCATCCTGACACAGCAACTCTTTTTGCCAACAGCCACAGGATATGAGGTAAGTGAAGGCAGGATGTGAACCATTGCCTTCGCTTTCCTGCCTGCTAGGAGGAAAATCTGTCTGTCTTTATTTCCTTCTCTTTCCTTGATCTTGGTTGATCAGTGGGGACAGGTTTTGACCACTGCCTGTTTGCCACCAGCTCATCTCCTCCCTGACAGCTGAGGCCTGGTGCTGCTGGCACTGGCAGCTGTGGGGCTAAGTGAAAAGCAGTCTGACTTCTGGTCTTCAGTGCAGCCCTAAATGAATAATAATTTCTTTCAAAACCTTCTTCAATTATATTAATCCAACTGAGGTTCATTCCAGAAAAGCAGATCCTGGACATAGTGTACTTAATTCTGAGTCATCAAAACTCAAGTGAGAGGTCTCCAAGTAACCCAATCTCAGCTGTCCCTGCTTTGAGTGGAGAGTTGGACTTCATGACCTCTGCAGAGTTCCCTCAAACCTAAATTTTCCTATGAGGCTTCAATCATTTCTGTAGAGCTCAGTCCAAGTAGCACCACCAAGCTTCCACAGATGCTGTACTGAGTTTTGGTGGCAAACAGCAGCAGAATACTTTGTAGCTGACCTCAAAATTGCATTTGGACATGATAATTCAGGCAGTACTATCAAACTGTGGGATATGCTGCACTTTTCCAAAGACAATAGTCTGCCACAGGCGTTTGTGACCAAAACTATTCAGATCTAAAACTAAAGCCCTAGAATCTTTCTCTGATGCTTGCTTCTGCCCCTTCTCTTTTTTTTAATAGCACTGTTATCCAGGAAGAATTATAATTCCTATAAACAGCACAGGTTTCTTCTATTCCTAGGCCCTTTCAATTAGTCAAATAAAATTTCAAGTTCAGCACCACCAGCAGATTGTGTACCATAGATCCTGATGGTCCTGGCCTGTTAGGTTTCAGCACAGGTCTTTTATGACCAAGCACCCTTTGCTACGGATCTATGGCAGGTCAGTATGTTTGACAACGGGCCTGGCTCAGTGCTCTGACAGACAGAGCCAGGAATAAGGACAGATCTGCTGATTCAGGATCCTACAAACACAGCTGATCTCATTGCAGTGAAAATAGGTCACTAATCACACATGGCCTGCATCCAAAAACTAGCCAGGAAAATTGAATATCTGCTGGCTGAAAACTCTGTTTTACTCGAACGCACAAAAAGAAAGCAGTCTGCTTTAATTTGTTTAAAACAACCACCAGATTATGTGGCCAGGACACAAAGACAGTGATCCTCCACTGTTATTTTTCAAGCAAGCAATTCATTTATTGTTCCAGCCCATCCTTCACTTCCGTTCTCACACATTAAAATAATGTGTAGTTCACACTTCTGTTTTTAACCTCAGTTACAGCAAGAAGGTCTGATTTCTAAAGAAAAAATTAGCATTAGCCTATATGTTGATGACACTGATTTCTTTTATAGGCTTCTGTCTAGTGAAACAAGTAAGTTAATAGTGCCATAATTAGATCTTTGTAAGTAAAAATAACATGATAGTTCCTGGTTTGGGGTTTGTGGGTCGATTTTTTTTGTTTGTTTGTTTGTTTATTTTTTTTTTTACAAGACAAAAACCTTCTTTTCTTTTTAGATCATTCTGAATTTTCTTTTTAGGCTTGTTGCCCATGCTGACATCCTGAATAATTTAATGTGAGAGCACTTAGACTGCAGCAGGGCTGAGAGTTACTGATGTGGAATAAGTGTACCCTGATGTTACACAATGTGCATGGTGGGAGGGAAAGTCCAATCAATATAAATGAATCCCTTTTTCCATTGAATAAATGCTGTCTCTCTTAGTCAGTAACTGGGCAGAATATGGATGCTTTATAGAGATAAGTTCTACTAAAATGTTGGATCTGTCTCTAACAGATCAGATCAGGCCCATTTCCTTTGCTGATCATCAGCTGGTAAGTGGGAGTGGTCTTCACCTTCAATTGTGGACTGAGAGGTGACATGGTCATGTGAAAAGGGTTATTGAAATGTGAATAAATGTTGTTAGAGTGGTCAGAAATAATTGCTTTTACCATTGAAGACCCAGAAGAAGCTGGTAAAAAAAATTGCACATGCAAGTTTGTAGAAACTTTTTTAGTATGCTCTTTAATATTCTCAAGCTACATTAAAAGAATGGTAATGCTTGAGAGCAGTAATTCAGGAACAGAAACTAGCTCACAGGAGCCCTGGAGTTGCCTGCCTCTCATGCTACAGGCAGTAGTTGTAAGGCCATTTTTGTTCTCCTTCTGCTGGCACTGGTCCTTCTCGTGCCCGTCATTGCTGCTGCTGGCCCCATTCCTTGTGACTGTGCCAGGGTCCAGGTGCTTCCCTCAGAGATAGACATACCATGCTAACCTCCCAGGGAGGTGTTTCCCATCTGGAGAGGTCCCCTGCTTGGCCACGCTAGCCAACAAATAGATTCACAGCAGTCCCTGCCAGGGAAGAAGGGAGAGCAGAGGGAAATGGCATGCCTTTCCAGCAGCTCAGGGTTCAGTAGTTCAAGTCCTGCCTTCATTTCTCTCTGACCCCATGGCCAGTGATCTTCAGTTGCAAGTAACAGGAAAGAGCTTGTGGAGTACACACAGCCACATCAGATTATGAGACGTGGTCCTTTTAAACTTGAGAGGATTTGTAGAGGCTGAAGCTGTGGCTGTATTGTCTCCATTGGGAAAGCCAGAGTCACTGTCATGGATCGCTGACATTTCTGTGCAGTATTTAATGCTGAAGCTAAGGCAGGAACAGACTGTGTCATCACCAGATAGAGCTTAGCTTTTATTTACAAATAAGAGGTTTTGTGACTGTGAGAAGCTCTCTGATGACAGATGATTCTGGTAGTCCCTTATAGCTGATAGCACTGATTCAGCCAGCAGAGACAGTTTTTGATGGATGTTGTTTGCCTGACTGGCTCTTGCTGGAATCTCACACTAAGTGAAAACAACTGATTTCTTACAGGCTACACAATTGTAAGTGGAACTTAGTGTTCATCAGACGTGTAATGTAAGCATATTTTGAACTCACTGATTTAATAACAATTAATAAAATAATTCACAGTGAGACAAAGGACTGAACAATTCACATGAAGAACTGAAATCAGACCTGAGACTGATTTCAAATGTCTTCATCTGTCAAGTCATATTCCAGAGTTAGATCCTTACCTGACACAAATGAAACCTTTCTGCCTTACATCATCTGAAGCATACCTAGGGTAACATGTAATACCCCAGACCTCTTCTCAGGAGTGACCATGCTGCAGCAATACAGGGATTTTCAGCAAAGGAAATCTCACAGTCCCTTAGGAGGTTCTGCAGGCCCTCAAGGAGCAGGGCAGTATGGCCTTGGGTGAATTCATGTGAATTTTCTTTGACATGCGCATACTTAAGGACATATTTAGGCCTCCTGTTTATTTGCTTAATCAGGCAAGGTTTAAGAGGGAGCAGTGGAGGAATGAAAACCAGAAATGTTTGAGCCCAGTGCAAGGTAGGAATAAGTTGCCTTTCGGAAGTGTCTCCTGAGCAGCTGAAGAAAGTTAAAGAAGGCAGCTGGAAACAGCAAGCCCCAAGCAAAATAACCCCAGTGGTTATCCTGTGGGGCACATCAGAGCAAACCTCAAATGGCACCCTGTAAATAAATCTCCAGTACTGACTGCCAAATACATGTACATCAAAAGTCAAGCCCTTGTCCATGGACTCACATAACATGGTCTCAATGGAGTTTATTTTTTCTGTCCTCTTTTAACCCAAAACAAAGTTGTTGCACAAGACTGTGAATCAATTCTAACATACCTCCTGTGCTGGGTTTTCAGCCAGTTACTGGCAGCTCTCACTGATTTTTTTTTTTTTTTCTCTGCAACGTGCACATGTTTCTGCACAAGCACATGCAAAAGCATTTCCAATTCCAATTCCAACTTAAACCCACAAATCTGGGGAAATTCTAAGTTAAGCTCAATGACCAAAACAGTTGTCTTATGACATGAACTAGTTAAAGCAATCAATCCTTTTATGAACCTTTGATGAAGGGACTTCTGCTACAAGAGAAATGTGCTGGACTTCATGCTTTGAGCATTCCATCTGACTTCTTAATATTGCTATAAGACAGAGCAGCTTGCTTTGTAATCCTAAATAAAATAATAAATGTTCTGCCTGATACTGTATCAGCATGTAATTCTGTAATACCTGTTCTCCAAGAACCTTGAAATGCCTTATAAATCCTGTCTTGACTCCACTGCCATGATTTTTGAGGCAGGTAAATGTTGTTATTTACCTGTTAGCATGGAGCAAGGCAACTATAAAGAGTACCCTGTCCAAAACCATTAGTGGTGCGGGGAAGGGGGCTGGGCTCATTCTCTCTTTTCTGAGTTAGAACTTGTACCTGGAAGTTCAAAATATGTTATTTATAAACTGCAAGTGGAAACACTACAGTTTATCTTGTGACAGATATCTGGGGCTTTCAAAAAGGATTAGGAGGATGGGGTCCAGTACCAGAATACATCTGAGGGATTTTTCTACAGTTTCTTTTGTAGCCTTGAACAAGATAGTTTGCTGCCTAAAAGACATAAATAAACTTAAGTGTGTATTAGAACATAAGTAATATTTTCCAGTTCAACAGATCCTGGGAAGATTTCCTCTAATGTAACATGATGTCAGCTGGGCTGGCAAGGACAAATTCACTAGTGGTTCCCAGGTTCTGGAAACAGTGATGCTGGGATATATCTGTGTACAGAGAGGAAAACACCTCGCCACTTTTTTTCTTGATATTTCCTCAGTCTCCAAACAGATGATGGTTGCTTGTGGCACAGCTTGCTGCTTCGGACTGCCAAAAAATGTCCTTCGTTGCAAGCCTGCAGTTTTGCACAGAACATCCCTATTTTCATAAGGGGCAGATAATTTGATCAAATTTATCCACTTGCTTTGTTTGTACACATACTGCTTTCCATTGCAGCAGAACCAACTGAAGATATGGACTGGTGGTAAAATTGTTTGGTCTCACCAAAACAAACAGCTTTTCCATTGAGATATTAGAAAAATGGTTAAATGAAAACACTTTCTGTGTTGCCTTTTTGATTTCCTAACTGGGTTTCACTACCCTTGACACTAGTAGATGGACAACTAAAACAATTGTGAGGGCTCCTTGTGCTGCTGGCTAGTGGATGGGGATGCTGGCTTGCAGCAGACAGCTGTACCAGCTGCATTGTGCCATGTTCTTTGCTGCTCTGGGTCACTGCAGGAACTGCAAACACAGGAAAATTTTACTGGAAAGTTGGCCTTTGGACTGAATCTGGTACAATCATCTATGCTTTGCACCTTCAAGAGAAAGAAATTTTAAAGGTGTAGGTATTTTGTTTTTGGGGCGTTTTGTTGTAGCTGTTGGTTTGGTTTTTTGGGTGGTTTTTTTTTGTGTGTTTTGGTTTTAGTTTTGGGTTTTTTCCAAATTAAAGAAAAAAGGGAAAAACAAGCAAACAAACCCATGAAACAGGAATATGGGAAGATTATTGGTGCTGGTGAACTGACATGTCTGAAGGTAAACAGGAAGGATCCCCCACCCCCAGCCCATCCTTCCCCTCTGGAAGCTAACATTGCTAGAAAGAGATGCTGAAGCAGCTGACACCAAAATGACAAGTGGATATGTAATGTCACACCACTGGGGAGCAAAGGGCAGGGGCAGCCCAGCTGGGAAGACCAGTGGAGTGGTGCAAGCCCAGCTCTGCCTCACTGGATGTCTGCGGGATGATGATCTGTCTGGCCAAGAACAGCAACGCTCAAACTGCTCCTCTTTTAACTGGGGCTGCTGTGCTTTCATAACAGCTCATAGCAGGTCAGTTTTTGCAAAGAGAATTTGGACTATGATTGGTCCGAAAGGAGGAGGGGTGATGCTGGGGGACTTGAAATGACATGATAGTGCTGGTGGTCACTGAGGAAATATCAGCCTGTGAGCAGCAAGCAATTTCTGCCTCTGCACATTTCACCCCCACTGCCCCCTCTTCTCCCCTGGGCAGGGGCCTTGGGCTCTCTGGCCTGTCACCCTTCATTGACCAGCCAGTCTACCTAAAGTGACTGTAGGGTGGTGATGCATGTTCCCCAAGGCACCACGCAGCCATTCCTCTGGTCTGTGCCACTGGAGACACAGCCTGGGTCTGACTTGGGGCAGCAGGAAGCTGTTGCTGGCAACAGGAGCCAAAGGCATGGTTTTGCCCTGAACCTAATAGAGGCTGTTCTAAAAAAAGCACAGTGATGTCCCTGGGCACTTTTGACAGATAGCTGAGACTGGAAAATTACTAGGAGCATTACCATAATCTACAGGAATAATTCAAATAAACAAAAGAACTCAAATTTCCTGATTTTTCCACCCTTCACTCTTCATTGTATTTACTGAATCATACTGTAGTAATGAAATGCCAGTAAGCAACATTAGGATCTTCAGAAAGGTTCTTCTGTTCTGAAGCTGGCTATTTCAGCAGTAGCTGACGAAATGATGCTCAAATGGGTTACTCTAGCTGGCCATTGCCAAGAGCAGAGTATTTTCATGTTAAACTTACATGAGGAAGTGCTTTGTATTTGTTTGCTTGTTTGTTTATTTATGATGGAAATGAGTTGTTTTTCACACACTTGGTGATGGGGTTGTGGGGAAATGATTATCATGGTGGAACTGAAAAGCTGCTGTCAAAGCCAGTGTCTGTTTGGGAGGAGTGGGGTGGAGATTTCACACATCCCAAAATGCACACAGTTTAGCAGTGCACACTTCTAGCTAGGATGAAAAAGACTTTCACTGTGCTGTCCTCTCTGAGGGGATTAAATGTCAAGCTGTAAATCCTTTTGAATTTGCTTGCAGCTTAAAATGTGATTATTTCTTTTAGATGCAGTAGAGCAACTACCATGAGCAATTTATCCTTCATGAAAAGGTATCCAATGACCTAGTGACTAGAGTACTTCTCAGAGAAACTGGGGTTTGGATCCCTGCTTCAGATCAAGAAGAGTGTGGGACTTGAACCTGGCCACCCATTACTTCTGTCCACATTGCTGTCACCCAGTTATCTGATGTGAAGACCCTTGCTGTCTCCTTTATTCCAGCTCTATGACTTCAGTCCAGGAGAGGATTCACAGTTAAAGATCCTTAACAGTGTTAAGTATCTAGCTGCCCAGAGGAAGCATGCCATTTGCTGACTTTTCAAGTGTCAGCAGGTGCTGCTTGGAGAAGCAGGGATTCAATGGAATGTGACAGCAGTGAGACTAGAAATTGGAGTTTCCATCCTCCTCCTAGGAGCATAACTTCAAAAGCCATCTTTGAAGCCTTTGCTTAGAATCTGTCTGAAATGAATGCTGGGATGTGTCTTCACTTCAGCAGGAGTCATGGCCTATATGTTTATATTTCACACAACTCTGTATAGCAGGGTCCCAAAGGTTAAAATCTGTTGCTGACACCCATTGAAAGGAAAGGTGACACCTCTGTAGGGATGCAAAGAGGGCAGCTTCACTAGCAAAGCTAGCAAATAGATGGGTACAAACATGCAGGTGTTCACATCTGCCAAGCTGGGGTTGTGGTAATGAGCACTTGTGCAGAAGAAGAACAGGTTTTATCTCAATGGACAGGGGGAGCCACCTCATGGCTTTGCCATTGGTTTGACCGGTGCCTGTCAGCATAGTTCACCCCAAAACTGAAGCTCAGATGCCCAGACCAGGTTGGGAGTGTATAAGCTGGTGTTATGGGGACTGGAGAGAGGGAGGCACCATGGCAACTCCCACGGAGACTCTGCATGGGTAGCCACAGCCTCACAACATAAAACTTAAAAGGAACCACAGCCAGATTTTGTGCAAGACTTTGCTCCTAGAAACCCCTATGTAGTTCTCGGGCTTAAACAGTTACCTCACTAAGACCTCTGTGTGGTCATAAATGCTATTTGTGCTCCCCAGGGGCAGTAAATATTTGGTTTTGGCTTGGTTTAGTGTGACTGAGGCACACAGAGGAAATTACTCAGAAAATAACAGGTTAGTGTGTGACAAGCAAACTGTGCTTAAGCAATAAGGCAAAACTGATCAATTGTGGACCAAAGTGTCATGGTGAATGTACAGCACAGGTGGAAGGACTGGACCAATGGGGTGGATTTTAAAAATTTCTTTTATTTGGTAATTGACCTTCCAACCATATAGAGGCTGATATAGAGGCAGGCTGAAATACCATTGAAGTTTTTCTCCTTTTTCCTACATTTTTAAAATTGTGTATAATCTAGAAATAGAAATGACAGCAGATTTTTCAAATGGTCATTTCATAGTAAAAACTTGATCTGAGCACTTATCTACTTGCTGAAACATTTGCAAACTGCTAACTTTTTGCTGTCTGCAGCCACTTGAGTACAGGCTGATAAATCGGAGAGCCTTTTTTCTTTTTCTTTTTTTTTTTTGGCCGCCATGTGGATTCTCCCAGACTTGCTTTGTGCCTAAAAAGCAAGCAATTAATTTACTTTAAAGCTTGAATTAAATCTCTTTAACTAGGTTTTATTTATGGAGGTGGGTTCTTCCACAATAATATTTTAAATATTTGAAAATTTACCATTTTAAGATCAAGTGATGAATGAGCTTTTTACCTTGGCAGTGAAATGCCCAAGGACTGAGCTGCCATAGGCATTAGAGATACCAGAAACAGCAACTCTCAGAGGCCACTTGGACTGCCAGGTTTTTCATAACCCACCAAACCTCTGTTGGGCAGGAGCCTGTTCCCTGCCCCTACTGATGTGAATCAAAGACAATGTGGAGGATATAATCCAAATAGCTGAGATCTGAGAGGATAAGAAAAACTGGGAGATAGTGGCTGGTGTTCCGGGGGGATGGCAAAGTTTGTAAGGCATTGAAAAATAACCTCTGGTTGCCCAGAGAGCTTTCCTTGCCTGCACTCACCAGCAAGGAAGGGACGAGCAACAGCTGTCACTGCTGCAGTGCAGGCAGCACTGGGAAGGGGTAAGCTGGAGACTTAAAATCAGACAATTTCTAAAAAAGATACCCAGCCTGACTGCATGGCCTCAGATGTCAACAATTTGGATTTTTATCAGGGCTATTTTTCTGCACAGAGAGGATGGGTTCCCTCCTTGTCTGCTTCCCATAAGTAAAAAACACTGAATGAAGGTCTTGGAAGGAAGAGCTGCCAGTGTTTAAGCACGAGGAGGGGCTGGTTTTCTCCAATTGTGCTTTTTCAGAATCATAAGAAAAAGGGGAGAAAGGTGGTTTGGGGCATTCTTGAGTGCACAGCTCCTAAGGCAGCCAGATTTTCAGTCTGGAGGCTCAGTGTTCCATCTCACCTCTCTTCCTCACCCAGAGGTAACTCACATATGCAACAATCCAGACGAGTGATGGGCTGGAGGGAGGATGAAAAAATGACAGAAATGTCAGAGTGGTTGAATTCTTTTCCTTACCAGGGTTTGCAGTCAGTACAGTTCCCTTCCTCCATAACAGCATCCCATTGGTGACCTGGTCACACAGAGCAGTGTTCATCAAATTTCAGCTCTCATTACATGATTAAGTACCAGTTTTGTTTCTGCCTACCGATTTTATTGCCAGCCATACCATGGCAGCTGGGATCAATGCAGGTGCCTGCGCTCGCATCCTGGGGGTGAAAAGAGATGAGACCCTTCCTGGACAAAGAATGAAAAGGATGTTTTGCTATGAAGTGCTTGGCCAGGGCCACAAATTATTAGGCCACAAATTTATTAATATACAAGTTATATTATTTGAGTTCATTTTTGCAGAGTTCATTTTATCATGTTTTACCACTTATTGAATGAAATTCAATTGTTATTGAATTTCATTTTTTCTCCAGGTGCTGGAAAACAAAGGCAAATTCCATGAGGAGGAGGTGATTTAGAGATGGTTTTAAATTGCTATGCTTCAGATGTGTTGTCATGCTGTACCTTTACCTTGGGTGTCCTTTTCCATTAGTTCAGTAATCTAAGTAAATACAATGAGAAAAAAAATCCCTGTTCTTACTTTGTTTCTCCATCTATAATTACCTCTAAGATTTCTTATAAAAACACACAATTGAAATGCGCTGTTGAAGCATGGAAAATAAGAACCCTCTGCATGCAAGGGGGATACTAATCAAAAGCAATAAAAAAGAAATGCATTCCTAATTTTTTGTAAAGGGGTTACTGATTGTTGGCTTTAGAGCTGTTCCACAGAATTTTCAAATTTAAAAAAAATTCAAAACATAATAAAATGTAATTTTTGGGTTTCTGTTAACCTTTAAATTGTGGACTATTTGTTGTTGATTGGAGAATATAATCCAAAATAATGTCATTTTTTCAACTATAGTTTTGATTTCCTTTTATTTCAAAGTATTTGAAAATGTCAGATTAAAATGTTCCAGCCTGATATGTTTTTCAAAGTAAGCTTAACTCAATGCCTTATTTTCCTTTGCTTTTCAGAAGAAATTTATTCTGAATTGGTGTTTTCAGGCATTGTGGTTGTGAGCAAGACATGAAAATATTGTCAGAAAGGTTTTGTCTGTCTTTTTCCCATTCCTTTGAGCAACACAGCCATAGCTGCAAGAGCTGACACCATCAAAACTTGCAGGCAGGTGCTGTGTTTGTACTGGCCTCCTACTGCTTGTGGCTTCCCGGGCTCCCAGAGGGTTCATGGCCTGGCTGGGGAGCACAGAAAGTCAAGGCTCTCGGTGTTGTTAAAAACAACATGAAAGTCAGCAAGCCATATATCTGAACTGCTACCTGTTGATTTAGATCTTGTTTTCTTGTCGGGGCTGGGAGACACCTGAGTTATTATCCAGTAAGGAGAAAGCCAGGTTTGGATAGGAGAGAGAAACTGAGCACAGCTCAACTATTGCCATAACAAGAGGTAAATTGATTATCTTTAAAAAAAACCAGAATTGATACCTTAAAAGAAAAAAAAAAAAAAAGAAAAGAAAAAAAAAAAAAAAAGAAAAAGAAAAAAGAGAATTGTTTTTTTTTTTACTGCCTTTTTGGCAGTAAAAAAAAAACCAAACAGAAGGATTAAGGTTCCAGGCTATGTTAAATAACTATGTTTGTGAGGCAATAGGTGAAATTCTGCTGAAATCACTTAATCAGAAAAATAAGTGCCCTGTCAGGTGTTATTGTAGCCATCAGTTACCCTAGCACAGAAAGTATAAAGCTTGAGAAGTGAGCCTTATCCTGAACACCTGAAGCAACTCTCAGCAACAAGTGGAGTGAAACTGTGGCACTGCCAAGGCAGCGTGGCAGCCTGGCAGCTACCCAAAGGAAGGAGAGGGCTGGTACAGACAGCCCTGCTGCCAGGGCAGAGCTATTGCTCATACATGACAATAAATGATGATGTTCTCAACTGACTGCTGGAAAGTATTCTGAGAAAGGAGCCTCTGACATTGGAGTCTTTTCACCAAAACCAGCTAAGTCTATGTTTCACATGAATTATGGACATGGCAATGCCCAAGCTCAGACTGATGGGAACCAGAATGGTTCCCATGTACCTTGACTACTCCAGAGAGGTTTCAGTGGTGTCACCTGCCAACGCTCTGCTAGTCAGAGAAAAAAGGACAAACAGACGTGGGTGCTCTCCCCTGCAGATGGGAGGACATAGAATGTGTCCACTTGCCCACCCTGGGCCTGGGCAAGCCTGGTGCTGACCCGCCTGCTCAGCTCCTGCCCTGCCTGGTACCGGTGCCCTTGGTCCCCAAGCTTGTGGGTCTACCTGTCTCAGCCAAGTGAGAAACACTGAGTACCTCTTGCAGCCTGGATTTTAAGTCAGGAGAACCCTGCATGAGACACTTGCACAAATGCAGCTTGGTTTTGAGAGAAATGGTGCACACTGATGGCAGCCTGCCTGGGCTCAGGTGAGCATCATGTACCCACACGCTATGACTTGTTTTAACTTCTGGTGGGCAGCAATTTCTCATGGCAACGCTCAGGAGTTTTCATTCTCTTATTCTGCCTTTCATGAATGAATCTCAAATAGCAAAACCCATGCCCACTGCTACTGACCACACAAAATGTGCAGAACATGGACAGTGTTTAGCATCCCTCTTAGCAGCCTGTGAGCCCACTAGAGGTACACATCACAAGGTGAGGCTTCTGTTGGAAACCAATCAGTGACTGTCCATGAGTACACCAAGGCAGTGTGGAATTAATTAGAGTTTGAACTCAGTTTATTCGTAGTTTACTTCAAATCCAGCAGTGCTTTTTTCACAGGATTTTTGACCTAAGAAGAAAAGACGGCCCAAATGCACAGCATTATGTTGATTTGGTTCATCTTCTGGAAGGAGGACAGCTGGACTGCTTATTTTGCAGCAGGTTTGTACATTGCTATTCATGACCACAGTCAAATAAAAAATATTTAGCGATTTGATTTTTTTTCTTGTTTACTAATTCAACATGAACAGTTGGAATTGTCACATAAATGAGATTTTATTTCATGTTAAAGTAATGCATCTACAGCACAATGAAGGGAGCACAGCTGAGCTGCGCCTCACAGAGGTGTAGTTTCATGGGGAGGCCCACACTACAGAGCAGGGCTGGTAACACACATCCTGTGGTGCTGGGAACACAGAGTGTCAAAGCTGAACACAGCACTCTGGCCCCGATCTGATGGATTAGCATTTGCTGGATTAAGTCACTACCATACGGCTTGTGCCACCCTCTGCCGAACAAACAAATTAAAATTACTAGATGAAAAGTACTGAGACACCATTCTTCAGCATTGCCTGTATAGCAAAATGGACACTATCTGGCTATCTGCTGCTGGGTCATCTTGTTAATGAAATAACTCAAGAAAAAAAATAAAGGAAGAGGTCAGTGCAATCCCAGAGCCAGTGACTAATACACACATAATTCTGTGGTCTCATAGAAAATCTGCCCTTAGATAGTTTGAAATTTGGCAGTAGGTAAAAAGAAAAATATTGAATCTGTATAAAACACCTAAACTGTGAGGTAAATTTATTTTCTGATTACTAGCAGGTCTGCAAATGTTAACACAGTCTTTGTTTATATATTATATCCCTGGTGAAGCACACCTGATATTAGCAATAGAGTCCCCCTTTTTCCTTTGGGCAAGGTCACCCAGTTTCATGTTTGTTATTCTTCTTGCAGATGTACTTAGCCGAAAGCTTTGGAAATATTGGTGATTAAAAATCCTTCTTTTTATTATTTTAGCTACTCTTGCTGTACATTGTGACTTTGCTCCAAGAAACCTTGTTCTATAGCAGTCTATCCTGAACAGCATTTCACTATCAGCTGAGGCATTTAAGCAATAACTAAATTAATACTTCATCCATCCTGCCTTATAGACTTGGCAACTTTTGCTTTCATCATTATCGTCCAGCCTGCCACTATTAAATAGACCTCATGTCAAACCCTCTGGTGCTTTACTAATACTTGCCTTCTAATCTGGAAAGGCTAATCTTGTTTCTCATGCTGGGTCACAGACAGCTTCTGTTCTCAAATGTCAAGAAGCCAGCTTAGCACACCTTTGGCTTTGAACTGCTGGACTGGAAATGAATTACTGCTCTTCTGGGCAGGAAGCCTGAAAAATCATTGTCTCTTTTTTCGTCAGAAGTATCTCCAGGATTTTAAAGTAGTTCTCCTTATGTATGTGTTATCCTCTTACCCTGAACTCAAATATTTACCAAATAAATACTTGCTATACCTTGAGTGTCTCTAATTTAGCACCTGTTTTTTATTGTTCTGGAGTTGCATGCTACACAGATCCTGGCATCCTGTACTATTCTTCTTCTATTACCTGCATTGCAGATACAAGAAGGGATTTGCAATTTGTGGTCTCCCAGATAAAAACCTGAGGACAGCAGTATTAAGCATTTAGAGAAATCTGTCATTCACCCAAAATGCAAAAGGACGGTCTGGCTGTAACAAGGAAATATATTATTATTCAGTTTCTGTACTGTGAGTGGCTTCTTGAGCAAGGTGGACTTTGCACTGTAGTAGCCATGAACACCCTCCTGTAATTTTCATTCTTTAAGAATTAAAGATACAGATTAGTCACCTCAAAATTCCCATTGGATTTGGGCATTGGGTCCCTGATGTTTTTTTCAAAATCCTAGCCAAATTATGGTCCATATGTTCCTTATACTCCTGCAGTATCTCACAACTACTGTCAAAGCCTGGGCCCTGTTTTGCTCAGTATCATGTAAAAGGGGAATAAAAATCAAGTATGTGCCCTGGGTCATCCACAGTTAATTCTAGGATAAATCTGCTGCAGACATTGTGAAACACTTCTCACTTCTTTTTAAAGAAAATCTGCTTGTTTTTTCATTCAGACCAGCACTAGGAAAACATACACATTTCAAGCCATTTCTCACTGAATATAAATTGTAGGATGTATTTGATAAGTAATATGCCTTAGCAATGCAGTGGAAATAACATGCTGCAGAAATGACATGAGCAGCATCTAGTAATCCTTCCATGTCCAGATATTCCAGTTATTCCAAAAGCCCATGCTCAATTTCTGTACACAGCTCTCTTGGATATTACACTCTTTCATCAAAATGGCATTTTGCCCATGTGCCCATATTTAAGAAACTGTGACAGCTGGACACAGACAAACAAGAGAGGATGCCTTCACAACTGTGTGTAGGCTGTTTTCTGTAAAGGACTGACCCATTCCATCAGTTGTGGGAGGAAAGTGAAGCTGAGGCAAACTGAAGAGACGTGAATATGTGTTTTGAATGCAAAGTGCCTCCTCTCCAAACCTTTTCCTGTTGATACCTGAGCTCAGCTGGAGTCTAGGGCAGGACCCTCCTGCTACCACATCTGGCCCATGTCCTGCCAGCCCCAGCCCTGCACCTCTCCCAGCCATGTATCACTTTATAGATGAGCAGGGGCCTGAGTCAATGTCTTCTATTGTATTTTGACTTTTCATACAGATCTTCATGTTTCTTATTTCATCCTTTTATTTGCAGAGACTTTTTTCCTGGTCTCAGCTTCAGGACACCTATTGGTCTCTGTTGGCTGAGGTTGCAGGTCACCTCCTGTCTTAGAAATACTGGGGCTGCAACCACAGTTGCACTTCCTCAGGCATCCCCTTCATGCCATTGTGGTGACACTTGCAGGTCTGGGAAGGGCAACCCCTGTTTCTTATGTTTTCAATTCTGCAGCACTTGTTCTATTATTTCACCCCCTCTACTACTATGTGCTCAACAGGACGCAGACCCAGTTCTTGGACTATGATGCTATATTCCCCTTGTTTTTCATGATGGGGACTTAGTTCAGTGGCACTTCTTGTAAGCAAAGGTGTTGCAAAGGAGGAGAAGAGCTTGGGGCATGTCCTAGGCACACAGTGCCTGCCTAAGATATGTCACAAAGCAGCAAATCCATGGCTAGCTTTCCAAATGGCAGTGCTGTTACCTTAATATCCACACCTTAAGTGCACACTGAGAGAGAAGAGCCCTTCACATATTAGCGCATGGCAGTAAGGTGAGCTGTGGGATTGCTCTTCCAAACCCAAGGAAAATTGTAGCTTTGCAGCCCACATCCTAACAGCTTCACTTGTCCCTTCACAATGCCCCAGTGAGGGCTTGATTGCTGCCTCTCTCCTTAGGTATCCCATACAATTAGATACAGGTCTGAGACAGCACAGTGCACAGGCCTCCCCAAAGCATTTTACTGGCCCTGGCCACATGTGAAATGTCCATCTCTGGGAGCAGAAGACAAAAATAACCAAATGTCACAGAAAGGGAAGCAGCAATTCCAGCTTATTTTTAGCACAAAGATGTCAGAGGATTTGTATACCCCAGCTGGACACATAGAAATCTGGTGTCCCAACTCACAGCCAAAACACACACACATATACACATATACACAATGATGGAAGACACCGGGTTAACCACTCTGGACCAGTACCTAAGTTTGATTTATGAAATAGAGCAGACAAATCTACACCAGACCTCTTCCTTTCCTGAGAATCAAGAGATGATTGCAGGCTCTCCAGTGCCCATGTGTCACCTCTCTATCATAGTAGTTACATGTCTTGATACTTCTGCAGATTTGGGTTTCGCTTGATGGTGCTTGAATCTTGATGCACCATTGAGTACTTTGGCAGATGCTAACCCTGCCCTCCCATTGAGTACTGCAAGTGTTTCCTCCTCCATGCTGCCTGGCTATCACTGGCAGGAGCCAACACGTGCCCCAGGTGAGTCACCTGGCTGCTCCAATGCCGTGTGTCTGGGCTCACCCAGCTAAAGTGGCACCAATTATCTCGCTGGCGTGACGCAAGGAGGCCTTATGCACTAAGTATAGGGAAGAGAACTGATTACACTGCAGGAATGATTCCAGGAGCCCTCTCAGATCTCTGCCTACCCACGGGTATATTCACCTGCTGCTGCTGTGTGTACCTGTGGTGCATCAGCAAGGTGTGATTAACAATTTAGGGTGTGTGGGATCCTCCCAGGGCTACTGTCAGCAAACAAAAGCCAAGCAGAGCCCTGCCTTGTCTTGTGGGGATTCCTTCTTGTTTCTGTTCATCCAGGTACAGTGTCCTTAGTGAAATGTTCTGGAAAGTCTCCAGACCTTTGTCAGGAGCTGGTATTACAATGAGTTAGGTCACACCAATGTGGCAGATACAGTGCTCTCCCTGCCCCACTCAGGGAAGCCAGCAAGCTGCCAGGCTGCCTGAGAAAGCTTTTGCTTTCCTTAGTCGTTTCCTTTGGACCAGAATTTCATAGAACTTCCCCCCATCCCCTCCCAGCCAGAGCTGGGAAGGCCACAAATGCAAACAGGTTTATTTTGCAAGTCTTTCATTATTCTGAAGCATTTGATTGAAGCAGCATTAAAAATACATCCCCAGTGCTAAGGATCTCTTAGCTTTCTGTTGTCAATAACATATTTTTAAATGAAACATTCCAGGGTTGGGGTTTTTTTTTTTGGTTGGTGTGATTGCCTTGTTTCAGAGTTACTTAAGTAGGAAAATATTTCCCTTGGAAGCAATCCAAGCCCACAGAAGTCAGGCAGAGTCTTTCTGTTAACTTTAAATGCACTATGGACTAGATGCTGTAAAACTCTAAAATAAATACATCAGTAAAGTCCAAGGTTTAATGAGGCAAATATGGCAGGACCTGTGATGGTGAGCATCCCTGATTTTAGTCACCTTAGCAGCTCAGAAGGACAGCTCTCTGTACAGTGGGCATTTATGAAGTTAACCGATGGCTGGATATTTATAGCTCAGCAATGATCTTTTTAAGGATACAGGCACCAGGCATGGGTTTTCCCTTGGGGAAGGGAGAGGGGGATGGAGCGGAAGCAGCGTTAACAGAAGTGGGAATTTGCCATGGCTTTTCCCTCACTGCTAGTTTTGGTATCCCTCTCCCCAGCTTCAGTACCTCAAATATTCAGTGTTTCTGCAGAAAGCCACAGCAAGGCACTGCTGTGATTGTAGGTCTGTTGGTGCCCTGCATGCCAGACCCTTCAGCCTCCCACTCTCTGACCTTGTGGCCAGGACCACCCTGCAGCTGGGGAGGGAATTCAGCCCCTCAGCAGCCCAGGGCTGTGCAAGGGCAAGGGGAAGATTCGGCAGGGCTTAGTGCCCCTTGGGTCACTTGGCTGAACTGTTCCTGCAGCTGCTGCTTCTCCTGTCCCAAGCAAAATGAGGATTTCCATTGCAGAAGCAAATTTTGCTTTGGGATGGAAGACAGCCCCAGGACAGCACTGGGCTGGCAGTGGTTGGCAGAGGGGAATGCCACCAGCACTCGCTGTCACCACATCTGCCCTGCCTGTGGGCTTCCCTCACCAGGCTGAGAAAAGGGCTGGGAGCTCAGCATTTAATGTAGTGGCACAGCTACTAATGTAGGGTTGCTGTGCCTGGATTAATAACAGCAACATTATAGCTCCTGCCCTTGAAGGGGCTTGTGCCCAGGCAGTACCATTAAGGCACAATTTGAAGCCTGGTATCCTTCATTTGCTGCTGCTAATTAGAAAAGCAGTTCCAGCCCTGAACACCTAAACAATATTTATGCAAAGGAAAGCAGAAGGCTTGTAAGACATGGACAATATCCAACAAACATTTTGGTGGTTGCCATTTTTCCTACAACTCAGTCTCACTGGAGATAATAGAAAAGCCAGAGAGTTACTCTGAAGGAAGACCAGCTATTAGCTCTGAAGGACACTGGTGAGTAGGATCAGCTTTGATCCAGTGCTGGAAACCAATCACCATTAAGATCGCTCCTTAAAAAAAACCTTATTGAATATTTACATAAAAACACCACATAAAAATAGATTGAATATAACCTCTGGAATCCAACTCAGTGTATCTGCCTTGGAGTATACATTTACCTCCTGAGAATTCATACAGTAATTAGATGAATGTGCTTAATTAATCACATTTCCTGTGCTGAAGAGGTTTGATGGAAAACATTTGCTTCCATCATTTTATTAAAGCATTGTTGAGGGTTGTGCTTGTCATGTGTTCATCACCAGCCTTCTCTCCAATTAATCCTGACAAAATGAAGTTTACCAACAGCGAAGTAAGCCAGTGTTCACAGTCGCTTTGCTGTAGCTTTGTGTACATGCTTTCATGCCTCTAGGTAATTACTGCATAATTGGGAGCGTAGTCTGTTTAATCTAAAATGAGATGTGCTAAATATAAACCATTTTCAGTGCCTGATTGATACTGTTTTAATAAGCTTGGTATCCTCTACTGCTGTGGACATGTAATGCATTATTACCTTTACTTATGTGTTTATTATCAATTTTAAAACAAAATTGTGATTTGCAGCATGGTTATTTTACCTACAAAGCAATTATTGATCATTAATATTTTTTTCCACATACCACAGCTGAATTAAAGCATGGGAATTCAAAATCAGAGGTGTGAAGATAAGATCTTGACCCTTTCCAGAAGTGCTTAATTTTGGCCTTGGCTACAACATTACTGAGGCTCCATCTTCTGTGAGACAGCATCCAGTGTGGGACACAGATACCTGACAGGGGACTCCCAGCTGTTTCTGAGACTCAGGAGGGGACATGGCAGAAACCCCACTGCAGAGCAGGGATGGGAGCAGAGGAACTGGATAAGGTAGCAGAGCAGGGGAGAGAGACCTGGTAGCAAGCCCCAGTGCTGGACCCCACCAGCAGGAATACCCAACCCTGTCCCCTCCCATCCCATCTGATGCCAGGAGTAAGCACAGACCTCCCTGTGGAGGGAAGGGAAGGGAAGCACAGATCATAGAATTACGAGGGTAAAGGGTCTGGAGGGGAAGCCTTATGAGGAGTGGCTGAGGATACTTGATTTCTTCAGCCTGGAGGAGACTGAGGAGAGACCTCATTGTGGTTTTCAACATCCCCCAGGTACAGATCTCTTCACTCTCATGATCAGTGATAGGACTTGAGGAAACATCATGAAGCTGTGTAAGGGAGGCTCAGATGTGGTATCAGTAAAAGCTTTTTCACCCAGAGGGTGGTTGGGCACTGGACCAGGCTCCCCAGGGTAGTGGTCACAGCACCAAACTTGACAGAGTTCAAGAAACATTTGGACAATGTTGTCAGGCACATGGTGCCACTCTTGGGGTGTCCTGTGCAGGGCCAGGAGTTGGACTCAATCCTGATCGGTCCCTTCCAACTCAGCATATTCTGTGATTCTATGATTCAGCTATGATACTGGGGACATCTTTATAAGGGCTCTTCCCTCTTGACCACCTAAAATACTAGGCATGCAGACAAATATCAATGCATGCAGTTTCCCTCTTCTACCAACTGTCCAGTCCCATGAAGTCACTTATTGTAGAAATAAAATAGCTGTCATAAGCACTTCTGCTTACATAGTCATTAGGGATGGAAATGCTTATTTTCATTTCACAAAATAAATTGCTTACTGGTGGGCAATCAGATTTTCCTCTTCTCTGCCTTATTGCAAGAATTTTATGTTACAACTCAGGCATTTTTAATGCTGATGCATTCACAAAGTTACTTATTGTGCATAGCAAGATATCCTTCATATATGAATGTGCATTTCCAGCCATTACACAGAGCTACTGCAGAGATAATTTTTAGCTATGGGAACATTTATTTCTTCTTTTTTCTTGTAAAAAAGAAAACCCAAACCAAACCAACAAGCAAATGAAAAAACAGACCTCGATTTGGCTGCAAAATATTTGGCAACAATTTGGCATTTTTGACAGAGTGCTTCTGTGTTCATAGTAAAGTTTCTTCCAAAAGTCCCAAGTTGCTGTTCGAAGGCAACCTGGACTCAAATTTACAGACAGACTTAGCATTGACTCCTTTATGTATGAGCTATCTTACTACCCTCTCTGGCACAGGCTGCCATTTGGTACATAAACACCACAGAGAAGGGACTGGTTTCATCTCTGGCCAAAAGAAGAACCTGGGTTACCCTAGGTGAAGATATACTTGAGAATCAGTAATAAACTTTCCCTCCACATGAAAAACTCTGGACTCTGTCAGGGACAAGGGTAGCAAATGCAGTGGCAACTTCTAAAGAGAGAAGGGGAGGTTCATAGGAAATAAGAAGTGTGGAAAACAACACTGCAAATATTAGCTGGGGAAAAGCCTGTGATCATCTTTGTTGCTATCTGTAAATAAGATAGAGAGCAACTCTGGGCTTCTTGAGGTCCTCACGGAAGAAATCACTGAAGCATATGCTCTGAGCTATACAGGTATCTACACGCTTGCTGTACCCAAGGAGTAGGTGTCCCTGCACACCTCAGAGTTGCTAATTACACTTAAAATCCTGTCAGGAATCCCATCTGATATCAGCATGGCTGTGCATGCACTTGCTTTTTTCATATCTGAGGACATTCTTTTGCAGAAGTCACGAGAGCTGCCAGGGCCGGGGCTGCTGCCAAGCACAGGCAGGAGCAGCTGCCTGCACCTTGCCCCTCTGCAGCCCACCTGCCTGCAGAGCTGTGGGAGGGGGTCTGCCCCTGCCAGCCATTCAGACCTCAGCTCATCCACGCAGACCCACCATCAAGGGTGCCAATTAATGCCAACAGGAGCTTATTGAGTGCTGAGGCAGCCTTGCTGCTGTACAATTGCTGGGAAATGAAAACAGCCCTTTCCTGCAATTTTGCTGGGGTTTTTTCCTCTCTTTTCTTTTATTATTGTATAGTAACTACAATTAAATCTTTCCTGGCATGGCATTTCATTTGAGAGCTCTTTCCCTATATGACTGTTCTGTATCCCTGTGTGAACTACTTGATGTTTCATTACACAAATAGACTTCATTTGCAGAAATGGTTCCCTACTGGGAAAAATCAAATGCTTGAATTACAGGTATTCTGTAGGGGGGAATCTGTCCTCAGACAGTGAGATCGGGGGTCAAGACCTGCTCACAAGACCTGCTGCTGGGCTGGAGCTGTTATGCCGACAGAAGGATTTATTTTTTAAAAATTGTTTAAAGAAAAAGGCTTCTGGGTCTAAGGGGGAAAGTAATCACTGCTCAAGATGTACTGGAGACATAGAAAGCCAAGGCCACTGATTGTGCTGGAGCCAGCTGTGGGAAGATCTTGAACAGCAGCCACTGAAGTAAGGCATGAGTTTGTCTGCAAACACCTCCCCAAGTTCATGACCCACCTTTCCTGCCTGTGCTTAAAATCTCACTAAAACTACCTAGGCTGAGTGGATTTTGGGTTGACAACAAAAGGGGCAGGGGCTTTTTGGCATGTCCCATTCTTTTTCCCTTCCATTGGACAGTACCTCCTTTCTAGGGCACTGCAGGGGTCTTGCGCTTGACCGAAGCTGAGCGGAGCGAACGAACAGCAAGAGAGCTTAGAGGATTGTTAACGAATCTCACCCTGCCTCCTACCTTCCATTCTTCTCTCAGTTTTGTGCTGTAAGGACACCTGGTATGGGATTACATTTTCGCCTGGTATGGGACTCACATAACCAAAGTCACATACTTACATTGGGCCTGTACCTGGGCCACTTATCCAAATGGACTCAATGGTTAGAGTAGGCACACAGATATCCGTGGAGCTCCTGTTATTCTAAGGCAAGTCTAATCCACGTCAGATGAATTGTACCCTAGAGGTGCCTACTCCTCCCCATTGATTTTGAAGGGGGCCTGGAGCAATGGGCTCAGACACTGTCTCCCATGTCCTAATTTTAGTCAGAGAAATCCACAGCGAAGTCCTTAGCCTGTATGTCCCATCAAAATATCTGCATTTGCTGCTGATGCAACATACATATTTATGCTTGCACTGAGATGGTCCTCGGGATTTTGTGAATCTCAGGTAACAGCAACATTATGTATCAAGGTCATAGCTTGCTTTCCTGCATAAAATATTAGTCTAGGAAACAAAATAATGTTAAACCTCTACCTTCTGGCATTAGACCCCAGCAAGTCCATAATCCTATTTTTCCAATAGTAATGCAAGAAATTTTCATTAATGCTTAATACAAAAAGATCTAGCCCATCAGCCCAAATACTCTGTGTGCTCTTATGTGATGGGGTCATAGAACATAAATACGCAGGCACTTTGACAAGCACAATAATCATCAGTTCAGTCCCATCCCTTTCAGCTGAGACTGAAGAGGTTTTCCATGGATGCTCAGTGAGCAGCCTGCTTGTGGCTTCTTGTTCCCACATTTGCCAAGGCACCTGCACACTCAGAGAGATGCTTGAAGCAGACCTACATGGGAGCAGGGTCAGGAAGCTGGGAAAATGATAGCTGATTCTTCTCTGTAGAGAAGGACCATGGCCTAACAGGCTGGATTTTGACAGCAATGGAGAGGATTAGTCCTGGGCTAAGCCTCTGCATGGCAGCTGCCCACCAGCTGTGGAGGCTGGTGCTATTTATACCTGCATCTCCCTTGCATTGGGGAGACACCACGTGCCAGTGGTGACAGACTGGAGCCTTTCCTCAACCAGTTGGCTGCTCTGAGAAGCAAACCACTTTAAATCAGGGAAAAAAGAGCAGAGGAAGAAGTGAGGAACAGCTTGTGCTTTCACAATGCAGCACCCACACATGCTGAACAAGCCAAACAACAACCTGGGGACCCTACCTGGGGGTTTGGCCAGATCTGTGCAGGCAGTGGATGAGCCCATGCTTTCTGTGGGCTGGAACACTGTGGGCATCTCACCTGGATGGGAGCCCCATCCAGAGCAGTGCTGATGAATCTAACGCTGCCTGCTGTCCTGTGCTGCTGCCCGCAGCCTTGGAGCAGAGGCCAAACAGCTGCCAGAGGTGGACAAAGGGACAGTGTGGAGGTTATGTAGTTGCTTGTGTCCTGATGGTTTTCTGCAGCTGGGAAGCAGTTTTTCTTTCAGAAGGGCAGCCTCTTTTTGCAAGAGGTATGGAAAGGCATGGAGTCTTCTGATTGGGCTGGAGGGACTGGATCCATTTTACACCCTCAAGAGATTTGCCTTTTTGGTACCTAAAGAAATATATCACTGCATTTTGGATAAGTGAAATGCATTTGTCCCTCCACAAGAATAATTAAAAAACCCCAACACTTTCTTTTTGTGGTTCAAGTTGAGATGAATACAAAATTTCTTTATTTTTCTTTTGTTCTGTCTGTGCATCAAAACCTGCTGTTTGTGAAGCTCTGCAACATCTCCAGTCCCAAGCCAGTGGAGGGTGAGCCTGCAGCCCTGTCCATGCACCCTGGCAGCCCTGTGACAACCACGTCACGCTGTCTAGTGTGGCTCCCACCCCACCCCACCCCACCCCACGCCGGGCCTTGTGCTCTGTGTAGGGCGTGTGTGTGTGCACACATGAGTGTGTGTGGGGTCAGCTTTCTGATAATGATGCCTCAGGGCTTCCAGCCAGCATCCAGCCTAGCCAGACCCCACAGGCACAAGCCTCTCCTGGCAGCTTTGCCCTGTTAATTAATAATGTTTTTAGTTTGGCTCCCTAAAGAAATCAGTCTTCTGTGAGGACACTGATTGTATGGGGATTCAGCAGCGTGCTGCAGTCCAATGCAATAGTAATTTTGTAACCTTCTTGCCAGTTTAAGTCTAATTTGAAGGTGGGCAGGGGTCTGAGACCTTTAAGTTTTAAGAAAGGTGAAAGGGTAGGGGTGACGCTGCTTTTTTGTCCCAAGCATTAGCTAAGCCGTGGTATGCAGTGGGCTGCAGCACTGCATGGCCACCTCAAGATGCCAGACCTGAAAAGGATGGACATCTCTGTGGTCCCCATCCTTGGGGATGACCACAGGGAAAGGGATGAGAAATTGTCTTTTAAAAGCTGCAGGTAATACTGGGGACACAGGCCAGGTACCCCTTTTCCTTGCTTCTCAGCCACTTGCAGTATTTCTCAGAAGCAAAGGGAGATGCCACCCACCCCAGATTAACAATGTGTTGCTCTATCTGTCTTTCTGGCACCCATTCATCAGCTCACCTGTTCCATATATGCAGGTACAAACATCTTCAGCACTGAAATTTCCAACCATTCATCAACTTTTGAAACTGGAGCAACCAAAGCTTCTAGAAGACTTCTGGCAGGTGAGGAGGGTTTATTTGAACCAGTGTCTTTCATGGATGTCTTAATTTTGGTTCTAGCATTTTTTGCATCTTTATTCACTAGGTTGATGGATGTTTGAGAGAAAGATGTATCTGAGGCCTGTGTGGTGTGCAGTTGAGAGACCTTTGAGTTGGTGGCAGAGCAGAAAGTTGGTCACAAGACTGCTAGAGATTCACACTCATCATGACCTTGGAAAAGAGACAGTGAGTCCAGCCAACCGACAGAAGGGAATATTACCCTGGAAGCCACAAAGGTAAAGGAAAATCTCCAACATTTAAAGGACTGCCTGGGCATGTGATGCAAATGACAGAGGACAAAATGAACTAACTGGATGATGTGACAGTGAATTAATACTTCATGCACTGTCATGCCTTGCCTGTGTTTGTTTAACTGCTGTTTTCTCACTCTGTCTCACTGTGCCCACGAGCCAAGAAGCTTATTTTTAGGATGGGCTCTTACAAGGTGTTCAGAAAAGGAACTGGGAGCTGCATCGCTGTGTGGGCGAGGATGTGATGTGGAGCCTGGAGAGATCACTTCAGGGGTCTGGCCCCAGGCACTGAAGCAAGTACCCTGAAATCTGGATGTAGCAAGAGCCTCCCACAGAAGGCAGCACAGGCTCTGCAGTGGGAGGCACAGGCGCCCTTGACTCCACAGCCCAGCTGCTGTCCCCTGTGCCTAAGCTACCCTCCAGCACCATTCCCAGCCTCATGTGCTCACTTCACTGCTCATCCAGCTCAAATTACCATCTGCTCCCACCCAAGGGGGCAGCCTGTGCACCCGTTGTGGCACGATGCTGCGTCCTGTCCTGGCTGTGACAGGGAGTAACGGTGAGAGGCAAAGAGGGGCTTGCAGCTCACAGCAAACCCCAGCCCAACAGTCACACGGAGGCAGAGGCAGAAATATTTTGGCAAGTCTAATAGATGACTTGGATATTGCTTTCAGACAACCATTGCCATCCCAGATTTCTCCATGGCTGCAAAGTAGTTCTTGCCAGCAGATCAGGGAATTCTTCTGCACATACACACGGGCCATTAGGAGGCACAGATTTCATCACAGAGAGATTCAATTGCTTAGATATTGAGCTGGAGAATTATTTTTCACAATCCCAGCAGAAGAAGCCAATTGTAGCTGCAAGATGGGTGCTGTTTTTTGAACAGCCAATTGCTGTTCTAAACCTAATCCTAAGAAATAAGCCACATATTAGAGACAGAGCTGGAATTAGCAGGGCATATGGGACCTAATATTCATAGGATTACATGTAAAATATTAAGGTCTGATCCTGCTGACCTTTCCTGTATCAGCAGTCTCACTGATACTTCTTATATTTATGTGTATAGGCCTATTTTTTAGACAAATAATAGCTGTGATGATAAATTACAGATAAAGCTGCGTGGACATGCTGAAGTCTTTGAAAGATGACTGGTGACTTTTTCTGGTTTTGGGTACTTCTTTTAGCTTCCCTTGAAAAGTCAAAATTCAAGACATCCTCAATTATTACTCAAAAAATTACCTCTTGATCTTTGGGGAACAGACCTTGAAGTCTACAAGGGAAAATATAGATTACATTTCTCTTTTTCTTCAGAAAGGTGGTAATGCTGAAGCAAAAAAATCTAGTTTAAGTGATAATTAAGTTAACATAATGTAAAATAGCACCAAACTTTGACCACAACAGCACTTAGTATGACGTTACGAGTATTTAGATAGATGTGATAACATTAAAAGCCTTGATATATTTGGAGGTAAGAGTGACACTGGAACACCTCTATAATGAAAATGCGTGTATCTTGATGAGGAAATAGGTACATATCATTCAGTAATGCTATCAGTGGGGCATGAGGGAAGATACAAACATTAGTTGCTTGGACCTGACTTTCTACTAAAAATATAGGGTAAGTTATTTTATTCCAGCATCAGCCCACTGATATGTACAGGTCTTTGAGAAATCAAAAGCATGTTTGCACTTACCCTGTCTGTGCTTTCCCATGTGTGCTCTGTTCTGCACGTCATAGCAGAAGTACCAGGATTAGACCCTTGTCACTGAATCAGCGACAAAGACCATTAATTCAATCTGTCATCACTGGATGCCTGTTCCCAGCTGATCTGATTGATTTCCAGTGGATTAGCCAAGATACATCAGATGCTAAAATAACCCACTAACCTATGACCAAGAATGGTATATGGAGAAGAGACATTGCATGCAGCCTTCTGCACCTCTTTTGTCCTTCTTAAAATACTGGGCTATGTCAGGCACATATTGATCCCATACATGATAACAGCTGCTAGCCAGACACACAGATCCACTGTCTGCATTGCTGACGGCCATCTAAGGACAATAATCACACTTGCCATCAAGGCAGACCTTTGCTCTGAGGATCCTGTCTTGGGGTCATTAAGGGTCCATAATTCTGACTTAATGCTGCAAGATGCCAAGGTCTCTGAGCAGTATGAAATCTCTGGAGCTGCCCTCAGACATCTGCTATTGGTTTTCAGCATAAAGATTTTACCTAGTGCAGCTGAGCCGCCCCATCCTTTGGTAGCTGGAGGGAGGAGGGAGCTGAGCATCAGTTAGAGATGCTAAAGAGCTCTTTAAATCCACTGTAGAGCTGCTGTGGCTCCGTGCAAGTCCCAAATAGCATGACCTGACATGTGTGCTTTCATTTTCCTGAAAAATTAGACCTTTTCAATTTACATATCAGGAATATTCTAAGCTGCAGTGAGGGTCTTGCATCTGTATCACAACCTCTTATGGCAGGCTGCTGGCACCAGGCAGCTGCCACCATTGCACTGTTCCTCCCCACTGCTCTGGAGAGTGCCATTCAGGGCTCACATTCACACACATGTTCTGCTGTAATGCTGAAATACCGCTTCCAAGTATGAAATAATGTTGCAAAGTACTGCTGTGTTTGGTGCTTCTGCTTGTGTGTCTTCCCTCAGCTCAGCCCACACCACCCACAGCTCCCCATGCTACATTGGAAGCTACAGAGGGACCCATGGTGGCCCTGGGATCCCCACTGCCCTCTCACAGGAAGGGGCCTCTCATGGGGGCCTGGGTCAGGAGGAAAGGTCTGAGGAACAGTCACAGTGAGACTTGGGCTGTGCTGGGGACATCCAGGTTCCCAGAATCCCACAGAATTCTGAAGATCCTAAATACAGGAGAGACATCAGGGTCTTGGTCAGCCTCAGTCTCCAGCTGCACATACTTTGCTCGCAGTTGTAAGCTACAAAGTGCATGTACAAGTCAGAAAGCCCCCGTAACACCACATGAGCTCCCAGGATGGCAGTAACCTTTCTATAAACAAGCAGCTCAGTGAGAACCTGCAAGTTTAGCCCCACGAATAGCTTAGTGTAATAGTGACAGGACAAGCACCTTCTTGAACATGTTGGGATCCTGACAATACCAACAGGGGCCGGAATGTCTGGGACCTCCAAGATCCACCTTCATGAACACCTTGCTGCTGCAACTGTTCTATTCGCAGAAAAGGTGTCATTGTGTGGATGCCCTGTGCCACTTTGCTTGTCCAGGAAAAGTTACTCAATCCCTTGCCACCCTGCAAGATACTTCATGTCACAGTGTGTTGCCATAGGCAGAAGATGGGACCTGGTCCACAGTTCTGGACCCCATGGAAAGGTTGGGAGTGCCTTGTCTGGGAGCTGTCTCAGCACAGGCATTGCTGCAGTTCAGTACTGCAGCGTGATTGAAGTAGAAGTACCTACTATTCATCTTTCAGAGACTTTGCATAAAGCCAGATGTATAGGAAGGGGAAATGCAAATAAGCCTATCAAGTCCTCTTCCTTCAGGGAAACCCACTTCTTAAATGCAGTGGGATATTGATTGATGGTCTGGGCTCCTTTTGAGCTAGAAAGAGAATACTGATCTCTGGGGCTTTCCATAAGAAATGCAGTACAGCTGGGCCACTTTTCTTTGAAAGGTACGTGAGAGTGCCAGGATTGCTGCACACAAAGGATAACTTCTGCAGGCTCCGTTGAGCATAAAAGAAAACAGCTACAGTGCCTCTTAGGAAGAAGGGGGAAATATTTTGCTATGGATTTTTAATGCAGTTTATCACTGTAAAGGGATACACTGAAACATTAAGGTATTATTAATAACACTTTTGTTTGCCATATAAAGAGTTAAACCCATTACCAAAAGAGGTCTCCACTTAAGAACCTGCTTATCAGATTGTTTTCCTAGGTGAGAAGATTACAGAATACATTTTTCCTGGTTGTGCTCCCTTCATAAATCAAATCAATGAAATACTACTGACTTGGAAGGATATTTAAATATAGTTTTGCCCACAGATGTAGGAGCAGAAATTTGGCAGAAGAACGAGTGACAGATTTAATTAGCATTCCAGTTCAAGGAAATAAATGGAATTGTCTGTCACAAAATGGTGTTTATATCAAGGGGTTTTATTGCAATATTTGTGCTCAAGACCAAATGACTTACTGTTGCTGAAAAGTGATATCAGCAGCTTATTTTCTTCCATTTTTTAATATTATCTTGTGGGCAGGTTAAACAAATTAGTGATGTCAGAACATGGTCCTAGGACATGCATGTAGTTTATATGTATGGTAGCATGTGTGCCCTTCTCTGTGCATCAATCCTGCTGTGACTGATACCATTTCTTAGGTGCAGACTGGGGAAAAAATAAGTCAAATAATTGCTTCCTCCCAGAGTGATTTGAACAGGAAAATGAAAACTTCAGACCTATTGTTTAGGCATCTATAAGAAGGCATATGTGGCCTGCCTCTCCAAAAATCCTCTCATCTTTTGCAACTTCATTAAATGTAGCAGCAAAGTTAGTTCAGAGGTTATAGCATTTTGAGTGCTTTTAAAACCTCCTTTTCTCTAAGTACCAGTTCCATTTTTCGAAGGCTGCAATGCAGTGGGTTGCTAACAACATCCATCAGGCAGATCCAATGGCACTAATGGGTTATTAATTTTGCATATGGTGGGTCTCAGCATCAAGTGACCCACGTGTAGATACAAATATAAATTTAAAATTCCAAATCTAATTTTGGTCAAATGTGGCAAAAAAGTGGGAACAGCCTGGCTTCTCACACTAACACATCAAGTCCTTTTTCCCAAAAGCTTCACTAGCAGGAGTGCTCAGGTAAGGAATTGGATCATGGGGTATGCTACTATTACTCACTAGTACCAGCCAAAATCCCCAGCAAGCTGCCATGCAGTCCTGATAAGACATAAAGAAATAACCCCAGCCAGACTCCCCAGAGTGTGGCTCTGACTTTGTAGCTGTCACAGGATTCACATTGTCAGAAAGGCAAAGAATCACTAAGGACACAGACCTTGCAAATCTATACCCCATGCACTTTCCTCTAGTACCAATACTGGTCTGAATTGCTGGAAGGTGGAGTTGTCATCCAAGAAGCTGTAAGAAAAGTGTTACAGTGATAACTAGGGCTGCTTGATTAGCTTCCTAGTAATAGATGAATGCATGGATTTGGTACGATATGTATATAAATACAGAACCTGTGTAACATACAAAACTCTATATGCTATAAATAATCAGTTTATTTAGAACTAACAGTGTGCACAATGGTGTCTAAAGGGAAACTCAGAGTATTTAGATTGACTTTTGATTGACATGGTAACACCTGACACGACTATGAAGACTTTGTTCACAGTCAGTGAATAGAAAAAGCAGGCATTTCTGGGGTCCCTTTCATCTTGCCCTAAAGTAGACCCCAAAAGTAGGCCATGCAAACTGCACCCCAGAAGTGCCTCTCTCTTCCTTGACTGCAAAGGGAACATAGGGTGACTGCAGTAAAGAGGTCAACGCCGAAGTTAAAGGTTTAAAAATAGAGGTGCTAAATTCCACCCATGTGGTTCAGATAAGGGAGACAAAGTGAAACAGGTCAGAAAACGTTTGATGTGTTGAGTCTGGTTGGTTACTTTTTAGTATCACTGAGTCTGATTTCCAGTCACTGCGATTTCACAGAGCTGTCAGTAAAGGGATGATTAGGGTCCTAAATATGGAAGAAACTTTAATTAGCTATTGGTACAGCAGGGCTTAGATCTGTGGAGATCAGAGTTCCTTTGTGCCAGAGTCTGTGCTAAGAAGTGATGGGAAGCAACACCAGTCCCAGCCAGTTTGTAGGCTGAACAATCAGGAGCAGAGAAGGGAAGAAATGCAGAAAGAAGTTGCTCCCTCACTACTTTCAAGTGGGAAGTCAGTGAAACACTGCACTGATGAGTGCAGTGAGAATGGGTAGAGGTTTGAAAGAAATACATATCAAAATTTTTCTGCCAGCCCTGCCATGCACCTGGCAAATCCCAGGAAGGGCCTGGCCTCTGGGAGGTGACTTGCTTATGGCTTCCTGGGGCAAGAACAGTGTAAGAAGCCTCCCTAACCATACTAAGAGATGGCACTGGAGGCAATGTGGCCACATACTCTGGAAGACAGTGAGATGGATGTGAGCAGGAGATGTGGCATGAGCAGAGCCTGGCAAACAGTATGAAGTAACACAAAGGCCAGAGTGAGGAACGTTTCTGGGGCTGAACTAGTGCTGTGAGGACCAGGTATGACAGTGGAGTGAAATTTCTTACGGAAAACACAAGGACTCAGTGAACCTGATGCACACATCTCTAGGTACATAAAGGAATTAACAGGTCTGATGTGATCAGAGCAATGTGAAACAAAAGCAGTTTTGGTACCAACACTGTGGGCTGGGCTGGAGAATGGTGAAGGGAGAATGTTACAGAGGAACAAAGTAGTGGCACTTGGTGGAGTGAGAGGCTGCTTTTTCAGGCAAGTTCTGGACATGATTATGTTGACTCTGAAAGCCAGAAGGAAAGCAAATACATGCACACTAGTGGAGAAGCCTCTGCACTTCTGACAGCATTTTCTAATGTCCTAGGAAGGCTTCAGTTCAAAACTCAAGTGGAGCTGGAAGGTGCCTGGCTGCAGTGTCACGTGGCTGAAGTCTCCATCCTGCTCTCAGAGTTGTCACTATCCCTGGCATCCCAGACTTACCCACCACCACCAGGAGGGACCAGCACTCCTCCATGTCACCCCAGGACTGCACTCCTGCTGAGGCTGTGGAGTGCTGCCTCAAAATCCACCATATGCTTGGAAATAAAAATAAATATAATAATGTCAGCAGAGCAAGTTCCAGGGCACACACATGGGTATGAGCCCTGTCCAGGAAAAGTGCACAGAAAGACCCTTCTGTAGAGTGGGGTATTCAGTGTTGGTATCCCACATACTGAGCCAACAGTGTAATCACTAGTATCACAATAAAACAGAGGTATTAACAGTGTTTTCTTAATGGGACCATTACTTGGTGTGGCTTTTTAAATGGCTGAAAGGAAGATGGGATCTGTTGGAAACAGGTAATTATTTTTTAAGTCTTGTTTTGGTGATAAACTAGCATTCAATCGAATTTCTAATTTCTTATTCTGATTTTTTTCATTCCGTTGTAGAACAAAAAACCCCAACACTCCTATTATTTACACAGCCCTAAATTCTACTCTCCATATGCCTTGGAAAAAATATAGCTTAAGAGTTTGTTTGATCCCTTTCAAATCCCCAATTCTTGCTGTCTGCAATAGGGTCTTCTGATATGTATAAAGTGACTAATTGTCTTTCATTTATTTTGCAAGGATGCCTTTATTATTACATGAAGTTGCCATCTGTCCATCTTGGAGGCAAGAGTCCAGAACATTTTAATCCTCAATGATTACACAGCTTCAGGTGCCTCTCTAAAGGATAAAGATTGGCCTACTTTCCTCCCTGTGGTATGCAGAGGCTTCTCCATCAAGCAGCTTTTGAGTGAAAGGCTCATCCTGAATGGCTAGATGGCAATTCACCTCCTCTGAGAAAGTGCTTTGTGAAAGACAGATTCATTCAGTCAGATGGCCAAATTTAGAATATCTGATAAATTTAGTTTTAGGTCAGCTGCTTCCTTTTTTTGTTTAGTTTCTTCTACCTCACCTCAAATCCTTTTTCTTAAAAAATAAAACAGATTGATGATCATGCAAATTTTTTTCTTTTTAAACAAGAATTTGAAACGCCTAATTTCAAAGATGTCTAAGTAAGGTATTTCAGCTTACTAGAAATTTCCCTTCTTTTTTTAAAGTCAAAAGCAATTAGCTTAACTGGAACCATATTCATGAATAATATCCATTCCAACAGAAATCCACCAAATGTTACACATATATATGCACACACATAGTCCAGCAAATCCCCAAAGGTGCTGCTTATATAAGATGTATTTCCCTCCCTATACTTCTTCATGGATGACTGCACTGTGGGATTTTTTTTTTTTTTTTTTTTGCAAATGGGATAATAATTAGAATAGCCTTCATCTGAGTGCTTCGTGACCTTTGCAGCCCAGAACTAGAATAAGCAGGGATGTGGTTTGGAGTGACTGCTGAACACACCCTTCTGTTTGTATTTTACAGGCATCAGTGCAGACCCTGGGCTCTGATTAAAGCCTAAAGATTAAAATATGTTGAGCTGGTTGGCTCAGTCCCCAGCTTTCCAGGTTCAAGCAACCTAGTTATAGCCAGCACCAGCACTGTCTACGCTGCAGAATAAACTCCAATATAAAAAACAAAGGGAAAGTCCCTTGCAGGAGTGATGATGAGGCATCCAAGGCCATCCACAGGACATCAGCTTAAATCTGGCCTGGGCTGGCAGTGACCAAAAAGCCAGCACAGTCTGACGGCTGTCCCTAACAGCAAGGGGATGAGCTGTGTCAGCCTGGATGGCTGATGAGCCCAGCAGACAGTCCTGCAGCACCATCAATCCAGCCAGACCCTGATATCTCACCCTGTCCAGTGCCATCCAAAGCATCTTGGCATGGCCAGGCAGTGGGGTGCTCCAGGGCTCAGTCCCTAACCCTCATATCAACCTGGCCAAATGCAGATGCTGAAAGGTACATGTGTGAAGTGGTGGGGAAAAAGGGAGAATAAAGCACCAGCAAAAGAAGCCTTCATGAGAAAGATAAGGCAGACAGAAGATTGTAGGAAAATTTTAATATTGCCTAGCGACAAATTATTATTGCCCAAGCATTAGTCCTGAAAAAGAACATTGCTACACTTTCACCTTGTTGAAACAGCACATGCTGTAATTTATGAGAGCACAATCAGTACATTCTAATACAGGAACAAAAAGGTTGACTGAATTTGCTGATAAATTTTCAGCTGAGACAGTGTAGAAATGAGAAAATTCACAAAATTCTGGCTGACTTAAATAAGTGAGATTATATGCAGCCTTTAAAATGCACTTTGCTGAAGTCTGCCCTATAAATCAAGATCCAAATCACCCATATGCTTCTGCCAGAGCAGAACGGAAGGTCTAGAAGCAGCAAGCAGCACCTTCTGTGCCGTAATAATGCTGAACTGGAGCAGCAAAGCTGGGCTGGCTCACTGCTGTACCATGACTGCCCATTGCCCCGACCCTGGCCACCGGAGTGGCTTCCCACGCCACTGGGAAGATGCTGCCGTGCTTCCCAGAGGAATAGAGACACACCTGCCCTAAGCTGTGCCACAGGGAAAAGATGATCAAGCTGCTTTAAATCCAGCCTAATCAAAAACTGTTCTTCAACAGAGGCCCGGGAGGTAGAGCACATACATGGGGTGCTCAGAGCAGGTAGATGGAGGAAGGCTGCTGATTCCTCCTCCAGCACAGCCCTGCTCCAGACATCTCACTCCTCTGTGCCTCAATTTACTCATCTTAGTGTAAGAATGCTTAATTCCCTCTAAGGGTTACTGGCAGAAGGATTTCATATTTACACAGTGTTGAGGAAAGTGTTACAAAACACTTTTCAGTGAGCAGCTGGAATGGCATCTATTTCAGATCTACTTATTTTCTCTCTTAGCCTTCTGGAGAGTTATAAAACAATTCAGTATTACCCATGACATGTGGCAGTGTTGAGCCAATTCTGTTTTTTTTTCAAGGCTGATCACAGAGCTTACAGGACCCAAGGTAGAACAGGGCTCCAGGCTCTCTGGAATTACAGAGTTTAGACAGGTTCTGAGTCACAGCCAGAGAGAGAAAGACCAAACTCCAGTTCACAAAATGCCAAACTGGCGCAGGGCTTTGAGCTCCTTCCAGAGCACAAGTCCTAACGTAATTGCTTACATTGCTTTTTCTTCCAACCCACCTGCTCACCATTGTATAAGATCACTTGGAGGAACAGCAACTGAAATCTGGCATCCTAGACAAATTCAACAGCACAGCCTCAACCTTAAAAGGGTTGAAGGTTGTGTACTATTCCTCGTGCTTTAGCCATGCTCTTGTTATAGAGACATTTACTTGGTTCCCTGGAGAGAATATGATCAAGTTTTAATCTGAGATACTCAGTAAATGTGACAGTGCTAAACTTAAGGGATTTCAGCCAAGAATAAAAGCAGATTCAAGCAAGGCAGGAGGAAAGAGAGAATGAAGGGAAGAAAGAAAACAAATCTATTACCACAGCTGATCACATATGCTGTCTCAGAGGAGATGCTATGAAAGACATGCAACATCATTTGCAGTAATTAGAAGAACAGTGTCATATGGATAAATATTTTAGATTTCAGCATATGTACTATAGAGGTCATCAGCAGAAGGCCTAAAGAGAGGAGTGCATCACAAGTGGAAGCAGCTGTTCACACTCTGGTTTTCCCTGTAGATAATATAAATGACACTGACAAACTGAGCACCCTTCAGAGAAACCTTTCAAATACAATTTAAAAGGCAGAAGGAGAGAAGAGGATGAACTCTAAGACAAAGAGCAAGTTCAGACATGAAAGTTTACTGTTACCTGGGAACATGTAAGACCTGGTCTTTGGCAGGTACACTTCCAGCAATGGAAAATTAATGTGCTCCTTGGCATCTCCTATCTCTCTACAAGCCATTATTTCTGCCTGCTGCTGAGCAGAATAGCCTGTTTCAGGATTTTCCCTTGGCACAGCCTGTTCCATGTTTTCAATTTCCCTTCTGTAAAGCAGTTCCATTTAGCTTCCTCAGCACTACTTCTCACCTAAACTCCAGTTACTAACCCCTTTTTTTTGAATGATCTGTTTGGCAATTGACAGGGCTGTACCAGTAAAATGAGCTTCTCCCTGCCAAAGACAGCAACTGCTAACTCAGGACAGTTATCATCTTTTAGTGGGAATTCCACCAGGCTGCAGAGGAATTTTTGCTGGTCTCTGTGGATTACTCTTTCTTCTATTATTTTCTGCTGGAAGACTAAAAAGGCTAATTTTAAAGGGATTACTTGGTTTGCAATCCATTTCCAATTGAAATTAGTAGAATAGAAGTTACATTGCTCTCAGCTGGGATTTTCTGAAGTGGAAACACAACCACTTCATCTCTAGAGACTGTTTCTAGCTAATCCTGGAGTAGATTTGATTTTACAAGGATTTGCCCAGCAGAATAAAGGATAGATGCTAAAGGCCAAGGTTTTGCCGTACATGCTTCTTGGTTACTTTTTTTGCTCAGAGTTCCAACCTCCAACTGAACCTGTTGCTCCCTAAAAAACAATATGCCGAAGTTGGGGGTGAGGGGCAAAATAGTCCATAAAGGATGAGGGAAATTGGTATCAGATAAACAAATCGCTGAATCCAGCCCCTACAGCTGTCCTGGCTCTATTCTTCGCAAGACCCACCTGTTGTTCATTAGCTCTCTCAGCCTCTCTTAAAAAGAAGCTGATGCTGAAGGTGCCTGATGAGAACATGGAGCTTGTGCCCAGGGCTCCCTGCCTGCTTGGAGCTGCCCTGTCCTGCCAGTAGCACTTGCATAGCAGGCAGGGAGTGCTTTATAAAGCAGTGTGTGCTGAGCATCCATGGAGCATACTTGTGCATCCAAAAAAGGTCACTGCTTATATAAGAACATGCTCCCTCCTCCAGGTGTTACAGTACACTGAATCCCTCTACCTTATTCATCACAACACAAAGACCAGAAAGCTGGCCTAAACACAGTGTTCTGCATGGCATGGGGCTGCCAGCTACTGCAGATTTAGACATTGCAAAAGTGAAAGCAAAGAAAGCCAGAGAAGTTGAACTGGCTGTAACTGGGAACTGAATCTAGGAAAGAGGGCCATGAAATACTGTCTTGGGTATCTGTTTTGGTATTTAGAGTTTCCGCAGAGTGCAAGGCACCTTACTCCTCTGACAGAGGAAGTTTTGTTTGTTTCACCAGCACTAGGAGAGATCACAAATCTTTCTAAATCATGGAAAACCAGAGAAAATAAAACTGGAAGTATGAGGAATAACCACGTGATTCTCAGCAGGTGTTTGTCTCATCAGTTCTTAAGGAGAACAAATTATGGCATTTGAATAATCTAATCCAACACTAAATGATCCTTAAGATCAGAGTGTTTTGGTCTATATAATGCAATATCTTCTTTTTGCAGATTAAGTATATTTCTTTGACTATTCTTTTCTTTTGAATTGTACATATGGAGATTAGGTTATTCTTTTTCTCTTTGCTGCAACTGATGGGAAAATCTTCTGTTCTCTAAATAAAAAAAATGAAAAATTCTGAACAGATGTTATCTCTGTGCCTTTTTACCTCCCACAAATTGTGAAGAAAAATAGATCAATTAATACATTTATTTGTAAACAAAGGTCTGCTTTGCAAATTGGGTGAGTCAAGCATATGTTGCCTGCCTCAGCTGACAACAACTTGAGAAGTGACAGTAAGCTGACCACTTTTCATCATGTGAAATTAGGTTGTTTGGACTGGATTAGATCAGATTTGCTCTGATCCATCTCGGCTGTTACTCACCACTTTGTGTTCTTTGAGATGGTTACAAAGACTGATTGTTCATTTTTTCCAGCCTGACAATTCAGTGACTTGCTTTCCCCTTTGAGTAGGTGTTAGCCTAGCCCCCTTTCAGTCTTGTGGATGCTCCCTGCTCTGCTACAATTCATTGGAACAATTGAAAGCAGCTTTAAGGCTGTCTCAGCCAACTCCATCACTATTTTGGGGCAGAATTCACCAGGCAAAGACAATCTGGACACATGAAATTTATCCCATTACTTTCTAACCTGTCATTTTCCTGTTCCAATTTGAGTTGCTGTTGCCTTTTTCCCCCGTGTTGGTATTCATTGTGTCAGTCAGTTAAACAAGCATTTCTTTTAATTTACTTAAATTTTGTCATCTTCAGGGTACTGCTAAAACATCAGCAGTGTAATCCCACAGTCTAACACCCAGGTCTCTAATGTGAACAGTAGTCAAGTTGTTTGTTGGTGAGATCTGAAATATAATAATGAATCAGTCATTTGAACAATGAGCCTCAGACAGGTCCTGCTCACTGCACAGCTATAAAAGACTTCAAGAGCTCACAGAGTGCAATATGGCTAGATGGCAAGTTCAGAGAAGGTCATACTGGCAGCTTCTCTCTGAAGCAGCTTGTCAGGGTCCAGCAATTAAGCCCATCTAAGTCTTGCCATATTTAAACCTTGAGAAAATCCAAATGTACAGCTATCATAACTAATCCCTTTGCTTCTTCGCTGACAATCTGTGTGCACAGTTTCCGCTGATCTTCCCCAGGGCAAGGGCTTCCAGCAGAGGACACACATTGTTTTCCTGTCCACAGTACAAGACATGCCTACACCTCTGGTCTCCTGGCTGTGGGTTGTCTTTGCCCCTAGAGTCCTTCAGGCCAAAAAGATTCCTGGAAAGATTGTTTTATTAGAGTTCTTACCACAATTTTCCTTCCTGACCTTACATTATTACCTCGCAAATGTTTGGCACTTTCAGATTGCTCAAACCTGCAAGAAGACGAATCCAAAATAGCACCCAGATATCACCACTGTGTCTCTCTGTTACAGTGTTCTTTATTATCCTTAGTACTGCTTTATCTAACTGACTTGCATTATAAGAGCACAAACCTTGTTCATAAACAGAATCCCCTCCTCCCATCAGAGTGCTAAAAACACCTGTGAGAACATATCTTTTTCTCCCTCCCTTGGGGCTTTGAAATGAACTTGAAGCAGGGGAGCATGTGACAAAGGTGGAGCTGGTAGAGAAATGAAGAAAGGAGAACTGATTGTGTGAGTTAATTGTAGGTATTAAGTGTGGCTCCTTAAAGTTTGAAAACCTTAAACTCATTGACAGAAAAGTCACCTGAACTAACCCTAATTCTCATCATCTGAGTCTCTTTAATAATTTGCACTATATAAGTGCACTATATAGTCTATGCCTGGACTGCAAGTGGTCAAATACACAACTTTCTGTCCCCTGCACAAGCTGCTTTGGAAATCAAGTATACAGTTGCCTCTTACCCTGGGGTCCCCTTCTTGTTCTGTTTTAAGAGGGCAGAACTATGTCCCAGTTAAGAAGCTGCAATCTTTTAGACTCTCATTGCCAAAAGGGAGTGCCTCTGCTGATGACAGGGCTGCTTTGAAGGTAACACGAATGAGTCAGTTTATTCCCTGGGATTTTTTGCATGAAACCATCAGTTATGATGTGGCTCTATCTGCAGGCTCTAGGTTATACCCAGGAGAGCTGAATAGAAATAGATGTTTACTTCTTCTTCTGGCTTGTTAGCTAAAGACTCCGGGTACACAGGCTTCTAATAAATTGTTTTGGGCAAGTACTAGTCTGCCTTGGGATTTTGGCCAACAAAAAGAGATACTGATCATGATATCAATTGTTTCTACACAAGGGATTTTACACAGAAACCCTGATGTTAGTGGATTAAGATCCAGTAGACATGAGCCTCAAGACTGTGCAGTTGAGAAAAGCACAAGCTTTTTTTTTCCCTCAGTGTAGTCATCCCTTTTGAGATCAGGCTTCTAACATTAAGCCATTTCTTGTTTCTGAAATAGTAGATAATTTTTTTGGCAGCATTCCTGCAATCCAAGGAAAGGAAAAGCTTGCTGCCAGTATTCTGGCTGAATTAAAATGGGATTGGCACAAAAGTTAGGTTGAAATAACCTATGCAGATAACTTGATCTGGCAGTAAATAAAGTGCTGTTTATAGCCACATTAAGAAGCGTGAGAATGCAGGGGTGGAGCTCCTCAGTGGATTTTGAAGAGAAAGCAAGGAAGCAAGAGAAGGAGACTTGCCTCTTGCCACCCTTAGGCAAAGAGTCAAACTTGTAAGGGAACAGCCTAGAGGACAGAGCTGCTGAGAAACACTCAGCCTCCTGCACAAAGAAATGTGTTCTTCCTTCTTTCCCACAGCACAGCAATGCCTGTGAAAAATTACAGCATGTTGGCCACAGCACAACAATTTTAAAGCTGCATTTAACACACTTGTAATGTATTCAGCTGAGGTTTTTTTCCTACCTTGTAGTGGGGGTTCTGAAAAGCCTGGGACCTCAGAAGCTATCTGCATTAATTCTTCTTGAAAGTTATATTTTTAGAAATAATTTATTTTTAAAACATACTTTGCCAGCACAAGTAGGGTTTGGAGCCTCTCTGGTCTGCCCACAGGTATGAAAAGCCAAGCCCTGCCTCAAAAAATGCAATGACTGAGGGAAATACAGGACATGAAAAGGGTTTGGAAAAATCTGCTACAGCCAAGTGATGCATATCATGCAAACATATATACTCACATGCAAAGGTATAATTTTTCTCCGAAATAGATTTGAAACCAGGAGGTAAAACTGGTGTGCCATGCCTGCACTTCTAAAAAGCCTGCTTACATGCCCTATGGACAGAAATGAGAGAACCAGGATGTCACTGGCTTCCATGTGAGAATGTAGACATGTATACATGCATATGAACACACAGGAAAAAAATAATATGCACACATTTATATGTGTAAGCGTGTGCCAGTGTACATATTTATAGGTAAGTAGATATTTTCAGTCCCCTGAGCTGTAAGTGAATTACTGGTTGCGATGCCTGAGGGCATCGGTGAGTTTCAAAGGCAGGAGGAGCCTGGCAAAGCCGGCTGCTGGAGAAGGAGCTGGCAAAGGGGCAGCAGCAGCTGCTGGGGACAGGAGTAGGAGGCTGCAGCCAGAGCTGTGCAAATTCCTCGCCTGCATTCCTGTCTGGGCAGGGAGAAGTGGAAAAACACTTTTTTTTTGCCCGAAGTTGAAACTGCTGGACTTGATTTCTTTTTGACTATGCCACTATAGCAATGAGAGAAGAGGCAAAATGAAGCACAGGCAGAGAGCTTTTTTTCTGGTGAAATGCAAGGACATGGAAACTCACAGCCAGGGTCATACTGAGGGTATGATGGGGTTGGCAAGATGCAGAAGGAAGATATTACCAGGCATGGTTTATATGAGTCGGAAGAGATTCTGCATTGCAATGCAGAAAAGATGAGGACAATGAACTCATGCTAGTGGACAATGTAGTTCAGGTGCCCATTCCTTCCTCCTCTCTAATTTCTTTTATCAAAAGAATCAAGACAATCCTATAGGGAGGAGTGAAGTAATGGGTCCAAAGCCATACTGCAGCAATAATATGGATGACTGTGATAAAAGAAAAGAAAAAACAAAAAAAGAGAGGAGTGAAAAAAATGCACAAAGGAACAGACCTTATGAACGAAGAATGAAGGTGTCAGAAGGGCAGGGGGAATGTGGAAAGGCAACATGAGAGAAAGAGAAGGATACTTGCAGCAGTGAAATCATAGATTTCTGTGACTGGCAAACACAACATCTGAAAGAAGAAAGACAGAAACCCCAAAAACTGTAGCAAGAGTGGTATTAAGGCACTTAAGTGCGTACTACTGGTCTGTTTGGGATCAACTGGAAAGTAAAATACAACAAGCAGACCATTAACAGGTAGTGGGAATGTCTTGATGGGTGCTGAAGCTTCTGAAGCCAGATATTATGATAGCAGTGGCACCACAGGTACAGAGGAATCTGTATTTTTTTTGCTGCTTATTTCTAGATGCACCTCACCCACATGATAAAACTTTAAAAATAGAACAGATTTTAATCACTGAGAAAAAAAAAAAAACCTGTAATTTCTCTTCAGTCCTAATCCTATCAAATATCAGGGACTTAAAATTGAAATCACTAGTCCATATGAAAAGGCTGGATCAAACTGCTAACCTTCAGCACTCTAGGATAAAAAAAAATATGGTTCACATGATTTTCAGGCATATGCCTTATTATGTTTACAGTTTCATGTTTAAACATTATTTTTAAAATTTAAAACTACACTATTATATTTACACTTTCATGTTTAAAACAACTTTACACAAAGTCATTCAAAGCATTTTGCAAGTCTGAGACCTTAAACTGACATTCAACTAAGAATGAGCAAAACCAGAGAATTGAGAATCTGGCTCTCATCTCAGATGGCTATCAAGAAAAGTACCTGTAAACCCAACGGAATTGTGCCAATGTAAAATAGATGTGAGTGAAAGGCAAGTAGGTTCTGGTTGTCCACAGAGAATGGTTGTAAACAAGGTGTCAACACCTTCCCTCCTGATTCTGATATGAAGGCCTTGTTAACCCAGCATGATGACACTTGAATTGTCATGGAGCTGTGTCACTCGCTTTCAGCAGAGGACAGATACGTCAAGTTTTAGACAAGATGAAAGTAGAGCTAGATCTGCTTATAATCATGCATGAGCAGCTGCTCTGAAGCAGTAACAGCTCTATGTGTGGAAGCAGTGCACAGAAGTGATGGATGTGTATAGCAGTCCACAATCAGAGTACATTTAAATACTGATCCCAGGCTAAACAGCCTGGAGAATTGTAAGTCTTTTACAAAATTGATATTGTACCAGGGAAATGGCTGATATTGTCTTGCTTATGCGTATAGAACAATTATCAAGCATTTACTGTACTGAGACAATAGGACTGGAAGAGTAAGTTTAAATAAAATTAAATGTCCCAGATAGCTTGTCCCAGAAAATCTCAGAATTCAGATGCAATATGCCTAACCTGAAAAACACAGATGAGAAACAAAACAGACTTCAAATACTTTGTCGGAATCTTCATGTGCAAAAATAGAAAGTTAAAGTTTTAACAAATGATTGCTGGTTCACGAACATAGGTCTCATTTACAAACTGGCAGCTTTACTGAAGAAAATTCATCGAGCTAAATATATATTGTGATATGAAACTCCCCAGCCAGCCTCCTGAAAACCTATTATTAGTTTTAAAAATGTACAATTTTATCTGTATGCTAAGAACTGCTTTATGCTACAAAATGAATTGCTAAATTAGTTTTAATCTTTGATATTTAATTCTGTGGGGAACTGCTACCTTTTAGTAAGACATTTCTCTATGTCCCCCATATAGTAATAGAAGCAGTGTCATTTTCTAGTGTTACAGCCTCCCTCCAAGCCAACAGCACAGCTATATTTGGAAATATTTTTGATTTGCAGACTATTTTATATGGTCACCCATGAAGCTCAAGAGGAAGATACAACCTTGTCCTCGAAACTGCTGTTTGGAATTTCCTGATTCATTATACCTGCGGAGCCAGACACTTTTAAATAATCTTTTTTAAATGAGAAAAAAACATAGGTACTGGTGAGGTCCTCTAGAGGTATCTGTATCTCTTTCTTGATAAGTAAAAAAAAAAAAAAAAAAAAAAAAGTTTAACTTATACTGGGAACCAAACTTTAAGATGGCTAATGTTGGCAGAGAAACTCCAGATCTCCCGTCTTTGTATCAGGAAGATACAGGATATATTCCATGCAAAAGTTTACATTGTTGGTCAACAAAACAGAAGCAATCAAAATAAAATTATTTCCTGAAGAAGATTCTGGAGAGGACATGGTTTTCAATAGATGGTGCTTACAACAGCCTGTAGCTGTGACATTCCCAGAAAGTGGCTGCATAAAGTCACAAAGCTGAATTTTGCCATACCCAACTTTTTATACTAAATACTGGCAAACATTTTTGCTTTATACTAGTTTCAATTACGTGACCAGTGATACACATACTACTGCCATGCTCCAGTTAGTCATGCTGGTTCTTCAAGCAGTGCCACTTTGTGCTGATTGACCTTGACAGACTTTGGTACCAGAAGATCCAAGGAAAAAGAAATTCCATAGTCAACACTTGGAGAAAAAACTTCAGATTTGATAGACATAGCCTGAAGCTGAACCATAATTGCTGTATATGTACCTGAGATAGCTTAATCAGGCAGATTTTGTTTTCCTAAGGCTAGGTTCTAGATGTGAAACAAATTTAATAACAAATAAAATGGAAGGGATCTCCTTGGTAGTCACTGCTATCAATAGCCCTAATGATGCTCCTAATTTAGAAGTATAATATTCTGATGTCTAGCCTATGATTCTCTAATCTTAGGACCACACTTCATCTACTTCTGCTGGGCCAAAGCCCCAAAGACTAACTCAATGATAAGCAGAAGTCTTCCTGTCCATCTCCAGCAGTCAAAATGACAGAAGCACAGAACATGCTTTTGGAATATCAACTCTCAGAGCCCATGACCACATGAGTTTCTGTGTCCATCTGACAGACTGCTTCCAGGGCCTCCAGAAGGCTCAACAGCCCTGCTCTATGCCCCTGCCAAGCCTGGTTAGACTAGGCCAAGCTCAATCAGAAGCACTCCAACCCTTTAAGAAAAAGTGTGAGACTCCCTCAGGAGATGTCTGGATCTTTTTCTCATGCAACAAGTGCCCTCTTGGTGTTTTAGCATGCATTCTGCTCTGTTCCTGCTCTCAGCCTTTCCCCAAAGTGTGAGAAGCTCTGTCAGGAAGCCAAACAGATGATGGTGCCTTTCTGGGTCCAGGGGTTTGCTGATGCAAACTATTGACAGGAAGAGGAGAGGCCTGAGCAATTGGGAGACTGTGATTTCTCTTTATTTCTTAGTAAATGCCTGAATAGCCAATACCATGTTATTAATTTGTAACTGTCTGATCTGAAATGCTTTGTAGTACACAAATTTGTTCCTTTCCTTCAAATACCTTATTTCAATTTGTATTTCCCAGTATACCCTCTGGATACTTGCAAGCCTAACTCCCATTGATACTAATCTCTCCCCTGGCTGTGAAGACAGGTCTCAGTAAAGTAATAAATAATGCTTATAGCCTCTGTGAGTTGTTTCTCACAGTTGTGTGAAGTCACACAAAGTGGTCTCGGTGTGTCTGTCTGGTCCCATTCATGTCCACAAACACTATCAAGCAATTGTGGTGTGTTAATATATTTTTCACCTGTTAAGCACTTTGTTTGGAATTTCATCCTTCTTTTATTCTGCATTAAAAAAGCTTCTGGAAGCATGGAGGATAGACATTCTCTATTTTTGTTGCTGCTACTGTTGCTGCTGCTTTTGATTCTTCTTAGTTTGTGAGTACCTGTGGAGAATGTTTTTCTTGTATTCTGGTACTTTTGTTTACCTAAAACTACCTCAGTATTACATAAAGATTTTCTAGAAGCAGTGAAAAACAAAAATATAATACTTAACATAGTCCTTAAAGGCTGTTCTTGATTTATGTTCTGGTGTTGGAAAGATGCTTGTGTCGTTTATGTGTTCTTTGGAAAGATTTCATTTCCTCTCATTGGCTGGAATTTTTTGAATGTACACTATCCAATTACATAATTATATAATGTATATCACATATTTTACACCTTTACTCTCAGCATTATTTTGGTCTGAATGTGGTATATTAAATATAAAGTAACTACTAAACAAATAACTTTATTTTTTACAAATAAGGTTTTTATTTCCCTTGTTTGAGAGTTTTTTAATGTAAAACCTCCGATGTTGCTATTGTTAAATAAAATGCATTAGGCTCAGACCTGAAAAAAGGGAGGCACAGAATGGAATCAGCTGGTTCTAAGTTGCAGGGGAAAACACCCTGTATACATGCAGAATAAAATGAGCACTTTTGCATAACTCTATCCAAATAAAATAATCTTTCCAGCTACGTGATGCTGCATGTAAAGGCAAGATAATTTAGCTTTTGTATCAGGGTGAAATTAGCTACAGCATCATACATTTCTTTTGAAATCAAATTAAGGGTTACAAAAATAAATGAGGTTATGCTCGCAACTAAATGGCTAATAGCTATTGAGGTAAGATTTCTGTCACTTGTTACTTTCTGAGTTACATATTTATTTTCTGCCTTGGATGGTGAAATATAATCTAGCAGTCAGACAAATATATGAGGTTTTTGGCTTGTTTTTTTTTGCATTCTTAGCTTAAGTAAATTTTCTCAAGAATCGAAGCAACCTGATTTTTGCAATCAATAGAAAGAATGTTAGGTTGCTCTAAAGAGTAGCAATCAGAGCACAAATTACTGTCAGCAAGCAAAATCTGACCTGTGCAGTAAGGAGTGAGGACTGTTAATGTTCATTCCGAAAAAAATAAATATATCCTGGAGTATTTTATTTTTTGGTCTTGAAATATTTATTTTTTTATTGAATGTATGCATAATAAATCTTACTTTGTCTACTTAGCTCACAAAAATGGTTTGCAATACAAATGTAAGAGAAACCTTTGATAATCTAGGTGGGGAGCTGAATTTTGGTAATACAGGGAACTCAAATCAGACACAAAGTGCTTCAAATGAGAACTAATAGCTGGAAGTTGAAGTTAGACAAATTCAGAAATAAAGTCAAATTATTGTGCAAATGAGGCTAGTCACTGAAGTTCAACACACAAGGCTTATGAAGAATTCAACATCCATGAAACTGCATCTTGAAACAGCTTTGAAATCCATGTGCTGATGGGCACTTGTCCCAGGTAGATGCTGAGAGTTCTAGGTTAATTTACATTTTGACCCATTTCATAGATTTAGAGCTTCTGCTGGATAATACTCTCTTGACCCACTTTTGCAGTTGTCTCCATTTCTGACAATAGCTACATTTTCTTGTATCCTTTTCTCTTGCTCGCCGTTCAGAGGCTGTTGTACAAGGTGAACTTTGAAGAGACGATCTAGATGCAGAAGATGTCTAACAAGAAAAATGCCTATGGGCTGAAAATAGAATGGTTGTTCTAAATCTGGCTGATAGATTGGTTACACGAAGGATATCTCAGTTGATTTTCAAACACAGAACAAGGACAAGACTGATAAAAGAGCATTGATTAGGAAAGCTTGCTAAGCGAAAGAATAGGTAGCAGAAAGGAGATCAAAGTCAGCAGGTAGCACACACTTGACTAATTCTTGTCTACAGCTTTAACTGCTCCAACTTCACCATCTTGTTAGATATGTGGGTTTTGTATCTTTTTGACAGATGGGCTAGAAAGACAATACCTACAGGAGGATCTAAATTACCAAAGAGAGCTGTCAACTTTTTGTGTCACTTGAGTGTGACTGGAGATTCCTGGAGATCCAAGTAGTTTGTTTCCTTCACACCAAAAGTGAGAATGAGTCTTACTGACCCATTCTCACAGCTCATTGTGTTTAGGGTATCATTCCCATTCTTCCACAAAGTAATAATTTCTTTCTGACAAATTTGTTTGTGCCTGCCAGATTCTTTCATTTTGCATATGTAAAGGGCACCCAATATGTTGTGAAAAAGTCTTCAGGAGCTGGCAAAGATGCCTTGGTATTGCTAAATGGAATAGGCAACCTTAACTGTGGTGTGCAGTTTATTCATGCAGTTTATTCATTCTGTTTATTCATGGAGAGATCCATCTTCCCAGAGCTCTGCTCCACAAGTATTTCCAGCTATTCCTCCAGTCCACACCTCCTTATCCATGCTGTGCACTCACTTGATACTGACAGGCCATGTCAAATACTGAATTCCCTGGTTTCCCTCTCAATCTCAACACATCGTTCTTCCTTACCACATCCTTCCTCTGTTCCTGGCTTTCAGCACTGTCAGCAACAGCATCAAAGTCTGCAAAGCCTCAAAAATGAAGAGATGGGGCAATCATAGCCTGAGGGGGCAAAGTCACAGAAGCTGAGAGTGGGAGGAAAGGTTAGGGCTTGTCATGGATGTGCAAACATCTTCCCTCCACAGCACTGTTGAGGAGAAAGCCCAATGCAGGCTTGCAGCATTCAAGTTATTCTTGCCTAGGGCTCTGCTAAAATTAGTGTCAGTCTCAAAGGAAACATGCAACCCTGAAAGACACAAAGCTAAATTTTTTACAAGCACTAACTGTATGTGCTATGAACCAATGAATAAGAAGCATCAAATCACTGGTTAGAAACAGGTTTTAAAGATGCACACTGTAGAAATGTAGTTCTGTTGATCTGGTCTGGTATCACTGGGGACAGCACAGCAAAGCTGTGTTTCCTAATTAGACCTGGATGGAGAGCACATTTATCTAAAGCTCTACCAGAACCGTGCTGGTATTGGACATTCCCTTTCAGGGCACAGAGGATTCCATCTTTGCCATGATGTCTGGTACATATAAATCAGTGTCATAACAGGTCATTCTTCTGCTATGAAAAAAGCAATGCCAGGACGTTCTATCTATTCCTCCAGGATTTGTACCAAAATAGAAAATACCTTCAAAATAACTTGAGGAGAAGAAAATGGCAATTTTGACTTATTATGAGCCATATGGGAAAGAAGAACTCAAGCAGAGTGCTTCTGTTTCTGTCTCTCAACTGAAGATGACAGTAGCCTGGTTGCTTTTCAAGTTGCTACATTAAGGTTTGCTTCTATCTAGGTGAAAAAAAGAAAAAAATCCCAAATGCAACCAACCCTTGTATGACATGTCTGGCCCAAGTTGACAAGCATACTGCATGGGTGATTTATATTTAGAGCAAGACCCAGAGGTGTCTAAAGCAATCTACTTTCAAAAGCAAAAGTTGTCATATTCTAAATCTGCTCTTAAAGAAAACTGGACCTCAGTGTTATTTTCTGGATAAAATACACAACACTCAAAAGAAAGGGCAATGTTTGAGAACAAATATGTGAAGTCCAGAGTTCAGTGAGGCACCTGATATCCCGATGCCTTAAGCTTTTATATGAGTGGTCAAAGCAATTTTCTTTTAGTCAGTGAGTTGTATGAACAGCATTTAGACCACTAACAGCCATTCTTCCACAAGTTACTAGTAAGTGCATTGATTGTAGATGGCTTGGCTTTTTGGGAATTAGGCTTGCCTTCTTCCATTTGATGCCTGTGGCAGAGGTGCTGTGTTGGGTACTGTTTTCTAAGCTGATGTCTTCCTTACAGCTGCTAGAGCCACAACATGTCCCTAGGGCATGTTCTCTGCCTGAGCTCCTGTCATTTGTAGCTACTGTCATTTCAAAGACTTCACATCACAGTGCTTGGGCAACATGGGAAATAAAAAGGCCTCCTTCTGCGAGATCTGCTCCTTGAGGTTAACTGTTGTTTTTTTTCCCCAAGCAAATGTTTCCTGGGGATGTGTTCAAAGGATGTCATGTTTCATGGCTGAGATATTCTGTTGATCCTCAGTTACCCTCTCATGGAGGATTTTGCTCCACAATGGCAAAGGGTTCAAATTTTCAGATAGGTGAAAATAAATATAGGAAGTTTCTTTTCTCCGTACTAATCTGCAAAGCAAAACTTCTAAACATTTCTGTCTTTCTCTAGTAGACCATGAAGCAGTCAGGTGTCCTGCCTGATATTGATGGCCACTATGAATGGCCTTCTTGTCAAACAAGTTCCTCTCCACTGCTATTAACTCCCTCAAAATGAGCAGAGAGAGTTGTTATATTCAACTGGTGCTGTTTCAGCACATCTAATGGTATGACAGTCGAATATTTACTCAGAAACCTTATTTCTCAAGGGATCAACACATTTTGATCACTCATCTTTCAATTAAAAAAAATAAATATGCACATATATGAAGCAGCGTGCATACCTCTTTGTACTCCAACTTTAAGTCTGAAAAGGGAAAGCTCTTCTGAAATGAATGCCTTAGGAAATGCACAAATTTTGCATTCTTACAGGGGTTGGGAAAAACTGTGGAGCAGTATGGAGTTTCCATTTTATGTCTTGGAGGCAGCAAACAAGTTTGGCTAAAAGCCAAAAGAGGAAAATTATTTTTAAAAATACATTATAATAAAAATCATCTATCCTTGGGAGATTTGTGCTTCCCTTCTATCAGCTTCTGTGCCTCTGGTCCTCTGGTTTGCGTCCTGTGATTCTGGCAGTTTGCCAACAGAGACTTTCATCTCTAAAATAAAAAAAAAAAAAAAGAAAAAGTTAGTGGCAAATATCAATACTGAAATACTTCATTAAAAAGCCAGAGAGGAGCACTCGCTATTAAAAAAGATGTTTTCACTTTAATTTTAGCAGAATATATATATTACCTCTCTGTCCAGTGGCACTCCCCAGGTACTGAAGATGTCTTAGTTAGACATTTGTTGTATCCTCACATTGCACAGCCTGTGTTACATCTCAGAAACAGACCATTTAGTACATACTCTTGAAGCTACAGTTTAGGTAAGTTACCAGTCTAGCACCCCATATAAAACTTCCAGAAGGAGAAGACATCTTTTTGCTGTCTGAATGAATCTTAATGTATATAGTCGTTCAGGAATTAATTTCTTTGACTATGCCATTTTGAGATGCTCTGATTTGTTGTCAATTTGCAAAAAGTGTTTCTTGGGAATGTGGAATCCTTAATGCTATCCTGCTTATCTCACAGTGACAAGAAGCTTGCTGTGCATTACTGAGCAGAGCAATTGAAGTGCAAGGTGAAAATCTTATCCAGAAGGCTAACTGGGAAGATGTCATTGCAACAATGGACACCCAGCTGTCAGGGTTACATTCATTTTATAGTCCTTCATGCCAACAAAAAGCATAGCAGTGGAAGCAGAGGACTTGAGCATGTGGGAAGAACTCAACCCTACAATTGCAGACTGGATAAATTTATTAAGTTGGGTGCAAGGGAAGGAAGCACCCAGAGAAAAATGGACAATAGAGTAAAACAAAATACATATTCAGCAAAAATTGACTGACCTGAAGAGCTTTCAGTAAATCAATTAATTAGAAAATTTAAATTTACTTTTTTTTTTTTTTTTTTAAATTTACCTATCAGAGCCCCAACTCCCTTGCCAACAGGCTGTCACTGTTCCCATTCCCCTGTGCTCCCTTGTGCTGCAGCAACTCTCATGGTAAATGCCCCACACACAAATTCTTCAGTTCCAGGGGTAGGACTAGCACAGAGTCCTCAGGAAAGAAACTGAAGAGGCAGGTTATTTTCATTCAGGAAAAACCCCCTGAAACTTTGCTCAGCACTCTTAAGACCACAAACACTCTCTAGTCATTCTCTCGCACTTTCAGCTCTCCTTTTCCTTAGCTGATGCCCTGCAAACAGCAGGACTCCAGTCTTCACCCACTAATTCCTGAAAGGACCAGCCCTGTAATGGCATCACTTCTTGAGAGACAGCTGTGGCCCATCTGCAGCCTCCTCACTGACAGAAAGACAATGCTAGGAGAGCAAACAAAGACCAGAAGGAGATGAAACGTTGAATTAAAAGAGGAGAGCACAAATGGAAACAGCACTGAATGGAGAGACAGAAAAAGGCAAAGGTCACACTACCAGGAAGCTAATGTCAGAAAATAAAAGATGATTGTGTTTTGCTGCTTTACTTCACCCTCTTTTCTTTTTATATGTGGCTTTTCATAATCTTTTTCATGTTACCTTTCTTACCCTTGTTTTCTTCCTTTCTTGCCTCTTGGCTTTTTACTGCCTGTTTTTCAGTGTGTTTTGTGTTTACAGAAACAGATCATTAGCCTTTACAACTGAAGTTAAATACTATTTGAAAATATCCACCTGATTCAAAAACTCACCAAAACTTTGCATATTGCATGACTGGACTGGGGAGACAGAATATTACTGTCCTTTATGCAACATTAAAAACATACTTCTAAAGGCTAACCTCACAGCAGTAGTCTTTCTCGTCTTTAATTTCTCTTTGAAGCATTTTCTCTCTCTGACCCAATGAGTCATGAATTCCTGTTTCCAGATTCAGCAGCTTGTAGTTTGTTTGCACACCTTCAGAGGCTGAAGGTCCAATGCACTGAACTTTGCCAAATGAGTGCTTTTGCCATTATTTTACTGTACAGAAGAGGACTCTGTGATGACAGTGACTCTTTTTCTCTAAAGAACTTTCAGATGTTCTTGAATTGGCCAGCTCATACAGGGGGAAATCTCCCCCTGTATTTGTGTTTCTGTCTCTGCTTTGACACCCCAGCGCACTTTGCCAGGCATTAGAATGGGCATTGGCACCTATCATTTCTGCCATATGTGATTTCCTTCTATGAGCTGCCCACTTATTAGTCCTAGCCTCTCATGTTAATGTTACCTGTTTCATACACAACTAAATCTATTTATAGGGAGTTACCTGTAGGTAGCAACCTCTGCCTTTCTGCAAATTAAAATTAATATCTCAGCTAAGCAAAAAAAAAAAAGTTCTATAATTTAAAGCTGGGATCCTAATTAAAGGTGGAACTCTGTGAATGGTCTTTTTGAAATCACTGGGATTCATTTTACTAATAAAATAGCACACCTACTGAAGTGTCCCCTTGGGCCTCTTTTCTCTTTATCTGTAGAATGCCTGCAGGAATTTTCCTTTGTTTACTTAATTTTCCAAATTATACAATTATTTTAAGTTTCAATTTTCTCAATTTATTGTGAACTATTTGTGTGTTAATATGCACATTTATTCATTCTGAAGGAGATTAGAAATGATGATAATAAATTAAAGCCTCTGTTTCATTTTCACATCATGTATTTTTTATTATTTTTTTCCCACCCTTCACACCTGAATACACACATCGTCCAAGCATTCACACAGCAGTGTAAATGAGAGGCTGGACAGCTTAGGGTACTTCCACACCAAAGAAACAGCAGTAAGGTACTGAGGGAAAACAGAGAAGATCCCTCTTAACTTTTCCTCCACACTATAAATATATAGCTGCATATCCCCTCTTGTTACTCAAGTATCAGCCTGACCATGCTCACTTGAAATTCTTCTGTACACCTCTGCGATCAGTGGAGAAAGGTAAGGAGGCTCATTACAGAAGACAAAGTACTACATGTGTTGCACATACTGTTCTTAGGAAACATAGCCAAGGGCTTCTTTTACATACATTCAAGAGATTCAGTCTGTGCTTCCCATGGTTAGCCCATGTAGGGCTTACATCCTGCAAAAGAGGGAGCTGAAGAACCCTTCACAGTTGTCTGATACCTTCAGTTCTCACTCAGTTTAATTCAGCACATCAGGCTGGTACTTTTTTTTTGTTGCCCTAACAAACCTTGATTATATTTTAATGAGAAAGTGCTTTCCCAGCATGTAGCCTTAATTTTGCTTTTCAGCAGGTGGCTCATGGTCTAGCTCAAAAGTCACCATGTACATCCTGACAGTAGATTATACTAGTTAATAATATAATGCTCAGACCCTGGGACTTAATGATTAATTTTCCTTTTATTATAAATAAATTCTGCCCAGAGAAATCCTGGATGAAGAAAATAACTTGTCAGAGTTCCTTCTGGATTCTGAGTTTCTCCGACCCATTATCTTTTAATTATGCCTCAGTTTTGTGCTTTCATAGGGCAGTGATTTTAATAATTTTAATGAGCTTCAGTACAAGTGAGTGAGATATGTAATTTCTCAATTTCAGTACCCTCTATGAGATATTAGGCTCCCTGACTCAGGGGAGCTGAAACTTCTCAGCACCTGACAGAATTAAATCCCAGCTTCTATGAAACATTACTGTGAAGAGTAGCTGAGTCCCACAAACCCTTTAAAGTTAAGTCTGTTTCATTTCACGTGTGGAATTGGATGAGCAAAGGTTACCAGTGTTTCAACAGCTGGGACTAACCCCATGTGTGAACAGCTGGTTTTTGAAACAGAGTAGCCCACACAATGAGTGCAAGAAAGATTACACAGAACTTCTATATTGATTTTCAAGGTGGTTAAAATAGGAAACTGAATTCAGAAATGACATTTAACAAGTTTGTGGTTTCTCTCTGAAAAAGTTTGGTAGAAATCCTAGGTATCATCTGCAAACTAAACTTGCAGTAACAGTTGTTTTATAGGACCTTCTTAGCAAAGACTAACATTCAAATGACAGGAGAGACAGTAGTTTTAATTTATGTCTGCAATTATCTTCCTTATTTGTGTAGCTGGGGGAACATAGAAGCTTCACAACATGGTGGGAAGGGTCCACAGAAGAGTCAAAGACACATAATTTTTCTTTTCTTCTCCCAGAGATTCACTTTTCTACTGAGTGCATAAAGAAGGGTGTGCATCAGCTGAAAAGATTCATCCAGCATTAGGCTTTTTCACTGAGATTAGTTTTATATTAATGCTACTCCAATGATTCCATCAGAATTGCTTCTGCTGGATGAGACAGGAAAACAGGAATCTTTCTCCTCCCATTAGACATGCTGGGAGTATACACAAAGGAGTAACTCTAATGTTCTAATGATATTAATACTATAAGAATCCAGAAGTTATATAGGAAATATATAATACAGAAATTTAGAAACATTGGCATAGTCTGGTGAAAAGGGAAAGCATTTTACTTAATATGCAATTTGACAGTACTAAAATACAAATATATTGTGAGATAATCTCCCACAAAATAGCTGTAATAGCAGAAGAGTAAAAATTATTTGTATGCTTGCAGATTTACAGACTCTCAGAGTTTCTTTTCAGAGTATACTCACTGACCACTAAAACATCCTTTGTTGTGTCTTTGTACTGTAATAAAAATTGTGAATTATGTGTTCTTAAACAGCAGTTCTTAAACCCTTGAACACAGAATGAAGTTTAACCTCAACAGGACACACACTGGAATGAAGGCCAACAAATATCTGAACCTGGCAAGCCAGTTTAGCTTCATATACTCTCATGTCAGTATGAATATGTACTAGCAAGTTGACTTGTGGCAGTAACTCTCTGCACTCTTGCTCTGAATACATAAGTTTACCTTTTATAACTGCATTGAAATACAATTTTATTCTAAGTTGAAGATGTTCTGCTGGGAATTTTTGTTTCTGGGAACAGCAGAGAGAGGATGTAGTTGCAAATCTTACATGTGTACCACATAGTGAAGTGCGTGTTTGAGAGCTAGTCGAGTCCTGACTGGTGTGCTTTGCATTTGCAGTGCTAGTATTTGTAGGCTGCTGTATTTTAAAGTGCCTACACTGCTCTCAGAATGATCTGCTGAAAGACAACACAGTAGTATACACAATCCTGCTCATGCCTAAATTATCCACAACAAATTAACAAAAACCTGGTGCTGATTGTGTTCAGGCCATCCTGAAGCAACCATTTACTGGGCTTAAGGGTTTACTTTTAAAATACATATTACTGGCTAAGACAACAGGCTTGTTCCCATGTTTAATTAATGGTGAGACATATTCTAAGTGTTTTAATGTCTCCAGCTCAGCATTTAAGGTCTGCTTCACAAGAACCTTTTAAAAGATGCTGAGAATTAGTAAAGATCCCCCTTCATGCAAATATGATTAGTAGGAGGGGATGATTAAAAGGTGGCAGAAAACCACATTTTTACTTTCTGTGTTCTAGGCTTGTCTGACCTCTACTTTTCATAGAATCACAGAATCATTTAGGTTGCAAAAGACCCTTAAGTTAATCAAATCCAAAAGCTAACCTAACACTTTCAAGTCTATCACTAAGCCATGTCACTAAGTGCCATGTCCTTCAACCCCCTGATGCTTGAGCAGCCTCATGTTTGCTTTACCTAGTGTAATTTATCTACCGCCAAAATAGTTTGCTGTGCCTGGTGAGAAAGGACAAAGCATAGCAAGGTGCTGAGCAATCATTGCACCTGTCACTGTGGGAGCCCCACAGTGTCATCACCGCAGCTTTGGACATGCATGGCTTCTCAGGAATTCCCTGATGCCTGACCACATAAGCATTTGCTAATACCACAGTGGCAGAGATTCTTCGTGACTGACCAGCCAGCCTTGCTTGCCCTACAACTACATACCAAAGGCCCATTTAATTAAACCCTAACCCATCTACACTGAAGAGGCAAGTGGACTGGCATGGGAGATCTCACAGGGCTGCTAAGGAGGTTCAGTGCTCCAACAAGGCAACTAGATATGAACTGGGTCCCCAGGCAGCCTGACAAACAGACCGCAGCAACCCCTCACAGTCTGCTTAGAATTAATATGTGTCTTGCTCACAAGGGCCTGACTGAATGGCTCAAGAAACACAGCACACTCTGTGTCTCTCCACACTACTAGAATAATATCTTTAATAATGCATTTTAATGTTCTGTGTGGGCAGGAACACTTTAAGACAAGGAATTACAGTTAGCAGGTTTTATTCTAGAATTATCTGGTCCCGTTGTTTTTTTTTTTTTTTTTTTTTAATGAATTTTAATTTTGTCATTTAGTGGTTGTGATTTTGCCACTTTTTATTTTTAACAAATAGTTGTTAGTTTTTGTACTGGAACTTGGTGCAGTTTATCATGGGAGGATGATGTCTGTAACAGACCAACCTAAACCTCTCCAAGACAGCTGTGGCAAGCAGCCTTCTGATTGTCCCCAGCACTTCCAACTGCCCCTTCACCTTCTTCCTTAGGTGCCCACTGTGGTACAGAACCAGTTACTGCCTTTGTCCCACTGAGCTAGCACTTTCCAGTCAACAGGCCTCTTTGGATACCTGTCTGGAAATAAAATTATCAGATATTTCTCTTAAAAACAACTGCTTTGATGACACTACCTTACAAGTCCCTTGCAAGTACCAGTTGAACCTGTCAGAGTGGGTCCAGAGGAAGGCCACAAAAATGACCAGAGGATTGGAGCACCTCCACTGTGAAGACAGGCTGATACAGGCAGGGCTGTTCAGCCTGGAGAAAAAAAGGCTCCAGGGAAACCTTATTGTGGCCTTTTGACACTTAAAGGGGACTTCTAAGAATGATGGGGATGACCTTTTTGGTAGGACCTGTTGCAACAGGACAAGGGGTACAATTTTTATACTCAACAGGGATAGATTTAGACTAGATATGAGGAAGAAATCTTTTACAAGGGTGATGAAACACTGGCACAGTTGGTACCACTAAAGATGTGAGGATGCTCCATCCCTGAAAACATTCAAGGTCAGGTTGGATAGGGCTCTGAGCAACCTGATCTAGTTGAAACTGTCCCTGCTCATTGCAGGGGGTTGGACTAGATGCCTTTAAAAGTCCCTTCCAACCTACACTACTCTATGATTCTAAGTAGTCTGTCACTCATGAATACTCAGTGGATTTGTTTGCAAGAAAGGGAAGACTAATCTTCTATCATTACAGTTAGTTCAAACCTTTGGGTAATAAAAGCTGAGTGAGCAGGAAAAAGGATCAATAAAATCCTGACTCATTTTACTCTCTAATTTCTGAGCACTGTACCCTTTCTACTGTCAGGTGCCTAACACTTATTTCTGTCCTGGGGACTGAAGCCTGTTGATCTCATCCTATGCAGCACTGGTCTGGAAAGTGCTGATATGCTCTGTATGGCAGTATCACAAAGAAGAAAGTCTTGTGGACACTCAACAGGAAATAGTTCAGATTTCTGAGTGTAAGGCTTGGCCATGAAATAATTAACCTTTGCTTTGAGTATTTAGGGTTTGCTTTCTTCTTTTCTTTGTGTATCTGCCTCCATGATTTTAAAGAGAGCTGTTAAAGGCATTGCTATTTGCAGCCATGGTATTTTGCAATTATATTACCAGGTTCCTCCTCTTTATCAATCTAAATTCTGCATGAAAGGGGCTTTTAAACTGAAGTTTATTGCATTGCATTCAGAAAAAATCAAGATGGGCTTGCCCTTGAGCTGCAATTCAGACTCCATCAGGTACTATCCTTGACAGCAAATGTCAGGATGGGCTGCAGATGGAGAAAGAGACAGAGAAAGAAAGGCATCCAAGCAGGCCCAAGGCCACTGACAGGATTCAAGACTAATGCTTACAGTGCACACAGTCTTAGAAAGAGAATAGATGGACAGGCACCACTGTAACATGCTCCCACTGAGTTAATTCAAATACTATTTGCTATGTGATAGACTAGCTCCATTTTTTACATAGTCTTCATAGCAGTCCAAGAGTGATTGAATAAACTGTGGAAAGCATACTGTGGATGGTGTACTCGACTGGAAAAGGGTTGAAACAGGACAATTTAGAGGGCTTTGTCCTATCTCAGTGTGTAAGTGCAAGTAACCTTTGAACATGCATGAAACCATCTGCGACACTGACAGTCAGAACAGACACATCATTGAAGATAAAGAACTCCTGCAAGCCCTACAAAAAGATAATTGGTATCAATTCCAGTTTTTTTATCTAGCCTGAGCATGAACAAGCTTCTCCTGAACCCCTCCCTGGACTAAATAGGAAGGTATCTTTTTTTGGTGTTTTTTTTTTTTTTTTTTTTTTTTCTGTCTGCCATTCCTGAAACATTTAAAGTATCTCAGAAGACTAATGTTATCAGAGTGTTTGATATGCAGATACCTTTGATGTGCATGCACTGCTTGTGAAAATGATGAGAAAATACAGAAAGTGATCAAAAAATACCATTTATACACCTGGCAGCCGATGGGAAGGGACATTGGGAGTGCCTGTGGACATCTGGGGGGGATATTGAGGAAGACAAAGCTTTCTTTCAGCTACAGTGGAGGGAAAAGATTAGGTGGGTGTGGACAGAGAAGGTATGATTGTTTTCTCTATGTGACAGGAGGGGTTAGGGAAATTGTTTATTTCTTTGTATCAGTACAGGAAACGTCTTTGCTTACGCATGTATCTATGGCACTAGAAGAGGCAAAGGCATGGATTTATTTAGGGTTTTTTGTTGTTGTTTTTCTTTTTTTTTTTTTTTTTTTTTTTTTTTTTTTTTGTTAGACGTAGGGAAAGGGTAGATTAATTTTTCTGTCTTTTCTGTGGACAGGGATGAAGGGAGGTCTGTCTATACATCTACCAGCTGTTTCAAAAAGAAAAACCTGCGAGGTCTGCATGGACTTCAAAAAGGGCTGAGCATAGGTAGGACAGTTCGCTTCAACGCTGTTCCAAGCGGGGCAAATATTTAGTCTTCTATTTTTGGCAGTAATGACGTTCGAGCTGACAAACCAGGAATTCAAAAGCATTGTACTCCACAAAGCACATCGTGCAGTTTGGAAAACAAGGCCAATAACGCCCCTCGCACTCTCATTCTAGGCTGAGACACGCCTCCAGGGCAGTCCCAAAAGCTTTTTTTCCCCCTTTTTTAAAGTTTTCACTTAAACACTATGCGTTTCAAGTTATTTATTCCTCGTCCCACGGGGCCACCTTTGTCTTTCCGGTCTGACAGAGATGTCCCCACCGCCCTGACGAGCTGGCTATCCCCCGGCTCTCTGCCCCCACACACGCCGATTTCCCTTCGCGCACACGGGCGCTGCCAGGCCGGAGGCTGCCGGGCGGCCGGAGCCGGTGCCCGTGCCCGTCGCCGCGCCCGCGCCGCCCTGCCCGAGGCCAACATGGCTGTGCGGCCGCGGTGCCCAACGGCCGGGCGCGCCCCGGGCCCGCGCGGCGGGGCCGTTGTGCGGGCGGAGCGGCCGTTGTGCGGGCGGGCGGGAGGGCGGACGTGCGGCACCCAGGGGGAGCCGCGGGCCGCGCCGCCTCCGCGGCGGCGGAGCGGTAGGGAAAAGGAGGGAGCGGCGGGGAGGGACGGAAGGAGGGCACGCGGTCGACGGGGCGGGGACTGCCGAGCCTGTGCGCTGTTTGTCCCCGCTCCGCCGCGCGAGGAGGAGGGTCCTGTCCGGCCGCCTGCTGCTGCCTCCTCCTCCGTGCGAGGGGACCGGGGCGACCGGGGCGGGGGCGGGGAAGGTGATGAGCTTGGGCCGGGGGCTGCGGCGGCGGCGCGGCTGCTGCTGCTGCGGCGGGAGGCGACGGCGGGCCGTTGGAGAGTCTGTCCGGCCGGCCCGGGGCCAGGGGGATGCAGCGCAGGACGTGTCTGGGTCTGGGTGTAGCTGATCGGAGAAGAGAGGCAGACGCCGCCCGGAGAGGCCGAGGAGCAGCGGAGGAGAGCCACCCTGACATGCCTTTTCCTCTCCCTCCTCTCCAGCGGCCATGTTAACCAGAAAACCCTCGGCTAGCGCCGCCGCTGGTGCTGCCTACCCAGCCGGTAAGGAGAGCGAGCGAGGGCCGCCGCGACTGCCGCTGGGCCGGGCTGCGGAGGCCCGGCGGAGGGGGACGGAGGCGGGGGGGCTCAGGGGCCCAGCGGCCGCAGCCGCAGAGGTGCCGTGTGTGTCGAACAATGATCCGCCCTCCCCCCGCGGCAGCCGAGTCCGGGGGGCCGTCGGGGGCTGCGCGCTGGGCTCCGGCGAGCCGCTGTTGTGCGGGATGGCGAGTTCGCCTCGGGGGAGCGGGGCGGGGTGAGCGGGGGGCCGAGAGAAGTCACGTAAGGAAACGACCCAAGGAGAACTGGGGATCGCCGCGAGTGCCGGAGCATATGTTTGACAAGGGGCAGCGGTGCTCGCCGCCGCTTCCCACGGCAGACTTGTGAACTCCTGGCGGGTCCCCGGCGGCGCCGGGATTTCGCCGGGCCAGACGGCTCGGGGGGAGGCGGGAGGCGCGGGCAGCCGTCCAGCCCCGAGGCGTTTGCGGAGCACAGCCGGCTCGTTCGCCCGGTTAGGCGCCTGCCGGTGGCGGGTTAATCTCAGATGAAGGGTTTAGCCGGGCGAGGACGGCCCGCCCGCGCTATTAGCCGGATCGGTGCGTGTGTGCGCCGCGGCGGCGATTAGCTTTTAATGGCTTCTGCCTGAAGCAAGACGGGCGGCGGTGCCGGCCGAGCGCTGGGGCCGCCGCCGCCCCGAAGGGCTCGCTGCCCGAGGGGCCGCAGCTGCCCGCCGCGCTCACCCCTCTGCTCTCCGCAGGCAGGGCAGGGGACAGCGGCCGCCCGCTGCCGTCTTCCCCGGGCACCGGAGCCGGGGTCTCCCGGGCAGGAGCTGGGACCGGCCCGCCGTCGCCCCTCGCATTGCCGCCGCTCAGGGCCAGCAACGCTTCCCACACGGTGAGCCGGGGTAGGGGAGGGTGTGGACGGGGTTCGGGGAAGGGGCATCTGACCCCGGGGTGTCGCCGCGCTGCTCGCCGGGTGTCCCCAGTGGCAGGACCGAGCGCGCATGAGCCCCCCGAGGCGCATGGTGCTGGAGCAACGTCTGGTTGATTTCTGCGGGCTCCGATGAAATGTGCATGCTTGTTGTGAGGCTGAGACACTGTAACTGCACACATTGCTTTCTCCCTCCCCCTTCCCCCCCCCCCTTCCCCCCCACTTCAGACTGGGTTTGTGTCTCATTTTTAGAGACAAATTCGATATTTCACACTCACATAGAGGAGATGTTCTGGTGAACACATTTTTTGAGATGAGGTTAGTCACTATGATTAAAATGTCGTATGAACTGCGGTGAAAAATGAAGGCTGCTCTCTCATTCATATGTTTGATCAGCTCAGGCCGATTGCAGTCTTCCCTAGAGATAGCTATCGCTGTGCTCAGGGACGATGATTGGATGAATCTGCCTTTATTGCTGCAGTAGTTTACCTATAAAGAAATAACCGCTGATGGCATGAAAAGAGTGTTATTTTCTGGTTCTGTGATATCGCACATTATCTCCCACTCCTAGTTAATCTACTAGGAATGAAACTTCCCAAGTATGCCACTATATATGGGTAAGAGTGCCTTCTGTCCTGAAGGCATGACAGAGTAGAGAGAGGGATCTATACACTGTCATGTTAACACTAAGTATCTGAAATTTTTATTGCATACATTTCCTTTTAAATTCTGAAAGATTTCATACTGACCTGAAAGGCATTGATGGCATACTTTTCATAGAATTAATGAGTTCTTCGTGGAGGCTTACATACTATCTTTGTAAACATGGCAGAGCTTTAAATAGTGATGTGATTATGAGCTAGTGGAAGGTGAAACTGTGCATTTAGATATTAGTGTTTCAGTGACTTTCTATGTAACTTCAAGGGTAAAACATATTATTCAAATCCATTTATGGCAAGAATTGTCTTAAATAAAAAATCAGTGTGTGTGTATATATATAGGGTATTCTCAAAAGGAGTGAGGAATATTCCGCAAATTCAGGGTGGAGCTGCATACTTGAGATCAACTTCATTGTATATTTATGTAGCTAGAGTACATGTCTGAATTTTTTGTTAGTATAAAAGGCTAGTTTTTTTCACATTTGTATACCAGTTAAGTGCTGCTTGATTTTAGAGTTGGGGCAACAGCTTAGGGGTTTGTTTAAATAAAATCATAGAAGAAGGAACATAGTACAAACAGCCTGGGCACCAATCATGCAAGTGCACTTAGGGTAGAGCTTACATGTAACAGAGCCCAGACTTAATTTAGGATTTGTGAAAGCATGGTGATCCAGCTGTTTTTCTGTGACTACTTACTTATTTTGGAAGTACAGAATTTTGGAATTCTTACACAAAGATTTTGTGTATATGTATTGTATATAGTGTCTGTGTGTGTGTGTGTATATATATATGTATATACATGAAGATGCAGTCTTTATAAAAGACTGCATCATTCAAGGGGTGTTCAGGTGTTACATTTCTGTGTTCCAAGTATCTTTACAAGTATGTGATTGTGTATGTGTGCTTATGTTTATATGTGTACTTATGGAAGCACTCAGGAATGATCAAGCATTTTATGGGTATGGATCATGTCCCTCTAGATTCTGACTGTTTCGAAGACTGTCTTTCCTTTGTGAGAAAGAGCCTACTCTACAGTGTTTTTTTTAGCCTTCAGTGCTATTACAGAAATGCCTCATACTGCCTTTGTAGGTGGTTATTTTGTGGTTCACTAACATAACTTTTTGTGGTAAGGATCAGATATGACACCAGAATGCTCGATTTTAACCTGAAAAAAAAAAATAGTGGCAGTATCTGTTCTGTAAACTTAGGCCTACTGACCTCAGCTGACACTGACAGATTGAAACCACTGGTTTTGTATCCCACCACTTCCTCCAATCAGACCTGTTTAAAATGGGTCCTTTCAGTTTTCTTAAATTATTTTCCTTCTTCTGTCCATTTGCTTATCCTGTTTTCATCTCTGTTGTACCTATGTAGCTTCTGTAATAGCTAAAAACAGAGTATTTCTGTTTTTGTGTTTCAGACTTTCAGAAGGTATGGTGTGCTTAAGTGGGTGAACTGCTGGTGTTTATATATAAGTGTGCATAGTATGTATACTAATTGTGAGAGAAACTGAGGTAGAAGTTACGTTTTGTTTAAGCTGAAGGGTTTTTCTTTTAATGCAGACAGGGAAGAAGTCAACTACTTGTCATTTTCTTGCTTGTGTGATCCAGCCTCTGCTGAAACTGTGGTCTCCTACTGTCAAGTGAAATTTAATTGTTTGGTTGATTATAAATAGCATGGGTAGAAGGGGAGAAGATGATGTTTTACACAAGCTTCATAAAATGGGACAGAGGTTTTGGTGGCAGTCTTTGCAAGCACAGCAGCCTTTGTTGTTAAGCAGGCGGGGTTGTGTGTTCTACTAGGGAAAGGTGGTTGGTTTTTTTTTTTTTTTTTTTAATGTGCCTTCATCCTAGGCTTATTTGTGCATGCTTCCATCCCTGGCTGTCTTTTTTGCCTCGTGGTGGAAAACATGAACCTATTTCCAACCTCTTGTCCTCTTCATTTTCCTTTCCAAAGTCAGTGCTTTCTCTTTGGAAGCCTTAAGTTCTTGCTGTGATGATTGGAACCTTTTTCCATTCACTCTCTCCTATTTCATTATGGTGTTGTAACATCCATTTGACATGCTGCAGTAGAGATTATCTTGCTTGCCTGCTGCTCTGCTTGTATAAATCCCAACCTGTCTGTGAGTCCCTCTTCCAGACTCATCTCTGTCTTCTGCCTAGCTCTATCTCTGTTATTTCTTACTTGGCATGTATTCCTTCATTCTGCACTGTTTCTGTTTCTCTTGCAGTATACCAGTATAAATGTTTTCATCCTCCTATCTAGTACTGTGAAACAAGCCATTTACAATGCATGATTCAGTGCCCTCCCACCTCAAGCCCTTTCTAAGACTTCTGTGCAGCAAGCCTATTTTCTTTTGCCACCAGCTTTGAAGGGTTATCCATATACTTTTGCATCAGTCACTGTATTAGTCTTGATTTCTTTAAATTTAATTTTTTTTAATTGACTTATAATGGAACAGAGATTCCTGGACTCTGTTAATACAAAGACCTGGTAGATCACATGCTGCCAGTTTTTGCTGTTGTCATCTGCTTTAAAGCAGGTAAAACCAAAGCAAATACCTTCTTATTGTGGTGCTTTCATGTATTAAATTGCCACAGAAATGCTGTCACATTTGAGTGGAAATAGCTATGCAGTCATGACCTGGATTTTGCTACATCTTGTTTTCTTCAGGTGTTTCTTCTTCTATTTAAAATTTGTATCTGGGGGGAATATGAGGCTATCTTAGCTTTCAAGGGCTATGGGGGTCGGCTGTGAAATTTGGGTTCCAGCTGACGGTGACTGTGGTGCTGTAGGGACTGCAGTCCTTTTGAGCACATCTCTCATATTTGTATAGCTCACCTAACCCAAGGGGCTAAATTTAGTGTACATTGGCTATCCTTCTGAGTTTCATCATGTGTAATAAATGCAGCATGTCCCAGAAGTATTCAAACTCACTGCACCCGTAACAGAATTAAAAAATTTAAGAATCAGTATCACTCTTGAGGCATAGTACAGTCTGTGAAAATATTTGCTATATGAAGTTATGTTTAACTTTTCAAAAAAAAAGCTTATATGGACCAGATACAACAACAGTAGAAATCTGAATGGTGTGTTCCTTCTACCACACTTATTGAGCCGCAAGCTCAACAAAGACTTAGTCTTTTTTGGTGTATAAAACCTATACTCATGATAAAACCATTAGGGATAATCCTGTATTATTATCAGTGTACTAATTAGCAAGTATTTTTAGTTCTGAACGGAGGAATGTTGCTGAATTAGTTTATCAAGGAAAAAGATGACCTTTTGTACATTTGCTCAGACTTTTGTTTTGTAGTCAACAAAATAGGCAGTGAAGCATGCTGCACCAGATACCATATGCCTCTTGTGTGTTTGACACAGTAGGGCTGAAACTGGCATGCCCTGAAATACTGTGAAGAAAGGGCTATATAGTGTAACAATTATTCTTTAATTAAGTTTCTACTTTACAACACTGTTTCTCCCTTTGTCCTCCTTTGTGCGAAGTAACAGCAGATAATGGCATCTGATTCCTGTGCAGTATTTCAGCGGGCCATCATGATTGCTCTATTATTAAGATTAATTTTACAAACCTTTTTAGATTTTGATTGACAGCAAAATCTTTTTTCTGTGATTTTGCTCCAAATAAAATAATAAGATATAGCTGAATCATGTGTCTGTCTTGGATAGTTTTACAGGGTGCTAATAATCACAAGAAGTGACTGTTACAAAGATGAAATATGATACAATTACATAATATCTTGATGCATTTGGAGGATAAAGTTGAGAAGAGGTATATGCTTCTGTGGGGTTCAGTCCTATAAGTAGTCTTGTAAAAGGTCTTGAAACAGATCAAGGGGTGAGACTACTGCAAAGGAATTGCAAATGGGTTTGCCACCTTGTTAGCAGGCTGGATTTATTTTTATGCTACTTCCCTGTTGTTACAGGTCTGTAACCTTAGTAAGTTACGGTTCTACTTCTGTTCCTAAATCCATTTGTGAAGGCAAAAGAAACCCAAATAATACCACCCTCAAATTAAAGTTTTGTTGCTTTTTAATTTATTTATTGATCATAGTTTAGGCTGTAGTTTTTTTTTTGTTTTTTTGGTGTTTCTACTTCAAAGATTAGGTGAGTGTTTTCGGCATAGTCATCAACTTCCATAAAATGAACATACCAAAGTTAAAGTAAGATCTTAATGGTGATTTTGAAGTTATGAGAAACTACTAAGAAAGAGAAGGAACACCGCATTGTAACATTTGCTGTTATGTAATTGATAGTTTCAGAAGATTCAGGAAGATGGGTTCAAGCTCACCAGTTATTTCAATATATTTTATAGACTTACAACAGTAGGTTTTTGATTATGTGTGCTACAAAAATATGTAAAACTTAGAAGGTGTGGATGGGTTTGAGCACAGACATCACAATATATAATCAGTAAGCTTCATAAGTGCATGCAGGTGATCAGTTATGTTGGTTCTGGAATTTACGGGTCCATCTGCAGAAGCAAAATGGAGATGTTATAAACCTCTCAGGCTTGTGGTTTCGGTTGAAAGGCTGATGGAGCTTTTGCGTACTCAGAAGAGTTTGGTACTGGACTAAGAAGGCTGTGGTCTTTTGTAGCTTGCCAAGTCCATTAGTTGTGATTCAGGAACTTACAGTGTTACAGGTGAAGCCTGTGGAGCTTGTGAGCAGTGCAATCTCAGACACCCAAGTAGCCAGAAGTAGATAGGCAGAGCAAAGGGACTGGTGCAAATCCAGTCCTCATCCAGGTTGGGAATGGATGAGGAAAGTCCATTTTTGATATGGACTTTGTGATGCGTTGTGTCTGCGCTAAAACTCCTGTTGGGCTTTTTTGAAAGAAAAGTGGGCTCTCTTCTCCTGCGCAGCTTTTGGAATAGAGCCTGTGATAATGTGATATTTTCTACAAAGAAAACGAGTGCTACTGTCTGCATCTGCATTTGCATTCCCAAACAGCTGACTGAAACTGGCAAAACCAGTCACTTAGGATTTGGGTTGAAGTTAGAATAATGCTGGTGATTTCATTCTGCTGCTTGAAAAACCAGAAGAAAAACGATGAAGATATCTGAAGATGCAGGAAGCAGAGCTGCATGGTTTGCACTTTAAAATGTGTTCACAAACACACTTTTAGAAAAAATAACATTTTAGTCCATGTTGAGGTGGAATAAATATATGGGATTTTTTCCAAGCCCTGAAGAACTTCTCAGTACATATATTGAAGCAAGCAGTGCTTAGGAATAGTGGAAAATAGTTAACTGTGAAAACAGGTTACTTGAGGGGGAAAAAAAAATCAAGATGTGAGCTGTGGCAATGAGTGCTTGGGTTAAAAAGTTCTTAAAGATTTACTTTTGCAGCATTACTCTTTCTTCATCATTGTTTACATTAGTATTGCCTACTCTGGGTTTGTGTAGATATGTTCTGCTTTTCTTCAGTTAGTGTCAGAGAATAAGTTTTTGTACCTAGAGTTTCCAAACTTGAGTCTTTGGAATTGTATGTTTACTCTGACGCTTCATTATGCCTTTTCTTGCACAGCTCTCCAGTGCTGTATGTGCTGAACCTATGACACATCTTACTAACTAGATCTGGTTCTTCTGAAATAGGTTATTTAGCAGCTCTTGGGGCAATTTTTTTTCTTTGCAGTAACTGCTGTTTATATACAGGATCAGTGCAACCTTCAGGAAACTGCTACTGCAGTGTGCCTCAAACTTGACCTGAAGGAATTGCCTGTAGGCATGAGAAGTCCTCTTAATGATTTAATTTCTGGTGCTTTTGAGACATCAAACAAGGAAGGGAGTTTTTGTTGATTTCCTTTATATCTTCATTGTGCTTAAATGTTAAAAGCGTCTTTGCTCTGAATTGTGATTTTGTGGTAATGCTTTCTATGAGATTGATCAGATTTGGTAGCGTGAGCCTAAATTTCTCTGCAAACAAACATACACATCAAACAGCAATGATGAATGAACATCAGTCAAAATGGAATCAGAAGAGCAGTCAACTTGGCAGAAGCAGTCCCCGCGAGCTGTTGTTCTTACATTATGTGAGTTTCAGAGCTACAAATTTCAATATACTGTTCAAAGGTGAAGCTAGTGTCCAGCTGGCAAGTCTTTGGGAACAAGTTACTGAATTTACAAAAAATATGCTTCTGCCATATCAGACTGATGCCTTAACAGAAGCACAAAATATGCTCGAGTCTGCCTTGCATGTCTGGGTTTTCTCATTAGGAAGCACTTCTGCTGTTGCAGCACAGATTTCATTGCCTCATATCACAGCACACAACTGTCATTTTCTGATTTCATTTCAGCAACCTTAAGTGAACAAGGGATGTGTTACCCTTAGCTGCCTAGAAAAAATACAGTTCAGATGAAAAGTGTTCTCAGCCCTGGCTTGATCATCTGTCTGACAGTATCGGTGAACTTTTCGTTAGTAATTTGACATAAATATTAAGACTGGTGAATCAGCTGGAGAGACAGCAGGGGAGTTCTTCCCACATTTGTGTAAGACCAGGCGGAAGACAAACTAATTATCCTCTACTTGAGAGCAAATGAGAAATTCTAAAGACAGCTATTTTAGTGGCAGGTGTGCTTGTAAGTTTCTTGTTTCTTCTTAAAAATAACAGGTTTGGAGCAATAGCTGTTTTCACATCCCAGTACTTTGCTGTTTGTTTGCTTGAAAATGCTGAATGTTGTTGTTTATTCCCATGTATATACTGTCAAGAACAAATCTAATTTCTAAAATCTATCAATGTTTTTTTTTTTCATTTCTATAGAATAAAGTTACTGTATGTTCCTTAAGGCAAAGATTTGCTCTCTACTCAAGTCTGCATAAGGCCCCAAATCTCATTTTGGTTAAAAGTTATTGTTAGACTGGTTTGGGAAAGTGCTGTAGGATATGCTTATTCTTCATTGATCGGAATGTTTTGCTGACTTGTGACTGTCTCAATTGCAAGCAGTAAGTTACATTCTTGTACTTCAGAAATGTGTGGGTTCTTTTCCTCTTTGTGCATGTCACAGCACATTCCTTATTGCTTAAAAATGTATCTGTAACCTTTGATACACAGCAAATTTACGAACAAGTTAAAATCTGGATTTCTGAGAACAGGTGAGGAGAGCATAAACCATGTAAGTTCTTACAGGCATTGTATGTTATATTCAGCATCTGTAAAACTGTTACTATTTTTCATGAAGTCTGATGTCCCTCAAGCATGCATCTTGATGTTACAGGTCTGCTGCCTTGAATATTCCTTGGAAATATTGTTAGCTTCTCATGGTAGCACACTTGTGATTGCCGTGTTGTAGACATTTTGGAGAGTCATGAAAATAGCATTTGAGAAACAAGAATCAGTAAATTTAATAGCATCCAGCAGTATCACAGTATACGTGCTGTATTTTTTAGATTCTCTGTAAACAATTGACATCCAAGAAGACACTTAATTTTGAGGTGATTTAGGCAGAATGGAGGGTTGCAGAGTGAATGTTGAAGCATGGTGTTCATGTCTGTCTTGTTAACTGGGTATGTATTTATTTTCAATTTTAGGTTGGAAGCAGTAAGCACACAATGAATGAGCACCTACATGTTGGTAGCCATGGACAAATCCAGGTTCAGCAGCTCTTTGAAGATAATAGTAACAAGAGAACAGTTCTGACAACGCAGCCAAATGGACTTGCAACACTAGGCAAATCTGGATTGCCAGTGGTTCAGGACAGACAGACAGAGAGTGCCCACAGGCGACAAGGGAGCTCTAGCTCTTTAAAATCTACAGATGGAACAGGAAAGGTGAAAGCCTCTGTTATCACACCAGAGCAAGCAATGAAGCAATACATGCAAAAATTAACAGCTTTTGAGCATCATGAGATTTTTAGCTACCCTGAAATATACTTCTTGGGTCCAAATGCAAAGAAGCGGCAAGGTGTGATTGGTGGTTCAAACAACTGTGGGTATGATGATGACCAAGGGTCTTACATTCAAGTGCCCCATGATCATATTGCATACAGATATGAAGTCCTGAAAGTTATAGGGAAGGGAAGCTTTGGGCAGGTGGTGAAGGCCTACGATCACAAGATGCATCAGCATGTGGCACTAAAAATGGTGAGAAATGAGAAACGTTTCCACCGCCAAGCTGCGGAAGAAATTAAGATCCTGGAACACCTTCGGAAACAAGATAAGGATAACAACATGAATGTTATTCACATGTTGGAAAACTTCACATTCCGCAGCCATATCTGCATGACATTTGAGTTGCTGAGCATGAACCTGTATGAATTAATAAAGAAAAACAAGTTTCAGGGCTTCAGCCTACCTTTGGTTCGGAAGTTTGCCCACTCCATTTTACAGTGCTTGGATGCTTTGCACAAAAACAGAATAATTCACTGTGACCTTAAACCTGAGAACATTCTGTTGAAACAACAGGGTAGAAGTGGTATTAAAGTGATTGATTTTGGCTCAAGTTGTTACGAGCATCAGCGTGTCTACACTTACATTCAGTCACGGTTTTATCGTGCACCTGAAGTCATCCTTGGTGCTCGTTATGGGATGCCCATAGATATGTGGAGCTTGGGCTGTATCCTGGCAGAGCTTCTGACCGGTTATCCACTTTTACCCGGAGAAGATGAAGGAGATCAGCTGGCTTGTATGATTGAACTATTGGGCATGCCTTCTCCAAAACTCTTAGATACATCCAAGCGAGCGAAAAACTTTGTGAGCTCTAAGGGTTATCCCCGCTATTGCAGCATCACAACCTTGTCTGATGGCTCTGTAGTACTTAATGGTGGACGCTCTCGGAGGGGAAAACTGCGTGGCCCACCAGAGAGCAGAGAGTGGGGTAATGCATTAAAGGGGTGTGATGATCCCCTCTTCCTTGACTTCTTAAAACAGTGTTTAGAATGGGATCCCGCTGTCCGTATGACACCCAGCCAGGCTTTGCGGCATCCCTGGCTAAGGAGACGGTTGCCAAAACCTCCGACTGGGGAAAAGGCCTCAGCAAAGAGAATTTCAGAGAGTACTGGTGCTATAACTTCAATTTCCAAATTACCTCCGACTTCAAGCTCAGCTTCAAAACTGAGGACTAATTTGGCACAGATGACAGATGCCAATGGGAATATTCAGCAAAGAACAGTGTTGCCAAAACTCGTTAGCTGAGTTTGAAAAACCCAATGCTGTTAATATGAGAGATACAATGTGGCTGAGCCTTATTTGTATGAAAAATTAGCTCAGATATGCATTTTTATTTGCTCAATAAATCTATTAATTTGTATCTTTCAGCACTCATTTTAAATGTAATTTTAAATGTTAATTTTGTTTTTATAAAAATACGGGGACAATGCTTTAAGTTTTTATACTTATTTTTTAAAATGTTTGTCTTCTACAGTACAATTAGCCTTACTGTAACTAGTGTGACATAGTAATAAACATCAGTGGCAGGCCACTGGTTACAACATGACTGTCATGCATTGCAGCGTGGTATCAAAGGTATTAACCTTTCTCTTCCATGGTTCATATTAGTTTTAACCTGGGGTAAATTTGAAAGACTACCTTTTGGATTTTATGGGTTTGGTCTGGATTCTGTGCACACTCGCATCTATGACTGACTGGACTCCAGAGAGAATACTCAAAGAATACAGTTAAGCACTTGTAAACTTGTAGTTTGAAGTGGAGCCATAGCACGTTCTATTGTCATTTTTTATGTGGCAGCCCAGAGAAAGTCATGATATCACTAAATGTACTGTCACCTCCTATAGAATAGTTTCTCTATTTAAAAGTTATGGGCTTTGATTAAAATGATCATTTAAACATAACGCAAAAAATAACACCAGGGCTAAAATGACTCTTACGTTGCACGCCATGTGGTAGAGTGAGAGGAACGGGTAGTCTTGGAAAGCATGAAAATGGCAATGTGTCTGTTTCTCTGAATTTGAAAGTGGCTGATTAGTTGGTAAAGCAAAATTGTTCTGAACTTCATTTCACATCTGTAACATTGAGCATTCACACAAGTTCTCCTTTTTTCTTTTTTTCCACCATCTCTTCTGTTTTTTTCTAATGTGCAGCTTGATCTCCCAAAATCACATAGGCAGAAGTGCTCATTCTGTCAGTTTTATACTGTAACTTCCAGACTGTTAAACTACATGGATTTCAAGGTTGCTTTTATTTCCTCTGACAATGTTTGAGCGACTGTGACTTCTGTGGTACATTTACACTTCAGATCAAATCTGCATGTAGGGGCAAACACGATGTTACTATATTGCTTCCTGTAGAGGAGTACTTCACCTTAGACAGCTTAACTGTAGAAGGAAAGAGCCTCAGTGGAAAGGTTTTCAGTTAGAAGACACCATCCTAGATAGTTTCTAATAAGGGAAGATTATCAAAGGAAAGCTAAGCGCTTCGAATTTGATTTAATCATTGGCATTTGTAGATGAAAATTAACTCTGAAAGAACAATTATATGAGATATATGTAGATTTGTTCATGTGTGTGTGTGCTAATGCTTGGTTTTTCTTTTTTACTTTTAACTGCATTTATGGAAGAAAGATGGTCTACTAAAGAATAGTATCTAGATCTACGAGAGAGGTATTCACATGTTGTAGCATGTTTTCAACAGGAACAGTCTGAAATCTGAGATCAGTATTTTAATGCTTACAATGGCTGTGGTCTACATTGGATGTATAAAACATATGAAAAGGGAATTTTAAACAAAGTAGAACAATCCATAAGGGTTTATGGATGTTAGAACAAGACATACTAGAATGGATTGCATTAAACCTCAGTAACTTTACTTACAAACAACATTTATATGCACAGATTTTACTGAGTTACTTGTACAAATTATGAAAATTACTTAAAGCATGGTCCCCTGAGAGGCCAAGAAAGTTTCCGGTTAAGTTCTCCTTCATATTGGTTAATTTACCACTTACAGCCTAAGTTTTGTTTGTTGGTTTGTTTTATTTTTTAATTTAATGTAAGACTGGGGGAGGGATATAAAGAAAAAAATGACAGAATTCTCAGGAAACATATCGCTGAACTTCTTGCCAAAAAGTCAACATCTAAAGAAGCTCCAAAATAATTTCTGAGTAGAGGATGTTATTTGTTGATTGATAAATGTAAAAATTAGACTGTCAATCAACCATTTTTCTTACTTTTTAAAATAAAAAGATAATTTCTTGCCTCTAGTCAAATTATTTCATGTTAATTGTTCACAACTTTATACAATATGTGTAAGTGCAATATGTAAACATGTATGAAATCATGTTAAAAATTAAATATAATACTTTAAGAAAAGTGGGGTTTAGAATATTAATATCCAGTAAATTATGGTCAGTAAATTCTAAGTCTGGAAAAGAGATATATTAATTTTAATGTAAAATTAACTAACTCGTGACTGTGGGAATACAATACTGTGTATTTTTCTACAGTAACAGGGAATCTTTACTTCCTCCACCACCTGCTTGGCTTTACCACTCCTTTCTACCTTAACTCTTCCTGCAAAAGTTGGGAAATAGGGATGCTGATGTTAAGGGTGAAAGAAGAATCATCTCCCTTGATATTTTTTAAAGCAGACATTGATACATGTTCCTGCCTTTTGTGGCAACTTAAGGTGAAAACATTAATGATGTTCATGGGTCATTAATGGGCTACAACCACTAAATTTTCTTTTTCATGTAACCAGTTCTTAATGCCAATAATGCATTTATGATCCACCTTCTTCATAAATGCTACCGGAAACTTAAAAGGCCAAACTATAGTGTGAAGAGCTATTTTTTTAACCCAGATACAGTGGAACTTCCTCTATACTAAAGGAGCAGCTACATCAAGGTTTTTAAGTGATGTAGCTGCATTTTATTGTAGCTTATTTATACCTGTAAAAAAAAAGGCGGGGGGGTGGGGGGGAAGGACGTTGCCTCTTGCTTTGATGTGATTTTATTCTAAGGGCTCTGATAATTAGGCTGATAGAAGTTGGCTTGGAAACAGTGCTTAGTCTCACATGTTACCATTGTCTGGGGATGTCTGAGATATTTTCAGATTTAGTAACAGCACAGTGTTGTCTTTGGTTGCAGTCTCACTTGGCTCAGTTTCTTGCACCACTGGTGTGTTCATTACCACTTAAATGTTGGAACAAGAGAGTGATGCAAGATGTGTAGATTAAGGATAGAGGATGGATTGTGCCCTTGGTGTTAACAATGTGCCTTTTGTTACAAATGCATCTTGGCCTCTTTAACCCTTGGAATACTGCTTAGTAGGGATGAAATCTATTTTTAAGTGCTATACCTGTCTTAAAACATCCTGTAGATGATCGAGGCCTTAATAGAAACAATAAGGCAATCACACTGCTAGGGTGGAGAGGACACTCTGTTCTTGTAGTACCGTCTCATTAAGGGGTTAAAGATGGCCCTTCCTCATTGGTTGTACTTTAACATCAAATTGATTTTTTTTTTAAGTAATTTTTTGTTATAGTGACACTAGACAGAAATCAACTGTATTTGTAAAAATTTACCTCAAACTCTTTAGTTTTATAGTGTGATTTAATCCCAGGGCATTTGGTATGAACCAAAGTGCATTCCTTTTATATGTGCCTGGCTCTTATAAAAGTGACCAGGGATTTTTACAATTTGGGTGCAAGGCACTTAAGCCACTTTTAACTTGGTGGGTGGTTTGGAGTTATAAATGACTTCATGGGAATGTTGAAAACACTTAAAAGACAAAAGTAGCATCGGGCAATATTAAAATCTTTAAGCAAGGGTGTGCATTATGTAATGCTCTCCATTTGTTAATTTTTTTTCCATCAGTAATATTTGTGATAAATATGAAAAGAACTCTTTTTACAGTCAGCAAAGATTAGAATATTGCCCAGTGTAATGCTATGGTAGCATTTGAATAAAATAACATTTGTGAATTATTGTTTCTAGGGGCTTGTACATCTCTGCTACAAATTGTAATGACTCAGTTCAACTGCTACAATTGCATCTAAGCAGTAGCTTGGGTTTTTATTGGGCAATGACTTAGACACGTGACTGTAATATGCTGCAACTGTGTGTACTGAAAACATGTGAATAATGATTGAATGTGGACTGTGTATATATTTATGTATAATTTTCTGTGAGATGCTGCTGTTGCCACTTAACATTAAAGATGTTGTAGTGGGTTTTAATCCTAGTGGCCAGTTTTATGATACTGTATGTATTGTACAGCTGATGACAGGAGTTAAGACTGTTCTAGTGAATATTTGTTACATTTTATTGTTGTGGCCAGAGATCATTTCAGAATAAAATTTTATGTCCTACTTTGATTCTGTCCACTGTACTTTGGGTTTTTGTGTAGTTGTAAAGAGAGCCCTTGGAATGCTGACATTTCTTAAATGTGGAAAGGCCTTCTCCTAGCCTGCTCAGTCAGTGGCAGCAGTCCCTTTGTCCCCAAGCTTGCTTGCTGGTATCTGTATATAGCATTCACCCATTGCTGGAGGATGACTCTTCTACTGCTTTATGTGTCTTGGCAGCCTTGAATATTGCCCAAAGGCTGCTTTTGCCCTGTGGTTTCTAAAGTTCTTGTCAGGACTTAGAAAGCAGTATGTTTTGTATTTTTATTTGCCCCCTATTCTAGAGAAAAGATCTTTGGCAAGAATTTTGTGAACATGGCTGTTCTAAGTTTTTATAGCTGCTTTTGAAAGATTTTTTTAGATAACAGGAGGTCTGATTTTATAAGAAATACTTGATTGAGACAAGTACAGTGTGTATTCTTTTTCTTAAATCTGCTTTAAAAAGACCCAGATTTCTGCACTAATGTTCGTGTCAGACTGAGTTTTCAGAGCTTGTCAGACTTTGTAAAGTCCCAGGATAATGAAAACATATTAAACAGGATAGACTGAGCTAAGTTCTGTCCATGAATACATTCAGAGTAATTTCACCATTTAGCGCAGAGCTGCCTCGTAGGTGATTGGCCACATTCTCTGCTTGGTAATGTCCATGTGCACCTGCACCCAGAGCAGTTTCTCTGAAAAGCTTTCTGGTTCAGGTGAGCCCAGGCTGAAATCAAAGGATTTTAATTGGACTTTTTTAGTATTTCCTATTCAGCATAGTAGGGAGATTTTAGAGCACAAACCCCATCAATATTAAATATAGATAAATACAGTTTACAGCCCCAAAAAGCAGTGAGCCAGAAATTACATCTTTGTGGCCTATTTGTTTGTAATTATGTTCTTCTGAGGACAAAGGCCTTTCTTTGGTTTTAGTTAAACTGTTTTGTTGAAAAAAGTTTAACTAACTCCAGCTATCTAATCCTCTTGCTAGCTTTTGCACTCTTTTATCGCCTTTGTTTTTTCCTTTGAAGAAGGGTCAGGGCCATCTCGCTTCTTTTCAGTTGTCTGGAAGTTGGCTTTTGGCCTGTGCCATTTGCTGAGGCTCCCAATAGCTGTGGGGAATTTGTGTTGCCCTCTGCCAGCACTTCCTTCCTAGTCTTTAAGAGCTCAGATCTCTCCCTAAAATGGAACCCTTGGAATACCACCCTGAATGACAGTCTGTAGCTGCTATTATCTCCACAATGCTTCCTTTTATGAAAAATCTGTTTCCCTTTGGATATCAGCTGTGCATCTCTTGTTTTTACAGAAAACTCAGTAAAGAATGCAAGAAGCATAATAATCATCAGGTACTGTGTTGTTCACTTATAGATGCTGTTGCTTCTCTTCAAAATGCTGTCTTGTGACAGTTTTTAAAAATCTGCTTATTGAAAGATCCAGCAGGAATTTTACTCTTGCTCAAAACTTAAGAAATGAAAAAGGTACTATGGAATGTGTCTGTATAGGTCTGCCTGTGTTCAGGAGTTGGTATGGAGAGGGAAAAAAGGCACTGGTAAGACAAATAAGACAAGTTTTGGGTAAGCATGATCCTTCCGGGGTTCCGTGGAAGTTTAAGAATATCAGCAGTATCAGGCTGAGAATGGGGAAGTCTTAAATGCTTCTCAATATTTTAAACAATTGATAAACTATTAATTCAGTGGAAAAACATTATTTTGAAAGCCTGTTATTTAAACTCTATGCTAATAATTAAAGGATAGCATTAAATAATCTTTTCTGTAGCTAGAACTTTATAAACATTATTATAAATTTCTTTTAGAAATGTAATTTATAGTCCTGTTATGCTGCTAGCATAATCTTATGTTTTATATTTTATTGTTCTTGAGAGGAAGAAGATTCCTTGTCTTTTTCTTGAGTGCATGATACTAGAAATCTCTCAGCCATCAGATACGCTATATCAGAGTAAAAGTGGCATTGGTAGAACTGGTTTCTGTTCCTTGGCAGAAATCTGCCACTCCTGGAACTGGAGTTTCACTGTGTCGTTTTCCCTCTTTGATTTTGTCTGCTGTTTGCTTGCTTGTTCATTTGTTTGTTCTTAAGAAGTGCTTTCCAGCCTCTGGCTGTGGAGAGTCTTGCCAATTATCAAACACATTAGGTTAGGGAATACTGCAAAAATATCAGTTCTTTAGCTATTTCCCAACAATAAACAGAAAGTCTAGCTCAGTACCAAACTCCTAAGACAGGGAAAGCACGTTCACCTCCAGCTGCTGGATCCACACTGACTGTTAATCTTCTTGTTTAATTTCTACATGAAGTTTGGTGAAAATGCCAGGTGCTGCAGAATGAAATGGCTTGTGTCCATCACTTTAAGGGGGAAAATGAGACTACAGTGGAAGGTCATGACATCTTTTTTGAGAATATTCAGGATAGGGATGGAGCTAGGGAAGGTTTTGTTAAGAAATTCTTGTACTGGAAGCTCTGCATAACACCATGGGAAGTGGCAATACAGTGTTCCTGCTAAAAGAGTGGGAACTGTTTCCTCTGTTTTGCAGACTGTTTTCTTTACTGTGGTTTGGTTATCTGCAAACTGCATGTAGCTATGCATACCTTAGGTACCTAAATATATTGTCTGGAGCAGCTGTGAACAGTGAAATATTATATTATCACTAACATGGACACTAGGAAATCTAAAGATTCTCATTTAGAGACGAGATTGTCTGACCTAACGTTGTAGCATTCAAAGTCCATTTAAGACTAAATGCAAAATCCGTTTGTCTAAATGCAAAGCATTGCTGTGAACTGTTAAACCGTGATTCAACACAGAATGGGAGAGAAATGTCCACAAAGCAGAAAAGCAATTGACAATTGTTTTATAAAGACTTTTGACCAGGTTTCAAGCATCCTACTGGTTAATGTAAGACTACCTCTTTAATTTAATAAAAGTGGTCTGAATAAAGACTTAATAATAATATTTTTTATTTCAGCTTCAATGCGGCAGTAAAAATTTCACATTTAATTATTTTTCCCCCAACTGTGGGTTCTTGCAGAGACTACAAATATGCTTTCCTCAAACCATCTAGGTACAGACATCTACTCTAATATCAGCTCCTGATGGATAAGCAGGACCCAAAATTAAGGAATGTGTGTGTATATACAAAGTATATGTATAGGTATGCATGTGTGTACACATATATGACTCTTTGAAAAACAAACCCCAAAATTCTGCAGGTATTCTTTGTAGTGCTTTACAAAAAAAAAAAAAATGTAGCTTTGTTTTCCCTTTGCCTCTTTGAAGTTTCAGTGTAAGCCCAACATTTTTGCATTACACACACATCAAAGCCATTTCTCACTGCTGTTCTTGTTTCATCATGGGGGTGCACACAGTGAACCTCAGCTTTCCTGCTGGAAGCAGAGGGTGCTCAGTGAGCAGCAGTCAGGTGTCACCCCCATGACAGATGGTCCTGTCACATTTTCTGAAGTGGACCTTCATCAATTAGAGAGCTGGTTTGTAGCTTACCCTGCTTGGCAACTGAAATAATTCCTTTGTGGTTAAAGCTGGAGTCCATGTGCTTAGACTTGAGTTCGTAAACTTCAGCTGAGAAAGAAATCCTGATTTTGTAAAGTCCACAGCTGGAATTAAAAATGGGTTTCTAAGCATCCTAGTACTTCTCTCATCCAACTGTGACACTTATAAAGTGGCCTTTAAGATATAAAAGACTTTTCTGAAGGTCTGTGCAGAGAGTGCTTTGCCCAGGACAACCCTTGACTGATGGCCCTGTCTACACTACTCACAGATGGCTTTGCTTTTGGCTACCCTGGGAGGCTGGCACTCCTCCAGCACTTCTGGCTTCCTCAAGGTACGAAGAACACTTCACAGACAAAACCACTGAGCAGCGTTGCTAAGGAGAAACTAAACATTTGTGTCTCAAGGGCCATGCACACTGCACAAGAGACCGCACTCTCCTTGCCTGGGTTTCAGTCCTGTGAGCTGCTCTTTCCCACTGGACCTGCTCCTCCACAGATACCTCCCAGTCCTGCTAGCACCCATCTCTGTGCCCTGTTGGAGTGGGAATGAGCAGGTCTCATTCCTCCTGAGTTAGCCCATCACTGTCTACAGCTCCGTGTGCAACTTTCTTGCCAAAGGCAGTGAACAGCTGGTCTGGTGCTTCCAAGGTGAAGTTGCTGCCATAGGGTACTTGGCAGGGTGCTGCAGCCCACCAGTGTGGGCCCAGCTGTGCACCTGTAAAGAGGTGGCACTGGCCCTACTCCCTCTAGGGTGCTCCTGTCCCTAATAGTCTGTGGAGGCAGGGACATTTTCCCTGTCCTTTGGTGCACAGCAGGGCCAAAGTGTGATGCTTAGGTGAGTGCTCTCATGCTGCAGGAGGAGGAGGAAAGTTCTCCCTACCCTGGGACTGGTAGCATCAGGCAGAGCAGCTTAGCGCCTGTCAGGGTGGGATGTGAAGAAGCTGTAACACACTGTTCCATTGGCACAGGGGGGGAATGCTTCAAATCACAAGCATTTGCAGATGGCCTGTCTTAATTAGCTTTGACAAGTACCTAAGTTACTTTAAGTTACACCACAACAAGATCCTGAAGCTTTCATTTTTGACACTTTTAAATAAAGCTTTTTCCCTCCTCCTGCTACAGCATTTCCATGTTTTGTCCATATAAAGCTCCTGAGAAGAATTAAGATCTTTATGTAGCTTAGGAGCTATATTTTGATTGACTAAACAATTTATAATTAGGAGATAGCTCCTGTCAGCGCTCTTTGTATGTTGAATGAGAATTGCCTGCAGCAAATCAATGCCAGCAGAGCTGACAGAAAAGTGCACTGATGCTTTCTTGAAGCAAATACCTTGCCACCCCAATTTTCCTCCTTCTTCACAGTGACTCAGACAAATTATCTTTATGGCCAATGACTAGAGGAGTTATAGGTTTTTGTTCCAAAGGCCATTATCAGAATACTTACTTACCTATGCAGTTATTAATGGTCTATGATGTGGGAATAGTGGTGCAGGCAGACCTGCTAGATCCCCTGAATAAACTCTGTGTGAAAAGAAGCTGAAGGCAAGTGTGCCTCAACCTTTGAAAGATGCAAAGCAGAAGCCTTTCCTCACCTGGTAGAAGACACTTGATCTGGTTGCCAAAAATCATCTAGTTCTGGAGTGGGCAAGATTAGAAACAGAAAAAAAATGGCTGTATCTCCTTTGAGGAGATACAAATGTTTTTTTTTGGTTTTTTTTTTTTTTTTTTTTTTTTTTGTTGTTGTTTTTTTTTTTGTTTTTGTTTTTGTTTTTTTTTTTTGTTTTGTTTTGTTTTTTGTTTGGTTTTTTTGTTTTTGTTTTGTTTTGTTTTGTTTTTTTGGGTTTTTTGTTGTTGTTGTTGGTTGGTTGGTTGGTTGTTTTTTTTTCCCCTCCTCTGATGAAATTATGGCATAACAGGTACCTGGAATATTCTAGCCAGGAAGGTGTTGGGCACACCTCAGCTGCAGCAGGAACTCCTTGTTGCTTGTGGTTTGGTTTTCCCCTGGTTGAGGTGGATCTGTGTCTGCTGAGGTGGACTTTGGCAGAGGTGGATCTGTGAGGTATCTGCTGGGCAGACAAATCCCTCTTTTGGACAAAGCTGAGGAAATTCTTGTGAGCTACCTTGTCTGTAGATGGGCAAATTGGAGAGACAGGGAGCATGGTGGTTGCAAAAAATGTACAGTAAGTAATAAACAAGGGATCACTTTTCTTCCTCTTCGTGATTTCATCCAACTCTCTATTGCATTGGACTTTGGTACCAGAACATAATCACCTGCTTGAGCCATGAGTGCCCTATGTATAAAAAAAATCTGATACAAGCCACATAAACTCAGGAGATTAAAAATAGTACTCCACACAATTACCTGTGGAATACTATTTCATTTCCCTCATGGATCTCAGCTTTCAAAGTTTTACATTTGTATATTTCTTTTCTATCTTCCAACCAAGATAAGCAGAACTTTTCTGGGAGCATAGGGCCTAAAGGGCATCTGCTGTCACAGCAGATATAATTTGATAAAATCCTTTATCTAAATGTACTGTTTACTACAAAAGTAATAGCTTACTAGCACCTACTGCTTCTGTTGAGGGACTGTTTCTCTGATGTTTAGAAATGTGCTTTTGGCTTAAAATAGTTGATGATTTTTTTTCATGCTATTTGTTTTTGTGCCAACATTGTCTTAGGGCTTGAGTGATTCTTCTACCATGCTGGTATTTGGACATATATTTATAAAGTGTAATTGTATCCCCCTCAGCCTTTCCTTTGCTAGGCTAGTGCTATTAAGCTATATTTGTCTCATCAGTAAAACTAACTCCCCATGCTTGTCTTACTAGATGTCTGCACCTGTTCTAGCTTCAGTTCAGCTTTCTTAGAGCCGTGGTTAGCATCCTGCTGGTAGTCCCACCAGGGATATGCACAGTATGAAAAACACCCCTCCCTGCCCACTGCCGTACTTCACCCAGAGCATCCCAGGATTTTTCTTCTCTGTGTCGTGCCAGCAGCTCCATTCAGGCCATTCTTCAGTTATTTGGCTGCTCCCCTGCCTCTCCTTCCTTATGCTGTGCACAGATGATGAGATGCAAGTTACAGTAAAATTTCTCTTGGCTGGTATCTACTTGGCTTTGTTCAATTAGATTTTCATTGCCTTATTGTGAGAAATGAAACCTCATGATTCTCATGAGTATATGTAATTTGAGCAGCGGAACTTTTAGGAAAACATTGGAAATTATGTGACTGTAAGGAAAAAATAATCATATTCAGCATTCATTTTTCAGAGATATGTTTCAGATGTGATGCAGTTGGCTTTAAGCAACATTGGTACATCAAGGTGTTGCCATTACACCAGAAAAAAAAAAAAATGTTGCCAAGTCTCATGACTTCAATTGGTGATTTTCCTCAAATGTTCTGTCCTAGAATTGTTATTACAAGTTATATTTTCTAACTTTTACTGAGATATGTTTCTAGTTTCAGAAAGAAGAATGTTGTAAATGCCAAATCCAGAGAACAATTCCTATGAACTTAAAAGGGACAGATTGCAAATAGAAAGCAGGTTTAACTCCAAGATTACTGAATTTGCAGGGCATGTAGCAATAGTGCTAAGGTTTTCGGAGCATTTAGAATCTTCAGTGCTGTACCTGAAGATCTGAAATAGTACGACTTGACCTAAAAATCCTGTTTTTCTACACATCTAATTGAAAGTTGCTTCATGGAGAGACATCGAGTCAGAAGTGGTGGGACTTGCTGAGCCATACCTGGCTGTCTTGCATTAAATTATCTTAGGCTGAGGGCACAGGTACACTCTTCTACTCTAAAAAGACACAGGGAAGGAAGATGCCATGGAAAGACACAGGGAAGGAAGAAGAAAGCAGCCATGGAAAGCAGGAAATATTTAAGGTTGCTGGGGTGAGTTTAGTGCCTGTGAGGAACTGATAATGAGGCTGAATTTTGCAATGCATGCTCCTATCATGGGTCATGAGAAAGCCACATATGGGCTGGCCCCTGCCTCTGCCAATTCCCACTCCTATGGCATTCAAGAAAGGGTTGCAGCTGGTGAGATGGGTTGGCTGTGCCAAGTTTCAGGCTTGAGTAGGATTCATAAATGAGTTTAAGACAGGATTTGAAGGCTTGTCTTCACAGGTGGTATGTTTAGATGGTGTTGACCCTTACTGCTGTCTGTGCTGTACTATGTTCATCTCATCTCATCAAATGTAGGGATTTCTCTAAAAAAAGCAAAGACGCATTGATGACCAGGAGGAAGCTTCAGTGTAGGTGTTCACTGCCTGTCCTCTTTACACTGTTTAACAGTGAACTAGGAATGGAGTTTTCTTGCAAAGAAAGGCTTCTGCTTGGAATTTTTTCTGCTCTTTCCTTTAATACAAACTTTCCTGGACAAGCTAAGAGAATGCAGTGAATGCAAGCATAAGACAGTATATGGATGACTGAATTAAAGTTGGAAAATAATTTCAAGCACGTTTTAGATATTTATTTTGAAATATTAATCAAAAGCAGGAATTTTTAAATCGTAAGTTTTCTTTTGGTTTTATGCCTGCACTTTACAACTTCACAATTTTTCTCATTCCTTTTCAGCACTTGCTGCTTTTTTTTTTTTTTTTTTTTTTTTGCCACAGGAACCTGGAGAATGAAGAAAACAGATTAAAAGTGAAAGATGGAAACAGATTAAAAATGAAAGAAGTCAGAGGAAGTCAGTTTAAACACGAAACTAAAAACACTGCAAAAATTTCGCATTTTTCTTTCATTTTCAGACACACAGAAAATTTGCTAGAAAAAATCAGTTAAACAAATGAAGCATATCTACATTTGGATTTTCTGTACAGAGAGGTTTGATCTGACTAAAACTCAAATACTACTAGGTTATTATTGTCTGTTTAGCTTAATACACATAAACATTTCTTATTGCCAGGATAGATTGGAAATCACATTCAAAGGGCTTCTTTAAAGCTTCTAATTGCTTTGAGATGTCACAATAAGGACCTTAAGCCCAAAAGAATTCCCTTTGTGTGGTGACAGGAAAACATGATAATATTTGGTCTGGCTTCATAAATGACAGAGGAGATGGCAACCAAGGCCCACTGCTGAATAAGTCAATATTCGCACCCAAGAGTTTGCTTTATTTTTCAAGGAGGGCTTAGGGAGCTTGCAGGTGCATTTGCTTCCCAAAGATAGTGTTTAGATTAAATCAGTTTAGGAGAATAAATGTGTTTCTACTTGACAATGAGCATAGCTAGGAGCTAGGTGCAACTAAATTCTGGTCCAAGGTTAGAATAGATTTTGTTTTTCACATTATTTGTCCACTTAATATATATTTTTTTCTTTTTCGCTGCCTTTCATACCAAGATTAATTGGAAAAAAATCAGCTTGACTTTAGCCTTCAAAATGGGCAAGGACCAGGCTCGTAAAGCAACCTGCTTCTAGGAGCAGGCTGGTTTGTGTACATTGGGTGATGCAAAAAGCCAGGGTGGAGAAGGAACATGGTTTGGTTACTGACAGCTGCTGTCCAGCTGATGTAATTCAGTAATAGCCAGTGACAGGCAGAAACTATAGAAGACACAAATGATAATTCTTTGGGGAGCTCCACAGATAAATAATTCATCAAAATGAATTTTATAGCAGGGGTCAAAAGAAATTGAAGACAGCCTGAGTATTAACTCTCTGAGGGAGAAACTGACAGATTGTTTTTGGACAAACTATGCAGGGGGGAAATACAGGCAAATTAAATGTAAATGGGGAATACAACATTGTTCTTACTACCTGGAACCAAAGTAAGAGAGATACAAGAAAGTAAAAAAAGTCTCATATTAAGGAAGTCATAACTGAAACAGGTGGTGGATAACAGTGCCAGAGAGGTGCTGGGTAACAGCAAAGGAGAGTGAGTTATCACAGGTCCATATGGTTGTACAATGTATCATATAATCACAGTAGAAGAATATCTTCTTAGTAATCAGCTCAGTCACTTGCCCACAGTTAGGAGTTGATTCATCTCCCCAAAATATTTCATGTGTCTGAGTCAGGACATGTCTGTCTGTGAGGGAAGGACAGAAGTGCTGATACGGGACATCATTCTGGCTCCCACAGGTGCCAGGGACTAACCCATAGGGTGGCTAAAACCATTCCCTGCTGACTGGGCTAAGTCACCCTGCATCACCTGGTGCCTCTCTGCAGCTGCATCTCGGAGGCTGGTGTTCCAGGAGGAGGAAAGCCATCATGGCCCATGCAGCTCAGAGTTCCCAAAGGAAAAACAGTGGTGCTTCATCTAAGCAAATGTAATGTCTGTTTCCCTGTGACCGCTTTTAAAAGCATTTCTTGGTGAAGCTCTTTTTGAGCTTGCCTAGCACAAGGTGACTGTTTTTCCACATACCAGGTTATAATTCTGCAACTATATGTGTTTGGGTTTTATGTTTGCCTTACTTTGTGAACTCTGACTAGTCAAATAACTTCATCCAGACCAAACTTGATATTTGAATAAACACGGGCTTAGGAATGAGTTGTTATAAGACTGTGAAAATGGCATGTTGCTTATGTACAGTACAGAATTTTCCACCCAGTCTTACATTTTCAAAAATGGTCTCTAATTTCGTGTATCCAAATTTAGTCTCCCAGAGGCTGGCTTTCAGAGGTCTTGCCTGCCCCCAAGTTTGAGTGTGTATACTTCACAGTCCCCAGAATAGCTTCTCCAGGCGAATCTGCTTCATTGCAGCCCATGTTTTGTGCTATTCTGGATTCATATTTTTTTTGTTGTCTAAGAACTGCTGTCTGCAACATATAAAATGTTATCCACACTGTAAGTTTTGTGTTCTCTAAATCTGTGAAACTTTACTTTCTGTAAACTTTAATATTGTCTTAGATCAGAGGTTTCCTTCCTATGCAGACCCAGAAAAAAAACCAAAAAACTTTTCTTTTCCTTCATAATCACATGTAGATTGCAACTATGAGAGTAAAAGAAGAAATGCTTTAACTACTTCAATTATTTAGCTGAGTAACTCAGACAAAATCGCCTTTCAGCAAAATGGGGGAGGAGAATCAGAAAATAAACCACTTGAAATGTTAATTTTTTGTATGCTAACTTTGTCAAAGGCAGGGAGTTTGCTGCTTTCTCTTTTTCCCCTTGTGTGCTTGCACCTTTTCACAGGGAGGCATTTCTCTTTTCTGATCTGATAACAAGTTAAAATATGATTCTTGTGTGCAGAGATTTTGCTGTGATTTAGAGGAAAAGGGTGTGCATGTGGTAAAGTACCAGTTTCCAAAAATAAACAGAAGAATACTATGGTGAATTGTGCTGATCACAGGATTAATGCTCTGTCTTATTACTGGATTCATGCTGGGTGCAGGTAGCATTAAAAGAGGCTGAAAAACCACAAGGGACTCTCTAAGGCTTTTTTTTCCTCTTTAAGACAAAAAAGCCTGCCTCTCCTGTCAGTTATATGCAATTTCCAGAGCCAGATGAGAAGCAATGACGTGACAAATAAATGCCTGTGGCACATGATAGGACCAGCCTATGGCTAAAAGCTGTGTCCAAGCTGTTTCTACAGTGAGAGCAACCAGGCCACCATTTTTACTCTGAATTCTTCAAGATCACTCCATTCAATCCACTAGGTAAAGTAAGCATCACTTCCCTGGCAATATAGCCTAGAAAGTAAAGAAGGAGGAAAAGCTGCTGCACCATTTTTTTACTTCAGAAAGTAAGAAGCAGCTGAGGCCTGTGTAATGTCACCTGCTGAAGAAGAGGAGCATGTTTTCCTGATGAGCAAGTAGCAGAGTGCGTATACAAAGTTGCTTGCTGGGAAATCTACCTGTGAGTTTTTCTCAAGGCTTTTTGTGCAATAAACCCAGCACTGATTGACAATTTTGCAGGTGTATATGCAGACAAAGAATAGGAACTTTCAGCCCTTATACCATGGGGGAGCGCAGTGCCAGCTTTTGCTCATCTGCGATGCCCAGTGCTGCCTGTTGCTGTCTGCCCCATTAATTCACACTCCCTTTGAAGAGCAAGGGATGAGGGTTAGCGCAGTCCTGGTGGAACACAGGGTGGTGGCAGGATCCTGCATTGTAGGGGGCAGGGGTAAAGGTCCCCCCTAGCGGCTCCATTCCATAAGACTGACCACAACCTACACTGCTCTCCTGCTCCTCAGCTTGGCCAGGGAGCCCTCAGGCAAGCAGGCACTGAATCATTGCTTGCAAATAACTCAAACCAAAACAAGCAGAAATAAGCCAGGAACATGAGTTGGAGGAGAAAATGGGCTGGCCTCAGTGTGAGAGCCTCTAAAGTGAGAAATGGCAGGCAGAAAGATGCCCCTTATTATCAGTGTGAGGCAGGTGTCCTCCAGCCAGGATCTCCCAACCCATGCTGGGAATCCTGGAGGACACGGACTATGTCCAGTCCACAGTAAAAATTCCCAAATGCTTACAATGCAAGCAAAGGATTCCCAGCAGCCGCAAAGGATTCTGTGCTGGACCACAGCTCTTGTTGACGGGGAGAATTCCACTACAAAATGATAATAGGGGAAACAAGGATTTTTCTCATTTCCCCTCTCCATACCTTGATACTCTCTCCTTTCCTTTACTTGTAGGGGGAAAATAAAATGCTGCTCTTCTTTTTCAGGGCCAGACACATGGTACATACTGGCACTTCCTAGCTGCAGCATAGGATTAACTTATATTTCTATATAAGTCTCCCTTGCTCTCAGCTCTCTGACTTTCGTGCAGCAGGTGCAGGTCCCAGTGTCCTCATCAAAGCTACCATGGCACTACCCCCACAGAATGCCTTTGAGGTGTCCGAGCCCCAGTTTGAGAGCGCCTGTCACAAACCTGATACTCCCCATGAATAAATCCCTCACGGCACTCTGCTCCTGCTGCTGGGGTAGTAAAACAAAGGGATGGCACAAATCCTTTCCCTCTGTGCGGTTTAAATAAGCTGTTCATTTGCTGATGTTATCTGGAAATTACTGGAGGGCAATTTTGCTAGTCAAATTCTCCAGAGACAGATATTTGTTCACTAAATTGGTGCTAAATAGGGGTGTTCATTTTGATTTTTCTGCACTGAGACCACAACAGCCAATCTACAGTGTTAAGTGCTTCAATCATTTTTATGGGTGTGGCTTTTCTCCACACATTTGTTAAGTTTTTTAAAAAAAATTATTTCCGTTATTTCCGCTGAAAAACAGGAATAACCTGTAGCAAATTTTTATAGTTAGACCTCGCTCCAAGAATGGGATGTCTGCTCACTTGGATATGAATACATTGGCAACGTGACATGCTGATATGTATAATGATGCAATTTCATGAATTGCTCTCCATAAAGCTTGTCTAACCTTGTACTCTCCATATTGATCCTGGGAGTGACAAATTCCATCTGAGGAAGGCAGCACTTTGAGATATTAAAGTGTAATTTATGGATTCATTTACTGGGGTTCCAGAATTGGTTTCCTTAAATGCTACAGAGCATATCTGATGCAAGTTCCCTGTGATTTAGAACAATATAGTAAAATATCATCAATTCTTAGTTCCCTTTGTAATCATTTAATGAAGGCAGAATGTCCTTTGTTAAATGGGCCCTTTCATTCTCTGGATGAATTAGGTGCAACTATATTTAAACTTTTGTTTATAATTGGAGTTAAATTAAAATCATATAAATAACAGAGTCTTCAGGATTGCTAGTTCTAATTAATAAGGTAACCACTCTTGCTGGAATAGATTTTTGATGATGCATTAGTAACTCCCAGTTTGTATTACGTATTTATCTAAGGCAATACATTGTATTCCAAATGTTTAACAGAAGACTCCTTTAAGAAAGGCTCTAATAAAGTGCTCTAATAGATATTGAGCAGTTTTAACTGTACTGCAGATTCTCTCAGTACTTTCTGCTGCTCCTGAAAGCTGTTACAATAAAAATCCACATTGCAATGTGGTGCAACATTTTATCTGGAATGGTGTTCTTGAAGTGCCTTGAAGAAACTGGGTTCTTGAAGTGCCATGAAGAGTGCTAACACACTGGCTTTTGTGGCATGCATACACACACACATCCTCAATAGCATCATTTCATTACATTTTTCTTCTCTTCAAGGCTGGCTTGATATGTACTTGAGAGGCTTTGCATGTCATTCTGCAAAGCAATTGATTAGGGTTTAGGGTTTGGATTATGTTTCAGAGTAATAAAAGCATTACTCTTATGTCTTATATTGAACTGTTTTTAAGCATTTATCTGTTAAATCAGACTCCTCCACAGATATCATGCTCAGCATGTGCTCCTATTCAATGTGAAAAGACAGTGCTTCATGTGAAGCTTTAAGTGGGTAACATCCAATTAGTCTTACCTACTTCTTCATCTCTGTATTACTGCCACCAGCATTGGAGTCGTGGTGTTCACTGCCCCAGGGTGACAGACAGCACAGGAGCTTGCACAGGCTCCACTTGCTCCACTTGCACCTCTCCAAGCCCAAGCATTTCCCTTCAGCTTCCCTGAGTCCTTCCAAACCCAATTGGGTGACCTGGTTGCAGGTCACTGGCTTCTCTAATATAAATGTAAAATGTAAAACAACAGCAGAAGTAATGATCCTTTGGACATAGCAGTAGGCAGTGAACACAATCCTCACTTAGGAGAGGATAAGGAAAGGGAAAGCAACATTATAGAAGATGTTAACCACTTTTTAAAGATACTGTGACGGTAAGGCTAGTACAAAAAATCATATGGAATATAATTGTCTAACGGCAAGAAGCCATTTGAGAGACCTTTCTATCATTCTGATATCTAGTTGCTCATTGCTATCAAATGTAAAATGCAGCACAATTATTTCCATAACTTGTACAGTCTATATAACTACCCTCTTGCAACCTGCCTTTACATTTTTGCATGAGTGCTTTAAAATATTAGACAGCCAGCACCAATAAAACAATAACCCTCTCTGATTTATTGACACGTATAGAAGTACAGAATTTTTATGCCAGAATATATCTGACAAAGTTGTTTTTCACCTAACTTAGGCCTTCTTATAGGTGGATACACTGTAGACCAGTACATCCAATGTCAGTAGCAATGAGACAATTGCACACAGCATCTTTTGGTTTTTATACTCCTTAATTGCAGAAGAAAAGAAAATTCTCTCACCCTTTGAGCACTGCAATCATTTCAGCAGCTGAGCTGGATCTTTTGAGGGTGGTGAGAGCAATAAAACACTGTTGTGATTTGCTTTTAACAGCTCAGATCAAGGTCCCAGTCAGCCTCCTGGCACAGATCTGCTGGAATGGATTTCATCATCTAGGGGCTGTTCATGCTGTGTTTTGTAATTAAGGCATTTAGTAACTGTAATTCTGTGAGTAGTCCTGTATATAATTTTACATGCATTGTTATAATACTTGCCATGCTGGTTTGGCATCACTCGTGGTGCATCTTGCAGGCTCTGATTTGTCCTTGTTTTGTACAGGGGGTAACCTGTCTGGATAGATTCTGACAACAGCCATGTCTGTGCAAAAGTTTCATGTAAAAGTGCCAAAATGCACTCTATCTGACATAATCTTTCAAACTTTCAGGAGAAAATAGCTTTCTAGGACCTTCTTGTTGTGTGCCTTGGATAAGTGCTCTCCAGTGCTGTGACTCTCAAGATATGCTTTCTTGTAGGGAAGTCCCAATATCTCCAAGCTGTTACTTTAGGCCTAGGTAATTTTATCATGAGTCTTCAAAAAATTATAGAAGAATGACAATAATTTGTGTTGGATGGACCTTGGGAGATTGTCTGTGCCAATCCCCTGCTCAGACCTTGTTTAACTTAGATCACATTGCTCATTTATTTTGTTGGATTTTGAATATCTTCAAGGATGGAAGCTCTACAGCCCCTCTGGATACCCAGTCTAGTGTTTGTTCATCCTGTAGTAATTTTTTTCCCCTAATGTCTAGTTAGAATTTCTTTTGTTGCAACTCATATCCACTGTTTGGACAAACATGCTGGATGTAAGACTTCCACCCAATGTGACACTAGGCTCCATCAGCTGCTTCTGTACTGGTGGAGTTGGAAGTTCTTACACAGCAGGGTAACTTGGACTATTTGAAAATTAGCTGTTGGTCTCAGTCCAGTAATGTCACCTGTGTCACAGAGCGGCCAAGTCCATTTGAACAACTTGTCAACTTTTCTAGCAGACTGAATGAAGAAGATAAGGGCTGAAAGGATGGATAAAACCATCCTTTTTGTGCCCAATGAGCTCTTTTCAGAAGGGCTTAAAGGACACTTGCCAGCAGCTACTGGTGCTTTGCTGATCCAAGTCTGCCCCAAGTTTCATGTCTTGCTAAGGAGAGGGCTGCCTTTTGCCAGGGCAGTCATTGCAGCACTCCCTGTGAGCACCAGAAGATAACTCTCTGTACTCATCAAGCTCCAGTGACTGCTGCCAAACGGGTGCTCTGTGACATGGCTCGTTCTCCCAGCCCATCTGTCTCTTGCGTCAGACCCGGTGCTAGCCCTAAGCTAGCACCACGTTGGCCATACACTCCCCACCCCATCACACACCTCTGTGCGGGGAAGGGAACAAAACAGTTGCAGTGCTGGTGTGAAACCTGTCTGCCCACCAGCCCACCTGCAGCAAATAATGGATATTCTCATCTGCTCTTCTGAGGAGTGTCAGGAAGAACATACTGTCAGATCTTGGCCCATTTTAACTATTGCCCACACTTCATCTTGCAGATCACTGGAAAGTGGACCTGCCTTCTTGGTGCAGACTTTATTTCAGTATTTTTACCTCAACCAAGTGGAGGTATGGGATCCCTACAGATTCCCCTGTGACAGCTACCAGTGCAGAGTCTGCAGTCCAGCTGTTTCCAGCTCTAGACACATTTTATTTTTATTTTGCTATGACAGTGTTGGTTTACATTTCTTTGGCCTTTAACTTCCTTACTCTTTGTCTCAATGATAAGTGATACAAAACAGGAAACATCCTCATTATGGTAGCATTCCATTATAAAGTAAATTAAAAAAATGTGTAGAAGATATTCAAGGGATATGAGAAGCAGTGTGCCAAGAGCCACTGCAGTACATTAGGCATGGGGGTCACCATAGCTGAGTAAATGTTCGGTGCCTATACAGAAAAGAGTGTATCTAACAGACACAACCTTCTTAACCAGAATAAATTGAGAGTCAGCAGAAGGACCTTCATCTGCTCATCTATAAAGTTCTCACCCATAAGCGCTGATTCTGGACAGCTGATTCAGGTAAGCTGTGACAGCACAGGCTTTTCTGTACTGAAGGCACAGGATGTCTCTTTGCTGTTGGGCCTTCTGCAAACCAAAGCATGTCCCTTCTTTCTCAAAACTTCTCTGAAAGGTGGTCTTTGTAGGTTGTCTGGGGACACTCTCCAACTTCCAGATCCTTTAAAAAACCACTCTGGGCAGACATTGTTTGAGACTAATACCCTTTGATTTGTGTTCATTGCTGAGGACTGAGACAGAGACAGAAACTGTCCTTGATTTCAGACATTCCTGTGTCATAGACCTGTCTCAAAGATCTAAGAAAGAGACTGCTGCTTGCTTGTCAACCTTCAATCCTCAAAAATTATCAGAGCTTTTTTTTTTTTCCAGTAAGAAATAGCTTTTTAGGGGTAGGGAATTTTCTCCTCTTACTCACTGTAATGTTTTCTGGCAACAGAGAGGGCATATAATTGGAGACAGGCTTTCTCAAGTCTGATCTTGTAGATTTTTGTTGTTTTTTATTTTTTTAATCCCTTCTCTGACAGAGAAATATAAGGCAAATCTAGCTTGGTAGCTGCCAGAGTTTTCTTCTAATTATTTACTTTAGCTAATGCTTTCCATTTCTCTCCTTTCCCACCCTCTGTGCCTGAAGTCCCAGGGCTGAGTCTGAAACATAACCAAGCCTGAAACAGAGACCAATCCCTATATGAGATTCACCAGCAGTGGACAATTCTCAGGGCAGCAAGGGCGCAAGAAAGTCTGAGGACTGTTTTCACCAAAATCCTTCATGTATTAGGGGAGGCAAGAAAAACACCATGCTTGCTCATGTCTTGGCTAGGATTTTTAGCTAAGGCTTCCTGCATACCTCTGAAACACTGAAGAGCATTCTGGACATCTTGGCCATGGTGCCAGACCTTGGCTCCTACATAACTCCTCTGATTTCCAGCATACTTGGAACACACGCTAACTTCAAGGGTATTGGTAGGCTGAAAATCCAGCTGCACTTCTGAAGCTCAAACACAGGCTCAGGAATCCAACTTCAGCTTTGATTTTTTTTTGGAAAAGTATGCCTTTGGTCAACAAAGTGATGCAGGGCTTGGCCTGGCTTTCTTTCAAAAGCCAGGAGTGCATTATACAACTCTTGCAGTCTCTGCTCTGATGTGAGCCTGCCTTCAGAAGGCTGTGGCTTTCTTGGATAAATGGAACCTTATCTAATTAGTTATTTATATATCAACAGTCTCCACAGAGTGCTGAACACTGAAAAATTGTATCAGAGGTGTAAGGAGGAAATTAAGTCTCATGCTTTGAAATGGAAGAAAGCAGTAACAATTCTGACAGTAACTTCTCACTATGTCCCTTCACATAGGCTCTCTTTGTGATCTTTCTTGACCCCTAGGCTGAGCCCTGGAAAGTAAGTGCAGTAGCCCCAACTCTGCATTTTTCAGAGGCTGATACTGCCCCTTGCAGTAGAAGTGCAGCCCAGCTAAGCCAAACAGCCTCGTCTCAGTTTGGAGCAGTCCATCCCCAGGAAGGAGCCAGGGAGAGATGGATTGCAACCCTCTCACAGCCCTCATAGCAATCTGCCTGGTGCAGTCCAGACAGCTGTCTGCTGCAGAGTTGATTCAGCTCACCCAAGACCTCCACAAGCTACTCATTTTAGAAAGCAGTCCAAAGGGGGAAGGCTCTCTGTCCTTTTTGCAATCCAGTCTGCCACTTAAGCATTTCCCCCTTTCTTTAAAGGTCAAAATTAAATGGATATTTCTTTACCACTTTACAAAAAAATGCTTTGATAAGTAACTGCCCAGCGGCCATTAGGATGCATACAGAATGTGGTAAATATCCTGATAGACAAATGAGCTTTTTGAAATACAGGATTTAGTTTGTAATATGGAAGAAGAAGTGAATTTTTGATTGTTAGATTTGGCAGGGATGGGTCTCTTCAAGTTATTACCTTCTGTGCTGAGTGAGTACTGACATTAGATAGTCAAGCTGCATAACACATGGAGATTATTCGTATTCAGTAAATAAATATGCTTGCAGTTCCCCAGGCCAGGAATGAAGCAGTTCCCTCTGGCTGAAGGAGGCTCCAGCTGCTGCACTGACAAAATGAGCCAGAGGTGAGGTCAAGGTATAGCTTAGGGCCACCCTGCTTCCCACAACAACAAAGACTTCTCCAGGGACAAAAGCCTTTTTTCCAGAAAAGATTCCTTAAAAAGTATTCAGAAAAAATAATCTCAGTCTCTGCTCTCAAATAAGTGTATGTTCCCTCTGTATTTCCATAGAGATCTGCATATCACTGGATAGTAGCAAGGAAAGCAAGAAGCTGGATTTCTTTGTTAGAGCCACCCAGCAATGTTGCAGGAAAACTAAAAGGTTTGGAATAAATGTGTCAGCAAACCTCTGCCAAAACAGAGCCAGAGAGCTGGCAGCCTTTCTGCCAGGCTGCCTCAGATCTCCTAGGATATTGCATTTTGAAAGAAAGAGGAAATCAAATTGAATTTTTAAAAAACATCAAATGAAACACCTCATTGCATATACTAATTAGGTAGTGCTGACACAAACCTACCTGGGACATGATGATATCAGGGTGATACCATAAAGCTTGCTCAAACTGGTTGCATGTGCATCCTCTTGTACTGCTTCCACACTAGATCCTCAGATGAAAGCTTTTGCCCTTCCTCTCCTTTCTTAGCTTTTGGAAGGTGATAGAGGCAAGTTCAGTACTCAGAGTGCACCTTCCCTGGTTCTTTCACTTGCTGGAAGACCTTTGCTAGTTATTCTTTCCATTTGAAAACGCTTGCTTTCATTCAGTGCTGTGCATTGTTGGTCACTTCAGTCAGCCTCTACACTAAGCCATATTTATTGCATTCTGCCATATTATAATTGACTGTACCCTGCCATTCCCCATCTTTGTAACAACAATAAAGCCTTAAAATTAAAGCAATTTCATTTTGGTTAGAAAAATATAATAAGCTCTTGAGTGAGCCTCTGAAAGGTCACAGTTGTTCTAAATAAATATTAAAATTGATGCGTGATATTGGTGAATTCTGATGAGAAATCTTTATTACTGGTCTTAATTTTTAATAAGAGGATCTTCAAGCCTAAACATTGAGGGTCTTTGTGTGTATGTATAGGGGCATACACACATGTCACGGGCACATAGTTCATTGCGATTCCAAATTCTGAAGTTTTTCACAAACTCTAGTGAAAGAAAATATAAATTGTTAACATAATTTAGATCCCAGTAGTAAAGTGATTGTAAAAGGCAAGGGGAGTTTTTTCATAAGTGTCATTATTAGAAATGTACTGCTACTAGTGTTTTCATTCAATGACACTTAGTTAAGCCACTCATGGCAGAGTCCCATGCAGTGTCATGTGTAGAAAGTTATAATCTCGGTCTTCCAGGACATGTAATGTGCAAAACAAAAGGAGACAGGAAGAGGGTCAGTGTGAGCCCTCTTTTCCTCTTGTAGGAGTGGAAGCAACTCCTTGCTGCATGACCATCCTTCCTCAGATTGTTCATTCTGGGTGGCTCGTGGAGAAAGCACGCTTTGAGGTGGGTGAGTGAAAGTTGCTTTCATGAATGATGGACCAGGTTTTACTGATGGTAAGGAGAGAAGTAGAGAGGGCAACCATGGGCTCATGGGAGAAGTGGAGATTCAGGTGACTGAGGATGCCCCTGGTGATGGAGTGACAGTAACCTTTAAATATGACAACAAGACAGGAATTGTATCCCAAGGGGGCTTGAGAGGTAAGACAAAATGTTTGATGTGGTAGAAGGTGAAATTAAGCTGAAGTTCAGAGGAATGGGCCCCAAACTATTGAAATTCTGTATTGTTTAAGAATATAACAAGACCTCAAAGCTTTTCTTTCTAAGTAGCATTTATTTATTTTTCCATACCTTTCAACTTCTACAGTGAAGTTACCATCCCTCAGCTTCTATGCTAGGTTGCAAGCAATGAATTTCTGCTTCTTACAGCAGATCACATGCATTTCTTGCAGGTCCCTCTGCTAGATGGTGCTGGGCATGCTGGTGGCAATCCAGGGATGAGATGGCTGTTCAGTGTGGCTTGACAAGCTTCAGAAATGATGTGCCTCCTTGCCCCTGTTTGATTCATTGTACCAGAAATGTCTTATGCTCAGGTTTTATTTTGTTTATTATTTCATTGTCCATTTCTATTCAGAAACATCAGATACTTCCCATTGAAACTGCTCCTTGTCTTTCACATTTCTTCACTCAGAACAGTGTTTAAAGGACAGCTTTGGTTGTCTTCCTTTTGTGATACCCTTTCTGTTCCTGCCATAGTTTAACTTGTGACACAGTTTGCACAGCATAATAAGGGTTATCATTTGGGTGATAAAATCACTATATTTAAATACCCTGTTTGAGCTTGTTGCCATTTTCACAATGGATCCTGTAAGTTTGACTAGTCCTCTTGCTTTTCTGATCTTCTCAGCCTGTGGACTGTGGATTATGTGTTCAGAACTTGGATTTTGTTGCAGGCAAAATAAGGACATTACTTTGGCTCTCACAGCCTTTCAGAAATGAGAAATGCTGTTGAAAAGGCATTGCCTTGCAGGAGTTTATGGCATGGAATGATCAGCACACAAACTATGGCAAATGTTTTGCAGTACATGCCATTACCTGCTCCATGTCTTAAATTAGACAGTGGAAATCAGTCTTGTAATCAGCCCCTCATTATGCTATTTGCTGTTGTTACATGCTGAAGGAGGAGAGCATCTGCTGCTTCTTTTTAAACACTTGTTAATGAAGCAAGCCTTCCTGCCAAGAATATAAGTGAAGGACTGCTTGTGTCCCAGCAAAAGAAAACTGAACTGGGAGATGTATCTAAGGTTTGTGACAGGTGTGGAATCCTCCTGGAGAAGGGTGGGGGATTGTAGCTCTGTGGCCAGCCCCCAGGGGAAAGGACTGTCCTCCACTCTCTCACAATTCAGAAAAGCTGTCATCTGCTTTGCAGCCCTTCTTCTGCAGAGGGTTGTTGCTGAAATGGTGAACACTGAACCCATCAGCACCTTTCTTCTGCAGCCTTTAGCTGCCTTGCTGTTTGTGCTCACTAAAGAACCTTTGCATTTTGATTTTCCTGCTCTACTTCTGTTTCCCAGGAGAGCCCTTTGACTTATAGTAGTAATTTACTGGGACTCAGGGGCTACTTATGAGCCCCTGAAATGCAAAGCTGATGCTTCCTTCTGAAATAGCAAAGCTGATGCTTCCTTCTTTGTACTTTCAGTGTCAGCCCAGGAATCTGGCAAGGAGGAATGAACCATCCAGCTTCAATCTGCATGTTTTTTTCTGGGCAAGAGCATTGTGAGCTATTCTTTCCAGAATGTGACAGTCTGACTGTTTGCAACTGAGCCTCTCCTTGGAGCAGTAATAATTTTTCGGGATTTCACTTTAAAAAATAATGGAATAATGGCAAGCTAGAATATCCAAATAACTTCTAAATTAGTGAGATTCATGCCAAGTATATCAGCACTAAGCCAAAAATCAAAAATCTTGGAGAACAGATCATTCAGCTAGTTGATCATTCAGCTATATTCATTAATTGTTATGGGAGTAGGGAGGGAACAATGAACAAATGGAAGGGAATTCTTCTTTTCAGATTATGTATACAAATATAAAAATTGGACTGGTTTTGTTTAATTGTTAAATTCCAGAGTTGTTTTGGTTTGGTTTTTTTCCCAAAATCATACTCTTAGTCAGGGCAAACAGTTGGAGAAACAATAGCTAATTTAATTTATCACTTTTACGTGCACAGCTGTGGATGGGAAGGAAGGTTCTGTTTAGGCATCAAAGATCTTCATGATTCAGCCTTGCTAGCTTTAAGCCATTTTAAGAAGCATGCTTGGTTACTAATCTTTGTGTGAGAAAATTCAAAGCTCCTCGAAAGCTGGAAATACTGAGTTCACAGCTCAAAGTCTGTTCCAACCTGGGGCTGGCTCCCTGTGTTGTCCTCTCTGTTGCTTAGCACTGCCTGTCTTTCACAACATTTAATCACAGGCTTGCAAGACCAAACAGAGAGTGGGCTACAAATAGCAACTTGAAGGGGAAGAGTCTCAAGGGTTTTCCCCTTCTTTCTGACAGCTGTCACTGAACAGTGCCACAAACTTTTTATTTAGTGGTTGTTCATCTCCTGTGAGCTGTTAAATAAAGCCACCCAATTAAATGCCTTTCTGAGTGTTGTTTTACTACTAATCTTGGGTTAAGGGATAAAGGCACAAAAAATGAATACTGTGTGATCTGCTACCCATTAAAAGGGTGATTGCTGTCTCACCTCATGTTTATATTCTTTACTTGAGGTTTGCCATAAATCATTGAATGCACGTGAGCTCAGTGAAGTGCAGATACTAGCATAGAAGCCAGCCACCAAACAAGCTACACCAGTTCATGCATCAAAGTGCTAGTGGCTTGTTCTCTATTCTTTCATGATGCTTCTTTGCAGGAAAGTGTGAGAGGAAGAAATGGGAATTATTCCTATCTCTGCAGCCTTTCTTTTTGGGATGTTGCAGGAGGACACTCCACCATGGGTTTCCATGACAGGGAAACTGGAATTAAATAATCTTTAAGGAGACTTCCAATCCAAGCCACTCTACGAGTCAATGATTCTACGAAAGATCATGTGTCTTAACATCTCCCAGTCCTGTCAGTTGTGAGTACAACATGCTTCAGAGGGGCATCAAAGAGAACAAAGGGAAGGGGAAAATGGGTTTGTGAAGGGGACATCACCATTTCTGATACAGGCCATCAGGATTACCAGAAGACTATGGAGACAGGAGAAGGAAAGGAAGGACATATGTGGGCCATGATGAGAAGTCCTCAAATGCACTAGCCTGCAACAGAGTAGAAATGGTGGTAAAAAAAATGAGTCGGGGGCCAGTTTAGGTGCTGAGAATCAATGATGAGAGAAACAGAAGCTTGAATTTCCTGCTGATTTTTTTCTGCTTTGAATATTACTGAAGTGACTTGCATGCTGCCACAAAAAGAGATGTTCAGTTTCTAGGGAGCAAAAACTACCAGCTCAGTCATACTCAGTCTTTTACAACTTTGGATGCTTTGGAAAGTAAGTACTACACCAGCTAAAAACTGCACCTTGCTAAAGGCTGAGTGAAATAATGCTGAAGTGAGTACTTAAGCCTGAAAATCCATGTCACGGTTGAGACAGCTGAAGACTGGATTGTGCTGTCTGCAGGTAGCTTGATCTGAGCTTGCTTCACTTTAGATCCTACCTTTGTTAGCCAAAATTACTGAACATGAACAACAAAAAGAATTGTGTTGTATGTGAGAAAGCTGGCAAGAATTGAAAGGTTGAGTGGGAGAAGTGGAGATTTTCTTCAAATAATTTTCTTTGTAAGGGGAGCCCTTTGGAAAAATAAAACGAAGTAAAACAAAAACTACCAAACACTTGCCATTTTGGGCTATTCTTTTTTGACGTCCTACCAAGTATTTCTGCTAAAAAGGTTCCCAGACCTGTGTCCATGTTCTTTCAGTCATAACCCCGGATGTATAGAGGAACAGATAAGTTCTTTCTTGTTTTATAATTGTGATTCCCTTTTAAATTGTTTTAAATATGCTTTGTTTGTGTAAAAAGGACTAGCTTTTCTTTCCACCCAGAGAATGGCAGCATGATGCAAAGAAGCAGGAAGACAGAATACCATGTTCCAGTGTAATGTACCCATTAGCAAGGGATGGGAGTCACAAGCTTTGCCCTGAGATTTAAAAACCAAAATGATGAGAATCCAAGCCCTGAGCACTGCAGGTGACCTGACTTTTGCTTTATGGGCACTCTGCAGTGCCAGCTGTGCCACTGTGCTCAGGAGCATCCTTTTGCCTTCCTGCTCAGTGAGCCCCTCTTTATGCACCAAATTTATCTGCCCTTCTTGTGGCAAGGGATTGTGGAGGGGCACTGGGAGAAGACGGCTGTGGACATAACATATCTGCAGGGCAAGCAGGTTTCCAGATCATGTGCAGGGAGAGATCATTTTAATTGCTATGTACAACCCTGTAGGTAAAATAGGTTAGCCATGCTGGCAATGCCTGTTGCATGGAGGAAGCCAGGTAGGAGGAACCTGTCTCTGAGTTGTATGTCCTTAGGTATTCAGAAGCTTCTCTTCACTGTTTTCCCTTTACTCTGATGCAAAAGCATCTAGACAGACAAAAAATTTCAAGGATTGTCTGCACAAGACTCTATGTGTTAGAGTTCGTTCTCACAAAGAGGAAAATCATGCTTCAAAATTACTGCATGTTCAAATTGTTCTATAATAATATTAAAAAATGGGATTGTTTGGGAGTTTTTCCCTAGAGCTCTCTACCCTTGTGCTAGTATTTGCTACTTACCAAACAAAGCACTGTTTTTTTTCTGGGCTGTTGCTATCAGAAGGAAACCCAAACCTTGAAAGTTTGGGTTTAAAGTGCTGGTGGGTGGGTGTGTATGTGCACATCTTCAATACATGCTGCTGTATCTGAAATCTTGTGTCCCAAAACAGTTTGTTGAAAGGACAACCCTGCAAAATAGGAAAGGAAAGGTTATTTCCCTGCATTATTTTAGGGAAACTGGGTATCCAAGAAAAAGGACTGGTTCAAAGCACTGTGTCTATGTGCTCACTTTGCTAGGGTCTCAGCAATATTTATCAGCATCTTAAATGCTCTTTATGAAATGTGGAAGGTAATTGTACTTATAGAAAAATCCTGTTTGTACATGTGAGTCCATATCCTCCTTCCCCAAAGACCTGTGTGACTCACTGGCTTGAGGAGCCTGGAGTCCACATGAAGTCTGGGACTGAGTGATTGGTGGGGACCCATCAGATGTCCTGGCCTAAGGTATGACACATGTGTTCCAGCTGATTGTGGGACATTCTCAAGGATATTTGAATATTGTTATCCTTCACTGACTATTCCTAGTTTTATACCATCACATATCCACAGTTATCACAGTTATCCATCTCTTCAATCAGCCCTTGCATTTTCACCTTCACGTCATCTTGGTCTGGCTAATATATAGTTAAAACCTTCTAGACTAATGCTCTCCTTTTTCTTCTCCTATTTGATCCTGGACTCTGGTTTATGTTTAACTAAGTTTTAATTTAAGTTTGACCTTTTACCATCTAGAAGATGCCTTCTGCAGTACAGTTTTTCCACTCCACCTGTCACCTCCTGAGGCAATCTTCATTGAATAACTCAATTTTTTTTTTTTTTTTTGTTCTGGCAGCTAGTGGATGTAGTAGCAATATAAGTTGTTTTTGCCTTTTTTTTATGTAAAATGGACAAGCTACGTGGTCTATGGAGAACAATTTGAGTAGGTTTATATCTAACAAACTGTAGTCTGGACAGTTTTAATAGGTTTGTGAAAAGCACACAAGGATGTACATTTAAAATGGAACAAAAGAAAGCTAAAACTTCTGGTTTAAGAAACAATTAACCTTTGCTGCTTAAAGAAATAATTCACCCTGGTTACCATGTACTTATACTAATTCATCTATTAAAACACAGGTTAAAAATAATGTTCTTATAGCCTTAGTTGCCTTGATATTTTTACTTATGGTAAGAGGTAATTATTGCATCTGATAAATATCGTGTCTCTATCTTGGTATTGAAGAGCTCTGTATTCAAGTTCTTATCAAGAAGAAGAATAAAATAAGCAAAAATCCCAAACTGCTTTATTTTTCATTCAGTTGCATCACTGGCATTTATACCAACGCCTCAAGCTTATCTCAAAGTCATTTTTATTAAAGTCACTTTCAAGCTCACCCTAATAAATGTCAGTTGTATTATTTCCTTTCCTTCTGAAGCAAAAGTTAGTTGTGACGGTCATGAAAGTTGTATAGGTCTGGGAGCATAAGCCAAAATTTTATATATTTATCTTTTTTATATATATCAACAGCCATGATAAGGTTTACTTTTGATGGGGACTTAAAAAAGTCTGAAAATTAAATTTCACACAGAAAAGCTTGCCATAAGTAAGAAAAAACATTTGTCCTTGTCTTTCTTTGTCAGAAAAATCTTTCCAGCTTTTTTCCTCTTCCAGCTCTTTTTTCCCTCTGCTGCACTACTACCAATGCAATGCAGTAATACTCTACAGATGACTGGGGGGTTTTTGTTGTCAGGTCTGAGTCCCCAGGGTGCACATTTCCAGGTTTTCCCAGCACTGCCAAGGACAGTGGTTTCTTTGCTTTTCCGACAGCCCCAGCGGGAGCACGTGTGGTGCTAGTTTCCTGGGCCTTTGCCAGTGCCAAGAGGGAGTGGAGTCACCCGGGCTCACAGTCGTGACGGCAGCTGAGCCAGGCCAGCTTGTCCTTGCTGTCCTCGGAGCCAGCCCTCAGTGATGCACATAACTGCCCTTCGAGCGCTGTTTGCACAAGGCTTTGCACATGTTTGATACTGGATTTGAGGAGCAGCCCTTAGCTTTTCAGAGGAAATCAGAGAGCCATTTGCAGAGCTCCCAGTGCTGAGCTGCCTTTCCAGCCTCTCTGCCAGGAAGAACATCCTTGCTCCCCTGCCAGGGCCAGCCCATGTGGGCTTTGCTGGAGGAGTCCTTTGTTATCTTGGTTGTAAAGAACGTATTAAACCTGCTGAGAGGGGGGAGCTTTTTGCTTGTGGGTCTGAGGCAAACTGGTTAAGTCTTTAAGTTCATGTGTAACGTACCACGATGACAGGTTTTCACTGGGATTGGATTTAAGAAATGTATGTATGCAAATTCAAACTTTTACAGCAGGCTCCTGTTATAATTTTGGATGTCAAAGGTGACTGGCTTGATTACAAAAGGGGAACAACTTTAAATCACCTTTCCTATCCTCAAACAAACAGTAAGTAAATTCCCTGAGTCTCAGCTCCTCATACAAATAACCATGCATCATATCAGCCATACATAACAGCTGCTACCTGTGTTCCCTCTAACCACAGGAATGCAGAAAGGAGTTCTTACAGCAAAAAGAATACACTTCTGCACTACTTTTAATAAAAAAGCAGGATCCGTTTGAAGACAATGTGCTTCAAAATCCATGAGAGAAACAAACCTGATCTGCTGCTTTTTGTCACAAAATAACATTATAAGTCACTCCAATGTGGAAGGTGCCTTGTCCAGCCAGCTGCTGTGATAAGCTTCACCAGCAGGAAGGCTTTGAATGGATGGCACTGTGTGTGTGGGGGAAGGGGACCTGCCCCAGCTCAGTAATGAATGTCTTACAGTTTGGGCTGGAGTCCAGAGGGTGAAAGTCTGAGCAGGTCAGGTTCCTGATCTCCATGGCTATTTTTTCTATTACAAAAATGAAGCCTGTTGGCAGGCATGGGAAAGAAAATGTGCACTGCTTGGTGCCACGCTTTCCCTACCCTGGATCAACGTGTGGGTGTCCCTGAGTCCCCTCATAAAAATGTCATACAGCTGTAAAATGAGCACATGCATAAAAAATACCCTGATGATTGTAGTGTTTTACTAGTGATAGTAAAAGAGGGAAAGGTTTCATTTTGTCACTATCTATAAAGACAGACCAGAATGGACCTGCTTAGGCTTCCATTTCTGTTTAGCTAGGTGTAAATTGGCAGACTTCAACCTCTGAAAGGCTTGCAAGTTGTTAGAAGAGTGAAGATACAGCACTGCCCACAGACATGCACTCACAGGTCAGTTCCTCATACATGTACTTTATATACAACTCCCTGAACAACTCTCTTCATGGACCCTGAAGCCTGAAATTGGAGTAATCTGATATAATTTTCAGCCTGGCCTCCCCCAGCTGAGCCTTGAAGTAAATACATTGGATTTCTGTACATTTGTGAATTCCAGAAGCGAGACTGCCAGGTGTAAGGGTAGGAAACTACTTATCCCTAAGATGGTAACAAGACAAACTGGCACCTTTTTTTTCTTGTAGGATTATCTATCCTCATCAATCACATCTCATACTTGAAAATTAAATTAACAGTTTTCCATGTCAACTGAGTTTTCGTTGCCCAAATTCAGTGCTGATCACAAAGAACCAACGGAAATATTTGCACATATAAACACCAGGCACCTTGGAAACAAAACAAAGGAACCTGATCTGCTTGTGCAGGATGTGAAACCAGATACTACAGGGAGGGCAGAGACATAGTGGAGAAACTAAAGTCCCTAGAACACACATATTCAAGGGTAGGCATTGCTCAGAAATGGAGGTATAATCAAAGTGACATTCATGGCTGTCAATGAACTTCAGGGATTTGAGAGTGGAAGAAGCAACAGATGTTGTAGTTAATAGAAAGTTAATTTTGGTCCACATAGTCTTGGGGAAGGAACTAAAACCTGTGTTGGAATAGTGCTGAGAACTATTGTGTTAAAGCACTTCCTTTCCTCTCTCAACCATCACATAACTGAACCTGCAGCCTAAAGCCTCCTTAGCCACCATGCTATTTCCTTTCTCTTCTCTTGCTGCCTCACGAATCTTCATCTGAACTCATCTTTTCAGGACTCTAACTGGATTTCTCCATGCCTTTCACTGGTCAGACTGAGCAACCCCTCATTACAGTCTGCAGATTATAAATAATGCATTGATAAGCTTCACTCTTTGTTTGCACAATGTTTGAGCCATCTGGCAGCGTGTGCATTTCCTTTAGTTGGTGTAATTCTCCTCTTTGTTAAAAAATATGCCTAATCTATATATTTCAGGAAGGCAAATCTTGGGAGGCAGCTCTAGAGAGAACAAGATGTCATCTCTGCCTAATAAGAAATGTTTTCCTTGTGAGAGCAGCAATGCCTTAGTGCCACCTTCCCAGTGACCCTCCAAGCACCCTTCCCTCTTCACCGCATTGCCAGCACTGGTGTGGGGTCTCATCGAGTATGTCCAGATGTGCCACATGCCCTGAGAGGGAATGTCCTGTAAGGGCTGCCACAGAAGGAGCTTGGTCATCACCTTGGGCAAGTTCCACAGCCTTCCTTGTGCTCCGTGGTCCTCCAGACAGCACAGAGCTGAGATGATGAAGATCACAGTATCCTGCCTCATGGATAAACTGAGGAATTTTATCCCAGTATTGATATGCTTTTTTATGGTTGCAAGAAGTCTCAGGTAATATGAAGGGGTAGGAGAAGCATTTTTTTTTAAAACTAAAAATCTTCCAGACTCAGGATAACTGAGGGACTAAGGCATCCTAAACATATATCCCTGGGAGATTACACAGGTTGATAATGGTCAAATCCTTCTTGTCTGGAACAACAGATGGCTTTATATCCAATGTGGCTTATTTGCCCTCTGTAAGTCCCTGATGTATAAAAGTTATTTGCCAAGCTCCACATCTGTGTGGCAGGACCCTTGCTTACATCCAAGACTGATCAAGGCATGTTTTCTGTGTCAGTGTAAGAAAGTCCATACAAATCCTGTTTTTAAAATTTAGATTATATTGCTGTAATTGAACTTCAAGATTTAAAAGGGAAAGGGACATACAGAGAACATAAAATTTCTAGGAGGTAAGCAAAGAGGCTAGAAAGAACCGAGCACTCTATGTTTTGAAGAATTATAATGTGATTGCAAGTATAAGTATAATGGAGGGCAAATGAGTGGGTTTAAAATGTCTGTGTGTAGACTGAATTGAGATAAATCACTGTAATTTTCAAGGACAGCATGTCTCTGGTGTGGAAAAAGCTATCCAGGACATTCAAATGTATGAATGTAGGAGTTTGTGTATTCTTCTCTCCACCAGGAACCCCTCTGCAGGATGCCTTTTATGTCTCAGATGTAGAGATGAAATGGAATTAAAAGGTCAAAATATTCATCCATTTCACTAACAATAGCCCAGTGCTCATCTTTCTTGCAATGGCCTCATGGAGAGGTTCCCAACCCAATCGACCCTGATGTAGCAGGCTGAAGAGCTTGGGAAGGTGGGTGAAACATCAGGTGCTTAGGTTGTGTCAAGCTGTGTGCTTCTCTGCCTACGCTGGGGCCAAGATCTGCTTTATGTTGGATATGGAGGTGTGAGGGGAGCTGGGGGCTGCACATGAGTACTTTAGGGAGAAAGAGATAACTGTGAACAGCTTGGTCTGCTGTGGGTGAGAACTGCAGATGTCTACAGAAATATGCTTAAGCAACCCCTCTCTTGACATCTACTTAAAATGTCTTGATCAGTCCCTAATTGCTCTCTTGCCTCAGCACAAGGCTTCCTGCTTGAGAGAGGCTGTGAAACCAGAGCACTGCTTAGGGCTCAGCTGCTGCTTCTGTGCTCCCCCAATCACATTAAGGACTTAGAGGTGTTACAGCTCTCTGAGCAGGTCATCTTGCTACAAGTGATATATTAAGTCAAAATGGCATTGCTAACTTTGCTTCATCTGCCAACAACTTTGAATGAGGCTGATCAGAGAGTCACGATTCCTCTACTGACAGGATCTGGCAAGAATTGATCATTAGCTCAGTTTTTCCCTTGTCAGTAAACTTGGAGGTGCATCCCAGCAGACCCACTCTGTCACAGCTCCTGCTGAGTGCTCACATGGCAGCTGTGGTTTGGCTGCTGTGCCATCAGTAGGCTGGTGACATTCTGCTCTGTGGCTTTTTTTAAGCAGATCCAGATGGTATCATTTCCCTTTTTTCCCTGAACCTGGCCAGGACAGATGTCTGGATGAGAATCAGCTGGCAGACAACCTGGCAAGAGGAGGTGTGAGGTGCAAGGTGTGAGGAGATGGGCCAACCCAAGATGAAGTTGCAAATTGTGAGTGCACTGTCACAGCCCGACTGCGACCACCTTTGCCAATGAGTTTGGCCATGTTTTAGTATTTACCAGAACCTGCTGGCTTTCAGATTCCCAGCTAATGAACATTCCAGGCAGTATTTTCCTACACAACACCTCAAGCAACAGGAGGGACCCTGATTTTTCTTGGTCTCATTTTCAGGTTAGAGTATTGCAAGGTACTGCCCTGGTGGCTGCCTGTGACAAGCCGGGTGAGGCTTCCTCTAGGAGAGAATCTAGGGGCTGCCTGGCCATGATGAGGGCATCAGCAATATCTCTTTTTTTTCTAGCTGCTTCTGGAATCCATTCCACCTAGTCTACCTCATTAACTTTGTTATGGCATTTAGGCAGGTCCCAGTTACGACTTGAAGCACTTACCAACCTAAGTCTGGGACATGGAAACATTTATAGCAGACTTTTTACCTTTCTACCTTTCTACGGAAAGCTTGGATTTGGCACCACCACTTTTTTTCCTCATTTTTGTTTGTTTAGGTTTGAGTACTTTTTGTCCCTGATTTCCATCTTTTCTTTTTTTTTTTTTTTTTTTTTTTTGTTTTGTTTTGTTTTGTTTGTTTTTGGGTTTTTTGTTTGTTTGGGGTTTTTTTTGTTTTTTGTTTTTTTGTTTTTTTGTTCTTTTCTTTTTTTCTTTCGTAGTATAATTGCCTAACTTTTGTTTTGGGGAAGAAAGAATGAAGAGAAATGCTTGGAAACTCAGAGTTTCTGCTTAAACATTCCAAAAGGTTGAATTGATTTTTTGTATTTGTGGAGATCTTATCTGAAGAAGACAAACATTCAAAAACCAGAATGAAGATTTTTTGAGATTAAATTATGTATTATATGTACAGTTTTGATAGATACACATAATTAAGGTTTTCCTGAGTAAATAGGCATTTGAATCAAAAGATTAATGATGTACAGCACAAGTCAGCTGAGATGGGGATTAACAAACACCTCCGGTGTGAGGGGATGTTCATACTCTTGAGCTCTGAATTGCTAAATGCATACCTAAAGTAGATTGAAGAAGATGAGATTATCTTCCCTCAATGAGCATTTTCAAGAGCCACTGGTACAGTATTTCAGAGGAATACCTCCAATCTGTACCTTTTTTCTGGTGGCCCACTACTGTTTGCCTTATGAAGACAGGTATTTTAGATTACACTTTTGATTTATTGTAGATGAACAGTAGCTGGTAGGTTAGATCAATGTATAAAGAGGAGTTTGCTGCATTGGGGCTTAACAAGGTGGTGTAGGACAATCTGTTTATTCAATTTATAGTGTTAGAAACACACAGTAGCTACTGGCTTGTTCTGACTATAAATAATATGTGGTTGTCACTTTCAGTACTGAGGGAACCTGAGGAGCAGGAACCTCAATTTATTTACAGTTTTAGCTTCCTTCATGCATCACTGAAAATGGAAATGAAACACAGACCAAAAAAAAAAAAAAAAAAAAAAAAAAAAAAAAAGATGAAACCTCTCCTATAAGCTTCAGTGGAGCTTTAACATATTGCAAGAAGCTCCTGCAGGGATTTTCCATGTGCCTTTACCTACTGGGGTTACAGGAGCTTGTCCACCCACAGCAGCCACAAAAAAATGTTTTCAAAATGTAAAAGCTTCCCTGAGCATTAGATCCTACTAGAGATGACCTTTATCCTAAGATTTTAGAATTTGGGATGTTTGGTCTCCTACCTTGCAATCTTAATAAATTAGTTTGATTTTCTGTGCATTGTTTCCTCTTCCTCCCACCAGTAAAAAGCAAGGAGTGGTTTTCATGACCATTTAAGAATGGATGCAATGTACTGTAAATTATACACTTCTAAACAGTACATTTACATTTTCCTTCTTCTCTTCTGCACTTTTGTACTGGTTGCACTGGTTACACTTTGTTGCTGCTTTCAAGTTTCCTTCACCATGCCTTTTCCATAATGAATTCTGTTTCATCTGGCCCTTGTGCAGCACTGATTTATAATGTATATGTCCTTATAAACCTCCAAAGAGCTGGAAGTGTCTAAATGAACACTTCTGTTTCATGCCCAGAGGGTGCTTTTATGGTTTGGAAAACCGCAGCCTGCCGCTCAAAGTCCCAAATGATGTATTCTTAAAGTATCATGGTGTTTACAGAATGATGGTGAAAGGAGCAGAGGTGTTTAATAGAGATGCTTGAGACTTTGGAACAAAAATAGTCATTGTGAGGTTGAGGGGCAGAAAAAGGCGTGTGCCATATTTGTAGCTTCTTTTCATGCAAAGCTGTTGACATTCTGCAGGGAGGCACATTTTTCCATGTTGCTCTGCTGGTTGATTTACAGGATCTCTGTTTTCAGGGACTCCTGCAAAACTCACAGAATCACACAGGAAAGGTTTTTAAATTAGAAATACAAACATTGGCAAATAGTTGTAGATGAAATCAACTATTGCTCTCTGTAATAATCTCTTGTGTTCTATCCCCATGGCCTCCATAGCACAATACCCTGCAGGGATGTACATGCCAGCACTGCATACAAGCTTTATCTTGCTCATAAAACTAGGGGGGGAAGCGTGACAAAAATTACCCCCATGTTGCTTTACATGTCCATTTATGAGCCTAGAACATATTCACAACACACATTGTCTGCATTTTGTCCCTTCTTGCCCTAGCCAGATGTTTCTGTAACCTGGTTGGCTGCTGTGAGAGATGGAGGGGCCAAGTGGGAATTCTGAGTGCTGGTGTCAACTGGAGGTTGGCGTCACTCGTTATTGCACAGCCGTGCCCTTTTGTGAGGAGTCAGTCGGCTTCGCTGACAGCTGATCTGGAGCCAAGACACCAAAAGGTTAAGTCACAGCTTCTCTGTGCCTGCTGCTGCTGTTCAGTTTCCCATGGCATGGGGAGGGATGATCCTGTGGTCCCAGTTTACCCTCTGGAGTCCTTCCTGAGCATTTGCTTGGCTGCAGCACTCAACCATATTAGGAGTGTATGGAGCAAGGCCCAAGAGCCTGGATCAGCACCTCTCCTGTCAATCTGAATAGCTGCTGCTATATTTAGTAACAGACACATGGGAATAGCAGCTTAAATGTGGGAAGGGGCTGCTGGAATGCCCAAATGTGTTTGAATCCACTTGACTCTTGATGGAAACTCTCAGACTGTGCTATCTTTAGAGGGTCTTGCGCAGAAATAAATTACATATCTCTATTTTTTTTCAGTAAAAATAAAAGCAATTTAGCTGCTGTATACCTCCACCACAATAGTTCTGATGAACACCAATTACAGCAGAGCAAAATAAAGCCCTTGTTAAATGTTTATTTACCCTCTTGTTTCAGTCACATGCAAACTAATCAGCAAAAGTGTATTGCATTTAAATGCAATTATGGCAGCCATTATAATGTGAACAACTTAGTTGTGGTGGTTATTTTTTCTTTTTCCTTATTTTCATGTAACCATGAAGGTGAGCAAAAGATGCACCTTGTGTTTGAAATGCCCAAATAGGAAAGTGAGATGGTACTGTTAGGAGCAGGAAGAGTTCATTTGCAATTAGTGCACTTTCCTCGCTGTAAACAAATGACCCCCACCTTGTATCTAGTGACCACAGAAAAAGAGATACCCTCCTAAATTATTAAATTTATAAAGGATTTCCTGTGGTAGCAGTCTGATGCATCTGATGAACCACACTTTAACAGAAATGTACAGCTATTCTTCACAGCTATTCCAGAAAAGCAGGTTTCTGTGTTTTCAGCAAAGAGCAATGTTTTGTGGTTTTCTTTCCAGTGTCTACATAGGCTGAGTGCTGTCTTGTGAAGGTCAAGTGACTCCTCTACAGTCAGATACTGAGTCAATAGCTAAACATGGAACCAGGATTCCCCTACTTCCCACTCATCTACAAGTCACTCATCTACATAATCTCCAGGAAAAGCTTGTGGGGCCAAGTCACCATCAGGAAGGCTGAGGAAGGGAATTCCATTAAATCTCCTTGCAGAAATTTATTTCCTTAGTGCATCCAGAGAAAGATAGAAATTTGGCACTAAATGACCCATGGAGGTGTTGATTTTTTGGTTTTTTTTGTTTGGTTTTTTATTTGTTTGTTTTGGGTTTTTTGTTTTGTTTTGTTTTGTAAGTTTTTTTGTTTGGTTGGGGTTTTTTGGTTTTTTTGTCTGAACTAGGAAAAAAGGAGAGTGTCAGAGCTCTATGATCAAGCTGTGTGTTTTGAATGGCTGAACCAATTGCCCTGGCTCTCTGCAGCACTGCAGTGTTACACCCACTTCGCCACACCACTCTCCAGCCCTGTAGGCAGTGAGCATGGCAGAGCCTGGAAAACCTGATGCAGCTCAAGGCAGATACTATTCCTTGTTTTTCTTCTGGGGCTGGTCAGCTTCTCTCTACACAGGAATATGACTGAACACTCTTTCTCCAAAAAAAAAACCAACAACCTATCTGCCCTTGTTTAGCATTATCTAGTGCTATTGAGCTACTCTGTGCAAGATACTTGATGGATCCATAGAGATTTATATGTTTTTATCTTTTGAAGGTATGCACACACATCCACATATGTACTTGCTTTATAGCCACTAGTGATCTTTGATAAGATTTGCCTATTTTTGTGTTTTGTTCATTCTTCATTAAAAAACCCCACCTCTTAATGAGCATATGATTTGATAACAGTATTGTCTGAGTGGTATTTCCATGATGACACTGTGACCCAAACCTGCAATGCCAAGAAGCATTCCAGCTCAGCCTCCTGCAGGCAGAAATGTACAGCACAGGTTAGGTAATGCATGAAAACCTGCCTCCTGAGGCATACAGAATTACAGCCATTTGGAAATGACTGGAAATTATGGTACTTCCCATCCACTCTTGGAAGTGCAATGATTAACTCCGGGGTCCAGAACCACTACAGGAGAAGTTCCTGCTTTTTTATTGGACTCTCTTTGTCCATCTATTTATAACAGATGCTCCGGCTTTATGATGGAAAACTAGTTTTGTTCTAATGTAAATTCCTTTCTCTGGTTTCCTCCACTACTTGACGGACATTTCATGTAGATACTGCTATATCAGCATGGAGTTTTTTTAAAAACCAGAACATAAATACAGCAAAACAATGAGGAGACACCACAGCTTCAAAGGGAGTTACCTCAATTGCTGGCCTTTGACTCGGCATAAGTCAGTATCTAAGGAGTTTCATTAATGTTTCATTTTCCTTATGAGAAGTCATCCACTTTCTGTCTGAGCTGCTGCTGAGGAATACAGCACAGAAAATTACGCTTTTTTCCATTAATTAGTTTTTTTTTCCCAAGTCACACAGCACTCTGTGAATAACAGGATGCATATTGTGTGTACAGATAAACAATGATTGGTACAGTTTGTAAATATGCAATATACATCCAGAGAGTGTCCTGAAATTTTTCACACTGTTGCCAAATCAGTGTGTCTCTGTCTGGGATACAAACATCATTGCCTGACACAGGGAATCTGGGGATTCTGGATCTCCCTGCCTCAAAATAGAGGCTGTGATGCACTAAAGCACTCAGTAAACGCTGCCCTCTCCATCCACAGGTCTCCAACACGTGCGTCATGGTAGGCAAGCAGGTGTTTATCTTTGGTTTATGGTTATTTAGCAAGTATCAAATACAGTTGTTAACAGCCAGACCTCTAGAATGAATGCGCAGCAGGGGTAGGAAGTGGGTGGCTGCAGAGGGTGAGTCATGCCACGAGCTTACATCCTGGGTCTTTGAGGTCCAGCAATAATTAGTAGCTCTTGCCCATGGGTGTGTACCACAGAGATGCACTTACACACTCTGTGGCAGGGTTCACTGCTGCTCAAGAGCCACCTCCCCACAGTGGGGGCTCACCCTTTGGAGTCAACAGATCTGGGCAGATGGATGGATCCTGAGTAAGCCGTCTCTGGCAGAACACAGTGCCACACACAGGATTAGTGCAGCTATATTCAGTGCAGATATATAGGTGCAGCCACTTCTCTTCACCTCAGTACTGCAGGTGATTTTAAAACAGTGTCTGAATGCAGCTGTTATGCACTATAAGAACAAATACTTAAAATAACCTAAAAGCAAGGAGCAAATCACTTTGTGAAGGAAATCACTATCTTTCTGTTTTCCTGTGACTGGGTCATTCTGCTTAGCTCATTGTTGGTGTCCCATATCTGTTGATTGCCTGTAACTGGAAACACAAATGGATGGAATGATGAACACTTCTAGCAGTCTCGAAAGTCTAACCATCATGTTAAGCTGACTTGTAAAATAACTGTGTTGATCCACCTGACTGAACATAACTATCTACCTGACATGACATAACAGAGGCATAACAATTTCCTGAGCAGGGAAATGCTTAAGTTGGCACAGGGTGATTTACTAGTTCGGAGGCCTTAATCAGTGAGATATGAAAGTTAGGGAAGGATGTTTCTGTGCTGTTAGAAATGTTTCCTTCCTTTGTCACTGTTCAGCTGTCCTTTTCCTCAGAGTATTGACTCAAAAAATCAGAAATTGCACTGTTCAGAGGCATTTATTTGTGTCAGGTATCCAGCTGTGCTTCTGATCTCCATCTGTATCTGTCTGGGTTCCTGTATCACTTCCACTGATATTATCCATACTGGTAAATGAACAAATGTAATGACAACTTCCATCTCTCTTCCAAGGAAATAAAATCTAAAATTTCTCCCTTTGTCTGATGACTGCCACTGAAAGAACAGTTGGAAAGGGCCATCCTGAACAATGGTCACTTCCACTTCAGGCAGGAATGCTTCTTTGCGCTGAGAGAATTGTACATCACTGATCATTCTCCTCTATGACTTTTTTCAATTGGTGTTAGTCTTACTTGGCTCAAAATGGCTCAGTATCCTTGAAACCAGTCTTCATGTAGTACATTTTATTGTATTTGTGACTGGGAAGATAGATAATGGAAATACTTACTGAGAAAATAGAAGACTTTGAGACACTATTCTTGGCCCTTTATTTTAGAAAAACTGTGAGATTGAGGGAAAGTTATTATTTCCAGTGGGCTTCAGATATAGCTGTAAGTTTCATGTTGGAAAACATGGGAGTTTCCCCCTCTGTATCTGGTCTGAAAGATACAATATACACACCTTTCATCAGCAACTAAGAAGGCACTCAAGGTTTATCATCCCCAGTTTCATTGATGAATGATGCTTCTATAATCTGTCCCAGAGAGCATGAAGAGTAAAGCAAATAAACCCAGCTACTCTAGCAGGCACAAGAAGTCTTTAGGTCTAGATAAAACACTAAAAACATTTGGTTCTTTTTTCCTATGTAGGGTTCTCCATTCCTGAACAATCTCTAGGGTGGCAGGGAGGGAATGTCCTCCCCTTAGTCCCCCTCTACGTCAGTCTTCCTCATGCCTGGCTTGATATTACACTTATGCAGTTAAATGCTCCTGGCATTTAACCATGCCTTGGCACCCTGACAGAGTTTTCTTTGCTTGCAGTCCTATTCCAGCTGTTCCAGGGTTTCTAGGCCAGGCCTGAAAACTGCAGTCCACAGACATCTCATTAGGCAGCCTGCAACTCCATTGTTTCACCGACTGCATTTGAATTAAGCCTGCTCACAAGTTTTGCATGTGAAAGTATGAGAAACACTCAATAGCTCTTCTGTGTTTGTCTTCTGTCAAGTTAAATAATCTCTTTGACAGTCTCCCATGGGTTTTCCTTGAGAGCAATTATCTCCCCCTTGCTGAACAGGGGTGTGCAGAATGGCACAGGCACCTGCTCACAAAACCACCATAGCGAAAGTTTGCTCCAAATGTAAAAAAAACCTGCCTCACCCAGAACTTGGTCTGGCTCCAGGGTGGATATTCATTTGTTCAGCCATGGGCTGCTTGTATTGCTTTGAGCAGCAACATGTTCAAAAATCAAACTGGTTTGGAAAATTCAAACTGGTGAGTATTAAGGTGGGATCTGGATTCCCAGCGAAAATTAAGGGCTTTGAGAAACTACTGATCTGTAAAAAACATGGAGGTTGAGGACAAGGGGAAGAGAAGCAGGACTTGCCAGAGAAAAAAAGGTGATTTTGCATCACATGCACTTGAGTGGATGGGAACTGTTCAGAAATGACAAATGAGGCTAAAAATTTTGTTTCGTGTGGAGGTTGTATAAGTTTTCACTGGGATTCTTCAATATCCTGCATGTTGAGATGGGAAGTTTTAGGACTGAAAGTGTAGAGGAATAATCCAGGGGGAAAGGTCTTTTTTTTGAGAGGCATGATTAATAGCTGAAATCCTGGGAACCACAGTAATCTTTTTGCAGAAAGCTTTCCCTCAGCACACAGTTAGATTTTTGCCTTTATAAATATTGTCCTTTCAGGACATATTTGCTAAATCATGTCCAGTTCACTATCATTTGCCAGCTTCATTTAACTTCATTAGTGCTGTGGCCCGTTCATATTGTTCAAAATGCATAGTGTTTCTTGGGAATGGCACATATGAAATTATGCAAACTGTTTAGAATAGCTTCACCTCAACCATTCAGCATGGGTAAGTTAAAAGGAATTTGAGAGAACTGCATTGTACTGACATGTTACATTAAGGTCAGTAATTAAGTAATGTGTGTGCACTAGCACATATAAGACAGTAAGAGCAAGGGATGGTAGCAAGCACCCTGGCTCCCAGGGGTGTGTGGCCATGTAGGGCCAAATTCCTCACTGCAGTGCTGCCTACTTTGGCAGAGTTAGAGCAGAGCTGCCCTTTTGTTGTTTCCTGTAGTGATGGCAGACATATATGCTTATACTGAGCACAGTGCCATACTGCAACGTTGCACAGCTATCTACAGTTTGGGTGCAATCAGCAGTGCTATGTCTGTTCATCTAAGATTTGATCTGGCCAGATATTCAATAGATATTTCAGACTAACATGAGTGTGTGTGTATATACTTATTTTTTAATTTTTCCAAACTGTAACTATACCCTGACGTTGCCCTCTCCCTAGTAGCATCAGAATGGTACTGATAAAGTATATCTATTTTACCAATGCAAACCAAACAAAATTTATGGAAAAATGTGCATGCAAAAAAGTGTGTGCCAGACAATAATTTTGATGGACTGTAGGCATTGCCCTTTGCTGCACACAGAAGACTGGCTGTTCCAGGCTGTCCTTGTACACAGTCTGGGCTGGAGCAGATCTCACACCATATGAGCAGCATTAACTGGCTCTTACCCACTTCTGGGTACAGGGAATAAGCATTGTGGTGGTCTGTTCCCTTCCTTGCAGGTACAAATAGAGTGGGGGATTGTGCTTGGCTTTAAAACCCTGCAAGTGCTTCCTTGTCCCTCCTGATGTGCAGATCACACCACCACTTCTGTGAGGTGAAATGCCTTCTGAGTCAGCAGCTTCTACTGAACCTGCTAATTGTTAAATATCTGTAATTACCTTCTAACCTTTCACTCCCTCTTTTTTCTCCCTTCCTTTAGTACATTCTTTGCTACTGTCCAGCTAACCCAGGCACCTACCCACATGGGAGCTGCTCAGTTTGCTCCTGGATTGAGCATCTCCCTGTAACTTGCATTTAGTGGTTCAGAAGGGTAAGACGTACAGTAACAGTCTGTATTCTTCCAGAAAGGATGTGTTTTAAGTCAAAGGATAAGCATGTTATTGTAAAGACTGTTGAATAGTGATTAAAACCATCAGAAAATTAACTGTTTATTCAATGAAGTGGAAGGCTGTGCTGGATTCCCTGGCAACAGGCTGAGGCACTGTGCTGTGATGCAATTGCTTTCTTTCCCCTAAAGTCTAAGCACCAGCCAGGGCCATGGTGTGAGATTGTCCCAGGCTCCCATAGCCAGGGGAGGATGAGTTGCCTTCACTAAATGGTGAACTGTCACAGAGGGGTGGGAAGAGCTACAGCATCTCCAGACTGCTTTGCCATTCTGAGAGTTTTTCTCCCTAGGAAACCCCTGGTTGAAACAGTGTGATTCCCACTGCCAAGCTGCACAAGCTGACAGAGTAGGGGACTTCCCTTCCCCAAAAGGCAGCTTAGCTTTAAATAATGCTATATTCCATGAACTTTCCATACCTTCCTCCCTTATTATTTAAATGCTCTAATTCTGTGAATTTCAGCTAGGGAGAGGTACTGGTGACTGGGTTAAATTTTGCAGTTTACCACTTTTGCTCATCCCCTTTTGTTTAATAAGATGCTGACAGTACTGGTCAAAAGACCTTACTTAAATTTTAGTCATTTGCTGACACATGAAGTGTTTTGCATGCCTTCTGTTGGTGATTTACAAAGCAATAAGTGGAATAAAACTAAAGAGGGAACCATCACAAATATCCATTTCATGTCTTCTTCTCTCTGTCTGTCTCTCGCACTTTACTGGTATAATTACAGCTCATCTCCCTATGTTCCCTTAGCAACAGCTCAGGAGGAGGATGGCTGCCTGTCCACACCACTGCCTCACTTGGAGGACATGGCAAGTGGTGCTGCTCTGTCTTCTGCCCCAAGGTGAGAGGGATGCTGCCAGGAGGGGGGCTTCTGCAGGATGACCCACAGCCATAAGTACTCAGACATGCTATTTTGAAGTACCAGACAGGTTTCTCAGATGATCTCTTGGGGATTTTATTTGAGTTTTATAAGAAACATGCACACAATGTTGCCAGGTCTTGCACATTTTTTGTATGACTATGTCCTTGATCAGAATGATTTGTTTTTAAAAACTGCCACTCTAGTACAAAGGCCTGGCTTAGGTCAGCTGGAGAAGGGCCAGCAGCTTCCTACACCTCTTCTAGTAACAGCTGAACTCAATTCTTGGGCCTCCTAGGCTACCAAAAGAAGGTGATCCAATTTCCAGTTCCTCAGACACCTCCTTCCTGGCAAATGCTGGTCTGGGGCTGGAGCTTCTAGCCTCTTCTGCATACTTACCTGGCCGGCCTTCTGACTCCTGTCTACCAGGGGCCATAAACATTGAATTGTCTCACTGTCTTTGTAGAATAATAAATATAGTTTTCTACATCTTGTTATGTAGGATTAGGTTAGAAATCTCAATGGCAGCACTCACCTGCGTTTCTTTAAGTCCCATCTTCAGATGTGTGCTTCCCCAGACGTCCTGGCAGAGCATGACATGGGTCAGTTCTTTGGTGCTGGTAGCCAGGAAAATTGTGAAGTAACAAATAAGTGATTCAATGCCATCTAAGCTGTCCAAGCAAAAGGGAGACAGGAAAAGGCTAGCAGAGTAGGCAGACACCAGCCATTTTATCACCTTCCTAAGCCTGCATGCCTCTGTCCATCTGTTGTCAGATTTGGAGGTGGAGCTTGGTCACCACAGCAGTGCTGTCATAGCTGCATCCACTCTTGAGATGTGAGGGTCAGGGAGAAAGCTGTTAGGCTCAGGAATAGAGAGCAGATGGGAACCATTATGCCCCATAGCCTTATACCCTGTACAGTACACAGGTGTCATGGTGTGAACCAAACAGACACAAAATCAGAAGTGTTCCTGCCCTAGGGCAAAAGCTTCCTACGGGAGACTGTCTTTCTTAAAACATCTTATGTGGTAATTGATACATATCACACATGCCAGTCCCTGGGGCCAAAGCCCAGCACCTGGCTGTGGCTGACTCCTGCTCAGAGCAGGAAAGGAGGGGTCACCTGAGGGTCTGAGCCCCCAGTATGGCCGTGGCCTGCATTGATTGAGGGCCCCATGGAAGCTGAGGGGAGAGGAACAGGACCTGTCTCCTGCAGGTCCCATCATCTCCACCCCAGCTCCTGGCACGTGGGGTGGCTGACTAGAGCTGAAATCTGGCTTCTCTGCAGCTCCACAAGGCTGGGCTGAGGCTTGACCTCTCCCCACTTGGTATCCCCTTGGCTAGAGCTCCTGTATTTATTTGCAGAAGAAAACTTCTTGTTTGGTGTCAAACCACGACATTTGGCAAGGAAACATGATAGAAATAATGATAGCCCCAGATGTTCTCAGAAAACCCTAGTTCAGGCATTGTCAGTATCATTCTGTTAAGTTTAGAAAGATAAAGCTACTGGTATTGAAAAAGAGCCCTGTCAAATTAAATCAAACCTATTCATCTCTGGAAATGAATCACCCCAGTTTAGACTGCAACAATTGTGTATGCTGCCTGAGACTTATTTCATGTTCCCATCTCAGATATTAAGGCACTCATACAGCCAAAGCAAGCTGCAGCTGTCTGCTGTGTAATTCCATGCAAACTGCAGGCTTGTGCTTTACTCTTGCCTGTACAAGGGCTTGTTAAAGGTTCAACTGTTCAAAAGAAGCAGAGCTGAAAGGATAAGACCAGACTTCAAATAGACAAATCTCCAACTAAATAAGTTCAAAATTACTCAGAAATGTGCTTTATCTTTTTCAGAAATGTCAGAATAGCTCTTGTTTTTGTAGGATTGAGCATCAACCCTGCTTTCCCATAGTTGGCAGCCAAAGCCAACATAAAATCACAGGGAGGGAGTAACTTTTACCTGCAGACCAGGGTGGAAAGGAAGAGGAAAGTTCAGTCAATTCTTGTTTCTGTTTTACTCATTGAGGTGAAATTTATAACACTTGAATTCTGCTGAGCTTTTCAGACATGAACAAACGAGCTCCAAGTACAGGTCCTGAAAATAGGACAGGGCTCAGAGATGACCCTGAGGAATCTCCAGGTGATTGTTTTCAGGGAAGAGCGGTGTAATAGAAGATTATTCCGTTTGACTACTTGCTCCATTTCCTGGTTGGTTTGGAAACATGTTTCTCCTGACTTCAAAGACATGTGGGCAGAACTGAACTCCCTGTTTGTGAGTCCACCAGAGTCAGACTCGGGGCAAATATAGACCTGAAATAGACCAGCTCTGGCAGCCTGACTGTGAACAGAAACCACCAGCTGTTGAAAAACTATTCAAAAAATCTCTAGTGCCTGGTGCAAGTTGGCTCCTTGCATCCCCCATGAGTGACAGCTGTAGAGAAGTCTTTGGAGAAGCAGAGCATGCCTTTCCTGTTTCCAGAAACAGAACCTGCCTTGGCTCACCCTGCCTGAGAGCTGCATTGGTCTATAAGACAAATGCTCAGAGAGATGGCATAAAAAGATATCGGATTGCTTATGGTAAGTCTCTTTCTAGTTCAGCTCTTTCAAGAGAAATGTCAGGTGTGTCCATTCATCTTCCTGCCTTCTCACCACCAGCTCTTCTAGACTCAGCAGCAATGTTTCTAGTGCTGAGTAACTAGATCCCACAGTCAACACAAACACCATGGAACTTTCTTCCTTTGAAATAAACCAAACACCATCGAGCTTTCTTCCTTTGAAACAATCTCTCTGCTCCCCAGGCAGTTTCAGAGACCTGGTGGCTTTCACTGGCCAGTTTGCTGACTGACAGAGGAGTCAGTTTGGAGAGATTAGCCTTGGAGATGTGTTGCGATCAAGAGATTTCCTAAAGAGCTGAACCATTTGCCCCCTTGATGCTAAATAGCCTCACACTCCACTTTTTGTAATCCACAGGCACAAAAAGACAGTCTTCATCCCTTGCTAGGCTGCATCAGTGTTGATACAAACTGTTTGTCTACATTTTAGGGGAATAAAATATTTCCTAGGCTATTTCCTAGCCACAATTCTTCCCACCTTCAGGTCTTCTAAGAGACTGTTACCACAGAGTTGGGAAGTATTAGAACATGTCTTTTTAATTGGTCTAAGTGATAAAAAAATTTACGTCAGGCACTTAATTTGGTAGTAGTTTAAAATTGTATGGTAAGCCCTGCCCTAAAGAGAGTTAAGTAAATTGTAGTGAAATGTAAGTATTTCCATAGCTGCAGCATTGTGTCCACCTTCTTAGAAGAACATTGATCTCTTAGACATCTCAATTACAGTGCAATGTTGCAAGCTTTGGTTCTGCAATTTCAAGCCTCATCTTGGCTCAAGAAGTGGCTGACTGCTTAGGCTGAAAGATATTTTAGGGAAAGGATCACCTTGACCAAGTTGGTTTTTAAACTCTTTTCTAAATGTCCATAAACAACCAGTCCTGGATGTAACCTCTGGGTTTTGATGCACCTTGATCTTTTCTGCTGTTACCTTCCTTGTACATGTTTAACCAAAGTCACTCACCTGGCTTATGCTGAATAAACTGTCTCAATGGGATTTTATGCAGCATCAGGCAGACCTAATTTGACTAAATAAAGCTCATGCTGCCTCACAGTTATCTCTGTCTACAGTGCCTGAAGCAGTTCCTATTTTCAATATGGTAAATAGAAGTACCATGGCTTATCATGTATTATAGGTTCAAATTACAGACCACAGAAGGAGGCAGGAGAAAACCTGCCAGTGTGACATTCTTCACATGAGGAAGCCTGAATAAATCTGGAGAGCTTTAACTGAACCTCTTCCTGTGAAATACATCTCATTACAGTGCAAGTGGATCTGTAATAGTCTCCTTTGATCTCTGCCAGTGTATGTATTTGCTTAGGCATTGTGCAGGCAACAAAAGAAATACATGTTGTTTTCTAACACCCATCTGTACGTGTCAACATCTGTAGACCTTATAAAACCCCCTTTCATTATGTGTGGGGTCTCAGCCTACTCCTGTGTATGATAAATAGAAAGTGAGTCTTCCACACTCCCATTTGATGCTATTTGATCAGGTGAAGAAATACCAGGAAAGAATCATCAGGATTGGCTTTTAAAATGGTTTTAAAGTGCCTCTTTGTTACTATGACTGGACCTGGGACAATGGTAGATGTGCCTCAAAAGCCTGCTAAAAATAAAAATGTGTATTGCATGTATCATAGGTTGTGTTTGTAAATAGCAGGCATTCAGATGAAAAGGCCAGCTCTCTGGGCATCTCAAGTCTCTGAGATGGCTAGAAAAATAATTAGTTGTATTAGTCAATGCAAAATAAAAGCTCTAATTTCTACCTTTGTACACTGCTTATACCAGAGGATCTAGATGTTTATACTAAGAGTATTGGATTTGTTGTAGGGTTTGCCTCTTCTCACCATCTTCTTTGCTTCCTGGTGTACTGGCTGCTCCTACCCAGAGACCACTTGCTTGTGCAATGCATGCTTGGACAAAGGAAAACAAAGGTAGACTCATTTTTCTTTGTCTGACTGTTGCCTTATTTTATTTTTATATTTTCATTTCAGTGATAGGCTGGAATCATACTTCTGTCAAAAAAAGAATCTTAGTGGTAACCATACAAAGCCCCTAAGTTTTAAAATTGCATATGCTTAAATCTGGGGGGAAGTGTCACCTTGCTGAGTTTCACAGTCTTCTACATGGCATGGACCCACTTTGAAAAAGTCATCCTAATCTTTTTTCTTTCCCCCTGAAATAAGCAAAGGTCCCTATTTTAACCCCTTCTCTCAAAAACAGCCGGACTGTTCTCAATAGATGTTATAAAACAAGAGGCTGTGTGGTTTGTTACACAAACCTACATGGAAAACTTCAGCTAAAAACCCAGGTGAGGTTCATAAGCTAGTAACAGCATATGGTCGAATGATACAGTAAGGAGTTTTCAAGGTCAGGATCTGATGCAATAGTTAAGATTTCAGAAGACAAATTGCTGGACACTTGTTGGCATTAGGGGAATTTGTGTGGGGCAGATTCCACAGCCAGTTCCAGTCTTTTGTGAACTAAGGATTCCTCCTTTTTCTTGAAATGATGGTACAATTAATATTCTACTGATAGACTGAATCTCTCCACAATCAGGCCTAAATAATCTGCAGAGCCATGCATGGCACGTATCCATTTGTATTGGTGTGTTGGTGTATTAACTATACTTCTGTGTATACTTCTATGTGTCATACCTTCTTACTAGCAATGGTATGTTGCAATTAGCCTCCCTAGAGTTTTAATTTCGGAAACAAAGTTAGTAATTTCATTTCATCTCTTTTCCAGTGTATGTACATGTATGCAAACACACATACACAAACAAAATGTTCAGCTGCCAGAACTATGTGTCTGAGTTGACAACTGTTTTAAGAACAGAACACAATAACCATTAAGCCCACAAACAAGATCAACAAGTATTTCTGAGCTGCTCTTTAACTTCTCACTCTGTAATTTATCTAGTAATTTTTAAAATGACCATAGTGTGTGTCTATCTCACTAAGGTTATATGGGATTTCTCATGCTTACTGGGGTATAAGCAGCTCTTTGTCCCACCAGTGTGAATTTCTTCAGAGCAACAGCAGAATCCCCATGTGCTCGGCACAAGTTGATGCACTGTGAATAATGGATTTCTCTCTACCAAATTGGTAGCTTTTAAATTCAGGCTGCCTGCGATGAAAGTCATGCCACGTCCTGTCTTTAAGCTTAATTCCCTCTTCAACCTACTTTCTCAGTTTATACTCGTGAGAGATCAATTTTCCGACTGTCTTCTGGAAGATTGGAACTCTGTGATTAATATGTAAATTATTTTTCTTCTTTTTATTAGCTTTATGTGAATTATGTTTAACCTATTGGTTCTCCATATTTCCAAACATGTCATACTCATCCATTTCAAGGATATAGGGGATTTGCTGACAGAATAATCAAATCCATAGCTAGTGTAATAAGAGTAAGTGAAGGGAAGGATGTGATTACATGACCAAGGTAAGCTATTGTGTCTTCAGTCTCATAGAAGTGTTCTGCTAGATTTGACAGTGCAATACAAGGTTTTCCTTTGCATTTCCCAAGTAGCCCTTGGGAAGTAACCCACTGTTGTCATTGCAGCTGTTTCATGGATAGTTCCAGTTGTTTCACTGTTTATTTTGTAATCTCTTCTCCAACAATCAAGGTAGCCTAGGGAGACGAACATGACAAGTCTGAATTTCTAGAGAAAAACACAAGGTAGACACCACCAGCTTGTTTCTCCTTCACCCACCACCTCCCCTGACTCTCATTTTAGCTAATCCTCTCTCCACCCAAACCATTTTTCTGGTTAGCAGAAAATGGATCAAGTAACACATGCTGTGTCTCTGTCATGAGTCCATGCTTGAGCTCCCTGCCCAGGAGCCACCCAAAAGAGAGGAATGTCCCTTCTGCATCAGACCAAAGGGGATCCGACCCAAGACTGGGTATTTTCACAGCAGCAGATGCCAACAGAGAGAAATAACTGCATCAGTATAGGCATTTCCATTGGAGTTTGTAATTTAGGTTCCCTCTGGAGAAAAACTGCCACCCATGTGAATGTTTGATTCACCTACCCTAAAGCAAATGCTTAAAATAGGGCTAATGAATAGCTCCCTAAAATGTGCCTTTTTCTGTCACTGGAGCATGAAGGACCTGGGTTAAGAAGGTCATCTGTTCACATCTTGATTATCAGTGTCTCAAAGTCAAGCAATGTAAGCCCAACTCACACAATGTTTTAAGACAAAACCTTAGGTTTTCTCAGGGCTCAGTCATGAGGGAAGGAATAAATGAAGAAAAACTGGAATATTATTTGAGTAAAAATAGTAAATGAATAAAAAATTTTGAAATTAGCATTGTTGTGATGACTGTGCTGGTTATTCTACTTACACTCTCTGAAATCCTGTGTCTTAAATATTTAAGGTGTAGGTTGTAGAGGCCTTTGCTGCATACTGCTGTGTCTATGCCCTGACAACTAACAAGGTTCATTTTTACTGGTCTTGTTTTAGGGCTTATGGACTGTGTATATTTTATTTCAGCAAGCTACTCTACAGAGAGAGTTGTTATCCAATAAACAAACATAGCCTGAAAAAAATAAGGCTTTCCAATTATGATTTTCTATTCAAGGTATTTTTTGGCATCCTATTCTATGCATAGAGAATATATAATGGCCCATCTCTGTTTTAGACACTTATTTTCATGATGAAAGGCAGAAGGGATACTTCAAGCCTGATGTCTGGTTTATATTAATTGAATTAAAAATAATGAGCTAAATTGCTGGTTTTCTGTCAGCTCTCCCTGAAGGATCAGCCAACATATGCATAACTGTCTAGGTACTGAAGTTCAACAAATACATGCAATTAAAAAAAAAGGGGGGGAGGAAGAAAAAAAATAATTAAAACCTTTTTTTTAATCCAAGCTGTTCTGTGTTTTTTTTTTTTTTTTTTTAAACAAACTTTCAAGTGATAATACATAGGATGGGATAATCAGGGATTTTAGTTTAGGAGGGAATTCTGAATTGCCACATTTATATTACTGGCCTAAGCAGGAGAGGATAAGGTGCTTCTGTCACCAGTAAGTAGTGAGTGGTGCAGAATTTATATGGGAAAGCTTCTTCTAATTCTGGTTCTGGCACTGAAGGAAGTCTTTCATGAAAATGATGGGCAAAAAACTTTGAAGGATAATTCTTTGTTGTTCCTTGTTAATCTCTTTTTTTCATATACAGAAGGACAAGACAAACTGAAAACCACAGATCACTGTGAAAGCCACTGCAACACTTAAACCACCATGGGATTGCGGCTAGTATAAAAAATAGGAATTTAATAAACTAATTTCATTGTACTTCCATATGAATCTTCCAATTTCATTGTACTTCCATACTTCCAGTGTCCCCTAGCAGCCAGTCAAGGGAGGGGATTGTCCTGTTTTGGTCTGCATTGGTGCGGTCTCACCCTGAGTCCTTGGGGCAGTTTTGGGAGCCACAGTATCAAAAAGATAAAAAGCTATTGGAGAGTGTCCAAAGAAGAGCCATGAGGATGGTGAAGGGCCTTGAGGAAAAGCTGTATGAGGAGCAGCTGAGGTCATTTGGTGTGTTGATGCTGGAGGAGACTGAGGCGATACCTCATTGCCATCTGCAACTTCCTCACAAGGGAAAGCAGAGGAGCAGGTACCATCTCTTCACTCCTGTGACCAGGGACAGAATTCAAGGAAACAATATGAAACTGTCAGGGGAGGTTTAGGCTGGATATCAGTAAAAGGTTTTTCACCCTTAGGGTGGTTGGGCACTGGAACAGGCTTGCCAGGGAAGTGGTCACAGCCCCAAGCCTGACAGAGACCAAGAAGTGTTTGGACAATGTTCTCAGACACCTGGTGTGACTCTCAGGGTGCCATGCATAGGGCCAGGGGTTGGACGCAATGATCCTGATGGATCTTTTCTAATTCAGCATGTTCTATGCTTCTGTGATTTTCATTTCCTGTCTTTTTTCTTTTGTCTTAGAGTAATCTTGGATTACTCGGAAGACATGGTCGGTCTGGCTTCCCTACAGAAGTGCTTTGCAGCACCCACCACTGAGTTGTGGGTTTGATGTGGTGTGCAAGAAACAGCAGCTTTGTCGTAATTCCACAAAGTAGACGTAGAGAAAGGTATTTGTCTACAACATGTTAAAGGCCAACCAATAAAGAAAGAAAGTCAGTCCTTGTAAGCCAGTCCTGTGGCTGAGGATTTTTATATTAACTTGCTCCAAGACAGCAAAGCCAAGTATTTTCTCTTATGTCTAGTTTCCTGAATTAATGATCACCAGGGGGCTTTTGAAGGAGCATGAGTCAGTGGTTTCACTTGAGGGCACCAGATACACTCAAAGTAGAAATGAAGGCAAATTCTTTTAATATGCTTTGGGGATAAATACAAACTAAAAGGAAAAATCATGCTCATTCAGCCATCAGCTTTAAAATGAAGTATAAACAAGAATTGTCAGCCTTTACAATGTTCAACTTTATTCTGAATCTTTAATATTAACCTGTTCTTTGCAGTTATAAAAATGCATGCACACATAAATCACAAATATATTAAAATGCATTTGTATATATGTGTACACATGTGTGTGAAAATTGGGAGTTGCAAACTGCATTGGGCACTTTTGACATGCTAATTTATAAATAATCCTCACTGAGTGTACCAAGATTCCACCTAAAGCATTCATCATGTTTCCTTTGAATCAGCATAAGGAGGCCTGGAAATCTAAAAGAGTAACTGACCACTTGTCAGTAAATGACAACTCTCTTATGATCTATGACAACTGACTGAAATTAATGTAAGACCAAAGAACCATTAATCCAGATGGAATTTTTTTTTAAAAGCTTCATGGAAACTGCAAGCTGCTTAATCAGGGTGTTGCTCCTAAAATCTGTCTGCACTTTTATGAAATAACCCTATTAGCATAGCACATCTGGAATACATCCTCCAGGTCTTTAAACTAATGCAATCAGAGGTAGAAACAGTATTTCATCCAGCTCAAATCTCTACATCTGCTTGTTGTCTAGAAAGGCCTGGACATTGCACAATATAATATATTATAATATATATTTATAGTCTATGCCACACTAGTAACAAGAGTCAGTTAGATCTCATTACTACTGAGTGGTGAACCTTTTCATTGTGATAAAACATTGAGCACACCATTAAAAAGGAAATAATGGCTTATAGAAATATCATGTACTATAATGCTTTGCAGTGGCTGTAAAGCTATCCACCTCCCATTTATCAGTGAGTCTGGTGATTACTTATCAATAGCAATTGAGCTGCAAAGCTCTTTCTGGGGATGAATAAAAACCTGCAGAGACCCAGTGATGCACACAGCCTATTTATTGTGGTCAGACAATGGGTTTTCCGACTCAGGGCTCTCTATAGCCAACACTGGTTACACGAAGGGAAAAGGGAGAAAGAGAGGCTCAGGAAGTTTTTCCACATAGACAAGAGTTTTTAAGCCCCAAGCAATATTGAGTCAATGCTATTTAGACCTTCACTTGGCAAGGACTTTAACATGTGCTTAAATTCAAGCAAATGAATAGCTTCAGCCCAGAACATGATGCTACTGGAAAGCCCCATAAACATCTGAGTATTAAGAGTCATCTTGGCAGAATTCCTTTACATTTTCTATATTTTCTTGATTTATACTTTCTCTACATAGTCTTTATCTCTCCAATGTAAGCAAGAGTTTTGTGAAACCAAGACCTCTGCACCTGGATGTCCCTATGCACTAATTATTTCTAATTTGTCAGCCTAATGAATAATTTTGTTGATACTCAACAAACACTTGAATTTACAGTCCTGTTCCTGCTTTTAGGAGAATCTGGGTAGCCTTTTTCTTCCTTTCATTGTAGCGTATTCTCTCTTTCCATATAAGCATATATAGTTTCATATGCTCTTCTCTTCAGTTACGTAGTAGAAACTTCTATACTTCAAAATTTCAGATGGGAAAGCCTGAGGGAAATTGCCCAGCAAAAATGAGTATATTTTTGACCCACTTGTTTTTGAAGATGATGATCTTCTGTTGACAGTAGTTGCTGGGCATCATTATGAGTCACACTTCCAAGTCACTGATGATTTTCTAAATTAATCTGATACAAATAAATCCCCTATTATTGTTAGCATATCTCTTTTCCCCATGACTAGGTCTGAAAGGGGAAAAAGGTGCCCGCTGTGAAGTCACCACCATAAAAAATGTCCATCTATGAGAATTGCCATTTCTTTCTATTCTTCTTATGATCATTCCTGTGTGATACTACTCCTAGTTATTCCTCATTTTGGAATAACAAGCCTCTGGTGGAACACATGAGTCAGGATGGCTAATAGAAATACTTTTTTGCCATCCCCTTCATGCTTCCCTGAGTGGCTGTGGATAGAGGCTCTTCTGAGAAGGGCCAAAGCAGGGGAATGAAAAAGCAGTGAGGAAAGCAGAGCCCTGGGAGCTAAGCAGTGCTGTGGAGGCCTCTCACTGGGACATCAAGACAATGTGGGGATCTTCTCTTTCTAGCACAGATGGATTGTGAGTGTGTGTGTTGCTGGCACTGGCTCCATGCATATAGCCTTATTTTCTAGAGCTCTACAGTTCCACCTGTTCTTCAGAAAAATGTGTTGGTTGCCTTGGTACTTTCCTAAATAAATCCAAGACTTGCAGGTACAGGGCAGAGATTACAGCCCTGCCCTCCATAAGCAGCCCAGGAGCACAAGATGGGGAAAGAGTGGACAAGAGCAAGTAAACCACAGACACAGTCCAGGGAAGGTCAAAAATCACAAATAGGTAAAAAAACTGGTAAGTTTGTCATTATAATCACATACCCTTGATTTACACAGATAACACTTTTCCAGGGTTCTGGTTGCCAGGATGCTCAGAAACTGGATTACTTGAAATTAAATAAAAACTCTAAATGGAAAAGGTAATTTTTTTAAAAAAATTGCTTTAAAAAAAAATTACACTCATATGATTGCATTTGGTCACATTTATTACAAGTGACTAAACAAAATATATATAATCTTTTTTTTACAAATACCTAACATATTCTCTGTTACATATAAAATTTCACTCCATATTTTTTGCAGAAGGACTGGGAAAATCATAATAATTATTTTATTTCCTACAGCAAAAGAATTCCTCTTTTCTCTCCATCTTTCTGTTGTAGGCAGAATCTCATTCCCCAGAGGAGGTAAAGCAAAGATACCATAATGATTATGATATAAATTCCACCTCAGGACATGTTCTACTTCTAGAAAAGGAGTTAAAATTAGAAGTGTTTCTTCAAATAAAAGTGTGTGTCACTTCATTTTAGAGGTCCTCAGAGTTTTTAACAGCTGTATGAACTGGGGAAGCACTGAAGCATAAAGCATCCTGAACACCTCTTCTGTGTGAGCTTGTGTGAGGAGAACCTGTAGGTACCTGTGGGTGTGCGTGGGGAATAGTCACCAGAAAACAGCAGGTCCAGGAGAGAAAAAATGTGGGCTTGGGAGGGTGTGAACATTCTGCACACTGGTGGTCCTGCTTAATCTCTGAGAGCTGAGAAACTCAGGACACCCAGAGCTGCCTGACAGTGTCCAAGGCTACCCCACACTCAGGACACCACCATGAAGGTGCAAAAACCGTGTATAGACCTGATGTGAGTGGGCAGCCCTGGAGGGGTTGCTCAAAGACCCATCCAGAAGCTGTGGCACATCAGGATGATTGACCACTCCTGAGTGAAATGTTGGGCCTCCCTGCTTGGGCCTCAACCTGGGGGGCGTTGAGTGAACTGCCTGAATAAGTGCCTGCTATTAAAGGTAGTAGCTTGGATTCCATTAATGATAACAGTTTCATTGGTAGAAGTTGTTCTACAGCTATTAATTGGGATCTGTCTCCCCTGACTTCATTCCTAGCGAGACAATAAAAGTAGAGTGCATACAACACCTACATGGTCCTTTACTGTGTTCTGATAAACTCTCCCACCAGAACCCATGTCCCTCTGTTCACACCAGGAAGGAGCCCTGAAGAAGTCGCACAAACAGTGGTTGGCAGAGATAAGATAAAAAACAGTTTAGAGGAGCTTTAGTAATTTGTCTCGTTTCAACACTGAAGATAGAGGGATGGGTTGAGATGAGAATTTAACTTTGAGATGAGCAAACCCTATTTTTTAATTTTGGCAGCAAATTTATACCTTGTCACAAGGTTTCACAGGCAGAGATCCAATGCAGAACTCAATCAAAAGTAAAGGCACTTATTGGAACTTAAAAATGTCCTGCTGTGCACAAAAAAATGACAAGAGAGAGCCCCAGCTCCAGGGGATGTACAGAATAAATAGGCAAGAGTGTGATGCTGGCAGGGAAACCATAGCAAGCAGGAAAGGATTTGCTCAACAACATAAACATGGCAGGTCCTTTGCAGGGCAAGTACACTGATTCAGCTCTGGGGCCATGCCTAGTAAAAATGTGCTTCTCCATTTCTCTAGTTTTATGACAAAAAAAATCAGGTTTACCAGCATTTCTTCTTCATTTATATCTTATCTTCATCTGACTTCTTTTAAAATAAATGAAGGGGGAAAAAAAAGGAATTTTTTTTTTTTTAATTTCTTTTAAAGTAGTTCTGGAAAATGGAGGCTGAACTACTACTAGTCATGGACTGTAATACAGCTTTTCAGGCATCAAAATGGAAAATGGAAATCCTCAAAAGTATTTGAGAAAGAGCAAAAAGTTATCCAGTCTTGTCTCCCTGTCTTGGTGTGGGTTGTATAAAATGTAATTCCTGTTTCTTAAAAGGATAATAATAATAAAAACATTAATGAACCAGGCTTCGGTTTATAATGAATGTGTTTTAATGGGAAAGCAGTTTACCGCTTTGGAGTAGATTCACTTGAAAGTACAATGGGACAGCTTCTGTGATGGCTTTCTCAAAGAGCACAGTTGAGAATATGAATCATTCATGATTTATCATCTGCAATTGATGTCTTATTTATTCACTTCTTTTAATCTAATTTACTTGTATATGTGGGAGATTAAATCACTCTTCTCCTGCTTAGGCAAAACATAATGTGAATGAAAACCTAATCAGAGAGATGGCAGCAGCCTAAAACTGTTGTGCTGGGTAAAACACAAACAGCCAAGGTGTAAAAATGAAGAGGCGTGGTAGAAACCGTAACACCCATAGAAAATGGGTGGTAAGATTATTTTAGGTAACTGTAGTTCACAGCTCAGGGTACTGAGCTGCCTTGATAAAAAGTTGCTTAAGAAATGCTCAGATAAAATCAAGGTCTTGATATCACTATCTTTAAGAATATCCAGAATTTAAGAACTTGCTTAATGCTCTGCTTCTTGCTGTCTGGGTTAAGTGCCAGAAAACAGAGGTTCAGAATGCTTGGTTTGTGGTGTCTGCAGCTCTCATTCCACAGGAGACTCCATGAGGATGGTGGTTCTCAAGAAATGCTTCATGGGTTTTGGTACTTTCAATTTTAACACATTGTTGGCCTTTCATGGGCACATATGTCCCGCTCCTAGCCCCCTAAGCTCCTCCGAAGTCCATTCTGCAGTTTGGTAATCACCACCCTTTTTGGCCTTGGCAAACTCAGCAATTCATGACAGGAGAAAAACTCCTTGCCATCTCGCAGCCAGCTCCAGCTGCTCCCACACTACTGTCTTGGTCCCCTACTCCAACCCATCTTAAAAGACCTTGCACTTGAGCTGTCCCCAGGACTTGCCCCTTCTTACCCTCACACAAATGTCAAAATGTCTGAGAATTGGGTGCAGGGAGAGAAGGGAAGATGGGGAGGGGACAATCAAAGACCAGCTGGCTGCTAGCTCCCATCTTTCCCCAAGTAGGTGTTACCTGTGTTCAGAAAGAGATTTACTACTACAAAGGGATCCAGATCTCCAAAAACTTGGCTTCTGATATATAGTTAAAGGACAGACTTGTTTGCACATATTTGGAATAGAAGTAATTTTTTTCCTGGTTTTTAGGTAGGATATAGCTGCACTTGATTTTTCCTTGTCTAGCTCGTGCTTTCACGTGGGTTTGTGTTATACTAAAAATGATCCAGACATGTTTTCTGAATGTCAGCCTGTTCATTTGAGTTTTAATTTGCCAACCAAGATAAGAAGCTTGAAAACTGATATCCCAGAGGGAAATTGGCTGAAATGCTGTAAACTACAGACTGTGCTAAAAGAAAGACACCTACAGAGAAATATATCAGCACTGAATATACATTTAAAATTGACTTTTAAAATAGATGTAAACTGGGGATTAACTACTATCACTGTATTGGCAGCGCAGCGCCAGTGTGTGCAAAGAAAGCATGGGGATTTTAATCAACTCATTCATTCATGTCAAATCTTTGTAGCTTATGTAAAAAACAAACCTCAACTCTTCTGTATGTCCCTAAGTGCCCCTGACAGCTGACTATGACTTGACCAAAACACCTCTTTTTCTGAATGCAGCATCCTCTTCCTTTAAAAATGAACAGTTTTAAAGCATTTGACCTCTAGCTTACTTCCATTGCCTTTTTAAAAGAAAATATTTACTTAAATATTAATGCTTTGGCTGAAGATGATTTATCTTCAGTGCTTTATTACTTATTAGACTCTCCATTAGTGAGGAAAAAAAATTATTACAAGCAGAACCTACTCAATCAGCTGTTCAGGACTTTTGACACTCAGTGGAAAACACCCACAGAATCACTGATTAGTCATTTTGCATGAGCACTGACTATTCAGAGGGAGACAGTTGGGTCAGGCTTCCTGGCAGAAGAACATTCATTATAAGCAGGGTTTGCAAAGAAACACTACGGAGTCTTCTTTGGGAGTCAGTAGGTGTCTGGCAAATTCAGCTCACAGAGAAATAAATTTTTAAAAAAGATATTAGGAGGAAATGCTGTTTGTGGTTAAGTGCATGTAACCCCCCCAGTCATCAGGACATCTAATGAGTGCAGGGGTTGTGCCTGCAGCAGTTTTGCCAGTTCAGCTGTGCATGGCTGGACTCACATTGAACACAGGTGAGAGCTTGGCATAAGCCTTGTATATCCCTCCAGAGACCACCAATCCAGTTATGTCATAGACTAAAACCCTGTTGTAGCAAAAGACTCATATTTAGTTGTGAAATACATTTTAGGGAGGTAAGTTCCTTGAATAGCTTTCTGTTGCAACAAGGAAACCACCACAGTCTGCTCACCACTGTAGAGGAGAGAGGCAGGTACCTCTGATCACACAGAACCTTCAGAATATATGTGTATGGCTTTACTATCCTCATCTGGAGGCAAGTGGAAAAATCAATATGTTTCTCTTACTTGTAATACTAAATATTACCCCCAAAAATGCATGACCAAGTGAGACATATGAGATACAGCACTTAGCAGTGAAGTGATCAAATTGCCAGGGCAGCAGTCTGTACAGACAGCGTAACATCTCAATCCCAGTGATTAGTATCTTTTACTAAAAGTACAATATTTGGTGCCTAATACATTCCTCTGCTTTCGTTATGCTTGCCAACATTGATAGTGACTCACAGTAAAACAAAGGTAACTCTTGACATCCTTCATGAACTCCCACTCATCAATTAGAGACCATAAAGCTTTGGTGTTTCAATGTGGAAATCAGTGAGTTTGGATGCTGGTTTGTGTGGCCAATGCTTATCTTTCAGCACATAATTGGCTCAGTGCTAATGAGTTAGAAGGGCTCGGATATGGCCAATCAAGTTCAGGCAGCAGCTTATTCCAGAAAGCTTCTATTTTTGGAGCAGCTGAGCCATATAAAGACTTAACAGGTTATTCCAGATGAGTCTTGTTGCTGCATTTTCCAAATGCCATGGATGGTGGTTGTGCAGGAGGACAGAAAGAAGAGTGAGCAACCTGGTCTAGTGGAAGGTGTGTCTGCCCGTGGCAGGGGTGCTGAAAGTAGCTTATCTTTAAAGTCCTTTCCAACTTAAACCATTCTAAGGTGTTATGACTCTAAGACCGTGTCAAAATTGGCCACAATGATTTGGGAAACTTCCCTGTCTTCAAGACTCTCACATGGAGGCTGAAGAAGCGGAGCAGCATTGCCATCCTGTGCCTCAGTATGGGCTGAATTGTCTGTACATTGTCAGGATGGCACAGATGTCACTCTGAGCAGGGCTAATGGAGGGTAGACAAGCCACGCTGAGTGCCCTTCCAAAGGAGGCCTGAGCACAGCAAGTCAGGCAGAGAAAAGGTGACAGATGTTTTCCTCATGTCCTCTGCAATGTAAGGAAGTGTAAAGAGTGAGAAATATGGACTCAGGAGGATAAGAAGCACCTTAAACTTGCAAGATTAAGAGAAGAAGTGGAGCTCAAGGGAGCAGGGTCAGAGTACATGTGTTTGTAGCCAAATGAAGAGCCTGGTTCAACTGTTGAACAATCATGGGTTCAGGACAGCATCTGTAAATGAGACTGAGAGATCCTTTGCCTCCAAAAGGAAACCGAATGGGTACCTGCTGCTGCATGGGTGGCAGTGTCCCAAGACCCCATATCCAGCAAACTGGATACCCTTGAGACCACTGACAGCACATGTCAGCACCAATCCAGCCACCTTGGTGGTGACTTCTGGTGTGGACACGGGGCTCACAGAGCTGCCTTGCATTACCTGGCACATATTGAACTAGATCCTGAGTGTTCATAGGATATTTTTGATCTGCAGCAGCTGGGAGCAGGGCAGAGGGAGGCTTTTACACCTGTGGCATGGTTGTAGAGTATGCATGCAAGAACATTTCTAGTGCTTAGCAGTGGCCCAGCAGAAACACTGTGCCTGTGGTGGCACAAGCCATGCTGGCAGAGGAGCAGGGACTAGAGGTCAGTGTGTGTCTGTCTGTGTGAGGTCTCAAACGAGGAGCGTGCCTTCTTGGGTTAGACACACTTGTCACTGTGCTCTCCTATCTGGCTGTGTCTGAGATGAAACACAAGTTTATACAGGAAACCATTGCCAAAAATTCAGCTGTGTCACTGCCAGGCATTTGGGGGTTGCCTTTACCCTGCCTGTAGGACTCTGCACAGCCCAGAACTCTGTCTTGCTTATGGCCCCTGATAGTCAGTGCCAACTTAAAGCCATAGAAGAGTCTGCATTTCTGTGTTCATCCTCTGGGAGTTTCTCATGTCTCCTGCCTTTCCCTGGAGCCTGAGTGGAGGAGGGTCATGGCACAGCACTGCTGGTGGAGAGCGAGCTGGCAGGGCACACATCTCCTGCAAAATCACACTCCCTGTGCACGCCTGTAGAAAGGCGTGTTGATCCCTCCACTGCATGCAAGACAGAGCATGGCTGTCTTCCAGGACACCTCTTAAAAGCTAACATCTGGCTAGCGGGGCTGCAGCACAGCAAGTGCCATCTGGGCAAATGGAGCTGCTGGCTGGAGCTGGCTGTGAAGGCATGGAAAAGCAACTGAGAGCCTGGCACAGCCTTCAGGCCTCAGAAACACATACAGGGCTGTGCCTGCTGAGGTGAAACTTCTGCCTGTTCTCATATGAGGGGAATCTCATGGGTTGCCTCCACAGAGGGAACTGCACACAGTGGCATGGTTCCTTTCATGTCAGTGTAACCAGGTGGCACCAATGCAGCTCCCACAGTCCTGATCACTGCCTCCAGGTTCCAGCTCTGCTGCTTGGAAAGCAGACTCCACATCAGCATCATGTCTTCTCGCCCCCTCCTCCCTCGTTCCTTGCTGTACAGCAGCCTCTCTGCCAAGCAGCTTGAGCACGGCACAGTGAGGCACACGGTCAGACCAGGAAAAGGAACAGGCACCACGAACCAATCCCTTTCTGCTTTTTGCCAAAAATATTTCTGTTGTGTTTCTGAATAGTACCCCTTGGTGACGTACTGCTGCACAGGATACCCTCCACTGCAGGATCAACAAGTGTTACATGAGCAAGAAGAAAGCCTCCAATCCTTTACAATGCCTCTCACTCAAAATGAAGGAAGATCCTGTCGTCTAAAATGCTTCTGGTTCCATCAGGAGATTTCTCCTTTCATGGTGACCTCCATTTACAGAGTTGGCTCAATAAAAATTGAGCCACTGGCCATGTTTTCCATGGAAAGCAGTGTGTAAAGTGATGAATAATGAAGCTGCTGAGGTTCTGAAGGATAACATTTCATTTACACTCTTAATCCTGCTGTGTCTTTTCTTTCAACTGAATGAAGGAATCACTGATTTCATTAGAAGTGCAGAAAGAAAATCTTCCAGCTTGTCTTTTGTGCTAGATGCAGCAGAGTTTTGGCTTTTGTCTGGTCAAAGGCACCATCCTGCATTTTAATCTTCCCTTGTCTTCTCCTGGTGAAGTCTGGCCCTTCACTCTTCTCCCTGACTTTCATTAATGCTCTTCCCAGCTTTGCAGCTCCACCCCAGGCAGCTGCCAGCTGCCTCTTTTGCTGTTGTTGTTCTTCCTTATCCTACTTGTCCAAAAATCCATAATGAGTAGCTAAATTTCTAAGAAGATATTTAAAAACTAGTCTTAATAGTACAGTTTTATTTCATATACTCTTCACTCAGCAGCACATAAATTAAAAGTATAAAGATGTGCTTTAGAGAACAGCTACAAGTAATTGGTGCTGTACAGATATTTTTGAATGAACCCATGAGAAAGTAATCTCATTCAAGTTTCACAATAAAATTTATTAACTTTGGTTTAAACTCTGTTCAGTAATGAAATAGAAATCTGGGTTATGCTTTTTATTTTGTTTTGGGTTTGGGGGGTTTTATTTTGGGGTTATTTTTTTGTTTTTTTTTTTTGTTTTTTTTTTTTTTGTTTTTTTTTTTGTTTTTTTTTGGTTGTTGTTGTTGTTTGTTGATTTTTTGGGGGTTTTTTTTGGGTTTTATTTGTTTGGAGGGACCTGACAAAGTTCAACACTTTCACATGGTTTTGACTTGAGATCAGGAAACCCTTTGAAGCCAATAGGTTCAGAGCAGTTGCAACTTGAGGTTTTGAAGCTGTAAAAACAGTCTATACCAAGTAGCAAGTAGATTTCTGGAGGTGTGAGGTGTGTAAACTGAAACAAGAAAGGTTTCAGCTGCACCCGAGTGCTGAAGGCAGGCTGCACTGCAGTGCCTTGCTGCCTGCCAGCTGAGAGGAGGACAGGTGTCTGGTGTGGCCCGGGGGTGGGGCGTGCTGGCAGGAGAGCGGGTGTCACCAAACTTCACACCTGTGGGCTACACCAGTGGTCTGTGGCTCTGGCATCTGAAGTGCCGTGCTAGGGGTTAAATAACCTGAGCATCACCAGCATCCTGTTCTTGGAGCTGTTTTAGGAGCTGTACAGGAACAGCAAGGGTAGGCAGGCAGGGGTGAAGCCCTAGGATAGGCTGGGTTCTGCAGTCCCCTCCAGTGCTCCCGTTTGGCTGCACGTGCCCTGAAGCAATGTGTGTCTGAGCTAGTATTGTTCCTCTACATCTCCTTTTCCTCGTGCTGACACATCCCAGTGTACCTGTGGAACTTTGCTCCTGCTGGAGGGTTAGGCACTGGGGACAGAGTTACAGGGAAAAGAGGTTTTTCTAGCTCTGAGCACCAGCTAAGTGCTTGTACCTGAACCTTTTGCTCACTGCTTCCACCAAGTCTCTGGAAATCAGTGTGCTGTGCAGTGAGCAGTTATCTGTGGCTCTACGGTTCCCTCCCCAGGGCATAGGAAAAAGAGGTTTTAGTCGTGAGAGGTCTGCTCTTCTCTTTTCCCTTGGATTGCAACTGCCCATATTCAGCAAGATCTGGGCAAGGTGGGAAAGTGACTTTGTGGGAGTGTATGTGGGAAGGTCAGCTGTGTTTAATTTAGGACGTAATTTTGTCTGCCCAGTCATTTAATTAGCTAATCAGAATACATTGTAGGCAAAATGAGCAATAACAATAAATAAAGCTAGATTAATTGAACATGACAACTAGAAACACCTTGAAGCACGTGCCAAAAAGTGTTCCCACATTGACTCTACTTCAACATAGCTTCAGCTGTGTGCTGTGACCACAGCAGTACCATCAGCTGCTGCTGGTTCTTCTCTGCCTCACCAACATCCTGCTCAAGCAAAGCAGAGGGAAGCTGAAACCCTGAGGAACAAGAAGCAGCTCCAGTCTACTTCAAGTAGTATCAAGACTAGGAGGAATCCATGGTTACTTGTGTTTGTGTTTAAGGAATTAAATTTAACCTGAAAATCTATAGAAAGGGTCTGCTACCAAAGTGATAAGGAAGAGTGAGGAGAAACACATGGAAAAGGAAAGAAAGGGAATGAAAATGTAAAGCAGGAATAGGTAGATAAATCAAAAAGCAAGCCAGAACAAAAAATCACTTGCCATACAAGCAAAATTCCTTTCTTTATTTCATCTGTGCTCACTTCAGTCCAAGTGTAAGGGTTCTCGGAAGGTGATCTCTTTAACTGGGCCATAAATTTTAGCAGTAAAAAAAGCAGAATAACATCTCTTGTTTGCAAGGAGAAATGTAAGAGATCAGTCCTGCAGCTGCGATACCTCTCCATCCGGTGGCAGCTCCAATCTGAGATGTGTTTGTAGGTGGAATGTGCAAAAGGGCTGACATTCTCTATGCATAAAATCTGAGTAAATACTCTCCCTTTTTTCAGTTTGAGAGGTTTCAAGGCCCCTCTGATGTAGTGCCTCTGCTATGCAGTATCAGGAAGATGTTTATCTATTATGGTTTCAGGACATGTGCAAATGATGCATCCAGCTCCAGGTTTCAAGCCTGAGCAGGACTGGAAGTGGTATGTGGTCCTGACCTGCATACTGTGGGGCAGAGAAGTCTGAGCTTCGCTTTTGTTCATCACTAAATAGCAGCCTGAGAGGAAGCTGGGTTGGGCTTGATTCCTCAAAGATGAGTGACTTCCATGTTGTACATAATACACATTTTCAACAGAACTGCCCTTGGGGTTGGACCCATGCTACCTTCCATGAAAAGTCCCTGGAAAACTCGCTGTGGCTCAGCAGGGAAAGATCAAATCGTCCTGATGTGGAGGTGAGAGAGAGAGAGAACATTCTTGGCAAAGCTGTTGCTTGTTTCAGGTAAGGAACTTTGTAAACAAGGCCCTGAATAATTGCACCTCTGAAAAGGGATTTGAGATGAAAATATGAGGAGCTTCATCAAAAGGGACACAAAGTTCATTTGCATGTGAAGACATACATCCAGCTTTACCAACACTAAGGTCTGGGCTGCCCAGCACATTGTTTGAAGCTCTGTCAGAAAAGATTACTTGTTTCATATAGTAATCATAACTAGCATCCTAATGGATTACAAATACCTATTTCACCTCGACAAAGGAAATTTCTTTTTTGATTAACCTGACTCACCCTGGAATAACTCAACCCAGGGCCCTTGTGTTGCTCTATCAGACATGCAACACACCCTTTAAGGAGGAAAACCTGCCTCGCCTCCTACCTCCAAGAATGATTAAACAAAAATAACACAGTTTTGAAGAGGAAGGACTGAATAAAAGCAGCCCTTTGAAATATCTGCCAACTCAGAAGTCAGGTCTCCAAAGAAATTAATCTAAATGAGTAAGTGTGAGTAGGCAGTGTGATAGCTGGGGCAATTTCCAAGGGTGATGCTCATCAGGCATATAATGATGTTGAAAGTAAAGTTGACAGGGTACCAACTTACCTGTAGACCAAGGTTAAGGAGATTCAACCTGCCCCTCCCAAAAGTCCTGTCACACTTCCCCTCAGAGTCAGAATTAGTTTTCTAATGCATGTGTCTGATGCCATATTAATTTTGTAGACTTAGTGAAGTGAAAAATAAATGAAAACTTGAAATGGAAATTAGAACCAGGCGTAAGGTAATAATTCAATGTGATCCAGACATTATTATTAGTGGTAATGTATTGCACTTCTTATCGTATGACATGGAACAAAATCCATTCTTTTTTTTTTTTTTCCTCACTGAGTTTGCTATAGGACCTGCAGAGCTGCCCTGCTTTTAGAAGGCATTTCTTGTCACCACAAAATATTTATTGGGACCCTGGGATCACAGCCCTTCCTGGTCATCCGAGAGCACATGCAGCAACAGCTGTGCCACAGCCAAAGGGCCTGTGGGTATCTGTGCACTGCCATAGAGTTATTTGAAATCAGCTGCTTTCCTGTGCAGAAGGGCTCACACTGGGCATCAAGATGAGCTTTGGTACTGACACAGTCTGCTCAGGGTCCTTGGCTCAGCATCACTGCTGGTCAGCACAGAACCACATTTCACATGTGACCAAGACATCCAGCATTCCTTTATCCTGTGTTTCACAGTCACACTGATCCCTCTAATGGAGGTAGAAAGGTAATGTCTGCACAAGTAAAATGAATAAACGCTTATTTCTAAATTGTATTTTTTTGTATTTGTATTTCTGTATCCATCTCTCCCTCATGTTCTTTCAGTGAGATTTTGGTGAAGTTTACTGTCCTCTTTCAAACTCGTCCAATCAATTTTATAGCTCTGCAGAGAGGTATCTTGTGTAGCTGCTTGCCAGGATAGAGCAGCAGCTTATAATCGGTTTATTTTCAGCAAGCTGTGTTCTTTGGTGTCTGGCCAGAGGGTTTTACATCAGCTGCACACAGATTTTTGGAAGGCACCTGGTGTGATTTTCTGCTGCAGAGCACCTGAGAAAGCAGAGTTCAACTCAGGAGAAAAATCACACTCATCAGATTCAGTGTCCCCAGGCCAATTGTCTGACAAGGAATCTGCTTCATTTCTCAGCTGCTCACATGTGCAACAATTTTGATTTCAGTCTTAAAAATACCTCTCAGGTTTCTTCCTCTAAGAAGAAAATGGCTGTATAACAAATAAGATTTTGAGTGATAATACAAGGAGATTCTTCTGTTGTCATTTCCTCAGCCTGGTTGGGCTTTGTCTCATTTTAAACAAGGGTGGAAAAAAAAGCCCTGTAGTTCAAAGCCTGATTTCAAGTCAGTAGAGAGACTTTGAGGTGTCCTGGCACAGGTTTTAAATACTAGTTTTGTCCTCTGAATGAGCTTAAGTTGTGGGTATGCAAAACACTTGATGTCTGTAAATTTCAAAATGTTTGAGGTGTGCTCCTGGTACAATAATGCCCTGAGTTTAGAGCTGACAGTCTGCAAATACAGATGAGCTCCATGGATTAATATTGCTCACTGTTCTGAGGGCACATGAGGAGCTGTTTTTCTGGTTATGTACTTGACATGTAGCACACTTTAGGCCAGAAAATGGGTTTCGAGCTGCACAGTTTAGTTTTGCAAATGCAGATTGGGTCATTTGTATGGTTGACTGTTTGATTCATGTGTACAACTATAGCAGCAATGCAGCATAAGCCTGTTTGAAATGTGTCCCTGGCAGTCAACTGGGCATTTCTAATCAAGCCTTACTCTGGAGTTACTTTCATACTCCAAAGGGATTACACTATCACAAATCACTGGGTACCATTTCCAAATGGTGTAATTGCTGAATGACAGCTGGAGGAAATGTTGCCTGCTTCCTGATTTATAGGAAAAGCAGTTTGTTTAAATGAGAATTAGCTCTTTATCATCTGGAAAAAACAAGTATTATATGGCAATGTAAATATGTCAGAGAAGTAGTGTGTCAACCTGAAGCAAGGCAGAAAACGCCGGAAATCTGAGGAGCCTTGTGTGCTTTTTCAGCTTTGCACAGATTGTCCTGTGAGTCCTAAAACAAAACTGGTCCCTCTGGTTTGCCATCTATAAAATACCTATGTTTTTATAATTATCTCCTTCTGAGGTCTATTGGAAAGATTTATCCTTTAGTATTTGCAAAATATTTTGAGATTCCCAATGGAATACGTTCCATCAATATAAAATATGCATTATTCATCTGTTTTTTAAAATTGAGTTCTGGCTTAAGGAGCAAGACATTATTTTGCAAGCAAAATACAGCTAAAATGAACAAACTAGTATTTGTGCTTTTCACAAAACCAAATACCTTAGAGAATGTTTTCTTTTGCTGGGTTTTTGGCTTTTTTAAGGTCCAGTTAATTCAGATTTCTCCAAAATCAGACTATAATCTACCATGGATGAGCTAGCTACACTGGATATAGATCCAGCAGTGTAGATATTTGCCTGATCAATTTGGTATTTGACATATTTGGAGGCGTGTTAGCCCAGACTATTACATTCAGCTGACTTAAAGCAGCTCTTCACAGCACCAGTGGATGTATCTCTGCACAGTAATTCCACTGTGTTCTGCAAACTGATTTTGAATGGAGTCAGCTCAGGTCTGGAAGGAAAATCAAATTCATTGTCACTCTGCCTTGGCTCTGTGTGTTCCAAGCTAGTTATTGCTGTCTTCTGCACATCAGTCTTAGGGAGAGCTACCAGCGCAGGCCCAGTGAAGTGCAGTGGGGGTACTCAGTGTGGTCCTGCACCTCAATAAACAAGCCAGGCCAGGCTCTGTTGGGTCTGGTACATGGAGACTCTCCAGCATTGCTGCTGGAAGCAGTGTGTACCTGCCAGGGTTACTGGCTCCCCACCATCTCCCACTGCGGGAGATGTGCCATGCCCGACACTGGAGAGTGCAGAGCTGCAGCTGCTGTAAACTGAGGCAGCACACTTGACACCAGCTCACACTGCAGCAGTTTGCACCAAAGAGGGACTAGCACAATGCCTCAATGTCACAAGACCTTCAGTACATTTTCACCGGTTCTAGAAAGAAAGAAAGAAAGGAAGGGTAAGAAGGAGAAAAGCTGGTTATTCATATTCTCATCAGTAATGGCTCACTACACCAGAAAAGAGAGCAAAGCTGTCACGTCACAGGCACCTTTAAAATAATTTATAAATAAGTGGTCAGGAAATTCATCATGCCACAGGTCTCACTTAACTTGGCAGCATTACAGGTTTATCTTTTCTCACACAGTTGTTTTTTAATGGTATCACACACAGGCTATAGTGGCCCAGCGCTTGTCCTCCCAGCTGCCAACCTTTGCTAGATATTCAGGTGCTCTTCTGGAGAGGGGACCAGGATTAGAGGAAGAGACAGCTCCTTTCTCTCCTTGATATGCTTCCCTCCCAGCACCTACTTTTCATCCAAAAGGCAGCCCACTCTTACTAAAAATGCTTTTAGCTCTAATTACAGGTAGGGTTGCAAACTTGGAGGTAGGTTCACTGTAGATTTGGGCTCCTTTGCAGTCCTTCAGCAGGTCAGCAGAGGGGTACACCAAGTTCATTTATTCAGAGGAGCCAGGACAATACTCTGACCCTAATCTGTTGAATCATTATGTAGAGAATGTTGTCCACTACTTTTTCTGGGTCCCTTTCAGACCTTCCCTGGGGATATTTGGCAGGGAAGTTGCATAGAAAGGAGAAACTCAGTCAGGTTAAGAAGGATTAAGACAAGGAACAACAAGAATCATCAAGTCCCAAAATTCAGCTTGCAAGAGAAATGGACGTTAATAACAAAACAGTCTGTAAACTGTCTGGTGGCAAGAGGGCAGTTAGGAGAAAATTGGGTTCATCACCCAAAAAGCAGATAGTCTGCAGCAGAATGGATCAAGAATGAAGCAAATAATTAAAATATACAGCAGTCTTCACTAATCATGATTTGAGGACAAATAAAACCATCAGACAAAAGAGGAAGCATTTGGATTTAAAAAGATTAGGGTAATTAGCTTCTTTGAGACTGAGTTGTCCTGACAGTGTTCACCTCCAGGCCCTCAAAGTGCTTGAAGGAGGCTGCATTTTCACAGCATCTTAGCACAGCTTTGAAGATGCCCAGTGGCAGAATCTCTTGCATACTCATCCTCACCTCTGCCCCCTGTACAGCCTTCCCTTAGATATGATCTACAAGCTGGACTGATGGTGTACCTTGGATTGAAATAATCCTTCAAAGATGAAGAGGGAGACTGACTAACTGACAAAATCACAGTACAATTTTACTTACACGGGTGGGGATCAGGGGCAAGAGGTGGTTTCAGGACTAGGAAAGGTGAGATAGGACTAGGATGAAGAGACAGGATGGAGAGAGATAAGGAAGGCATTAGGTGCAGTGGTGGTAGGAGGCAGGAATTTCTCACACCACTTTCTGTTAAACCTGACATGGTAAAGGACAGGGTGGTTTCAGAGGAATAAACGTTGTTGCTGAAAATTTGTGCTGGACAGAATTGGTTGCTGAAACTGGAAAGTAGAAAAATTATTCTATACACATAAAGGGAAAAGAAAATCTGCACAAACTGTAGATTACTAGCCTAGATTTACCCTCTAGAGTAAAAGGAGAAATAAACTACCTGAAAGCACAAAGAAGCCACAATGGATTTACATGTTTTCAATAATTAAAAAATAATTAAATTAAACAATAATTAAAGTGACTGTGTTTTTTCCCAGACAGTATCAAAAGCCTGATGAAAAGGACAAATGCAAAAGATGTTTGATAGCATGAGTGATATTTTTAAAAGCAGACTATAGTAACTTGTTCTTGGAGAAACTAGAAGGTTGCTTCTCGAATTTTTGAAAATCCACTCTCAAGAAATAATTGGCAAAGTTTTCAGGTCAAGCCAGAAAAGCAGATTGCATGAGGGCCCAGAGGTCTGTCCATGGTCCAGGGCACATCAGTATTTTCTAGAGTGTTTGAGAGGCTGCAAAAGGTGAAGGTTACAAATAGGTAGCTGGTACAGGGCCAGAAGGAGCAGCAAGCAATTTGAAGGCAAGCCTTGGACTTTAATCTGAGTATGACAAATGGGAGAAATGGTCTGGAAAAGTAAGAAGCAGTTCTATAAGAAGTGCAAAGGCAGATGAGCATGTGTCAGCAATGTTTTATGCAGAGGTGAGTTGACTGGGGCCTTCAGGGATGTCCAGGTGATGTACCGGCATCCTGCATAGGTTCTTCTTTTCAGTAAGAAGATATTTTTGTATGGAAAAAACCAAAGGAAATGAAAAAGCAGTGTGCAGAGTTTGGTGCTTGCTTGAGCTGTGTCTGATCCTAGCAACTACAGTCAATCTCTTTGAGTATACCTAGTAATACTGCCTAAATAGAACAAATTTTATGAGAGACAGTGAAGTGGATTCTGCACCATTTGAAAGTGACTTGTGTTTTGCCATGTAAATCCACACAAAATTTGGCCCAAAGCATTTAGCATGGATCAACTCCAACTGCACTAGCAAACAGGAAATCCAGGTATAGACACAGAACAGATAAAACAGTTTTGTTCAATATGTTCCAGTAAAACATGAAGAAATTAGGAAATTATTAAAGTATGGTTATGTAAAGGGCAGTTCCCTGTCATGAACTTGACTTTTCTGCATCAATTCTATACCATAAAAATAGATTGTGCAAGCAAAGTCAGAGAAAAAAAAAAATGACCAAGTTTTCTCCTCTCCTGCACCTAAAATATATAAAGCCCTACTTTCGTTATTCATGATGGAAGGACAAACACTTGCACAACAGACTGGGGAGATGAGAAGAGTGTTCCAGGTGCTGTACAGACCCTTCCTAGGGATAATCCTGCCCCATACCTACTACAGTTGATGCAGAAGATAGAGACAAGCTGACAAGTATGAAAATGAGCCTTCCCGAGGGCAAGGCCCGAAACATTGGCCAGGTCTCCAGACCTTTTGTGTATTCTTTACCTATTGATGGATGGCTTTGGACTAATGGAGGTATAGGCTGTCATTGCATTCAGTGCACGCTTGGTATGTACGTGTCTGCACCACTCACATCTCTGCTAACTGGTGCTACGAGTGGCAACAACCACAGAAAGACCCACAAAATGATCATATAGGGGTAAGGCATGTCCACTTACAAAACAAGGGGGTGCAGCTCACACCCCATTGTCCCAGGCTTGCTGATTCATCCACTCACTGGTGCTGTGCACAGGGCAGCACAGGCCCCACGGGGCTCCAGGGCACCGAGTCCTTCTCAGGCACTAAACTCCCATGCAGACAGTTTCTGATAGCCTGCATTTTCCTAGCTTAATTCTGGCTTGTAGAATTAAATGCCATGTAACAAATTACATTGTCAAAGCAGACTGAGAAGAAATGAATCTTTCCAGCCTCATTCAGCTTGTACAGAATATATAATGTGATATTTCTCAGTCCATTGCACAGGGAACAGACAATGCCAACTGATTCCTTCTCCCTAATTGAGAAGAAATGGACAGTTAATGCAGCTGGGAGGGGAATGGAGAGGTCTGGCATTTCCAGTGCTGCAGATGAAAGTCTCTGAAAACTCTTTTGCTTGGCAAAGTGTCAGAAAGCAGCCTTCCTCTTTTGATTGTAGCAAAAAGAGAGCATTTCTAAGCAGACCTTAAAAATTTTACATGTTATGCTGGATGGCTGCAGCAAAGAAAAGCAGCTTAGGTGTCAAAGCAAGCCAGTTAATCACTGGGGTTAATTAGACCCCTGCAGTCATGAATGGCCACAGGTTGCACATTATTCTTCTCATTCCAATGAGAATTGAGCACATCACTTGCAGAGGAATATTGGTGTTTTGTATTTTCCTTCACCACTGACTGCAATAGGAAAGAAAATTACAGCCTGGCTACAAATGTCCATGAGACTGGAAATGATGGCTGCCTTGAGTGAACTGCTGATATTCTACCTGCTAAATATATGTTCCTCTCCTGATCACTATTAGCTACCAGTGCTTTCAAAATGGTTTTATTTCTAGGGTCCAATTATAGTAGCTCTCTCTGCTGCCCCCTTCTCCCAGTGCTGTTGGGAGGTAGGAGCCAGGGGAGCCAGGAGAGCTGCAGATGCTGCTACCTTGCTCCTCACTGCTGGGTCAGCACCTCTGGGAGAGATGTCTGGGAGGATGTCCAGGAGGAGAGCTGTCCAAACAGCATCTCATATAGGCCTTAGAACAGGCTTTCCACTGGTGATGGACAACCACTGCACAGCTCATCAAGGTGAGGACCATATATCACATCTTCTCTGACACTACTTTCATACTGTGGTTGCTGCAGAGTAAATGAATGGTGACCTAAGATTAACTGTCGGTCTTGCTGAACATGTGCCTTTGTAAGAGACATGACATTGCCAGGCTGTTATTTCACAGTTCATGAGAATTAGAAAAAGTTCTGCAATAGAAATTGGACCTATAGTCTTCACTTTCTCAGCATCTACTAAGTCAGAAATATAACAAGTCCAGAATATTAGCTCTATGGTCCTGTAATTTCAAGAAATAAGAGATAAGGATGATACACTTTTTTCCAGTGAATTATTAATGAAATTATTAATGAAAACTAATAATTTTAGAATGGTAGAAGTTAGGAAGAGCTTTTATCTACTGATAAACACAAATGTCTGTGGAAAGGAGTACTAACAATGTACAGTGTGAGTGTATTGGAGACAGAAATGTGATATAAATCCTGTGCTGATATTGTACTGCTCAGCAGAGTTCTCTAACCCAGTGTGCTCAGTGCCTGTGTTCTCACAGCTAGCAAAAACACTTTAAAAGCTGTTCATACTGGGAAGGAACGTGCATCTGTAAGTATCAGTCACTGGTGCACCCTGTCAGTCATGTTCCTGGTGTTTGTGTTTGCTGAGCTGCAGTTCACGCAAGGCCGAGGATGGGAGGAGGAAGCTCTCAGTTCACCCCACGTTGCCAGAACTGAGGCTGGTCTGATCCTTGTATTAAAAATAACCTGTGGTTATCTCCAGCTTGTGCCTGCCATCTCTAGGGTTTGTTTTGGAAGAAGGACTGTGAGTGTGCCAGCAGGGCTGCAGCCAAAGCACACTGTCAGTGCTTGCCATGGGAGCTGCCTGAAGTCTGGCAAATGTTGGAGCTCTCAACAGTGAGGAGCACAAGTATTGCAGCAACATCACACAGCTAAGGAGCATGGATCTCAGAAACCTAACCTCTTGGGTTTGGACTACTCCACTCCATGCACCTTTTCTGAAGGTGAGCACTGAAGGGTGAATGTTAAGCAGGGCCCATGGTTCATGAGTTCCATGGTGTGCATCTGCCTGGCCAGTACAAGCCCACAATGGGTCACTGGGCACCGTGGTGTGTGGCAGTGCAGCGTCAGTACCAGGCACTCAGCACAGGTAAAAATGTGACCATCTGAAATAAATTCCTTGACTTTGATGCACGCACTAGTAAATTACGCAGTTTTGCCTCTCTCTGGCAGAGGGGGATGACTGACCCATGTCAGCTTTTATATCCCTATATTATGTTTTACTTTTATTGTAGTTGAAACCCACAAATATCTGTTCACCCTTCCACTTCTCTCCCTAAACTTATGATATTCTGTCACGTTCTGGACTGTCCACCCATTGCCTGTAAACACCTTTACAAAAGAAGGTCCTGCCTCAGGGGGCATTTCTGTGCACTGTGAGGCATGTGTGGGTTGTAATGGAGCATGATGAGTAATGGGACTGTTTCTTGGCAGCTTCCACCAGCCAGGACCACCAGCTGAGCCTGGGCACCTCCAGCCCTCCTGGGCACCTCAGGGAAACCTGACTGACTGGTTCTGCCAATATTGCTGCTCTCTGGGAAAAAGCCCTTATGACAAAAACAATGTTTATTGTTTTATTCACAAAATCATACCAATCTTGAAAGATATTCCATGAGAGCATTTGGTTTTTAAATTAAAAAAATATTTAAAGAAAAATAAGAAATTTAATTTCAAACTATTTGTATGTTGTTGTGGCTTCTCATATTCCAGCCAAATGTAAGACTTCATATTGCTATTTCTATATTATTTATTGATCTCAGAATTACTACTGCATAATTCAATATTCTATTATAATGTAATAACGAAGTCTAAATATCTGAATAATTTACTGCTGACTTCAGTTATTTAAGAATTATTATAATCAGCTGCTGTTTTACATGGAATAAAACAACCTGCTTTACATAGCATAGTGTTTTCCAATACATAGAGACATCAAGGAAATTCTGTGAAAATTTGACTAACAAAATAAGAATGGCTTATTTACATTTTTTCTTTAAAATGTTGTTCAGCTATAATACACACGAAACATTTAATATAGAAAATAAAATAAATTATTCCACTCAGAACTAACCAGGAATTATCCATAATGATTTTTTTAAGTCTTGCACATTAATAAACCATCTCCAAGTTATTAAATATATAAAAATTTCATTAGAAGGTTAGAAGGCATGTACGTGTGTGTGTGTGTGTGCTTTTCAGAAGGAATACTTGCATTTGATATAATTTCAAGTTTTTCTGAGACACTCCTTACATTGAACAGACAATTTTAAGATTTTCTCTTCCAGGGAAACTTTGCAAATTATCCACAGTTACTCCAAGGTAGAGTAAATGCAGAGGTAATGTCCCAGGGCTCCCTGTGATGCCAAGTTTTGGGGCTCTGAAGTGTGCCCATGTGTGACCCTGGCTGCACAACTCATCATTAAGGACTATAAAGGCACTATTCCCTGGCAGTGGGGATGTGCACAGGGCAGAAGGGAGCCTTGCAGGGAGATCCTGCTTGTGCCACATGGCTGGGGGCTCTACACCTCAGCATGCTGTGGATGAGCCCCTGGGAGCTGAGCACCAAAAGGCACAAACTGCTCTGGTAACACCTTTGCTCCCGTTCTTGCAGCCCATCAGTGGCCGATGGATGAAGGTGGCACTGCCACCAAGAAAGCTGCTGGTTTCTCTTTCCAGGACACCTCCAGCTTGCTGGAGCTGCTCCTGTGCAAACTCCAGCTTGTGGCACCTGGGAGATTTCCAGGGTGTGTTTGCCCTATGGGTCTTTTCCAATGCTAAATAGGAGAAGTGCCCAGAATTTATTTACTTGCATTTAAAGCTGAACACCAATTTAAACAGCTAAATTAGAGAGTGAGGAGGGCTTGGCAGGTACACCCAAGAGATGGGGCTTTAAAGAAAATTGGGAAGACTCTAAGGTGTATTTTGATAATGAGCACAAAATGCAGATAAAAGCAAAACAGAAAGTGAATGCAGGACACCTACACTTGGCAGAAAAACAGACCCAGCAAAAACACAAATGCAGTTCACACCCATCTTTGGAGTCTGTTCTCTTAAAAAACCTATAGCTTATAAAAATTTCATTTAGTCAGTTCTAGAAGGCAAAGTTTGAAATATGATCCCTCTTCATCAAAATTAAGCTGTTTAATATTTGATTAAAAAAAATATACAGTGGCCAGCTTTAAGAAGTTTGCTTCTCTACAGCCATAATTAAGGATGATATTATTTTGACCTTGTATGTGCATGTGCAAGAGTGTGCTTGTTTATATGCCTTCAACATAGAAGTAGAAAGGAAAACACAGCTAACAGACTTACAATGCATTAGGGGCACTATATTTTGTGCACTAAACCCTGTGAAAATGTAAACATAAACAACATTGGTCAGACCTAAGTAATATAATAAATGGAAAAGAAGAAACAAGGTTGATCATGAAGTTGAGTTCAGAACACTCCACAGAGCAGGTCACTTCAGGAAAGGTTTGAAGTGATGCTGAGCCAAACTTCATGCTCTTCAACACATCTGGGAGGGAGGCTCTAGGAAACAGGAGTGAAAAGCAAAGATAAATTATGTAGCAATCCTTTTTGTTGTATGGAAGAAAAGAGAAAAATATCAGCAAGCTCACATTATTTGCAAGGTATTTAGTGTTTTAAGGAAAAGTATGAACCCCAGAAAAATGAAAGATGAAGCCATCTTTTCCCAAAATATGTTTTCAGTTTCTGTGAAGTAACTAATCACTTAGTGATTTTGTGTGCTGATGAAGAAACACTCGTAGTTTTGATATAAAATTATAAGAAACTCACATTTGATGGTTTGAAACAAACTGAGTTCTCATGACCAGATAATTCATAAAATCCATATTGAGTACACCTGAGATTTAATCAAAAGGCCTCTAATTCAGTTGTGCTTTCTTCATCTAGTGTCCCTGTCATATAATTCTCACTCCTCCACAGCCTCCCCCATCATCACCTCTCTGTCACCAGTAGCTTCAGCCAGTCTTGTTGAGTTTATTGTGACCTTGATGAACTTCCTTCTTCGATTTCATCGAAGAACTTTTAACATTGACATCCTGTGGCAATTGCTCTGTGCTCAAAATTAAACTCAACAAGAAGACATGTTACTCACATTTCTTCTTGAAATTCCTGAATATTTTCCAGCTGCAAAAGTAAATTAACAAAAATCCCAAACTGTAAGATGTTTATCTCCCAAGCAACTTTTCCAGGTGGAGGGGCAATTTGGAAGTAAAATATTCATGAAAATTTTAGGCATCCCTGCTATAAAAATACCATTGTGAGTGTACACTCTGCCGTAGTCAGATGGATTTTTCTGACTTAAAGCTCAGTCTTTAGATGACCTTAGATGACACGGGAGATGTTGTGTGCTCTGCCTCTTAACAGGAAGTTCTTAATACACAGTAGCACAGCAAAGTGAAGTGCAGATTTTACCAGCCTTTAATTACCCTGCTGACCACTGTGAACCCATTTGTATATTCCTTGTGATTATAAATTACACTGAAACTGAAGGCAGAAAAATCAAATTAGTAACATGTGAAAGCTTTGCAGAGATACAAAGGGCAAAGGGCTTATGAGGTTTAATTTATTTTGGGTAGTCTATGTTGCTTTGAAAAAATCCTGTGCAAATGATTCAGCAGAGTTATCTGAGGAAACCGGGCACCAGAAGAAGAGGTGTCGTGTTCAATCTTTGCAATTTATCTTCTGCCTGTCTCTGCTCTTCACTATATCCAGTCAAACAAATATAAAATGGACAGATGGAGACATTAAGTGAAATGGTAGTTTAGAGAGACCATGCAAGAAGACCAGAAGAGGGTTTGCCACAAGAATATGGCCTTAATGTTTTTCCCAAAGTGAGGTATCATGGTGCAGCAGGCAGTCAAAGAGCCTCCTTTTTGCAGGCTTGACATGCAAGTCAAGATGTTTCCGTTTTATCTAGGCTGTAATCCCATCCTTACATAGTCCATAATCCAGAGAAATTACATAATCCAGAGAAAAGTCACCCTTGGTGTCAGACAAAACATACCTTTAGTCAAAGTAACCACAGTTTCTGCATTACTGCTTTTTCTTTTACCATCCTTTTCTCCCATTCAGCCACAGACTTTAGTGCCCCACTTCCATTTGGCCTAGGCCAGCAATGTTTCCTCTGCAGAGGAGCTTAGTGCAGAGTTGAACCTATGGAGTGTCAGGAATCCCTTCCAGACCTATGACCTGGGAACTCTACCAGCTTTTGCCCGTGGGAGTGAAGAGCTCTGTAATGCACAAGAGAATGGTTTTGGTCAAGCTGCACAAGAGTTTGCAAAGAAGTCTTCATAACTTATGCCTGGAACCTGACACCAAAGAACTTCTGCTAGATTTCATTTGTGAAATTTGGGATTTAAAGAGATAGGCATGCTCTAAGGAAGAGCTAGCTCTATCAGATCATAGCAGAGGTTGAAAAGTTCAGCTGAAGTAAAGAGGTCTGCCTCTCTCATATCCACTTTGACCAGATCTTCATTGGTAAGGTATCTTTTGTGGATCACTTTAATTAAATGAGCTGTCACACAGAAACAGGCATATTTTTATGCAGCCAGGTTCCTAGTGTTAATATAGAGACAAGTATGTCAGAGAGAGCAAGCCACTGGTCTAAATTCAGCTATGAGATTGGGTGAGTTGTCTATAGGCAAGAGGTTAAAGCCAGCACAGTTCTTTGGAAAGATTGGCTCCTAAAATATCATATCTGAATTTTATGGTCTTCTTGAGCTACAAAAATCTGTCAGGCCCATTGCCAAGAGGAATTGGGTTGCACATGCTGCAGCTTTGGTTCCTTGGTGCTCTAGCAGGATGATCTACACACATGTACATTTCCAAATCTAGGACAGCCTTTTTATCTTTAAATGGCAGTGGGTGCCAAGGAATTTTCTCCCAGCAATTGTACACCCTCTGGATGAACATGCTGTATTCCATAGGGGTCAAACCTCTAGAAGGAAAATTCCTGATTAATAAAAGCCACAGCTAGCTCTCCTATCTCCTCTGCACAGCAGCCTGCAAAGGTGTTCCACCTAAGTGCTTGTTCTGCAAGAATCCAGACTCACAGCACTCTATGTGTAAGTTATTTTTATGTAATTTGAACACTAAACTCCTGGTGTGTTCAGGCAATTGGCTGAGGTACCTGACACAGCAGCAACACCTGCCTTGGGTCCCTCTGTGACAAGGAGAGAGCAGACCCACTCAGTGCTGATTAGGATCTTATTTGCAAATATCATCCCACTTACACAAGAAAAAAAAAGTGTAAATATGTGTTTCTGTGGGTGTTCAAAGAGGTAGATGCAAGTGTATTCACATCCTTACAGTTTTACAGAATAATTTGATCCTGTCTGAAAATGCAGGCTAAGGTATTTAAAAGCAAAGAGAATAATCTGTGGAGAGGAATACAGTATCCTGCTAAAAATGTTATATGTCTGGTCTGGGAATACTTATGTTCTAAGGAGACTATAAATGAATACTTGACCACTTTAGTGCTGTGATGACCCTCATGTGGTCTTGGGACATGCTGCCTGGTATCCTTTAGCTGCCACTCCACTGAAAATAACGGGAGCATGCATAACAGAGCCAGTCAGGAGCAAAGAATTGCCTCCAGGAATTACCAGACTGTCCTGCCTGACATAATGTGCTGATGATTTCAAAACAATGTAATTCTGCTCTCTTAGATGCAATAAATGCTACTTATTAATTCCAAATCAAAAGCACATGTAGGCTGAGTCCCATTTTAATACCTGGAATAGTACTGCTGTTTCTATACAAAACAAAAATCATTTTTTTAAGAAGGAGGGAAATATATTTCACTCAGTACATAAATCATTTTAGGGTAGTAATGTTGCATGACATAAAAAGTATTACCTATTACAAAATTTTAACCAATAAAAGTGCAAAGTTTACTATACCAATTCATTATATTTCTTGTTGGAAACTATTTGGACAATCCCTGCACATTTGCTTTGCCCTTGTGAGCATTACTAATTTTAGCACGAATGATCATTCATCTAAGAATTCATGCCTGAAATGAAATGATTCACCATTTGTTTTTCTCTTCCAATGAATGTTTGTTACCCAGTCAGGAGGGAAAGCACAGAGCTACTATGCAGCTCGTCACACAGCACAAATAGTGAGTAGGAGCAAGAAGCATTGAGCCAGTTCTGGAGGTTAACTCTATCAGTCCAAAGTAATTCAGATATAAATCCTTCTTTTTTCCTTTCAAGCTCCACCAGAGAATCATTCCCAACTAAGCACAATTCAATTCTTACCAAGAGCATCTCAGCTTTACTGCTGAGCTTACTGGTGCTAGTGGCAGGACAAGACATCCTGATGGCAGGATAAGCCTTTCCCTCCCCAGATTGTGCAGAAGCAAAGCCTGAGGGGGGCACTTCAGGCTGTCCTACCTGTGTTTCAGTGGCTCTGTACTTCCTTGACCGGTCAAGTGCCATTGGTGCTGGCTTGCATCTTACTTCCAACACCAAAGGAAAAACAGGAATTTCAAACACAGAAAAATATTAAAACCAAACCAGGGCTTTTAATGAAGGTCCAGGTGGGCATGATGAAGACTGAGTGTGTGCTGGGCTGTACTAAAACAAAGCACCACAGCCTGGTCTTTGTGTTCCCCAGCATTGCTCCAGCACTGTTTTCCATCAAAGAGTACCTGGGCTGACACCTGTCCCCCTACTCTTCATGGTTCAGTAAATCTGACAGTGACAGTGTCCCACTATCATGGGAGAATTCAGAAACCTGGATTCATAGCACCCTGTGTAATGTGTTGTATCACCCTCTAGCTTCAACACTATGAGAACAAGTGCAAAGCAGAGGTCAGTCTGCAGCCATCAAATTGGAGTGGTTGGGAAAAATGTGTTTATAAACTCATCTCAAATCAGTTGAGTTCTGATTCCTACAGCATTTGCTATGAAGGTCATTTTCTCTATCTGATATACTCAGCTTACCCTTTTCCCCTAGAATAAAATAATCTGTTTGGACCCTGTTGAGCAAACAAACTGTGCATGCATGTCTTCTATAGACCAAAATGGCTCTGGATTCTAAAGTCCCTAATTTTGGAGAAAAGGAATGTTTGTGTGTTGAATGAGAAATAAAAAAACACGAGGACTGAATTATTCAGGACTTATTTTCAGTATTGGACTCATTGTTAATTCCACTACTGCCCCCCCCCCCCCCCCAAAAAAAACAATTAATGAAGAAAGGCAAGATATAGCTCATGCTGTGGTTGACACTGATCAGTCGCCCTGATCTTGGCTGAAGCTTCACATGTCATGTAAATAATGATATACTCAAATAAATGGCCTTTGTCACTGTGGCTCACAAGAATTGGGCTTGCTTTCAACACAGCCAGTTCTACTCTTTTGGAGCTGTGTCTGGGGTGGTTACGGATTCTCAAGTTCCTCTGCTGCCACACGAGGTTGCTGCATAAGTGCTCCCTTGTGCCTTACTGCTAAGCGGGTGGTGATGCTCAGGTATCCTCTTCCTACACTGAGTATCCCTGCCCAGGACCTCCTGGTTACTCTCCCTACTCCTCTGTTGTGCACCTTTCCCTTCTGCTTCAACTCCATGAAGAGAAGGTCTAAAAAACCATTTCTCTTTTATGTTAAGGCGAATATCCTGTGATTGGTCTTTAAGGCACTTTGCAAAGGGCAGAGATCATCAAAAGACTGTGCTAACTAAATTTCTATAGTGTTGGGCTTTACTTTGCTAGAGATTTCCTAGGCTTGTAAGCACATTTTACTCCCACATGCTGATCAGTTCTGCTCAGCCAATTTCTCTCCTTGGTGCTTTCATCTTACTTTTTTGGTTCATGGTTGAGTTATACATGCTTTGAATAATTTGTGGGCTAATCATTAGCCTTCTCTGCAAAAGGGGCATTTCTGCTAACTATCCCTCTCCCTTTTTTTCAATACCATGCACTTCTAACTACATCTCCTGCCAAAGGTGATTAGAGTTTTTGTGTCATGCCTTGGAGAGAGCAGTTCAGAGCACAGTGGATTACACTGCATGGCACACACTGCACAGCATTTTCACCACTGCACTAGTGCTGTTCATTTGCATTCATAAATTTGACATCAGTAAGATTCTCTCTACGTTTCATTGTCTTACATAAGTAGGCCTTAGTGGGAACCACTACAATGAATCTAAAATGAAGATGGCAAGTAACAGGCTCAATCATTTGGAAAGTACAACTCATTAAAGAGAGCAGAGCACTCATATTACTTTTAGTCCATCTTTACTGCTTCCAGAAGGACAGTTTTCATGGGCAGGTGGTCAGCTTTTCCAGCTGTTGAGATACTTTTGGAAGAACTGTCATTCAAGATGAAGCTGTGTGTCACTGGGCACAGACACTGACCTCTGCAGGAAGAGGGTGGTTTGGCTCAAGGACTGGTTCCTGCCAGCCAGGAGGCTGCTAGGAGGCTAGTTCTGTGACATCCCTCGTTGAACCTCATTGCTCAATCTAATGATCCCTTTCAAGTCCAGGAATTACATTGGCGTGCAGGACAGGAGGATCAGAGCCTAGCAAGGCCTGGTATTTTGAACCCAGACAAAACAACAACTAATTTATATGCTAATCATTACCATGTCATTAACATCCCCATTTCCTAACAAATTGATTGTGATGCCCTGGCTGGCATCAAGAAGCACCTTACACCACAGAAGATTGCCAGAAGTCCTTGAATTTGAGCTGCAATGCCAAAATCCAGTCTAGCATGACAGTGTTCTCATCACAGCTTGTGAATGGAGGGAAAGCCAGTTCTAGGAGTTGCCTTTACTATCTCAAAACAGGCATCAGCACTATGTGAAATCCCACCTACAATCACATTGCTACCCCAGGCATAGAGAGAGTTTTCCTAGAAGTCCTGTGTCACATCTGCCAATCTCATGCAGTGTTCTGGGTGCTAGAAAGTGCCTTGAATAGCACTAGGTACTTGTGTACAGCTGAACCTACTTCTGGTGGGCAGCCAGCTGAACCAGGCTGACTTTGTGCTAGTGGAAGGAGTTAGATATATGAGCAGAGGTTTCTAGTTCTGCTGTATAAACCCCAGTCCCCACATGGCAGAGGGCACAGATCCTGAAGATCCTCTGTCAGAGCCACTGGGCCTGTTGGGAGGATGCTGCACCTTGTGCATTCCAGATGATAACTCCTTCCTGCAACCAAACCATCCATCTTTGCTAGGTGGGAAGACAGCCTGGATGCACAGTGCTCAGACAGACTCCTACATACACCCACAAGCAGGTTCCTTTATTTGGAGTTGAATTCCATTCCCAGTTTACCAGAGGCAAGTTTTTTTTAAGTGTTTCCAAACATTAATGCATTTGATCTACTTCTCAGATTGAGCCAAATTAGCATGGGACACAAGAGGCTCTGCAAGGAGGTGTGCCTTTAGACATCTAGTTAGCCATTTTGTTAGCCATTGTTAAATATATCAGTATGTAATTGAAAATTGCAACTTTATGGGGGCAAGGTACAAAATCTCACCTGCCTGACTGTAATCATTAACTGTTTTATTGTTCTTTGTCATCTTTGTTTTTTCTCTGGAAGTAATTGGCATTTTTCCTGTTAGAAGCAATCACAAACTAGATTTAGACTGAAATAACATATTGGTAATTGATTGAAGTCATAACTGTTTTTTTTTTTTTAGCTATTCTTTCATTCCACTGTAATATGAAATTGAAGAAAAGCATCCAGCCCAACTAGATTAAGCTCCCACAATCAGCATTAAATGGCCTTAGTAGATGCCAACACCAAAAAATCTGATTCCAGCCCCTAATGCCCTTTTGTTCCTGCAGCAGTGTCCCTTTAGCTGTGGGATGAGTTGAGTCAGGAAATTATGATCTGAAAAGGAGTTTTGCTGTGTTTTATACGTGGTTAGTTTTCAAACCAGATGTGGCTCATCCAGGCACTTCACAGAACTTAATGCTGGCACATGTAAAACATGGGAAGAAGTGAATAGAAATTAAGTCTATTATGATACCGCAATCTAGAAAAGTGTCTAGCAAATTTTGAATTTATGGTCTGGGGAAATTAATGCATCTTGCAACACTTGGACTAGGTAAAAACTATTAATAGCTTAAATGCTAAAGTCTTTGTTTTCTCTGTAAAGCAGCAGTAACTGATCAGCAATCACTCTTGCGTGCTGATCTTGCAAGCCTAACAGTCTTTTTCCCACTGCTGAGTGAGTCCCAGATGGTTCATAGAGCTATTTGTCCTACATACTTATAAGGATCCATTATCTGGATAGCTGACTTGTGCAGCAAAAGATTTTGCAACCCAGAATATTTCCTCTCAGTGCTCTGTGCTATGGTTTTCAGGCATGCACGCAATATTTAAATTTATATATTTATTATTTATTATGGAGTCATTCCTTTGAAAAATACTCCATTGCATAAAGAAAAAAAGAGTACATTTAATGCTGCAATCAGAATATAGTGAGGATTTGAGGACTGAGATCATTCCACTGCCACAGGGCCAGAAATTTTGCAGTTGAGATTGTCATAACCCAAACACCTGCCTAGTTTATTTCTGAATATTCATGCCAGTGATGCTGATCTTGTAGATCTAAAAAGCAGGCTGCAGACCTGATGAAAAAATGCAGAGTGTCTGATGGTTTGTAGGGCAGGGAGAGGTTGCAGGAAAAGCTTATGCTTGAGCTGAGGAAAAAGTAGAGCTTTTTTATTTTGCAAGTAGTCCAGCAGTTTATATAGCTGATAGCCTTGTCTTACAGTTTTTTTTTGGAAATACCAGTGGAATTGTAGGATAAGTTTTGCTAAGGCAGGAGCAACAGCCCTCTTTAAGGAATACTCCTGTAAAGTCACAAGTTGCCAGTTTTATCTCCCAACACGGTGGTGGGTAGAACCTGTAACTGCACAGCAGGATGGCAGCAAGGCCAGAAATGTCCTCCTACAGCAAGTCAGCTCACCTCACCCCACATCCCCTCCCTTCGTTCCCCCTAAGCTAGCAGGCAGGCTGAACTACCCTGCACGGGGCAGTGTTTCCTGGCAGACCTCTCTGCCCCGCATGTGAGCAGAACAAAGGCAGGTGACTGTCAGCTGCTTACACAGCTCCCCTCCAAGGGTTCCCCATTCTCAAAATACACCTTAGATTTGATTTTTCTCGTGCTGGCTCATGAGGAATTTGAAACTGGGAGGGATCTGTAAAGGACGGATAGCACATGTGACCAGATTCCTTTTTACCCAAGGTTACATACAAGCCCAGCCAGAGCATTTCTGCCTGCTAGCACAGGACTGGATGCCCCCCTTGGCATGACAGGGCCTCACAGGGAATGGCCCCAGTGTGCACTAACAGCAGCTTTACTTGGCTGCAATTGGCTCGCACATTTGACCTGGCTGGAGAAGGGCACAGATGTGGCTGTAAACAACACATCCATGGAACGTAGAATCCATGGCAAAAGCATCATATTTATGCCCAACATCTGCAGAGCACCTATAGGAAAGCACGTGTGTTATAGTAGCAAAAAATGTTGTAAACAGCCTCCATCCAGGATAAATAAACAAGGTGGCATTGCTGGCATTAAGCCTGGTTCCTGTGTTGCCCTACTACTTGCAGAAATGTTTTCATCTTGGCAAAGGGGATTCAGACATCATTTGGAAATGCAACACAGTCAGTTTTCACTGCCTCAATCACACAGAAACCTCCAACACCCCATGCAAACGTTTAGAAAGAGGCACCACGACCCCTCTTCATGTGTGTAAGTCACGGGCCTAGCCAACACAAGAACATTATAAGGAAAACATGTCACTGCAGCAGGTGCAACAACTGCTTAACAATGGATTTTTCATCTCCTTTGCTGAGCAAATTCACTGTTTGCTGAACTTCATACTGTCTTTCAAAGTCAGTATATGAAACTGGCAAGTTTTCTGCCTTGTCACACCTTGGAATTACACCGAAACACTGAACTCCCTCAAATCCGTTTAAACTCCCTATTAGCATAGTACTACTGCTTAGACTGGTTTGGGGATTTTTAGAAAAAGATATAAAAACACAAAAGCAACAATGAAATATGCTTTGCCATCTCCAGCAGTTTAACAATCACTTGATACCTGCCTTCATAAATCAGCTTACAGCCCTGGCAAGATGAATTTCTTTAAAATACCCTTTTATTACTTCACAGGGCACTAGCTTTTTGCTATTGCAAACTCGAACCAAGCCTTCCATGCTTCCTGGAACAGTTTGTACTCCATCTTCTATTCTACTTCCAAAACAGAGACTTGTTTTAAAAACACCCTGCTGGTTCAGACTGCAGCTCCTGGGCAAGCATGTAGAGGACAAAAGGTGAGAAGTAGCTGAGCAAAAATGAGGATAGCAGTAGGATCTAATTTCTAAGGTGGAAGGAAGCCATGATGTTCAGAAGCCCTAGGCTAAGAGGAGGGAGTAGTCCTTCAGAAAATTCCTTAGTGATAGGGTTGGTTTGCACAAAACACATCAGGAGTGAGGCGTGCTTTGGCTAACAAGGTATGGATAGGGTCCCAGACCATCAATCGGGTGCTTTCTTCAATCAGCACAAGAAGTGGATTAGGAGCAGTACTGAGCCTTTTTGTGACACATTCAGATGGCTCACTGGAACCTGGTCCTGCTGCAGCCATTCAAAATTAATCTCTTTTATCCAACTCCTCCACTCTCCCTCTTGGGCCATACTGCAAAAAGACTAGTTCAGCACATTCAAGAAGACCAGCCCAGCTCTATTGTTTGCAGAGAGTTAATTTCCCTTGATTATCCTTTGATTTGACTTTTAAATACCCTAGTAGCAACCTGCCTGTTGAGGCACAATGGAGTCAACAGCAACTGTAGTTAACATCAGGACATTTTTGGCCTTGCTGCTGTGGAGCAGGCTACTAGCAAGAGCTTAGCTTCAGGTGGCAGTGTGCATTTGACATGCACAGATTTTTTATTTTTCTTTTCTTGATTGAGGACTGGAAGACTAGAATATCTACATTTAGTCATCTTCATGTCACCTATGGTCCCCGCAATGGAAATCTTATCAGTGCAGTCACCATGGCCATGGCATTAGGAGTCTAGTTCTTGGCAAACCAAATTATTTCCTAGAATCCCTTGACTGTATTGGGAAATTAAATAACCTTGGACATGGTGCCAAACTGGATGCTTCAGGATGTTATTTCAGGTCTTGATACGCTGTACTGGGAGGTCCTGTGTTGCATCTACCACCTCCTTGTAGGTGTCTCAGATTTCCTGTAGCATCTCAAGCAACATGAGAAGTCTCCGTGGAGGCAACTGAATCACCCATTGAGCTCAGGTGTTGACATCTCTGTGCAAACACTTCAGTGTAGGTACTCCAGCTCTGAGCTGAATCCTACATAAGGCAGCTGTGTGACAGGTATCACAGCCAGTCTTCACAAGAAGGCATTGCTGCACCACCTCATGCTGGTGTATGGTGAGAGAGCCATGCCCCACAGCACTACATTCAGCCTGCAGCTCAGCATTTTTGTCCCTGCATCCTTTCTGCTCAACAGGGAAGTTTTCCTGTTCTGTCTGAGAATCATGCCCATGGAGTTCTGGGCCTTTCTACTGGTCCAGGTGAGTGGGGTTTGTTGTAGATGACCCCAGACTAGCATTGCATACTGGGCTGATTTGGTCTTTAGTGGTGTTCATATCGATGACGCTATTAAGTGTTGTGACCTGTGGTAGGAAATGGAAACATTTGTCCTGTACTTGACAATCATCTCACTGCTGATACTGCAACTCTGTGCTTTGACTGTTTTACCAAAAATGCTTGGGCCCCTACCACACTCCCCCGGTCCCCTCCCTTCCTCCTGCAGCTCTGCAGGAGTTGTGCTGACAGCATTTTCTGAAAATGTCTACACCCAGCATTCCCCCCAGAGGGGAATTTCCCAAGACAAAGAAGAAACTACAGTAGGAGGATCTGCTCGGGGATGGTCAGAAGAAAGGTATAATTCTTGGGTTCTCCTCTCACTCTACTTAATCACACTGTTTCATTCAATGAAATATTAGGAAAAAGGTGTTGCAGTCAGAATATTTTAGAAGAAAAATAAAAGGTCAAGAATATAAGGAGATGGCCAATTTAGAATAAGGAAGCTGTTGAATAATTGCATTCCTGAAAGATTTCAGCTAAATGCTAGGTAAAACTCCAGCACCAAGGAGTGGGTGTAAACATGTTTGGGATTGGTGAGTTTGAGTCAAGTCACCATCTTTTTTAGCACATATAATATAACAGTCGTTTTACTAACTTTTGTTGGTAACACCTTGGGGTTCAAAGTTGTATTTCTGATTAGATGGAGAAAGAGACCGATAATGAGACTGATAATCTTAATGCACAAGACTGAGCAATCACTTAAGTTTGATTCCCCTTGCCAGGTGAGTAAATGCATCACTGCCTTAATAAACACTTTCTCTCTTTTCCCTGAATTTTTTTTCTAAAAAATTTCAACAGCCTTTTGACCATCAGTGTCACTAAAACAACATCTGTTAACATCTCAAAATGTTTTGCAAGGTAGAATTCATATTTCCAGCTAGTCCAACTAACAGCCAAATGTGTCAGTCTTCTTAGGACACCTGTTCAACTCCCATTCCACAAAGCCTATGAGAGATTAAAATAAAAGCATGCACTGAAGAAATTACCATAGAGAATATCAATATAGGTTCTTAAAACAGATCTGTGTGACTGAGAGTGACTTAACATTGTCATCCTTTTTTTTTGGAAATGTCTAAAACTGACCTTCATCAAGCAGCTTCCCAGTGGTGGTTTTGGGCAGACAATCCAAAATAATCTCTTCAAGATATTCAAGTATGAGATATACCAGGCTTGGGAGTCAGAAAGTATCCACTGTAGCACACAAGTTGTTAGCAAGCAAACTCACGGGGATCTTGCTGATCCTAGGAAGAAAGTGCCATTGATGGGAGCTGGGTATTGAACATCCAGGCACCAGAGACTGGTGCCCTTAGCACTCAAAGTCATCCCACCACCACCACGCTCATTTTTAAAGAGTTCAAAGATACACTTGACTATGCATCTTTCCTCATTAACTTTGTAGGTTGTATTTTCTCTTCCTAAAGAAATAAAATGAGAAAGCATGCACAACAAAAGCAGGAGGTTTAAGATAACAAAAACTAGTATAATTATTAAGCCAGTTACTTGTAGTTTCATTATCTGACAAATCTCTTTTCCCAGAGTGGTAATCCTGATTTAGGAAGTGCTGTGACTGGGTTGATATGGATTTTGAAGACCACTGGAGACCAAGTCTGACTCTTACAAACACAGTGATTTTTTCAGAGAATACAACAGCTTTATCTATTATCAAAACAACAGAGCTTTGTTAAAATTTAACCAAGTTTCTCAGCTTACAAGGAAATTGCATTTACTGCAACTGAGAAAGTTTGATCCAACACTCCTATCTTGCCTTAGGTCAGCTCTTGCCTAAGAAGAGCTGAATGGCACATCTCTGCAGAACCCAGGTCATGGAGGATCTACTGACAGGAAATTAACCACCGGTTTAATGCAAGCTTGTCAGTGGAGGTAGGCAGGTAAGTAGAATATTGTGACTGATGGTCACAATGGCTGGTGATAGACTGGGAAGACCCAACATTGACACGTGACATCCGGCCGTTATCCATCATAGCTCTGACTGCTGTCTTCTGATTACTCGGGGGCTGAATTATTGAGCAGACCTAATTCATGGCAAGCTGCCACTTGTGTCCCTGGGAAGGGCAAATATAATAAGAAACAAATGCCTCAACTACAATTTTGTACTGTCTCCAAGTCTCTCCCATTGTGCTTCCCTGCGGGGTAAGAGAAAAGGCAGAGGGGAGATTTAACTGCATGGCAAATGGCTTTGCATGGCAGTGACAGGTATTCAGAGGCAGTAAGACTTCCTGTCATCAAAGAACCAGTACCAAAAAAAGGTTAAGCCTGTGGAAAGGCAGCACCTTTGAAAAGAAGATGACGTACTTAAAAATTTGGCAGGATCAAACCCTCTATTATAGTCCTCTCTTTACGTCCCAAAGCCCTCAGACAATGAACATGAACTTCTGGGACTATAACTAAATGCAAAATCATCTGCAAAAGCATACTGCAGTCATATAATTTATTGGCATGTGCGTCATAAATGGCACATGGCCCATTTATGTTCATAGTCCACCTTCTCTGCCAAAGAGAGCCAGAATTTTTGATTTTCAGTCCAAAGGTACTCCTGACATTTAAACATTCATTTTCACTACAAAATCAAAAAGTAAAGTTCAGGCTTTCAAGGTGTCCCTCATAGAAGATCATGGTTTGAGAGCAACACAAGGTGTAGGAGGCAATCCTGGGAAATGGAGCTGCCTGTGGGACACAAAGCAGCACTTGCTTCCAGCTACAAGCGCATGTCTGGCACTGCCACTATGCCAGGGACCCTGAGGAGAATGGAACTGCAATCTCAGTGCCAGGGAGGGAAGCACAGCCATGCTGCATCATCCCACAGTCTAACTGCTGCCCTTGGGGTATTTTCCAGTTAAATGAATCAAGCATGATTAGGAGTAAATGTGATTTATATTCACCTGATGTTTTAAGAGAGGGTGAGGTAAAACTCTCTTTATCAAATTTGTGTAAGTTACCTACCAATGGGGTGATACTGTCTCTGAGTCAGCACTGAAAGAAGTATTTATCTCTATTATTTCTTGCTATAAAATTGTCTCCATTGTGGTTCCTTTTCATAAGAAGTGCCTATAAATTTGCTTTGCATAAGAAAGGAAGCAATAGCAAAACCAGCAACAGACTAGGAAGTAATACTTTTGTATCAAAAAAAGATTCTAGTGCAAAAAACCCTTTCCTTCTATTCAGAGATGCTTCCAATTATCTTCAAAAATGAGATTCCTGAATGGTGCAAACTCTGCCCTCAACAATATTGATACAGTGCCAATAAAGTCAATGAGATTACACGTGTTTGAATGATGGCAGAATACAGTCCTGCCTGTGTATTGCATTTAATTCAAAAGGATAAAAAGTGTATAAATAAATGCAGCCTCTGTGAGTATCAGTATTTTTACTGAATGGTTGTATATGGTTTTAAATAAGTTCATATAAAAGTGGATTTCTGGCTTTTTCCCTCAAGTGGACTTTCACACTTCATAAATTTGCCTGTCCCAGGCCTTATGTTCCAGGCCTCAACCTGTAACTTCAGAAAAATACATGAAGAAAACTCCTGTGAAATTTCAGTGATGCAACTGTCACATTAACTCTGTATATGTTTCTATTTTGGGAAGAAAAGCTTATTGTATTTTGATTAATTGTCTTCGACAGACTAATCTAGCAGCATGAATAGATTCTATTACAGACTATTAACTCCGTACCAGTCCTGGGGTTGAGAGTGTTTCCAGGAAGCAGGTCTCCTTTTGATCCTACCAGACCTTAATGATACTGTTTGTATTAACATTAGCAGTGGCATTTTTAAAAATTCAATCTTAATTGAATCCTCATTTCTTCATTATTTCCTATATACTGTGCTTTTCCCTGAGAAACATGACTCATGCCAACAAGTGCCTAGGGAAATATCTCCACCTTGTAAGCTGCAAAATACATTCTACCATCTGGTTAATTTATAGCAGCAATTTGGAAGTCTGCTGAGCTGGACACAGCTAGCTGGCAATGGATGCATTGTTGTTAAATATGAGCAGCATGTGACAGTAATATCAAAATAATTTTTGAGACAAAATGCATGCAAATTGCAATAAACTATAAAAAGAAATGAAAGGAAATGGTGCTCTGTATATTTGCAGAAGTTAATTTCTGTGGTTGTTTTATACACATTAATTGATTATTCCTAATTTTATTAGGTGATTAAAGCAGAGATGGCACAAGTAGATATGCCTGACTATTGAATGTAGCAGGGCTGAAGTCCTTGGCTTGGAGTTGACCAGAGGGGTAGGATAACCCTGATAACAACTTCAAGGAGATGAGGCTGATTGTTGAAGTCACAGGTGTCATTTTGTGAGGCTGCTAACTCACACGAAAACCACAAACTGTCAGGTCTGTGCCAGGCTTCACCTTGCATAATCCTGTGCAAAGGCTGGGTCTCTGCAAAGTGCTGGCTGGGGTTTTCTAACACACACTCCCAGCTGGGGAATATAGAGATTGTGACATATAGGAAGGAGAGAGTTTTTGCAGATGGATCTGACAAAAAATGAACATCACTTTAATTAGAATTTTCTATAGGAAACATTAACTTTTGTTGAAAACTCCATTCAAAATGGTAAAAAGCTATTTGGTTTTTTTAGCAGCTGGTAACGACTCTTCCTCACCAAAAACTGCTAAAAATTTGGGGGCTTTCTAGCATCACCGTTTCAAGGAAAACCAGCAATGTTCAAAGAAAAGATGTATTTTTTTGAAGATTTCATTTAAATAAAGTTCCAGTTTATCTTCAAAAAATAATGCTTTTGCAGGAAATTTTTTGGTCTGCCCTTTGCAAAGAAAGAATTTCACTGGAAGTTTTCAGAGTAAATTCCCCCAAGTCATTTATAGCAAACCCCTACAAAATATTTTTAGGAACTAGAAACCCTATAAAAATCACTCCAAGTCATTCTTTAAATATTTGTAAGGTTTCCTGTGTGTCATCCTTTTGAAAGCCCTACCAAGAGCACCACAAAATTGTGATAAGGGCTGCACATCTGACAGCCCAAGCCTAAACAGTCCAAAACACAAAACCAGTCTAAAACCTTCAAACCAGAGTGGGTACCAGCGTGGAGATGGGCTCTGTTGGATGCAGTTTTCTTCAGTGCTGGTTGTAGGAGACTGGGTGGTCTTCAAGACAGGTGTTGCTTTTTAATTTACAGGAATCCATAGCACATACTCAGAGGAGAGATATGTTTTCCTTTCAGAGCTACCATGTCCAGTTACTATACATCACTGGTTTTCCAGCTGTTCCCCAGCACATACAATCCCCAAAATTTGCCTGAACACAGTATCCTCTGTGCACACTAAACAAAGCCAGCCAGGGGGAGAAATCTCAAATTAAATGCTGCACATTCTACAAACTCTAACTTCACGGCCCCCTGCCCTGTGCTACTGCAGCACTGGGGTGACCATGAGAAGAACAGTCCGAGTGCCTTAGGTGTTCAGACTCATGGATTTCCATGTCCAGTTCATCCTGTTCACATGCAAAGTGTGGGTTTGTCCCCATTATTTGGGCTGCCTAGCCCACAGGCAATTTTCAGATGTTTGCATTCACAAACATAGATTTTACCCAAACCTGGGCCAGTTAGTGCTATTGCAGTCTGCCTTGTGTTTGATGGCCTCTTGCTCACCCTCAGCAGCTCTGGGCAGATGTGTTTGAGAAGGTATGAAATGGTTTGGGGTGAAGACAAGGACAAGAAAACCCAGCTCACTTCCTCTGGCTGTTTGAGGTAAATATCATGGTTGCTTAAGATGTGCCAGTATACCAGTCTGCAGACAGAGAAGACTTTTTTTATGTTATTAATAACAAAAAAATATTTATCATCACCAGTATTTATTGACTAAACATAAGTTGACCATCAGTAGTCCAAGCTTCAGCTCCTCAGAGATGTGTATGAGTTGCAATGCCTAAGGGTCACTTGGGTGCATTTTGCCTAGGATGTCCCTCACCAACCCTTCATTCCTGATGTCCCCTTTTTTTAAAGGAGTTATTTCCTCCTAATCTGTATCCAAAAGTCAATTATGATCTTCTCACACAACGCCTGGCTGCATGTACTGGGGAGCTGAGAAAACAACACATTCCCCATTCTCCCCATTCAGGTAGTGTACATAGAGCCTGTCCTGGTCCCTACACAAATCTCTTATGGAGAAATGTGGTTTATTTGCACTGAGTGTCAGGTGTGGTGACAATTTTGAGCTCAGACAAGCACAGCGAGGACACAGAGAGGATAAGTAACAGCCTGCAATGGGCCCTGGAATGGAGGGTGGAACTCTTTGCCCAAAGCCTCAAGTTCTCTCTTTTGGCTTCTTGCAGCACACAGAACTCACTACATTCCACCAGGAACAATTACAGTCATGAGAAAAAAGCACAGAACAAAATGCTGATATGGCTTGTTGAAATTTAGGGAAGCCTCAATTACAGAGTGCTGTATTTTTGACATCATTGTAATTTTAAAATTAAAGACTCTTTTCCACCATTAAGTATGTCAGGCATAGCTCCTGCTCTATTCCTAGATTCACTTTCCTAGGGAAACAAAGCTTACATCTATCCCATTGGTCAGTTTTTCATTTTTGTTCTCATAGTAATTTTAGCACTCATGGTCAATTTTGTCCAGATTTAAAGGGAAGGCAGGACCTTTTTGAAACACAGGGGCTTGGAAGAGAAGAGAAATTCTATTAGGCCCCCCTATAGAGGAGCTGGGTATCAGGGAGAGCCATGCTGGCCACCAGTAGTGCTGCTGGTGTGAAATGGCTCAGGGTATTTCTTATCCCACATCCAGCTTGCTTGGTAGGTACCTCACAGCCTGGTAAGCATTTCAGTCTTCTCCCAGTCCAGCCCTGTAATGTGATCAGTCGTAAAGGTGGCCTGGTTAGAAGAGGAAAATTACTGAAGAGAAGAAATTATGTGCTGAAAAGTACTGACAGAGAAAGGACAGCCAGCCTGGGACTGCTGAAGAATGGGATCCCCTCTAAGGATGGGGCTTGTAAACTAGAAGCATATTTGAAAAGTGCAGCTAGGGTGCCCAGGCACTGAAGACATCCTGAAATATTGTAAATAAGTAGAAAAAATGAGGCACTGTAAGACCAATTTATCACCTGAGAAAAACAGTCTGTGGAAACACTCTGAAAAACAGTCTGGGAAAATAAAATTGCTCTGAAAGAACAGAAAACATCATAATGTACTGGCTGCTACAGGTGAAACCAGACATTAACAGCATCTATTGACTGCATAAAGTAGAATGTCCTATGCCCTCTTATGTCCATATGTTATTAAAAATACGTGCTTATTTTATCCAAAACTGAGGTCCTGTGTCACCCAGAGCTTTCCAGTTGAACCCCACACAAACTTTCTACAGGACCTTGGACTGTCACCACAGATGTCTTGCTGACCCCTGGCTGACTCCAGGAAGTTAATATCTCTGTTATCCTTTCAGTTCAGTCTGTTATCCCCTCTTTTGGGGATAGCTGGGTGTGTAGTCCCCATCTCTGATTGGTTTGCCCCTCCCCGTTTGACATTTCCTTCTGAAATGTAATTTGCTTCCTATTGATGTTATATATACTCATCGTTTTCTAGTGACGAGTTGTGGCAATAGGAATACCGAACTACTTGGTTGTGCTTGTTATTGATTGTACTATACTACTAATTCACGCCATCATGAGCTTTAGACTGTAATTGATGGATGCTAGTAATACGTAATAGCTTGAGACATATATAAATATATGTATAGTCATTCATATTTGCTTTATTAATCATAGGCATATTGATGATTTTTGTGGTATTTGTGGTAATCTGTAACTAAGTAGAAAGGAGGAAAAGGCTCCTATGTTCTCGAGTACTGTGAAATTCTATGACACTGTGGTCATGCTCTCTAGACTAACCCTTAGGTCATGACACCTCATCAGGACCCCATGTTGTCTCACCGCAGGGGCGAGCGACTGTCCAGCAGGTGATGTTTTTCTAAAGGCAAAAGCACAGTGCCCGCTGAGGCAGAGGGAAATTTCTATCTCTTATTCTTTTTAAATCACTTTTTTAAGCGATAGCAGTGGAGGGTGTAGATTAAAGCAAACTCTGTGATATGCTGCAGGTGATGAATCATCCTCTGAAATACACCTGCTTGGGAGCACTGCTGGACACACAATGATTGAATTCCCTTTGGGTGCTGTCGAAATCAGTCAATTGATAACAACAGTCATTTTTGCCCTAGGCTTTCATTGCAGCTTCCTGACATTATGAGTAGCTGGGGAGCTTTGCCCCTGAAAACCCAAAGCAGAGGCACCGGATTGCTGCTCACGGGAGACCAGTGTGCTCCATGCAGAAACACATGTGAGCCAGGCTCTGCTCTCAGTGCCTGCTTTTCAGATCGCCTCTTTCAGCACTGCTATGGAAATGCCATAAGCCAGAGCAATCTTGTGTGGGTTTTCTTCTCTGTGCTCTGCTCTTTTATGAATCTTGCTAGTTGGCAGAAGTAGTGTGTAAATATTAAAGCCAATGACATGGCAAGAAGGTTGTTTTCCCCCCATATTGCTCTATTAATATGATTTTCACAGGAAATCAGAAATCTTTCTTGCATGATCACAGGCTCAAATAGAAAAAATGCTATATGTGTAGAAGGGCAAAGCTGCCTGAAAGAAAAAATATTCTTAGTTCCTCTAACCTGGGAGCTTGATTTTAAGAGTTAATTAGTGACTGGCCAAGTTGGGCTAATTTTAGAAAGCTGCTAACATATAACCTTCCAGCAAAGAGCGTTCCTGAATGAATTGGCTTTGGAGAAATGAATCAGGCTCTCAAATGACTACACATGTGAACTTGCTAACCTACATGAAACTGCCCATAAGATGGTCTGTAGTGGGATCATCAAGGCAAGATGCATCCTGATGTAAAGCAAAGTGATGGAGTCCTGTGCTGTTGGAGGTCTTTATGCCTTGGACTGCATGATGGAGATACAGTGGCTGCTGAAGAGCCAATAGCTCTGTCCTCTCTTGGGCTTGTGCCCAGAAGGGCAGTGGAGGCCCAGCACTGGCGCTGTGGCACAAGGGGATGAAAACCCTGTCCCTTTGTGGCATCACACTGAAGAGAACTCGATTTCACAGCACCTCCTGACCATGATCCATCTACAACTTCCAAGGATGCATTGCAGCACAGTTAGTTGTGAGTGGGACAGAAGAGCAGCTTGGAGGGGCAGTGTCTGACACTGGAGTGACTGCTGCAGCACATGAAGCCTTGGAAACCTCCAACAGGGACCTTGAATCTGATCAGAAAGATCTGAACTCACGCTTCAACAGAAATAGGACTTCAGCAGGGGAGCATAGAGGGGAAACCAGCTCTGTGTTATCATTTCCAGAGGCTGAAGAGAAGCTGCAAGGATCTATGCCAGGCTTTCACCTCAGCTCTCTCTAGCCTCTTCCCACCTTTTCTCCTTTCCTCCACCATCCTTTCTGTTCTTTCCAACCACGTGGTTTGAAATAGCAATGTTGCTTTCTCTTGCATTTTTGATAGACTTTTATGTACATTTAAATCAATATAAATTAAATCTATCTCTATACATCAATGCATATTGATAATACAATAATGGCAGTATAAGATATGCATGGTAGATGCTATATGTATGTTAAATATACAACATACTGATATCTATTACATATCAATATATATATTCTAGGTGTATATATATGTGTGTGCACTTATTTTTTTATATATACTTAATTTTTTAAGGCCCACAGCTTTACTAGCTTTGCTTGGAAAGCTTAACAAAACAGATAATTCTTTCCACCATTGGTTTAATTGGAATTTATTAACAGTGATTACTACTGGTAAGTTAAATAAGAGGCTGATTTAACTAGGGCAGGCCTCCCATTAGATTTTTACTTGCATTTTCTACCCTGTTAAGCACTGCAGCTGCAGTTAAATCAATTGGCACCATCTGTCAGGATGCTTATTTTCAGTTGCCTATCAGTGGAACCTCATCTCAGCTAATGTTTCAGCTCATACTTTAACTTATCTGCCAGTGGCTGCATATATTATTCCCAATTCCTTTACCAAAATGAAAGTATAAAACAAAAGATAAAGGGGGTCTCGAGCAACAGTATTTTTTTCTCCTAAAGAAAGTCTAAGCAGTGTAGCAGACCTGTGCTCTATGAGATGCTCTCCCTGTGGAGCTGTGTGGAGCAAGAGCTGTTTATGTACTCCCAGAGGTACACAAGCCCTTCTCTCAGGGTATAGTGGTCAGGACAAGTCAGTGAGGAAAGATGGAGAACAGGAGTGAAGTTTTCCACATGATGAAGTAAAAGCACATTTTACATCATCTGTAAGACAGCCAAAATATTATGCATGATTTGCTTTTTCCAGAGGTACTCAGCCCTGAAGTCAGAGGACGCGAAAACACCTCGCCAAATGAGGCCCAAAGGGCATCAGTACAGAGAAGGCATCTGTGCACACACTGAGCAAGGGCATAAACTGCAGTGAGCCCAGGAGCTACCACCCAGCACTAACCATCTTCCAGCCCCGTGCAAGAGCACCCTGTGTTGTAGATGTCGGTGAACCCAATGGGAAGAATGATGATGTCTAACTCCATTTCAGAAGGCTGAATGATTGCTTTATTATAATTATGTTATAATACACTAATATGCTATATTATTTATGCTATAAAAGAGGATACTAAATACTACATGCTACTTTCTCTAACTATCATATCTCACTCCTCACAACTCGTGACCCTGTTCGCCAGAGTCCAGACACAGGTGGATCTGATTGGCTGTCAGGCCCAAACAATCCAACCAAGAGCTCACTCTGGGTAAACAATTCTCCAAACACATTCCACAAGAGAAAAACAAGGAGCAGAAATAGAAATTGTTTTCTCTTTCATTTCTCTCTGTGCACCTCAATAAAAAATCCTGAGAGAGAGAGAAATGTGCTTGCCACACACCCTGCTTTATTTCCAGGATGGCATGGGAGGGCTGCTTCCCATCCAGCCCAGACTAAGTGTGTCCACAAAGCACTCACAGCCTTGAATTAGCAGTATGCACTTGTGTCTTCAGCTCCCTGCCTGCATGGAGACCTTGCAGTCTCCTGTGGACCACCAGCAGGATACACCCCAGCAGGGTGTGCTGTGCTCTGCCCCAGTGTGCTAACAGGGCACCAAATCCACAACTGGCCTGATTACCAAAACCAGATTGGACATGCAGTGTTCAGAACAGCCTTGAATGGATAGAAAAAGTCCTTGGTAGCTCACTGCCTGGTGATGCTTTGGTAAGCAGTCTGAAGGCACTTCCTGGTTTTTTATACAGTTTTACCCCATATTTTGAAAAGAAAGTCTGTTTTTACAAAGTGAAAGGCAAACAGAACTGCTACTAACTCAAAATGCAAGTCCTCATTTTCATAGGCATCTTCCTGAGAAACAGACTAACACTGAATGAAACAGAAGAAAAGAAAAAAAAAAAGCCTACAACTTCTCCATGGCCCTGAGAATAAATGATAGAAATCACCAGTTCCTACTGAAGGTGAGCAGAATTGATTTGGAACCAGAAGAAACTGCTTAGCTGTGCGTGAAAGACTCAAGCCTTCTGTGCTGACTCAGGCAAATCTGCTGCTTAAACAAGCAGGCTGACACTTCAGATAAGGTATTTTACAGTGCTCAAGATCTCTGTATGAAATCAAATCAATGACTCTGCACCCTGCTCACACCAACATGTGCACGTGCGTACATCTCCGTGATGGAGCGTGAGTGAGCTTCCAGCCATGAGAGAGCTGAGCAGCAGGCAGTCTGGCTTTCTAAAGGCACATGTCTGCAGTCATACTCACTGTGCCCAATTCAAACAGAACCATGGGGCCTTTCGAGCTGCCTGAAAAATCAAAGTTAGCTATTTCACCATGCCATCAGGAACCGCTGCTATAAGCTGGGTCACGCCGTGCGATAAAGGCAGCTGAGACACTGCCTTCAAAACCCATACCCAGTGCTAAAAAATTGGTCTCCCAGAACTTCAGAAACTGGGGGCAGGAGGCAGAGTGGTTATTTTTTCTAATGAAAAGACTATTGGGAAATGGTCCTATCTGTGGGACCTTACAGATATTTACCACATCGTTTCTGAAAGGTGAACTGATCTGGACTGGGGAGGGGGGAGTAGGTGACAAAAATTGCAGATGACACTAAATTATTCAGGATACTTAAACCTGAAGCTGACTTTGGAGACCTGCAAAACTACTTCATGGTGTTGAGTGACAGGGCAATAAATGAAAAAGCTGATAAGCAATAAAAAAGGCTGATAAGCATTGAACAACATGCTTAGGACAAAAAAAAAAAGATGTATGAAATGACAAGCCTTCCTTGTTACTGCTCAGGAAAGTAGCTTTGTCATCAGTGTGGAAAGTTCTCTGAAAATATCTGTCAACACTCAGAAGCTGTGTTAAAAGGCAAATTGAATGGTAGGACTTGTTAAGAAAGTGCAGAGCACAAAAGGAGGCTCATCATTTAACCTGTGAATAAGTCCACAGTGTATGTGTACCTCAAAACCTTTTGCAGCTCTGGTTATGTCATCTCGCATCAAAAAGAAAAATATATAGAATGACTGGAAGCATCCTCTACAAAGATAAGGAGTGGCTTTCATGTTGGAGAGCTAAAGCCTCAGAGCTTCCTCAGTCTGGAAAAGCAATAGCCACAACAGAAGCCTGTGGACATGAGGGGTGCAAAATACCCCTGTCCTTCCCCTATTTTTTTACTCTACTTTGTATTTTTGCTGATGGCCACTTACACAAGAAAGATGCTCTCCAGGTGGACCCTTAAGCTGTCTTTTCTTCCATTACACATTCTTGCATGAAGTGTATCTGTACAAGAGAAAGTTGTCAAGATATATAGAGGTGACCTAATGAAGAAAGCTAAAGACAAATCTTGCTTGTGCTCTCTTAATCTAAATGTAGCCACTGAAGATAATCCTGTTTCCTCAAGGATTCATCACACACCTATCTGATTTATTGGCCATGATTTATTCATTATCTAAGAAGTGGTTGATATAGGCATTGTTTGCAAAACCATTAGGGAAGCCTCACTTTGATGGCTTCTTTCTGGCCAGAATTCAAGTTTAAATAGAATATAAATTATTATATTGTGCCTCTAAGACTTTCTGTTCTGATATTTTCCTTTCTGCTCCCACAGTCTTGAGGGGCAACAAGCCTGTAGCAGCATGTGAATGAAGGTGTAGCAGTGCAGCCTTTGATGACTTTCATATGTAGTCTCATCAGGTGACTGTACTACTTTCCCTAAAATAATTTTTGTTGTTACACGGCCTCATTTATAAGTTAATGGAAACTCATTTCTATCCTGATTAATGGTTATTGGTGTCTTTACCCAGAACTGAGGAGCCATGAAATACCCTGACACTTAATGGAGCATGGAAGTCCTCTACTGCAGTACTTAGGACAGAATCTGCCCTGATGAAGATAAGGGTGCAAAAGCCAGGTTCATCAACTCCTGCTGGAACCTGCCAGCTTTTTGCTTAGCAGGTAATCTGCGTGCCTCTGACAGTGCCTGGAAAATCAAGACCAAATCTGGTCTTGAATAGGGTTTTTCATGGAAATTCTTGCTGATTGCACATATGATGGCAACCCTTGAAGCAACTGAGCTACCTTTGGGTCATCATCACTGCTTGGTAAGAGCACCTGTTTTGTTTGAATTTTTTTTCACATTTGAAATAATGATATGAAGGCTCATAGATTGTCAGTCTTTGTATTTGAAAGGTGTGTCGTTTTTTCCCCCCTGATATATCAAGGGAGAATTTTTAATTTCTGCAGGTTTCAATAAAATATGTAAATATAGTTGACAATAAAGCAGCTCTATTTGTTTCACTTTTTATTAATAGTGCTAGTTTTTCCTTATTGAAGTCCATAGATTCCTAGCAGAACAAGCAGAAAAGAGGTCATCACAGTGGAAAATATGCCCATGTGAAAGTGTAAGAGCTGTACAGTATCCTCAACACATGCCCCTAGATTGACTGTGGGCAGCTATTTTTAAAAAAGATTGCTCATGGCTTTTTACTGTGTAAAAAACATGTGACATTTGAAGTGGTTAACAAGTAGAAGATAACATGTAGTGATGGGGTAAGCTCAGCTCATAATGTGACACAGGGATTTATAGGAATAGAGCATACATGTGGTGCAGTACTGGTAAGACTGAACTGGGGTCAGTAGGGGTTTCTCACTTTTATCCTCTTGCTTTGGGCATACAAAGTTTGCAAATTCATTCACCACAGCTTTTAGAAACCACCTCTCACACCTTCTTGCCACTGTACCCATGTGCCATGTGTCAGTGCCCCTTTTCCACTCTAGGCACAAGCAGAAAACGTTTTGGGTGCATGTGGTAACAGCTTACTCATAGGAAAATGCCAACAAGCCCAGGAAACACATGCAATGTTAAAAAATGGAAAGACGACGAAAGAGGTGTGAGCAGCCCTATACGTCACTCTGCCTCTTCTTGTCATTGGAAAAGAAAAATGCTCCAGAGAAGATCGCATGTCTCCAGAGGGCACACTGCAGTGTGCAAAGGAAAGGCTGTTTCAAGAAATATTTTTCACTCTCTGTGCCCTGGGGTTGGTGGAAAGGCCAATGCAAATATCATGGAGCCTGTGACAAGAGAGGGCAGAGGTGGCCAGAGAGGAGGGTGTGGTGGGAAATGTGTATGTATCTCTGCCCACAAATCCAGGGAGGGGACTCCATCGGAAAAACCCCAGGGCTGTGTTAGTCTCATCATACACCCAACCACAAAAGAGTTTTGCTAGAAATTCCATGCAGTGACTCACCCTGTGACATGCACTGTGTCCATGTGCTAGTGCGCGGCACAGGGAGCCTGTGCAGTTCGAACCCAATGTTTTGTGCAGCCTGGAGGAAAGTAGTGGGCTGAGGTGGTGTGGGAAGTCACCAGCCACATGGCAGCAAGCAGGGCAGGGGAACCACCACCACACTGCTGCCTCCATGTCACCCTTCATGGCACAAGGATGCCAACTGTCACCCACTCCCCCACAGCATGGCATAGTAGTCTGGGAGGACACTGGCATTCCCAACAGGCACAACTAACCCCTGGACACAGCACTGGCATCTGATCTGCCTGCCCTGCATCAGGCAAAATTCCAGGGTCAGGCCCTGCCTGCACGTTTGGCTGAAGCTGCCCGCAGGCTAATGTTCAGGCAATACCTGCACTGCACATGGCAGCTGCACGGGCATGGACTGCTGCAATGGCACTAACTTCCTAATGGCAATCTCTGCTATTCTTCAAAGGCACCAGTGCTCTGGGTATCTGCTGTAGAGAAAGCAAGGCGTGAAAACAGTGTTTGCAGAAGAAAAAGAGGACACTTGAACAGATGTGATGCTCCCATGCATGGTGGATCTGTTGCCTTGTGCTGGAGGCAAGAGAAAGTACAGACCAGAAGAGCAGCAGGTAAATGTCAGGTGCAAGAACTCTGTAAAAGCACCCAGCACTGATAGGGGAGCAAGATCCAGCACAGGTGGGAACAGCCCCTGGAGGCCATCAGTCCACTCCACCCCACCGTCTTGGCCATACCTGGCCCCAGGTGGCTTGTGTCATGGCTCAGTGAAGGTGGGATTTAACAGAGGATTGAGTACTTCAGATGTTGGAATAAATGTGATCTGCCCCTTTCTGAGCACCAAGGCTGGCACCAATGCATACAAGCAGGTTACCAGGGTTGCAGGGCTTGTGCCCCACCAGCAAAACCAGCAAAGAGTCACCAGCTCCCCCAACTTCCAGATGTCTCTCCAAAGATGTTAGCTTTAGTGTTTCTGGAAACTGGAACCTAAACTTGAATTGAAGCCAGGATGTTCTTTTCATGCTTTTGGAAGAGGACTTTTCATTATTTTTATCCACTGAGCTGCCAAATGACTGGGTGATTTTGTCATGAGATTCTCATTTACTCAACCCTGACGCCTCACTTATTTAACTGTGCTTTGTGAATTTCTAACTGACCCACAAAAGCACCTGTGCCCTTTGCAGGGTCATAATCAGTGCCCAGCTCCTCTTGTGAGGTGACATCTGCCGGGGTAATTAGGGCAGGTCTGTGCTTGGCACTAGGCAGCCCTGCCTCACTGCAGGCCTGCTCAGGATAATGAACTCAGCTAAGCTCTTAAGAGACATGCTTTCCTACAAAGCCATCAAGAATTAATGGGGAAGAAATTAGTGTTTCCTAGGTCACTCTAGAGAATGAAGTGGTATTTTCCCATTTCATCAGTCACAAACTCTTTGCTGATTGTAGGAATACCAATGCAGTACTAATGCTGGCACTGAAAAAAGCATCCAGGAGTCTTTCAAACAGGTGGGTTAAGGGTAATGCCTGGACCTATTTCTATGTTTCCAGGCTGCATTTACCTCTGATGGGGCTAATTGGGAATTTTCTCTTGAATTTATTTCTGTCCAAATATGCAGCTTTGTTTTATAAGCTGTCAGAGGAATGAAAATAGGAGCACCATCTGCTCCATGGCACACCCAGGGGCAGTTTCTGAGGTGGCATGGCCGACTTCTCCCAAGCTCTCTTCCCCATGACAGCATGTCATGCCCAGGCTTTGGGGACAGGAAGCAGCTTGCTGTGTGTGGGCACTGTGTGTGGGCAGGAGAACATGGAACACCCCAGGGGCTGTGGGAAAGCCAGCCCCACTGTTCAGGTCCCCAGCATAGAGATCTGCCTCTCTTGCAGTGAGTTTGGGAGGCAGCAGGTGAAACAAGGCCAGTAGCAATCCAAAAGCTGAGCAAACTGGGAGAGGGGTGGCTGCTTCTTGTGTTCCTTGCACTGAAGTTGTTTCTGGTGATCAGCTGCCCAAAAGTGTGTCTTTCTGAGTGAGAAATTCTTATTTATGTATTTTCTCCCATTTTGAGAACCTCACAGGAATGAGATTTTGAGCTTTCACCAGTTTGAATGTTTTATTTTGCAACATGCCTTGAAAATTAGGGAGGAAAACACATATAACTATTATCATCTTGCTTCAGTTCTGCTTTGCTGGGGATTTGGAGCAAAGGCAGGAGTCATTCACTTCACAGTAAACTGCTGATGTGCCAAAATACCACAGAAAACTATCTACACTGATGAAGGCAGGAAGGAACAGGAATTTCTGGAGTGAGATTTTTCTCATGACCATTCTGGGGCAGTTCTGCAGATGCAAAAGTACGAAGTTCACACACAGTTCAAGTGTTTATTGAATGTTTTATTGGAGTGAAACTCCACAACATCTGTCATTTACTCACTGTTAGGTCTTTATAGCTCAAGGGGTGTTGGCTGCCTCTTTCTCTTATGTTCTTGAGCTCTTCCTACCTTATGTCATTAACCTAGATGGTGTTCACATTTACAAGGACATTGAGTCCCAAAATGTCAGAGATTCAAGGAGCCATAGCAGATCTCCCCAGCTCATCTTAAATACATTCCCCAGCACAGTTAAAATGCTCTGGTCCCGAACAAGACCTAAGGTAACAGCTGGTAGGAGGGATGGGAATATGCAGACTATGGGGTATGATATGCTCAAATCCTTGCTGTGTAGGTCTCTCCCAGATTTTTCTCAGCACTTGTGATAAGGAGTTTCCAAACAGTGAATCCTGCAAATACCTTGAGAGGATCTTGTCCAAGAAATGCAGAAAAGAGGCAGGAGATGCCTCAACGAAAAGAAAACCTGACGAGGAAAATACTGACTGGGTGTGGTCAGCTAACTCGGTGTGCTCCTGGAGTCGAAGTGCAGGGTTGTGCACAGCCATTTTCCCAGAAGTTCATGCTCCCCTTCCCAGCCTGTAGCCCAGCAAGCTGATTGCTAGAACACATCAGGAATAGACAGCCCTGAAATGCTTAAGGTTGTTGCTCCCTTCCATACTCCTTGACACTGACCTATGTATTTTGAGCCCTTCATCATCTAAGGGCATGAACTGGGCAGTAACAGTCACCTGGCTTTGGAGAAGTTGAGTTAAGCTAAGCAGCCAAGCGCACTGTCTCCAAGCATGGAGACATGGAGCTTTTAGTGGGATTCTTTGCTTATTCTTGATGGCAGCCAGCTGGATCTCCATTTGTGATAACCTGATACTTCTCCTCAAAGAATTACTGTTACAGTTTAGCTATTATTTTCCTGAGTGTGATGATTGCCTTGGGATCTGTGTTCTTAGATGTTTTGGTTAACATTTGAACATTAATTGTTCATATGAAAAGAAGTTCAGGAAAAATATTCTCTTCTTTGCCATTGTAAAGTATCAGTTTTTCTTTGGCAAGTTCTGTTGTCTTGTGATTTGCAGTACAGACTGAAAATTGAGCTTGTGGCTTGAATCAGCTTAGGGAGAGTTCTCATATAAAAGTAGTTTTTGCATTAAAGGAATCCCAGAAATACTTAAAGGTTGTAAAGTCCATCAATCAGACATCAGAAAAGGCCAGGGTTTAGGTTTTCTGTCAGCTCTCAGTCTCTCCCTTCTTCTCTCTTCAGCACATCACACGTAGTGTCTTTAATCACAGTACCACATACTATTTTTTTCCACTCCTCTGTGGATCTGTGTAGGAAGATTTCCCACTGATCTGGTAGCTAATTCTACAAATTGATTTATACCTGTTTGTCTAAGACAGCACAGTAGGAATCATTCACAGTCCCTGTGCGTTGTTTCCATACAGAGGACAAGAGGATTATGGGTGGGTATCTTTGATGTGTATTGTCCAAAACACAGGAGGAGGCAACTTTTTCCAACCAGCACTTAACTGAAAGGTGTCTCTTTGGGCTTTCCTCTGTGCCATCCCCTTGGCTCCAGGGGTAGCGTGTCATGCTGCCTTTTCTCCTGCTTCTGAAGGGTTTTGCCTCCTCCCTCCCTTCCCAGGCAGTGATGGCCTTTCATCCATTGTATTCAAGTAAATGGCTTTGCCTGCCTGCTTAGCATTGGGAAGTGACCTTTTTCTCTGTTTAGTTTTTGAGATCAGGTTTGCAGCAGTAAATGGCTCTCCCTTGCCGTTTCTTCAAGTTGTTAGGACAGTGATCATGCAATTAAGAACACCTCTGCACACTGGACCTCTTTCTTCCAAGACTGCCTTTGCAATGAACTGCTATGTATTTTCCTCATCCTTTCCAGTCTAAATTTTTCACTACAGTATTTGCAGCCTACATATCTGTCTGATTCTTGTATGTTCAGTAAAATAAACTGGGAAGATAATAATTGTGTCATTAAATTAAATGAAAGAGTGAAATATTGGCTAAGAATATTTTGCTCAAGCTTTGTGTTGTTTTCTTTCATCCTTCTAATGTTAAGGTAAATTATTTCTGCCATAGAAAAAAAGCCTCAAAGACAGCTCTGGGGACTTGAGGAACCCAAACAAACAAACAAAAAAAAAAAAAAAAAAAAAAAAAAACCACCAAAGAACCAAAAAAACCCCAAAAACAAAAACCAAAACCCACCAACCCCCCCCCCAAAAAAAAAAACAAAAAAACCAAAAAAAAGCAGGAAACTACAAAAATTGAAAAAAAACCAGAACATTGAGAGAACACCAAAAATATATTTTATCACAAGAGGGCAGTGCATATTAACAAGAGAGGAAATAATCCATGTTTCACAGGAGGCTAATCCCTTTCTTTTAAAAATTTCCAGAAGTTCTGCTGTCAGTGCTAAAGGAAAAAAAAGGCAGAAAAGTCTTCGCATGCAAGACTTCGCATGCCTTGTGAAGTTTGTTGTACACCAGAACTGAAGGAATCTGGGTGGCACAGGAGTCACTGGTCACCACCCAGGCCAACAGTGATGTTACCTGGTGAACCATCATTTATTTTGCTCATGTATCATGTCACTGATAGAACAACCACTCTCACATCAAGTGTATTTATCATGGTAACAAAGAAATAAATGGAAATGGTACAATGCAATTAATTGTGTTACAACAAAATTTAATTTTGCACCTCTGTCCCTTTGAGCACTTTCTTAGCTATGTAAATTTGGAATGTGCAATGTGAATTAGATTTTCCCAGAGATAGAAATCGTCTTTTGTGCTACACCATGTCTCTATATTTCAGGTGACTTGTGAGCCATCTGAGTGCTGTCTGCTCAGAAGTCGCATCTCCTCTTGTGCGAGGAAATACATACAGTGTTTCTGGGGAGAGAAGAGCAGGTTTTCAAGGAACTACAGAAAACTGTAGAGTAACTTTGCCAGCACCTGTTTAAAGGTCAGACAACCCTGATACAACTACAGATACTGTATTTGCCTAGGAGCAACAAACTTCCATTGTCAAGAATTCAATGCTCTAGATGGGAGTTACTGTGAAAAGTTGCCACTACTTCTCTCACACTCACACAGAGGGCACCATCACAAGGCATGCAGCCAGTGCCACTGCCAGCACCTCTGGGAACCGAGAGCCTGCAGCTGTGCAGGATCCAATTAGAGCCCTCTGATATTGTATTTTGGAGCTTTTCTGTATTTGTCTGTGAAACAGGATAGGTACAGTACCAAGTGATGTGCTTAGTCCAGCATGAAAAATCCATAGACTTGCAATAAATATAACAATTCCCTGTATGTTTATCCACAGGAAAACAGAAATACAAACCTAAGAGCAGATCTAAAGGCTTTCCTAAGAAAGACAGTGTCTCTGCTAAAGAAGTTGTGTAGGTGAAATCTCAGAGGCCAACTCATATGTATTCACCCATTCAGAGGCTGTTCTCTTACTTTAATGCAGTGCAGTTTGTCATCAAGACTTAAAAGGTAACTGTGTGCCACGGGGCCATGCAGTGCTGCCAGCTTCTGGCTGATAGACAGCATTGTCCTCCTTTGGGGAGCAGCAGCTTGTGTCAACTGCATGCTGCGGTGTAGCCAGGTAAAAGCTCCTCATGGTTTCCAGTGGGCTAAAGCAGCTTTTACTGCACTCTGTTTTAAAAGTGACATTCCGATAATGCCATTCACATCCAAATCATATCTCAAAACATTTTCAGGTATTTACACGCTCAGCACTGAATAATGCTTCTCTAAGGAGCATTAATATATATATATATATTCGTCAAACAGAGAAAGGAAACCAGGTAGCAGCCAATAAAAACTAAAACTTGTGAAATTTAGAGAATAAGGGAAGCTAGGGAGACATCTATAGCACAAAAAAGAGGTAAGTATTAATATGAAATCAGGTAGTTGATGGAATAGTAAAGTGTTTAGAAATTAGAAAGAAAAGGAAAATCTCAGCAAACATTTCTGACATATTTCAATAAGAAAGAGATGGTGCACTTGACTATACGAATATGATGAAGCATTTTCCAGACCACAAATACCCATGGGAGCAAAAAGCAGTTGTATGAACAAATATCTGTGCCACTGACAACATTTTTGGAGAAATATTGTAATACTCTAGTGAATTAGCAGTAAAGTGTCAATATTGTGCTAATACTGAAAAAAAGCAGAGCTGGACACATGAGGTAACTGGCTGGTAACTTTTCCTCAGCAAAATAATTGAAAAGCCCATAAGGGAGTCAACAAACATAGCCTTAAAAATGAGAATGTGATTAATTCCTGTCAGTTTATGGAGAACATATCCTATTAAGCAAACCAAAGTTTTTTACTTACTAATACTTGCTATTTAAAATTTTTTAAATAGCTCAATAGTATGCTAGTAAATCTCACTGAATGGAAAGGGAACTGACTTAAAATATGATTGTCTACAAGGTATTTTCTTCTAAAGGAGATACAAAAGAAGTCCTTTGCCCAGGCTACTATTTAGACTAAATAATCCAGGCAGCCATGAATAGAGCTGGTTTTAATAATGGAGGCCTATTTAAGATAGATACATTTTAATACAGTCAGTGTAAAGTTTTACATCTAAATTAAGAAATTCAGACCTACAGAGAAATGACTGATTGTTGGAAAGGGATAACTAAAGCCAACCAAGTCCTCAGAGTGAAAGTTCAGCATAAATTTGTAGTGTGATAATACGGAGAGAAAATCAAATGACAGTTCTCATATTTTCTAAATATAAAATTAGTAAGAAAATGAAAGGAAGTGGTTTTATTTCCAGATGAGGTGTTGATAAGAATTAATATGGTGTCTGCAATTTTGGTATTGGTAAGATGAAAAGAATAATGACAAATACTCAAAATATCAAGCGGACATCTTTGAGGGAGAGAATCAGAATACAAAATCTGCTTAGATTTTCAGAGCGAAATTGAGAAGTGACTCTATAAAGATTAGTAAGAAACTTGTCAGGGGGAAAAACAGGACCATGAAAGTCTTTCTTACACAGAAGAAAGTCAAGAGAGACAGACCAGTGGTTTATCATGCTTTACAGCCTTTGAATATATAAATTTCAATCTTCTGTGGTAGAATCTCTTCTATTTCATTGCAGCTACTTTTTGTCCAGTCAGGCATCTACTCTTAGGTCCTTAGATTCCTGTACAATTAGTAGTTAAGTATCCATAACAGAGTATAAATTTCCCCTCTTAGATATCTGTTGTAGGATGGGATGAATCACTACAGCAGGTTGCTCTACAATGTAGAACATTGTCATTTCATTGCAGATTCATTGTGGATTCAGCATAAACACATCTATGCTGTGGAAGGCCAGCACTGCTTGCATGGTGAATCATGGCCTCATGCACTTTCAGCAGCACTAGAGGACAGACGCTACATAGAGCAGGGCTGTCTCCAAACGATGCCATGGGATTTGGAAAACTCTTCTAAGGCAGTACAGCCAAAATTACTGACCTCATGTCAGATATAAGATATCTCTATACCACAGTAACATCCTGACACCACGGAGTTGACGATCCTTTCCCTGTTTAGAAACCATTAAGAACATCTCTGAAAACGACTGGTGATTATAGATGTCTCAGCCTTTGGGCAGGTGATGACAACATGTCTTGTGAGGAATGGCTGATGGAGCTGGGTCTGTTTAGTCTCAAGAACAGGAGGCTCAGAGGGACCTCAGCTCCCTGAAAGGAGGTGAAGGTTGGTCTCTTCTGCCATGCCTGCAATGAGAGGACCAGAGGAAATGGCCTTAAGCTGGGACAGGGGAGACTCAGATAGGACATTAGGAAAAAATTTGCACTGTCTGAGTGGTCAGGCATTGGAATAGGCTGCCCAGGGAAGTGGTGGAGTCACCACCCCTGAAGGTGTTTCAAGGGGTGTCTGGATCTAGAGCTGGGTGGTGGTTTAGTGGTTTAGGGGTTACAGTGGTAGTGCTGGGTGGGTTCTTGGACCTGATGATCTTAAAGGTCTCTTCCAACCTTGATGATTTTATGATTCCTAACTTATGAACCTTTTCTTATATCTTTTTTCCCCTATCCAGTTGAGTAGGGACATGACAGAATGGCTTTGCACTTGGCATCCATCTGGGGTCAAACCACCACATTTCTCTGGCCAGGAAAGTTCTCCAATTGTATTACTAAGTATTCAGTCTCGGTGGACTGGCAGTTGATTGAATTATAGATTGAATAAAAGTTAAATTAGTATGTTATTCTTTTGAATTTTGTCTTTTGAATTTACTAATAATCATCCAGGTGAGCACCTACTTCTTTTGCTTGAATAGTCACTTAATTTACACAAGTACTCTCACAAGTAGTGATACCATGCTGTTCACAGAAACATGAGATGAAGAGCATGAGCTAAATTTGGACTTCCTTCTCTCAGTGGTTTTCCATTTTTATGAAGTACTGTTAAGACCAGGATTCTGTCTCACATGACAAGGTGACAACTGTAACGAAAGGAAGTCTTTTGTCTGAATTCCAAACTGAAACCTTGTCTTTCTTCCTGCCTGAGAACTAGACCATTTTCCCCCTGTTGTTGGATTCAGCTAGAGCTCCAACGATCTTGAAACACAAAATGCAGCTTGTGGTGTCCTCTGTGCTTTAGAGCGCCTCATGAGACCCTGGGAAAAGTCTCTTCACTGATTTCCAGTCATCACTGAGGGCTACCTGAAAGACACAGCCCTAATTTCCAAGTAATAATCAGGTCAAGACACATCTTTCTCAAAGACTGAATTAGAGCGCAGGTGCCACCACAACAGCTATGTTTCTCTGCCCCACAGCAGAACACAAAAACTCTGTCTAAAGTGCCTGAAAGTTTTGAAAGAAGCATTTTGGATAAAAAGCTTATAGAGCAAATTGAATGAAATGCATCTGTACCACTTTAGATAAAGGGGTATGACATAATTTTAAAACTTACATCAAGAGATTAGTTTTCAAAAAGGAAATAAACAACAAAACACCCAGAGATGCCAAGAGATGAAGGCATTGCAATAATTTTTTTTTTAAAAGCTGATACCCCTTTGCACACACAGGCACCCATTTCCTCAATTGAAGTTGCAGAGATCCCATGTGTTGGGTGTCCAAGTGTTTGCTATTGCTATATATTTTTAATCTGAAAATATTCAGATATGGTCACGTGGAGGATAAACCCCTGAGACAGACAGAAGAGAGAGATACTGTACTTACACAGGACATGGTTTGGTGAAGTGCGGTTATTTGTTTCTAAAAAATTAATACTTGACCTAATTTAATTAAATGTGGGTGGTGTTTCAACATCTGAAAACTGTTTACTAAGAAATTGCATTGCTTTAAAAAAACACTATAAACCAATTATTTCTGTGGTCTGAGTCTCAAAGTAATAAAATAAATGAAGCCACTTTAAACATGTGTATTGTATTTCCTTAAAAGTAGCAGTGCTGAAAATGCACGTGGCTTAATACTGCAGTTTAACCAGAATGTGTTATTTATACGTCAGTCATATCAAGAAAGGGAATGCCTCTATAAAGTAGGTAGCATTTGAGCATGGTTTCATTCTTCATGGGTAAATTCTTCTTCCATACCTACTGTAGCTGGTGAAAGAAAGTGGTGATTTAGATCTTTATATTATTAAAATCAAATTTAAATTTATGCTTATGTACAGCTTTAGCTTACACCTTTAATTAAGGAAGTCCTTTAGGAGCACATGCTAATAAGTCTGCAAGTGACTTCCACCATGAGATCTACCTATTACTGGTCACAAGACACAATCCTAAAATGAAAACCCAGCATCTTTTGATCATTACCTGTGTGGGTCTGGTGTTAATTAACAATGACTCTACACCTGTTGCCATGCTGGCAATGATTAGAAGTTGTAAGCAGCAAGAGGGTGTTTTGGTGGTCTTTATTAAGAGGAGTACTAAATGAGTCTCTTCAAGAGCTGTTTCCATCTAAGTAGTGGCATGAAAACTGAGTCCTGGCTCTGAGGAAGAGTATGGAAGGACATTGGGATGTTTCTGAACCTGTTAAAGCAACACCAGTTAAAGTGTTAAAGCAACACCAGTTGACTGTTAACTACTGTTTACTGATAAGCTCTCCTTGTCTTGGAAGGCCAGATTTCTTAACAGTGCACTATTTCTTTCTCTATGTCACAGGACCCTTGTTTCAAACACAGATCATTTCAGACTTTGTAGGCAACAGGGCCACGTAATGCAGGCAAGGCATCAATTTGGGAAAAATAAATGAGGATAACTGGGTAAACATATGAACAACAGCTGGGTCCACAACCTGACAGGGTTGTTACTATCACTCAGATGTTTTCCTCCAGGGATTTCCATCCCTTAGTAGTAAGGGTGAAAAGCATATGTGTTGGCACAGCTATGGCAGACACTGGAACCTTTTGTGAATATTTGGCCAGTGCATTTTTTTTTTTTTAATTACTGGTCCCTGGATCCATTTACCTGTGGACATTGACTCAACAACTTGCTGCTGTTGGGATGGCAGCAAGTCCTGCTTGTCTGCAGAGTCCTCCTGATTTTTTATTATTTCTTTTTGGAGCAATCTCATATTTAATAATGTTCTCAAAACACAACTGTTCTGATTGGCTGGATGCTAAGCAACATGTTCTCTGAGTTCTTATAGAACTTTCTACCACACCTCAGCACTGATTTTTGAAGTCAGACTTGATAAAGTAATTTTTTTTTCAAAAGTTAGTAAGCTGCAAGTGGCAATTGTATGCCCAGAATCTCTCATCATTTAACACTGGCACAAGAAAAACATGCTGGGAAAAGTGAGCTATTGATGGGACATGTTGCCACACAATGAGAAGGAAAATTCCCTACTTGGCAGACATTTCAAAATAATTGACTTTTTTTGGATTTTATATAATAGTAAATTTGAAACTATAGCAATTTTAAGTGCTTTTGAGAAAACAAAACCAATGTTTACCAGGAAGTCCTAAACATATCTTATAAAAAATAATGGGGTATTTAGGTATATAATATTTGTAAGTATGTGGCTACGGATAAAGCATCCAGGCCTAACTCATCATTCTCATGTTAGTCTGATGTGACTTTATGAGGTAATTCTTATGAATTAAACTTGCTTTGACATTTAAGCTCCATCATGGGGTTCTGGTCCAATTTTATGAAAGTTTGAGTATTAGCTCTTTGAAGGACGTTCAATAAGATGAATCTCAGAGAATTTGTTTTGTGGTGGTAAGACTTGCTCCCCCAGAGAGTAAGACCCTCTTCAGGTCTTCTCCCTCTCCATCCCCCTCCTGAAATCTTTGAAGGATCAGGGAGATTTTCCAAAAAAAAAAAAAATAAAAAGGTCTACTTCTTTTTGCTCATGGTCAGGCCCACCCAAATAAGAGCAAGAAGAAATGGCAAGACTCTTTCAAACACATCAGATAACTTCTCTGGAAATTTAAGGTTGTTGTTTACTGCCTCATATTCATCACTTTCTCTAAATGCCTTCACATATTACTTAATTCTGAATCGTTACATTTAGAACACTTCATGAGTTTCTTCCCTAGAGTTACTCTTTTATAACTGTAGACTAACTCTGTACCCTCCATCAAACCAGTGAGTCTTCTTAGCACTAGTTGTGCTATTTTTCCTTTCCATACTTACTAAACAGAGATCCCACCACTAGAATCAAGAATGTCAAATCTCTTATCTACCATAGCAAATGCAATTTGAAACCCCATTTTATATGTGGGTGGAATGAGAAACTTTTCTGTAAGTCTGCAGTATACTAATAAAGCTTAAGAGTAAAGCTCTTTTAAGGTGAAATCCAAATGCAGTTTCAAGATAAGAATCTCTTTAGTGAGATAAGACTGCCACAAAATACATGCTGGTATTAGATCAAAAGTAACTGCTTACTCATTTCTGGAAGTTTAATTCTAATCACAAACACAAAAGACACTTTCCTGTGTGTCTCTCTGCTGAAAGAACGGAGGGTGAGGTATGTTTGTAATCAGCAGATTTTGGAAGAGAATAGCTGAGAATAGATGTCTTTGGTAATATTAAATAAACTCTAGTTTGTAATCAATTAACTTTCCAGTGATACTCATGCACCACTTCTTTTATTGTCCTCTCCATTTCTTAAGGTCTATTAACAAACCTAAACATGAGGATGTCTGCACTTGTATGAATTTCTGTATCTATGCATGTTCTAGTTTTCTTTTTAATCCCTACTGGGTGCATTTACCTAGACTGCCATTTTACAATTTTCATATGTTTTTTAGGAGCTCAAATAGAAATTTTATTTGTTGCAAGAGAATAATGTTTTGCAGAGGTGTAAAGATGGTAATTCTGCAGTTGTGGCTTTGTTGTACAGAGCTGGATGTGTAGAATCAAAGAAACATCAAGGTTGGAAGAGACCTTTAAGATCATCAGGTCCAAGAACCCACCCAGCACTACCACTGTAACCCCTAAACCACTAAAGCACCACCCAGCTCTAGATCCAGACACCCCTTGAAACACCTTCAGGGGTGGTGACTCCACCACTTCCCTGGGCAGCCTATTCCAATGCCTGACCACTCAGACAGTGCAAATTTTTTCCTAATGTCCTATCTGAGTCTCCCCTGTCCCAGCTTAAGGCCATTTCCTCTGGTCCTCTCATTGCAGGCATGGCAGAAGAGACCAACCTTCACCTCCTTTCAGGGAGCTGAGGTCCCTCTGAGCCTCCTGTTCTTGAGACTAAACAGACCCAGCTCCATCAGCCATTCCTCACAAGACATGTTTTCCAGACCTTTCACAAGCGTTGCTGTCCTTTGCTGGACATGCTCTGGAACCTCATTGTCCTCTTTAACGGGAGGGGCCCAGAACGATCACAACACTTGAGAAGTGGCATCACCAGTGTTGAGTACAGGGGATGATCACTGCCCTAGTCTGGCTGGCCACACTATTCTTGATCCAGACCAAAAGGCCATTGGCCTTCTTGGCCACCCAAGCACACTGTTGGCTCGTATTGAGCCAGCTGTCAACCAGCACCCCCAAGTCCCTTTATGTTTGACAGCTCTCAAACCACTCTTCCCCAGCCTGTAGTGCTACATGTGGTTGTTGTGACCCAAGGGCAGGATCTGCCACTTGGCTTTATTGAGCCTCATGGAGTTGTCCTCACCTCACTGATGGAGTCTTTCCAGGTCTCTCTGCAGAACCTTCCTACTCTCCAGCAGATCAACACTCCCACCAAACCTAGTGTCATCCACAAATTTACTGAAGGTGCACTCAATCCCCATGTCTGGATCATTAATAAAGGTATCAAACAGGACTGGAGCATTCAACGACTGGTGTAATTCAAATGGGACGAACTTTAAGACAATGAGTTCCCATTACAGATCTTGACACCCTTCCAGGACATTAAACACCTCAAGCTTCTCCTTTTATGAGGGAACATAGAAAGTATCCACTCACTCCTCACTACAGCGCCCAGACTGAATAGTGCATTCCTCCTCTCTGCCCCCACAACCACCTCCTTCTCCTCTCCCCATGGCTGGGTCATGGTGCTCCCCGAAACCAGCTCACTCACTCAACACCCCAAATTGCAGGAAAAAAAATTACTCCCTCCAGTGCTTGCTTTCCTTGAATTCCTTCCAAGTTACATCCACCCAGAGGACACCTGTTGAGGGTTTAGTGCCACTGAGAAAGCAGCTTTAAAATCAGTACCCATCAAGTGAGCTGGCAGCCACAGGGGGAGAGTCAGAGTGAGGGTAGGATGGAGTCACCTCAGCCTTGCTAAAAAACACAGAAATAGCTGGGCTAGGAATTTTGCGGTTTTGCTAAATTTCTTTTAGAAACATGCTTAGTGTACTATGATGTTTGTACACGTGGCTCTTACTGCAGGTGTGTGTACAGATATGTGCATGTGTATGTACAAACACCACACGTATTTATGGCAAGACTGCTTAAGTGCCAAGTTAAAAAGTTGAAAGGGACCTACAACAATCATGTAGTCCAGTTACCTGACCAGTTCAGGGGTGACTACACAGGACTGTTTGTCTCTGTGTCATAGGGTGGTGGCACATGCTGGGTGGGATGGGGAGAGACACCAGGATAAATTCAATGGATCTGGTGGCACAGAACCCTCAGACACCGACTACTGGTTTGAGTCTGTCGCACCACACAAAGTCTGGTACAGAAATTCTTCTCCCACTACAAAATGGGGTTGGAGGTCCCTAGTCTTTAGTCCTGCTTTTCAAGATAGAAATGTCAAGAAGGTTTTGAACATTAGCAAAGCAATCTTTTAATCTCCTAAAACACAGTATAATGAATTCCACTCATTGTATCTGTCGAGATGAATGTCTAAAAACTCCCCGATGTATTTTTCTCGATGGCTGGATGGAAAATCAATATTTAGGTTTTAGTTAGCTGAAAGTTGATTTCAGCTGGGGAGCATTTGCTGAAGCAAAAGGTCACCTCTGAAAGATATTATATATCAAAGAGAGAAGAACATTAGCAAGATCTTAAAGCTAAAAATGCTGCATAAAATTTGCTTAACAGCAAATCTAACATTTTCCTCCCATACTGTGCTGTAATTTTTGTATTTCATTCAGCAGCAATCTCAGCTCTAAACAGCATTTCACCCAGGGGGAATTAGCCACACATTTTTAATCAGACAAAAGTGCTCCAGGATTGGCAGTATTTTGGTTTATGTAAAGCACTTCTATTTTGAAAGTATTATGCATGAACACCACATTTCTTTAGATAACTTACTGCACATGTTGCCTCATCAAACATTTTAGCAGTACTGTTCTTGATGGCAAACTCATCCTGTACCAGAATGAAATATTGAAGGATATGCAAAAATGGTCTTAAAGCAATCTATAAACCACCAAATTTTAACTTTTGACCAAAAAATTTTAGTATTTATATTCTGAATAAAACAAGATTAAATTCTGGGCAGAGGAAGTAGCCTGGACTTTTTAAGCCAGCTTCTGCTCATACCCTCTAGCGATTTCATAGTGGTCAAGGACATGACTGAAGCTCACACTAGAAACAAAGCCTCATTTACAGCTTGTTGGGATATAGAAAACATTCCTCAACATTTCTGAAAAGTTTTACATTGAAGTACAATATTGCAAATTTCTAAGAAAGCAACTTATCTCTGATTTTATTAAGGCATGGAGGGGTTTGACCTGAATAAATCTCTTAGTTCAGCCAACATTTCCAGTTATATGAAGCCATAGTTCTTCCTATAGAGAGACCATCATTTGCACTGCACTTATCTCTAGGCACTTTCAGTAACCAACTTCCAGATTGTTTTCCTCCTACTTGGGGAACTACAGTAGTCTTTTCCCATTACCTCACCAGACAAAGGCTATCACATGTCAAAGACAGGAAGCCAACATAGTGTTTATAGCCCTTTTTATGGTATTATATTTTATATTGTAATATTTGTATTTATTTTATAATTTGTCCTTTATTCATTAAAGTTATTATTTATCCACCTTGCAACAAAGCTGAAGCATCTTAAAGCTATAAATTACTCAGACAAGTACTTTAAACCCAAATTCCCCTCATACCTCTTCCATCCTTATTTTTTTCTTTCTAAAGTAAAAAGTCAGTTTGAATGCTGAACAGATTGGTTGCCATGAAATTTCATCTCCTCGTAAACTCTCTTCACATTTTTACATATAAAAATGCAGTAATAACATGTGCAAAAAATGTGCTATGCTGAAGGCAGAGCAGGTCATACTATCTAATGTTTGCATGGCTGGACTCTCACCAATAAAAGATTTTTTAAAATGGTTTATAACCCTGTTAGATGCTTGAGTATTTCATGCTAGGCATCCAATCCAGGGTGATTATATTTTCTTAGTTCACTGAAAACTATTTAATCATTTCCAAGGAAATGTTAGAGGGGAAAAAAGCCCTGGCTCTGTCTGTGTTAACAAAACCTGTTGATCTTTCTGACAGCTTTAATGCTTCTCTGTCAAATGAACACTAGTACTGTGTGCATTATGTGGGCAGGATTCCTCACTCCTGCTGCTCTGAGAGCTAGAAAAACTGTAGGCATAGCATAAACACTTCAAGAAACTGTGGTTTACAAATGGTCAAGAAAGTGCTGTTTCTTTCACTTTAGGAGACTTCCATTTTAGTAGATAAAAGCTCTGATAAGCCTTTCTCCCCACCAAGCGTTCTGCAACCTCTTGGTCCTTCCAGCTGTAAGCCAGCCATACATGCATCTTCTCAGAGCTCTAGCAGGTGGCAGGACTGGAGATGCACCATCCTCACAGAGCAGTTAAGCAGATTTCTCCTGGTTGCAGCTCAAAAGATAGTAGTAGGATTTTTCCTGTACACTTGTTTCCAGATCTTCCAAGATAGGACATAGTTCAAGAAGAAAAGTTCTCCCAGCTGATACTCTGAGTTGGTTGGAAATAGACAAATAGAAACAAGCAGTTTTGGCAGAAGTGTTTCAAATGTTCCAGTTAAAATTATTTGAAGAAGTTATTCAGCTTCTGCAGAATATTTGCAGATCACAGAGGAGATTCCAACAGGATCTGTGAGATGTCTGCTAGAAATCTGCCAACTTCCCTGCCACCCACTGCTCCTATGCTGTCCCTTCATTCACAGACTCAGAACGAGGATACCTGTAGGTTGTTCTGCCCTCCAGTCTTAGACAATGCAAGCAGCTCCATTCCCAAGTGCTTTTGGCTCAAGGCTGGTCCTGTCTCTGATGAACCACTCCTCATGCTGGAGTACTCCAAATCTCATGATAAGTGATTACTATAACCCATTTCTCTATTTGTAGTTTTCTCACTACTAAGAAAATGGAGTAGACTCAAACATGACAAGAGCCTTGTTACCAGCTCTGCTGCAGCCAACCAGGGCTGGATTCTGTTTTGGGGAGAGTGGCACAGGCACCTCTGAAATGTGTTTTTCTAGCACTTCTATTTGGTTACTATTGTCCTGTGCTTGGCTTTCTGTTCTGATTAATTAACTTTTATCTACTTTACAGAACAGTTGTGAGGACTTTTTACTTTATTTTCATGTGTGTGTCAGATGGTCCCAGTGCTGCAGCAGCAAATAAAAAACTGGAAGCAGTGCTGGGGTCTGGCAGGATGCATTGTGCCAAGGGCAAGGAAGGGGACGCTAATGATGGCTCCTGGCATCAGCTCTGCACTGGGCCAGAAGGAGCTGGGCCAGACTCAGCCATGCTGAGATCAGCTGAGACTCAGCCATGCTGAGGGGATGGTTACTCATCCAGCACATCATCTCACTGCTTGGGGCCCACCAGGGAGGCTTCTGTCAGTCCCCTGGTGCCTCCCTCCTTCCTCGGATCTTGGGTTTGCCTATCATGTGGTGTGGGCCCATGGCTAGCAAAGCCCCTAACCCTGGCCCAGAGAAGCAATGGGAGGGGAAAGCTGCACAGACCAGCTCGCAACTCAGCAGGGGGTTTTGATGAAAAAGGGAAAAATATCAACCAATCTCCTTTTCGTCTTATTCAGAATCAGGCAATAATGATTTGAGTCATATGGGTAATAATGAGTTTGAGTCATATGGGAAAGCACATCCACCACTTGCTTTCAACAGCTCATAGTTCAGTTTGCCATGGGTTTGGTATCTTCACTACCTAAATGCTACTTACTGACAGACATGATTTCTAACATCTGTCCACCCACTACTTCTACCAATAAACACCATGAAGGTTCACCATTTATCTTCTTCCTAGTCCTAACTTATTTTCCATGTCCAGGTTATACCTCACCCACAAATTAGTCCACCATTTTCAAAGAATTTAAGGACTCCTACATCAAATAGAAGTACTTAAGAAATATTTGTCATTCTCCGTAGCTAAGGAAACTTCCCTGTTGAACCATCCAGAAGCCACTCTGGCAGTCACTGTCACACCTCCTGGGCTGGGACAAGAGCCACTCTGCAGCTACACACCCCCCTCACGCAGCCACACCAGGTGTCCTTACCAGCTTGACCACAGGTTTCCCATAGCAGAGTCTTAGACATCCAGCTCCTTAAAATAATTTAATCATGGTGCAATAACTAAATAACAAAATAACAGGTTGAGATAGGTCCAAGGAGGGACCCCAAACAGAGGAACCGCTGGGCTTTTATATCCTCAGAGTCTCAGGGAAACAAAGTCTGAGGTCCTCAGCTCCTGCTGTGCCTCTGAGTGTCCCATCCCTTGACTGCACCACAGATCCCCAAGCCCTTTGTTCAGCAAGGGGTTGGCAGTTCACAGCCTCTTGTCTCAGCTCAGGCTCCTGCTCCCAGAGCTCAGCCTACTGCTGGCACAGCAGCTTCACACCGAAACACCTGCACTGAATGTGTTCCTCAACACAGCATTATCTGTAATAGGCAGTATTAGTGTACTACATCATTAGTGTACTACTTTTAGGTTATGCCCTGACTAGTGGTTTCCCTGAGCTAAAAGGAATTAGTGCAGGCTCCAGCAGTAGTCCTTTTGCAGCAAACCAGCTGGGCTGCAGCAGTGATCTCGTCATGCTTGACAACTTGCTATGGGAAAAGGAAATTCATTTTATGTGTAAAGACGGCATTTATTGTTAACATAATTGAAATCTTAACAGGGCATCAGTATTAGGACAGATGTAATTATTATGGCAAAAGAGAGAAAAAGTAAATAAAGAATTCTAATACAGAGAAAAAGATGAAATAAGAAACTACACACTTAAAATTCCTAGACACACATCCTGGCTATTACCTCTTTCTTAGGTGTTGTGCTCAGCCTTCCACTGCCCCCCTGGGTCCTAATATTGATGGTTGCACTCTAGGGAGTGGGGAGGGATGTGGCAAGTTATCCACAACCCAAGTCTGCTGCAGAGAGAAATACAATGTTAATGTCAATGGCTTCTTCTTCCTCATGGTGTCATCTGCAGACTTGCTGGCACTGTTCTCGATGCCACTGTCTCCATCATAAATAAAGATATTGAACAATGACCATCCCAAAATACTGTCCTGAGGAAGACCACCTGTAGGTCTCCATTTGATCACTGAGCCATTGACTGCAACTCTTTGGATGCGACTATCCAGACAATTTCTTATTCATCAAATAGTTCATTCCCCAACCCCAAATATCTCCAGTTTAACGGCAAGGATATCATGTGGGACCATGCCAAGGGCTTTACGGAAGTCCATGTAGATGACATTAGTAGCTCTTTCCTTGTTCATTGACAACATGGTTTGCCCCTGGTGAAGCCACTTTGGCTGTGTTTAATTGCCTCCTTGTCACCTATATGTCTTGACATACCTTCTGGGAGTATCTGTTCCATGATGTTTCTGGGCACAGAGGTGAGGCTGGCTGATATTTCCCAGGGTTGTTTTTTTTTACCCTCTCAAAAGCATGGATGTGATGTTTCCCTTTTTCACTGAGTAGGGACTTCACCTGACTGCCGTGACTTTTCAAATACAGTGAAAAGCAGTTTAAGTGCTAAATCTGCCAGTTCACTCAGGACTCTGGGATGCATCTCTTCAAGTTCCCCAGATGGCCTCAAACATGATCTTATCTTACCATGAGCAAGTCTTCATTGTCCCAGTTCATGCTTCAAGATTCAGAGGCTCAAGGTGTATGGAACCCCAATTGCTATTGAAAACTGAGACAAATAAAACTTGTGGTGCATGTTACCCCACAATCAGAAAAAAAATTTGTTTAAGCAAGTGAAAATGAAGCTTCAGGCATGTCAAGATAAATTCAGGTAAAGCAAGGCCTGAGGCTTTGTAAACTCACTGCAAAGTCTGTGGCCTGTTTGTAGGAGTGGCGATACTGTGTATACAGGCTGCAGGGCCACACTAAAACAGACATCTGTGTAACTGAGTGAGTCCAAAAGTATTTCCCCACATAATCATGAATGTACTGAGATCTTTTTGCAATTGCAACCTTGCCTGTGAAGATCCAATTTTCACACACCTCACATATCCACTCAGAAGCACAAATAGCCATTAATTTCAGCTGACTTTATATTGGTTTTGATTCTTGTTGCAATAACACCATCAGAGTCAGAAGGAAATATTCAGGCAATGAGTATACCTCTTGCACAAAAGATGCCTCCAGATAAAAGGTTGTACAAAATATTAGCAAGCTGCACTGTCTACAGGACACATCCTGTCCCTATTAAAAGTAAAACAGGAGAATTCAGGAGAGTAATTTAAAAATAATGACAATAAAGTTGGTAATGGAGACAACAGCAGGAACGATCTAGGTAGTTTTGTATTTTGCAGTAAACTACTGTCTTTCTGCAAAGATGATTTCTGCATCTGCTAACCTGGCGGCAGTTTTGGTCCAAAGCCTTTGAATTTATGGAGAAGAATTTTATTATGATGATGTAGCAGGAGCTAGTTTTCAGTGAAACAGATGATGAGTAAGCTGAAACAAAGCAGTTTTCAAGGAAATACCTCAGTCAAACATGACCTGGTGCAGCCACAGAGGTATAAATTACTTTGCTGGGCTTCTCAACAGAGAAATACATAACCACAGGAAGCAAGCACCCCATTTCATGTTAAGAGCATGTTCTTTCTGCTCCTGAGCAGCTCTACAAAGAAAGCATACCCAAGGAAAACCAGAAGGTTTTCACACTTTTCAGTGGGTTTTATTTTACAGTAAAGAAGGAATAAGAAGTCCCAACCTAGCAGAATTGCCATGGAAAGCAAAGCCCCTGCTTTTGTGTCCTCAGCTTGATTCAGCTTCTTGCTTATTCCTCCACTATTGTTAGAACAGAAGTGAAAGCATTTGACAAAACACAAAGTACCAACCAAGTTGCAGAAGGAAATATTTTTAATCCCACAGTTTTGCACAAATTTTGGGTTTCTGAAGGAAAGTATGGTTGCTATTTTAAACCTGCCTGTGCTTGGCCTTCTCTGCACTCCCAAGCTCTGAACTTGAAAGACACCACAATGGCTTTGAAACTGTTCCTTCAAATCTTTTTCACACATTGCTAGATCAATTTACCTCTGCTCTACTTGTCTTTAGCAGTTCAAATGCAGATTTTAATCTATGTTGTTCTTCCCTAAGATGCCCTGTATAAAATCATATGAGAAAAATATTCCCCAAAGTTTTGTGGAATTTTACAGAAGGAAATACATTACATCTCTTCACTCATTTTCCTTCTGGAGGAGCCAGAGAGCTTAAAATGAAAGTAGCAGGTGGGATACTTTTCCAGCTTTCCTTTCCTCTCCTAAAGAGGGAGCTAGAAAGTTGGATGGGGGTTTTTATTGGGTTTTGTTTTTTATGTTGGTGTTTAGGGGTTTCTTTAAACTAACCTCTTTGTGTTCTGGGCTGCATCCAAAGCAGCGTGGGCAGCAGGGCCAGGGTAGGGATTCTGCCCCTCTGCTCTGCTCTGGTGACACCCCACCTGGAGAGCTGCATCCAGCTCTGGAGTCCCCAGCACAGGAAGGACATCAGCCTGTTGGAGAGAGTCCAGAGGAGGCCACCAAGATGACAGAGGGATGGAGCACCTCCCCTGTGAGGGAAGGCTGAGAGAGTTGGGTTTGTTCAGCCTGAAAAAGAGAAGGTTTTGGAGCCATCTAATTGTGGCCTTCCAGTACCTGAAGGGAGCCCACAAGAAAGATGGAGAGAGGCTTGTTACAAAGGCCTGTAGTGACAGGACAAGGCATAATGGCTTCAAACTGAAAAAGAGCAGACATTATATTAGTTATCAGAAAAAAATTCTTTGCTATGAATGTAGGGAGGCACTGGAAAAGGTTGCCCAGCCAAGTCATGGGTACTCCCTCCCTGAAAGTGTCCAACACCAAATTGGATAGAGGTTTCAGCAACCCGATCTAGTGAAATATGTCCCTGTCCATGGCAAGGGGACTGGAATCAATAGACTTTCTGCATGGAAGGTTCTTCACTTAATTTGAAATTGAGTTTATTAGAAATAATATGAAGCAAATTTAACGGTATTACACATCTGTAACCTGGGCAATTACTTTTCTTCTGCTATGCTGGTGGAGAGTCTGGTTTTCATTAATATAGAAATGTGACTGAGGAAAAAAACTGAAGAAGGCTAATAAAAATATTATCAGTACTTTTTTTTTATGGTGGTAACATCCGCAAGCCTCGTGACCTGTTCGGTGTTTTCCTCTATTCCTTTTGCCAATTATTTTATACTTTTCCCTTTCCATTTCTCCTGCTAAAGACAGAGGTAATAATCCCTACCATCTCCTCTAAAATGCTGTGAAACCTGGCAAATCGAACTGCAGCATCTGAATGAGAAGTTTTTATTTCCTCAAGCATGTCTGTTAAAGAAAATCTTATATGTAAGGTACTGAAGATTTAACATCTGGTAAAGAATGGTCAAAAGTCTGTGGAATTTTATTGTGGTTCACCTTGAAAGAAGTGGCAGTAAAATTAACCACACTTTTAGGTTCCTTATATAAGGGAGTCAAACACTTCCTCTTTCAGGGATGAACTATTGTCACACTGTGACACAAAATAACTCACAGAAGCAGCCTAGATGTAAAAGGAAAGAAAAAGAACCCAAAAAGGCAAACTTTATTTTCTGACTCCACTATATATACAATAGCAAAAGTGACAGTGGATTGGAGGGTGAAACTGCCACCTCTCCAACCACACTGGTCAAACCAACAGTCCATCAATTCTCCCCACCCACAAAGAAGAAAGCAAAACAATCATTGTTCACATGAACCTGTGTGAGAAAACTCAGTTGAAATATGTAAATATCAGAAGGCATAGGAACTTTTATAAGAACTTTAAAACTCTCAAAAGAACAGGGCGACAAACTATGAACCTGTTATACTCTCTACGAGAATCTTCACACCTTTAAAAAAAAGGTAGGCTTCAAATGCTTACCTTTCCTGTTGAAATTGCCTGACTTATGCAAGAATTGATCGAACCTATAGTCATCCACAACGACTTTTAGACAATTTCCTATTAGTCTGTTGTGGTTTTGCATGCTGCAAAATCAGCTGAGCAGTTTTAAAACAGGTTTAAAGGAGGCTGAAAGGAGCTGAGTGCCAAACAAAATTGCTGTTTGCATACTTTACATATTTCTCTGCAAGGAAGACATTGTGGGAAATTATTGAAAAAGTATTATGAAACACTGGCAATAATCTGAAAAATATACTTGAAGTCTTTATTTGTCTGACAGAGTTTGTGCTTTTAAGATTTTATTTACATTTTGTTCACTACAGTAGATATTTCTCTCATAGAAGTGATACTCTAACATGAAAATAACACATAGCCCAAAAAGGTATTGCTTTACTTGACTGGAGAGAAGCAATTTCTGAGTCTAGCCATGGAGTTTATAATATCATATATCTGTGACACAAATAACAAAACTTTTGAATTTAAACATAAGGAGTCAATTTCTTTTCCATTTTACTAATTAAAGTCCCTGTTGCATCTTCACTGTGACCATGATTCAAAGTTTACAGAAGTAAAGGGAATGCTATTCACTGAAATCTGGAGATACTGGATTGGTCCCTGGTACGTTTAACAGAGATATCAAACTTTTATATAATGTTCAGCAAACCTAAGTAGCTATTGTAGAAGCCTTTTTGTGGTTAATTAGCACATACACTTGCTGCCACAGAGGTTACTGGAGACAAAGTCTTGGGGTTTTTTTCTCTTTTTTGACAAACAAGTTCCTGTATTGTAACTTGAAACTCTACTTGTGGATACTGAATGAGGTTTTACTTCTGCAGTTCACTTGCCCATCCAAAGCAACCAAAGAACACAGGAAGTTTCCTCCTGTGCTTGAAAAATTATTCCTCATTTGCAGCTGAACTACTTTGCTCCATTGAAGTATAAATATTATGTGTATATACACATTATAGTACATGGTACAATGCACTACCACATACTAGTAAACAGCAAGAAATAAGCTCAGTTGCTGGTATGACTATTTGACCATTTGAAAAATGGTCAAAAGGAAAGTAATTGCATTCCAATTCTTTATGTGTATATGAGCTGTCTCAAAAGCATTTGGGGAGGTTTTTTTGTTTTTTACATTTAGGGGATTTTATATATTTGCATTTAGATATCTTCAGGTATTTAGGAGACAGGAATGCTGAGCTCACTTTCAAAGGAGGAGAAAATGTCACCCTTAGCATTTCTCATCCCCTTTGGCCAGCAAAGCCTGTTCCTGTGATCAGGTGGTAGCTGTAGTTAGTCTCACATTTATACCATTTTTTTGGTATGTTTTCCTGAAGAGGAACTTCAAATTAAGCAGTCTTACCAAGCTAGAAAAATTGTCACCTGCCCTTGCACTTTGTCTAGTGTGTTCTGACCTCCTGCAGGCCCTAATGCCTCGTCTGTCATACACACTATGTGCTGGCTCAGCTGATCCAATGTCAACTCCTTAAAACCATCATGTCATTCATCGTCACATTTTGCCACGTTCAAGCCTGCTGTTGTTCCTCAGCTTATTAAGGCTATGTTTTCCACAAAGCCAGTGGAAAAATGCTCCAATGCTTCAAAAAAGTTGGTAAGCAGGTGAACTGGATGCCACCTGGAAAGGTGAAGATATGATGCTAAGAAATCCTATTTTCCAGAAGGTGATGGGATGAATTGCTGGTACCTTACAAGTAACCAGAACAGACTACTGGGGTTTTCTCATACTTTAGATTCTCATAGTCTGCAGTGGGGCTGCATGAGGCAGCTGCTGGCACCTTGTGGCTGCCTTTGGCTGAAGATTTCATGGTAGTTCATCCCCAAATCCCTCATTTCCATACTTGCTGGTGTCATCCCGTTGGATCAGGTGTTTTTCCTGACCAAGGAACTGAGATGAAACCTTTCACATTCCTTCCCTCTGTGATTAGTTTTGAAGTCTTTTGAAGGGACTCATATCCTGCAGGACAGTGACTGAATTCCCTGGCCGTCTCCTGTTGCACTTAGCCACATAAACTCCTGTCCCTTCAAAGATGGGTGTGGAAAGGCAGGGACAGGCTGGTCCCCAAATGCAGTTGCTTGGGTCAGTCTTGTGACACCTATTATCAATTTCATTTGGGAGTAACTTAGATGGGTATTTGTGTGGTATGGGTTTGATGGTTTTTGTTTTTTTTTTACACTGCAAACTGAATTAATAGTATTTACCTTCATAAATATTGTTATCATGAAATTCCTAAGTATTATTTATTGAGGTCCTGAAGACAAGACTGCTGAAGTAAGAACTAGTGAGTTTTAAGGATGAGTAATAGGTGATTTGGTGCTATGAAGACAGATAACTTTAGGCACAGAAGATGATGTGAGGAGAGCAAAACACAGCACAAAGAGCTATCAGAGAGACCAAGGGCAGTGTGATTAAGGCTGAAAGAGGGATTAATGAAAGCAGAATCATGATGACTCAACAGTGCTGCTTGTCCTCTGCCACTTGGAGGAGGACACCAGCCAGCTGTGGCACTGGCAGTGTTTCCACAGCAGAGCAATGAGATCTTCAGCTTCAGGGACAACCTGGGATGCTTGAAGCCTAAGCTTCTCCCATAGAGCAAAGAGGAGCTCTCTGTGATACTTGAACCCAGTGCTGGTGTCTGAGCCTGAAGTTAGAAAATAGAGCTTTTTTAGCTCTAAGAGCTCTGCTTGTGGTTTTTGTATGAGGCCTTACACGGAAAAACACCTCTTTGCCCTACCGGAAAGAAGGAATGCCCCTGGTTGAACTTTTAGCTCTCTGTGCCAGTAGCCCCACCAGCCCTAAGAGAAGCATGCTATAGGGTAACAAAACAAAAGCTTAATTTTTCTCTGCAGTTTTAACTTTTTCTACCATTTGTCTTCCTCCTTGTGGGAATTTCAGCAGAATGTGTGGTGTCCTTTGGAGCTACGGTACACTTTTTTTCTGAGACTTACAGGTTCAAAAACCTGTGCTAGCATCAGGCAATTTTGTTTCCTGTAATTTATTACCCTGTTAGTGCAAACGCTTTTTTTTCTAAAGCACATAACTTGTGGTCAGCTGCATCTGGTACTACTACACAATTACGGTAAATTTACATTTTACCAGCTGAAATTTCCTGTAAGCCTTATGTGGGCTAGCAATATAAAATGAAACTAAGCAAACACAGTCTGACAAATGAGAAATATTATTTTATTTTAATTTTTTGTTTGTTTTTCTCATAACAGTATCTGGACTGACTGCTGTCCTACCACAACTTGTGACAGGCATGAAAAAAATCATACAACAAAAAATCATTTTCAAGATATTTGCAGACATTGTCCTCTGTCACAATAAACTCTGCACAGGCTTATGGGCTTGTTACTGTGCACAGGCTTATGGGTGGGAATGTTTCTAGTGAACAGTCAATTCTGAAGGAGCTTGCAAAAGGTCTGGTTTACTTTGTAGTGTTCTAAGCTGTGCTTAAGAACAAGAACATCATCACTTGTTACTTCAGTCTCACATTAATGTGTGAAAGCATAGTCCCCAGGGCCCATGGTGTTTGCTTTGAGTTAAACTGAAGTGATTGATGCCATTAAGAATATGTAGTATAAGGTATCAGTAAGTATTAAATATTACATGTAGCTGAAACTTTATTCTGTAGGGCTTCAGCTGTGACTGGAGATTTCTGACTGAGATTACATGCAAAGAATAATATTGGTGATGAACATTATGGGTTTTCTCCTTTCAAAGACAAAAAGGAAGGTGATCAGAAGTAATAGCATCCATATTTGCTGGTTATTCCTATGTAAAATTCTTTCCTATGTCTGCATGTTCACCATCCAGAAGAGAGGAGAATTCAGTTTGTTCAACTTTTTGTTCTCTGTTTTGCAAACACAAACAAATGTGGAAATTTTTTTTCCTCAGCTGACAAGCTTTCCTCAAGCTGATCTTTCATAATCGGGCATTGTGCCTATTCAGGATGGAGTCAGAGGTTACTGAACCTTGCAGCCACCAGATAGGCTGAGCACTTTGCCCTCCTCGAAGGCTGAATCCAGATGGCACTGCCTTGACTCAGTTTGTGCCCAGGCTGGCTGATGTAAAGAGATTTGAGGACTTACCATTCAATTCTGAGTGGTTATTTGTGCCAAACTGTGTGGTATGTGATGATTCAATGTGTGAGCTTTCTGTTGGAATTGCTGAATTCCTCTGCTGAACAATTTGCTTTTGTTTGGAGGAAATTGCTTTTCCAGTGCAGAGGTACCAGGGAACACTGCATGTTTTCTTCAAACACTGCATGTTTACCTCTTCAGAGGTACCAGGAAACGCTGAGTGTTTTGGGCTAGGATAGCAGAAAGTTGTGCAGTAGAGGCACTGGCAACACTTTGAACCAGCTGACAGTGGTGAAGAGAATGAAAAACTACTTTTTTCTAGGGTGTACTTGCTCATGTTTTAGATATCTTTCCAACGTGACCTTTTTGAGTCTGTTTACACATCCCACACACAGACTGAGGTAGTGAGGGATGGACTAGATATGCAGAACTGAATGGTGTATAGCCATTACACTCACACCATGCCACCCCCTCCCCAGATGTGTGCCAGAGGCTGACTCAGACCTGGAATGTGGTGAGGCTTCTACATCCTCACTGGGGCTAGTGTAGAGGCTGTGACCACACATGCTCGTTTTGGATGATGTAGAGTTAGTTTTCTTCACAATGACTAGCATGGGAGTACATTTTGTATTTGTTCAATGACAAATGACTTCATAATCTCTCACAAGTTCCCAGCTGTTATGTATGACATATCAGTGTCCCCTGGCCTGGGTTAGATCAGTCATCAAAGGGCTCTTTGCCATCAAGGGCAGCATATGGTGAGCAGCTGTGACAGCATGAGGAGGCTGTGAGACAGCCCAGCAGACTTCTTCCTTGATGTGTGGCACTGCAAGCCTTTCCCCTCCAGATGACCTGGAGTGTATTCCTTTTCATAGCCTTTTTCTGCATACTGGCTGTATGAAAAACCATAGAAGAAACAGTTTCACTAGCTTGACTCCTGATAAGTGAGGAATTTATGGCTGCATGTTGCTATAGTTGTATGTTACATGGAACAGATTCATAAAGGGATATATGGAAAGGCATGGTGTTAATTGGTGCCATAGTATTTTTAATTTAGTCACACAGATCTGGCAGTGCAGTTCCCATAGCATCTGCCCTCCTCACGCACAGGGGAAAAAGCTTTCCAAGAAAGTGGATTTCTTTGCAGCAGTGTCACAGAAACTGTACGCAACAAAGAGATTTTTATGGCAGGAGCCTTATATAGCCTAGCTGTTGGACTAAATCCACAAAGTCATCATTTGAATATCCATGCACATATGGGCATGTATGGATAGCCCAGACTCATATCAGGTTCTTCAAGCAGATTTTTGGATGCAGTTTCAAAAGTCCTGACTGTGCTTTGTTCCAGTAATAGTAATGGACAAGAGCTGTTCAAAGCTGTAAACTGGCTTGGGCAACAATAGATCCCCCTCCAAGATCTGCCTCAGCTGCATGCTCTTTGCTTTCCTCATCACAAGGTGTTACTTCTCAGTGTATAACTAACTTGAAGAGCGGACTTTTATTTTTATATGGAAGGAGGCATCTGACAAATTCACTAGGGAACATAAACTAGGTGAGAGTACTTTCAGAAGGTCATACTGTACACAACAGCACAGCAGGGAGGTCTGGCCTCAGCAGGTGAAGTAGAAGGTGCTTCACTACTAAAGCAGTGGCAGGATGGTCTGCAAGCAGAGGTGATAGCCGTCTATTGGCCCCCAGAGCTGCTGGAGGTCACAGAACAGTTTATAAGGAAGAATTCAGTGGTCTCTTCTCCAGCACTTGGTACAGAAATGTAAAAGGAACTTGGTGAAGGCTGGTGCACATGAGTGATTTGCATTGCACTTTACCAAGTCTCAAAGAAACACAAAAATGCTTTTATACCACACCAAAAACTCCCACTAAATATAATTTAGTATTTGGTGTTAAATTGGAAAGAACAGCTCTATATTTTGCACGGAGAGCTACAGCTTAGAAAAACTTGATCCAAGATCTAGCAGGGTCCTTGTGCCTTGGGCTAAATGTGCAATTTTAGACTGACCCTTATCTGGAATTAATAAGTGTGAAATCTTATTTCACTGTTCTGAAATTCAGTTACTTTATCCTTCCTGATTTAGCTTTTATTTTCATTCCCCTCAGCTGACGCTTTTAATCCATTCTTAGAGTCTCTTTATCTGATATGTCTTTAGTCATACTTTTCATGTTTTTTCATGCCATATCAGTTACATTCATTGAGGGCTGATAAGCCTGGCCTCAGCTTGTCATGAAAAACTGTGGAAAGAGCTGATCCTATCCATGTATAAAATCATAGGCTTGAAAAGGTCCACTTTTCCAAATAATAAATATGTCTTTTGCTTCTTGTACTCCACTGGAGTAAATGTTCTCAGTCTTAACAGACTTCTCCCTGATCAGACTCATAGTTAGTATCCCAAACTCATTCAACAGTTAACTGGCATTTTTTGTCTCTGATACTGACACTTCTGATACTTCCCTTGCCCTGCCTGTAACTTCTTCTATTTAGGCTGAGGATCTTCTTCACCCTCATGACTTATCCCGGTGTTTTTTCTGAATGACCAACACCAGCTTCAATTCAGTAGTGTCAAATGGAATCCTGCTTCCTCCTGGATCCAGGCTACCAACCTTTCCTCAGGCCTGCAAGTCAGGTCTCTCTCTTGGTCCACTGTCTAGGAGTCATCACGCTCCAGTTGTCACCGAGTCTTGTAAATTCTACAGAATATACAATACACAGCTATCAAACACAACAGTATTTTAATCTACAATCCTAAAAGTTAACAGTCAGGTGTTTATCATCTGTTCATTTTATTCTTGTTCTGTTTCAACACCCATTTTCTGGCTCTCAGCAATGCACTCTTCCTGCTTATATTGGCTCAAGATATGTCAATCTAAGCATTCTCCATGTGCCACATGAAGCAGCTTCCCATTCCCGCTGCATCACCCAGCAGATTTTCCTTTTGCCTTTGTGTCAAAATCTACCTCTACACTTTGGCATGGCTCTTTATCCTCCTCTCATCTTCTGAGTGCTGTAGAGATGTCTTCTATCCCAAGGCCATTTTTCTTCTGTTTCACACATTGAACTATATCATAGTCATACATAATTTTTGTGAAAAATCAAGGCTGTTTTAGAACTTGATGGTGTTCAGTCTCCAGCACTATGGCAAAGTGGACAGGAGATTCCTCACTCACCTATACATCTGCTGGCTTGGTATAAATTATCAGTAAATACTGGGTTTACTTTTAGGATAAAAGTTTTATAGGACCACATGTCTGCTTCAAATTGGTCTTCTAAACTCTGTGGTACCATGTTTCAGTCAAAAGCTGATGAAACAAATCTGTATACAGAAATTGGTAAGACCTACTGGACCTACCAGTATATATATATTTTCTTGACTTTCTTGGTAGAAACTCCCTGGGTAAAGAGTTATGCACTTACTTGAGGCAGGCGTGCTCATAATATGAAGTCAGCACTGGCCTGTTGAGAGTGGCTTTGAGCCCACAGCTTACTGTATACACAAGACTCAGGAGCAGCCTGCGGTTTCACTAAACATTTTTTGCAGCAGAAACACCCCTCTCAGAACTGTAGAGTGTGCAATGGGAAAATTGGTTAGCCTTATATGGCACACCCTGCTCATGTTTCTGAAGAGCATAGAGCTGCGGCAAAATACTAAAAGGTCTAACACCTTCTAGCTGGAAAGTCCTGTGTCTAAAAGCAGAGAACATGAGGCCAAGCAATTTGCCTCAGGAATCCAAAAATAAGTGGACATTTTTTAGCTAACAGAAATAACTAATTTAGTGAATCTGGGTTGTTTTTGTGCAACTTTTGCATTAGCAGGAAAGTGGAGAGATGAAATACAAACCTCCCAAGGTTCTTGTTGTAGCTATGAACTTCTCTTGTGTATGGTCTCACAGCCTTGTTACCTTCACTTTAAGATATCTACCTTACTGTTTGTCTCAAGAGGAATTTGAGTGTAATAATAAAGATATAACCTTAATGTATAAGCAACTTGGAATGAAGGAAAGTAAGAAAAAGGCTCCCTTTTTACTTTAATCCTTCACAAAAATGAAACATTGTGACACAGGCCTCCAGCTGGGAAACTCCAAATTCCACCTGAAACAAAAGTAAGTGAGTCTTCCCAGGTAAGCTCTGGTACAAAATTTAGAATTTATACAACGTAAATTAACACATTTGAAAATTCTGCAAAAAGTAATTTAATTATTCCCACAGCCACTGCAGTCCAGGTTGTTGTCTCTTGGGAATCCCAATAGCTCAGCAAATAGGCTCAATGGGATGGGAGTAACTGCAGGGACAGTTACTGAAGAATGTGAATATGAGTCATTCCCACCTTAAGTCACACGTCATCACTGCTCAGCCTAATGGCAAATGAGTAAAGATGCCTAGAAAAAACAGAATTAATGAAATTACACACTGAATTGCTTTATTAGATATCAAACATGGGTAAATCAGTGCGTATAGGTTTTCACATATGGAAAAATTTTATCTTCCTTGGAAAACTGGTGGAACCAGGAGAGGAAGGCTTGAGGAGCAGTTTACACTGTTTCACAGACACTGTAAACCTAAACCCACTTAACTCCAGCCATGTTTGCCTTCTCATTCTTTAGGCGAGGAAACCATTTCCATGACGTTTGATTGCCCTGCCTTCCTGCATCTGCAAAACAGATATGTCTGAGCAATTTTTAATTGATTGAGGTGATATTTTAATGCATTGTTTTAAAATCTGATTTTTGAAGGATATGAGCCATGATTTTTTTCTTGTAAAGCATTATCAATTATTAGGTGATACAACCTCTCTCTATGTCCTTGAAATACTAATAACTACCCTTGACTTGACAATAGCTGCTCCTTTTCCTTGTTTTCTTTACTATCATGGAAAAGTAGCCATAAACTGTGTTTTGTTGTCCATATTTTGAATTACTCTATTATCACTTTGCTGTTATGAGTCAGCCAGACAACTTGATTAATGGCACTGTGACTAATATAGTGCCTTTGTTTCTACAAACAGCTACACCAAAGAGCACCTAAATAAGATCGTTCCAGTGATACTTTAATGTGTTGCATTTGAAGTCTTTGCTCCTTTGCTGCAAACTGTGCTCACTGCTTAGCTTTGACCACAACTGAGTAAGATCACAGTACGATTCATTCTTCTTCTTAATAAAGGTTTGTTCACCCCAAAATTTATGCAGTAGGTTAGACCATCTCTGCTTGTAAGGGGTCCAGCGAGAGCAGGTATGTAATGCTATATATTAGACACATGCAGGGAATCCAGGGCTGCTTTGAGCCCTACTTTCTGTGAGCTGTGTAGCAATTACCCTCCATTTTACAAGGTCTATGGTTTGGTTTTCTGTTGGTTTAGCCACCTGTGCAAACTGAAGGCAGGCGGGGGCTGGAGCTGAACTGCATGAGGTGTTCCTGGCAAGTGCTTTGCCACTCAGCCCAGAGGTGAATTTCATCCCACACAGCTCAGTAATTCTTAAAATTGTGCAACTGCAGGAAAGAAAATTTGGCTCCCCTCTGGCATTCTGAGACAGATGTGGTGATACAAAAACAGGCTATCAGATGGTGGTATTGCCTGGGACCTTTTCTCCTGAATTTTGTTGCAGATCTTCCCCTCACCACAGCCTTCTCAAGTACATGAAAGCTAGCATTTCCTTTTCAACAATTTTATTTAATATTTTAACTCAAGTATGTAGTCCAGCTGCTAAGCAAAAATGAGTAAATCGTGATGCAGAATAGTTAGGTTTGGGGCAAGTTATACGAGTGTATGCACCTCTCAGTAAGATAAAATTTTGTGTGCCAGTACTTTGGGGTGGCAAAGCAGGATGACAGTGAAAAGGAAATTCATCTTTCTTCTTGAGCTAACCTGCAGTCAGATATTTTTAAACTCAAGTCCCTCTATCCCCTTTCACTCCTTCTTGGAGGTGAAAAACAGTGACAGTGCTATTCTGATATGCCAGAATAGCAGAATCTACTTTGATGCTAAATTTGTTATACATGTCTTTGCATACTCTTGTGGCTGAAGAGGCATTGTACAGGAGGCTTTTTCTAGCTTAAATGCAGACAAACTGAGAATAACTACCAGGAAGAAAACAATAACATAAAAAGGAACAAAACCCACAGACTTTCCTCTGAACTGATTAGCTACAGGTAAGAAATAGCCAGACAAGAAGTAAAACTCCCACACTTAATGATAGACTCATTATTTCTTATGTTCATAAGAATCTCTCCAAATAAACCACAAAAGATGATAGAGACAGAGCACTACAATATCAGCTCGACTGAATTAGCTACCAATACTTGATCGGAGCCCACAGGGTGCCAATAAATTTCATAAACCCAGGGTGCAACTGGGTTTGATAAAATAGAATAAAGAAAAGAGAGAAGATTAGAAGAATCATAATAAAGTCAAACAATTATTTTTAGAAATGGCTAAAGTATGTGGCTGAATGATGTGCTCTTAAGATATTGGGGGGCAGAAAGTGGAGAAAGGGTGGTTTGGACTTTTCTGAAAATAGACAGGTATTAATATGTATTCATGTTTGTATAAATACAAACACACATGCATTCATCTGACAGAGATTTCCTTTGTGTTCAGCCAGCATTATCCGGGTCACATCACATGGGAAGCGGTAAGCCCTGAAAAGAAATCCATAGGAAAGGGTTAGTTTTGGTCCTATTCATAGATTAAGGAAGGCTGGGCTCTGGGAAGGGCCGAGCAGGAAAAAAAAAAAAAATCAGGGAATTTCTTGGGAGAGGGAGAAAATGAGTCATAGGTGACCAGAGAGAAAAGTGACTGGTTAGAAAGAAAACATAGCAAAGCAATGGAAATTTGAGCCAGAAACAGGAGCTGAGGAAGAAGGTTAAGACCAGAGCCACGTTCATTTACCTATCTGAATCGCTGAGCAAATGCTCAGCTGTAGGTTGTATACTCTGAATTTAAGATTAGAGAAGATACAAGGAAACGCAGGCACCAGGAGGAGCAGAACTATCCATGTGGGAGGAGCGTCAGGGCAGATGTGTTTCCTACTTTGTCCCACCCAGAGGGAAGTGCTGACTCAGACTGAGATCCTAAATTACTATTCCCCAAGATCCCTGCCACATCAGTTTTGTGCTTTCAGAAACGCCCCTCAGGGAAATGCACACAAGCAGGTCCTAGAAATTATAGATCATCCTGACAAATAAATCAAAAAGAAGTCTATCCAGTATTAAATGTGTCCTCTTGAAAATTCTGCTTCTATACTGTCAGTCATTTTCTTGCCATTTCAGAAAGTTTATCAGAAAAGCCCCTTTGAAGTAGAAAATGGCCTAGCAAAAAATTTGCAAACCTATAAATTGATGTTGTACATGATCTAACAAAGTAAAAGGTATGTGAAATGTGTGCTCTATGCATTAAAAGGGTGCCTAGGGCTATTAAAAATTGTGGAAGCAGCACAGCTATTCCTTAACTTCAGTCAGTCAGGCCAGACAGTGCTTCTCATACCCTCAAAGAGCAACTTTGGTTTGAGAGAGAGCTTTCAGTAAGTGGGTTCCACAGGCACTCAAACACCATTTCTGTAAAATGTGCAGATTTAGGTTCGGGGTTTTTTTTTGTTTGGCAGGTGAAAGGCTTTTTGAGAAGCAACTTCTGTCACTGAGCAGAAACTATTTAGCTGAAGGGACTTTAACGTTTCACCTGAGACTTTTTTTTTCTCTGTGCAAATTAAAAGATACTTATTTTTCCCATCTCTGTGTAGCTTATTTTTGATACAGGCACAAATGCATGAAAATTTCTTTTTTTTTTAATTGCTATTCTTTCCCTACAATGTGTTAGTGTTGCATTTGTGTGGTTGGTTTACACATAATTTTAGAATTCATAAGAATTTTTTGAAATGAAGAGCTGGCTTACTAAGACCAACTCAAGGTTTTAAAATGAATAGTTTTTTCCACTTATATCCATGTCACTAGCCACTTGTGATAAACACCATCTGAAAACCACATCAATTTTTTCACCATCTAAGAAACAAATTATTTTTGCAAAGCCTATGGAAAAAAAAAAGCCAAGTTACTAGATAGGCAACATGAATTTCACCAGCTGGACTTTTGCTTGTTTGTGTCAGAGGAAAAATCACAACAATTTGTTCATTCATAGATAATTGTTATTAAACTACTCTGTTCATGAACAAGTGAAGAGAACAAGCACGTGAATGGCATAGGGCAGTTGACAGCATTTTAAGTATTTTCTAGGAATCTCTGAAAGGTACTGTATGCATTTTAAATTAATAATTTTATGGTATTTATGTAACTTGAGAATTTTGTCATTTATCAATAAATTATGGCCTTTCCATAAATTCACAGCCACTGTATTCCAAACATTTTTCTACTCTCCTAAGTAAGGGAAAGGATGTTAGCATATTTATTTGTAACCAAAACCAAAACAGTTTAGCTGGACAGTGAGTAATAAAATCTTTCCATCATTGAGTAAAAGATGTTGCCTGAGTGTCTGGAGTGGCCAAAAGAGAAGCATGATTCAGGAACCAAATGATAGTAAGCCTGGTCTATCCAAATTAAATAGAGCCCGTGGTGTGCTGTGGGTTTCTGATGATGTGAAGCCACTCACGTTCTTCATAATTCTCAAGACTGTACATACCAGGTTCGAATGTGAGGAATTTTGAGACCATTTAGGGAAAATAGGAATATTCTCAGCAAATAATGTGAACATTGCTGATTGGCTTTGATACAAATTCATCAAAGTGCAGGATCTATTTTAAGCTATCAACCTCTCCTATACTTTTTCATCCATTAGAGTCTTTTGTTTGGGCATCCCACTCTAGTTATGAGAGTTTTGTTTTTAAAAAAGCACCTTATCTTGGTATCCAGAATCCAGTTTCCCAATTCCAATGACTTTAAAATCAAAAGGAATCTTTCCATTGACTTTTATCAATTTTTATATCAATCTACCTGTAACAGAATCCTCAAGCAGCACCAACTGTGCAAGGAATTATATACCTCAAGTGAAGAGCATACCACTGGCTTTTCACTAGAGACAGTAAAGAACTGTACATTGTTATTGCAATAAATTGGGTAAGAGGGAGTTCTCAAGCATTTGTTTAGCCTGATAGCCAAATCTTCAAAGTAGGTAAGTATTTCAAACTCAATTTATCATTATGGTTCCTTGAAATAGTGTAATCATGTAGCTCAAGTGGGGATAAAATATCTTATAAATTCCTGAGAATAAATTTTAATTGCTAGAGCAGCATTATTTGCATAGTGTTCCTGTTTAATAGTCCTTCTAAAGAAAGTGGTATGTCTAAATTTGTCCTTATCATAAATCATTGGTGTCTTCAGTTTTTAAGAATGCAACCAGAAGGAGGAGGAGGAGACCAGATGATAATGCAGAAAGACATGAAAGTGGAATGAGGACAGTTGTGCATACCCCAGAGGGACAGCTGCCAGTTAGCAACACATGTTTGACCTTCAGGAACCTATCAGGAGGGTGACTCTGGGTGGGGGGGGGAATTTCCTTACCTCTGGTGACATTAACAGGATAAAAAAATCATCAATTGTGAAATTACTTTCCTTCAGTGTCATTGGCTTTGGGCTCATTGTATATGATGACACATTTTTCAAGAATACTTTTCCGCAGAAATGCTTATGCACGGAGATATATTTTATTCCATCTTTTTGATAACATCAATCCAATCTGTAAAGAAATACTGAGTGTCATTTGTAAAACTCACAACCCAGGGTTGATTTAGAGACCAGATTTACCTGACTAGTTTGCTTTCTGTTTTATAAGGTGAAGGTAATCTTTGACCAGTGATATAGGGGGGAAATCTCACAAATTACTTTTGTCTGTGAGAGCAGTGAGCATGGAGTGGTGCAGGAGGCTCCTCCCCACTTTGTGCAATGGGGAATGGAGCCCTCTTCAATTCTTATTTCCCTCTGGATAATGTGACCACCATACAGCCACAGCTAGTTTTGCTATGCATCAAGGAACTACTCTACTTTTTTCTGCAGGTAGATTTTTGGCACACACCTTCTTTATTGCTTGCCAGGAAGTCTCTGCTCACTGTGAGAGGGAACTGTGTAAATAAAAGAATGAAAGAGGAAGCTGGAAGAGAGATGGCCTTTTTTTGCTATATTGCATGAGGACCAACAGCTAGATAAGACACCCAGAAGTAACGTTTTTGCTGTTGCAAGGCCATTGTGCCTCCTCAAGTAGGTGACATCCTCACCTACTTCAGCAGCCTACATACATCCTTGCATTGCAGAAGTTGTTGTCACTCTGCTCCACACAAGATAACAAAGAGGTGAGAGATTTTGTATGATTAGCTATTTTTGGGCTGAAAACCCCACACCCGTCTGATAAGTTTGGGTTTTTACACCTCCAGACCTTTTTAGAGTTTTTTATTATTTCTACTTCCCACTTACAATGGTCACTCCTAGACTAGTGGAGGAAGATAATGGCAAGGATAGATTTGAGCTGACAGCCTTCACCTGGAAGTTCTGCAGGACTCAAGGAGAAAACAGCTGAACTACAGATTTTGAAATTATGTGAATTATGTGCTCTTAAGATACTGGGGGCGGAAGGTGGAGAAAGGGTGGTTTGCAGGATCCAACCCACTCTTGAGTCTGCCCCTACACCAGGCATGCACAAAGTGGACTTCTTGGATATTAATTTTCCAAAAGGCATCAAGGGAATTGCAGAAAACTGCTAACCAGTAAAACTGGTTTTAAAACTGACATCCTTACTGCACAGTACCAAGACAGAGTGAGCCCATGGATAAATGTGGTGCAAAAGGAAATAGTAAATATTGTGACATTTGTGACATGATCTACCACACTTATTGTTTATAGTAGAGTTTAGTGAAGAGTCAGGGAACACAGACGAGGGGTAGACAAAACACAACCATGTCTTTGAGCTTCAAAAGGATCCCTGATGAGTCTCACTGTAAAGCTACCAAAGAAATTGAGCTATTACATTATAAGAATCTCCTTATATAAAAATGCAAATGGTTAGAATATAAGAAAAAAGGAGCAGAAATCAGTGAATGGTTTTTGCAGTTAAGTGGCTTCAGTCATGAGAGGGCTTGCTTGAGGGCTGTGCCATTGGTCATGCACTGGAATAGGCTGCACAAGGAAGTGCTGGGATCACCACCTCTGTAAGTGTCCCAAAGGCATGTGGATGTGACACCTGGGGATGCAGTTTAGGGGTGAACACAATGGTGTTGCATTAACAGTTGGATTCTATATTCCTAGAGATCTTTTCCAACCTTAATAATACCATGATTAAAAATGTGTGTACCCAACCCTGTGCTCTGCTGTCCCCTGCACTCCTGAAGTTATCACATTAAATTTGGCTCAAAACAGCAAGTGTTTTGTGGGGAGGTTTTGCTCAGTCACACAATTTCCTGAGTTCTCCTCATCCTAGTGTGGGGTAGCAGAGAAGTAATGAAGGAATGAGCAGTGCAGAGATGGAGTAGCAGCTGTCACTGCCGACAAAATGTGTTTGTATGTTCTCATTTCAGTAGTTTGATGACTTGTTTTTTTTGTTTGTTTCTTTAACTGATTAGTTGGATTATTTTTTTATTCTTTTTTTTTTTCCTCCAAAATATCCTTATTTCCTGGAATATTCCAGGAAACTGGAATTTTTTAAAGCATGTTGAAACCTCTCATGTTAAACCTGACACTACACGTTGTAGAGATTCAGTGGTGCTACCAAAATTATCTAACCATTCAAAGAAATTTAAACAATAAGTTCTCATATGATCTGACTTTTCTGTGCCCAGTGTAAGTCTGTGCAATTTCCATAGAGTGCTGAAGATAAACTGCTGGACATTCCTCACTTTGTTCTGTTACTGTGATAATAGTGTTAGAGAATAATATAATAAAAATCAGCCTCTGCAAAGCCATTTTTCCATCCCGTCCCATCCCATCCCATCCCATCCCATCCCATCCCATCCCATGCCTTTTTTGTGTGGTATATAATTGTATACTATACAAATTAGGTGAATCACTTTAAACATGAAAACATGTCATCTCTTATATGTCTACTTTCACAGGAGTCCTGGATCTCCTTTTCTACGTCATTCCTCACAAGTGAGGAGGGCACTTCCAGCTAAGCTGAATGTAAGGGTGAAATTAATTTTAATGGCTCCCATAGATATTTCTTTAGAAATACATAGCAGAAGCTTTGAACATTTTTGACTGAAGGTCAGTGCAATTTCTTCCACCTACAGGATCTGAGAGTGCTAACACATGCGCATGATTGGGTGTGAAAAGATATAATTGACTACTTAGAGGTTAAAATTAGAAAGAAAAAAAAATCAAAAGGAAAGACAATTGTCTGAAGAATCTCACTCTGTTTTATGCATCACTTCCGTAGCACATTAATTCTGTCCTTGCTCTCTATTCCTGCATGCTACTAGCCCCAATTTTAATCTGCCATTTTATCACATTGTCACTCTGTATTTTGTAGTACTTCAATAGTTTTCTGGAGCTGGACCTCCTCTGTGTTGTGCATAACTTAGTACATCAGCAAACTTAGTTATGAATATTAATAGCTTACTATGTCACCAAACTTAATTGTGAATATGAATGATGAAGTTAACATGAACCTAGTACATCAAGTTAACATGAACCTAGTACCATGTGCTAGTTAACCTACTACATCAGCAAGCTTAATTCACATCTCCCCTTTCTCAAACTGCTGATGGCAGTTTGATACCCCACACTAGGATGAGGAGAACTCAGGAAATTGTGTGACTGAGCAAAACCTCCCCACAAAACACTTGCTGTTTTGAGCCAAATTTAATGTGATAACTTCAGGAATGCAGGGGACAGCAGAGCACAGGGTTGGGTACACACATTTTTAATCATGGTATTATTAAGGTTGGAAAAGATCTCTAGGAATATAGAATCCAACTGTTAATGCAACACCATTGTGTTCACCCCTAAACTGCATCCCCAGGTGTCACATCCACACGCCTTTGGGACACTTACACACAGGGTGGGGTACACACAGCTAAAGCAGGCTGGATTGGGAAAAGTTATTTCTTCTGTATGCAATTGCCTTAAGTTTGTTACCATGGAATCATACAGCAAGGTGTAGAAGGACTGTAGATTTTTCAGTTAATAGTCTAATAAAGAAGTCTTGGTTTTAAATTCAAGAAATAGAGTATTAATTCACTCAGGAGTGGTGGGGAAACACACTGTCTCCCTGCCAATGACTAATGAAACTTAAACTCTTCTGTTAGGTTTTTCAATTTTCCTTCTCTTCTCTTCTCTTCTCTTCTCTTCTCTTCTCTTCTCTTCTCTTCTCTTCTCTTCTCTTCTCTTCTCTTCTCTTCTCTTCTCTTCTTCCTTTTCTTTAATTTCTTTTTAATTTTCTTTCTTCTTTTGTTTTTTTTGTTTGTTTGTTTGTTTGTGTGGGTTTTTTTGTTTGGTTGGGTTTTTTTGTTTTTTTGTTTTTTGTGGTTTTTTTCAATAGGACTTGCTGCACCTGGCTGTGTATCCCCAAAAGAGAGTTAGTCTCCTTTAATACCTCATGAAGGAGCATGAACACGGAAGGACACATTGTCAAAGTTAAATGCTTACTGAGGCTTCTCATGCTTAGTCCTCGAACTGGAGAAATCCTACAGGAGGAACTTCACTTGCATCTGCCATGCATATGCATGTCTGTGATGAATATAAACAAGAACAGCTGTTTCCTTCAAAATCAGTTGGAGTCTCCAGGATAACAGTCACTTGTTATGGCTGTCAAATGTGGATATGAATGAAGTTATCTTGAACAGCAGGAGACAGCTGAGCACATGGGAGTAGGAATAACTGCAACAATTACAGCTAACCTTGTAGGACTTACTGCAACTAAACTTCAGGCATGATGTGATGCTATTTCTGGATTTTATGGACTCAGTCAATGCTCAGGGAGTAGTTAGAAGTCTTATGCTGGCAGGAATGCAAAGAAAAATCTGCCCCATTCCCAGTCAGTTCAGCCAGCCTACCCCCAGAAAATTTCCATGGTAGAGCCCTGAGGACCCGAGAATTCGGAAACCTGTGAGACCTGCCCAAGCTGCCCCATTCCTCCAGCTTACAGCACTTGCAGAGAGCCCAGCAGATGGCCTGAGCTCAATCTGGGCTCTGTAACTTTGACATGCAGAGAAATTTGAGAGTGTTTTTTTATCTTAGATCAGAGTAACAACAAATTTCAAATTATCAGTGCCTTCCCACAAGCAAAATTATGTTTTCTCAAACAGATACAAGAAAACCTTGAGAATTTTAGACTCTTCTACTGTATTTCTTTAAAAATATGGAGGAAACTAAGTATGTTTTATATGTCTGGGTAGGACTGATCTTTGTGAAAATGTAGAACAAAATTAGAGTTTTACTTTTCACGTAGATGATGGTAAATAAACATGAAAACACACTTTTAAGATTTATCTATTTATTTATTTATTTAAAATTCAAATTTCAAAAAATCTCTATTGAAAAATCCAAACTTTTTAATAATATTCCAGTGCAAAAATATAGTCCTTGAGAGAAAAACTTCCATACTATTATGTCCAAATAAATTAAATTACAACAGACACACTTGAGTGGTTCAGTACAAAAAAAAAACCCAACAGAAATTTTTAAAATCTGAGAGTTTAAGTTAAGTCAGTGCAATACAGTTAGTCACATTCTCCTGAGATATTAAGTAGACTGCCCTCCTGGTAACTTCAGTGCATAATAATAATAATAATAATAATAATAATAATAATAATAGTAACCAGCAATTAACCATTAGTCCTCTAGTTCAGAAATTTTCTTCAACATTTGCTTATCTTTAAGTATGTCTACTTGCTTGATTTGGATTTAGATATGTTTAATAGTAAGCAGACATAAATATGTTTTTCCTGAATAACTTCCTAATACTGGTGCTTGTATCTCCATGCCAAATAGATGAGCCTAATCTCATAGCATCCCTCTCTCAAGACAGCACCAGATGGAAAGCTGGGTACCATTATAATGTAATTTCAAGGTTTCCATATGGAACCTGGGTAAACATTGTCTCATTCTCTGTTTTCAGGTCAGCAACATATAACAAATAGACAGGATTTTAAGACAAAGTTATTTCTTATATAATATTAGGGAGTATAAATACTTTGATTAGTATTTCTTTATAAATAATTACTTAAGACACTTAAATATTAATAAATAAATGTATAAAAAATCAATACAAAGATTGAAATTAAAAAAAATCTTGTCCCAACAAGATTTGCACAGTAGCTCAGTATAGAAGATCATAAGATGGCATTAGCATTTGCACAGCCTCTGAAACTGGCTTCTTTTTCTTTTGTGAGAACTTGAGGTATCCCCCAGTTTTTGTAAGACACTGAACAGCTCATTTACGGCCTTGCGCTGAACTTTCAAGTCACTCATCTGTAATAAGCAAGAAACAAATGGAACAAAAGTCATGCCAAGAGCTATAATTGTTTACTGACCACAACACATGGGCTACCCTGCTACCAGGGTAAAACAGATGGACATCTGCTATTTTCAATTCCCTACTACCTAATTCCCATAGCAAAGAGCCACTGTGTCACAGATTTTTGTTTTCCACTTTCTGTGCTACTTTGCAATCTGCCGCAGAGCAGCCACATTCTGTGAAACAGAGCTACCCTGCAGTTAAAAGCAGTGACTGCATTGGGGCATTGTCTGCCGACCTCTGAGGAGGTTGGTGGTGTGTGCCACTGGCACAAGCACCATGAGCCAAGTGCTCCCACAGCCACAGAGCATTCCATAGCCAGGCACAATTTTCCCAACCAATTTCTATACCACAAAGGGCTGTGTCAGTGGCAGCTCTGGTGTACAGACTGTGTGACAGTGCTGCCAGCTCCTCTGTGCCAGGTTGCAGCAAGTCTCAGCACTACCCCTCGTTGTAGAGCCTGCAGCTGGAAATGTTTGGTTTTTCAGCATGAACTGAGCTACACAGGGATTATCATATAGGTTACTGATGCATTATTAGCTTAAATCACATTCAAATCACAACTGGAAAATATAATGCCACAAGCTTTGGAGGAAAAGGAAGAGCCTTACCTGCAGTTTTGTCAGGTCCTTGAGATCTTCTATCTTCTTTGAGCCATCAGTAAGGCTTTCTTTCAGAGTATGGAGCTCCTCAGCTATGTTCCTGACATGAGCCTTTGACCTGTCAGTGTTTTCAAGCATTTTCAAGTACATGGAAATAATCTGACTCAGGATGATCCTTTTTTCATTTCTCTGTTGAAAAGTTTGATAAAAAAGAAGTGTCTGTGAGTGCCCATCAACAGGGAAAGGAAGGAAGGAAGATAAAACACAGCATACAGAGGTTCTCTGCTGCTTGAAACAAAATTATAAAGAAGATGTTGCAACTCATCTCTGGGCTTGACTATACCTCTAGATCAGTTCACGGTGTGGTATAAAGTGTTTTTATGGGGATTTTTGTCTCATTTCCAAGCTACCAAAAGAACTCTGCTCCTGTTCATTCTACTGCAGCTGATTACACTGGTTCTGGGAGCTGCTTTGTACCAAAAAAGTGCCTGAGATGCTTCATCATATCTGGTTTTGACTCACCTCTGTCCAGCTTGACAGCCTTTCCGTAAAAATAGGTCCACCATCAGCTACATCAGAATGACTTGAGTTCTGCAAAAAAGAACAAACATATCTATTACATAAACAATATTTATCACAAGGCAAATTTGTATTCTTCATTCAAATGAGCATCAAAATTCAGATTTTTGCTCATCTGGGCTATAGCTATCCCAATGCTTTCACTTCTCTAACCACCAAGTCCCATTGCTTGGCTGCCTGGTATCAGGAATAGTATTAGTCCTCTTTTCAATGTCTTCTCCTGCTACAACTCATCTGAATAGAGATGTTTAGCACATCTATTTTCCCAAATGCTCCCTGTAAGTTTTGTTATTGACAGATGAAAATAAAAGCTCATAAGCACAGCAACTGGCTAGAAAATCATTAGGTCTGATCTTGGTATGTTTTCTGGCAAGTCAAAGTCCAGCAGTTTGTAATTTGTGACCCTAAATTCATACAGTCTCAGTAAAATGTCATATGGAACAAGAATGAGCTGTTTTTAGAATGAAACTATAATATGCAGAACTGGAGAATATCCCAGTACCCACACTCAGGTATGGGGATATGCAAGATTAGTGGGCTACTGAGAGGCTTACAGGGATGGAGTTTAACCATCAGATGTTGGCAACAGGTTCTAGGAAAAAAAGAGCAATACAACTCTCCTACCAAGGAAAGACAAACTGCATAATTTCCTCTTCTGTGTGTCTTTTTTTTTCCTTTTTGTATACAACACTGACTATTTCCTTCTTTTGTCTGCTCAGTAATTTAAACATGGTGAGTGCAAAGAGAAAACTTGCAGTCTGACAGGAGCCTCCTAGGCTGATTGGCTCCCCATGATGAGCACACTACCAAACTGATTTTTTTTCTACTTCTGAAAGGTGGGGAGCACCTGCTGTGGAGCAAAGTTTTAATGTCAGTGCAAAAAGCTCACTATGGCTCAGGATCTCTTCCACAGAGTTGTATATATTCTAGTAAGACTCTCCCTGGTCTATGCTAATCACAAATTTAAGACATAATGCCACTTTTACAGCCAGTTTCCTGCAAACACTGAAGTATCACACTAGTCTTTACCACTTCAGTTCTATGACTACTGAATTTCAACTGTCATTTGTGCAAAGTTATGACAAAATCATGGAAAAGTCAGAGCTGAAAATAAGAGCAGACTGTTGCAGTTGTTTCATTGCATTTAGAGGGGGAAAACACCAACAAAAATATATTGAAAATAAAAGTTGTTAATGAAAAGTGACTCTATTGTAGATCTGCTGTCTCTGTGACTAATCCCTGCTGAATTCAGCTGTGTACTGCTTCAATGCCTCCCAGATGAAGATTGGTGAATTAACATTACAGTTATCAAGTTACCAAAATTCTATTTGACAACAAAGAATATCCTGCCAGGTTACATTCCCTTGCCAGATCATAGACACACCTGTGAAGTAAAATGACTGGAGGATGCAAAAGAATAAGTAGAAATCACCTTTGAGTAATACACTACGACAACTTAAAGTAAGTAGCAAATGCATTTGTTAAAGCAAAAATTCATGTCCAGTTTTTTTATATTGCTAACTTGTACTAAATCTCCCATTGACATTGCTAACATAAAATTTAAAGAGTCGGTAAATTTCATCTAGTCAGAACTGAATAAAGATTAATATATTCACCATAAATTACATTAAGATTTCTTGTTACAAAGTGTTCCATGTAATCAAAGCTGAATTGAGCTAGAACAAGCTATTGTGAAAGAAAAAACATCCTTAAAATAAATTCAAATTACTACAGTAACTATAACTATTGAAAAACTGAACTGGGTAAATGAAATAACTTAGTAAAGCAAAAAAAAAAAAATATCCATATTCTTGTTAAAAAAAGGTATGATCAAAAAATTATTTCCATGATTACCCTCTGTTGGTACATATTGAGTATGTCAAGCAGTGCTCAAGTTTGGACTATATGTAAAGCACAAGCAGCAAGAGAAGAGAAATGCAGTAGAAGACTTTACTTACGAAATCAGCTTTCAGTTTGTCTATATCATTTTGAAGTTGAAGAAGATTCAATCTATTTTCAACATGTCCAAAAGAAATCATGATGACAGACAGAACAAACAAGCTGTAGGTTTGGAAAGCCATTTTCTTTAAGATGGTTCAGTTAAACTGCTCAGATCAGTTCTGGGAGATCAGGTCTAAGAGCAGAGAGCTTCAACTTCTAATAGTTAAATCTATTAGAAGCAAGTAGATGACTGAACTTCATCATCCTGTCAGTGGTATTTATACCTGGTCTTGAAATTTTTTTTTGTTTCATCATCACAGGCTGTGTATATTTAGACAAGATAGTGTTAGATAACAACCCTTGGTTTTTTGGCTAATCAAGGGAATCCCTCGAAAGCGTCTTTTTTAAAGCATGGTCCTGGAAAAATTTTCAGTGGTTCATCAATGGGTAACGTTTACGTGGCAGACTATGAAGTTTCATTTACACGTGGCTGGGGAAAAGGGGGAAATTACAGTACTGGTCGAGGAATATGCATTGTGGCTCAAACCTATTCTTACACACCATCTGAAAAAAAATCTTATCTTGTGGTTAAAGGGTCAGTGCAACAGTCAACTCATTTCTGGTATTCTTTTAAAGTAACCACTGAGTTTGCCATGGCGTTCTATACAGACACTTAGAGATTTAAACATTCCTTCTGCTGCTGTCCTTTGTGAAACACACTCCTTTCCATGGTCTAAAGTGCAATTTTGCTTCTTTTGCATTCTTCACATCCAGATTCAGAATAGGACAAACAAGGTTCCAGCGTGAATGCAATGATGGATCATATTAAATTCCTCTATGCTTGTCTACTGTCTGTGGGGGCTGAGTATTTAGTACTTAAGATACTCATTTCTGCTTGGCAATGATTAAAGTTCCCCACCTGCCATTTCACTTGCACTAATGTGTGTAGAATGTGAAAAGAGAAAGACACAGATGAAAACAAGCCCCATTGAAGAAGACAGACAGGGTGGTCTCTGAGTGCATACAGACCCTGAAATAACTCCATTGAGGATAGCTGGGGAAAACATTTTTGCATAGGAACTAAACTCTGCTTGATGGATATAATGGGAAAAGAGCTTGTTCTGAGAAGGCTTATGAAGAAAACAGATAATTTTAGACTGCAGTACATTAATGGAGGGTAGGTAGGAGCCTACAAGGGAAAGAAAGAAAGAAGGGGCCCATAGGGAAAAGAAAAGAGAAAGAATCAGGAAGAGGGCACTTGTAGGCTCAGTTCACACAGGCTGCAATGGAAGATGTCTGTAGTTCATCAGAAACAGATGAAAATTAAAGTGGTTCCAAACAGGTAAGATTAGAACTCTCCATCTCAGCCCCATATGACTCTTTGGATATTCCTTGGAAGAAACTCTCCCTTTTCCCAGACGTTCCTTCCATCTCAACTAATGACCACTAATGCCATCAAATCTTTTTCATTTGCTGCTTGAAAGAGGACATCCATCTGTAGAATAGACCTAGACTACTACTACCAGGGAAATTGTCATTTTTCAGGAAGAACCAAATTTCACCAACAATGGTAGGCCCAAAAGCTGCATGCAAGAATTCCCTGGGAACAGCAGCATAGACAGATGGGACACATCTCACAACAAACATGGTACTGCACAACAATTCATGCTATAATCTGCTTGAGGTGGTAACATTATGCAATGCACATCTTTGTTTTAGTTTAAGAAGTTATAACTGATTAAGTAATAACTTAATTGCTGGAAGTGTTGACATGAAGGCAAGGTAATAGTGCTATTCAAGGATGCTTCAAAGCACTGTAAACAAATGCAAAGTTAACATGCCCACCCATGGCGGAGAAGTTAGACTAGATAATCTTCAAAAGTCCCTTGCAACTCAAACCATTTTTATTCTGTGTTTCTGTGCCAAAAATTACAATCATAGAATCATTTCATTTGGAAAACGAAGGTCATTGAGTGCAACCTCTAACCTAGCACTACCACTACTGAGTCCACTACTAAACCATGTTCCCAAACACCACATTCACATGCCTTTTAATGGAGGTCCCACCAAAATTCAAAGTGGACTCAGAATTCAAAGTGAATTCACAAATGCCAGCATACGGAACAAACCCATTGATTGAAACATCTGGTTTGCTATGCCAAGCAAGCACAAGGGTATGGTATGGCTCAGATAAATGTAGTCTTATACACACAGGAAGATCAAGCATATTTTACAAGATGGGGACACCTGCTGAGGTTCATTGACTGGCCATGAGTCAAAGAGTAATTCTTTGGCAAAGTTTTAGAAAGGACACGTGAAATGGGAGAGTGAAAATGATTCCTGTTACCTATGGCACTCTTTATGCAGTCAGAGACATACAGCTGGAAGAGGGACTGAGTCATGAAGCCCAGATTTTGCCATTACGCATTCTAATTTGAACAGTGCTTTTGGGCTGAATTACCTAGAGAGAAAAGAAGACCTGAAAGAAGGAAGTTTGGGAAAGATTCTTTACTCAACCAGCTCAGTCTTCCTAATACATTAAGAACAAATCACAATGCAGTTGAACACAACTAACACCTGTTATTGTCCAGCCAAGCAGATGTAATTCCAAGAGGTGAACTATTAAGTCAGGAATAGTGCCTCTACAGAGAACTATTCACCGAGAATGACTGTGCTGGGTTAGGCTGCTCTGTTAAACTTGTCAGACACACATCTCATCCACAGCGAGCTGTGCCCCTCAGATGATCTCTCTTTGGTCTCACATTACAATTACTCTTCTAAGAATAGCAGGAGGATAAAGTATCGGAAAAAAAGGATTTTGCCAACTCACATTTTGTCGATACTTATAGTTGTTATAGTTTTGGTGGGTTACTTGGCTAATTTGATCACTAAATCTCCTCACACTTCAGAGAAGGCCACTTGCCAAGCATCCAGTTTTGCAGGTAAGAAAAAAAGCACAGAGCAATGGCATGATTCATGATCATTCAGCCTCTGAGAAAGGCAAATCTAGGAGCACAAACAGGGTCTTCTAGTCCCATTGTAGTGCTTTGCCCACAATGCAGCGCTACAAGTATTTTATCACAGACTGAGGCAAGAAATTAAGCAAAAAGCAAAGAAAAAAGCCATGACATCTTTCTCTGTTATAGTATCTTCTGAGTGCAGGTCTGAATTTTAGGTACACTCTCCTGCCTGGGGAGGCTAGAATCAAACATTTTACTAACCTCCACATTCAAATTATCACATGAAGTGTTGAATGTTCTGCGGTAAATCATCAGCTGCACTGAAATGTATTTTAATACAGAAATATAGCATCCCTTTTCCAAATTCATTACATTTTAATAAATGATGCCACATTAAGGTTGACATACCAGTCTCATAATATTCTTTTCTGTTGACACACAGTATCATGTCTCCAAATAATTTTGAAATTAGACAACGGCCTACAGCAGGTGGTTAGAACACGAGGGTCCTGTGTCTCTTCCAGCCCTGTTTTGCTTCCCATTCTGCCCAAAAATTATGAACCAGATCACCATTGTCCAGTGTATGTCGTGTTGCTCAAGAACTGTGAATAGTCAGGTTTGTGAGGAAGACCCAGATTCAGATGGCTCCCCTGCGCTGCCTGCCCTGAGAACCAACATCATTACAAACAACGCAGGAGGTATCCTGAAAATCACTGCACTTTCTGAGACACCTAAGAGCATGCAATTTTTTATCTGTGTTATTTAGCAGATATCTGAGGAGTGCATGCTGAAGTGGACTGAACACTCAACACTAACACAAGCTCTTTGTCTGAACACTTGTCCTAATTTAGTTGAAAGAGATGTCAGAATAGGATTGAAAAATCTTGTGCTGCATAGAATTGGTCTTCTGTGAGACTCCATAGTCACAGATTATCACCTGGTCCAAATGCAGAAAGAAATGAAACCATGGCATTTTTTCATTTTGCTGCCTGGAAGTCATCTGACTCTTCATGCAAAGCAGAGGTTTCACACCCTTCTGTTCATACAACACCTTACACCAAATACCCAAAGATGCCCTTGCAAAGTCATGTCAGATTTCACTATGACCCCTGATTACAGCTTTTTCCCTTTCATTTTTTTCTTTTATGCATACTCTTCAGTGTGCTGAGTGGTTTAGTGAGCAAGTGCCCATGCCAGTTCAGCAGATCTCTGCCTTTCATTACACTAAAACACGGTGGCTTTCTCTATTGTCACTGCCCCAGGAAAGCAGCCCATGGTTGGAAAACCCTCTCTGAGCTGTCGTTCTGACCTTCTATCACACTTCACCTCTCAGCCTCCTTTTCTTACAAAGCAGCAGAAAAAATTCCTTTGTTTCCTCCTTCACAGTGCTGGGGCGGTGAAGTGGGGGTTGTCACACTTGAGGGTGTTAAGTGATTAAACTTTGCCTACACATTGTACCAGCGCTATGTAATTACTAAACATTGTTATTCATGTTGCTATGATCTGCAACGTAGCTTTCTTGATAATCAGGCTTCATGACTAAGGAGGACTTAAGGGAACTTAAAAGAAACAGGGAGAGGGACTTTTTACAAGGGCATGTAGTGATAGGACAGGGGGAATGGCTTCAGACTGTCAGAGGGAAGGGGATTATTCAGCATTAGGAATAAATTCTGTACTGTGAAGGTGGTGAGACAATGGAACATCACACAGAGATGTTGTGGGTTCCCTGTTCCTGGAAGCATTCAAGGCCAGGTTGGATGGGGCTCTGAGCAACCTGGTCTAGTGGAAGGTTCCCTGCCCATGCAGTTTGAACTACATGAACTTTAAAGTCTCTTCCAACCCAAACCTTCCTATGATCCTACAAATTTGCAACTGACCCTTACAAACATATTGTAACGCTGTCATTTTCCCTACTAAAAAAAAACCAAAACCAAAACCAAAACCAAACAAACAAAAAATAAATAAAAACAACCCCCCCAAAACCTCCCAAACCAATAAACAAAATAACAATCAAACCAAATAAAAATCAAAACTAAAAATCAAATCAAATAAAAAGAACTGACCCACCACTCTCCTACAGATAAGGGTATGCCTATACATCATGGAGGATTTAAGTAGCTACTCTTTCTGACCACTGGATCTCTGTGATTTAGAGGATGTTTCCAGTGATCAGTAAGGATAATGTTGTTGATACTTTGTTTTTGTTGATACTTTGTTTTATATGATGCCTTGAGAGGCTACCTATAGCAGAGGCTAGACAAGTTAAAGGAATCAAGTAGGTATTTATTAAAAGGCCTTCAAAGGATACACCTTGGGCAGTACAAGAGCCTGGCCATGGCTACACCCAAGATGGACAACGGGTCATGAGTTTTTACACTTTTATAAGTTTTGGTCCATTTACGTACTGGGGTTAATTGTCCAATTACAGCTTCAGGTTATGAAGTCCCATCCTCCCAGATTGCTCTCCTCAATTCGCTGTCGTTTACACTTTTTGGGCCTGAGGCTGCAACGGTGTCCTTGGTTCTCACGCTCGAAAAGGATTATTTTGTCTAACTAAACTGTGAAGAAACCTTGCTAACACTGTGTATGAAGTTCAGACTTATATATTAATGCAGTACAGAATCTGGAAAATATGAAAGCTAAAACTTAAGGCATCAATAAGACAAAATTTCTGGGTAGAGGGAAGTTCTGAAATGCTCAAAATTAACTGTTTTTAAATTTTCTAAACAAAATTTCAGCCCATTCCAGGGATGGGGTAAGTACATTTCTTTCTCTCTTAGGATTTTTTTATAGAGCAGCACAGAGGAAAGAAAGAGAAAACAATTTCTATTTCTGCTCCTTGTTTTTCCCATGTGGAATGTGTTTGGAGAATTGTTTACCTGGGGTGATTGCTTGATTAGATTCTGGTGAGGACTGTTTGAGCCTGATAGCCAATAAGTTCCACCTGTGTCTGGACTCTCGAGAAGAGGGTCACGAGTTGGGAGTTAGTTAGATATAGTAGTTAGAACAAGTAAGTTTGTAGTTTAAGTATCTCCTTTAAATAGTATATTAATGTTTTATAGTATAGTTTTAATAAAGAAATCATTCAACCTTCTAAACTAGAATCAAATATCATCATTTCTTCCCACTGAGTTTGCCTGCGTTACAATACAGGGACACTTTGGAGTGCTGGAAGAGAGAGTTGGAAAACTAGTTTGTACAATCTGAAATATGACAAAAGGAAGGTCTTTGGCCTCCATTACATACTCCTGTATGCATGCAAATGCAGACAGGAAAAAGCATATTATTGATCCCTCTTTCCTCTCAAAAATTTCTCACACACATCAGCTGTTGAATCTTCTGAAGAAAGGAAAGGAAGAAGAAACTAACACTTGATGGTGTTAGACATCTAGAGAGACAGACATCTAAATAGATAATGAGCTGATGGATACAATTCAGATTAGAGCGTAAGTTCAAAATCATTAAAATCTTGGTATGTTGACTCACACAAGACACGTGTTTCATACTTTCCTTCACTTTTTAATTTGGTAAACCCATGCAGGAATTCCCCACCAAACACTAATGATTCCTTTCTGAATTAGCAACAGGAAATAACTACCCCTCATGGTGTGAGTACTCATCTATCCTGTAAGTAAGAGTTTAAGCTTTTGCTTTGACCAAGAAGAAGAGGATAGCCAGGAATAGCTGTGCTGGGCTGGCCTTTCTCACACAATATGGTGGACTTTATGGAAATTCTTAACTGTATCACTATTGGCTCTGTATTGTCTAAGCACTCCAGTAATATAAATATTCAGGACACGTGTTAAAATAATTTTCTGGAGATGATAACAAATATTTTTCTGAGAACATCTGTCCTCGTTGATAGCTGTTCATGTCCCTGTTTCTAAAATCAGCATAATTCTGTCTTTTCGTTTTCTTTTCCTTTAAAGACTGTTGAACTGACATATATGAGGAATTCTGAGCCTGGAAGGAGAGACCTAAAATGCACGTTTTCTCATTGCTAATTCTGCATGGACTGCAATATGCAGTGGCGATCAGAGTTTTCTTCTTGTTTCTTGCACAATATTTCAAGTTGGTATAAACTGGTATTCCAGCTTTCCAAAAAAACACAGTCTGAATATATGAATGATTTAGGAACTATAAGGTACTCATGAGAGCTAACCATGAGAAAGTCAGGTGAAATTCCAAAGTACTCTTTTTCTTGTATTAAAATATGGAAAGAATTGTGGCAATGTAGCAGACAGCGATGGACAAACGTGGTGTACATTTTTACTCTGTATTCCTACTGTCTGGGATTTTTCCACATATCCAAATTCTGATTGAAATACATTGCCTATAAAATAGAATCAAATTCTAAATCTCATTCAATTTTCGTTTCAGTCCATATCAATGGAAAAGCAGCAAAACTGGTGGCACAGCAGCAGTCTAAATGGTGGCTTGTGTAAAACCTCCTGTGCTACAACCATGGAGTGTCTACAGATTTTTCTATATGAAATCTTCTGTTTTCACCCTCTCTTCTTCATTCTTCCAAGAGGAATAAAACATTTGAAAGTTTTCTGTTTTCAGCACCATAATATCCTTTGGAGATACTTCCCATTATGAGCATTATATCATGTGTATTACAGGATTTCTTTCCACTTTAAAGCACCAGCTTCCTGTTTTACATGATTTCATGAATCTTGGGATATATTTTAGAGTTTTGGGGTTGGGATTTTTTTTTCCAATCACTTTTTAGTCAGTATGGTTGCAGGGAAAGGACAGAAAACATGAACTTCTAAAAGCAGAATAAAGCAAATAGGAAAATATATTATTTAAAGACAATTCTTTCAAAGTCTTTTCCTAATATTTTTTAAATACTTTTGCCTAGGCCTTTTAGACACTAGCACCAACATTCACATAGTTGATTTTTAATGTTAGGCAGGCAATGGTGTCTATCCCATGCTAACAGTGCAACATACTGATTTCAGATAAGGCATTTTGTGCCTTGGTGGATGTGAAGCATTCTACAAAATAAAGATATATTTTATTAAATTAGTTCTCCCCAAAGTGATTTTCCAAGGTTTTTTAATTCTTCTGCTCCTTCCAGCTTGGGATATTCTATGATTCTGTGATGCTCTAATAGCCCTGCTCTTCATAAGACCAGCATGCTAATATTATGATAACATTCTCCACAAGTACTTCCATTAGTTTCAAGGTAATATTTTAATTCACTTTGAGAGAGCTAATTCATGGAGAAAACAATTCCACCATAATTTGGCCTGTGTTCTGTGGTTCTGACTTTCTGATATTTCCTGTAAATATAAATGTATACATCTACTGTTGCTGTACGGTACTGACAGAAAAAATATTATGTTTTGCTCACAGTGTCTTTCCCCAATTCCCAGTAAATGGATTCATGTTTTTCTCTATACTTCAACCCTCCATACAGAGACCTCTGCTATTTTCTGTCCGTTATTCAGTTTCATTTTCATAGGATCAGATCCACCTTCAAAAGAAGCAAAAAATCTACCAGAACTTCTACATCAAAGTGTCTGTGATAATAGCCTAAGGGTCTTTTTCAGAAGGACAATGTCATTTTTAAAGATAGAAGACCAAAGGATGCTAGTCTGGAACCAGTTGTTGGTTTCTGTATGTGCTATGTCAATCCATTCAGGGATCTCCATTAAAAACCATTTTGTGAAACCTCACAAAATAGCATGGACTAGACTGAAAATTCATTGCAGATTGATAACAACCTAATATTTTTCATACATTCTTAATACCATATCAAAATGGGACTTTTCAGACTATCAACCTGTCAGTGAGCCAGTCCTGCTCGTCTACCTCTCATTATACTTATAGAATTTTCTCCACATATTAGGGTTTTTTCCTTCTCCTTACACTGATTTTCTCTGCTGCTTACTTTTATTTGCATTGGAGCTTTTTCATCTAATTTTTAATGAGGAATTCAAGTCCATGTGAGTTTTCATTGTACAGTTGCATTTGTTTCCATAGTGTAAGTACTTTATCTTACAGATATATTTACTGTTAGTAATTAATACATATAAATTTGGAAGTACACGGTGGTGAAAGACATCCTGCTTTGATTTCTTATTGAATATTCTAAGCTGAAATGTCAGCATTTGGGGGGAAAAAATCTGGTCATTTTCTCATTATCGCTTACACAATAATTGCTAATTATCACGTATGTGCATGGAAACACAAGTGTGTAGGTGTGGGCACATGTTGGAGATTAAGTCAATGATCTGTTTTAAACATCAGTAAGAAAATATCCATTAAATGTTTCAAACCAGCCTCGAGAGTGGACATTTTCTGTCATAATCATTTGGAAACCTCCACAGGACGTTTCTTAGAAGAAATCTACTACGTGGTGCAATCTTTTCCTCTAAAACAATCCAGGAGACAGTTTGGTGGGGATTCCCCTCACCTGACAATCTCTTTAGTGCCATTCATAATTGTGTGACTAAGCAAGCTAGTCATCTTTACTTACAGAGAAAAAGCAAATCAGTACACAGATTTGGTCCTACCTGTTTCTGTCCAGCCTCCAGGACACATATGAGAATGCCAAAGTCAAACTTACAAGAAATTCATCCACAGATAACATTTTACTTAGAATTGGACTTCTTGAGAGGAGTTTACTTGCAATCATTTTTCAGTTAGATTCAGAATTTAAAGTGAAAGGAGAAATATTCAAGACCTTTGCTTTTTAGTAGTTAAAAAATGAAGAAGGTGCTTCACACCCTAAGTACATTTCCTCTTCATCTCCACAGGAAGTAAGGCTGCCTATAGAAGAGCTACTGTGGGTCGAGAGTAGATGCACTTCACTTTAAAGCTGCTCATCTTCCTTTTTCAAAGGCCTGAACTAACAACTATGAACTGCTCTGAATGAACATATTCTAGTCCTCTTTAGTAAATGAAAAGACTGAATTAGTTAGTAATAAATACTTTTTGATAAAAATGAAACACAAGAAACTGAAATCTGTTGTTTTTTTTAAAGAGACTATTAATTTTAAGACCCCAAACTGAAATAAAACAATGTTTTAAAAATACAATAAAATAAACAAATATTGCTCTTTCTTTCCCCACAAATTGCAACAAAAATGTTCTTTTCAAGAAGAACAAAATACAGTTTCAAGTAGCATACTTTTAAGTAATCAAAATGTGGCAGGTTGACTTGTTAATCTTTTCCTAAGGAAATGAAACTTGTACAGTTTTTTAGCTGCTGTCGGTTCCTTCCTTGTCAGTAGCTTTTGAGCAGTAAGCAGTTTAACTTCTGATTTTGAGAGATTCAAAAGCCTCACAGCTAATTTAACTCTTGCCACCAGCTCCTTCACTGAATTTGACAGCTAAACAACAACAAGATTGGTCTACTAATGATGGACCATGTGTTGGTATTTTAAAGTGCCTATATGAGTTAGTTACCATAAGGAGGGAAATACCTTTCCTAGCACTGCTGTTTAGTTATTGTGAAAGAATATTAATTTCACCAATTATGCAAGAGTTATTAATTATTTAGGAAAGTATTCATTTTATTAATATCCCTATTAATATCTAGGAAAGTCTATATGGCAATTATGAAAAACTTCCAAAACCTATGAAAAAGAGTAGTGAAAGGAGCCTTCTCCTGCCACTTAAATTGATCGTTCTGTTTTGTAATATGTCCAGGGCCCTGGGCTCTCATTTTATCCTTTTTCAGTACCTCTGTTTTTGCCACACTAGTCTATTCTCTGCATATCTGTGCAGCAAAATTGAAGGGGAAACTGTAGCATATTGCCACAACAGCAAGGGTGGGTTTATTTTAATCTAGCTAGTGTAGATATCAGTAGCAGAGAAGCTATGTTACTCTAGACTTTAACTGTGGTGCTCTACCCTTGCCTCAGCGCTCACAAGCAAAGTACAACAGTCCTTTCACAGCTTTGCAAAAGTACACAGACAAGTTGAATATTAATTGCAGAGAGCTCAGAATTCAAGCACACCAACTCTGATTTCCATCATCATACTTGAACTGCTCTGCCCTTTCCATAAGAGAATTTTCTTCTGGAAAACCATCAATTCTGGTTCAATAGCTGCAAAAAAAAAAAAAAAAAAAAAGGAAAAAAAAAAAAAAGAAAAAAAAAAGAAAAAAAAAAAGCCCAAAGATGTTTTAGACTGACTTTTTTTTTTTTTTTTTTTTCTGCTCATATAAGGCAAAATGGCATATCAGTGAGATCCTCTGTGTTTGTGTGCCAGTTGTTCTATGTATGGGAACTTAAAACCAATCTCCGGATCACCACTCACTTCACTTTGGCTTGCATTTGGGAGCATTTTGGGAGCCAGTAAAATTTAGTTCCTTTCAGATAAAATAAAACTGGGAAGTGTTTTCAGAAACTCTCTTGATGTTGTCCAGTTGTTAACAGGAGCTCAGGACACAGGACCAGGCTAGAGGTAGTTCAAAATAAGCTCATAACAAGCACAGTGTGGAAGTTGGGTCCTATAGTTTGTAACCTACTAATCTGCTCCTATAATATTGCTCCTTTTGCTACTGAAGACATAAGTTATCTTGCAACAAATTCTGATCTTACCTGAAATGGTTAAGCACTGAAGAGGAATGGTCTAAGCAATGGGAAGCATGACATTAAAATGTTCTTTGTACTAGACCCTGAACCAGAATAATCAGATACAGTAGACAGATAAGTGTATAGCAATAAATATTTGTGGAAGAAGTAATTAAGTATTTCAAAGAAGTAATGGGTCTTCTCAGGTCTTCTCATATATGGATACACATGGAAATGCATTAAAATATCCCTCTATTTTATGGCATTGCAGCTTGAATTGCACTTAAAAGAGCCTGTGGTGGAATGTATCAGTTCCTCGTCTGGTTCCAAGGAAGTTTGTGGGAACTGTGTGTCTAGGAGTCAATGATAATTAAGTGTTGCTCAGTTGAAGGAATGGATTCACTTTGTTTTTTCAGTCATCCCAAACCAGAAGGTTATGCTTTGCTGATATTCACAGATTTAGGATGTGTGGGTCTTTTTGACAGGTTAGTACTACTGCAAAAGGTATCATTACAGTAGATGCTCATTCTCTGGACAAGAATGGATGTTGTCACCTGGGTTGTTACTTTTCAGTTAAACAATTATATTTTCATTTCAAAAATAAACCTTTTGTTCTAACTAACATTTCCAAAAGAAACATTAGTTAAAGGAACTAATCAGTGGGCCAGAAGGTAAACATGAAGCAAGACGCCTTTCTGCAAGTCATAAGTGCAAAATTATTCTGACTCTGCCTCAAAAGTTAACAAAAAAAAAAAAAAAAAAAAAAAAAAAAAAAAAAAAAACAGGACTGTAAGTCTGCTGTTGAGGACCTGGAAGTGCTGGTGGATGGCTGAATTGAAGTGGATTTCACCTTTGCAGCTGCGAAAGCAAACGGTGTCCTGGGCTGCATCAGCAGAACTGCAGAACTGTAGCCAGTGGCCTCCAATCTGAGGAGAGGGTTGAAGATCTCTACTTATGAAGAAAAGCAGAAGGAATTTGATTTTTTTTCAGCCATAAAACAAGAAGGTTCAGGGGTATCTAATTGCAGTTTTCCACTACCCAAAAGACAGTTAAAAAGAAAGTGGAGGTACTCTTTTCACACAGGGCATAGTGAAGGGACACTGTGCAACAGGCTCAAGTTGTTTCAGCATGAGTAACATATGTCAGAGTGAGTTGCCCAAAGAAGGGGTAGAACCTATCTTCAAGTATTCAGTACTGGGCTTGACAGGATCTTAAATAATTAACCTACAGTGGCACTCACAAAAGATGATTGGAGGAGGAGAACAACTCCATGATGCCATTGCTCATCACAGGAACCATCAAGGCAATGCTGCAATGGAAATGGACACTGTGAAGGTTAACTGGGAGAGGTGTTTCCAGAAGACTGAGGGGAGCAATGCCAATGTACATTTGTGGGTTAATCCTGTCCTATATAGATTAGATCAAACTAGAAATGATCCAGAAAACAAACAGAGAGCTGCTGTTTTATAAAAGAAGACTAGAAAAGTTGGTATTGTTCTGCTTTAGAAAAACAAAAGCTGAAAAGACCCAGCTGTTATTTGAACTACATTATAGCAAAACAGCAAATTCAGTTAGTCCTGTAGGCTAACAGAGTAAACTGACTCTAAACACAATGTCTATAAACTGTCCCTGAGTAAACTCAGACCAGAAAATGAAAGACTTCTGGCAATCGGAATGTGAAACTCTGCAACAGCCTTCCTAAAAAAGAAACAGAGATGGGTTCATAGGTTAAAACATTTCAGAGGACTTCATTTCACTCCTGTGCTCAGTATCTGGAGGATGTAAATTATGAGATACTTAGAGATTCCATTTACAGTCTTAAAAGTGGTCATTTATACCAGTTGGCCTGCTCAGTATCTGTCTTACTGCTAGTTCCAGCCTAACTGAATTTCCTGATTTAGCACTGAAGAGTACAACTTTGCTGTGCTTTCTCCCATCTAACTGAGGAAACATGGAGTTTCTTATGAAGTCATTTCTGTAGATGAATTGCAATTGGCTGATTTTTTTTATCTTCCCTCTCGTTGATGGGATCAAAGTAATATCTTTAATGTCTTGTATCAGAGGGCAAATTTTCATATAACTTTTCTTTAAATTCTTTGCAATATTCCAAAGTTTCAAAGAAAGGAAATGCTGGAGCAGACTCAGAAAATCAATAGTGAAAACCACATACAAAAATTAAATCTTTCTGCTTCCTTTCAGTAGTTCTCATGCACGGACAAGTTGAGCACATATATTCACTCTTTTTGCCATGCTACAACACATGCAGTTTGTAACAATTCGTAAATCTTTTTACACTCCTAAGTGAAACCCTCATTCTAGAGTTTAGGCTGAGGAAGTACTCTTTAATAGATTGCCACTAGATTAGTATGGCCTCTTCCCTTCCTTCTATAAAACCTCCCTAATGAGTCGCTTTTCTTTTCTCTATATAGAGGAATATGCACCAGGATCTTGGTTCAAAAGGTCTGATATTAGATTGTGCTGAACTTATCTATCAGCTGAGTGCAGTTCGTATCAGTCAGATATTTGCCACAATCACCCTTTGGTATCAGCAGGCTTTTTTAGGGGCACAGGTCATGTAAGCTCAGTTTGCTGGTCTTGAAGAGGCCAAACCACTGACTCAAATTGAAGCTCTGCATCTGACGCTGCAACCCCTTTTTGTATCCTTCTGCAAGTCTGCAATTTTCTCCAAACTTTAAATTTCTCCTTCTGCACTGCAGTTTTGCTCTTGCATCTTGGGATTCACATCTGTGACCCTCGTGTATTGCTGTACGTGAAGCACTCTTTCCCCTACAGCGGGTAGAAAAACAGGTTGTCTTTTCCACTGACAGCCTGTGGTTTCTCATTCACAAAAAATTTTTTCCTCACATCTAGGAGGCTCACTTGTAAATAGCTTTATCAAGTGACTAATTTAAGGCACCTGCGGTTTATCTCTGCAGGCTTTCTTCATCACTTGGAAATTGCTACTGGTTATTCCTTAGTCACTATACAGGAACAGAGAAAACATTTAGACTGACATGACAAAGTCTGCCTAGGAGACGTCAGTGGGTTCTTCACGCGTGGTTAGGGACAATGAGCTGGGCTGGCACAAACCACTTCGTCTTTCATGCGGGGAGGGAAAAATCAGAAAATAATGGATGATGCTTTATCAATGATCGACATGGGCTACAGGCTTCACCTACAGCAACGAAACCACCAGGGTGTATTCTGCTGTTAACAACTGCTCATTGACTCTTTAGAAGAAACAAGCAAACAAAAGACCCCCCTGCACCATGGCTACTTCAAGGAAGTTACTTCCTTCTCATCAGCTCGTTTGAAAGCACAGCCAAAACAACTTGAATAATCATCAATATCAGAAAGTGGAAGGAAAAGCCTCCATTGGTTAATAATGACAAGTGATGTATGCCATTAACCCCAAACTCTACTATTATGTCAAGAGTGCTAAAGCCTTTTTAAGGTCTTACATAGAAGAAAAATAAGATTTTATTAAATATGAAGAAACATAATTGATCAAAGGGCTGTTTGAAAAGCAAAACCAAACCTGTTCACACCTCAATATCTTAGTATCTATAGTATCTACAATATCTATGTGTGCCTTAATATCTATATATAACCTCATTCATAATTTCTGTTTAAGTTTCATTCTTTTCTCTGCAACTCCATCTGCTAGAAACTTTACATCCAGCTTTCTTTAAGTTGTTGTTTTTTTTTTTATGTGCAAAATACAGCAACATGCTGAAACATATGGATAAGACCCAAACACCCCAGGCTCCTCTGTTCACCCATCATCACTCCTCTTCTACACCCTTCCTCTTCAAGTTGCCTCTACATCTACTACACCCTCTTCCACTAAACAGAATTAAATTTGTATTTTCTCAGGTTTCTATCTCTGACGATTCAAAAATCAGGGAATGGTAATCAGATAGCTGATATTACTTAAATATTCTAGCTTAACATGTTTTTCTGCTCTTTGCCAGTTTGCTGAAGCAGAAAACCTACCAGAAGCCAACAAAACTCTAAAAAGAGCATTATAACCTGGGATGAGAAGGTGAGGCACTCTGGGGATATCCAGAGACAATGGCCAAGGAGCAGGGAGATCTGCACGACCTTTTTATGGGCCACACATTATTAACATCCCTGGCAGTGCCTATGCTGCAAGAAGAGGAGCCAGGAGCCAGGTCAGGAGTCAGCTGGTTTCCATCTCCAATGCTTTCGACCAAAAACCTCAATATAAATTGAGAGGGACCTGCAACCTTCAGAAATAATTTACCAGAAGTGAAACATCTGTGACTTCTCATCTGCCTTAATTCTGTTTCAAAATTCTTTCAACCCTTTCGTCTCCCAGGACTCAACACTTGCCTGCAATTTGTCATTCACCTCACACAAACATTTTGTGACCAGGCAGTTCTCATAGGTTTCCTTTCAACTATGGAAAACTTCTTCAGCTGTGGCTTCATTCAGCTCTGTAATACCTTACCCAACTAGAAATTATGCAATGGCCCTTCAAAGTCAGCCTTCCATCACTTCTATCAGAGATTTTTCAAGATCCAACTGTATAAAGCCCTGAGCAGCCTGGTTTGATCTCCTGGTGTGCCCTGCTTTGAGCAGGAGGTTGGGCCAGAAGTCTCCAGAGTCCTGTGACAGCCTCATTTATCCTGTGGACCCTGTGGCTTTATGATTATTGATGCCTTTCTTCATCCCACTCCATCCAAAGAACTGAAAAAGAACATTATCCATAATATTTTGCAATTCAAACTTTCTTCTGACATATTTCACTTTATTCCACTATAATCTCCACCCTCAATTGATGGTATTACTGTGGCTCCCTTTTCCCTCTGGCAATCAGTGCTCCTTTAGAGCAATAAACCTACCAGCTGCCTTTACGTTTCCAAATCACTCTTCTACTGAAGCCAACAGAATAGGAATGTCAGCCAGTGTTTACACGGATTTTTCAATGAAAACAGATTTGAGTGAGACCATTCTTCACAGCTCAGCAGCTCCTGGCAGTATTTAGGAGGGGGTAGCCCCAGGGCACTCATTATTTGCAACATGAAGAAGACTGTCTAAAGATGGGAGAAGCTGTAAGGTGACCACTGCATCTGTACAGGGGCTGCTGTATCCCTCCCATTCCTGTACAGCACTGCCTGCCCAGGCACCCCTTCTCTTGGCAGCCCTACAACTCCTGAGAGGAAGATGACTTGACTTAAGTATCTGGGCTCATTGGCTACTGGGGGTTATTTGGAGAGCATCTCATTATTCACTAGGCCAAAAGTTCAAACATTTCACCTTTAGCCACATATCTTTGCAGTGAAGAGTCTGCTATTACAGTCCCTAGAAATCAGTGTATGTTGTGGGTACAAAGAAACTGTGACCAAATAGCCAAATCCAACACAGGTTGCATCATTGTCCAAATGTCATCCTTAGTTCCATGTTTCAGGAAACAGTCTTCTAATCTAATCTTCTAATCCTTCTAATACTCTCCAAGGGAAACTGTCCCAGCATTTGCCAGGACTTGTTTAGATTGGAGATTAGGAAATATTCTTCTCTGAAAGCACTGTCAAGTTACAACCAAGAAAGGCTGTCAGGCACTGGAGCAGTCTGCCCAGGGAAGTGGTTGAGTCACCATCCCTGGAGATAGGAAAAAGACCTGTGGATCTGGCACTTGGGGACATGGTTTTATGGTGGACTTGCCAGTACTGAGTTAATGGCTGGATGATTTGAATGATCTTTTCCAACCTGAACAATTCTATGATGTTATAATTCCATGATTCTGTGACTACATTATAGCACCAGGGCTGCAGCTGAGATCAGGAATTTGCTGTAGATGGTTGGGCCTACAGCAGAAATTATTTATTAAGTGAAAACCTCTGCTCTGAAGATTTTGTACTTCAGAGACAAAAAAAAACCACTTCAGGGAAACCAGAAAATTGTACATGATTTTGTATGTGATGGAAATTGTCTTCGCTGACTGTTGCTGTACTATTTACATAACACCAAAACTGCATGTGTAGCTGCTACTTTCCACTAGATCAGTGTTTTTCAAGGAGTTTTGATCTAGTGACAGTTTTAATGCACAGCCACATATTTTTCATTCTTGCTTTTGCAGTAACAGTCATAAAATACCTTTTTTTTTCCCACGTAATAAGTCACTGCTACAAAAAGACCAAAACACTGTGATAAGCCATGCTAAGCAACAGTGACATCAATTAACACTACATGGGAAATAATTTCCTTCTGAGGATTTCTGCACGCTAAATTAACTTGAACAAATAATTGACAGACAGTTTTTCCATTTGTGAAAGGAGAACAGTACCTTAATAAAGGAAATTATCCATAGTCACATAAGAATTCTATAGTAAAACTAGAGACTGAATTCATAATCAATCAGTTTGTTGCTATATGCCCATCATTCTTACCCTGCATTTTTCATTTCAATTCTACATTTGTGGCAATTAAATTTAAATAATTCAATCTTTTTAACCCAACTGCATATCTCAGTTTCCACTTAAGAGAACTACTTATTAAATGTGCTCTAACGCTTTTTCCATCAACTGAAGTCAGCAGTTAACTGAGACTAACGTGAGTCTTGTTTTCTAAGAGTGACACCTAGAGTCTCATCTGTAAAATTAAAATGTACTCCTTGACTTGTCTGGTTTTAAAAGGTAATAAGCTTTTGTCCATACTTATTACTTTGAATTGACAGTTGAATATATTTAATACCAATTATTTTGCTATGTTTCTGTGAAGACTTAAAGCAATATTTGTTCTTAGGTAGCCTGCATATGGCATGTATCACTTACCATAACACTTCTTGATTAGGTAATGTTCTTTATTTTGCAGATGCTGTATTTTGGCTTTCATCCAGGAGTGTTTAATTGGTTTGCAAATGTGATTTTCACTACTGTATGAAGGGATGCATCATTCCCAGAGGTACTTTCATTTTATAGACAAGGCAACTAAGAATCCGCAAAGTGTCCCAAGCCATATGGAAAATGAGGGTTGAAATACACAAATCTTAAATTTTTATGCCATAAAATAGCTTGATTTCCTTGTCAGGTGAACGGAGGCTGAGCTTTGCTGCAGTCTGACCTCAAACCCTGCTGTGAGATGTCTGCTGGCTGCCCATACCCACTGCAGAGCTGACCCCAGGAATGCAGTATGGCAGGGAATGTGTTACTTGCCCTTTCTAGAGGTCATGTGTCTCTTCATGCATCACCCACTGACTGGATGTGCAAAATTTCCACAAGAGAAGTCTTTGGCAACATGAATCACCTGAAACCATTGCCCATGGATCTTCGCAGCTAAAGGTGGCAGTTTTTCTGTTTGCAGCTGTCACTGGCTCCCTTCTGAGGCAGAGAAGCAGCAGTCCCTCTAACTCCCACAGACATAGGGCTCCCAGATCCCAGCTCCCTACCAGTGGCAAGTACTAGACACTTATGTCTGACGAAGGAGAGGCCATGCCCATGGTCAATTTTCTATTCCATACACCAGAGTTTGGACAAAAAACACTGAAACTGAAAGCAAACTTGAATTTCAAAAATTAATGGGTGTGAAAAAATCCATGAAAAGGGATATTGTGTTAATTAAAAGTTAAATTACATACTCAAAAAAGACCATGACATCAAATTTTCCACTGTCCCTCTAATTAACCATTTTGTCTTCAACTGGAAAAAAAAATGCATTTTTCATACCAACTCCCTTCCATTAGACATTTGCCAGAAGAGAAACTAGCTCAGGCTCATCAGTGTCATCACACTAATGGTTTCAAATGCTCCTGACATAGTAGAACTATGAGATTGGAAGATTTGCAGAATCTCAGCCCCATGGAACTGCCAAACATACAGATTGGGAATATGTTCATTGCTTAAATATTTTCTCCTGGTTAATATTTAAAAATGTGAGAAAACTAGAACTGCATCTTCATTCTGTGCTATATGAAAGACATATTGGAAACCACTACCATCAACTTCCATAAACTTCTCACAAGTCATTTTGCAATTCCAGTGAAAGCAATCCATTTATTGTGTTTTCTGAGTGTCTGATCTCATGTTGATCATGTGATATCTAAAGCTCATGCATGAGTCTGAAAAAAAGCTTTTACATTAATTGTGTATTTTTATTAGGGATCAATTTTTACCTTAAATTAATAATAAAGATGAGCAGTACATAATTATTTTTCTTATTTACATGTAGAATGGCTTGTGTATACAGTTATATATCTACAAACACAAGCCCCAAAAGAAATATAGCTTAGGGGAAGGATTTTCCAAGGTGATCCTCGTTTCTTTGAACTGTATTCACACAGGGTGGCATAAGCCATGGCAAGATCATGCCCACAGCACGTGGGACGTTGTGTCTGATCCACAGGGTAGCAGATTCCTGGTGGTGCGGCGCCTTTGGGGGCTGCCTGCAAGGCAGCAGGCAGGCAGGATGGGAAGCACAACAGGGTGCTCTAGCTGCTCCAGAGGCAGAACAGGCAAAGCTGCTGTGCCAGGTTAACCATGAAAGCTTATGAAAACCCCTCTTTATGCCGCTTGTGTTACAGAGGGTCTCTTTCCATGGGAGGGAGTTACTGCCAGTCACATTGATCATCCAGCTCTCAGTTCATTTTCAGGCCTTTTGCTTACAGAAGCAGCACACTTCTGTCTGTCTGTCACCTCCTCATTCTTCATATGATGGTTTGTATGTAGGCCTGAATCCAGGGAAGGAGAATGTCCAGTTCATGGATGGCCTTGTAGATTCCCCGATCTCCAAGCTGTTGAGAAGATAAAAGCATTAGAAAAGAAACTAGCTACAGCCCTTGAACAGTGCAGTGGGGAGCCAGCACCTCCTGTTCTTACCTTAAGAAACATTTTCTTTAACTTTTTGACAGCAGAAGTTAACCTTGTGGATGGAGAACATGGAAGCTGAAGGATGAAAAAAACCCAAATGCTGATATAAAGACACAGTGATGAGGAAGAGTCCAGCCCACAGTGTGGCACTGTAGGGCTACCAGTAAAATGATCTCAGCAACACTTCAATATCTCCCAATACTTCAAATGTGTTCTTTTACCTGCATTCTTCCTGCCAATTTGAGTTCACAACACCCAAAATTGGCACTATGAGTAGCTCTATGTTTTCCTATTAAACGTTTTCCATTTATCTCAGGAATCTTTACATAAATTGCAGTTACAGCTTTTGTACATTGTACCCTAGCTCTAAGATTCAAGGTCCTTTAGCTCTGAACCCTCAGAATCTCTGAATCTGAGAGAAGGCAAGGGTAAGGGCCAAAGACCATTGCAAAGTACAGGGAGCAAATTTGCACATTTCTGCAAGCCCTCCAAATATGTCTATAAAGCTAATTTATGTTTTTCTCTGTTTCCCTGCCTATTTCTCTACTGTTTGACTAATTAGAGTCTGGAGGGCTTAGTTGTCTATCTCTGGCCACTCAGCATTGGCCACCCAAAGCTGTTCCAGATGGGTTTTTATAGTTGCCAGACTAAGCTTTCCGAGCAACATGGCCTGCTGATCCTCGGCTACCTGGACTGTCAAAAATACATTCTGTCAGAGAAAAAGAAAGGCAACACTTTATGTTTTCCAATCTACAAACAAGGACAACATGTTTGAAAAGAAAAAAAGCAAAGGTCGTCAACTCAACACATGGAAGGAAATAACTCCTCTGAAATGATAGATTAGTCCTTTTCTATCTCACATGCAGTACTTCAAAAAGGAGCACAAACATTTTCAGGTTACCTTTTGTGCTTCCCAAAGTCACCTCATACGATGAAAGTGGGAAAAAAGTAAATCTTTAAAAAACATTAAAAGACAACTTTTTTAAATAAAAGTAAATTTTAAAAAATCTTCCAACCAGGGCAGTTCTTTCTGGAGCTGTTTGTTTGTTTGTTTGTTTGTTTGTTTTTAATTATCTCCATCTTGTACGATACAGATTTCCACAAAATATCATTTGGTAGCAGAACTGACCTTAAATGAGTATCTTTGCTTTAGTGGTGATACACATTAAAAACTTATCTTCCTGTATATACTGCAAGTAATTAAATTAGCTGGCCAGTGAGTTAGAGTATTGAAAACATTTCTCTAACTCAGCTTGAGGTCTACAAACTCTGCCTAAAATGATAGAGAAATACTAAAGGCTCTGCAGGGAATATATTGTCCTTCTGCACTCAATTCAAATATGACAAAACACTTCTGCAATGCACTACTGATGTAGGAACATAAATCCTACCTCAGAAGCAACTTCACACTGTTCTCAGCAATGCTGACCAGGACACTCAAGCAAGTAATGAGGTCAGTGGTGCTGCAGGTCGGTGCTCCAAGTATCCAAGGGAAAATGTCTGCTCCCTTTACCTTGCAGTCATAGTCTAAATGAAGAAGCCTGACTTTATGGCAGAAAATCAGTTTAGAGATTTTCAAACTTACATATTTCTAAAAAACTGAACTTGGGCCTCTATATCATTAAAAAATATTAATGCTTCCCTTGTTTGGACAAAACCAAGAACTGGCAGGGTGAGAATCATAATATTGTAGTATAAGTCTTTGGAAGTGGTTGAGCGGCAAATATTGTTTGCCTCTAGTTGGCTGAATTACAGCCCAAGATTGTGAAAGAATAGAAGGTGAATCTATCTATAAAGGTGTCACTGTTTCCATTGGTTGTACAGAGAATTTCATTCTTGAAAGGCAAAAAATTAATTACATAATACGTTGTCATGGTGAAATCCCTTCTGATAAACATCTTATAGCTCAACTAGGTAATAACAACTAAAGAGCTATGTACATGAATGAATGAGTGCTAATTTATTGAGGAATAATATACGAAAAAATCTCAAGTACACTTTTAGCAAAGGATCCATTACTTTTACTCTATTCATAATTTATTTCACATGGTTTTGTGTTGCTAGGTTTGAACTAATACAAACATTTCAAAAAATATTAGTTTCCAGAAAGGAAGTGTCTCCTAGAAAATCATGGCAAGCCATCATTTCAAAGAGCTGTTGTTTTTCTACTAGCGGGGACAGTCTTATCTTTCTTATCAGTACTTTTTAAGACAGAAAAAGGTAAGTTGTTATGTTTAGACTTCTCTTAGGTAAAACACAAGCACTAATTATGAAAAAGAATGCAGGAACTCTGAGAAACCTGCAGTGTTCTGACCTATAAGTCTGCAAAGAGATCTCTGAAGCTGGGTTTTTTTTGCATTGCAAATGTTTTTGTGCGTGTAGAACCACTGTCCTTTTCTTTCGTGCTACCATGCAGTTCAGACTTTAGCCAAAGTTTCAATTAATTTAATTCATTAATTCATTGACTTGCCATCTTCCTCTCACTTTTAAAATCACAATAGAGATTTGCCTTGATATCCATGGCTATATTTCACCCTAGGTCAGGCTCCACTTTCTGGGACACTGCTATTTGTGAGGACTTCAGGTTTAGGGGAGGAAAAAAAGATATCCATAGGATATTTAATTTCAAGACACACCTAATCACTATTCGTTTGCCCTTAAAAATTATGTGAGAAATGACCAACAAATGACAGCATCATCTTAGTGTCTCCCTGGTATGTTAGTAAGTATATTTGCACAGGAAAATATAAAGGCTCTAACTGCTGTCCAGTTGTTATTTAGGCAGAGTTGGTAAAAGTGCCTCTTCTCTGGGGCACCTGGAGACATTTTGCCAGTGTCAGCATCACTCTCTGACAACCTGCTCTGACTGTGAGCACAGGTAATACATAGGAAGTGCTCCCACGTGTTTCATTATTGTGGTCCCTGCTTACTCATGAGACACCACGAGTTCTTTCAAAGTTCAATATGGAGGAGCAGAGATGACATGTGAGTAAAGATTACACACCTGTGGAGGGTATGTTGTTGAAGAAGGAAAGCATTACCACTGTTACATCACAGAAACTTGAGGAGCCACATTTCCCCCTGTGATCACCCTGTTTCTTTGCAGCTTTACTGATGAGAGGGCAGCACAAGGTGACATCATCAGTAGGGAAGTGGCTTGGCTTCATGGGATCTCCACCACCTTGCACACTCCCCACAAGATCACTCTGGGAGGGAATGAACAGTGTTAAACTTCCCTGGGCCCAGTGGAGACGCCCCTGTGAAGTTGGGTCCCCTGTGGCGTGGGTCACACCATGACTCTGAATCACCCTCTGCCTCTCCATCTGCTGGAAAACTGAGATGGAGCACTTCCCTAACTTTTCAGACAGACAAAGTTAGCTAAGCTCTCAGGAATATACTCACACAGGCATCCATGTTTGCTTGCAGGACCTGGAAGGCACTAATAAAGTACAACTTGTCACTTCCTACCTCAAGACGACTGAAGACATTTTTCACATAGAAGGAGAGGAGCTGATCTCGAACACTGCAGTTTGTCTGAAAACAAATCAAGTAATGATTTGCCAAATGAACATCCTACAAGTCAACTTTGACCTAAAATTTCAGCCTCATAAAACTTACATGTTTAGAAAGTGTGCAATCAATAAAATGATTTTTATGAATTTTAGTATCTGATTTACCTGCTTCCTTTTGTTTTAAACAGCTCAATCTGCCTCTGTGGTTTCTGAAGAAAAGGCAGGAGGGTGCTGTGCTGGCAGGCACAGGAGTATTGGTAAGACCAATCATGGTCTTACAGAAAAGAAGTGACAGCAACCAATGTACTTAACACACAAAGAGTAAATGGAAGATAAACTGGGGAGTTAAGCCAGGCCATTTAGGTCAAATTGTAGGAGTCATTGTATGTGCCATTTTTCCACTCCTCCACATCACTATCCCATGCCATTTGATATTCTGTAGGGCATCCAACCCATCCCCAACTGCTGCTCCAGAAAAGACCAGTCATCTTGTCAACTCTGTGTTGTATCTGCTTGACCTGTGGGTTCTCTTGGACACTTAAAGGTATTTCAAATGACTATATGCCTATTTTTAGGCAATGGAATGAAGTGTCAGGTGAGAGATTCCTGTCAGGAAGCTAATGCAGCTGCAGATGACACCACTCAAATGTGGATATCTGTGTGTAGGTGCCACAGACAAGCGAGGAGCCTTCGCTCCTAAGGTAATTGGTGAAATCCAAGGAGCATCAAAGGCCAATAGGTCTATACTTAAGGATAAACCAGTTAAGTTGGTCTTGCTGACAAGACCTCTGCATGAAGAAAACTAAAATATCTCACGCACTTACAGTCACTTACAATTAGACACCCCAAGGTTTGTTTCTCACTCCCATGCTGAATTGCACTGGGAACTCTGATGGCCCTCTTCCAGTGCACCTGCAGAGGTCTAAACTCAAAGCAGCTCCTTGGGTGTCTCAACTCTTTGCAGCATCCTTGGGCTATCCATGGTACTGCACACCCTCAGCAGAAGGTGCCTCAGCTGCGGGACAGTGGCTGTGGCTCTGGCCTTCCTGTCAGGGCTGCTGCCTGAAAGCATTCCTGGAAGGCTCACATGCAGCCAGGGCTCACAGGAGGAGTGCTACGACAAGCACACTCCTCCCAAAAATCCAAAAAACACCCTCACCCCAACTTCCCTGGCAGAGCATGACTTCAGCTGCCTACAAAGAAGTGCCTCCAGGCAGGCTCTCCAAATTCACCTCTTTCTTCCCATACCATGATCAATTGTCCCTTCATGTCCCAGGGGAATATCCCTTTCTTGAGACAGAAATACCACTCTTCCTCTAAGCAGAGAACTTCATTAAGCATGTGGCTTTCATAAATGTCTTTTTCCCAATTAAACACAAGTGATTTTTGCTTCAGTTGCCATTGCTTTTGATCACATATTCCTGTTTCTATTGACCAAAGGAAAGTCAAAGTAAGAAAATGGAAAACCGGTAATAAAAATCTTACCATAAACAGCATTTTTGTAGTCTTTTTAAGCAGCCTCGTGGTCTTGATAAGGTCCTTCTGTAAAATATAATATGATAGTATTAATTAACCCAAGCAGAGGAAGGGAGACAGTTTCAAGTCTGGTTTGTACAAAACTTAGTAACATAATATTAATCTTCATCATCTTCTTCAGTTGTAGAGTAAATCTGTTTTCCAGTCCTAGCCTAGCTGCAAAGTTCTTTCATGGAAAACTCACCCAGCCTCTGTAGGCATCTTCTATGCATCATTTTTTCCCACCTTTACAAAAGAAGTAGCTGCATTACCCTGTCTCTCAGGACTGTAGAGATCATTCAACTTATTAAAGTTTCCAGCAGCTCAGTAACTAAACGAATAAAGAAGCATCTGTAAATAAAATAAACTTTTTCAATTAGTGGGATCAACTTACAGGAACAGAAGATTTTAAACTAGTTGCCTTGATATACAGGTTCTCTGTCACCTGGGAGAGGAGTCCTTTTCGGCAGGTATGTTTTCCTGTAGGTGACTTTTTGCCTTCCACAGCAAAAAGGCAAAGCAGAAATAAAAAATGCCCAGATCTGAAAATAGAACATCCTTTCATCTTTGCTCCCAAATCTTCGAGCCTCTACAGTCACAGCAGTATGTGTGATGCAGCCAGACTGGTAAGATGACAGAGGTTAACCTAATTTTGTTAACCCTCAAAGTAGCTTCTTCCCCGAGATGCTCATGTAGATAACCTATTGCTCATGTGGTGGCTGATCGGTATTTTTGCTGTGCTTTTTTATAGGTCTTGCTCCACTTTCAACAAATTCGACCACAATCATCTGTGACGTTTTTCTAAACGATATCTCCATATTTACTGGCAACAGGGTCAAGGTTTCCAAGAAAGAAGAATTTCCCTATCATATGAGAAGTCTTCTTTCATTTAAGTGGTGGTCAAGTGAGGAAAAGGTAGTTGAGCGTTAGTTTAGTTTCGCAACAAAGTATGCCAAATGTGTTTTGGGGTTTTTTAAATTTTTCCACAAAACCTTATGGCAGCACTTTTCTGAAAGGTAATGCCCAGAAAGGAAAAAAAAAAAAAAAAAAAAAAAAAAAACCAAAAAACTTTCCTAATTTACCCTGAAAAGGATTAGAAAATCTGTTATCTGTAAGGAAGCTGGACTGCATGGTGTTTAGAACTTCCTTGTTCCGTTTTTGAGAAGGGTATTTTTTCCAGGGTATAGCAGCTACTAGCAAAGGTGTTTGCTGCCTGTTTTAAATTCAGTAGTAACTTTTGCCAGGGCAGACTTTGCCCCAGTAGGAGCAGTAGACTGCTTAGTGTGAAAGGGAGGGCTCTGTGGAAGGACCAGGACATCCTTGGCTATCAAATCACTTTAAAAGCCCACTGAGAGTTGCAGGCACTGGGAAATAATGTGCAATACCCCAGCATATCCATCATGGAGGTGGTAAAACAGTAGAATCAGATGATCACTCTTCCACAAAGGTGGTCAGAGATTGGGCAATCTCTGTCTCTGGCCTGTTTCCAACACAGCCAAATGCTGCAGGTTTCTTAGGTACCACTCCAGACAGGCAAGAACATGATTCCAAGGATAGACTTGGAAATCATGAAGTAACACCAGCCATGTAAGGCTGTTAAGCCAAGAATGGTTTTAAGTCAAATGTCAAAATCCTGGGTGAGACAACTGGCTGAGGTGTGTGCAAGAAGCAGAAGAAAGCAGATTTTGGTCTAGAACAAATTTTCCTTGATACCACTTTTGTTGGATATAAAAGGAAGCCCTTGAAATATTCACAAAGGACAGGCATTTGACTTGTTTAATGTTTCAAAAGCAACATAGAATACTTTAAACAGATCAGAGAAAGTGATTTAAACTGCAGCTCAAATGACTCAAAGGGACCATAATCTCTTAGATCGAGCAGCAGAGCTGTTTGTCCCTCTATGGTGCCACAAGTGTGCCTGTGACCAGGACATGTGTCAGCTATGGGAAGAAGAAAGGTGAGACAAGCTGGGTAATTAATTCATTCCAGCCTCAACCCCACTGACCTTTTACACAGACAAGCATGCATGCAGCCTACAGGCCAAGCAGGGTTCTTCGAGCAACCTACCCATAACAGCTCTGGGAAATGCATTTTTCCACAGAACCATCTACACACCACAGTAGCTTAACCAGCACTGAAGTGCTGATGGGGTGTGGGGACAAAAACAACCAACAAGGGGAGGAGATCTTAGACTTTTGAAAGTGGAGATGATGATGGTCTGAGGCTTTATATGTATTTTAGTGCTCATGTGAACTGTGGTCTGTTTTTAAACACTCTAAATGCTGGTCAGGCTTGCCAGATGAGGTGCACTGAACCTCAGCACACATGACATGTGGACACCAGATTAGCCTCCTATTGCTAGTTTGCTCCTAGAAGACGATCTTGGCTGAAAGCAATACAGTCAGAATGCAAAACTGCCTTGGTATGGTACTCCTTGGTCAACAGTTTCACTCTAAATTGAATAAATGGGTCATGTAGCCAGTCTGTAGTGGCTTTTCATAAGAAAATCAATAATTTTCAACATCTCTGAAACTTCTAATGTTGCTGGAAAACCCTTGAGCCCACAAGTTTCATTTTGTCTCTTCTGTGAACTTCTATCACCGTACTTACAGGGCTGTAAGTGACACCTTTTCATTGGGCTCTAGACACCTCTGGATGGGAATCAGTAAATGTCTTACTGAATTGGCTAACTTTTCAGGTGGGTGGTGTAAAAGGATGCAGGTGGATGCAAGTGCAAGGTAGTCATACTTTAAAAAAAATAAATAAAAATAAAATAGGGCTTTCCTATCACTCCTTTCATAAAAGAATGATATTTGCCATTTAATAACCAATCCTATAAAATCAATTACACTTCCTCAATTTTCTGGGTCTTGTGTAGCACTTTGTACACTGCACTCAGACATAACTATAGTATAAATAATATAGAATACCAAAGAACCAGTATTACTCAATATTTTAAAATTATACAAAGCAGAAGAAAAAACAAATTCAGGCACCAGCCTTTTTAGCAATGAAGTCAGAAAATACTTGCAAAGCTTTGTATGGGCAGTGGAACTGATGTATCCAGAGATAGTCTGAGGACAAAAAAGCACACCACAAAGCAGGTTGGTTTCCATGAGTAGCCTGGAAACCAGAGAAGTTCAAGGACCCTGCCCTAGAGGAAATGGGCTCTCTCTCTAATGGAAAGTTAGATGTACACTATCAGCAAATACTTCAGGAACAATGCAATTCTGATAACACAAGTGAAGTTCATGTGCTACATCTATATAGAATGTATAAAGCTTATGAGCATGACAATGAACAAGAAAGAAAATAACTATTTAAAAAGTGTAAGAAAAACCACCAGAGTAGTCAGCTTATTAGATAAGAAAATCTTGCCTGATTTACTCTGTGTAGGGACTAAGTTTCAAAGCAAGCTATGTATGACCTATGCTCCATGTGAGTGCATGAAAACAACAGCCTGATGAATATCCTTTCTTCTCTGCCTTATTGTGAGCCACAGAATTGTCTTGATCTACATGAGCTTATTAGATATTATTAACATTAAATTCTCTTGATCTGTGGAGAACAAACACATACAGCTAGCACAGCTGCAAAATTCTGTTAGTCCATTTAAGGTATCCATCATATGCACTGGTTGTTTTGCAGCTTGAAGGGCTTTTTGATCTCCATCCACAAAAAGCCTTATCTAGTTTCTTATTTAGGAATCTTACTTACTTAGGAATCTTCTCACTTTTCACAATTTCTGTTTATTTCATTTCCTGTTAGAATTAAATGTCATGTACTTCCTATGAACATTACTCATATTTGCTTAACTGCTGCTAATGTTATGCTTTCTCTTAGGACTATATTTTTTTTTTTTGTTTCCTTATCCTGTTTGATTCACCTTGGTCTTCCGAAAAATAAGAGGTCTTCATGAAGACGTGCAGTTCTTGTCCTCAGAAACATGATTTGATGAACAACAAAGAAGTTTACAGAGATTTTACAAAAACTGAGGGTGACAACACTACTGTTAGGACATAAAAAATTGAGATACCCTAGTATATCCCTTGGAGAGAGTAGTTTGGAGAAGAGAAGCTCCTAGCATTCAATACTGAGTGCAATTTTCTAAAAATGGTTGTAATGAGCACATAGGTAAGCCCTGAATACCCATCAGAGTTAAAGTTTCTTGTGACTTTCTATTAGAATAGTAAACCTTAGAGCTGTTACAGATTTTTCAGAAAAGGTACCTACATTACCCATGCAAACTCAGCACATAGGCACCCAGTGACCCACTACCAGTAGCCTCACTAGTCATAAACACCAGGGGAACAACAGAATAGCACAAACAGATGGTACCAGCAGCTACAGCTTACATATTATACACACTTTAGTTAGGAAAAATAAACCCACATAAATTAAATAAGAACAGTGCAAAGAAAATGAAAATTACTGGATGTCCAGGACTGGATGACAGCCTGGTGTTTTTCCCATCCTTACACACAGAATCCTTACATTTGTTCACCCACTTTTCATGGTGCCTGTCTGGGTGCCCCTCAACTGCCTTTGCCAAAGAGCAACAAAGATTTAGGTCAGAAGTGACCTCAGGAAGTCATCTTGTCCAACACTCCTGTTCAAGAACGGCCACCTACAGCTGCTTGCTTGGGACTGTGTCTAGTCAGGTTTTGAATATCTCTGAAGATAAGACTTCACAACCTCTCTTGTCAACCTGTGTGAATTTTTGGTCACAGTAGAAAACTGTTTTATGTTCAGGTGGAATTCAGGGATTTAAATTTTTTCCTGTCTTGTCCTGTCAGTAGCCACCACTGAGAGGAGCCTGGCTCTCTTTGCTTCCTCTTTTTGGGCATTTGTGCACATTGGTGAGATCTCCTTGATTCTTCCCCAAGCTGAATAGTCCCAACTCTCTCTGCCTCTCCTCAGACAAAAGATGCTTCAGTCCTTAATTATCTCTGTGACACTTCATCACCAGTTCCACAAATCCAATTCTCTCAGTTTTTCACTCCATGCCTTACACAAACCTCATAAAAATTTTAAGGCATTAAGTAAAGCAGAAATCAGATTCAAACCCAGATGAAGAAGATAAACTAAACCAAATCAACCCAAAACAAAACAAAAAATCCCCAAACATAATTACATTTTCCCTGCATTTGCACTCCTTTTCACTTTATGTATAACAACTTCTGAGTAAGCTTCAAATTTAAATTGCTATAAAACATTATGTCAGTCCTCTGTTATTCTCAGGACTGGTTCAAATGGTGGATCTCCCTGTGCTACTGGCCTGCTTTGGTGTTTCAGTTTGGTGACAGATGGCTGACAATTATCTGTCAAACTAGTTTTACTTCAGATATTTGATTGGAAGGTTCAGTACATTCCGTTTTTTCAGAGACAGATTACAGAGTATACTTGGCATCCATTTTGAAACCACCAAGTTACTAGAACTAAAATTTTGCATTTGTGCACAGAAATAGACAACAAATAAAAAAATACTTCTCTAAGCAGCAGCAGCTTTTATGGGCAACTGCTTCAGAAGAATGCTCAGTGCTATCTGAGTAACTCAAGATACCTCTCAAATGTCCAGTTATGTAGTTAAAAATTAGTAATCACTTCCTGGCTGGACAAGGAGTTGAATTTTATATAAAACCTTTATGTATATAGCCTTTACTAGTCACACTCACATAGTCTTGCATTTGAGAATAGAGATTATGAAAAAAAGAGATATGAAAAAATGTTTGAGCATCGTTCCCATCAACCAGTCAAGAGACCCCATTTAGCAACAGTGATTCAATCCCCAAACATTTGTTTGCCACCACAAAACTCACACTAGGAAATCCCTGCACAGCAGTATTTCTGCAGAGTGTAGAGATGTGCTTGGCAATAATACCTCCGTCTTCCCATGTGGGCATGTGGCTATTCCACATTCTTTGTTTCCTCTTGCGACATACAGGAGTGTTCAAAAGTCTGTGACCTGCTTTCTCTTGTAATGTCGTCATGGCATTAATAAAAGGTTGTACTAAAATTACAAAAGTAAAAAGCCAACCTCGTGGAAACTTGGGTCTGATTCTGGGGGAGGAGGATGTCCACTGCTGCTAGGCTGGTACAAGTGTGTCAGTTTGCATGGCACAACTCTTATCCTGGACAGCTTGTCCTCCTTCTACTTTTGTGCACCAATTTTTCAGTTTTCTCTCTCCCCATGATCTTTTTTACCTTCATTTTCACTCCTTTTTTCAATTTTTTTTAAAAGTTCTTTTTCCCCTCTGTTCTCTTAACTCAGGACATTCCTGAGTGTCTTGGCAATGCCAGCACAGGCTCCCATACAGCTCTATGAGTTACACCACCTGGGAGCTGGGCTGGAAGACTGGCAGTGAATCTCTCAGCTTATATGTCCATGATAATGCCAGACAATAAATTGAACCACAATATGAAAAATAACTTTTTTTTTTTGCAAGAATAGTCCTTCATAAAAATAAATTAAAAAAAAAAAAAAAACTTTATATAGGAAATATTTGCTTGCAGTGTGAATATTTGCACTTCAGTAAAGAAGTGAAGTCATCCATTTGGTTTGGAGCTAAAGTTTTTCTGTTTACTGAAAGCTGAATCCTAGCTTTAGCCAGGCAATTTTGAACAAGAAAACCTCCTGCACAGGAAAATGTAAAAAACTTGCCATGTCATCTCTCAGGTCAACTCCCTCACAAGTGAAATTTGTTCCAAAATCCTGGCCACTATTGGGCTCTGTTGGACTCTCCTGCAGGATGTCTGCCACCTTGACTCTCCAGTGTAGGACCAGAGAACAAAACTAGAGAAGCAACAGTGCAACAAGCAACAAAGTGATTTCCCTGAGGGATTTTCTGTTTGGGAGTGCTGTTCTCCCTCCAGTGAACTTAAACCTACTGGCAATAAATGTGCTTCCCTCTGTTGTCTTTCCCTCAGAAGCATCCTTGATGCCTTCAGTCAGAGGATGCTGCTAGGGAACCATCTCCCCAGCACCTTCTTGTCTTCAGACTTTCCACTTCCCACTGTGCATCTTCCTTCTTTGTGAAGTGGTGCTTTCAATTAACCTCATCGTAGAGGCACTTTTGGGGGAAATTTAACTTATTTAATTATCAGATATGGTCACATCTGACACTTTTTTACTAGAAAATATATAGAAGCCAAATGATGATTTATTTATGAGAAGTTCCAAAGCATGTAAAATCCCATAGCACAGGTCATTAGAGAAGTACCTGATGGTGCTGTAAAAGAAGAGTTTATTTTGGCAGGATTTATAAAATAGAGATTGCATTGTAAAGACTCCTAGAAGTTATAGAAAAATAAAATATCTCAAAATATTGAAAGAACGAAAAATGCTACAGATGTCAAAATATCCATTGAAATTTTCACTTTAGATCAGGAAACTTTTGATGATTTTTCCAATTAAAACAACTGAAAAACTTTATTTTAGAAACCTAAGAAAAATGTAGAATACTGGTTATATCTAGCTTTGGATAACTTGCTTGTTTGGAGTTTCACTTTTTTGCCTATTTTCAGGGTCTACTTTTTACTTAATGTGTAGCACAATATGTAAACACATGCACAACGCTTTAAATTACAGAAATGTTTAAACAGATACCTTCTTTAAGAGTTTCTTGAACAAAATAGAAATATTTCATCTCTTAATATTTGTAGATTTAGTAGAGCTTTCAGAGAATCCTTATATGCAATGTTACAGTTACAGACCTCAGCACTGACTTTGCAAACTCCCATACATCCAATTAATATTGTAACTGTGACAGAAGTTTAAATCATCTAATACACTTGCAGGAATGAAGCAAAACTAACCAGTAAGTTCTGAGTGTTCTCCATATGAAAATAGCTCCTTTTAATTTTTAAGCTATGGTTTGCAGAGAACAACAAATGGACACCTTTTTTGTTTTGGTTTTTTTTTTTACAATTTAATATCAGTACTGGACTTACCAATTTTTGAGTTTCCAGGAGAAAATCACTCTTATGTAGAAAAGCAGAAAAACATTTCAAAAATCCAATTAAAAAGATCATGCAAACTTAATAAAATCTTCAAAGCTACTATTTGCTACAAAGAATAAAAACAAAAAAAATCATTTGCCATATTTTTTCTGATAATTTGTATTACTTAGATCATCAGAAAGAGGTTAACTCTATAGCTCACTGTGCAGGTTGGAAAAATGACATGGCAGCCTTGATTTTAATTACTTTTTTTCCATCTCTAAAAATATTCAGTACTTGTACCCACTTGTGAAGAAGCTTTTATCAGTTCCAAATACACATAGGTTGTGAAAGGTTTCCTCACATTTCCAGGTTTAGGTTAGAGTATCTGAAACCAAATTTTTACACATGAGAATTCTTTTTCTTGAAAAAAAAAGGCATTTTTGTACCAGATTTCGCTTTGTTTAGCTCAGCACCTCCATAAAAACCACATTTGTTGCCTTGATCTTCAGACAACATGATTCAAAACTCTCAGACAAGCCTTTCAAAGTATTCTAGGTCTGAAATATTTGCCCAAACTTCTGAACATATAAAAGTTTATTTTTATTAATCTGTCACATTGGAAAAGTAAACATTTTATTTATCACAACATCATAATATTTTATTTATTTGCTATTTATATAGCAAGGAACAGGAGGTAATTTATCAATCTCTCTTATCTCGGTTCTGATAATGAGGTTACGGTATAAGCCTAAGGCTGCCAGCCAAAACTTCATACTGCAGGTCTAAGAAATTCTCTGGTTTACTCTTCAGCAGTGTAGAAAAAAATGAGTTGCTCCTGTCTTCCTATTTTCAGAGAAACCTCACATATTCACCTGCCCTAAAAAACATTCTATCTTATTTATTCATTTTCGTCATCACTCGGTTACCAACAGAAAGTGAAGTCCATAACTGCAAGTACCAATGGAAAACAGTTAGGAACTGAAAACTGAAATCTAACACAGTTATGTTCTTACTGCTAAAAGCTTTCCAAAGTAAAATAGCACAGAAAAAGCTTCTTGATTCTGGTTCCTTCACTTGCCCTAAGCTTTACCCATGAGCAGCATAACACCCTGAAGTCCATTTGTATGGCCCAGCCACAGCCCCGAGGCTGGGTGTCTGCGTCTGTGCCCATCACATGGCGCTGATGGGGGCACCAGGCTCTCCTTGCCTGCCCCCGCTGCTGCTGACAGGGCAAGGCACGGGCTCTGCGAGTGCCCGTGGGCAGCAGCTCAGCTTTGCTAGCTGGTTTTCTGGCACCAAAGTTAGGGCAGATGATTCATATACTACTATCAAAATGAGGAGAATATGTGGTGTTTTAGCAATTTGCAGGATCAGAGTCTTGGTCACTGATTTGTTTTGAGTTCCCAGAAATCCATGTCGTGTAAGAACTGAATCATTGGCAGATATTAAAATGAGGGCGCAATGACCACACTGAGAAGCTCCCTGTTTTGGAGGCCAAGATGCTTTCCTAAACTGAATTGAACCTCTATTACATAGAGGAGAAATTAACACAGTGTTGATGTTCACCTTAATGACTATAAACTAATTTTTTTTTTTTTTTTTTTTTTTTTTTTGCCAAATGCTGTCCATGACAAACAAGCACACTTTCTTTTTGAGCTGTCAGAGTAAAAATAAGCTCCAGAGTTGATAATCCCCAATTCTGGTAATATTTACCTTAAATCTCAGTTACACCATTTATTTATTTGTTGACAACATAAGAAAAAGAGAGAATCTGGAATTTCTTCCCCTATTCAACACTGTCAGGACTCACACTACAAAGGATAACTACTGAAGGAGAAAAGCTGGTCAAACCAGACAGACACTTTACAAATGTTTTTGGTAAGAAGTAAGACATGGTCTGGGTATTTTTAGACCAACAATAAATATAAGGTCACTGCAAACACAAGCAGCATCTAAACTTTATTTTGGAACCTCTGCTTCTGAAACAAGTGTTAATACACTAGATTTTCATGACAAAGCCTTTTATCAGAACAGTCCAATTCATCACTTCCATTATCTGTGTTGAAACCTTTCTTTTTATTTTTTTTTTTTTTTTTTTTTTTGTAATATAATTAACCCTATAAATACACAAACGACAAGTGTGATCTTACACACTTTGAAGTCAATAGGAGCTTACTTTCTACCTTTTCTGGAGCAGGACCAGATACAGGATGAACTGATCTTTGGGGAGCTCTTATATCACAAGGGCTAATCAGAAAGTCAATCATCATGATTGCACAGCTTTTAGACTTTACCACAGATGCATGATTGTTCCATTCTTTTCCCTTCTTAAGGAATATCATCACTATTCTTTAAATGTCCAGTAGAAGTCAGAAATATTTCTTTCGGAAAAAAAATGTAGAATAAATAGAACTTTAAATTGGTGCTATTTTGTAGTGTTTGGAAAACAGCATCACTTTGCATTCAGTCATTTGAAACTAGGGCTACAATTTCCAGGGGAAAAGCCTTACTGGTTCTTGAAGAAATAACCACAAACAGTTTCAAGTAAGCTAGTTAAAGACATATTAATGAGTCTGCTTTTTTCAAAATATTTTTATCCATGCTGCCCATAGCTGAAGAGAAAATATTTTTAGTTTAGAAGATAGCCCTTTTTTTTTTTTTTAATTGAACTTGGATAAGAAAAATGGCCAGATCCTGGAAATATTAAATGCTGTGCTTTAATCCTTCATACTGAAAAAATACTAGAATCCTTCATGTCGCACTACGGCACAAAATAACTCACACACTCACACTAAGATCAAAAGAGCAAAGTAACAAAAGGAAGTAACTTTTATTTCTGACCTCGCAATATATAGAATTCCAAAAGTGACAGTGGATTGGAGGATGAAATCCTCCTCTCCAACCACACTGGTCAAGCTAACAGTCTATTAATTTTCTCCTCCCACAAAGAATGCAGAACAATCATTATTTACATGAAGAGTGTGTGAGAACTCCAGTAGAAATATGTAAACATCAGAAGGCATAGAAAACCTTTAAAGAAACTTTAAAACTTTTAAAAAAACAGGGCAACACCTTCATACTGGAGAAATATTTGCATTTAGGTCCCATGAGCTAGTTTGCTGAGGATAAATGGTTCTCCTCAATATAATTTTTACTTTAATTTCTCCTTAGGGAAGGAAAGATGTAAGAATCTTTTCTTTTCAAACCATTCATCACTGAATTCCAAATTAAACTATAGAAATTGGCATATGTGTATGTGGCTAGGGATTTGTAATATAAAGGTTAACAGAGAGAGTGATTTCCTAGACTTGAGAAGAAATCTTTTCACTTGCATTGCTGTTTAGCACTTTTGTTAGTGGTGAAGTTCATACAGTTAAATCTGATAATGTCTGCAGCTTTGTGTTAACCGTGAAAAAGGTGTCACAAATGGATACATGCTATGAATCATATGTAGCCCCAGAAGTGCTACCAGCCTTAGCATAGTCTGTATTTAGTTACCTCACCCAAATTTGACTTCATTAGAAACATTCTTGAATGGCATAGAATCCTGGTCTGGATCCCCTGAGAAGTTGCATTACTTTCCATCTGAAATATGTTATTTTATGTAACTTTTTTTTTTTTTTTGGGTAGTGGCCTGCCAATAATACTCAGGGTCCCACAGAACTGCATTGTAGGTTTTTCCTTCTTTCTATGGTCATTACCTTGACTGAAACGTTTGTCAGGCATTTACTGCTGCTCACTGCAGTCCATACCTCCTTCAGAGCAGCTAATTGTGTAGCTAACTGTGCTTAAAAGCACAAGTTGACATAATCACATGCCACTGATTTATGAACAGGATAGCTTCAACATTTTGCATTGCCTAGAATATACTTCCAGCAGCAAATTGGAAATATCAACCCTGTATTATTCTAGGTCACTCGGGGAGTATATATTCATACATTGAATATGTAAATCTCTTAAATGAGTAACACTCCAGGCATTGTATTTAAGACATGTTTCTTAAGCTGTCACCAATACTTACTCAGCAGGATGTGGAAACTTCTGTTCATGCTTTGGGTTCTTCTCTTTTCACAATATGACATTTCAGAGGCAGTTTTATAAATGTTTTACAATTATCTGTGTAGGAAAAAAGTGCCTGTTCTGGTCACCTAATGTGTAAGAGAAGGAGAGGAAGAGTCAATGAAACACAAATTTGACAGTAGAGTTGTCTGTGAATTTTTGCCCAGGAAGAGGTCCTGCAGCCCCTATAGTGGAGGTGTCCTCAATGTGGAGCAGGTGCTTTCCCTAAGGTTGCTAGTCGAGGATCTCTGGGAATTGCAAAGAGGCCGTGACTTGGAGGCAGAAAATGGAAAGGAAAATAGGGCAACGGGAATTAGAATTGCATGAATAATGGAGTTTCTCTTTGGTGACCCAACCAGAAAATTAAACCAAAATAATTCATTTTGTGTAGGCCCAATGCACTTGTCCAACTCAAAATGAAACAGCTCATTTTGCTTTCAAATTTCTTTTCAAACTTTGAAAGAAATGCACATAAAACCAAAACACTAACTATTCAGAAAATGTCACAACAAAATATTTCAGCAAGATTTTCCTTTTTTGAGCTGGAACTATTAACTGAATTAAAACCCAGTTTGCCTGACTGAAACTACTTTTTTGTTTTCTTTTGGTCAGTAATTGTTTGTCCGAGATATTTCCTCCTGTTTAAAGGAAACCTCCTTTGACTTCTACTTCCTTTGTTTGTTCAAAACTGACCATCACAACCATCCTTCACACATCCTCAAGTCACACATACCGTGCAAGAAAACCTGAGAAGGAAATTCTACAAAGTTTGCTGTGTGGCATTTCCAGGGCTCCAGCTCATGAGGTTTCTGTGGTTGAGTCTTCCAGCTGATGGTTTTTAGGGTTGGAGAAGTTAATAATAAGTCAACTTCATTTTTACACTTTTGCAGACAAACGGATTTTAATCTGGGTTTAGCCCCAGTGTGGAAAACTTGAGAGACTGATCTGACATTTCTGGGTAGCGCAACTCAGTTAGGACAGTGTAGAAGAGACCTAAAGGAAGTAGAAGAGGGAAATAAGTTATTTATCCATTTGTGAAGCGATTTTATCAACAAGGAACAGCATGTATATGGCTCATGGTCTGGTCTTTATCATTAAGGAACAAAACAGGTACTTTAAGGGTAAAGTAATGTTATCCTGCCAAAAGCCACAATCTTTATAAATTTCTAATGCAGACTGGAGAAATGACACCTGTACAATTCCTCTTATCCTCCACTGACTATAAAGGGAGACAGACGTAGTCCAAGGAAAGACTGTGTATGTCAAAGGTCAGTGAAGTGAACTATTTATTTGGTGTTTAAACTCCCTTCCTTTGCTGTCAGTTCTCACAAGTTTGAGTGATAAGAGAAAGGATGCTGGCCAATAGGTCTTGACAACATAATTCCTTATCCCAGAAGAAAGGAAATATATATCCAACTGAGTATACAATAAAGGTTAAATCCCTGCAAAATCATGGGATCCTGGCTGCCTGTCATTAATGGGTCACTTCTGCCTTGACTGTGAACAGGCATGTAAATCATGTCTTGTAATATGAAAATGAAAGTGTGGGGGAAAGTAAACCATGTTGAATACCTGTCAATACCTGTTGAATACCTGTCAATTAATTTTGACAGGTAACAGGCATCCATCACCCAAATGGATCATATGCCCGTTTAATATGTGATTTCCCACAATAAAGTGTTGCGATTTCAGTTCACATAAACTGTGTTCAAAATAGGCATGGATGGATACTTTTAAATCCATCTTTAATTTGCTCTGGTTCAGGAGGAACATTTTTTAAATGTGGACAGGATACTTGTTGCCCTGATGAATGAATGGTAAGGCCTTGCTCAAGAAGACTTCAGCAATTGCTGGAATCTGCTATTACATATTTCTTCTGGCTTTCTGATTATTGGGATGCTTTTCACCCCTTTGGTCCAGTCACCAATTTCCCTGGTTACACCAGAGCAACTCTTTTGTCTTTCCCAGAGGTTTTGCTGAAGGACATGACATGATAATCACAGATTAAACAGTGCTTCAGGGACTTGGGGGGGTTTTCTGCCTTGGAATTTGTGTTGAGAATAGGCACCAAGCATTCTCTTCTGAAGGACTCTCAGATCCCTGATGCTGCAGAACACCATTTGTGGTCAGTATGCTATGGATGGGCAGTGGGAATGCAGAGTTTTCATTAGCAGCTGCTGCCTGTTTGTCTCCATGTCATCTGACCCATGGGGACATCTTAGGACTTTCCAACAGGAGCTATTCAAGGGGGGATCTTGTCTCTGCGTGTTTCGAGGCAGAACCAGTGAACCAAACCAATGACTTTCAGGAGTGATGCTATTTTTCCCACCACCATAAGAAAGGTTAACTGACATGCTCCCCACTAAGCCCCAGCCTGTGTGAAATTTCAGGCTTATGGTGAAGAAGCATAGCCTCAGGCAGAGCTTGCATCCTTTCTGGGCACAAGAATACAGCTACTAGTCCAGCAGCTTCACAGGTGCTATGTGAGTCATCTCCCTTGTGTTTGGAGAAAAGACAAAAGCTCTGCAAATGGCAATATTTGAGGACCAAAATATTTATTATAATAAATTAAAGTGCAAGCATTTATAAAACATTCCATCTGCATATAAATATCACACAGCAGTGTTAATTTCTGGTAAAGCTTCATAAATACATTTCCTTGGATATTTTTCAATTAATTCATATAAATAAAATTATTGTATAATTATTACCTTAAAATAAGTTACCATTAAATACAAATTCCACAGCATACTGAGCACAAAATTAAATACAAATTACAAAAATTATTTCTGATATAGTCTGAAATACCAACTTTTCAGGCAAAGGTCAGAAGAGGGCAATATATATGCAAGAGAGATTTCCAATTAGGAGGCTCAAAACATCCTGGGTAAAACATCTCATCAAAACATCACTGCCTTAAACAAAGCTGATTCATATGCGTCAAATTTCAGTGTATAAAAGATAGAAATGGCTGCCTCATTCCTGTGGAGATGAGGAGGACAGAACAGTGCTTTTGTAAATAATTAATGCCTGTGTTGCAATTGAGAGGCAATGTCCTGGAGTTTTCATTTTCAAAGAAGGCAGCAATATGCATCCTATCTCTGCCCACTTAGTTTGCTAGTTTTGACACAAGTGAAAAATATACTGCATCTGAGGGGAATGGACATAGTTGCAGCTAATCAATTTGAGTTATTGCAAGAGATCTGCAGAGACATCTCTTCAAGCCTGATCCAGAATTTTTTCAGTTTTTCTTCTTGTTCCCTCCCTTCTTTGGGGCATCAGTACAGGCATTTTCCATGTAGTCAAACAGTAAATCCAGCTCTCCAATGGCTTTAGTCTTTCCATTTTCTCCCAACTAGAAAAGAGCAAAATGCAAATCTTAGCAACTAGTTATTTTTTTGGAAAACGGAAATTAGGATTGTCACAGAAACTGAATCAATAATTTACTTTCCTAATTCTCTTACACAGTTCTATTAGTGTCATATCATAAGATGTAAGCTAGTTCATTCAAATCTAGACTAGCATATAAGTTTCCCAAGACCTAATTTTTGAAGGTTTAAATTTCCATAACATGTGCAGAGAGCAAACAGGACAAGTGAGGGAGGGTTAGAAGGGGAAATATCATTAATCTCCTATTTAAATGCCCTTGTAGGCTTCACATCCTAAATAATCTTGAGTTTGTTTTGTAATTAGGTCAGCTTTAATCTAACTAAAGGACTGGGATTTGAAACTGCTCTTTCTAAATGTTTGGGGAGAATGTACCTGTTCCATTTTGTTCTTCATTTGTTCCAGGTTCTTTTCAATGTGGTCTCTCTTTCCTGAGAATTGCTAAAAGAAAGGAAACATCCAGATGTAAGATGGACAGCTATATGCAACAATGTACTTTTATTTTTCTTTTTCACACCTTTCTATTAACTCTGACTTTCATATCTTTGATTTGAGGTTTCCTTTCATATCACTGCTTTTTGTCACTGCTTGTAGCATTCTGAGATTTAGGAGCGGCAATGAGAGTCAGAGGGAAAGAAAGCCAGTGTTACTCACACAACCGCTCAGCTCTGAGGTCAGAGATGCCAAGAACTGTGCCACCTCCTCAACATAAGGGTACTGGTTCTTGACTTCAGTGAGGAGAACATCTTTTACTATGAGCTCCACAACCCTCTTCATCATGTAGCAGCGGTTGTTTTCCTATGTATGAAAGTAAGAGGTCATGTTAAATCAAGGCAAGATAATAAGTGCTGCAGAGGGATGCAAAGAGCAGATTCCTCATGTGAGGCTTACCCTGATGTTAACAAAGAGCTGCTGCCCAATCAGTCTGTTGTCCGTGTCCTTGTCTGAGGCACTGGCCTGAGAGGAAAAAAGGAAGTGTCAGGTGATGGTAGGAACCTTACTTAAAAATTAATAATAAACCCAAAAGTTTTCATCAGCAATGAAAGTGCAGGTGAAATGAGGGAATGGACACCACAGTCTGTTACAGGTAGATAAGTCTGGACATCATTCCCCTCAGCTGGGTGAGATTCAATGTCAGTATCACAGAAAAATAAATAAGCTGAGGTCTGAATTCGTATTCCCCACTTAAAAGTCAGAATTCGTCGTGGTTATGGTGACTAAACCAGATACTGCAGGTGGCCGACCTCACAGTGGCCCACAGTGCTGCTGGGAGGGGCTCAATGGTCTGCACCCAGGGAGACCCACCCATGGCAAAAGCAGCCAAGAAACCTGCCCTAGCAGAGCACTGTAGGACACCTGATCATCTGCTTGGCTGTGACTGGAGTCATGTACAGGCCCAGCTCCAAACGGCCTGAGCAAACTGAGAAATTTAATGTCATATTTCACAATTTATCCACTTTGGCAACAGCTGCTTGAAAAGAAGCAGCTGTGCTGTTCCAGGGGCTGCCTTTCCCTTGGGGAGTAGCAGGAGGAGAGGCAGCAGCTTTCCCTAGCTACAAAGCCAGCAGGCAATAGATCTGCTCCACACACCCAAACTCTGCCTTAACTGCAAATCCATCTTTTTTTTTTTTTTTTTTTTTTTTTTTTCTGGAGAAAGGCAGGGGAAAGAGGGAGGAATGCCAAAGGCTAGAAGTCACAGCATCAACAGAGGAGAAGGTCCTCAGATCCCACTATGAAGAACACATGGATGACTGTACCGTTTTAGCCAAGGTGTAGGTGCGATTCCTGATGTAGGGCTGCTGGAAGTTGATCTTCCTGAGCCTGCAGGCATGATGAGCAGTGGAAGCCCCTTTCAGAGGCAGAGAGCTGGTGAGAAGAAGGGGGAGACAGCAACAGCAGCAGAAGAAAACCCATCCTGGGAAGCTCTTGGACAAGGTGTGCAGGGAGGCCATGGCTCAGAGTCTGAAACCGTCTGTCCCAGCAGGCTGCAGACGCAGGGCTCAGCACTGATGTGAGAGAAGGCAGCATTAGCACCAAGGAGAGTGGGTGAAGCAAAGTGAGAGCAGCACAAAGGCTGCAAGCCTTACCTTTGCTGTGATTCTTGACGTGCTCTGCAGGAGGTGAGCTGCACCTTATATAGAGCCACCAACATCTCTCTCAGCTTTTTTTTTTGGGGGGTACTGGTGGTGAAATAAAAATGACATCAGCAAGTCTCTTACTTTCCAGTATCCTCTTCTGAGAACTACCTAACCACTTCAAAACCCACAAATACAACTTCAAGGCCATCATAAACTTTAGTTTCCTATAAAAAAAAAACCCAACTATTAATGTGGGGCAAAGCAGGGGCTTTTACCAAGGTAGGAATCCTGAATTCCTTTTGCATAAAAATATTTGAGAATTGTATGAGTTTGTGCCTCCTGTCCTAATTATAATGCACTTACTTGATTGACAATTTGATGGCAGAAAACCATCACATTTTCTGTGGTACAAGACTGGTTTCACTGCTGCTGATTGGTGCACACAAGTGATCAGAGACTGTATCAGAACCAAAGCACTGACCACCTGGGGCTCCTACCCTGAAAATACCCTTTCCCACACCATGGCCCACTGAAGTCACTGGCCATCTGCACATCACTGTGCAATCCTCTCTGAGAGATGAGAAACTGTGTAGGACCAACACTGCATTTATCACATGCCTGATTTCCAAATTCCCTTTTTCAAAAATACTATCTGTATTTAAGTCTGTAATCAGGTATAATGACCAGAGCCGTATCAATCCAGGTGATTTCCATGCTCCTAAGGCTCTTCTGCTAACATGCAGGCAGTGCTGCACCTTCAGTCTGAAATACCATGCAGTGTTCCAAACAGGACACTGAACTCTTTAGATGGTAATTTGCAACCCATCTGTAGACAGTAATGCATGAGAACACAGAACTGGTACAAATGTAAACTCCTGGTTTTCTAACACCCACAAGGTACACAGGTGACAAACAGGAGAAAAGAGATCTGGAAAACCAAGGCTGCAGCTCTTCCTCTACTATCAACCTAACCTCATGGTCTGAAATGCCCAGATCTTTTTCTTACACCTGAAAGGAATCAGTTAAAAGCTGAGTGGAACGAGGTTTATTCTTTAGCCTCCTCCGATGCATCTGCAGCATGAATTTATCCCTCCATGTCTCAGTCCTGCCTCAGTTGCCCGTAGACACCTGCTACATCAGTGCTGCACAGATCTGTGCCCTTGAGGCTGCTCCCTGGAGCCATCATCACCACCTCCTTTTCCATTCCCCTCTCAGGTACCCATTCCCCTGAACAGCCTCCAACAGCATCTTGACTGCAGCAGGCAGCAGAAACTGAGTCTGGACCCAGGATGTCAACAGTCTAGTTCACATCCAAATGTACCACAAGGCTATTAAAGAATATATTTCTAAACTCTTTTCCACATATATTTCAAGGTAACAGTTCCTGTCCCTTGTCCCCTGGGTGTTACCTCTCCACCCCTTTGGTCACTCACTCATCAGACACAGATCCAGCTTGCCTGACCTCTTTTTGTGGCTCCAATCCCATGGAAAGGGTACATGACCTAATCAGGTGCTGTGCCACACCCATCATTGAAAACACTTTGAGGAGCACACCTCATCCCTCGCCCTGATGGATATTTAAACAAAATCAGGTAGATTTATGAGGAATTAGATGCTGAATCTTTCTTCTGTCCCTTCCTATGCAGTAATTACAGGATCTCTTCTGTCTTCCTGCTCTTTTATTTCAAACCATACACTGGGGCATACCTATTTTCATAGAAAACCTTAAGTTAGCGTCCCATCTGTGTTGTTTGCCATCTTAGCCATGCTACTTTTTGGTTTTGCCATCATGTCCTCTTTCTGAGGCGGTTTCAGTTGTTTAGTTTACCTTGCTATTTTCCAGACACTGAGATGCTGAAACGCATATTTCAAGTTCATTAATTCATGTTTTGCAAATTCTGTTTTTATGACATTCCTAAAGCTTTTGCATTATTTATCCTTTTGTTAGCAGCTGTGAGTTACAAATATCTTTCATCCCTCTAGCTTACTCTGAGTATGGTCGAGCCCAAAAGCAAACAGCCAAGATGTTACCGGACACTAACACAGCAGCCTTTACATTTCCCATGTTCATCAGATCATTCCTGGCCTCTTCTCAGGACTATTGGTCCTGGACGTAGCACAGAGCTATGGTGTAGCCACAGTCATGGCTGCAGTGATTCCTTGTAATACGTCAATAGGATTTCTTTGGAAGTGGAGATATGCCTCCCATTCCCAGGGTCTTGGATTTCTATTATGAGATTGCATTGAACAAAGACCTGTCACAGCTCACCACACCCCAGATGGGAGATAAACACCCAGCAATACATCCCACAAAAAGATGGAGCTGAAAACTTGTGCTAGTGCTGGATCTTACTCCAGTCCCCAGCTGAAGTCCAGAAGAGACAGCTGAAGTCCAGAAGATACTTCAGCTCTGTATTTTCTGCTACATTTGAGGAAGGGTTTATTTTTATTCTTGTTTGAGGAGGAAATACAAAGGACTTTTCAAAAACAAGGTCTTCTTGAACCATCACTGAGGGTGAACTTCAGGGAAATTGCTTGTTTAGATCCCCCTTCCCAAATGGGCTACCCTGAACTGCACAGCAGATCAGTGGAAGGAAAGCTGCCTCTCATTTAAAATGTGGTACTCTGAATGAAACCATCACTGGAGGGTCTTTTTTTGTGGAGAAAGAGTAAACCGGACAAAATGCATCTGAAAAATGAGGGGGAAGTAATTTCCCTTTCTTATTTCACAATTTTTAATAGGTTTAATAATATTTAATGCTAGTAGCACTGTTTAAAATATGGAATTCTTACATAAAATATATGCTCTCTGCTTTCATTTTAATTAAAACCTACCAAAGACATTTAATCTTCTATAAAGTACTCTCTGTGTTTTTTTCAAGTATAATTAATAAAGGAAATTATTTCAAAATTGTTCACAGGTCATTTTATCTCCCTGGTACCACCCCAAGAGTTAAGTGTCTATCATTTAACTCAGTTATAACCTTCTGAAGTCTAATTACATGGAACTTCCTTAATTCATTAAGAAACCATAGTGGTAAATATTCTCGACAATGACTTGTTGACCCATTTTGAAGGCAGAGGATTTTTTGAGGAGGACTGGAACTCTGCATCACATCTGCTTCTAAAGCCACAGACATTTCCTTCTGACTTTGAATGAGGTCACAGGTGAGCAACCAACACTGTACTTTGATGTTCAGCTGCTGTGTATCAGCAGCAACATACTATCATGCAGGAATTCTCTTGGGCTTTAGTACATTTTCAACAAGCCAAGATTATACTGCATTATTGGAAATGTCAGGACTGGCCACTGGGCTAGAAATACTGTCAAGAGATGGCATGTGAAAAAGTGAGTATGTGTACTGTGCTCTTGGATCTTTTATTTGGCAATGAGATTCTCCCCCCTTAAACCCTTGTATGAACGGGCCATAGGTCATGTAACACCTAAAACTGAACACTCAATCTCAGGTTTCAGGTGACACTCATCCCCTCATTTTGCTCCAGCTCATTTGTGAAGCAGTCAGTTGTAAGGCCCATTTTATCTCAGTTCTTTTCTGCAATTGTCCAGACTTTCAAACTTCCAAAGATTAAAGTAGACTATAAAATTGTTTCAGCTCAAGCTCCAGTAAACTAATTTTAGTCAGCTCTCTGCCCAGCAATGAAAACCTCAGTAATGGAAATTAATTCTTCCTTACAAAACTTGAAAATAAGCTTTTCTGTAATCCAGTCATTCCTTATGGAAACATCCTAGTACACAGGCAAGTGTCTTCTGGGCACAATCATTAGGAATGGCAGCAGGGATTCAATTTCTACAGAGGAAATGGTACCAATACAGAGACTGGGAGAGGACATGTAGCATTTGACCGTTACATTTTTGCTTGGGTTTTCTGTGGATTTTTCTTGGGGTTTTGTTTGGGTTTTTTTGGTGTGGGTTTTTTTTGGGTTTTTTTTGTTTGTTTGTTTGTTTGTTTTGTTTTTTTTTTTTTTTGGTGATAGGTTTAATGTTACATAACAAATCATGAGTCCTTTGGAAGAAGAGTGAATAGCATTAATAAAATTGCTTATCCTGGGAATATTAGGTGATTGAAAAAGGCTCTGGAGACAGCTCTCAGTACAGCTGACTCAGGGCTTTTGCTGAGGTTGTACGATTTCCTACCTTCCCTGGCTGTAACACCTTTGTAACACAGAGTAACACATTTCCTCTGACAGTAACACTTCAGCTTTTATATCTGATCTTTCATCAAAGATCTTTGTCTCTGACCTTCACTTGGTTTTGTTACATAATTTTTGGGTCTCCTAAGCATAAGATGGTATCAGAAAGCTGATACTTCATATCATAAAGCATCGAAGAGGAAGGGAACTCATTACCTCAATTTTAAATTACATTCTGGAGGGAAAAAAAAACCCAAATAAACAACAAAACCAACAAAACAAAAACCACAGCCATACACACACACACAAAAAAAAACAAAAAACAAACCCAACCAAAACAAACAAACACACAAAAAAACCCTTTCTGTTTTAAATAACTTTATTCTCAAAAACATCCATATAGTGGGAAATACAAGAGGAAGCAAACCAGAGATACGTTGAGACAACACTATATTACTGCTACCAGTGTTCTTAGTGTGTTAATACCATGTTATTACCAGGACCACTGAGGTAGTAACTTCTACAGCAGTCTCAAAATGATTGATTAATTAATACAAAAACAACAAAAAAAAAACCCCACCCTGTGTCAGTGCAACTGCAATAGATGCTAGTCCAGTGATCTTGCTTCTTCAGAAAACTCCTGCCAACATCAGTAAAACATAAAGAAGTTTTAATAAGACTTATCAACAGCAGTCAACACTCCGTTCACAAAGAGGGGAAAAAAGAGAATTGAGACCACGTCAGTGCACACAGCCTCACAGCACCAAAGGCACCACTATTAACCCTTCCACCAGATGGCAACTCTTTTAATACAGCGCGTAAAGTCCCACACGTATTATACAACTATCACTTTATATAGTGACCTACATGTGTCCAACTATGTCTTGTGAACAGTCAGATCAGGTGAACTGAAACTTCTGAGCTTCCTGTTAATGTGTGGTGTGGTTGCACAGCCATGACTCAGTAACATGATGAAGTGGAATTAATGACATAGGGTAGCTCAAAGAAAACCACTCTAAATGGGAACAGAATTTTGCAAACTGGCTTATAATTCAACATCCAGTAATAAACAGTTACTCAGGTTAAGAAATAGTCCCAGCACCTTGGTTGACCAAGTACTAGAAGTTTTATCATGTAACAGAGTAATTATATTAATCCATTTTGAAGGGAAGGAACGCTTTTTAAGGTGAAGTACTTGTGCCCAGACACCAGCACTTCCACTGAGACTCTGAGCCCAGCATCTCCTGAGAGTGAGCCCCTGGCAGCTCAGTTATTCACTATAACAGAGCCATTAGAGAAGGTGATAGCTCTCATGTCACTAACAGCAGCTTTCTAACTTGTGTCCATCCCTAGGAAGCCAACAGCTCCTGCCCCAGCCCTTCCCCAGACCAGGATTATGCTATTGCCCATCTCCCAAGAGAGTTCTGTGAGTCAGTGAGTTTCCTCTTGGAGTAGAACCATTGTCAAGAATGTGAGGCTCATGGGGCCAGAAAAAATAGCTACAGCATAGGAATTATGACGTTGTTTTCCTGAGTTATCTGTTTTTAGCCACGTGTCGTGTAAGCTAACATACTCAAACAGGCTGGAGCCAGCTTCCCACTGGAAACACAAATAATCATTCCTCACGAGAGCACCATTCTGGCAACTCACAGGCCCATTCTAGCTGGGGGAGCACTGAGCCTCAGCAGTTTCCCTAGTGCACACAGACAACCTTGCAAGACCTGGGCACCCAGTTGTCCAGAACAGGGTTCATCTGCAGATTACGTTTATGTGTCACAACAACCCAGTAACCAGAAAGGGGCCTAGAAAGGGAGAAATCCAGAAGTACATGCTTTCTGGATCCTGCCAGCCATTCCTATTCTAATTCACAACCTAAAGTAGTTGCTTTGGAGACATCCCAGCACATGACAGTATGTCATGTCTACAAAGACACCTTGAGTTTTAGAAAAAATGATACATGTATATATACATATGTACACACAATTGTGATTTAATCACAGTCAGAACTAAGCCCCACTCATACACTCACCCACTTCCCACTGGAATGGGATGGGGAAGAGAATCAGAAGAGCAAAAGTAAGAAAACCTGTGGGTTGAGATAAAGACAGTTTAATAGGTAAAGCAAAATCCACACATGAGTAAAGCAAAATGAGGAATTCATTCACCAGTTCCCATGGGCAGGCAGGTGTCCAGCCCCAGGAAAGCAGGGCTCCATCAGGCATAGTGATTACTTGGGAAGGAAAACACCATCACTCGGAATGTCTCCCCACTTCCTTCCTCTTCCGCAGCTTTATATGCTGAGCGTGATACCACATGGTGTGAGATATCCCCTGGGTCAGTTGGTGTCAGCCGTCCAGGTTGTGTCCCCTCCCAATTTCTGGTGCACCCCCAGCTTACATGTTAATGGAGTAGGGTGAGGAGTGGAAAAGGTCTCGATCCTGTGCCCAGCAATAAAGAAAACACTTCTGTATCATCAACATTATCTTCAGCACAATTTCAAAACAGATCCCCATACTAGCTACTACATAAAAAAATAACTCTGTATATGTATACATATACAGACAGTACGTGTATATCAGATTTAAACACAGTTAAAAGGAAAAACTCTGAGGTTCACTTGAAACCTTCACAAGTTTACCTTAGTTACCTTGCCATAAGGTTACCTGACATAAATATAATGTCAGTCACATTTACAAAGCTGATATGCTTTACTAGAAAACATTATCATGACCTCTGAAGAAAGTGGGGAGTAAGAAGCTCAAGTTGTCCTTTGCCCCTTCCACTGAAGAACCATCTACACTAAGCAAGATCTGCTGCCCCAGCTCTACCACCCAACTCTCCCTGCAAAGAGCAAGCTCTTGGCATGTGAATGCTCTTGCTCTTACACTTTTAACAGAGCCCCACGAATGCAACGAGTGATCCAACAGAAGCTGTGAAAGCTGTATATAAACCACGCCTCGCTTGCTTTCCCAAAGGACAGTCTTCACACCAATCTCGTGCAGTTCTCAGTCCTCCACCCTAACACAACACCACACAGAACCAAGTGCCATCCTTCAGCTTCCCAGGCACAGCACATTTGACATGCCAAGTTCAGGCTTCCTCAGTCACTCCACGAGCTTCTCTAGGACACAGCCTGTGAAAAAGAATTCTCACAAGGTCAGCTTACATCCCACACAGATGAAGTGTGGAAATACTAGTAAATTTAGGAAGTTCATTAACATTTTTACATGGAACTCCAGATGTCCTTCAACACAGTAGAAAAATTGAATCAAAAAGCAAACCAAAACTTGGATTTTCATGAAACCAGAGTTCTTCCCTTACCTACCATCCACTGACTGCTCTTCAGGTTTTGCTTTTGGTGTGACGACTGCTATTGTGATTAACACTTTCCCACTGGGTTCCAGTGCACAGAAAACCAAAGAAATTACTGCATACCTAAAAGTTAACTACAGCTCCACCATGCTATTCTCTCTTCCCCAGACTCCAGTCTGGTCTGAATAATTGCTGAATAGAATCAGGACATTAATTTTAGGCCACTGACAATTAAAATAACTGTTCAGCTTGTTTTCTTTATCACACAATTGTGTGCATCTAGGTAAAGAAACCATTTTTCTTCAGGTTACAGTAAAAATTGGTCAACAAGGTCACAGCAAAGCTTCCACTTGCATCAAATAGTGATGGGGCTCTTTGCTGACAAATTTTACCACATGGTTAAGAATTGCTGTGACACCAGATCATTCCGTGTCAGCTCAGCCTTGCAGAACAGGAAGATGGATTAATCAACATGGCATCATGCAAATAAGCACACAGTAAATTGGTCAAAGAAGCTGTGCTTCCTACACCATCTTCAAGTACCACAGATTTGCTCACTGAGTATTACGGATTTGGAAATCCCTTTTTCTTCCACTGTTACCTGCCACAGAGCAATGACACCAGAAATCAGATAAGGAAAATGTATTAGTACCTGGGCTCCAAGAATTTTTGAGGGGAGGAGAAAGCTGGTGGCTGGTAAATAATTTCATTTTCTTTCACCCTACTGCAACACACACTGGGTTTTGGGCTGTGGCCCTTGAGTGCAGAGGGAATTCCAGCTACCTGTAAGACATTGGTGAAACCATACCTGTTTTGGAAGGTTGCTACTCACCACATAGGAATCCATCAGCAATTCAGTAGATGTGGCTCTATTAACCCAAAAAAGGCTGAAAACCCACTACACAACATGCTCATAGTGATTAAAGTAACACTAGAAGACTACTTACTGAGTTTCCCCTCACAATGGTTCACTCCGAGTCACTTACCACAGGAGCTCTTACATGTCAATCTGATTCTTCTTGAAAGTTCTGTAGCAATCATCCCACCTTTGCAATGCTGTTTGTCCCAGAATGCTGTACCCACCTCTGTCATGTTCCCACAGGTTGCTGTGACCCACGTCACTCCCCTGTTGTCTGTCCCTATTGGGCGAGGGGGATTTCCACCCCTGTCCGCCCGCCCCCTATTTAACCCAATGCTTTCATTGTCCATTTGCCATTTTGCCTCGCGCTGACCTGGGGACAGTCGCTCAAGCCATTGCTGCGACCACGCGGGAAATAAAAGTTCTCAGGCCCGCAGAGCAAAGTGTGCCTTCTCTCGTCCCTTTGCTTCCTCTCAGCGTAAGGCTATGAAAGCTGTGTACCCACGCCAGAGCGCTCTGCACTAGCAGGGAGGCAAACGCCTTAGCCCTGGAGCGTCCGTGCATGTGGCAGCTGTGCTCTCACAAAGGGCAGCGCTAGCTGGGCTTCCCAGCCACCTGAGGCCACAGCAAACAAAAGCGGCGTCACTCCATATACCTGAGAGCATTGTCCAAACACTTCTTGGACTCAGACAGGTTTGGTGCTGTGACCACTGCCCTGGGAAGCCTTTTCCAGTGCCCAACCACCTCTGGGTGAAGAACCTTTTACAATATCCAACCTAAACCTCCCCTGATACAACCTTGGGCCATTCCCTTGGGTCCTGTTGCTGGGCACCACATTGAAGAGATCAGTGTCTGCCCCTCCTCTTCACCTCACAAGGAAGTTGCAGACTGCAATGAGGTCTTCCCTCACCTCCCTTGACCAGTTGGTGACAAGTTGGGAACAGCAGCTGAAGACATTCAACACTTACTGACTGGGTCAGTTATTAATGTGCTGGTTTTGTAAATCTTGACCTTAATTTGACAAGCTCAAAAGGTTGTTTATTCCTGAGATACATCTCCTATTGGCAACTGCCTTCCTCCTTATTTTTCTGAAGTTTCCTTGACAGAAAACAATACACATTCAGTGCACAGCACACACTTGTAATTATTAATAAAGGGTGCACTTTTGAACATTTTTCCATGTTCAGCTTGCTTGAAAGAGCAACGGGAAATATGTTTGAAGGCTGGTCTGAAATATTTAGAAAAACCAAAATCCCTCTTGAAGAAGATAAACAATAGCAGAGAACTGGCACAAAGAATTTTACATCTGCTTTGAAGACCACAGAACACACTTCAGAAGCTTTGCACTAGCATAACTCAAAACCATTTCCCTTTGAAAACTTCTGTCCAGAAGTAATTCAATTAGAACATTTCAGGCAAATATTAAGTTGTTTAGATGGGTAATAATGTCCACTGATGTGTGAGACACCATGAGCTTTCATTCTAACACCTAAATTGGTGTGTACCCCTACGCAACAAAAATGTCTCCCTCCTTTACCATACCTACCCTCTCCCTGGCAGAAATCAATACTGCACCATACTGCACACATCTAACAAACTCAGAGCTACCTAAGATGTACCAGACTCACCTGTACCAGTACAGACAACACTATAAGCAAAACTGGCACATATGGTGTTATAGTATCTATGACTTACAGGCCTCAAAATCAGACCTGCAAAAAAAACTCTTGACAGAGCTGTCAGCCAGGAAAAACAGGCAAACATAGAAAAACAAAGAAAGAGAACACAGTTCATAAAAGTCAGTTAACAGGTATCACAGAGAAATAACAGATGATGAGAGGTCTTGGCCAGGAAAACAAGGAGAACACGTTGATATGAATAATGTAGATAGGTACCACAAAATTAATGCACCCACATCACAGTAACATACCACACTGAACAAAAATATTTTAGCCCTTAGGTTTTCCACTACAAAACTATCATTTTAGAGGAAAATCAGAAATTTTCATAAACACTGTTACATATTTTCCCTTTCAGTAGAAATTTTATGACCAATTATAACTTACACATTAAGTGTACACCACAGAACAATCCCAGAAGCCCTTGAGATAAAATAAAATACCTGGATTTGTTTCAAACAAGTCCATTGGTAGGAAGCTACTGTAACATACAATTTCTGGAAGAAGCAAACACCCTTTTCTAACATGATCAGTACTGGACAGCACAAATTCACTCACTCTTTAACAAAATCATTTGTTGGGGACTGACCCTTTGGGCATTGCAGCCTTTCCAGGCTTTCCCAATCTGCTTCAAGTCACCATTTAAAATACCTGTAGCCACTTGTGATTTCTAGTGTCAACACACCTAGCTTCAATAAATTACTCTTTCTGAAGATCAGCTCTGAGTAACATCTTGTCTTTCTTAAGTCCACAGATATTCAAGCTGAACAGGTGAAACAGAGAACTAAACAGAGAAATGCCAATATAATAGGCTCTGCCAACATATCCAGTGTAACTTAAATAGAAACAAAGCAAACAACAGTTTTTATTTTCAGTAATATGCATACATAATTACATACAAAATCAAAATGCAATCAAGTGTGTACGAATTTCAAATTGTTCTTGTACAAAATTTTCAAATTAGGTTGTATTAAAACCTGAAGCCAAACTGAGAACTAAACTGCTTGCTAGCCACCTATTTCCTCTACTTCATTTTAACTTGTCTGCATCACTTGGAAAGATAAAATGAGCTGTCAGCATAAATCACAAACACTTTTCACTGTAACAATCATAATGCTATCAGTCTCTCCAAAACAGGAAACTCAGATAAGAGGTAATTAAAATATAAAAGTCAAGAAAAAAATCATTCGAGTTTACTTAGAAAGATCACTAGTCCTAAATACCTGAGTTTGAAGTGGAGCTGGGGAACACCACTGGTTAAGGTGGCTGAATTCGCTTTTTCTAGAGAAGATGAAATTAACACTAACACGTGTCTTAGTCTACAAGACAAGCATTCATATCAATATAGCTGACAAGCTGCAGTACTGTACACTCTGAACTTTGACAGTCATCCTGGCCAAAAACCTGTGGACAATGAACAAACCATAATGCTTCACTTTTCTTAAACTCCTGTTTGTTCTACAGTTAATGACACTCTATGTTAGTGTCATTAAGACATTCGAATTTTTTGGTAAAAGGTTAAAAGCAGTAAGTAGTAAATGTAGTAACTCTTTGTTACAGCACTGTGTTATGCTAAAAATTCATACAGTAACATAAACACATATACCATAGCTGCCCTTAAGATAACTTGATAAAATAAAGCAACTGAGATATTTGGTGAACAATAGTGTTGCCCCCAAATACTGTTCCAGATCATACTGCACAACTGCAGAATACCTTGAAAAGTCACACACAGGTTCCATAAAAAAAAATATCTCAGTGTCAAAAGGTGGCACAGCACTGTAAAAAAAGTAAAGCCTTACAAGGCTGTTGTAACATAGTGGATTAAGACCTAACTCTCAGACATAAAGAACATTAATTTTCAACATCATCAGTTTCAATACTTGACTTTCAATTGGGATGGCAAGTCCTAAAACTTGGGCCTTATCAATGGTAAGTGAAAAGATGCTGTGTGAAACCTACAATCACAATTTTTTAAAATGTACACTACAAGCTATACAAAATACATCATTTTACAGAATAGTTTCTGTACAACAGGAAGGAGAGACTATGCCTTGCCCCAGAATTCCTTCCTCTTCTGAGCTCGTTCCAGTATCTGAGACGCAAGAGAACTAGATGCTGCCGAGCGAGCAGAAATCTCAGAAAACCTGTCATCTGTGGGGAAAGCAAGAAGGGAAAACGTAAATAGGAAGATTAAACATACATATTCAAATACAGCTGACATTTTTTGAATATTTTTATGCCCTCTTTCACAATGGATGCTAAAACAGTACCACAGTACACTTCGATTCAATTACTTAGCAACTGACATGCTGGAGAAGAACCTCACAAGGAAGCCTCTAGTATGTCAGGTAAGTTTAAGAGAGTTACGTGCCCATCTCTCGCAAAACTCCAGAATGAAACCCCTGTGTTCACCTGGGAAATGCCCAATTCTCCAAGTCACCTTGATCTTTACTCTCCTGTGTCAGAAGACCTCAGGCATTGTTGCTCTGCCACTGAAATCTATATAGATTAGACTCCGGTAAGGACATATTCTTGAAAGCAACCCACTGCTTCAAGCAAAGCAGACAGCCTTAGAATAATATGACTCAGAAACCATGTTGCCAAGAGGAGACCTTCTGTGCCAAATCCAGCTAGTGTGCCAAAAGCGGCTAAAAGGAACGTGTCCTCTGAAGAAAACAGAAGTTTACCACAAAAACAAGAAGAAGCAGGCTTCAGAAATATACTTTTGAAGGGTCTTCCTTTTGAATACAGGGTCCATTTCACACACAGTAAAACTCCTGAAACTAATCAGTCTTGATGTTGCTTGCCTGATAAAGCACATTTTAATTCTTCAACAGCATTATTAAAATGTTGCTACAGGTCTGTCAAGATGCTCTCTATGAAAAATGACCTTAATTACATGCATTCTCCTGCAATGGATTAGAAAGAACTGTATCACTAGCTACCAGAGTCCTCACCAACAAAAAAAAAAAAACAGGAAAAAATTCCTCAATCCAAACAGCACCAGTATTCTGTCAGTGTCTGAATTAACTTTATAGCAGAGCTTCTAAATTCTTAAAATACAGAGTTCCTAATAACCTGTAACAGAATCACACACACTATGTATAATAACTATATCCCCACGTACAAGAAAACTGAACTGCACTTCTGCAAACTGACATGTCACTTGAATAACTCCCAGGTTTGTACCTGAACAAAAATAGGCATAAAAAATATCTGTGAGCTGGCCCATTTCACCTGTTTCTGCAAGTTCATACATTACCATTCAGCTCACAGGGAAAAATAAAAAAGAAACAGCAGCTACAGCATTTAATCTGTGGGCAGCAATCTGTGTGCTGCAAGCTGCAGAGTACTACAGGATTTTGCATGTTTTATGCAGTTGCACAGAAGCTTGGCTGAGCCATCTGCACCACTCACATATTTTGCAGCCAACTGCAATGAGTAAAACAGAGAATCAGCCTGAACCTTGGTTAAAACCCAAGGAGAAAGAAGCGCCAAGGGGTACAAAAATAAGCTTTTGGTGGTATAACTATAAATAAACTGCAATCAGATTCAGATATAAACCTGCTCTGCCATACTCTGAGTTGAACCAAACACAGGTGATTGCAACTAGCACAGCACCACACCAGGCTCAACCTCAGACACCACACTAAGAAGAAGCGTATGACAGATACAGTGCCTTTGGTTGACTCATGCTACTGAAAGAGTTTATTTGTGTCTGCCCACAAAAAGGCCAAGAAGATGCAGCTGTGCAATGGCTGCTCTCGTAGATTAACTTTAAAATAAACATTAAAAAAAAAGCCCAAAACAGTAATCAGAATAGGACCATGCCATAAACACCCCTAACACACTGAGCAGAGGACAAGTGGGAAAATTAAAGTCAGAGGGATCATTTTATGTTGCATATCTGGGGCTAAAGTCTCACATGCAAAACCTTTATCCTGAAGTTTGTGGTACCTTTAAAGTTGCAACCAAAGTTACTCCAGCTGCAATTTGGGCTGTGTTGCAGCTTCCTTTGGTTGCTATCAACACAAAGGCTTAAAAATGTGTGGGCAGGAAACAATTTAAGGTATGGAACCAACCAACCTAGGGTAACCATATTGAGAGCCACAATGGTCTGTTAATTTTCAGCCACATTTAATGGTTTATTCATATTACCCTAAACCTTCATATTCCTACTTCAGATTACTAGGTTGAACATATTCAAATTATTTTGATAAAAATATGCTGTAGCTATTCAGGGAAACACATAAACCAGTATTACTTACTGCATTTAGAAACATCTCACATTCATGCAAAAGTTAAAATTTATTTAGGCTACATACATGATTTACAGTAATACTCTGGGACAAGAAATACCTTCATCATTACAGTTTCTTTTCTGAAGGGGCAATTGGAAAGTTCTCACTTTTGGATTGCCAAGATTCCCTAGGACAAAAAGTCAAAAGGCACAGTTTTGAATAATTTCAAAACAGACCAAGGATAATATTTCATTTTAGAACATCTAAAAATGTTGTAACAAGAGTCTTATAAATAGTACACATGAAAATTCTACCAGACTCTTTTACCCTAAGATGAGGTAAAAGAATCTTGCTCCTCTGCTTTCTTCTCAAGACACCATTCTTTGGTACATGCTACAAGTCACTTTATGAACTGCACTCAAGGTGCAGAACTAGAAACCAGCACAAATTCTAACCTTTCTGAGGAAATTCTCTGCATTTCACCTTCCCGCTTAACTTGACAACTGCTTGTTCTGTTCTAGAATGGAAATACTACTTTTTAGCTAATCTCCTCTAATCAAAGGACCAAGAACTGTGGGACCTGAAGCGGCTATGGAAAATCTTACTGAAATAGAGACTAAGGGGACAGGAAGTCTTTATCAAATTTACATCCCCAGTACCCTTAAACATTGTTGAAAACTTTTGAAATGCTTCGGTACAAAATCCGTCCTCAGCCAAGAAAATGTTTTCCTCAATATCCAATAAACCTTCTAGAGACAGTTTTCTAGTTTCCTTATCCTGCAGAAATAATTTTAAGGAGCTTACCTCTCAGAAATCCACAACTCTTTCAAAATAATACTACATCAAAAAGGTCCCACTTACACACTGTAGTTGTCAACTGCAGCTGGAAGAGTGTCACACCATCCAGGTTGCAGCTTAAATATTAAAATTTAGAGCTGTTCATGCTAAACCAAATTATTCTCATTAGTAGTATTTATTGGAATTAATAAAGCAAAATCAGACAACAAACTGATCACTGTAATACAGTGATATCAGCGGAATCTGAAACTAAGGTGGATGTTGTGCACATTTCCTCAGCAAGACTAACCAGCCATATAGTTTAAAAGCTTTTGTTTATAAACAGCACATTGTTTGTAGATACTGTAAGGCGGCAAGCTCAGCACCTCTTGGCCTGAGCACTGCATAGTAGGTAGTCATTTATACCCCGCATCACTCTAACACAGTAATAAACAAAACCCACCATTATGCTGGAATTCTGGATCCTTAAGAGTCCCTTGAATACGATGAGAGGGACTCCAGCAAGGCATAGAGCGGCTTTCTGATGACTTTGACTGCTCTTGATGGGTGGAAGCAAGAGGAACTTGTTCATCAGCAACCCTGTTAGGAGGCCACTGATCCTGCCTAAGTGGCAGAGGATCCACAGTTCCCAGCCCAGCAGGTGCAGAGTTAAAGAGTGAAGTGGCTTCCATTTTCACATCAGGCTACAAACATAATAGAAAGAAAAAAAGGAAGGATCAAAAAAAGCACAAAACCACAACATCTCATATACAGCCTCCAAGTACAGACCCTCGCATATGCAGCAAATGTTGACTTTACACTGTTATACTTCTCATGCAAGTACTAAAAGAAAAAGTTTTCCAAGCTTGTGAGTGCAAAGAAAATCTGCTCCTAATAAAAAGTATTTAACATGGACTGAAAGTAATCTAATCAGGTCAAACCAAGAGCTTATTTTCTAAAACTGTGATTTTTTAGATTTTATAACAGCATAACCAACTTCTCATGCAACTGTCTGCTTCTGTTACAGAACTTACTACAGAGGATGTATGCAGTTAAATGGAGCTCTCTTTGTAGAACATGGCGCAAGCAGAACTTGACAAGAAACTATCAAAATTTTGAGGATAACAACTCCCAGATGTTTCTATTTTTCTTTTAGTAACTACCAAAGCTGCAAAGTAGAAGCAGCACAAAAGTAAAGGAAAGGAAAAGTTAAACTATTATGGCACATTAACCTACCTTTTAAATAAGCACCCAGCCTCTCCCTCTTGAATTTCTTCCAGCTCAAGCAATCTGGAGTTGTGCCCTATATCAATGGCTACAATAACATTAAGGGGAAATTCTAAAGGCAACCTTTTTATTTTTCTGTAAATGGATCCTGTGCATTTAGCCAAAGAAGCCAAACTGAAACACATCTAATCTCACTCCAGTTGTCTCAACTCCTTTGACACCCCAAAAAAACCTAAGTATTCAGACGTGGCTTTTTTAGTCACAGATACTGACAATTTTAAGACAGCAACTAAAAACTCAAGAAAGAGATTTCTTAAATAAATTGTTCATTATTACTTAAAAAGAACATTCCTAAAATTCATAATGGCAAGTCTGTTTTTTGTTTTTCTTCCTCACCTGGAAGGACCTTTTTTTTGTAGGGTTTGTTGCTAAGTTTTGCTTTCTCTGAGGTGAAGATGAAGACTTGAATTTAGAAGCAGACGCTAGAACAGTACCTCCTATTGTATTGGAAAAAATGAAAAATGCCTTATTACATTAAATAACCTAATAAATTAATTCAATTATGTATTTTTTCTTTAGTTCTTGAAATACTGCTTTGCATTTGCAAGTCTTTTTACCAACAGGTGCAGTAGAGCAATCATGAGTCCTTGGGGTTCCTGCAAGAGATCTCAGCTTCGGAGTAGTGTGCCTGCTGCCTCTCCTTGAGGATACAGAAGAATCTGACACAGCTGCAGAAGTGTTCAATACTAAGGCATTCTCACTGAAAAAAATGAGTAATGTTTAAAGGATTAGCTAAGGATGGACTCAGGAGTCTTGCACTCAAGCTTTGTTTCCAATCCATTCCTACAATGAAGCCTAAGGCAAGATAGTTAAGGCCTTAGCACCTCAACAGCCTGTAGCTAATACATTTGTTTGCCAAGGGGAGTCCTGGATTCCAGCCCTTAAGCCTCAATTTCTGTATTTTGAACAGTCTCAAGCTATAAATCCAGGCTCCCTTTGTCCTGAAAAACCCTGAGCATACTGCTGCACAATACAGAGGCTCAACAAGAGAGCTGGAAAACTCTGAACCCAGAAAAACTTTGAAAGTGGTTGCTGCCTTAGAGGTGGGAGTGTGGGGTTGACATTCTTCAGTCAACGGAGTAGAAACGAAGCCAAATAACCCAAATTTCTGTAACTCTAGTTTATTAAATGTACATCATAATATGATGTAAATATATATATATATATATATCTTACATTATATAGGTATATATAATATACATCAGCACTACCACTACAGTCCTCTGCCTCAAGGTGCATTTCAAAAGGAGGTGGCAGCATATCCACAATGTGGAGAAATCTGATTCTATCAGTTCGTGAAAGACACATCTAGGCAAAGAATTCCTCATTTCTAGCTCTCAAGAAGGTGTAACATGTAAGCATTAAGCTGCTCTGCATGGCTGAGTCCAGTGCACATCCCAGAACACAGAGAAACCCACTGCAAGATGACAGAAAATTGACAATGTCTATCAGAGACATCTCTGGAACTAGACTACCTCTAGAATTAAACAGAAACTTAGAAAGGTTTCTAGATGACGGTTTTGAAAGCCAGCATTTAATATCTGTTCAAGTCTAACATCTCAGTATTTTTCTTTTGTTTGAATACATGGTACTATTCCATATGGAGACAATTACAATTTCTTACTTTTCATTAGTGTTGCAACACCAAAGATAAGATGCAATAAGGAATATAAAATGTATAGCTGACATGGTTACAAGGGTCAAAGCTATTCAGAATTAAATGTCTATCAAACTAAAAAATCATTCTACAAAAAAAGGTAGGCAAAACTTACACAGTAAAAAGCCAGAGACTTCTGAAACTAGATACAATTTGGATCTCTTAAATGTCAAATACTATACTATGCACATACTGAGCTGATCTCCCAAAATTTGTATACCCCTCCACATTCTTCCCACCTGTGCTTAGTAACATAATCACCGGTGGATATTAGTTATTTTTTTCCTCTAAGTCCTTAATCTTTGTCCAGGATTTTTTTTAAAGAAAAATAGATGCCTAAGTATAATATTAGCATGTATCCTGTCCTATCAAATTCTACACTGTCAACTTGAAGTAAATCATGAGCTTTAATTTTCACTAAACTTGGCAGCTGTTCTAAGAGGCCCATACTGCATATTTCATCATTCTGGAGAAAAACATTAGAATCATTCACGAGTCTACAAACTTCTGTCTTGCAAGTTAGAAATCTAGTATTTTTAATGATAGGTCCACCTCTGTTAACCAGCTCAGTGTCTTAAACCTTCTCATACTGTTCAAAATAGAAGTACTACCATATCAATTTACACTTTCTTAAATACAAAAACTATTTAACCTACAAACATGTATATATATATATATATATATATATATATATATATATATATACATCAAAAAAACATTCCGTTTTACCCTTCAGTTTTCTTATCTTCTTTAGCATCCTTTTTTTTTTGTTCTAATTGCTGGGCCATGACTGCAGCCTGTTCATCTGACTTTTCTTCCTCCTTCTCTTCTGTTGAATGTTCATTTTCCCTTTCTTCAGTACCTTCTTGTTTGTCCCAAACTAAACGTCTTTTGACTGGAACAGTTAAAGCATCTGACATGTCTTTCTTTGTGTTGTCCTGATGAGCTTGTTCTCTGGAGTCAGGTTGCTGTAGCACATAAGGGCTTGCTGCAGCCTCTTTTTCAGAAACACTGGGTAAGAAAGATTGTATTATTACAGATTTGCACAATATACATGTGTCTATACAGAACACACTCATCCAGTTCAGTTCTTTGCAAGAAGAACAGCTCAGACATTAAAAACTAGTATGGTTGACATGATGAATGGTTAAATTGCCACTGCAGTTTTATCTGATGCTTAAGCACATCCCATTTGCAAACTAGATTTTATGAAGACTCTTTCTATATTACCCTTTCCAAAAATCCAACATAAATTAGGGCTGTATTTTCAATTTCAACAGCAAATTAGATTATGAGAAGTGCTCAAAAACCAACTATTTCCATACAAATCTACATGCAGCATTTTGCTCATTTTCAAAGCTGCAGAGTAACAGGGAAGAACGACAATCTTACCCAGCAAGATCTAGTGCTCTGATGTTGTTGCTGATTCCTTCTTCTGAACTGGAAGTTGAGGACACATCCCAAAGACTGTTATTATCAGACAGGATCTGATTGAAATGGTATCGGGAGAAGTGTGTTCCCTCTACTCGTTGCCTATAAGCCTTTGCTCTTTCTCGAAGCTCTCTCACCTACACATCAAGGTTTCATAAGTTTCACAGCTGTTTAAACTTCACTATTAGGCTACTATAAATATTTGCATTAGCTACTGGCAGCTAGAAGAGAAAAGCAAGTCATAATACATAATACAGGGCCAGCCATAGCACAAACATTGCATTGCATGCCACAGTACATGTAAGAAGAGGAAAGCAAATATAATATATTCAGTAAGCGTGTTTGAGCCATGAAGCCAAAGCAAAATTGGCAATTATTCATTCCATAAGCACAAAAACTTATGCAGTAACTAGGAATGAGTTTAGTGCTGGATTCTAGTTTTTCCATCAGCGCTCAAACACAGTGCTCCAAACACTGAAAGAGGAACTTGGATGCAACCAACCTCCATATACCACATGGAATTTAGGTTGTTTTGAGATGCCTAAAGAGAAGAATACAGAGTCATTTTTAAATTTCTTATTTTTCCTCTCAACACTCAAGAGTGATATTATTATTATCATCTTTGTAACTTTACTTCAGTCTAAGTAAGAAATTAAATACTAAAAACCTGTCAACATAGCTCTATGCTGCCTCCCTGAGATTCAATAAAAAGCTCTCAAACAAGTACAGTCAGCACTGGCATTCCACCAGTTTTTTGCCAAGCTTGAGGAAATCAATTTAGCTTTCTAAACATCAACGCTCAAAAATACATTCCCCACTAATTTATGATAAATTCAAATCAACACATCTATGTGTAGGTGTAATACTGAGTTTGTATGCTGCAAACACTGCAATTGTCTCTAGCTACATAAACATTAGTGAAAAGTTAAGATTAATACAAGAACTCTGGGTGCTACTGTATGCAAGACATAGTACCAAAGTTATTCCTTCTAGGCTATCAGTAACTGCAGGAATGAGATACAAAACTGTTCAGGTGTCAATTTTACTCCAAAACAATAAAAGTGATAACCCCCCTCTTCAAACATTATACACCACCATTTTAACAGTTAAGACCATTTAAACATTTGCTGTCTTGTGTCCTTCACCCAAACACAATTAAAGTGCAGGGAGAAAAAGCAAAACCAATAAGTTTATGTTTCAATTATTAAAAACAATTTTGTGATATCGTGTGAATTCTGACTTACTAAAAAATGGTCCACAGGCAATAAGTATTTTGCCAAAGAGCAGGAAAGTAATACTGACATTTCCTCTACCACACTTTCATAGATTTTCTTTTTTATTCTTCCTTCATGATAGATTTCACATCATTTCTCCTGTAAGGAACAGAGTTAGTGGGCTAAACTCAGCTAATCCCACTAAAGTAAGTGGATGCAGCAGATGGATATCCAGCTAACATCCCATAACTTGACCCACTAAACTTCCAAAGAATAGCCCATTAAAAAGATATGCTTGTCATTTTCAAAGGAGAATTTGAAGTTTGATGTGCAAGCTATTTACTGGATTACTCAGTTTAACAAGAAGAATAAAAAATTAATTATGATAGCCAGAACAGAAGGAATGTAAATCCAGAGTAACAGGGTACTGCAGGGGGAGGAAGAATACTGAGTCTCCCGTGAATTGTGAAGAAGTACAAAGGACAACCATTTCCTTCAGCAACTCAGCAGGCAGCATTAACTCAGCAGGACACAGGCCCTAGGGAGTCCTAATGCAATTACGAATTGCCCACATTAATTTTTCAAAAGCATAATTAGAAAAGACTTTTTTTTGTTCAACTGCTGAAAAGCATCCTTAATAATAAATTGCAGAGAAGCAGCCTACAAGTAATCACTATGGCTACGGTCACACAAGGATTCCATTTTGGTATCTGCCTGTTTGGACTCAGAACTTCAGAAAGTCTGCTTTGGACAGAAAGTCACCCACATGCCAAGTAGCTTCTTTCTAGTTTCCTGCAATTCCCTTTTCAGCAAGAAAATCTCTGTGGAAAAGTCTGATGCACTCCAAACATATCTCGACAGTGTGGGAAATCCTTGATTTTTCATACGCTCTAATTAAATGCCACATGTAAAGTTTAACATCCATCCTTCACTTGCAGTCTCCTCATTCTTTCACTGTACTGCACTGACTCCTCCCAGCTGACTGTGCCACAAACACATTATATCCCAAGGCCCACCCTTTAGCTGCCTACCAGTCAATTGCTCTTGAAGCTGAGCACTGCTCCTTATTGGTTTGAATGTTTCATGATGCAGCTTCAACAAATTAAAGTATTATATGCCAGAAAAATGACATAATATTTTACAGAAACATTCAGTATACCACTTATGCTGCATGCAATAGTTCATAACATTTTGCAATCTTAGTTACTTAGTTATACGCATATATCAATGCATATAAAAATTAAAATACTGCTTCTTTTCAGCCCTCTAATGTCCTCTTGAGGCTGTTTAGAAAGAATGGATTGTCTCATGCATTCATACACAAATTCTGATTATGAATCATCTCATACTTTAATATACTTTAAATATTGAGATCTACTCCTCATTGTGCATTTTGTACGTATTCTGAAATTCTTTCTTTTCGCTAAAAGGAAAATTACTTGCTAGATTAAATCTAGCAAGAAAACACAGAACTGAAGTACCAGACTACTCCTGCAATTCTCCTTATTTTCAAAGAGAACCTGTATTATCAAAACCCATCACCCTAGAACCATTTCCTCCAGTTCTACCTTCCACATCACCATGGTCCAAATTGATGAGGAAACTCACATTTCCAAGTATTTTCCACACACAGGTGCCCCACAAAGGCTCCCTCTATCAGCTGGGAGAAGACTAAGTCAATTCAGTGAAATCAGACTTGCAGAGCTAGCTCTAGCAGTTTCTTAGCACACTATTAATGGTTTTGATTTCTTTGACTAACTCGGGAATCACACTTAATAATGCTAAGAAATGCTGTGATCTTGAAGCTACTCAGCATTTTCACAGTTCTGTCAAATGACTCCATATACAGTATAATATGGATAGCAGCTTCTGAATAAAGTACAAGAAAATACACAGACTGAAACTTACAAGAAAAATTCTCTATTTTATGTTGTGTATGACAGAATTCAGTGGACTGCTTTGAATGGATTCATGCACGGTAAGCTACTGAACTGAGCCTGACCATAAAGCCAACCTAGGTTGATACATATGTTGTCCTTTTTGTTTTTATTCCCTTGGAATCCCCTATCACTGAGCCCTGTATTTTGAACACTTCTATGTTACAACTGGGCTTCAGATTTTCTAAGAATACTCACCTGGTTGTGAGCTTTACTCTTAATACGAGACCAAACTCCATCTTTGTAGAAATACTGGGCTGGAGACAAAAATTTTGACCTATATTCAGTGTTCATCTTCCTAAGAAATCAAGAATGAGGAGAAAAAAAAGAGTAAAGTTTGATATCTTAAAGAGAATACTCTTTAAGAACACTTTTAAAGTTACTCAACAAGCATAAATATACCTGCACCTGAACGCCAATGAGACACAAAAAACATGCACAAACAACAACTCAAACCAACACAACTAGGAAAGCTGTGAAAAATACTTATTCACAGTTGGCAGTCCTTCAAGTACTTACTCCTACTGTTTTTTCCTTGCAACACTTCCACCAGAAGCTTTTGCTCTGACAGCCAGAACAAAATACACACATCAGCCTCAATTACTTCAATGCAAAGTGTGGGACCTTGATTTAAGTCACCGATGAAGGTACATTTAAGTAAAAATGCATGGTTTGGCATTAATGTGTCTGAGACATTTCCTTCTATGAACTCCATTTTAGATGCACTCTGCATATGGGTGGGGTGAGCTGCTGGGGCTAGAAACATCTGACTGCCAGAACACTGGTCAGTATAATTCATCCTAGTGGCTTTGATCTTCAAAAGGCCTCAGTACTTGAAAAGATGGGTTCATGTTTCCCTTCTGCCACACACATACAAACACAGAAAAATTAATATCATATAACCTATAGCAGGCAGTAAGTAGTACTTCGAGTCCTTAAGCACTGAACTGTGGATGTATCAGCTTAAATCTAAAGATATTTTTGGATTTAATCATGCTTCAGAACATTACCAACTTAATTTTTACATATTTTTATATATTCAGCACAGGGTGGAAAAGCCCTATTTTTCAATCCTTCTTCAGAAATTGGTCATAAAAGACTGAAGTCAGAGAATAAAATGAACCTTGTAAACAATATGAAGGTCGAAAAACCCTTTATATTCAAAATTTCTCTCAGTATGTCCTTTTCTTTAAAACTGAGAGAAATCCTTCACTTTTGGTTGCAAAACCAATGGGTTAGCACAAGAAACACAATACTGCTGAACCTGAATCCCAGTCATTCTGCAAAAAGCAAAAGCAGGCCATACATTGCAACACAGCTCGCATACAAGTAACAATCCTGTCTGCATATTGAGAACTTGCACATTTTTACAGCTATTTGCCGAGTGACTTTTAAGAGAATTTTGTCTTGTGCTACTACACTGAAGGCATAAGAGGCAGAAATTTGCCCTTATATGAAAAGAGACGCAGCAAATGATCAAGAATTTTGCACATTACTCACTGCAAAACTGAGTCAATCTACTGCAAAAAGTATGAAAACCAAGTAGTCAAAGGTTTTAGCTATACTGTATCTACTCACTTTTCCATAAACCAATTTCATTTCATAGAATTTTGGGTGATCATTTTGTAATCAACTCCCAATATCCACCAGCATTTAAGCAGGTAAGTCTTCCCTCCCATCTTCAATTTAATGCCTTAACACTGCTACAAGGAATGAAAGCAATTGCTGGGCATACATTAAGCAGAAACACAGGAGAGATGGAATAATCTATGCATTTGAAATGTCTACTTCCTGGCTTTTATTGTTCTTGACATATCTCAGATGTATATGAAATGGAAATAAGAGTTCAATTCTTGCAATGTAGGCATGTGGCAGAAATAAAAAGATACTTTGATAGCACTCAATAACATACAATTTCACCTCATTTCTATGTTTGCCAGATTACTCTAACCAGGACAGATTTCTTTCCTTTACCTTGTGTGTTTGCTTTTGTTACTCAGGCACACAAAGCTTTACAGATCAGAATAAGCAGACATCAAGTAAAATCACCACAGTTTTAAGGTGTGGACACAGTAGATAAAGTAGTTTGAAAGGTGACTACAACTTCCAAAGCACCTGTGGAAAGTTTAGCAGCAGCACTGCACTGATTCTATTTCATTCATGTTGTATTCATTACTACTACTGTTACTGAATCACAAGGTTCAACTGAATGGGAGTGTTTACAAAGCTTCCACTTCCACTGCCCAGAGGGGAGGATGGAAATAAACATCAGGTTTAGATATACCCACAAGCAGCTCAATCTCAGCACTGCAAGGAGCATTTGCCCCTGCAACTGCAGCACGGTGTGGTTAAAGGTCCGCAGTCCATCATCCTAAATACTGGGCTGCTGTACGCCTACCCACTAGTCTAGGTTTTCCTATTTTATACATACCCACGACTTGTATGTAAAGTGAGGGGCTTTGGACTGATATGTTGCTTATTATTTTGTTTAGGATGTTTCTGTTCTGATTTCCCTTGTTTTGTTGCATCTTCTGCTGGTTTTTGAAACGGTTCTTCCCTCTTACTCTAAGGCAAAGATAATTTTAAAAATACCACATTAGCTAACAATCTGAAAACCCTCTTATTTCTTTTGACATCAAGCACTTGCAAACAGTTAATCTTCTTGTTAGCTGTTTTGAATATTTAATACAAAATACTTAATATTTTGAATATTTAATACAATATACCACATTCTTTTGCTAACATAAAAATAAACTAGCAAAATGCCAAAGTTAAGATTGAGTGCAACACTCTAGCTAGATGATCTATTGTGACCACTTTACAGAACTAATTCCACATGAAACGCAGATATAAAATATGATAGCTACACATTCTAACCTGAGTCCAAAAGGCAAATTTTAAAATATTTATTTTGTTTTATATATATATAAATGCTTAGATTGATTTGTTTGGGTTTGGCACCAAAGATTTCTTTTTCCTGATTATTTCATTATTTCAGAAATGCAATGCATAACTTCTGATTCTGCTAGAGATCTTCAAAGATATTGTTCAAATTCAACGTAAAAAAATAAAAAAGCCCACCAAAATCCCCCAGAACTTTTTCAAGATACTCATCAGAGACGAGGTATTGGTATAAACAACAAGTTTTTAGGCATTTTCACAAAAATTCCCTTCTCATGACTCCTCTTACTTCATTTCTTAGCTGTTCTTGAAAAATGACCTGAAATTCCAGTATTAAAACTAAATAAATGCTTCCTGAAAGCTTCAGGCTTTTCGAGCTTTTTTCATATCTACTACGAGGCAAAAGGGGACATAAAATTTCTCATCCCCAGGTGGGATTTTAAAAACTGGGCAGATCTGAGTTTTAAATGATAAAATCTCCAAGCCAACAATCCCCTCAGAAGTATCAATGGCTTAGTTTAAGCCAAGGCACTGCATGTTAAGTACACCTTTAGCTCATCAGTGGTCCTAATGAACACCTTGTCTCACAACGGCGCTTTCTGTTCTACCAGCAACAGAGATGGGTGGTGAGGAGACCCCAGATTAACTGGGGGCACCACACAGCTGGTACAACCCAGGCCAGAAGATTCCCAAAAAAACAGAATGACAGCTTTTTGGAACAGGTCATAAGGCAGCTGACTCAGAAAGGCAAAAAAAAGGAAGATGTATGCCCAGTCATAGCAAAGTCAGGTGACATGAAAAGAGTACAGAGATACTGCTTGCCACTGTGGGGAGAAAATTCACTATCTCTGATTTACGACATTCAAAAAGTTCCAGACCTCCCATCTAGCCCTACTGCACACCAAGACACAACACTGGTACCAGAGTATAAATTAAAGATTTAGATTACAGAAACTATCCTAATTACTAAAAAAAGAGCATCAATTGGGAACAACAGCAAAAAAATAAAATCACTTCAAAACTCAGAAACTTAAAACGTTAAACTGAAAAAAATGCTCTACAGAGGACCCACTACAGAGCCCCTAAAAGAACAGAGCTGTACAGAATTATTTTCCATCTTTTACAGTAAAACCACTACTGAATCCAGTGTCATTAGCAACACTAATAATTTCAACCTAAACCCACCCCCATACAGAATAGATCAAAACTGCAGAACTACTGATAAAGCTTTTCTTTCTGAGAAGTATTTACTTGTTAACACACCAGAAATTCTTTCTCTTCTGTAACACCTCTCTCTTGTGGACTCTTAACGGGAGGAGACCCCTTGGAATTTCTCTCATATGCAGTTTCAGAAGTAATGGCAGGAGGTTTAACTGGAGGTATAGATTTCTTTGTGTTGCAAATCAGCTACATGGGAGGAAGAAAACAAAACAGAGAAAAAAAGTGTGATTTGTTTACCTTAAGGCTAAATTTTCAAAATCTGTGAACTTATTCACACAAATACACTCACATATGAGCAGAGAGAGAGTCATCTGTACAAATACAGCATGTGTAGACTAATGAACTTCTAGGAGAAATTAAAGAGAAATTTAAATACATTTAAAAGTGACCAAGTCAGACACAGTTAAACCTGTGATGAAACACTCTTCTTACTAAAATTTACTATCGGAGGTTTTGTTTGTTTGTTTAGTTTATTTTTTGTTCACCTTCAGAGCTGTATGTAGGATCATGTTTTTTTTAAAGGCATGCCATAAAACTTCCATATGAGTCCTCAGTACATGTCCTTCTCATAAGTAACAGAAAACTGCAAGGAGTTTTAGAGGTGGATGCTTAGAGCTTGGGCAAATTAAAATCCAATCCTTTTCAACTACCACAGTATTATAAATCCAGGTAGAGAATTTGCCTAATATGTGGTCATAGGATTCCAAATTTCACAACCTTGCCATATTTGAGAAGCGTGTATTTTCCATAGATTTGCTATGAGAATTTAGGTCTGAATTATAACCTAACTTGGATAACTTTGATATTTTCACAGAATCAATTCAAGGGAAATGGATTGTCAGTATTGAGGTATATTTACAATCACATCATATTCTCAGTGAACAATAAAAATTTGTTAATATGTATAATTTTATCATTAAATTTTCCCTAGGTTCTACTTATCCACGGATGTGTAATGCCTACAGACTTATTCTCACTGCTTCTTCTTCTTCTGTGTAAGCTGTAAAAAAAAAAAGTCTTCTTCTGAAAAAAGCACAGTGCTTACAAGCATTAATAATGAAATTATCAAACTGATTGCACACAGAATCAAATGGAATTTGACTTTTTCCATAAGGTGACTTCCTGGAAACTGCCTCTTCCTCAAAAGCTCCTTTGACTTCTCTATATCATGTATTTCAGTAAGTTTTCATTGGATAACGGGCTGCTGGGAAACATATCCTGCAGTAAATCTACTTGCTTGGTACTCCAACAGAAAAAGACAGGATAGGATTATCTTAGTTATCAACATTTATTGCCTCTGAAAGACTTTACTGAAGAAAGAGAAAACAAATGCAGAAGTGCCTGCTTTACACTGTAGAATGACCAAAAGACTGAGTCTCCTAAGTCCTGATCCCAGTAACAGTTAATTGAAAACACAAAGCAGTCTCACACTCAGTTACTCTATGTGGTCTCACCAGAAAAAGCAGCATTCTCAACCCTACAAAGCCCAAAAGCTCATGAGATGCATTAAAATGTCACAAGAGTATCTTAAAATCAGAAAACTCCACTTTTAACTATAAGCTGCTCTCACGAAAGAATAAAACACTAGAGAGACACACTTTAGGGCTTAGAAGTGTAGGTGCACAGAGATGGAGACTGAGAATAAGAAACTGGTGCAACACAGATAAATTAATGCAAACAGAAGAACAGAACCCTGTTAGAAAGAACAAAATATAAGGCCTAAGGAGAACAAATACTTAGGCCTGACCACAATAAAGAATCACATGGAAACAAATCCAATTATGCTACACTTTTGTATAGTGAGAGAGAGAAAAAAAAAAAAGTAACAACATTAAAGTTCGTCGATCTCCACCAAAAGAGCAAAAAAAGGAAATATTTTTGAAAGGAAAACTTTGCTGATATGTAAAAGAAAGTATTAATTTGCTTTTTGGATTCTATAATGTTACCTGTTCAGCTGCAAGTATTGGTGACTTTTCATGAGGACTCTTCCAGACAAACTGGCTTTGATATTCAGAATTTCTGGGGATATTTACATCTGCTTTCCTCTGAAGGGCTCTGTGAAACTGACAATGGAAAAAAAAAAAAAGAAAAAAAATACGATTGTTCCCTTTCCTGCATATTTTGCAACTTAAACATCTTTCAATACACACTTTCAAAACAACGGTTTGGGTTTTGGTTTAAAGAACAAAATGAATGAAAAGTACATTTTCTCATTATAGTCAACTATCCCAAAAATCTATATATTATTGGCTAAATCCTTGTTTAATTGAAATCAGCAGTGATGACACATTCCAAAGATGCAAATGAAGAGCAAATTCTACTGAATTAAGAAATCTACGATTCTCCCAACAAAGAAGCTACAAGAGTATCAAAATATAAAACCAAGGAAAGAGAGAAACAGTTGGACGAGAGAGTCTGAGCATGGGTATGAAATTACTGTTAGTAATTTTTAGACTGGTCAATTAAAAAAAAAAAACTATTCCCTTACCCCATTACCCATTTTTTCTGATTCCTTTTTTGGAGATGAAAATGCTTCATTTTGATTTGGTGGAGCTTCTGAGGGTGATTTCTTCATGTTGTTCTCTGCAAGGGCAAGAGCTATTTCACCACCAGAATCTACCACATGTGACTGAACTTTGGAGGGGAGTCTGGGTCCTTCTGGTGTTTCAAGTCTTTCCTGATTCCCATTATCATTGTTGTGGTCAGTGTGCAACTCTGCAGCTTCAGTCTCCAGCGGGTCATTCAAATCACAATCTCCTGTCCATTCAAGGGACTTTGAAATCTGCGGATTATGGTAAGGTACCCTTCTCTTGGAAATGAATTTTGGTTCTCTCGTGATTCCTGAGAAAAAGCCGTATTAGATTTAACAGGAACATTCACTGAAGACATAATATCACTCTATAACAACAATAAACTGAAAGTTTATCACACAACCTATTACTAGAAAGCTTGGAGCAGCGACAGACTATGAAATATGGGCATGGCTGTGAAATTCTGTGTTCTTTCCTACCTGCAAATGACTTTCCTTTCCACTAAAGGGACAGGAACATGGTGGTCCAGAACCATGTTGGATTAAACCCTATAAAGCAGAAATGTCCACAGGACAATCCTGTGCAAATTGATTCTGGGAGCTGAACAACAACTAACACAGCCAGTGGAAAGAACATGGTTAACCCTATTGTCAGTAGTCAGTTCTTAATTACAAGGCCATAATTTAGAACACTTATTATTGTAGGAATAAATGCATTGTACTCTAATTACACAGACTGCAGTTGCAGTGAACTACACCTATTTTTTTTTTACCCTGCCTTGTGCCACTACAATAATTACTATTTTTTACTACTCTTTTTCAGAGCACTGCAGTTGTCATGACTCTTTACCTTAACCCTCTTCCTCAGCTCCCTATAGGCCTTTCAATCCAAGTGCTATTTCCTTTTCCTGCTGCTTTCTATTCCCACATTTCCCTGTCATGATAATGTCTACAATCCCTAAATCCTACACTACAGTATCACAAGGTTTTCGCTATAGTGCCTGACCTTCTCTTTCAGTTAGCTGTACCTGTTCGGACCATAACAATTTTACCTTATCAAACTCTGCCCCGAGTTAGCCTCCTCTTAAAAATGGAATTTTATTTACTATTTCCATACATCACAGATAAACCAATCCCACCCTCAACACACCTATATGGGTTAACACTGCACCTGCGTTTCATGTTTGGGTCTTAGTTTATGCTGCATGTCAGAAACTCCTTTTTATAAGGTTTATATAAATAGCACTAATTGAAAATAAAGTTTCAGTAGCCATAAAGAATATGGAGCTCAAAACCACAATCTGTCTAAATGATGACCAAGACTATGGTTTTAATTTAATTTCAAAGTGCACAAACTGTAAACACCACCAGTTCACTGTGGCCATGCACTCATCACAGCGAAGCTTTCCAGGCCTTGGCTGCAACCAAGAGCACAGTTTCCAGGGGCACTTACCAAACTGATCCGACCGAAGTCCTGCCCACAAGGATTTCTGCTGTTGGGATGGGCTACAAAACTCTGGGCTTCTCCATTTGAAGTTTCTCTTGTATTCACTCAGTCCCTACAGCAAACAGAGAGGAGTCGTGTCAGGCCACCGGTGCACATCGTGCTTCATTGCTCCTGCCGGTAACAGATCTCCGAAGGGAGGAAAATCACCAATACGCTGCTGCAGCATGAGCTAAGCTGGCAGGTTGCTCTGCATCTTCCAAACCCACCCCCGTCGGAGAACAAAAGTACTGCTGAGAAAACGTGGAAGCATTTCACGCACCAAAAAATAACGTTACATTAAAAAAAAAAAAAAAAAAACAAACAAACAAACAAAAAAAAAAAAACCCCAAGAAATAAAACAACCACATGTATCTTATGTCTTCAAGTGAATGGTTTCAAGAACAAAAACAGCCTGGACCCGCTGTCACCCGTCTTTACTGGCCGGTGCCGTAGCGCAGGGGCCTTCCCTTCCCCGCTACCACAGGACCGGCCACAGCCCCGCTCCTGCCGCCCCCTGCGCCCAGGGCCGTGCCTGGCCCGCGTGGCCCCGCTCCCGTTCGGCTCACCCCGAACCGCACGGGCATGGTGGAGCCGCGGCCAGCGCAGAGCCGGGGCCCGGGCCCCGCCGCCGGCCCTGCCCGGCCCGGCCCGGTCCGCCTCCCTCGGCTGGCCGTGCGCCTGCGCGGCGGCCGCCCAGGGCGGGCGGGGAACGCCCGGCCGTGCCGCTTCCTCCCGGCCCTGGCCTGGGGGCCATGTTGGCAGCCGGCGCCGCTCGCAGCGGTGCTGCCGGGGGCTGTTGTCTCCGCGTTGTCCACGCTAAAAGACTGATCCCCGGTAACGGTGCTGTGCGGCCGGCGCTGTGTGTCTGGGGAAGCACAACGGGGAGGCACCCGCTGTAAATGCATCGCAAGGCCTGGGGGATCTTAGGCGCCTTGGTTACAAAAAAATCACGTGTCCGCGCATGCAGCCTTACGTTGCTACAAAAATAATGTTTCCATAAAGGATAAAAACAAGTTTCTTACCCTTCTGGAGCCTCTGCGACGGCGTGTCAGCTGCCGGTCCGCCTTCGCCGCCTCACCCGACCTAACCACCCGGTCAGGAGATCCTAATCCAACTTCTTGTTCAGATCTTCCCTCGGGCGTCGCTTTTCTGACTGCCTTCCCCCTGCTAATCTCCATCCTGACTGGTTTTGACTGTATCACGGTAAAAAGAACGGAGAGGGTGGTTAAAAAAAAAAAAAAAAAATGCAGAGATGGACGTACCGCCCTAGAACGGCCGGGCGATTTGTTTACACTCCCTGTTGCCCGTGGCTGCCGACCCTCCCCGTGTTCGCTGTTCTGGGGAAAGCTGCTGGAGCGAGGGCTTTGTCCCCCTGCCTCTGCAAAGCGCCCAGCCAGGCACGGGAGGAATGTCACTGCCAGACCCACTCACTCGAGCAGAGTTTAGGTCCGCTGGGACCCTGTATAACTGGTGAGCAGCAATTTGTTACTGTCGATGTGAGACACGGGAGAGCGCCGATCTGTAACGAAACGCTTGAGAGCAAAGTAAAATGTTCTGCCATGTGAACAGCAGCGGGGGAGCCGAAGAAAGGTGCTGCACTGATAGTGTTTTCAAGTTTCGCACATCTTTATTCATGAATTTCAAGATCAAGACAACAATTTTGGTATAATTTACTTGCTGATTACACTTGAAACCACTAGGTCCACCATATAAAGTTGTTTGGTTTATTATTACAGTGATTTATTTCGTAATTTTCAATCAGGTCTAGCTCAATACATTTTCTAAAGTAGTGTGCAACAGTTGCTACAGAATGTGAAAAGCCAGCTGGCAAAAATATAGTGTTCAAAATACATATTCCAGGTTTGCCAGGAATCTTTCCTCTTTGACATGTATGGAAACTAGGCCAAACATAATTTCCATATGTTTTTACGGTGTTTTTCAATTACCAAACTACAACAATGCTTTTATAGATGGTTTGAGGCTGTCTGAATTTGGAGATGGATTTGACTCTTTAGTGCAGAAACATAGTAGGATACCACACCATCCTGATATGCAGATTTTTGTATTTCTTTATATCTCTTTCTATTTTTTGAGATAAAATACAAAAAATTATCCTGAAACAATGGAATTCACAATCCTCTTTACACACTGATTGATTTCAGTTGTGTTTTAGATCTTCTCCTTATAGTTATGAGATATAAATAGTTTATATGAGGGAATCACTTCTAATAAATGTGTCAACCATTGAGCTACTAGTGTCTTTACCTCATGTTTTTTATCACTGCTAATGTACACCAGCCACTTCAGGTTAAATGTATACATATTACTGAACATACAGGTATTCAAGGCAATATGATGTAAGAATGCTAAAATGCTGAGGCCAGTAACAGTATTTTCATATGAGAGTTGAATAAATAAATGAATAAATAAAACATGGGTCTGTGTGTAGAAAAAGTTGCACTGCATTCACAAACTCACAGTCTGGAAAAGTAGGAAAGGATTGTTTCAAGTTTTCTGGAACATAAACTTGCAGGGACTGATGGTCAGTATAATTTATTGGATCCTATTGTTTAAAGAAATAAGCATTTAAAGCTTGTGCTACATTACACATCTAAGTAGTTTTGAGTTAAGTCACTTCATATTTCTGTAACACTTGAGAGGTTGACCATCTTCCTCCTTTATTTCCCATAGAGGAAATTTAAGTATTTTAATTTGCCGTGCTGATTCTTACTCCACATTTAAATTATCTTGTTTTTGTTCTTCAAATTAATCAAAAGAGGCAGTTTCTTATGGTAAACCACGTACAAAAATTCTTTTGATTTTTTTTATGTGTATAATTTCAAATTAGTAATTTGTGACGCATGTTTGTTTTGCCATCAGCTTCACCACATTTTGCTATATGTCCAGACCTAATCTTTGACCTTTTCTATCTCTTTGACACCCATACTCTTGAGTCTTGACTTCAAGACCTGAGCAACTTTCACTTCAGCCTGTGAACAGCTAATTATTACATCTAACTAAATAGGGACCTTCCCATGACCTGTTTCTCTCGCTGCTTGTAAGCTCAGATACCACAGGCAACCTTCCCTTAGGGAACTGGTAACCTGAAGTCTCTTCCTTTTGTTTTAACGCTTGTGGGTGTCTCTTGCCAAATCTCAGAGCATGATGTATCAGCAGCCCTCCCTGCAGCCAAAGAAGGCTAGACACAGCTTGCTGTGAAGCCTGACAACTCCACTCCATGTGTCAGCCTAAAGGGAATCAAACAAGAGCAATGAAATGTATTTCCTACCTCCAGAGTCTGTAGCTTCTAGCACTCACTGCTACAGGAGTAAAAGAGGAGTGGTAGCGCAGCTGGCCTGGCTCAGGTCCCGTGGTTTTACTCTTAAGAGCAAATGTTTCTTGTGCAAACTTGTCCCAGCTTATTTTACAACCCATTTAGAAACTGCAGTGTTAAAACTACTTTCCTTTTAGAACTCATTTCAATCCCTTTTTCAAGTGACAGAGCTGACCCAGCAGTCGTTAAAGGGCAGTGTTTTGTTGCTTACAGGGGTCTGGATTGAAAGATTATCCTGGCTTCGTGTCCCTGAGCTTGGCAAAAGCATTAACTCTTATCATCGTAAAGTAGTCTGTCTCTCTGGTACAATTTCATTCTGATCAGCAAAAAAGCTTATATTGTTCTTCATTATAGCTGTAAAAGAGGTCATAAACATGAAATATGGATAGACAGATCCAACTCTCAACCTACCATCTACTTATTTGTGCATTGTATGTTCTTAGGGCAAAACACTATCAAAAGTGATGGCTGCCTTTGAGAACTTTATCTTTAACTCCCAGGGCCAGACACATATAGCAGGGCTTTCCATAACCAAGGGCTGACAACCTCCATGGGAACCCAGGGTGATCTTGGATCTAAAATGTCTTAGATCAGACCATTTTAGAAATCATTATCCTTAGCCCTTGATTCCTCCCTCTTTAAAGTGAGAATAATGAGATTTTTAACCATGGTTTGATATCTGCTAATCATGAGGGTTGGTGTTTAATAAAAGCACAAGGTAGTTTTTAAAAAGTGTAGAATTCCAGTTCAGAAGCAGAACAGAGTATCTCAAATGTGCATAGATAATGCAACGGCAACCATGGCCAACTTAATTTTTTACATTAGAAGAAAAAAAGTAAGAGAGCATGTGTCATTTTGATCTAATGTTTGCCTGAAGAGCATAGAGAAGCCACACCTGCTCATCCTTCAGCGAAGGAGCTTGCACTCACTTTGTAGGTATAAACAACAGTGATCTCTGTTTCTGTAGGGAGCACAGGGCATTGCTTTGTGATACGTGTGCACCTCTATGCACTCAGTCATTACCAGTCGACGTGACTGTTCATACTGTAAAAATAATCTCCTTTCTGTTTTTAAAGGTGCATAAGATTTGTGCACTGCAGTAGCAAAATTGTGCAATGCTGGCATAAATAATCTGTTCTGACAGCCCCTCAGGGACTAACTACTGTAGACAGGATGTGTGAGTATTATCCTGGGATGATCTGATGCATTGGTAACTGCACTGTAACAATGGAAGCATGAGATGGGCCTCAAGTACAGTACCATGCTTTGGTGGGCAGTCTCAGCTGGGTTGGCAAGGTCATGAAGCTCAATTTCAAAAGGGAAGGCAAAGAAGCTAATAGTCACTCTAGAGGACCATCTGTTAGACAGACAGAATTCCCTATGTGGTATTAAGAAAACCTTTGGTAAGAGACATCCCTAACTTTAAGTGAAATCTTTGTCATTTTTCATTTCTTACTTTGCTCTGCATGCCATTTGTAACAATAATCTGTTATAGCACAATTGGTGCTGTATGCATACATCAGTAAGAAATCACACTTCCATGATGCTGACTCATAGCCATTTAGAAGGGAAGACTCATTAAGGGAGTGCAAATTAGCCACACTGTCCAAAGGAGATTGTTCTTTATGTTTTGGAATCAGGATGTAAGCAGCTATCCCTCTTCCCTGCTGCTCTTGGCAGCATCCTTCAGGATGCAGACAGAAGTTTATTTCAACAGCCCTGCAGGACAGAATGACAATCTTGTTCTCCTGGCCTTTGTCTGCCCTAGGCACACACACATTTCTTACCTCTATTTAGGTGTTGCAAGAAATCTGTTTGACTGTGTACCTGGTTCTGACACATGGTTGTGGCTGTTCACAAGGACAACAGCTCTGAACATTCTGTATAAACCTTTAGTTATTGCAGATCAGCTTTACAATTGGACTTGTGTTAGGCAATACACAGGAATATGTTAGGGCATGGAATACTGCATCAAAACGCTGCAGCCTTATGGTGCAAAGTGCTGCAGGCACATGATTTGAATGTGCTTAAAAAGTATTCCAGCTTTTATTGGTTTTGAGTATATTCTATCCATACCACACCAGTTCCCCCCAGACAATGTAAAGCCAGTATAAATAACAAACTCTGTATTCTGGATAATTCACCAGAAGCACCATCATGTGCTCCTGCCTGGTAGGTGATCCAGTGCCATACAAATCAAATGCTAATAATCTTGTCAGCATGTCCCTACTAAAGTTGAAATTTCTTAATTGTCTGAGTTTCATTTCTGTCTGACATACATATGAGCACAAAGAAATCTAATATTTACCACCACAGCTTTTTTGTACCTCCTTCCCCATCTGCAGCCCCCCAGGGACACCATTCAAATAATGTCTTGTGTAAACAGCAGTTGGCAAAAATCCTGAAGTCCCTTCTACAGCAGATATGACATCACTGAGACACACATAACTTGAGTTTCTTCAAAAAATTATTTCCTCCAGGTAATGTTCACCAAGGAAACTGAGCAAGCTGAGGGTGTTCCTGGAGGGCCTTACTCATCTCTGGCTGAAGACAGCATCAGTCTTTGTGTTGGCTGCAGGGGACGCAGGTGAGAAGTTACAGGCTGAGCCTGGCCCTACCCCTGGTGATCCCCAGGGGAGGCCCAGTGGTCTGCGTTGCTCTCTGGGGACTCATTAATGAGATTTGCCAAATGCAAGACCTGTGCAGGTCATCCTTACTCCACACATTGCCAGCTAAAGGAGAACCACCACATGGGAATGGGCTGAGGTCAGGCAGCAGCACTGTCTCTCAGGTAAAGACTCGTGTGGCAGCAGCTCCCCCAGGACAGGGTCCCAGCTGTAGCCTCCCCATGGCACTGCTTGGGGACCTCTGCCTTGGCTGCACTGACTCCGCATCATTCCCTAGCCCTGGCAGCCAGACCTCCTGGCGGTGGGATCTTCTCAGGACCTGTATAAAATGGGCACCGTTTTTACAGCTGGTCTGCACAAATAAGATGGTTTCTAGTATTTTCTTTCAATCTGTGTCAAAATCTAAAGTTTCCAATACCACTTGAAAAGGAAAATGCCGCCCAACCAGCAATCTGGTCCTTATCGCAGCTGCTCAGTCTCTGTACCCAAAATGTAAGTTTCAATCAATTTAGTCTTGGATACCTTTTCAACTTCAGATAAATCAGAGCTTTGTGTACTTAACAGCTTTCAGAAAATATCTGCAGTTAAATATGATACTTTGAACTCATTTCAAAATACCTGACTTGGTATGGCACACTTCCAAAGATAATTTCATTAGGGTTTTTCTTTCTGTGACAGTACCTGGGAAGAAAATGCTGAAACTTTCTTCTCCGAAATGGCTCCCACTGAAAACAATGGAACAAACTCAGAGGTACAGTCTGCTCAAGGCATCCCTTTTCTTTCCACAGACCAAATCTAAATATAGGGCCATGGCTGATCATCTCTGCTAAGAGTTCTGAAAAGGAGTATGTCTTATAATCTTTTGTTTTCTAGTCAGTGGCTTGAGCCTGGCCATGTGAGTGGTGGTTTGATATCATTCATGAGAACCATCAGTTGTCAGTTCTGGCAAAATCTGAATAAACTTTGTTGCTTTTTAATCTGGAATGGCAGCAAAAGGTTTTGTGATACATATTTCCACCTGCAGATATGTTGGGTGTCACCATCATCAGTTGCAATGAGCTGTCAGAATCTAACCCTCAATGACAATATCAGGTGAAGAGATAAAGTTGTAACTGACATATACTGAAAGTTCTGTTGATGTAAGGACCAACATTCCTGATGACCTCAAGAGAAGGAAAAAATTATCTTGTTCTGAACAGAAGGCTAAAGAGCAATGTCATAGTGAATTAAAACCAACAATCATGGTACTTAATTGTTTTTAAAAGTCACTTCAGGCAGGTGTTCCACCAGTTCTACTATCATAGCCAAGTTGAAATTCTCTCAGCAGACAGTCCTCCATCTGTACCAGGATGTAAAGCTGCAGGAGAAAAGCCATGTTAGTAGTAGGTAGGTTTGCAAATATCCATTTAAAAAATAGAAATGTGCAGGGAAAACCTCTTTCTTTTGGCTAACTTATGCTGCAAGTTTCCATCTGGGTTTGGATTTGCATATACAAAAAAAAGTAGAGTTAATATTTTCAGAATATCCCAGTGGTCCTAGTTTTTAACTTTTTTTTTTTTTTTAATGGGTAAATATCTGTCTGACTGTACAGTGTCCAGTGTAGCAGCATGGTAAAGACAGGCTGCTTGTGACTAATTAACTTCCATTTGCAGAACTTCTGGGGCCAGAAGTTGCCAGAAGGCAAGCAGAAAACTATACCTTACCTTATATTTGGAGAAAAGGGTCTCAGGCATGCCTCCAGTGTGGCATTAGCTTCCCACAGAGTATTTTCTCTGGTGGAAAATATCTGGACGTTAAATATTCCATATGCAATCACCTGATGACAAACAAATACAAATTTTCCAATTGAAAAGTATAAATTTTTCCAAATATTTTACAAATATTCCAATGGTTGAAAAAAAAAAATAAAACCAAAAACAGGAGAGTTCTAGTCTGCTCTGGTTTTATCAGAAATTAAACTTTGTAAAAATAATACCAGGAAGATATCTAAGAATCATTTGGCATGTTAATTGAACACTACCAACAGGATCCAAGAAGTCAATCCAGCTTGACTGCATTATCACAGCTGATACATTATTCTTAGGTTATAGAATGGTATTTTTGGGGGTTTTCTCCATTTTTCAGTCTCTCCTTTAAGTGTGGGTCCTGCTGGCAGCCTCTGTGAAGTTGTTGCTTTTTCAGACTTAGAAAAATTATTTGAGATTTAATGTTTGATTTTTTTCCCCTCTGCTCCTTCCCAGACATAGTCATCCTCAAATAAACAATTTGCTGTTAAAGATGTTACATTGGTTTCTGTCATAACATGCTGCTTCGATCCTGACTTCAACTTTAAAATGTAATTCTAATGTAGCAGCTCTTACAGGTGATTTTCCTCCTAATTTACATCTGCATTTGTTCCACCTCTGGTGCTCACTGAACACTGAAAGCATCGTATTAAGAAAGCTTAAAGAAGTCATATTTATCACAGTTTTTCTGTCTATAAAATATTTACTCTTCAACAAATCATGCTTTTCTAATCCATTTCTTACATTCCTTGAGATGCATGGCTCATCTCTCAGGCATAGTTCTCATTGTGTTTTGAATTGGATTATTTAAGGAGCACCGATTAAATCCCTACAAGCCTTTATTGGCATACTATCATTTCTGGTACACTCAGAAGTTTTATTTTCTTCCTGGGCACTTTGGGTAATCCCAATGGCAGAAAGGCTTGTTGGAAGAAGGGTGCATGGCCAAAATAAGACCAGGGCCCAGACATCACACAGACAGCAGGATCATCTACCAAGGTTCCAGAGTAAAGGTTACATATTAGCAAGAGCTTTTATCAACATTTCTTATCAGAAGAACTCATAGGTGATCCTGCTATTATTTTAAAGCTAATCTAACAGTTTCCAGAAAATAGTGGCAGAAGCACCACATTTTTCCATGTTCCTGGGAAGTAAAGCAATTCAGGGTTTCAGATTTCTTCCTACCTCCTCACCAGGGCAGGTCGAATCTTTGATCTCTGGGTGGGAAGAATGCAGATTTTATGGCATGGTAGTTTCTCTGAAGACTTGAATGCTGACTTTCTTTTCAGTATTGGCTTGAATCCATTAAACCATACATGAATGCACAATACTAGAAAATTTCCACTGCAGTCTGTTCTGTGGCTGAATCAGTGCAGAAAGATTGAAGTCAACAATTATTTCTGTTGTGTTTTGGTCAATAAATCTGCTGCTCCAGATTCATTCCTGGTACAACTCCAACACTGCAGTGTGGATAGATGCTGTATTTTTTTTATTTTCCCCGAATTAAATTGTCTAACCAAAAAGATGACCAATCTTCAAAAGTACTTTGCTTAAGCAAGGCTGAAAATATCATTTAAGAAAGATGAATTTTAATTGAAAAGAATTTTAATTTAAAATTTACTGCAGGTTTGCTGACAACTGATTGTTACATCTGTCTATTCTGTGTTAAGACAATAATCATAAATCAAAGTGAAGGACAAGATCAGTTAAATAAAGCTACTTAGAAACACTTTTTTTTTTTTTTTTCAGATACACCTTCCAGGGGTTCTAGACAATGCATGGACTGTTGACAACTATATGATGACTTGGGCAGATGAAGGAATGGCAATGGGTGAGAATTGCCCGATTGAAGAGCTTCTCTATTCTTGTGTTTTATTACTGCATTGCCTCTGGCTTCAAGACCCAAGCAGAGCCAGCTGGAGTGGGCAGGAAAATTTACAGATGCCTTTTACTCATGCCTTTGGCATTTTCTTTCACCAGAGTCAAGGGTATCATCTGCAGTCTTCTAAGGGCTGATGTGTGGTTTGGAGAAGAGAGATAAAACTTACCAGAGGATCCAGTGTACTGATTAATAACCTAGGACATGGTGCTTTAGAAAGCATACTCTGATTTTTTTTTTTTTTTTTTTTTTTTTTTTTTCATGAAAAGTTGTGGAAACCACTGTCTGCGTTGCTGAAGGGACTCAACATGGTGGGACTGTCACCACTAGGTGGCAGGAACCTGATGCAGCAGAACACGTCTCAAAAAATGCTAAACACTTAGTGCTTTGCGGAACCGCGGCCATCCAGTAAGTGGAAAGACTACCACCGCGCCACCGCCAGGCTAGCCACCAGCACAGGACCCGTCTGGAGAGCCCACTTCATTCTGGTTTGCACAACAGTCTTCTGAATAATGGGAGAAGGAGGATGTCTCTGGAACAGAACCTCAGTTTTGCCTCCTCACCCCAAGCAAAATGAAAATCCATTGCTAATAAGTAAGGGGTTTTTCTTTATTTCTGCAGCATTTAAAGCACAAATTTTTTTTCTCCCACTTGGAGCTGCAGTGATGTGGACAGCTAGGACCACATCATAAAAATAAAGTTAGCTGGCTGCCATCGTGGTCCCATTCCCTTTGGCTGTGTCCACACAGCACACTCAGTGCCACCTTGTGTTTAGCCCAAGGTTTAAAGTGAAGTATCTCAGCAGTGCTTTGCCCCCAGGTCAGCACTGACCCTGCAGTGCAGCTCTGGGGAGAGCTGCTCTCATGCTGTCCTCTGAGCAGACTGTCAACCTGCAAGACTCCAAATTATTGCTCTCCAAATAGGTATTAGAGATCCCAAGATAATTCCAGTTAAAACAAGTGATCCTCAAGATTTCTTTAGGGATATGTACTCTGGTATACTGCTGATTTCTTATTCAGATTTGCCAGTATCTAATCCATTCCTTTAAGCAGCATTTCTAGGCAAATATGGTAATTGATTTCTCCTAAAATACAGAAAATCTGGCCTTGCTATTTATGATAAAGGAGACTAAGAGCCACAGAAATGCACTTTAGTTGGGTTTGAAAGTCTTGATTAAGCTTCTCTAACAATTTATTTCTGCATTATAGATGTAGAAGGCACTTTAAAGGGAGAGAATATCTGCTTTAAATGTGGTATCATATATGCAGAAGGCACTCAAAATAAAGAAAATTGAAGGTCCTTGTACTAAAGCACCTATGCTTTAAATGAGATTAAGTGCAGGATAAGATCACAATAAACAAAGGGCTGGATGAAAAGCTGGCAGTGGTGAACAGTCAGACTTAATAATATGACCATATCTTATTTCCTCCTCAGATTTTTTAATACAGTAAATTTATTGTAATAGGATTTCTGGACAGCATCCACTTGAAAGCCTGCACAGAGATTAGCAACAGAAGACTGCAAAAAAAAAAAAAAAAAAAAAAAAAAAAAAAAAAAAAAAAAAAAAAATTTGAGGCATGTCAAAAGATTTTAAGGAAGTCTGAGGCTGCAGGAAGAAAAAAGATCAGAGACTGTTCCTTTAAAAATAGGTTTAACAATTCCCATTTCTTACAGAGACAGCATACTTTAATACATTATTCTAAGTTCCTGAGTCATTTGTGTCAAATGTGAATTTGGTTTGGTTTCCTGGAAGTGTGATGCTACACCCAAACATTACAGTCAGGAGGTTATGCACATGAAGCCAGTCAGAAACTGCAGGGGTAAGAAAGAGTTCCTTACAGGAAACTTGATTTTTTGGCAGAAAACAAATTTCTCAATTTTGTCCAATGAGGTAAGAAAGGGGGGAAATACGCTTTTATATATAACATAGAGGAAATAAACTATTTCTGAGAAAACCTTCATTTTGCTAAAACCTGAGTTTTCATTAGTACAAGCTTCAGTCATCAATTCTCAAACATTTCTAAGGCATTTTGTGTATTCTCACATTGCAAGTACTTCCCTTGCCCAAGAAGTACTACAATTTACATGCAGTTATCAATTATATGCCATTTTGCAACAGATTTGTTGTGGACACTTAGAAACCCTGAAGCTTGAAGCTTGTACAGGGCAGGAGCTTGCTCAAGGGCCTTTGCTTGTAGCAAGATTTCAGCTCTAGCAGAGATGTTTCACCATCCTATTCCCCTGTCTGTGGAACAGAGCTTGGTCTCACCCTATTTCCCACTGGAAGTACCCAGCCTTTGTGAGACACCCAGCTTCCCTTGGTTCCATGGCAGTGACAGGGGCACAGCTGATGCAGATAACAGCCCAGAGAGTAGACCTTGAAACAGTACCTGCAGGGTGAATTACTGGGACTCAGTGTTTGAAAAATAAATAAAACTAAATTAACAAAAAAAAAAAAAAAAACAAAAAAAAAAAAAAAAAAAACAACCAACAACAACAACAAAAAACTACCAGTTCACATCATTAGGGATGCACAGTCAAATCTGTGCAAATTCAAAACATCCAGTATTCACACTCTTCCTTTCTAAAGAGGGGTGGGGATTTGCACTGTTTCACAGACAATTGGTTTGTGCTATTTTTGAGATCAAAAGAAAGAGAGAGGCACTCTTTGCATCCAGACCCTGGAGAGTGCAGCCCTGGACTTCCTCATAAAAATCTGCTTTTCCCCTTTCCAGCCCCACCCTTCACATGCCCCAGCTCAGAGTGCACAAAGATACAGCATTTCTTTTCTGCTCAGCTTTCCCAAGCAAAATGGCACATTTGTTAGTGTTGGTCCTATTACATTTGGATCTGTGTTACAATGAAAGGAACTAATTTTGACTAAATCTTCCTAGGACAATCGCTGGGCTTATTAAATCTTTTGTTACAGCTAAAAATCTATCTAGAGATCAGCAACTGGAAATCTGCTGTCCTAGAAGAAGCAGTAGGATCATTAGTGTTTTATATTCCTGAAGGAAAGTGTTTTCTTCGGTCAAAACGTTGCATGATAGTGCTGTTTAAGGTGCTACACCAAAAATCTGTACTCATTTCCATTAACTGTGAGTGCGCTGGATCAGTATTCAAACACGGTAATTTGTTCTCTGCGATACCACCAACATCTAAAAACTGTCTCTAAAACCCGGGTGGTTAATGTGAACCAGGCATTTTTAAATAGATCAGCTGGCCCACCCATGATTATAAGCCTGAACATAAGGCAGCATGTTTTACAAGGTCAGTTCCAATTAAAGCTCCTCTCCCAACCCAAATATCTTTAATCTCCAAAGACTACTTGTATGCATCATTTCACTTATGCAAGTCTGTTTTGTGATTACTTCCAATTACTTCCCTGCCCACATAGCTTTCTCACCCTCATCCGTCACAGTTACGAGTACACACGTAGGGATGTAAGTGGCCCTAGAGTACTACAGCTGCTTTCCTCAGGTGCTCCTTTGTAAGGCAGCCTTCACAATGTGATTTAATACTTGAGAACAAGCTGGCGTGTGGGGAAAGGGGAAGGAACTGCTCAGACGATGATGCTTAGTAGATCATGTTCCTGCTATTTTAGTTACTAGCTTCACTTTTTCTCTCTACAGTATATTCACAGGCATAAAGTTGCAGAATTACTAAAAAGAGCACAGGAGAGGGGTTTTTGATAGTAAAAATAAAATGAAATTTTAGTCTTAAACATGGATTAGTGTCAAAACTCCTGATCTATACTGGAGGAAGGCTCAAATGTCAAGGGTAGATCTTGATCTTAATTCTCTGCATGGAAATCTGAAGTAGCTCCACAATTTGTCAAATATTTTGGTGGAAACCTCACTGAGAGCACAGTGTGAATCAAACTGCTCAATCCAGGAACAAGAATGGAAATTTGTTCCAGCCTATTTTAATTAAAAAATATGTTTTAAAAATGTTAATACTTAAACATTTTTAAAACGTATTTTAATTTTAACAGCAAATGTCAATCAAGACACAGATCACTGTAGTACTTGAACAGAGAAAAAAGGCATCTGTCTCCAAACTCTACCACAATATACTGATTTCTTTCTTACTTTTCAACAGGCATAAAAAATGATGGGCTTCTGCAATTGTTCTATGCCAGGAAAGGGGAGTGATTCCGTCTGATTCAATATTAGAATGCTTTGCAGCAGCCCCATAGGACAAAGGAAGGTGGGAAACAGCCAGTCTCCTGACCTGACTGCCCTCTCTCTGGGGAGCTCTCATCCAACACCAAGCTGCCACGTACCCCTCGGTGCATCAGAAGAGGAAAGGCGGGGAGGGAGATGGCCAAGCCTGTGGTGCTCCCATCCCATCTGTCATCCAGTCCAGTGGGACACTCACTCCTCAGGAGAACAGAGTAGTCTTCAGGCTATAACTGGCTTTTCTGAGACATCTCTGCTCAGCTCGGGTGTGCCCAAAAATCAGACCCAGTGGAGTTACACCAGTATGTGTGAGACCAAATTATGGCCCTGGCCTTTTAGTTTCATTGTTTTGTGTTGGTGATGCAATATGACTAATTTGTTAGGAATAATAGTGCTGTACTCAAATCTGCCCCTCTCAGAAATAGATTCCTTGCAGGCTCATTAAGGGTAACTGTTTTAGAAAAATAAATGCAATTTGCCTTAGTTCCGAGAGCAAAACGACTTTAAACAGATACTCCTTTCAAACTATACAATCTTGCTGGTGTATTAGGTGTAGTATTAGGTGGCATCATGCCTCATTTGAACAGTGCTTTTGGGCATGCCACTTAACCACCTCCTCAAAAAAACCAAAAAAAAACCAAAAAAAAAACAAAAAAAAACCAAAACAAACAAACAAACAAAAAAAACCAAAAAAAACCCCAAAAAAAACCTAAAAACATATTTTATGGCAAAATTATCTCCCTTAAACAGACATTACCTGCTGAGGCCTGGAGTTTGCTGTTGTGGGACTGTCAATACAGTACTATAGAAATAATTGGGGTCTGTGTGCTCCCAATTGGGATGGGGGTGAGTTATGAAATTCCTCTTCTCTTTCTCTCTGACTATTATGTCAAGTATGTGAATTTCTGGCAAACTTTTCTTTCATTGGCATAGAAAGATGAGAATATCTGTATTAGTTTGCCTCACCCGAAACACAAGAGGCCAGAAAGGTTTTACCTGTGTGTGTCCTCCTACAGGACATGATTTCTACAGGTGTACAAATCTAGCCTTGGATGTTAAGCATGGGTTTCCTAGGAAAGCTGGTGATTGGAAGAACATGAATAAGAGTGTCAAAAAATGGCAAATGTTCTGGAACAATATTCACTTCAAGATAGAAGAAATTCCTTTGAATATGGAAATATTTTGGGAATGCCTGAGAAATTTTCCATTGCCCTTATAGCAGTTGATCTGAAAATTCTGCCTCACTGCTTCCCATAATTTTTCAATTTGAAAATTTTGTAAGGTCATAGTAAAAAACAAGAGATACTACTAAAGATACCTTGCTAATTTGGTATATTTATTACATATGCCTGCATAATTAATTTAGATTTTGAAGAGAAAAAGAACAAGTGTATACATTTGAATGAAATAATACAGCATATATTTATCATCAAAATTTGCTGCATTGAGTATATTTTTTCTACTTCTTACAGAACATCTCCAAATCATGTCTGATCTCTGCTGGAATTCCTACAATGAATAAATTAGCAGACAGACTGTACCTGAAGTGTTATCCCGAAAAAACACACTTGTTTGGAGACCATGTCTGTGCTTACTTTGTGCAGGAGCTGCCCATGTCCTGAGGAGTCAGTAGTTATACTTCTTAGGACTAAGGTAGGCCTTTGGAGCAGATGTTTGTATTGATCTAATTTCGAGGACACACATCACTGTAGTGCCCAAGTCACCTTAGGCAGCATATTTCAGGACTATGTATAAAGAATATTGATTTTTGGATGCCTGTTTCTAAATGGAGAAAATGCAACATCTGCATCTTTCTTCTCCCTGAACTTGCACCTGGTATTTCTAATTCCTTCCATGCAGACTGGCTATAAAGCACTTTCTTATATTATTCCCTCTGTGTGTTTCTAGTACTTGATCCCACAGAAGCCAGCAGCACAATCTTCATGTGCACAAGATCAAACCTTGAAGATGTAGATAAAGACCAAGGTGAAGGAGATAATTGTACACTACTCCTGCTTCACACTTTCATACTGAAAGCCCCTTTCTGCTAGTAAACTGGGTATAGTGCTTTGTCCAGATAAAAATACTTTGGAAGAAGCCATGCTGTTGCAAAGGATCAGACAGAAAATATCTGTCCCTCACAGATTACCCATACAAGCTCATTCCTGATTCCCTGATAAGGAAGTGGAGCATCATCACAGAAAGAGAAAACAGAGTGAAGAAAACAAATGGTCCTGTGAGAAGAAAGAAAATGTATCACTTGGATCTCAAGGCAGAAACAAAGATTTATGCTGTTGTGGGTATCCTTGTCACCTTGGACACTATTCAAGGAAGTCTACCTGAAAATTATTTCCTTCATACATTTTTGCAAGTGCAGCTTGCAAACATGAGCACAGTATAAGCTCAGGTTTAAATTAGCATTAAGTTGTGGTGTGGAGGCTTTTGTGTGATGGTGCCCAGTGACACTTGTGACTTGAGATGGCCACTGCAAGGAGTGAACATTGCACATGGCCTCGTGTGACACACTTTGCTCTGCTTCTTTGAGCAACATAGGAAAAGCCAGACCAAATAAAGTTCAAAGAGTGGGCCCAGCTCACCATGCAGAGGCATGTAGTATATTTAAATTTACACCTCAAATTTTTATCCAGACTGCTCATCTAAGCTGATGGATACAGGGTAGTTGCATTAAAATCTTCACCTTGTTGACAAATAATAGCCTATTTTAAAAGTCTTGCGATTGTAGCACTTCAGTTAGATGATGTATGGGTAAGTTAGGTGATTATGGAGAGAGAGTCTTTATACTAGTTGATTGGTTATGTTCTCTATTAGTGTAGGAAACCCATCCACTATGCTTTAGCAAGACATATGGAAGGTTTTAAAAGTGCCTTTGGCATTGGAACCTACTATGAAATATATTGCAAGATAAAGTTCTTTCATAAAATCTAGCCCAGTTTATCACAGCAACATTAGGAAATCAGCAGAGATTATTTTTGTGAGCAAAAGGTGCAGAATTTGGCCCAGCTTTTGATTGCCTGAATGGATCTATGCAATTGCTGCTGCACTTATTTCTGTTTGTGACTAAATGCAAGTTGCTTTCTATAGGAACTTGAATTGTGCCCTGTGTATTATTTACATGTGTTGAAAGAAGCATTGATGTACGATAGGAGCCAGTATAAAACTACCATGGGAAGGCTATTAATACACCTACATGCTGAACTCATTAGGCAAATTTATCTTGTATTGTTTTTAGTAGAAGTCCAGATGACTGTGTATCCCCATTGTATCTCCCTGAGCTTCCAAAAAAAATTTTAAAGGCCTAAATTATCAAATTATTTGTCTTTCAAAAACCAAGTAAGTTTCATTGACAATCTAACACAACTCTGAGGGTCCCTGGAGGCTGCCTCTGTAACTCAGTGGCTGCAGCAGTAGGAAGACCCAGACCAAATTGCACCTTCAGGCTGCATATCCTGCCTTTCCAGCTGAATGTCCTTAATTAAGGCAGAGTTACTCTGTGTGTAAGGAAACCTTTGCAACAGAAAAGGTAGTGCAGTAAAATAAGTTGAAACCTGGTGTGTTGCTGGTCTCCAGCAGAGGATGTGTGGAATCAAACATCCTCAGGCAGCAGAAGACATCCAGACTGGGTTCACCACATCTTAGGAATGTTTCTCTTCAGGAGAAAGAAGGGAAGCAGAGATGTGGCAGCAAGAATTCCTGAGCAGAGACATATGTACCACAGCATCCCTTAGGAGGACAGACTCCCTAATTGCAGTAGCTTTTATAGCTCCCCAGGCCAGGTACCTTATTGTCCCTCATCTCCATGAACTGCCATGGCTCAGAGCTGTGACTCCAGTGGGTGACAGGTGATAATTTATGAAGCATTTCATCTTGGCCTGTAGCAGGGATTTTTCTACACTGCAGTGAAAGTCAAAACTCAGTTCTAATGAGAACACCATTAATATCTACACAGACCTCCCAGCTGAACGAAGTCCTCTGCACCAGTGCGTGCTCCACTCCGGCATCACACTTCCACAGTCATCTTCCCCACCACTCGAGTGTGAAGCACCCTCAGGGTGCCAGCTAATCATCATCTTCTTCTGGCACCCTTTCCTCTTCTCCAGTGCTGTTTGCTACATGACATTCAAAAGCAAAACAGGCAAGAGTACCCTGACTGTTTATGCTCTATCCCACTGGCTCTCTGACATCTTGAGATACTGACCGTGGCTAGGGAAACTGGGACCTGCTGAGTGAGTTATACAGCAATTATATCTATTTCAGGATAATTCAGGTACACCTCATTACTCCTGGTATATCATTGATTTTATTGCAATTAAATCCTGGAGGTTTCATGCATGGCTGAAATGTCAAATATCAATTAAAACAACAACAACAACAACAACAACAACAACAACAAAAAACACAAAAAACCTCAGACATTCACAAAATAGATGGTTCCTGGAAATGCTTTAGTAACTCCTCTGCCCTCCCCTGCTTTTTGATCACCAGCTCCAATGAACATCAAACTGAAATCTGCCTCTCGTAGTATAAAAATGTCATCCAAAATGGGTACAAATCACTAATACTTCAACCTTACCAGCTAAATTTATGCACCTTAGCTATACACAGGGAGAGATAGATACGCTGTGCCAGCACAGGTCAAGGACGACATGCTAGGTAAAATTATAGTAGTAAAATTATAGTACATAATAGGAAATGCTTCTCAGGAGTCAGACAATTTTGACAGAGAGAAAAAAATAAAGTAGTGCAGCTGGTGCATTTCTGTCCCTCTTTACTAGAGCTGGTGTGTGAGCTCTGTGACCCAGTTCTGTTGACTGGGGCTTGTCTGTGGACTTAAGGCAAAAGGCCATGCTGGCTGATGCTAAAAGCCAGACTCTGGGCTGGAAGATCCCATAATCCTATTCTTACCTCCCTGACTTTCCTGTGTTGGGTGAGCATGTCACCCAGACCCTTCACTGGGAATTAGATCCATTTGTTGTGTTAACTTACTCAAGAAGAGCTCATTACACCAATACCACTATCATGCTCACAGAGGAGAATCTGTGTTTGTTTCCAATGCACAGGTGCAATCTATCATCCACATTCTAGGAACAGCTTCTCTTCCTTCTTCTGCTCCTGCACGGAAGAAAGAAACAGTATTTTCATAAAGGACATGTTAAACATCATTGATTAGGCTTGAGAGATCTAGAGGGTGAACATTTAAAATACTCATCTTGTGCTCATCTTGTTAGACACTGTTTGAAAACCAATAGTTTAGTAGCTGTGTTTGTTGCTTTCTCATTTAATTAGGAATTTAGCTCAATGTTCCAGTATCCACAGAGCCAGCAAATATTTAAGTGAGATTGGCATGCTTATTTCTTCATTGCTTTGCTATAGGGGGAGAAGACACTTTAGTGTCTGTCTTTCCATTTAATATTGTATAACAAAGCAAAAGAGTCACATTATTTAAATTGTTCATGTGTGTGTTGAAAGAGGGATGGTAGAAAGCAAGCCCACAGGCTAAAACACCTTGTATCTGCATTATATGGGAACACAGCTGGATTACAGCAAATTGATGTCCTAGGCAAAATACAGCACAGAGTTCCCTGAGGCTTTCTCTGCTCCCCCAAGGACATGCAGCATCTCCACAGCTACACAGTGCTGCACTGACAGGAGAGTTTTCTTCTCTGGCAGGCAGAGACTTACCTACCACCCACTGCTGGCACCATGCTAGCACCCATGGGGACATCCAACAGCATTTTCCTGGGCCAGGGTAGCGTGGCCTGAGATGCCATACTCCTCCAGCAACACCTTCCAGCAGCAGTGCAGTTACTCTTGGCTTTTAGAGTTTGCACTCTAATTTGCCTTGGGCTAGTCTTCTAGGTGCAAGTGGGCTTTGGCACCATTGCATCCATTATGCACTCATCCTTCACAGATTTTCCTTCTGATCATGAGCTCTAGAGATACATATGAGCTTCTGTTGAGATGCAGTAATACAGCTCCCAGACAAAGAGACTGAGATGTAGACTCAGTAGAGCCAAAACCATCTAGCATGGGGGCAGTTGGGAGCATTTGCTGTGGATCCATTCCACAGAGGGTGAGATATACCCCAGCTATGAATAGAAACTACAGGTAGCAGCACTGGCAGACCCTTGCAAAGCTGGGCTTCCTTCTTTCATTCCAGCATCCCCCTCACGCACTGAAAGATTGGGAATGGAAGACTGCTTCAGATGTAAAGCATCCATTTGTATTTAATAGCTAGCATTGATTTCCAATTTCATATCTGCTGCACAGCAGCCACTGGCCACATTAAAATTCATCATCATCTTCACTGCACCTTCCAATTCAGGCTCTACCATCCTTAATGAATCAATCCATGTCAGCATACAATGTATATTTTTTAACTATTCTTAGTGACTTTATGAAGTTAAATCAGCTGGACTTTGAACAGCCTGATTTTAGTTTGAGGGGCTAGGAAGATTTTAATATAAAACAAACGGTTCAATTATATGTTCAACCTGTATTGAAAACTTGTTATTGGACTACTCTCCGTCCTTAAACCACACATGTTTAATGCATGATAATAGTATTTATCCATCATCATGAAGCTTTGCTGCTCCTTAAAGCCACATGGAAAACAGTGATCATCTGTGTTATTCTTTGCCAGTGTTTAGGTGCAGCTCTCTGCATTGCTTACCCTTTACCCACTGAGCATGCACCAGCCCGGTCTGCCCAGGAGCTGGGTGTTTTGGAAGAATGAAGGGATCCCAGGTTTATTTGTTCCAGAAAGGGAAGCAAATATTTTATTTCATGGCTCTGTGGCTTTGTAGCCAGCATTAGGGTTTGTTTCTGTGTCAGAGGGTTGCAGACCTTGCTATCCAGTGGCCTTGCTGGTAACACCAGCAGAAACACTGGAAATGCCAGTGATGCAGAAGAAGGGGACCTGGGGCTTTTCCAGCCTGCTAAATGAAATGTGGCATCTTCAGCCCAGGAATCAATAGAGGCTGCTGCTTGCTTTGTTTCACATGACCTGCAGCCACCCTGCTTTTTTCACCTTGTTACAGGGCAGCACTGTCAGTGTGTGGTCTCCTCAAAGGCTTGTGCAGCCCTGTGTAAGGAAAAGACGCAAATCTTCATCGCAAAGGATCGTGAAAGACTCTGAGAACTGACATCAGCAAACTCACTTAGTTGCTTGGTGCCACGTGTGAATGAGGTTTTTGTTTGCAGAAGGGCAGCTCTGCTTGTATCATGTTCTCCTTCAAGAGATTAATTCTCCCTAGACTTAATTCTCCCTAGACTTAACTTAGCACAGTGAGTCCAGTGATACAACTCATCAATTAAAAATTCAGTAAAAATAAGCTGTCACTACCATAATCCTGCAGACTGGGAAACGTGGAGTTGAGAGCTGTACCATCCTGGCCTGTGACAAAAGCCCCAAAGACTGCCGGCTGTGGTGTTAATTGATTGGTGTCATTTATAAGTAATCTAACAATCCTGAATAATTTATTTTGCAGTGGCATGTGCTGAAAATATACAGCTGCACCGATATTCACACAGCTTCAGAAGAAATAGTGCTAAACAGGGTGTAAGGCAAAGATTAAGATTCAGTGATCTCCTTAGGAGTACTTTATCATGTGTTCTGCTCTCCAGTGCTTTTATTACAGCAGAAGTATATGGATCTGACAATAGGAATGTACAGACCTGGGTGGTCAACACATACAGGCTCAATATTCTCTTTCACAGCAGATTGCCAATCACGAACTTTAAAAGCGAGGAAGGTGGATGCCAAGCAGGAAATACGCAGGGCTGAGGACAGCCCTGCCAAACCACAATAAAAACTGACCACTGTGTTTCCACAACAAGGATGCTGATGATGGGAAATAGTCTAATGATTTAATCTCTCTCCAGCCAAAATGGAATAAAAACTCTTGCCATTGACTGAGCAGGTTTTCCAGGGGTCACCTCGTGGAGAGTGACTCTCATCAACACATGTTGTTTTTACAACTGCATGAAAAGCCCCAGCTGACAAACTTTGAAATCAAGAGGAACCACCCCAGAGAGCCCACAGGACTGAAGAGACTGGCAGCCAAAGACAAATCTCTTCCCTTATAGATGCACAAATGAGAAGTTCATGTGAGATCTTATTTGCCCAGGCAAAGCTGCCACTCCAGTCAAAGGCTGACGACCTGGGCCTTTTTTAAGTCCACATCACCCCTCACCCAGGATGAATCCCCCCCCACAGGCCAAACCCTGCTCCTTTTCATTTCTCTTAAGGGCAGAAGGCTTGTCCCTAAATTCCATTGTGGTGGAATGATTAACTGCATTTCTGGGAGTTGCTTTGAAAAATTGTATATGTATTGTAACTGTAAAAATTGTAAATGCATTGTAACTGAACCCTAATCCCATGCATGTTTGCAAAAGAACATGGAACTCAACCCCAAAACACTCATGATGAAAGGATGGGCTCCTTACAACATCATTTCTGTGCTGTTGTATCAAATTGTAAAAGTAGAGAATTTAAATTTTGAAACCAGATTCATATGGCTAGCTTAAAATTACATTAGTACAAAACATTTGTATTTTAACAAGTGTGGCAGGGTGGGGGATTTCTTTCTGAACATAAGCTTTTGAAGTGAAGTGATCATGCAGAAATCCTAACTTTCATTTCACAAAGTTTTTGGTTCTTCAATCTGCTCTTGGAATGGAGCCTAAAAATACAACCAAATATAGTTAAAATGCCTCAGAAACTAGAATGGCAGGAAAAAAAACATGCAAACTTTTATTTTAAAACTCTTTTTTCCCCCTTCCTCCTGACTTTGACGCTGTTTTGGGGCCCAGAGGATGAACCTACTGACCCTGAGTATGATGAGCTCTGCCATCTCCGTGGGACTTTTCCATCTGCACTGCATTTTGAGAGCTATGCTTGTTTGAGGGGAATGCCGACTGCAGGCAGCAAATCCCATCTTGCTCCAGAGAAGTCAACAGAGAGTTCTCCCTGACTTCAGTCAATGCTGGATAGCATCCAAAGAGAGTGAAGGCAGCAGGGAATATACTTGTTATCATTATTCATGTTGGTTGTGTAAACAGTGCTCACTTGTGACTAAGAATATGTGATTTTTTTCCTATCATTTTAAGGGGAAAAAGACCAAGAAAATAATCATTACTGCACACTGCTCATTTTTTCCATTGCTCTGCATGTAAGAGCATGCATTGGTACAAACACAACTGATCTAGTTAAGTGTTTTAATACACCGGGGAGTAAATTGTTTGGGATGAAAGAAATTCATTATCCACAGTTTGCAGGGCTGAAAGTCTGGCTGTTTTAATGTTACTGCCGAGTAAAAAATTTAAAAGTGCATGCTGTGGTAAGCTGAATATGTCTTCAGATTCTAGTCTAGTACAGTAAGCATATTAATTAGATTACTGTTCATTCTTTCAGTAGTGCTGAATCCCCCAACATGGCTAGTAGGATAACTAAAGGTAATCAGCCAAAGAACAGATAATTTTCCCTAGATTATTTTTCCATTAATTTAATTCACAATGGGAAAAACTCATGGTTTCCTCCTAGGATAGGGATAGCCAAAGCATAAGTGGTAAAGACAGAATATCTCAAGAGGTCACAGATGAACCCAAGAGCTGATGTATTTGCACAGGAGGCAGGGAGTGTCTCAGGCTGTGGACTGCAGCAGTGTGTGTGCTCCCACTCCAGGCCATGCAGGTTAGACCCTCTCCTCCCCCTGCAAACAGAGGGCTCCTGTACACAGCAAACACAGCCAGGCCTTACACAGACCTTTAGTGTTTGGATAAGAGATTCTGTGATAAAACTAAAGGACCTCCTTAACTAGGCTTTCACATCAGCTTTTTTCTACAGGACCTTTATTTTTGTCCACACTACCCTCCAACTTGTGCAGGATAAAGGAGAGAGAGATATATTTATTTACTTACTTCTTTGTTTGATTTCACCCCTACTTTGGCAAAGCTTCACAATTCAAAAACCTCAACTTGCAATATCTGAAGCAATTCCTCTTCATTAATACCATGGGAGTAACATCTCAGGAAATTAAATGTTTCCCACTTGGGCTTTCAAATGCGGCTGCTGCCAGATCCCTTTTGAGCCCTGAGGTCAAGACATGGAAGAGAAATAATTTCCAGTTCATTTAAAAGCTTTGTGGGGTGGGATGGTTAACCCCCCCATGGTTAACCCATGGTTAAGCATACAGCTCTTTTTATAAAGTTAGGTTTGCAAGTGCTCAGTTAGTTGGCTTCAAAAGAAATTAACTTCTAAGTTTTTTGTGGTTTTTTTTTTTTTTTTTTTTTAATAATTCCAGTCTGTCTTTTAGAAAAGACTGCTGGATTATATGGTTGTAAAGCTATGGCATTGCTGTGCACAGCTTGCACTAGAGATGAGATAGAACTGTAGAATTCCTGTATAAGGTTTTTGACTGCTTGGAAAAATTGTATCCCTGTCAATAAGGCCCCAACATAAGAGCTCTCTCCAGGTTTCTGCCTTGCCTTCTGCCAAAATTTGCCACCCCTGCAGCAGAGGTGGTTAGGAACCCATTCCTGCGCTGCAGTGCTGGGGCTGAGACAGGAGGGAGGGGGAGGTCAGGAGCTCTCCCAGTGCTGATTGCAGCTGACAGCAGCAGCCCTGAGGGGCCCACAGTGGCTGTGAGGAGTGGGAGAAGCCTCAAGGGAACTGAGCCAGGAGCAGGACCCCATTGCAAGGCAGGGCTGGCTGCTCAACCAACACAGTCACCACTCCCAGCTGCCAGCATCAGTTCTGCACTGGAGGGAACTGCTCTCAGAGCTGAGAGGGTCTGCCGGCACCTCAGCTGGCCCAGTTTGCTGGCTGCTGTGTAACACAAACTGCAGATGAAGATAAATTAGCGGCATCACATCCACGGAAGTACCCACAGCACCAGCCCACCTTTCTCTCCTTCCCAGGATGTCATCCTGCCTCGCTCCCCAGGCTCACCCAGGAACAAAACTAAAATTAAGCACCTTACAGACATTCCCAGGCAGGCCCTGCAATTTTCTGTTCAGGAAAACCCTGCATTTCATAATTAACTCGGTGATGCTGCCCGAGCTCAGCATGTCCTTGAGTTAAGCCCTTTGCTGCAACACAGCAGAGCTCAGGTGGGTTTGTTACCCCTGCAGCTAAAGGCACCTTGGCAGAGATGCTGCAGGGACCTGAGGTCACTATGTATTGGTGGCACTTCCCTCTGCAGCTCTAGAGTTACTGCCTGGCCCTGTGCTGGGCTGCACATTCACATGGAGGGGTTCACACCTTGTGACTGGGACCAAGGGGTGGACAAAGAGTGTGTCTCACATCAGTATTTGAGCCTCACATCTCTTTCCCTCCCTTTCCAACTGAAGGGGCTGTTTTGCACTTGCACAGAAAATGATAAAACCGATGAAGTGAAAAGCCATTAATTTGGATGTATCTTGTCTCAGTTTTGGGTACCTACACAGGGGTGCTGGGCTGTGACTGATACTCATGGCCAGGAGCTGGCACCTTTCCAACAAGCATCAGTGGAAAAGTGGTGCCTCACAAACCCTATCTGGGAAAACAGGCGAGCAACCCCAAATTTAGAAACAAAAAGTAGGGGCACACAAAGCTAGTGGTGATGGTAAAACTGAAGGAGACTATGTCTGCTAAGGGCTGCACTGGTGGTAAGCCTAGGGCTTACAGAGATGAAAATTTTTGTCATTGTCTGTTTCACTAACCCTAGTTTGGGGAGGTCCTTGGTTAAAATCAAGTGGAAAGCCTAAAAACAAACAGGTGTAGAAGTGCTTCACATATGTGCCTCAGACAGACTTTTTTCTTTTAGACCCTTCCTGAGAAACTGGGTTTGGACAAGCAGGGGTAGAGGAAGAAGGGTGTCCTTTCATGCACTCATGCAGTATGTTCTCTAAGCTCTGCTCTTCTGTCTGCTTCCCTGAGTGTACTCAGAAGTGCAGAAACCTCAGTAATTTTGGTGTCCTGACCTGATACCACTGCCAGTTTTATCTCCAACCCCTTGCTCCAAAGGCTTTGGCATTTGCTATTGCCAAAGGATCGCTGTGCTGTCCTCTTCCCCTGGTCTGTCCAGCTGGACAGAAGTCTGAAGAATTTGTTCCTTCATGAAGAAAACAATAAGGATTTGAAAAAGCAGTGCCTGTTTGCTCTGTTAGTGCCAGCACTGCCCCAGGGTGATGCCATTTCACACAGGAGAGCTGTGTGAAAGTGCGGCCCTGCTTCAGCCTGGAGCTGCAGCCCTGCCCCTTATCAGGTATTGACTACCTATGAGGACAATAGCACAAGGAATTTTGTTTGCTGAGGTAATGTCAGACTTTATTACAGAGCAACTGTACCATACCAAACATGTTTAATAATTAAGCAATGAGATATGACAAGAGGCAAATTCCAGCACAATTTTTACGTGTCTTGGATTGTATGATAAGGCTGGAGGCCAAGGAATTTTAAACAGATGCTCAAACTATTTTGCATTTGAATCACCTATTCTGTCTTACTTTTCCACACTCCTTAGCACAATGGTGCTATTCTGTCATAAATATTGTAAGCATTAAATTTCTTATGGTCTGAGACCTTGGAATCTATTCTCCAAGTGATATATGTGTATCGCTGGCATGCAGAACATGGAATGCACCCCTTTGTCCATTATTAAGTCTGGAATTGATTTTCAGACCACAGTTAACAGGTCTGAAAAATAGGTTTGCTGATGGAATTGCTGACAGATTAACTACGTCAATGCAAGGGAAGATCAGCTCAGTGTCATGGTTGCTAACTCTCAAATATTTTTCCTTATGCCTCAAAAAAGAAGACAAGAACTTGAGATTTTGAGACAATGATTGTTCTATGTGCAAATTTGATAGGAGTTTTGTTTACTTTACACTTGTCTCTCTACTTTAGAACTTGAACACATAATTAAGAAACGCAATAATTTCCACAGGAGCACCACTACTAATGCAGCATCAATTCTGAAACTTTAATCCTATAAAATCAGGTGAAGACAGACTGAAGAGTCTCACAATAAATTTAAAACACGCTCTTTGTGGTGTGTTTTACAAGGACTTTCTTTATGCAGAGAACATAATACTGGGTAGTGTGACATACTGTACAGCAAATATTTGGTTTTGAGATAAGCATGGGGGCTTGAAATGTCTAATGAGCTAATTTAAATAAATAAGGCTGAGCTGGAATTCAGGGCCAGGATGTGTATGGCAGTGATGGGGAAGCTGTCCAGCTGCTTTGCCACTTCTCTGAAGACCAAACTTCTGGTGGGCAAGATACTGTAGCTTCAGGCTGCTCACCCCTCCCCACCTCTGCTTTGGGTAATCCATACCTGCTGGAATAATATAAGCCATTCCTGGCATTAATAGATTTATTAATATTTAAGACAGTGTGTACTTCATCAGGACAATTAAAAGTAGAATCATGCACTTTAGAATGGCTGGAATATCTTGTTCAGAGGAAAAAGTGCAAACTTAAAAACTAAATGTTGAACATTCTGTTATGTAGTCACATGTGTCTGTAATGTTCATTAGAGACACCAAAACATAATTGTGATTCCTGCCCTCAAAATCTTCCGCTTCAGCAGAAACCTGAAGTTTGGGGTGCACTGGAAACCCATAGGAGGTAACCTTATCTCAAGGCAGAAGGCCATCATGCAAAGACGAACTATGGCCATGTGGGAGGGTGGGTGGACACAGACCAAGTTGGATGGTCACTGAGTGCCACCTCAGTGCTACTTTTAAACTCAGCATAGATGAAGATCTGATTACAATACAGAAGGGCAAGGGTGAGGAAAGAAGGCATGAATTAAGATATGATCATCTGACAGTGTGGTTAGGTGTTTGCACATCTTCCTGTGTGCTCAGACAGCTGTTTGTGTATAACATCTGGAGTTGGGAGGAGGAGTACAGCTGGGACACGGGCCTTTCCTGATTCCTGCAGATAATCAGCTTTTGCACTGAGGAGCTACACTTTGCTAAAATCTTCCTCAAATCCAATTTTAAACAGACTGTAAGATCATACTGTAACACTGGCTAGCCAGGACAGCACATAACTCAAGGTATGATGTGTACCTTGCAATGCATTTCACTGGGATAGTGAAGAAAGAAGTCAGTTATATTAAAAACAACTACAGCCATGTCTTTCTATGTGGCTATTCTTTATATTATATTTAGATATCTAGACTTTTATAATTTTCTTGAATAAGTAAGGGCTGTTTCACAGGAGCTTCAGGAAAATGGCTGCATTTTAATACAGTCTAATTGACTTTTATGGTTATCTCTGAGGATTCCTGGTCATAAAAGCTAATTAAATTATACTGATCTACATATTCAAGAACCATTCTATTTCTTAACCTTGAAAGAAAAAAAAAGAAAGCAAACCAAACTGGAGGCTTATACTCATGATTAGAACATGTCAGTTTGATTTGTTCACTATTACAGGATATATTTCACTTTCTTGAACAAGTAACTGTCCTTATGAGTTTGAAGAATGTTGGTTAAGTGATTTCAGATCTCTCATTTTGCAAATGCAGAAAGATCTGTATGCTCAATTTACAATTCTACATTCGTCTAATAATTCCCAAGAGAAAAGGTTAAAAAAAAATAAAGGCAAAAGGAAATAATCTGAACCTGCATGATAGGGTCTTTATAAAGTAAACTTTTGCATTTTCTTCATTATCTTAATTATCTTTTTTTTAGGTGTCCATTTTTTATTTTTACCTTTTAGTTCCATGTACCTCATAAGAGATCCTGACTTATTTGTATTAACTGCTAAACGGTCACAAATTGCTATTTTTTTATCTGAACTTCCATTATTTTTCTGCATTTATTACCTGCACATTGCCATATTTCCAAGATATTTAAGTACCAAACAAACCAGATGAGTGCTAAGATTTTATGAAGCAGGCAATATTTCTCAAAGTCTTTGTAGAAGTTTAAAACTATCTTTCAGCACCTAAATACCTTTCAAAACACGGCCTAAGGCAATAAGAAAAATTCTCCCTTAGAATTATGGCCATTTGCCCTGACAAAAATTGCAGAAACCAGTTCTTCTAGAGTTAGTAGCCACATATTTCAACCCTTTTATTTAGAGACCTTTTGACAAAATGCACCATACTGATGTCTGTCTAAATGCCTTAATCCAGCTAAAAGCAGCACAGTGCACACTAAACAATTTTCAAGAATTGCCCAGCAGCAGCTAAGACTCCAGCAGCTTCTATCCACCATGTCAGGAGACATGAAATGCTCTAGACACCAACAGTGAAGTGGCAACATCCTCATTTTGCTTCTCTGTTATGAATTGACTGAACAGCTCTGACCATCTCTTTCACCTTCTGCCAGTCTGTCACCCCTTCCCTCAACTTCTATGGCTCCAAGCATTCATCGGACTGCTGTTACTATCTTGTTTGTATCTGAGAATTGCCTGGCAATGGAAGGCACAAGCATTGTCATTTTTACCACTTCTCCTTTCTGCTGACCCACTCTTTTTGCTCAGCTCCAAACAGCTTTTTAAAACATTCCTAATATGATTTTTAAAATGTTCAATTACTAAACATAGAGTAGTAACAAGAAGACAGCAAGAAACCAATGCAGTTTGCACCAATAAGTATCAGCACCATCAAATCCCTCTGCGAAGACCCTCAGAGCTGTGGGAGTAATGAACATAAAAATCTAAAGATCTCTTCCAACTAGGAAAAAAGAAAAAGAGAGCCAATTTGTAAAAAAAAAGGAAAAAAACCACACCTTTTTCTACTATGTAATGCAAAAACTTACCAGTGTTTTGCAAAGCACCATGAACTTCAAAAGAAAAGAATGTGAACAAAAGGACGTAAGGCTTCTGCTGGTTTGCTAATTTAAACGAAATGTGAAAGGAAACAATGAGGGACCAGACTAAAGATGAGTCTCTGCCCGTGTTTCATACTGTTTAAGACCTTACTGAGCAACAGGTGCCACTTCTTTAACAGGAGTTGTGAACCAGCTATTAGCCATGTTAGGATGAAGAACTGGGGGTCTGTGCTTCTTCAGAGAGGACAGACCAAAGCAAGGACATCGTAAGACATAGAATAAAGACTCCCAATGAAACATGCACCCTTCATAATCTTGTCAGCATGCACATACAGCACCACAATGGCACCACAGCCACCTGCTCTGCATTGCTTTTTCTACTCTGAATTACATAAAATTAAGGATTCTGAGCATTGTCTGAGATACTACTGACAAAAGCAGACATTGCCAGATGCAAGAGGTCCCTGTTTACAGAGATCCTACCCAGCAATGCTTCCCTGAGCACAGCTGCAATCCAGCTGGGGAGTTGCGGTCCCATGCTCCTGCCAGGGCTTCCCCAGGATGCTGCTGAGCCAGCACCTCCCTGGGGGCCAGGGCCTGCAGGGTCTCACCAGGGGGACAGGCAGGGCAGGACTTCACCCCAGGCAGGGAGCAGGGCAGCCAGGGGCAGCTGGGTTCCACCCAGAACCCAGATCACTGGATGGTGGAGAGGCAGGTCCAAGGGCAAGCCAGTCTAGAGGTCCTTGAGGGTCAAGAGGGTCCATGACTGAGCATAGCTGTAGGTCAGCAGCACAGCTCAGATGGAAGTATAAAAAGCACGGGCTAAAATGGGGCCCATGGGCAGAGGTCTGGTCCCTGGAAAGGCAGGGCAGGGACAGTAAGTGCACCCACAATGCTTATCAGTCAGGAAACCTTGCTTACTCTGCTCTCCTTAAGGATCTGGGGCTTTTCCTGTGGTCTTCATGCCTTTCCTGTCTTTCCAGGATTTCAGTAATCTTTCTTGCTGAAGTCCTTGTAGGCACACAGATGCACAACAGAGGTTATCTCCTGCACTGTCCTCTTGCATCAGCACATCCTTGGGCATTCCCACTCCAGCTCCACTGTGACTTCAGTAGGGGTGGAGGTCCCTTCCTTTCCAGGTGAGCTGGTGGCTTTTTTTAGGTTTATGATGGAGCGAAAGCAGCTAATTATGCTCACAAAGTTTAACCCAATCCAGAAAAATATTAGCAGGGGTCAAACAGTCTCAGGTACATATGTCTTAGCTGTATTTACCTAACAGCAAGCCCTTCAGGTTCTAATAAACAGTAGTATTTCAAGGGTCAGGTTTCAGTAGTGAATTTGTGCACATTAAAAAAAAGTGTATCAGCTCCGCAAGAAGTCTGGTAATCCAGAATTGTTTTTACCTGGGAAATATGACCCCCAGGTTTGTCCTCAGCAGGGCTGAGCTGCAGGTGCTGCTGACAGTTGTGCTCTGTGCCTCTCCAGCGAATCCGAGTTCTGATCAGGCAGGTCAATAAATATGGCTGATAGATTTCAATTGACTCGTTTCACAGACCCATTATGTCCGTGTTCATAGACAGATCGCTAGGGAAGAGATTCACAGCTTTTCTTATTGAAAATGGCTTGCCACCACTTTGCCATAATTCAGAAGGAAACTGCTCCAGCTGGACCTTTCTCTTTTTAGCAAAGCTGCTCATCTGTGTCTGTTTGATCTAAGGACAGTTATCTTGCATTAGCATGCAGGATCTGATAAACAAGGGTGCATAATAAGATTAGAGCCTGTGGTGTTGACAGTAACATGGTCCATCCACAAAAACCTGCACAGTGCTTAGTAAGGACCCAGAGGCCATTCCCCACTGATCGTATTCTGCTTCTAATCTCCCACCCACCCTCACCCACAATACTGCTTCACTGTTATGTCCTTCCCACAAGGCACCACAGTTTCTGTAACAATTGATTTTTGTGACTCAAATGCATTTCTAAATGCAAAACTGGTTTGCAAAAGAACTGCTGAGACAATGGCAGTCACTGTTTTGGATTCCTCTACAGATATCTTCTAATGCACCCCTGAGAAGAAGGGGAAGTGTGCCCTTCTAGCACAAGGTCTGTAATGTAACTAGAAAATTTTGCGATCTTCTAGGAAAATTGAAGTTTTTACAAGTTGTCAATTGTCTGATTGTACAATGTCTGAGTGACATGAGAGCACAAGCTTTTAAAAACAACTCATATTTGGAAACCTCCCTTCCTATTGGAATTGGGGTATATTGGTCACTTAAATAGGCTTTAGGAACATAAATGTCCTTTAGGGTCTAGTCCTTAGATGCTTCTTGTCAGATAATGGCCTGCACACAGGGATGAATGACATGGGTTTGACACTAAATTCATTAATCCTCAAACTAGGTATGAAAGTGATGGGGAGACTTCTGTGCAGGACAGACAAGCCTCCTGCATCATCCGGGTGTTACAAGTATATCAACCATGGTTCATCTCTCAGGACCTCAGTAGCCCTTATTAAAACTCTGGTGCTGATCATAAGGATGTTTCTATGGGGAGATCTAAATCCAGAGAAAAAGTAATTTAATATATTGACCACTACCACAGCTGATCTGTAGTGTGCCAGAGAGACAAATGTTCATACCAGGAATGACAGTCTTTGTACCAGACCTTCTTTAAGCAGCACATGAGAAAGCAGCTCTGTCTCTCAAAAACCTACAGTTTAAAGGTAGGAAAAGACGCAGCAGGTAGGCAGAAGAGAAGACAAGAGAAGAAGTTTAAGGAAGTGAAAAACCAAATATTTGTCAGTCTAGTAGGTCTCATGCAAAATTAGGCAGATAACATGGAAAAGGTAGAGTTTTAAAGGAGAACTGAAGAGACATTAAGAGGCAGCTATGCAGATGTTTTGGGGAGAGCTTCTCTTGAGTGCTTGGGACAGCATGAGACAGAGCATGCAGGTATGTGTTAGAAGAGCCAGCAGGAGGCCATGGGTATTGGTACAGTCAAAGACACAAATGGGCTTCTCAGTTCTGAAGGAGGTGGTAGGATAAGCCGTGGTTCTCCCTGACCCCCAGCCAGGCACAGAGGGAAGGTACCAACAGAGACACTCCCTTAGAGCATTACAAACACTGTCTGTTAACAACGAAAAAGCCCCCCTTAGTTTTGACCTGCTGTGAGCCAAAAATAGCTGTAAAACTGAAATGGAAACAGATGGACAAATAACTGCTGAGGAAAAGGACTCCATAAAAGCAATATAAACACAGTGTCTTCCAATGTTTCTAAACCAGTTTTTTCTCTCCTTACAATTCAATAAGAAGGTACTGGATGTACCCTCTGATGTTTGTAAAGATTTAGCTACAACTTGAGAATTTTATTCCCCCATTTATCCTTTTGTTATTTGTTGGTACTTAATTTCACAGATCTTCCTTACCACACTGGATTTTCTAACATTCAACAACCACTTCTTGCTTCAGCTGCACTTCTTTTATATCAGTGTAACCACCTTTGCATGGTCCCTTGGTGTTTGTTCTCTGCTTTGTTTGGATTAAAAAAGAAGGACTTGCTCTTGCAATCCTACCAATTGCTACTTGAATATTTACCAGTACCTACTTGTAAATTCCTGAAAGTTTTAGTGAGTTTTGCATAATTGTTCTGATTATTATCTCTATTGTCCTTTATAAGGGAAAACTTGTGTCAGAGTCATCACTATTCCACATTCTTCCAGCTCCAGAAACAACCCTGAAGTCAGGCCAGATAGATGCCTAGATTTGACCCTGTTAGTCTGCTTATCCATGTGTTTGCCAGATGTCCAGGTTAAAGCATAGTCCAGATCATTGAAAGTGCAAGTAGGAGGGAACTAGAGTTGCAAGGAAGAGACAACCTTACTGTGTCACACTAGGGACACCACAATCAGTACGTGTTTTCAACCGTCTTGCAGAAACAGAGGTAATCTTCTCCCTGACACCAAAAAGGTCTGTGTTTGCTCTGAGGAGCTGCTGTGCAGGGCTGATGCATTGGCAGGATGCTGTCCTGAAAATATTCTCTTAAAGTTCAAGCACAGATGGATCAAAAAAAAATTGACAGCTGTCCTGACTACAGCATTACCATCCACACAAAGATTGTCAGCACTTTTTTTCTCTTAATTCTCTTTGTTATAGTCACCTTACAGGGCTATTGGACCGTACAAGCAAAAAAAAAATAATCCCATATCATCGTTTAAACTTGTTTCTTCATGACTCTTTTGGACTAAATGATCTCTACCATCTGTGCAGTGCAGGAATATTTTTAGCAATCGTAAACTGTAGTGATGGGCCAGAAACATGCAGTGTAGTATGTTTCAGTCAGAATCTGAATTTGCGCTATTTGGGTCAACCACATGCAATGTGAGAATTTGTAATGTCACCAATATCAACAATGTGTTTGTCCTCTGCTAAAAATCATATTATGTAGATTTTAAAGTACCACAGTTCCTTTTTAAAAAAATTTCCTGATCCATAATTGTGCTGACGTGGCCATCAGGAGGCAAGGGCAGTGTGGTAGGTCAGGAGGCTGGCTGCCACGAGCTCTGTCCCATTAGTTCACCATTAGTGGGCTGTATGAATTCTCTGGCAAGTGTACATACAAAGGCTCAAAAAGGAAGCCCACTCTCATCATTCTGTGTCTAAGTACTGATATTTAACTAACATTGCTTCAACTACAGGAGACATTTCAAAGGGTAGTATTTAAAAATGGCTTAGTCACTTCATGGTGGTTTGACCTATTGACTATATTTTAATGTATAACCTACAAATATGCAAGAGGAGAAAACACATGAGTCAAAAGTAGGTGGTGGCAAGATCCTTCACCATATTTCAGTCCCTTTATGAAGTGTTGACAACACTTCAAATAAAAAAAATCCACAGAACTGGCAGCAGCAAATACTCCTTTGGGTAAAGCACTGCTGAAGACAGTAGTAAAACCTGGACACTTGTGCCAATACTGTCCTAAAAGAATGCTAGGAAGGGTTCTGGTGGGGAGATGAAAAGCAAGCGTGGCTCTCGGTTGTGTTTAAGCTTCAGTACCTTTGAAAATCCAGTACATGCCACTGAAGGTTTGCAAAAAGGTGAGTGCCCCCAGGCTTATGGCATTTATATCATATTTCCTGGAGATTCAGCACTGTATTTTATCCCAAATTTTCAAAACAACTGCCATACAATACTGACAAACAGATGAATTATTAATTTCAAAGAATAAAGAAAACTATCCAGGTGGTATTGAAAGGAGACTGAGAGTCAGGAGGGCTGGGCTATGTCCTGGTTCTGTCTTTAAATGGCTGTTTAATTGTATAATTCTCTTAGCATACATGCACATTTAAATTATAGTGCTCTGCTGATGAAGCTTATATAATTTCTAAGAATGTAATTTTGAGACCTGGATGACAGGAGCTCTGAGCATGCATTGCATTATTACTGGCTCATGTGGTCTGAGGATATATTGACTGAAATATTAAGTAATAATCTGATTGATTCTGCTTATGACTTGTTGAACTGAGACATTACCCAAAGATGTCTTTGCTGATTTGATAAGAAGCCTTGGAGAAGGTCCTAGGTCTTTCTTTTCTTCCAAACATCTTTAAAAGACAGATGTTTATACTTAGGGATTTACCAAACAAGTCACCATTCTGCTGCCTATGAGTCAAAGATCAGATCTTTTGCTAGGCTCTTCTAAGAGCTTGTTCAAGCATTGTCCCTTCAGTTGTGTTCTCACCATCTCTGTCCCTCTGTTGGCAGGACGGAAGAGAGTCATCATTACTTCCATTTCTAAAACATATTTCACTTCCAGAAGTGTTATCCAGTAGGCTGTCAGAGACTATCTGGGCCTTTCTTACAGATGATAATCTTCTGAATTTTTTATAGAAGCCCTTATTTTTAAAGTTCTCTTTTATGCCCTCCAGTGGGGTGCAGCCTTACACACAACATTTGTTTAATAGAGTGAAAGGCCCTTTGTACCACTTGTAGTATTCCTTCTGACTTCAGCAGTAATTTTGCTGCAAACTAAAATCAAAATTTGCCCTGCATTTAGCAGGGCCTTGTCTTAGCTGCTAGTAGAGGCACCATTTTTCAAACAAATATTTACATTTGTGTTTTATTTGTGGTTGATCCTATGGGAAAAAATTAAGTGTCTTCTTTTCCCAGTTAAATCTGAATGATTGGGGTTAAGAGTTCATTCTGTGATTTTTACTTACTTTGCTATATTTTTATTGCCGAATTTGCTATGTTGGAGAATCATGTGTATCAGAAACAGTCAGCAGGCAACTTAATTAGGCAGGAGTACACATTTCTGAATGTCGCATGGATGGTCCAGAAGCATGCACAGACAGCTTCAGAAGAAAGTCACCAGCATCAGAAAATGTTCCTCTAAACAACTGGGAACTTTAGGGACAGATAAAAGAGGTTTCTATTTAAAAATAACCTCCTAGCTAATCATTCTACCCATATGTTGAAAAGCTGCTGCTTTGTAATTTCCTTATGTTTGTTTAGTCTATATGGTACTACATGCAATGGGTAGATAGACTGTGGGTTGTTTTTCTGACTTCAAAACTCTGAAGTTTCACCTAGAATTTAAAAAGAAAATATTAAAGTTACTGTAAATGGGCTGTTCTACTGATTTTGAACAGCACAATCTTCACACTTCTGATTCCAAGTAAGATGATTAGACCAGACACTCTCGATGTTGTGAGTTTATCGATGCTCACAGGAATCCCATGAAGGCAGAAAACCAAAGTGCATAATCCATTTATATAAAGTTACTAAAAAGAAAGTGCAGTTCAGGGAACACAGACAATCTAGGCTCCTCAACCACAGAATTCATGACAAAATCCTGCTGAGGCAGCAGGAAAGTCCTGTGCAAAGAAGTCTAGCAGGTATCAGCCTTACCTTTGTGCCTTCCGCACATCACCTCTGTTTTCCCAGCTGCAGATGCTTTTCCCTTCCTGACACTTTTGTACTGAGCTATTAATATTTGTTGATACATTCTCCATTTGAAAGTGTAACATTTTGTAGTTTCATGTATTTATAGAATTCCTTACTCTTGCTACAAGAAATGCATTTGTAAATGGATATTCCATTGACTGCCTAAGCAATCAGAGCTTTAATTTTGCTTTCAGTGAAGTTTCATTTTTCCACAGATACAAGAACAGATCTGTATTCATGACTGCTTTTATAATTAAACCAAAACAGGAATAGCTGCCATTAATGTAATGCAGTTTTCCAAATCAATATTGTGGCCTCTTCCTCCCTTATCTGCTGAAATATAATTTCAGAAATGCAGAACACATGACTGTTCATGGGGAGGGGGGCACAGAGTTCCTAATGTTCCCTCACTGTTTGGAAGAAGTAACATCTAAGTTGGTGGGCCTTAAAGAAGAGAGGCTGAAGGGAGCTGGTAGAGTTAAGCAGTTTTATAAAGCAAAGGATATCAGCTTAAGCCACAGTACTACTGCCTGTACTAGTTCCATGCAGGGGGAAGGTATTATCAACCTCCTCCTTGCTTCCTCGTTGGTTATTTTTGGCTCCAGATGAGTCCTTCATTCCTCTTTACCAAGAATGCTAGATTTCCATCACCATCACAAGAAGAACAACGGCAGCAAAACAATGTGCATGTCTGGAAATGTTCCGAAGAATGAAGCTCAAAGATAGAAATTGTTATGCTATTTTAACAGAATAAAGAGGGTTTCCAATCTAGCAACTGAGTTTATGTCATAAAATGTTATAGTAGCAAAGACATTCTCTGCAAATACATTTTCCAAGTTTTCCCAAAGTCAGCTCATACTACATATATTTCATCTTGTCATTAGGATATCTTGCAAAGTTCAAGAAGTAATATGAATGTTTCTGAAACAGTGAAAAGTACAGTGTTAGAGAAACACATAGGGGCCTATATTCCATCAGAGCACCAAATTCTACCAAACACTAAAGCTGCATCGACTTCACCTATTTCTTGGTTGTTGGGGTATTTTTAAAAGAGAAAAAAATAAGATAAAACAAAAAGTTAATAAAATATTTCAATCAAAATTTTCAGAAAATATTTTCAATGATCAGGGCATGTTTTTTCCCACAAGAATAAATCTTCCAAATCCTGTGGAAATCATACCATGCATCTGGACTTCTGGACATTTTCAGCATCCTCTAATCCAAAAATCTCATGCATAAGTAGGATTCTTCTGAACACTCATGTCTGCTTTGAGAATGTTTTCACCTTAATTAGTGACCTAAGATTTCTGCATAGCCAATCCCAATGGGAGAAGAAAAAAAATTCTAAAAAATTTTCTTCTAAAAAAAAATTTGTAATTTTATCCCAACCCAGACATCTAAAACAGAGATACATCAAGCCCTGTTAAAGTGCCTGTCTATCTGCTGATATGACAGATAGCCTAAGGTGTCTAGTTCAGACATAGATCTTTGTATTGTAGATGACTCAAGCTGGGTGGGATGTATTCTGCCCCATATGTCTTTTTGATTCTATAGGGTCTCTTGGAAGCAGACTAGGCAGTAGACAGTAAAAATACTGAGACATTTTTGTTCCATATATCAGAAAGTTTGGTATTCCCCCAGCAGGTCTACTCACCATATGTCTTTACATTTGTTCTGTATCACAAAATTGACTTCTTGTTGCTTGGTTAAATACAACATTTTTGAGAAACTGACATATGGTGGTACAACACCACTCTTCAGAGCTGGGATTCTATGGAGAGCAATGGGGACTTCTGTTTAAAAACTGGTGTTAAAAGCTGTCCTCAAAAAATCTCTGCTAAATGGGGAAAAGAAGGGTTTTTTATCAAAAACACCTCTTCTTAAAATATTGGCAAATTACTTAACTACTATGAGTTATTTGTATCAGAAAATGCTTATAGCAGCTGTTGCATATGGCACTGAAGTGGATTTGATTCTGTGCATCCAAATGCTTGAAAATTCTTTACACATAGACAGATGTTTAAGATGCAAATGTGTTAGAGCTGAACCTGTCAGATCTAAAAAAAAAAAATCTTGTTTGCTTGCTGTTTTCTCCCTCTTTCAAGTAACATTCATTTCATTATTATTTTTATGTTCCAGGGTAAGGAGTAAAATAATGTAATGGCAACCAGCTGTCTCACTGGCAGCGCTCTCCCTGCCCCCTGAGGCTTCGATACAGTCAGTAGGTGTCCCACACTGTGAGAGACAGCAGAAGAGAGATCTGGGGAGGGCACATTTGCACAGCTCCAAAAGGCTGAGATTATCTTATAAAAGCTTTCTGGTTGTCACCGTTTCACTCTGGACTAAGTAACACAGGTCAAACCGTACCACGTCCAGGGGCATTGTGGTAAGAATCAACAAATTTTCTTGCTCCTCTGGCATAATATTCACTACATCCAAATACTTCAGATAACTAGTGTCATCTTCAGAGCCCTCCACCCCACTGCCTAGCCACCCTATGTCTGAGCTGAGGAGGTCTCAGCTGCAGGATTCTCCCTCTGCACCGATCACACCAGACCCTGGGTTCAGAGTATCTGATCTCATTTCACACAAGCTCCCGAAGCTCTGCTGGCATGCCAGCATTGCTGCTGAATCACCAATGTGCCTTAGTCAGCCTGCTTAAAATGGCACAGCTCTGAATTGTCTGACTGCCTCCTCCAAGCTGCATCTGACTTTGTGCTGGCAACCCTCACTTGTTTCTAGCTGCTGGCTGGTCCTCTTCGCTTGTTTCTAGCTACTGGCATCATCTCTGAATTGGCATCCCCAGGCTCCTTCAGACATCTGGCCTTCCAAAGGCCGTGCCCCTTCCTCTGATGAGGTACCAGGGCTCTCCGGCACTTGCACTATCAGGCACCCTTCAGGGCAAGGGCTTACTACGTGTTAGGCACTGACCTCTCCCTGTACCACATCATGTACATTTACAACACTATCAATTATTTAAAATAGCGCTGCCTTCAGTTCAGCCACATGCTGAGTTAAGCTCCATAGCCTTTGGGTAGTTCGCGACAAATTTATTTCTCCTCCTCAATGTTCACAAATCTCTTGTTGCTCTGTAGCACTTGTTACTATTTTCTAAGGGAGATTATATGGTGTATTATCACTTGAGAGAAGTGTTTTTGGGGAGTTAATGTAAGCTTTCTTCATAAAAATCCAGCTACACCTTCACAGCAATGGAAGCCCAGACCTTACTCCCAGAGGGGCCTTGACTTCATTAGCACTTTCATTTAGTTCAGACAAGTAATTATTAATATCAACATCCAATTCTAGCAAGTCTAGCTGGATGTGCCACAAGGTGACAAGATGTAATAAACATAAAACAAGATAGAAGGGAAAATTTTCCTTTCGCTTAACAAGGGAGACAAGGCAGCAACAGCAGCAAATGGCAATGCATGAGTAGCTGCTTTTTTTTTTTTTAATGTAATTGTATTCCCATACACTAAGATATTTTAAAATGCTTTTCCTCTTGAAGTGTTTGGGACAATTTTAATTATTTACTCCGGTTAATTAAGAAATTAAGTTTTGCCTCCTGAAATATAAATACCAGGATGTTATATGACAAAAATCTATTTTTATTTAGCTCAGAAATACCCAGAGAAATACCCTTTCTCCCTAAGGTCTGCCAGAAGCCAGGGAAATCTGTTGGTGAACTATCAATTACCCCTTTCTACACATGGTAAACAATGAACTTGGCTAATCATGCCATATATCACATTCAAGGTCACCAAGAGCTTCACCATCAGCCTGGGGAGGTGACTTCAAGTAAAGACTCACTGCCAGCCTCTAGAGTTACTGCTTCCTCACAAATTCCTCACACTTTAGTAGCTTTCTATACATCCTCCCATCCATCACATCCCTTGGAGGAGGCATCACAACAACAGGAGCACAGTTTTTGCCAGTGCTGCTCTGAGGAGTACCTACCTACCAGCACACACAGAGGATCCTATAGCACTGAGTGTAGGGAGATGGGGAAAACTCTCACTCCTACATTTTTTCCTAGGAACAAACCTTAAAATTCTGGAGGAGAAATTGCAAACTTTTACACCTTCATCCCAGGAATCTGACTCTGGGATGCTATGGTTAGAGGCCCAAAAGAAGAACTTAAACAAAAAACAGAGCAGACACTGCAAATTCTCAATGAGACAGAAATAACTCTGAAATTTTTTGCTTGTCCACAAAGCACATTAAAAAGCCACAGAAGCACAGACAAAATAAGGTCTCTAAAGGCAACACTATAAAACTACCCTTTTTCTGACCCATGGCTCAGATAGGAAGCCTGAGGCTAGAAGTGCATTCTGTTCTTCTCTCAGTTTTTACAAATTGTCATGGTGCATTTGCCATTTTTCGTATGGCTGATCAAAAAGATCCAGTAAAAACTGCCCATATATTTTAATTTTTAAAATTCTTTATTCACCAAAGCCAGTGTTTTACTCATAGTCCAGCAGCTCAGAAAGGGGAAGCAATAGAGAAAGAGAAGTATAAACTTATTATTTATTTACTGCTGGTCCTCCACTCATTCTCCAAATCTCTTTTACTTGCCTATCATGCATAGTCTGGCTTCTTACTGGCCTTTTAAAAGATGTACATTTCAACAAGGAATTTGAGCAAAGGGAACAGTGACCTTAGTGACACCTTAAGGCAATAGCTGCAATAATCTTCTCAGATGAGCAAAATATACATGCATATAACTTGATTTATATTCTACGGGATAACATACTGCTTTCAGAATGACCTCTTACGTGAGTAGCTGAGCATCCTCTAACATTCAAAGTGGTTTTGTGTTAAAAGCAGCATTCAAGGCAAATAGCATGACCTTGTAGAGGTGACAGGGCTACTGCTGTGGAACACATGCAATATCAACAGCCACCTGAGCAAACCAGCCCCATGTGGGTAAAGCTGCATGCCTAAGGCATTTGCTGGGTATAGCCTCATAGCTGCAGACAGCATGGAAGTTGGTTTATAACCTGTCTTTCCAACTGAGTTAATAAGCTTTTCCATTAATAAGATACTACAAACACTTTTGCCTTTGCTAGAAAATATGAGGTAAGAAAATAATGTTTCTCAGAGGCATAATGTGAGGTTAGCTGTGCACCAGGAGTGCTTTCCTCAAGCATAAACTCATTCTTTGTCCTGCTTAGGGGTCCATTAGGAAACAACTGGATTTCAGTGACTCTGAGAATGAGACAATCGTACCCCTCCTACCAAAATGTCATCTTCAAGACAGTTTCTATGTGCCCCGTTCCTCTTCAGGCAAAGTGATTTTACAGCATCCAGACTAGTGTTAACATAGTTAGCAAGTGAAGCAAAAAGTGATGGCATGGACAAGAGACTACTATGTGTGCCCAGGATACTTGTACTCCAGGTGCCAGCCTGTGCTGTCATATCTTTACCACTGCATGAAGTATATTAAAATTAACACAGGTAGCTCATAAGTATGCCATATCTGCCTTGAGCAAATATTTATAGTCTGTGTAGACATATCCAGTTCAAAAGCAAAAAAAAAAAAAAGTGGAACAAATGTCTATAAAGGCACTCTTTTGCTACTCTTTTTTCGCTTTTGCATATTAGCAAACTAAGCATCCTTTGTGGAAATTCTTATTATAGTCTTGCTTAGAATAGACTGGCAAGTGATAGGCTGAGTCATATTGGGTCCGATCTCCCTTATATGGCAGCAAAATAGGAGTCACTCTGTTTAAGTTCCCTGGCATAAAACTAGGTTAAGTGGGATCAGAATTAGGCTCACAAACTTGTACAAGGGTGTTATAGGTGCTGCTGTGATCCATGTATTTTGGAGTTAATCCCCATCTAATTCTTCACCATCAGAGTGACAATAACGGTTCTCAGAATTGAAGAGGAGCCCAAATCCACATGGAAGAGTGTACAACAAAATGGTCTATGGCCTGGGAAAAGGGTTTTGCTTTAATATAGGATGTATAAGACTCTCTCAAACACACAAGTGATATATGCAACCCATAATGGCAATGAGGCTAAAAGCTCAAGAAAGGGTTACAAGATAATCCCTGACGTAATTTTACTAATGCCTTACACTCTTTTTATTCTGACCCTCTAGGCTGTCATACAACTGTTAAAAACTACTGGGGGATTCCTTGTGATTTCTCTCTGAAGCTGGTTCATGAATCTTGTGATCTGACTGGCTTAAAAGGCCAGTTGTTTCCTGACATGTAAGCAACATTATAACAGTATTGAATAGCAAATCATCTCATCTTCATACAATTCCTGAGCATTTATAATTGCTTCATTGCTATGAGTTTTATTGGCAAAGACTGTACAAACTACTTTCCAGGGTGTATTCATTTCCAACCATTTTTATTGCAGTCCCTGCTGTTCTTCTTCATTATTTTTATCCTCTCTGGGCCGTACACCACTTTGCTGAATCCAACGTCTTTTCTTAAAAGCCAGTTTTCCTTGCTAAGTTGTTAATTTTTTTTTCCTGTTGGCTTTGATGTCTTTCTTCAGTTTCTCAGTGCATCCTCAGAACTCCAATTCATTTCAGGCTTTTATTTCTGTTGATGACTGCTCTTTAATTTACTACTGCATATGCCAGCAATTTACAACTGTCTGATTTCCTTAATTTGAATTTTTCACGCAATAATAAGTAAGACACTAAGTCGATGTATTGCTATCGACCTAAGGTGAAAAAAAAAAAGGTGGGGGGTGGGAAAGGGAGGATACAAACCAACATCTTCAGTTGTTTTATGATTCTAAGTCTTTGTGCCATTTTTGGTCTTCTAATCTAAAGGTAATGACAAAGATATGCAAATTAGAAACAACAACACTGGAGGAAAGTCCAGTGTATTTGAAAACATTAGTTGGTTTAGCAGTAAAGCTAATATGCTCATATTTTTCAAAATAGATTTTAAATTTCAAGCCAAAATGCTCAAGGCCATTTGAAACTCACTAACTCACTTTCAAGAATTGTTTGAATGTGAATCCCAGTCCAACAATACAGCACTTGCACAGGGCAACTGTGGGAGATCACAAAATGGGGAGAAAGCATAGTGGGGAAGGAGAAGAAAAGAGCAGAACATGAGGAAGGGAGGAAAAATTGCTTACAAAATTATCCCATGGCTTCTTAAGTGCCCCCAGAATACAGTGTACATCCCACCTTTCCCCTTTAGCTCACTACATGGAACAAAAGCACTCTGTGCTTTGTAGTTTTCCTTTAAGAGCTTGTTCCCCTGAACTTAAACTCCTTGTAAGGCTCTGACATACAGAATTGTTCTGCTCAAAGCACAAGGATCAGGCTTATCCTTAATGTTGATGTAAACTATAAAGGCAGTGTTTTTAGTATGTGGTTAAAACAAAGAATGGAGAATTTAGCAAGTCTAAATTCACAAAGAAAAACCGGAACATACTTCTAAGGGAAAAAACATGTCGGACACCATTCTCCTTGTCATGTTCATAAACCCATCATTTCTATGTGATTCCTTTTAAGTTCAAAGCACTGAGTTTTTTTAGTAAATGAGACAAGGGGGAAATGGTGAAAACAGTTTCCCTGAGGAGAACTATTCCCCAGTTCTTAAAAAGTTTGAACATTTCAAAACCTTAGGGAGATGAAAGCATTTTCTATTACATTTGTGCTTTTCTTCCTGGTATTTTTTTTATTTTTTCTTATTTTTACTGAATGTAATACAGCAAGAAGGAAACTAAGAGCTAATTCAGATCTATAACTGACCTCTTGAGTTGGCTCACACCAGTCTCCTCTCAAAATGTTTTGAAAGATTTCCCACTATTTTCAGTGATGTGGCATCGTACTTCTTGCTGTCCTCTCATTGGGCCCCCATTCAGGTGTTCCAGGGCTTTGTAGGTGTTTTGTACTTGTTGTGTGGATTATGGAAGAAAATTCAGCACAAAAAAGAGCTAAGAAGAGTAGTTTCAGTTATGTCCCAGATTTTTTTTTAATATGCTTCCATCCGAAATATCCTGGAAATGTTTATATATAGCAATGGACTCACAAATAGCAGGCAGGAAGGGAGCTTGGGAGGTCCTCTAATCCATCCTGTTAGCTACAGCAGGATAGACCATACCTATGCCACTTCCCACAGATGCTTCTCCAGCTTCCTCTTAGAGATCTGCTTCCTAGGACATACACTCCAATACTTCATTATCCTTACCATTAAAAACCTTCACTAATGTCCAAACTGTGCAATGCATGTGCATTATCCCCCTTAGCACATTTTTTCTGGTCTTATCCAACATGTACACAGAGGTCAGACAATTTCCTGTCCTGTCCCTGGCAGGCCTCAATGTTTCTGAAAAAACCACATTTGAAGGCTGACATCAGGTCACTCCTCCCTCTTCATTTCTCCACAGAAAATAACCTGCCTTTTCTCAGAGTCTGTGCCCTCATTATTTCTTGAGCATTGATCATTCTTGTTGCTCATCTCATGAAAATCTGCCATTAATTCTGCCTTTTCTGAAGTGGGATACCCCAAAATGGATTCTGTATGGATGTGAAAAAGATCCCACCCTTGTCAAATGCTTCCTCTCCAACTGAATATGGAATATCAAAATGGAAAATCTTCATCGGCCACAGCAGAAACAAATGGTATTTAAAGATCTATTAAGCTCAGCTTTCAGGAAATCGCAATTTGGCTTCATTGTGCCATTTGCAAGTATTAATAGGCATTAAGGCTAGTACCAGATACACTAGTATAAGTGAATACCCACCCAGAGGGAAGAAAAGTTATAGATGCTGTTGGATGCAGACGTGCTCCCCTAACTGCCATGTAAGGGCCTCCACCATAGTGTCCCACCACTAAGGGTCATTTGCACTGCAGAAAATCTGAGATGAGAGGGAGAAAGTGCTGATCTGCTGTAACTCAGTTGGTGTTGGTACAAAATGACGCTTGGATAGCAGGATTCCACCTTCATTCTTTCCATCATTTACAAATATCAATCCAGTTCACACACAATTAGTATAAAATTTTCTGGGGACTAACTTTCAGAGTTAATCCCCAGAGAGACTGGTCAGTAGCTTTATAACAGGGAATTGTGTGCTGTGGGCTTCTCTTGTGTAGCATTTAGGATTCCATTCAAGAGCAGTTCCCCTTTGTCTGCTGCCTTCATAAATAATGGATGCATCTGCATTAGAGATTAGCAAAGATTGTTAAGCTTCCTTTTTTGCATGTGCAAGATTTGGTAGCTTTTGAAATATTGATATGGTTGTGCAATTTGGTGTGCCTAATATGTTTTTAAGAAAGAAATTTTTTAAAAAATACAAAAGAGGAAAATTTTGATAGATCTAAAAAGCAGATACCTGATTCTCATAAACATCAGAAAATGTGATCCTTCCATCTTTAAATCTATAAAAATAGTTGCATTACTAACTTTTGTAATATTCTTTTAAGAAGACTCTACAGAGATTGCTGTAGGTTTCAAAGCAATTATGGTAGGAGGTCATGAAAAGCCTTCAGGAAATGCTGCCAAGGTACTGTACCATCTAAAAGGAAGAACACAGCACTGGAAACTTTTCAAATCTGATTGAGGGTAGATAAAGGAAGACAAATTTTTAAAGTCCTCTTTACTCATTTCACTGATTTTATTTTTAATGCAATGCTTTACAATTACATCTTTCATCTGAAAACACATGTTTAGCCTTAATACTCCTTTTTTGAAAAAATCCCCACAGATAATTCACTGCATGTTTTGGTGGGAATCAACTTTATCAAAAATGGTGACTTCTGTTCTTCATTTTGTGTGCATGCTACAGAGTTTAACTGTCTAAACAGCAACATTGTGCTCGTGTTGTGATTCTCTGTATGCAGTGAAGTCCTATTTCCAGCTCTCTAGCCCATCCCTTCCGCATATTCCACAGACAGGACTTGTAAGTACAGCTTATTACAGGGATGAGTTAACCAGTAATTTCATTGTGCTCCATGGCTAGGATCCTGAAATGCAGTCTGCCTAGCCAAAAAGGGTGGACAAAAATTGGAAGACTGCATTAAATAGCCATAAAAGTTACAGGGTCTGATAATACATACAGTTATGGCAAAATAATTGCTTTCATGCTGTGGCCAACTTGCCCGTATCCAGAGCTGTGGGAGAGAACAACAGGAATAAAGGCCTGAAATAACCTAGCTAATGAAAATTTCAGGCAATATGGTACAGAGCAACTTGGTGCCAAGGCATTTGAATGGTTTGCTGTGAAGTCAGCCAGGATGGCTGGTGCCACATTAGTGCTAATATGCCCTTCTGGAGCATGTTGATTCCTTCAGGACCACACAGTTGGTGTCTTTTGTCCATGTTCCACAGTGCAGGGATGCTGAGAGCTGGCTGAGAAGCACAGTGCAGTTGTAGTCAGGGCTCTGCAGGAGGTAGCTCAGCTCCAGCTGGATTAGTACCTCAAACTTAGTGCCAGACTTGCTAAACTGAAGCTGGCTTTGTGCAAAGTCACACTGGGCCGTGGGGTGCTTGGACACCCACATTGCCTCTGTTCAGAGCAAACTTCATTCTGATTGGATTAAGTATTTCAGTGTACAGAAGGTACAAAATTGGCTGAGCTTCTTCAGTGGCAAACTTTTAGCTATCTAACTGACCAAACTACTACTAACACTAAACAAGCTACTAAGCCTGGTCAGATCCAAACTGCCTCTGTAATCATAATATGATTTATCCTGCATGTCAGTAAGCAGTCAATAGCTGCCAATTAACTCAACTGTTTCCCAAACTTTAGGACTTAGTCCATGCTACTCTGTGAAAACAAGGCAAGAGTTTCTGTCCTTGCTTTCACCAGTTGAGGGAACAAAAGGGTGAGGAACTCATAACTCATGAAAGAGAACTGAAAAAATGATGGTTTAGCAAAGGGTGGAAACAACAGGTCTGAGTTAACAGGGACTGAAATATTCAGCTTTCATGACCACACAGGGATACCACAAAAATTATGAAGAAAATAGAGTTATTTGAAAGCTGGAAGGCAGGGGACAGGTACTCTTTTCCTAAATGGATTAACTAAAGCATGTCTGTCTAGAATAACGTGTGCCTTTTTAAATTACCCATTTAGCAGCACTAGGGAACATGAAGAGAGTAAGAGAGATTGACCGCATTGTTTTCTTTTGCCTCTAAGGCAGACTGTTTGGACTGGAAGAGGATCAGAACTTGCAACAAGCTCTTCACTTTTTTAAGATTCATTAGGTTACACACAATGTATCCAAAACTGGTTTATAGCCTCTCCCCACATCATTACTATGTTATAGAAGGAGAGTGGAAAAGTATGACAACAGTATTACAAAAGTATTACAACTTTCTTCTCTTAAAATTTTGTGACCTCTATTCACCTTCCTTTCTGAGTTATCATTTGATTCCTCTCTTCTTCCCACCTTTCCTGTAAAAAAATGTGAAATAATTCACAGAAATATTTCAAAACATAGAAACAGGGACACCAATTCAAGCAACATCAGCACAGCTCAGGCTCTAGCAGTGGGCAGCAGTAAATGCCTAGAAAAGAATTCGGAACAGAGCAAGTGCATCATGTTGTTCCCAGAATATCTACCAAGCACATAGCAATTTGTGGTTCAGAGAACTCCTGAGCCAGATATGGTGATTTTGCATTTAATAACCCCCAATGGATTAATCTTTCATTAAGTTGTCTAGTCACTCTGGAACCCACGCTAATTTTACTCATCTACAGCATTTTGTGGTGAGGGACGTCACATCATTCTTTCCTCCATGTTTTTACTTAAGATTCTTGGCTTTAATATATGAAGAAGATATTTCAGGAAATATTTCAATAACTGACAAATGAATCTTTGACCTTGAGGTGGAGACAGATATGATTCCCCTTCAGAAGAACAGACAAATGTACCTCTGCCTTTAGAGAAACAAAATAAAACCACCATAACTAAACCCAACAGTAGCATGTGTTTTAACAGTGAAAGTACTTGAATCTGGTTTCAGGTGCAAGCTTTTCATCATGCACAGTTGAATCCATTAGAAAAGTTATCAAGAAGTAATCTAAACTTGGCTGCATAGTGGGACTGTGAAGATATATTGCTTTTTCATAAGTATTGAACTGAATTTATGCTGCAGTATGGCTAGACAGACTCCCATGGATTTTCATAATCAGCATTTTCTGTTTTCCACCATTCCTTCTTTCCAAAGGACAGAGTTCCCTGTGCCATTCCTCATAATGTTCAAAGGAATTCACAACAGAAGCGTGAATTCTATTGTATACTGAGAAAAACAAATCCTTTGTGTCATTAGATAATGGAGCATATCTAAAATAATACAGCACAAGCTTAAAGCTCAGCAATAAAAATTCTTTTACCACTAGCTTACTGACAGAAAATGATGCTGAAAATTTTGGCCAAGCATACTTCTGTATTTTCTTTAGGCCTGACTGTTGTGTTCAAACAAAGGCCTTCTCTTTCCTACTTAATATAAATGCTCCCTGTTTAAATCCAGAGTTCATATCTTTAAAATTTTTCCTAGGGAAATAGTTCTATTGGTGTTACTAATGCTGCTGAGAAGACCAAAAGAAAAAAAGTTTTCTATTGCATTTAGGATTCTGTAGTATATTATTACAGACTGAACTCGGGGAAACACTAAAGCACTGAGCTGGCTTTGTACAGCCTAGCTGGCAATAGCCGCCGCACTCTGCTGGCATACCCAGTTTTAACTGACCTCGTCTGGGAATTGCTACGGAATGAGGTGCTGAGATTTGGACAGAAAGCTCTGGCAAAGAGATGGGATTCCAAGATATCCACAGGGATGTCACCTGATTTTGTGTAGGTAGATGGGATTATGTTGGGTCAAAGGTAGACAGGAAGAAGGGAAGACCAGGGAGAATTTTACCGTGGAATCTGCACAGTAACCTGGAAGAGGAAAAGGAGCTGTAAGGAGCAGAAAGAGAAGTTAGTAAAGACGGCAGACATTCAATATTATATGACCCAGCATGGGACTAACTAGGAACAGAAAGTGGCTGGAAGCAATCCAAAATCCTTTATAAATTCCAAAATGGTTTCTCTGAAGATCTGGATCAAGAAATATAATAATAAATGAAAGGGTCAAAGACACATACTTTTGACTTTGCACTAATACGTACAAGTATCTTCTCCTTTACAAAAGTCCATTGCTCCACTGTACTGCTGTTTGCTGCTGTGGTTAATAGATTATGCTTTTGCAGTTCAAGGAGGGCGAGATCTGCTTTCTGTTTCCTTCCAAGGACATGAAGGCTTCGGAAGCAGTGGGATGGTGAACAGCATGGGTGTAAGCAGGAGAGGGGACAGAATGGCTCCATACAGTACTAGCCCAGCAAGCAGGATTTTGCAGGGGAAGAGTGGGCAACAAGACCATAGGGCTGTTGTTTCGAAGGCTGACTGCTTCTCAGCAAGAGAGGTAGGAGCTGGAAGCAGGCATGGAGCCACAGCTGTCCAGAGAAAGAACCAGAATATACCATGTGACTGTGAAGAAGAGAAAATGCCTTCAATTGTCATACCCCCAAGTATCCCACATGGATTCCTGCACCCTCAGGTTGAGTGGTTAAAGATTTTGCACTGAGGAACAGACACAGGTTGTTCTTCAGCCACTACATGATGCTGTGCTGTTTGCTCTAAACTTATATTCAAAACAGAGATGGACTTTTGAACTGCAGGCCCCTGGGGACACAGAGCTATGCACCATTACTAAATTTAGATGCTTCTGAAGTGGAAAATGGTAAAATGTTTTGCAAATAGCAAACCTTTCAGGATGTAACACATAACAGTTGTTCCACACAGCCTGGCTGTTACAAACAATTGGAAAACAGGCAATCATTAGTCTCTTTCTGGAAAGACTTATAGATTCCTGAACTCTTCACACATTACTACAGATATATCCAGAAAGAAAGGCCTGATTTTTCCTGGCTCCAGTCGCTCTGAGCATTTCACACTGGCACTTCTGCCTAGGAATTGCTGTTCCCTGAGGAGGTATTTCAACCCTCTGCAGAACAGATGAGTCTATCTAAACACTGCTGCATTTCTCTACAATATTCTTGAAGGGGTTTCTTACACTATATTGTGATCTTTTTTCTTTTTTAAAGCTATATATGTATCATCAAAATTGATAATCTACTACATCAGATAATTATATTATTTATGGCCTTTATCACCTTCAGCTCAGTTCAGATCATTTAATTATATTTTGAATATGACTTTTCTGTACAATCTTCAAAGTCATCATTCCAACAGCCAAATAGTTATTATTTCTTAATATTGGGATACGTAGGTTTAATTAGGATACCTTCCAACTTTTTGTGGCTTGTTGTGGCTTGTTTATAAAGATCTGTAAGAAATTTAGCTTTGGATTTCTTGAGTTTTTTGTGAGAGCTCATCTACTGTATTTCATCACAACATCTGCTTCATGTAAACTTCTTGAAGGTCACCAGGACTCAGCATAGCAAGTAGTAACTAAGGGTTAGCTTGGCCGGTGAAAGCAAGCGAAGGTTCCTCTGAACCTTTCTGAACCTCAGAAACTTTCTGACAAGGACTACAGTCATTACAAGTGATCTGTGTATTATCATGGATATTCAAAACAGTAAATCCAAATTACTCTTGGGATCTACAAACTGGAATACATAAAGAGGAACAGAAAAAGCCCAGAGCTATGCTTCCTCCTTTAGTTTTCATTCATTAACAATAGAGACATCAGACACAATGAAATAAAATGTGTGTACTTACACCAGATTGCTTTACTATTTAGATAACAGTTATTTAATAACAGGAGGTAAAAATCCTATAAAAATTAGCATTTTGCCTCTGTGATGCAGATTGATGGTTCTGAATAAAACTCGGACAAGACAGCTTCATGAATTATGAGACAATTTAATTTAAAATAAAATGTAATTATGTTGCAAGACCATCTCTTGGTTTAAGTTGCACAGCAGGACAAGGGTTTCCTAAGACAAATTTGATAAACACCTGAGAGGTTTTTTCTTTTTTAGTTGCCTGGTTACAGAGTTTGTAAGTATCTATTACAAGGTTAGCCCATTTGTGTGGCATCCTAAATATGTTACATCTGAAACTATAGCCATGGCAATGTAACAGAGAACCAAAGGTTTCTTACAGTAGTCTCTGATATGCATCAGGTTCCAAAAAACCTACAGATTAAGATAATTTTTGGCATACAAAAATGTCCAGTCTAGGCCCAGACAGACAAAGATACAGTGTTTCCCCATGAGTTAGTCATTAGGCTTTTTTGTGATTCAATCCCCCTAATATGCAAAACAAAAGTATATTTCCCTCATTTCTATAAAGAATTTTAGAATCCACAAATAAAAGAGTTGTACGGTAGAGTTAAGTACTATTATCCTAAGTAACTCAATTGCTGTATCTCAAATCTATCTATCTCTATCTCTATCTATCTATTTATCTATCTATCTATCTATCTATCTATCTATCTATCTACCTATCTATCTATCTTCTATGATTCATCTATTTCCTCTCTTTTTACTGGTACTTTACATGAGTTTGTACTTTTTGAAAACATTGTCAATATTTTCTGCTGACATGCTCCAGAATTTGCAAGGATTCCCTTTTTGGGACTCTGGTTTAGACCCTGAATTGCCCTGATACCTGCTCCTCTCCTGAAGGTCACAAAGGTAACCTTGACACTGACAGCATTATCAACCGGGCCAGTAATGCCTTCTGTGGCTGCAAATAGTCTGTTTAGCACAATGGCCTGCCTGATTGTACTCCATGTTACCAGAAAGCCACATGTGCAGGATATGAGGACATGAGGCAGAACCACGCAGACCAAGGGCTTCCTTCTGGGAAGCTGGGACCACATCAGTCCCAGCATGCAGCTGTTGAAGCTGCCTAAATGTGATCTCTTTCCTTTGAAAAAATTGAAGGGAAAAATTGAAGGGAAAGAAAGTGCTGAATAAACCAAGCCATGTCCTGAGGAGTAGATCCTAACCAAATGAGAGGTGTAATGTAATAAATATAACCTTTGTTGAGAAAAATCACCAGTTAGTTCCACTGTAAACTTCAGCAAGACTCAGGTGTCAATTGGCCATCACTAATTATCATTATTCATCCTGCTCTTGATAATGCCTGAGACAGCTCTGCACAAGTCCAGGTCAGGTCTAGAGGCAGTGTGCACCCTTCAGAGGGAACTGTGACCACCTGGAGGCTTAATGCTAGCTCAGTTTTCTCTTATTGTATGTCTTTAAACCATAATTTAGATACCATATTGCTCTTCTGTTTTTTTCCTCAAGCCAAGCATTGACCTCTGTCTTCCCTGCCTACATTTTTCTAGATAATTAGCAGCTGCATGAACCATACTGATGGGATGAAGGTGGACACGGAGAACTGGGAGCAAAGATTAAGGCCTCATTCTTTCACCTCGGAAACTGCAGTTTGATTCAGAAAAGCCCATAAGAGTTGCCATGGCACTCAGGGATTGTTTCTGTGCATTGGGTTCCACTGTGTGGCTACTTACATAGAGCTTCTTTTAATTTCCTGACATTTTCACTGATGGAGCTAAACTATGAATTCTTAGATCCCTGAACTTTGCTCCTATTTTGTGGTTTGAGCTCATTTTATTGACTGATAATGATTTTATAACAAGAGAATCGTTTCTCATTAGCGGTCCAGTGACTTCTGAAGGTCTGTGCCTAGCGTAGATTACTTACTCCAGCATGGCCAGGTACTTAAATCAACCGGGCATTTTAGCTGTTTCAAATGAAGGCTGTTTTACTGAACTAGTTTCCATTAATTCTCACTGCCCTCTGACAGCTGCTGCATCAGAGTTTCCTTTCTGTAATTAGTAACTGCAAATTTGTATATATGACCAGTGTTTAAATATGAAAGGTAGCTGACACTGGTGGTCTTTGTGCTAGTGCTGCCAAAGTGATTATCTCAGTAGGAAAATGAGCAGGGAGAAATATGGGAGACTCACAGGAGTGAACTCCTGCAATATGAAACACCATGTGATGATTTTGATCAGAGCCACGCAGCAATCACGTGGTGTGCAACACGTCCCAGGTGAGTTATGCTGTAGTTCACCGCAACCAATCAACACTCGTTGGGAGCAGCTCCCTCACTCTCTCCTGGCCCCCTCTGTCACAAGGCAAACTTTGCTGCCATACACATAGCAGTTCAGATATACGATTCTTGCAATGAGTAATTGACCTAAAGTGCCAGTTGCAGAGTAAGGCCACAGAGAAGTGAGGCTGCCAGGCCAGACAAGCCACAAGAGCTCTCCCTATTGACACACCTCCAGTGGACAAGTCACAATTGCCAGCAAGCAGCCAGATTTTCCACTGGCAGTGACACCTTAACCAGGTTTTACCATTTCTTTTAGGCACTCATTTGTAGCTCCACAAGACTCTCACAGTAGTTCAGTGACATTCTGTGTGACCACCAGATTGAATAACCAACAAGGACCAATAGGAGTTCTCCTTGATTTCCCAACATAATTCACTGTGTCCCTCAACAACAGCTTCACCAGCACCAGTCATATACAGCAGTGCAGAGGAGGGAGAAGGCAGGAAGACAAAAGAGCTGCAATTTAATTAAAGCCATAGCTGACAGCAAAGAAAACATCTGTGGAGCCACCATGTCCTCACTGACTGCAGAACGACTGAACCTCCCCTGGTACTTGTTTCTCTTTGCAAACTATTTGACAGAGCCTAGGAAACCTCCTCAGGCTGAACATCTAAATTTTGAGATGGTTAAAGTCAGATTAAAATACCCAATCCAAAACATCTCTGAGACTTTGCTGTGAAGATACCACATCCTGACATCTTGTTTGCTAACCAGGTTATACCAGACACTTTATTTCTGATCATGCATCTCTCTTGGTGCCCCCTCACTACCTACTTTTTTTTCCCCCTATCCTTTCAAAATGCATTTTGACCTTTTTATTTGCTCTTGCTTCTGTTGTACTCGTTTTCTCCTTTCTTTCATGTTTTTTGTCTTCTCTGTTTTCCCTCCCCTGGTTTCAGCTTTACATTTCCGTACTTTGTTTTCAGCCTGCTGCTGCCTCGTGGGTTGTCACAGTAACACCTCTCAATTAGCTTGTGTACTCCTCATCATCCTGTGGGGTAAAGATCTAATTGGCCTCTCAATTTACCTGCTACAGCTCCATGGCCAGACCAAAGACAACACCTTGGCTTTCCCTTCCCCTTTGTGCTAGCAGTTACCTTTGTCCTCCTAAACATTGTCCCTCTTTCTTCTCCCTTACATCCACGTGTCTTCAGTGAGGAAGGCTGGAAGGCAGCTGATGTAGCCTCAGAGCCAGCCAGCTTCCTGCTTTGGTAACTGGTCAAAAATTTGCATTCTTCAAAACCTAGTTTGGAGCTGGCAAGTCTGAAGCTGAACTTCGGCAGTTGTGTGCGTGTGATTTCAGGCTGGTGCCGCTGACTTCAGGGAGCTGAATATACCAGAACCACCCTTGGGCCCACAGGACCAAAACCTCTGAAAGATGGAAATAGAAATAATTCTGAGAAGTGAAATAAGGGGTGGCTGGAAAGGAGGCAGGAGGAGAAACAGACATGCTTCTCAGTGTTTGCCAAGAGACAGCTTGCTGTTCAATCTGGTTTGTAACCATTAGCCTACAAAGAGGTACTTCCCAGCTCTGCTGTGCAGTACTCTCCAAGTTGCAAAGGGTCTATGCACAGCCCGTTGTGACCAAACAGTGTGTTTGGTTGATGATATGTTTCCTCCAGGTACTACCACACATAAAAAATAGTCCAGATTATTTAGCACCATTAAAGAAAGCAATTACTGTCTTCATTCAGCAGCACTGGCAGGCCAGCACCACTGTAAAGAAAATTCATCTCCGGGATGTCTAAATGACAGAGCTGGCCCCTGTACAATACAGCTTACTACAGCAGCATTACCTGCAGTACCTTTCATTGCGTTCTGCTTATACCATACAATATTGGGTAACTTGATATTCCTCCAAGTGACATTTAAATTTAAGCCCAGAAGAAAGCTTTGATTGTCATCTTTTGTGAAAACATTACATGACAATTTTAGGCCCCTATGTCACTTGATGTAAATCAGCTCCATCTATAAAAAGCTTCTAAACTACCCTCAGACCTTGGAAGGGCTATGATTTTTGCATCTTTTTGGTGTGATTATTATTCAGCCATTTATGTGTGACTATGATAAACATACTTCTTTGGAATTAGTCTGCTTAAAAACATATTGCCATGATCAGCTTGCCCTTTTTAGCCCTTCTCGACCCTCACTTGGTATTTTCTCCCATTTTAATAATGTTTATCATTAAGTATTCTTAATAAGATGGTCTAGCTTTCCCTTCTCACTGCATGAAACACTGCTGCTGGAGTTTGATTTGCATGACCTAAATGATTTCTTCAATCACTGCTCTCCAGTTGTTTGTCCTGGAGGGACAGTGAAGGATTATAATCTTTTAAAAGCATTTCTATTTAGCAAATGCCTCATTTGCAATAAGACATCAACATTTACCACTTTCACAAAGCTGCTAATAAATTTCATTTCTGTTTCAATTTTCTTGTTTCACAGAAGACCAGAGAAAAATATTTCATAATTGAGATCTAAGAGCAGGTAATAATTCCTTACCATTAGCTCTCCAACTGCAGACATGTAAGCCTGCTCAAAACAGTCAATCAGGAGTTTGCATCATCCATCCTATCACAAGGACTCCACATGAGGACCTCCATATCCCACTGCATAAAAATGAAGGGAAGACCACTCTACAGAAGCCTTGAACTTCATGCTACTCTTCCTTTCTTCCTCAGTTTTCCTTCATTTAGAAATAAAATTAAAATGAAACCCAGGAATTTAGCACCACAAATATTTAAAATTTGAAGATGATATTTCTTCTATTTGAGAGACTGATCCAATCAATAGCAATCTCATTATAGAATTAAACTGCTCCTAGTTCAGGCCCATATTTTGGGAACGGGGAACAGAAAAAGTGTGAAGTGAGGTGAAGGAGTGTTGTTCAAGCCTTTTCCAGATGGGCAATTCTCAGTACCACCAACTAATGGAGGTAATACTCTCTGGGCCAGGAGCTATTAAGGCACTGCACAGAGGCACTGAGGAAGAGTTTTCTGAGAGGAGGAAGAGTCTGAAGTTCCCCATCAAGCTGCAGCTATTGTAATACAAGAGGCATAATTCTCCTCGTAACAGTAAGCTAAATGAGACTTTGAGTTGATTAATGATCATGGCAGAAAAAGAACCAGCAGTGAAAGCATTTACAAGTCACTGTATACCTTCCAGTCCAGCAAAGGATTCTAAAATAATCTTCATTGCAGTGGTTGCTGTTAAAGGGAGGCATTCACATTGCATTATTGACTGTTTCTTCATACAAGTCTTCACAATAACCACTAATGTCATGTCAAAAGCAGCAATAATGGATTTCCATATCTTCTTGAAACCACCTGTGTCTTTCTTAAAATAGGGTATGTCTCTGCCATGTTTCTGTAATACCTAGGACATTGATATTGGACCTATTAGACCTCATCATAGTAGAAGGCATAACTATTTTATAATCCTTATGAGTATAACTGTATAAAAATTATTTTCTTATCTCAGCTTCCGTATCTGGTGGTGCAACAGCATCCAGCTCCACAGTTCTTTCATTAACCAGATCTGTTTCTGGCAAAGAGAAGGAACTTGTCTGGAGAACACTTGGGTTTTTTATCTGTCATTGAATCCAAGAGAACCTCTCCCTCAACACCACCAGCAGCCTAGCCTATTCCTCCTTGGAGCACAGCACACTTTCCTCCACACTGCCAGCCTGCTTTTGCCATGGATAAAAAGGCAGCTGAGCCAGCAGACACTTGTTGCATTCTGAGCATTCTCCATCACCCACCACAAGCAGTGAGGGCAGCTTGGCTGCTGGCTGCAGCAGGAGCAACACAGAAGGCCTATTAACAGAAGACTTTGAGGCGCTTTATCACTTACACACACACACAAGTACACACACAGACACTCACACACAAGTGCACACAGGAAAAGTAACAGTGGCCCAACAGAGATAAAAGTAATTTATAATGCTTCCACCTTGCAGTGTCACAGCAAATTCAAGGACAGACAGCTTCCTAAAATGTGGCAAATGGCAAATGGCAAATGGCCATAATTGGAACTCTCTTTACCAGCACTGTTTCTCTGCTAAATTTGTATTAAAGAGGAAATCACAAAATCTGTTGTCAAGAAAGAAGAATCCCCTACAGAGGATTCTGTATCTCAACACTCTCAGAGCAGGTGAGGTTCACAGTAAATTGATATAGCTCATGCAACATCAGGCAATATGAGGTGTCATTTACAAAAAAAGAAATATATTTGGCAGATAACTTCGGGTCTGTTGGCTGAGGCAGGAAAAGCAATCAATACATGTTGGCAATATTTACCCACTTAGAGTGCTGCCAAATGTGAATTTGCAAGAATGTATCAGCTGCTTTGAACTGATCTTTGACTTTGTCTCTTCATAGACAAATGTGAATTGAAACTAGAGAGATTCACATTACAGTGAAAGAGATATGGCAGTAATGCATAGGGTCACCCCTATTACTTGTTCTTGCCGTAAGAGTCACTGCAGAAAAAATTAGGTCAGATACTGTTTCCAAAGGGATTAAGTGAGGTAAATCAAATTGATAACATAATATGAGTCGGAAAAAACTCAGTGTGTCAGATTAGATCACCCTCTACCTGGAATAAAACATAGATTTTTTTAAAATTGGAATAGAAATTTTGGATTTAATAAGAAAGAGCCCACGTGTGGTATATTATCTGCCTCCTGCTCTCTCACTCTCCCTTCTTCTCCCTTCATGGCTTTTACATGCACCGCTCCCTCGCTTGAAATACAGACTGAGGCTTCTATAGCTGTTATGTGACATGCTGTAAATGAAGAGTTAAAAAACACCTACAAGACAGTAACACATCCTGTGGCAATAAAAACTAGGACAAACATGACTTCTGGTTATTTGATTTGATTCCTGATGGTTATTACAATCTAAGTGCTATGAAAATTTCACTGAAAAACAATAGTCATTTCAAATATCTGCTCCTAATTAAAAGCACCAGAAATGTTCCACCAAGTCAAACTAATGATGCATCCTACTCTGTATTTTGTCTCCAATGGAAGATGTCTTCAGTGGAAGATGTTGCTCATGGTGAGCATATGAGTCTAGACACTTTCTGCATTCCATTCTTTTACATCTCCCAACAAGAGAATTGCTGTTGTAGCACATCTGATGGTGCATTGCCTGGTGCTGTTAGCATGTTTACTGACATTTTATCTACAAATCTGCCTCATTTCTTTTTGTCCTGCTGATATATTCCACCTTCCCAACCTCTCATATCCCTTGTGTAACACAACAAAGCCTTCCCACTCTCCATCATCTTTGCAAGGAAGGCTCAGCTGACTCAGAGATTGACCTTGGGCCATGAAAGACAGCATGTGGGTCCCTTCCCAGAACAATGTCTTCCTTCTTGTTCTGCAACATTTCTTCTTCCAAGAAACAGTTTGAAACTGAAGAACTGGTTTCTGTGGAAGAGTAAAGGCAGGAGAGGAAAATTAGCCAGTTGCAAGTTGCCAACAGAAATGGGGCTCTCCTACAGTCATACAGAATTATTTAAAAATTAAGCAACAAGCTTGAGACATGGAATAAATCAAAAGAAAAACTAAGTGGTTCTAGGGCTTTTGCTAGCATTTCTAATTGTGGAAAGAAATGAGAAAACTGTCAAATGGAATCTTTTTGATACGACTGCATTAAAAGATAATTTCCATTCCCCAGATGCATGATCTAACTCCTAATGAAAGGTGTGTCCTAAAGAACAGAATTTGGCCTTACGTGAATCTAATGAACCCAACATCTTTAGCAGGCCTCTCAAATACTCCTTTGTTCTGCAAAGTGTTTTACTGTACTGTTTACATGAAAGAAGCTGTACAAAAAAAATGAGTCAGATTAAATGCTGTACGGCCAGATTTCATCTGACCTTCCCATGATACCCTAGTAAAAAATTAAAGGAAGGTCTTGCACAGGGCGTGTTTCTCTTTACTGCATGAAGCAGCAGGTATGCTCCCTCACTGGGGAGGAAACAAGGACTCAGGTCTAACTTCCCTCTGCAATGAAGGAGATACTGAAAAGTTGAGATCACTGACATTTTTCCACACACAGCAAGACTAGGAAGAACACTGCTCAAAGTATAGGCTTATCTTTCAATAATATATAGCTTATAAAAGGATTGTGGCTTTCCCTGAAGCTGTGCCTGCAAGGCAGAGCTGCATGCAGAGTATGGGGCTGAAGGGCCTATAGGGGTGGTTTATATAATTGTTTAGGTTGGAAACAGAATTCAAAATAAAATTAACCTTTTAATAACTCACAAAGCTCTATTGTCCCACGCAGGTGATGAATTAACATAAATAATTAACAGCTTCATTTCTCTTACAATGCATATTTATTTTTAATTTTTCCTGCAGTTGTATAGATATCACCTTCTACTGCATTTACTCTTTATGCCAAATCTGTTTATGTTCCTGGAGCACTAAGTTCAAGACAAACAAAACAACAGGAGAACCTATAGGTGTCATGTTGCTTTCTGGAAGAACTGCTCCTAGGTATGAACTCTGTTAAACAGAAGTGCAAAACTGATTGGGAGAATGACAATAAAACAGACTTTGGAGGTGCTGTATAATCCCTGGGGAATGGAAAGTATTTTGGACGTGATTTTTTATCTGTTGACAAAACCCTTTAAATGTGCATGGTAGAGAAGGAGGTAAGTTTTCAGCAGCTCAGTTAATAAATTAAGGTTCCAATTTACATGAACATTCATTATGGAGGACTGTCAACCTGCAGATATGGCCAAACTCTACTTAGTGGCAAACCCAACAGAGACTGAAGTCAGAACTCCATGGCTCCACTCCTCCTGATCACTAACAGCCAGCTTTAAAGCAGTTTTTAAACTACTGACTCTACCCCAGCTGCAAAGCAGCACAACCACAAGGTGAGGCAGAAGGGACTGCTGTTGCACAGACACTGCAGCTGTTAGATCTGATCTGGCTGAGCTGGCTCACACCCTTGTGCCTGGCTTTGGGGTCCCACACTGGGAAACTCTGCTGTGCTTTTCACTTCCGTGGGCACAGAGGAAGGCAGTCAGATGGATGGCACAGCAATGCCTCTGGACACACACCTCACACATTTCCCTGACCCTCCCTGGAGAGCTCCTGGTCTGATCTCTATCAGGACAGCAGGTGCAAGGCTCCCAACAGCCTGATCTCACAGTGAGCATAACTTTTGTACAAATGAGGGATGAACATATGGCACTAATGCTATAAATGTACTGAGGGCATTCAGGAAAGCTTCTGTCACACTTAGGCAAATGATTGTCAAGATGACCATGATGGGCCATAGTGCCAAGTTATCTTCTGGTCCAGAGGAATCTTCTCAGCAGATCGACATCTCTGATTGCAAGAGAAAACCTTGTGAGCACAATATGGAACACATGGACTGAAGAAACACAGAAAAACTATTAGATTACTGTAACATGGCAGGAGAGAGGGATAAAGTTTTCAGTACTTAAAATCCAACAGCCAATTTCTTGCACCCATTTTGACTATCAACATAAATATGAACATTCCCGCTGTGCTCCAAATACTTGCTGGTTAATGTATATGCAGTTTTCATACAGGCTTTTTCTTTAGCGTTGCTGAGTATCTGTGATTCTTATACTTTACCAGCCAGTAGCATGCAGCCAGCACCATTTTACACTTGGCCCACAGGTTCCTGTGAGTAAAGAGTACTCACCATCTTCTACCATTGCACCCAGTAATTATGTTCAGGGTAATTAGCATCTGTATCTTGGAGAGCTCCATCAACACTCTTGTTTATATTGTGGACTATAACTATTAGGTTGGATCTCAGTCTGGTATGAACTGGCATAGCACCCTTAATTAATATCTTTTCCTCTCCATCTGAGCTGGGAGGAAGCCTTAGGAATATATGTTGTTAAGGGATACTCAAGGCAGCTGTAAGCTGTAGAACTGAGTCTCCCAAAATGTGATTATACATTCCTTGTGCACTCTGAGCACTGAAAGTTATAGCTTGGTTGTAAATATGTGATCAGACCCTTGACTTGTTTAAATAGAGGACTATGTGTTGCATAGAATGAAGGTATCATTAAACTGCTAAACTTTGCCCTGGTAGAAACTTTTTTTTAAAGACAGAACAAATTATTTTCAAACCTTAAAACTTCACTTTATAATGCAACAGTGTGTGGTCTGTATCCTTTCAATTTTAATCAGTATAACTATATGGGATTATTTTGTATCAATTTAACAAGTTCATGTATCATCATCTTGCAACCAAAATATCAGCAGCACTTCATGGATGTATGTTAGCTTGAGAACAGATGAGGTTATTATTATTATTCTTATTCCTCTTTCTCTGTTTGTTGTAGCTATGGCCTGTTTCATGTTTGCTGCTGAAACATGACTATAGCCTACTCAGCAGATCTGTGTGCAACCAGGGAGCTGGCAGTGGGAACAGGGAAATCAAGTCCTCACTTCCTTTCAGCGATAAAAGCCTCAGGATAAAATGTCTGTAAAGCCGAGTGCTAGTGAATGAGCCATTCGGAGGAGTGGAAGCAGGCTAGGATTGAAGTCTAGCATTTATCTCTTCTTACAGCAAATTTGTGAGTGTTTGCCCTGGAAAGAGGAGAGGCTTCAGAAGCCATCAGTGTTCACAAACCACAGTGTTAGAGCTGAAGTGCTAACGCCTTTCTGTGGTTCTGTGTTGTCTTTGTAAAAAGTACATTAACTTCTGTCTGCAGATAAATGTTCACTACATCCACCTCACAGCTTGTGGGGAAGCTATTAGTAATAATAAGGATGTTTCTGTACCTCATAGCATTTCTCTGGATTAAAATTAAGTATGCCAATTCCAGGACAACTACTTTTTCGGGCACACATAATCCACTTCAGTTATTTTAGTTTATTTTCTCCTTGTAAATAAGTACCACTAGCAATAGCTAGGATGTTGATACAATCCTTTTATGATCTTTCTCATCACATACAATTTATACACAATTGTAATTATTATTATTACATAGCCCTGTATAATAATTGCATATGGTGTAGGTATGTTAGTATATGTATGATGTTCTTACAATAATGTATTATTTAACAATGTACTAATGTATATAAAGAGTTGTATAAATAAATAGTAAATATTAGTGGATATATATTATTTGATATACACAAGGCAGTGATGGGTACTTTGACACAGAGTATAAGAAAAAGGAGCTGTGGTAAAGGTATTCTATCAATATCCAAATTGTTAATTATAAAATATTTTTGAGGACAAGTTAGGATAAAACCACCCAAAAAAGAAAATAGTAATCAATAATCAAGCTATATTTTCTTTTTCTTTCCCCTTAAAATGACTTGATTTTTACTGTATTCAGATAGATTCCAACATATTCAGGAACTGTCACCAGACCACTTGTCATTCATGGGGAAATATAACAGAATTTATATACCAGCAAATGAAACAGGACCATCTGATATTGCCAGTATAATATTGGCACCTTCTATTTAATTTGGATGCAATTAATCTGGAAGGACAGCAAGGTCCCAAGAAACCAAATTTCCCTAGTTTTACGCAGCAGAAATAGATGCAATTTACTGGAATAGTGGCCTCATTTATGTGGGACAGACCTTCCAGTTGGAATTTCCATGCACCCCATACTTTCATTTCACCAAGCTTCCTATAGGGTATATATATCTATTTTCTGTGCTGGAGTTACATGAGCTGTGAGCTGCAGGTGCAGTGACTCACAGCTCTGCACTTGAGCAAGCAGAATTGCAGGACATTTATGAGACGATTGGGGTGATATATGCAGGAGGACAAGATGGTGGATGTGTAAAAAGGAGCAAACACACTGAAGATAGGAGAGGCAAAGAAGGTCATCTTCAAAACACTCGTTGTCAACAACACACAGAGAGGGCAACCACAAGGTCCCCAGCTCCAGTAGAGTTATCGACCAGTTTTGAATCCATGTGGTGGCTCTGAATGGCTTAGAAGTTCCTCAGTCCCTGGATTTGTTCACTGTAATGACTGCAAGCACAGGGATGGTGGCTTTGAAAAGCTGCTCAGCTGGGGAGTGCTGATACCTACCGGGATGCCTCTGCTGAGTGTTGCAACTTCCTAGTGCCACCCTCAGCTGCTGGCAGATGTTGGCACTAGCCAATACTCAGGGATAAATAAATGTCTTTTACTGTCTCAGCATGAGGTATTCAAACACAAAAAAGGGGAGGTAACTCCCTAGCCAATAAAGCTGCTGTGGATATATTGACATTTAACTATTGTGACTTAATCAAGATTTGTAAATACATTAGAATCAGCAAGTGATACACTCAGTGTCAATTAAAACAAGGGGATGACACAGTACTGAGCTGATACTAGCCAAAGATATTTCTTGATGATCTGAAAACCACACCTATCTACTGCTGATGCTTGGGGCACATTATTTCCATAGGCTCAAACAATTAGAGATACCCTTGTGAATGATGTTTATCTAACACTGCTTTCTTCACAGTAAAGACTGCTAATGCAGCAGTTGAGCAACTCCAGGAAGGCACAGTTATCCTGAGATAATCAGGAGCCTGAGGGCTCAGAGGCAGTCATCTGTGTTCTCTGCCCCAATTTCATCGGTATATTAAATTTAAAAAAACCCTCTATGTTAATACATCATGAAGGTCAAACATTGCTTTGCAAAGAAGAGTGGAAATTCAAAAATAGGATTCCCAGAGCAATTCTAACTAAATGTTTACATGTATATAGGTACAGTGCATTATCCCAAATATTATTATGTTGTCACTGAAAACCCATCAGACCGCAGACAAATCATTAGGAAACTGATGTATCAAAACTGTGCATTTGTTTTTTTGCCTGCATGTGTATGTTTATGAAGTGTATGGGTAAGCAAATAACCAAATCAATTTTACTTTGGAGAGGTATTTAAAAATATTCTTTCACTAATTTTGTAATTCGCTTACATATTATACCATTGCTTATATGGGAGGGCAGAACTCAGGCTCATCTGTCCATCTTGCAAATTCCATGTTTTATGTAATACTGGTACCAAACCACAGAACACCAAGTATATTTGTTTTTAATTGTCTTTTAGGAAAATTGTAGTTTCTATATAGGTTCAACTGGCAAGATTTTTGCCACTGATACACTCTGAAAGAAAATGGGGTTGAGGTGTATTAGTCGTGTTTAGGATTCCTAATTATGGACCAAGCTGCCTTGGACATATACTAGCAAATCTGGAACAAGCTGTAACAAGCTGACAGGAGTCTATATGACAGAATGGTTCATGACTCCATTGTGCACAGGTAGCTTATTATAGAGCATTAAAAAATATGTCTCCAGAGCGTAACTTGGACATGCTCAGCTTTTCATCACGGTTATCATGTATGTGGCAAGGAATCATGACTGACTGCCCTCCCTACACTGCCATCTGAGAAACCCATCTAATCACACTTGGGCTAGATGAGCAAAAATCCTGTGCATGCAAAATTCTGAGAATTACTGCCCTGTGAGTTGTTGACACTCTGTGTTCTCTGTATATTAAATACTGTGGGCAGTTGTGTACACTTTCTGGGGTCCATGTGCCTTCATGAACAGCCTCAGCCATGCACAGAATGTTTCTGGGAACTAAAATACTATGTTATGCCTAGAACAGGGCAGATACAGGGAGAGTATGAAATGGGCTAACTTGGGAAAGCCTGAAGCACCTCAGAATTTCTTCTTTAAAAGGAACGATTACCCCCTGAGGACTTTTCCTCCATTACTGAACTGCCAGATACAGAAAAAAAAGTAACTTAATTGATAAAAAGCTATTCGCAAGAATTGGTTATCTACAAAGCACTGCTCTTTCTCTGAATCTACTGTTATGTACCAGAATTGTTAAATAACAAGGTACTAATCTAAGAGTCATTTCAGGCAAAAAAAGCTACAGTCCTCTCTTTATAACACTGAAGGAGCATTAAAAAATACAGTAAGAGTAAATACTGATCTCTGAGCATAAATTTCTGTATTGTAGTAGATGAAAGGAAATTTAAATATAATTTTGAAGTTGATTATATCACACAACTCCACCCTAGAACTAACTTGAAGTCTTTAAAATACCATCTTAAAGCAAAAAGGGAGTCAAGATAAAAGATAAAGAGAAGAAGGGGGAAAGGAAATTTGCTATTTTACAAAATAATGGGATTATGTAGAATAAAGGATAGACACAATTATAGGAATTAGAGAAAGACAGCATGAAACCCATTACTTGAATTCATTGTGGCCTCACTGGGGCCTGAAACTCATATAATTTGATGATTTTTTTTAAAGTAAGAACGGAAAAGGAAAAATGTAGAAAACAATGAAAATTAGAAAAAGCAGGGAGGAAAACTAACAATTCAGGTGTCAACACTGTTAAAACAAATTAGAATTTTTATTTTATGTCACATCATTAAAATCATGCCCCTGTGTCTTCTTTAATTTGAATTGAATTTGGAAATGCCACACTGGGCACACAAACAGGCTGCACAACTAGCATAGCCCGTGGCATACCACCTTAGCATGTGAAACACAGCACCAGGGCAACAGGAGTATCATTTTCAAGGGAGGAAATGCAACACCAGGGCAACAGCTTCCATTCTGTCCCTATCTTTGGTAGTGATTCACAGGCCTCCTCTTCACCAACCTTCTCTGAATGCTAAAATCCTGTCTGGAGTTCAAATTTTATGCTGCTTGAGGTTGAAACAGAAGATTCTGTGTAGTGCAGAGGCAGTTAAAAGTCTAGGGACTTCTGAATTTCTAAGAAAGGGAGAGGGCAGCATTTTAATTTCAAATGCATGTTTTTATTGATAAAAAGTGAATATAACAACAAAGATATCTCATGTGAATAGGATATTATGAAATCTTCAATTTGAAGTTCAACAGAACTGCATAGTACAGCAGAAGTAAAATGAAAGTATTCATAAAAGAAATCTATAGCACAAATCTGCTATTCAGACTTTCAGGACGGTTAAGGAACAAGAAGGGATTTGACCCCTGAGTCCTTCTAAAGGTGAGAACAGAAAGGGGCAAATAGGTTATAGGCCTACTAGCTGATAAACCACCCTGAAAGTCAGGCTAAAGTGAAGAAAACAAGCTGCAGAGTGTGATGAGAGGGAGTGAGCAAGAGGAGGCAGAGTGGGGCATCACCATGTCCCTGCACAGGTCTGATGCCATTGATTATCCCTGCATTCATACGACCTGAAAAAACAGTTGAATTTTTCCAGATCAGACTGTGAACAGATATAACAGCCCGTGCCAGATGTAACGTCTTATCTGCAGATGGTCTGAATATATACACTGATTCAAAATCAACATTTTCCTGGTTTTACACTGGTTATTTAGAGGATACAAAATTTCACTAAAATATTTTCATCTAACTATAACATATACCATTGGATTACTGGTAAACACTTTAATGAAATTACTATTTCAGAGGTTTGCAATTTATGGACTTTTTAAGAAAGAAGTAAACCAGAAATTTTTATCATCTAAAAACCCTGCAACACATTCATTTTGGAAAAACCAAAAAACAATAACAGGAAAAAAATAACCTGCTTTTTGGCTAGCTTTAAAAGGCAAGGAATATGTTTATTCCTTGGTGTAGACTTTAACTATACTAATTAAAACCTCTCTCATGATTGTAGTTTCAGTAACAGTTTCCATGGCCAGAGGAAAGATATGGAAGAACAAGGCCACATGTACAGAGAAAGCTAAGAAGATAATGTTCTAGCAAAGTTATGAAATAAATTCTCCTTTCTGTACTGTACATTTTGTTTTTCTAACCAAACTTTGAGTTACCGAAACTAATAAACTACTAATGTAAATAATTATTTTCCCATGAATGCTTTTGGCCCATTGCGTTAATTAAGGCTTGATTCTGAAGTGGATAGAAACAAAAAAGGAAGCAATGAAAAGTCACTTCCACATCTATGTCAGTGTAAAGTGCAGTATTAATTGGGATATAATTCAGCTGCTAGGGAAAACAGGACAAAAACACTGAGTATTTTTAGGCCTGTCATTGTGAAATGTATTTGTTCCTGTCTTAATATTGACATGAACCAGAAGTGAATATATATTTTAAATGCAAGTATTACTAAATGTTGCACATCCACCAAGGGCTGAATTTAGGTCCTGATATAAAGCTCATTAAAATCAACAGGAACCTTTCTTCTGTCTCTGGCAGTCAGAATCTGGATATAAATGAGTATGCTAGAAACGAGTAGCAATGAAAAAGGAAAAAAAATCAAAGAACAAAAGAAGGGTACAATAGTTAAAATGTTGTTACTAACATTCACTTATAATTATAAACACATTTTTACCAAGTAAAAATTCTGTACTTTCATGTTCTCATAAAGCAGAAAGAAAGGTACCCACTTTCCCTGTACTTGATAGCAGTACCACTATGGACCCAGTGCTATCTTTGATTAGGCTGTTCTATTTTGCTCAATGCATTATTCTGAAATATCTGGTAATGGGGTGGAGAAGGACATTCTTGGGAACAGTGTGGAATTACAAATGAGGAAACTGTTGGTTTATAGCTTTATGCTGACACATTGTGATCAGTCATCACAATGCCATTGCATCCAGCCCTTTTATGGAAGACTTTGAAGAACTATCTAGGTATCACAGCAGCTGGGGATTCAGAAAGTAGTAACCTCCTTCTGCATCATGCACTGCTAGAAATGTTCTCCTGGAAAAGCAGGGAAGTGAAACTTCTGAAGCTTTGAAACTGTGAAAATTTGTGTGTGACTTTCAGCTTTTTTTGAGAGAAATACTCACCCATATCCTAGACAGATTTTCCTCCAGGTGATTACATTCATTCTCTAGTTTCAAGTGCATATATTATTCTTAATTTACACTTTTAAAGCACTTATGTTGCTGTGACAGTCTTGTTCCTTATCTGATGAGCTGGTTGTCCAAAGCAGTTTGAAAAAGGATTTTCCACAGAGGATAAAATAAAGTAGGCTTTTCCTTTTACCAAATGAATCCTAATTTTTAAGAGTTTAAATTCCAGAGCTCGGGACATTTTCTTGAATTCTTCTGCAATTCAGAGTACTGTGCTTTCACAACAGCTATGTTGTGAAACAGCTATTCCTTGCTTTATCTGAAGTAACTGCAGTGATATAAAAGTAGTCTCCCAAAGACAGAAGAAAGTAGATTAAAAAATTAGATCCCTGTAAATAAATGCTGACATTTACAGTTTAAATTGCAGTAGTGTCCATTGCCTGTTCTTCCCCAGCTTAAAAAAACAATGGCAAATTTTGTACCTCAAAGCAGTTATCACTTTGAGGGTAGGGAAAGAGACAAATCATAAGATAAAGGGAGGACTATATTGTATGAACAAATAATAGGATTTTGGCCAAGGATAAGGAAAAGGGCTAGTTCAGTAAGAGATTTTGGCAGATAAACTGAAGAGTCATGGAGCATCACTTAGAGATAAGAAAAAGCATTAACTCAAGATAGTTTGGAGGAGAAAGAGGAGCGAAGTGACAGAATTTTCCTCAACAATGAGGTAAATGCATGGAAAGTGAAAAAAAGTTGAGAAAAAAGTCTTCATATTAAGTTTCAGTCAATCTTGTGATTAAACCAATGTTTAAACACCTTTGATTAGCAAAGGGCAATACATCAAGAAGATGCAATGAAGAGACATTAAGAAGCAGAACTGCATAATAGAAGTTATGTCTGAAGGGAAGATGATGAACAAGTAGAACTGATAATTATCAGGTGAAAAACCTCAGGCTGAAGCTTTGTATCAACAGATACAAAGAGAGGGAGAAATTGCATTGAGTCTGGAGGGGAAGACACATCCCTGAAACATGTCAAGGTTCTATCCAGACAGACAGGTATTCCCACTCTGTGTGACTAAATTTTCTGAGTATGGAGAAATAACAAATGAAAATAATTTTGAAGGATACAGAATGAAAAAACATCTCACATATCTATGTCACAAGAATATGTTATTTTTCTTTAGTGTTGAAGAAGTTTTCTCTTTATTGCTCTCATGATCCAAAGCACATTCTAATCTAGTAACCATTCTTTGCTGGAACAGCCGAGTCGTAGAGCTAAGAATTGATCCCTTTCAGTCCATTCCCCTTAAAAGATGAGAAATTTGCTTCCCCTCTGAAAGCAAAGCATCCTATTAGGATTTGCCAAATGGCATTTCTTTTTCCTTCATGACAAATTTCTAGAAAAGCTCACAGCTAGTTGGCATGCAGCCAGCACTGTATTCCCTGGCACTACATACCCTTTTAACTTCAGAGTTTGCTGGCACAAGCCAGCTCTGCATTCTGTCCCAGAGATGGCTGTGTTTCAGCAGTGATGAAATTGCAATACACGTAGTGCCACATTCTTCACTCCAACACCCATGCAGTCCCAGTGAAAACAGTGCAGGCAAAGTTAGGAAAATTACATGGAGGTGACCAAAGGCTGTCCTGCCAAGCTTTTATTAAATAATCATTTAAAAAACATTACTTTGTTTTCCCCAAATAATCTATCGACCCCCATCTTACTCGCCCACTAATTCCACTGAACTTTTTGACAAGATTTGTAAGTATTTTCCTCCTCATCTTCCATGAGGAAGATCTTCTTCATGAGAGGATCTTCTATGTTCTCTTGTTCACCACAAGAGCCATGACATTATCAGGTAACTCACTGTGTTAGTGATGAGCAGACTGAACTACCTCCAGCTAAGCACTGGTCATTGAATAAAAGGGTTTTGAAGTACATGCAGGCAACTGAAAAATTGGGAGACAGATGTTACAGCACAAAGGACAAGTGTTATAGTGCTTTAGGAAGGTATATTTGACATTAAGATTCATGTGCATAAGCAGGTCTCTACTGTTTTTTGTTCAGTAAACAGGCGGCTGAGTATTTGACCTTCTTCTTTTAAAAATTCCAGATCAGTGCTGGGCACTGGCAGGCCCACTAAAGCAAGCTGATGTATCTGTGCTGTTCCTATTCAACACAACAGCGCTGCGGCCATATCCACATCATTTCGCTCATACTCCTGGCTCTCTGGGGTGTTGCTCTATCATAGGGAAACCTCAGCACTTGTTCAGCTGTCTGAGTGACCGTCAGTGATTAGGCAGGTAGAAACTCTGAGCAAGCTGATCAGAACAAGCCCTGTGAAGTACTGGGTGAGTATGCCTTGTTAGCACACCAATTGCTATTTGCCAGTCACACTGATATGAGTAAAGTTGGTTTAAGAAACGAGCTGAGGATTAGCTAGATGATTCATAGGAAAATCCAAAATTAAGGGCCCAATTCACATTCAAACTATGTGGCTGAGAGAGATGGGGAGAGGGAACACTTGGTCTCTTGCTTAGAATGAATCCTAATTGCCTATTTCTTCTGGTTACAGTGATCAATCTCCAAACATGTCTAAATTAAGCAAACCATATGTTTATATATGTATATATACACTTATTGTAAAATACTAGGTTCCAGATACCCCTATATGAAACTCAGAACACCAGGATCTGCTCACAGAGATTTACTCAAGACTCCCAAAGGCCACCTTCCTCTTTTCTCATTGTATAGCAAAGAGGAGTTTTTGCCCCAGAGCCTATAAAACACAGAACTATTAAAGGCACACTGTAAAATACTATTACATTAATGACATGTATCTGTTCCTGGAACACTGCAAGTTATTTGTGATTAACCTAGTTCACTGAAGAAAGTTGTGAGGGCTGAGGATATTTATCTTTGTTCTTTTCCTCTAAATATTTCTGGGTGCTGATAACAGTATCTAGTGAAAGAAGAAAGTAAGAACACAAGTATTTTTCTGTCTGGTGAGCTAATATGCGACACAGCTAATAATTGCATGAAATGCTCTTCTGATTTTCACTTGAAAGGCTGTATTTCACCTATTCATCTCATTAATTATTTTTGTCCTGCATAGGATGCCTTGCCAAGAAAGGACTGGTTTCTATGGACTTGATTTCTCACAGCCAGAGCTCTCTTGCATTATCCATCATTTGCAGGGATTCATTATCAAAGGACTGCACACGGTTTTAAGCTGTAAAACACCAAGAGATTTGTCTGGACTTTGGAAGAGATTTTATGACATTCAGGATTTGGGAGTAACACTGTAAAAGAAAAATATTTTTTAAAGTGCTTTGCTTTCTGGATGCCCTGTATCTCGATGAAGTCTTCTCTACCAAGGGCAGTTCATTTCCCTGGTCATCCTTTGACCCTGCTCTGAGCTTTAGCATCTCCCACAGATTCACTTGAACTCATACGCTCTCCCTTTTCTATCTCTGTCCCACAGACAGAAAGCCACTGCTTCCTCCACACCCACTCTCCTTGCCAGAAGCCTCACTGCAACTTCCTGCCAGTTTTATACACTCTTGTCTAAGTGTGGAAGTGCCGTGGACTTCCTCAGAGCACAAGTTATGTCTGAAAGCACCACGTTAACTCTTTGCTTACTAAGTGTTTCCTAGAAACATAAATGCTCATTAATTTTTTTATCAGCTAAATCCTTTGTAACTGGAAAATATGGGTGACATCGGGGGCGTGGGGTGGGAAATGTGATTTATATATTTTAGGACTAAAATAGCAGAAAAGCTAATACCGTGATTATTTGCAGCACTGTGAATCCTGCTTGGTATCGGCAAAACTAATGACAGACTCTTCACATCCAGAGGCGTACTGGTCCACATAAAACCAGCAGTATGCGGCATCTCTGAAACACCCTTCACCAGTGGATCTCAACACCTTTTTAGAAATGCAGGAAGTAATGCAGTGGCATTTACTTTTCCAGCTCTTTACGTTCATAATTAACTTTAAGCAACCCTGATGTACTTTCTGCGCACCTTTGAGCTGTGACCAAGCTCAGGCTCCCAGCTGGAGTGCGCCAGAACTCGGGAGAGGGGCGGCGCTCCCCAAGGCGACCCCGGCCCCCCTCCGGCCGCCGCCGGCCCGGGGTGAGGCGGGGCGGGGCGGGGCGGCCGCGCGCGTGCGCAGGGGGCGGTGCGCGGGGTCAGCCCTCCCCGCGCCCGCCCCTCCCTCCGCCCCCGCCGCGCCAGAGCGAGGCTGGGCGTGCGGCGTCACGGCGACGGCCCCGAGCCGCGCCCCGGCACAGGCGGCGAGCGGAGCGGAACCGAGCGGAGCGCAGCGCAGCGGGCGCAGCGCAGCGGGATCGGCCGGCGAGGCGGCGGCGCGCGGTCGGCGGGGAGCGGAGGCGCTGTCCGGTGGGTTGCGGCGGGTAGCGGGGGCCGGGCCGCGCCGCTGTGGCGGGGAGCGGCGCGGCGTCTCTGGTACAGGTGGCGGGGCGGGGTGGGGTGGGGGCGGCGGAGAGGGGGGGGGACGGCGGCGGCGGCGACGGCGGGGAGCGGCGCGCTCTGAGGGAACGGGCACCAGCCTGGAACATGGCGGAAGTGGAACCGGGAGCCGCCGCCTCGTCCGGCCTCAGGCGTGGTGGGACCCCGAGGGGGTGGGGGGAGCGGGGCGCTGAGGGGCAGCCGTCGCGGCGGGGCCCAGGGCCCGGCCCTGCCGTTCGCCGCATCCCCCCGCCTGCCGGTCCCCGGAGCAGAAGTTGGAGCGGAAGCGGAAAGTTGTAACCCCGCGGGTCGGGGCCGCGACGTGGGGCCCGGACGGCCGCGGGGAGGGGCGGGTGACGCCCGGCTCGGCCCCGCCGCGGGCGGGGAAGGGGACGGTGCCCGGCGGCCGCCGGCGTTGTCAGCGGGAAGTCCGAGCCGAGCCCCACCTAGTCCGGCCGCGGGAGAGAAGCCGCTCGCTCTTTCCGGCCGGTGTGTGGGGGCGAGGCGGGGGGGGTCAGGCCGGGCGCGGCCGTCCGGGACAGCCCGCCGGGGCTTGTGCCTGGGGTGGCCACGGAGTGGGACAAGCAGACAGCGCGGGGGCCTGCAAGTTCCCTTCCTGCTTATCACAAAATGAAAAGGAAATGACAGGGATGTTCGCCTCGTCTAAACACCCCACCATCACCCGTGTCAAAGCAAATGGAAGAATTTGACTGACACTTCCTGCGCCAAACTCGTCTCATGAGCCTGAGGTCCTCGTACCCTTCTGCGTGCATTGGTGAAGAGGTGGTGGAAGGAAAACAAAGTTTGCAGAGGAGAGAATAAAACCAAATCTGACTGTTCTAGCATTGGCCCTAGATTACAAAAGAGAATGAGAAACCAAGGTTTTTGCAAAAAAGAATACCATGCTTTTACTCCTCTTTCCATCTTGAAGGCATGGATTATGCTGCTCAGGGTAAATGAAACAAAAAAAGGAAAGTCTTTCTCTTTACTGCTTTGGGATACGATAATAAGGAAGTACAGTTCAAAGAGAGAGGGTATGTCAGAGATGCCCAGGTTGAAAATCATACAGGTTGTGTATGTGTTCTTGCATTTAGATGTTTTGATTAGTGTAATTACAATTTTCTGCATATAACAGCTACATATTAACCCGGGATGAGATGTGTAGACAGTGTATGTCAAGGACTTTTCAGTACTTTTTCACAATGAAGTATATGTTGAAATTACTCTTATAAGAAAGGGAGACAAGAAACACTCTTCCTTTCCATGAATTACAATTAAAAGGCAGTGAAGCAATCACATTGCCTTTAAGAATAACCATTCAAAAACAAGTGTATTTCCTTTGGAAAGAGTCTCTTATCTCTGTGAAAAACTTGGAACATTATTTAAGTTACTACTTTTTGGATGACTTGCCTCTATATTAAAATCACAAGCTTTTGGGAGGGGAAAAAACCCAAACTTGGTAGAGTTCAATATTTTCGTTTCTATTATTCATTGCATCTTTTTTTACTCTTGCTCACAGTCTATCCTGTAGACTTTGTGAATAATGGGGGATACTTATACTATTCACATTAAAGGCTTTGCAAAAATAAACTAACTAATTAGATGTGATATTTTATCCCTTTGGTACCTGTATGTTTCAGGGATGCTTTTTGTAGTGTTATGAGCTACTTCAGGTTTAACTTAGAGCTGTAGTGTAAAACCATATTATCTGTACCCAAGTAACTGAGTTTGGAATTACACTGTGCAATATAAGTGCCATGTATCTTTCCTGCAGCAAAGATGATCATACCTGGAGCACCTGTCTGCCTAGGGGTGAAATAATCTGCAAAACGGAGTTGAAAGACCAAAAAAAAAGTAAAACCAGAACTTTTATATGTGGGGGCAAAACTCAATAGACTTTTTGCTGTCTGTACCTGTGCTTCTATTCCTATATATGTGCACCAGATAAGTTTTCTGAGTGCAATTAAAATCGTGCTATTTTGTTCCAAAGCTCTCCTGTAGGACAGTTCATCAAAAATAAATCTGAAGTGAGCCATGGCAGTTCTTTTTGTGCTGTGCCAGTTTTTGCAGAGTAAAACTGACTGTCTTTTTAATTGAGAGCCTTTCTGGAGCAGAGGCAAACAGATGGGAATCTAGGTGAGGGCCTACAAAAGGAGAAAGAAATTGCTTCTATAGCTGAGGAAGGAAGTGTGCTGAAGGCTACACTGTAGCTTGTGATCTCACAGTTAGTAAATGTGACAAGGAACTAAAATAAACAGTTGTCCACCTATCATCTGGGATGTGGGAAGTGCAAGAGTCACAGAAGTACTTGAGTACTTGATGCTTACTGCTGCCGTGCCAATCCTGTCATCCACAAGAGCTCTGCTAGCTGTTCAGGGTTAGGTACAGAGAGGTGCTCTTAAGGATAAGAATATCTTACCGATAAAAACAGGCACCCTTGTCCTTGGATGTTTGCTGAGAGGGTAGGCGGATCCTTTATGAATTGGCCTTTCTAAGTAATGCTTAAGATGACTTTCAGATACCTAGCTGACATTTGAGAGTGTTTGTCAGGTTAGGCTCCAGTTGGGAGTTTTAATCAAAATTGCTCCCTTAGTAAAACAGATCACTCAGCACGAGTGGTATGACAGAAGTCCGTGTTTAGAAGTTGTGGTTGTGGATGCTGCCACTCCTTCACCTCAGAACTAATCCAAAAGCACAGCGAAGTGCACTGTGTGGTGTCAGTGTGCTGAATCCCTGCTGAGTTTGGGCAGGCTTCTGCTGTGTACTGTTCCATCTAGGTCAGGTAGAGGGATATTTTAGACAGCCTGTTTGTTCAGAGAGATGAAAGGAGTATCTACACCTTCATATTTCAAGGCAAACTTTGTTTTCCTGCTCAGATGTGGTTAAGATGGTCTGTTTCTATTTTTCTTGCATAAAGCAGGGGAAAAAAAGAAGTGCTTTTGTACTTGAATGTGATTAATAGACCTGTTTTCAAGCTGAGTTTTCATAGTTGTTTAACAGTTGAGTGTAGTAGATCTTTAATACCTTAGAGCATCTAATGTATGCCTTTTTCCTTAAGGCCTGTCATCCATGAGGCAACTGGGTGAGACAGGCATAGTAGAAGTAATATTTTAATGAAGTTATGCCAGTTTGCTTGTAGTAGACAAATGCTATTTTGAAAAAGTCAAAGACCTTGTCTGCTGGTACACACTGTTTGTTCATGAAGCAGTTGAATGAGGCTACCTTCAAAAGCAGCAGTAGGTTATGGCTACTGGATACTCTCATTTCTCAAGCTTTAGAATGTGTAAAGAAACACTGGACAACTAAAAGTGAAAGTTTTTTGTTTTTATGTGTGCCTGCTCATGCATGCTGTTGAGAGCTCCTGACATACTGCATGTTCCTCTCTCTTTTAGCAGCAAGGAAAGGGAGGAAGGCTGTAAAAAACACCAAGTTGGAAATCTGCCTATTAGGCAATTTTTGAAATATAAAATTAATTATTTGGGGGCCCTCTAGCTATTCACGATGCTTCTTTTTCAAGAATGGTGTTTTAATAGTGATTTTTACTACTGAAGTAGTAGAGTGGAAGTCACTATAAGACGCTAGAGAAATGTATGTTATAGAATTACAGATTCTTTTTAGAGGTGAACCAGGAAGAAGAGGAAGCACAACACTCTGTAGTTATTAATCTGAGGACTTGATGTAAATCCCGGCTATGCAGCTATGAAAAGAGACAGCCGAGTAAGTCCACATGGTTAGTTCATTCCTGGCCAAGGGAGGAAGGCTAGACCACAGGGCAGGAGTAGGACAGCCTAGCCCTTCCAGTGGATTGGTGTTTGCATCCTGTGGCAGACAAGCAACATCTCATGTTTCTCCCCAGCTTGAAATTCTTTTCAGGAAATCTGTACTTTCTTAGATCACTTGATGTCATTCCTGCAGCTGTTGCAACACAGGAAGCTGGCCTAAAACTGAATGACTTGACCAGGTCTTCTGCAAAAAGGATATTGTGTGCCACTGTTATTCATTCATGAAATAATTTCCAATGTATCCCTATTTGTAGAGTTGTGAGAAACCTTACATCATTAAATTTTTGGGCAGTATTGAAGACCTGGAACAGGAGAACAATTTATTATCATAACTGAAGACAAAGCAAGGCTCTGTCATTAATTTTTTTTATCATAGAAACTCAGGGGAATGTGTTCTTTGCATCAAAATTTGTCGACGTTGAAGTGACTCTTACTAGCTTTAATGATAATGTTATTACCTAATTTCAGTAGGTAATCTGGATTAAAAGAAAATATGTACTTTAGCATTTCCATTAGTATGTCTTACTCTATAACTTTTTGTGACATTGTCTTCAGTTAATCTGAAATAATTTGTCAACACAGATAGTCCCTGCAACTTTCTTTTTGTTTTTCTGCATTAGTTGTCTTAGCTTTTGAAGTCTTGTCCTATTTTTCCCACTCACAGTCTCTGTTTCTGAAAGCTAACCAATTGTGCCTTCACTTTTTTTTTTATGTCTGCAGTGAAGAAAATTTTCTTAAAAGCATGCTTCGTATATCAGGAGGATGCAAAAAAATCAGTACCACCACGTCTCTGTCAAGGATGAGCTGCAGACACTTGTGAGTTATCTATGTGGAGTTCCAGAGGGGAGGTACAGGAGATAGAAGGAGAACCTGTTACTAGGAGTGGCACTTCAGCACTACAGAAGTGAAAGTGTTTTTGGTAATTGCAAAGTCAGACCAGCTACTTTGATTTTTTTTTTTTTTTAGCGGTTTCATGCATGGTCGGTATTTTTTGAGATGAAGCTAGTGTACTGAACAGTAGTTAAACTGTACCAGAACTCAGATTACAGTGATAGTTAAGTTGTGAAACTCTACAATCCTTGTTTGCAGTTAATCAAATTTCTATAACATCTGGTGTAATACCTCCTCTGGAAGTGGTTTGTTAGAAGACTAGTGGAAAGTTGCAAGCTGTTTCAGAAGGGTAAACTGGAACATGGAGTGGAATTAATCTCCATTGAAGTGGAAGTTACCTAAAAATGTTACTCTCTGCAATACAGTGTTTAGGACTAGATTGATTTCTTTATCAGGTGACATTTACTGTTGATACTGAGTTGTGGAAATGTTCAAGGCCAGGCTGGATGGGGCCCTGAGCTACCTTATCTAGGGGGTGGTATCCCTGTCTGTGGCTGGCAGAACTACATCATCTTTTAGGTCCTGTTCTACTCAAGCCATTCTGTGTGCGTGGCTGTGTCCAGGTGTGTGTGGGGGCAGCTCAACAACATACAGGAACCTCTTTTATTAATCTTGTACACGTGAAGCAGTTATGGGGGATTGTTAGAGTTTGTAAGATGCAGGCAGTAACCCTCCTGTGATCTTTCACTGTGAAGCTACCTACAAGGTAACATTCTGAAAGCTTGATGTACAAGTTGACCCATAAACATAGCCTACTTGACTTCATATGGTTGCATTTTGCATAAAATATTGCTGAAGGATTTTCTTTTGGTTGGGAGAGTGTATCAATTAATACAACTTGCAAAATCTTGACTCTTGCACTTCTGGAGTTATATTTATATAGTTAGTATGAATAAGGAGATCTCATACTGTCTTTTTGTGACTCTTCTGACTTGTTTAAAATGGAGATTTGATGGGCAGTAGACATTCTGTGAGTCTGGTGATTTTGTCCCCATTCAGGGAATAGTCCTTTTGTTATTTACTGTCTGTTGTTTATATTGGTAGAAGCATACAGAATATGCAATGTTGTTTTTATGATGAAGAGCGTCAAAAATGAGTTTGTGGCAAATGTGAACTCCCCTTCAGAATTCTTAAAAATATAATACCAATCCATAGAGGAATTTCCAAGGCAGCTTTATATCAACAAGTATACAGTTCGAGATGCCTTGTGCTTTTTATGAGCTGTTATGTTAAAAAATCTAACCCTCTACGAAGATAAGTTATTTCAGAATGTGCCATGCTTCTAGGAACTGATGCCAAATTGTCATCAAATTGTCACTTGGTGGAATCAAAGAGACTGTAGTAGTCCTGTGGCATCAAGGAGTAAGAAGAGGCAAGAATAGCTGACTGTCATGCTGGAGAATATCACTCTTCAATTTTCCCGATACATCTTTTTTGACTTAATAGCAGATTAGATGGGATTTCACCAAAGAAGAGACACCCTGGCACTTATTCTCTGTGGGTCTTGAGTAGATTTGGAGACTAATAGAGAGAAGCTGTAATACTATAATAAGCAAGCACTTGTAACTAATTTTTTATCTGGATGCTTGGTCTTCAAATGTTCTTTCTTTTGGTGTACAATTTTCTACTTGCTTTTAAATCAGAATACTAGAGAGGGAAGCAAGCATTTCTGAATTATAGCTATGTATACCTGTACTTACTGTATGTATCCTTATTTTATTGTTACCTTTTTACCTTTCTTTATATTTGAGCTTAAATTTTTATATTTGCTTATATTTTTAATGATCCTCTGGTTTTTGTCCTGATCTCCCAAAACCTTTTATTTCAGGAATTGCCCAGAGCTAAATTGAGGCTCAGCCAGAGATCTTGCAGAGAAAACTTAAATGTAGTAGCTGAAATTCTGCTAAGACCAAGGAGTTGAAAATGGGGTTTTACAATTAAGTGCTTTAGGCTGCTGTGTATGCTTGTGTTTGGCGTCCTTTTGATCTGTGTGTTGCTTTTCATCAAACTCTTAAGAGTAATCTCAGAAGAAGAGTGCTATATCAATGTAAGTACAAATTAGAGTTAGAGTAAGAAGATTTCATGTGGAGCCTGGTACAGAAAGATCTAGTAGGTTGTTCGGTTTTATGCTTGAAGAACAGAAAAGTCCTGAAGGCCTCCTTTTCTGCTAGAAATCTGGGCCCTGGTTAGTCAGGAAACGGGTGAAGAAGCACCATTAAGTGCATGCTAGTTTGAACGTAATTAAACTGCAGTAACCAATATTTTGAAACCATGTGTAGTCTTGCTAACTAGTTCTGCTTCTAGCCAGAGGCAAGATCTTAAGATCCAGTTTGCAAAAACATTTATCAAAGACAAATATGTCGATTTGAAAATATTTGTATTTACAGGTAACGCAATTATTTTGTTACTTAATCTCATTGTGAGACTACTTTTTAAATAAGCTACAAGTTTCACAGAGGAAACCTGAGGCCTCTTTTCTGAGCTGAATGCTGAATCTGCTGTGGTGGAAGTGAAAATAAGGAATCATTCACAAGCTTGCCTACAGAAGGTTGAAGTCATAGATCACAAGAACCTAAACAGAGTAAGCATTTGGTAAACTGCAGGCACCTTAAGCAACATGGGAATGAAAGACTGGTTTCCTGAAGGATAAACTTGCTTTGCTGGGACAATCAAGGCAGACTGAAAAGTCATTCATCTGCTTGGGCTTTGCCCAAAATACAGACTGTTTTGAGATGCTGTTTTTCAGCTTGTACTTTGCTGAAAGTAAAACTCCTCAGTGAAAGATTAAGGACGTACTGGTGATGCTCATTCAAGTGCTGTGGTGATTGTGATTGTCATAGCCTAAATAATAGATGACTCTTAGAAGATAGACATGCAGATTTTGTTTAGAAAGGTCTGCCCAGCTAAAACCCCAGAGTAAATTTTATGTTTCAGTAACCTTTGGACATCTTCTGTTACCTTATCGAAGTGTTTGATTTGTTGTGGGTTGACCTTGGGTGGACATCAGGTGCCCACCAAAGCTGCTCTATCACTCCCCTCCTCAACTACATGGGGTAGTGTATTGGGTTTGCATGGCCAAGGTTTGGTAGCATGTAGGTCTTATCTTCTGTAAGAAGCTGTTAGAAGCTTCTTCTGTGCCTGGCAGAACCAGTCCCTGGTAGCTCCAAAGATGAACGTGCCACTAGTCAAGGCTTGACCAATTAGAAATGGTGGTAATGTCTCTGTGATAACAGATTTAGGAAGAAGAAAGAAAAAAGTTATTGCACATTTGTAATTGCAGCTAGAGAAGAGCAGGGTAAGAACATGCGAGAGGAACAACTCTGGAAACATCAAGGTCAGTAGAGAGAGAAGGGCAGGAGGTGCTCCAGACACCAAAGCTGGGATTTCTCTGTAGCCTGTGGTGCAGCCCATGAGGTTGCAGCTGTGCCCCTGCAGCCCATGAAGGACCATGAGGATGCAGGATGAGGACCTCCACCTGCAGCCTGTGGAGGACACCCACACCACAGCAGGTGGATTCCTGAGAGGAGACTGAACCCATGGGAGGCCTGTGCTGGAGCAGGCTCCTGGCAGGGACTTGCAAACTGATGGAGAGAAGAGTCCCACACTGGAGAAGTGCCCTGGTAGAACTTGTGATCCTGTGGGGGACCAATGCTGGAGCAGCCTGTCCTTGAAGGACTCCACCCCATGGAAGAGTGATCCATGCTGCAGCAGTCTGGGGGGTTCTGTTGCCCATGGAATGGACTCATATTGCAGCCATTCATGGAGAACTGTTGTTTGTGAGATGGACTCACATTGGAAAAATTCATGGTAAACTATCTCCTGTGGGAGGGACCCCATGTTGGAGCTGGGGAAGGACTTCTCTCCCTGAGCACAGGGAGAAAGAACCTGTGATGGACTCACCATAACCCCCATTCCTTTCTCCCTGTGCTGCTGGGGAAGGAGGTGGAGCTTAGGAAAGAGGGAGGGGTGAGGGGAAGGTGTTTTAAGGTCTTACTTTACTTCTCATTATCCTGCTCTGATTTTGTTAGTAATAAATTCAGTTATTATCTTTAATTCCAGCTTTTTTTTTTGCCTCTGATTTGATTTGGTGAGTGATCTCTTCTGGTCCTTACCTCAGCTCATGAACCTTTCATTATCTTTTCTCTCCCATGTCCAGGGCAGAGGGTAGTGATAAAGAATCTTTGGTGGGTGCCTGGCATCCAGCCAGGGTCAACTCACTACAGATAGAAAAAATACAGCACTAGGCTTGTGGGTCAAGATAAGGACAGGGAAGACATCTTGCCAGTTGTCATGGGGATAAAATAGACTCAGCTTGGGGAAAGCAGTTTAATTTATTGCAAATCATATCAGAGTAGGATAATGAGAAACCCAAATCTTAATAACACCTTCTTCCCAGGCTGAACTTAGTTCCTAAATTTTCTACCACCTCTTCCTTAGAGGCACAGTGGGGTAGGGAATGGGGACAGTAGCATGTACACGTTGTCTCTGCTGTTCCTACACACTCTTCCCCTGCTCCAGTGTGGGGTCTCTCCCATGGGAGATAATCCTTCACAAACTTCACCAGTGACAGTCCCTTCTGGGCATGCAGTTCTTCAGAACAAACTGCTCCAGCATGTCATTCCCATAGTGTTACAATCTCCTTCAGGCATTTATTTACTCTGGCCTGGGGTCCTCCATGGGCTGCCAGTGGATCTCTGCTCCACTGTGCACTTCCATGGGCTGCAATGGGACAGCCTATCTCACCATGGGTTGCAGGGGAATCTCTGCATGGGCACCTGCAATATCTCCTCCCCCTCCTTCTTCACTTCGCCATCTGCAGAGTTGTTGCTCTTGCATATTCTCACTCCTTTCTCTGCTGCTGTTGTTCCCCCAGCAGTTGACCCCTCCAACCTCCTCCTTAAATATGTTGTTCCAGAGGTGCTACTGTTGCTAATGGACTCAGCTTTGACCTGCAGTGGGTCTTTCCTGAAGCCCATCTGGCACTGGACAAGGGGGAAGCTTCTGGCAGCTTCTCACAGAAGCCACCTGGCTAACAAAACATTACCGTGCAAAAAAAAAACAAATAAAATTTGACTTCTAGCAAAGTGAGTCTTGAGGTATGACAGGTTTCTCTAGAAAATAGCAAGCTTTGAAGATGCAGAGGAACCAAAAATTACGGTCTAAACATGAACTAGAGTGATCTTAAGATTCAAATAGAATCTTGTGGAGACTTGATTAAACAAGTTTAATCCTCATTAATTTGGTAACCCTGTACTAAATATCTAGTCCATGTAATTGAAAGTGGTGTGGGGATGAGTGTGATTCAAATTCACTTGGTTAAAATTATCCAGTTTTTTGTGTAGGTGTCCTCATGGGAGAGGACGTGAGCTCAGGCTTGCAAGTGTGATTTGCTTACCTGTGGGGTTATGCTTCTAACTCACAGATCTTTCACCTCTTGAAAATTTGTGACCCATTAAATGAGAGTTCTGGGGGGGGCTAAGGTGCATCAGCCACTCACAGAGCAGGTGTAGAGCTATGGCAGTTCACAGCTTTGCACGCAAATACTAGCTAGAACTTTTTATGTGGACTGTTGGCTTGTTTTTTGTGTTGAGTTTGTTGTGTTGGGGTTTTTTTGGTGGGGGGACATGGAGATGGGGAATTGTTTTAATGAGTGGGATTTTTTCTGTGGGGTTTAGTTTTAATTGGTTGAGCATTTTTTTGTGTTTGGGGTTTTTCTTAAATACCCTCTTCTGAAGCTTGTAGCAACTTAACAGCAGCCTAAGGAACAACCAAGTTGTCTGTGCATCTCTGTATGGGCAGAGGTGTGAAGGTCAGTGTCTGCAGTTGTCATCTTCTAGTTAAGGTTTGCTTGTGGGTTGGACATTATCTGCAGAGCAACCATCCCTAGGTTCAAAGTGGTACTGCCTTGCTGCCAGAAAGAGAACAGGATTTTTTTTTTTTGCCCAAGTTCACCTTCCTCAGTTAAGCATGTCAGACTTTTTAGAAACTCATGTTCATCAATGGATTCAGCTAATGAAGTTAATTGTGAAAAGAAGCAGTTAAGGTTGCACCTGAAATTGTGCACCTGTCATTGCACAAGTAGCAAAACCATGTGGCAGAAAACAGTGGTTGTTGCTGGATGTCAGTGTATGCCTTTTTCAGGTTACCCTCGGGAAGATGTCTGAAGTGGTAACAAAAGAACCGTTGGTGAAATTAAGTGTAATTTAGTTGACTTTCAGTGAGGTTTGTTGCTCACGTTCAAATACCATGTTTCTATTAGGGAAGTATTAGGAAGTACTAAGAGTCAAAACAGACATGAGTTACAATTACTTGGGATTTGCTGGTATGGTTCAGTTATCATGAAAAAGATAATTTTATTCCTGTTAATGAATGCTACTAGTGAGTAGTCTCAATTTGCATAGAATCAGTGTCTTTTCAACAGATAAAACTTCTAATCTTAATTAAAATTACATATGGGAATTTGTAAGACTTCTCTCTGGCTACCAATCTGATTTGTAATAGAATTACTGTAAATTGTACTGCAGAAGGATACTTTGTACATAACGGGCCTACACTAACTGGATTTAAATGGCCAGTAACAAAACATCATACAATGATGAAGGAAATCTTTATATCTGTGCCTTGATGATGTGTTAGTAATCTAAACAAACCTGAATAAAACCCAAACTTCTTACAGTGAAGATAGTACAAGTAATGATACATTGGCATGCAAGCTCTGGTGTTGCCAGGGGTGTATATGATGTGTATGTTACGGAGAAAAATAAAGAGGAGAAACAGAAGGTGATCCTGGAATTGCAGTTAAGCCCAGCATTGGCTTACATCTGTACAAGGAAACCCGATACCAGGCTTTACTAGTTCAGCAGCCAGTGTCACAATCAAAGTAGAGCTAGGATTGCCAGATATTAAGCAGATACCAGATGGAATTTGAGACTAGGTCTTGCTTCTGAAAGAGAAATTAAGATGCCTTTTTCCAAAGAAGAGTATCTTAAGCCAGCTGGCAAGCTTAAAGTAACTTTCAAACTTCACTTAGAAAAGAAATATCTTAACTTGGAAAACTTCAGTGCCTTACTTATAGTCCTGCTGAGTTTTACCTTGTATTGAAGCTTGAAAGTTAAAATTTAGTGTAACAATTATGGGGACAAACAAATACTTACATCTGCTTTTAATCAGAAGCATGCATATCAGGTAAAGTATGGTGTATATACTATAATGTGGCAATCCATTAACTTGGAAAAATTGTAGAGCTAAGTACTGATCCTTCTCTGTAATGACAGTAGGGCCAAATTCACAGTATCAAATTGCTGGCTCAGTTCTCAGAACTTGCTTTATGGTTGAATACTTAGCTTATACATAGCAAGATATTGTAACATAGTAATTATGCATTCTCTGAATTTAGTACGCTTATAGTATTTTTAAAAATCTGTGTTTTTTCTGTTTATTGCCTGCCTGGATTTTCTTTGCAAGCATAAAAATTACGTGCAATTCAGTTTCTTCAGGAATTCCGAGGTCATAATTTGAACTATAAGTCTGACTGGTAGGACTTTCACAAAGAGCTTTCCTGGAGGATGGTGACTATTTGACAGGAATAGGGAGAAACTGCAAGATCGTGGTGAACAGCCACAAAAAATAAGAATATACATGATAAACATTACAAATTGCATTTGAAACTTAAATAGATTATACAGCATAGGCTTTACAAAGTATTCCACATTTGAATTGTCACATCAGAATTTTTGCACCAAGTTGAAACTTTAACTCAGTAAGTGTTGAAGCATAGCATATTCTTAGTATCATAAGAATGTTCATTACATCACTTGCTTTGAAAATGCTTTTTGTATTTTGTGTGAATCTACTGCAAGTTGCACATGATTGCTAGTCTCTCACATCAGGAAGCTTTCATCTTGAGATATCAGTGACTTTAAGCAGGTAGTTTTTACCCTTATAACATCCATTACATTTATGTTCAAATTTAAGATCTAGCTGGGAGTTAACTTTGACTTAAGAAAAAAAAAATTGAATTTTATTCAGCTATACTAATTATAGACAGTGGAACTAGTCTCACAAGGTCAAATGCTGCTAGCTGCTTTTGCAGAAATGGTCCCTGTGTGCAGTATTAATCAAGGTAGCTCCCTTCAGTGGAAGGAGGAAAACGTGGTTAAGCTTTCTCTGTGTAAGTGTCCCTGTGGGCTGTTCAAGGAGCATGTTAAACCTTGGTGTCATGTTTGTGCTGCAGTAGCTTGTTCGCAGGTCTCTAGCTGTTCCTCAGGTGTTCAGTATGATTTCTTATCACTGAATAAGCTTAACCACCCAGACAGCTTTTTGAAAATCCTCTGAAGATTGTATGATATCAGTTAAAATATTTGAACATAATTGAAGAGCTATTTTTGTCCAAGAAAAATTACAGTATTAGTGCCCAGAAGAACTAGCTGTTCAACTGACGAAATACATTGTCAAGACCAGAAACTATCAAAAGCAGGTAAAAACTAGAAATAAAAATTGCCTCTAGCTTTGTTCACTGAACAGTTGATAGCTGTACTTACAGGAATCTTGAATATGAAAGTGTTTATTAGACCCTGATCAGCTTTTCAGAATTGATTTCTGAATAATGTTTTTTATGATTTTTTATAAATGTGTCAAAGTCAGCTATGGAGTTTTTTAATATCTCTTTTATAAGTGGTATACTTACCCTTGAGTAAGGTTTACCTGAATTGCTTGAATTTCTAAAGCCTCTAAAAGTTGGTGAAAATGAACAGGCTTCCACTTTGGGCTATATTGTCAAAGTTGTGTATATGCACTGAAATTATTCCAGAGGGGGGAACCCTCCTCAGAGTTGAAAGATAAGAATTTAGGACATCTCACATGTCAGTGTTTGGGGAATACTAAGAACAGCACACATCATGTCTTAATTAGCTGTTTACCTGAAGAGAAGGTTCTAAACCAGGACATTAAAAACAGTGGAATCTGGGATGGTTTGGCCATCTGAGACTACTCCAGTATCAGAAATGGGAAACGTCTCTGAAAAGACATAATCCTCTGAGCTTGGCTGGTCCCGTGACTAGTGCTATTTTTCCAAATGTCTGACCATTGTTATCTTGTTTCGTCACAGGGCTGGTATCCCCTTTCTGAGAAAAAGATTGGGGTTTTTTCCCTTGGCTTTTTTCCCCACCACTTCTAATTGTAAGCAGGTAAACCAATCAATTAATTTGTTTCATCTGTCAATCTAGTGTTTGACTCTTTTTTTCTCATGCAAATATTTGGGATTGATTTAGGAGAGCTGTTCTCAAGGTGGTTCTAACGAAGTCTCTTTTCCACAGAGCTAAATGCTCTGAGGAAAAAGTATTAGGAAAATTTTAGTGAATACAGTGCAACCAAAATGTCAGGGTCTGTACAAGAATTGTGGTGTCTATGAAGTGCTAAATAATCATGATTCCTTCTGAAAATTATAAGGCTTTTGGGAGGGCCAGTTTATTTAATTCCACACCTGAACAACTAGTTCTTATAAGCAAGTCTCAGGGATATCTTCAAGTAAGTGACTGTACTTAGTTCATGTCTTCAGCCTGGGGCTGAGCTCCACTTACAGCTTCATATGGCTTAATATCACTGGAAAGAATAGGATTATTAGCTTTCCCATCCCTTAGCTAACAAAGTTCAATCAGAACCCAAAATTTGAAACTGAAGGAATTTAAAGAAAGCTAAATAAAAAAAACACCTACCTCGCTTTCACAGTTATGACATCAAGCCCAATTTATCAATGGTATATGAATTTCCTTGAATTCTTCATTGCATCGTTGCTTTACTAAAAAGCTTTACAAGCAGTAAGTGTGCAGGTTTTTTCCATTCACCTCTATAGTAAGGTTATTTATTCCTCAACTTTCTTAGCATCATCTTTGCATTTTGCTTTGCATGGAGACATGCTTCAAGAAACTATTGACGAAAATGTCCAGGAGGCACTTTTCATGGTTTACCTGAGAAGGACAGAAGCAGAAAGCAAGTTCCGTGTTCACAGTCCTTGTCAAATGTAAAACTTCTGAAATGCTGCATTTTTAGTGACTTGTCCTGGTTAATCTTTCTTTCTTCTGTTCTAATAGGCTAATTCAAAGATGTTCTGCTCATCCTTCAGAGAGAATCTTTATTGGGAAAAGTGTCCATGTGCATATCAAGTGTGTGCATGTGCTCTTCTAGTTTACCAAGTGCTTTAATTTTAAGTATGCTATGAAGAAGTAGAATGAAGCAGTTAGCTTAATACACTGCAATAATGCACTAAGTACAAAAGGTAATATGAACAGACTAGTGATAGAGGCACAGATGCAGTAATTTTATGGACAGTTGCATCTCGGGAAGTATGGAAGGCAGTTCCTGGGGCGTCACTGGCAGTTAATGGAGGCAGTCTAGAATTGAGCTCTGTATGTTTGAGAGATTGTATACTTAAGACAGCATTAGAATCAAGTTTGTGATAGTGCTGTTTTTTAAAGAGTAGCTTCCCTCATTTTTTCTAGCTAAATCTTACATTAGGCATCTCCACAGTTCAGTTATGTCAGATATATCTCTGCATATAAATATTCAACTCAGCTGTTAAAAGGCAGTTCCTGCTCCAACTAAATGAAAGAGGTCTTTTTTTTTTTTTTTTACAAGCTTCCTATCTTCTTGCACTTCAGCGTCTGCACAGAGGCTATAGTTGACAGTATTTTCCTGTCTAAAGATAGGGGAATGGAAAAATGAAAAAGCACAAGAAAGTTGGCATTGCTCTCCTTTCTTGCAGATTAATCACCTTGTAGGTAGACAGCCTTTAAAGAAAAATTTCTCCCTTAAAATAACTCCATTAAATGAAGAGGGTGATTCAAACAAGTTACTTGTTATATTTGCTAGGAATAAGTTGAAACTTAATTATACCTAATTGTTGGGTGGTTAGGTAGATATGTCTCAAGCATCCAATAAGTCTGGGGACGTCTTGCTTATCTGTTGCTCCCATATCTTAGTATCTTATTTCTGTTGTGCCTGTTCAAGTATACTCATTTTGTACCCCCAAAGTGATCTGGGGACTACAGATAGATACTGTTGTTGAACTTGACCCTAACTTATTCTACAAATGCCAGCCAGACACGGTGTTTTATGGCTTAAACCTCTTCTTTTAGACTTTGTCTTCTGCTTTTTCCCTCACTTATTTGTCATTAATGAGTCAAAAGGAAATCCTGTTGGCACTAGATGAATCTGGATACATTATTCTTTCAAGAGTCAAGCATTGCATCAGCTGAAAAATAAAGTATGAGCATGATTGAGATTTAGGATGCCAGCAGTTTTTACAAGATCTGATTTGGAAAAATAGGTTTGATCAAGAGCAAACCCAGATCAGATTAGCTGGAAATCGCTGGAAAGTCAAGTTCAGGAAGGATCAGAGCCGAAGCTGAGTATGGGGCACGCTTGCAGTCTTCAGGCATACTGGTCAATGAAAAAGTGTGTGCTAGGCTTTAACAATGTCAAATAGGGTGGCAGACTGCAGTGTTCTACATGATCCAGTGGTTTCTTGAAAGAGGAGGCAAAGACCTGCAAGCAGGAAAATTTTCTTAAGAAAGCTCTTTTAACTAGGATTTGAGGTTTTCTTTTCTGTTAGAGAACAGTAAGAGAAAGGTGAAGTGACATCAGTACTGTTGCTCAAAGGCAGTGGAGTGGTAGGTGTAAGTGGCAGCAGACTATAAACAGGAAGCAGGTGCTTCTGCTGCCTGCCGTGTTAGGGATGTCCAGGTTAGCTTTCTTAAACTGTTTTAGAGGATACATTAGTTTGCGTTCCGTTCCAAGGTGTAATGGCCAGATGATAACATCAGTACAGGGATGCCAGGCTACCTCTATGCTATATGGGTGTGTGCATATATTAAACATTACTGTGTGCTCTTGGTGAGTTTAAGAGTAACTGTACAAATGACAAAAAATTGTCATGGTGAAAGAAGTTAGTACTTGTATTCTCCATTGCCCGAGTTTGGAGGGAAGGTCAGAGAAATGTTTAACCTCTACTGCAGTATGGCTTTGTCCTCAAAGATCTTAAAACCTTTTTACTTAGGTGTTCATTAAGAAGATTGCCTAACCAAGCTGTAATACATATGTATTATATGTATATATATATACACATATGTAATATGAATGCTTTGTGTGCCACCACTTAAAGTAGGAAAATCAGCTCCGGAATGTTATGGTGATTGGATATTTAGGGTTGAACTTTCAAATCTGGATGCTGAAAGATGCTTCAGCTTGCATTAAATTCCTGAATTGCTGTTTCAGAGCCAGAAATAAAATTGGCAGTCTCTCACTAAAACCAAGTTAGTTTACTTCAGGATTTGGACTTGTAGATCATTGAGTAAGAAAATTCAGAAATGACTCTAAAACAGATATGTGGTACCTGCTGCTGAAGTTCTGTTACTTTTAAACTACTGTCAGCCTTCATTATTGATATCTTCATATTTAGTTGCTAACTTCAGTCTGAGGACTGAAAAATTCAGCTTAAACTTTTCTTTTAAAGACAATAAAATTGCTGCAGTTCACCCAGATTACTGTACTGGGATTCCCACTAGACCCACTATGTTTTCATCATTCTAGTGATACCCTTATAAAAATAAAAGGATAACTGAATGTTTATTTTAAATAAATGACAATAATGTAGTTATAGGCTTAACTTGTCATGAGTTTGAGAGGTGCTTTTAAGGACAGTTGGAAACAATCCTGTTTATGGAAAGACTGGACAATTTACAGATTTGTGGATCTAACAGCATTTACAGTGGTGCAAAATAGATGAAACTTGTGGTGTGAATGGTTCTCATGGTGTGTGTTTGCAAAAAATTCTTTAGGAAGAGAAAGAGCTTAAATCAGGAGTGAAAGGATGTCCTATTAGGTGTGAAAATCACTGAAGAGTCTCAAAATGTATTGGTAATGGAAGCCTGAGGAGCCATCTCTTTTGCTGGACTGCAGGTCAATTATTTCCTTAAGGCTCTCTTCTTGTGTTCCTTTTGTGAGAGACAGTTTAGACAATTGAAAAATTATGCATTTGCAAGAAGATATAGGACCCGGTCTCTTGATTTCTCTGTCTTCTGACAATCGGTAGAATTAATCAGTGATGGTAAAGGCAGGACTCTACCATGGTGGCTTAATTTCTGTATAAATCATCTTGGAATTTTGTGCTCAACACCTGGTTGATGGTATTTCAGAGATGCTGTCAAATTACTGCTGATGAGAAGGGTGTTCCTTACCTTACTTTCCTCCTTGCTTACCTTTTACAGGCACCTGAGTTGGATCCTTGCACTTGCCCTTTTCCCTGGCCTGTAGATTATTCATTAGTTGGGGAGGGTTTCATCTTTCTTTAGGGGTGGAGAGGGGAGAAAACGGGTAACTCAATCTCATAAATGCTAGAGTCCTGCAGGAAAGGAACTGAGACCTTCCTTGGGAAAGCAGTAACAGTCCTGCTAGCTCAGTTGTCAGCCGGACTGCAAGAGGTGGTGTGGGTTTTTGAGCGGTATGACCCAAAGACATGTCCCAAAATCTGTGGCCTTGTTTTGGTTTGATGGGTCAGTTTCCAACAAAGATGAGCAAGCAGATCCTATAGTTCGCTGTTGGTAACCACATCAGCTAGTGAAGCAAATCTAGCTTGTAGAAGAGTTATAGTCTCAAAATACTATTTTAGTTGCTTCCACTTACTTATTAAGTAAGTCATAATAGATCTAGTGGAACATTAAGCACTTTTCAGACCAGGGAAGGGATTTTTTTTGGAAAATTATTTCTGAGATCCTGCTGTTCTTTTTAAGAAGTGTTTGTTTGTTGTTTAATTTTCTTGTAAAAGGCTCTGTGCTTCTTTGTTTAGTGCTTAAGTGTTTCAGAATGATAAAATTCATGCTATCTCCTCTTCAATAATTATTTCTTATGAATAGTAACTGTTAACTTTAGTATTGTAGGGTTTATTTGATATTTGTGGGAGAACCAGTAATGAGGTAGAGGAAATACTCTATCTGATGATTTGCAGCATTTTATTGTAGCTGCATTAAGAGTTGATAGAAAATATCTGCTGTATTAAAGAAGTTGACTAAGGAATTTTTATCAAACCATGCTTAGTTAACTGGATTGTGGTGTCATTATTGTACTTCCTGCATATAGGTCAAATTTTAATCAGACTGGTGTTTTATGTGTTTTAGGTATTGAGGGTGATTTACCTCTTGCATCATGCGTGAATACAAGCTAGTGGTTCTTGGTTCTGGAGGTGTTGGAAAGTCTGCTCTGGTAAGTATGAGGCAGTTCAAGTATTTTTTTTAGGCTTACTGTATTTTTTTCTCTAATACACTCTCTGCTGAAGTATATTTCTTTATGTAAGTGTGCACAAATAAATATAAGTGTTAGTAATGCCCAGTGAGGCATCATGGCTAGTAGGTAGAGCCTTTACTGGCTACATCTGCATTCATTGGTGCATTCTCAAATGCTGCTGGTTTTGTACAGGTTTGGTTGATGGTGCTTGATCAGTCTCGTGCAGTGAGGTGCAGAGTTACAGAATTATGGGGTGTCTGGCTTCGACAGATAAACCAGCTATCAGTCTATGGGAAATCAAGCTCCTTTGTGAATCTCTCAAAGGATATCAACTAGCTTGCCCCACTAAGTCCTGTCCCTGGAAAGGTCTTCAGGGTGCTGTTTGCTTAGTGTTTGATAGTAGTGTCTTTAGCACTAATATTTTTATGCAGATAGAAATATAGATTTGAATGTTGGTGGGAAACTTAATGTGTTTTCTGCATCCTTTCTGTAAGAGTGGGTATATAGCTGTGGCAGGTAGATGATTAAAATGCATGAGCTCTTTTATTTACAGTTAAACAATTACAGAATGTTTTAGTCTGATCTAGACTAGAATTTTAAAAGTTCGTAAAATATGATGTTCTCAACCCACCTAAGAACTTTGCATCTTTCTGTTTAATTGTGCACCTTACCATAAAGTAAGCTCCAGAGCTTACCTACTCCCTTGAGTCAGAAACATTCTCTTACGCAGCAGTTCATAAAGAAAAACTTAATGACAAATTATGTTAGATTGTGAAATAATGTTTTCATTCACCTCCGAATTCTTTATTTCACTGCAGCATTTCTGGATTTGAATGTGCCTGCTCTGACTTGGCCATTGAGTCTTAAGTTCCATTTGACTTGTGCTGAAAATGTCCTTCATGCTATGTATACAGGAACAGCCTATTGAGTGTAGTTAAGACTAGTAAAAGCTGGCAGTTGTCTTTTGACTAATTCCTGTGCTGGCAGATAAGCAGCTGAAGATGAAGTAGTTCTAAATACAAATGTAAAAGCTGTGCAGCTGTATTGTATCCTGATCAACTAGAAACTAATACTGATTCTAAGAGTTAGGCATACCTTAAATCGATGCGTGCTTTAATTCTTGCCCTCCATGTGCCAGTGGATAAAGGAAAGTGTAGCATTGCTTCATCTAACAGTTAAGTAGGCATACTAACTTTCTGTTGTTTCTTAAAATGATAGTTATGACAACTGTTTGTTATAAAAATGTTAAAAATGTTATGAATAACAGAGTATATACCTAGAACAGTGATTTGTGTACAATGTTTACAAAATGTCGCTATGCAAGAGAATCTTACAAGAACTTTTGTGTTGCAGACTGTACAGTTTGTTCAAGGAATATTTGTTGAAAAATACGATCCTACGATAGAGGACTCCTACAGAAAGGTATATACAAAAGATGTGTCTAGTGTTAGGCACGTAAAGCTGTAATACATATTGTCAAATATTTGAGTCACTGCTTGAAAATGGGTATGCCTCATAATGCCATATTAAACCAGATAACAAGTTTGAAATATAAATGTTCTCCTAAAGTTTGCTTAAAAGAAATAATTCAAGACTTAACTTTTTAACATTTAAGCATGATATCTTGCTGGCTAGTCAGTAATAAATGGTTATTTCATTGTCAGAGTTGAAAACATGGATTGCAAAAGAAAAATTTTTTTAATTGCCACTTTTCAATTTTATATTTATTATTAGTTTGTGTGTTAGTATTTGCAGGTAGATGTGGACTTGGGGGTACTATGCTGCTTTGATACTAGAAAAGTAGCTAAAAACAACTTCATATCCTTAAAGCACTGGAGGCATCTATTGTATTGTGCTCATAACAATTTAAATGATAGCTAGATATGCTTCCATTATTTTGGTTGTTGTTTTATTAATGAGTTAACACAAACCTGTCAGAAATGAACAAGCATTTACAGCAAGTGGCCTGTTAGTTTCTCTCTTCCTGTCTTCAGCATGACAGGCTGAAAGGTCTGATTCTGCTTGCATCATCTTGCATCTCCATATTGCTTACTCTTCAGTTTCACCTGAGACCACAATTAAGGTTCCAGACTAAGATAATTTATATCCAAACTGCTACCATTAGCCGTTTGGTGCAAGAGATAAGTTTTTGGCTGTATCAGTTTCTTAATCTACCTGTCTTTCTTAGCTGAATTACTTTTCATATGCATTAATACTCTGATGTTGTTCATCATTTGGCCACAAAAATAATGGTGTCTATACAAGGCAGGCAAGATGCACAAATCCTAGCTGAGAATGGGCAAACTGCAAGACCTCCTCTTTAGCACTGAGCTACATTTGTATTGGAACAAAGGTGGTGCATTAAGAACTGTTGCAGCCTACAGTCACCAGAATATTTTTCTGAACAGAAGAGGAATTAGTGAGAACAAAATAACAATTTAATCCTTTTTAAATTTGACCTTATATAAACTGTATGTTGGAAAAACCCAAGTCTGTCTTAAGTATGGGGCCTTCCAGCCAAAGCTAGAACTCTTATTAAAGACACAATAGCAGAACCAAATTCTATGTTGACACTTTTTCTGTATTAGAGAAGCAGGAATTTTTGACCATATCTCAGTGTTTAATGCAGGACATTGCTGGATCAGGCTCAGTAAATGACTCCAAAAAACATTCACAGGCTGCTCTAAAGTAAAGTGTTTCCTTTATTATATATTTACATTCTTTAGGTCATAGCAGAATCATGATGTTTGCTGGGTGAATTTTTCCAAAGACTGTTTCCATGGAGCCTAAAAAAGTAATGCTGTCTTAAGAAATTTTGCCATTTGCTAACTACATTTTTTTGTTGTTGCTGCTAATAAAGATTTATAATACTCCTTTCAGGTTTGTTCCTGAAATAACTAGTAATAACTCTGGGTATCCTTCTTTTCAAATTAGCCAGATTGTTGAAGTCTTGCTGAAGGCTGGACAACACTTTATGTAGTCATTTTCACCTTCTCACTGTTAATTACAATTCTAACTTGCTTCTTGCCTTCAAAATGTATTGGTTTGGCAGTTGAAATTCTATGCTATTTATGTTAAACGTAATTTTGTAATATTTAAAGTTGAGAGGATGTGACTTGTTCATCTTAATAATTGAGCTTGAAGTCTTGAAACTTTATGCCTTGGTTTACTCCCCAAGTATTTCTTCATAAAGAGAATAAATGCTGCCTAATTAGCTGAATAACTTCAGCAACAATACCTGTTAAAATAGTGATTATTTTTAAGGAATCACAATCCATAGAAGACAGGGGGGAGGTGTGAGAGGAGGGGAAATATTCCTCTTCCCTGTCCCCAGCTCAAATCTAGTTACAGAAGAACAGCTGCAAATTAAACTAGTGACAGTGCATAAATGGAGAAGAGGTAATCTATTAACTAGGAATTTTACATGCAAATGGACACAAGGGAAGTTTACCAATAGCTTGAAAGAAAAAAAAAAAATTAAAATGTGGGTAGTCTGCTTGAAACAGGTTGAGGGCACTGCCATGTCTTTTGCTGCCCTCAGGGCCATTTCTTTGAGGTATGTCCAGTAGATAGAGGAACTCTGGAATGAATACAGAAATTGTTCTGTCTTCTTAAACCTTCCATTCTTTGCAAACTTTTCTAAGCTGGGTCAGTTTTCTAATTAGGGTTCTAAAGGCTTGTTTTGGGGACACCACTTTTAGTGGTGGCTGTTTAATTGTTTGCTGTGTACAACTTAATCTCTTGTAGATGTAAATTACTATTAAATGAGCCTTAGTATGCCAGTCCAGTTTTCTGGCTTTCACTTGTACTTTTCTTTCATTCTGTGATGATCCCTGAAACAAGTGGAAATTAGTTGTGCTAGTTGCTGATAACCATCATTACAAATTTAGCAGCCTCCTTTTAAATAATCAAAAATCCCTAATCACTTTGCAAAGTGGTAGTTGGCTGCTGACACTGCATTTGAAAATGTCACTGGGGCTCTTTGAAATGCTTCTTCCTGCTGTTTTCAAAGTGTTTATCCATACAATCTTCTTAAGCCATTATGTTGCTTTATGCATTATGAATTTACTTATAAAAATCACATAATTTCTGATGTCTTTGGAGGGGAGAGTTGCAAGGGGAAGAATTATAACCATATCTTTCTCTCTTGGCAGCAAGTTGAAGTAGATGCACAACAGTGTATGCTTGAAATCTTAGATACTGCAGGAACGGTACGTAAAAACCAACTTTGCCTAATTCTGATTTACAGTGTGTTTAAAAAAAACCTTGAGTATTGCAGCAGAAAATTAATTGCAAGCTTCCCATGAGCTCTTATTCTATAACAGGGGAAAGAAATAGAGCATTTAAAAAGAAATTGTGCTCTTGTTCTAAGTTTGTTGCCCAGAAAAAAATTAGGACCCACTGGCCACTGAGATTTGATTTCTGTTGCTGTAGAGACTACATGCTTTCTTCTGATGTCCTTTTTCTTTTGTGTGTGAGATGTACTGTGACATTGGGATAAAAATAGTATTGCTTCCGTCAGCTTATAGGAGCTCAAAGCACAAGGGTTATGCTGACCCTTTGCATACTGGTCAGGTTTTTCTCTGACTAGTTCCAAAATTACTGGAACCAGTAATTTCCTTTATTGATTCCAGTGAGTTTAAGCTCAAGATTCTTGGAGTTTAACATGTGTTCTCTGAAGTGTGGCAGTAATCTGGTACAATAATAACTTACTTAAATTCCCTATTAGATTAATACCCTGTTAATATACAGTAAGATGGAGTGGCTGTTTTGTAGCAATAAATTGCACTTTCCATCTGACATACAGCAAGGGACAGGGAGTGATTGCTCAGGCACGAGGTAGCCAAATCACCAATGCGAAAGAGGCATGTGCCATTCTACAATTGTCCTGGTAAGAGTGCACCAGCGAGTCTTTGTATGCAATATCATAGTTGGCACTGAGGTCATGGAAATGTGACAAGTCTACTGAGTGTCTCCATCCTCTAGTCCATCTCCTTGAAAATTAATGTAGAATTTAACATTAGGAAATTTCCTAAACTACAACATTGGGTGTGAAAAGGGATGCATTCACTTTATGATCCATTTTACGGAACTATCAGGATATGGAGAAAATTTTGGTGTGTTAGGAGAGATTCAGGAGCAATTTAGCTTCTGTAATCTACAGATTACCGTGTACTTTCTACTGTACTTCTCTCCAGTGAAATTACTCTAGTTCCTTTAAACTAGACCTAAAGTTTATAGCAGTTTGTGCAAGTAAAATGCATATTGAATGCAACATCTGTATCTTTTTTGTAATTACAGGAACAGTTTACAGCGATGAGAGATCTATACATGAAAAATGGACAAGGTTTTGCATTAGTATATTCTATCACAGCTCAGTCCACATTTAATGATTTACAGGATCTAAGAGAACAGATTCTTCGAGTCAAAGACACTGATGACGTAAGATATCTAAAAGCTTTTAATACTTAAAGTTTTCATTAGCATGTTGCAGTGTACTGTGGTCAGGTGGTCTCCAAGTTTTAAATTAAGATGTATGAACCAGCAAATGCATAGTACAGAAATGCAACTCTTCAGGTAAACTGGAGAAATGTAACTTATATGTTATATGGAGAATTGTTTAATCTTTCTTTAAAACGCCTTAATTGAAACTGGTTATAACTTTATTTATTAGATTGCAGCAAGCAATTCTAAAGCAAATATTGTTGCCTTAATTACTATGAGTGAAGTTTTCTGCTCAATATCCCTACTGCTTATGGTATTTTAAAAGCATAAAACTTTAAGTTGTACTTGCATGTTATGTGGCTTTTATATTTTGTCTGTCTGCTTGTAATTAAGTTCAGTCATCCTATTTCCACACAATTTTCTATTATGCATCTCTTAGCATTATTAAAGCTATAAAGTGAGGCTAAAACATTATATTTTATCAATTATGAAAAGAACCTTACAGCAGTTGGAGGAAGTGAATGCTTTGTCCCCTAATAAAAGCAAATAAGTATTTCAAATATGAAAACAGCAGTAAGTGTGTTTTTAACAGAAACACCTTGTAGCTTGTAGCCTTCAGGCAGAAAAACTACCTTCCTGAAGAAAAAAATAAGCAATGAACAGTTTTTAAGGATGATCATATAATTTAATCTGTGTTTATGCAAAATTTGATAACTTTGATGCATTCCTTACTGCATGTATCTGCATATGCTTCTGCTGTCAGCAGACACAGAATATATTAACCATTTCAGTTTAAGGGAAGTGCATTAAGACTTTTTTAATACAAACCACTTCGCACTTCCTTGACCATAAGCGCTTGCAGGTCTTGCCTATGTTCAGCAGATTTCTTCTTGAAGCAATTTATTACCCATTACCACAAATGTATCTCAGAAGGTTAATATTTAAGTTGTGTGGACCTTTTCCATCCACAACCTACCAAGTTATAGCCTTGTTTAGCATGAAATTAGTTCTGTACAGTAAAATCAAGATAAACGTGATGATATTTAAAATCTTAGTTTGTGTGTTATATTTATGCTTACTAGTATCATTTTGGAGGTATTTCCTCAGAATTGTATTTTTTTAGAAGGCACCCCTCAGTCCTGAAAGGCATTCCATAGTATCAGGAAAAAGATAGTAAGCTTCAAGTTGCAACTTCAGTTTCCATCAGAATTCACACAAAAAGTTGCCCTTATGCCAAAGCTTAGGCATGACTTGCTTTCTTAGTGGCGGGAAATTAAATGGTCAAAATATTGTAAAGCTTTTTTCTACACTTGAATCTGTGAGGACTTAGCTATGTCCTTAAATTAGTAAAAGAAAGGAAGACGGGGAAGAAATAGATGATGACGTTTTCTTGCTACAAATGTCAATTCAGCATTTTTTATAGTTGGGAATGCTGGTAATGTAGCATGTTCCTGTTCTCTGTGTACTGTAGCTTGCTAATAAGAACAGTGTGATATGCTGAGAGTAGAGGAATGGTGAAAGGAGCTTTAGCATGCTTCATCATGCTACCCAGGACAGGACACTGTTTCCAGGATTTTGGAATTTGTAAGAATCATTTAGTAAATTCTTCAGTAGAGTTCTTGATGCCTCAAACATCTAAAAATGAAATTTCATTAAGTTCTCTAAAAAAACATGAAATTTGCTCAATTGGCAGTGTACTGAATCCTCAAACTACCCCCACTACTGCCCTCCCAAAATGCAGTCACATTCATTTGAAGACTGAAATATCACACAGCTGTTAAACTTAAGCTTCAGTTATACCAGAGCTTGATTATTCTGAAAATCAAGATCCTCTAAGGAATCAGATGGCTTTTAGGTGTGCATTTATACTGTGCAAATTTTAATTGTTTCTTTGCTGGCATTGAATTGTATTTTAGGTGCCTATGATTCTGGTTGGCAATAAGTGTGACTTGGAAGATGAAAGAGTTGTGGGAAAGGAACAAGGTCAGAACCTAGCAAGGCAATGGAATAACTGTGCATTCTTAGAGTCTTCTGCAAAATCAAAGATAAATGTTAATGAGGTAAGGCATTTTACCTGTGGTGGGGAGAGGTGTCGGGACACTGTCCTGATAACTGTTTACTGTTTGTCAAGGAAAAACTAACAAAATCATTAATAATATTCACTACAATGGACAAAACTGTACCCTGCTGTTGTGAGACCTTTATGTTAAAGGATATATTTGGCTTTGACATGGGATTTTTTCAAATTATATTGATTTTAGTGTAACTAGTGTAATTTTCAAATTATCTTTGTAATAATTTAGGATAAATATTTCTCTCTTATTCCATTCCTTAGTTGCTACAATTTCTATCAGTTGAGATTGTACAGCTAGACTTTGTTTTTTAAAGACCTTTAAGAGAGTTAAGTCACTAAAACTACTTGATTTAAGTTACTTGGTGTTAACACTATTTGAGATGGTAAGTACAAAAACTATTAAATGTTTTGTTAAAATTAGCTGCTCTGTAAAGTAAAAGGGATGCAAAAGCCTCTTTACTATATATCTACTTGTTTATTTAACAGGAGCTAGACAATTAATCAAATGCATGTATTTTGGGGATTTGCCATAATGCATGCCTTTTTATCCAGCATACGGAAAGGGATACAAAAAAATTAGAAAAAGAAGCTGTGTTAGTATTTACATTTCTGGAATAGCTTGAATTTTATGATGAATCCTGCAGTTCATTAGGTCATCTGGAAAACATTGGCAGCATCAGTCAAGTTGAAAGGGCCTCTGTGCTAGACTTGCAAGTAATCAAAACAGTATGGTGGTTTTAATACAGCTGATTTTTAAAATAAGTAATGTGTGTTTCATTAGGTGGGAATTTCTGGAAGCCACTGGTGTTTTTAAAAATTCAAATTAATCACTGTAACTGTATAAAAGTCATACTTTCAATAAGCTAGAACTTCCAGCAAATACTATAAGCCTGTGTTGGAATATTTGCTGCTTTGCAGCCAGTGCTTAGGAAGGTACCAGGATGGCTTTAGCATGAGGGCTTCCTTAGTTTATGAGATGCAGAAGTAATTGGGGCAATGTCAATTATGAATGAAGCAGATGCTGTTGAAACATTGTATGTTGATTTGTTTTAAATTAGCCTTTCAAAAAAATCACAGTTGTAGTTGTAGTTAGAATTCTAGGAGACTCAGTTTATGTGAGAGTCCCATAAATAAGTTACTTTTCGAGAAATTTTATGCTTCTGTCATGCTGTAGGTCTAGAGAGGTGGAATTAGTTCTTTAGACTTCAGTATTTTTTAAGTATCTGGAAAAGCATGATCTCATTCAAATACAAGAGACTATTACTGAATATGGAGTGTATGTGCATTACTGTGAAAAATGTGTAGTTAAAACTTAATAGAATTTTCTTTAAAAGAATATCTTAAGAGTGATTTGAGTTAGAAGAAAGCTGTGACCTGTTTCTTGACCTTACTGCTAAACTGCAAAGTAATACTGTAGAGTAGTTGATCACTGTGGCATTTTTCATGTGTGTTCAGGTAAGTTTGACCCAGAGATTAAATAGCTGTGGGTTATAGATGCCTTTTCCAGTTTGCTTCGTTGAAACTGTAGAACCCTTGGCAGACCATTATCTTAAGCAAGAAAACAAAAACCAACCAGTTATTAACTAAGTATATAATTTATAGCTTTGTGGTAACTAAGTATCTGCAGGGATTCTTGAATATGTGAGTGCATTATGTGTGAAAATTCAAGGCTGAAGGTTGTAAGAGAAGTCTCCTAATATCCATAATCAACTGATTTCTGTTTTTTCAGATCTTTTATGACCTTGTGCGACAAATTAACAGAAAAACTCCGGTGCCTGGAAAAGCACGCAAAAAGTCATCGTGTCAGCTACTTTAATGCATAGCTGTACTGTAGCTCTGAGCCAGGTAAACATTTTAAATTTTTCTGTGCTTTATGGCTATTCAAAACAAACAAAACAACAACTACAAAACCGTAAACAGCTCTGGTAGCTGTTGATGCAGAACAGCATTGAAAATTATTGATTTACATTATCACAGAAATGTTTAATGGTCTTTCTTTTAACATTTCAAAGTCAGAACTGCAAATATGTGCAAGATACACTGTTCACACTAGTCTGGGGGGCTTCTTCTCAAGCTTTAAGGTTTTGTTAGAGCTCAAATTAACAGTGTTTCCTCTGATACTTCAAAGCTGTTGGAAACACAGTTTTCTCTTTTAAGCCTGATTAAAATCCACTGCAAGAGCTCAGTTATCTGGAATGCACACAGTACAATATTGTTTGCATGCCGGTGTCTCTTTCTGCTTTGAACTCCTGCATATGCTTGTGTGATGTTATAGGAATTTAGCTTCCTTTCTTGAGACTCTGTGGATATTTTGGAGGCCAAACTATAATTATTATGTTTGGATGAGAAAGGTGAAGTGATCATTGTAACACTCCAAATATTTCACCTGAAGCTGCTGGTTACTAGATCAATTTCTTACTTGTTTGCAGTTGGCTAAATTCCTACATGACTTAATATGTGCACAAAGAATGGTGCTGAAGGATAAAGCAAGCTCCAGCCTGCTCTTTAAGCAAGCCTTTCCAGAAGTTAATCAGGAGGCATGGATTTTTTTTCTGCAAATTTTTGGGGGGGTTTCTGGGCAGGTTGTTTTCCTCTTTCCATCTCCAAGCCTTAGTATGAGCAGAGGTCTGTCTTGATTGACCTGACATCATCAAAGTTGGCTGTTGCCTCCCTTTCCTTCTGTGTTACTGAATATGCAGTGGTGCAGTTACTTCAGTGCTGTGATCCATTATTTTGTCATCCAATAGACCTACTGGATGTACTGAAGGATCCTAGTAGGACATCTCACTGTCAGAAATCTAGGCTTTTATTAATAACCAGGTAGTGTCATATGTAATTCTTTTGGTATATTAAAACCTCCTCAGTTGGAACAACTTAGATCACTTAAAAGTAAAACTAAGATGGTTCCAAAAGCATTAGCTGAGGGTGGCAGAAATGGTTGCTCCATTTCCTTAACGGGACTTTTGATTCAAGAGCTTTGATCCTTCAATTGTGTTTGATTGTAAAGCCATGGGAACTGTCATGCTGTAAGCAAAACTAGTCCCATCAATCAAATATTACTTCCACAGTGCAGCCTGGATTCCTCTATGCATCCTAATCCAGTTAGGATAGTAATTGAGATAGTCTGTTATTTGTATATGTACAGTAGGAAGTGTATGATTAGAGAAGTGTTAAGGTCATTTTCTGTTTGTCAAGAATTTTGCTAGTTCCTGCTGTAGCTGTTTTAAGTAAAGAACAAGGACAAAGAATTGTTACTATTGCTAATCCCTTGTTTTGTTGTTACAGGTCTGAAGAACTGTTGCCCAATTCAACAGTGCCAGCATTCCAACTTTATTAAACCTACCAACATCTTAAATGGACTTTCCTGTGGTGGTACCCTTTAAGAAATGGATGAAAGCTACATCAGTTTGCACATTCTATCACTTTCCAGTGTCATGAGAGATTTTTACTTCTAAATATTCTGTGTATGCAACTGGTAAAACCAGAGCCTACATCCAGTATTACTGATAAGAGACATTGTTCATCCACCAATGTTGTACATGTATGAAAACTGTGTACTGTATACTTCAACAATCCCCACTTTCTATTGGAGAGTACAATAATGTAAATCCTAAAAGCACCACTATTTTAGCATAATAAAAGAAAGTCCAAAGAGCTCCTATATAGACTACTCCAGATAACTTTGCTTCATCGGTATTTGTAGCTTATTGTAACTTTTTTAAAGAAATACAGGATCATCATCATCATCGTATTGTACAAAAGCGCTTTGATTAACACAACGGCTATATAGTTTTTTAATTTTAGGAAAAACCTGTGGAGACAGTGACCTAGTCTTTAAGAGTCCTTTCAGTATAACGTCTGACTAAAGACATGGCCTTTAATATCTGTTGGGAAGGAAATGTCCAGACTTTTCAACCTTTTATTGTATGTTTCCTTTTCCTTGTTTACATAGGGAACAATGTTTATAGTTGTGTGTACAGTGGGGGTCTACAACAAGAAGTGTATATTTTAAAACAATTTTTTAATGATTTAACAATTTTTTGTAAATCATTTTTGGGCTTCTGCAGCTGTAGATTCTCACTGTGAATTCCCTTGCTTGCTCATGCATAAGTGTATTTGCAATACCAAATATACAGGTTTAGTACTTTTGCCTGTTAGTGATTGTTTTACATGTGTAACGTTTTGGTTGAGATGTTAAATGGTGGAAGAGTACTGTGGATGTGAATGTGGGAAGTAATTTTAATCATGTGTAATTGGTCACAGGGCCTAAGTTGCAGTAATTAACTTTTGCTGATTTATTTAACAATGCCTTGTTGCTTTGTATGCATTAACGTTTGGGTGTAAAGATTGTGTGTATATCCAACAGGGAGCCACAGTATTTAAATTGACCAACCTAATGTTACAACTGCTTTGAGGTGGCCAAATGTAAACTAAAAGCCTTAATTAAAGTGGTGCAATTTTGTATGACTTAGCATCAGTAGTTCAATAAATTTGGATTGCCATGCAAGGGCTTGCATTACAGTTATACTACTTGAATGTTTTGTGTTTTAGTAGTGCTAGAAAATATTGATTTTTAAATCTCTTGCACAGTACAGACTCATACATCTTAGGATGAAGAGGAGCCCCTATGTCTTTGTTTTCTGACAAATACATGCCATAGATATTTTTTCTAATAGTATCCCATGTGTTAGTGTGAATGAATTTCTGACTGAATGAAATTCCATTTATTTCTGGACTTGGAATATGCCAAACTCTAACAAAAGGAAACATCTAATAGAAAAATGCCTGTCTTCAAAGGTTACACTATCAGTGGTTGTTTTGGAAACTTGAAAATATGTTGCCTGTTATTTTCCTTATTTCCAGGGAGAATTAATTGTTAAAATTTACTTAGTCCAGAAAAAAAAAAATTATCTTGGGAGACAGAATAATTTTTCTGCATGATACCTTCATGAACTGAACCTTATTTGTTTGGTTTTAAGGAAATCTGCAGAAGAGCATTCTTGCAGTATGGAGTGTAGAATTTTGCCAATTTGAAATACCTGTGTTGGACTGAGAAGTGGAATGCATGAACTGTAGATGATTTCCTAATCTTGGCTGTGCTGCTGGAAATTGATGTCATACCCAAATCCTTGGTACCTCCTGTTTCTCTGGCATAGAATTATCAGAGAGCTTGTTCTAATTCATTCCTGCAAATTCAATCAGATTAGGTTAGCTAATACTGGTAAGCTTTGAGATAGTTTATGTTGCCCAAGTGAATTAAGAAGCCCAGCTGATCCTTCCTGCTGGTAGTTTCATCAGTCATCACCATTGTTTAATGTAGGTAATATACTTCTACTGTGCAGAGACAGATTTAAGACTGAAATTCCATTTCATTTATCATTAGAAATATTTAGATGTGATAATCCCCATCCTGCTTGGTCCCCAGAGTAAAGGAGACTGGAGCACTAGATGCCCTAGTTCGTTTTTCATGAGGTACCACCTTCTTTGGTGAGCTAATCAGAATTTTTCTTCCCTTCATTTCCAACCTCTTCTTATTCAGGGCTTGTAACACTTTTATGTCCTGGCTGTCCTTTTACTGGTCTTTTTAATGTGTTCTTTTCCAGGCAGCTGTACAGATGACATTGGGTGGGAGTAAGAGAAAATTCTTTTGAGAACATCATAGAAGGGGCCTTGGTCCGGCCTTGGTGTCCAGACAGGGAAGATCAGGCTTTGCCCTGAAAAGCTCTGTACTGAAGTGTTCTTGGTGGTTCTGTTCTTCAGCATTAGAGGTATTCAGTTGTATCAAACCATTAAGGAAGTAAAATTTTCAGAATCTCTAGGTGTTAACATCTAAAGATTGTGCTAAAGGAGGGAAATATGTTCCCCCCTGCCCCCTATTTAGAACTTATCTCAGATGTGTAAAGGCAGCACACTGTAACCCAGGTAACATCTAAACCCCAGTATTCTTGAAAATTTAGGCAAGCTTCAAGGGAGCAGTGTCCCAGCTGTTAAAGGGAAGATGCTTGACAAAATGTTACTAATGAAATGATGAAGTGTAAAGAAAAACACATTCAAATTCTCTTCATGTCTAAATAATTGTGGTGTAAAAAGCTGTTCCCACTGTGGAAGTGAGCACCCAGTTCCACATGGGAATTGGAACTATGTAAGCAGTTACCAACTGTAGAAAAGAATCCTGTCTGCTGAGATTTTTGAACAAACTTTTACATATCTTCAAGACAATTCCGTTATGTACGAATGCTTAAGATGTTCACACTTGAACTGCCTGTCCAGAAACTGAGCACTTCTCTTAAAGCTTTGGACGAAAACATGCATAACTCACATTTTGAGAACTAATGCAGGCATTTTTGCAAATTCGGTGTTAAATACACATGTAACTGCTTGTAAAGTTAGCTTATGCTTACAGTGCACACCACTTTATTTCCTCTCTAATCTGAAACTGATAGATGTCAGTATTGAAAGCCTACTATGAAAAAAGTATTATTTATGTCCTGAAATACTGAAATACAAGAAATATGAATTGCACTAATCATATTAGGACTCTTTCCTTGCAATATAAATTTCTCTTATATCTTACCTTGTCCTATGCCCTTTTTCATTCTCAAATTATTTTGTGAAATTAATGTTACTTGCCTAACTTAAAAGACTATTTTGAGATGCTGCAAGATGTTTTCAGATGTCCAAATGAGTTAAGTGTAAGCTCAAACTACTACTGCTCTCCTGCCAAAGAGACTTAAATTCTAAAAAAGTATTGTGGAGTTAGATACTACAGTTCTTTCATAAGATGTACTGATTCTGTGATGGTAGAAATGAAAGCTGGCAGAAGTTTGAAATTGGGATTACAATGTTTTAAGTAAAATTGCTGTTTTCTTATGGGTCAACAGTAAAGATGAGAATTTTTCTGCTTTTAAAATGGTGTAAACAAACTGGATGAATTAAACATCATTAATTTTTTCCCCAAGTTTTCTAATCTTTGCCAGTTTTGAAAAGAGCTTAGTTGGGAAGACGTTTGGCCACAATACTGTACTAGTTCTAGACAGACTTCAGTTTAGACATATCGGCAGTAGAAAGTTATACTAGAGGTGAATGGTCAAAAATAGTCTAGGTACAGCTATGTAGCACTTTTTCAATTGTAATCTGATGATGCAGCCAAGTGTAGACAAAAAGCTTTTTCTTCTATTTTATACTGCTGTCCCAACAGCATTAGGTTATATTTCAATTTATTGCTTTTATTTTGCCTGTGTGTGGGGAGGAAGATAAAAACAAAAAGTTGATTAAGTATATAACAAAATGCAGTTGTAAGTTGTTCTCTAAGGTAGTATTAGAGTACCAGAGTTATTAAATTAGGTTTTTGAATCTCAAGCATGTTATGCTTTTCTTTCAAAAGCTTATTAACAACTTGAAGATTTTTAAAACTTCATCTACGTTTTCCATTTTATAAAGCATCTGGAATGGTACTTTATATTTGTGGAAAACTTACATTCTGAGTCTTGAACTAAAAGACAAGCAACGTTGTTTTGTAGTCTTGATTTTGTTCACAGTATTTCTACATCTGGGCTTCAAACAACATATAAATGTGAATTTTGCTGTGTCTTCCGTGTTTGGGATTTTGGGGGGGGTTGTTTGTTTGTTTGTTTTAAATAACCTCCAAAACCGTTTCTTTTCAGAGGTTTGAGTCATCAAGCAGAAAGTGACTTCCTGTTTTCAAAGAGTTGTTCTTTAGGGAGAGATTTGTGAATGGATAAAAGAATGTTTTTACACTTCCACCGTACTCACTTCAGTCTCAAGAGATCCTAGTTCTGCCAAACAACAAGTGCTACTGCTTCATTGTTTTAAGAAAGTTTACTACCACCAGGATTTTTTTTTCCTTTGTAGTTGTGACTGGGGTGAACTTCATTTGAGAATCATTGTCATTTCTAATTAATTCATGTAATGCCTTTTGTTTACCATGAACTTGGAGACATGGGCCATTTCTGCAGTCTTGAATACTGAGTGAAATCCTAGTGGATGTTAGAGTTCCTACTTTTGTCAGTATACTTTAACTTTTCATACTATGTGGCATTTTAACCTTCCAAATCTAGTAGGGAGGACTCAGTATCTTCACTCCCATAGTACATATAAAAAAATCTCTACATGTGAAATCCCAGCTCTCATCAGCTGGGTTTGCTGCTTGTAATGCACCCAATAGCAACAAAGACCCTTGGCAGTACTGTCATGACTTTCAGACACAAATAAAATGAGCTACAAATTTGTCTCTTTCTTTTTCCTGTTTAATAAAAAAAACGGTTTTAGCTGAGTTGCCTCAATAGAAAGAGCATGAGAATCAATTTGTTTTGGTAAGAACCTGAGCAAACATTTTGAGAGTCAACATGTATTTAAATACGAAGCAATCACATGAACACTTTACTTAAGTCCTTGAGATTGGTTTTTTAAAAGTTTCCATGCATTTAAATAAAAAAATTAAAATTTACATACTTCCAGGAGTGTGTTTCAGCTAAGAAAACATGTACTTTTTTGCTTCTCTTACGTAAAGGCAATGTATAGTGTAGTTTCCAGTTTTCTTTGTATTGAGTGAAGTTGTGCTGCTGTCACACATTGCACTTGAACTTTGTTGAGCTCTTCCTTTTGGTAATTCTGAATTCACGATTTTGGATATGCAGATGGCATGCACGCAGCTTGACAAAGCATTGAGGAAGTTTATTTAATTTTTGAGCTGTCTTAAAATGTATTTTGTAAAGGGTAATTGGAGTTTTGAGTTAGTTTACTTGTTTAAAGTTCAGTATATACTAAATCAAAATTAACCTAGTACATCCTGTAGGCTCTGTTAACTTTGCAGAAAGGTACTAGGAAGCAGAGGAACCTTAGGAATTGGCAATAAATACACCAGGTTTTGGTGTTAGTTGTTCTGGCTGCAGGGTCATCTTTGGGTGTCCTGCCTGTAAAGGAACATTGCTACCTCCCCTGATATTATGGTAACAACTGGAGTTAAGATCAGTGTATCTGATCCAAATATGTGAAACTTTAGGACAGATTTAAGAATTTTAATTATAAATTTGAATTTAGAGTCCTTTATATCACTGACTGGAAAAAAAATACATTCTCTTCTGCTTCTTGGAAGCATAAGATGCTTTTATGAGATTTTCAGTTATTTTTTCCCCCTATTTCCGTCTTGGTAGCTAAATATGAAATGGGATGCCAGTCAAAAAGTACTGAAACACACCTCCAGGTTTTTATCCAGTTCCCCCTGCCTTGCCCCCTTACTGGAGCCTCTAAGGTGTTTTCCCAGTCTGCACTTCAGAGAGGCTGTACATTCTAAGACAAGTTCTCTCAGTCGTTCATACACTTTTACAGGGTTGTTGGGTTGGGTTTTTTTTCTTAAAGTATGCATCCTGCCCTCTTAATTTCTCTTCAGACTTATTTCCTTTGCTTTGTTCTTATCTGTCATTGCTTTTTTGAGACGGCACACAAAGGAAGCATCTGCTCTGTCATTACATTTCTAACTTGTTTGCTCTCTGCCCTGAGGCAGGAGTAGCCCGAGGGTGTGAGCTGTTAGCAAACGATTGAACCAGATACTGATTTGTGCATTACTCTGAATTTCCCACTGCACTAGAGATGATAATGCTACTCTGTTTCAGTAGGATATATTGAGAGATACATTCTATTATATATATAGTACTGAGCTAAGATGTAATAATTCCTTAAACACTCTTTTCGTTTTCTCTCATCATGAAGGTTGTTGCCTTTGTTTATGCTTTCTTGATAGTCTTCAAGATAGAAGGGCAACGTTTTTGGTGGGTGGTTTTGGTTTTTTTTTTGTTTGTTTTGTTTTGATTTTTTGGGGGGTTTTTGTTTTTTTTGGGTTTTTTTTTGGTTTTTTTTTTTTTTTTTTGGTGGTTGGTTTTTTGGGCTGTTTTTAATCCAAGACTACATTTCCTGAGTGACTAATCTACCCTCCATAGGTCTGATGGCTTGTGTTTTTCCATACCCAGTCTTCATCAGCTTTCTTCTTGTGAAGCCTTATCAAGTTAGGCTCTCTGGCAGCTTCAGTGAAACCCTATGCTTGGGCATCATAGTATTTTATCAGTAGCTCAAGCAAGCTGGAGGACTTCAGATCATGTCTTGCACTTCTGCTGCCTTTTGCAGACATTGTCAGGTGTATCCTTCTGTCTAATTTGCTTTGTAGCCCTAAAAATACCCAAGTATTTGCAAGTGTTTTTCAGAACTTGCCTGTCTACATGAAAAGATTAGTTTTGGACATTTTTCCTTGTCCTAGAGCATAACTAAACGAACCACAGCCAGCTGCACTGTCATTTGTGCTTATAGGGTAGTAACAATATTTTTCTGTAGGTAAAAATTAGGCTGAATTAAGGAAGGGAGAGGTAATTTCATAATTCTGTTAAGTTTGTCCAGCCTTGAAGGGTTGAATGATCCTGCATGGTGCTTGCTTTACCTTTTCATGTTTGTGCCAGTAGAGTGAGTTGCACTGCGAGAAACGGGAGAGACGCGCGTTTGCAACTGGGTGAAAAACTCATCACTGCAAAGGCCGGGACAGCAGCTGCTCCAGCCGAATGTATGAAACACCTGGAGCGCCTGATGGCGAGATAACCCCAATAGCACCTGGCACTTTTACGCTACGAGGGTTTGTTTTAAGCTCTGACCCTCAACGCAGGTTGACAGAGGAGAGCAGCCTGCGGCCGTCCCTCCGTTCCCGCTCGTTCCCCACGGCCCTGCCAGGCCCCAGCGCGGTCTCGCCGAGCCCGGGGCGGGCGGGCCGCATGGGCGGGGCGGGCGGAAGGCGCCCATGTCCTTCCGGGCCGCGGGCCGGCGCTGGCGGTGGCGGGAAGGCTGAGCCCGGGCCGAACCGCGCCGGGGCTATGGACAGGTGAGGGGCGGTGGCGGCGGCGGCGGCGGCGACGGCAGCAGCCCCGACCCGGGGCCGCGCCGGCTGCGAGACGCGCCCTTGCGGCGGGGAGCGGGTGCGCACAGTGCGGGCTGCGAAACGCAGCGGGCCTGCAGCGGCCTCTGAGCGTACCGGAGGGGTTTTGTCAGCCGAGAATTTCAAGTCTGGCTGTTGCTTCTTGAGTATATCTTTGGATTAACCGGCAGCCGTGAGCTGGTCGCGGGGCCAGGCCTTTGCCAGGCCTGCTGAGGCCGCGCTGCCTCCACAGCCCACCGGGAGCGGCTCCTCTACTCCGACTAACTGGGAATGGTGTTTTCCCTTCGGCAAGACACGTGAGCTTTCCCAGTCTGCGGCGATTGCGTTATCCGGAGGGAAAAATCATGTCGTGAAGTCATGCCGTTCTTTCAGTTTAATTTTTCAGTTCAAAATTGGAATTTCCTACTGTTGCATCTTTTACTAGCCTTTTTTTTTCTCTCTTTTAATAGTAAAATGTTAGTTATGGTGTAGGAGGAACAAAGTCTGGGTTTTCACGCAAGCTTGTTTCCCTGAGCTAATAAGCAGTGCTAAATTTCTGCAGAGGAAGCTGGACATAAGTAGTAAGATTGGAGATGACTTAACGCTTTAAGTTTCCTGGTTGTGGAGTTACTTTGCCATGACAATAAGATCTGGGATGTCCTGCTTGAATTTACTTGCTTGCTTTCTGTCTGTGATGCTGTTTTGTAGAAATGGTTTTGAAGACATGTCGTCCCCCCATGATCCTGAGATGGTCAGACCTGGACGAAAGCAAGGCTCTCAGAAAAGAGTTTCTAGTATCCTTTTTCTGTAAAGAATTTTTGTCTTTAACTGCTGTGTTCACCAGGTGTGTAAATTTTTAATACTGCTTTGATTTTCCTGGGTGTATGAATTCAGGTCGTTATCCACCCAGAGAACTATGTGAGCCAGAGCTGACTCCATTTCTGAGCTTTTGGAAAAGAAGAATAAGTTTCCTTCATTATATCTTAATTGCATGGTTTTATGCTTATTTGCAGGTATTGTAGTATCAGAGTATTATGATGATCCAGTGTATCTAACTTACCATCCACTGTCATAACAAAAGTATTGCACAGACATAGATTTAAATTTCCATAGAAATTTCCCCCCCTGCTTTTTTACAATAAGGAACCCCCCCACCATATGGTTTGACAGCTAAGATAGTGGTATTTTCATGGTTGTAATAGCAAAGGAATCCGGTACATTTGCTTGTTCTTACATTTGCTTGTTCTCACAAGCTTACATAAAGCTTGTGAGATATTTGCCCTGATTATATTGTGCCTAAGAATCAAGATGTTTCTGAATGCTAATAGCATAAGCTATTTTCTTGTTATGGTTGATGTAGTATGCAACAGCTCCTCATGGAGCAGGATTCTCTTTGACCTGAGCCACTGTGAGGAGTCCCAGACCTGTCGTGTTCATATTTGCGAACTTCGCTTTGTGGTGTCCCTTCTAACTCTCCAGCTTTTAAAGGTTCTTTTATGAAACTTCCTGTTTTACTCTGAAAGACATGTAATTTTCATAACATTTGAGTTATGACAAAATATTTTTCCTTTTCAAGTAGTCACATTCATTTAGAATAGATCCAAAAGTGTGTTTAGGAGAATGTTTCTTAACTTGTTTATTAATCAGTTCTTACATCCCTGGATGACAGTATTGGAAACATGACGCCCAAAAGCCAGTTTCTTTCCCGAACACCTAATTCATTACTTCACCAGCCAGGTAAGACTGCTTGCTTGTTTGCTTACTATTTAGTTAAAGGTTTTATGTGCTTGTACTTAATAATTAATAACAATCCATAAGAATGACATGGATGTGCTGCAGTCCAGTGAAGGCCCACAGAGTTCATTAGTGTGTTAAATATCTGATATATGAGGAGAGACTGAAAAGAGCTGGGATTGTTTATCCCGGGAAAAAGGTTGGGGGATCTTGTAAATATTTATAAATATTTGATGGGAGGGAGTAAAAAATGAGCCAAGTTTTTCTTGGTGTCCTGAAAAGTCAAGAGGCAATAGGCACAAAAGCATGTACAAGGAATTCTGTTTAAACATTTAAAAACACCCCCTTTTTTACTCTAATGGTAGTTGAATGCTAGAGCTGCGCAGATGGTCTATGGAGTCTCTGTCCTTGGAGGTAAATAAAGCTGGACAAAGTCCTGAGCAATCTTTTCTAATTGACACACCTTTGAGCTGCTTTATGCTTTAAGGGTTTGGAGACCAGTTTCCAAGAAAGCACGAGTGGAGATGTACTGCTCTTTATGCTCATGTGTGTTTACAATGAACTCTAGTAACTGAAGGTATGTTGCCTATTTGGTGCATATATTCAACCTGCTTTCAGGCTTCTATCTGCACTTCATAAGTACTTCAGTCCCTGTTAAAAATTTCTTTTGGAATTTCTGGGTAGAGCAGAATAGCTTTAAATACTTTTTCTTTTCAGAAAAGCCTCTTTCTCTTTCAGGTACTGCATTACACCGCAGCTCCATGAAGTCATCAGATATGTCCGCCATCCTAGGAGCAGGAGGGAAATCTCCTCTCATTCTACCAAATTCTGGACTTTTTGGCAATCTGTCGATGGTAAGATGGTTAGAGCATCTTTTTCTCTTTTCCCTGTGAAATATAAGAAACTCCAAGTTCAGTGTTTCTTTGTTTGCTCCAAAGACAAACTGCGAGTGGTACAAACTTGCTTGTACTGCTATTGCTGTTTATTGCTGGTGTTAATTATTACTGTGTTGTTCTTTGAGATGATGCCATGAGGAATAATAGAGATTTACAAGGAATTTCCAAATACACCATGTGTGTTAAGCTAGTCCTCAAAACGTCAGTTTGTGACTACAAAAGTCCTGACTGTGCTTGTCTACAAATTCTTCAAAGATAATTGTTTTATGTTAACAAGTTAAAATTTTGGGATTTTTCTTAATTTAGCGTTCTCCACTATTAGTCTTCACTAGAGTGTTGAAGATTAGACTTCAAAGATCAAGCTCTTCTTATGACTTTTTAGATTACATTGATGGTTTTCTACTGCAATGGCTTTGGAAAAACACTGATTGGGAGAGTTATCAGTAGGGACCTCTGACGTATCTTATCTCCATTTATTTTTAAATTAACTCTAAAGAAGTTACGGTGTTTTTCTCTAGCTACATTTTAATTCAGTCTCCTCTTTAGTCGTTTCTGTGGTTTGATACAGGCCATTTGTTTCTCCATAAATTATCAGCTTCTAGGGCCTAGTTGATCGATGTTTATACAGAGCTCTTAGCACTGTGTCCTGGGGTGACTAAATTTGCCCTAAACCAGGACACACTGGTAACTTTTTAAGGCATAGTTGCACCTTACCTAAAGGTAGTTATTTCACTATTCGTTTTTTTAGGATTCTCTGTTTATTCTTACAGAAGGAAAAAAGGTGTAGCTAGGCTTGTAATATCCGAGATTACAATGTATTTTCTTTATGTTCTTGTGGTTGCAGTTGGATGAAAGTAGCTGGACAATGGCACTTTCACCTCAGCAGAGAGGAATGTTTGTAAATGCAGACATGTCCAATATGACAGAAGATGTCACTATGAGTGCTGTGTTGTTGCGTGAGGATGATCCTGGGGAAGCTGGTGAGACAGTTTGAAGTTTTACTAATAATTGATCCCAGTTCTGACTTGTGGGGTATAAATATATGTGTCCTTTTAAAAAAATTTCTGTATTATTTTGCTGGTATTTCTTAAACAAAAGCAGTCTAGTTTTAAAAGTTCAGAAAATTACTCTGTTCCAGTTTATTGGAATTTTATGAGTTTGTGTTTTCTATGGAAGCTGTTCTGATGGAATAAATGTGATGCTCTAGTGATGTGGGAAGCAAACTGGATTAATTTTTGTGGAGATACACAAATGAGTTTGCTGTTGAAATTCTTGTGTATTTACAACGAAAGTTTTATAACTGACATTGCCCATAGCTTCTGTAGATCTTACTATCTTAGCTGATAAATACTTCTGACTTCATGAGATAGTTCATATCATCATTGTACTCATTTAAATTTGCAAAAATGAGATGCCATCAGAAGGATGTTTTCATAGTTCAGTTGAGGCTTTTTTACCAAATTGTGCCTCACTAATATGGCTGTTTCTCCTTATATCTGTTCTAGCTACTATGAGCATGTACTCAGACTTTCTGCATTCCTTTCTGAAGCATACATCAACTACCATTTTTGATCTTGTGGACGAGTATGAAAATATTTGTAACAGTCAGGTAAGTCGTTACTTGGTTTTTTATTTACTTGATTTTACATTCCCTTCCCCAAGCAGCGTTGCTGTGAAGTCACAGTGCTTAACATACATACTTTAAATCTTCCAGCTTATGAGTCACTGAACACTAGCATTGAGTAGCATCTCACTTTCCTCAAACACTGCTTTGGTGCAGGAAGACCCATGGTGTAGCTTGCTGAATACTAAAACTGTCATCTGGTTGCTGTTCCACTGAAAGTGTCACGTGGCAATAAACATTAGCAGATGTATAAATGTTTTTATTAACAAGATGGATTACAATGTACTTATTTCTCTCATATGTAAATAAATGGAATCATCATATTATTTTATAAATAAAATCATCATTTGAAGAGATGGTAATCAAACCTGTTTGTTGGAAACATTCAGGATAATAAAAAGATTGCTGTAATGGCTTAGGAAAAAAAAATACAAAAAAATGGGCAGTATTAACTCTGTATAAATTTATTTCTCTCAGGTGAATATATTAGGGAAAATAGTTTATCGGGCAACTCCTGGACAGCAGAAGTTTTCCAAAACTGCCAGTGTCTTGTGGCTTCTCAAGCAGGAGATGGTAACTTGGAGACTGCTGTCCTCACTTTATAGGTAATTCCTTTGAAAAGCACACTACTACATTTCTGTACTGAGATTACTTTCTTGGATGAATTTTTTACGAGTTTATAAATAGGGAGTCAAGCAATTAAGCTTAATTAGCTGATTATTAAGTTGTTTTTAAGTTAATAAGCTGTTTATGGAAGTATATTTTGATATATATATGTCTATTCATTATCAATTTACAAAAATGAAAGTTGTAATTTGCAACTTTTAGTATTTTTAAGAACATTTTTGTAAAGTTTTTTAAGCACCTTTTTGCTAAATTTTCTCAGCTTTTGTTTTAATCTTTAGTGTTTTGCATTTTTATTTCTAGAGACAGAATACAGTCTGCACTGGAAGATGAAACTGCATTTGATATCACTGTAAGTATGGACTCTTGGCTTTTTTTAAGTGATGTAAGAAATAAGCAACATATAGGCTAAATGCTTTTGTTTTACTTTTAGAATCTCAGAGTGGCAGTCACTCAAAATTCAAAAGTGAAAAATTAGACTATTTTTTATCAAGACAATTATTAAATTATTTAACCCATTGTGAAGAGTAGGTCTAAATATTCAGTTCTAAAGAGAGATTGCTATTGTAACAATTATTGTAAACTATTCTTTGTTTTGCTTCCTTAAATATCCTGAGTTGGAAGGGATGCACAAGGATCATTGAGTCCTTCTCCTGGCTCTGCACAAAATGACCCTAAATTCTAGGAACAACTAGGGAATTCTAGGGACAACACTAGGAATAACTATTTATTTATTTTTAAAAGCTGCATCAGTAGCTGTGATGTTCCCATAGGTCAGAGATAATTTTGCTTTGCTTAAAAGAAGAACATGTGGTCTCAAGCGGTCTAGCCTTTGCAGTCCTGATTCCAATTTACCTGAAGAGAAATCCAAATTTTTTGCCGTTCCTGTTAGAGCTGTAGTCATCTTGTCTATGTCAATACAGTGCTTCCAGCCTCTGCTGCCAGAATATTCTTAGGAAAACGAAACAATAAGTAAAGTGACTCTGCCTTTGTTAAATTTATGATTGCAGATCTTTCTTCTCAGTCATAAAATAGCTTCCTCTACAATTCCTGCTGCTAAGTTGTCAGTGTTAAACACTTGTGCCAAAATACCCAGTTTGCTCCTACCTGTGTTTTTAGGAAAGCACATCTTCAGTTCTCTTTTTATTGCAAGTCTGATGAAAGCTAAATTAATGCAGGAGTTGCAATAGAAGGATCAGGGCTCTGGGATTGATATTTTTTTTTGTTTTTCACACTTTTTAATGTTTTTGGTTTTTGGGTTTTTTTTTTTTTTCAATTTAAAGTAACAAATGGAATTTAAGATAATATGCAGGTGGTCAAGGAATCTACTGTGTGGAATCTTTCTCTGGTCATGTATTTGTGAATTATACTCTTAAGTCTCATTTTTACAGTTTTTAGTGTAACTGGATGTAAAAGATCAAATAAAGCAATGTATAAGGCATTTATTTTTTGAGAAGAGGGAGGGGTGAGACAGCATGCTGAACTTTTAGCAAATTTCTGAATTAGTATGTGTTCAATTTGATATTTCTGGTTTTGTGGAAATTTTCTTTTCCATGAAGTAATAATCAGCTTTTTCTTAAATAGGCTTTAACTGCTAGTGAAAAAACTACTGTAGACAACTTGTTTCAGAAAGATTCACTTGTTCGACAAAGTCAGGTATGATGGAAAGTCTTTAATATATAGGAATGAAAATAGATTAAATGTTCGTAACACTAATGCTCTATGCACCTTTTGGGGTAGTTTCTAATACTTTTTTTTAATATTCACTTAAGTGTATATTAATTGTATGCATAAAAATGATGCTCCTTAGTTGCTAAAGACCAGAAAGGTTTTTCAGGCTGTTCTGCAGAGGATGAAAGGCTGAGAGCTGTTCCCATTTGCAGCATCTGTTACTGTTGATGGTAGCACTGAATTAAACTACAGTATCCAGTGAGAAAGAGAGATAAAGTGTCAACCACCTTCATATTGGATACTTAAAATCCAAGTGGAATAGTCTTCTGGATCTATCAGCCTTTTGGTAGATCTGCTTAGATAACGAGTGGATTCAGAGATGAGAGGAAGGCAGTAAAAGTATTATTTGTTACATGTTTGTTTTAAAATGCAATTTAATTTTATTCCAGCTGGTGGTGGATTGGTTAGAGAGCATTGCTAAGGATGAAATTGGGGACTTCTCTGATAATATTGAGTTTTACGCAAAAACAGTATATTGGTGAGTTAAGACTTTCTTGGATTATATACATTTTCCCATCAAGCGTAAGATTCACAGTTACAGAATCACTCTTCAAAAGAAGCGGTCTTTTTAGGCTATTCATTTCATTCATTTATTTTCTTTAAATTCATACATGTAAAATTGAGACTTCTTACCTATCCACTGAAGTAAATCTCAGAAGTCAATTAGTGCTTTTGGGGGGAAAAGATGAAAGGAAAAACCATCAAACCATTTTAATTTAATCTTTGTCTGGCTTTAGTTTTTGCCTGTCTTAAGTTCTTACTGTGTCACTTGTGTCATTGACCCTTCACCAGAAGCTGTTATTGTCACCTTTATTGTCACTGATAGATGTAATGGCAGAATGGACCAAAGATGACCTTTCATGCTAGATGCCTAGAGTAAACCTGCTTTCAATGACCACTGAATACAGGCTTTTGGAATTACATGTTTATCCTGAGATAAATTTCTGTCTTAGACTGACTTCATAGTAATGGTAATGGGAAAATCTGCTTATGCAGAAGTCAGTTAATAGTGGAATACACAAATTATTGAAATAACTGATGCTTTTGAAAGAAGTCAAATATATGTGCATTAATTCTAATACTGTATTTGTGAAATGTTACATTTTCATAACGCTGGTAGAGTCCATTGATGTATCAACCAAACCAAGTGTCTGTTCTGTAAACATACTCTATGTAACAAAATATATCTTTCAATATTTGTCTTACTAAAAGATGCTTGCTAAAAAAGCCATTTTTCTGTAAAACATTTCACTGCTTTCAGGGATAACACACTACACACCCTGAAGCAGCGACAGTCAAGTACATACATGGGAAGTTCTCGTCCTCTGGTAACAGAGTTGGTAAGTATTATATAAAAATAAGGCTTGGCTTCAAAATGGGCTAGAGAAATATGCTATCTTCACAGATTGCCACCAATTCTTAGACAGTTGTGCTATCTAAAAGTAGTTGTAGTATCTAAAAATTGCTACAGAAATTGTGAGGCAGAGCACCTCAAAAATTCTTTCATGGATCACTGTGGACTTGTGTTTTCTTTCAGCAATCACTTCCATACTCCCACCCCCCACACAATACTTGTGATCTATTTGGTGAAGTAATGGCTTTATTGTGACTAAAACAAGCTCATGTTCCTAACCAGAAAAGCTTATAAAACTCTTTGGGGAGCCCTTGCAGATAAGGAAATACTGTGTTCATGCAGTAACTAGTACAATGAAAACAAGTCCTAGTGCAATACTTTGAGAGCTCTATAATGAATGCTAATAGGGGAGAAGTCAAGGAAAGAAAGGACTGTCCCTTAAAACAAGGTGATGAGCTGCCTCAGTGACAGCAAAGCAGCTGTAGAAGATTAATTCAGCTGGGGAGTGATCTGAGGTATTGATTGACTTTAGAAAATCTCTTTGGATTACATAGATGCAAGTGCAGCTGTTGTGAAAAACCTTCTCAGATAGAAGGTGGAGGAGGACAAACAGTCTGGTAGGCAGATAGAAGGGCAAAGGATATTTGAAGATGAGAAGAGCTGGAAAATAAGTAATTTGGGGCAAATAAAAAGGCAGTGGAGTAAATTAATTACATTGACTCCTTCTGATAGGAACAGTGACAGAAGAGGAATAAAAGAAATTAGAGGAAAAACAGAAGTATCATGTTCAATATTACGGGTTGTACGGATTGTTGTACCCACATGAAAAAGTGACTCCAAATTATAAAATGGGGCAGGACGTTAATGGAAGAGACATACAGATATTGTGTAGATGAGTGATGACTTCTTTCATTGCAGGACCCAGATGCTCCTATTCGACAGAAACTGCCACTTGATGATTTGGACCAAGAAGACGATGCAAGATTGTTGAAGTATCTCTTCACTCTCATCAGAGCAGGAATGACAGATGAGGTAGTGTAAGTTTTAATTAAGTAAACATAAGTGTCTTACTGTTAAAGCAAATAAGCTGTGTACTAAAATGTCTGTTTAAATTTGGCTTGTTGTGATTCAGTTTTCAATTTGTTGTCAATACTGACTGCCAAATTAACATTTTAATCAAACTTGGTTTTAGTTAAGTAATTTTGGATGTAGAATAGATGTTAAGGAGAAAATTTAGTTTTGGGTGTTTGGGTGGTTTGATGATATTTTTTCACTGTTGTGTTTTGATACTAAATACCACCAAGACAAACACATAGAATGCTTTAAAAAGCTTCCTAATTGTGTTTCTAATCATGAATTGATTATCAGACATGTATACATAATGATATTTGAGGAATGGGGAGGAAAGGGGATTTGAGATTCTCGTGCCTAAGACCTTAACTGAGGACTATGAGTACTTGCTCATACTCTGTTCCAATATGGTGCACATCTATTCATTTTCTGTTGGTATGGGAACATGAGCCTATTGCTGCAGGGCAGTGTGAGTAGATACTTGCCGCTTCGGTTGCAATTGGGAAGGCTAAGTGAACTGGGAAAGTGGATGACTGTATGAAGACAACAATTAAACATCTAAGCAAAAGGGCTATGCTTTACACTAATCTTACCAGAATGATGCATAACAGCTGTTTAGCTAACAAAGATGAGGCTGTAGCACATTTCTTACGTTGCTGTAAATACTGACTGAAAGTGGAAAAACTATGACATTTGTATTGAAATCTTTCAGTTGTTTTGAGTTTAAGATCCTCTGTGCTTATTTTTCACATAGTAGAATCTCGACACAAATCAACTGTTTTAGTAATATTCACATTTTTAAAGAAGAAGCTGGAGGTTTTCCTACCTTGAAGTGTGTTGCTGAGAAAATGCATTATTTTTCAGGCACAGCGCTTATGCAAACGATGTGGTCAGGCTTGGAGAGCTGCAACTTTGGAAGGCTGGAAATTGTATCATGATCCTAACATAAATGGAGGTATCTGCTCCAAAGTGCATTTTGAGACAGATATAAAAATACTAAGATCTCATAGTATCTGTTTGTGGCAAAGAGAAATAGCTCTTTATTTTCACCTGATGAGCCTTTTTTGGTATCTGGAATATTTTACCATGTCTGTTGAACATGTAAAAACTAACATGAAATTATTTGAGTTGAAGGTGAGTTCATTGAATCCATCTACATATGCTAAAGCCACTGTCTTTCTTTAAGTCAGACATAATCACTAGGAAATAGATGTCTCAGAGTTCTGTACAGATCTTCTCCACCTCCATACTTGGGTCTGCATTTTCTTAACATCTGGCTTATGCCACCTAGCACACATTTTGTTGCTTACAGATTCAAATTGAACTATATACCCAGGTTCAGAAAGGTGTAGTAAGACAAGAGTTCAGCAAATGTAAATGCAGGAGAAAGAGATGCTTTTAAAATATTTGAAAATTGTAAAGTACCTTTCTTCTTGGTTCCTTGCACATGGTTCCCCATTTATAACACAGTACCTTGCTTCTCTCTGTGTTCAGAACATTGCAGGATTTAGCAAGGAATTTAAGAATGAGTCTAAGTGTTGTTTATAGCTGGGTGTGGAAGGCTTAATGGTTTCCTTCTTTTCAAATCCTGAGAGCCTGTTGCTTTTATCTGCATGCCACACCACTGTCCTAGCTTTTTTTTGAGTCTGCCTACCTAACCTGTTGTTACGCAGGTGTAAATGCCCATGCAGATGCGTGCCAGATAGCAGCACTGAAGCAGTGACATTTTTAAGAAGCTTTAAGATACAAAAATTCTTTTTTTCCTGTTAACCTTGGTTTTTTTCCAAATGTAGACACTGTAGATATGTTACAGCCAAAAGCATTATTTTTTTAAAAGCTAGATAACAGCCATGTTTTTAAATGACTGTAACTTATAGATGCAAGTTCACAAAACTAGCCAGAAAAGCCACCTTGCAGTCCAGGCAAAAGCATCAAAATGCTTTAGGAAGAGTTCTAAAGGGATTGAAATTGGGCTATGAAAAGAAAATAGACTTTATAGTTTCGTAGAAGTTACTGGATTCTCTTTCTTTAATAACACTTTCTCTCTTTTTCCTTTCCCCCTTTTTTTTTTTTTTTTTTAATTATTCTTTGCATGTAGGAAAAGAGCTGGAGCCTGTTGAAGGCAATCCATACAGGTGCATTTGGAAAATAAGTTGTTGGCGCATGGCTGAAGAGGTAAGACCATGCTGCTATTTTTTCTATTAATACATAAATTTGAACTTTTCTGAACTCTGAAATGGGGTTTTAAGTGAATATGCCCACTCTGCGTTTGCTGCTTAGAGGATTTGCAATTAATGCTTTTAAGAGGACTTCTGAAATACCATATTTATGTACTGTGAGAAATCTACATAATCAGCACGACTTTTTCAGGAAATGTCTGCCTTTCTTTTTCTGGTTGAAAGCAAAACCACTGACACTGACTTTCATCTTGACTTAATTGAATGGGAAAGAGAAAACCTTCCTTTCTTTCCAGGTCAATGTAAATTTTTCAGTTAAGTTACAAGGGGATGCTAGTGAAGGAAAAGACAGCAAATGCCTTTTCTTTCTCACTTGCTATTCTTATTTTGGCTCCTTGTGTATCCTGTGATTGTCCAACTTTACTCAGAATCCGTTAGATGGAACATTTTGCAATGGATTAATCTATAATAAAATGTGAAGTGACTAGAAAACTTAAATGCTTTGTAATTTAAAGTTTGGGTGTTTTTACTGTTTATTTTAGGAGCAGTTTAATAGATATGAAAGAGCAATCTATGCAGCCCTGAGTGGAAACCTCAAACAGGTATGTCAAGCCCCCTAGTTAAGCAGTGTTTGGTAGTTGTGCATTTCCTTTCTCATATGTGACAATGATATCATCAGAAATAATGCAGTTACTGGTTTCTGTACTTTTAAAGATCCAGTAAACAGAACAATAGCAAACATTGCTGCTTTAGTAGACATGCTCTTTGTAGTACTGACATGTCTTAATTAAATATATGTTAGAATTTCAGTCAAGGAAAGGCTGCTTTTTAAGGTGGTGCGTACACTGCTTTGGTGCCTGAAAATCTGATCCTAAATTATAGTTGCTCTGTTTAGGTTCTGATGTTTCTCCATCTCTTGATAATTTTTACTCTGTTTTTTGAATATGTAGCTTCTTCCAGTTTGTGATACCTGGGAAGATACTGTTTGGGCATATTTCAGGGTCATGGTGGACACTCTAGTCGAGCAGGAAATACGAACCTCAGTAGTAACTGCAGAGGAGATGGAAGAGCTCCCTAGAGATTATTTAGAAACAAAGTAAGTTCCAAGTAAAATTATGCTGCAACTACGCTCAACAAAGCATTCTGTATGAAATCTGTGTGGAATATTCAAGGTAATGTTTTTTTTTTTTTCTCTCTTGCTTTGAAGCTGGACTTCAGAAAAAGTTTTTGAAGAACTTCAGGCTACAGACAAAAGGGTACGTAATAATTGCAGTGTTTCTCCTCACTGCTTACCATTTTAAATTATTCACAGGTTTCTACTTTTTACTGCACTCTTTAATGAAATACTCAAATATGCACAATTACTAATTTATTTCATATTTTCTATCCCCGAAAATGTATGATTTGTGAATTCAAGTATGTTACTACCTCTTAACATTAGAAGTGATACAGGTTTTGTGTTGCCCTACCCTGTATTTGCCAAACCAGCTGGGTGTGCTAAAGAAACAGATGACTGTCAAACGTTGTCAGACGTACAAAGCAGACAGTGTACGTCAACTATTGAACGCTTCAATAAAATGTTCAAAATTGATTACATTCCATTTTCTTCCTAGGAGATTTGTATGCATATTTCAGAACAGGCCTTTCAAAATTTAAAAGCATATTTGCTTAGACTGTGATTCTTTGTTACTTTTAGCACCCAAAATACTCAATTCATGTAAGATGGGGATACATAACTTAGAAGTTAATTTTGCAGAGATTAAATTGAAACTACACTTACTTTTATTTGATGGAATGGACACATAGCATTTATCATATTGCTAAGACAAAGACATGCAGCTACAGATACACTCAGCCGTATTTGCCATTGCAACACAGTACAATCCTCACTATAAAGCAAATTTAGATTTGGATTGCATTTCATGCATTAATGCATTCATTCCTCTGGGGAGAGGGTGGAATTTCTTCCTGAAGTAACTTTCACAGACCTTTTCTTTAAGGATTTATACACATTGTTGCTTCTTCTGTGATTTTTGAAAATATTGTCTGTAACATTATTATCTGTAACATCTGTAACATCTCTTCAGAGCAAAAAGCCCTTGGTGTTGGATGTCTTCCATGAAAGGATTAACTGTACAGATCTATATTCCAGTTCTTTCGTTCAGTTTGTCAATGTTCTTGTAATTTGATGTAGAGACAGCAAGTGCCTTTTCTCTTGCTCTTTATGAAGAATACCCTTTGAAATAGGATAGCTTTTTTCCCTTGAGGAACCTTTGCTTTATTTATAAGTTTATTTTCTTCATACATTATGCTAGAAGATTTATTCAAAGTTTGAATTTTCTTTTTTTATCTCCAGAGGGTTATAGAGGAGAATCAAGAACACTATCATGTGATTCAGAAATTCATTATACTTGGAGATGTGGATGGTAAGCATTTCTCTTAAGTGATTTTTTTTTTTATTGTCAACTGACTACGTTATTTTGAGAGAACTTTCCAGAATCTTCTGTATGAATGGATTTTTAGAAGCACACAGTAGGCAAGCTCTGCATTAAAGATGTGCTGTAATCAAAAATTGCAGGGACAGTTTGACCTACAGGGTGTTTTCAAAGAATTAATAAGAAGTAATGAAATCATGTAAATGTGTCAGGATACATGCCAGACTATAGCTGTAACTCCTTCTGAGGAATAATGGAATACATACAGTACCTTTATAAGCCAAAGAGCTACATCTTTCCAAAATTGTTGCTGTTCTGTTTTGTTGGGACTTCTGAGACTAAATTACATTTGTTGAATAAATGCATAATTTTGAAATATTTCTTAGGTGTTTTTTTCTTTTTCTTCATGGTTTGGCTAATGCAGACATTTCCTTGGTGGTTATAGGTTTGATGGAAGAAGTCAGTAGGTGGCTTTCCAAGGACAGAAGTGTGCTCCCAGGACACCTCCTTCGTTTCATGACACATCTTATTCTGTTTTTCCGCACTTTGGGTATGCAGACTAAGGTCAGTTCCCTTGTACTTGATTTGCTGTCATAGCAGTAGCCAGTCTTTGAAGTAGAAATGCTTGTGTGGGAATACATGGACAGCATAGAATGATGGTAAGTTACTGCCAGGCTGAGGAGGAGCTGCATGTTTAAATAGTTTATTTGTTGCTCTTGGAGCCTTAAAGGAGAAAAGAGCATCCTCATCTCTTCCAGCTGAGCTTAAAAATTGGGTTTTGAGGATGGTGGATTTTACTCAGAAGCCCTTTGTTGAGAAGGTCCTGAATCAAACTTCAGTGTTAGGCTTATTCATAGCAGCCAAGATGTCTTGAATATAATCTGTTCTTCCACAATTGCTGGAACGGTACCTATTGCTGCTTTAAACTCATAAGTGCTTCTGCTTGAGATAATTAGTACCAGCTGAAATTTTCTTATTATCTCCAAGTATAAAGTAAGTATAGCCTACTACCTATCTGGCCTATTTATGCTAAATACACAGATGGGTCACATAGCTGTAATTACTCATTTCTGACAATATCACAAGTAATTTGGTGCTCTCCTTCTCTACTATTTTAAAATTCAGAAGCTGTTATGTATCAAGTAAGTTTCTGAATGTAACCTCTTTTGGGAAAACACAAATGTGTGTTTTCATTAGATGATTTAAATACAGCTCCGAGTTACTGTTTATTCATACTTCCAATCATTGCTTGAATTCCTCATGGAAATTAGTTTTGAAGTCAGTTAACGTTTAGCTAAATAAGAGGAGTGTGTGCATGTATATGTATACTAATATTTATATACTATATGTATACTAATTTTTTATTAGTTTATATACATACTAATAAATATTTTTACATACATTTTACGGAGTAGGTCTTTAAGCTAAAGTGCAGTAGAACTAGCCATTCGCATATGTTTGACAGAGGGGACAAAAAAGGTGCAATTTCCTACATTAATTCCATTGTGGGAATTTGTAGCAGTTGATTCTGCCTTTACAGTTTTAGAATAGATGAATTTATTGTATGATTACTCGATCAACCCTCAGTAGACTTCATGGGGAAGAGGCAGAAGTGCAAGCTTTTATATTTATTGTGTATTGATTGTATGCAGATCATATAGATGTATGCACAGATGAAGGTCTTCAATTTACACATATAAATTAAAATGATAATTCCTGACAGCAACAAACACTTGAGTCTTAGCTAAGGCAGTTTCACGTGCTTGGACTATAGTGGTTGTTTAGTATAGGATATTCTAGATGAGTCAGGTGATATTTATACCCTATTACATTATCATTTCCTATAATAAAACAGGGTACGTAGTACACTGCAGTACACACAGAACAATCTGTGTACCTGACATTTTTTTATTAATTTAAAAAATATGGTAAAATGGAAAGATTTAAAAGTCCTGTAAAAAGTAAGTAATCCTGTAAATTCCAGATAGACCAAAGACTATCCAGTTGCTGAAAAAAAATCCTTGGTACACTAAATCTTTTAATCAGAAGACATGCTTTTTTAATCATGCTCCAAGAGAAACAGTTCTCCAGTTGAGCCTGTTTGTGTAGATAAGTGAAGCAAGAATAGGCAAATAACCTTGTGTCTGTTTTAATAGTGATAGCCTGTGAAGTACCTTTTATTTTATTTTCCATATTATCTGATTTAAAATTGAATTTATATTTGTTTGCAATAAGGAGGAAGTTTCTGTGGAGGTCCTAAAGACCTACATTCAGGTAAGCTTTCAGAAATACTGTTTATTTTCTCTGATGTGATTTGGATGTAAAGGAGGAAGAAAAGCAGACTTAAATTTACAGGATGATAAGAGCTATGATGCAGCTAATGCTGTACTCTCAAGAGATACATGGAAGCTTGCCTAATTCACAAATTCTCTGACAGCAATTCTTAAATAAGGGACAGATTTATTGATCTTTGTTTAGAGGATGATCTTCCTGCATCAGAATAAATTAATCAGGAATTTTTTACACATTTTTGGGTTTAGTCAGTACGTGTTTTTACTAAGGAATATAGTATACGTATCTGTTATATATATTTATATATTGGTGGATATCTTCTATATATTTGCTTCTTACATATTTGCTTCTCATTCTGTATGCTTGGTTTGTACTGTGCAGCGGTTGGTGTCTGAGAAGCACACAGATTTAATAGCATTTTATGTCAGCCACCTGCCCCCAGAGCTCGCTGTGGCTCAGTACGCTTTATTTCTTGAAGATATTACTGAGAGTGATCAACGCCACCACTGCCTTGAATTAGCAAAAACAGCAGGTGAGAGACCCTGATGGTCCAATTATCATTTTATATCCTGGGTTATTTTGTCTTTCAGTAGTGTTTGCTCCAAAACCTAGCTATGAATACAATACATTTTCCTTCTCCTATTTTTTTTTTAATTAAATAAAATTAATTTGCTGATCACTTCTTCAAGTAGGTGTATAAGTGTGTTTTCATTAACTTGGAATTAAACTAAATATTACTGCTTCTGGGTTATGTCCAAACACACCAGGAAGTAAATGTCAGCTGCCTGTCTCAAATATATGTTCTGAAGCTTGACATGATCATATTATTTCAGAGAACTAATTATAAAAATACATACCTCTTTGTGGATTTAGGAAGGTTATGAGTATCTTAAATTTTTTGTCCAATTTATAGTGCTTTTTCTTAGCCATGGTCGGTTGCTTGCATTAATTGTAAACTTCCTTCCAGGCCTGTACATGAAACTAGAAGGGGATTACAATGAAGCAGCACACTGTCCATTGCTTGACAATACCTCTGTGCTACTCAGAATACACAAAGAAGATTTCCTTCGGATTTTCGTTTCTTCTCTTCAGTCATTTTTCAATCACTTTCTTTTAAACTCAGCTTAGGATTCAAAAATAGCACATCCTGCTTAAGCATCTGTAAAAGAACTATTCTGAGCTTTTCCTGGTACATTCCTGTCAAATCATAATCTTGCTGTCATAATTGTAGGAATCAGTGATCTTAGCAGATATATCTATATGCTGTCTTCAGCACAGATTGAAAAACTTATTAGTTGTCTTATTCTTGTATTTGATATTCTCTGTTACATCAAATCTCATTCTTCTAAAATACCTGCAATAAATGACATAGCGCAAAAGCTTATAATTTATTCTGACAATGTATGTTTGAACAGACTGATAAGAATTACCAGTAGTAAGGAATAAGATCAACAACTGGAGTCTGAAATTCAATTTGTGTTAAGTTTGAATTCATGATAGTTTTTACACAGTTCTCTTTTAACCCAGGTCTGGACGTTGCAACCATAACAAAAACTGTTGTTGAAAACATCCGCAAGAAGGATGCTGGGGAGTTCAGCCACCACGATCATGTGCTAGACACAGGCACAACAGAGGTGAGTGCTTCACAGAGCAGATAGTCCAGTTTGCAATCAGCTACGGAGTCTTTGACCATGTATGAGCCATATTTTTCTTTCAACAATGGTGAAGATTGCCTTGAAAAAGCCTGTGAGGGAAATGCACTTCCCATGTGACCAAGTGAGAATATTGCACAAATCTGCAACTCTATTTCTGCTTCTCCTTGCTCTTTGGGTCTGCTTATCAGCAGCCATACCGTGTACAAGTCAAGATAAGGCCCTTGAAACGACTGTAGCACCCTATGATGTAGGCTGTTACTGTAGCCTCTACAGTTTCTGAGGATTAGTACTTTGGATCTCAGATGTATCTTTTAAGATGCTGAAGTGGCATTTCTAACTACAGCAGACACTGCTTTTGCTGACAGTTTCCTTGTCACTGCTATTGAGCATTGGTTGGATCAAACTCAGTTCTTTAGGGACAGCAAGATAATGTTAACAGGCTCTATTCAAAGTACTGTTTGGACAGCAACTGATTGTTTGCAAGTTTGTGGTAATGTTTTTGCTGTTCAGTATAAAGTTTAAGCTCCCTAAGACAAAAAGGTAGTTTATCTAACACAAGAGTTGGAAGACTGGTTGCAGGCTGATGGCACCCTTGAAGATTATAGCAAGAACTCCATAAAACATGTTGTTACAGTGTATTTGTATTAAAATTTGAGGAAAACACACCATAATCCATAAAAAATATTGAGAGATGCTCTGGATATCTTGGGAACACTTATTATTCCAGATGGCAGAGATTTTCTAATCTTTTGAATAAAGCAATCCTTGTTATTTACTATGTTGTAATGCTTTCCAAACTTGTGTATTTCCCTGACCAGATCTAATGTGTGTTACATCAGCTGTGTGCTTAAAATGGTGGTGAATCTCTGTGTTGGTTTTTACAGGCGGATCAGCTGAAAATAGATGTAATTGACTGGCTCGTATTCGATCCTGCACAGAGGGCAGAAGCACTTAAGCAAAGCAATGCAATCATGAGGAAGTTCTTGGGTACTAAGCTTCACAAATATTGTAGACTTATTTTTAAATGTTGATTTTGTTCTCATTGGCTCTTGGCACTACATTTGATATAACTTTGGATCTAGTCTATTAAAAAGCATGGGTTTGCCAGCTTAAGAAGATAAGGTATGGAAATTGCAAAGCTCTGATACCCAGTTCACATTCTCATAGCATCCAAGAAACATGAAGCTGCAAAAGATGTGTTTGTGAAGATTCCCCAAGACTCTATAGCAGAAATATATAACCAGTGGGAAGAACAGGGAATGGATACTCCGCTTCCAGCTGAAGATGACAATGCTATCCGGGAACATTTATGTATTCGTGCATATTTGGTGAGTTTCAAATATGCAATATTCCAAGTTACTGTTTTGAAATACTGGTGGCTTTGCCTTGGTGGTGAAACTTTAGCTTTGTCCATTTAATTTAACTTCTGATTCTTTGATTCATTAAACCTGTGCATGTAATGACATTCTGGTTATTAGATGAGTCAAAAATACCCTAACACTGTTTCCAATGCAATCCAGGAAGCCCATGAAACCTTTAATGAATGGTTTAAACACATGAACTCAGCTCCACAGAAGCCGTCTTTGTTACCACAAGCAAGTTTCACTGAAAAAGTGGCCCATGAACATAAAGAAAAGAAGTATGAGGTAGGTGGAAGTCCACTTTATTTACTGTAAAATTTTATGTTCTTGCTTTAGAAGCAGTCTAGTTCAATGAAAGAAAGTAGAAGACTACTATTTCATATTATTTAAGGACTCTATTATAAATTATTTTTATGTTGAGAGAGTATGAAACAACAGAATAATAAGGCAACTGCACAATAAATTCTGGTTTTTTAATGACTCAGCTTTACATAAAATATTGTAATACTAAATATTATCATGTGTTGATTGTCAGTGTTATTAATAAATGTGAGCACTTGATTTTGCTATTCTATTAAGTATTATCACCTTTTGTTTTCTAAAAGATGCTGCAGTTTTGTTTTGACTGAAGTTCTTTTTGCATGTCTGGTCAGTAAATATATACCCTATTCAGTTAACAAACATTTGTTTTATAAGCATGGAGAATAGGTTGTTTAAAATTACCTTTCTCTAGTGGCTTTGTTTTTGAACAACCTGTCTGACTTTATGGACAGGGCATTAAGCAAGGTTGGAAATAGCTGTTAGCAGCAGACTTCTAAGTTTTAGCCACTGGCTGAAGATTCTAATTTTAATTTGAGCTGCACTGCCTGTTGCAGTGTGTTTTAAAATAGCCTTGGAAATTGTCCTGTTCTGCAGCAGTTTATTTTTTGTTTCTTTGCCAGATGGATTATGGCATTTGGAAAGGCCTCTTGGATGCTCTTACAGCTGATGTTAAGGAGAAAATGTACAATGTGTTGCTGTTTGTTGATGGAGGATGGATGGTTGACGTCAGAGAGGTAAAATGAGTTTTTATGTCATGACACAGACCACAAAGCACAGATCACGTGTAGTTGTACCTTTGTGACATTTAGTTTCATGTGTTCCTGTTTAATTGGCTCTGGCCTTGCTGTGAGCATTTAGAGCTTGCTCCCCTTAGTAACCATACAGATCACATCTGACAGTCCACTCCAGGCTGCTTAGGCCAGTTTTCTGCCTCCAACAGTACTAATTGCAGAGTTATGCTGAGGTGCCTGTTAAAGGTAGATTTTCATAATACTAATGCATTCTTTTGCTCTGGTAAGGATGCCGAGGATGACCCTGAGCGAACGCACCAGATGATCCTGCTGCGAAAGCTGTGTCTGCCAATGATGTGCTTTTTGCTGCACACAGTGCTCCACAGCACGGGGCAACACCAGGAGTGCCTGCGCCTCGCTGACATGGTCGCCTCGGAGCGCCACAAGCTCTACACGGTGAGCTAGGCAGGGCTGCAACAGCCTGGCTTACATTGAAAGCTCTGTGGGTTGGCTGTGGAAAAAGCTTCTATATAGAGAGGAAGACACCATATGTTCCTTAACATCATAAGTTTCTTGATGGCTTTACTGTAGTAGTAAAAGGTTTCCTTGTGTTATGACTTAAGGAATCAAAGAGTTAACTTTGAAATATTGAGGATAATGACTGGTGGTCTGACAACCAGTTCTGAGTAATGCAGTTACTAGTTTTTGGATAGGGGCTATTGAATTTTAACTTCATGATCTTAAAGGTCTTTACCAGCCTAAACGAGTCCATGATTCTAAGTTTAGGTGTAGGATTGTAATTGATTTCTTTATTTCCATTGCATATCAAACACTATATAAGCACATTTTGGTTTAGAGTGTTTGGTTTACCCATGATCATCTTTGCCTCCAAAAGCCTGAAAAACAACTCGAAAATGAGACAGAGGTGTTTTGAGCCTACATTCAGGCTTTGGATGCTGCTACTAACTTTCCATGTCTTACTAAATGTCCTTCTGAAATGCCTGATGATCACACTATCTTAAACAGAAATAAATAATCAAATAGAAAAATAGTAACTTAATTAATCACTACTTACTTTTTTGTATCAGTGCTATTCATTGCAAATAAATGCAACTTTATGATGTTTGGTTTTTTATTATTTATTCTCAGGTATTTTCAAAAGAAGAACTTCGAAAGCTTCTACAGAAGCTGAGGGAATCTTCTCTGATACTTCTGGACCAGGATCTTGATCCTTTGGGATATGAAATTCAGTCATAAGTTTTCATGCAGATATTTTCAAAAACTTCTGAGCATGGACATTCTGGACATGGACAAGCAAAAGACCCCAACAGAATCATTACTTGGACAAAGTGTTCTCTCTTTTTGTGGGGTGAAAAACCCCAACCTTCAGATTTCAATTTAAACTTGAAAAAGTATGACCAACTTCAGAGATGTTATTTGTTACATAACCTTTTTCATGGTTTTTTTTCCTAATAAAAGTGCTTGAAAAAGAGAAAATGCTTGTTCTAATCTAAAATGTCATTATATAAATTTGGTGATTTTCTGAACGTCCTTAATTTATTTTCTACATGCCAAAAAGACTGCCCATAGACTGAAAACATTACTTAGCAGTAAAATGAGCATGGGTACAGGGGGAAGGAAAGTGAGACTGCCAGAAGGTGTATGGAGAAAGTAGGGGAGAAGAAAACAGACACACTGGAGGAAAGGAAAACCAAAAAGCGAAAGTGAGGGGTTACTTCCAGCCCTTCGGAAGAGAAGGCAGCCTTGCTTCTTGGCTTGTACTGTCCTCCTGTAGATGGAGTTGCTAAAATGCTGATGAAGTCCTGAACCAGAGGAAAGATGATGATACGTTGAAACCCCCGTTTGAGATTTTGTAGTTTATTTTGAAAGCTTGTTCTGCCCCCGTTTACATGTGTAAACACAAGTTTAGCTGCCTTTCCCTTAACAAGACGGAGTGCAGAGGACACGTAGGGCAGTTAGGCAAGGACTTTAGCTCCTTCACCGAATCTCTTGACACCTGGCAAAGAACAACGTCGTGTTTGTGGAAATGCGCAGTCCTGTTGTGGAGAGGTACTTGTGGCTTGGAGCCGAGGCGCGTTTCCTCGCGTCGGGGCTGTTGGGCAGGAGGTGGGGGCGCACACAGACACACACGCCACACGGAGGGCCGTCCCTCCGGCCTCCCGGGCGGGGCCGTTCGGGGCGGGCGGGGCCACCGGAAGGCGCGAGCCCACGTGTCCCGGCGGGGCGGGGAGGCGGCGGCGGGCCCGGCCGGTGCGCGGGCGGCCGCCGGGCTGCCTCAGCCATGGGCTGGCTACCGGCGCAGGGCCGGCTGGCGGCAGGGCTGCTGGTCAATCTGGCCGCCTCCATCTGCATCGTCTTCCTGAACAAGTGGCTGTACGTGCGGCTGGGCTTCCCCAACCTCAGCCTCACCCTGGTGCACTTCGCCATCACCTGGCTCGGCCTCTACCTGTGCCAGGCGCTCGGCGCCTTCTCCCCCAAGAGCCTCCAGCCCGCGCAGGTGCTGCCGCTGGCCCTCAGCTTCTGCGGCTTCGTCGTCTTCACCAACCTCTCCCTGCAGAGCAACACCATCGGTACCTACCAGCTGGCCAAGGCCATGACCACGCCGGTCATCGTGGTTATCCAGAGCGTGGCTTACGGCAAGACTTTCCCTCTGCGGATCAAGCTGACCCTGGTGAGGAGGCGGCGGGGCCGAGGGGAGCGGGGAGGGGCAACGCTGAGGGCAACGACCCTGCCTAAGACCGCCGTGTCCCCCCTCCACAGGTCCCCATCACGCTGGGTGTTTTCCTCAACTCCTACTACGACGTGAAGTTCAGCGTTCTGGGGATGGCGTTCGCCACCCTGGGCGTCCTGGTGACCTCCCTGTACCAAGTGGTGGGTAACGGCGCGGGGCGCGGGAGCGTTGCGGTGGTTGGGCTCCCAGATGCTGCCCCTTGCTTTGATCGCCTTTAAGTAGCGCCCAGCCCCGCAGGAAATCTTCTGTGCTCCGTTATTTCTTTTTGAAAACCTCCACCAAATTATGATAATCCACCATAACCCCTGACAAATTAAGGAATTGATCGTCCTTGCTGCTAAACATTGGGGTGTCATCTTTATCGTGAGCGTTATTTTCAAGGGGCTAAGATTGCTTTAGCTGTAAAACTCCTCTTTTTTTTCTAGAGGGAACAGATGTTCTCCTTGCTGAAGCATGTGCCTTGCGTTTGAGCTTTTTCCCTAGAAAGGATGTTTTCCAGTCCTTCAATCCCATGGTTTATCCTTGAGCTATTTACATTTTATCAGTATCCTTCTTCAGTTTCGACTATATACATTCTAATGTGGTTTTGTAGAGGATGGATTACTGCATAAACCCACAATACAACCTTTCTGGATAATTATGATTTTAAAAATTGGTATGTCCAAGGACTGCCTCAGCCCTTTCTGCTGTAAGATTGTACTAACAGCTCACCCGATTTGCTATTGACCATGACTGGAAGAGCCTCCTTGATTAGAAACTCCTGTCATGTAGATGTGATAGATTTAAACATGAATTTCTTTGTAGGTGTACTGTGCCTCAAAAAGAGAAAAGTGAGGCTCTTTGACCCGTAGTGTGTCTGCCCTTGCATACAATTTTCTCCTCTCATGGCTTTTTCACTTGAAAGAGACAAACACATGGGGCCTCCACTGAGGCAGTGGTGAGGCTCAACAGCCTGTTTAGTATTGTCCACGTGAGACTCCCTCTGTGTTAGTAGCCAGTTTGCTTTTGCTCAGGTTTTTCAGTTTATGGGGTTCTTTTCCTCATGTTTAACAGCTTTCTCTTTTGGTTTTAGTGGGTAGGTGCTAAGCAGCACGAGTTGCAGGTAAACTCTATGCAGTTGTTGTACTATCAGGCACCGATGTCCTCAGCTATGTTGTTGTTCATCATACCCTTCTTCGAGCCAGTCTTTGGAGAAGGGGGAATATTTGGGCCCTGGACGCTTTCTGCTGTGGTAAGGCTTTTGTTGACTTTATTTTATTTAAATAATTGTCACTGATGTAGTTAAATTTGATAATAAGATCTGTTTCTTTGTGGAACAGATTTTTGTACGGCTCTTGTCTATGGTGAGATGAGAGGGACGTGTGCAGGACAATAAGCCCCTTGTTGAGTCTGCCCCTTCCTCTGAGTCGCTTGCTCTGAGAGGAGCGAGTCTGTCAATTGATTTATCTCCTTATTTTTGTTTCTGTTTAGAGGGCATCTGAACAACAGGAAAATCTATCAAAATCCAGAAACTTCCCCTAGTGTATGAAGTGCTCTATTTCTAGCTCTGACTGTCCACTCAGAGAAGGACACTCTCAACTTCTCTTCTGTGGAAGGATGCCAACATTAGTTGTTCTCTAGAATTAGTAGTTTATTTTTACCAAGGAGACTATAGTTTCTCTCAGTAGCCTTCTGTCCAAAAAAGAGCCAGTGACATATTCTTACTACTGCTAATTGTGCCCCTCAGTGATGGGTCATTTCCTGTAGCATTGTATTTTATTAATGGGATAGCAAGTATTCACAGTAGTAAAATCAGATATTTTGCTAAAATAGTTTTTGTTGTGACCATAAATAAGACTTTATCTCAAAGTTAAAGAATACGACCTCTATGTGAATGAGTATCCAGATTTTCCAAATCACTCTTAAATGTTCACCAAGAGTAAAGGAGAAAAGGCCTGTGGCTCTGTCAATGTATATTTATGGATGTCATAAATATACATGTCACTGAGCTGCCTATACACATCACCAGTGTCTGTACTGATTTGAAACTGTTTCTATTTTTGTTCTCCATATGTTTTTATTGCCTGATATTTTGCATTTGAAAGTAAATGAAACTAAACAAATAACCTGGAATGTATCTACAAATTGCCAAAAGCAAGTCAGATTACTGACTGTGTCCATTAATCCACAGATAATGGTACTGCTGTCTGGAATAATAGCCTTTATGGTAAACTTGTCCATTTACTGGATCATTGGAAATACGTCACCTGTCACGTATCCTTTGTAATGCTGCTCGTTTCTCCCGTTTCCAGATGAATTATGTTGGAATTCATTTGGGCTAATTTAGGTGGGAAAATTGTTTGATAACCTTCCTGGTTTGGGATTTGTATAGGTAATAGCTGTTCATTCACTGACCTTCATACCTGCAAGGAATATTAACTCATGCTTTGGCTGCCTTGAGGAAGTGTTGGCATGTCCATTAGACTGCAATGAAAAGGGTGAAAAGCTTTAGGTGGAGGTAAATACAGCTGCAGAGATTGGGAAAACTATGAGTTGAGTCAACACAGTGTACCATTGCATGCTTTGGGTGGAACTAATGAAAATTCCAAGTGTTTCTTTTTACAAAAAATAATACTGCTATTGGCTATTATCCTTAACAGATGTCTAGGTATAACATGTTTGGACATTTCAAGTTCTGCATCACCCTCCTGGGAGGGTGCCTCTTATTTAAGGATCCATTGTCTGTTAACCAAGGCCTTGGAATTCTGTGTACGCTGTTCGGCATTTTAGCCTACACCCACTTCAAGCTTAGTGAGCAGGAAAGCAATAAGAGTAAATTGGTCCAGCGTCCATAGAGCAAGAGTTTCTGAACACTATTGTGAAGGAAACCAAGTATTTAAATATGCATTGATTTTAGAATGCACAAAATTGCCTCATCCACTTAGATCTATGGTTTTAGTTTAACTGCCAAGATTGTTATTCTGTAACTAAACCAAACAGAAGGATGTAAAATGCTGGGGTTTTGCCATCTCAGTCTGTCCTATCGTTTTCATTAAATTAAAACACTAACTTAAAAGAGAAAAAGGCACACTTCAAATTGCTGTGGAAATTGTACTGAAGTAATTATATTTTTTGCATACCAAATGAGATCATGATAGCTACAGTTATAGTATAGAGCAAGAGAAAGAAAAAGAATCCTGTCTCTGTGATCAAGCCAGTATTGCCGTTGTGAAGAAATTTGGAGGCACTTTTATGCAGATGTTCTCGTATGTATTGATGCTTCCTCATTTTTGTCCGATGAACAGTGAAGAGGGATACAAGCATACTTTGTCCAGTCATTTTTTTTAAAAAGGCTGCCAGACTCATTCCTCTTTCTTGTATATACTTTCTTATGTATGGCTTCAACACAGGGATAGATTTTTAGATGAAGAAAGTAGATAAAATTACAGGTGAAGAGAAAAGCAGAAAACTTGAAGCCACAGGCCAAGCAGTGGGAAAGTAGTAAATCGGATCTAAAAAGTTCATCTTAATTTTTTCTTTTAATTTGTCAGGACATTAATGAAGTAATTGATGTTTTGAAAAATGTTGTTACTTTATGATTTTCTCTGTGCCAAAACCAAGACTTTACACAAGATCTTGTAAATACCTGTGAGCCTAATAAAATCTCTCGTTTTGTAGTAGTAACCAAATGTTTGCAGCCCTTGCAGACAGACACCCATGCTAAAAAAATTTTTAGAAGGCTTTGGAAAGGTCACTGTCTTTAACGGGTGTGAAGGTTGCCCAGTTCTCTCTCTTGCCTTCAGCACCACCTCCCTTGCTCCCATGCCTTTTCCCAAGAGGTACCTTGGGTGGGATTCGCAGGTTTGTCATAATTTGTCATCTGTTGTTGTCATTTGGGGAAGAGGCCCAGGGGCTGTCTGGACAATGCTGGGTGTGAGGCAGCATTTCTTCTAACAGTCCTGGGAAATGTATCTGAATGACTAAAGAGTACAAGGTGGCACCTGCTGCTCTAAGTAAAATATGCTTTGAAAATAATTTTATGACAGTATAAGGCACTTATTTTGACAACGTGGATGGAAGAAGTTCAGTGCTGTTCTAGTTAAAAAAAGGAAAGAAAAAATAACTGCTTTCCATAAATCTGGTGAGAACATATGTTCACTAGATTTGCAGGGTTAGAATTTAATTGCAGTATCTTAATCCTTACATGTTGGGGTTTGTTTTGTCTTCATCTACCTCTATCAGATTTAAAGAGGGGAATTGTGTGGACAAAACCAAGTATTTAAGTTGTACAGCGACTGACAGAAATAATATTTAGTTCCTCTAAGTTTTTTACAACAGAGGTAAGAAGTCTTTGTGTTGGAAACAATGTAACTTTTCTCAAGCTTGTTTATTTATTCTGTTACAGAGTTCTTGATTTAAGAGAAAGTTATTCTTCTCTGTAACCTGAGTTTATACAGTAACACTCTATATCATTTCAGAGTTACAAACACCTGAAAAATGTTACGTCTTCACCAACTGTTTCTTGGACATTGTACTGATCCAAGAATAATTTTTTTTAATACAGTTTTGTAGATCTGTATAATTAGTTTAAAAATACAGCCTGGACTACTGAAAGATGTGTTCAGATGATCAAGCTCTGGATGCATATCCTTCAGTATGTACACCAAGAAAGCCATTTGTATTAATTTGTGCTGTGCACAAGTTCTTTTGAGATGTAGATAGACTGCAAATAAACAGCTAGAAAACAACTGAATTATATGCCTGTATGACAAAAATATTTGAGATGAGATGGATGTAAATATATATATGAAGTGGTAGAATGAACTAAACAACCATGCCTGGAAATACAAAAGACTCCCTAAGGAGAGGAGCAGATCTGCAAGAGCAAGTTAACAGCAGCATTTAAAAAGTACATTATAAATATAATCTGGTCCTGGAAGGTGTGTGTGTGGGAGTCACTTAAGTGATGTGATTTTTTTTTTTTTTTTTCATGCATTCAAGAACTCTCTTTTGAGATTAACTTGTTGTATCTAATCAATAAAGTATCTTGAACTTTGTCATTTGTTTCAAAATATTAAATCCAGGATGCTTGTGTAACTGTGGGATAAATAGATCTTTGTATGTATTGTTTCTTTGGATACCATGTGTAGGGTGGGAATAAATTTTTAATCGTTTCTGATACTTGCTTATTGCAGAAGAGAGGAGTTGTTCTTGTCTTTTTTCATCTTCTGCCTGAATTCCATAACTTTGGGGGTTTAGGTGTGTACAAGACAAAATGGTACCACATAGCTTTCTGTCCATATGAATACAACAGGGAGTTTGAACTTTTTGGACTCGTGGCACAAAGGAGGGAAACTTTAAATCCTGAGGTAAAACTGGAATCTTACAAAAATTACTGATACTTACTTGCTTACTCTAGTTTTCACTACATCACTTGAATATGTTTTCCTGCTAACTATGTGTATTTCAATCAATTTTGGCTTTCCTGAAAGAGAAATCAGAGACTTGCCATCTTCAGCAATGTGTAGTCATCACCCTGTGTGAGCTGTTGCAATTGAAGCTGTACCATACATGCCCTAATGTTTGCTTTCTGCTTTTCATTTTACTTTATATTCATACTTTATATGACTAAACTGTGGTAACAGGATGGGCTTTGGTCCTTTCCTGCCATGCAGTGCTTTGCTGCCATACTAGCATTCTTTACTTTAAAAAGCTACCATTGATGTAGTTCAAATGGAGCTGAAGATACCAAGGTGGTACTTAAAAATGAGAGCAGAGGATTCTGGTTAAAATGTGAGTGACTGGTGGTAAGTTATCTAGTCTTGTCCCCAAAAACACTTTAGAACAACATCCACAAGGTTTTCCCATTTTCCCCAAAGCAATAGGAAGTATGTCTTCATTTAAGAGATACTCAGTGTAAAGCTTTGTATTGCCTTTAACTTTGGTAACTTGGCTCGTTTGACAGCTTTTGCATTGGATTTTGTACAGCTTGCTAAGTTCTCTCAGGCTCTGGGGCAGAGTGCCAGAGGAGTTTTCCTGTAGATGGGTGAACAGCTACTCTCTCAGGCTTGAGGTTGAAGGAGCATGGTTTGCTGCTGTTACATGTATGAAAAGGAGGTTTGTCTTGCAGGAAGTCTACAACATTCAGGACAGAACTGCACTTCAGCAGGACTGTCTACTCTCTGTCTCATTTCATGAAATGAGTGCCCAGCAATGGCCTAGGACTAAAGCAACATTAAAACTTTGTTTAGGCTACCCATAATTTTTTATTAAACATTTAAAAAACATTAGTGGTAGTCAATGCTTGTTAAATATTAAGGTAAAATCTAATTTTTATAATATATATGAGACTTTCAAATGAGTGATTTTTAATATTTTGGAGTTGACCTAATGTCTAACCCATATCTAGTCTGACAAATCTGCAAAATCTATCAAGAATGTTGGATTTGATAGCTGGCCGTATATATTGGTACAGTTGGGCTGCTGAGGAGAGGTCTGCCCTTGAGCAATACTGGACACTGGCACACTGTTCACGTGTTTAGAAGTGACTAAGGAACATCTGGCCTGAAATTCTCCAATGTGCATGGGAAAGGAAAAGGGCTCACTGATTGGTGAGAGCTTTTCAACTTCTGCTTTTTATGTTCCTGCTTTTAACAATGGGCTTGCAGGCTAAGGTAGTTCGGAGAGCAGGACTTAGTCCCTCCTATCACCTTCAATACTAAGATTTTTCTTACAAGATGTCAGTTTTGCTTCCAGTTAAATAGTTATGTCTTACCTAGATTATGAAAGAAACAGAGTTTGGATTAAAGACTTGCAGGTGGCTTTTTGTGTTATGGGTTTTTTTCCTCCTAAAATTTTATTTTAGAGGTTTTCAAAACCTGAATTCCCTGTTTAACGAGAAAACAAAAAGGAAAATTTTAATAAATGAAAGGCTATTTTGTATATATCGTGAAAATATGTTATGTTTTGCGAGAGAATTTCACTCTTCTAACTTTGAAGATGCAGCTTTCTGTTTTTCTACTGTTACAATCAAGCAGCTGAAAAGAAGCTTTTCTGCTTCATACAAATTCACTTTCTTCCTGCAGCTGCTCTCCCTCTGATCACAGTGTCGGCCTTCCATTTGACAGCTCAGTTGTTGCAAAGATCATTGGGATGTCAGCTGCAGAGGGCTAAGAACACAAAAGGAAAAGCTATCAGCAGAAGCTGATATAATCTTGGGTGATGAGAAATCCTACTGTAAGACATAGAGACATCTTGCCACACAGGCCTGTGCTATGCAGAAGGGAGAGGTGTGGGTTCATCTCCAAGCAGGTATTGCAGAGAATTGAAGAGCTAAATTGTTTGCATTCTTACTGTGCTGAAGTAGTTGACAAATTTAGTCATTTTTAATAATATAAAATTGAAAAAAAAAGAAATAAAAAATATAATATTGAATTTATAAAAAGGTGGATTCAGACAGTATGAGATCTTTGCCAAGCTTGTTCCACAGCAATGATTAACCTTCCTCGAGAGAAGGGAGCTATTGTTGCTTCTCCCCTGCTCCAATGATCCTGGGCTTGGTGAAGGAGGGTTTGTGTTCGTGAAAGCTGCTCTGCTTTTTTTCAGCTGTATCAGCTGGTCCAATGAAAACATATCACCTCTCCCTGTAGGGCTCGTCTCACTGAAGTTGCTGTTTCTGCTTAAATCAACTGACATGGATCATTCTCCTGTCTTCCTTCTGTGTGTAAAACGGCCTGAAAGGTCTAATGCACCTAACAATTCTGCTCTATGATCCTGTGACCATGGGGAGTAGAACATACTCCATTGCCTTGTGAGCTGCAGTGTCCAGTCAGCAGTAGGGAATCCAGCCCAAGGGGTTACAGTTACAGTCTACAGTAAAAGGACTAAAGAAGGGGGAAATATGATCCCTTTTCATTATTTTAGTTGCCACGCAGTTTCTAATATTTTTGAGTTTTAATCTTTGTCATTTCCCTTTAGGAGATGCATAAGTAAGCTCCCTTTACTGTTCCAGTCTGTCCTTTCTGTATAGTTATGATACAGTTTATAGAATTCTGGAATTGAGACAGAAATTGTATCATTGCTCACATAAATACATTGACCTCCCTCACTGTTGCTGATTTTTTACATAGGGGCCCTTGTCCACCTTCTAGTCCAGAAAAGCTTATTTGCCTAAAATACAGGAGGAGTCAGGTTAACCTGAATTAAAAGGTAATTAGTCAGCTCAGGAGTTGCACGTGCCTTCCCAGCTGCACTTGCGCAGTATCAAACGGGCACAATGTGCTGCCTTTATAATGGATAGGCAGGAACAGACAGGGGAAGATGAAACATAATGTAATTAAAGTAAATTACATATTTAGAAGCAAGTAGAGGGAACAATCCAAAGTCTGCTTGGAGGATTGGCATTGCAAAGATGATTTCTGATTTATGGCTTCACTGAAACATGAATACAAGCCATTCAATTGAAGGCATGTGGTTATATTCAAGGAGCTCCAAGAAGTCCAGCATGGCTGTGTGGGTAACACGCACATGCAGGATGCACATGCAGGCTAAGCAGTGTGTCTGCAGAAAAGAGCAGGATTATTTTTAGAACCATAGATGGCTGTGTCTCATTCAGGAAGTGCAGGGAGGAGATCTCTGGTTGAAGCAGAGCTTAAGAATGTAATTTTTAATGACCTTGGCACAAAAAACTGTTGTGTTTTACTTTCTTACTAAGCAGAGACTGAGAAGCAAACTCATTTAAAGGAGCTGTGTTCTGAAGCACATGGAATAATCATGGATACTGAGACCATAGAACAGAGGTGGTTGTGATTAAAGGAAAAAAATGTGAGACAATGGATTAAGAAACAACTGAGAAGAGTAAACAGCACATACACATCTAGACAGGTTTTTAAATATAAGGTCTAAGATTAGATGCTTAACTCCACAATTCGGTAGCTAATTGTGGAGTTAAGCATTTAGATGCTTAACTCCACAACAGGGCCAGATTTGTCAGTGTGAACTTCTTCCCTTTCAAGAGAACTTGGTAGAGAATGGCATTTGTTCAGCACTTCCAGGAAGGAAGCTGCATAATTGACAATTTTGACTTTTTTTTTTTCTCCAACTAAATTTGGTATCCTACTCAACCAAGAACCTTGTTCTGTTTCTTTACTCTGCCCACAATGTTTTTAATCCTCCTTACTCTCTGGGGAAAAGAAACCATTTGTGCATTTTATTTTCTAACTACAGTGACCGAATGGGTTTTGTTTCACAATACACCAAAGTTGTGTATAAAAAACTTGAATTAAGATCTTCTTAATCAAGCTTCTGTCTTTGAGCTGAATGGAAAAAGCCTCTCCAGCTCCTATTATACAGCATCAATTGTTGTGAAGTACATGCTTCTCTCCAGAGAGTCCAAAGCAATATTAAGATCTGGCATCCAAAGTGGTTTACTTGTTAAGTACATCTCTTGTGGTGATTAGTCAGAAACTGGTTTCCTATTTGTTAATCCAATTGAGAGAAGAAACTGACAGTTGTGATCATACGCCCTCCAGGAAATTATGATACATTTCTGAAAACACACAGTCTTGGTTTTCTGACTGTTAAGGTGGTCCTTCTGATCGGGATTAACAATGTACCAATCTTTTTCAGCTAGTATCATTCCCCAGAGGTATGGTAAGATTTTTTTTTCTCAAAGAAAGTCTAAGCAAAACTTTTCCACAAAGCATTTTCCAGTTCACTAATAACTTTGTCTCTATTGGGATGGACATGTAAACCTTCATTCTATACCTCTAAACCTACAGTTTCAAAGAGTTCCAGCTGACAGCAGTGTGAGTGGACACGTGGGAGGTTGGCACTGAGCTGGGACTGCTGAGCACCTGCACCAAGTTGGTTTCATAGAAATAGATGCAAGTTTACAGAACCAGACCATCAGTATTTGGATGTCGTTCAAAATCTTGGATGCTGAAGACAGAAATGTAAATTCAGAAACTTTGAGAAATTAGCAGATGTAGTTGAAGATATGCTCCTAGCACACATTATGAGATGGCAGCAGCAGTGATGTGTCTGATGTGTGAATTGGGAAGATTATATGGCCCTCTGCTAAGCAGAATAGCCACGATTGGCTGTAGAGCCTTCCTGTGCGGGCAGGCAAGTTTCCGTGCTGGGAAAAGGGGGAAGGGTGACACCACACGGCTAGAAACAGGATCGAGGGAAGCGGGGCAGGGCGGGGCGGGAGGCGCCTCTTTCCCTAGTCCGGATGTAACGTCCGCACGCCCGGACTCAGAAGATAGGTTTTGAAGGAGGAAGTGTCACACATAAACGAAATGGTGAGGAAACACTCTTTTCATGTACAGCTACCAGCCTCTCAGACGGAAGCCCTCAAAGAGGTTCTTAAGCACTCAACATATTTATGAGTCTTTAAGTTATCTTGAAGTCTTTGGGAGACTGGCTCTGAGCCTCAGTGGCTTGCTTCCAGCCTCTGCAGCCTCCTGTGGACTGGCAGTTCTCTATTCCCCGTGTACCCCGTATAAAGTGAAGATCTTAGGAATGTAAATTGGATGTTGATCCTATTTTTCAGTGTGCTTTATTTAGCTGAACCAGTCTGTGCTACATCATCTGTTTCTGCTTCTTTGATAACCTATAGAGTAATTCACTGGGTGTTACATAAATCATAAATCACTGGGATATTATTTATAAAGGCTGGTTAATTTTCTAATCAGTTACTCGTCCCTAAGCAAGCCAGGATTTAAATGCCTTCAAGTTAAGTATTCTCAGTGTTTTCATTGAGTGTAAATGTACAATAAACGAGTCCCCTCATCTTTGGAGCTTTTTTTTTAAAAAATGAATGTAAATCAGTGTATGCAAAGATGTCTGAGGGAATTATTTTAATATGTGATGCCCTTATTGTCTAATAAGATTTAAATTTGGGGTGCTAGGAATGACTGAGATGAAGAAAAACTTACGTAAAGGCTTTTCCAATCCTGGCTTTCCAGGATTGGATTGTAGTAGAAGCCAGAGACACTGGGCCCTAAAGAGGGACTGCTTGCATTGGAAACTGGAACCAGAATCTAGCAAAAATGGAGAGCTGGTATGCATCTATAAAACATAGATAAAACCATACAGTTTTCTTAGTTTTAGTGCAATCATCGTTTTAGTGTTGCATAAAATAATTGTATGGCTGCATGAACCAAAAGGACTCTGTGTGCAGAGGTTGCCAGTGGTGTGTAACAGTACTACTCCCCAGCTGCTTCAGGCTTCTGTTTTTCCAGAGCCGATTGTCCTTTTCCTGCCTGTGTCAGCAAAGAGGAATGTGTACCCATGCCGTGGTCTCCCTTGGATACAGTCCTTGGGGTATCAGTTATGACAGAGTGAGAACTGAGATGTGGGTAGCAATCCTGTCACCAAGACTGCGGGAAAAACAGAAACTCTCCAACACATCTGCACTGTTAGAGAATCAAGGCAGTACTTTATTCTGGCCAGGATGTTATTTCGGCCAGGATGTGCAATAGAAATTATTTCATCTACACCTGTGTCGGTTGTGCAGTGAAAATCATTCAATCACAAATGGTTTTTCACCACACATTTCACATATTTACACAGATGAATCCCAAAGAAATTCACGTTCACTGGTCTTAAATTACACAAATCTTAGCATTCTGTTTCCTACTGGTTATTGATCCCTTTGCCTTTGATGCTAATTTGGTCCTCATTCTTCGGTTCTCTTAGCGATCTTTTCCCTGACCAGGTGTCTCCTACCTCACCGGGGCGGGTCATGTTCCTTAATGTTCCCTTGTCTCCTGTGCCTCTTCTGGCTACTCCCAGTCTGTAGATGTTGAGCTCATCAGACCCACCCTGTGAACAGCGTCTTTTGAAGAGAAACTTCAATTCCTCTCCCCCTGGGCAAAGGTGAAAAAAACCCTGACTAAAGTTACATTAAAAATGTTAGAAGTTGTATAATTTCCAACAATCCCTCCAACATAAATTGTGTTGCAAAGGCAGTAACTTTTGTCACAAGTCCCAACAACAGCAGAAGGGAGTGAGTTCTTGTATTTTTACATCAGCTTCCACAGAAAAGAACACTTTCAGTTTGAAGTTAAGAGAAAATGAGTTATAAAACACAACGGCCTGCAAATTACCATCAGAAGTGCCTTCTTTGCTAGTATCAACAAAACTCATCTTGCAAACCTTTAGAATCCTTTGCAACACGGGAAAAGCTGGCTTTGGGGAGCTGAAGTAATTATCAGTGATAACATTTACTCTTTGCTTCTCCCTGAGTAATACCTGAGGGAAACTTCTGTGAATATGGTCACAGTTCTACTTTTTTATCAACCCAGGAGACTGATACCAGGAGATAACATTCAAGGTATGGTTAGATGACAAAGAAAAGACCACTGAACAGCTCCCTGCCTTCAGAAGGAGTTATTTCCCATTTCCATCTCCAATTCTCTGCTTCCAGCTGTGTGTCCCTGCTGTTTTCTTTATGTGTTCTTATGTGTCTTATGTTTTCTTATGTGTTCTTGATAAAGCAAGCTGACATACTAGCAGCAAATGCAAGTAAATATCCTGCTGTTGAATCAGATAAATCTGTTGTCAAAGGAGCCAAAGCCAATTCAAAGAAATACTTGGCTAGGAATGCACAGCTCCTGGCAGGGCCATTGTTTCAATAGGGCATTAGATGAGCTTGGGGCATTCTTTCTGTGAGGTATTTGATGGGCTCAGCTGCATCACCAAGCAGTACACAAGGAGGCTGAGGCAATCCAACACCACACTTCTTCCAAAAACGTTCTCACTATCAGTTTGCAGCAGTAAGTGAGGAGACAAAAAGGAGAATGGAATACCTCTCTGCAATGGTGTGCCCTGAAATCAGCCAAGCTTAATGTAATCTTCCTTCTCAATAATGCTGCTAAGATAACTGAAGCAGATCCCACCCACCTTTTCCCTGCCTACCTGTCTGCTGCCATTCCAGTGATGTCCTGGGCCAGCTGCTTTGTAGCTGCTTGGGACTGCCTCAGGAAATTGATCTACAGGAAAAAAATTGCATTATTTCTCAGGTGTGCTAGGTCACTTTATCCACTTTATAACATAGGTGCACAAATAACAGAAGGGGCAGCAAGAGGATGGAAGAAATGGCTGGGAACAGATGTCTCTGAAGTACCATGCCACCAACTCCTTGCCATTAAACACAACCATTTTAGTGTGGCTGTGCAGCTAAGTAAGGCCCACAACTGCTATATTTCTTGAGCAGAGCAGATAATGTGACTGATTAAGGATCAGAGAGATGGTAAGACAGGCCCAAGTCAAAGATGGCCTGCAGCTCTACATATACCCCATCCAATAAGAAAGAGGAAATTAAATATTGTGATATCCTCTGCATTGAATGAGTTAAAGATCAGGATTGGCAATTACCTGCCAAAAATTATAGTCTGTATTCCAACAGGCTGTCTTCAACAGATATGGAGGAAAATAAGTGTTTTTTAAATCTTTTGAAAATTGAGAAAAAATCTTTTGAAAAGTTGAGAATCTTTTTGCAACTGTATTTTAGCATAAAAACCAGATCTGTGCTCTCAGATGTCTCACTGCAGTACATTTCAGGGTATGTTTGTGTGAGGCTTGTTTTGCTTATGTGAGCAAACTGCAGCCTGTCCTCAGACAGTAAAGGCATGATGCAGTAATATCTTACAGTCCCACAACAGTGGATTTGGGATTTTTCCCTTGTGAGTAGCACTACACGGTGTATTTCTCTCTAGGGGTCCTACCCTTTGGCCTTGGCTCATAGGTGAACAACATGTTGTTAAGATAAATAAGGTAGGTCAGAAGTCAAAGCCCAGTGTCTGCATATCTCTCCAAGTACACAAACAAATGCAGAAGAAATGGCCAAATTATTTTTAAACTACAAAGGTGATTTAAACTAAGATGCTAGGATGGATATTGCGAAACCAGTTGAATGAAGGGATACCGAAAAGTCCGTGCACTTGCTTTTTGTGGAGACGAGAGATAACCGAGATATTAATGCTTCAATCAAACTGAACAAAGCACAGAATAGTATTTTGCATGGCTTCATCATGTGCAGGCAGAGCTTAGTTTGTGTCCTACTTTTCCAGTGGCATCAGTGGGTTTGTGCAACTTTTATGCATTAATTCCAAGAGCCTTTTTGGGTGCTGTAGATGGAAAAAACCTTTTCTGCACCAGATGGCGCAGCCACCAGTGAAACTCCCCTAATAAACCTCCTGCCGAGGCCAGCGGGGTGGTGGCTCTGAGTCCCAAGGCTCCGAAACTGCAGTGGTGACTGTCAGACCGGCTAATGGAATCAGGGCAGATGACAGAAAAACAAGTTTAGTGGCACACACAGCCTTCAAAATTCATGTTCCATTCTTCAAATACTGCCTTCCTGATAAAGGATGTTATCCTGTCCTGTACTGCCCACTGGTACTTAGAAAGAGATTTCAATTGGTAAGGCAGCTGAGGTGGGGGATTTCCCTTAACTTTACTGTTTCATATTTAGTAAAAAAAAAAAAAAAAAAAAGAAAAAGAAAAACTCTGGTAAATAAACCAAGTCATGGACTTGGAAAAGAACTACCTCTTACTTATACAAATATCTCCAGTGGAGAGGTCCCCATCACAATCCTTCTCATGCTAATGCATGCCACAGATTGGAAACTGCCACCAGCTGGCTTTCAGGTAGAAGTTATGAAAAATTAAAATTCTACAATGAAAGAAGAAAAGCAGAGTGTGAAATATATGGGTACTAAAACACTTTTTAAAAGGAGCAAACCCTCTTGCTATATGCTTTATTGATCCAATTCTACAAACATTTTCACATATAACTACCAAAAATCAGGACACATAAGAGTAATTGCAAAATAGTTTGTGAGCTCTTTGTATGAAACTATTTCTTATATCTATAGAGTGTATATATATATATATATATACACACTGTGGAAATATTAACAAAATCTGAAAAGCAGAAATGACATGGAGGAGGGAAGGATACAGGAATACGCAAGTACTGGGAAGAAAACACTGTTACAGGCAAAGAAGAGAAAATCAGAGGTGAATGTGAAAAAAAAGCTCAAGACAGTGCTAGTCATCCCAACCAGTGTCTGGCACCCGAACTGCAGGATGCCAAAGTTCCACTTCCTTAGTGTTTCTTATTGCAGATGTGAGAATGCAAAAAATGTGTGAGAGCTTTTTCTTTGACCCAGGGGGAAAACATGACATTTTCCCTTGATTTCTGTGACTGTTGTGTTCCAGGGCCTTGGAACCCAGCTCAGAATAAGCAGGTAAACCATCATTGCTGTTACATTGGAACTGTGCTGCATCTCTGTGGGTCACAAAACTCCTCCCAGGGACACCCAGTTCTACACCAGTTCTCTGCTGAGTGCTGTGCTGAGGTTACTATTCCCTTGCTCCACAGAGACAACTGTTTCTGTTTCTATTTCAGTGTCATGAATGTGCTCCTTACTTACATGCCGTTGTTTCATGTTTGTGTTCAAAGAGGTACTAACTCACAGGCAGGCAACTGGGCACTGTAAAAAATTTCTCTCACCTGGCAACAAGTTATTGCAAACCAGCTCCTGGGTGCTGAGGTGATTTGTGATCAGGATCCACCTGAATCAAGAGAGGGCATATGGACAAAAAAAAAAAAAAGACTGGGTAAGCAATGTAGTTTCTCAGAAGGATGACTTAGCAAGAAAAATCAGTTTATTTCAAGAGGTATGTGTGTCATGGCAACGAACTAGTGGAGGGAAACTACTCAAACTTGCCTTGAGGGTTTCAGGTCAGGCTACACCAGATACTAATGCCTCTAGTAAATGCTCTAAACTACTTGTCTAGTTACTTGCACTGTTTTTTACCTGCATGTGCTACAACTATATGCTAAAAGTAGTACTGAAGAAGCTCTGCTGTCAAACATAGAGAGCCAGCAGAAAGGTGACTTTGCAATTCATCGGTAAATCGACTGTATTAGGAAAGGAAGAGGGCTGAGGCTTTTGTCAGGAATGGATGGTTCATCCTGTGTCAAGTAAAATCATACACCAGTCAGTAAGACTGCATCACCCAAACATTAAATTGTGGAGCGGACCACAAGAAGGTTTGCAAGGAAGGTTGTTATAGATCCTGTGACCCAAAGCAAAGCATATATTCTTTGTATAACAGGCAGCTAGAAAGCAAGAATGGAGCATGCAGAGGAGATGTGGGCAACTGCATCAGCAAGACTGCTGGGAGATAAATGATCAGGTACATAGAATGGATCTGAGCTAAGAAGCTGGTTGTGTAATAAAAACCCTTCTGGGTTTTGTTGTTAGAGACAAACAGTTCAAGTAACAGCTGGACACTTAAAATATTTTTTCTCTTTTCTTCCTCTAACCTAGACTGCAGCCTGACCTGAATAGTACTTCAGGCCTGACCTCATCATTAGCTGTAGTTCTCTCCATGCGTATCATTCCAAACAGACTGGATTTGGATTGCATGCTGTGTTTGCTCTCAACTTCTCCTGGACCTAGGTTGTCCCTGAATACATTTCAGTTTCAGACTGAAAGATACCTCAGTGTTTCACATGAGTCCTATTAGCCTGTGCACACCCCACACACCCTTCTGGGCCACTCCCTTGAACAGAAATGTTTTTTTGTGCTGGACTGAACGGCACATTTGAATGACAAATGAGCACTGAATTAAAAGAAAAATTCTAAACTGAATTGGCATCATCCTAGTTTGATTACATAAGGCAGATGAGCATGATTATACAGGAGGTTTTCTGATCTAATTACATACAATCAAATATTTCTAGGAAAGGAGAGATCACTGGATTGTTTAATTTTCACAGTTTAGTAAAGCAGGATTTGGTCACAACCTAGTTACATACTTCACCCCTGCTTAAGAAGAAAAGCCTGTTTCTTCACTCAGTGATGTGCTTTACAAAAACTATTTGACAGTAAGAGGAGTCTTTTCCTGAGATTTTTCCCTTTTAGTTCTTTAGAATTGTTCCATGAGCTTCTTTCAAAAGTGAGGACTAAACAGAAGACTAGAGTGGGAAAAAACACCCAACCCTTTCATTCTGTGTTATATATTGAGCAGAAGTTCAAAATAATTGGTTTATCTTTTTCCAGTTGGCTTCCCTTCAGAAGCCATACACTATTCTTTTGTTTAATTGTGCTTGTGGCTGACTGCACTGCTACTAAATAGGAATCAGATTTGGGCAGACAGATTACCAATGTCTCCCAGATGGATGAAGGAATAAATACACCAATTAAACAAAAGTAGAAGAGCTGCTGTTTTATGATGTGGGATTATTCCACCTCCAGGTGGAAGGTGTTTTGAAGCAGCTGTAGTTAACGTGCTCTAGAGCAGACACACCTGGTCTGAGTGCCTGTGGGAGGGAGGTAAGAACTCATGAACATCTGCCAGAAAAAAAAAAAAAAAATTAGACCCTCTTTTCCAGTACACCTGAAGTAATTTTATGTTTTTCAAAATAAACATCTGAAGTTATGGAAATGTAGGAAACTGATGATCATGTATCCAAAGCACCCACATGGCACATGTTGTGATTCTCGGAGGTGTCCTGTGCAGGGCCAGGAGCTGGATTTTGATGATCCTTTTGGGTTCCCTTCCAAATCAGAAAATTCTGTGATTCTGTGATAAGACACCACAGCCCAGGGTGTGCACCCAGGTGAAGCTGTAGAACGCCTGCCACGCCACCCAGCCTGCAGAGTAACTGGGGTTATTGAGAAGGGCAGTGCAGCCCTGGGAAGCTCAAACATGGCTCCTGCACACCAGGAAAACACAGCTGGAAAGCAAGGAGAGTTTATTGTTCCTTGTTAAACCACTGCAACAGCACTGCGTGTGGTTTTTGGGTGTCCACTGCTGCTACAAGCTGTGCTCTTGATTCCTGCCTGTCTGTCCAAACTTGCTCCCAGGAAGGCTGCATCTGCTTTTCACTTAGTAGAACCTGAGTGTCATTTCTGGTATGAATTTCTGGTGGATCTCTCCATTGGGACAGGTGTTAGATTACAAAATATAATTTTCCCAAAATTACGAAATATAATTTTTCCAAATATGTTATTACTGGCATGAGGATTTCTTATCACTGTGCTTTTTCTTACACAACAGGCGTTTCAAGAAAGCAACAAAATTCTTTCTCTTGTGTTTGTACAGAATTGTACTGACCCACTATCTGGCACGAGGGCTCACAGCTGTAGCAGGCAGCCCTGGCAGAAAGCCACATTAAGCAACACATGCTCCAGCTGCATTTCAGCATCTTTATTCCTCTGTCCTTTTACCTTGAGGTGCCTGACAATCTGCAGCACACAACGGATCCCAGCTTTATGTCACAGTAATAGAGATGCAGCCTAAGGCTTCAGAAAGGATACATCAGCACAGTGCAAAGCCCTGGAGGGTTGCTCTCAATTAATTTCTTTTTTTTTGCCTCTGAGCAGTTCACAGACAGTATGAGATTATTCTATCTGGTTAGGAGCAAATGGCTCGGAGATGAGACCTGACAATCCCTGGTCACTGATCAGCATCTGGCAAGGACCACATTGTGTATGTGCTGGATGCTGAATAGGCAGCTGCCAGGAAAGAGTAAGTAGGGCATGTTGGGGGAAAAAAATTACAGTGAGTAACAAAAATCAAAAATTGAAGTGTTTTAGTGGTCTATCTATTCACTTGAGTTGGGTACTCCTGCAGCATAGGGGCCTGCCCTTCCTCTGGCACATATGTCTATAAGTGGACCAGCTCCATCTCAGGAAATAATTTAGCTTGTAAGCATTAAACAGTGAAATGTCTACAGTTAGAATCTGTATTTATATTAAAAAGGGTTTCATACAATGTTAGTTAACCACAATGTAAAGTGAGTATCTCCAGTTAAAGCAGCTGGGCCTTAACTGCTCCAGATATTTTCTGTAGCATTTTAAGTAAAGTAGACAGGTGTAGTGACATCTCCTTTTCTTTTTACAACCCTCAAATAATGGAGAAGTCAGCTCTCGTAACTATAGAAGCTTATTGCTCATCCTTCAAGTAAAACTTTTAAATTATACTTGTCCTGAATTAACAAGCACAAGAAAATAATGATGTATGTTGATCCCATAGCAACACTAACTGCATTAGTAACGAACAAGTGTTGCAGCGCTGCATATCAGCAAATATCCTCCTCTTTCCCTAAGCTAGCACAGACAGCAAATTTTACCTACTTGCAATCTCCCTTAACTCAAGATTAGTCTCTTGGAAAAAAAGAGATAAGATTGTCCTTGAAGACTGATAAAAAATTTAGACAGAAACTGTTGGGGTTTTTTTATCCTTAGCAGTTAATGAATCAGTAAGGGAAATTATTATTTAAATAATCTCAGACTCAAAGTCATTGGTCACAAGATGCTTATTGGTAGAGAAGTGGAAAAAGAAAGTCGTGAGATTGGCAAGTCTTAGACTGCAGAAAATTTATTGCTAATTTTAAAAAGCTCTTTAATTTCTACACAGCCATAGCAAAATGATACTGTGCTTACGACGAGGATCAATAATGTGATATCTTGGTGAGAACTACATAAACAGTTCTGTTTGGTTCGATTTCAGTTCAGTAAAATACATTTTGCATTGGAATTAAATAGTTTTTGGGTAGTCTGCATGAGGACAAGGTTGAGCATCAGTAGTTGAGCTGTTTAGTAGCCATTCACTTCCATCTTCTTGCATTTTTGTGTAGATGGAGTTTTCTCCTAATAATGAAATTAGCTGGCTAAGGAATTGGGGTGCTGGGTGGAAAAGAGCAGATATCTGACTTTGCCTGCTGCAGGGCATTCTTGACTCCACTGGAAACAGATTTCTGTTTGCCTTGAAATCCCAGCACTAAAAACAGGTGAGCAGGCTTTGCAAATTTCTGGTGGCTTCTCAGTTGTCCCTCACTAGACCTTGAGCTTTATGCTCTAGAGAGATAACAAGGTCATCTTGAAAATCCATTGTCACACAAAAATCTAGATTTAAACCGTTGCTGGAATTTTTACAAGGTGCCATGGTTGCTGAGAAGCTGTATTTGGCCAACAGACAAGTCCAGGCAGTTATCCACTGCTTGTTCGGACAAGTTAGTTGTCATGGAAAAGTAGCATTACACTCCCTCTGCTCTAGCCTATCTTTAAACACTGTCTGCAGCACTCATGTTCTCTGACAAAGTTTTTCATTATTCAAAAATAATTTCAAAATGTCACCATGGGAAAAGAAAAAAACCTGAGAATTAGAAAAGGCAGTCAGACCAAAACCTAACCAGTTCGAGTTGAAGTGTAGCAACTAATAAGTACCTGTTAAAGTAACACACTTCCAAATGCCCTACATTTAAAAGATTCAGAAAATTGTAGAATGAGAGATGACGAGCATAGGACAACGTCCAATTATCTTTGTATGCAGAGTTTTCTCCTAGTTCCATCTCTTAAATATCTCTGAAAAAAAAAAAAAAAACCAACAAAAAAAACCCCAAAAAAACAAGTTAGAAGGCATGAGCGGCCGCTGGAAGAGGAACTGGTACCCAGAGGCGTTGCTGGGATGAGGCGGGCGGCCCAGCAGCCCCGGCCCAGCCGTGTCGCTGCCCTGGCAGAGGGCGCGGCTGGAGGGGGGAGCCTTTCCCGGCGGGCCGCTTCCCGCAGCGCCCTGGCAGCGCGGCCCGCCGCTCGCAGCCCAGGGGGCGCTGCGGCCACCAACATGGCGGCGGGCGGCGCGCGCGGCGCGGCGGGGCCGCGGTAGAGGGTCCGGGCAGGGCCCGGCGGTCCCGGCGCTCCGCCCGCCGCGGGCCGGGTAGCGGAGCGGGCGTGGCTGGCGGTGCGTGGGGATCGATCGCGGTTCGCTCGGGGGCCGAGGGGGCGCCGGGGGTCTCGCTGGCCGCTCGGGCGGCCGTCGGTGTTGGGGGAGGGGCTCCCGCCGGCGGAACGGGGCCAGGGCAGGCCGCGCCGGGTGGGTGGGTGCGGGGCGCGGGGACGCCGCTGTTCCTCCGCTGTTCCTCCGCTGTTCCTCCACTGCTCCTCCACGGCGCCGTCTCTCCACGGCGCCGGACCCCTCCGCGTTCGGCGGCTGCGGTGAGTCAGCGCCGGGCCCGTCGCGCCCGCCCGCCCCCCGCGGTGACTCGGCGGCGGCGCTGCGGGTCATGCTCAGGCATGTCGGGTCGGGCCGGGCCGGCGCGGGAGCTAAGCCCTGACTTGCCTCCTCTTGGCAGCGCTATATAAGGCCAGGCTCGGCCCGACTCGGCACAGACACCGCCGCCAGAGTCCAGCGTGTGGGCTGGACGAGGCACCGAGGTGAGTGGGCCCCGCCGGCGTGGCGGCTGCCGCCCGCCCGGGTTGTGTCGCTGCGTGCCGCGTTCTGAGGTTGTTCTCCCCTTAACTGCAGGCAAATGTGCAACACCAAGATGTCCTCCCTTACGGATGCCTCATCTGTCACCGCTTCGGAGCAAGAGGCGCTGGTCAGTAGCTGTTGGGCGCGTGGATTTTTTGCATGCTTTTTGCAGAGTTTTTAGTGGCTAATTCAGAAGAATCACTGTGCTTAGCGAGCGATGGCTGGGGAAAAGCCAGGAAGTCCAGCCAGTGAAGGTGATCTCTCTTTGATTCTGTAATAACCAAATCTTCAGCATAATTGAGAGTACAGGGTGATGGTATAGGTCTAGCCTGTTTCCTGGAGACGTTTGCTGTTTTTTGCTTTCTTTTAATAAAAAGGATCCTATGATCGGGTTTGATAGTGGTAAGTATTTCAGGTGGTAATTATTAACAGATCGTAAGCGCTTTGCAAAATCTCAATCATACAAAACATACTGTTGGGTGAAATAATCTGAAGATTTTCGACTTTCTCCTCTATTGGAATTTGTAAGAAGAGTCTTCATTTGTGTTTATGGCTTTGCATTTTCAGGCTTTCCTTGATACAGTGACAGTTCTGCGGCTTTGTCCTTAGTTTTCCTGAGGATTGAAGCCTTTTACACCTGAAATGCGAGTTACAAAACTGCATATATACAATGATGGTTGAACTGGATTATCTTGTCTAGAAGGGTAAAGCTTAAAAGTGTGGACTTGACAGTAGAACTTCAAAAAAGTGAAATTGTAGAAGAGCAGACTGTTTAAAATGGATTTCTTTCATTTGTGTCTTCCTTTTTTTTATGTCATCATATTGTGATATTACTGTGTCCTGTCAAATCTGCAAAGCTGTAGAACTTGGAGGAGTCAGGAGGAGAGGGCTGGGGAGTAAAAGTGGGCTTAGTTGTGGATTCAGAGTTTTGAAACTGCCTTGCTGTGCTTAGCTGTCAGTAGTACTTGGATAAGTTATTTTTTGCTTCCTTTATGAAACTAATATATATGCCACATGTTCTAAATAATTTAGTTCTTAGTAGGGGGTGAATGGACAGCTAATGTTGTCCACGCACTTAGTTATTTTTTTCATTATGTGTAATTCTTGCAACTAATATCTTGTTAACTCACTGAAACTTGTGTTAGTTTTAGCAGATCTTTGGAATGGAATGAAGGGTAGTTCCCCTCCTCCACCCTTCCCTCAAATATTTATTGCTTTCTCATGATATTTTATTCACACTTCCCTGTTTTGTTTTGGTGTGTTGTTTTTTTCTTTTACTTTCTGTGTTTATTTTTTACATTTTATTTTATCTAATATATCAGGATAGCTAAGTATTAGCCTGGTTTTAGAATGGTTATGCTGTTGTTAAAGAGGTGACACTAGAATATACTGCGCTGGGAGCATCAGTGGCTCCACAGGCTTTGCTGTCATGGCAGCCCCTGCAGCTTGTTCTGATCTGCTGCACTGGTGCTGGCACAGTTGTGTGGGACAGTGCAGTTTGTATGTATGGGGGAAGTGATTTTTCTTGTTAACGTTTCCTTCCTCTACCTTGGAAATTGTCACGGACTGACTGCAGATTAGACTGCTGGCATGGTGCGTGGGTGGGAGGCCATTGCAGAGGTGGGAGTGAGTGAAGTATGACCGAAGGGACGGAGTGTGCTTGTCCCAGCTAAGAAAAGTCTTCAGAGGTAAAGCAGCCCAGCTGGCAAATGCAAAACCAAAACCCAAGAAACTGTCACAGAAAGAGACTAAGAAAGAGCTGGACCAGTGTTTTATGACCTTGCACTCTGGACTAACGGTCACAGAGGTCTGTTTTCCATCCTCCCTGCCCTTTGGGAGTTGTGGCAATGGTTAAAGGAGTGAAAGTGAGTTCCCCAGGACCCAGCCCTGGACTTGCAACTAATGAACAAATTCTGTAGCTCCAATTAAGGAATTTGTATTTACCAATGTGTTGAGGTTTAACCCCAGCTGCCAACTAGGTAGCATAGAGCACCTTGTTCCCTGCCCCCCAGCCCCCTCCGCGGTGGGACGGGCATAATGAAAAAAGGCAAAATCTGTTCATTTAATAACGGAAGTATAAGAGTAACAGTAAAGAAAAGGGAGAGTAGTTAAATCCAAGGAAGACAAGTGTTGCACAGTGCAATTGCTTACCCACCTGCTGATGGATGCCCAGCCCACCCCCAAGCATCAGTCAGCACCTCCTGGCCAACTCCCCTGTTCATAATACTATGCCTGACATTCTGTGGTATGGATTATCCCCTTGGCCAGTTCAGGTCAGCTGTGCTGACCATGTTCCCTCATGGCTTGTTGTGCACATCCTCACTGGCAGAGTGTGGGACACTGAAAAGTCCTTAATTTTGTGTAGCTACTTAACAACAACAAAAACATCAGTGTGTTGTGAACATTATTCTCTCTCTAAATCAAAAATGCAGCACTGTACGAGCTACTAGGAAGAAAATTAACTATCCCAGCTGAAACCAGGGGCCAATGAAAGACTGGGGTTTGAGCTAAGATGTACAGTGTATGACAAATATAGTATGATTTAATTCATATTATTTGCTTTTAAGTTTGAACTTTACAAAGTGAAAAACTTGAATGAAGATAGGTTTTAATGCAGTTGTATGTTTGCATATCAGATTAATGCAGAAGGAGAAGGACAGCTGGTATAAATAAATGTTTTATTGGTGAATAATTAGTGCATATTGTTTTTCTCCTTCCACACACAGGTTAAACCAAAGCCACTGTTGTTGAAATTGTTAAAGTTAGCTGGTGCTGAAAAGGACACTTTTACTATGAAGGAGGTGAGAACTTTTAACCACTAAAGGTAGACTACAGTGAGTGTTTTGGGTTGGGTAAATGGAAGGGACAGTATTGTTCATAGCTTGTCTAGAAATTGAGATAAGACAATGTTTATTCTCCTACTGACTGGGTATTTAGCAAGTTTCTCAGAAATCTGAACAAAAGTTTCTGGTGGTCAGTAGAATAGTAGTGTTCTTCTGGAATGATAGATGAAAATCTGTCGGCTCAAAGAGAATTTTAGGCAGAGTTTGAAGAGTAAATTTCAATGTATTTAATATGTTTTGTCTCTTACACTTTAAGAAACAACCTGAATATTTAATATCTCTATTTTATTTCACAGGTAATATTCTATATTGGACAATATATTATGTCTAAGCAATTATATGATGAAAAACAGCAGCATATTGTACACTGTGCAAATGATCTCCTGGGGGATTTATTTGGAGTAACAAGCTTTTCAGTAAAAGAACACAGGTAAAATGGGATTCTTTTCTGAGAGTCTGGTTGGGAAATAATGAAGAACATCATGCATATGTCCCTTTTTTAACTCTTCGTGTCTTCAAAGATGGTAAGCTCTCTTTTATGGTTACATGAAGCTAACTTGTATCATCTCTTTCTTTACCCTTATTTAAGGAGACTATATTCAATGATTTCCAGAAATCTGATAGCAATCAATCAACAAGGTAAGCTAGTTTAGGAGGGTGATTTGTTTGAGAAACAGCAGTAGGGAAAATAGAATTTACATAATGAATCTTGCAGGTAGTGATCAGATAACAGCGAGCTCTCCATTATTAGCTATTTGGCTTTGCTCACTATAGTCCAGAGCAATCACAAAAGGTGAATCAAAGCAAGCACTTGTTCCCTCAGGAGGAGAAAAAAAATGGGTAATTTTATTGGACCAGAACCAGAAAAAACACAGAGCTGAATAAAAAGGCTACTAAATTACAAACTTAAGTCATTTGCTTGTATTTGTTACTGATAAAGCCCTCAACAACATACAAAATTTTAATATTAAAAATAAGCTTATTAAACTTTCGCCAGCAATAAAATCAGGGCAAAGGCTCTTTTTATATTAAAGTTCTGTTTTAATTTTCACAGCTGAATGTGAAGTGCATTTAGAACTGGTCATTCTTAGCTATATTCAGCCCTTTTTTAAATGGGCTGTATACTTTTAAGTATCTTTGTGGTGATGCTGTGGATAGCCACTCCTTAAATGCAGAATTGTTATACACAGTCCTGTGCAGTATAAAAAGTGCTCAATATAGCTGTAATTTTTGCCTAATATAGGGTATGAAACAGAAGTTAAAACAATGGAAGCCATTTTGTAAATTGGCCTCTAAGTCTGTATAAAGACACCCTTTGTTTCTGATTTTTCCTAAAGGCAAGTGTTCAGCTGCTGAAGATGGGAAACATACTCTCTTTGTCATCCCCATTGTTAACCTTGCAAACTTAAATTTATCTTCCAATTCTTTTTTCATGGAAGACTCTTTATTAATTTAGGATCTGTCTGTTTGTAAGCATATATCATTAACAACAGCTAATTTTTCTTCTATTGCATGTCTTTTAAACTCATGGGTCCCATAAGATAAGTAGTAAAAAGCAATTTGGGGAGGAGCAAGTAATTACATTTCCTTCTTATATTCTTTTATATCTGCAGAATCACAGTTTTATACACAGACTTCATTTGAAGCTGTTTATAACAGAATTCTGAGCTGCTTTCAGTTGACATTTCTTCTTTCTCCCCACATTTCCACTTCAGTGATGTTATAGGGAAGGTCCTGCACACACCTGAAAAACAAAGGAACAGTGTGTTTTTTCCATTGTTGCAAAATGTCTGGATTTAAAATTTTACTTAGAATTTACTTTTTCAGCCTGAAATTGACTTTTTCTGCTATATTGTATTATGAGTTTTATTTTGGTTTGGTTTCAGACTCTACCCTTGGTGATACACCTGAGGATGATGCCACATCTCAGCTTGAAGAAGAAAATGTTATTAAGGTGCTATTTTTATTTTATTTGAATAAATTTTCTGAGTTGTACATTCTATTCAACTTCGCATGATAGTGTCAGTGGTTTAATGTAGTAAGTTGATTCTTGCATTTTACCTCATATTTATGCTCAGGCTTACTCAGTATTTCTGTTATCAGGAGTCTAGGCAAGAGTTAGAAGAGAACCAGACTTCATCAAACGTGGCTTCCCAACCAACGACATCTTCTAGGAGGAGGACACACAGTGAATCTGGTATCTGAAAATTTATGATGCAGAGCTTTCAGTAGCATGGCCACTTGGAGGGAAAAGCTACATTCTCTTGCCTTGCTGACTTGAAAGATGCTGGCAAATACTGCTCATGTTTCTTTGCTTATCTAAAACAAAATGTTCAGTCTGGAAGAAAAACACAATTTCTTGCATTGCTCCAGTGTCATGTTACCGTTTGGATGCCTAGAATTGTTAGTAAGATGATGGAATAACTTACTCCACAGCTCCGTTAAACTTTTTCACATCAGCAGGACTTTATCAGTTGTGTTATCTTCATGATTTGTTTGTAATCTACTGATACCATCAAATTAATTTCAATTCCCTCTGTAGACAGCCACAAAATTTGAAATTTTGTTTGTTCATTAAAGCCAGTTTTCTTTGGATTTCAACTGGTGGGAGGCATCAAAGGTGTGGTAGTAACACAGGATGATTTTGGATATATTCAGGTACCTCACCATTCATTAAGCACTTGTTAAAACATCTGGTGACCTAAGCATCATATTTGCCTCCCCTTTGTCTTTACTGTGGTTATTCAATAATCACTGGCAAGTACATTTTCAAAACACAAATTGTTGTTTCTGATAAGTAGCAATAACAATCTGGTCAGTGTAAACCTGGTTTAGCTTCTCAATTGAAGTGTTCTCTACAGTTCTATGTACATATTATTCTGTGAAATTTCTTACATTAGTTTGTTCCATCACTTACTGTCTTGCCTCATGACTTGGTGGTTGCACTTACCTGGGCAGTGATAACCTTCTGTCACTGCATAGAACCTCCTTTTCTTTACTTGCTCAGGAGCATTTTTCAGTTCCTCAGCTTTCAAGTAGTATTTTTTGTGTCCCTCATAGGCCACAGTTACGTTAAGTCAGTCCCAAACCAGTGCTGCGTTGCTGAGCGGTTTGCACTAAATTAAAAGAACATTTTAATGTTGTAACTAAAACTGATGAAAGGATGGAAAGTCTTGGTTAAACATCACAACCTGTAATATTTTGGCATGACACAGAGCACATAAGGTTCTGGGTTATGCTTACTTATTGTAGGTTTGATTATTAACTCTTGCCTTGCATCCATTTATTAGTTTGTTACAACCTTAAGAGTTCTTTTAATATAGTGTTTTTATATACACTTTTTTTCTAATTTATAGGAAATCTTCCCTTTAAACCACTATTATTGTTAAATTGGGACAGTAGTGGCTCCTTTGGAGCCACTTAAATAGTATGTAGAGACCTTGTGGTGATACAGTATCAGTACGGCATGGAGCCATGACAACTAAATGAGGACAACGATGGACAGGAGCAACCTTTGGGCCTGGGGGCACCAAGTTTGGTGGGGCTCTCAGGGCGGAAAAAAGAAAAGAAAGGGGCTGAGCCAAGAAGCACCAAGGGAGAGTAAGAGAAGTCTCAAAGTATGTACAAGTGTTTTGTTCTCTTTTTTTTTTTTTTTTTGGTTGTTTTTTTAACAATGAAAGATTCAAGACTTGAAGACTTGCGGATTGTCACAGTGTGATTTGCAAGGCGAGGGAGACGGGGGCAGCAGAGGGTGGGTGCAAAAGGCACCTGTAGCAGGCTGATACTGAGGCCTATTGAACCAAAAGTTGTTAGCATCTTGGGAGGTTTTCACTCTGCTGTACTGACATGCTGAATTTGCAACACGTTTTTATATAAAATTGCAAATCAAATGCTCTAGAAGTCAATGGAGCTGAATTTTGACTTACCTACTGCTAAAATGCTGTGCTCTTAGTCCTTACACTGCTGTAGGTGATTGTTCCAAAACACAATGTAGTTACAAAGCATTGTCTTTTTGCCTTCAAACCAAGCATGCTTAGTATGCAGAGCTTAAAGCAATGCTTTCAGAGTTCAGCTTTTACATAGTATGTTGGAAGATTTTCTTGCTAGGGTGCGATGAAAGTTCTAATAGCTTGTTATAAAAATCTTGTTGGGCAAATACAATTACATATAGTGCAACTATTCCCTGATAAATATGTTGAGGTGTCTGAAACTTGAACCTGAACTTACCTTGCTTAGCACAAGGTGTTCTGTATGCATGTGAACTGGGAGCTAAGTGCTCTATCTCACTATAAATTCTGGGGTGAACTCAGAAGCCCTCTGAAAATGCCTTTCTATCTGTTGCCTGTAGAGGGAGTGAGGACAAGTAAGATTTTAATTGTATTTCTTTAAATTAGGAAGGTTTAATGTCATGTGTGGAGTAATAATTCTTTCAAATTTGCAATTGTTTTCCATGTGGAGACTGCCACTCATAAATTGTATTGATGAGACAAGTGGGGAAAGGCAGCCCCTGAAGTAATGGTTACAGAAATGTTTCACACTGTATGGATATAAGAGTTATTGTGTCTTTTTAAATAAGTCTTAGTGCCTCTTTGCCCATAAAAAACGTACTGTAATATTTTACTTTATTAGATTTCTTTGTAGTAAATTGTAGTTTAAGCTTCTGTTTAGAAAATTCAAAACTGCACATCGTATAGATGTTTTTGAGTAATAAAAAATTCTTGACTATGCCCAGAAAAAAATTCTTCAGATGATCTGCACAGTGAGAGAAGAAAGCGACACAAGTCAGAGAACATTTCGGTGACGTTTGATGAAAGTCTCTCATGGTGTGTTGTCAGTGGTCTGTGCCATGAAAGAAGCAATAGCAGTGATTCAACAGATTCTCTTTCCATGCCTGTAAGTCAAAATAGAAAAGTATTTTTGGTACAAATTTTGCAGATGACACAAGTGCAAACATGCATCTGAAAACACAATGTTCTTAATTAAAAGCAGGAGTGCCTGCAGTGGTGTCTGAGGAAAGAAAAGAGGTTGAAAGAAAAGTAGGTGTGTGGGTGGAGTGGGGTTTTTCATAGGTCTGCTGGCAAAGCTGAAGTGAATTTTTTTAAAATATTAATGTTGAATAGTCTTTAAAAACACAGTATGGAAAAATGTCAGATGTATTTTGTGTTTTAAAATAAGTATTTCTTAGAGTGCTAAGAGACAAAAAAAGTAATTCCATATTTCAAAGTTAGGTGTTAGTTCTGGTACAGCTTTGGTAACTGTACCCAGTGGAATGGATGCTGATGGTGCATTGTTTTAATTTGTCATGCCACAACTTGGAAGTTTTGTATTGTTTTTAGCAAACACCAGGGCAAATTTGTGGTTCATTAAGTCATGAAGAGCTGAACTAATAGTATTTCTAGTCACATACTGTGTTCTAAATTGACAGAACTTATACTGTATTTTCAGTCTTCCTATTTTGTAATTGTTAGCCATGGTCTCAGTTTAAACAGAGTTTATGAGAATAGGTAATTTAATGACATGCAGCCAAAAGATACCGTCTTCTTGCATCTGTTCTTCCACTTTTTAGGAGGGACTTTCTGAAATAATAATTGCAGTCTTTCAGCTGCCTGTAGGCAGAGTGCAGTTTCTTATTACAGAGCCAGCAAAAGGCTTCCAGACCTAGCTTTATTTTTACCCACCTATAATTTATCTCATAAAAAGTACTGTCTCACAGCAGCTGGTCCTTTTTCTTCCATAGCTAATTATACTGAGTAGTACTGTTTTATTCTAAGAGTTGTTTTATCAGCAATGTTATGTATATGGACCGGTGAGGTTGAATGTGTGTTTTCTTTTTTTGTTTTCTTCAGGATCTTGATGCTAGTTCATTAAGCGAAAACTCGGATTGGTTTGACCACGGTTCTGTATCAGACCAGTTCAGTGTTGAGTTTGAAGTTGAGTCTATTTATTCAGAAGATTATAGCCATAATGAAGAAGGGCAGGAGCTCACTGATGAAGATGATGAGGTACTATCTGCTTTCCTTGTTTGACCTTGGGGGGAGGGGATGAGAAGGAAAAAGAATTTCAACATGAAAAATTCTTGTAATTTTCCAAGGAGAACTCTTCAGGTATATTTTGGAGCTGCATGTGCTGGTGTCACAATCTGTACCCAGTTGTTCATTAAATCAAATTACGTGTCAGTACAGTTGGGTCACCCTTATACAACCCACCAGCCAGTGACTGAAACAATGCTGAGACTTTCTGCAGGCTCTGAAATGGGCTGGATAGGAAAGTCTGGGTGCTTAACTTCTCTCACCAGCTGTTGAAGTCAGTGAAGCATGTGTACTATAGTCTTTCTGCATTTTTAATTCTAGAAGCTTTGACAACACTTGATACCAAAGGAAACCTTTCTGAGTAACTCTTTCCAAAGGGATATGTCCAAGTTTTTTGCCTCTATGAATTTAAATGTTTCATAGAGATACTGAACCAAAGTTTTAGGAATCTTTATTAGTAGGCAAGACAGAAAAATTTGGATTACTGCAGTTTTCAAGAGTTTTCTAGAATGTCAGGAATGAAGTGAGAATGTATGTGGGGTTTTCTTTCTGGGTTAGCTTTCTGTTACTTTAGAGAGGTTAATCAGCTCACGGCAAGACTGAGTGAGTACCAAAGGCAGAATTCACTAGGGACATACATGATTGTATACCTGAGAGGCTGAATGGGACTGACTGTACTGATGTACACCAAATTGTAGTGTAGTGCAGAGCTGCACCCTGAGAGAGGATGGTAATTTGGAGGAGGAAAGGATTGAGGTGTGCCCCTGCTCCAGACAGTAATTTTGGGAATTGCAGAATGACTGGTGTTCGAAGGAGCCTCTGGAGGTTGTCTTACCCATCTGTCCTGGCTCAGGCAGAGCTGATTGCCCAGGTCCATGTCCAGATGTCTTGACTGTATCCAGGGATGGAGCTTCATAGATGCTCAGGGCAACCCATGCCAGTGCTCCTTCATCCTCACAGTAAAAGGTGTCTCCTGATATTCAGAGGGAACCTCCCGTGTTTAATTTGTGTTAGTTGCCCCTTGTCCTGCCACTGGACACCACTGAAAAGGGCATGGCTCTATGTTCTTGATGCCATCCTTTCAGGTATTTACCCACATGGACCAGGCACCCCCTCCCCTGAGCCTTCTCCAGGCTGAGCATTCCCAGCTCTTTCAGCCTTTCCTCATATGAGAGCTCCTCTAATCCATTAATAATCTTAATAGCCCATCCCTGGACACTCTCCAATAGCTTGCTATCTGAAAATCTTATCAGGTTAAAAATATTTGTGTTTTTATTAAATGCCGAAAGCTAGTTATATATATATACATATATATATAAATTTTTAAAAATTTAAACTAGGTTTATCAGCTGACTATTTATCAGGACGAAGATAGTGATGCTGATTCATTTGATGAAGATCCAGAGATTTCTCTAGCTGTGAGTAAAAACTTGTCTGGTGAAGCATGGTAAATCGGGTAAACTGACACATAGAGTAGAAAAAGTATAGATGAATTCTATTGCTACCTGTGATTTTTTAAGAATTTAATTGACTTTTTCTATGCATGAAGATTCCAATACAATATTTTAATTACTGATTATTAAGGAACATGTGATTATTAAGGAATCTTGTTTTGTTTTTTTTTTTTTGTTTAATGGTTAATAAACTTCCTAATCCATTAATCCCATGCTAATTTACCGTTTCATTGACTTAATGGAAGGAAGTTATTTGGAGCCTAAATCTGACTTTCTGCACAAAATGGAAAAAAATTAAAATCATAGTCATGTACATTTTAAAAACTCTTCCTATAAGTCAGAATACCTAGTTTTATTGTCCGGCTTGAATGAAGGTATCTGTAACATACAGATATGAAGGCAAGCCTTTTTTCAGAACAGTACTGTTAAAGTAAAAGAGGCCTCTACTACATTCTGTGAGACCGTTCTTGAAGAGTGGGAACAAATTGACAGCCTAGAGGCAAAGTATGGAGATGTTTGTGAAAAAAACACTGCATTTTAATTCTAGCGTGTGCTATCTCCTTATTTACATTTGCTTTTCACATTTGATGCATGAATATGAATTAAAGCTGATTTGTGGAACTGTGAAGTGTTCCAGTCCTGTGATAGTCTGTAGGACTGAGGGACTTGGTGTGTTAAGAAGGCTGGCCACCTTCTGAAAACATAGCAGGGTTTATGTGTGGAAAATAGAGACCTGTACATTATTTTTAGGATGTAAAATTTGTCTTATAAGCTTTTGATGTTACTGATGTTATTCAGGACTTGTGTAAGTAAGTTTTGGGTTGTTTCTTTTTTGTTTTGATTTCTCCTACAGCTTGCATTTTTTCTAAGAAGGGTCTCTGTCCTTAAAAGCAAAGTGTATTTTTAACGAAATAGTGGTTTATTTTCATTGTACTCCATGGAGTAACCTCTGAGAGGCTGATGCAGCACTTTGTTTTTGCCCTTTTTTTTTTTTTTTCCCCCTTCTTCCCGTCTGTTTTTGCGCTGGCCGATGTTTTCTCTGGTGCGGCTGTGTCGGAGCGCCCTCACCCGGCCGCTTTGTGCACCAACAGCTCAGCAAACCGCAGGGAAAGGGTCCCTCTGTCTTGAATAGCTGCCGTTGCAGAAGTCCATAGTCGAAAAGAAGGGAAATTATGGCCTTTTTAACGAGTTTTTCATGAGGGCCTCTGAGTAGTTTTGTGGTCTGCTTTCTGCAGTTTTGCATATGAAATAATGAATTGTTCTATTCACAAACCTACTGCAAAATGAAGGAAAGCCAGAGTCCTTTTAAAATAAGAACCATTTTAATCTAGAACTGTAAAATGCAGCCAAAACCACTGAATGGAATTTTAAAATTGTAAACAAGTTGATAGCTCAACATAATAATTATTTTGGCAGTAATAAATTGTTTATAATGTCTGAATACTTCAGTTGTGTTCCAAGTAGCTTAAGCTGTTCCAACCTTTGATTCACTAAAGGATTATTGGAAGTGTCCCGAATGTAATGAAATGAATCCTCCGCTTCCACGACATTGCCACAGATGCTGGGCCCTTCGTGAGGATTGGCTTCCAGATGAAAAGAGTGAGAAATTGGAAAAGAGCAAATTAGAAGCTTCCTTTCCTGCAGAGTCTGGAGAAGGTTTTGATGTTCCTGACTGCAAGACAACAAAAATGACTGAAGATAAAGAACCAGCTGTGGATGAGAATGAGGATAAAGCAGTACAGCTTTCTGAGTCCCAGGAAAGTGAAGGTTATTCCCAGCCATCAACATCAAGCAGCATGTTCTGTAGCAGTCAGGAGGACTTCAAGGAACCCGAGAAGAGAGAAATGCAAGACAAAGAGGAAAGCATGGAATCCAGTCTGCCTGTTACCAGCATAGAGCCGTGTGTCATATGTCAGAGCAGACCTAAGAATGGCTGCATAGTACATGGCAAAACGGGACACCTCATGTCATGTTTTACCTGTGCAAAAAAGCTCAAGAAGAGGAACAAACCCTGCCCAGTGTGTAGGCAGCCCATACAAATGATTGTACTAACTTATTTTAGTTAGACATGTGTTGACTGGAAAGCTGCAAAAGAAAGTTCATAAACTGGTTAAGAGAGTAAGAAATTATTTTTGTATGCTTATTGGAAAATTAATATTTTGTGTCTCTTGGCGTTCTGTCTGAAAAATAATTGCTGACATAACTGCACTGGAGTTAAGAGGTTTGCCTAATACTTATAAGTCAACTCGGAGATTTTAAATCCCTCTCAGTAGAAGTAACCAGGTCCTCTAAACCACCTGCCTCTCCAAGTGTTTTAATGTTCCATGCAAGTTAGTGACATTTGTTTTATTGAATTAAATACATTCATTAAAATCTCAAACTTGGTAATTGTTGGAAGAGAGACATGTTGAAGTGTTTATTTCTGCAAGTTCCTCATTTAAGAAAATATATTATCCAGGTTCCATTTTTTGTTGCTTGGTGAAGACATAAGGCTCAATCAGACCCCTCTGAATAAGTCAGTAAAATGAATAAATAGAATCTTTTCTTAAATTCTTTCAATTAACCAAATTCTGTGGAAGATCTTATCAGGAAGTAGGGAAAGATGTGGTAGAAAATAATTAATACTTTGGAAACAGAAAAAGGTATTGTGTGTCTTATTTTTGTGGTGTGCATTGTGAACTTAAGGGCTGTGTGTCCCCTGAGAAGTCATTGATCCAAGCTCAGTCATACAGTTCTCTCTCAAACGTCCTGTGAAACTCACATTTGTGGGTTTGGAGGTCTGTACTGATTATGATTATTATTAATTTAGCATCATGAAACAAGTCTTAGGCAGACTTGTTGGAAGGATATGAAGGATATACTATGAACTGTCATGCCAGGTAGTCTTAGGGGACAGTTGTTTTTCTGCACTTCTTTCTGACTTAGCAGAATACATTCACCTGTATTGCTACATGCACTGTAATAAAAAAAGAAAAAAATTCACCTTCATCTGCAGAAACAATTAAGCCGTGCAGTTCCAGTCCACATTCTTGTAAGTGTGGTAGTCTTTCCAACTCACTGTACTTATCTGTATCACAAAAATTCTGAAAATCTTTTGCAAGGTGTTTGGCCAACTCAAAGTTGGTCTCGTTGGACCTGTCCTTTACTGCTTTTAGCTCTTGTCTCCTCACTGTACTTTGTCAAAGACTTTGTGAAACTTACCAGTTCTGTGCCCAGGGAGTCTGCTGCCTGCCTCAGTTCTGGGGCCCTTCAGGCAAGGTAGTGTGAGTGTGGGAACCAGGATGTGGTAAAGATCACTCAGCTGCCTTTCACATGGAGTTTCTGTACCCAGTGAGTGATACTTACTCCTTTGGAAAACTATGTTACAAGAGAACTTGTATATTTTTAGAACTTTTTATTTTTACATGTAGTTGCTGATTGTCTGCCCAATAGGGAATGGCAGATAAACAGTCAGGGGAGTGCCAAGAGTAGAGATGTAGTCCAAGTGCAGGAATTGTGCTGTGTTACCATTTTACAGCTTCCCTAACACCAGCAGTATAAAATTGCTAATGCCTGTGTGCTGGCACAGACTCCTACTGTTCTTCTTAACTGCAGAGCTGCAAATGCCTGGAAGCACCCAGGAAAAGGACAAAAAGACATACATGAGAGACGTAGTAAATCTTTGGTTGTGACTCGGTTGAAAAGTAGTAACTTTATAGGTAAAGACTGAATTATTGGGATCATTCTTATTTTGGTCATACATTTGAGCTATTTCTTTGCCAGTAAAAGATACTGGTGTACGCGAAGTTCTAGCACAGTTAATTTTAAGTAAACAAAATATAAACCACAGTTGTATTCATTCAAATTCTTGCAAGTTTCTTGCCTCCTGCACTTTGTAAAGGGACATTAGGTAGCTGGAAGTTATTGGAAGTTTTTTGATCGGCAGAAACCTTTCATGGGTTTTATAGGATTTGATAATCCTTCAGCCTGAGATAGAGAAGGCCTTTGGGCAAATAATTTTTTCAAGTAGGGATACTAACAGAAGGCTACTTGCCTTACCTTGCACTTCCTATTAATGTTTTTTTTTTATTTTTGATTTTATAAACTTAGGTGCTGTGAGGCTTGCAGAGGCTCTTCATTGCACCTGCAGGTGAGAGAGAACTGTAGATGTGCATATGCAGAAGCATCAATAACATGGGGACTATACCTAAAAAGTTTCTTCTTATGAAGCTTTGTCCACTGCATTGTCTCCCATGTCTTCCCCTCTCTCAGCATGATGCCTTCTCTGCAGTGGCTGCCCTGGCTGTGTAATTGCAGTGCTGGGGGAGCAGCTGTCCTTACCTAGTTCCTGTTGGGACAAATTGTACCATCTGCTCTTGGCATTCTTTTCCAGTCACATGCCTTCTGTTGCAGAGAATAGCCCTGGAAATACCTTCCACTTGCTGGTGGGAGGAAATGGGGCATTTTAATTTCTGCAGCTGCAAATCACTGTGTCAGGTGTTTTGGTTTAAGTTATATTTTATGCTTAATATTATTCTTAATGACTTCTAGTGCAACTTAAGTTTGGTTGGTGTGGGTGCATGCCTTCCAAATGGAAGTGATGGGTATTGATGCCTGTTCCCGTTGGGGACACTGGCAGGCAAGTGCAAGTGCAGGCCTGTGCCCGGGGGCTGTGTCACAGTGACTCCCGTGGTGCCTCCTGGCTGTGGCCTGGAGCCTTTGGCTCTGCCTCCACCCTGTCTCCCGGCCTGGCTGTGCTCGGTGTGTGGTCATGAGCAGTGAGCACCCTGCTTGTTCTGGCCTTGGGTAGTAAACACGTTCCTGGCCTTGAGTAATAGCACAAAAATAAGTAAAGTTTTGGTACAAAACTTTAGAGATCCTTATTTAATATCGCACACATTTTAATCTTTAATTTATTGTTGTTTGTAAATATCCTTGTGCTCACAGTTGATGTTTTGAGCTCTAATTTATTGAATTAGTCTACTGCTACACGTGTAGTTATAATGATATGCTTATTTAGTAAATCACAGGCTCAAGAAAAATATTTTAAGAAATGTAGCATTAAAATTCAGATAAATACTTGTATTATATTCCGATTGAGAAGGGCACAGGAAGATTTATGGCTATGTTTCCTATTTGCCTTCCTTTGAAATCACCTAAACAAGATTTATTGAATAGAGATGGTGCTGGTCCAGCATCAGCATAGTGAAAATATTTTGGTGGTGTTTTGCTTTCCTTTGGAATGCTTTTGCATCCCTCAGTACAGCCAAGGAGCTGACTGACTGCTTCCAGGTGCTGGTAACATTCGAGGTCATGGTCTAGGAGATGCAGGATGGTGATGAGAGGCGCTAAGGTTAATTTGCAAAGGTGGTAATGGCTTTTGCCTTTGGACACATGACCATGAAGGTTGCAGGGGAGGCCAGATGCCTACAGGATGTGACTGTGTGTGATTTTCAGTAATTTTCTTTTCTTAGTCTCTTCCTTCTTGCACATCAGGTAGACAATAGTTATGTACAAATGGTGCAAGAACTTGCATTTATTCTTTTTTAGAAAGTACAGTAAACCTACTTGTTGTTTAAATACAAGTCTTTAACTATTTACCTATTTGTTAGTATGGACATTATATAAGTATTGAAATTCACCCCACAGCAGCAGGATTGTGGGCTGTGCCGTCCTGCGCCTCTCTCCTTAGCAGATGATTTAGAAAGGGTAAAAGTGCTTGAAAATGATCACTGGTGAAAGCTTACATTCCTTCTAAGAGTGTGGTACGATTTTTATCACTGAGTTCTGTTTGCTGTACATTTGTTCAAATGTCACTGTCTCTGAAGTGTCTGTGGGTATGAAGATTTTTTCAGATTTTTTTCTCTTATGACTAATTTGAGGAAAATTCCTTGTTCTTACAGAGAGTGTCAGCAAGAATAATTGTTTCAGAAAATTGTATCTTACAGAAGAGAGATTAGAAAATTATTAAAACCTGAATGAAACTGAATAAACCTACTAAATAGGATGAAAATAGGGATGAAGATTTTTTTTCTTCCCCATCTTAATCTAAGGCTGTTGTTCTGTTAGGGCATAACTTTAGGTAGAGTCTATAATTTTGAAGCAAGTAATTTATTCAGCATATTAACTTAACACACATATGGTGGGGCAGGAATTATCCCTTATGGATGGTACAGCATTTTGTTGTGCTCATTTGGTCTGAAAAGGGGCATTTGCTGTTGTGGGGCTTCCCTGTGGGGAGGAGCATATTGGACACGTTCATGGGACTTGTGGACAGGCAGTGTTGTCATGGAGGGGCTGTGGGGCAACCTTGGTCCCACAGTACAGCAGAGCCTTGCTGGAGCATCAGCCTTCTCCTTTTTAGGCCCTGCCCTGCCTTTCCAGCTCCTCCATACTGGAGTCCAAGGCACATCTTGTTCTTTAAAGGTTCCACAAGCAAAGCACAAAACCCAGCTTAAGGTTTTAACAATTGATTGCACTTACTGAACATGAAAAATTGTTGCTTTTAACTAAAGTGTGGGGGTTTTGTTAGTTTTTTTTTTTTTTTTTAGCACAGATGCACTGAAAGCTTCAAGTGAATGCTTCTTTCATGTATCTATAGCTATATTATACATGTGAAATTTGTCAGTGATACTTAAAAAGGTGGTGACTCCCCTTTTGAGTAGATGCTTTAGCTTAACAGCCTGCTTTTAAAGGACAGTTCTTGGTCTTGAGCCACAGTAGTGGCTGTCAGGATGATGATTATTTAACACCTAAAATACCAATGGCTTTTCTAAAACCAGAATCTTTGTTGTCTGACTACACATAGCTGGGATGACTGTTGAATAGAGTAGTTATAGTGAATTTAAATAACTATGCAACACACTTTCAAGAGCTTTACCTGGTGCATTACTTTCCAGCTACCCAGTGCATGTGTGACCACAGTCAGTAATCATTAAAATGCAAGTATCCACTCCAATTCCACACAGTATAGACCCATTTATGAGAAGTTTCACATGTGTTGCATTTATATTTCAGTTTTTCCTTTTCTGATGAAAATTGAGTACTGTGTTCCATTTAAAAGCTTTAAATAAAGATTTGTTTATATACTACATGGTGCTCTTTTTTTTTTTTCATGTCAATTACTTGATTGTTAGAAGTTCTGGTACTTTGTTTTCACACAGATTCTTACTTTTGTGAGCCAGGACACAGGCTGTTTCTGCCCCCACTCAGCCACTGGACTGCTGACTTGTGTCAGATTTCTTTTGGGAGATTTTAACTCAAGGAATCTCTCATTCTTCCTGCTACAAGTGGCAGGATCAGTGACAGGATTTAGTGGATAATTACTTCTCTGTGTGGTAAACAACCCACAGCAGATCAGAAAAAAGGTGAGAAAAGGTAGAAAATGCAAATGGTTATGAGGAAGACATTCAAAAAACCAGTCTCTTGCACACACAGCCCTCATTGGTATTGGCATTGCTGTTTCAAGTTCTGAAGTGGATTTGCACACTGAATGTGGCCATCTGGCAGACAAATGGCTGCCCAAGCTCCATAGCCCAGCTGGTAGGGCTTGGTGTGACAGGCAGCAATGCCTCAGGAAAGGATTAACTGAATTCCTGCATTTTTTTATTTACTGTATACAGGAAAAGATTGATGTTTCCAAAGATAATCTTTGCTGGTTTACATTTGAAATTGCTTAAGAAAATTACTGGCAGATAAAGCTTTAAAGTAAACACAGGAGATGGTACTAACTGGCTTTTCTTGATAAATTTTCTGTTCATTGGGCAGCTTCAAAGGGCTCTGAAAATGACTTGCAACTGGCCAGGCAAAAGGAATCTGCTAATCCTGCCTGCAGTACAACCTAGCCAGGGGAACACTGAAAGCACCCTCTGTAACTGGAGCTGGCTGGTGCCTTGCTGATGTGCCTGCCAGCTCCTGGCATGGGTGTTAAACAGTCCCAACAGTGGAGTAGCAGGGCTGTGAAGCTGTTGAAACAGTATAAAGCCATTGCTAAAACTATTCAAAGAATTCTGAATTGTATGTGGTTCTGTGCCACAATAAATTCAGTTAAAAATGGAAAATGGACAAGATGTAAAGCTGTCAGTGACTCTTTCCACATTGCTTTCAGCAGCTCTGCCACTGGTTTCAGAGCCACAAATTCCTCCCTTTTCCCTGTTGGTGTGGGTTATCATCCAGCTTCCACAGCATGGCCCTTTGGTAGATACTCACATTTGGTTTTCATCTTCTTGTCTTAAAACATATCTGTGTTACTGGTTTTTACCTCAGTTGAGCCCTGAGCCATCTCATCTATCCAGGTAAGAAAGAGCATATATAAAAATGCCATTTTTCATTTACAGCAGTGGCTTTATTATGAGAAATTAGTATTGAGCTGATGACTTACAGTTGTGTGGCACCTGAGCTGTTGGCTCAGTGAGGAGCCTGAGCTTGCATGAAACATTGTAATACAATTCCCGATGTTTTTGAATTTGGGAAAAGTCTTCAAAATGTATTTGTACTTTCTGCATCAAAATTCTACGGTTCTCTCCATAGGGTATATAAAATTTCTTCAGAGTAAGATATTTACATAGAATAATATGATAGTCTGTTACTATTAAAAATATGTCTACTATAACTAAAGTAAAACATTCAATTGTCAAGCCAGTATTTTACAAAATACAGTAAACATGATTGTGAATCTGAGAATTTGGTTTATAAAAACATACATTCTTTTGTATATACAATTCCTTCTCTGAAAAGCCACATTTGTGCAGGAAGATTTTGCCTTTGTCATTCCTGACTTTATTTGAAAATTACAAGTATAATGGTCATTAAAACCAAGATATGTACTGTTGGTTTTACTGCAGCTGAAGCCCGTGTGAGCTCTTGGTAGAGGGGAGTTTTGGGACATGAAGCAACTCTTGATGTGATCTTATCTGAGATCTCCGGGAAAGAGAAATCCCGTTTCAAAGCACTGAAGTTTCCAGTGTTGTCAGGTATTTCCACTGTCTTCAGCATGGATTTAAATCCTGGTACAGTAGCCTAGGAGCAAACATAAGAGTTCTTGGTTTGAAACATTGAGTTCAACTGTGAAACAATTACTGTTTATACTTTAAACGTACAAGGCAAGCAGCAGGCAGAGCTCACAGTGCATGGATGTTCTTTGGACTTCCACAGAGAAACTATTTTGGCACAAGGAAATAACAGTCACCCGTGGTGGTGTCAGCCTGTGCTGTGGATCCCAGGCTCCACACTCTCACCCCGCAAGAGCTCTGTGGTTTGTTTCAAACACTTCAAGCTCCTGTTGCCGTGCTCCACACACTCATCTCAGCTGGCTCCACCATCAAGGTCCAAGTAGTGCTTATCTCTGGACATTGAGGACTGTATAAAAAAAATTCCTTTCTGCTGACTAATATTTAAATACATAGTTTTTTAAAGTCTGCTAAAGAGCCTTTACACCTCCTATCTATGACTTGAGCAGTTCAGCTCACCCACCTCTAAGGCTGCAGTCTCACTGTGCTCAGGGACTCAGTGCAATTAGAAACAATACTTCAGTAAGGCTGCATACTCACATTGATCACATATGTCCCAGGCAAAAGGAGAAGAAAGTATTCCCCTTGTTCATTTGTTCTGTAGGGGCAGACATGTGGCCTTCCTTTGGCTTCCACGATGGCATTGGGAATAGGATTCCCATTCTTATCAGTAACTTGGCCTTTGATACCTATGAAAAAGGGAGAGGAGGGAAAGATAATGAACTGTAACTGGTGAGCCTCCTTCTTTGAGAAAGGCAGACTGTTCTGTTGCTGGATGCACTCAAAGGCTATTTCACCACATTTCAGCACATCTAATATTATCACTAGTGACTTAGGCCTTGCTCAAGGGAATTAAACCAGAAAATCCTTGGTTGATGTTAATAGTTTACCCTCATGTTAAGTTAGAAAGCAGTATTGTAATCTCCTCTTCCAAGTCTCATTTGCTGAAGGTATCGTACACATTTACTGTATGTCCTTTACTGAAGGGCTTCAGTCTTGAGTACAGGTTTGGCAATTTTTGCACACAAACACACCCATGCCCCCCCCCCCTTCTTTTTTTGCAATTTAAAATAAGTCAGCCTCTTGTCTAGTACTTCCCAAAGGCAGAATACGAACAATGTCTGCTTATGAAGTAGTTTCCCTTAATTCCCACACACCACCTTCAAGGCAGCACAGCCATTAAGCCGATATTAAAAATAGCAGTTAGGGCAACAAAATGCAAGATAAGCAACAGGTTTGTGCAAACCCTTTGACTCATTGAAAAGCACCATAGCTTCACTAAGCAGCAGTTCTTTTCCAAATGTGAAGTTAGATCACACCTAGAGAAGCCTTTCAAATTTACAAAATCTAAGCAGCAGAGACCCATGACACTAGTGCTGAGGCACACATACACTGAGAGACCTTTGAAATAAATGATTATCCCAAGGCTGCTCAGGAGAATGAGGGGAGGGGGGAGTGCATGGTCAGACAGCCCCCAAGGCCTGTCCCTTGCTCCTGCCCCAGCACATTTTAAGCCCCTTGCACACCTGTAGTAGCCCCTGGCCTGACACACTTCTAAGTTCTCCTGCCTTACCCATTCCTGGCTTTGTAGCACTTCTTGTTCAGAAGCTCCCAACTTGACACCAAATCTCTCCCCTGTGAGCTGTGACACTGACCCAGGCTGCTGAGGAGTTCCCTCTAAGCTGGCCTCAGTTTTCACTCTGCCCCCATTCGCATACCCACCTAGGTGTACTTGTTTGATATATTCGATCAGAGCAACTTTGTTGTCTCTCCAGAACTTTTCCAGCTGGTCTTCTGGAGGATATTTACAGCACGACAGCTCTAGTGTAATTTCAAAACACTGTCCCCAGACGTAGTTGTAATCTTGCATTCCACCTTAAAAGTGAAATAAAAGACTTTTCAGCTGCAAAGAAACACTAAGGTCAAACTAAAAGACAAATAATAGGAGAGTTAAAATGTTGGTACTTGCATCATACTTGTAAGAAAAGTAATTCAGATAAATTATTCCTCAATGCCACACTTGTATTTACTGCCTCCTGTGAAAAACCAACTTAATTATTTACTCTAGTTACTCACAGAGTGTTGTTTTCTGAAGCATACTTCATTTTGGAAATGACGATGATTGATGAGAAAGGGTGGATCTTTGACTTCAATTCATTCAAGCTTTCCCAACTAAAAAGGGACAGATAGGCTGGCATAGGATTTGCCGCTGCCAAAGCCATTCCAAGACCCTTTTAAATCTTTTAATACAATGAAAACAATGCACACAGTGCACAAGCCCCATATTCTATTTGACTACACATAAACAATAATGAAAACTTTTATTTCAGTCATTAAACATTAAAAAATGGATGACATATGAATAGAAGATTAGTTTTCTTTCTGAAAGGAGAAGATCTTGATGCCAAGCAGTGTGTGCACATGTATGTAAGTATACAGCTACTGCATGCCTTAAGCAAGGGGACAGAAGCAGGCAAACAGCAGCAACTGCCTCATTCACTTGTGTAATTGCTGGCTGGAAGAGTCTGAAAACACCCAGGTCCTGCTCACAGAATCTGCATGAATGAGTTGACTTGCTTCCCTCATCAGCCCTCTACTCTGACTAAAATGACTGCCCTTTCATCATCAGAGATGGCAGGAGAAAGTGAGAAAACATCTTACCAGGAGCAGCTGAATGAAATATCAATGACATTCTTACCTTCCAGCTGGTACCAAGAGTACCCATTGGTAATGCCTTCTGGGAAGGATTGCCTGTTGTCACACCCTGTCCCTTTGTACATGCTGGCATGGTTGGAAGAATAGGTTCTTGCCAGGTGAATAAAGACATCATCATCTGGAGATCTGCTATAGCCTTTCAAAGAGCCAGTAACTGCAGAGTGAAGACAGCCATTGTGCAACTCTCATTACTGGTAAAACACACAGTGTTGGCTTACATGCAGGATAAACATCTCCCAAAAGGCCATATTAGGCAGTGAATTTTGATGGGGTTTATCAAATTCTGCCCATCCCAGCTGAAAAGCTAGAAGAACTTTGCAGGAACCCTTACAAATTTTGCTTTGGTACAGCCAACATTCCTAAACTCAGTCTGTTGTGGGAGAACAGTTTTTCACCAGCTTACCTGGGTTACCATTATCAAAGGTGTAACTGGCAACCAGGGCACCCCCATGCAAGTTTGCTGAGAGAACAAATGTTTCATTTTTTATCCAGTCCATTACTGCTCGAGTCTCTGGCTGAATGCTGGCGCTGTTATTTTCAAATGCATCAGGAAAATTTCTGTTCAGATCTTCTCCATTCCTGTTGTACCTTAGAAAGAGAGAAGACATTCCCATTACTGTTTTGCCTGTGGATGCTTCCACATCACCAGCCTCCCATTACTCCAGATCTGTGGTGTGCTAGTATCTTCAGAGAATAGGGAAGATGTCCATTTTTTATTTCTCAAGCATTAGGGTGATGGACTTCAGTTTGCTTTCTGGCAGCACTGGAATTTTCATAGGCCACAATAAAACAATTCTAAGTGGAAACAGAATATTTAACTTGCACATAGGATGCACACCTACTCATAAGTGAATTAGAAAAACTAGAGCCAGATCAGAAGGACTTTGTCCTCTTCCTGTATGTGTTTTTCCTGCTTTTATAGAACCAATGTAATTACTGAATGGCTGTATCCTTTGGGCTGATCTCACCCTCAAAACAATTGAGTCAAACACAGGATGCATTTTATTCTCCCTGAACCTTAATGCCCAGCCTGTTCGAATGCTTTCTTGCTTGTTCTCTCAGATAGGTCAGTATGGGAACGAAGAGGGTATTCACCGTTGACTGTGTTAATTTTTGAGCTCAGTCTGTTAAACTCCCCTCTATTTGACAGTGCCTCCATACAAGTCCCATCTATTTGCTGAGGAATACATTTTTTCTTAATAAAAAGGATGGCCTACACTGGTCACTTAAAGTACCTAAACTTTCTTTCACTTGTTTCTGATGTTGCTAAGGCCAGTGGTGCAAGAGAACTTCTAGCTCATGGATTTGCTTTTTCTGCACATTCCAAATCTGTTCTTTGAGTGTTTCTTCCCATTCTCTCACTGTCTCTTTCCCTCTTCTAGCTTGTTAAGCTTTTCATCCCCTTTTTGGTCTCTGCAATAGTCACAATAAAGAATGCAAAAGTAGCACAGGATGCAATGCCAAGTTATATTTTCTTTTGTGTAGTTTTTTTTTTCCTACCATCACTATTAGCAAAGAACCTATTATAGCCAGCTTTGCTTGTGTAACTCCTCCTTACTAAATCCACATTCAACATGATTTTTAAACACATTGCTAAAGACCATTCAACAAGCTTAGACACACCTTTTCTCATTAAGAAGGGTTACAGAATTCTCCAATTGAAATAGATGCCTGTGGGTGGAATTTTCCTTCTTTTCTTGTACCACTCTAAAGGTGGTACAAAATAGGGAATTGTGCTTGTATTTGCAATCTGGGTCTCCTGCCTAAAAGGTGAAGTCATTACACTATTCTGACCAATTTTTTCTGGCCACACCACATATAAACACCAGTCTGACTCAGTCTTCCAGAAACTCTGTGCCATAACAATGCGTCTTCAGAAGGGCACAGACAAAAATTAGCCCTAGCACATCCTGTAGACTGCTCTCCACCAAGTGTGATTAAGTCTTCTGGCTAGCTGCGATTATTACTCCCCACCCATTTATTTTACCTCTCCCAGCCTCCTAAGCCACTCTTACCTTCCTCGTGTGTAATAACAATCAGGCACTTTTGTAGCTTCAAATCCATCAGGATTCATCGTTGGCATGATATGAATCCGGGTATTATTGAGTAACCGGGTAATAACTGGGTTATGTCCATAGCTGGTCACCAGGAAATCTATCAAATGGAGCAGGATTTCTCTCCCAACAGTCTGTGTAAAGAAGCACAGATTTTATTTTAAGTCTGATATGGAAGAAGAAGAAAATAAATAAATAAATAAAGATCTACCACCTTGAACTTCCAGGTTTTTCTTATGGACTGCACAGACATACAAAGCATATGAAAGCACACTGATCCACACTACTTTGTTTTATGCTCTCCCCTAAATATATTTAAAGCAACTGAATAGATTAAAGGAATCACTGGAGGGTTTTCACAAGGGTTTTAAACCCAGATCAACCAGACCTTTTTGTATAATGGGAAACTGACTGTGTCAGATGCACTGCTTAAATCTTGCATGCATAAGGAATAGCTATAACAAAAACTAAAGCTGCCTGATAAACATCATGTGGGCTTGGGAACACTCCACTGCATTTTCTCAGTCCCACTGCAGGGTCCCAGCTCTGTGCTGGTGCCTCAGTGACCCTGCACATGAGTGCCAGTGCTGTGTGGCAGCACTTGGCAGTGGTGCTTCAGAAGAAAGGGAGGACAAGTCTGCCATGTTTTCCAGGATGCCACAGAGCAGGATTTTTTCTTGTTGATCCTCTTTTATGGGAAGTCAATATTAATGCAAGATCAAAGAGGCCACATAGATACTTCTGTTACATTGCTTTATCTTAATGTCATGAGCATGCGCATTGGGGAAACCAAATAAATCCTTAGAAAAGGACATGGAAAGACATTTGGATACAGACTTTAGATCAAGGAAAGGCAGAGGCAGAGAAGAAGCTAAACCCGTATTTTTGCTCTTATAAGTTCGAGTAAGTCATGAAAGCTGACATCTCCCTTTAGTCTATCAGATTTTGGGCAAAATAGTGTCAAGTACACAATCCAGAGTTAAGGACAATTCTATTCTACCCCATAAACCACTGCTAATGTTTATTGGACCCTACTTTCCTGGGGCACTTTCCACAGCACTGTGACCCATGCCTCAAGGGTGCTTTAGGGTTCCTAAACCCTGTCTAGAAAGGGAACAAAGACTTGCAAGTAGATGAGTTCTAGAGAAAACTTATCTCTACTTTATCTCCAAGAACAAAGCCTGGTATATCACAACAGGATCTAAACCAGCACCTGAGTATGTGAAGACTGCTCTGCAGGTGTGATAAATATACTCTGTGAAATTTAAGAAGGGATGCAACAGAACCTGTCTTGTACAGGCAGCTCTTGAAAAGGGTGATAGACATCTTGGGAGCATTATAAGGGTGTGGGAAGAAAGGAGAGGACAGGAGAGGAGAGAAATCAGCCAACTCATAGCCCTGGGCATGAGACATGAAGTTACCAGACTCAGAATCAGCAAGAATAGCTCTACCACAGAGACAGCTAAACTACAGACAAGACTGGACTGCTGGAGAACCTGGGAAAGTGCTCTTCTCCTACTGTACTTCTCTTCAGTGCCTGACCAAAATAAGCCCCAAAAAGAAAGGGTAGAGAAGCAGGAGCAGAAAGGGGAAAAAAGAAAAGTAACAAAAGAATGTGGTAGAAAAGAACAATGTTTACAAAGAATGAAAGATGACCAGATTTTCACAGATTATATTCTCCGCAATTAAAAGTTAATCCCAGATTTACTTACATGTACAGTATTTTGCAAACTATTTTATAGGATTCCTGGTATAGCTGTTGTTGTACTCAGGACATTAGGCAATTCAGATTATCATAAGAGTGCTGGCACTTGGGTGATTACACTGTGAGAGAAGTGTATGCTTATTTACCACTGTTTTGGTGTGGTAACAGAGGGGTGGTTTTGTTTTGGTCCAGAGCACCCTGCATTGCTTGGGAAAGCACATCTGGAAATATCTGAGGGAAAGTTTTTATTTCTGGGAAAGTTCAAGGTCAAGTTTTGATCAAGCCCTTGGAAAGCATCTGCTGCTCAGTCAAGGTTTACCCTGTTACTACAGAGGTCAGGAGCGTCTGTGGATAAGAGTTATGAGCCACTTAGAGCTTCATTTTAGAGCTTCAAATAAAGGATCTAGACACACTGAAGGTAGGTTGCTGACAGTAAAGTCGAGGACAGACACGTTTACCAGCCTCAGGTTTAATATGAAGATAGAAGAGCAGGGGACAGCATATATGTGTTCTGGGGCTTTGAGAGGACATGAACATTTAGCTTTCATTGCAGTAGCCCAAGGGAGATGAGATGCTGATTGTGCTATTGTATTTCACACAAAGGGTGACAGAAAAGCAAAGGAAATCCCTTTCTCTTACTTCTAGGGATACAATTAGACATCAAGTTTCTCTGTGCACTTTCAGATGTCAGCTTCCTCCTGTGCCCCAAAGGGAGAAAGTCAGCAGGAAAGGCTTTCAGCGATCCTCAGGGGAAGCCTTGAATGAAGAAGCGTGCATGTGTCAGGGCACAGATCAACGCTGTAGAAAAGGGCGCAACTGCTGCTTCTGTACACAAACCCTTTAAACTTTGTGACTCTGCCTGCTGGCAGGGCTGTGTCAGCACCCTGCTCAGCTGCCACAGGCATTACTCAAGAAGCCAGAGAGGCAGCCAGTTAGGAGATTAAGGTTAGGTCCAATTGCACCTGTGCTGTAACACTTTACTGCATCAGCCCTGGATTTAGAACAGTTTTGTTACCACAGGATAGAGACCTAATACCAGGGGACTATGGGTGGATGGACTCTGCCCATTTTTATTATTAAAATTCTTTCCTTAAACATGGCCTGGTTTTTAAGCTGAACGATGTTGAAAGAAAGATCCAAACCATCAGGTAGGACCTGTTTCAGGGCAACACAGTCTTGCCTGGCTCTTCGCTCTAGCCCTGGCTGCTCCACAGGCCAGGTGCAGCATACCAGGCACAGCCCCACCTAAGGGAGCAGAGTATGAGCATAGGCCAGCCTGGTTTCCCACTGAAATGCCACACTTGCAAGATGTTATTTTTAACACTTGTACTGCACTAATTATCATGCACCGCTAGGACACACCCCACTGGGGCTGTCCTTCTTGGCTAAAACACGCCAGCACTGAAGTGACTGCTTGTGCCAATAGTTTGGCACACATCCCTTCATTTCTACAGCAGCAATTGCTATGGACATCTGAGAAATACCACATGTAGGACAGCAAAGTGCAGCTCTCTGGTTTATCACTCAAGGAAATGCTTTTGAACAGTAACTGGCACAAGTTGTTACCAACTGGACATACTCCACTGGCTTCAGGATTTACCTGGCTGAGACATGGATAGCTTTTTCTTTTCCCACTCAGAAGAGTGGGAAGAAAAATAACCAAAAAACCAACTGCAGCAAGGCAGTGTTAAAATGTGCTGAAACAGACCTCAGCAACATCCAGCTTTTTTCAAAGTCTGGTGTTAGCATTGAGATTTGATTGTTTTGAATTTTGAAATCTCTGGTACTTCTGACCTTTTTCACATCACATGAGCTAAGACTGAAGCTAGGTGGAAAACAGTTCACTATACAATACATGTTTTTTATAAATAGTGGGTTTTTCCTACAGCAAATACTGTTTCCCTGCATATCACTTCAATAATATATCACACAGGACTGGGAATATGGGAATACAGACTTACAAATCCTTATAGCAAGTTGTGCAGCATATGTAGTATTCTTTTTGTGCAATTAGATGATAAAAAAATAGCTTTTTTTCCCCACAGTGGTATTTTCATAGCATAAATGCAGCTTCCATTAATTTTTTAGAAATAAGAGTAAGAAATTCTACACAAGACTCATTAGTTCATTGTTTGGAGTTTTTTTTTAAGGTTCCATTATATTGATCACTAAATAAATAAATCTACTCCAGCCCTTATTCACTTAAGCCCTAATATTTCAGGAAACCCTACTGTGGATATGACAATGTCTATGACGACATGGAAAATCGGCTAGAGTTACTTTAACTTATTTCACAAGATAAGGCAGGAGATAAACACATCCTTTCATGTAGGCTAGTTCAGACTTATCAGTTTCACACAGTGAAAGAGGAAAAATACTACTATTTTTAATAGTATTTTATACTACCATATTACTATATTATTTATATTAGTGTTTTATTTATATTATTATAAATAAATTGTTTATTACAAATAAGCAATTGTAATATTTAATATTATTTGCATTGTTGTTATTTTATATACTGAGAAAATAAAGTGACCAGAAGTGGACACTTTAAAAGAAAAGGACTGATAGCAGCAGTGCCATCCTGAGAAAGAGTTTATCTTGTGATGGCCCAGTTACACTACAGCTGCAGAAAGTTAAAGCCATATACTCAATACATTAAAGGGGGAAAGCAGAAACATACAGGAAGTTTACAGCTTGTTCATATGTGCTTTTCCTTAAAGGGTTTTCCTGCAGTGATAGATATGGTTCAGGAACAGCCTTCCAATTAGATCCTATCTGTTCAGTTGTATAGAATAGACTTAACTCACTGGCACAGAGGGTCCAAATGGTTTTGCTCCATTTATGACTTAGGAGTATTTGGGGATTTGGTTGTGGTCAATGTTAAGCAGGAAGAGTTCTTCCCCAGGAAGGAATGTGTGACTTAGAAAGAGAAGGTCTTTAAAGTAAGAGTACAAGACTGGGACAAGAGACGCTGCTGTCTAATTCAGAATGGGAGTTGCCCCAGAAGATCAGGCAACCTCTCCCTCACCTTCCCTCTGAAGATTTTATTAACATTTCACAGGCATTTTGTGCAATTACTGCCATCTTGATTAAAGTTAGCTTAAATCAGTTTTAATTTGGCCCAGGTTAAACAAAAAGTACTGCTAAAAATGGTATCCAGCTTCATATAGGCAACATAAAGAATGGGAGAAGTTTTTTGTTGCCTCTGGGGCAAAAGTTCACTCTATCTGGTAACAGTGAACACAAATGAAAATCTTTTAAATCTTGGCTGGTTATGTCTTAAGAGTATCAAGAAAGATGAACTTACTTAAAAAAATAATTTTTTTCAGTTCTGAAAAAAATACTCCTCTCATGGTATTGTGTAATAACATTACTTTATTAGAACTTCCCTATTGGGCAGCTTTCCAAATAACCTAGATTTTCTTCCAGCAGCATGTGTGAACAGCCCACACACATGTAATTCAGGTTCCACCCCAACTTTTATGTTTTTGGAGCAGTGGGCCAGCTGAGTCAAAGTTAAGCGTCATATGTGTGATCATAACAGGTTAGAAGGGCAGCATCACCAAACAACACTTGAGAACAGAACTTCTCATTTTGTATCTTTTGTGGAAAACATCACTGAAGCACAAAAGACCTGACTGGATCAATGAAGCCATAATCCCACAACTTCAATTTATGAAAGACTCTGTCACGCAAGTTGAAGCTCGTATAACTAGTGCAAAGCTTATCTGCTTAATATATTGTAGGGGTAGTTGAATCTATCCCCAGTGACTAGTCCAGCAAAATCTTAGATTATGGGGGAAAAAATATTAAGTTCTCCAATGCTCGTCTATATGAGAAATTAATTTCCTGCCATCTGAAATACATTTATGATCAGATTAAAAAAAAAAAAAACAAACAAAAAAACCCAAACACTAACTGTGTGTTACCTGTATGTACCAAAAAACTGCATACAGCAAAAATCATCATGAGGGCCTGAAACGGAGGAATAGCTTTATTTCTGGAATGTTCCCTAGGTGTAAGCTTGGTCTGACAAACAACTGGAATGTTGGACACCTTAGCCAGGCAGCTCAAGGATCAACCCTGCTCTGACTTTGAAAGAAAATCTTGCCTCATTTCCTCCTGAAGTCAATAAAAAACATAGATCCTAGGCAATGATACGAGTTGTCAATCCCCAGCAACTCCCAGCCCTGGGGATGTGCAAACAATGTGTGCTTCTATGGTCAAAGCTCCTTATGTGTATCCAGCTGGGCAGCGATAATGACAGGGGTACTTCCTTGTGGAGACTTCAGTATGTGTGGCCTTTTGCAGTCCAGCAGTATTGGATTTGCAAGCTAGCCCATTCCAGATGACAACATATCCTGCCCTCCACCTCCTCCCCATCAAAGCTGGGTGATTTGCAGTCACAGGTTTGCAATCCCCTTCAGCAGTCTGCAGGGACTGCAGTATGGAGCCGCAGTTCCTAGATGCCTTGGTGATGCATGCCAGGTTCCAGGAGCTGCAAACCCTATCTTGGGCACCCAACAAATGTACCCATCTGACACCATGAATCAGCTTCCTCCCAGACAGAGTTAAATTCCCAAGCAGTCAAACTCCCAGCAGCACTTTGAGCAAGGCCAGTGTTGAACAAGGTGAAACTAGTCTAACTTGGGGAAAATTCTTGGCACATAATGTCATAAGTGCCTGTAGGCATCCAAGTGCTCACACACAGCAATAACTTGTGACATGTTACCCTTTGCACAGGATACACTGTCTACTATATCTATCTTTCTTAGTTTGGGGAATTCACAGCCTAGCATATATACATATACGTATATACTTTGCTACTCCTGCTTAATTATTTAACTTTCACATGGAAGACTGCATAAAAACTTATCCTGAAGTTGACTAATATAATCAGGTAAAATCAAAAGAATGAAAGAAATACAAAGCAAAGAAGTACTATAGGGGACAGTGAAGCTTTGATTCTTTCTGATTCAGATTCAAGTACTGCAGCAGGTAGGCTCATAATCATAATTTCTCCTTGATCTTTAATAAGTGGACATTCTTCCCAGAGCAAGTCTATTGTTCTGGCATTGCTTTTTCTTTTGTACTCTGTGTTATCTCAGGTGTATCTATCTGTTCCTAGCTTAAGATAAGGTCCTAGCTTAAGATAAATTTTCTTCCTAAAATAAATAATTTGATGCTTTACAGCAATTATTATTTAATCTTAGGATGTATTTGAAGAGTTCTATCCGTCATATTTCATGCCTAGGCAATAACAATGTACAAGCAAACTACTGCATCTGACTCACTGCTGGGAAACTTAAAGCCTCTGGGTTTACTCACTTGGAGAAGACAAAGCTCTCTACTTAAGAGAGGTCTTGAGTGTAGGATTGTTGGACTCTTCGCTATGATGCAAGGCCTCCTAAGGCCCTTCCACCAAAACAAGGGAACTTTATTTTGAAAATTCCTCAATAAATACACACATATTTTGTCTTCCTTGAGTTATGACATACCTCAATAATAAGAAGCACATGCTCGAGAGAAGCTCACTCTAAACCTCTGGTAAGTGTATTTGGTATAAATGACATTGCAAAAATTGAAACGTACCTCATCCCCATGCATATTAGCAACATACTTGAACTCTGGAATGCCAATCTTATGATGGGTTGGAAACCTTCCCAGAACAAGAACCCACAGGTCTCTACCTTTAAGGGGGGAAGGGGAAAAGACATTTTTTAAAACAAGTGTAAAATTATACAAGCCTTAGAAGAATAAAAAGAGTTGGTCATTAAGACCACTGTAAAAATTCTCATATTTCATTGGTGCCCACTCAGTCCTATATATAACATATCAAAGTAGACTGTGGGGTTCTTTTATTCTATGAATATTTTCAATATTAGTTATAGGAACAAATATGCTTTGCCTTCTGCCCAAGCATGTAATAAACTCTGACATTTCTAAAGCATTTAATCAGCACTAGAAAAGAAGGCTCTTTTTTTTTGTAATAAACAGTTTTCAAATTAAATTTAGCAAATAAGACCACTCTTCCCCCCCAAATTTTAAATAATAAGGCTTTTCTGAAACATATACAGAAATTTTCATATCACAAAGAAAGAACATCTGGTTTTGTACTAAAGACAACTCAAAAAAGCTAAATACATTCATGCATTACTACTCAGAAAACAGGAGGTACCAGAAAGAGCTGTATCAAGACATATTTCAAATACATCAGCAGGGAAAGAATTAATAGCTACAGAAAAAGTATTAGTTAGGACCACTAAAGCTGCACAAGAAGCTGATCTTTAAGAAACAAAATAAACATATGCACATTTTGGAAGTCCACATTTAAGCAGGCAGGGAGAGGGAGAGGCGAGATTTTTTTGTTATTATTTTTAGTGATACCGTGGCATTTCAGACCTCATCTGCAAATCTGTGCTTCCCACTAGTCTGCTCAGTGAGGTGGAAAACTCAAGTTTCAGTAGATGGCAGCAATGAAACTGGACCGGCTACTTGATAATAGCAGTGACAGGCTATAAATTGCTAATGCTCAGACCTCGCAAGTGTGGCAGCTGTCCCCAGCTCCACACAGGTCTTGCTGGGACCCATGACCTGTCTGAGAGGAGCCCAGCACCACTGCTACTTGCAGGAAAAATAGAACATAGGAACTGCTATATGCAGTACTATAAAAAGCCTTATTTCCTGATTCTCTGTGGATCATCAAATCTGCAGTAAACAAACTCTGGAGCATATCGCTTCCCATTCCTGAAGGCATGGCCACTGCAGTTATGCACATGCCACAGGATTTTTGTTTTCTAGCTATGCAACTGACTCACAGCAGCTATACCACAAAGGTCATGACTTTGGGAATGGGAGGAAAAACTTGAAGAGGACTGAAGCAACACTGCAAGATGCAATGAAACAGTTGTAAGAGAGGTAAAACTGAAGACAGTGGTTGCCAAACTAAGTTCTCAGTTAAGAGAATCAAGAGTCTTAGGATCAAGAGGCAGCAAGACAATGCTGAGAGCTGACAGATTCAACCAAGAGTGATCTCAGTATCCCCCGGTTTTACAGCTGCTCTTGAAGACACAGGTGTTCAACCCCTGTAACCATGCCATGCACAAAGCTGTGAGATGATGCTACTGACTCTTTCATTAAAGGACAATGTGAGCAAACAATCCATACTTTAAAAAATAATTTTGTGACAACTGATTTGGTAAGAAAGCTAGTTATTTGGCCTTGCTGTATGTAGAGCCACTGTTTCATAAAAAAAGAAAAAGCTTGATTTCTGTAAGCCTAGACAAGTTGCACAGTGAAGAACCCAAAGATACTAGTTTTTAATCACATTCTTCTTCAAAAAGGAAAGAAAAAGAACATACAAATCATCTCACCCTAGCACTTTTCCCTTCCAAAACCTCTAGAGGTCCCCTCTAATCTCAACCATCCTGCAGCTCAGTGAAGACAGATGACAAGTCTTGCTGAAGTAGCATATGTTTGGAACTGAAAGCAATCCTAGCAGTGATAAAACTGTTATTCATAATCAAGTGTGGACAACAACCTCAACTTACTTTCCAATTCTGCAATGTGTCATTCTCTCTGTAGCTGCATCCTGGGGCAACTTGCAATGAATTACCAAGGATGTCCTTCCAGAATGTTCCTATGATTTTTTTCTCCTTATGTCCTCTAAGCCCTGCTTTCCAGCTTTCATTCCCTCTCTTGGAAAGCAAGTTCAGACATCCCTCCTTGGTGTCAGTTGCCATGTGGACTTCTGCACCAAGAGGAACACACCTGCTTACAGCAGAGACTGCAGCCTTTTCACCATGGCCCAAACCTAAAGGTGGCTACTGCAAACCTACAACATGCAGCTCATGATATACACTGAAGCAAAGAGTCCAGGTAGAGATAAAGTGCTCTAGAGGTTTCCATCATTTAAGATTTTCTACAAATTTTGATATTCTGATACCAAATTTAAAGATAGTATTTCCAGTGTCTTTCCATCAGCAGTACTCATTCCTGCTGCTCTCACTGTGAATTGCACTCATGGGAAACACAAGAAAGAGCTAAGTATAGACTAACATTAAGTACTGATGTAAATTGGTCTTTCCTGCATTAGTGTTCAGACTGTTTAGAGTTTGTGTGAGGGCCATCTACATGATAAACACTCCCATGAACTGAGATACCAATTATTTCCTGGCATTTCCAGCTTGTAAGGCGTACTAAACCTTCCATTAACAATTAAAATACATTCCTGGGTCTGCTCAGCCTGCAGTACTGGATAGTGTATCTGTGAGGGATGATGTAAGATTTCTTTTCATACGGCTGTAATTAACTGCATGTAAAAAGATTCAGCATATGGATGGTTTCCTTTAATCAGCAAAGCCTAGATAACTCTGGTTTGGTACCTGAAGGGAGCAGCTAAGCTTCCTCTCATGCTTTGAAAAGCTATTTCTCACTGCCAAATTGCCAAACCAAAACTGACGTCAACTAATTAGTGAACTATATTTCAAGTGATGAAGACAAACGTGTTTCTAACTGTGTGTCTCAGGACAAGTAACAAGACTTGTATTGGAGCAGAGCCAGACCACACAGCTTCTAGTAGAATGAGAAGCCTTTTTAACTTTTTAAAAAGTTTTCTAGCATTGCCACTAGTTCACAACATAGTGTTAGTATTCTAAACAGATGTACAAAGCCCGGTAATTAAAATGAAGAATTGAAACTGATCTCCACATCAAGTGGGAAAGAAACCAAATCAATTTGTAGATGTTAGAATCTGGATTGTGCTCCTTGTTTTTGTTCTGAATTTTATTTCTGCTTTTCTTCACTTTGTCCTTTACAGCTTCATTTATTAAAAACTCATAATTTCAAAGAAAGTTATGGCTAGGAAATGAAGTGAAATGACTGGGGAATGGCTCAAACCCACTGTCAGTACCAGTCAGGCTAGAGTACTGATTCAAGAGTTTGCAGGGAGGACCACTTTGACCAAGAAAAAGCAATAGACTGACTACAGTCCTCCTGGGCTGGCCATGAGTTGCACACTGGCTTAATGGGTAGGAACTGCAGTAATGCTGATCTGTGTTGAGGCAGCCCCTTCCTAGAAAGGTGCAGGATAGAGAGGAGGGGAAGAGAGATAAACTCTCATGAGAATGCAAGGTCCCAGAGCAATTCAAAGAACCAATCTCAGAACCATTGAGCATCCCAGGTCAGAAAGAACATCAAGAGATCATCTGGTCCAACCCCACATGGGAAAGGAAACCTAGATAAGACTATTTAGCACTTTGTTCAATTGCATCTTTAAAACCTCCAGTGAGGAGGACTCTACATCATTTCTGGGGAGGTGGTTCCAGTGAATGATTCTAACTGTATAAAATGTTCATATATTGAGATGAAACTTCTCATAGTGCAATTTGTACCCATTGCCCCTTGCTTTTTTCCACATGGCTCCTTGTGAAGAGAGAGGATTCATCCTCTTTATAGCCACTCTTCTCAAATTCTGTGATAAGATTCCACCCTAAGCATTCTCTTCTCCAGGCACATGAGCCTCCTCGGGGCAACACTGTCTTCCAGCAAAACACTACCACAGCTAATGAAGGATTTCAAGAGTAATTCCTTTTGCTAAACTACCATCAGCAGCACCCTTGCCCTGAGGTACTCTGATTTGTCATTACCAATTCAAGCTGGAAAATCTAATGCCATTTTGGAACTTTTCTTCTGCAAGAGGACTACCCAAAAACACACATGGTTTGATTGAGATTCTAAGAGAATTTTAAGTACCAGTACATTATTTGTATAACCAGAAATGGTTAATCAGAATGACTGATGTAGCAGTATTGCCTTACAAACATGAACAAATATGTGATTTTAATCTAGCCAGACTGAGTAAAACACCACCAAAACAAGCAACATACCTGAAGCTGAGATCAGACAAACATCTGTAAGAACAACTGCACATCAAATTATTTTGTGAGCATTTTTCCATACTTTCAGGTATACCATGGTCCACTGAGACAGAACGGATTACCTAAAGACTTGGCCTGTAGTAGTACTGGCATTAGTAATGAACGAAGTTGATATGACAAGAAGAGCTAGGACACTTTAAATATAAGAAAGTCTTCAAGGTATTGTAAAGAATAAAGAGATACAGATCAATCACATACATCAACCAGGCATGTCTGGCAATATTCAGTATGGTGCTTAGGTAACCAGAAAAAAAGCCAAAAGCACCCAAGGTAACATTTGGCTAGAGGCTTATTATTTGTCAGTGGCTACAGCCACTAAATGACTATGTGGGGGTCACTGCTAAACTTAATACTTCCAACCTCTTACCTCAGATCCCTTATTACAGATATAAGGCGCTCTCTCTCAGCAAAAAGTAAATAGAAGTATCAATTTCCCACTATTTAATCAGCTCCTATCTCCTCCAAGAGATTATATATAGCAGTCACTCTAAATTAGAGTCAGCACCATAGAAACAGAACTGACGGAATAAACAATGACTCTAAAAATCACTAGATGCTGTTTATTTGTATCCAAAGCACTTGAGAAGGGAAGGGAGTCAAAACAATTAATGGTTCACATGCTTGCTTATCTTCCTAAACGTTTAACTAAATCTTTCGTTGATTGGGACATCCATAGCTGCTTTGGACACTTTCACAAGACTTGGATCTTATGAGAACAGCAACCCTTTCTTTCCTATGTACATGTGAGTCATCACTGTACCATTTCCAGTTCTCGTAATCAAGTTGAACACACTCTTTATACAAAAAAACATGAAAAATTGCCAAGGCAGAGCACTGTCTCTACAATAGTACCTTACAGGTTATTTGAACAAAAATCAAGAAATAAAAATAAATTTGTGAAAGCCAAAGAAAAACAACCCAGAGGGAATACTAGTTTTAAATTAAGATATACTAACCTTATTCAGTATTGCTCACTAAGAAGATGAGAACACCACAGACATATAGAAATAGTCTGAGCAGGCTTTTTCTAGTATTTACACTGACTGGTTTCATATTTGCACCCAGAAACCAAATAGATTCTTTTTCTCTTTTCACCAACTCTTGTTTCTATCACCACAGGGTTTTTAAACCTAGTTCTAAAAAGGTGTACTTTATTTTCTGAGAAAGCTGTGAAATGTGTATGCATCTAGTAATTTTCAGAAAAGCTATTGTATACATGAAAGTAATAAATATTACCCATTCACAGCAATACCATTGGATCACCATGAATAAAGTTAGATTGCTTCTAACACAAGCCGACCACAAGGGACAGGGGTCGTTTGTTTTAAAGTGCAATTTATCCAGATTCAATAGTTTTTTTAGCCTACACTTTTACCACCAGAGGCAGAGGATGTAGAACTGTTTCTACCACTTGAAGTTACAGAAAACCCGTACAACCACTACAGGTTGTGGTTCATATGTGGCTGAGAAGTTACTGGTGCACTTTGAGGATTTGAGTTCACTGAAGTATCTCACCAAGAGACTTGTTACACCTATCCCATAAACATCCTTGTCAGATCTCAGAAATTATGTTTGCCTTAAGAATAGGAAGCTCAAAACCATGCACATCTCAACACTGACAAGCAGACTCCTACAAATCCAGATACTGAGTAGCTCCTCCCCCCACCTTTTCTTTAACTCAATAAAGGGGGAAAAATGGACACTAGATTAATTTTTAAAAAATAATCCAGTCTCTGCCATGATCATCTGTTTCTGGTTTAGTTAACAGGCTACATTAGTCTGACCAGTGTTTCCAGATTCTCTCCTAAAACTGGTAACAAAATGTCTCTAGAAACACTAGCAACTGGCTTTCTGGAAAGGTAACAAAGGCACAAGGCAACAACTGAGAATCAGGCTGTGTTACTACCTACAAGTAGAATAATTTGGTCCTTAGTCTCTTGAACAAACATGCTCTGATGGCCTCTGTTTATTCTTGGGATTTTGAGATCAGCCTAATGCAATTGTGTATCAAAGCAAGTTTTGTAGTCTAGGCACACCACGATCAGGAAATGTGCTTCATCAGAATCATCCTCGTTGGACATTGCTTGAAGTGCATAGCAGGGAAGGCATTTGTGTCTACCCTGTTCCTGTAATTTTCTCTAGCTGCTCTTTGGAAAACACAATAATGGACACAGTAGGACTACATTTCTTATTGAGAACAGAATTTGCTTTTATTTTAGATTTAGGATAAATCTACTTTTTCAGATGTGCTCAAGCTCTGTTTAAATGCCCCAGGTAACTGCAAGACCATGGAGGTAGAACACACTGGCTAGGGACAAACAGGAAATGTAACTCAACTGTCCTAAATCCACTGTGAGCTCAGCATGTTACGTAGCAGCTACAGTAATTTAATTGACTCTGACTGCTGTGGTCTGACCTTTCCCATAACAACAAGTAAGTCCTAGATATCAAACTGCAAAATCATCTGCTTAGAAACATCCTCTACCCTCTTTCTCACATTTGAGCCACTGCACAGCTTATGAGAGTGAACAGTTTTACAAAGAGGGTATTCTCTAAGCTGTGAGGGAAAGGGATCTACAGCCAGTCCTATGCATTATCTTTTTCTATGTCCACTTCTTAAAATTAATCTTCTAATTAATAAAAGGTTCCAAAAGCAGAACTTTCAGAAAGTTTAGAAATCACATGCACATTCAGATTTCATTTAAAAAAAATCCCAGCCCTAAAAACAATCTAGATCTCTCTTCTACACAAAAACACATGCAGAACAACTGTCTAACAAACAAATGCTTCACTGTAAGAAGTCTTGCAAACAATTAATTAATGTATTATAAGTAGGTCTCCATGTACTTATGTGAACACAATATGCCATAGCTACACACAGCAAACCTTTAATTAGGTAGCCCTGAAAATAAGCAAGTCTGGTTCCTTCAAGGGTCTACAGCCAGAGGTCCTAGGCAGAAAAGCTGGGCAGAAGGGATGTGGGGCACACTGCTCTTCTTTTTTGGGGAGTGAATGGAAAACTACTAGAAACACTTTTCTACTAAAAAGTCTCATCGTCTGAAGTGGGGTAGGAGGTATGTGTTACTAAGTTCTCCTCAAGCTAAAAGGAGAACACAGACAAATTGGCCATCTGAGTAAAACTGAGGCACAAGATAAGAGTTTTATTTCTTTAAGTAAGTTTGTGATCATATTCTTTAAGTAAGTTTGTGATCATATTCTTTAAGTTTGTAATTCTTTAAGTATGTTGTGATCACATTTCATTTACAGGGCTAAAAATATATGCACAATGCTCCAGAATGCAGAATCCTACAAGAAGTGAGGGGGAAAAATATCCATTTATGTCTATCATGCACCATTGTTATTACCCTGAGCTCTGTATTTTAGTTAGTTTTAAAATAAACAAAACCCCAAACATAAAATCTCTTACACATTTACTTCCTCAACACCAGGAAGGGATATGGATACTGCATCCACCAGCTGTAATTGCTGATTCTATGTTACATGATCTGCAGAGCATTGCTAACTTCACTGGTGTGAATTACAATATCCAAGAGTCAATCCTGCCTATTTCTAAACAAAAACAGAAAGCTGCGAAGTCTCACTGATGGGAAACAGGATAGCTGCAGCCTTAAGACCTTTATTGCTCTGAAAAAAAGGTTGACAAATATATGCTGCAACCACACAACTACAAAGCAAAAGGTAGAGAGGAAGCAGGAGAACAGAGATTTTATTTCCCACAAGGCTGATTCTAAATAAATGCTACTCACGTGAACAGCGTACTATTTCTAAACAGATCAGCTCTTTCCATTTTGAAGTTACAACATTAAAACTTCAGTACTAGATAACAGTTTATATACAAGAAATGTTTGATCTATTTTGCGAGGATAGGTTCCACTCACACTTTATTTATTTATTTAAACTGGGACAGAAATCTCTGATACAGCATGTTCCACAGGAAAAAAACAAATGAACTAACTTTCCTCCAAAATTTTCTGAAAGAAGTATATTTAAGTAGGAGAGATCATAGAAGGTAGGACAAAAATGACTGACCAAGTCACAGCAAGTGTAAAGAAGAGAAGACTTAAGCAAACAATTTTACTTTTACTGCAAGAGAATAGGAACGTGCTCAGAGTCAGTGACTGCATCTCCAAGAGTAATGTCTAAGCTTATCAATGTTTTAAGCATCTGACGCTAACCAAATGACATGCTTTTTATAAATGATTCATGTAAAAAGCATAGTTATACTGACAGGGAAGAAAAGTTAAGTCTTGTTATCATCAGATAAAGTCTTAGTACTTGGCTATTAGAGGATTGATTGCATACAAACTACTTGTGTCACATCACAGGAGTCAAACTGTGAGAGGAGGCAGTCAGATAATATCTGAATCTGTATTTCAGCATTTAAAGAATTCTTAGCTTCAGTTAGGACAAATAGAATTTAAAGCTAATCTAATAATGGTGACTTCTATTTAAACACATGATTTAGAGCAAAGCTCAGTTGGGAGCTGAACACTTAAGAATATAAGTTAATACTTCTTGTTTTTAATGTCATGATTTAGCTTTCACTAGATAAGCCATGAAGGAGCCAGTACTCCTTCTCTGTTTTATTTCCCCTTCCCATCACAGTGACTGACATAATGTGCTGCAAATAGAGTTTACAAGGCTATTAATATCAAGCCCATCTGTAAACCCAAACACTTTTTCAATAATAAAATGAACATGTAAATCTACTTAGAATCTTGTTAACATAAATTTATATGCCACACATAGTGTCAGACAAGAACAAAGATGATTATGAGGAAAGAAAGGAAAAAGAGCAAGTGATGCATTACAGGGAAAAAAATTTAGAAGTGAGCAAGCATGGATAAGAACTTAACTACCACAATAATTTTTAGAATGCCCATTTTTGCATGGAACTCTGGACTGGAGCCAAGCAACTTTAGTATGATTTGCATCATGGGGCCCTCAGAGTGGAAAATGTCTCATTCATTCTTGTTTCTAAAAACGAACTTTGAGAAACCTCAAGGCTAATATCATCTATACACACCATACTTGCATGACAAGCCTGTAAGGAAATTTGTGGGGTGGGGATAAGGAGGAGGGAAGTGAAGAAGAAACACTATCAAGGATTGGAGACAGGAGGAAAGTTCTCTGCAGCAGTCAAATGGAACAAACCTAAGGTAACGATCTTCTACACAAATATACCTCACATAATGTAACCACAGAAAAAATAACTGCAATATAGTCTTTAAAGGCAACACATTTGCTATGGATTTTTATCAAGGTAATTTGCTTATTTTTAAGACAACAAGAATTCTCTCTGTCACCTTTCATTTTTCTTCCTACTTTTAAAAACACTGGTACTAGCATTTAATAACAGGTAACACCAAGAAACTTAACGTGAAGTACAGTGGGTTGTATAAAACCTTCTCATTCTATTTTTGTGCGCTGCCAGAACCCCTGAGCCAACCCAATAATAATTACAGTGGAATACAAACATTTTATGGCTAACGTATTTCAACTTTGTTTTCTCCAGCAGTAAAACTTGTTTTCTAATACTTTAAACAAAGTAAAAACATCCAGAACATAAAAGTCTGTAATGTAAATTCATTAAAATTTACAATGCACTTTACTATTGATGGTAGTAACTCAGGCTTCTTCCATACTGTGTCACAATAAATAACTTGAGTTCCCAGCTACATACACAGACTACTTATGCGTAGATGAGACAAGTACAATAGCTAGCATTTTATTATAAAATATTTTCACTGAGGAGCAGTGAACCTTAAATTGGTACTCTCTTGTTCAACAGCCACCCATAAATACCTAAAGGTATCAGCCACGTGTAAATGCCTATAGGTATCAATCACACTGAATCAGATGAGTCAGGAGGTCTAACTTGACCTCTGGCACACCTTGGGCACACATTCCACTGATGCTGGTGAGGAATGAAGGACAGGTTAATTGCCTAGGTTTTCTATTGACTGTATTACCAGGCACATGTTGCACACAGCACTACCTGAGCCCTAATCCCTAGCATGCCCTTTTGCTGAAGTCACAGCTGCTTATCAGATGGAAACCTGGCATGCTCATTCCTCCTGTTTTCCAAGGAGAAAAACACATGAATGCAGGCAGGAAGGAGACAAAGTTATCCAACAGGCACCTTGTCACTGAGAAACCTGGCCTGCTGGGAGCCCTGCTGAGCACACCTTCCCTGTAGTCCATAGCACAATCCATTCACGCAGCCACAGGCAAGTCCTGCACAAACTATAAAACCCACAGCAACCATTCACACACCCCCTGCACATTTCAGCCTCTCCTGTTTACAGAGCAAGGATAGCAAAATGCTAATAAGCAAGACTCACTACTTAAAAACAAACCAAAAAATTTCCCCCAAAGTTAGCAAAGTGTTTAAGATTAATGGATGCATCCAATCAAGGGCAACATAGAGAGCAACTGAATATTGGTATTCACTAAGCATCAGAATTGGATGACTAAGCCACATAGTTCTCAACCAAAGAAGCTTTCAGGACAGCTCTTTTGCAAGGTATTTCTGAGAATTTCTTGTGGAACCAGAACAAAATGTGGTCAATTTTAGTTTTTTTCTCTCCAGTAACAAAATCTGCCAAAGGGATATTAATATATAAAGTCAACTTTGAAACTTCACTAGGTAAAGACAGGGGTACTTTAACCATACACAACCTTTCCCTCAGTGAGCAGAATCTAGTCTGAGGATGTTTACAACTGTCCCAAGTTGACTGGAATTCTAAAATGTAGTCTGGCCTCCAGAAAATCTAGATCTAAACCAAGCTGTAATTAGCATACTATCACTTTATCTCAATCCAGAGTGCATCTGAAAAGGCTTTTTAGAGTGTGGATCTACTACAAAAGTTACTCTACTCTTCCAATACCTGGCTGTTTTTGTCCTCCTAAAGGAGGTCAATCAATTCTGTTAGAATCCTTAAATCGGCTTCCCACGACCCTCATTTTCTTTTCAAAGAATAACAACAGCACTGTATCTTGAACAATGAAAAGCCACAGATCATACACATACATCGACTCTTTTCCTTTTGGTAATGCACTCTAAGATTTGCTTGCTGAAGAGTCAGGCTGTTTTCCACTGGGGTGGCATTAGGCAGGATGGGTTAATATGATCATACCAGGTCCCATTCTCCCATCCCAGACTGATGCAGCTCTGCAGATTCCTCTATTATTATAGAGTGCACACCCTGTTCTGAGGTTGGATATTGGACATATCAGAATACCAAACTCCTGACAAAAAGCTTTTATAACCTGAAACAATACAAAAGAATTAAGGTATTTTCTGGGCCATCATACATATCTGCCTACCTGCTGCTAAGACCATATCAGTTTCTCACAGACCAAATTACCTACAAATCTTGAGGGCTGTGAGGATACCTACTAAATTAGACCAAAAGGTAACACTCGGTTTTGTCAGCTGATAAGCTACATCTTTTAAGCTCCTTTCTCCCTTCATTTAAGGATAATAGCTTAGCAGATGAGATACATAATTAAATATCCTAGCTTCCAAATCAGATCTGGAGACTTAACAGGCCTTTGCCAGTCTAGAACGCATTGTTTTCAGTAATTTGGCAGAAGCACTCCGAGTAATCTGGCAGGGGGGAATTTCTATATGGTGATGTAAACCACCACAAAACAAATTGGGCGTCTTTCCATTTGTTTTCCATTGAGGATCTTGGTACAGATTCTGCTGTGCACACTGCTATTATAGCCTACATGCATCAAATAAATATACTATGTAAATCTCACCTCAAATTTATCCATAACAAATCACACTTGACTGTTTGGGTTTTATGCAGAAATGACTGACTTAGTGAAAGGGAGCAAAGCATCATATTTCTTTAGTCTTGACCTTAGCAAGGCTTTCAACAGAATCACAGATTTAGGAATTGCATGGGACTTCTGGAGGTCACCTGGTCCAACTCCTCTCCTTAAGCAGGGCCACCTACAGCCAGCTGCCCAGGACTGTGTTCAGACAGCTTTTGAATATCTCTAAGGATGCACCCTGAACAGCCCAAGTTCTTGTCACCCTCATGGTGGCTTTGTAAACAAGCTGGGAACATATGGATTAGAGGAATAGACTACAGTAAGGTCAGAAGCTGACTGGACTGAACAACTGGTGGTTCAAGAGACAGCAAATTATCAGCAGCGTCAAGGGTTATTCCTCAAGGGTCAATAATGGGGCTGATGCTGTTTAATATCTTCATCAGGGCCAGGGCTGCCCTTCAGAGGGCCCTGGTAAGCTGAATGAATTTCCTGACAGCAAATTCATGGAGTTTGACCAAGATAAATGCAAAATCCTACACCTGGAACAAAAGAACCCCACGTTTTGATTATCAGCTCAAGAAAATAACCCCATGCAGGTACAGATGCAGACTGGCTGGGTTGCAGCTGTGCAGCCTAAGAGCTGCAAAGTGGCTCAGGTACTTAGAGACTCTGTAGAACCTCCACACTTGCAGATACTCAGAAGTAGAGTGGAGAGGGCCCTGAGCATCATAATTAACTTTCAGGTGATCCTGGCTTTGAACAGGAGCTCAGACTAGATAGCCTCCAGACCTAAATTACTTTATGATCTGCCTGAAGCAGGTGAGGCTTCTGACATGAAGAGTGTTTAGATACTTCTCTTAAAGAACTATATAGGATCACTTTCTGAAGTGGTAATACACAGGTCCCCTATCACCCTCCACAACTCCTAAGAGCTGGATTTTCATATCCTTACAGAGCTCTGAATCTGCACACACCGACCAAAAGTCAAGCCTCTACTTCACATTCTTCATAATCCAAGTTTAGATGGCAGTATAAAATACTAGATTATTAGATAAAATTGGAGTAAAACATAGATTAACAAATAACACAGGAACAATAACCATTCATGATAATAGTAAAATAATGTTTGTTGACTTTATAGGTGTTACTTTGATCCATGGGATATTGTACTCATTGTCAAGAATTTTCATATCAGGACTATCAACTTACTACATCACATTGATCTCAGTTTTATAGTACTTAAGTTAATTTCTGTTTCTCATAATCAGGAAGTACATTTTGCTATCATGGTTTAGCTAACTGGCAGGAGGACAACACTAGTAAACTCATACAAGCATGTGCACGCACAGTCTTGCTTGCGTCAGCTTAACTGAGAATAGAGGAACAGAATTTCAACCCATGGACCAAAATTGAAACTTAATTTTCACCAAAATTCTATAACCACTGTTGTCATAAAACTTAATTTTAGTGTGAGCAAAAAAAAAACAAACAAATTGGACCCTAATTCAGTATTGTCCCCTGCCATATTCCAGGTGACTCTGAAGGCTCATTTCTCAACAAAGGTAGAAATCTTTTAACATTTAGAAAAAACTGAAAGAATAGAGGAGCACTAAACATTTTTCACTGCCATTCTGCTTTACGTGGCACTGAAAATAATAATGAGGAGAGCCCACACAATTCTCTTCTCAGAGTCTGGCAAAGAAGAAGGCAATATATCAAAATCTGAATGATGTTTCAGTGCATTGCTCAATCACAACCAAGAGATGATGATTTTCCAGTTTTCACTCTGGTGTAACTCAGACAAGTTGAACACCTCATCAGCTTTCAGGTATCTAGATACGTAAAAGCCAAAGTTCCAATCTCTCAGGTTGGATGAAAGGTTTTTGCCTACCCACACAAAGATAAGCCAGCTGAGTTTCTGGCAGAAAAGTCATAATCTAGTCCTATCATCAGAATGTTAGCCAAGTTCTCTAAAGGTATGAAAATGAGGATGTGGATAATTGCTAGTTTGCACTGGAGGGAACTGTACTTACAGGAACTAACCTCTTGCATGGATGAATAACATAATCCAATCTAATTCTGCCTTTGATGAAACCAAAGCCAACGCAATTTAAATAACTTGAAGATTCCTTGTCTGCTTTGAGATACATGGTAAAGCAAGTGAGAAGGCATGAAAATGTCTTCATGATCATCTATCAAGAAGAATAGAGATTTTTCTTTTTTTAATCAAGAGCATGGATTTGATAATAGATGCTACAAATGTCTCCTTCCAGTGGTACGAAATGGGATTAGAGGAACAGATGATGTTTCTAAAGAATGGATTTTCTATCTAGTTCTATAGCTCTTCTCAGAGTGATTTCGTTTCTTGAACTGAAATCTAATAAAGCAGTTTGGATATTTTTTGTTTGTTTGTTTTCTTAGAATTAAACAGATGTACATCAAAGTTCATATGCAAATAAACACTAATCTTTCAAATCCCTTTTGAAAAATTAGCCACTTCTCCCCAAATTTACGGTAAGAAAGTACCAATCATGGGGAGATAGATTAAAATATCAATATAAGGTCAGAAAGGCGATTACTGATTTCAGTACATTTTCCTGTAACATTTGAGACTGAAATCCTAGTCTTCCTCTACAGCACAGGACCTTGTATCAGAAGGTATTTTTAACACAACCACAAGTTAGAAAACACAGGGCTTTTACTATAGTCCCACCCAGAATGGGCACTTGGCAAAGGGGTACCGTAAATTCTACACTTCATAAAGACAGCCCTCTTTCTGAAATTGCCACTCAGGACGTTTCCAATTCTCAGAAACATAAGCGCTGGGAGAACTTTTACCCTGATGACACGTTTGATGCTTCAGCCAGAGTATGTTATTCACGCTTAAGCAAGAGGAAGACGAAACTTCACAGAGGTTTGTTAGAGCAGCCCCGCCGCCAGCAAGCGCCCACGAAACGCCACTTTCACCCACAGCTGCCCCGATTTAATTAGAACAAAAAGCCTTCTCTCCCCTCGTCCCACAGCCCTTACCTTCCACCGAGCGCCCGATGCTGTGCAAGTGGGTGAGGGAGGGGTAGGCGGCATGCACCCCCCTCAGGTACTCCTCCAGCTCCTCGGTGTGGTGGTATTTAAACTCCAGCGCGGCCGCCGCAGAAGCCAGGCAGAGGATGAGGATGCCCACCACGTCCTAGGAAGAAACAGATAAAGCTCCCTCCGCGGGCTGGTCGCCGTGCGGCGGCGGCAGCAGCGCCGGGGCAGCGGCCAGCCCGCGGAGAGCCCACCCTCCTTCCCTCTCTCCTTGTCGCCCCCGCCCTGCCCTGCCCTGCCCTGCCCTGCCCTGCCGGAGCAGGTGCTGCCCCCCCTGCCGCTGCCGCTGCCCCTGCCCCTGCCCCTGCCCTACCGCGGCCGCCGCCCGCATGCTGCCGCCGCCGCTCCGCCACTGCCGCCCCGCGCCGGGCGGGGACCGCCATCCCCCGCCGGCCTCGCCCTGCCCCTGACTGACGCGGGCTCCATCCACTCAGCTCCCCCGGCCCGCCCAGGGGTCGGGGCCCCGGGACAGACATGGACAGACATCCCTCCCCTTGTCGCCTGTCCCCTCCCTCCTTCCCGCCTCGGCGGAGGTTCCCACCTGCGCGGGGCACGGCTGCCATGCGGCGCAGCCCTCGGCGCTGCCCTCTTTTCATCAGTGCCTGCTGGTTTTTCCTCGTTTTTCTTACTGGAGGGAGTAAGCGGTGTCTGTAGGGATTAAAAAACCCCAAACAACGAACCGGGGAGGGGTGCGAACGTTCACATTTTGACTTCTGGTGTTGTTTTGATTCACAAGAGAGGTTGTTGAATAAAAACCAAGCTCCTCCTCAGCACCTGTGTGGTCGTGGCGTGTGATTAGGACGGCAGCACCTGGGGGGCCCAGAGACAAAGCCTGTTGCATGAACCGTGAGAGAATTTATCTGCAAATCCAACAAAATCTCTACCTAGCGCTATTTTTGCTTAGTCTTTTTTGTTTGAAGATGAGTTTTTAATAGGCTTGTGTTGGCTTACTAAAAGGACTGGATTCTGTCTACAGAATTAAGTGCTTTTCTTGGTTCCGCGCTAACCACATTGCCTTGGGGATGTCTTGGTCTTGGGATTCACCACAAAGGCTTTTTCATCACCTTTTGTTGTCTTGATGATTGAAAAGAACTAAGAGAAAGTTAAGCTGGCTTCCAGCAACAAAAATTAGGATAGTGTCTGCATTTATTTTAAAATATGAATGTGGATATAGCTGAGTATTAGAAAACAGCTACTTTTAAATTCTGCATAATTTTACTAAGAAAAAAGTTATAACCACCACTGGGATTTTGTCTGCTTTCTTCTGAAATTTACTATGCTGGTTAATGTCAGAAAAGGATGTTAAAGGAAATGAACCTATGAGCCAATCTCAAATAACAAGTCCTGTATGCCAAATAAAAGACACTATATTTAATAAAAGTTCTTGTTAAACAAAAAGTTACTGTTGAATTTAAAAGTACCTTTTTTTTTTTTTCCCATGAAGTTTTAAGAAAAATAGTTTGAAACTATATTTTAATGCAACTATCTGTAGGATCCCAATGTACCAGAGGCATATGTATATAAAAATGCAAGATGTCTACATCCAGATTCCTCTTAGTTCATGGGAGGGACTTCTGAATCATATATGACATACAACAAGGGATGTATGCAAATTATGAGGCTACTTGATTAAAAGAGATGTGTAATATTATATTTCTGTGAACTGGGTTCCTTCCAGTATGGTATTCTGAGGGAGGGGACAGACCCAGAGCCTTTCTCCCATACACTGACTCCTCCTATTTTAACTCTTACAACTTGACAAGATCCTCTCTTATTCACAAAACAAAATTCTTATGAGACTTAGATATGGATGTCTTTTACATTCTGTAAAAAAAAATTTAAAAGTTGATAGTTGATTTCGGTTATAGTTACCTCCTATGTGAAATGGGAGATAAACTGTGGGTTTACACTGCAAAGTGTCTCCAGAGAAGCAGGAGGAAGAAGTCAAGTATGTGAACTTCATATTTGAATTTATTTGGCTGCCATATACATATTTATAGGCTCCTTGAATGATGATCTGGACACACTACTTGAGTAAGCAGGGAAGAAATACACTCAGGTGGTAATCCCACATAAATATACTTGGAAACCTTCCCAAGATAATCGCATGAAATCAGAGAACTCTGACTTCAAGACAGAGTAGGGTGTTGGCAACACAGTAAAAATCACAAGGTGTGTAAAAACTTAACCTCAGTGAAATAACCAAAGTCACCTTTGATGCTGGATAATCACGCAGCGTTATCTCATTTGGAAATGACACCACCCTCTAATGTAGCCAGCACAGTCATGGTTAAATGAGAGTATTACTGCATATAGGAGTGTTCAAAATGATAGATTGTTTCTTTGCCAGGTGCTTGCAAGTTAAGACAAGCCAGCATGTTTGGCAATATTTGAGTTACATGTGACAGAACCAAAAACCTTTTTTTCCCCCCCAGCCTGCACAAAATTCAAAGATAAACTTGAATCGCTTTTCACAAGGTCAGTTTAAGCCAGCCTGGGCTAGTAATATTCTGGTAAACACAGTTGTGGGTAGAAGTCAGTACCAAAGATCAAATCCTGCATGGAACTAAACCAGCAGTAAATCCCCCGTTAGCATCAGTAGCTCAAAATCGGGGACCACGTATCCGAAAATGATGGCAGTTGTTCTCAGCAGTGGGCAGTGACCCTCGTGGTGAGGAAATGACACACACAGAGAAGCCAACTCCTCGTGCTTTAAGAAGCATTATTCTCCTCTCAGCGTCATTCCGGATCGTCCATTCAGAAGTATCCAACTGGTAATTATTTAGGTTAGCACTTGAGCATGGGATTTATGGAGAAAAGCCCGCAAGTCGTTAATGTGAGCTTCGCATCCGCGGTGTCAGCAGGGAGCGGGCTGGGGCTCACCGGCGCGGCGCTGAGAGCCGCTGCGTTGCCCTCTAGTGACAGGCACAGAAATTCCTGCCACAAGCAACAGGTACGAGCAGCTCCTCTCGCAAAGAGTCAGGCATCACGCCAAGACTGGCGCTTCACAGGCGCAGTTGAGATAGGTAACGGCAGCAAAAGGATCTTCTGGAAAATTTTGCGGCTTTGGAGAGCCATTCACAGAGGAGGCCTTGGAATTTGAAATCTTAATCAGTTTTGTTATCTTTCATGCAGGATTCCTGCACTTTCCAAAGAAAAAAGAGGTGCATTACATTATAACTGAAGTGTCAAAATATTTTTGACTAGAAATTAAAAAAGAGGTCACTAACAAAGATTAAGAACCACCACAGCTATTGAAACTCTCATCTGAAATCATGTCCTAGGAATACAGACTACAGCTACATGTTCTTTACATTGATGTAACATTAAGGACCTGACAATCAGATTTCTCTGCGGGAAAATCGCGAGATAAAGGCTTTCTCAAGTGAGATGGACCAGACAAGTGAGTTCGATACAAGTGATGACACAGACACATGAACTTGGACAGCATAGTACTGGATTAGTATAACTTCAGATACAAATTACCTGAATAAACATCAATGAAGCAATTCTGGTGTATAATATCTGCACTGGCTGATATTAGTATGACAAAAGATAGATTCCCTGTAAGAAAGAGCACTAAAGTATCAGAAATCTTTCAAACATTCACCAACTGATTAGTTGTCTCTACCGTGCTGACAGTTCTCAGCATATTTGGTTCATAAATCTCCTCCCCCTCCATCCCAGCATACTAATTATCCTTGGAGAAGAAAGGGATGCCCTGCTGTGTCTTGTAATCTTCAATTGGAAAATGATCCCAAGGGGAACTATTAGCAGCTGGTACTGTTTAGGGCTGTCCAGACAAGCACTGATTCAGCTGGAGAATCTGGAACCACAACCAGCTGCCTGACAGTCCTCTCACACATCCCATCTTGCCAACAGCACGATCTGCATACAGCAGAGATTTTCAGCTACTGTATGACAACATTTTGTCGTGTGCTATGGTAGAACAGGTCTGTTCTGCTCCACACGGGGTTGAAAAATGGAAACATGATCTCAATCATGACAAAGGTCTTGAGTGTTGTGTTTTGGGTATTGTAATACAATTGTAGCATTTTTCAGCTTTATCTCCCATCTCCCTCCTCTTAAATTGGCTTATACTTGCCCTTTCAACAGTCCACACAGAATTAGATGTAATTTGAAAATAAATTATCCTTGGAATGGCAAAACCTAATTTTGCACCTTGGGCAAAATTAATTTTGTACCGAGGGCATTACGTGTCCCTCGGTAGGCAATAGCATGATACTAAGAATAGGGAAAGACAGAAAGGTTGAGGCACAGATGCATCTCAGGGAAGTAAAGAAAAAGAAGGAAGGTGAGGAATGTCCATGGAGGTGAGAGTGGCCTGGAAGGTGGAAGCATTATACATACTGTGGTTGAGAAAAAGTAATTGAGAAGATTTGGCAGGTGAATTCATATGGAAAAGGATTGAGAGTATTCTTTCTGCTCACTGACATCTTGCTAATCTGACCTCAGGGTAACAAAATTTGACGGATTTAAGATGATGACATAGCATCTTGTCAGGTCTACTAATTTGTATATGAAATGTATTGCAGTTAATACTATGGAATTTACAGAGATTCTTTATAGCTGATTTCTTGTTGATATTAAGCAATACTTTTGAGCAATCTGAAAATTATCCCAAGAATTGGACTCATTTCAGCTTTAGCTCTTTGGGAAATTTGTCGAGCTTTGAAATAGTGTTTTGCCATTTTTGCTAATTACCTTCAAATCAAAATATGTTTTAATTGCCATTGTCATGAACAATGCAACACTCTTACTCATAATGATGGCAAATCTGTCTCCTAAAAACAAAATTCCTCCAGGCCATTTAGCATATCTGTTTCAAGAAAACAATGGTGCCATTTCTTGAACAGGAAATTAGGATACTTTTTAGAAAATTTCATTGTGTAATAAACCAATCCTTTATTTCTCTGCACTGATTTATGCATAATGGGCCTCTACACAGATAACCGACTGAACAGTGTACACTGAAATCTCCCATCAGTGAAAAGTACATATGTTATGCACAAAAGTACATATGTTTTGTACAGATGTTTTGCACTAACCTTTTTCTTTTGGGAAAGAAATGAAAAGGGAGCTTTCCAGATATACAATAGCTATCGATTTGCTGATTGGCAGTTTAAAAATTAATGTTTAGTGGTGCAATAAACAAAGATGTCACTTGTTTGATTGCAGTGAAAGCAGATGTCAAGACTTCTTGGGTTAATCTGTAGTGGCTGTGCACTGGTTAGACTGTTATTTATTAAGCGATATGGCTCTATGTAGGCTCCATTTCTCTGAAGATATGGGTATGGTTTTGTAACCTGCTTAAAGTAACCTAAAACTGAGCTGTCTCTGACAGAGGCCACCCTGCTGACGCCCTTTTGACAGTGTGAGCACTCGAGCAGCTCTGTGGTCAGTAGGATTGGGGAACTGGTGCATCTGGAAGCTAACCCAAACACACACATACACCATCGAAAGAATCCCTGTTTTCACCTGGCTCAGCTGCCCAATCCATACAGGCACTGGCCTTTGCTGTGGGAGCAGAAGAGCCAGATGGCTCCTGGACAGTGAACTGCTGGCTAAGGGGAGGTACATATGGGATGCCACAGGCCAAAAGAGGGTCTCTTTGGAAGAATAAGCTGAACTCATAAGAGAGAGACTGTTGTGCTCTGCCTCTCTTCTGGCAATGGCTTGTTCCCTAGAGATACATGAAGTGCTATTACTCTCCTCCCCCACTAATGACATGGGAATATTAATGCTGAATTTAGCTATAAATTAATTAGTGCTTGTCAAACAGTCTTGTAATGCAAATTAAACTGAAATTTGAGCAAGAGAACCCTCTAACAGATATGGAAACCTCTGCTACCCTTAGTCTGATATCGTTGCCTGCTTGGTATAGAAAATGATGATAATATATAAACAGTTCCTCCAGCCACATGAGCCTTCCAAGACAACTGTCATGACAGAAATCTTATTAATGTTATCTTGATACAGACAGTATTTACAGACACAACAGCCTGCATAAAAGAGCACTGGAAATAATAACTTTTATTCACAAATGCTTATAAGTGAAACAAAAGCTGCTCCCATGGTGGCTATGGAAGCTAGCTAAAGAGCAGCCCTTATCAAGACACAACCTGTACAGCAAGGATCTTTCAATATTCAGTATTAGAAGGTAGTTTATTTGAGGTCACAAATATCTTAATCAGAAAATCCAAAATCAAGACAAAGAAAGTTGTTTTGCTGACAGCAGAGAATTTTTTCCCCGCTAGTTCATCTTTTACAGAATTATTAGAAAACTATAAAAGTAGGCAAGGTTTGATATGAAGCAAGAAAGATCAGGTAAGCCTTAATTTTGTCTTGGTTCACTGAATTTGTATATGATTAAACTTCCAATGTTATTTATTCACAAATATTTTTGAGTGCTTTCTTGCTTTAGAATGTTTGTACTTAAACTAGATAATGAAAAAATAAATGCTTATTTATGACAACTCTTTCCTAAAAGTAACCCCTTAGCAACCTTTCCTGCCAAATCCACACACAGAGAAGGATAAGGGATGCTTTAGCATTCTTGGCACATCTTTGGTATGGATGTTTCAAAACAACATACATGACAGCAGGCTTGAGCAGAGTCATCAGGCATCGAACTGACATCTGAGCAAGCCCCAGGCTGGAACAATTTCCTGCACCAGATACAGAAGGAAACAAATCTTCAGTGGGGTTGAATATATTCATTTTTATTTTGCTAGTATATGGCTGCGTAAATATAATACAAGATTCTCCACTGGGAATGAGGATTTCAAGTTTTTGAGAAAGCATAGCCTCATCTCATTTGCATTAGTAATCCTTGTTGGCAGTCTCACACACAGGAAGCCTGAAAATACACAAGAAAAACATTAATTCCCCAGAGACCCTGTGGTAAGGAGATCTCTAAACTAAGATAACTTGAAAGATATCCTCATTTCAAGGCATGTATTCAAATCCCCATAACAAATAGCAAGGCTGAACTGCATGAACTGCATAGATTGCAAAACCTTTTTGATAATTGATTGTTTTTAATATAATTTTAATTATTTTTCATCCTACAGGGTTTTTAATGAATATCTATGGAGTCTTGATCTGCTCTTGTCATAGACAGAGTAGCTTTTCTGAGCCTCTCCTTTACATGACTGTTCCCATGCAAGCCTAACTTCATGGGAGTCTGTCTTTTATATGATTGAACTGTTGAGAGAAGTATTTGATATTTAAAACTGTCTTGTTACAGGCAGATACTTCAAATTCCCTTGTATACTACAAATATTTCCATAGATTGCCATGGATATAGATATTTGATCATTAAAAAATTTACATTTCCCATATTTGCTTTCTTTGAACATTAATTATTTCACCTTGTCCTAATATTCATAGATCTGTTGTGCTCCAGGACTTGGCATTGTTGCAAAGTAACTATCACAATTACAAATGTATTACAATATAAGCCTAATGTGATTGCTGGTTTACAGAGTCATGGAACAGATCTTAGATTCATGGTGGCAGACAGATGTTTTATAGGACTGGAATGTTAGCCAGCTCTCATGTGAACTGAAGAGCGTTTGTGTTTTAACTGTAATTTTAAAGACAGGACTAAATGTAAAGGAGAATCTGAGTCGACAGAACTTGCATCTTCTCCTGATCCTATGATGAAGTTATATTAACTTAAATTCAGTTTTTAAATTTTTCTTGGTTCCCTTAGATTCATAATTTTTGAGACTGGACCTTTAAATTTGGCCTTGTAGCCTAAATGTAACCAAAATGTGTGATCACTTTATCCATCTTGTGTCTTTGTCTTTAACCAAAGAATTATTTCTTTTCACTGCACGTGAAAACACAAAATATATTATCTCTTGCGTAAATTTATATCTAGGACATGATTCCTTATAAAAGGACCAAAATTTATTTCTTCCTCTCCAGCCAGTGCGGTCCTAATTACTCCTGGTAATTCTGGTACTTTTGTCTAGATCTAGAATTACAAAAAAGATCTTTATGTGTTGTCCAGCCTTTACCCAGCTGTAAATAGAGAATCCGAGCCAGTAAATCACACAACCATATGTTCAACAACTTTAAACTTATGCCAAGGTTGTCTTGATTTCAGCCACAGTTAAGACGATGTGTATTGTCTTGTAGGAGATGGAATAGGCCTGGGAGCTTTCATAGTTGGAGCATCTACTGTTCTGGAAATGTCTGCCTTCTGTAGAGATTACATAGCTTTATATTAAAACAGAGATGATCCATGGACGTAGGCATCTCTAATTTCTGTTGTGTTTTCTTTTAATGATTTGGGCTCACAATTTTGATCGTCGTTATTTTCTCCCATCCTCTTTTGAAACAAAATTTTAGTGAGTTGCTAGGCCAATAGCGATTTATGAACTTTTGCTGTCTCATAGGAACATTTTATCTGATTAAAATATAATGCCATAGTTTACTCTTATTTTAAGATTTTTTTCCTTTCTCTGTTTATGTTCTATTCAGAACTGATTAACATGGAAAAAAAATCTTGGTCCAGTCTCTTTTGAGAATTAAAGAACTGGGAATAATTTTTATTTTGCTCCATTCAAGATTCTAGACTCTCTGGACTCACTTTTGCATTGTCCTATGTTGTCATTTATGTATATAGAGTAATTGAAGAGTGTGCAAAAGTAATAAATCAGCATTTTTCATACATTTGGCAGTGATCTATTGATTGGGCTGCAGACAATATGTCTACTATCATTTGGCATTCTGCTAAGACCATGGCCAAGTAGTAGCTGGTACAGTACTGTGGTTTGGATTTAGTATGAGAATATTGTTGATTCCGCAATGATGTTCTAGCTGTTTCTGAGCAGTGCCTACTTTAAGTCAAGGACTTTTCAGCCATCCATGCTCTGCCAGTGAGGAGGTGCCAAGAAGCCAGAGGGAGCATGGCCAGGACAGCTGACCTGAACTGGTCAAAGGGATATTCCATACCACAGAATGTCCTGTTCAGTATATAAGATGGGGGGAATTTGGACAAGCAGGGCTGATCACTGCTGGGGGACTGGCTGGGCACTGGTCAGTGGATGGTGAGAAATTGCATTGTGCATCAATTATCTTTCTTGGGATTTATTCCTCTCCCACTTCTTATCTTCCTTTTCACCATCATTATAATCATCATCATCATCATCATCATCTTTTACTTCATTGCAATTACTAAACTGTTCCCTCAATGCACAAGTCTTACCTTTTTACCTATTCTCCTCTTCCCACTGTAAGGGACATAATCCATGGAGGAGACACCTCCTTTCTCCTCCAGGCTAGTTACTACAGCTCTTGCAAATTTCAAATATCCTTGGGATGTTCAAACCAGCACAGTTTTATTCCTATGTCCTTTGACTGTGCTCCAGGTCTTGTTGAGTAACTACTTAAGAAAACCACCCAGAGATCTGCACTGAGACTGGACACCTCTGAGTGGACGGGGGTGTGGGACAGTGTGGGCAAGTGCCTAGGACAGTGGGTACCTCCAGCATTTTGGAACTTCCCCCTGAACAAGTGCAGGATCCAGAAAAACTAGGAAAATACTTGGAAAAAGGATGTCCTCAACCCAGCAATTCCAGAGAGACACAAATCACTGCAACATGCTGGGTGCTGGCCTACTGAGCCCAGTTCAACACTATTCAGGATCCTCAAAGGAAAAGAATCTCCCTGGATTTGGTGACAAAGTGACAGGCACTGCAGCTGCTCCAACCCTGGCCCCAGGCCCTGCAGCTGACCCAGAGCACCAAGCCCTGCCAGTATCAGTCACCCCTTCTCACCAGAAGAAATGGACACAAGAGAGTTTGTTTAGCAAAGGACAACAAAGCAGAACCATCACAAGAGCAAGAAGAAGAGCCAGAACAAGAGGGAACCACTCAATCCCTATCCCAGAGAGAGCTGTGGGATATGCAAAAAGATTTCAGCCATCACCCAGGTGAGCAGGTGATCTGCTCAGCAGATCACCTGACTGCTTGGATGCTGGGGAACAGGGCTAGGAGCCTGGAATTAGAGGCTAGGGAAACCAAGCAGCTGGGATCACCTTCGAAGGAAGGGGGCATTGACAAAGTGATTGGCAAAGGGCCTCAGCCTTTGGGAGGTGACTCCTGTAGAGTGTGAAGGAAAATCCAGGGAAAAGCTGCATGGACAGTTTTCAATAATACTCTTTTAATGAAGGGACTTCTAATCTAATTTTCCACATGAAAAAAATCCAAAACAAGGAACGGGTGTTCTGTCCTGTGAAGTGTCACCCTCTAATGACATGGTTCATGACTAATGACCTAAGCTCCTTGTTGTTACTTACTCCTTATTTGCAAAGAAAACAGTTGGTCAAATTCAAGTTTCCATATATGAAAGCAAGAGCTCTCAAGTTCCTGAGACATATATACACTTATGTAAGGCCTGAAGTGAATTGAAGCAGATTAAGAATAAGTTACAAAAAGAAGGAGATACTTGGAGTAGAAAACATTTATATTAAATACTAGAATATAAAGAAAAGCTGGATGTATGTAGAGAAAGTACATTATCAGGACAGTAAAAAAATTATTATTATTAATGAAGGAAAAATATTAGAATATTAAAACCCAAGGCAAATATACTTAATTTTTTTGTAAGTCATGGAATTCAGACCCTGAGACTGAATGCATTCTTGGAACTGGCTATCTTGACTCATCCTTTTCTCTGTAAGAAGGACAAACTCAATAAATCCTACTTTAAAAAGACTAAAAAAATGGAACCTTAGATTCATCTCTATTTAAAACACTCAGGCTGCGCATGATGTAATTTGACAGATTTTACAAATAGTAAAGGCAGAACAAAAGAGCCTTTCATTAAAATTTCCTATAACAAACTCTCCTATCACAGAATGATACTGTCACTTCATTACACTTAGAAAAGATTTTAAATTGAATCATCAAATAAACTGCTTATCCTGCTAGTGTAAGGTTGCTCCAGGGCACAGAACAGAGTTGGAAGCAGCCTTGTTTCACCTTTTGTAGATTTAAGCAAAGATCAAATTGCTCTGTTTGCTTAAAATGCATGTTTTATGAACATTTCAAAATAATCTGCCCAATGCTTCAGGAAAATGAGACACTAAATTTTAATACATAAGAAGCATATAGTGACTCTGTGGTTGCATCCTGCAAACAAACACAGAAAAAGAGAGTATGTTTACTACAGCCCTGCATGGAGTGCTGAAAATGCTGCTTTTTGTCTAAACTGCTGTGTAGTCAATTTGGTCTTTTCTTACAAGCACTCTGAACTTTATTCTATAATAATAAATGCTGTAGCTCTGCTGATTTTACTGTAGTTCCACAAATGGTAAGGTAAAGCAAAGAAAGAAAAATGCAGACAGGGGATTTAAAATGTGTGAACATATTATTCAGGAGGATTTATTAGTTTTAAAATATTGTTACAATTGCCAAAAATGTTGTTACAATTGAGAAGACTATTTGCTCAGTAGTACAGGATAAGGTCCTGACACAAAAGGTTAAGGTGGCCCTTCAAATCTGTGAAACAGATTGTTAAATCCACTCTTATGTCATGCTAAGACTGCTGAAGATAACTTGGGAACACCAGGCTCTTGCAAACTACGGTGCAAATGATTCTGAATAATGAACACATTGAGTGAAGAGTCACACAACAGCTGTCCCTCATCAAAAAATAATCATCTCTATCTGTGGTGGCCTGTGGGCTGTCTCAAGCTGATCCTAGGTACTGCACATCTTTGTAATGATGAGGACTCTCTAGACAGCCTTTTGAACAAATTTCCTGAGAAAACGGATGCAACAGGCTCTCTTACCCTTCACTAGCAGCCTTTTCAAAATCACCCTGTGCAGGGGTATTTATCTATGTTCTGATAGATTTAATATTGCCTGTAAGCCACTAACACAGCACTATTCCCTTCTGGTACGAGCTGTTACTGTGTTAGTCCTCTGTGCTCACAGAAATAAGCCACAGTAGGGCTTTTGTCCTGTCTTTCTGGGATGCACATCACTCCAAGCCGATCTTGTCCTTTCACTGATGCTATCTGGACTGCTCTGAGGTCTGGGACACTGCAGTTTTGTTTCTATTTCTCTGACTATATGCTTTGTGATACTGTTTCCCACCATCACTGCCTTTCCATTCTGGTACACATGAATTTGGCCTTAGAATCTTTTTTTTTAATTTGAAGGAAAAATTCTACAAAATCTGTCCTATTGCATCACAAATTTGCTGCTCTGAAAAGCCAGGAGGATCAGAGAAGTCTGTGACTCCAAGAGAAACCACTGCAAGGACAGCCCATGACACCTGGTTCACCATCCCCCATCTGACAGCAAGCAGTATTTCTAACATTACATACACAGTATTAGTAAGGGCAACCAGAGCTTCCCCTTCTGGTAATCTGCAAACTGTGGACTTTGTCTCTCACAAGAACAGAAAAGATATGGCAAACATAATTTCAGCTAAAAGCCTCTGATCGGGACTGAGCAAAGGAGTTATCTGCTGTTTCCTACGTGGTCCTGTCTTGCAATGAAGTTTACTGACCTGTGGATGGCCCGTAATGCAGAGCTAAGGTGTACCAAAATCAACTACTCATCTTGCCAAGCATTTCATTTTTATCATCAAAACCACTTACACAGTTAACAAAGTCATTATTACAATTAAAATAAAAGAAAAAGCTCCATTTGAAAATGCCCACAGCTGTGGGAAGCCACCAGTAGGAGAGATTCTAGGGATTCCCACCATGGCTGCAATATGACTAATCTGTAATTTCTGGAAAGCTACCTAGCTGATGAATCCAGTAAAGGTAGGATGTTTTAGCATGTACCTCAGTTGTTTAGCAGGTACCTAAAGGCATTAGTTTAAAGTTAACAAACAACTGCCTTTACGTGATGGAGTTTGATGGTCATTCCTATGCCTATCATAACTGTAATCATGATGCTGCATGGAGATTATACTACAAATATAGACATTTTTGTCACTTTTTGCATTGTAAAGATTGACATACATTCTCCATCTGTTTCTAAACGACCTATAAAGCCACATATGATTAAGTTAAAATACAAGCAATCATCTGACAGCTGTATGGGACTTGACAGATATTCTACACTGATTTGCAATTTAAGACAGCAATATCTGGATAGTAAAACCATCCAGAAAGCTTTCTCTTGCTTTAATTTATATTGACAGATAAACAACAAGGTTAAAACAGTACATATTTTGGGTTACCACACTCTGAGTGAGCAGGTCAGTTCTCAGTTGTATGATCCTAAAGGCAACATACTTTTTATTTAATATTGTTGTACATTTCTAACAACCATTAGGCTCTTTTAGCCAAACAAAAAAAAAAAAAGAAAAAAAAAAAAGAGAGGAAAAAAAAAAGAAAAAAAGAGAAACAAAACAAGAAACTGAACCAAATCAACCAACCAAAACCCAAAAAAACCCTCTAAAACACACAGCCTCTGGCTTTGATAAGGTATTTCCTTTCTATCAGTTTCCTCCCATAAGCATTTTAAAATATCCCAAATATTGCCCTGTACAAAATGACTTTCTTTTCTAACCCCAATGCTACAAAACAACACATGATGCTACACCAAGTTCTTTTTACCATAATAAGCCTTTCTATAATTTACTGATTCACCTTTTCTTTTTCATAGTGCTATCCCCACAGTTCTCTCAGCTCTTAACCACTTCAGTATCAACAGCGCTTATTTGGGTTCTCATTTGAAATGCCTCTCTTTCTTTCCACTGGCTATTGTGCAGCTGATGTACACACTTCTCTCAGATCTCATTTATGCATGTATTCACATATTTAATTGAAAACATATAAAAATTTTCATAACACTACTGTCATGAAGCCTGAACATTTTTTTTTTTTGGTGATAGCTCTCAGATTTGATTACTTTGAACCCCTCATTTTAATTGCCTTAAAGTTGCTAACAACTTTTTTGCTCTCTTTTTCTTCCAAAATTTTGGAAGCCATGTTACTGGTTCCATGAATGCAAAAATAAATCAGCAAATGAAAAGATTAAAAAAAAAAAAAAGCCCCCAATAAAAGTAAATGGTTCTCTTTCTTTCATCTACCTTTTTTTTTTTCCTATTTTTTTTTTTTTGAGATCAGGATATATGTCTTGTTTCCAGATTTCTTCATCATGCTGCTGGATAAGTCAATATCTGGCAGCTAATAATTAAAAAGATCCTAATATGCAGCAGCTTCCAAGAACTTCTTGTTCACTTTTCACCCTAAAATTCCACTAGAATGGTGAACACTTAACAGTGATTAAATTTTTACTGTGAATGCCTCAGGCAGACTCTTTGTATAAATTCTAGATAATTCCTTTCTCTGGAGGTTTTCTTTCACATGCTCATATTTCTCCAGGCTGGTATAGCTTTCCATATACCTGTTGGTAGTTTCTCATGTGGTTTTGCTTTTGTGCCTTTTATTCCAAGAATAGGGAGTAGAAAATTTATTTTCTTGTCCTGAAAGTTCTTTATGTTTAATGGAAGACAGCAGCCTGTCAGCTCAGGGACAACCCTGATCAATGCTGAAAGAAAGTAGTTCTTTCATATGAACTACTTGTACTGATCACTAGCTGATTGCTACCTAGCTGTTACCTGGGAACTCAAAGTTTCTAGTTTATTCCAGCAGCAGCAAGGACATAAATGGGAAACAGATTTCTAAAACTCACAGTCTCCATAAATTATGAAAGATACATTTTTAATATATAATTGGAATGCTGAAGATCTTTTTATGTGTGTATATATATATATATAATGACATGTGCTTTAATTTGACAAAAACTCCCAAACCCTTATGTTTTGACTTTTGAAGTTAATTCTATCCCCATCTAATTAAGATATTTTATTATTCATTGTCTCCCTTTCAAACTTTCAAATACACATGCGGCATTTGTTACAATGCCTGGTATTTACTGGCTTGGTAAAGAACAGGGACTCACCTAGTTCAGAGCTAATGGCTTTATCTTCTCTCTGGACAGCATCTGGCAATTGTCTTCCAAGAACTCTTTCTCTTCTTTTTGTCACGACACACACGTGTTTTGAAGAACATACAATATCATTTTAGTTGATATATCTCCAGTTTGAAAAGTTCTGACAGCAGGCATAACTGTGAAACTGTTCCCTGGAAAGAAACATCGCAGCATGAAATTGTTCCCTGGAGATAAATTATAACTGATAAATTAATTAAGATTTCCCATCTTACTAGTATGATGAACAGAATTCAGGAAAAAATAAAAAAGGGATTTGCAATCAGGTTTAAAAACCAAGAACAAAGTCAGGGCCTGTTGTTGTTTAGTGAACCGTTCCAGGTCTGGATTACAGCAGTTCTACATGTTGATGTTGGAGTCATGAGAATGTTGCCCATGCAACATTATCCATCCAGTCGTGACTATAGGTTATTTATCCTTTTTAAATGAGATACAGATGAAATGCATTCTTAGAGAAACCAACTTGATGAAGAAGACATAAATAATTTAAATGCTCTAATGTGATGATTCTTCTGGTTTTATTTGGAAATATGCCATGAACTGTGCTTCTGTGATCACACATCTCTTTGGTCTCCAGAACTCTTCATTCCAAAGTCACGGAAGTAAATCTGACACACAAAGACTGTGGAGGCTGTTTCTGCTCTGCCTTACCAGCAGTACCTGGGTGGGCTTGACTTGTTTTGCTTTGTACAGGAGCTTTGCCTGGTGATCTCCCTGTAGTGTATATACATAGCTCCTCCTAACACATGGTTGTGTTATGGATACAGTCACATCTAGTTGACGGGGTTTTATCCTCTGTAATGCCTGACGTGACTCTGGTGGTTCATCAGCAAAGCTGAGGTCAAGAGAGCTTCCTCTAAATGATAATATATAGGAAATTTTATGATCATATAGTAAAACCTGCCTTTAGGCTGCTGCTACACTTGGCAGCTGAAGCGAAACAAAGCCATCTTCTGTTCAATGCACAGCTGGAGGGACTCCAGGTGGCTGTGTGGCCTTGAGAGACATATCCTGCCAGGGTCAGACATCTCTGGATACCCATTTACCTCCAGAGATTTCATCTAAATCCAGCAAACTAGAACAGCTGGTGCCTCAAGACTTAAAAATACCATCAATAAGAAGAACGAGGAGTCATCATTTCAAACAAGATGGCTGCCAACAAGAGCAGCAAGGCCCAGCTGAAAAAAATTACTGTAGTCACTTTGGAAATTAAAATCACAGTGTCCGACAATGCTGTTAGATGTTACTTCAATTAGTTCTTCTTGGCAACACTACTGGGACAGATGAATGAACCTCAAGGGGGATATTTGTGGTGGAAAATGAAGTACAAGAGATTCCTGCCCAGATCCAGAAAAGTCTTCAGACAGTTATATTCTCTGAACTAGCCAAATCCTGCAGCCACAAGGATAGAAAAACTCTTGAAGCCTGTCTTCCTGATCCTTACAAAACTGCTCAGATGCCTAGTAGGTGGTGAATTTAAACTAGGAAGAGCTCTGCACCTGGCTCCAATTGCAAATACCATATACTGGTATTTACACATCTCAAATTTGAGAGTGAAAAAATACAATTCAGTCAAAACAATTCTTTTGGGGATGCCACATTAAAAATAATAATTTCCTGCAATTTAGCAAAACACATTATGGGACTGTAATCACCCCTTTAAAAAGTAGGAAATCTGCCAGGTGGCAAGGACATAAACTTCTTAATGAAGTTTCCAGTTCAGCTCTCCTTTCAGATCAGTGAGGAGCTGCATCTCTTCCAAAAGCAGTAGCTTTTGGTTTCTAGTCTTTAATTTTCAACAGCTCACCTTCTGGAAATAGGAGACTTTTATTTTCAGTAAGACGTCATGAAAAAATGTTAAATGATATCTCCAGCAGTCAACAGAATGGAAGAGATCAGCACATGATGATTCACACCATCTGTACAATCACCCACTAACCCATTTCTATTCTTCAACTCCTTGTACCTTCCTAGCTCCCCTTTCTTCCTTCCCTTCTTTTTTCCCCACATGCTCTTCCTTCCCACAGTTTCCACCACCAAGCCCTCCCTTTGATTTAATCCCTTATTCTCTATGCTCCTTTGCTCAGTTCCTTGCACCACATGAATCCAGACTCCCATGCATGAAACTGGAGCGAAAAATTTGTAATAAAGAATCAGTCACTGGACTTAATTGTCTGTGCTTTTTGCTGCAAAAGTTTACATTTTGTCCTAGAAGTTAGATTTTTTTCCCTGATAGTTGAACCTTTGCTTTGCAGGGCAGAAGGAAAGAGACTGACTGTTTATGAAGAATGTGGAAGGAGGACTCTGATGAAGCCCCCCACTCCCCCAGCACATAACATCTCACTGAGAACACAAGGATGTTGATGAGGATATTCAGTCTGGAAAATGATAAATTAAAGAGCATAATGGCCAGACACATCCTCAGTTAGGGACCATGCCTGGAAAGTGTGGATATGTTTGCACAGCATGCTCAGCACCTGAGTGCTCAGCACCCAGTGGTGCAGGAAACATCCAAGGGTGGCAAAAATGCTGGTGAAAGGGGGAGTGCTGCCCAGGTGGGCATCCATCTCAGCTCCAGTAACTGCTCCCAGAAAGCTATTTGTGGTTTAATCAGTGCCACAAGCACTGACTAAAAAGCAAGTGGCTTTCACCAATGCTGCCTTCTTTGACATGCAAGACTCTGATATCCTTCCTCCCTAGCCAGCAGGTCCAGCCATGCTGTTGTGTTTGTCACAGAGATTGCAAGGAGCAAAGGATGGGGAAGAAGGTGGGCACACTCATACCTCTGATATGCTTTCTGTCTCCTTATAGCCCCTTCCAGTTGCCTCCAATTGGTACTGGTGCCCACCCCCCCCCACCCTCCCACACCCCCCAGTGTCCTTCTTCCCAGCTTTCTCCAGCTGTCCCACTGCTGCTGGTGGCAAGTCTCAGCCACTGTCTGGAAAACAGCAGCTGGTGAGAACTGGTCTCTCCCCAGTATCATAGAAGTTGCCTCTAGGGCAGGTTCCCTTCCCATACTGCCCCTATTATGGCTCCTGTATTGCTCATGTACAGACAAGTTGCATCCTGCCCACAAAGCCAAGCTCTGTCTGTGTATTGTCTTAGGCATCAGAAATGATTAATTCTTATATTCACAGGGACACAGACTCAACTGGAAGGTGGAGTAAGTCACAAATTAGTGGTTAGGCAGTCTCTAAAAGAGATGTGAAATAGGAGTTTGTTAATGCTCCCAGGCAAAGGAGAGAACTGCAACTCTGGGGCAACCCTGTGAAAAATCATGGTGTCACCATGATTTGAGTGGAAACAGTAGCCAAAAATGTGTCTACTGGTGCATGAGAGAGGAGGCTTTGAGAGCAGAGCACCAGACACAGCTCAGCACAGAAACTCTTGTTTCTGAATTCTGGTGAGGTACAAGCAGTTCATGTACGAGACAGAAAACAAATTGCTGAGCCCTGTCAAAATTGAAGTGTTTCTGCAAATGTCCAGAGGCTGAACCCTCAGAACCTTTGAAAAGCCAAGGTTTTAGAGGCCTCCCAGCTCCCAGGTCATATCTGAGCCCTGGTCTGAAGGGTAACAATTTTGGATGTGGGTGTTCATGGTCCACTGTGAATATCAAAGTTCTTCACATGATCTTCCAGCCTTAGGAACAGATGTGATCTTCAATAGATGATGGTTCAGATTTGAAAAATCCAGGGCAAAGTACAACACCACATTTGAACTCATCTCAATTACGATTGAAAGAATATGTTCCTGCCACAGAAATTAGGTAGAATTTGGGGCATATTTTGGCTTTGGTCCTGGGTTCTATCTTGAAACTGCTTCTGTGAAGAATAGTGGAATTGCTTAAGATTTTTGGACACCCTTTGAAGTGTATGGTATTTAGCAACACACAGTTGAGTAAATTAAGAGGAAAACTTGAATCAGAGTTGCCTAGGTCTATATTTAGGATTAATATACTTCCAAGTGAATGGGGATTTCTGATCTCTCACATATAGTCCTTACAAACACAGTGAATATAGATGTGTAAGTGAAACAACCCCACACATTTCTAGTAAAATTAATTGTTTAAAATTGGAGTGTTTGGGTGTATTGAGACTCGGTGATGAGCATTTCCAACATTAATACAATTTCAGAGTTTACAAAATTAAACAGCAATGTTGAATTTATGGAGTTCCATTTTCAGTACAGGCTGCCAAAGTTGCCACAGTTTCCAAGGTTTAAATGCAGTACACATACCTTTACAACCTCTCTAAGTGTCTACTGAAAGTCATCAGTCACCAAATAATTTCATTCAGTTCTGAAAACCCAGTCAGCAGATGAACTGATATAGGGGTGTCTTACTGCATGGAGGTTTGGTAAGGCATTGCAAGTTAAGGGATGTGGAAAGGGCAAACACTGTTTTCTAGGGAGTAATGCAGTGCACTTGGAAATTAATGAGATTTTTCTGACAACTTTCCTTTGCTCTCAGCTGCCCTTTGGAAGGCGTTTAGGAAGGACTGTGCCTCCTGAACCATTGAGACTGGCACCAACAGATCCACACATTTAAGCATGAGTTTCTTGACTCTGTTTTGCTCCCCTTTCGCAAGGACAAACTAATTTTAAGATCAAAACACAATCAAAATTTTGGTGTCAGTTGCTTTCTCTAAACAAAAGATGCTAAGCAATATAGCTGAAAACTGTGCTGAACTTTGCTCTGCTCAGAAAAAAATAAGATGCATGGATGGATGGATAGACAGATGCACTAAACATTTCACCCTGTACTTGAAAGCTAATGAAAAACACATTTTGTGGCTTTGACAAATTAACAGAGCAGAGCAATCTAGTTTTATATCTTATTTCCTGTTTTTCTAGTGCGTTTTGGCTTGGAAAGCAGAGTTGTGCACAGATGAATAATGTGTTTAGATTTAGATTTGGCCAGAAAAGGAAGTCACGGAAGACCTTTTTACTTGGATGGAAATAATGTATGTTACTCTGATGTTACTCTATGGGATTCAGTTCTATTGCTGCTTTCATAGCTGATTGCAATGTGCTAATGTCCTAGCGCCAAATCTCAAATGGCTCCGTGAAGTCAGTGGGAGTTTTGACTAAGTCAAATCTAAATGACATCTGAAAAAGGATGTTAGGATTTGCTTTGTCACAAGATCTTCACTGGCACCCTAAAACCTTTACACCCTGAAAAGAAAAGTATTTTGGAAGAGTCCTTAACACTCTGTAACTGGGATGGTTTCTGGAGCACAGACAGGCACTCAGGAAAACAGCTGTAGGACCATTTTCCAGTAACCCCACCAAATCACAGTGCAAAGGGCATTTCAAGGACAGACTAGAGTTGTAGCTCACAGTGCTGATGTCAGGCAAGCTCTCAGGGTGCACAGTGTAGCATGCAGAAGACTGTCCATGTCAGATCCATCTGTCTTCTCATGCTGGCCCTATGACTTGGGAAAGAGGGATGGTCTGTACAGCAGAATCAGGAATTCAGTGTTTCAGACAAAATCAACAGCTTTATTCTCAGCTGAGATTCCTGTTAATAAAAAGCAGAAACCTATGCCTTAGCTTTTGTGGGTTTAATTATCATCTTCCTGTTGAAGTATTGATCTGGGTGGAATGAAACTCCTGAGCCTGACTCTCATGTTTTACAGTGTCAAAATCTTGTTCATCAGTATAAAATCAAGTTCATAGTTTCATGGGATTAAACAATGTCCTCAGTTGCTATGTATATGCTTGTTAAGTACTTGCATTTTTCAAAAGGTTTCAGGCCTATGTAGCCAGAAATGTGAACTATATGGATCTAAACTAGCATACCAACAAAAAGAACTTTTACTATTTTTAATCCCCCTATTTTTAAACTACTCTAGCAAATCATCACATTCTGGGGTCTCTGGGGTTTTGAAAGGGTGCAATTCACATCACTTCCCAGCTCCAGAGGGTAAGAACTGTTCAGTGTTCTCCTCTCCTTGAAATTTCCATTATTTATAAAGATTAGCATTAGACTGCTATGACATCTTTGTAATCAGAACTTCCTTTGAAAAGAAGCTGGCTGGAGCCACAGATGTTTCTTGTATTACATATCATAAAATACTCACCTGAATGTACAGATTATAGCCTTTTTTTAGGCATTAATCTGGTTTGGGTGTTGACCAACTGGACATTTTTGAGGCACTTTGTTTAATCAGCAGTCCTCTGCCTTCTCCTCATCCTTCCACAAGTATATATACTTATACACATACAGAATGGCTCAAAGATAAAATTCAGGAGTTCTGGCATGAATATTTTGAAGTATTGACACGAAGCTTTGTATGCTTCAGACCTTCCTGAAAACAATACTGGCTCACTGGCATACACCATTGTCCCAGATTGCGAGGCAAGATGTATTCCATTTCCCATCTGCGTGACAGTTGTCTTCTGTTAAGTGAGCAGTTTTCCTTATCTCTTCCACAACCAATTCTCCCTCCGGGGAGACATCTGCTGATAATGGGCTATTGAATGTCACTGCATGACTGATAAAAATTACAGCACCCCATTGTGAGATGCTCCGCCCAGAGGGAGGAGCCAAGCATTCCTACCTGGATATAATCTGAGTTTTTGGGACACCAGGCTCAGGCTTTCCTGCTGGATTTCCAGGAGGACTGCAGCCATTCCAATTTGGACTACTACCAACACCCTGACCAAAATGGCGTCAGGTTGTATTCTGACTCTGTCAGTGGTTTTTCTTTTGTATTATTGCATGTATTTTGTTTTCTTTTTCCCTTTTCCTAATAAATTGTATTTCTGACTTGGAGTCTCTCACTGGTTTTGCTTTCAAACCAGAACAACCATGTGGTAGGTTGACCCTGGCTAGATACCAGGTGCCCACTAAAGCTGCTCCATCACTCCCCTCCCCAGTCTCATGGGTAGAGATAAGGGAGAGATTGTTCACTCATCACTGTCACAGGCAAAACAGACTTGACTTTTTGAAATTTATTAAATTTATCACAAATCAAACCAGAGTAGGATAATGAGAAACAAAAACTAAACCTTAAAACATTTTTCTGCAAATCCTCCCTTCTTCCAGGGCTCAGATTCACTCCCAGTTTTTTACCTCCTCCACACTGGTAGTGCAGGGAGATGGGGAATGGGGGCTGTGGTCAGTTCATCACAGGCTGGTTTTGCTTCTCCTTACTCCTCAGGAGGATAACTCCTCACACTATTCCCCTGCTCCAACATTGGGTCTCTCACACAGGAGACATTCCTCCATGAAATTCTCTACAGTTGGTCCTTCCCACAGGCTGCAGTTCTTTGTCAACTGCAGCAGAGTGGTTCCTCCAGGAACGAACTCCTCCAGCATGGGTCCCCCACAGGGCCACAGGTCCTGCCAGGACCCTGCTCCAGCATGGGATCTCCATAGGTTCATGGCCTCCTTTGGGCATCCACCTTCTCTGGTGTGGGGTCATTCACAGGCTGCAGGTGCATCTCTGTTCCACCATGGCCATCCATGGGCTGCAGGGGCACAGCCTTTCTCACCATGGGCTGCACCACAGGCGGCAGGGGAATCTGCTTCTGTGCCTGGAGAACCTCCTCCCCCTCCTTCTCTGACCTTGGTGTTTGCAGTGCTGTTTCTCTCATGTATTCTGACTCCTCTCTGCTCTGACTGCAATTGCTCCTGTACAGTTACTCCTTTCCCCTCCTTAAACACATTATGCCAAAGCTGCTTTCAGTGATTGGCTCAGCCTTGGCCAGCAGCGAGTCCATCCTGGAGTGGGCTGACATTGACTCTGTTGGACATGGAGGGAGCTTCTGGCAGTTCCTTAAAGAAATCACCCCTCTAGCCCCCCCCCGCTACCAAAACATTGCCTCACAAACTCCATGCACACACATTTTTCACATTGAGAGAAGTCAAACAACAGAACAGATTTTCCAGAGATGCTGGGCAGCTTCCATCTTTCGAAGTTTTCAAGACCCAATGGAAGAACCCCTGAGTAACCTTTTATGAACTCATGGCTCATGTTGCTTGGAGCAGCCCCTGGGCTGCAGACTTCCTGACATGTATTCCAGTTTCAGTTATTGGGTAATCCTGGGATTCTAGGATTATGTAGTGGATAGTTAGAGAGATATAAAATATTTTTTTTCAATGGCTTTGGGGATAAATTTAAAATAATCTACATTATAAGTCCTGGTTATGTAAATCCATCCAATATCCTTGTTTTCCTTGAAGTTACACTATTAATTTTAACTATGCCAACTAACAATGCAGAGAGTTTAAATATTTTTACAAAGTATCTTTGAAAATACACATTAAAGTTATCTTTCCTCCCCACCCACCCTGGAATGCATAGGGAAAACATTCCAGTCTCTCCAGTTATCATAATTGCAAGCTCGCAGTATATAGGACTAAGAATGCTTTTAGAGTAGAGGTGTACCTGTTCACACACAGAAGGGTAGAAGTACAGGCTATAAACCAAAGGAAAATCTGAACAGGCAAAAGAATGATGAATTGCAAGAGAGGAGAAAACACATATGGTTATATCTTCCCTCATTCAGTTCAATACTGTTAGTTGCTGTCCTGAGAGTCTCTGTTGCCAGCCATACACACAGCATACAACTCCCACTGATTCCCTTACAAAGCATTTCATGCCTCCTGTAACATGTTTGCTGTATTACTTATTGGTCTCAGGTTAATAGTCCATTCTTCTTCTATTCCTTTCCACCGACCTACAAGGACAGGATTTTTCTAGCCCCTCAGTTTACAGCTACTTAGAGTTCACACCCTTTTCATCCTCTCTCCCATGAGCTTTTGCAGTGCCCTTTCCAGAAAAAATAAACTTTCAGATTGCTCAGTGATTAGAGATTGTCCGCATTAATCATTCCCCTTGTGAGCATGAACACAACAAAAACTCATTTGGGAAACTCAAGCACTCTGCTCTAACTGGGAGAGGTATTGCCTATTTCCTGCAGAAGTGGCCTTTTTATTCCCCTGTTAGATTTAATCAACCATTTGTGTCTATCATCTCACCAAGAAGCTCTTTTGCTTCCTGAGGTTTGCATGAATTTCAAAAGCTGCTGCTGAATCACCAGAAGGATTATATTAGTTTCTAGGTTTTTTTTTAGATTCCCTATCTGCCTGTCTCATGCTTAGCTTATTCTGAGACCCAACAATTAAAATTAAAAGCTGATACCTATTTTTTATGTTGGTAAAGCACTAGCTAAAATATCAGCAAACAGAAAGGTCTGCTGTTTCTTCAGGATGTTCCTCCCTGAGGTTCCTCCCACTTTCATCCACACAGACACTAAAATGACACAATATAGGACAGAACCTGAAGAAATGTTCATTTACTTGGAGATTTGAGTCCAGTGCAGAGAACTGTGTAAGTCATAAATCTTTTTTACATAATCACCCCCCTTTTCTAGCCAAGTTTCCTTTTGTCCCAACAAATTATCTACAAGACACAGTTTGATCCAATATTTTGTTTCTAAGATAAATATTTTGATATTTTCTCTCCTTTCAGAAAAGACAGGCAGTGAGTTGTATTCAATTAAGGATAAAGAGTATGCTGAGGATGTGGGAGATGCTTTTGAAGTTGGGTAAAAAAACAGTTGAAAAATCTGATAGCTTTGGCACAGTACCAAGCATTACAAAAGCAAAAACCCCATGTGATTGCCCATTACTTTCATCTTCTAATGAAAGTGTTACAACAAAGTTTTCCCTCCTACTTCCTTAAGCTTTTCTGTTAAGTGAATGTGCTTCATTTGGCATATGGCTGTTGAATTTGTCATAGCAGGTGTAATATCAACATGCCTACAAGAAAATAGTAAGTTACTGAGAACTTAAATGTTGAATTTCCCATAAAAATTAAAGAAAAATTAACAAAAAACACCAGTAACTCCTATGTCAGTCATGGTCAATATGGTCACATATCAGGTAATATGTGAAATCAAGGAATTATTATAAAATTACTATTTATGGTAAGGGCATTAAATGCAATATAAAACATTAAGAATTTCTCCTACTTTACAAAAAAAAAATTCCTAGATTAAGAAACATCTTTGACTGTATATGAAAATGTGTTCCCTATAATAGGAAAGTGAACAATTATCATTTTGATCTGTGGGCCATGTTTCCTTGATCATATAGGTAAAAAATTTCACTAATTATCAGATTATAACTGAGTCAGAGTGTACAGCAGCTCAGTACACAAATCTAGCTCTTAGAAAATATTTTAAAAGATAAGGCTTCAATTTTTTGCCAGTTTGGCATAGGTGTTCCATTCCTTCAAAAGAAGTATAAAGGACAAATTTTTTCCAGCCTCAAATGAAGAGAAAGCTGGAGATGTAAGAGCAGGGATAGGCACTCTCTTCATTAATTTCTTTTTTTAAGAAGTACATTGTAATGCAAGTTTTGAGAGACTAGAAAAGATATGTGCAAATAATATGTTTGAAAAGTGATACAATAAATTTAAAACTCATTTTCCCACAAGCAGAATTTTTAGTCTGAGTCATCCCAGAATCTTCAAGAGTTCAAAAGCAGAGAGCTACACTACCTACCCATATAGAGTTGGTACTGAAGAATTTTTTTCAAGACTTTTCATAACCTCACAGGACTTGTGGAAGAAATAAAAAACTTAATATTAAGTTCTGGCACAGTAGAATCAAACAGAGATTCAGTACATACATGACAAGCTTGTTTGAGTTTGTAAATCTGTTATGGTCAGATGAAAGGAATAATTCTGATTATAAAATTAATACAACCACTATTATAAAAATATATTTTCAAGATTTTTTTTCCATTATATATATAAATGGCTTATAGTAAACTATAAACATTCAGTTAAAGCAGTACTCTGGATCTAAGGATTTTTATACTTTTATTAAATACTTTTAGTTTAATGATGTAACTGTATCATCTGATAAACAAGTTACAGCTGTAATATTTCAATGAAATATATTTTAAAAATTATAGCAGCTGAAGAAGAACATTCACACTGTTTGAATTAAGGCATCTATTTCAGGAGCTCTCTGTTAATGGAGTGAGTAAGGTTCCTCTGAAGGTTAACTAACCTAATCTTGCTTAGAAGGCTATTACTAGTAACTATGCAAATATTTTAAATATGAAGTATATGAGACCTGTGAAACTACAGTGGACATATTTGCCTTCAAGATTTTCATTGCAATTTTTTATTTTAAAATAGTCCCTGGTAACTGCTCTTTTTGGAATAAAATCCATGGCAGTAGTCTGCACTTACCAAGATTCACTCTTTTACTGTTTCAACTATTTATCTTATCCAGCCCTGTTGTTTACTGTGTCAAATTATGTCTCAGTTATGAACAGTTGCTCATTTGAGGTTTCCTTTGTGATTGTTTATGTGTCAAAGAAAGAAAAAATGAATCAGTCTTAAGAAAAAAAATATATTATAAATAACAGTTCTGAGGACTCTTCTTCTTCGCATGGAAGCATACTCTCCGCTTTCATTCTGGCAATCTAGTGCACCTCAGTGCAAATGAATCACAGAAGATTTAGCTTTTGGAAAGGCTTTGTGGTCTTTGCCAAATTAATAGTATTGCTAAGACAGCAATATCTTGTTCTCCCTGGCTTTCAGATTTAGCTGTTGTTGTCTTAAAATTCCTTCTGTTATACTAGAAAAAAACATGTCCTTGCATTATAGGAAGTACTATCAGCAGCATAACTGGTTTGATGAACACAGACACACAGATGCCAACAAAATATGGTAAAAAATACTAGAGTCCTTTCTGCATTTCTTTTTGGACACTAGGAAAAAACCTTATACCTCAAGATCTGTTTTTATCTTGGCTGTGTACTAGTGAAGAAACAAAGGGCCATACATAACTAAAATTATCTTGAAGAAAGTGATGACCCTGATGGAATGCAGTAGCTGCCACAGCTGTATTTCAGTATACACTGGACAATAAATTGATACATCATGGGAAGATTTACATCTCTTATTCGTTCTTGTGGAATTCTTCCTCTGCCCCTTAGAAAGATTCAGCTTGTCTTTTAAATATATTATCAAGCTAGAGAACTGATTTATTTACAGCTCTATGATTTTTCTCAATACACCAGAAAGAAAGTTCAGTAACAAGAAAGAGGTTTAGTAACAGCTACAAATGCCTTAGATTAGTCTAACAATCTTTAATTTGGATATCAAACATTAAGGCTTTTCCAAAGTATATATGGCTCAACAGCAACAATCACTTTAGACTGAGCCTTCGTTCTTTAAAACACCTGAATAACCTAAATAATAGCGTAGAGGAAAGTGCACTGTTTTCTTCAAATAGGATATGCAGAACCAAAATATGCTCAATGTATATCTGAGATAAAGATACATTCCATATATAATGCAAGTCTCCACTCTAACACAGTCCCTGTGTGAATGAGGTGATGTTATCTGGTCTCCTCTTTGATTTTCTATTTAGAAATATGAATAATTGCTATCCTACCTCCTGGGATATTATGAGCCCAATCAGTAAACAATTTTGGGGTGCTCCAATATAGATATTGAGCATATAGAGATATAGAGTCAGATATACAATTCTAGATCAGATAAGTCCTATTAATGTGTAAATATCAAGTGCTTGCAGTATCTTTCCAGGATGTTATCCTCACAATTTCCAGCCAGACATGACTGTTTCAGATAGTAGTAACAAGATAGCAAGTTTAGATCATCATGTTGTATGTTGCTGGTAACAGCTCAAAATTGTAATAGAAGTTAATAAAGAAAACAAGACGCATGTGTTTTCAGGTGAAATATTAAAAGTAACAAAAAAACTCTCTGAGTTGAGAAATGCAAGCAGATGGAAAAAACTATTATGTAAATGCATGATTCAGAGTTTTCCTAAGAAAACAATTTGACTTGAAAAATCTAAAATCGGAATTTGGCCACAACACAGATACATGCGAAAAGCCTGATCCTTACTCCTTGTTGGAGTGTTCTTTAAAATTGCTTAAAGAATGTCATTTAGAGGTTTGTAAGATCTCCAGTCCAGATGACTTACTCATTTGACTTAAGTTATAGTGCCATCTGCTGTAGTAACAGACACAGAGAGTCCAGATCTATTCTAAAATTTCCCTCTTCTGAGCTTATTTTTCATTCATATTCCACTGTAACTGTAATCAAATCAATCTATGAGTTTACAAGCACTCAAAGTCATATATGAATATAAATGGAAGGACATTCAGAGTAAAACAGCAAAGTAAGAATACAGTTTTAGGACAGATATATAAACTACAATGAAGACTTTCTGAGGGTGTATAAATCTGGCTTCAGAGTTCAGAATGGCCAAACAAAAGGCTTTTTTTCTGTACTCTGCTCCTTTGAATGTACTTTCTGCTAAACTTAAACACCTCTCTACCAAAAGAGATGCCACAGAGTTGAATTTTGTGCCCATCTGCCAGAGCAGGAATGCAAAGTTGTAGATTTCCATACACAGAAATCCCAATGCTCCAGTAAAATGAGCATACATAAAATATCTCAGTACATTAACATTGCAATCTCAAAGACAGAACTGGGCATGAAAACCTTGTCATTTTGTAGATAACTGGAACATGCTGAAAGGACAGAGAGTTCCCCTGATTCAAGCAAGATAAAGGCAGAGAGAGAGCAGTTTTCAGAGATCTTTCAGGCATGTTGGTATCATGACTGGGACATAACCAGCTCTTAGAACAGGTGTAGTTGACGTACAGCTCGCGATTTTGCTGCCCATGTTCATTGTGCTGCTGTAGTCTGGACACCCCTGCAGAGTAATCAATTTTTCTACATGTTTGTTAAATCAGAGGTAATTATGTTCCAGAGATTCTCATGCAAATGTGGAAATACATCACATACTAGAATGAAGTAAAAGGTGCTAGCACTATTTCTGTATCAGGCTTTAGTTTTCTAGATGCAAAGAAAGAAACCATGACCCTGAAAAGTGAGGTTTTGTAGGATATGATTTCTGTTCATACTCTAGACCACATCCACTAATTTACTGAACCTGCAGCCAAATGGTATTTCATATTTTCTCAACACCTTTGCTTCCAAATAAAGTCAGGAGAATTCACATCCAAAATGCACCTGGCTGCATCCCCAAACACCAAATTTAATACAAGACTATACTGCTTTGTGTCTTAAATTGATGGGGCTCTCTTCTCTTTGCTCTCTACTTCTTCGAACCAGCCTGCCCTTCCTGCTGATTGCTCAGACCTTTTGGCAGCTGACAGTTGCACTGCAAAGGCTGCAGAGATTTACAGCTGGTTAATTCCCTCTTTCCAGTGAACTGCATTGTGCCCCCTGCTCCTTTTCACTTGTATTGTGAATGTAAATGTTGGAAGTTTTACTGAGCAATGGAAAACAGACCTTAATAAAACACATGATGCTGTAGTTCACTGAGAGGTCATCTCATATAAAGACTGGTGCAAGTTGGTTGTGTCTCAGATGGGGCTTCCCCTAAGGATTTCATTCCATATCAGCTGTTTTGACACTGGGGTTTTTAGTAAGCTGGTGTGAAATATGTTACTGCTTGAAGGCACTCCTGTTTGAAAGTCCTCTGTGCAACATGCTTATAGCACATTCACCTGAAGGAAAAAGAAAAATAATTTTTCACTGGCTATAACACCATAACTTCTGGGGTAAAAAAGCCCAACAAAACTTCAACAAAACAGACAAGCTAAGGTGCTAAGCAAGGCCTTATTTTCACTATTGTTTGGAACCATAAACCAGGATCACCACTGAGAGAAGTCACCCTGCCCTTCCCAGACCCTTGTGTGTGCAGCCCCCACCACTCCCACCTAGTCACACAAAGGATCCTAAAGCCTCATGTCAGCTTTATTCTTTTTACCATTTTGAATCAGATCACTGCTGTGACCCATGGTCTACACAGGTCTACACTTTACTGCTAATTAAGAGAGTGCCAAGGAGTGCAGGGGGACTTGCAGCTACTTTCTTTACAGCTGGTCCCCTCTGGAGAATGTCTCCTTCCTCTCCACAAATCCCTGGCCCTTGAACAGTTCACCCATAGTACCATTGCGGCCCCAAGTCATAATTGCTCTTTTGTCTGCTTCTCCTCAGTTCAAAGAGTCTGAAAGAATGGGATGACCATGTTGCAGCTTACCAGGGGAGGTTTTCTATTGCATGAAACAGTGAGCATGTGTTGCATGCTCTGCGATAACATGGGCAGGGAGAGCATTGATAATAGAATAGAGGGACCCAGAATTAACAAAGTCTTATCTGTCCTACCCCGTCAGGGGTGTTCAGGATTAAGCTGTATCGTGAGCCAGCCAATGTACAGGGAAGGTGCAGGCAGAGGAGGAGGTGTTTCAGAAGGCCAGCTTCCCTTCCTCCAGTGGCAGTCTCCACTTGAGTGCTTGGAGGACTTCAGCTCCTCTTGGAAGGGTGCTGTGAATCTCATAGCAATGATGTGTAATAAACATATCTTAAAGAAAGGGTATGTAATTCCAAGGAGTTAAAAAACTGCTGAGTGGGCTTTGGGAAATGTAAAGGATAGGTGAGCACTGGTGGGCATCAGTTCAGAAAATAAATCACTTAGTTTCAGTAAACCAGGGCTCTGTTTTACTGCTCAGGGCAGAGCAGTTGAGTCTCTATCATGGATGAAATTCTGTCAACTAAAAGCTTTTGCAGTTCATCTGTGCGAAATTATATGGTGGTGATACTGAATCTTTACATGTTCAGCCTTGGGGCAGAGAATATTATTTGGGGTGTGTGGCAGTAAACAGCAACCTTACTGCCTCTGCTAAGAGAAAAACACTGAGTTTATCTTCAGAGCCATTCATTTTTAGTTGCCATAGAAACCGCCATTAGAGCCATTTTATATCTGGCTGACAAACCCCACATTTTCTGATATGTCTTGCTTATTTTCTCTTTCTTTTTTTTTTTTTTTTTAATCCTTTCATGTCTGATTTTTAATTCAGTACAAAATGTCTGACAGAGACATAACTCCTCCCTGAAAGACAGATACAATTTCTTTTATTTTTGTCTGTGAAATTCTCCATTGCTCCTAATATATATGTGTTCAGGTCATAATAAAAATATATATTTCTACTTGAAAATAAAGAAAAGTAATAAAGGCACACATATAAAACAAAATTACAAATATAGGTACTGTTTTTTTTTTTTCTCTTGCAGTAAAGTATCAGATTAATATTAGGATGCGATCTTTTTTCTAATAGATTTCCAACTGTTCTTCTAGCTTGCTCCTCTTCAGTTATCCCAAATGGATTCCAGGCACAAATCAGGAGTTTATATTTAGTTACTTGCATTTTAAATTAGTCAAATTTTTTTGGACCAATTTTCTTGACTACATTTTTTGACTTTTTTTGATTTTAAATTTTTACTACATTTTTTGTGATTGTTTTCATTGATTGAGGTGTTCTTCCACTAATTCTAAAATTTTCTAGTTTTTTTTCTTTAGTAATGATATCTTGTGACCTCACACCTGCAGAAAGAGAAAATCAATATTTTTTAAAATGTCCATTCATTTTGAGTAACTCAAGTATGAAAAGATGCTAAACTTCACCAGTGTTTCCTGACTACTGCTGATACTGCAATGAGTGACATTCTAGATGTCCAGTTCTCAAAAATTCAAGAGGTGCTTTTGGAAATTTGAGCTCAAATGTCTCCTTTTGATTAAAATAAATATCATGGTACTCTTACCTAACTTAGAGAGAGTTAATGAATAAATCATAACACTTGTAAATTATATAACAAATTCATATTTAAAGTGTTGGGAAAATGCTAAGTATTTATGAATATTTTGTGTATTTTTTGTAACTCAAAATGAATTTGGGCTAATTCAGAATGAGACCTTCTATGCCAGAAGTTAATTATTATATATGCAATTTTTTTATTCCTAAGATACCCTTAAAATGCCTAAAGAAATAACCTTGTTGAGAATAATGAATACTTTTCTGCCACCAAGCTGTTAACAGCAAAAGGATGTCCTATTCAGACCCATGAAAACAATGCTGAAGCAAGCCTTGAGAATGGCTTGGGAAACCATAACTCTGCTGTATGACATACAAGTAAGCCTGGTGGTATCAGCTCAACAGTGCACATGGCTTTCATAGATTCATATTCTGCTTATTTGCTTCCCTTTGTGGTGTTTAAATCTAAACCCCTGTCCTGTAACAATGGTAATCAATGCACACATAATTGTTTTATGGTGTGGGCAGCAGTTGATGGCTCCTCCTCTGGGGTGAATCCCTGATTTGTACAGCAGAAAGAAGCTGCCATGGGACTTAGAATGGTTATTTATTCTGCAGTATCCTCAAGACCAAACCCCCTTGCTATCTGTGCAGCCTCATGTCCCCAGCACTCTTAGGGATTGTTGGAAGGAAAACCTGACCATTTGTTCCTCTCTGCTGTCTCTGCAGCAGGATGGTCCCGATGAAAGCTGCAGATGAGAGTGATCCCTGATCCCTATAGCACTTCTGCAACAGTACCTGGCACAGCCCATCCTGCTGCACCTCCCTGCCGCACCCCAGCACAGCCACTCCTAAAAAGGTCAGTGGTACAAATGGGACAGCCTCTCCTCAAAATCTTGGTGACACAAATGAGACACTCAGCTTTTCTGGTGCAATCCCAGCAGTGGGATAGGGGTTGGGACCTGCTGTCCCATCCCTACAGCAGGAGTGAGGAGCTCACAGAGGGCACAGGCAGGGGCATGTCCTCTCTGACCCTTGTGAAGTGCTCACGTGAACATCGCTCAGCAGAGCTGCAAAGATGTGGATCAGGGCCAGAGTGAGAATGTTGGCCTGCTCTTTGAATAAGATACATTGCTTTCCAGTTCCAGACTAATTCTGCTTATTCATAACACAGTAATGATAGATACTACCTCTCCTGAAATCTGGAAGTGTTCAAGTTTAAAAAAGACCAAACCTGAATGTTATGGAGGAGGCTTCTCTTCTCTGAAACTCTAAATAGCTCAGCTTGACAAAGAGGGAGCCTGGAGAACAGACTTGTGCCAGCCTGTGCTCAAAGCACTAAGGCACATGAGTGAGCAGTGAAGATTTTATCCAAATTCAGAGTGACTCCTGGTATCAGAAGTAAACAGAAACTATGTAACAAAGTTATCCTTGAGCTTAAATTCTTTGAAATATCAAAGAGCATCCTAAAGTGGTCTTTGTGGTGCTGTTCCTTTTATTTTTTGTATATGCATATAGCCAATACAGAGAAAGAAAGATGTGTTTAATGCAGTTAACAAGTTTAGAGGTTTCAATCAATTTAGAAGAGGAGTTGAACTGCAGAAAGGAAAAAGAGACTAGTGACAGTCTTAAGGGTAAAAAAAAAATTTTAGGGACAGGTCTTTAAACAAGGGAATGCGAAGCTATCAAAAAATAGAATGTGATATTAAGCTGGAAATTCAATTTCATACTTTTTCTGAAGGTAACTGAGCCCTCTGATTGGTAGCTCATATGAAAGTGGATTCAAATGAGGCAATTGAATTTATTATCACCTTCTGCACTATACTTACCTTCTCTAATACACTTTTCTGCCTTGAGGGTTAGAAGATGCATACCATTTGCAAATCATATCCTGATTAACCATAATTTTCAACCTGGCTCTGAACCAGAGAATGAACAGTTGAACCAAGAGAATCAGCAGACTGACAGGCACTTATAGAGGGGAAAAAAGATGGAGCACAATGTTCACATGTATGATCCCAAAACAATTGAATACCTATAAAAAGACAACTCTGAGCAAGCAATGAATAATGCAAGCTATTTTCTTACAATAGCTCTGTCAGTAGGAGTTCTTGTAGATGCCCTTTGGATGCAGTTTTATATTACACTTAATCCAATCTAACTGTGAGCTGCAAGCAAAAGATGAGGTAATATTCCCTCTTTCCCAGCACAGGCTGTTGCTACCTTTGTTGGGAACACAATTGTCTCTTTTCATGTCAGCCTGCAGTTACACAAGAGTTAACAAAACCTGAAATTTTGGCCTCTGAAAGCAAATATGCAGATTTGTGCCCATTTGCCATCTCATTTAGAATATATTTTTTTTTCTCACTTTTTGTCTGTGGAATTTTATAAACTAAGGCATTTCAGTGGAATAAACAATTTCTTACAGCTTAGAGTGTACAGACTTTCACTATTTGGATCTTTTACTGGGAGAAAAACAATAAAAGGGCGTGCAGAGTGGCTGAAGACCAAAGCCTTCAGGACTACAAATAAAGAAACAAAACAGTCGTTGCAGTTGGACTGACATAGCTAGAACATAAGTTTATATAACTAAACATACACTGCACTTCTTAACTGAGGTCTCCTCTGATTTTGAGTACTATCCTGATTAACACAGCACTTTTTCATAGCTTTTTACTTTGTTGCCTATAACATTACAGTATGAACAGTTTATGCTGACATTGAAATAAAAGTCCATTTGAAAATTCCTGCACCAATCTCAGTCTTGATTCATCAGGCGAATTCTACATAAAATTATTTTTCAAAATATAAATATATATTTTTGTCATGTTGATACCGGCAAAAATAGGTTAATGTTTAAAAGCATTATTATATTGAAACTGATTCTCCCACTCTTAACTAAAGTAATATATTTAAATATTTTTGAGATAATCACATACAATACAAAGGGCTGGGAAAACAGCTCTCCTCCCCTTTGTCTTGCAGCAGGAACATCCTAATAGAAAACAATCTGAAATGCTTTGAAGAGGAAGGTATGGAGAGTTCTGTTGGCTAACAAGATGTATGTTACAAGATCCTCAGAGAACCAGCTACTGCTTTTATATTCAAAATGAGGATTATATCTGATTATATTGCATCATTAACAGCACAAGAGACCAAAAGAACAATATACAAGTAAATAGGCTTTTGTGTATCCATGCGAAAGAGAGACGCGAAGGCTACCGTCCTATGTAGAACTGCTACAGTGCCTTTTCCCCCTTCTTTTGCTATTAAGGGAGCTCCAGCTGTCATCATCAAATTACAGAACATCCCACGGTGTGAAAGAAGAATTGAAGGAAGACAGCAGTTCATCTGCTGTCATTTTTTCCCATGGTGTGCTAAGGGTTTGGAAGGTGTGCGATTACTTCATGAGTAGTGGCTCCTGCTGTCCCCAACAAAACTTATGAGGACACTTCTCCAAGACCGTGTTGTACTGCCAAGCATTCTTTCTCTCATGATCACTTTTCTGTTTCAAGCCCTGCTTCACCTCAGCCTCCTGAATTTTACTGGGTGAAGGATGGCAACATTTTGTCTAAATAATTTAAATGTGTACAATACATAAAGCATTAATATTTTCACTGGAGTAGATCAACCCTGAAGTTGCTCCCTTGAGGCACAGTAATTCACAAAGAAGCTATTGATGACCACAAGAAAGAGGAAGATGTATTTAGTAAATCTATTCATAGAAAGAATGAAAACACAACAGAAAATAAATGGAAGAGAACAACTTGCATAATATTTAGTCTCCTACACTGCCTACAGAATTTACTTAGTAATATGCATACAAGAATAAAAATGATCATAATCTAGTCTGTAAATGACTGTGGACAATAAATCTAGCAAGTCAAACTATTAAAAAAGGCTCCAAAGTGGAAAAGCCCCCTGAGCATGCAACAGCATACGGGGGTCCAAGGGCTTCACTGATCATCCTTCGTTATCACAGCGAGCAAAGCAGAGGCTGATGTCTTTTCCTGCCTCTTCAAAGGCCCCACATGAGATCGTTCAAATGCTAGTGGTAATCCCTGAGGTGGTGTTGCCCTGTTCTTTTGAGAATTTTAAAGTTCTTCTAAAGGTTCCTATGCCTTCTGATATTTACATATTTCAACTGAGTTTTCTCACACAGGTTCATGTAAATAATGATTATTTTGCATTCTTCTTTGTGGGTGGGGAGAATTGATGGACTGTTGGTTTGACCAGTGTGGTTGGAGAGGTGGCAGTTTCACCCTCCAATCCACTGTCACTTTTGCTATTGTATATATACTGGAGTCAGAAAATAAAGTTGCCTTTTTGGGTTCTTTTTCTTTCCTTTCACATCTAGGCTGCTTCTGTGAGTTATTTCGTGTTGCAGTGTGACAAGGTGGTTCTGATGACTTTTTCATTCATATTTTATTTCCTCTCCCTTTTAAACTATCTATGGATAATACTCAGATGCATATAAAATATTAAATTGCACACCTAGTATCTGCTGTTATTTTTTAATCTGATCATTAGGATAGCAAGGCTTAGGTTGTCTTGATTTCATCTACTTTATTTAGCATGGCCAGAAGTGGTAACTGTCACAGTGCTTCACTTTACTCTCTAGAAGACTAGTTACGAAATCAGTTCACCATTAGGGAAGTATGTGAACCCAATTAGATCTCAATACTTTCACAGTATCTGTATGGACTGTGAGAAATCCAGAAGAGTGGATTCTCCTTGCAAAACCAATCAATCATTTCATTCACCAGCAATTTGTGCAGTCATAGATGTGAACATGTACTTTTAACCTGTGATCAAATGTAGTAGTGTAAATCATAATTGCAAACAACATTAGAAGTTCAATAAAGATGTCTTGTTTGTTTGTTCCTAACTACCACCTCTAAAATGTTTTGGTGGTTTTTTTTTTTTTGGTTTTTTTTTTTTTTTTTTTTTTTTTTTTTTTTTAACCAAAGGGCTCACAGTCTGCTAGTTAGTTTAACCTGGAAACTCCAATAAAAATCCCTTAAATATAGTATTGCTGTCTTCTGGAATTAACAGCAGGAATGACACAGGATCTGCAGCTGAAAAATTTATCGTCACCAGTTGGATAACACCACCAGGAATAACCTAAGCATCTCCATACCTGAAATCTATCTAGACTGTCAGCAGGTGTGCTCCACAATATATGCCTTGTTTTGGATCTCTGATTTTTTAGCTATTTTTGGTCTATTCATATTTCTTTCCCATGAGCACTTCAGTGTGAGATTACAAGATAGACAGGGATGATCTGCACACAGGTCCAGGACCAAGATGAAGTCAGTACACTTTGGATGCCGATCCAAACACTGTGAAGTACTCCCAGTCATGAAACAAGAAACTTGAGTCAAGCTAAAAATAATATTTTTATTCATTGCAATGATGTTTTTACATTATTTTAATTCAGTCTGAGAAGCACAGGCTTCTTATTGTCAGCTTGTGACAAAGTAAAAAAAGCAGGTTTATTTTTGGATGTGGAACATAATGTACAAAGCCGAACATAACCTATTATGTAGAGCATTATGTGCACTGTGCTTCATATACCAGGAAATGCTATTTCTAAAAATCACCTGGTGCTTAAACATGGATCTGGATAACAGAACATTCATTCAAAATTAATTTGAAGCTGTCTTGTAACCCTAGCAGTTCTGAATGCACAACAAAAACAAACAAAAACCCTAACACCATAAAAAAGAACACCGCTTGATTTGACACTAATTATCTTCATTTTATGACGTTAAAAAGAGTGCTCTACAGTAGCACAGTAGAGCCCTGGCTAAACGCAGTTCTGCGTGTGTCTGTTTTGTCCTTTCTGCACATTTTACTGCGCTCCGGAGCCCAGCGCGCCCCTGCTCTGAAGACGCAGCACGGGGCTCATTTTTCAGCCGATAATTACTGTCCTTGGCTGTTGAGCACCAACGCGCTGTGACTGTGCCGGAGCTCCCTTCCTCGGAGCGCGGCAGTGCGGCACAAGAGCGTGCGCCCCGCAGCGCCGACACGGACCTCACCGCCCGGCACGGCACAGCTCAGCACAGCTCACAGGCCCGCAGAGCAGAGCAGAGCAGAGCAGGGCCGGGCCGGGCAGAAGCGTAACGCGGCCCCGGCGGGCGAGGAGCGCCCGGGGCGGGGCGGGGCCGGGCGGGGCGGGGCGGGAGGAGAGACCCGGCGCCCGCCGCCGGCGGAAACCCCGCCGCGCCGCCGCGGAAGTGACGCCGCGCTCCGCCTACCCGCTCCCTCCCCCTCCCGGCGGCGGCTCGGGAGCCGGGCGCGGCTGGCGGCGGCCCCGGGTGGGACCATGGCGGACGGCGTGGACCACATCGACATCTACGCCGATGTGGGCGAGGAGTTCAACCAGGTACGCGCGGCCGGCGGGCGCAGCCTCTCCACTCTGCTCCCCCTCCTTCGCCCGCCTTCGTAGCCGCGCCGCCTGCAGGGCCCTCAGCGCGGCGGCCGCGCCGCCGCCATTGTTCGGGCGCTCCCGCCGCCGCCGAGCGCGGGGCTGCGCGGGGCCGGGGCGGGCGCGGCCTCACGCCCGGGCCGCGGGTGCCGGCGGCGGGCCCGGCTGGGCGGGGAGCGCGCCTGGCGCTGAGAGGCGGCTGCTGCCAGCGGGCTGGACGCGCCGGGGGCGAGCGCCTTCCTTCCTTCCTTCCTTCCTTCCCTCGCTTTTCCGCTTCTTACCAGCCTTCCTCCCTCTCTGCCTTTCCTTCTCAGGGGCCGCTCCAGAGGGCTCTCCCGTGCCGGCTCGGCGGACGGGACCCTCCCGGATGCGGCGGGGAGAGCGGCCCCTTCCCGCCGACGGCGGAGGGGAAGCGCTGCCATTGTTCGCAGATGAATCAAAAAGCCGCCGAGCGGTGGCTGTTTTTCGGCCGCGCTTTGCGGGGGAGGCGGAACTAGTGCGGCTTTATTCTGCAGCACTGGAGAGAGTACCCAGCTTTTTATATTTTCTTTTTTTTTTGCTTGTTTTTCTTGCTCGTTATTATCTTCAATTTTAAAAACTGGTACAAGCCTTTTTTAGAGGACGAGCTCATATTTTGTTGAGGAACTATAGATGAAATAAACAACTTCTCTGGATTATAAGTAGTCCACTTTTCTAGGTTGTTTTTTTTAGGTTTTTTTTTGTTTTCACTCTCATCTTTACCAAATAGCCGTGTGCCAACTTTCTTACCGAAACGTGATGTTTGTATCAGTTTTGCAAGCCATCTGTCCTGTTAGCGAGTGCTGCACTTCTCCAGGTTGAGTTGCCCCAGATTGCTTTGTTCCTGCCCTAGAGCATCAAATAACCAGGAACAACTGCACTTACGCGCACTTACGGGGCCCAGCTGTATGCCAGCTTGCCCTACAGAGAACTGGGAAATAAACAATGGCTTTGGAATTCACAGGAAATATGTAACTTTCTCAGCAACTGGTAGCTTTCTCAGAAGACTGTGTCTTCAGATATCGATTAATACAGTAATTCTAAGTATTAATAATCTCATAAAGGTATACTATGAAAGAATGCCATACTAAAAGGAGATGATGAAAAGCGCTGATTTGCTCTTAGTTTGTTTGTATGTGAAGGCTTCTCCCTTACAGTTGAAGACCCACTATATGAATTTAAACAGGAATGAGCCCTGGGACAGGCACCATTCAGCAGAAGAGTACATTTTTTGAGGTTCTGTGATAACTTGAATTTGGTTTAATCAATTCTAGATAAAACTGATAACAAAACAGATTTTTCAGGGAAAAAAATGTCACTTGAATCTGGTAGTGTTTGTGTAAATTCATGTGTGCAGAAGGCCTCAGAGTAGAATAGTTACGTGCTGTAAGTATAGTGTAAAGAGAGAGTGCTGGAACAAAAGTGATGGGGATGATCTGTTTCACTCACACGGTCCTGGTCTACCCAGGTCTCAGGTCATCATTACTGTTGATATTCTGTATAACCATGGTGGTACGAATGAAAAGTCTTGTGATAATTTAGTTTAGCTTAATCCAGCAGGCAGGGAGTCCTTTAGCTTTTTTCACTGTATTCACCTCAGTTGCTTCCCTCTTGGGTTTGCATTTCTGCAGTCTGTTGTTTCAGTTCATAAATCTTGCAAAATATAGGGCAGAAAGGTGAGAAGAGGCTACTGCCCTTTTTCCATCAGTTTGAATTTGGGGGTTTTGTTTGTTTGTTTGTTTTAGGGGGTTTTCTTCTGTGTTTTTGACTGTGTCACACACCCCCAAAAATTGTTCTTTGTTCTTTTCCAAATTTAATTTCTGTGACTTTCTATTTAAAGTAATATTGTTGAACTGAGTGAGTCTTGAGACAATATAAGTTTTCCTTTTGTAACATTGTGAGAGATTGATGCCTCTGCACTTTGCCATTTCCTTCTGTCATATGTGAAAGAAGGCAAGTTGTATTAGTTACTGCCTCTTAATTCTGTCATCATTGAGAAAAGGTGCGTAGAAACTTTTATTCATGAAGTGCTGTTCCTGATTTGAAGCTGACAGCTTAAATGGATAATATAGAACATAGTTCTGTGGATGTGTGAAGATGACAATTAAAAATGCTTTAGGGAGAAAGTGATTTGCATTATTAATTTGGTTATATAGAGAGCATTTTACAAACACCATATTTGTAAAATAAATTGTCGTTATCTGTTAAATGAACTTGATTTTTGATTTTATTGTTCTACATTAATGTGATTTACTAATATTTTTAAAATTGGAGTATAGAAACCCTTTCCACTGGTTTTGGCAGGGACTGAAAAATGTACTGTGGAGCTTGCTGTTCTTCTGTATGCATTACATAACTGTATTTATACCCAAGCTGGGACAAGACTTGTGTTTGCATCTGGAGTTAACCCTTCATTTAGGACTTAGTTACTGGATAAACTTCCCTTGGTTGTTTTGTCTTGTTCTACACCTCAAGGTACTCATCCTTGAGGCTATTCTGGGATTTTTTTAATGCCGTTTTTCCAAGTAGGTGGAGGGTAAGGTTGTTCTGCTTGATTAGTGCTAAATGAACCATAGGTTATAAAGGTGAAATAAAGACCACAGAGCCATGGGGTTTACAAGCTGGCTAAGATGGATGACAGCTGTAAACTGTCTTGGGTTGTATTTAGTGTTGGTTACAATGAGCTGACTAACTTGATATCAGGTCTTTTGAGTGAAAATGCATCTTTCCTATTCCAGCTGAAGCTCATTGTCTGTAAGTGTTGCCTCTTACTCTTTTATTAACTTGTTGTTCATCAAAATAATATTTTTGTCCTTGGGCTAACAGCTTTAGTCAATTTGTCTCTGACCAATTACATTTTTGTTTAAATTGTGGTTTCTTTTTTTTCTCTTGGAGACCTTGGTTGAATAATTTTTCATTTTTTTCTTCTGACTTCCCCATCCATCAGTCTTATCTATTTATTTAAAGTCTCATTTTGAGATGATAGCCTCATAAATGTAGTACTTCCTGCATCCATTGCTTGTGCCCTGTTAGAAATAGGTATTGCATGGAATATTTTACCTTAAGCATCTCCCTACATGTTACACATCTTGCTCTTCAGGAGAGGCAGGTCTGTGATGCTTGTTAGAACTGTTACCTGCATACAAATAGCTGGGGATGGCATTCTCTCAAGGGTAGAAGACCCTCAGTAAGTTCGGAGTGCTTTAGGAAATATTAGGGTGTGATTTTATACACAAAACCCTAGAATATTGCTGTGTGGTACAGAGATTATAAGGAGCTTGTGATGGAGGCCAGTTTGGGTCTGACTTGAGGCTGCCTGCCAGTTTGGCCAGCAAACTGGGTTTCTTTTTTATGGTCATGAAAATTTGACCATGTGTTATCAAGTTCCCTGATGCTCTGATCAGCTTTGCATTTTCATGCTTGGAGGGTTTTTTTCCACATGTGCTCATGCATGTAGTTAAACAGTAAAAACTTTTATTATATGCATATATACATGTAAAAATCTTTCTGGTCAGAAAGAGGATGCAAAAGAATTTAAGCATATCATATTTTAATGCTGTGGAAAAGGTGCTTGCTTTGTTTGTACTCTTAATGAGTAAACTTGGATAGTTGAACTGTGGATATGTCTAAACATGCCTGTAGTTTTCTGTTTTGATATTTAAATGCTAACAAATCAGGGATGAAAGACTTTTCACTTTGTATTTTGTAGCTGGGTAATAAATCTGATTTAGATGGAATAAGTAGTTTAGAGGCTAATTGTCTGAAAGCTACAGTATCTTAGGAATGTGTTAGTTACTGTCTTGACTTCAGATCTGAAACACAAAGGATTTTTTTTTTGTGTGTGTGATAAATAATAAAAGCTAGCATTTAGTGGCCAGTTAAAGCCAGTTATTAAGAACAGCCTTTATATCAGAAAGAGAGATGTCTTATCATGGGAGGGGATGGACACATTGTGGTAAAATGAATTGCTACTCAGTGGGGCTGTCCTGGTCAGAAAAAACATAAGCTGACAGACCTGCATGTGTTATAAAATATGTCCACAATATGTGATGGCATATACGTATTGTCAGTTCTGCTGAAATGGGCCCTGGGAAGACGTAACTTTTGTATATTGGTAAATAACAAACTCCAGAAAAACTTCAGACCTTCTTATCTGGCACCTCTTCACTTTGTTTTAATGTGAACAGTGATATGTATGTTTAGTTTGTATTTTTGACTACTTGTGAATGTTTAGTTATTTTTTTGTAACTCTGTAATTATTCTGTAATTTTTAGTTACAAGGGATCGGGTTGCTTAAATTTTAGTGCTGTGCCATTTAGAGCCAAGAGCATTTGGGCCTGTAGAGTAAACATGAATCCTATGGTCTAACAAACTTGTCCACTTCTGCCATAGAGAGTTTGCTATCTCAGAAGTATCAAAGACCCCCTTTTTTGTTAATGTTCCTTTTTGTATGTTCAGACAGGTAATCAAGACCAGAAAGATTTTTGTTTATGTCTTTGTTATTCTTCAGAACCTACAAATTTATTTAAGTGTGGATACTAACATGTGTTTAGAGTTTTTGACCACAAATATGGTAACTTGAGTGAAAAAAACCAGTAAGGGGGAAGCTGGATAATTTAGTTTTTATATTTTTTTCCCCAGAAGGAACAGTAAATATTTTTCATGAAACATTATTTACCTTGATTTTTTAAATGTGTTTTTTTCAGGATGTAAGTTAGTGTTTAACTCTTAAATTGGACAAAGGTCTGCAGAAAAAGCAGGTCTAACAGACATATGGACACCTTAAAGAAATTTTACATTACAAAAACAAAAGCCATTTCTGAAACAGCACTTGTAAAGGAAGTAAGTGGTTCTCTGCAGCTCAAAGGAGCATGACCACTAAGTTCCAAATAAGAAATAACATGATAAGTTTGTCCCTCCTGGACACGAAGTTCATTGTGTTTATGGCTTTCATATGAGAATGTTTCACCCAATAGCACCTATTAGCACAGAATGTGGAATTTCAATCCTGATTTTATGATAAAGTATTTCAGACTGTAGTCTTGTTAAAACATAGACTTTGGAAATGCATTGCTGTCTGATTCGGTTTTAGAGGGGGCCAGAACAGCATGTTGTTTCTTAGCATGTTTATCTGCAAGATTGTGAGTTATAATAATTGAGAAGAAATAATTTCTCTTCATGCATGATGTCCTTGTACCTAAGGAAGCTGGAAGAGTTCAAAACTGGTTCCTGATGCAGGCAGAGCATTTGTTTAAATAACTGAGACTAGAGAAGTAACACTTCCTGTACTTTTTTTCCTCTTCTGCATCTGGGAAGGAAGGGTGTGTTTAGGTAAGTTTCCACAGAACACAGATGAAGAAGAAAGGGTTGTTGGATCTTCTGCAACATCCACCAGGACACCTCGCTTCTGTTTACACTTGGAGTTGCTGGTTCAGATCATTCTTAATCATTGAAGCACACACCTTGCTGACATATTGGTAACTGAATGAATTCCATGCTGGATGCAAAACCAGCATGATGTGAGAAGAAATTCTAGTGAACAACATCAGGTTTTCTCTTGTGTCTTTATTTATTTAAATTAAGACACTGGTGCTATTGGGCCTGCCCTGCCCCACTCTCAATTACATGTGGACTCTGCTGCCTTAATAATTCTCTCTCCACTGATGGAGACCTGAAAGCCTGTGTGATACAAACGATCTGCTTCAGAGGAGTTGCTTGTTGCTAGGAGAGTGCAGCAGAGCTGTGGACTGCTGCCCACTCTGTGTTTTGGCAATGCTGACCTCAGAGAGGTAGGTTAGTGTACATATATCTGCTGTAGGTTTGGTGATTGTGTTTTTGCATCTATCTACCAAGACTAAATTCTACTTCCCTGAAGTAATTCATATGCATAGATGACTAGAGTTACTGCACATTTAGCAGAGGACTTCCTTAATTGCCTTGTGACATCAACCTTAATCTAGCTGTAAGATGTCATGTTTAGGCCTGTCTCAGGCAGTTCTGGGTACTTCATTTCATTAGCTATGGTGATAGGAGAAATCAAACTGAGAGCTGGATAGACTAGGTGCAATATGAAACCCTTAATTTAATTGTGATAAGTTTACCTTTAGAGAGAGATTTTTCAGTTGAAGTTTATTGGGACAGTGCAGTTTATTGAGGATTAAAGGTACTTGATTGACAATGCCAAAATTCAGTTCACCTGTTTGTTTAGTTTTTAAAATTATATTTTAGTTACGCTTTCCCTGTATAAGCAGTAGTTGATAATATTTTTATATTTTCAAGACAGTGGATCTTTTAATCATGGTTGTGGATATCTCTGGTTTATAGCAAACATTGCCGCCTTTACAGCCTGTGTTTTGTGGAGTCCAACTTGGTTCTCTGTAGCTGCCATATATGGTACCTTGAACTATTCTGTCTAGGATGTTTCTGTGAGTTTCTGAATACAAATTCATAGTGGATGCTGAAATATCTCTGATACCAAAACCTGTCAGAGGCAGTTTCTGTTCTGGAGCAAGGTATGAGAGAGTACAGGGAGCTGGAGGAGGTTGGCTCAGAGGGGCAATTGCTGTTTATGGATGAACTGGGCATTGGTTAACGGGTGGTGAGCATCAGTGGTTATGCATCATTTGACTCGCTTGTGCATTATTTAATCTCTTTTTTGTTTTCATCATTACCATCATTCTTTTTTATATTTTACTTTATTTCAGTTATTAAACTGTTCTAGTCTCAACCCACGGGTTTTACCTTTTCACAGATTCTCTTCCCCTGTTCCACAGGGTTTGGGGGGTGGAGTGAGCAAATGCCTGTGTGGTACTTCATTACCAGCTGGAGTTAAACCACAATAGCCCTTTTTTGATCACCTATTGTGGGGCTTGACAGGTTGAGAAAACAACGAATGTGACCAGAACATGCTAGAACAAAATTGCTTTAAGCACTTGTTATATTAGTTTTAATAGTTGTTGGACACAATGTTGATTTTATGTTCTCAACTCTCAAGCAGTTGTTCTGCTTGTTCTCAGAGCTCCATTGTTTTTAACTCCTTTACTCCCAGTGTGTGCTCCCTATTGTGCTGTTTTTCACCTGTGGGAACTGGTCTACGGTTGTTGTGTTGTGATGGTCTAGTGATGATCTGGTCTAGTGGAATATATTCCTGCCCACAGCAGGGGGCTTGGAACTAGATGATCTCTAAGGTTTCTTCCAACCCAAGGCATTTGATGATCCTGTGAGCGCTGGCATATGATACAACAGAATTGTTGGTTGTGAAAGAAATCTCTTACTTGTACTCAGCTCTGCTGTCATCTTTATACTTTGTGAGTGATCTATTGTAAACTATTAATAATTACACCTTTTACCTTGCATCCTCTGAGAGTTAACCTGTGGAGGTGACATGATCCTACATCTTGCCCTTCTCTGCCAGGCTAATGACAGTAACTCTTGAAAATTTTGAATACCCTTGGGATATTGAAAAAAGCATGGCCCTGTTGCCAGGAATCATGATTGTGTGCCAGGTCTTGTTTAGGGTTAGACAACTATTTGCAGCTACTCAAACCCTGTGACAGGCACTGTGGCTAATCAGACCTTGGTGGCAGGTGCTCAGACCCTTGTGATGGGTGATACAGCTGACCCAGAGCACCAAGCCCTGCCAGTATCAGTCACCCCTTCTCACCAGAAGAAATGGACACAAGAGAGTTTGTTTAGCAAAGGACAACAAAGCAGGACCATCACAAGAGCAAGAAGAAGAGCCAGAACAAGAGGGAACCACTCAATCCCTATCCCAGAGAGAGCTGTGGGATATGCAAAAAGATTTCAGCCATCACCCAGGTGAGCAGGTGATCTGCTCAGCAGATCACCTGACTGCTTGGATGCTGGGGAACAGGGCTAGGAGCCTGGAATTAGAGGCTAGGGAAACCAAGCAGCTGGGATCACCTTCGAAGGAAGGGGGCATTGACAAGGCGATTGGCAAAGGGCCTCAGCCTTTGGGAGGTGACTCCTGTAGAGTGTGAAGGAAAGACATCCCTTCAAGGAAGATGTTCCATGTCACCCAGGGCCACCACAGAGGTATCCAGTACTTTTGTTATGACACAGACAGTGCACAGTCACCCACAGACCCAAATGAATTCCAGTGCGTGTGACCCTTGTGGCAGAAACTTGTCCAGAGTATGCAAATTTCATATGCTGGGTTTACAGGAGTGTATGGATCCTGTGGCCTGGCACATCAGGCCCACAGGAGTGGAAGGCTCTAGTGCACGGGGTACCCCAATGCCATCCAGCTCTGCAGGGGCAGAACCTATTTCTGTTTCTGGAGAGAGAGGGGAACCCAAGAGCTGACTAAACTGGAGGCTGAAGTGAGCCTGAGCGGGAAAGTGTGGCAAAAGCACCCTCTTTGTCTGGCCTGGAGGTTCTGTGCATCCCTGCCATAGACTGTCTTAGGAGAGGGTATTTCAAAGACCCAAAAGTGGTGTTCAGTACCACTGCCTTGGAGGCAGAGGAAGCTAAGCAGCTGCCTGCCTTGCCTGTTCTCTCAGAGGACACTTCTGTTGGGCTTGCTGAAGGTCAGAGAACAGGTGCTGCTTGTTACCATGGTGTTGCACCAGCAGCAGCATTGTACCAACCGAGACTCCATGATTCCCATTCACAAGCTGATTTATCAGCTGGAGAATCAAGCAGTGATCAGCAGGACCATATGGCCAGTGTGAAAGTATAACAGAGAACCATAGTGAACAATGGTGGCCTGAATGAAGTCACACTGGTTGAGTGCTGCCGTACTGGACATGCTGGAACTCTGATAAGAGCTGCAGTCAAAAAATGCCAAGTGGTTTGCCACAACTGACATTGCTAATGTGTTCCAATACCTTTGACAGGCCCCAGTTTACTTTCACTTAAAGGAATGTCCAGTAGACCTGGAATCCAGCGCCCCAGGGATGGAAACACAGCACTGCCAATTCTATGGACTGATCCAGACTGCATTGGAACAGGGTGAAAGTCTGGAACACCTGCAATACATTGATAATATCATCATGTGGGACCATACAGCAGCAGAAGTTTTTGAGAAAGGAAAGAAAATAGTCCAAATTATTCCAAAAGCTGATTTTACCATAAAACATAGTAAGGTCAAGGGACCTGCATGGGATATTGAATTTTTGGGAATAAAATGGCAAGATGGATGTTGTCAGATGCCAATGGATGTTCCCAACAAAACAGCAACAATGTCTCCACCAATTAGTAATAAACACACACTTTCTTAGGTGGTGTGGGTTTTTAGAGAATGCACATATTCCAGATTGCATTGTAAACCCTCTCTATCAAATGACCTGGAAGTAGAATGATTTCAAATGAGGTTTTGAGCAACAACCAGCTTTTTAACAAAATAAATGAGACTTAGTTCATGCAACAGCCCCCAGGCCCTTCTGGGCAGGGCAAGATGTAAAAATGGGCTCTATAATGGAGCTGGGGCAAATGGCCCTACCTAGGGTGTCTGGCAGAAAGCACCAGCAGAGACTCTAGGCCATCTCCAGTCCTCTCTTATGGAACTGGGGAGACAGAGTATCTGATGCCTCCTGTATTCTTGCTGAAAGAGGTATTGGAGTCTAATTAGGGAGCTGCTTTGGAAGGGATTGGTGCTGAAGCACAGCTCCCCAGCGACTGCCAGTGCCAGGCTGGATGTTCAAAGGGAGGGTCTTCTGTACACATCCTGCAGCTGGTGCTACATGAAATAAGTGGGTTGCAGTGACCATATAATGAGCTCAGTTAACCAAGAATCTTGAAAATTATCGTGGACTGTCTAAAAGACAAGGATTTCTGAATGTCACCAGAGGAGGAGACAACACATGCTGAAGGGGCCCCACTGTATAATAAGCTACCAGAAAATGAGATGCAATATACCTAGTTTATTGTTGGGTTCTGCTGTATTAGAGGAAAGCTGATGATGGAATACATAAACTGGTGAGAGTTGGGTGGAAGGGGCTGATCACTGCTCAGGGACTGGCAGTTTATTTTATTTCAGTTTTGAAACTGTTCTTATCCCACAAGTTTTACCTTTTTCTGATTTTTCTCATCCATCCCATGGAGTGGTTGGGGAGGGAGAAGTGAGTGAATAACTGTGTGGTACTTAGTTGCAATCTGGGAATGGAAAGCAGTGGCTAGAAATATTTTTTCCGCATAACTTTAGAATATAACAGGAGTCATAAGAATTTTATATGTTTTGATGTGGAGGAAACTGGTGCTTAGCTTTTCAACAGGGGTGTTGTGTAGGTGGTTGATCAGACTTACTGTGTCTGTGGAACATGGCAATTATCACAACTTTTGCTTCAATAAATTTTAAGAGTAATATTAATTATAATCAAGATGTCTTTTTTATTTTAGGAGGCTGAATATGGTGGGCATGATCAGATTGATTTATATGATGATGTAATTTCTCCATCTGCAAATAATGGAGATGCTCCAGAGGATCGCGATTACATGGATTCTCTTCCACCATCTGTTGGGGATGATGTAGGTAAAGGAGCTGCACCAAATGTTGTCTATACGTATACTGGAAAGAGAATTGCCTTGTACATTGGAAATCTCACTTGGGTAAGTATCTTACTGCTGTTTAGTTGTAGACAGCAATTTTAATTATGGATGTAACTACTTGTAAAACTTTTTGCTTTAAGATGTTTTATATGAAATATTGAGTATCAAAACCCAGTTGTTTTTGTTGTTGGTTTGATTTTCTTTAATTTTCATTTGTGGTTGTGGGGTCATTTTTCCTTTTACCTGAAATTCGGAGAGCCTGTCTGGAGCTGTCATGATGTCATAAAAATCAAGAAAGTCTTCAGTAAATATAAACTTAAGAGTTTCTGTCATGTTTTAAGTGTTATGAAAGGATATTTATGCTACTATGTTCTTAAGGTTTTCAGAGAACCAAATGAAAGAAGAGAACAAGTTTAAACTGTTAAATATTTCATGCCTGTATATACTTCAAGGTTACTAAACAAACCCAATTTTTAGTAAACTCTTGCTGAAGGTTTAACAGGAGGTTGAAGGTTCTCTGGGATTTTCTTGAAATTACTTTTCACATTTTTCCAGGGTCTTTTCTGTCGGCAGTGACTCTTTCAGCATAACTGTTTTCAGGTATTTGTCTTGAGGCTTATTTCTCCATCCAAGAAGAACAGGTTTATGATAACTCACTTAACTCCAGTTGCCCTTAGGACAATTACTTTTATTAGAATTAAAATATTTTAAAATCAGTTCCAGTTAAGCAAACACTGCAAGAGCTAGTCAGCTGAATTAAGTTGAGCTTTTATCTGTTTACATGAAATCAAGTTCTTCAGGGCCCACATATGCAAAATTCTATTTTAAAAGATAAATTTAAGAAATTAATTTTTTTTCATTTCTGATAATTTCTTACTGTAGGTGGTTTTTTTTCATTAGCTATTACAGTACTTCAGGAGCTAATAGGTAAGTAAAGGACCTGACTGTTGACTTAAGTTGTCCCATTTTGAAGTACATGAATGGAGTCAGTAAAATGTGTGTGAATTAGTTGAACTAATTGTTGAATTGTAAAATAAAAATGACTATTCCGAAAGTCAGAATATATTGACAGCCTGAGTAAAATACTACCCTGGATCAATTTCGCACAAACACACACTCAAAAATTCATGGAAAATTTAGTTGCCCTTTGCTTGGTGTTTTAGATAAGCTCTCATAGTTGAATATTAAAAATATTTTTCAGTGGACAACAGATGAAGACTTAACTGAAGCAGTTCATTCACTGGGGGTAAATGACATTTTGGAGATAAAATTTTTTGAAAATCGTGCTAATGGCCAGTCTAAAGGGTAAGAACTTGTCATTTGTTTTTTCTATATGTGGACTGAAGTTTGGGAGGAGAAGGAGTTCTCAATTTTCATAATTGTCAATCTTTGAACTGCTCAGCTTATTGATCCAGAAATTATTTGGCATATGATTTCATACTAATGACTTAAGTTTCAGGTGTAAATTTTTGTGATAGTATTGTGTGACTCATTATTTTAGGAGCTAAAGCTTGTTAGTGATCTTCATATAAGACTGTTCCTATATTTTTAGTAGTGTGGTGGTGATGCTTGTTTTTCTTCAGTGTAAATGCTGTTCCCCCAGCCTTCATTATTAAAATCTTTCTTTACATCTTTATTTTCAATTTGCTGTTTCAAGTAAGTGCTTGAGCCCATTTTTCACTGACAACCTAAATTTCACTGCATGAATGTGCCTTTCTGTCTCTTGGCAGCAAGGAGCACAGTGTATGAGTATATGCTTAATAACTTCATCATATGAATTCATTATGTAGTCTGTTGATACTCCACCAAAAAGCTGCCTTTGTTGGGATAAACTTTGATGCATTCTGTACTTGTTGTTTCGTTTCCTTCTTTTATGTCCTAGGATAAGTTATTTTATCTGTTCTGAAAACTGGACTAAGACCTGTGGGATATTGTTTGTGTCTAGTTGTCACCTATTCCTTTGCTTACTGTGTGTAATCTTTGCTTACTGTGTGTAATCTTTTTCATGAGACATCAGGATGTCAGAAAATGAACAAATTGTGGTCTAACTGTTTTTGTTTCCTTTCAGGTTTGCCCTTGTGGGTGTGGGATCGGAAGCATCCTCCAAAAAGCTGATGGATTTGTTGCCTAAAAGAGAATTGCATGGGCAGAATCCTGTTGTAACTCCGTGTAATAAACAGTTTCTGAGTCAGTTTGAAATGCAGTCAAGGAAAAGTAAGCTTTTCTTAAGTGCTGTCTTGGAAAAGCAGAAAAAGTAGAATGGCAGATTTTTAGCTCAGTGTCTTAAAATTTCTACACAGTTTAAAATAGCAATAAAATACTTAGAGTCCAGGTGCATGAAGTTGTATCTTTGTTTAAAGAAATCACTTCATACACTGAAGAGCTGCTGCATTTTGAGAGAAGATTGCAGCTTCGTGCAGCTCTTGTCTTGACAGCTGTGGATGCTTTCTCAATTTCCTGTGGATGTAATTAAAAAAAAAAAAAAGCACAAGAGCATTTAGAAATTTAACATTTGTAGACAAACTGGAATAAATTCTAATGAGTGGACAGTCTGTATCTATGATAGAATAGGGAAGACAGGTTCCATGTTGTACTTTAGCATCCTGTCTTGTGTTTCCCAGTGTGGTGTTGGGCTTCATTGAAGGAAAGACTGGCAGTCTCTCTAGATCCTCCTCCTTTAGTATAAGGCATAGTATTTTAGCAGAGAATGTTTGCCTTCCCAAATGCATTGGGTTTGGGTACAGGGAGCAAGTTGGTGCTCATAAGGTCACATTTTAGCACTGCATAAAACTTTAGGTCAAGTGTTGAAATATTTCAACCTATTTTGATCTATGTAATGACATTTTTGCTTTGCCATTGCAGCCACACAGTCTGGCCAGATGTCTGGGGAAGGTAAAGCTGGTCCCCCAGGAGGAAGCTCACGAGCAGCATTTCCACCTAGTAATAGAGGTCGGGGCCGTTTTCCAGGTGCCATTCCAGGTGGAGACAGATTCCCTGGACCGGCAGGGCCAGGAGGGCCGCCACCGCCTTTCCCAGGTAAAATTACGCATATATGGAGTTCCAGTCTTAGATGTGTTTCAATGTGGCTTACTTATTTGGGAAATGATAAAGATCAAGGCAATTCAGTAATGTGCTATAATCAGTGTTCACAGCTAGATTGTAGGACTTGACTGTTCCTTTGTTGATATTCAACAAGAAGTTGGACCTAGTAAATTTGGTAGCAAGGCAAGAGCTTTTTTTAGATACATTATTTATACTGTGTCAATATACATATTTAAGTATGAAAAAAAATTAAAATAGATCATGTTAGCAAGTAGATTTGGCTTTAGTGTAGTGTAGTTGAGATTTTCTGGTTTGCTATATGTGCTGAGAATTGCCTGTGTTGCGGAGTGTAAAGTAACTAGTTTCCTTATTGTAGTACAAGTTTGCGTGTGATCAGAAATTCAGCTTTGATTCATGCCCACTGACTGGTCAGTCAGTAGGCGCTTAAAACACCAGAAATTTGAAGAGGAGGTCTTCATGTTTAGTTAGGTATCTGATACAGAAGAAATATCTTAAACAATTAGGTTTGCACTGCACTGAAGCTCTTTTTTCAGCTGACATAATTTTTAATAAATATCATTCAGTAATAGATTGTCTTGGACCAACAGTCCAAGGGACATAGTCAAATTGAAAAAACAGTTGAGAATCTAAAGGAATGTTTGGATACCGCATTTACATTACTTTCTCCAATACAGCTTGTCTCATATTTTTAATATATATTTTATCTTAAGCCCCATATGAAAGACTAGCTGCAGTAAGATGTAATGATTAAGTGATTTGAGGAGGGGAGTTGTCAGTGTTCAAGATAATGTTGTTCTTTTTAGATATCTCTAGATATATAGTATCAATAGATACAGATAAGTTAAATATTTTCTTAGGCTACTTGACCCAAAGCAGGAACATGCATGTCTTGTACGTGTTGCACAGTGTTCAGGGAGAGAGGGTTGGTTTCTTTTTTGTCATTGTTTTTTAGAATAAAAAACCTGAAGAATTTTATATACTTTTATTTCTTTGTATTCACTCAATTTTGTTTGTTGTTTTTTTTTTTCTGTTTGTTTGTTTGTTTTTATTTTAGCTGGACAAACTCCCCCACGTCCTCCCTTAGGTCCTCCTGGCCCACCAGGCCCACCAGGCCCTCCACCTCCTGGTCAGGTCCTCCCACCTCCATTAGCTGGACCTCCTAATCGTGGTGATCGTCCACCACCACCAGTTCTGTTTCCAGGACAGCCTTTTGGTCAGCCTCCACTTGGGCCACTTCCTCCAGGCCCTCCACCACCAGTTCCAGGCTATGGGCCACCACCAGGTCCACCACCACCTCAGCAGGGTCCACCTCCACCTCCGGGTCCATTTCCCCCTCGTCCACCTGGCCCTCTTGGGCCACCCCTGACTCTTGCTCCTCCTCCACATCTCCCTGGGCCACCGCCAGGTGCTCCACCACCGGCACCACATGTGAATCCAGCTTTCTTCCCCCCACCTGCCAATAGTGGCATACCCACTTCAGACAGCCGTGGGCCACCTCCAACAGATCCATATGGCCGACCTCCACCATATGACAGAGGTGACTATGGGCCACCTGGAAGGTGAGTTCTTTTTGTCTAATGTGTTTGGGTAGCAGATTTTACTCCTCTTATTGGAAGTATTTGATTTTTTTCCCTTTAATGCAAATGTTAGGAACAATTAGAAGTAGGGCCAGAAGGGATCCCACCGATCTTGTAGTTTGCCCCTTTTAACTTCTCCAAGGGATTAAATCTGAGAAACATATTTGCAGCAGGAGGAAAATCCTGAAATGCAACACCAATAATCTCACTTCCCTTTTCAGCTCTGAACTGTTTGTCTTCGCTGTATTTGGCAGTGTCATCATTCCATGTGTTCTACATGTAAACTTATATATCATTTCTTATGCAGCAGCTTCTGGTTGTGCTTCTGTCTTAACTTGAAATTCTGACTTTTACCTGTGTCATGGTGCTTTGCAGGCTGCCTTTTAAGAATGCTCTGGAGTTTTCTTTTTTGAATATGTGTATATGTTGAGGTCATACCAAGCTCATACCATTTTCATCTTTCAGCAGTGTTGCTTGTCCCTTTTTTCTTCAGGATTTAATTAAAATTTAGTGTTTGTCTTAAAAGCTAGGTGTGAATTTACTGCAAGACTTTTATCTTCCTTTCCTATAATTTGGTGCAGTCTTACTGTGTTTGTAGCAGTGGCTTTTCCTGTGGTTAATCCTATCTGTGACAGAGTTCTTAAGTCCCTGACTTGACTTGTCAAGTTTTTCACATCTTGTTTGAAACATCTTTTTCATCTGTGATTTCAAACATTTCTGTCTTGCTACTGTTTCTTGATTTTCACCATATTTGTATTTGTCAAAAATTTTGACATAAATTGTAAGAGGCAATTTTACATAGTTAATTTTAATTTTTCAGTAGTAATTTTACTGCTAGCATGAGAGACACTTTTCTGGCTTAAAATGTTTCCTGCAAAGATACTGTGCTATTTTTTTTTTTTTACCACAAAGTTTAACCCCCCCCCAAGCATTTGTACATGTGATGTTCATGCAAAAAAAACCAATAGAAATTCAAGCATTTGGCTTAATTGCCTGAAATAGAAGACTATAAGGTGTTGGGTGTTTTTTGATGAACTAAGTCAAGGTTGTCTGCAGTTTGTAGAATGTCTGGGGAGGGAAGGAGTGGGAATAGGACAGTATAACTTACTGTCCAGTATTTTCATTAATAATGTTGAAGCTATCATCCATAACTATTTAAATTGTCATTAATTATATATCATAGGCGTTTCACTGGAAATAACATGTCCATAAGAGAAAAATTACATATTCCATTCTATGGGAGGCACACGAAAAATAATACTCAAAACTCAGGGAGGTATGAATTTTTAGACATTTCCTCTTATGCTAAACTGGCTATAGGATCTTGTTCCACTTCTTGCAATTAAGAGGATAGCATTGCTTATTATTCTGCATTTTCTTTCTACCAGAAGAACTAACACTGTTCTAGAAATATTAAGCAGTGGGCCAGTTTGACAGTCTCACCATTTATCTCTTAACACATTTCTCCAAATTTTCTATGTGACACAGAGACTGGCTAATAGAACACTGCAAAACTTTTGGGAAAATTTAGGTTTACTTCTGTTACTTTGCAAACCCTGTATAGGTAGCTGATAATTGAAGTGTAATGAGTATGAGGATTTTGCTTTATTGCTTCCTCCTTACTGTGACTAGTAGGGAGATTAAATTGGAGTACCTTGAACTTGACCAGAAATTTAAAAAAAAAAAAAATTGCTGTAAAATGCTGACATATCATTCAGAAAATTGAGTTTCTTAAAGATGGTAACTGTATTTCTTTTTCAAAAGTTACAGCATTCTGGTCTTAGTTAAGATCTGGGAAACAGGATCATATAGTTCTGATTCCAGTATTGTTATGAAAATTTTCTCTAATTTTGCTCAAAGCTGCATTGCCTATGTACATGTATTTCCACATCCATTCAGTTGGGAATATCTATTTACGTACCTTCAAGGATTTTACGAAAATTGTAAATATTTGTCGAGCACAATATTAAGTGCTGCTGAATGTTTGAAATAGATGGGATGAACAGAAAAACTAGTCTATACAGCAGTGTCTTAATTGTTTCTTTGGGGTTTTTTATTTGGTTGGTTTGTTGGGGTTTTTCTGGTTTTTTTTTAAGCTTTCAGGATTTTATACTGTAACGATGGTCTTTAACAAAAACCAAAACCAGATCCTGCTTTCTTTTCTGTTTGTCACTGCTTAAAGTTGCAAACTTGGATTGTTGAAATTGCAATGATAGCTTCTGAACTTCTCCTTAACCTTTTAAATACTGGTTTTATTGCTTGCAGAGAAATGGATGCTGCGAGGACACCTCTAAGTGAAGCAGAATTTGAAGAAATCATGAATAGAAATAGGGCAATCTCAAGCAGTGCCATTTCAAGAGCTGTATCAGATGCCAGTGCTGGTTAGTAAAACTCAAGTAATGCGTTTGTTATTCTACCCAACTGAAAAGAATTCGCTGGGTTTTTTTAAAATTAGGAATCTGAAAGGCCTGAAGCCACCTTTTCCTGTTAGAATGCTGAATTTAGATACAACTTATGACTGATTTTGTACTGTGCTTTGGTTAGTTTCTAAGAGAACCTTCTGAGTACTGATTGGGACAGTATTTTAGTATTTGGTGCTGCAGTAAATTATCTAGATGGCTGTTTAAGAAAAGATACTCAAAATGGCAATACTGTTATAGATAAAAATCTGTGTTTTAATTTGCATGATTTTCTGATCCTGATCTTACATCATTTTCAGGGGACTATGGAAGTGCTATAGAGACCTTGGTAACTGCAATTTCCTTAATCAAACAGTCCAAAGTATCTGCAGATGATCGCTGCAAAGTACTTATTAGCTCTCTTCAGGACTGCCTTCATGGAATTGAGTCCAAGTCTTATGGTTCTGGATCCAGGTAAAACTTTCCTCTTCCATCTGCTCTTACTTAAGAAAGAGACGGCATGGTGCAGGACTAGTTTACAGAGAAGAAACTAAGGCTTGTAAGAAGTCAGTGATTTGCTGTGTTGCACAGAAAATATATGAAGAAACCAAATAAGGCTTTGCTGAACTTAGGAAAGCTGCCTTTTAATTAACCCTCTTTTCATAATTGATCTGACTAGCTTCAATTTAACTCTTAGTTTTATTGAGTGGTTTTGGCCCATATTTTTCATATGCAGATTTGCAGCCATATTATTGTGATCGTTTGATGTGTTGCATTTCCCCCAGCTGATTTCAGTCATCCTCCATTCTGAGTATGTACTTTGACTTTTCCTTGCTACGTTAGAAAATGGGTGCCCCTTACTACCTGTAACTGAGTTCTTAGCCACCACTGTTTGTACCAGATATCTTTAATGTTATGTACAAAAATATACCTGTATCACGATGAACAGATCTTTCCCTCATACCTGTTTTTTATCAAATTCATACTCATAAGCAGAGTACAAAACTGGCATGGGGATGACAAGTATTTTGAAGAAAAAGTTAATGAAGTAATTTCTTTTAGAAGACGTGAACGATCCAGAGAGAGGGACCACAGTAGGTCACGAGAAAAAAGTAGGCGCCACAAATCGCGTAGTAGAGATCGTCACGATGACTATTACCGGGAAAGAAGCCGTGAGAGAGAGAGGCATCGCGATCGTGACAGAGATCGTGACAGAGAACGAGACAGAGAGAGAGAATATCGTCACCGTTAAAGAAGGTGAGCGTTTCTTTCATGTTCTTGAACTGTACTGATTTACTAAAAGTAACCACTCTAGGTTTGAGATGATTTGTGTCATTCATGTCTGTATTTAAATGATCCTGCAGTATGTACTGCATCACCTCCTTCTTGCAGCACCTGACATGAATATAGGTAAGTAATAACAGGTAATTAACTCATCTTGGGAGGGAGCAAGTATTTGTGTAATTATCTTCTACATTCTGCATGCCACTTCTCTTATTGTGGCTGATAATAGTGTTTCCAGTTTTTATGAAATGTGATTGAACCACTTCTTAAAAAGGCAGTAAGTCAGACTGTTCTCTTTGTAATCTTAAAAGATTATATGAATTTTACAGTTTATTTCTTAATTGTATTTTAAATACTAATTTTGTATTTTTAATTATTCTTCTGTAAAGACTGTAGCATTTAGCCCTGCATAGATTGTGTGTGGATTATTTCAATGTCCATGCAGTTATTGTCCTTGCACAGGTATGGTAGTGATTTTGTGAGTTTTGTTGTTTTGTTTTGTGTTGCTTTTGTTTTATTTTTTTCCTGGTGAGTTTTAGTCAACTTCAGGAAATATAACCAGATTTTGCTCTTTATTTTATGAAATGTGACCTGTCAGTATCTTCTGCCTTCTAGCTAAATCCAGGTATTAACCTTCAGTAAAATTTATTATCAGTTGCTGCCACCACCCTGATTTTTCAGTCCGTCCCCCTTCTGGTAGTAAAGTCATTTTCTGAAGACCAGTAAACCAATGTGTGACGCTAGAATTGGTTCTTTTTTGGTTGTTCACAAACTAACGTGCTCTTTTATTTCATGTGTCTGAAGTCTTGTATGCATCAAATGTCTAGACAGCTAGAGTAGCATGCTAAACAATGATTCTTTTCAATGTACTGCTTTTAAAATACACAGAAATGATGGCATTATGTAATGTACCGTTTTTAGGGTTGGGAATTAAAGCCACCCATGATTCCTTATATTTGACAATTGAAAAAAAACAACCCTGCCTTAGTAGTGACTCTCTAGTGGTCTTTTCTCTTTTTGAAAGAACTTCCACTACATCTGCACTGAAATTGAAGCTTGTAGACATGCTTGTCTGCCCAGCTTCCATTTCTTACATTTAACCTCAGATTTAATTTCCAGATTTGCATGTGTTTTTTATTCATGGGAGTTCATTTATAGATGTTACAAAGCAAAATTTATAAAAGTCAAATAAAATGTAGTATAGTCCTAAGTGAAAATACAGTTCTGTATGTGTTAAATGTCAGTTTTTCAGTCAGGCTTTTTGTGTCACTGACACTCCTCTGGGAGAGAACAAATTATGATAGTAAATACTCTAGTGTGTTGAAAATTAAGTGGGATGTTGTCTCAGGTTCATTTACCAGCAGGGGACACAAAAAGAAATAAGACCTAGAGAAGGGGAGTCAAAGGCTTAAATAGGAAGGTGAAACATGGCAGCTGAAATAAAGTTGGCAGTATATTTCTGTTAGTGCCTCTTTCTGCCATTAAAATGGATTGGTAGAAATATTTCTGGAATTTAGTAAAAATATCAACTCTGTCTCTTAATTGTCAAATAAGAGAACATAAAAATACAGATTTAACAAATGTAAATGTAATTTCTTTTGTTGAACTGGGTTTTTACCTTTTATAATAGCTGCATATTTTTGATACTTGCAAATAGTTGTTACTAATAGAGGTAACCATTGAGCTGAGTAATGGATGCATTTCCAGAGTGTTTTCCTTCTGGTGGAGATGAGCAAACCATACTAAAAATTGTTAATAGCCTGGAATGAAAGATAATTTTTTTTAACCCCTGGCATAGTTTACTAATCTAGCTTTAATTTATGTGTATTTAGTGTTGTGCACGTAGATACAGATTTACTGTGCCAAGTACAGATTTCCTACTCTCTTACCCCAAGAATATATATCAAGCAGCATTAGGTTGCATTTTATAATTTCTGAAGCACAATTTACACTGAGGCTGTTATTTCAGTCTCAGTTCAGGTGGGATTTATATTTGCAAGATCCTTCAGCTTTGTTGTGTGCTGGGATTTCTCTTTTCTTTCAAAAGGGGGACTTGTGCAAAAAGATTCCCTTGTGCAAAGAAAATAGGTCCTTAGAACTTGATTTAAATGGCAAATTTAGTATACTATATGTAAATTAAAGCATTTGGTATTTTTTAAGTTAAGTTGTAAACAGTTTGTCTTGTTGCTGTCTTAATGAAGAAGAGTTTTATTGTAGTTTTGTTTTATATATTTATACACACACACGCATACAAAAGAAATACAGTTATCTCCTGGTTTGTATGTTTCATTTTCACTAAGATGTATGTTCCCATACATTTTTGTTTCATTTTTTACATTGAATAATATTCATAAACTGATTTAACACTCAGTCATTCAATAAATATCAACAGTGCTGAAACCAGTTATTCCCCATATTACTGTGTTTTGCTAGAAAACATGAAGTTGCCTCTGTGCCTGCACCCTATGAATGGCACCTATATTTCTCCTTATTGTGTACCTATAGTCATGACTGTGATACTGTACTGGCATTTTTTCCAAAGTGTTACACGTCTAGCTCAGAAGGATTCTAAGGGTCCGTTGTGAAAACTTTTGTGAACAGTGAAATTCTATTTGTTCTGTATTACATTTATAGAGGTGGGTTAAATTGGAATAACTTACAAAATATGTTTATAACAGTAAAACTCTAAAAAGTTTAGTTGTATCATATCAGGTATTTACACTTCTGTTTGTACACTTCATGATTTAAAATCAAATTGTTGCAAGATTTTTGTGCCTTCACTTGAGTAAGACTTCTGTACATTAACAATCCATTCTCCTGAATTACTATAAACTGAATCCTTCCTTGGAACATCTTGTCTTTGCTCATAGAAAGCCTGTAAATATAAAAAATAACAACGGATTTAAGACAAATGTCCAACCTGTATTAGTCAAAAAACTCAGTAGAATGACATTTAGAAGAATTAACAGCAAAATTAATGTGTACAAACAGAATAGTAATGTAACTTCATGAACATGAGTCCTGACTTGTTAGGCAGAATTTTTTTTTAACTGATAATCAATAATGTATTTCTAGCTGATACATTGTCCCAATTTTAATCTGTCTGAGTTTCTATAACTGCTGAATGTTAAGTTTTTCATTTTATGTTTTTGTTACTGGGTTGATTGATTATTTCCTATTTAAACTGGATTTGGATTGAATTGCAAAGACAAAACCACAACATTGTAACAGTTGATATGTATGTAGACTTTGTACTCCATATTTCATGTTTATTCTCTGATTTTTCTGCTCTCAAACCACTGTAAGCAAAATAATTTGAAGTTTGAGGCTCATATGCTTCTTCAAAAACTGCTTCAGATCTCTGAAATTACTTTCAGCTTTAGAGTGATTCAAGAGTAACATGGTTGGAATTTTTTGTGTCAGTAGGAGGGGAAATTGTACTGATGGCTTACATAGTATTCATTCTATTTTTGTTTCTCTAAGTTGGAATGGTCTTGTAACTGTGCTAATAACCACTTAAACATCAAGCGAAGTATGAAATTAGCCTTTTAAGAAAACTTGTAATGAATTGGGAAATGTTTGCTTTTAATAGGCTATTTTAATAATATAGTCTTCTAGTTAATATTAAGTGAATCATGTAGTAACATTGTTCAAGACCTGGGTATATTTACCTGTCTAGAATTATATCAGGTCTTAGTCTTAAGCTATTATTAATATTGCTTACCTAATATCTTTTTTTTTAACTGTGTGTTTTATGTGGAGCTGGCACTATTCTTCTGTATTTAGCATTCACCAGAGAAATAATGCTTTGTGCATCTGATTCAGTATTTGCAATCCAGCATAGCATGAATAGAGGCAAGCAGTGCCACTGGTTTATATGCTTCTTAAAATCTGTTTTACCATTACTCTGGTGCTTTGCAGAAACACAGAGTTTGTCTGTTAATGTTCAGTGATTAATCTGATTTTCTTGAGGGTTAAACAAGGATTTAGAAAATGAACAGAATATCTTATGCTACTTATTTTCAAATGCATAACTTTTATTACTTTTTTGCCATGAATATGTTGATGTAATTTTACTGATTTCTGAGGTGTCTGTAGACACACTTATATTTTTTGTTCCTCATATCCTAGCCTTCTTTATTTTGTGAATTCATTAGTTTTGACAAATTGGATCTGTGTGAAAAGTTCCCCAAGAAACTTTAGGCATATGAAACACAGAGGTGAAAATGTTGGTTTGAATCAATGTTCTTCAGAGAATGAAAAAATCACTTTTTTACTTTTGCTCATTGTGGTTTGAGAACTAAGATTTCTTTTTACCAAAAAAAAAAAAAAAAAAAAAAAAGGCACATGAGAGATCTTAATTTTTATGTTTTCCTGTGGCAGCTCAATCTACTGTTTTGTCTCCCTCAAATATTAATGTGAAAAATACTTGCCAGTAATTAATATGTTTTTAATTTGTAAACTAAAGATTGAATTTTCAGAATGCGCCTCTCTGTTCATCAGTTAGTTTTGGTGAATAGACAGGCTGGGATAATAGAAGAAAGATACCTGACAAATGAAGTTAGTTTAGGAGGATTTTCCCCCATGTAAAATTATTTATACAATCATGAAATTGTTGTTGTGTTGATCTTAAATTACACACTAAGACTGAACAAAGACAGCAGGTAAGTACACTCATAATAGGAGGGGGGAACAGGCAGCAAATGTGATAAGGTGCTAGTGCTGGCAAAATACTCTGTACGTGTACAGTGAACAGGACAGAACCACATGTATATCTGTGCTCACATGCTGAAAGACAAATAGAAAGTCAAGCTTGACATTCCTTCTTTCTCACTATGTTACAGCTAAAGCATCAGAATATTTGGGGTATTTTGTGATGTTCTGGAATGTAGGTTAAATTAAAAAGAAATTTTTGGCTTTTAAGCTGATACTTTTTGTGGGATTTTTGGTTTGTATATTTATTTTTCTTCATGTATAGAATAAAATAAAGGAGAATTACATGAAGTAATTCATAGGAGTGTCTAGGATATAATAACAAATGTATCTTGTGCATTTTACTGAAATGTGAACATGTGAGATTGAAATTCAATCTCTGAAAATAAACTACTATAATAAAACTTGATGGGTATATGTATATACAGCTTTAAAATTACTGTAGAATTTTCAAAATTTTAAAGGCTGTTTAAAGCTTTTATGTTAATATTTGGATAATTGAAATTAAAGAGAAAAAATTAGAGCTGCTATTGCAAGATGCTTTTGAGATATATATATATATAAGAAATCTATTGGGGTTTTGTTGTAAGACTGTGTTTTTGTGGGTAAAAAAGTGCTCAAGTTGCATCTTGCATAAATATAAAAATGTTGGATCACTCAAGTTCTGGGATTTCATTTGTGAAATGTTCTGGCATAAACCCCTAACTTTTAAACCACAAGATTTCTATTCAACACTTAAGTCTGAAATTTGGATAGATTTGGTAAATTTTGGTAGAAATGCTGAGAAACTGATTGCTGTCTGATGATAAATTGTACAAATCTAACACATGCTTGGGACAGATAGCTTATGTATGAGCTTGAGGCAGATGGAAAGATGCCAAGAAATACTGACTAGAGATTTAATTTTTTTAAAAGATTTTTGTTGCTTCAATATTCTACTTGGTTGTAGAATACTGAAAAGGGCTGAGCACGCAGGTATAATCCATACAGATTTATTTCTTTTCGGAGCCACAAGTGTTTCCAGTTTTGGATATAGTGGCAGAATACTTGGAACTGAATGTACACCACTTTGGATTTTAGTTGGTCATGTTTTTAAAAATGAAGGCTCAGTGTGGTGCTGACCATCTTAAGAGCCCCATACCAAAAAGCATTAATCCTAAATTCACCTTATTGTGCATTCTTTAGAGTTCCTGTAGATCCGTAAGTACCTTTACAGATATAGCAAATTATTCCCAGGAACTGAAGCTTTCTTATGGTAGTATTATAAATCTTATATAGGGTGCTTTGGATCTGTTAATTGTTGCCACAGACATAATAAAGATCCATAATTCTGGCTGCAGCAATTGTATGATGAGAGCAGCAAATTCTGATGTACAGTCTCACAGCTGTCAAGTACTGACTTTCTCCACTAGAAAACTGAGATTCTCTCCTGTCTGTTTGTGCTAACTTAGCTCACAATTCCGAACATGTTTTTCTTGTAGAGGTAGCACTTTGTCACTTTGCTACTAATTAATTTCAAAAGTACATAACTCCCATGGAAACACTGGGAGTTCCTCTGGGAAACGAACTTCCCCAAAAGTAGTTGTTGATGCAGTTAGGACCTGGGAACAAAATCTGTGAATAAGAGAAGAAATTTCACTTGCTGATTTGGATTAGTTTATGTGCATACTATAGTGTATAGGATCTACTTGGTTATACTTAGGAATTTTTTAAAAGTTATTGTTAACAGTCACTTTGAGGAAATGAAGAAGAAAAATTGCATACTTAGTTTTCCCAGCTATGAAATTATTGTACTAGTAAAAGAATATTTGACAGCTGTGTACTGTTGCACATTCATGAAATTGCTTCTCTAAATGTCTTGGTTTTCAAATGAATAATTTAATGTGTTGGGTTTTTAAAAGAATTTGATTGAAACTATTTTGAAATTATTGAATGTTGAAATTGTGAATTATAAATGAAATTAAGATAGCTAATTGTTTTGTAATGGAATTCAACTGAAATCCAGTGTATGGAATTATACCATCCCAAGTATTTTGTGAACTCTTACAGTAATTAACTTTGAATTGTGTGGTTCCCTGATTTGCCAAAATAGATAAGAGCAGGAAGTAGGGCTTGGGGTTTTTTCAAGGCCAAGTAGGTGAGGAAATCTACATTGTATTAATTGAAAAGTGGGTTCTTGTGTATAACTGCAAGTGTGTATTTTTAGAGGTGAGCCCCATCCAGCTTGCCACTAGTCTTTTGAAGTACTGGTGTCAGATTCTGTGTGCTTTTAAAAGTCACTGAGCTGTGAGCCATCCACTTCATTATATAATCAATTAATTACTTAAATGTTACACCAGCTTAAAACTTATGTGAGTAGGTAAAAATGTAAAAATCTAATTGTGGTAAAATTACTTTAAATTCTTGTTCAGTTACTCCTGCAGAATGCATACTTTAGGAAGTGTTCTATATAAATTTGGCAGTTAGTCACAGAAGCAGCAGTTATTTCTTTCTTTATCATCAATACTTTAACTGTGAAGATTATATTCTTTCAACTTTGTTGTACAACAACATTAATCTTATTTTTAATTACTGTATTAGAAAACAACTTCAAATGAGTAGCTACTGCTTCTGGGTGTTTTGTTAGTTAAAATCATGGTGAAGTAGATGCACGAGTTGTGTATGTATAGATAAGCCAACAATTTTCTGTGTGTTTTGGGGACTAGCAAAATCTACATCACAAATTTTGACACATTACAGCTGAAGGAAGAGGAACAGCGTGCAAGACAAGATACATTCTTCAAGGAAAGATGCTTGTCCAGCAGTTTGCTTCATGTGATTGAACTGAGCCTGTAAGGATTCATGGATAATATGAACAGGAATAGATCTGAATAAAGCAAATCTGCATACATGGTAACCAGTAGCTCTTTTACTTTTTTATGTTGCTTAACTGTTTTATTTGAGGGAAACCTGTGTGATTTAAACCTTATAGCTTTTGCAACTTTATTACTGGTTATATACATTTGGCAATTATAATGTGCAAGCAATTGAAAAAAGTCAAGTAAATGCTTGTTTTTATAGTAGTTTGTTAATGTTAAACTGTTCATATAATGTCTGTACACAGCACCACTGATTACAGTAGATGTAGTGTTGTAATAAACTGTTTAATGGGGCTGATGTGTAAAGCTGTTCAAGTTATTTGATGTTTACACCTCAGGGAAAGTCATGTGTTCAGCAATATTTAAAGATAATGTTACAATGAAAACATTGATGCTGTCTTCAAAAACATCGCAATAGTTCTTGCATATGCCTCAACCTAATCTTGGATTCAGCGAGTTAAACATACTAATGTTGCGCTCTCCCACTCAGTTTTGATACAAAAATAGGTGGTTACATAGAACCTTTAATTCTGTTTTGCTTTTTAGCAGTGTTTACCTAGGTGGCCTGTGAATTTGCTAATTGACTTATAAAACTGTAAAAACTGCAGCTCTCTGTGGTCAGTTGTTCTGAAGAGAGATAGTCCCAGGTCTGTGATTTTTAGCACATTGAAAATCTTGTCTCTCATACAGCCTTGATCCTGATTGACACTACAGTTAATATAAGCTTAGACTGTTCATGTGAACTTAAGCTTCCCATAATAAGCGGTAGAAAGATGAGGTTTAAAACACTCAAAATCCTGCAGTTGTTTACAGTTTTATAGTAATAGTACTTGTGTGTGTTCCCTGTCCACTCCCAAGGCTGTAGCAGTCTGTACATAGTTGTATATTAGAAATGTGCCAGAAGAAACAAAATGTTACCATTTTTATAACTTCATGGGTTTGGTATTTTCTTAATACTTTGGGGTTTATTCACACATGCATATGAAAGAGAAGGTACATTTGTATATCCTTGTTCACCAGTGGGCAATATTTAAAATGTCTTAGCAAAAAATGGCACTGATTAAATTTGTCAGATGAGGTTTTGTAAATTTACCTAAAAACGAATTAATGGAGCACTCAGTGAAAGTAGGCATCAAATTAAAGAATTTGTTTTAAATTTCATCACGTGTGAAATGTAAGCAAATAGAAATTTTATAAAAGCTGCAAAAGCTTCATTTCCGTCAGCCTTGCACAAAGGCTCATTTTTAGTCTATTGTAAAGTGTTATGTAACAGCCACAATCTTGGAGTTGTCACTTGTTCAAATAGCTGCACTTAATGTTTTAAGTTAAGTTTCAAGACCTCAGATGGCTTTAAGAGGCAACTCTTAGAAGCCTCTTTATTTCTTTTTTACCAAGTTTGAAGATTTTACAGCTGACTTAAAATGTTACCCTGTTCAGGAAAGCATTTAAATCTGTTTGGTTTTCCAGAGCATATAAAGCATGTGCTTACATTTCATAGATTTCAAGAAATGTAAACATATGCTTTAAGTGTCGTATTTGCATATGTGAGTGATTTTTATACTTTACTGAGTTGGGACCAGTAGCTTGTGCAACTGCAAAAGTTTTGCATAAGCCTGAAATGCTCTAATATTTTTGGCACCTACTGTTCAACCAGGTTGCCTGCAGCCAGGTTGATACTGTTGAACTTGGCTACAGCTTCAGACTCTCCCCTTTTTCTTTTTTTCTTAAATTGTGTACCTCAGTTCCTCACACATGGGATCACTGGTGTTTATTGAACTATTTGCTTCTGAGAAGATATTTCACATGTTTGTTTAATCCTGTTTGAAAATCAAAACTGCCTTTAAAAGTTTTGTAAAACTGAAAGTTGTATCAAGCAAGTCATGAATCAGTTCCTGCTTTTTATGTGAATAGGTATTGGTTACAAACAGTACTGTTGTAACTTCGTTTTCTTTACTTAAAAACATTGTTTACTACTGTGTGTAATAAGTTTAAGGAAGAAATTACCTGCCTGTAGCAATTAAATGGGGAATAGCTTATACTGGAAAAGCAGCAGGTAAGTAATGTTCCATTGCATAGATATATTAAATTTTAAAATAAAAAAAAAGTAACGTTACAAGCATTTTATGAAGGAACTGATATTTTAGTCCACATTGAAACAGATTTCAGACTGTTGCTCTTTTTACATAGAGGATCATTTCTCACTCACATATTTCCATTGCTGGCAATGGAAATAGCAGGGAGAGAATAGCAGGGGGTAAATAATGTAGGTTAAACAGAATGACCATTGTGACCTGAGAGATGAGATCCCTGTATGAAGCCCATTATTTCTGCCTGTTCTCCAAATTCTTAGTTTTAACCGATAAATGTACTGTGTTGCAATTTAGATAATACTCTCGTTGTTGTGAGCTTCCTTTGTTAGATTTTTTTTTTTTTATAAAACAAAAAAATGTACAGAAAAAAATCCAAAGACCCTGATAAACACCAAAAAGGAATATGCCTAATGTACATCATGTGTAACTGGATCTGTAGTAGAATTTTTACCGAGTCTTGGTTTACTAAAGGTTCCTGCAATTTCCTGTGCACATGCAGGAAATGGCAGTTTGGAAACTTGCTGACTGGTGGTGATGCCATGATGGCTACTGCTGTTTAATATTCATTCAGTTGTATTTCATTTCCTTTTGCTGATGAAAGGATGAAATAATCTGTGAGGAAATACTTAATTTTTTTTCAAATATTGAGTATATAAGTAACACTGAAAATATTATCTTAAGGCTATGTTCTTTATCTTGAAAGACAAAACTAACAAGTAGTGACTTAGGGGTGGTGGTGCTTTACCAACAGAACTTGTTTTGGTGGTTTGTTTTTTAGAAGTAGAGGGTGGTTTTTTTAAAGTAAAAGTAAAATTTTTACAGGACTATACATTTTGACAGGTCAAAGTACTTAAGAAGAACATAGCATTTTGGAAACTGTACAGTCTTTTTTTTCCTCATTCCTTTTTTGCTTTCTGTGCCAATATTTTTTGTTCTGATGACATTTTGGAAAATGTTTGTCAGAACTTCAGATTTTTATTTACAATGTGGCTTATAAGCTTGGATAGCTGTTTTTTTGTGTTAAACAAGATATTTTTATTAAATTTAGACATTAGCTTTTTTCTTTATGGACTGAGTACTTTCTGGTTTTGTTCCTTTGAAATTGGTGAGGCTTAGTTTTTTCTATCTGTATTTTTTTACCTGATTGTTTAGTTGCATACTCAAACCCTTGTAAATGTTTTTTTCCTAGTTGTATGTGGATAATTGGAGATTTAAATGTTGTATATACTTGTCATCTGTGTTTCTAGTAAAATACATGGCATTCTTTGTAGAAATACTCAATTCCTGATTTTCTTTCTTATCCACTTGCTCTTTGTGTACAGGTTAAACAGACATTGCTCCCATTTTTATTGATAGAATTTTATACATAGCCTATTAAAATTGTCTTTGGTTCTTGTGTGAACTGAGATACAGCCTTAAATTCCCTAATACAATGCTCATTAAGATACTGTCAGTCATGTAGTATAAAACGTGCACGTTTAGGACGGGTACTCTTCAGAGATCTGAGATACTAAATTGCTTCTGCATTGAAATATAAACCCTTCAAGATTTTAGAGAAGGAAAGTGCAGGTCAGTGTCCATACAAAAATACGAATTAATTTGAATTCTTTCCAAAATAAGAATGGTAATATAGAAAAGAAGCAATGTGGATTCAGGTGAGATTCAAATTATTTTGGTAATTGACTGCACAGGTCTTGAACATAATGGTTGCAGCATGCTGATAAATCATGATGTTTATGCAGAAATACTGTCTCTTGCAATTATGATGCCTTGCAGTTAATACTTCGGACTATCTTGGGGTGGATGGGGGTGTTGAGTTTGGTTTTTTTTTTGTTTTGTAGTTGTTTTGTCTTCCTCCCCTTTCTTCCTCATACCCTATTAAGGTCTGACATCCCATGTATTTTTAGATTTCTGTTAAGCTTTAGAGGATAAAGTTACTAAGGAGCAGTTTGGGGTATAGAAGCTCATCAATTTGATGTTCTTGTAGAAGTTGTTTTCCCCTGTGTTGGACAAAATATAGTAAAGCTCCTTATTCCATTTATATATTATATGTTTGTTAATTCATGAACCCTTTCTATAGCCCCAGTGATTGCAGTGGGTTCTGGAATGATGCATATGCCTGTGCTTAAATCTTAAAAATACACTAATTTTACAGAAGTCTCTTGAAAATAGTAAACATATACCTTTGATCCTGATGGAATGGAGCATTTAAGTTGTAAAAATTCCTATCTATTCATACCATGTAATGTGATTTTTACATGATTTCTGAATTAACATTTTAGAGTATATTCAATAGACTTCAGCCTCACCCTCTTGTACACAGTATTTTGTAATAGAAAATATTTTAAACTGCGCATATTATTATCACATTATGAAACAGACATTCCTTTGATCTTCAGAAGTAAGAAAATGAGGAATGTGTGTGGTTTTATAAATATAAGTGGTTGCAAATTCATATTCCTTACTACTGCAGTTGTCCTTTTTTAAAATAATAAAGAAAGGAAAAAAAAAGCCAAATGTTTTGAAGGTGAAATACATTCCTATTTGGTAAACTGTAACATTTTTATGACAATTACCAGCACTGCTGACTTTCTAAACAAAAGGCTGTATTGTCTTCCTGTACCATTCCATTTCCTGGTTCCTGCTTTGCACAAGGATATATTCAAGAAATGGTTTGAAATACCAGGAGGGGGGTTATCCAGGTTGGAATGCAGAATTGCAATGCAAAATGTCAGGAAGTGGATGCCTGTCAGAATGCCTGACTCCAAAGGATTTTATATATATATAGTAAACAGTTCCCTGATGCTGGCAGGCCAAAGAGTCTGTTGAATACTGCAGTTTTTGGAGACCTCTATTTCTCCGCAAGGTAAGATGGTATCCTAACAAATGTGCATTTCAATACATTTTCAGCAGAGGTACTTAAATAATCTGTAAATTTAGGGATAATTTCGTTTTTTTAGATGTTCTACTTGAAATATTGCACAACTTTTAGCTCTCATAGGTTTCTTTTTTTCAGCCTTTAGGAGACTGTTAAGCAATTTGCTGTCCAACTTTTGTGTTGGTCTTAAACTGCAATAGTAGTTTACCATGTATTGAAGAAATAAAGACCATTTTTATATTAAAAAATACTTTTGTCTGTCTTCATTTCAGCTTGTGTAATTTCTTTGCAATTCCCATTATTGCCAGACTTTTCAAATTTTCAGGCATTAAAACTTGGAGGGTGGACATTCTAAGATAGTTACAGCTAGATTCTGTGCTGTAATTACTTCTGAATCTAGAAATAGTTTATACTAGCTTTTATCCTTACCTGGACTTTTTGCAAGGTTTACAACCAGTCATAAGTGCAGCCTTTTTTTTTAAAGCTAACCTTATTTTTCTGTAAAATACAGTGAGCCACATGAAGTCTGTTAACTAAAGGGAATAAAATAAGCATGTGCATAAAGCAATTTCAGTCTCTTAAAATCACATTTTTCAGACTCAGACATCAGTGTAGTAATGTTTGGAGCTGTGGGCTTTCTCTATAGGAGGCATTAAACCACTGATGATAGAGCTTTTAAATCTTGCTTTGACTAAATCTGGCAATGTTAATGATTGCAAAGCATGTGCGTGTTAAACGCAGTGGCTGTAAAACAGCTGTATGGCAGGTTGAACTACTGTCAGCTCATTTCATGCAAAATATTGGTTTGGTACCAGTGACATCCTCTGATTTAAAACTACTTTTGATACTGGGGGTTACATGGGGCAAACATTTTAACTGCTAAAGCAGAACATTGTGTTACATAAAGCACATCTGTGTTACATACACAAAGCCACTTGCATTGCTATACTGTACCATTCTAGTGGTGAACTTCCATAATTCATAATACTCTGGCACAAAACAAGCTAGATCCATTGTACCATCTTAGATTACTGGTATCATTTTCTGTGCTGTTGGCTCCACCTTTGGTCTGTGATGAGCCTCTGCCATTTGACAGTGGTAAGATTATGTGAGAATGCTGGTGTTCATTTAAAAAAAAATATCGTTTCAAAAATAAGTCTAAAATTTAATCTAATTGACTTGGAAGGACACAACATTCATGACTGCATTTACCCAATGGGTAAGTGTCCAGGTCTCTGTAGAGGAAACAAAATGTTCATTAGAAAATTAACCTGAATTTCTTTGGGTAGTGCTCCAAACCTGCAACAATGAAAATAACATTCACTTGCTTTAAAGGGCTCAGACATTGTTTATCCAAATAGCAAACAGGATAGCAAAGCCAACTTGACCACTGAGTTTACTGTGTCAGAATTCACTGTAACGACCTGAGTTTTTAAAGTGATTGTGTGTTGTACCCTGGTTTCATTGACCATGGGAAAATTCAGACAGAGATGGAAATGGTGTTGGGCTGTGGCTGGTGGGGTTTAGGGGATTCCAGGCTTTCATCTGGGTTAAAAGCAGAGGGAGAAATCATTAAGTCTTGATTTTGAAAGTATCTTCCTGCAATTTTCCTCCAGGTTAGGGTGTTCAGCAGTTCCAATTGCTGAAATGTGAGACAAGCGTAAAGCATCCTGTCCCCCAAAACATGGGATGTATACTCTAAGATAAACACAGTGAGGATTCAGTAGTATGTGTATGAATTTGTTGTGGAGGTGTTCAAGCATAGGTCAACTAACCAGGATGCAGGACCATCAAGGTATGCTTTGAAATGGTATTGGAGAATGGGGAAGGTAATATAACAAGCATGGGGTTTGTTTTCTTCCATGAGAGTTCCCTAGGAAAAATATCCTTTGAGTTGCAGACCTAGAAATAATTTGATAACACTTACTAGGAAAGTGTTCTTGCTCAATTCTGCTTGTAAGAACCTTGCCTCCAACCTCTTTCAGGGTCTTCTTCATAAGTGCTGCAGCTTGAAAGACCCAGAGGCCTAGATGAGCTGGAGGGAGAGATCTTGGTGGAATCCAGGCTCCAGATTATTGTCCTTGCTTGTTTCTCTCTGTCTGGAGAGTCCCCAGTGCTTAGCAATGTGGAAGCTGGTGCAGAAGCCTCCTCTCTGCCACCTCAGCAGAGAGCTAACTCTTCCCATATATCATGTCCTCTGACAGTTGGAAACAAGATGAAAATGCCAAAAACCCAAAATCACCCATACCAGATAAACCTGTTCCTGAACATAACTCTACTTATGAGTAACCTCACAGTGTGGCCCTTATTATTGACTGTTAGTTTTTTGGGAGGAGAGGGAGGTAGAAGGCATTTGTGAGGTTTGGCAGGGGAGCCTAAAATAGTTCTGTGAGCCTTCTGTTGTTACACTAACTGCAATTACACTCCCCAATTACTGTGGGGAGATTACTGGACTGTATGAACTTTTTCTGTGAGGAAGCTCTGGAGTTCCTGTGCACATCTGCTGTGGGTTTTGCATGCCAGGCAGTGGAACAGCTGAGTTCTCCAGATGTTTTTATAGGAAGAAGTCTTCCCTTTTGCTGCTGTGCCTTTTCTGCATCAGCCTCACTGAAAGCATTACTGAAGTTTCTTCTCTTGCAAAGCTGGCATTTTGCTTTATTTACTCTCAGTACAGGAGTTACCGATCAGAGAGAAGCTTTAGTTTTAAAAATTAGTGTCTCTGGAAGCGAGACATCTTGAGCACTTTCAGGGAAGAAGGCACTGAGTAAGAAGTTGGAAGTGTCTTTTTAACCCTTGTTTGGGCTGGAAAGAGATGCTCAGGTTTGGAGTATTAGTGCTGTTCTCTGCCTTTAAATTTTCCCTTGGTTCATCATTCAGACATTTTCATAATACTGCAGCTTGTCCAGGAAAAAATGGTAAGCTGCAAAAGAGATGAGCAGCAGAAAGCAAATCAAACACCCAAATAAGCAGAGCAAAGTCTATGAAGCTAGAAAAGGTAAGTTTGTCCTCACTCCACTCTGCACTCGGTGCAGACTGAGTAAAGGAAGACAGAGGTATGTGTGTAGTTCATGATCACAAAGATGCCTTTTTTACAAGCATTATTACATGAAGTTCAGGTGCAGACACCTGAGCATCTGTACCCCAAAATTCTGGACTATAACAAATCATGACACACAAGGTGAGGAAAAACTGGTTTAATAATTTTGGGGCCAGGACCTCTGTTTTGCATTGGGATTTAGCTGAGTCCCCTGGAAGGCCTGCAGTATAATGCTCCTAGATATAAAGTAGTTGTCTGAGAAAGGAGTTTTGCCAAGTTAGCATTTTTGTAAAGATAACCTCCTGGTCAGCATAGCATATGTGTTAAAGGAACACAACACTTCTGACAATGGGTTTAGCACATCCTAAAGTACTTAAAAGCATGATACTGCTTTCTGCATGTATCTTGACTAACAACAGAGATTACTCCAGACATTGTGAAGAATTTATGACTTAATGCACATTCATGTTCTATTAGTATAGGTAAGGCTGCAGCTGCTCAGGAGACTTTGTTACACAATAGATGGATAGATTAACTGGAATTGTATAAAGCGGAAAACTTACCTGTCACATTGAATTTTTAGCTATTTTATCTCTTGGAAGATACAAAAGCAAGTGATGGCTTCTGTAAAATGTAAGTAAATGGCTGGGAATGGGGAGATGATCAGCCTGCTTGTGTCCATGAAAAGTAATTTGCTGGGAGATGTACAAAAGAGACAACAGAGAGACCAAAGTGAGAGTGAGGTGGGAATATATTTCCTTTCTTAGCCTGGAGGAGAAAGGAGGGGTTTGTAAAAGGTGCAGAAGCAGTGCTGTGGAGTGACAGCTGGGGAATGCAGCACATTTGTCAAGGACGTTGCAAGCTTGAGAGATGCAGTGCTGTCCTTGGGATGAGGGAGGGAGAAGGGCTGGTGCAGTTCAGCTCTTCTGCTGGACAGATTTTTAATGACTAAGTTTGAACTTGAAGTGAATCAGAGAAGTGACATAGTGTAACATAATGTGTAATATTATAGAAAACAAATAAAGATCAGCTCACACTCTTAACACTGAAACATAGAAGTATATGGTGTTCAAGGAACTGATCAAAAATTTGCTAGCTTTTTTTCCCGTTCTGTTCCTCAAGAGACGGTGTGAAAAATAAATGCAGCCCAGTAGAAACAGCTCTTTGCTGCAGATAGAAGATTGCTAGTCCTTTCAATTAATTCAATATGAACCTGTTTATGTCTCTTGTGAACAATCTGCAGAAAATTTTTAGCACTTTGCTTCCCATCAGACTGCTGGAAGCCTTGTAAATCCTGCACTTGGTGTAAATGGGAAGTAAAATTAATTTCTTCTCAAACAAGGCTTCTCAGCTTTACAGAAAGGATCTAGTATAAACAGATGGTTTAAAAAATTATATATTGCTGAACTTTTTTTTCAAAACTACTTTAATCTACTTAGCAATGGCAGTTATTAAGTAGATTTTTTTCTTTTATCCTGCATCCTAGTGGTGAAGATAAGCTCCTAGGTGTCCTGTAAGGGTATGTTCAAAATGGTGTAGATGTGATCAAGGAGTGAAAAGGGCTCTTTCTGCCATCTAGTGGTAACAAAAAAAACACTCCTATTCACTTAATTAAAAATCTCATTAATTGTGTCTGCATGGTCAGCAGAACTAGGTGTAATAATCCTCAACTGTCCTAAATTTAAGAAGATAGCAGTCACTTTTTACTCTCCTTTTCCACAAAATAAACAACTTGTATTTTCCTTGCCTTGACACCTCATGAAAAAATCCAAATCCCTGTTTATTGTCTGAATGCCTTTTGAGTGCACTGCTCTTAAATTCCTCTGTGTGTTTCCTTACATGATACACGGGTACTGAAATACTTTAAGGCATGGAAACCTTTCTTTGATGCTAAAGACACTGGAAAAAGATATTGTCCACACAGGTACATAAAATGTTGCCTGTAGTCGAATGCATCTCTAAAACCCTTCTGAAGATGGGTGGGTTCCCCTGTGAAACAGGCAGTATTTGCTTCTGAAGGAGCAGTGAGCTCTATGGAGCTGCTGCATTTCAGAACGGTTACTCTTAATACTTAAAACTGATTTCTGAGGCTTGCTGGTGTCCCATTTCCCTGTTAGCCATTTACTTCTTTTGACAGACAGCTACCCTTGCCACCTTTTACAATCTGCAGACTGTGCTTCTCTTAAAAAATATATGGCTCTGCTTGGATGTGTTATAGTTCCACACTGGTGGGAGGGGATAGAAACAGAGACCGTTTATGCCAAACAGAATCCTTATTCATGGGTAAAGTTGTAAGGGACTTGGCTTCCCACCTCAAAAATTTAATTGGAGCCTATATGTAATTAAAGCTGCAGTTCTCACTTTCCTGAAAGTGATTTAGCCTGAATTATTTGCAAGATGAAGGTTCATAGCCCCTACTTTCTCCAAGACCTGTAGTGTAAGGATATTGAAAATGGTGAATAGTGTAGAATGGCTAACAGAACTCTGCAGAAGATACTGTTGAAAATAATGTCTAAATTGTTTGGTGGGTTCTTTTTTTAGTACATAAAGTACTTTGAATAAAAAGAATCAGAGAAGGCCAATGTTTTATTAGCAGCTCTAAAAAGCTGTATTTTGAGCTTCTCTGTGTAAGTATAAATTATCCATACGATTAAAGCTATCTGCTGGCTGGTTTCCATCTCAGCAGCAGTCCAGGAAAATTTTCTTCCTGTTAATTTCACAGTGGTAACAGTGTGATACTTCAGAAAAATAACTTATTTTGTTATGTAGGATTCCTACTGTGCCCTCTTAATTCCTAGTTATCCATGCCTGTTCCATTTAGTTAAGTAATTCATCATATTTTAAAATTACTTTTATGCCTTTTACTCAAAAAGAATTTAGAAATAAAATTTAAACCTCTACATTATCATCTCCTTTTTTTTTTTTTTTGTTATAATTACAGTAATAGCTAGTTCAGATTTTTAACTGTGAGGCGCTTGGGTATGTCACTGAAGAAGGGAAGGTTTCTAAAAATGCAGCTTTATTTGGGGGAAAAAATAGCAACTTGCCAAAACTATGTTATCATCAAATTAAATTAGTAGTCTGTTAAAACAGGGTTAGTGAGAGAGATGATGGTATACCATTCCTTGCTGGAGCTATGTTTGTGCTACCTCCAGCTGCATTTGATCCTTGGAACAGGTGGCCCGCTCAGTTTGTCCTTTCCAGGATTGGAAGACGTTTGAGCAAAGTCTTACGTGACACTACTGCAAGGGCAACTCCTGTGAGATTGTACATAATCCCCTTACAAAGAATAAAACTGTGACCATCTCTTTTGAACTTTTAAAAAAAAAAAAAAAAAGGGAAAATTAAAACCCACAGTTTTGGAATTAAATCTTGGTATGACCTGACCTGGGTGAAGATGCTGAGGAACCTGGTAATTTTGCTGAGAATCTGGAGTTGGAAGTTGTTCTTTATTTATGTGTTGTGTAATGCCAGTATCCGGTGTTGTGTGTGCTATCTGAGGACAGCTGGCAGGTAAAGGGCTCAGCTCTGAGGAGCAGCCAGCTCCCTGTATGTGGCTCTTTCCTTTCACAGTGGCATATGAAGAAACTTCACCTAAACTGCACACTTGGACACAGGCTGGGCTCAACAGTTACAGCATGGTGGCAGATCATGTGCAGCAGCTCCCAAAAACAGATTGGTAGAAGCAGATTTCAGCACTTAACTTCTCCAGGGTACTGCCAGCCCTTTGCTACAGCCAGGAACCTGCCTAACGTGGTCTAGTTCAAACAATCCCATCCATTTCCAGTCTCTCCTATGTCATCTTGTTATGCAGATTCTTCTCATTCTACATGTTCCAACAAAGGTTTGCCCTCCATAGCCACAATCTGACTTGGAAATTCAGTGATTGTCTTGAAGCCTTCTGCATTTGAGATGATTTCCTTTATTTCAGTTGGCACAGAGTACATGTCCAGTGCCAGTTTCTCCAGTTCTGCCACTTCTTTTCTTAAATGCGCTTCCATCTTGGTAATAACGTTCAAGCCTGTGAATATTTAGATAATAAATCCATTAACCATTCTTTTGGTGAACAAGTCTTTGTATCAGGTTTAGAAAAGGAATTTATTTCTTTTTCAGTCAACTTATATCTCTATGATCGGCCATGCTTATAGGCAAAGCAGGTTGGGAATGGTGTGGGTGTGTTTTAGCCTTTCCATTGCAAGGCTACACAAGAAAGCAAAATAGCAAGAAAGGCTGGAAAATGCTGCCTGGGATATGAAGCTCAGTCTTGTCCTGGGGCAGGCAACTGCATCATTTAACTTCTTCCATCATTTCTCTTAAAGCCTCATAGGGTCTGTCTGGGGTGTTTGCTCCTGCACTTCTTACAGGATGAGTATCCTGCTACTCCCATGCTCCAGGGGTTACAAAAGGAAATTGCTGCCTGACTTGTTTTTTGGCTAGATTATATTAATCTCATTTGTGTGCTGATACTGCTTGCCCTCTTGTTATTTCCCTTCCCATCTTGCTTAACCCCCTAAGGCATTTGCAACAGCTAGTTAATACTTTCTCTACCTTTATTTTGGCAAATTTGTTTAAGGAGGCTCTGGCCTTCTTTAGAGCACATGGTGTTTACACCAATTTGCCCTGTTCTTGCGTATTTGCCTTTCAGTTAACTTTTTTTTCTATAACAGGAGATAATACAGTAGATATTAAGAATTTTTTTACTGTGGGGGTGGTGAGGTAGTGGAATAGCTTGCCCAGGAAAGTTCTGGATGCCCCACCCCAGAAGTGTTCAAGGCCAAGGTGCATGGGACTCTGAGCAGCCTGGTCTGGTGGAAGGTGTCCCTGCCCATGGCGAGGGCGAGAACTACATGGCCTTTAAGGTTCTTCCCAACCCATTTTATTATAGACTCTTTTAACTGAAAAGTGCACTCTTTTCCAGATGGGGTCTTAACAGGGTTTGTACGATAGCTTCTGATGAAGTTTTTAATGCTCTTATATCCTCTTTTCTTTCTGACAGACTAACACTGTAAGTTGGTTACACTTCTGTTTATAAAAACCAAAGCAGATATGTTCAAGCCCACCCATCCCAAAGGCAGATCTGTAGAGTAGTCATGACTACATGGCAGTAAAAGGTTTCTTCATATCAGGAACTGCACCATTCCCCTTCTTGTTCATCTTGTTACTGGAATAGAGTCTTCCACAGAAGCCAGTTAGTAATTAGAAGTTAGATTAACCAAAGAAAATTTTTCTTTGAAGACAGAGCTTGACCGCCTGTAAAAGAGTGGCCCAGCTGCCAGTCTTGCCAACTTGCTTTAATAAAAATAGCTGTAACATTTCAGAGCTGAGCATGCTGTTCACACAATCTAGTTCATACAAGGAACAGGGTAGGAAATTTTTGCTTTTTGGGAGAGGGTTAGGCATGATGTTCACTGTCTTCTTGTCTGTCAGGCGTCAGAGGGCCACGCAAGAGGGATGCTCTGGAAAATGGTTTGCAGGCAGGGTCTGTGTGCAGCTCCCTGGAGGAGTCCACCAAGTTCTCCAGTCCATCACAGGGACAGACAGAGCTGGGCTGAAGCGAGGGTGCAGCTGAGGCACGAAGCAACTCCACAAATCAACAACCCCCTCAGACTCACCTCCTCCTGAGAGAGCTGGGTCAGACTGGAGAAGAGGCTCCGGGGAGGCCTCAGAACAGACCTCCACTGCCTAAGGAGGCCCGTGAGAGCTAGAGAGGGACTTTTTGCAAAGGCATGTGGTGACAGGCCGAGGGGGAATGGCTTTAAACCTAAAAGAGGACAGATTTTAAATTGATATTGGGAAGAAATTCTTCCCCGTGAGGGTGCTGAGACACTGGAACAGGTTGCCAGGGCAGCTGTGGATGCCCCATCACTGGGAGTGTTCCAAGGCCAGGCTGGATGAGGCTTTGAGCACCCTGGGGTAGTGGAAGATGTCCCTGTGCTGGGCGTGGAACCGGGGCGCCCCTTGGGGTCCCATCCATGGACGTGTGCCTTTACGCGGCGCAGGCCGGGCCCGCTCCTCGGCGGGCGCGTTCCGCCCCGGCTGGCGGCGGCAGCGGCGCAGCCCCGCCCCGGAAGCCGCGGGGGATGGCGGTCGCGGGGCGGCGGCGGCGGCGGGAGAGGCGGCGGAGACGGGCGGGGCGGTCGCGGGCGGCGGCGGGCGGCGCCCCCGGGCAATATGTTCAAGAGAATGGCAGAGTTCGGGCCTGACTCCGGCGGCAGGGTGAAGGTACAGCCTCGGCGGCCGCTGGCGGGGCTCGGGCCGCGGGGGGCGGCGCGGCAGCGCCTCTCTGAACGCGCCGTGTCCGCCTGTGTTCCTTTTCTTTAAGGGCGTTACCATCGTGAAGCCGATCGTGTACGGGAACGTCGCGCGGTATTTTGGGAAGAAGAGAGAGGAGGATGGTCACACTCACCAGTGGACGGTGTATGTGAAGCCGTACCGGAACGAGGTACAGCAGAGCCGCTTCCCCGAAAGGCTGGTCAGGCTTTGGAACAGGCGTTCTGGGAAACCGGGGAACTGCCATCCATGGAAAGGTGCAAAACGCCTGTGGATGTGGCACTTGGGGTCATGGCTTAGTGGTGGCCTTGGGTTAATAAGGGTTGGACTTGGTGATGTTAGAGGTCTTTTCCGACCAAGCAGCACCGGGACGTGGGGGTTTGAAAAGCCGGAATTAAAGGAAAGGGCAGGAGGGTCTTTGCCTTTAAGACAAGAAAACACATAGGCTGGTGGGTTTCCAGAAAGGAAAACCATGGGAAAGGCATGCTTCCATTTATGTTTTTTGGAGTGATCTTTCCCAGTGTAGGGGAAGATTGGAGAATATTCATGGGGATTAAATACTAACGGACCTGTGTTTACTGCTTTGCTATCCTTCTGTGCTTAAAGTCAGAAGAAATACTATTTAAAATCAGAAGTAATGTAGGCCCGTAGGATAGATGACTGAATAGTAACTTGGTGTGCTGAACAATCAGAAATAACAATGTTTCTGTTTTAGGACATGTCTGCATATGTGAAAAAAATTCAATTCAAGTTGCATGAAAGCTACGGTAATCCTTTAAGAGGTGGGTTTTGCTTTTTGGCAGTTGTTCCTAGAACTGGGCTTTTTCATCCAGCTTTATCATGGGATTAACACTTCTATGTTGCCTCTTGCAGTTGTTACCAAACCACCATATGAAATCACCGAAACAGGCTGGGGTGAATTTGAAATAATCATTAAGATATTTTTCATTGATCCAAATGAAAGACCTGTAAGTACATTGAACTTTTAACAAAGCTTAAATAATTAATTATGGTGGCCTACAGCGCTAGGAAATTGCTGGTCAAAATAAGTCTCATTGGCCATGGAAGTAATAAAGGTCTCTTTTGAAGAAAATTATTGTACGGATTGGTCACATTTTCCTCTTTCTGTGCTACGCTCCTGGTATTCATGACTGCTTTTCCTGTGCTTGGCTTCTCTGACATATACTAATATGTGACCACGTATTACATCTTACCTGGGTTGAGCACACGCTGAGGATTTCTCTTCCATGTAGCTTCCAAGTTCTAGGATATTTGAATATTTTAATCTTTCTGTCAGATCAAAATCAAATCAAAAAGCAGTAGGGCTACTACACTAGCATAAGTCTCTGCCTAAGAAGACCAGGTTAAAACAACTTCATAGTTACATAAAGTACTTGAATTAATTTCTTTCTTCCATTCCTGTGTTTTAGACATATCTTGTAGGTTTGTTTAAGCAGTTTTACGTAAGAACTTGATTGCTCTATTTTAGGGAAACAGGATGTTTATTTCTGGAAGGACTGAGTTCCTTCTGTCACATGAACAATCCTTTTTTAAATCAATTTTTTGGTAAATGAGAGTGAAATTGAATTTCTTTTTTTTTTTTTGAATATGTGGCAATTGGTAAGAATGGGTTTCCTGTGCTGTTGGGCTCAGTAGCATCCTGACTTGTATTAATTCTGTTCACAGCTTGACCAAGCTGTCCTAAGGTTGGTTGGGTTTTTTTCTTTGCTGCTGTTCTTGGAAGGCTGTTTGGGAGCCTGTCACGTTCTTCCTTTCCAGGAGGTACCAAGGGGAGTCAGGTACTGCTCTGTTCCACCACCGTTCCTGGGCCTGTTTGTGGAAGGGGGAGAAGCGTGGCCTGTGTGTGCTCTTCCCAGACCACAGGCCAGGTGGTCAGTGGCTTCTCAAAGCTGCACAGAGGGCTTCCAGTCCTCTCCCCACCATGCCATTTGCACTGCAGGAATGGAAGAATAACCCCACAAAGAGAGATTTCAGTGAAAAGCAATTCACAGCCTCCCTGGTGCTTCATTTTCTCAAGAATAGAGGATAAGGTCACAGAAAGCACTTTCTAACTGATTAATTGAGAAAGTCAGTTTGAATTAAATCACCCATTTGAAAATGTTTCAGAAAAGATGGTATTAGTATTTTTTATATACCAGTCCTAAACCACTTCAGAGACATTTTTAAAGTCTCAAGAGGCCTTTGGATAGTTGGCATGTTTTAACAGTTAATGTTAAATTTAAAGTAATTCCTGAAGCTATATGACATTTATATTTGCATTCCTAAAACATGTTTAAATCCTATAGTTATTTTGTGGGATCAAATGTTAATTGTTGATATCTAGAACAAGAGTTCTATTTTGCTACAATTTTGAAGCTAATAAAATTCTGTCTTTTGCATAGGTAACTTTATATCACTTGCTGAAGCTCTTTCAGTCGGATACCAATGCCATCCTGGGGAAGAAAACTGTAGTTTCTGAATTCTATGATGAAATGGTATGAACATTCTTAATGTAATCCTCACTTTATTTTGAAGAGTATTAGTGATACCATGTATTTTTCTCCTTCATCAGATATTTCAAGATCCTACTGCAATGATGCAGCAGCTGTTAACAACGTCTCGTCAACTAACACTAGGTGCTTATAAACATGAAACAGAGTGTAAGTTGAAAACTAAAATTTTTTAAACTTTAGAAATAACAATAGTTGGATTTGCTTTTAACATGTTTTTTATACGGGGCTATAACAGTACAATGGATTTGGATGCTGCAAAAAGCTGGTAATTTTGCATTAAATTTAACTTCAGCTTTTGCAAAGGTATTAATACTTACCTGAAAACTTCTTATCCCTATGGCTGCTAAAAAAAAAGGAATTAGGAATTACTTGGTATGATGGCATGAACTACACCTAGTCTGACATCTTTGAAATAAATTAAAACAGAGGATAAATGAAGGCCACCGTATGGTACAGTTCTGTTCAGCACTGCAAGCAAAAGTCACTCTTGAAGGCATGAAGTACAGAACAGTTAGTGATGTTTAAGTCAAAGCAACAATTCTTTGTGGATAAAGAGTAGTGTCTGAAAGCTCTTTTTCCCTTCTACTTCTTTAATTGTAGGTAATTTCATAACATACTTCTTAAGTACAGCATAATGTTTTTTGTGTAATTTTTATCCAGTTTGTCTCCAAATATAAGCAAAAATATTAAGAGAACTAAGGAAATTAAATTAAAGATCCATTGATTCATAAGTTGTAGTTGTAATGCATTTAGTGCTTATTTCTTTTCTGATCTTCTGTATTTCATCTGTTATTTGCTTTCTGAGAGTAGATGTAGTATTGAGCCAAAATCCTGCCCTATTAATTACAAACCTTAATCCATTGTAGTCCACCTCACTTGACCTTATGTTCACCTGACAACAAATGTCAGGTATTTTTTTTGGCCAGCAAACACCTAGAGCTAAGAGTGGCAAGTGATTATGAGTTTGAAGCTCTTCAGAGTTAGAGTTTCTGATTGCCTTATGTCTGCTTGGTTGTGTGGATATGTGAGCTACTTGTATTTCCTGCCTCAGTTCAGCCAGTCTTGAGGTGGATTTCTGTTATTGTTGCATGTTACAGTTTTTATTTAGAAAATGTTTAATCATATGATTGATAAAAACATCCAAATTTAAACTTTTTTTCATTTAAAATTTTTGGATATTTCTCCAGACAGCAGTAGAAACTTTCAGTGTGGTTTCTTTGTATAAATACGTCTTTAAAATTTGCTAATGAAGCAGATAATATTTGCCACTGCCCACAGTTATGTAATGTGTGGGATATGAGTGATCTCTGCAGCCTTCATAGACTTGTTGGCTTTGCCATCTTTGTCCTAAAACTTGTGCATGAAAAAATAATAAAAAAATAGAATACTTGATGTCAGATATTTGTTAAAGCAGGGCAGCGTAACCGAAACTTCCAGATCCACAGGAAGTTTCTGGAAGCTTATGGAGTTTAATTGAGAATTAAACTCCAGTGAGACGTAGAAAATGGTTAGAGTACATGGAGAAGGAACCACAGAATGGTGTAGGCTTGAAGGGACCTCTGGATGCATGTTGTCCACCCCCTGCCCTAGCAGGGCCGCTGACAGCTGGTTCCCCAGGACTGTGTCCAGATGGCTTCTAAATGTGTCCAATGATGGGGATTCCACAACCTCTCTGGGCAACCTGTGGTCACTTTCACAGTCAGAGTTTCCTGATGTTCACAGGGAACCTCCCATGTTTCAGTTTGTGCCTGTGGCCTTGTGAGCTGTCACTGGGCACCACATATTCATAGTTCTCTGTAATTTCCCATGTATTTGCTGTCACCATGTCAGGTTTTATTTTCCTCACCTAATCTTTAAAAAAAAAGTAGAAAATTATTTTATGAATTGTATAACTATCTGCAAAACTGATGGGCTGAGGGCTGAATAATGCTGCATAACAAACTTTTTTTTTTTTTTTTTTCCTAAATCCGGACTCTTATGTGGATACCATTTTGATTACAATTATTGAATCTCTAAGGCTAACAGTAACAGATATTTTTTCAGGACAAATGATATCCAAATTACTGTTTCAATTTTTTTAAAAAAATCAAATTTCACGGCACTTAAAATACATATTTTTCTTTATCACTGCCATAGTTGCAGATCTGGAAGTGAAAACCAGGGAGAAACTCGAAGCTGCCAAAAAGAAGACTAGTTTTGAAATTGCTGAGCTTAAAGAAAGACTAAAAGCAAGTCGTGAAACCATCAACTGTTTAAAGAATGAAATCAGAAAACTTGAAGAAGATGATCAGTCTAAAGATATGTGATAAGTGCTGACTTGAGTGTGTGCTGAAAATGCTGAAAATGGAAAGACTTCAGTCATGGAATTGTATGAGTTCTCTTCAGTTCTTTAACTGAGACTACAAGAATTTCACTGGCAAATGACTCAAGTTTGTGGCGATCAACTCCATAAATGGAACAAAAAAGAAAGCTTGTATCCTTGTCTTGTAGTTAAAACCTGTGGGTATTTAACGATTTTTTTCAAGTGGAAGTGGTCTTGAAGACCAGGCTACTTTTTCTTTGAAAACTGCATTTGAGTCATGTATGAAAACTTTGTATTAAGTCTTGTATTAGTTCAATGTGATTTTACAAAATGCTGGTGTTTACTTTTTTTACTTTTTTTTTCTACTGATTGTTTAGAGATGCATCTTTAAAGCTAAAAATAAAATACGCAGTTTTTTTATTTTAATGTTTGTTGTCTCTGTCCAGCTGTGGGCTTCAAGAATAACTGTAAATATGCTACTGTAAGTAGCATACCCTGATTTCAGGCAGAGGCTGAAATACAATGGTATGCAAGTTATTTAAGTGATTTTTGGCATGTCTCTCTCTGATCAGCATAGTGAGAACACTTTCTGAAAACAGGATTTTAAATAACTTTTGTATCTACAGATAAGAGTTTCTAGCCCCAAAGCTGCTTTAACACATACAAATGCATCAATGCTACAAACTATGCTCAGAAGCAGCAAATTATTCCAGTACTGTTTTGTACGATTTTGTTTGATATTTGTACTGTACTACAATCACTTCATCAAATACTATCTCTACCACTTCTTCCTCCTCTCACTCTACCCTGCTCCAGCTTGGTGTCCCTCCCACAAGAGGCAGTCTTCATTAATTCCTCCACTGGGAGAGCTTCTCAATGGCTACATTTCTTCACAAAGAATGAAGTCCCTCATGGGGTCACAAGTCCTGCCAACAAACCTGCACCAGTGTAGGCTCCTTTCCATGGGGCCACAGGAGTTGGTCCAGTGCAGGCTTTCCACGGGATCACAGTCTCCTTTGGGCATCCCTTTGGTCTTGTGTGAGATCTTCCACAGGCTGCAGGTGGATCTCTGCTCTAGCATCTGGAGCATCTCCTTCCTCACCGACCACAGTGCCTTCAGGGCTGTTCCTCACGTATTCTCCTTTTTCCACTCCCATTCTCCCTGCCCAAGCAGGTTTTTTTTCCTCCCTTTTTAAATCAGCAAGCTGTTGCGCTCAGCCTTGGCTGGTGGCAGGCCCATCCTGGAACCATCTGGCATTGGCTCTGGTGGACACAGGGGAAGCTTCTGGCAGCTTCTCACAGAAGCCACCCCTATAGCCCCCTCACTACCAAAACCTTGCCACATAATTCTTAAGTCACTTGCATGTGTTCCCCCGAAAAATTAGTTCATGATTTCATCAATCCTTTAAAAACAAAGCACTCATTTCTTCATATTTGAAACAACTGATGATTGATGGGCTTCTATATGGCTTAGTAAAGTGAAAGTTTCATCACTCCGTATGTAAATTTAGAGTTTTCATTAAGAACATCACCGTGGCACTTGCTTTAGGTATTATGAATACACATAGGCTGAGGAACAGCTTGTACTCTGGTATCCACACAGACCTTTCCTAGTAGTGCAGAATATCCAAATTTGTCAGTTTTTTGGTTACCTAAGTGCTTTAGTTTCTTTATTCACTAGCCAATTTCCTTCTAAGCAGCAGCTGAAGAATGCTGAATTTTCAGAGATGTGCACTTGCATAAGCCACAGTATATTGTGCGTGCTGAAACAAAATGGGAATGGAAAACACAATTTTTGGTGTATACAACATTATTATTTTCATATTTGTCAGTTAAAATAATAGTAATGATGACCAACTCAAATGGAATATTAAAGAGGTTCTCTAGGAGCTGTGACTAACATGAACAGGTCTGAGCAGACTTGAGCAGACCAAAAAATAATGGAGATGTACCTTTTGAATCCAACTCTTTGTGGGAGGCTGAATTTTTTTTTTTTGTTTACATCCAATAAACAGCCTAGTGTCTTAGGATACAGAAGCAATGATCTTGGCTCCACTGCTAGTAGCCATCAGCATGCTAGACCACTGATGTAATTTCTGTTTGGAGTTAGTGGTCTTTTTTTCTTCATTTTTTCTTTCAACTTTTTGTATTTTTTTCTTCTCCTTTGCGCACTCTGCAAAGATCTTAGAAGAGCCATTAGGCTCCTTTCTCAATAATAAGAAAATAGTCCTAATTTGCTAACACAGCTGTCTCTGCTGAGTAGTCACTGTTAATAGACAACAGGAAGAACACCTTCTGCTTTACAAAGTTCCAGTTAGGATCTGTGTTTTCATTAGAAAACACTTTTTTCAGGTGCTGAGAAAGCAACTGAGCCCTGTATTACACAGTAACTAAATTCTGGGAGAAGTTAATGACAATTAATCATAGACTCACTCATAGAGTATCCTGAGTTGGATGGGACCCACAAGGATCGAGTCCAGCTCCTGACCTTGCACAGGCCATCCTCAAGAACTGCATAGATCTCAGCTAATTGAGAGGTTATGTTTGTTCCTATGTGCTGTGCAGTTAAAAGCTATTGATGCAAACACCTGAGAGCGTGTGTGTACACAGTAAATTTACAGTAAGTGTTATCTTACAGTGCATGTCATTTTCAAAGTTATTAGAACTGAAATGGAGTGGGGCACCTAAGGACACAGTTGCATTTGACCTCCATTGCCTTGAAGAAAAAAGACAAACCCCTTGGCAACCCTATGGAGATGCGATTCCAGAAAAATAGTTCCAGTTTGTGCTTGCCAGGGTGCAAATTTAAATGCTCTTTATATTGCTGAGGCTGACCTTAGACTGTGGCTTCATCCGGAGTTATCATTGGGAAACACAATTGTATTTCAATCTTGCTTTGCAGAGGAGAAGAAAAAAAAACCTCACTGTGCTATTGATATCACTGAATTGTACAGTGATTTGTTCAGTTGCCTGCACCAGAGCTTTAACCACCACTTGAAGTAACCTTTTGCTGGGTAAAGATAAACATGGTTTATCTCAGTTCACATGCTGACTATTTAGAGTTTTACCAGTGAGCATCAATATCAAGTATGCAAAACTATTAGTTAGTGTCATTGCCACTTCCACTATAAAGACATGGGCATTTAAAATGTTTTAGATAAGACAAATTAACACTCATCACAGTAATTTCAGACAAGGAATCATTTACCCAGTATTATATATCACTAGTCTTTTTCTTAGCTAGCTCCATCTCATATAACTCAGTTCATTCCTTTGGATTTGGCACACTGTAGTTTACAGTCAGATGTGAAGTACTATAAGGCTTTGCCCAGGATGTTTCTCACCAAAAGTGCCATTATATGACAGGAGATATGTAGACACAGTTAAAGAATTTTTGTAGTCAGTAGAGATGGGACTGGAAGCAACATTAAAGCACTGTATTCATTTTCTTTCTAGACAGATGCTGGTAATAACACCAACCTTTTGCTGCTTATGCATTTCATCCACATAAAATACATCAAAGTGTGTTTGCATCTTAATGAGAATACAGATTTAAGAGCATTTCAGGTTATTTTCAGGCATGGTGTTTTCCAAACACCAGGGGGCAGGTATGCCCAAAATATTCTCCAGTCTCTACAGCAGCTTAATTACTGGGATTTTGGCATCTGGGATCTGTGACATCTTTGGTTAATCTCATTTGCTTTGACACTGGGTCCTGATCATAACACCTGTATTTGTTTCTGTAGAGGTGACCAAATGATCTCTTGCATGTTACAGAACATAACAGCAGTCTTGTCAACAAATCAAGTGTGCCATGCCAGGAAGCACAAAATAAAGCATGAGTGTTGGAATTTTTCTCTATTTGGGAAGGGAAGGAGCTTTCAAAATAGAAATCTCTGGGGTTGCTTTTAGTTATTTCATTTTTTTTTTTCCTTTTTCAGGCCAAGATTATGTGTCAAATTAGTGCACAAAACATAACTTAGGCACTCTACTGGACTGCACACTATGCTTGCACTCAATTGCATGTCCAAAATGGCAGGATTTTACACCAGTAAAAGTAATTACATTTTACAACTTAATGTTGATGAAGTTAATAAACTTATTTGACTACTTACTGCATAATGAATAATGAACCTTTGGCTTCCAAGGGTGTTGGAAGTTCTAATTTTCCTGCATACAGCAGGGAAGAACAGTTTCACTTAAGAGGGGGAAGAAAAGAGAATTAGGATGGTAGAAAAGAATAGCAGCAATGAGAAATTAATGTTATGTATATATTTAATTGGGATCTATGCAACATTTGCTTATGATACATTCATAATATTTCCATTTAAAAATATTTTAAGCTAGCACATGAAGTCAGGTAAGTTTCTAGTGAAACAGTCTGGCCTATGGAAATAGCTAATACAAATCCAAAATTAAAATTTACATCTTGATCTTCATAGGAAAAATCTCTTGAATGCCAGTGATTAGGCCACAAAAAGAACTTCATTAACATTGCAATATACAGTATTTGTCTTACTCTGCCCCTAATAATGACTGTATTTTTAAGATGTTCATTTGTTATATTAGGTGTTCATTCCCCCACACTTGTGGGGAATTGTGTACTTTAGGACAGAAAAGCAATTTTATCTGATCTACTACTGGCTTCTGCTTTGCAAATACTTTCACCTGAAGTGACCAATATCTTATTTTCTTCTTAGTATCTTAATTTTGCAATGTCGGGCAAATCTCACTTTTTTTTTAGTCTACAAACCAGCTTTTTTCAAATTGAACGTTTTATTTAACCTCTGATCTAGAATGTTAAAAAAGCATCTCTATGTTTTTAAAATAAGAATTAATCCAGGTTATTTTTGTTTTAATTACTATCCTGAGTGACAACTGTGTTCCACCTAAAGTTCCATTCAGGTCCCAATCCACCTGAAATCTGAGCGGGTAAAAAGGAGAATATTGAGAAGTTATGTTTGAGGAGCTTGCAGTTAACTTTTGATCTTATTTCCCAGTTTCTTTATGGAAGATTATGTAGTAGGTAAAGCATTTACTTGGTAAACTAAATATTCCCGAGGAAAACTGCATCACACAGTTTTAGTTCTTCACCATGAGATCATGAGAGTACTCTCCTGTGCTGCTGCCAACAGTGAGCTGTAGACAGTCAGCTCTGCAGGACTTCTCTAAGACTGGGCAGGGAACAGGCAAGAAAAAGCATAATCTCATGTAGTGATTAGGGCATTAGAGAAAACAAATGGAGTGCTTTTTTTCAAACTGAAAAAACCCACCATCTCAGGAAAGAGTTGCATCCTTAGTAAATACATACGTCTAAATTAGATGGAATTATTTTCCTGTTACCTTTAGAAGTTATACAACTTTTTAGTGACTGTAGAATAAATATGTATATATATACATTGGACAACTGGAACTGTTTTTTTTTTCCTTCTTGCTACAAACAGGTGGTATCAAACAGGTTAAGTATGTTTGCATGGTGAAGAAAGACACAGGACTAACTAGACAGACTGAACTCCAGCACCCACTACATAGTGTTTAAAATGATCCAAGCATCTGCTGCTTTGCAAAGCTTTGTGGTTGCTGTGAATCTTCTTTTTATAGTCCTTATCAGCAACAGCCAGGAGGTGCAGTGTTGGATGAAGATGGGCATTGCCTTGGATCACAACAGAAAATGGTGGGCCATGTCAGAGGGCACAGCTGATTTGGTGTGCCAGGCCTGCAAGTCACCAACCACAAGGCTGCTCCTCTTGGGTGACACTTTGTACTCTTGGAGCATCTCATCACTGATCTGTCTGCTAGTCCTGCATCCTGATTCACTCGATATTATTTAGTAGTCAGGAGTCTACAATTTCAAATAGCGAACACAGTCTAGCTGAATTTAAACTAAACTGTGTTGTGAGTTTTGCTTGGTTTTTATTAGTAAATAAGAAATGAGTCCTAGTCCTTGTGCATTTGCTGAGAATAAAGAAGATACATTTCTAAGGCTGTGAATTCTTTCTAGTATTCTTCTTCCCCTCAGGGATAAAAGACAGAAACAAAATCATTACTTTTTGGAACAGGCTGACACAATATGTGTATTTTAAAATGGAAAAGCAGTAAAACTCTTAATGGATTCACTGTCTGAAAATACTTTGTTCGTAGTTTAATATAACTCCATATGCTACTAAATACTTGCAATTGCTCTGCCTCTGTTTGGAGATGGAAATGCTCAGTCCTTCACTAAATAAACTGACCTTCAATCCTTGTGAAGTGAGTGAATTTCAATCAGACCTCTGGTGAATGAAGGTAATAAATCAGTAAGTGAAGAAGCTACATTTTAATAGGAGAAGGGACACTTTACTAATGTTTTATATTTCATGATAGTTAAGACTTTACAGCATTCCTTTACAAGTATTAAGCTAAGGCTTTTGGAAATCTGAAGATATCCTATGCATAAATTTAAACAAACCACTTGTCAGTTTGTCGCCTAGCCATGGCTACTGCATGTCCTCCTGTTGACTTTGCTGTAAAAAGAGTTTTTGCACTGTATTTTGCACATTTGCCAAAAGATTTGCCCTTTAGAAGTTCCATCATTCTCCTCAGTTCTATGCTACAATTACTTCACTACTCAAGAAATACTAGGCAAATGATCTGTAAGACAAAAAGCAGTGTAACTTGTTTTTGCTGCTGTTACTTCCTGAGCTTTAGCTGACACTGATGCTGTAGAATGCTAGCTTCAGTCTTACTTAAATCTAGAGACAGTTTGTGTGACAACTCTGAATACATTGTGATCATTGAATAGCTGTGTACTCCAGCATGTTGAACTTGGTTAGCAGCCATTATATACCTGCATCACTTCTCTGTGGCCTTGTGTAAAAATACCCCTAAGAAAACAAAACTCTGGGGCTGAACCTCTATCCTAGTATCCTTGATACAAAAAAAAAAAATTTGCTGATCTACTGTATTTTAATAATAATGTTTTTTAAATGCCATGTAATGCTAAATCATTGATGTTTCACATCAGATTCTTATTATTATTACAGCTTTGGTTGGAATTTCTGTCTAAAAACCCCCATCACCACATAAATCAACTCAGTTATTTGGGTTCATGCTGATCTCTTTACTGCTCCATAGTCATACCTGTTTTTTTGAGGACTGACTGTGGTTTACTCTACTCGGGTTAGAATTGCATCCAAACTAACTTAAGTGAAGATACTTTGTAATTGTGAAGCAGAACTGGATTTGAAATAACACTCTCATGATCAAAGATTCCAAGAAGCTTTTGTAGTAATTGGAGAATAACAACTATATAAAATGTGTTTGCTTCTCATATTTAAATGAAGCATAAAGATAAAATGCATGAGAGACATATTAAATTAACATACAGATACTTTATCTGATAAGACCAAAGCAATTGAGTAGGATTTTAATTTAGGCATTTGACTGACTTTGTGAAAAAAGAAATGTTTTTGAAGTAATGCTGGCCTTGTTCCACAATATCTGAAAGGTTCACTCAGTTGTGGATTGCTCCACTGGACTATTCCCTTCACTGATGATATATTATTATTTATATTGTATCCTGAGAATACTGCACATGTAAAATGCACAGGCAGAGTTCCAGGCCTCAAGGCCTGCAATATGAATGGGCAACATGGGATGGGTGGTATAATAAATTGCAGTTCTTTACTCAAAATGTAAGCAATGTCTTTCAGCTCTAAAATGATACCCTTCATCCACTTTGATCTGAAGAAGCATTCAGTACAGTGCAGTTCTCATCCTGTGGCAGCACAACCCAGACTATAGTGGGTCAGAAGCAACTGCTGTCTATGAATTTACCATCTTTAACAAATCAGACTTATTTTAAAGGAAGTAGTATTCCAGGAAGTCATTTGCATGAAAAATGTTGTTATGGCTTTAAAAAAAGGAGAGATTGAAAAAGAGCAAAAATATTCTGAAATTCTGCCATTTGTAGCAAAAAGACTGTTTGAGGGTTGAAGTGGGTACACGTTTGGTAGAGAATTAAGTAGCCTTGGAAAAAAAAAAGAACAAAAACTCTAAGCATCTTGCTTCATACTTTGACAAAATAATTTTGTTCTCACCAATTTTGAAAGCAGAACAAAAAACCCAAATACTTCAGGCTGCTTCACAGTGGTCTGTACTGATGAGTGGGTCTCATTTAAAACCAGGATATGCAGTCTACCCTGCATACCCATGTCAGTCCACTCTGACACAAACAGCAACTAATTGAACATCTCAGGAAAGGCCAAGAGTGTGACAGAGAGAGAAGGAAAAGCCCATCAAAGATCATCTATGGTCGGCAGCTATCAGTTTGGCTCTCCTGACATAATGAAGTTCTCTGTCATGAGGGGAAGAAGTTTTCTTAGCAATGCAATGAACTTCCCCAAAAGGCAGACTCATAAACTTCACCTTTTCTCACTTCATCTTGAAGGCCTGTTTCTTTGGGTTTCTTTGATGTAAACACAAGACTTTTTTTTTTTTAATGCTTTATTAAAGCAAAAACTGTTTTGTCTTCTTTCCCTCCTCCTGCAAGCAGTGAAGCAGTGGGGAACAACAAACACAACTGGGCAAATCTCTATTAATAGAGTTAGTTAGTCCCACCCGAACCAAACTGCTTCAGGAAAAATCTTATGAGCAAGACTTCCTTGGTCTCCATCCTTCAGACTCTTCCCCACACTTGTTTCTGCATGAGGGAATAATGTTGGTATATATTTTGATTTTGTTCTTAAATTGCCTTAAAATGTAAGCTATTATATGCTACTGAAGGGAAATTTAATTATTTCTGCTTGAAATAATGATTGTTTAAAATATCATTACATTAACAACTCAGCTTTTATTTCCCTTGTTTCAAGCAATTATGTAGTTTGCTTCTACTGGCTTATGTGTGAACTTAGGCAGTGCTAAAAGTGAGAAATAATATGCTGGCTGCAAAATGAGACAGTGCAAAAACAGCTTTACATTTCACTACCAATAATTCTGCTTTGCCACAAGTCACCTTTTCTTCTTCTATGCCTCTTCTGAGGGAACATGTCCAAAGTTATTTCCACAGACTTTTACATTGGCTGTCTCAACTCTAACTATAAAGTTATTTTTTGAAGGGCTTGGAGCGGCTCATCACTTAGGATGGCCCATTACCTTTACTTGGTGGTTTCTGCCCACATGGTTATAAAGTTCTTTTTTTTCCTGAAGAAGTCCACTCCTAATATGATGGAGAAAATGAAAAAAAAAAACCCTGGCATTTATGCTTTTCTTCCCTTAAAACATGGGGCTATGATCAGTACTTCAGCAATAGCTTCATAAACCTTTCCCTAAGCAGGGGTGAGACCCTTCCAGGGGAGGGTGGGTGATACCTTTCAGAGTGCTCCAGTTTTCACCTGTCTGTATAAGTCACAATTCTTAGTTATCTACTCATGTCCAGATGTGATTTTGGAGTCTATGGGACAATGGCACATGAATGAGGGAGAGTGAAGCCTGCTCCACCAGTGTTCAGAACAGCTGACCTTGCACTTCCTTTGACCACTGCTTTCACTAACAAATCATGATTGAGAGGCAGAAGTGTAATCCTGCCAGTGTGAGCTTGGGTTCCCTCTGTAGATTTACTGCTGAGTAGGCAGAATTGTTTTGGAAGAGAGAGAGTGTGTTTTACTGTTTCTCAACATGATAATCTGACTTCTTCAGAGAAGCTTTTATGTTTTTCCTGAAGTACTATATCCATCCCAGAGAAACTGCATATCGCCGTGAGTCCAATTTATGTCACTATTTTATATAAAAGTTAATTTGAAGTAATGAATTTTATTTTTTCTACTCCAGATAGGAAAAACACAGGATTAAAACAATCACCATTATATCTGATTTTGCTAAATCAGTTCTATCACTGCTAGGAGAAAAATATTCTGGTTGCAACTTTAAATGTTCCTTTAAACTTCTTCCTGAGCATACCAAAGGGCAATTTTCTAGGAAAAGCCATGGTATCACTCTCATTGCACAGGACATGCTAATTTGTGTATAAGAGAAAGGAGTTTCAGAAAGGCAGATGCACAACTCTGGTATGTAATGTAGATTAGAAGTTAACATGGAAGACTATTTTAATGTCCCTTAGCTATGCAAATGACCAAGTAGAGCAGCAATTATCTGCCTGTGACAATGCAGGTCTTTCTACTACTGCTAAGGATAGCTTTTTGAGAAGGTACCTGCTGCCCCTAAAGGCACTGGGTTGCCTGAGGATCATTTTAACAATCTTTGAACATGAAAAAAGTTTATTTAAATGTAGTCCTGGAACCTGAAATGCTTCATTCACCCATTCATGAAAAGCTGTATGTAAGATGATGCAAAAAACATACAGTAAGAACTACTCTAGTAAAAGTTTACATCCATTGCCAGTTTTCTTCCCTCACTGTCTCAGATGCTACATGTTGCCATTTTATCACCAGACTTTCTGCTACTGCCCTGCATTTACTGATTGGAACCCATAGCAGGACATATTCTTGTAACAATGCAGACCCAAGGAGAAAGTTGTGTTTTCTCTCTAGTAGTGACCACTCATAACTTATAATATACACTGTGAAAAGACTGGAAAAAAAACATTGATTGATTTAAATCTGCCTTAATTTTTGACCAAAGGCAAAAACTCCACACACTGATGCTTAATCATACTTTGCATCAAGTACAAGCATGCAGTTTTCCATACAAATTCCATAAGGTGTTTAATCTACTATTGCAAAAATACTTATTTGCATACAATCACACCCTGCTGTGGTTTTAAATGTTTTCTGAGAATACATTTTGAGACTATTATCTTAACCTCACTGCCTTTCTACCCACATACAGACTAACAAACATGCAAACCCTTTAATTTTTATTCAGGCCTGACTGTAATTAAGTTGAAGTACATTTGTTCTTTAAAACTATAGGACTCAGCTTATTCCATAAGTATTGCTGATGAATACATGGTTGTTAAGTTGCTGAGCTGTGGCAGGATCTTCAGCTTACAAATAAAAGTTCTTATTACAGGAGAAAACAGTGATGGGCAGTTTTGGGTGTTGCTGTAGTCTGAATTGTTTGTTCATGCCATGTGTTCCAGGTGTTGAACAGAAGCAGTCAGCCACAAACAGCATCTCACCTTTCAAAGATCTTAGCCCAAGTACTAAAAAGCACTGACCCTAGTTAGACATATCAGGGTGAAGAACATCTTTTTACTGACTTTCTTGCTGGAGACAGGTTTGATCCAGATGCAGAGAATATGTACCTATACAAACACATCATGTGACATGGCAGCACATGGTATGCCACGTTAACTCTTCCCCATCATTCAGTGTCCGACAAATGAATTATGTCATTTGTTTAAAGAAGACATTGGAAGTAAAAAACCAAAAAGAACAGACAACAAACAGTACCACTAACTGACTCCTGTTATAGCTGCACCCTGACAATCAATTCCTCTTGTTGACATTTTACAAAGTATTTTAATACTTTGTCAAGCCACTAGACAGAAAATACCATAGCTGACTCTTGCTTTGTTCATGCCAAATCCAAATGGTCTTAGCCCCACAATGTTCTTGAATTGAGTTTTAATACGTAGTAGTTAACACGGAGCAAATACATTCCACTTCTGTCATGAGTATGCCATCTGAAATAATGTATAGCTAAGCACAAGCACGTGGTAAGATCCCATCTTAAGAAGCCAGAAGCCATAGGTTGCAATGGGCCTCTGGAGGCCACTTAGGACAGTGTTGCTTTGGTCAGCTACTGTCCAAAGTGGGACCAGTCAGCCCAGACTGCTCAGGAACATGTCTACTCAGACTCTGGGTATCTCCCTGGAAGGAGGTCACATGCCTCTCTTGGCAACTTCTTATGATATTTGACCACCTTCTTGATAGAAAGAAGGACAGAAAGATACAGAATGAGAGATAGAGAGACTGAAAGAAAGAAAGCAAGAAAGATAAATAAATAAATCTCTGAATCTAAGCAGAACTTACCAGGATGCGTCCATTCCCTCTCAGCTTACCACTGTCCACCTCTGAGAAGAATCTGGCACATTTTTACCTGTGGACAACAGCAGTAAGTCCTTCCTGTAGCTGGCTCCTTGAAGCAATACACCATTTTTCAAGCCCCCTGACCATCTCGGTGTCTCTGTCCTATATTAGCTGCCAAATGGCCGTACTGCATCAGGTTACACAAGTATTCCCAACTCGCTTCTGGAGTTAATGACTAGGACTGAACAGTCAAGGGTAGAAAGAACAGGTCAAGTATAGCACAATCTTTTTTGATATATATTCAGCTTTTTGTAAATCATTGGCCAGAACAAAAGGCCACTATATTCCATTCAATTTACTAGCTGCTAATGCACCGTTTTTCTTTTATTTCCTTTATTGGTTTTGCCTGCATTACTTTACATTTAGAAACCAAATTTCCACTTCTAGTCTAAGACTCATGCTGTTCAGCAGAAGGAGATCCTTTTGAAACTCCTTGCTGTCAGCTTCGTTGTGGACTACTGCACAGGATTTTGCATCAGCAGCAAACTTTGCTGCTGCTTCTTTTACTCAAGTCTCTTTCCAAGACCATTTCTGAGTATGCTAACTAGTGCAGGTCCCGGCATGAATCCCTGTGGGAGTCCAATCTACTCTCCCACATTGTAAAAAATGACTACTTATTGCTACCTTGTTAACCCTTCTCTTTCAGCTAGTTACTAACTCACAGGAGAGGCTTCCTTCCTAGCCTGTGACAGCTAGTACGCCTTAGCAGCACTGCTGAGAGACTGTGCCAGAGGCTCTTTTGAAATCACTACAATGAATGTATCACCCTGGTTTATCGGTTTGTTGATTTCGTCAAAGAACTTAATAATTATGACAAAGCTCCTCTATCTATGAAAACCCATGTTGATTTTTCCACAGTCTGACGTATTTGTCTGTATACTAAAGCCTCACCCCACCTCTCTGTCACTGGTTAGCTTCTATGACCTGAGACAAGTCTTGCTGACTATTCCAACAAGAGGGCTCAGATGCTGAAAATGAACACTTATGTTCCTTAAATCTCAAATTATTGTCTCAAAAATTCTCACTCAATTGTTTTCCAGATATGAAGGTGCTTATATTCCATAAATTCATGTATCTCTCAGCAAGATAATTCTACTCCTAAAAGTCCGGCCCACATGATCAATTAAACAATTTCCGTGGATTAATTTCTGAGCAGAAGGAAGCTGTAATAACTCTATGATGGCTGTAGCACACTCTGAGTATGTGGAAAATACTAATTTATAAGTTCACAGATTGAGGATGAAATGAAACCCACATCCCCCACAGGTGAATTTCAGGCTTTCTAATCACAGAACTACAGGAAAAGGACAGGATGGCTTCTCCCAGCCTTGAATATACACATTCTGCACAAAAAGTGTCTAGCAAAAAAAGTTCACTAACATTAACTCCTAGTGGAGCAAGCAGCTCTTTCCAACTCTATTATTTTGAGGATTTTGAGGGACACACTTTTAAGTTTTGCATCTGTACTTTTCTGCCTGCTCTGCCTCTGTACTGAAACATGGAAATACTTGCTGTGTTGGCAAAATGGAGTGTTTGTCAGTGTCCTGGTTATGAACTTGCAGTGTGGACTTAACTGAACATTCCTGAATTAGCATTGTCATGGCTGAGGCAAAGGTGCACAGTCCACCCACAAGTTTTCCAATAGCAGTTGTAATACTGGCTCATAGGGGACAACTGACACAAGTCCAGCATTTGCAATATTATTTAGCACTATTCCCCAGTCACTGTGACTTCAGTCACATAAATGTCATTTCACAGTGAAAAGTTTAGCCAGCATCTTTTTCAGAGTGGATCCCAAGTGATCCTTTCGTCCAGTTTCTTCCATCACATACCACATAGGAAACCTGGACAGAGAACCAGATGCAATTGAATTCACCCAGCACCAAGGTTATTCAATGTTAACTGCCACAAATCTGAGCTGTGCAGTACCAAGACCCGCTCCAGACCTAACCCACATTTCCTTGTAAGCAAAATGAAACTCTAGTGTTTCTCTTGCCAAAGAAGCACAGACATAGTTCCACTAATGATAATGAAGTAATCAACTAACACAACGACAAATGCCCTAAGAATATCTAAGTATTTACTCACTAAATGAATAAGGCAAAAGGCACTTGCTGCATGCGGAGATTTAAAATAACCAACTGTTTCCTCCTGTGAGAGGAGGAAATAGAAAATAGAAAAATGGCAAAATAGAAAAATGCCATATGATAGGCAGCCTAATTCTATCATACTTGGTGCCCACAAGGAAGTTAAAAACACAGCTGCACAAGTTGCCTGATTTTTAAGTCTGCCATTGTGATGGTGTTCTTTGGACACTGTTTTGTACATAGCACATAGTCAAGTGTACATGGTTCTGAGGCCCTTAATTAGATTCACATCCCACTTGTTTATTACAGGTGTAATAACCTGGAAACAGACGTGTGTACATTCAACAGACTGATGATTCTCCAGGGAAACAAACACCAAAAAGTTACAGGAACTGCATATGAAAGCCCTTTTTAGGAAAATGAAACCAGTTCAATTTGGTTACAAAGAACATTAACTTGTGAGAACTGAGTTAGTATATATACTCGTGAGGCCCAAAAAGCAGCTTCACTTTGAATGATGTTTTTCAGGCTCTCAATATTCAAATAATAAAGGACCAAACATCTAGCATCTCTAAGAATAAACTACATAATACGTCAGAGAGCAAGCTCAGACTAAAATGAAGTCAGAGGAGATACCGAAGTTTAAAGTTACATTTTTGCAACTCATTGTACTAGCTTTCAAAGTTTACTGACCAGCTGTCACAACTACCCTGTCCTTCATAGAATATTGCTTAGAACTCATGGGTCCTTTAACTTTGTCAGAGGTTTATTTGTACAAGGACAAGACAATTTATAAAACTGAGGAAAACCAAATTGCAATACAAATAGTCATCAGAAGAATTCCTGAATGACCAGGTCTGCTCCACTTTTCCCTGTAAGAGCAGAAAGTTTGTCATATTCCAGCAGTCATTTCAGGAAAAAATTCACTATGTGAATGAAAATGTCCAGCTGTAAGACACCTTTATTTACTATTGGATTTATACTTTCTTTTTCACTTTAAAGTGAAATCACAAGTAATGACAATATTCAGTGAAGCAGTAAACTACTAGTTTAAACTAGCTCAACCTTGCACTTCCTTCTGAAAAAAAAAAAACAAACCCAAATATTAACTATACTGTGGAGATGTGCTTTCATAAGAAGGACAGGATCTGACCATAAGTAGCTGCTGTATAGTCCTTACTGTATGCAGGGGGTTTGTTTGGTTATGAAAACAAAAACTTCTTGATGTGATGTACAAAGGGTTATTCTACTTAACATACCACACATGAGGGGACACAGAATGCGATGTGACTGGAGTTACTATGTTCAGTTAGCACACTAAGTCCAACTCTCTCCCTTTGTAAATTTGTCTTCCAGTTTCTGAAATGTTTTCATAGTCTGAATGTGTGGGTTTTAATTTTTAATAAGAAGGGTTTGTTAGTGTCAAATGGATTTTGGAAAGTGTGGGTCAGAATACAATTACTGTCGGTAGCCTCCTATAGCAGAGAAAGTGCACAAACTTCTGCACTGATTTCAACCAGAAACATGCTTTCGCTGCAGTCGTAAACCAGGAGTGTTTATAGTACAGCCCTCACCTATAGCTCTGTTAGGTGGTGCCTACAGGAATATCAAAGGTCTTCTGTGCTACAAAACAAAGCAACTGCAAACTTCTGTGATTTGTTATGAGGCCGTTCCTATGATTTTATTTTTAAGAGAAATGGTATACTCTCCTATGCTTACTGCAAGAGTAGAAGTTATAGTTGAAACATTAAGGATCTGAGTCCATGTTCATCCGCAAAAACACATCCAGGCTCTGTGCTGGTGTAGACGTATCTCATACCGGTCAGAAAAGACTTCCCTTAGGATAAGACAAACTACACATGAAATGCAAAAGGTTCCAAAGTTCTTGAAAAAAAGAGATATAAGTCTCCACTTCGTGGCTTTGACAAGTTTGTTGCCATGAATCTCTGAACAGCATATGAAAGGAAATTGCAGAAACAGAGTGCAGAATTTGGTGTTCTATTCCCCAAGAGTCCTCTCTTTGACAGGTCCAGATATTAAGAAAGAATACAAAATAAATAAGAAAACACTGTTTTAATCTGATAAATCACAGACTCAATTAGGTTGGAAAAGACCTCTAAGATCACTGAGTCCAACCTGTAACCAATCACTACCTTGTCAACTAGACCATAGCACAAAGTGCAGTCATTTCTTGAATGCCTCCAGCATTGGTGACTCCACCACCTTCCCTGGCCAGTCCATTCCAATGGTTAGCAACCCCTTCCATGAAGAAATTCTTCCTGATGTCCAACCTGAACCTCCCCTGGTGGAGCTTGAGGCCATTTCCTCTTGTCCTGTTGCCAGTTGCATGGGAAAAGAGGATGACCCCCACCTTATTACAGCCTTTTTTCAGGTAGTTGTGGAGAACAATAAGGCTCAGGGGAGCCTGAGCCTCCTTTCTTCCAGGCTAAACAACCCCAGCTCCCTCAGCTGCCCCTCATATGACTTACCCTCTAGACCATTCCCCAGCTCCACTGCCTTTCTCTGGACACACTCCAGCACCTCAATGCCTTGCTTGCAGTGAGGGGCCCAGAACTGGCACAGGACTCAAGGCAAGGCCTCACCAGTGTTCAGTACAGGGGAAAAAAATCTGCTGTTAAAATGTATGTGACTGGACTGCGCTCCTGCTTCGAGAATTGAATACTGCCTAAATCAACATAGGCCAAGGGCAAAAGCACTTGATCTGCAGCATCCAAATTTCATTATAAAAGGCACCAAAACGTGTCAGGTATCATCTTGACCTAATGACCTAATTTTTAAATTCTGTTGCCTCAGAAAAGCCATGCATTTAGCACACCCTGTAGTGGCTGTATAACACCATATAAAGAAATGCTGAAGCAAACAATTTGAAAAGTGTAGTTACTAAAATAATAATTTTACAAATTTTATCTATGGATGAAACATTTATGGAAAAGCTTTAAAGATAGTAGCAGCACCTAATTTTTAAAAAGAAAGAATGTGAGCTACAGTGAAATAACTCAGAAGGCTTTTGACTTCAAAGTTGACATAAAGAAAGTTTAGCAAGATCTAATAGAAATGAAGATGCCCTCAAAGGACGTAAAGCAATAAAAATTCATAATTTACAAAAGTTTGTAGGCAGCTATGTGATCTTTGAAAGACTTGTAATTGATGCAGCATCCGGACAGAGCTACAATAATCTCAGTTTGGGATGATAGAAATTATTCTAGATAGGAGCAGCAACAAATATGTCATGGATCCAAAACATCTGTGTAGTGAGAATGAGAAGGAGCAACAACAGAACAGAAATTCCCACCAGGAATGCAACACAGAAAGGTCTCAAGAAGAAAGAAAATGCCCTGAAGAAAGATCTATAACAGCCACAAAATGCAGGTCCAGTATCTAAATACTGAATTGGTCTGTCAGTAAATCTGAGTGAGGTATCACTCAGGTAAACAGTAAGGATGACCAATTTCACACATGAACAAACACAGCACTTCACCTTTGATGAAGATGTCGAACTTGACTGTCAAAGAGATGCTGTGCTATCCTAATTTAATACAAATCCTGACATAATTTAAGTGCAGCCATTTAAATGAACTGGTGAAGGCATGGTGAGCGCCAGAGGGAGGAGAAAATAAATAAATTACCCAGAAGAAGAGACACGTTGAAACTTTGTTCTTTGCTCATCCAGACACTGCTGAAAAGACTAGGGAAAAATTGCAAGGCACAATACTTAGTTGAAGGTGCACTCACACATCAGGATCAACAACTGCATCTGAACAGACTTTAAGGCAAGTCCTGTGACCTGAAGGTCACAAGGAATCCTGCAGATGTTTAAGAACAGTCTATTGCTTTGTAGCCCATTGGTATATTATGTTTATGGCATACGAGCAGATACTGTCTGTTAGATGACAGCATTTGCTACATTACTTCTCCTATTACATAACTCAGATATAGGAAAATCCCATTTGCTGTGCTTTATCCATCTAGTCCTCTGGGTCCTGACTCACATGCACAGGAGCCAATAGCTGCGGTGGTACAAATGCTAAACCACAGTTGTGCTTTCTACACCCTTTTCCTTCTAGGTATTATCACCTTTCTAGCATGTCCAGCTGAAGAAAATTTCTGCATGGACTTCAGCTTTTTCAGCTCTCACACAACCTACAGATTAAATGAATCTTAGGATAGTGGAGTACTGTGATCCATTTACTTTCTACATTTCTGCTACAAAGCAGTAACTATCCAGGGAAGGGAAGAAAGTGAGCAACTGTGAGAGCAAGATTTTCTATTCTCCTTATCATGAGGTGACTGAAACAGAGTCAAAAGAGGAGTTGCACAACCCCTGAGAAAGTCAGGGACATAGAAGACCTTGGTGCAAGGCATTGTTTGGTGAAGAGTTCAGAAGTTAGCTTATGGCCAAAGCAGGCAGATAACAAGAAGAGACAAAGCTGAATTTCATGCAGGCTGCTGGCTGCTCTGACTGTGAGCAGTGTGTTTCTGTGTATGTTGGGACAAAACCTACACATTCAAGATTTATTGTAGATCACAGTGTGATCTGGTCCAAGACCTATCACACATATTGGTCTGTAAAGAGGGAACAGACGCGGTGACACGGAGGTAGCGAGAGCAAGAACAAATGCGTGGGTGTTTTTGCACTGGCTAACAGGAGCGTTAAGCGTTTCCACAAACCTGCACAGGTGTGTCACCTCCTCTGGTTCTTGTTTCCCGCATCAATTGTGCTATATCTTTGTTTTTGATGTCCACAGCGCCTGCCTTTGCGTTCAGTCGCATGTAGTGCAACCTTACTAGCACAGCCCAACTCCGACGGCTGTAGGCGAGGAGTCACCGCGGCAGCGCCTGAAGTAACAGCGTGACACCGAGTGCTCCAACAGCTAGGGCAAACTGAGCCAATTCTTCCCAGAGCTGTGCGTGCAATTACAGCTATAATTTTTTTTTTTTTTTTTTTTTTTTTTTAACCCGAGGAACCAGTAAGACACGCTTCGCAGCCGCCTCCCTCCCCGCCGACCCCGCGGCCGCCCCACCGCCCGGGCGGTGCCGGTGCCGGGACCCCCGCCCCGCCCGCCCCGCGGCTCCCCAGGCGCTGCCCCGGAAGGCGATCGTGCCGCGCTCCGGAAGCGGAGCCGGGCAGGGTCCGGCCCAGAGCGCGGCCCTGTCGCTGCCGCGGTCGGAGGCGCAGCTGTGCCCCGGCCCGACGCGGGGCCGCCGTCTCGCCCGTCACAGGCGGCCCGGCCCGGCGGCCAGCGCGGGGCTCATGGCCCAGGTGGGTGCTGGCCCTCGCCCCTTCTCCCGGCTCCTTCCCGTGGGGTGCCTGGCCGGCTCCGCTGCCGCCTCTTCCCAGTGGAGTCCCCCCGGCTCCGGAGCAGCCCCTTGCCTGGCCTGCTCCCGCGGGAGCCGGGCTGGGACGTCCCCCGCGGTAGGACTTGCTTCTCTTTCCCCGTGGGTCCGGGCGCGGGAGCTCGGTGGCGGCTGGGCCCCCACGGGCACGGGGGGCTCCGGCCCGGGGCTGTTTCTGGGCGGGGAAGGCCGGGCCCGGCCGGGGATCGCTGCCTTACTCTGGGGCTGGGGCGGGTGCGGGGGTGGACGAGCGGAGTGCGAGTTTAGAAACAAAAGACGAGGCGATAAATTTGTCCGTGCTGTGGCTATGTTTAGAGGCAGGTCTGGCGCGGGGAGCGTTCCCGGCTGCCTGACCGCCTCCTCGGTTCTCGGCGTGTCTGATGGCTGTGTCTCATCTCATGTCACCTGTCAAGCCCTCGCACCTTTCTCTAGGTCAGCTGTGTCCGTCACATGCCTCCCAAGACAAGTGCGTTTGCTATTCCACGGCGTTCGAGGTGCCAGCCCTGAGACTAATTGAGAGTTCTGTCGGGTCGGTGGGTTGGCAGACAGAGCCTGCCAGGGGAAGGGGGTCCTCCCGGCTCTTGGGAGGGGTGCTGTGCATATGAATGAAAGCGATACCGGGCTCACTTCCTCGTCATTTTAAACTGCCCTTCCTCTGACATATCGCTACACGTAAATGTAGCAAGGATAGATCTGAAGACACGCAGACGTCAAAAGATGTCTCAGCACTGATTTGGCTTGAGTGCTCATCAGATTTGGCTTGAAATCTTGGAAGAAAAATGCATGTTTTTTCATCTTCCTGGTCACTGCATCTTGCTCAAAGTCATTGCATAAAATGTGATAATCATAATCAGAAATCACTAGGGATGTTGTTGGACTGTGAGTTGAAAGTAATGCTATTATTGCAATGAAAAAATAGTGTAGAAATCAAGATAGATTTCAGTAAGTATTGCAAATATTGCAAACTGTGCTTTGATATTAATATTTTTAACAAGCATTTTATTTGTCACTTTTAAATACTCCTGGATTGTTTTAACTTTAATGCCTAGTGACAAAGTGATGTTTAGTATAATGAGCAAAAAGAGTTTTCTGAATAAATCTTTAATGATGTTAACATTAGCAGTAATTCCATGTCATGAGCCTGTCATTTAATCTGTTCTGCTAATTCTACAGTGTATTTGTATTTAGCAAAATGAGAAACTAATTTTTGAAGATTTATTGCTCTGTTAAAAGTGTCTTGGTATTAAGATATACGGGTTCAGATCCAATAAGCATTCTGGGTTTTTTTGTTGAAATCAGCAGAACTGCCAGGGAAATTCATTTTCTGTTTTCCTTGGTTAGCAAGTGCATTTGAACAGCACACCTGTCTATGCCAGCTTGAAAGGAAACCTGTGTCAGTATAAATCACCAGTTCAGATCCAAGTACTGCTAACTCCATGCTGAAGGGAACAAAATTAAGAACCTTATTCCTTGACAGAGAGTCCCTGAGTTTATTTACTTCCATGTCAAGAATGCTTTGAAAATGCTTGTTGAAACAGTGTGTCAGCAGTTGTATGAATATATGGTTAAATAGCTTTTCAGGGTTTTGCTCACTTTCCAGTTCAGTGTCTTGTCTCAAGTGTTGGTGGTGAATTGTAGTAAAAATGAACTGTTGTTCTCTAAAATTTTTATAGGCAGAGTATTCTGCAACATTTTGTCATCATACAAGAAATTTCTGTTAAAGAGAAGATCAATTGTCTTATAAAATGCTGTGGTAGGCAGGTGGTAGTCTGCGAAAGAATCTAGCTTTGTAAGAGAGTTTCATTAACTGGAAAAATATGATGTATGGCACTTGGGAAGACTGGTTTTCAGGAAAAAGCATCTGCTTCTGCACTTCTTTAACTATAATGTTGCTAGGTCTTATCTTTTGAATTGATATGATTATATTTCTTTTCTTTGTTAACTGGATGAACATAAACATACATTTACTTTGCATGGCAATAGATCTCTGCTAAATTTAACAATTCAGTTATAAATCCAATTGTTTATAAGTTAAAAAATCGTTGCTAACAGTTGTACTCCTACTTATGATACTTCATTGCTCAAAAGTTAGCTTGAAAATAGCTACATCAATGTTTATTAGGTGTCTGATTATGACCTCATTGAAATTGATTTTATTCATTTCTGTGATCATTGGGATTTGTAGTTTATGCAAAACAACTTTTTGAATAATGGGTGAAATTCACTCCTGAGTGGAGAAGTTTGTTAGATGACTTTAATCACCAGAACCATTTAAATTCCTTGTGAGTACTAAACTATGGTTAAGATAATACTTAACATGACTGCAATGTTTTTATTCCATGTATGTTCTTTGTATGCAAATATCTGAGGTTACTTAATCAGTGATGTTTAAAACAATTATCTGGTAAAACTATCATTAAGTTAGAGAAACTAATGCTCCCTCTTTGTTTTATTGAATGTGAAGGGTGAAAGTGGTTAACGTAGTGAACTAGCCTCGCTTCTCGTGCCCAAGTCGACTATGGCTGCTTAGGCTCCTGCAAAGATTGGAATAAGGTTTAATCTTAGGGAAAAAAATTGATTAAAATAGTCACATTCAGCTCTGCAGGCAAGTTGAAATTTAAATGTGGTGGTGTCTGAGTGTTTCCACACCATCCCAAGCTGATAAAAATTGGACCTCCCACCTTCCCAGCATCCTTCCTTCTCTTCCTTCCTTTTGCTGGTAAGGTTTGCACTGGGAACTGGTTCATGAACCTGTACTGGCTGAAAATTAGCAACTTTTTTTTTTTTTCTCTTGGTAGAATTATTTTTCAGTTGACTCGGCACCCTGAACCGACTCACCCAGCAGTTGCACAGCTGTCAGTGGCTGTGTGAGTGGAGGGGTGGGATCCCAGATAGGAAGGGCAAGAGTGACACACCACGGGCCTCCATCTGTGAGGTTGCTGCAGGATCTGTGAGGCTGCTGCAGACAATCAGTTGGTGTTGCAGGACTCCAGCCTTCGACCTACTGCTGCTTTGCATAGGCATACAGCTGGCAGAGACCAGCTCCACCATTGAAAAACATGGTTCTGTTTGCTTCCACCCTGCTCTGCTGCTTCCTCCTTTGTGCAGGAAATACTTGTATGGTTATGTGGTGAGCTGGGCTGAGGATTGAACTAACCTGGGGGAGGGGCAGGCAGGGAAGGGTTCGCTTTGAGCTGGATCAGTTTGCTGCACAAACATTTGTGCTGGCGCAGAGATGGGGATGGAAGCAAGCAGTAAGGGGAGCAGGGTGTGTCTGTTTCTTTTGGTGACAGTGACACATGATGCAGTTTCAAGTATATTTGATACTGGTCTAATTCTGTGAAGTTAAGATGGTACAGCATTAAGGGTTTGAAGACATCATTTGGTTATGGTTCTTGGGAATATTTACATCTAAGACCCCTTAAACCAGAGTAGTGTGTGTCTGGTTTCATTCTGTGCTTTGAAGGGATTTTGGGGGAAGAATCTAGCCTTTTGTATAGTAAATAATTAAAAAAAGTTATTTGGTACCTATTGTTTCATATAACTGGTGTTCATCAAATTACTGCACAAATGAATTCGTTTGGCATGTATATTGAATTTTTAAACTAAAAAAATTTAAATAAGGAAAGTTAGTGATCAGAGTGTCCACTAAGAAAATGGCGGGGTATTTTGTAGCTAAAGAGACAGAACAAATCTATGAAAATTAAGAGGCTGATGTAAGATACACATTCTAACTTCACACAGTTTCTGGGGAGGCAGGCTGTGACTTCTCTTCCTAAGTAACTATAATGGATAGTGGTTTTCAAAATCTGTCTTATTCAGCCTATCATAAAGGTTGTAGTTAATGTTTCAGGATATGGATAGGCATTGATTTTTATATGTTTTTTTTCTCCCCTAATATCTGTGAAAAATGTAGATAGAGTGCCCCCCATCCATTTGTCTCTCCTTCTCGGCCGTGGATTACCATGTGTAATAATCCTTTCCACCAGAGAAGCCGTATGCAGTGTTACATGCTTTAAGCATAATAAGCCATTAAATGGACAGTATTAGCTCAGCCTACCTTTACTGGTCAGTTACCTTGATTAATTTTTCCCAAAGTGGATAAGTGTGCTCTTACATGATTCACTCTGTTGCAAGTCTGTATGGGCGGTAGTCTCTCTTCGCTCAGTGGTGATGAGTAACTGGACAGTAGCTGCTGTTGGAAGAGATGACCTATCTGCAGCTCTTAAGTAACATTTTCTGTAAAAATGTAATGGGTTTTATTTTTGTCTGCTACTGTTTTTTTATCAAAATGATTTGAGGAACTGCTGGCTGAAAACTGCTGTCCAGAGATGTGTAATTTCATGTAGGGCATGCAGATGGTATTTTGGTTGTGTATGAGTTGTAGAACAGCACTTGTAATAGACTTCCAGTTTTCTGTTCCTAAACATCGTCTTTTGTTTTTGGCCCTTCTGTGTAATCAGTGCTAGATGTGATGATTCTTTTTAAAGTTGAACTGGTGATAAATAGGTGTGTTCTGCTTTCTTATATAAGTATGTGTGCATATAAATGTCTGAGTATGTATGTCATGTATTCTACAAATATAGTGCAATGTATGTATGCCATGTATTCTCCAGCTGTACTTTTCAGAGCTTCATCTTCACTGCATCTGGGAGGGTGGCAACAATCATGATGGCGAATTTAGTTCACTCTTTATTGATTTTCCTCTTCCTGCAACCATGGGATTCTCCACAATTTCAGTTTTCCCCTCAAGCTTCAAATGACAACAGAAATAATTACCTCTTGGCTTAAATAAAAAGAACTAATAACTTATTTCTGATGTTTATACAATAAAAATTCATGATTATTGCATGCTTGGGACTGACTATATGCATTCTTTTCTAATTAGTGGAAATGGCATTGTGATTACTGACTGTTTCCTTCTCATGTCTTAGAGTACTTTAATTTCATGTTTTATTTTGTTATTTTTCTAAAGTGCTTTTATGTCCATATGCGGGGTAGTGAGATGAGAAGCTCCTTGTCACAGGAGTGATATGTAATCTGTTACTGACTTCTCAGGCGGTCCAGGGTAATCCCTGAACTTTTTGCTTGAATCCCAATCAACAAAGTAATACTAGTATCTGTGTCAGGCAGTGTGTTCCTCTCAGATACTGCAAATGTAAAATCATTGGGTTGCATGGCATTGCAGTCATACCTGACCATGCTGGATGGCCTTTATTCACTTCAGCTTCTAGAATCAGCCAGTTACTAGACCTGCTGTTTCTTCTCACAGAGTGGGGATTTTTTGTTTGGTTTGGTTTTATTTTGTTACTGTTTGGTTTTGTTTGTTTTTTTTAAATAGATGTTTAGGTTCTGTTTTGGCTCTAGATAGAAACACCTCTGTGTTGGTATATTTTTGGACCAGGATTTAAAAAAATACCCCAAATGTAGGTTTTAAGCTTATCCTTTTTCTTTCCTTCATTTATGATAAATGTGTATCTTATGGAAAAGATGCTCAAGTATATCTTGCTATTCAGCTTTTTCTTGTACATGTGTGTATTAATTTTCTGTTGATAAAAATCTAATTTACAAATATTGTATTAATTGTGCTTGTAGCAAATGTAAAATACTATTGGACAGTTGGCATATCTGAGATAGTGATAGTTTTCCTGTGTGGATGCCCAAGTCAGGATAGATTAGAGCCCCATGTTGTCAGTCTGAAGAACTGACTCTTTTCCTTGGCTTTTCTTCATTGTGATTTTGGTCCTGGCAGGGTTGAGATGCTGCTGCTGTCATTCACACAGTGGAGATGGTTACTGTAAACCCCTGATCCATACTGAGTGCTGCTGACTCAGTGGTGAAAAGTTGCTTTAATTTCCTGCCTTTTGAAGGGTAAAATAAACTCTCTATCCTATATACCTGGATTCCTGTGTTTTTAATGCAAGATACAGATCTTTGATCTCTCATGAGAGCTGCAGTTTAAAATAGTATGTTGATATTTTCACAGTTCTCCTGTCACTGCTGCCAAAGAAGTTAAACTGCATAGTAGTTCTTACCTCCTGGGATTGCACACCTTGACACAGATGAAGCATTTGTCTTTCACAAAGATTTTCTTAAATGCTTTGCACAGCGATATTACCTTCTTGTGTGATAGTGTGACACCTGGCACAATATGCAGGTGGGGACATTTAATTCTTACCATTATTTATTGGGCAAATGTGATTGTACTAATACTGCTTGCTGAGAATCATAAAATATGACTTGGAAGAGACCCAATTGTGTGAATATTGGAAAAATATTCATCAGCACAATACTAGATGAATTTCTGAGATGAAATGTCTTTATTTCATTACTTGCAAGATGTTTGACAGGGTGGAGAGTTGACTGATTTTGCCATGCTTTAGGGCAGTGAGACTTTTTTCCCTGATGGAGATGTTGAAGCAGTTGCTTTAAAGAGGGAACTCACACTATTTCCTCTTTTTCTCCTGCAGAAATGCAAACTTTAGTTTCTATTTAAACTTAAAGTGAGAAAAGAATGATCTAGTGCTGTGTTCAGTCTTGGTAGCAATGTATCAATCTTATGCTGAGCATGTCTGAGCTGACAGCAGTAGCTTTTTGCTTAGCAGCATGGCAGAGCAAAACTGAGTTGCAGCAGTTATCCATCAGACATGGCTAAATTTTTCAGTCTATTTATGAGTATCAACAAACACTTTGTGCATATTTTTGCCATGCATTGAATGCTTCTATTTTCCTTTAATTTAGCTGAAAACTAGTAATGGAATTCCTGAGGTTTTGAATGGAATAGCTCTTGGCAAGCCTAGGGTTTTGAAACCCAAGGCAAATTAAGATACCAAGCAAACACAGGGAGGGCTACTTCTTCAGGGAAGTATGTTAAGATTCTTCTGACATTTTAGCATTTGTTGTAGGTTATTATTATTATTATTTTTTTTTAATCTCTTTGAATTACTACTTTAAAGCACAGTTGTTGTTTTTCTTTTAAGAAAATCTTACTGAAACATAAGGGGACCTTTTTTCCCCTTGATGTCACTCAACAAGTTTAGTTTTCAGGCAACCATCACAAGTATAGGGTATTAGACTACATTGTAGCTGTTGGTATTTTTCAGTAACTCCACGCTGATTGAAGCATGTAGTTAGAACACAAATTTTAGTTTAAATAAAATATGATCTTGCTTTTAAATCACCACAAAAATTGTAATTGAAGGTAGTTGCTGTTGTGCATCTGGCAGGTGGTACAACAATACAATTAAAAATAATTTAAATTTTCAAAGTGTAGTTGGACTTTTCGTAAAATGCGTAACTAATCTGCTTTAGGTTTGTGGGAATGAGAGGACGTATGATGTCGGGAAACTTGCCTGGCTGTCACAGGCTTGACCCTCTCCTGCCTTTGCGGTGCTGCTTACTGCAAGCATCTTCCCACTTCTGTACCCTGTTCCCACTAATCCCAGAGTGTGCAACATTCATAGAAATCTCTGCATCTCCTATATTTTAGGTTGCTGTAAATTTTGTAGAGCTTCATGGCTCTTTATGTGTCTTCATTCAGTCCTGCATTTCCTTTAAGTGTTCTTTGTCATCATAAACATTTTGAATGTTTCAGAGCTCTTTATCTTTTCTCTCAAACTTAACTCATTTGCCTGCCATTTGCAATGCTGCTGACAGTGTAATAATCCTCCCTCACCCAGGGAGAGCACTTGTTTGGGAATAGCCCTTTCTTTTTCTTCTTCTCCTTGAGTCCACAGTCATGTTTTATTAATATACTCCTTCCTTGTCCAAATAGCATTTCAAGACCACATTTTCTTTTTCTGTCTTTGCAAATGGAGTTTCTGTATCTGCCATCTGGAGTACTTCAAGTACCTTCTCCCTCTGCTGATATTCCTATCTCTGCAATCTGTTCAAAATACAGCTGCTACAATTTTTCAGTAGTCTGACTGCTACTTTCCTCATCTAGATAAAGCTCATTTATTGTCTTTGAATTCCAAGAACTGTGTCTCATATTTCTGCATCATAGTCTTTTTCCTTGCTACTTTTGGCACCTGAATCTGTCTTTTTTTCTTCCCCCCCCAAGTCTTTACTTATGTTTCATCTCATATACTTTGGTTTACAAAACTTCTGAGATGTTATATATGTTCATACTATTACAAGAGAAAATGACGGCACCTCTGACCTTTCTTCTTGAGTATTAGAGTTTCCTGTTGTCTCTTTGTTTATACAGATAAATAACGTTTTAAACCATGTAAACGGTCAGGGATACATGTTACCTTTAGATCTTTTCTTATAGGTACTTGGGAAATGTATATGCTGTATGTCTTTTAAATCTGATTTATTTGTCCAGTGATTTTACTTTGGAGTAAAGTGTACCACTGGCATGCTTTAAAATCTGTTGTGTGAATACAGTGTCATATTTTGTGGACGTTTAGGATCATATGTGATTTCAGTAAGTAAATATTGTTTTCTGCACTTGGCAGGTTTCTTTGGTGAGGCAGATGTAATCTGCAGCTTTTATTGAAATAATATAAGAATTGAATTAAACTGGCAATCGAAGTAGTATTAAGTGCTATGTCAGACACTTGACTTATTGTAGAACTAATGCTAATATTAACAGAGGTAATACTTTTTTTTGTTGTTATTAAGGAAAGCCAAGTCACTCTTAAATATTTTTTTCATGCTTTGTGAAGCTTTGGTCCCAAGGTTTCTGTGGCTTGTGTTTTGCGTTTCGTTTGTGATTTTTGGGGGGTTTATTTTGGAGAAAGGTAAACCGCTGTGGCTACTGGTAATTTGAGGTTTTTTGTCTGGTAATATCATGAAAAAGTAAACTAGTTATAATAGATAAAATAATAAATTTTAATGTATAGCTTGCTGTATGTGTCTTAGAAATGTTTTAGGATAGTATCGTTAAATTGTTGTGACTTTCTTCTGTGTCCTGGCAGCTGCCTTATGTTTTCTTCTCTTAAAATCTGCTGAATAGACTTTCATGCTTGAAATTGAGAATGTAGTCTATGTGTTGCACATCAATTTGTATTGTCATAAATGTAAAAGGACAAGGGCAGTGATAATTAAGGGTGTTAATTCTCTCAGGTGTACCAATGTTTTGCTAGGAGGGATGGCATTATGTTAATCTTTGTTGTTAAAAGGTATTTAGTTAAGACTTTTTAGATCTTAAAAAGAACAAACAAGCTAATATTAAATCCAGTCCAATAAATTGTTCTCTAAGCTTGAACTTTGTGGTATTTACTTAGTATTATATTAACAATATTGTTGTCCCTGTAGTTAGAGAAATTCTAAGTAATGCATGCTAATTGGTCAGTCCTGCTACTCCATTCCTAAAAACTGCTGGTCTAGAAAAGAATGTATAGAGGAAATGAAAAAGGGAAGGTGCTACATAGACCTCAGACTATTTTATTTTTTTATGTTTTCTTCCCTCCTCCGTTTTTTTTGTTTCAGTAGAGAGGTGAACCTTTATTGTGCAGTATTTAAATTCTCCCTCCCTAAGTTCCAGAACAACTTCTGATAACAGAGCTTTGGGGAGCATTTCCAGCTTGTCCTGTGGCTCTTTAGTTCTAGAGCAACGTGTGTTTTGTCTCGGAGGTACAACATACACCAGAAACTTAAATAAGCTTCTAGTTTCTGTAGGACTCTTTGGGTTTAAGTGTACATTACGACTCTTTTTTTTAGATACTTATGGACACTTAGGTTCTTGAAATGTTTCTATTAGTAAAGTGCAACAAAGTGCTCTTCAAAATCTAAAATTCAAGTTATTTGTCTTGAATTTGTCTTGAATTTTCTCTGCCTACAGTGTTATGTTGATCATCTGACCTTCACAAATGTGTTTTCTTTTATAATTATTTTACTCCCTAAGTGTCCCTAAGTTTTATAATTATTTTAGTCCCTTTAGTACATTTGCTTAATAAATATTTATTTCTTTCTCCTTTAGAGTTCATTATTCTGTTAAGTCCCTATTCACTAGTCCCATAAAGCACAACTTCATGTATGTCTGCTAAATTTAAATTTACTTCTCTTGAAGAGTTTGTATTTCTTATGTCAGCTGTAATATAGAATTCTATTTGTTAAATGGATGTGACTTAGTAATTGCAAATAGTATGGTTCTAAAATAGTTTTGTATCAAAGTGAAAAGCAGTTTAACATTCTCAGTAGTATCAAATTAAAACTACCTCTCTGAAGGTTTGATTGTACCATTACCATATCAGTTTAGCTTTACTGGTTATAAGCTCTCCATAGGAAGGATTTTTTTTTAAGTTGTACGATGATATCTGAAGAGAAGAAAAATGTTCAGCTGAGGCCTTGAGGACAGGCTAGAGTACTTAAGTGATAAGTGGTGTACTCTGGGGAAAGCTCTAAATAAATGATTAAATGTTGATTACCAGGAGATACTTTATGCTGATAAGTAGAGATAAAATCAGTTGTTATGTGACATATCAGGCAGCTCTTGCATTGATGACTGGATGCAGTGGCACTATTTCATTCATGATGACTTCTAAAGTGAGCAGTGCATTAAGGAGGGTGCACTGGATTCTTATCAGTAGTGTCCTATCATAGTGTATTAGTGAGCTTTTAAAATAGTTACACTTTAGGTTTATTTTGTATGAAATATTATTTCTTGAGTGTGCTGTACCAGGGAAATGTACCTTCTCTAATCATGACTATATCACAGAAGAATATTTCTGATGATGGAATAATAAAGTCTAGCAGTGGTGAACACTAGAAGTGGTTTTTTAACATAGTACTTTGAACAGTAAATATTGTGGTCTGACAGTGATTTCTGAGAGATCTTGGTTGACATTCATTGCAAAGGCTTTCTATGAATTAATTCCAATACCAGACTATTTCAGCAGTCATATCTCTGATTGCCTTTCAGTGTGAATGAACTGTTTCGAAGTGGGTAGTTGTAGGAAATTTTGTAACTACATAGTGACAGGTAAAGAGAACTTAAAACTAGAAAAAATAAGGGAGTGTTGTCTTTGAAATACAAGTCTAGAGTTGTGAATAAAATGCAACTAAAATTGTTACCAAAAATTGTAACCAGAAATGTTTGATGTTAAATTTTGTATGTTAAAAGCTATTTGCCGAGCTGCTGATAGGCTAATCCTAATAACAGAATTTATTTAAACTTTTTTTGGGCTTCAAAACTATTTGTGAATATATTACTCTTATGTTAGTGGTGAAAGTAAAACCATTGTTAAATGGAAATTTGGCAAAAATAACCGAAATCTCCAAGCTGGATTTCCTTTGGTCATTGCTAAATATTGTATAAATTGGGGCCAGAGACTTTTGCCTTTTTTCTTTTTTTTTTTTTTTTTTTTTTAATATTTTAATAGAAACACTTTATTTCCAAGGCTTGAAAGTTTTATTCTGGTGCAGATGCACAGTGAGTAGAGCATTCCCCCTTTCTCTAACTATATTTTTAATTTGTTTGAACAGCACATTTCTGCCCACCAGCTGTACACTTGGGTGAAGTGGTAGCAGTTAAACTGAGTATCAGTAGATTTGGGTTTTTAAGTCAGAAATGGCATATCTGGGGGCAGGTAGTGAACTTTTTTCTATAGTTTGTTTTGCATTCCTCTTGCACACTTATGATTGAACTGTTTATAAATGAGTTTACAGTATGGCCTTATGGTATTTTTTTGATTGTTTGCTTTACGAGGCCATGGTGTAAACTGCAGCAGTTTAGCAGCTGATTCGTGAGCGGCTCGGGGTTTGTCTCCTGAATAAGGTGGGGATTTTGGTGGGGGGGCTGGCACCTAGTGAGTACAGTGAATTTATTGGCTGGCTTTTTGGTGATGGTGGTTGCTACTTCCCAGAACTTAATTTTATTTCTAAGAAGCCTGTAAATGCTTTTCTATGAAGTGTGTGCATTCACAGGCCCACATTAGACCTGTGCCTAATGTAATGAATTGTGCTAATGGGTTTTGTGGTGCATTGCAGCTTTTCATATGGATTTTAAGCATTATTTATAAATCTATTTTAGTACTTTTTTTAACTAACAGAGCTACTAGACGTGCTTCAACTAAGGTCATATTTCACAATTGATGGCATAAGTCTATAGCAGTGACTTGGCAGAGATTTTAAACACTTGAAAATGTAATAAGACTTCTGATAAGTGTCCACTTTAGAAGATTCCCTAGGGAAACTCTCAAATGAGTCATGTACAGTACCACACAAGTAGCAGACTGAGTTCTTAGAATCCTATGATTGCTTCTTTTTCGCTAAGCTATCTGATGACCATCAAGGAAGCCTAGGTTTGCTAGACGTTAAAGAACTCAGCTCTTGCTTCAATACACAGTAAGTTACAAAAATGGCATTAACATACCCATACAAATTTGTCCTCTCCAGTTTGGTCGTAGTTCAGTGAATATAACAGACAAAATGTATTGCCTCAGCAGTCAAGAATTAATGCAATTTAGGTTGAATAATTGAAAAATTACACCATTTGGGTTAATTGATTCATGCTGCTGCTGTGAGGGGTTGTTAGAAAAGGCAAAGTTAACATGCTTGCCTGATTGAAGGTGTAATAGGGCTGTGTGCAAAAGTCACTTCTGCAGTAGGAGAATTTATTGCAAGCTGCAGCACTAGGCAGGTTTCAGAATTTGACAGCAGCCCTCCTTGCTGCATCATACTACAGGCTTTTACTTGCTGGCACAGCAGAAGCAGGGTATGAATATAATCTTGTTGTGGTTCTCTCATGTATTATTTAAAAGTTTTCTAACTACTTCTTTTCCAGTCTGCACTACATTTTGCATCCCTCTCACTTGGGACATTACAGGTGTGTATAGGATGACTGAAATAATGTAAATTAGAAGTCCTCCTTGTTAAACTGTATTGACTTCCAGCTAAACTGAACAGTTTTCTCCTGCTGTAGTAGAGAGGGTAATGTACAGAAATTGAGCTACATATTCAGATAGTCAACATAAATGGGTTTGAATTTATATGAAGGAGTGTAGGGATGTTAGTTTACCTGTTTTTTACTCTGGACATTGAAAATGTTCAGAGTCAAGTAATTTACTTGGAGTTGTACAGTGGTATCAAAGCACATATGTTTACAAACACAGTAACAATTAACTTCTTTTAATGATCGGCTATTAGAGGGAATACATCCAATTCAGATATAGAACTGGACTTGTGAAAACTTGCAGTGTTTTGCACAGGTGAGCACCCTAAAGGTTGGTGGGTTAAAACAGAAGTTGTAGGATCTGGGCAAGATAAGTTAAGGCTGTGAATCAGCACAGGGAATTGTGTGGGAACTGATAAAGAAAGGGGCCTTGAAATCAGTTAGGAAGAAGCTTGTTTTTTGGGGATTTTGTGTGCTTGCTTTAATTTATCCTAATGTTGCCTGTTACATATAGAATTTTTATTATGGTGTTTTACTGTCTTAACATTAGATAATTGTCATGTTTCTTAGTTTTCTAAATTGCTTTCAAAATCCCTGCAATATTTTTAGGCAGGGATAAATGGCTTTTGTGCTGTTGGGTGTCTTCCAGTATATACAAAGGGGTTGCAGTAAGTGGATAGTGTATCTGGGATTAAAGTATACTGTAAGTAGCATAATGATTATTTCACACTGCTTCTGTAACTGCATCTAAACTTTCATCAGTTCCTTTCTATTTCTGTTCTAGAAAATAATGTAACTTTTGCAGATTTTATTGTTGGGTTACAGTTTCTGTAACATACCCTTGTTGACTGATTTCATTATTTATTGATGATAATATGTTGCTCTGACAGAAACTTGTATTTTGTTTGCTTGTACAGTGTTAGATGCACCATTTTCATTTACTTTTGAATTTTTTATATTAACTGGAAAGTACAGAAAGAAAGAATAGGAATCATGGTTTATCTTGGCTATCCAAACTTGCTTTGGGACATTACTGCCAAAGGCAATTACTCTTAGTGATTATTATGTTTACGAAGTTGTTGTGTTTTCTCAAACCACAATTCTTGTAAAAGGGTAATTAAGTTAAAACTTGGGCTATTCTTTGCAGATTCTGTGCCAGTGCCAAAATATTTTCAGACAATATGTAGTTATAATTTCAAAGATATCCTTTTAACTTGAAAGTTAAAAGCCAAGTAGTATAAGTTTTTAAACTGGTATTCAGTAAACTAGGACAGTAGTAAGTGTAAGGTAAAAGCAAATAATTTATCTTGCGCTGTCATTAGAAATCAGATGTAAAATGTGAAGGCCTAAAGTTTGTTCTTGCTCTGAATTAATTTTTCTCCTATTTATCTTTTGCAGATGGGAGGACAAAAATCTTTCAATTTATAGCTGTGCTTACTGAATACTTTAGTGATCAGGTTTAGAAAATGACAAACTTCCAAAGGTTTCATGCTGAGTGTTTATGTAAAGTGTAATTTAAAACTTGATATCTGTATTTGACTTCTTGAGAAATGATAGGAATTACTTCCATCAGTCAGCTGAAACAGCTTAACTGTCAGGAGCTTAATCTTAACTTGTACACTTAAATGAGGCTTTGTGTTCTTTAAACAAAATGCAAAATTAAGTGCACTTCTGTAAGAATACAGAATCTGTACTGGCTAAATTGTCAGTAATCCTGCTCTTGAATAAATAGGAACTTTTGAAGCTGTATTTGTGCAGAATTTTTGACACTTACACTGTAGTGTAAATGCAAGTTAGAAATAGCACTGTTAGAAGTTGTAGAATACCAAGCAGCTGTGTGTATAAGTCTAGATTTAATAAGCCTTATCAATACAATTTTTCATGTTGCACCTGAAATACTGTACTTTGTATGTATAAAGCTCTTCCCAACTTTTAAACAGATTTACACTTGGCACATAACTTTGCCTTTATATGAATTTAGCTTTGCATAATGTATGTTAAAAGAAAGCAGTTTCAGAGGCTACAGATTGGTTCCTTTTCCCTTGGATTTTCTGTAGGATTCAGTAGCAGTGATACACAGGTTAATTTATTTTGGCAAATTCTGGTAGTACCATCTTAGATTACAATGAAGCTTTATTTTCATGACAACTTTAAGATGGTTGAAGTGTGACCTGCTGTGAAAAAAGAAGGATCTGATTTCTCCTTAGGCATCATGGTCCAGCCTTCCCTTTGTCGGCTGGTCACAGTGTAGTCATTTGATCTGCAAGACCAGTGCAGTAGTTGGGATTGAAGCTTGTCTGGCTGATTAGAATATGGCCAGAGCAGGAAAGATCATGTCTTTCGGCTGCTGTCACCTTTAGATTAGCTGAGGGGAACACAAAATAGCATTCTGAGAAAGAAAAGCAGTTAATTTAATACATCTCACCTCACAATGACTTTTTAATTTACAAAAGGAAAGCTTCACACTACTTGGTAAAAATACAACTATTTTCTGTTCATGTGAGGAAATGATACATCCTTATTATAAACTGACTTTGTATTACCTCAGAAACATAGGCTTGGTTTTGAAAGAGATGGGTTTTGTTACTACCTTTTACCTCTTACTGTGTCAATTCTAGTAGACATAACTGCAGTAGAGAAAAATTACAAATTTTAAAAATAATTATTTTTAGCATTTTTGGGCTTCAGTGTCAACATATAAAGAAGAACAAGTGGAGTAGGACATAGGTATGTAAATATTAGTATTGAGTCATTTGGACATCCTTGTGATTTCACAACAGTAGTAAGAAATTGGTTTTTTTTTTTCAGGCAAGCAAGCAGAGGTTGGCAGTGTAAAAATTTATGGAGCAGCCCAACTTAATCTTTAGTGAGTGTTACACAACTGTTTGATTACCAGTATTCACTGTTTTGGCCTTTTTATTTTTTTTCCTTTAAAGTTGTACAGTCATCTTAAGTTACTCCCTTAATGTAACTAAAATCAAACACTGTGGTTAAAGTACTTCTTATAATGAAAATTATAATCAGTAGAATACAACTGAATTTTTTCTGTTTATGGAATTTTTTTACATCCTTCTTCCTACCTCCCATTCATTCCTGTATCACATGTACTTAAATATGACTTCTGGGACACGTGTAATGTCATGTGTGAGATTTTATTTTTTTAATTATGAAAGAGACTATTTAAAAGAAACTCAAAACTTCTAGAAGTTTAGCTTTAATCTTGAGTACAAGGTCAAAAGAGCTTTCACAGTTTCAACTGTTTGAAAGCTGTTTGGCTGTAATGTTCAAATATTTGATGTAAAAGATGGCCCTTATTAACATGAGCTTATAGGAGTAGAAAAGGCACACTTTTCTTTTAACCTTTGTATTTCCTTTTCATGTTAAGTACTTGTTGATACTTGCAAAATACTTGGACTTTTGGGTACATTCTGCCTAGATTAGTATTGTCCTTGGATGTGCAGAATATATTAAAATGCAAAATTATTTGGGATTTCTCCTGACTTTTAAATTCAGAATGATTGAAATATTACTACAATAAACTTAAATTTTTAATATTAACTCATAGCTTTACTGACTGTGAGCAGTGTTATTAGACACAGATGTTCACTTATTTTCTCTGTTCTTCCCAGAAACATCCTATCTCTCCTGGTTGCCTGAAAACACCAGAAACCCCAGGTTTCTGGGTTTGCAGTGAATCAGTAGGAACCTTGTGGTGTTAATTAGGTGTTATTAACAACATCTGGCTTTGCTATTTGTACTCCTGTCTTTTTCTGGATAGACTAAATAAGCAAGACTACTTCAGTATTTTGAATTTGGAAGCATCAGTTTCTGGTAACTGAAGATGTGGCTTTTAAGGAATGATTTGGAAAATACTTTAAGGAATAAATTTAAGGGATGACTTGGAAAATACGTTTAAATTTTAATGGCATCCTTTAATGTTTCATATTGTGTATATATGTACATTTTTATGGGAAAATGCAGAGTGTGGTATACAAGGCTGGGCTATTGTTAATTTGTCTGGTTGTTTTTAAGTGGTGGTTTGAGGGGACCATCTCTTAACTCAGTGCAAAATGATAATCTTTCTCTTAGTTCTCACAGATCTGGTACAACTTTTTGGGGATCCCTGTTGATATTTACAGGTAGGAGTGTTTATCTAGCTAGCACAGCCAGCAGTAGCAGTGGTGAGATGGAGGCATAGGCAGGCAGTTGGTGCCTTGAAGTTTATAGAAAGCTCAAAGAGGCTATTCCTTCTTATGAAGACCAACAAGCTATTTCAGAGTTAGGAGAGCAAATACTTGATTTATCTATGGTGAGACCACGTGTAAAATCTGCTCTGCTTAAAATCAGTGGCACTGGGTAACAAGGTTTTGGTGTGTAGTAAAGCTTTGGAAAAGAGAAACTACATGCTCAGAGACTCTGCATCTGTATCACCATGCTGATGAGTAGAAATGATCATGTCCTTCTGCTAGTTTATTGTGTAGTTTGGGTAAAGATGGAACTTTTTGCTTTAGAGGCTGTTAACTGGAATAATTCTGTGTATTTTGTGAGTAGGCAATTAATGGATATTTCAATACAAGTAATGACCAAAGGTTTTTGAACCAGTCAAGTATACTTGCCAGTGTGTTTCCAAAACATGCCTATGTCCAAAATTGCAAGTTTGTTGGATCACTTGGGCAGATTGATGAGATAATTTTTGTGTATTTGGTAGAAATAGGTCATCCTAAAGACTATTTATTCATTAAAGTTCTCACTGGTTATTTACAGTGTAATCCATACTAATTAGTGCTCAACTTCACTTGCCATGCAGAAATTTTTTTGAATGTTTGATGGGTGCATGTTCTCTTCACTCACCTTTTCTCTTTGCCACATAGACTTTCTTTTATATAGCCTTCAGATTGTAAGGGAAGGGTGAGACTTCGTGACAGGGTGCCTCTTCTACCTTAGCAGGTATGATCAAAACTCTAAAAACGGTTGCAAAAAATATTTTAAATACTTTATTAATATGTAATATTTAAAATATTTCATATTTAGGACATGATTGAGTTTCCTAAATATGGACCTTTGGACTTGCTAGTTGTATTATCTCTAAGAACACAGTTTCTGTAAGAAAAGTAAACTAATTGGCACAGCATGTCTTGAGAGTTTCTTTATTTCAAGGTCATCCACCATTATGTTTTCTTCCCTTGTCTCTTGAACTGTTGCAGAGAACGTTTTTAAAGATAAAAATAAATAAGTAGATTTGTCATCACTCTGCTGACTGTAAATAAGGTGTAGCTGTAGTTTCTTAGAAAGCTTTGTTTAAGCCAAATTTACTGACAAACTGTACACTTTCGCTTTTAAAAGCCTGTACCCATCAAATGTGTGTTTGGTGTCTTCACACTTTAGGGTTAGAAGGGTTATAAGCAGCACAGTATCAGGTAATATCTCTGTAAGTGCAGAATTGCACATGAAACCCCCTCATAACTTGTACACAAATTAAGGATGAAGTACAAGGCACTTAAACTGTATTATAAGCATAACAGTGTTTTAACTTAATTGAAATGAATCTGCTCATTGCCAGTTCTTGGATGCAGAATATTTTCATTGCGTGAGAACAGACAAAAGCAAGGTAGCTGTGCCATAAAATGGGGATACCAGTTTTGATTGGTAGAAATGTTCCTGCCAAGGAGCTGATGCTGGCTTGAGAGCTTTTGTCTGTTACACTGTGTGTAATGATCAGCTGCAATCACATCTCCTGTGATGGCTGCAATATAAATATTAGGGCAGGTGTTACCAACTGTTCTTTAGAGTACAGTCTAAACAGGTAAGACAGGCATGCAAAACAAGAAAACTATATTATATAAGTGATTGTAGATTGACAGCAATGGTGGTAGCAAATTCCCAGATACTAGCTTTGTTCAGATAGAGCTGAGCAAAGAAAATGGAGAAAGAGGCAGATAACTGAGATGAGGTGAGAGGAGAGGGTGCAAGGAACTGAGATGAGGACTGTAGCAGAAAGAAAACCTCTCGACAACATAGGAAAGACCATCAGTGAGCTGTACAGAGATTCCTTCCGGTGTCCTGGAAACAAAAGGTCCTGGCCTTTAGTTGCCTCAGGTCCTGCCACCTGGCTCCAATTGATGCTGTCTTCACTGGACAGAATAAGTGGCAGTGTGGTGATTATTACTGATCACCCTGTTGATTTACTAAACCCACCTAAGTTGGTACAAAAGGGTCAGTTGTTATTTTCAGGGTGTTTGCCAGCAGAGGTGCATGTGGAGATTAAATGCTATGGAAAAGACAGGAAGAAGTAACTGAGGTAGACAGAAAAGGAACAAGCACTGTGTTCACTAATCATGTTTTATGAATCAGTTGTCATATAAAAATCTTACCTGAACTGTTGGAAAACCTCCTCTTAGAGAGTCCAGTGACATTTTCTCCTTTAATGAATAGGTGAAAGTCATTATAAAAGATACCAAAGAAAGTAATTATAAAATATTAATAGTTATATTAATGAAATGTTAAAGTTTACATTGCAGACTTTGTAGCTTTGCTACGTATCAAACATTATCATTTTTCTATCCAAACATCCACATACTTTCAAAGTGTTGGTGTTTATTGGTTTTATTTCCATGATTCCATTTTTTAAGATCCTCAGTAATCGCTTCTGAAATTTATGTCAGTCTAATATGTCACATGGTGTTATGCTAGAATTTAGTTCTTGCCAGGAATATATTTCAGCACAAAGTTCAAATATAGTTTTTATCCTGAAACTGCTTTTGAAAATTGATAAGTATTGGAGAAAGGGATTTTTTCTTGTTTGGTTGGATTTTTTTCATGCCAGTGTTTATTCTTTATTATAAGTTGCTTATGTGTGAGTCTATCTTGAATCCTTTGTGTTCTGATAAGACACTACATCTCACCCATTTATTGCAAGATGTTAACTTTCTACCTAATTATGTATTCCAGAAAGTTTTTTAACCTTGATCTTGGATCTCTTCAAGACATCGAAGCTCCACCAGTTCTCTTGTCATCTTATTGCAGACATTAATTACCATGTATTTATTCTGTATTTAAGTATTTGGTATTTTTTATAATTAATGGATTTAAAAGTTTTTTTCATTTTCAAACATTCTATCAAGTTTTCTCATAATGAAGTGTAAACTTTTTTTTTCTATGTAGCCAATAATTTTTGTGTGTAAATATTTATTAACTGTAACTTCTAATCCTAGAACTTGTTTAAGATAAAACAGCTCAGAAATCTGGTAATATCCCATGTTTCTTATACACAAGAGAGCACCTCAAAAATAACTGCATTTCTTCACACAATAAAATACATGGGTCTCAGGTGGCAGGGTGTTCAGCAGAAACTACTTTTAAATTACTGTATTTTCTTACGGTAGCTAGTAAAAGCCAGTCTCTTCTGTGGACAGTGGTAGTTCAGTTTAGCTGGTTTAGACTTTTTGTGTATCATTCCTTGGACTTCCCTGAGCAGTTGAAATGTGCTATAGGGAGTGAGAATATGCTGTAACTACTTTACAGGATTTTGAATATTAACAGTGGTAAGAAGCAATTTCCCTTTTTTCAAAAAAAGCTGATAAAATATATAGTTCACTGCAGAAATGCTAATAAGCTGGAGTATAGAAATATAACAAAGGAAACCAGCACTTTATATATGTTACTGCTTTGAGTTTTCACCTAGAGAGTAAATCTAGAAGAGGCTTAGTAAGTCAGGAACTTGCATTCCTCTGTACTTGAAGTCTCGTTTAAGATGTTGCGTCTTGTATAAATACTACATTTAAAATACGAATCTAGTTCTTAGAATTGAGTGAATTAGAATAGATTTTGTTTTCTTTCCACTCCTTTCAAAGTAAGTGCCAGCAAGTTTTATGGGCTTGTTATTAAAATGGGATTTGTGCCAAGTCATATTACATTTCATGCTTTTAAACAAGTGGTGCTGGTTTGCTAGAGACTGCAGAGCTTTTACCCACAAAGGGCTGTACTTTCAGCATCTGCAAATGACTGGGTTTTGTGTCCTTTTTGGGCAGACATCTAATACTCTGAAAAAAATTGGCTGATTGAAATATCTAACTAAACTTATCTGTCCTCTTCTGGAAAATTGTTGTATTGGAGTGGTATCCATTTTGCTTGTTGCAACTGCTTTAAAATTAAGCTCCAAGTCCCGTGGATTGGTCAGAACCATAACTTTCTTTTAATTATTCTGTTTGAAAGAACCTGCCTAAATCTGAATTCTTCTTTATTCTGTCCTTTCTTTCAGGTTTTCTGTGACTTTTCAATGACAGTAAGATGTGACTGATTACTTAACTGGAACATGAAATAAGTAACTACAAAGATGTATCTGTAGGCATGGTTTCAAAGAGCATTTCTCTTTGTGGTGCTGATGGTGTAAACAGTGCCAGCCCCTGACTTATGTTTGAGTGTTCATGTGGTGAACCTGATCAGGAAGCTGGTCCAGATTAAAAAAAATAGCTAAGCAAGGAAAACAATGAGCAATTTTGAGTGACCTGCTGATTGTTTGGAAGTGATGGGTAATGCAAAAAATATTTCTAGAAAGGAAAACCTGAGACATCTGGAATTCAGATGGTTATGGGATTTTATTATTATTTTGTATTTTATTTCTCAGTAGCGATAAATGGTATTTTACATACATTTAGGTAGAGATGTATTAGCTGGAGGAGGAACATAATTCAGTTTATCCCATTGCAATTCTCCATTGCCTCCTGCAAAGAGCTTGAACTGCAGGGGAGAAAAAGAGGGATGGGAAGATGAAATGAACCTTGAGATTGCGAGCTTCCTTTTGAGGATTGCTGGTTTAGGAGATGGTGGCTAAGTCATGAATAGGGACTCTTCATAAAGGAGACAACTTGTCTGCTTTAGCCAATACTGCCTCAGAATCAACAACTCTCATGGAGGTCTGCAGGGTTTTCAGAGCTTCAGTATTCCGTTTGTTTTGGTTTCTTGTTTGCAAGACCTTTTTGAAGTTTAATAATAAAAAATTAACAGCAGAGCTACTGTTTGGACCTTATAAGCTAATGTGCTCTGCCAAGTGGTACTACTTCACTATCCATTAAATAGCATAGGTGGCACACAGTATCACAGTGTGATCAGTTAAAAGTAGTGATTTGTGAATGAAAGTGTCATAAAAATACAAAGAATTAATGTAGTGTATTCTACGCATGCTGGCCCTCTGGCTTCAAATGTATATGTTTTCCACTGTGGAAGTGCATCAGGAAAAAAACACAAACTATGTAGCTGTGGAGGGTAAATTTTGGAGACATCAGTCCCAGGTAAAGACAAGACCCTGTTGTGTAACTGATAGCATTTTCAAAGAGTATTGTGAGTGCTGCTTTGATGTAGTCATGGTTAGTAATGGTGGTAGAGTTTTGGCATCTTCAGCAGTTTCTAGAATTAATTCTTTCTTAATGTGCATTCAATATAGCCATCAGATGGTAACAAAATGGGTGGGCAAGGGCAAGCTTGTTCATGCTAGCTATAAATCAAATCAGTTTATTTTCCATATGCAAACGTGTTTGGAGTTTTAGTGTGGTATTTAAACTACATCAACCTCTTTTTTATCTAGAAGTTACAGAAATTTGCAGCACAAAAGATTTGAGTCACAAAATAATACAGAAACATATAGTCAGCGTGAACTCTTATATAGAGATTACCGCTGAATGCAGTTGTAGAGAAACAAAACATCTGTATGGAGCCTTAAAGGGCTACAGTGTTTCAGGTGATATTTGACACTCTGCAGTGTTTGGAATTCCCCATGGCCAAGGAGAAGAGAAGGTGTGTAAGGTTTGTCTGAGGCTGAAACTTAAGGCTACTGTGCCTGCACTGGGAAAGTTCAGGGCACTTCTTTAGGCCTTTCACTTGGGATGTTTGTTTGTTTGTTTGTTTGTTTGTTTTAACCTAGTTGTATCACTCCTACTTTATTCAGTCTTTATTCAACTTATGAATCCAAATCTTGGATATGACTGCTTTGTAAGAGCATGTAGTGCACACATTTTGGCATCATAGTTGTTGATTAGAAAACATGCATATGTTACAAAAACGAAGATGCAAAATGGTTGTTTTTCATCCTTAAATATCTACCACTTATGATAATAGGAGATCATTTCAGTACAAGAAAGAGAATGTGCTTCTAAAGAGTGCTTCTAAATGTCATGTGACACACAAAGTCAACAGTTTAATCCTAAAAACCTTCCACAGAAATTATTTTCTAAATGATAGCTAATCAGACTTGTTAATAGAAAGGATCTTATGGAAGGACTTGTTTAAACAGAAGCATATACATATATATAAAAACATAGATATACACTTTTAATGTATATATATATTTATTTTTTCTCTCTGGTGAGAAAAGCTTCCTTTTGTTGTAAATGTCCTTTCTTCAAAATGGGCACTATCACTGTACAGTCTTTCAATCTAAATACATGGGTCAGTAAAGTGCCTGAAGATTAAGTTGCAGTAATGTCTTGGGAAGAGTTAAATTTTGCAAAAATAAGAAAATCAGATTTTTTTTTTTGCCTCCCTTTTTTCACCATCTCAAATCCTGTCATCCCAGGCCATACTCTTCTAGGAAATAGAGTTGGTAATAGAAATTCAAAAAGGTGACCCAGGGGGAAAAAAAAAATTAATTATGTAAATAGTAGCAAATAATGAGGTCCACAGCTGATGGTATTGAGGAATTCTAAATAGTGGCTGCATTTGCATAAGCAATATGTTCATTCCTATATTACAATTATTATGTTGAAAAGTAAAAGTGAGCAAATGGTTACTCAGGCAAACTTTGTAATGAAACCAATGGTTCTATTAAAGTTATTTTACCATAAGGATCAGAGATTTAGTTTTATTTTTATCTTTTTAGGAAGAATGGCATAAGAAAATTCAGTGCAAGATCCTGTGGTAGGGCAAAGTGATATTTTTTTCTCTGATCTTCAAGTTACCTGAGATGCATTCTCTGACAGATTTAATTTGCTTGCAGTCTTGTGTCCCCTTGCTTACTATGCAGCAGACTTGTGCCTGGGTGATTTAGCCAGGATCCCTTGTGAGTGACACTGGACAAGAAAAAAGCTGTAACATCTTAATGACATCTCTGGCATCTTTATCAACTGCTAATGTCAAAATGATTTTTGCATGATCTTTTATGTGTTTTAATCATCATGAGATGTTGTGATATGCTTGTCTCAATCTTCAGCTTCCACTAGTCACAGGAGGGGCATCGGTGAATTATGTGTTAAAATATGTGTCAGTAGTCTGTTTCGGGGATGTGGTAACAGGAAAAGGAACAATATACACAGCAATATGCAAACTTGTGTTAGGCTGCAGGCTCTTCCACTGGTGGCTGTTCTGATCAGGCCTTGGTGCTGGGGGCACTCCTGTGGGTATGGTGCTCTTCCTTATGTGGGCAAGCTAAGCTTTAATCTTTGTCCTGCTCCTTGTTCTGGTGGATATTGACATGCACGTGCTGACATCCACATTTCTATTGATACATATTCCCCTAATATTACTTTTATAGCTTTTTAAAATAACAAAAGGACAGTTATGCAAAGCAGACAATATGGATTTATGAAAAGGTACATTTATTCTTTGTTAGAACAAAATGGTGCCTGATCTTAACATTGAACAGCAGTTGTAAAATATGATGTAAATCATCCACAAGATAATCAACCTTTGTAGGGTTCTGTATTGAGAGAACTAGGCTAATATAGACATTTTTGTAGTGTTTCAGCAGTGATCAAGAAGGACACATTTTATAAGACCCTAAATGGAGCTTTTTAAAAACATGGAAGTATAATATAAGGAAGTGGACCTTTTAGGTGTGTTAATTATGGAGGACTGTGAATAAATGTTGTTTTGCTTAATGAAACTTTGCTCTCCATCGTACAGGTAGATCAAACTAGTTTTTAGTAGCTTCCATCTCAAATAGAAAAGTAATTTTTAGGGCATGGATCAACTAGACTAATGGGGAGGGGGTTAAATCAGTAACAAAGAAGTACTCAAAGATGTAGTTGTTTAATGACATAAAATTGACTGTAGGAGATTCAACAAGGAAAAGGAGAAAATAATTGCTTGGATGTAAAAATGTGATTATAATTGGGTTTTACTTAAATCTGCCATGCACATCCTAATAATCAGAATTTGAATGAGTTGCTGTAGCCCAAAGCACAGACAGACATCTGCGCAATCAAGTCACCATGATTTAGCAAATCAGCCACATTAACTAAATGTTTTTATTCTCTTCTTCACTGTGAACACAAAGAAAATGAAATTAATTTAAACCTGCTTTTTGGCAGATGTAGTTCAGTGGTGACAAAAGATACCCTAAAACTGTGGATTTTACTTCAGTGACCAATCTGCATAGTTTTGATTTAGAGGTGTAACTAGCTGTTGTTAGTCTTTCCCTTTTATGTAATAATTTGGGGCCACAGGGTAGGTAAGTTTTAATGATTATTAGAAGGTCTCCTAAAGTGGGAAGAAAAGAATGTACAAGAAGCACATGAGGAGATATGTAAACAGAACTAAGAAAATTGTGAGCCTTTCAAAAGTGATGAGAAGAGTTCTGTGTGGAAAATGGAAAAATGGTAATTAAAGAAGTCAAGCTATTTTTTAATAGCTTTAATGAGACCTTGGGAGGATTCGGTTGTCAGTTTTCCAAGAAATAAAAACCATATATAAAAGCTTGATGTTCAGGTAAGGCCAGATTCCTTGTATCCAAGTGCTAAGAACTTGCTGGTAGTGTAAGCAATGGATAGATGAAGAAGGGCACATATTGAGAATACATACTAAAATGATATACAAACTGTGTTTATTTATTTATTTTAATAAAACACAGTGGAATGGTCTCAGTTTCGATAACTTCTTACTGAATCTGCTTAATATTTCAGTAAGAAAGACCTTGTAGGCTTTCCAGAGTAGTTTCTATTAATGTATTAGAAAATTGTGTGTAAAACATGTCAAAAACATAAAAGCAGAATGTAACCCTTCCTGAAATGTTTGAACAAACAATATTTCAAATATTAAAATATTGCAAAATATAGACTCAATGCCATTTACTTAAGGACAAGATTTGGTACTTTACTGGCTTTGAAAACTTGGCAAGAGCTGCAGGCCTCAAGTTGTACAAGGCATTTGTGGTTAAATATTGGAGAACTGACTCACTATTTAAACAATTTCAAGTCAGGCTTCCTTTTCAAGAATTAAGCTAGATTCTCTCTTCTTCCTCGGCCCCATTACTTAATTATTGTAGCCTTCCACTATATTTTCCCATCTCATTGCCTTACTCCTTGATCCTGTATCCAAAAAGCATTTCTATAGCACAGCTCTTAAAACTTCAGTCCCATGTGTGCTGGTTTATTGTTGTGTAAAAATGATGCTTTCAGTATATGCTATTTCTTAGAGGATGTTTTAAAAGAAATTCAGATTTTCCAAGAATAAAATAATTTATAATGCTTGCTTGTTTAACCTAATGTCATGGTTTGGAGTTTGATGTTTTGCTATTTCTGTTAAAAGTATGCGGTTAATCTGGCCGACATTCACAGGAAACAATATGGTGGTATGGATCTGGAGAAATTGTTTTACTAAGAAATTGAAAATATTTGCATGTGTGTAAGTTGTTTTAAAAATGATACCAAGTAAAACATAAGTCTTGTTTCTCTGGAAGTTTAGTAAGGATCATTTTTTGGAGAGTGATTAAAGAGTAGAGCAAGCAACGATGTCCCACATCCTCAGAGGGACTAATGGGGATGGTGAAGCAAACAGTGTTTGTGCTCCTGTTCAAGATTCATGTTCATTAAAGACCTGGAGTTTTCAAAATGCACTGAGGTGAAAATTTAAAACTCCGTTTAAGGCTGTATGTGTGTCTGTGTGCACTTGTTGAATAGAACAGTTGTACCAACCTAGTACCTGGATGAAATGAGTGATCACCCTTTATATTGCATTGGGATAGGCTGAAGTTTGGGGGTACCGCATGTCAGGATAAGGGAATGCAGTTCTTAGCATGTCATGCCAGAGCAAAGTGGAGAGGTGTAGGATTGGTGTTATGTAAATTGGTCTTAAATGCCATGAAGTATTTAGGGTTGGCACAACATTGCTGCCTGCTGCAGTTCTCTCTCTGCTCATCTTAGCTCAGCTACTTGACCTGGTCTTTAATCTTCACTTCTGCGGTAATTGTGGTGAATATAAAAGCTTTTCTGTCAGAATGAGCATGTGTTTTTTTAAGGAATTACTGTTGAACAGTGTTCCTGCAAATGTTTAACTATCTCACCTAAATTTGAGCATTTTGCTGAAATGATCACTTCTAAGGAAAACTGTAAAGAATTAATTTAATAGTAGCATGCTGTTGGCATAATGAATCTTCAAGATCAGTTGCTAGTTCTGAATTTAAAAAACAACAAGGCTCCAAGTTTGCTTTTCCTTATGTTTAATTTTATTCCATTTTAGTTTTATTAAATGATATTGGCTATTTTTATATGGCACTAATAAATATGAAATAAAAAGTTGTTGTTCATTTGAATCCAAATATATGGAAACATGTACAGACAGACAGGTCAAATTGTGAGGTGATCTGAGTGTTAAAAAGCAGGAGTAAGAAAAAAAGAAAGTCTCCTGTGAGTTTGAGGAGCAGGCAGTTGGCAGCAGCAGAAGGTGCCGGCAAAGGAATGCTGCTGAGAGGGCGAGTTCTGGTGTGATCCTGCATCAGCCTCCTCAGGGCGTGTTCAAAGAGGCTCTGAGGGCACTGCACTGAAATGGCAAGCTGGTCTGCTCAAGCTGGTGTGTGGTTGCAATAATTTTGTTTTCATTGGAGCCAGAAAGCTTTTACAGTTTAGCTTGGGTTATGTCAGTTTTGTTGTTTTGTTTTTGTTTTTCCCTTTGGAAAGGGCTAAAGAGAGAAAAGGGGTGTACATTTATTGCTGTGTTTTCATCATAAGTCTGACAACATGCTCATTTAATAAAAATATTGAGTGAAAACTGCACCTGTTAGCATAAGCAAAGTTATAAACTAGATTCTGCAGCTTCACCTCAACCCTTAGTACTTTGTTTTCCCTAATTGCACCCAGCGGCACCAAACTGTTTCTCAGCATGTTTAGTTTCTTCTTGGATCTCCTTCATTGTAGTTTTTAACTCTGCTATGGTTTGTTAGTACTGCTTTTTTCATCCATCTAAGGTATTGAGGCACCTTCAGTATTAATTTTCTTAGTAATCGTTGCCAAGTGGACGAAGGGCAAGGACTATGTCTGACCCTAGTTCAGTTTGCTTTACTATTAAAACGCCTTCTTCCCAAAATGCGTTTTCTTATTGGGTGTGAATTGTTATGTTGTTGTTTGTCAGACTCTGCGAGGCAAGAGCCTTCCAGAACACCTGAAAGAAGATGAGTAGATTTGAATGATGGTGGCAGACACGGGCAGGCAAAGAGAACATTTTGTGCTTCTTTTGCTGTATTTCTCATGGGGTTTCTCCCTGTTCTTCTGAACACTCACATGCCATTAAAGCCCTGTGTTTCCATGGGAGAACATTCCAGCTTTGGCACCTCTTTTGTCTCTTGTGATTCCAAACATTCAAATCAGTCTTTGCTGATGTACAAATTTTACTTTTTCCCTTTTGGTAATTATAAAGCAAAGAAGTCCTTTTTTTTACCATTGGGGAAATAAGGCTCTTGGATTTTAAGGCCACACTCAGTAATTACTAGCTTTATTTTGGTGCTTCATCTCTTATGTGCGTGTGAGGTCTGGTACGTAGGAGTCCTGTGTACCAGAAACATTTTGTTTTCCAATTGAAAAACTTAGCTTCATGGCAGTGAAGATATGCTAGCCAAAATAAACAGAAGGTCAAAGTATAGGTTATTTTAAGTCTGAGTAGGATACCAGGATTCTTAAATCATGTAGAATTTGCCAGCATGGATTACATCACAACTCTAAAGACCTAGGATATATCACATTAGGTACAGAGGTTATCCATTTAATCTGTTGCATTAGCCAGTTGTGAAATGGGCAGTTTTCAGCTACCAGCAAAATTCAGAAGACTGACTGCAGTACCATTCAGCATCCTTCACCTATATTCTGAAACGAATAACATGCCAATAAAACAGTCACTGTCTTACTAAATAACATTTTTCTTACATGCTAAATTGGTTTTTCTTATTTGTCTGCTGTCTTACACTTCCATACATTTCTTTTGTGTGGTAAGCTGAAAGCTACTTTGCTGTAGTGACTACTCTGGTTAATGAGGAGAGGGTGTAATGAGTTACTTAGGAATTTTCTATGTATAACCTGAAATGTTCAGATTTATACTCTCAGTTTCAATTTAATCTCTGAGGGAACACTTTCCAGGTGAAATTATCACCTGCTGTAGAAAAGCCATTGACAAGTGCTCAGAAACTGAGATGAGAAAATGAGTTATAATGTATCTGTGGGGATTTGGCTGAGATTTCTTCAAGTATTTCCTATTTGTGTGTGAGATTGCAGGATCGGCAGGTGTACTGATGGTCACCGTAATACTAAATTGGGGATACTTCTCTGAATCCTTCTAGAAATTGTAAACATCCAAATTCTTGAGGGCCAGGAATTTTGAACTTTGAGAGGAAGTTATCCAAGTTAGTTTTGCCTCTTTCAGTGTGTTCAGTTGTCTAGTACATTATTTGTGATATTTACTCCTAGTGTCTAGTTTAGATGCAGTTTAGACAACCAATGTTTGGACTCTGTTTCTTATACACTAAATGGAAAGATATAGCAGAGGACCTAGCACTGTGGCAAGCTAGTGGTTTGGAAGGCCAGTTTTTCGTTTGAAAAGACTGTGCAAAAGATGGGTTAACAGACAAGGCACCCTTGCTTCTCCCTGCCTCTTCTGAGGTGTGCTATGATTTGGGGTTTCTTCTCTCCCTGATTTTTAGGAGGTTTGTGAGAGGAATTTGTGTGTATGGAAAATATCTCCAGCTTTTAGATCAGCTTTGCAACCATGAGCTGATTTGAATGGGGTGACTACCAGCAAATGAGGAGTCGGATAGCAGCATGTCTGTGTGGCCTTTCTTGTGCCAGGGGAATACATGCCTTGTTCTCATGATTCCCAGCCTGGAGAGACTGCAGAATTGCAAATGTTAGAATATCTGCAAGCTTTTGACTGTGTTGTTTTTATTAAAGTATCCACTCTTGTTTACGCTGATGCCTTGTCTTCCTCGACTTCTGAGAGATTAGCATAACTTGTTGGCCCTGCTTAATCAGTGAGGGAAAGAGCCACATTTCACTTCACAAAGCCAAGTAATAAATCCTAGTCAAGTTACAGCAGTTCCTACCTTTCACTCCCATTAACAAGGTTTAGATGAGTGTTGGTCCTGGTTTGTCTTGCCTGGGATTTTTACCTTGCAATGCAGTAATAAATGTGTTAGGAACAAGCAGAAGATACCTTCCATCCCTTTCCCCCTCCTTGCAGGACTGCACCCAACCACCACTAATGCTTTGTGAATGGGAAATCACAGCTACTAAATTTGACATTGTAGACATAACTTAGGGTTGTGACTGTGGAAATGTCTACTTCTTCTTGTATGTTTAAGTTTGGGTAAATATTTTGCAATCTGGGAAAATTTTAAAAAGTCCTGAACTGAATAAATAGCCAACTTGTGATTGGAATCAACTGTTTGGAGAATTTTGTTATTGCTTTACATTTAAAAGAAGTTAAGTGCTGCAGGTTTGTGTGCTTTCTTTAATCCATTATAAAATTCTGTTTAGATTGTTTAAGAATCATTCTTAGGTAACTGAAATAGGCTACTCTGCTTTAGATAGACAAACCATGTATAAAGTTTAAAACTGTGCTAGAAAAATACCAAGGTAAAGACCAGTGCAAACATACCTGCATTAGAATAGCTTGCCTATGAACATTTTTATTTTAATTATTTTTCTAATGACTACCTCCTAAGATTCACCCAAGTGGGTAGGTCAGGTTTTCTGCTCCCTCTTTCCATTTGCCTGTTCTGAAAATTTTAGCAAGGAATTTGGTAAACTTCAATCCCAGTAGTTAGTAAAGTGACTAATTTTTCTGAAAACTGGGTGGATGTGACTAAGGCTGTGATTCTGTCCCCAGCTGGTTCTGGCACTTGCCAGACTCTCTGCTAGCTGGTTTGGTATGCTAAGCCAGATTTTGGTCTAACCTGACCAAAATCACTGTTTAATAATACCAGCTAGATTGGGTAGGGTCATCCCATAACCAAATCTTGACCTTGCAGAGGGATAGGTGCACAACTGTATGCAAAAGTACATCTCTGTCAAGCAGTTCAGTAAGTTTACCTTTTGGTACCTTTATGAAATCTAGGGTTTAGTTTCAAGTTAAGTATAAGTTATTAATTATATCCTTTTTTTAAAGTCTTATGGCAGAGCATTCACAAATTTATGCTGAGTTGATATCATCCATATATGTTAATCCGAATGGCTTTATTGGGTCACACTTGAAGTGTCAGTTTGTCCAGTATGTTGTTTCTGACAGTAAATAGTATATTCTGAGAGCCAATAGTAAATATATAGGGAAGAGAATAGTAAGAAGGAACATGTTATGATCATTCCTTAAGACCCTTCTAAGTATCTGCACCTTAGAGACTTTTTGAGCAAGATATTACATCCTTGAGTTTAAAAGTTCTTTGTGGAGCTTGCATTTGTCCAATTTACTTTCTGAATCTTTAACATTTTGGAACTCATTGCAGATCACAAAGCTTAGCTACAGATCATGTGCAAAAAAGAACTTTTATGTGTTTGAACCCCCTTAATAATGTCAACTGCTGTTCCCTAATGGTTGCATTTGGAAAATACTTGTGCTTTATTTATCTTCTCTTTGTCACCTATAATTCTGTACTATTTTTTTCTGCTCTGTGTGCTCCTTTTTTCAGCCTGAGTTGTCTAAGTAGCATATTTCTGCTTTTACTCTGTCTTTTTTGACAGGGGAGGCCTGATGGCATACATTACTACATCTGTGGGTACACTATGGATTAATGCAGTAGAATTGTATTTTTGGTTTGGCACTTTTAAGTCTTTCCAAACAGTTATGTTTTGTTTGCTTTATGATAGCTGTCCAGCTAGAGTTTCCTTTGGATTGCATGACTATGTGACTGATCTTTCCTAACAGATGAGCTCCTTGGCTAGGACTGTTATTTTTGCATTTGCCAGTGTTGAATTTCTGGTAATCTCTTCCACAATCCCCTCACAAGTAAGAGGATTCTGCAACTGATACAATCATGCCTAGGACCTGGGATGAAATTAGGACTACATTGCACGTGATATTATGCAGAAATGCAGAGTGCTTTGGTTTGCCAAGAAGATTTTAATCTAGGGGCAAGACAGGGGACAGCTGATGAATACAAAGAATTGCAGCAAAAATTTTATAAGCCAAGCTGCAGTGGTCTCAAAGAAGTTTGCATACACATAATAATAAAGTATTATTCTGAGAAATTAGCCCATCTATTGAGTTTAATAAGCAGCATCAAAGGAAGCATCAAGTGCTTGTTTGGCAATTTGACAAAGAGAGAACAGAGATGGCCAGCTATTAGCATGATGGAAGCAGCAGTTAGCTTTAAGTGTTACATGTGATTGGATAGCTAGTTTGAGAATAATCCGGGGGGGGTAAGTAACAGCAAGCAATTTATGGTTAATGTCATGGAGCAAGAATCATGGGGGAAGCAGAGAAAGGGTGATGTGTTAGCCATATAACTCAGCATTTGTGTATGTTCAGTAGGATAAGCAGGAGGGAGTTAAATAGAGTGAGTTGTACATGTTCTGTTTGTCTGCTGTGGTTTGGTTTGGGTTGGGTTGCTATGCACTGGGAATAACTGGAGCTTCACATCTGTCATTTCCACACTGAACTGGGTACGCAGTGAGTGGAGAATGAATGGAGTCCCCAGTGTGACAGGCTACATTGCAGAAAGGAATGCCAGATTATTTTCATGGCATTGAAATGCCAGGGCAACTCAGAGGTCAGTCTTATCTAAAACATCATGAAGACCTTGCTTGACGTAATACTCACAAAATAGTTATAAACAAAAGCATGTATTTTTGTTAGTTTACCAACTGGCATTTTTTTATTTACCCTTTTAGTTCTAGGTCCAATGATTAGTTCTGTAACAAGACAGCATGACACTTTGAGTATGACAGAAGCCCTGATGCTGCAGCAGAGGCTGGGAATATTAATGGCCAAATCTAGGTGAGTGATTTTTAATTCTGCCAGTTCCCTAGCTGTTTAATTTCTTCCTGATAGCCTTGGTTCACATCTCTCCTTTGAAGCAGCATTTCAATTCTTGTTTTTTCTGAATTATTAGTGTTAGAGCATACTTGAGACAAAATAACAAGCTTGTATGATTATTGATTACATACCCTTTCTTTGTTTTTCCTGAGATACAGAGGCTGTGCTTCAAACATCTTCATATACTACAGCTTTTTTCTTGCAACTCTAGTGATTTTTTTGTCTCCAAAGTGCTTTGCATTTGAAGTTCTGGGGCTGTTTTTAAAGTTTTTTTTTAAGAAGCAGGCACCTGTATTCTACAGACTTGGTCAGTTATTTCATGCTTTGTCAGTTATTTCATGCATAGAAAGCATGCAGCTATGTAGTTCTGTTTGCACTACAAAAAACATTTGAGGAGGTCTGAGTCTGGGCTTTATTAAGTGCATGCATTTGTGCCTGAAGGCTGCTCGAGGCATATGCAACTATGTTGTATGGACCAGAGTATTCACTGTTAATCTGCGTTGAGGCTATTGTCATCTGTTGCTCTTCATAGCAGGGGATTCTCAGGCTAAATAGCACAGCAGTAGCAGGCTGACAAGAACATCATCTGAACATTACCCTGACATTGAGGGGTGCCAGGGTAGGAAACCAAGATCAGGTGTTATCACCTGTATCTCCCTTTCTAAACAGAAGAGGAAGAAGAACTATTACTACTACAACTACTGCTGCTACTACTATAAAAATTTCAAAACTTCACAATGCAAAAAAAAAAATAGTTTTGTCTAGCATAGCTTCTCTCTGCAGCAGTAGAAGCAAACGAACAATGCCCAGTTTAATTTTGAGTTGGGGAAAAAATATTTATTAATGTAATGCATGTTTTCATGTTACGGCCAGAAATGACATTAAAGGATCCATGATTTTGATTAGGTGTCTGGTATTTTGCCTCTTTATGACTGGATTAATTGGAGCAGTGTTGTTACCTCTGCAGGGAATTCTTGGGGGCTGATTTATACAGTCTCTAGAGTAGGAGTATCTCTTTTGAATGGCTTTTCTGATGAAAAAAAGTGGAAGAGTTAGCTGCTCTTCATTGTATTCTTTGCATCTTATCCCTTAACAGACTAAAGAGCTACATGGACACTACTGCTGCATGCTAATACAAATGCCTGTCTAGAAACCAAGTCATGGTTTTCTTAAGATGATGACATTGGATTTTTTTTCCTCTAGTCAGGAAAACTTACCAGTCCATACTGTCTTCTTTCTTCTTGATTTCTAGTGTTGTATCTCTTGTTGACTTAATAGCTCTCTTCCAGGATTTTGCCCCATTTTTCATTTGTGTCATGGAAATTTTAGTTCTTATCCAATATAAAAATAATGTGAATGGGTTTTCTTTTGTCAGACTTTCTTGTATTTAAGAAATGTGAGACTTAACCCCTTTTTATGTTGGTAGAGGATGAAAAAGCAAGTTATGAGACTTCATTCTGTGAACATTTTATTAAACTGTTTTGTGAAAATTTTGCCACACACAGAGAAATCTTTAAATGAAAATACCAAAAAAATAAATCAAGGTGATCTTTTGTTTCATTACTTTAGCCATGCTGTTCAGTGTTACTTGAGTATATTACTGTTTAAAAATGAACGTGTAATGCAATCCAAATGGAACTGTACAGAAATAAGGAAACACCAAGTTTTAAGACATTTGTGTTGAATGTGGGGTTTTTTTCCTTCCCTTGTCTTTGAATACATAGTTTGATATACACTGCTATATTGGAAATACTCAAAATTGGAAGCACAGAGCCTCACTGCGTGGCTGCCAGCACAGGGCTGCCTGCAGGCCTGGAACCCCTCCACCCTGGAGCTGCCAAAGCCAGGGCAGCCTTTCAGGGTTGCTATATGGGCTTTTTGTGTTGCTTGTGCCTGGTAACCTGCTACAGCCCAGGGCTTCTAGGGGTGTCTCTAGCGCTGTGTTCCTGAGCCAGGGAGTGCTTATTTAGATGGAACTGGGATCCAGATAGCTGCCTTGTGTAAAAAGCCTGGCTTAGGAAATGAAAATCTCACACAATAAGTGGTTGGATTTAGTTTTCTCCCAAGCTGCTACTATGAGAATTAAGGTGACAAATCAAAAGAGTCTGTTTGGTAGTAACCTCAAGTTGAGTTATTGGTAGGACTTTTAACAGCTCAGTGTTGCCACTCCTTACTGTCAAATCCAAGTTAACTATCATATTTGCAGCATCTACGTTGACTTTTTATCAAATGTGACTGGAAGATTCATCATGAATAATTGTATGTCAGAGTAATTTGCATTGGGTTGTTTGTTGATGTTACTTCATTTTTACTTCAACTAAATGATCATTTTGTTGGTTGTTTTTTTTTCCCCCCTTTAGAGATCAGATGGTCTTCTAAAGAAGTCATGGGTAGCTGTTGTAGCTGTCCAGATAAAGAAACTGTCCCAGATAACCACCGAAACAAATTTAAGGTATGCAGCTGGTGTGATGTGCTGTTAACTATTTTGTTGTTTTCTTACAGACTAGGTCTGTGATTAAAAAAACAAGTAATGAAAAGAGAGTGCAAATTTCTGAACAATTGAAACACTGCAGAGTTGCAGGCGCCTGTGGCTACAGGTTTCTCTTGCACCTTTGAGAAACCTTCTCTTCTCAACGGTGACAGGAATTCCCTAGACAGGGTAGGCCTTTTAGGGCAGTTTTGATCTTCAGGAAAGAGAAGAAGCCCTGTGATTTTCATCCATCTCCATTTCAGTTGGTTGAGCCCAAGTAAGTGGTGTTGCCTATGGAAGTTTATAGAAGGTTATGTTAGGAAAGGAGTCTTTAGTATAAGGGAATAAATAGCTTTTGGAGAAGTGTGATTATGAACCTGAATGTGGGGTCATCAATAGAAAATTTTAGGACTGCTGATTTGACTTGAGGGTCGCTACTGATTACACATTTTGAAAACTTTTGTCCTTTATGTGGAGAAATTTTATTTCTAAGTGCCCTTTTGTCTCAAAAATCTCTGGAATTTATAAGCCTGCAAACACTCGTTCATGTGCTTGACACGCTAAGCATGAAGCAGCTGAAGTCAGTGACTGTAAGTCAACATACCTTTGCATAGGTCACACAAGTCAGGTTTGCTTCGGTGCTCCAGACTGTCTCTGTGAGTTGACAAAGGAATGTAATGCTTCCATAGTGAAAATTGATTCATGCATTGCCTTAGGGCAACAATGAAATGAGCTTTAAAGCCATGTGAATTTCTGGAAATGTTTAATACTATCAGTTAAGAAAGCTGAAGGATAAAATATTTTTCTGTTTTCTTGCTCTTTATGCATCATTTTGTGTAACTAGTTCCTATTTTTCTCCTTGTAGAATTTCTCTATTGTTTGTTTAGCGGGGGGTGGGGAGGGCGAGATAAAAGAATGTAATCTGCAAAATGATGAAAATGGGCATAAGCCTCACAGGCAGATTCCTAATTCTTTTCAATTGACTAGATTTCAAGTTGAAAATGTATTTTTTAAGGAGTAACATTAATTCTGTAGGGAAATTTTTTTGGTAGATTTTTTTTATTGATTAAGAAAGAATCCTACTAAAAGCAGCATTGTGAGGTGAAATAGAGGGGCAATATATATTGTCCAAATTCTATAAAGGGTGCAGATGACCTCAAAACTGGCTTAAAAGCAGAAAGAGCAAGAGTTTAGCTTTATACACATCTTTTCACACAAGATAACTATAAGGTATTTGAATTATTTGTTGACTTTAAAAAGGCAGCAAAATGTCTAGATCTGTCGGGTGATTCAGCACAGTGCAAGGCTATACATGTATGTGAAGGAAGCTTTATCTTGGAGCCACTTACCCTTTCTCATTCCTTTTCCCAACTGTAAGTGGGGTTATATGACAAAGCAAATAAATTTTTTTTTTTAGAAATGGGGCTCTGAAAGATTCCATTATCTGAGGTATGCCTTATCCATGTGGGAATATTAGAATATGTACATAAAGCCAGTTTAAAAAAATATTTAACTTACAAATCTCTTCTACTCTAAATTTTTCATCAGATTTTACAGTAATGTTAGGCAGCCTCATTTGTATTGTTTTTAAATAAGTATTATTTTAATTTTTAAATTCTGGGTTAGGGTGGCACTGAAACTAGTTTCTTGAGTTCTTTTTTTGTTTTTTTTTTAAACATTTACTTCAAGGATTTTAACTAATATGATAGCACAGATGGAATCTACCAGCCAGGCATTAAATAGTAAAAATGGTGTTGTTTCTCAAAAGAGTAATTACTTAATGCTTTTTAATTTCTATTTTATAGGTTATTAATGTGGATGATGATGGTAATGAACTGGGTTCTGGCATAATGGAACTTACAGATACAGAACTAGTTTTGTACACCCGTAAAAGGGACTCTGTAAAATGGCACTACCTCTGTCTCCGTCGCTATGGCTATGACTCAAATCTTTTCTCTTTTGAAAGTGGTCGAAGGTGTCAAACTGGACAAGGTATGTGGAAATGTTGTATATGAAGTGTTTTGGAAATTTATTTGATGTTGGAAGATTTTGCCAGTCCTTTGGCAAGAGTTATAAAGGCTATAGTTCTATATGTGAATGTAGTTTCTGGAAAAAAATTACCTTATGAGGAATGGTCTTCTGGTAGAATGAGGATTTGAGTTGCACATATTTTTTGGCATTTGTAGGTCTGGAGGACTTCAAGCTTCTGTGTGAGTATTCTTTTGGTCAACTCAGGAGGTGCTTTTGACAGGGAAATTCTCCTGCCTCAGAGGTTGACTTGGCTTTCAGGGGGAGGCAGTAGAATCTGAAACTGTGGAGGAATCCCCTCAGAGTTCAATGAATTATATATTTTTAAGGTTTTAAAAGCCTGGGTCACTGATATGAACAGGATGTCCCCAACTTATTATTGTCTTCAGTAATGCACTTGTATTTCATCCTCTTCTTAAAGCAAATACCACTTTCATTAAGATCAATGACATAATTCTCAAATTTTGACGTTTTTGTATGAGATGTGTATACTTCAGCTATGCTTAGCTATTTTTTGAGTGGCTTTCATCAGAAAAGATGATTACCTTTCCAGTACCAAGACCATGCGTGCCTTGGCCAAGGTTGGCTTCCTCTGAGAATATTCAGGTGTTTCTCTCTTCCCCCTGCAGCAGACCCTGAGGGAACAGCTGTTTCTGTGGAGCTCTCAGCCTTTTTTTGCATCTTCCTACTGTGAAATAGCTGTGTGTGGCTGGAATTCTTATGTATTCGTATGTTGTGAGGTTAAGTTCCAATGTTCTTCTGGATTTTTGGCATTTACCAATGTTTTTATCAATAATTTTAGACATTGAGAAATCACAGGTTTTGTTTTTTAATTTCAGTGTTAAAAAGTCAGAAAGATGGAAGAACTGGATAATATATAAATATAGTCAATATTAATTGTACAAGCAGAGGTAAAGGAAAACAAGTATTTTTTTTAACATGAGTTTAAAAGGCACTCTCAGTTCATCTCCTAATGAGAAATGGAGATATTTTCAAACACTGAAGTATACTCCATACTAAACTAAACTTTCCTAATTCTTAAAGTAATAAACTTTGTTTTGAAGATAATCACTTTAATGGGTTTTGCAGTTGAATTTACTGTTTCTTCTGAATATTGAAAACAGATACTAATAATACTTAATTGAAATACTAATTTGAAGGTTGTTCTCTATAGTCTATTAGCAAGTCTGCAAAATCTTACACCAAGTCTAATTGACTTCCCCACTTTCCTTCTAATTTATCCTTTTTTTTTTTTATAAACAAGATTAAGCAGGCTGTGTAAGCAGCAAGCCTTTCCTCCCTCTTTTGTTTCTTGCCTTCCTTATGTAATACTAAAATACTGTGAATATTGGGAAAAAAGAAATCTGGCAGAAAATGTTCTTTGCTGCCCTTTTGCAATGGAACATTGTTCCTGAGACCTACAGTGGGTTTTGTGGGCACAGTTGCAAAACTTCACTTCATGGGTTGACCAAGAAGTTTTTCATTTGAGAATTCCCTGAATACTGCCCAGCAACTTCTTACATTAGTCAGTATTCTTGTTTCTGTTTTTCCTTTAATATCAAGTTATTTCTATTGTTAAGTTGTGAGAAGCAATGATGGTGAAACACTGAGTTTGTTCTAGGTATTACAAACTTTGCAGACATGTCTTGGGAGCACATCTAACAGATAATTCAGGATATAGAACCTGCAGAAGTTGGTATGTCACCATGTTGTGTGACAGATCACATATGAATGTATTTAAAGGCAGCTGAATTTCTCAGAAACATACTGGGAGCTTTTAAAGTTTGTGAACCTAGATTTTTTAAAAAATCTGGGTTTTGTCCATTAAGATTGAAATATCCAGTGTGAATGTTCAGAAATATACAGAATATTAAATGTGGACTATTTTACATGGCTGGATTAGGGGTCAGGTACATATAGTAGTAGAAGTTCTATAGGTGCAGTGTTGCAAACATGAAGCTTAATCAGTGCAGCAGCTGCATGTTTATAGCTAAGCATCATTCCTTGTAGCCCATTTGGTGTATTCCCAGCTGGGGTTGTGTGAACTTCTGCCATGTGAAGCATTTCTAGTGGTTCTGATCTGTCACAGCTCTGCATCTGTAAATAAATATATGAGGAATTGTAATTGCCAGCATGTTCACATAACTGCACTTACAGAAGTGGCTATATAGGTAGGTAGTTTTCAGTAAAGAGTGTTTAAAGATTGTAATACTCACTTAAAAAAATGAGCACCTGCACGCACGTTTAACAAGCATGTCAACTTTAACTTCATGCTTTCAATGGAAGAATAATCCAAAGCTGCGACTTTGCTGGTGAGGGTAAGTTGGGACACTCCCTGCTGTTCAAAGGCAAAGTGGCACAATACACACGCAAAATACATGGTATTGCTGCTAACTTTGTGTTCTGTGTCTATCCTTTAGCCTAAAGCAATTAGTTTGTTACTGTCTGTTTCACACAGTTTGTTTTACTAGCTTTTCATTTTAGTCTTCTTAAAGAAACTAAACTTGTATCCAGTGTTTAAACCCTTTTCTGTTGTGCAGGTATCTTATTATTATGGTAGTTTAATAGAAATCTGATTTAGAAAATACAACTTTGTAGCACCACCATAGTTTCATTTAATGCTTTTTAAATATATATTTATTTAACAGGTATCCTTTTTATTAGCTAAAAAAAAAAAAAAACCACTTGTTTTTTTTCCCTCATTTAGTGCTCAAAACTTAGTTTTGCTCCTGACAGAAAACTTAGTTTTCTGTTCTAATTTAACTTTTGGTGCATGGGAACTTTATTCTTCTATTAGATAACCACTTTTAAGGTTGTCACAGTAATTTTGTGTGTTTTGGTGCAATAAAAATTTCATAACACTTTTGCTTCTTTAACAGGTATTCATTATGTGGATTCCAGTTCCACTTTTTGAAAGTTATCTATATTGTAAGGTATGTTTCTGAGTTACAGGACTTTGATATATATTCTTTTTTAATGTATTTATAGGAATCTTTGCCTTTAAGTGCGCCCGGGCAGAAGAGCTGTTTAACATGTTACAAGAGATAATGCAGAATAATAGCATAAATGTGGTAGAAGAACCAGTAGTAGAAAGGAATAATCATCAAACTGAGTTGGAAGTACCAAGAACCCCTCGAACACCTACCAGTAAGTATGGTTCTACTATGAGATGACATACCTGAATGTAATGTGCTACTTAGCTGAAAATACCATTTGATTTGAATTTAATCTTTAAGTAATTAAAAAGAAGGCTAATTTAAAGCTAAGAGGCTAATTACCTCTTGAGGTACTTGCTGAGGATTATCTTCAAGAAATAAGTTTTGGGAACTTAGTTGTTGTGTAAGAACACTTATGTATACACTTATTGAATTGCTTTATGATATGTCAACATGCTTTACCTGTAGCATTTCAGAGAAATTTTAATGTTGGGCAGTGCTTCAAACTTTTTATTAGGGGAAAAAATTACTGTTTAAATCACATGTGCAGTTGGTTTGGAATCTTTCTTTTGCTCTGAGTAGATGAATGGATGAGTGAAGTGTTTACCTAAAATTTTCTGGTATTTTTGAAATCTCGGGCAGATGGCTTGATATTTGAAACTAGGAATTCCAGTTTATTGATGATTTCAGAGAAATGGAAGCTTAGGTAAAGGAGTCTGTTTGTCAGGGAGAGATGTTAATGGGGAAAAGAAAAGTTGGAGGGAGTTTACTGGGTGTGTAATACACCCAGTAGGTTTCAGTGGTTGCTTCATAAATGTGCTCTGGTAAATACTGGGATGCTATTCTGTTTTCCTTCCTCCAAGCAAAATTGAGCTTTGTAAATATTTAATATTGTTTTACATATTTTACTTTCTCTTTTGAAAATTAAACTTAAGATATAAAGTATCTTATTCATATACAGTAAGATGTTCTATTTTAATACGGTTTTGGCTGTTTTCTAATTGAATCAGCTCCTGGATTCAATGCACAAAGTTTACCCAACGGCTACCCCAGATACCCATCTTTTGGAGATGCTTCATCACACCCTTCCAGCAGACATCCTTCTGTTGGCAGTGCACGCCTCCCCTCTGTCGGTGAAGAATCAACACATCCTTTACTTGTAGCAGAGGAGCAAGTGGGTGTTTTTTTCCCCTTTGTACAGCTTAGGTTCTGCATTACTTCAGATTTTTCTAATGATTGTTCTGTTGGCTTTCACTTCCGTTTTTCAGCATCAGGTGTAAAGTATTCCTACGGTATTTTAACTACCTCAGAAAAGTGTTTGCCTTGCCTCTTTAAAATGATACTTTGTAGAATGGCTTGCTGAGGAATCTATATTTTGTATAAAAATAAAGATACAGAAAGTATGTGTTTGCATTATACTATTTTTAAAAAAATCAGTAACTATTTTTACACATGAGTAATTGTATTTTATGAGAGATCCTGGTCAAAAAGCTTCTTTAGATGTTCGTCTTCTATTTGCCAAATAGAAGTCATGGAATAATTTAGGTTAGAAGGGACCTCCAGTCCTCTAGATCAAAGTTTTAAGTTAGAGACGGCTGCACAGAGCATTGTCCTGGTCACGTTTTGAATACTACAGGCAAGGAGATTCCACAGAATCTGAGCCATGTGTTCTAGTGTTTCACCACTTTTGTTGTGAAATCATTTCTCTCTGTGTTACCAGATTTTTGCCTGTTACATCTCGTGTTGCTGTCCCTTGGCCTTTTGCTGAACATCCCCAAGAAGGGTCTGGTTCTGTCTTTGCTTTATCTGTTAGATAGTTGAAAACAGCTATTAGGTGGTTCCCTGCCTTCTCTTAAAATGGAACTAAGATGATGTCCTCAACTTCTCCTTGTATGTCATGTGCTCCAGCTCCTCTCTAGTCTTGGCCCTCCACTGGACTAGCCTCAGTATGGTGCTGTCTGTCTTGTACTCTGGAGCTCAGGTTCAGTCTTGTGAGAGCTGAATTGATGGTAATAGTAACTTTCCTTAACTTACAGGCTGTGCTATTGCTAGCACAAACCAGTGCATGTTTGGTTTTCATTGCTGCAAGAGCAGACTGCTGACTTGCATTCAACTTACCATCCACCTGGGCCCCTGAAGTTTTGCTGCAAGGCTGGTTTCAATCAGTTAGTATCTAGCCTGTACTGTTGGTGTTGTTTCATACCAAGCACTGGATTTTCTATTTGCTGTTGCTGAATTTTATAAGGTTTCTATGAGTTCGGTTCTCTAGGCTGCAGAGGTCCCTCTCAGTGGAAACCCTGCCAGTCTGGATAGAATGAAAATTGTCAGGGTATGTTCTCTCTCATCATTCAGGTTGCGGATGAAAATGATAGTCAAGTTTAAAAATGTCATGTGGTTTAGGAAGACCATGTGTGACAAGAAACAATGTTGGAAACCAGCAAAGGTAGCCAGAGCAGAGTGCTGTGAACTGTCTTGTGGGAAAGGATTTGTTAGGAGCCCTCACAGAAGAGCTCAGGTATTATCATTGGAGTTACTGAATAGTAAGTGAGTTAAAAAAATTAGTGTAGGTGTCAAGTGATCTGGTAAACGGCACTTCAGCTGGCAGAGCTTGGCAGAGAAGTTGGCAAGCTACATGATTGCTGCTGTAAAATACTACTTTTGCTATTTGGGTATCCAGACACAGAATTAAAATTTAGAGAAGGAATCCAGTCTTTGGCATTCAGCCTTGTATTGATCCACTGTGGAAATTGGAGGGATATAACCTGGGAGGGTATTTCTGCCTTTCTTAGTGACATACAGTGCCAACTGCTGCTTTTTTTTAATTCTGAGTGCCACACTTGATATGGAATTTTATATTTTTCTATGAGTTCCCTCTTCTTAGGAGGCTGTTGGCTCTTGAAGAAAGAATGGATAGTTCTGCCTGTAGACCCAACCTCTCTTTTTGTTCCTGGAGTAGTACACAAGGCAAGAGAGCGAGGGTTTTCTTAGGTCTCTTTTCTTTTTGGCTGTGTCTTTTTTTTTTTTTTTTAACTTGTATGGACAGTAGATTTCCCTGCAGTGTGGAAGTTACGAACATAAGCTTAGCCAAAGTAATTGTTGGTCACTGGTAAGGGACAGCAAAGTAGAACTCTCAGTGATCTGCCCAGGCTGGAGGCAGCCCAAGGTGGAGCTAGGCTGGAGGCAGCCCAAGGTGGCCTTGATTAGAGCCAAACTCTAGAACTAGAGCACAACCGAGATAACACATCAAATACAAATAATTATCAGTGTAAGATATAAATTCTGTTTTTTCATTAGAGGAACATTAACATAACTAATAACAAAATTTCAGGGAAAAAACCTGAACTGAAAAACTAAAACTGACTACAGTTCAGCAAAATGCAAGAGAGGTGATTTTTGCTCTTAAACACCTGCCAGCACAAGTTTTTCTTTTCAGATACTTTGGTTAGAAAAGTGGGGAGTTAAGAAGCTAATAAATTTGGTGGGGGGGAAGGCACAATAGTGTTTGAATTTCTTCTTTTTTCTTTCCCTTTTAGGTGCATACTTACGTAAACACTACTGGAGTACAAGAGGAAAGAAAAAATCGATCAAGTGTGCATGTGCCACTGGAATCAAAGCTTTCAAACACTGAAACAACTAAAGTGAAAGAAGACCAGATGTGTACTGATGACAGAGATGCTCAGGTTCTCCTGGAGCCTGAAGGAGTGAAGTTTGTTTTAGGACCAACACCTGTTCAAAGGCAGTTAATGGAAAGAGAGAAACTGGAACAACTTGGGAGAGATCAAGTTAGCGGCAGCAGTACAAACAACACTGAATGGGACACTGGGTATGACAGTGATGAACGTAGAGAGACACCATCTGGTAATAAATTGGTGTATGAAAATATAAATAGGTTATCAATCCCTAGTGCCTCAGGGGTCAGGAGAGGTCGCTTGACATCAACCAGTACCTCAGACACCCAGAACATTAACAACTCTGCTCAGAGGAGAACTGCGCTGCTGAACTACGAGAACTTGCCATCCTTGCCTCCTGTTTGGGAAGCCCGGAAGCTGAGCAGAGATGAAGATGACAGTTTAGGACCAAAGACCCCGTCTCTGAATGGCTACCACAATAACCTAGATCTAATGCATAACTATGTCAATACAGAGAATGTAACAGTACCAGCAAGTGCTCATAAAGTAGAATTACGACGTCGGGACTGTACCCCAACGGTCTTTAACTTTGACATTAGGCGTCCAAGTTTGGAACACAGGCAGCTCAACTATATACAGGTTGACTTGGAAGGTGGCAGTGACTCTGACAACCCTCAGACTCCAAAAACCCCCACCACTCCACTTCCGCAAACTCCAACCAGGCGCACAGAGCTGTATGCTGTGATAGACATTGAAAGAACTGCTGCTATGTCAAGCTTGCAAAAAGCACTGCCCCGAGATGATGGTACTTCTAGGAAAACTAGACATAACAGTACTGACCTGCCTATGTGAGCCTGGGGAGCATTGAATCATTTGCACCTTTTGTGAAGTTTATAAAATTGAAGATGCAAGTACTTTGCATTTCTTAACACTAACGCCTTTTATAGACTAATAGAACTTTTTCTGCATACTTCATGTACTTGTCTTACTAAAGGGAATTAATGTAGAGCAAGTATTCATTTTAGGTAACACTATTTCATTCTACAGTAGAAGTAATTACTGCATAGCAGCATCGCCACCTTTCACAGTGCCTCTTTAATTGATTAGAGTCTGAGTGACATGCCAGTTTTGAATTTATAAATATTCTGGTCTGGTGCCTATACTCATTAATGGCATTTATAATACTTTTTAAAGCCTCTTGATATGTGCATTATTAGCAGGTAAATCTAATCTTTCAATATACATATCTGATGTTCATTCCTCGTTGAAGTGGTTCCTCCAGAATGAATTGTGTGTAATGTGTTAATTCACTCAGTTTGACATGCACAAGATATATTGGTTCATCTCCAGGAATATAAACACCACACCTTTTTTGTCTGTGGGCAAGAAGGCCTCTAATTCCTGACAGTTTTCTTAACTTGTGTGGTATTTGAGAGGTCCCACTAATGGTTGTTGATCGGAGCTATAAACACATCAAAAACCAACCTTAAGCTCCTTCTGTTGGAATAGAATTCCAAGTGACATATCAAATTCCCTCTGAAATCTGACAGAATTTTTATCTCGTTAAGAGTTTTGGGGTTTTTTGTGAAGGAATTCACAGGTGGGCTGTATGAATTAAGGCTCTCTTGTCATTTCTTAGTTCAGTGTGCTTTTTCTTTGTGTTTTGTGTTTCCTTTTTATTTGTTTCATAATGTCTTGTTCTAAAAGTCAAAATTTTGTACATAGCTTTAATTGTTTAGGATCATCTATGTATTTGTCTTACTCTCTGCATTTGACAAAGCAAGACTCTTGAAGGTCAAATGGTTGTCTTCGTCCAGTGTTTTACTTTTTTATGCCTGACAGAAATATCCCAGCTCTCCAGCAGCTTGCATTATTGCACAACTGGAAAGGTTTATTATGCAGTTATTGTCTTCCTCTAAAGCGTCAAACACAGGTTACATGGGAGGCAGGGTACTGGACTTGATAGTTCTTTATAGGAAGTTGTACGTTCTAGCAATGTGCATCCATAGGTGATAGTGTACTTTAATTTAAAAAGATATGTAGTAAATTATCTGAAGGTAGTATTATCTATGAGCATACTTGTTTTCCTTTTGCAGTTGGTGAATTTGCTTACAATGATGGCTGCTCAGTGTTCCAGGTACATCCAGGTAGAATGTTCTTGGTTGAATATGCCAGAGGTGCCCTTAGACTTTTTTTTTTTCTGTATTGTTTATTAATACTCTGAATAATCTTAGAATTCTGGCAGTATTGCAGGTGCACCTTGGTACTAGCAGCAGAAGAGATTGCTCTTGAGCCTGTGATTGCAAAGGAACTGACACTTGTGTGAACTGGTATGATGGAAAATAACCCTTGAACTGTGAGGAAAAACATGCAAGAAAAGCCATTTGGAGATCTGAAAAAGCATTAAGGGCCTCCATGCAATATTTGAATTGAAGTTTTATAAAAAACCAAACTACAATTATTTTCTGTCTTTTAAATTGGTGTGTATTTCTGTTCCTACAACTTTTTTCTTTGGTCTTCTCACACTTAGTAGTGGCAGCAGTAGTAGCAGCACCTGAAATATATGTCTCTTGCCATACCATTGGGTGGCATCAGGCCACCTTTTCACTCCGGCTTTCATTATTCTTTATAGACTGTATGGTACTGTATGAAATACCAGATGGACAAAGAACATAATTTGCTGAAGTAAAAGATGGGAGTCATTGAGACCATTGTGAGGAACTTAAAAGAGATTTTTTATAAAAAAAACTTTATTATTTCATGGTCAGCTTCTACATACTCTTGTGATAGACTTGCTGACTTGTGAGGAGACCTTGGTACTCAAGAAGGTAAAGGCTACCTAGAGCTAGGCATTTTAAAGGCTGTAGCCAGGTGGGTGTTGGTCTCTTCTCCCAGTCAGCCAGCAACAGGACAAGAGGACATAAGCTTAAGCTGTGCCAGGTAGATGTTAGCAAGAAATTCTTTACAGAAAGGCTGATTAGACTGTGCTGCCCAGGGAGGTGGTGGAGTCACTGTCCCTGGAGGTGTTCAAGGAAAGACTGGACATGGCAGTTGGTGCCATGGTCTTGTTGACAAGGTGGTGTTCAGTCATAGGTTGTCTTCAGTGATCTCAGAGGTCTTTTCCAAGCCTACTGATTCTGTGATTCTGTAACTGCTCCCTCACATCTTCGCCATTGCCTCACCAAATGGACCTTCTCGTCTGTACTGAAGAGAAATTACCATGTATTGCAAAATACTTACTGGGTTAATAATACTGGTGATTCTTGTTCTTAGCATATAGCTCACTTAAATTTGTGAGTTGCATGTGTTTTGAGGCAAACCTGTTTGATCTAGCTAGCTGCTTAGCAATATATGGTCCTCATCTGTATAGTTTGGACTAATTAAATGGACCCTTAAAACACACCTGTGAGGCAGGGAAGTAATAATATTCTTAACTACTAAATAGGGAAGCAGAGGCTTTGGGTAGATCATAAGTGACCTGCTGAAATTTCAACAACCAGCCATATCCCTCCTTAGTTCCAGTGCACTGTCCTATGCATATATTCTGAATAGTCTCAGATAAAAAGAATGGTCTGAGCAAATTTTTTACATTGTTGTAAGTTTCACAATGTTTTCTTAGCTCTGGTCCCCAGAATTGAGAACATACTGAAATTTCAACTGTCTCTAGCCTTAATTATATTAAGAAGTCTGATGACATATTTTCCAGGACTACTTTTTTAACCTGTTACGTTTCCCAGGTGGGATAATGCTTTCTTGTTTTGTGTACGCTGCAAACATACTGGGTAGTCCCTGTCACCCACACTACTCATCTTCAACATTCCTTATTTTCTGCCCCTTGAAGTAGATGCAGTTGCAATGCACTTTACCCTTTGAGACTTGGTAAATATTTTTTCAATTCAGTCTCTTTTAAAGGCTGTGATGATAGATTTAGTGTCTGTAATCTAGGATTCAGTTTTCAGCTGAAATCTCTCCATGGTATTTAGATCATATTTATTTTGGGCCCACAGGTGTATAGACTGAGAAACTAGAAATATGTAACCATTTCCTTTAGTAAATGTGGCATGTTAAGTTTACATAAACTAGGTCCTATAAAAATGGTAGCATCTCCATCAATTCCACTATTCATCCATAATGTGCAGTCGGTTGCTGCCCTTCAAACACATTTGACAAGGGGAAACCTTTAACTGTAGGTGTTCCTTTAGTGCAATGATTTGGGAAAGACATACATTACTGTATTTTTTAAACAAGGAAACAGAGTTGTTAACACAAAAAAGTGACCAAAAGTACATAATAAAGATTGTGCTAGAAATAGAGGGAATGAGAATTTATTCCATTATTATATCAGGAAAATAATCTTTTCCTCAAAATGATGTCAGAAGGAGGACCAATTGTTTTAATTCTTGTGGTGTTTTTTGCTGAATTCCTAAAACAATATTGAAAAAGACCATTCTGAAAACCATGACATTCATTAGAACATCCTTTGTTTCCCCCAATAAGTATGTTTTGCATTTAACAGGGGTTCAATCTGATGGTGTGCATTGAAGCACTATTCCTATTAAAGTCAGAGCTTTTATAGCAAATGTAAGTGTTGAAGTAGAAATTTCATATAATAAATTGATAAAATGTCCTTCCCCCCCCCCCCCAATGTGTGTGTACCTCTAACTAGGGCTTGGGTGTAAAAAGGATCATGGAAATGTGTAAAGTGTACAAAGTCCAAACCAATGTCAAAACAGAGCTGCTTTTTATAGGTGACAGATCAGCAGTTGATTTTGCTGGTTTTATAACACTGTGTATTGAATCAAAATCTAGCTGTTCTTGTTTTTGTTTTATATTTACCCGCTTTTCAATGAGAGAGATTCAAGAGAGAGCAGATTGTTCTTATTCATTGTGAGTGAAGTAAGAGTGGAAATAGTGATTCATGTCAGTTACTAGTTTGAGCATATAATGATGTATCTGATTTGGACGTCTCTTTTTAAGCAGTATTCCTCGCTTCATGTAAGGCGAGATCAATGGTGAAATTCCATTTCTGCACTGTACTAATTTATTTAATGGCTGCAAATAAGATGAAACGAATGGAGTAGGAACTAGTAGTGGACTTAAATCTGAAATTCTCCTATTTCCCCTAAAGGAGTCTGGTCCTTCATTGTGATAGATAGAGTTAGGTATTTTTGGAATTTAATGATATGATCTTTCCCATCTCTTCCTTGAGGTAGCAATTCAGGCATTTATATTTGACAGTATTTACTTACTATAAACCTAAGTTCATTTATTATATCTTTATTTTTAATTCATATACACTCCGAGAAAAAAAAAAATCCAGAAGAAATTCCACCACAAAAAACTGCGTTAAGATGGAGTCAGGTTTGCTGATGTCCTTCTTACAGAAGATTATGAAAAAGGAAGTCATGTTGAGTTTCTTTCAGGATCTTTAGGAATTACTTCCTCTTTTGGACAAGATGAGTGAATCATAAGAAAAAAGAGCAGCTTAGCATCTGCAACTCTGACCATGTATACATTATTTCTTGTGCTGTGCTGTAAGGTATGTGAGTAAGTCTGTCAGAGGTCTTATGAGGATATTTTCCTAACACGGTGTTTACTCCAGATTAACGCAGTATTTTGTTTGGAAGTATGTAGGTGTACAGGTAGAAATAGAATATGAGAAATAAGGTTGATGAAACAATTGTTGGACATTTCTATATTTTTATACATTATGAAGGGCATTTTTTAAATTTTTCTTGCAGTTTTAGTAATTATTTAGTGTGATAATATACATATATTGTGACAATGTTTTCCGCTATATCCATTACTTTGGTGTAATTCTATTTTATGTAGCAATTATGTGTATATAGAAAGGAGATTATGTAAAAGCTATGATTAAAAAATAGGCTCAAACCCTTCAGAACAGGAACCGTCTTCCTCTGTGTCTACAAAGTACTAAATGCCTTGGGGTTCCAGCCAGAGCTCCCATCTGAGACCTGTAGTGACCGAATTACCAAGTGAGGAGTGTGGGGGAAGCAGCTCCCTACTTTCCATGAGAAGCCTTAGTATGAAAGGTGCCGTGAAGCTCACCCTGCCGATCCCCGGTGCTGGGGCTGTGCAGTGTATGGCTGTTCCCAGCACCACCTGCCAAGCGACCCAGAGAGCTTAGAGTATCCTTTGCTCTGGTCCTTCCCCTTGGCAGTAGGAAAGGAAGTCTGACAAGGAGCTTTGGTGTCCTTGGAAATCTTCCTTGTTAGCGGGGTGACCCTTCCAAAGCTTGTTCGGTCTGCATGCAGTGTCCTTTGAAGACGAAGAAATGATTCCTGTTGGTTTCAAGGGCCACTGGATGTGCTCCTGAAAGATCAAGTACTGCTGGCGTAACAGCTCTGTTACACCTGAGGACCTGCTTGGTCAAGTTCTTCAGGAATGTCTAAAAAGATGTAAAAATATATTTAATTACGTGTACTGAAAACCAAATCCTATTTGTTGTGGTCAGAGTTCAGATAATTATGGGAGTTTTGATTTCTTAGTCATAGTTGCATATATATTGCTTTAACTGTTGTGTATGAAAGAGGAAGTGATTCTAAAATGTGTGAAAGGTCAGGATTACACCTGTTTTTTAATGGTAATGTTATTTAGGAATGGATGTCAGCAAATTTAACTCCATAATAATGCAGTTTTTTTTGCATTGGAATATGTGTGTATCTCATACACCCACATTTTATATATAATATATTATATATTTGGTACTAACTTTGTATTTTGAAAATTTGCCAAATCGCAAACACAGATGTTCTCACTTGTAAGACTTTGGTACTTAATAACTGAATGTATAAGAAATGCTCTGGTATGAGAGGAAAGAGTGTTGTATGGTGTCCCACAGTCCAGATGGCTCGACCAGCAGGCATGTTGCCTTTTTCATGTCTCGCTTCATTGCAAAATCACCTTTGGTCTCCTGGAAAGCAGTCTGTGTCCAGCCAAACCGCAGGCCAGCTGCACACCGCACTAGTGTCAAAGCTGACTGGCAGTAGTGATACAGTAGTCACCAGTGTGCCACAAATGCATTTATTAAATGCAGAAATAGACATTTCTACAAAGGCCAAAATCTTATGTTGTATGTTCCTTTCTTGTCATTACATTGTATCATATTGTAAGATTATTGTATGTCCTAATTTGCATTATAAAATGTTTTTTCCTACTTAAAGGCATAAATATAGCAACTTTGTATAAAGGTAGCTTTCTAGATTTTTATTTCTTTTATATAAAAAAGTCTAAACAGTGGGAGTACCATTGCCAAATTGTTTATAAAATTTCAAGTAATTTTCCCTCTTCAGTGAATTTGTTTTTACAAACATTCCGTATTTCTTATACTATGCAGAAAGAGTGTATTTTTATGCCATTCCACATTAATCTTAAAAAAAATAATTTCACTTCTTTTAAGCTGTTGTTATAGAGAAAGCTTACCAAATGCACATTTAAAAAAAATGTGTTATGTACATTTTTCCCCTTACCAGTGCCAACTTCATTTGGAAAAAAAAAATTGTAGCATGGCAATAAACTATTGATTTTACATTAAAAATTGTCTGTGGATTACTTCAGTAGTTTGCAGTGTTAGTGTCACTGTATTGTGTTTTATTTGTATAATCTTTTTTGCTTTCCTTTAAATTATTGCTTCATGTACCTCTCTCTGTGCCCTCCTCCCTGCCTCCCTATTCCACTCATTACTCAGTAGTAAAAAAAACCCCAAAACTGATCATGGTGATTTGAAGTCTGTAAATCCATCTCCAAAATTTTGTTTCATTTCTGCTGGTTTTCTGTCACACCTTTGGTCATGCATGTAGATGGAGATTTTTTTTAAATGAGGCATTTTTTTTCTTCACATACAGTGAAGAAACATACAGCAACTTGAAAAATTGCCCTTGGCACAAGAGAGGTGAGGGCACGGCACAGGTGAGAGAGGTAGGAGCCCAGAACCAACACTGCTGCTGTGTTCTTCCCATTCTGGTGTCACTACCTCTAGGCATTATAAAGCATACTTTAGGAATTCAGGGTCAAAAGCCCCTTAAACCCAATTTATTAATTTGCTGTAGTTTTTTTGCGAGCATTGGATCTTTCAAAGGCCATAACTTGGATAAGTCTGAGGCACTTTAAAACATTTTTTCTCCCAACTCACCACAGTAGCAGCAAATGTGAATTAAAATGAATTTTTACTTCAGTGCACATCTTTATGAATGCTGTGATTCTGAGAAAAGCTGTTTACATTGTTTTAATTATATTATTTGCCCTAGCCAAACCCTAAATAGTTTTCAGCATAACTATGACGAAAACTAAAGATATTTAAATTAAATTAGTAGTCTAGTTTCAGAACAGGGTTCTGGAGGGAAATGTCATGTAACTCTGTGAAGAAAACAGGACAAAAAGCCTAACGTACTCAAGAACTAATACTAACCAGGTATTGACAAAATTAGCAATACAGGTGAGAGTTGGCAGAGTTTTAGTCATGTTCTTTTTTGCTGTCTCCATTGGGATGGATTTCTCTCTGGCCAGTTTGAATCTAGAACAAACAACTTTCCATATATCCCAAGAGTTTAGTACCTATCAGCAAGAAGATGGATACCAGCTGGAATTAATTCTTAAGATGATTCATACAAAATAATACAGGTTGGGTTTGGGTTTTTTTCTTTTTATATGGCCAAGTAACAGGCTTTTTGTGTAGAGGAAAAGCAGTGACAAAGCAAGGTTTAAGTGTTGTCTCACCCTGGCAAAGCTGCCAGGGGAATAGTTACCAATTTTTCTATATTGAATTGCAGTGTATTGAGTGGGATTGTGCTCGGCATCTCCTGTTCACTGCTTGTAACTGGAGACGTGGTCTAAGAGCAGCCCTCTGGGCTGGGCTGGCAAGCGCACTGGAGGCCATAAGCAGTAACTAAAAATGCTTTTGACCTGTCTGAGAACTGACCTCCGGGACTATTACAGAACCGCAGAATCACAAAATAGCTTTGAGTTGGAAGGGACCTTTACAATCTTCCAGCTCCACAACCTCTGCCATGGGCAGGGACACCTTCCCACTCGACCGGGATGCTCAGAGTCCCATCCAACCTGGCCATGGACACTGCCAGGGATGGGGCACGCACGCTTTCTCTGGGCAACCCGTTCCAGTGCCTCTCAGCCCAGCGTAAAGAATTTCTTCCTAACAGGGCTCCAAGTCACAGAAACCACCCCCGCCCCCAGACGGGGCGGCGCAGCCGCGGACGGCGCCGGGCGCAGGCCGGACTGCGGCTCCCAGAAGGCCGCGCGCCGCCGGAAGCGGCGGCCGCTGTGACGCCATTCCGGAGGAGCTCGTGGGGGCTGCGGCGCGGCGCTGGTTCTCTACTGAAGGAGGGGCGGGCGGCGGGTCCCGGCGGCACCGGCACCATGGTGAGCGGCGGGGCGGTGGCGGTGGCGGTGGCATAGCCCAGGGCGGGCCGAGCCGGGCCGGGGTGCGGCGAGGCCGGGCGGGGCTGCGCTCCACGCGGGCGGGCGCGCGCGCGGGGCCTGGAGGCCGCGCCCTTCGTTTCCCCGCGCTGTGCCGGGAGCTGCGGGCGGCGGGGCCGCCCCGAAGGTTCTGGAGCCGGGGCGGGCGGGGCGACTCTGAGAGCCTTGGTACCTGTGTTCGGGTATTTGATCCTTCTTCGTTTAAGGCCTTGGGTGCTCTGCAAATGTTGGTCCTTAAGGGCGGGTATTGGTTACCGTTATGATTAATTTGCATTGGTATGAAAAAAAAAAAACCAAAAGGTGAGTTCGGCTCAGGTATCAAAATGCTAAAGGATCGGTATGGCCAGTAAATAGACTTCTTTTGGTTCCTGCTGGTTGTGGCTGCCGTCGGGCTGTAGGGAAGGGCCGGCCGGCTAGTTGGGCCGAGCAGCAGCGCACGCACAGCCATGAAGGGGTGGGCTGGCAGGGGCCTTGTGTACGCTGCAGACTGCGAGCAGCTGCACTCGCTCTTGTAATTCTTCACAGGGCTACGAAATTGCAAGACAGATTTTTAAGAACCTTGACTATTTCTTAACTATACCTGTTATCGCAACAAAACGGAGTATGGAAGTAATTTTATTTAAAAAAAACAATTGAGTTGTTAAAGTCAGGGATTTTGCTTTTAGAACACATAGTTTTATTGAAGCTAGAACAATATTCTTACATTAACTGTGTTTTAGGCATCCATTTCCCTTGCTCCTGTGAACATTTTCAAGGCAGGTGCAGATGAAGAGAAGGCAGAAACAGCTCGGTTGGTAAGTTTAATTCTCTAAGAAACTGGTAGTACTTGAGGTAATTACACTTTGTCTTTTCTACTACTAAAAATACTTTTACTGTGTCATGATATGGAACTTCTGTCTTTAACTGGCTTTTCTTGTTGCATGACTGTGAACAGAAGGGAGGAGGAGTGTTTATACAAAAAATTAGGGAAACTCTTCATTGTCAAAACCAAAGTACCTCTACTGCAGCTCAGAAGATTGGTGTTTATTGGTTGGCATTTCTTCTGGCTTTGAGACAGACTTACAGTTTCTGGGAGATTTAAGTATATTTGATCTGGTTATCAAAATTTAGCAGTTAAGAAACTTGCCTTAAGGTCAGTTAAGCCTCCATTGAAAACAGTGGAAGGGTTGGTTAAAATGTCAAAAGCTGTGTGGTAGTGTATAATTCTTGTATTAGAATATAAATAAATTGTTCCCTGAGGTATATTTATTTTCATTTCAGTCATCCTTTGTTGGTGCCATTGCCATTGGTGACCTAGTCAAGAGCACCCTGGGGCCTAAAGGCATGGTAAGACAGCTGCTGGCTCTCAGTAGTCATGCCCATTAATTTAGCTTTAATACTTACAGTGCCTTTTCAAGCACTGTGCTAAATCTTGCATCTTGTAGGACAAGATTCTTTTAAGTACCGGGAGAGACAGCTCTGTCACAGTTACCAACGATGGTGCAACCATCCTGAAAGCTATTGGAGTTGACAATCCAGCTGCCAAGGTCTTGGTTGGTGAGTTCTTAAAGGCTTGATAGTTCTTAATTTGTAACTCTTATCGTGGAATTTTCATTTGTTCTTAGAAAAATGTTCATGAAATACTATGAAAAATTGAAAGGAGGGAGAGTAGAAATCTGAAGAAGGGCAGGGTACTGCAAGAGTTGTGACACTCTGCAAAAGTAAAATCGTGGTGTATGCTGCTCCTCAAAACTGTTTATCTTCTTTTCCCTTAACCCTGCTTTGTCCCAGGAGTCAGAAGGGAGAAAAGACAGCTGTGTGCCCCTTTTTTTGCATTGGGAAAATTCTGAACTGAATCTGTGCAGCAACAGAAGTTCTCTCTGTTTCTTCCAGGTTTAAATCTCTGTCACTCAGTGAGCACTGTACTTCTGTACAGAGTTTACTGTTGTGAGTGACTCTTCTGCTGTGCCAGTGGTCCTCTATTGGTGACAAGCAGGAGCCTGAACTATTGGGTGTCAGGTTTCGTAATGATTTCGTGTTTGCTGCATCCCAGTTTATCAGCAGTTCATGCAGCAGACCTGGTTATTATAGTCTCTGATCCTGTATCTATATCTTAGAGCTTCTATCCAGCTGTACTTCCTTTTGATAACCATCATTAGGATGGGGAACAGAGGGGAGCATCCTGACCGTCACCAGGCTGAAACTGGTGTCTAGGTTGCAAATGAGGAGCAGGAATTTGAGGGATGCTGAATTTCATTTGCATCTCTTGCTTTTTTGGTGGTTTTTTTTTTTTTTTTTGAGTTCCCTCTTTACACAAAGAGTAAGATCTGTTTTTCTTGTCCAAATTAATGCATGAGAAGAATAGCATTAATACTGTGTTTTTCTTCTTCAGACATGTCAAAGGTTCAAGATGATGAAGTTGGTGATGGAACTACATCTGTCACAGTGTTGGCAGCTGAATTACTGAGGGTGATGTATTACGTTTTTTCAGATGTTTGTCAGTGTACTTCTGTGATGCCACCAGTAGGAGGTGTGTTATGTTATGTTTGTGAAAGGGCTCCCAAAGCATAGAAAGGAATAGTTTGCTCTGTTGCTGGTGAAATTGATAGGGGGCAAAAAACAACCCTTAGGTATTGCATCATCATTTTCTGGGTATTATTTTAGACTATTATTCCTTATTTATTTTTTATAAACTCTCAAGTATTTTAAGTTGACTCTTAAAGTTCACTTCCTGGCTATTGCACCGAGCAGCATGCAGCACTGCTTAGTTGTGAGGCTCAGTCCTCTGAAATCCATTTCCATTAAAAAAAATTGTGCTAAATTCTGTTCTTTGCTCGAGGCCTGAATTCATACTGTTCCTTTACTGCTCTGTATGGATTTTATGCTTATGGAAAAATTTATACTGCCAAACTCTAAACCTGAAATTACTATGAAAGAGATTTAAGAAATGCGTAGTTCTTCCTTGCAGAGCTGTGTCAGAAAGCCTGATCATCTCAGGTCCAGTAACTGGGATCAAGAGCATCTTAAGGAATGATCTATCAGCTTGCCAAGTTCCACAGAAAAATAAAGATAGCTTTTTTCAACTACACTTTTAAGTTGCATCCATAAGTGAACATGTCTTTTCTAGTTAGTGAAATTGTACTTTTTTTTGGGGGGGGGAATAATTATTGATTTCATTTAAACAGGAGGCAGAATTACTGATTGCGAGGAAGATTCATCCTCAGACCATCATTGCAGGCTGGAGAGCAGCCACAAAGGCTTCAAGAGAGGCACTTTTGAAAGCAGCTGTGGATCATGGGTTAGTAATGTCCATTTGCTGTAACTCTCAGTGTACTTCTGAGTTCATTAGTTTTAACAGTTAAGAAAAAAATAATGAGGTTTTTTTCAAATGAGTTAAAGAAGGTTCAAAATTACTTATGATGTGCAGAAATGATATGCAAGCTGTAATTTGCTCCCTGTAACAAAGATCTGAGCTGTTATTTCAGATTTTGTACTCACATTTTAAATATAACTATTTCCCATACCCAACACTTTGAGAGCACAAACTTTCTAAAGCTGAATGCAATAATTCTCCTAACAAAACTTGTATTTCAAATAGGAGGAAGGTTGTGTTCTGGGAAAGTGGAGGGATTCTGTGTAGCGTTCCTCAAAATATGGTACATACAGATACAGGCTAGAAGAAGTGGGCAAAGACTCATGGTGGTAGCTAGTGGTAGTTAAGGCTTTCAGACTTTCTACTTTAACTGAACTGTCTTTATTTTAGTAATGATGAAGTGAAGTTCCGTGAAGACTTGATGAACATTGCGGGAACAACTCTTTCATCAAAATTACTTACTCACCATAAAGATCACTTTGTCAAGCTAGCTGTAGAAGCTGTTCTTAGGTTGAAAGGTTCTGGTAATTTGGAGGCTATCCATGTCATTAAGAAACTTGGTGGAAGTTTGGCTGATTCCTACTTAGATGAAGGTAAGTTTTTGAGTGTTGACTGTGTATGCACTTGAGAAATAAAACTGCTAAAGGTTACACATCTATGTACATTTCTTACAGGAAACGCTGTTATGTTATTATTAAATTGAACACTAAAGATGGGGGATTTTGTAATAAGTAGTAATTACTCTCCTTTTTTAATTTGAAGTTTTACAAGACCTTTCTGTTACTACAGGCTTTTTACTTGACAAGAAGATTGGTGTAAATCAGCCAAAAAGAATTGAAAATGCAAAGATTCTTATTGCAAATACTGGTATGGATACAGACAAGATTAAGGTATGTGACAGAACTACTGTTGAGAAACTCTTTTTGTAAATGGAATTTTGAGACTGAGCTCTTTTCTCTTTGATTTAGATTTTTGGCTCTCGTGTTAGAGTGGACTCCACAGCAAAAGTGGCAGAAATAGAACAGGCAGAAAAAGAAAAAATGAAGGAGAAAGTGGATCGTATTCTTAAACATGGAATAAATTGCTTTATTAACAGGTATGTATTTCTTGGGGAAAAAGGGAGAGTTACATTACTTTCCGTGTTGTTCTAGTTCACTCTGCTAGAATAGGCAGTTAGGTGTCCGGCAGGCACTTAGGATCAAAGGACTTAGACCTTAAAGCATATGGCTGCCTGTGCTTAGTGTGGTAGTGTTTCTTCAGAGAAAGGATATTTCAAAAAACATCATAGTTTGATTTTTTTTCTTTAGCTTTGCATGTTTTCCTTTCACTACAGTTTTTTCTGTGTTGTGTAACATTCCATGTGTGGCAGATGCCGCATCCATTGACTGCTTTAGTAGCTTTCAAAAATCTATCCTGTGTCCATGCTACTGAGAATCGGAGTCTTTTGTTTCTGTGTTATTTTCAAAGGTTTGTTCTGTGTGTGATGGTGGGATGTGTTTTGATTTTAGACAGCTGATCTACAACTACCCTGAGCATCTCTTTGGAGCTGCTGGTGTCATGGCTATTGAACATGCAGACTTTGCTGGTGTAGAACGTCTGGCTCTTGTCACAGGTATGTAGAGTTGTTGTATGAAACTTGGAGAGGCACATTATTTGTTTGCTCATTAGTAAACATTAAACTTACTTAAACATACTTCTTCAGCATCTGTGAATAAAGGATCATAATGCAAAACATGAGTTATAATTTAGCAAGTTAGTGCCAGTTAGTAATTATCTTTCAAATTTTAAAAATATTTTCAGTTAAGTTCCTGCTTGATAAGATTTTGATATGTTTGTTTCCTAAGGAAAAGATGAAATGTAGCAACAGAAAGAATAACTCCACAAGTTAGTATTAACAGTTCTTGATTCTGTTCTAGCAATTGGTTCTAAATGACTGTTGTTTGACTGTGACAATAGAGAAGACTAAAGAGTCATCCTTTGTTTAAAATGCGGGCCTGAGTTGTTGATTTGAGGTGGACCCCAAATGACATGAGCAACCTGGATATTTTAAGTAGTGGTCAGCATAAATGTGATTCTAGTAACTGCTGAAAATGAAACCTCTGGAATGCTACAGATAATTCTCATTGCTGAAGTCATAGATAGTTAACTGGGACATCATAGTTGATTTTGAAAGTGATCAGGAGGATGAATTTGCTTTGCAGGAGAAAGGAAAAGACACTGACTTGCTTATCTTAGCAAAATTGAAGTAGTAACTGTGTATAACTGTCAGTAGGCACATTGACACAGGCAGATGCTTGATTGAGAGGAACACTGCTTACATTCTGAAACAAATTGAAAGCAAACTTTCTGTGCAGAGCAGATGGGCCTTATCAGGCCACACTGGCTTGAATGGTATAGCTGAAAAAAGGACAGTTTTTTAATTTACACAAACTCTCTGCTACAAGTCTTAGTTTTTCTTGTGGTGCTGCAACTACACAGTGCTGCAATCTACTGTGGGATAATTGAGCATGCATTGGGAATGCATAAATGTAAAGAGTTTTCTAATAGGAAGAGCAAAGAATTAGATCAAGAACTAGAACGATGTTGTTTTCAAAGACATTTTGGTCTTTGTAATGCTTGTTTTGTTTATAATATGGCAGTTTACAGATTGTGCAAAGTATTGCTGCTGCAGCATGGAATGAGACTTGGGATGCAGGAGAATGGTGGCCACTGGTTCTCAGCCATCATCAGGCAGGCAAGATGAATACTGTCACAAGCTCAACTTTTAAAGCATAGGAGACTTCATTTAGTATTTTATAAATCCTTAATCAGTAAATACTGTGAAAACTTGAAACATAATGACATTTTAATGCTAGCAAAAATTAATGTTTATTCTGCTATCAGATGCAATTCACAAGCATTTTATGTCTTGTGATGTGAAACAAAACATTGGGTTTTGAAGGATTTATCAGCATTGGTTAAAGGTTTCTGGTGCCACATGCTGACATGAGAAAGTCTTGACTTATCAGTATTGTTAATTTAAATTTATTTTGGGGCAATTATGAAGACCGTTTTTTCACACACAGCCCCCCCTGCCCTTGGTTAGACCTTGCCTAAGAGGATGCTTTCATTGTGAGCTCTGATTTCTTTATGATCTTACACTTGTAGGTGGTGAAATTGCTTCAACCTTTGATCACCCTGAGCTAGTAAAACTAGGAAGCTGCAAGCTTATTGAAGAAGTCATGATTGGAGAAGATAAACTCATTCATTTCTCTGGAGTAGCAATGGGTAAGTGTTTTATCACTAACAGTATATTGTAACATTTGTGTTAACCCTCTGCTAATGCTGTTCAGTTTCCAGTGATGCGTAGGAATTCTGTAATGATTTATGTAACTTTTTATTAAAGTCTTACTTTTGAGTAAAAATCTTGCACAGTTTCATGGTTGAAACTAGATGTTTTGTGTTATGTAAATGAACATATAATCATTTTTAAGGATGGGAACCAAGGGTTCTGCTTTGGGAAATTCAATTGAGAAAAGTAGCAATATGTCATACTTAAAGAGCTTGTTCAGCATTTTCTTGTTCTAGTAAGTGCCAATGCTCTAATGTTTCGAGGAGTTTTGAGGCGATATTAATTTTCTGTTAAATTAAATAAGGTGTTGTGGAGTCAAAGCAATAGCACTGTGCACATAATTTCATTCTATCTTTGAAATGTCATCATGCTTTCTTTTGCTCCCAAAATTAAGTAATACAGAACTTGACCACAGCAATAGCAAAACCATTGTAAATGCTTTGTGATAGCCCATTTTTGTGTCCTGGTTTCTCTTTTTAATCCTTTTACATTTGTGCTTTCCAGGTGAAGCTTGCACCATAGTTTTGCGTGGAGCCACACAGCAGATTCTAGATGAAGCAGAGAGGTCTCTGCACGATGCTCTCTGTGTCCTGGCCCAGACTGTGAAGGACACAAGAACTGTGTATGGTGGAGGTGAATATCAGATTCTTTGTACATGTCACACATTTCGTATTACTGAATGTTAGATACGTAACATCTGTGTATCTTCAATGAACAGGTTGTTCAGAGATGCTGATGGCTAATGCTGTTGCAGAACTTGCTGTCAGAACACCTGGCAAAGAATCTGTTGCAATGGAGTCCTTTGCTAAGGCTTTACGAATGGTGGGTTTATTTAATCAGATTGCTGGACTAAGAGACAAAGTTTCATGAAGTTTACTTAGTTGTGACATCAGATATTTGCTTCACTTTAAAAGTTTTGGTTGTCCAAAGTAAAAAAGTGAAGTTTAGCAACACATTTTGGATAAACAAAGGGGGAAATTGGTTTTTTGCCTTAGGAAAAAAGTAATGGTGTTTTAGTAATTCTGCATGTTACAGAATTGTAAGTGTTCATATGCTAACCCTCCTCTAATTGGTTCTTGTTCACCTTACCTGCTAGTTAAAAGTGCTGCAGAAATAGTACATAAAGACCTCATCTAACATAGTTGACAACTGACGTAGAAAAGAGCAACCCTTCTGTTCCATTGATGCTCTAGTGCTGTTTGGATGTATTCATACTCTAGTACTAGCTACAAGTTTCTGGTCTTGCACTGGAGATTGCATCTTAGTAGGAAATGAGAGTGTCACAAGAAACATTAATAGAATTGTGATAACAGGCTGTCAGTTTGAGAAAAAAATTGACTTCTCTGCAATTTGAATTAGGGAAAACCTCTCTCCCAAAAAAATTAAATTCAAGAGCATAGTAACATTTGGCATTACCCCTTCAGTCAGCACATGCAAGTTTGCACCGCTATCATGGAAATAGTGAACAGAATGGTCAGGTAGTTAATGCTTACCAGCAGACTTGTACTTTTTAAATGAAAACATTTCTCCAGTTGTAGTCTGAAATGATAAAATGATAAGATTCTTTTTTATCTTCTGTCCATGTAAAATGAGCTTACAGATCTGCTAACATGCTTCTGTCCTTATAGGTGCTTTCTTACAACAGAGTCTTGAAATTCTTAGAAAAGTAGTTTGTGTTTTTTACTTATCACAGTAACAGATCATCTGGCATGTTTCTGAAGCATCTTCTTGAAATTCAGTTGTAAACTAATAACATCAAAGTATGTTTCATGTTTACTAACAGTCAATCCCTATGTCAATTAAAAACAACCTGTGTTTATCCCCTTAGATCCCAACAATAATAGCTGATAATGCTGGTTATGACAGTGCTGATTTGGTTGCTCAGCTCAGAGCTGCTCATAGTGAAGGGAAGACTACTTACGGACTGGGTAAGGGGATCAGTTTCACTTCTGTGTTTGAACTGCTGTTTGGCCAGGTCCCTTAGGCTCATTAAAGTTGTTCATGTATGTCTGTCATGTATATTCAGCAGGGAGAAGTGAGTATGTTGATTTGTTTGCTTTGCATAGAACTTGGTGTACAGCACTACTACATTCCTTTTCTGATCTACCAGGCTTTTGACAGTAGAGTGAAAACCTTTGATTCTTAAATGGATGGTTTTTACCTCTAAATACCACTTTCCTAACACTGAGTCTAGTTATAGGAAGCCTAAAAAGAAAAACATTGTTTTAAAACCAGCAACTAGCTAAAAACCCAGAAGAACCAAACATCCTTCCCTTTGCCCCTTCCCCCCCACCCCCCAAAAAAACCCAACTGAAGAGCAAGCACAGAGTTGTGGAGAAGAACCCTGAAGTTAATGTACCTAGGGAGATAGCGCTGAGAGTCCTGTTGGGATCTTGTCTCCTCATCACAGTGTATAAAGTTTTTATCAAAAAGTGTTTGTATGTAATTGCAAAATTAGGCTTTAATCAGGAGTCTTGAGGTAGAAGACTTTATTTAATACTTCCCTATCAATATAGTTCATTTGAGCAGGTAAATTACTATGCTCTCAGCTTCTTGTAATTTCCTTAAAAAGATGTTGAGTTGAAAAAACAAAACCAAGCGTCACCTCTTAATGCCTTTATTTCTTCTTCCAGATATGAAAGAGGGGGTCATTGGGGACATGTCAGTTTTGGGAGTAACAGAAAGTTTCCAGGTCAAGAGACAAGTTTTGCTGAGTGCAGCTGAAGCAGCGGAAATGATTCTTCGTGTAGATGACATCATTAAAGCAGCACCAAGGTATGATCAGAGTATCTGCATGGTCAGTCCTTCTGTGGAAGAGTAAAGTCTTGGTCTAAACATGCTTTACTTGAAAGGGAACCTGACATGTGACATGCTGATGTTCATATTAGATAATTTTACTGCATTAGCAGTATCATCAGGCCTTTAGAGCCATCAGCAAACTTAAATTGCTGTGCCTGAGTAGTGCCTAGATAATCCTAGGTCACCACTAAACATCTGCACAAGTGGCTCATCAAAATGTAAGGGATCATGCTTTCTTTTTTCTTTTGGCAAGAATTATAGTGAAATGTCTAGATGTTTCTTAAAAGGTTTGAGAAGAATTGCTGCTCATAGGCAGGTTATCCCCTGGGTGCCTGCTACCAGGTAATTTTCACTGCTTTTTGAATCACAAGATCTTTTTTAGCATGGTCATGGGTGGTGTGTTAGCTTTGAGGTGGTACTTTTTTGTGCTGAGAGGTAAAGCTGTCACTGACCACAAAGTACTAACTAAAGGTTAAAAGTAAGGGTGGGTGAGGAGGAGCTGGTTGGCATCAGCATGGTGGGAATTTTCTGATTTTTTTTTTTTCTCCTCAGAAAACGTGTACCAGACCATCGCCCCTGTTAAATTTTCTTCAGTACCAGAAGATGTGTGGACCAGATCTCACCTAGTAATTTTTTTTAACGGTCTAGTTTTTGTGAGGTTATGGAACAGAAGCTTGAGAAAAACAGATCTCCATCAACGGCACTGTCTTCAGTTGGTTTTTACTTACTGGAGCCTTTATGTGTTGTGAGGAAGAATTCACTTTCAGGGGTGTATAATCCTGGGGTTTTACACTGTTCCTTCCAGGTTCCACTTAAAATACACAGAAATAAAAACAAACAAAAAAAATCAGATTCCCCAAAGTTGTCTTTCTTTCTGTAGAACCAGGAAGGGCAGATCCATGAGGACAGCTGTGGTGCACATCCTCAGGCCTCAGGTGCTTTGGGGAATGACTAAGCCCTCATGGCTTGCTGGTTCATGTTGACCTGCTGTGTTAGTGTGAGTGATGTGTTCCAGTCCTGGCTGCATAGGTTTTGAATTGGGGTCCTAGAAATAGGCTCCTAAGTTAGATGGTATCTTTTTCTAGTGGTACTGGAGTATTACTCTTTTTTTTTGATGATGGAAGAGAGAGAGTTGACAAGGAACCTCAGTCAATGCCCAGAACTACAACTAAGTGATCTTACAGCTTTTTACACCACAAATGTTACATTCTGCTCAGGGGAGTTGAGAGGAACATGTAGTCTGGGAGAGATAGCAACATTCTGGACTAAAGTCTGAGTGTTGATCTATAAAGTACTGGGCTGACTTTACAAACACTTGTAATTGTGGACACTTATTAGAAAATATGTCAGGCTCCATAACATTCACTTCCTGCCCTCTCTGCTCCACCCCTTTCATGTGTCAAAGAATCCTATCTTTATATTCACTTTCCTATTATATTAGTTGCTGCAAAGGCAACGTGTTTCTTGACTGGACTAGTTTCTTTGTGCCTAGGTTGGAAGGAAGCCTGTGATGCCTGCAGCAGTCTGCAGATCTGTGAGGACTGTAAGCACAGACAAGCAGGGGCCCTGTCTGTGTGGGAGCCCGCCGGGCCTTGTGACCTTTCTGGCTCTTGCAAGTGTAGTACAGCACCTGGCAAACAACCAGGGCAAGTCTGCCAAACAGAAAGATAAAGCTGAAATAAGCAAGTATGTGTGCAAAGATTTTTCTCCCTTAGATTTCTTAAAATGAAGGGGATCTGCTTACAGAATCCTCCCCTTAACTCTTGACAGAGACTCTTCAGCTCTTCAGAAGTGACAGTGCTGTATGGAGAGGGCTGAGTGAAACACAGACCATTGATAGGCCAGTGAAAGCACGATCTTCCCCATCCCCTCAGATAAATACAGTACCAGCTCAGTTCTGTGGGATATAAAATATTGACCTTGGATATTAAAGTAGTGCCCCTAACTCACATCCTGCTTTCCTTTTTGTAGGAAGAAATTGTTGGAACAAGACTAGATAAAGAATTTGCTGTTAATTCCAAAGAAGGATTTTTTTTACTTTGCAAGATGCTAATATATTTTTATTTAATTTGACTAGGAGTACACTACATGGGTGCCAGCCAGATGCAAATTTGGACTTCAATTTACAAGACAAGAAGTGCTATCAGAATCTATATTTCCAGATAATTTTTCAAGCATGTAGATGACATTAAGTAGTCACAAACTGGCATGGAATCAAACCTTTTCTGGGAAGTCAACTGCCGCTTCTGCAGGCTGTGCTGGTGAGACAGTTCTACTCAAAGAGTGTGCCACCAAGGGCTTTCCACTCTTGTTAATAACAAACCTGTCACCTAATTCAATCATGCTATGGAGTCTGAAGTTTAAAATATTACTTTGAGCCAGATTTCTGTTAGTCAGTTAAAGCAAAGCTTAAGAAAAAAGTGCATTTTTAAGGGGATCTGAACTGGTCCAAGTTGCAAGCTTGAGAAATACCCAGCTAAAATCATCTGAGTAAAGTTTGCCTCATCAGATTATGTGCAAGCTTATAGTGACAGCTCACAGCCCTGGATTTTATTAATGCAAGGTTTACCTCTGCAGCTCTTGTGGCTTTTCCTTTTTAGTCAGGCTTTAATTTTCTTCTTTGCTCTTGCATGAAAACTTATCCTGTACAGCTGCCCTCAGAGGCAATGTTGTCAGTAACAAAATCCAGCAGCAAAGCCTACATCTTTCCTCATCATCATTTGAATGCTGCTCATCAGTAACGAAACAGTTGTCACAAATTTTGTAGGAAGAAAGAGGAGAGCCCCCTGTACATATGTGCTGTTTCCTTGATAGTGCAGCCGGGACTCTGCTACCACTTCCCACTCAGCAGACAGGGAAACCTTCAAGGCGTTGCTGTGTTTCAGATAAAGTAATTTGAGACCAATGCTGTGGGTTGCTTTAGAGCTGTGGGTCTCAGCAGTGATCACCTTGAGCAGTGGCTTCCAGCTGAGCTGGGACACCTTAGCAAGGTACAAGGGAGGAGAGTGAACCCACGGGTGAGGAGCAGCCAAGTTCATTCTGCTCCATGCAATCTACCTGTGGCGAACATCTAAACTGAATCTTATCTCTATTGTGAACTGTGCATGGTCCTGGCATGGGAGGAGTGGGAGAAGGAAGAAGTCTGTTCCAGGGAGAGTGCTGGGTGCTGCAAAAAGACAGATGTCTGTGCAAGAGTTTTGCTCCAAGCTGGTGCACATAGTCCTAATGACGGCCAGGCGGTGTGGTGCTCCCTGGACACCAGCAAGCAAGGGAGAAGTAGAGTTTGGGCAGTGGTGGGAGTGCGCTGCCACCATGGCCAAAAGGGGCAGCTGAGGGTCAGCAGGGCTCAGTTTCTGGCTCGGTCTTGGCAGCAGGAGGTAGCAATGGTTTCTCGTCGAGTGTGATTTCTATTACCGCCCCGGATCGCTTGCGGGGCTCAGGCGTCTCCTCTGACCATCTGCCCACCCTGCGCACCCCTTTGGCCACTTTGGGTGCATTCCTGCAGGGGTTGTGGTCATAGATCACCAACTTCAGGCCGGGAAGGTGAGCAAGGCTGGGGAAGAACCGGATGGAATTGCGATCCACGTCGATCACCTCCAGGAAGGGCATGTCCAGGAGCACGGGAGGGAACTCGGACAGCAGGTTTCCTGACAGCCAGATGGTGCGCAGCTCCTGCAGGCACTGCAGCTGGGGAGGGAGGCTGCGCAGGGCATTGGAGCCAATGTGCAGTGTCTTGAGCAGGCTGAGCTCGCACACCACTTCGGGTAGGTACTGCAGGCAGTTGGATTCAATCCACAGGGTCTTCAGGTTCTGCAGGAGTCGGAGTTCGAGGGGCAGGCTGCAGAGCTTGTTGTTGCCCAGGTAGAGGATGCACAGCTGCTTCAGTGTGCACACAACTAGGGGCAGTGCTTTGAAGTTGTTGAAGTCCAGTGCCAAGATTTGCAGGTTTTGCAGCTGCTCCAGCTCGGGGGGCAGATGGTTCAGGTTGTTGTCACTCAGGTACAGCTTAACCAGTTCTCTAAAAGAGCAAATGTGCACAGGCAGCCGCCTCATCTGCCTGCCACTCAGATCGACCATTTTATCCACTGGCATCTCTTCTAGGTCTTCTAGGAGGTATTTCTGGCACTTGTTAGAGGGCACAAAAGCAAGTATGGCTTTCAGACTGTTGCCCATCTCGGGATTTTGTTTTCGGATGGTGGGCACTGCGAGGGACAGGAGGCTGCCTTGATCTTCTGCTGCACACTGGCCTGTTGGTAACTCATTCCTCCCAGTATAAGGCTCTGTTTACATGGCACCAGCCATTAATCTCAAGGGCTCTGAAATGCTTCTGATAACTGAATGAGTGTTTGGTGACGGGGATTATAGACAGGACGACTCAGGGACCAGGTTTCCCTCTCTCCCCACATTCCCACTCACTCGCCCCCCCCGCCCAAAACATTCCTTCTTTCCTCCCCTTGCACACTATAAATATTCTTTGATTTTGCCCCAAGCAAAATTAGGGTCACAGCCCCTCAGTTCTTGCTGCAGCTGTGTTGTCTGTGTAACCAATGCAGGCAGCAAGGATGGGCTTGGGAAAGTAAACACCACAGCAGACCAAAGTTTTAAGCTCAGATATTTAACTTTCGTGAAACTTTCAGCAGAAGTGTCAGATATGATCAAATTGCTGTTTAAAATACCTCTAAAGACTTGACTGACTTTCAAGATGAATGGCACTTTCAGGGATGTATTTTGAAAGGTAGCAAATACTTGGATTTCAGAGCGTAACTTGCCACCCAGTACTTACCTTAAAGCTTTAACACAAATACTTGGCAAACTGCTATCTTGAGCGGTTCTACTGTTTATGTTCCTAATTTAATGGTATTTATTATAGCCTCTGGCACTCTTGGTTGTCTAGGGCCTTTTTCATTACGTTTTACTTCTTGTCTGTAAGGGTCTTTTTCATTACATTGTTTTACTACTTGTCTGAATCCCAATGTAATATGCTATCACAAATTGCCAAGGTTGTTCTTCCTCTGCTTTCCAACTGTGCTACTGCAGTTCCTGTGTCTGTACCAAAACCTGTTGAGAAACTCCCATGGATTTAATTCCATCAAGATTCTCACTTGTTATGAGTGAAATAAGTCTGATTTTGTAAAGTTATAGCTATTTAGATGTGATGGTGTAAACTGTTCTAGTCTCATCATGACCTATTTTGCTATTCAGTTCTAATTTCTAGGAGAATTCCCATGTATAGGAACCTCTGCATAGTTTGACATGTTGAGCTGGTGCTATTTCAAGCTTTCCTGGGGACTCCTATTTGTCCCTACCCATGGCAGGGAGGTTGGAACTACATGATCTTTACCATTCCTTCCAACACAGCCCTTTCTGTGGTTGTCCTGCCTCTGTGTTGGCCATGGCTCTACTATGAACTTTGGATGTGAAAGCTGGCAAAGCGTTTTAAGGTAAAATACCCTTTTCACCACCTGGCTCTTTGCTTTGATATCTACAGCTCATTGCTGTAATTTTCCACGCTTGCTGTAATTTAGGGAGAATACTTTGAACAATCTGCAATTGGTCTTTATATATTAGGTCCTATACTACCAAAATCTGTGACTGCTGAGAGCCACGTACTCTTGAAAGATGAAAGGCAGAGCAAACAGAAAATTGAGGAAAAGGCACCACTTAAGGTTGCCTCTGGATTTCTGGTCAAATCTAGCTATATAGAGCTCTCTACTATCACTTGCTTTCAAATGTAAAGCAGCTCTTAGCTATCAATTGGGTATAGGCTATAGGATGTTTATGAGCCTTTTCCCCACAAGATGAGTGGTTATGCCATGCAGCAGTGATGCTATGAAGTGTATGGAGGAGAACAATAGAGAGGGCACCTGGGAAACAGTATTGCAGCAGGACGGAGAGCAGTGAGTGCTGAGACCTGAGTGCCATAAAATCAGTGTTGGATGGGGAAGCTGGGCAGAGTATCAAGCCTGGAGAACAAAGATGTCACAGTCATCTGTGGTGGTGCTGTGGAATAGAGGGCCTGAAAGTTCCCTCTCTGATGGTGGGACGTGCTGCGCATGGCATCTCAGAAGCAAGAAGCCAGTTTGCACTGCATGAGCATCTCCTTTTAGATACTTTACTGCTTTTTTACTGTTACTCTGTGGCCTGTCAGAGGACCACTGTGGGGAATGTGTCAGCAGGATGTTGTATTTGTTTTTCATTTCTAAGCAGCTGTGGCAACTTTTGAAGGCAAGGGTTCCTCCCTTTAAGGCACGGTAGACTACAGGTGTGGAAAACCAAATGCATTTGGCATAATTAATAATGAATATACATCCACAGCAAAGTCTCGTCTTTTAGACAAATCTTTTCAGATAACCTACTAATCATAACAACACAAGAGCATAGCTAAGAATATATTAATGATATAGTTTAGGCATATTTTTTCTCAATAATCCATATGTAGACAAATAACTTAGCAAAGTACTTTATGTCTGCAGATATGGATATGGATATATTTTTTTTCTACTTGAATTACTTCTCCTTAATGGAATTTTTAAGCTGCAGATAACTATTTCTTAGGGATCCTCTGCACTGTAGTTTAATCATTATTCCAGCTTATCAAAAAAGGTCACAATGACCTTTTGTTGCTGCATTTTGTACCTCTGTTAGCTAAATTAATGTCTGCTTGGAACATAGAGTAAGATCAGAGAATTCGGGAAAGAATAACCTCTGTGTGTGGATTAATAAAGGACTACACTTGCAGTAAAATGAACAATTGTGTTCTTTCTGAGAATCAGCCACTCAGTGGAGGCACTAAGGAAAAGGCAGTCCTCACAGCAGACCCAGGTGGTGTTTTGAAAGCTTCATGTCTTCAAAGTTACCCTCCAACAGGAACATTATCGACTTCCCAGAAGCATTTGTAGCATTTGAGGAAAAGTTCAAGTGATAAAGGCACTCAGCACAGACGTTGTCTTGCTCTTGTCAAAGCGACACTGCCCTACCCAAGGGCATGACATCTGCTCTGCTGTGCATCAAGTGACAGGTGGGGGCTCCTTGAGAAATGCCTTTTCTTTCTAGATTTCACAAATGGCTGCATCTTAGCTCACCATCCCCATTTCCAGCACCCAGCTCTTGCAGCTCAGTGGCTGGGATGACTGTGGGGCAGAAAATGTGATCGTTTGCTGATAACTTGTGTAAAACCTCTGAGTTCAGGAGAAATGGGGACTATTACTCAGATAATTGAAAAAAATTAGAATAAAATAGAAATCAATATAAAAGATGAATTTTTGAGATTCTATTATTTTTTGAAACAAGATATTATAATAGAGATGCTGGTGCTTTTTCAGATCCAAAGCTCTGCCCACAGCTATGTGGTGACACCAGGCTCAGCCTTTGCTGAGTTTTTTTAGCCCTTACAATTTTGGAGGTACATTGAAAAAAGCAAACTGTATTTCAAAATCTGGGGGAACTAATAAATAGAGCTCTAAGCTTACTGATTTTAAGGCTCTCATACCCCTCCTCAATCAGTCTGACATAGCAAGGGAAGTGACTTAAAGGAGCAATGTTTGTTTGCTTTGTATTTATTTGAAGACTGTGACAGGCATTTAGACCTCTTCTTGGCTCACATATGCTGTGTGATTGGGTTTTTCTTATGTTTTTTCTTGACATTGCTGCTGGAGCAGAAGATGACAACTGCTTCCTCCATGTCCTTTGACATTCATTCCTTGCTGTGCTGTTGCACATCTGCTCTCTTTTGGGAGAATTACTTAGTTCCAGTTCACCTTTGCATAGTGAGCCATTTATTTTAAATACATGGTGTGTTGTGAGGAAAAAAAAGTGGTTGCTCTTTTCCCAGCATCCTACCATAGCCTTTTGAACAAAAATGGCTGATTATTCAAAGTTAGCTTTAATATATGCTAGGCTGCAGTATGCGGTTGCTTACTGCTCTTTCTTGTGCAGAGGAAAGATTCAAAAAGTCTTGTAAGTAAACTGCAAACTCAGTGCTCTGCTTCCTCCTGGGCAGCTGAGGGGTTGGGGGTTGTGCTCTGCCAAATCAGCCTCTTTTTGAACATCACTATTTCTATGCAGGCTTGACTTGAACCCAAGTATAGGAGTGGGAGCCACTAACCCCAGGAAGCTTGCAGGAAAATAAATCCAAGACAGCTCTTCCAAATGTCTTGCTGAAATGTGTGCAAAATTATTTCTGGTTTTTACTGTATTTTGCAGTATTGTACTGTTGCGTTTTTTACTTTGAAGATCCATTTTATGGCGTGGCAGTCACATTTATGTTTAGACTGGAGCTCTCCCAGAGATAGGGAATTAAACTTCAGCTGTTAGGGGGTGACTTGTCAGAAGCCCACCAAATGTCAGCTCAACCCTGCTGAAATGTCTCCATGCAGAAGGGAAATGGTTATATATTATGTCCTCTTTCTCTGCACTGAACACTTCTGAGCAACATCTCACTAAAGCAAGCTTGAAAAGCAGCAAGTCCTTGGACTGCTTCCTCTTTCTCATTCTAGCAGGAGCCAAGCTCACCCCATGAATTGTATTTTTGTAAAAGACATTAAGGATTGTTAGTTAAGTGTCTGTTTGGTCTAGACTGTGCCCTGGTTATCTGTGCCTAAGTAGCTCCACTGGACACCACTATTTGCACAAACCAGCGGTTAGTCTGAGAGTAAATTAATCAGTTTTCTGCCAAAGCACTGACCTCCTGCCATTGATTGACCTGGCGAGCAGCCCTCAGCTGACAACAGGCCATAAAAAAGGGACTTCTGAGCAAAGGAGTGTCATTAGACTCTGAACCTCTTGGAGCCATGAGGGCAATACTGTTGGCTGTGGTTTACATCCCACTCATCGTGGCTGTGGAACGGTAAGAAAACATGTCTGGCTTCACTGGCACACATCTCAGCTGGCTTCATGGGGTGACCTGTGCTTGTTGCTACTTGAGGTCTCAAAAAAGAAACCTTTTTTTAAAAAACAGAGTATATGACCGTTCTAGGAAGGACAATCAGGGTTTTTTTGTGTGTTTATTTTATTTGCATAGAATCCCCTTGATTCGATTCAAATCTATCAAGAAACAGCTGAAGGAAAAGGGAGAATTAGAGGAATTTTGGAGGAATCACCACCCTGATGTTTTTGCCCGGAGGTATCTACATTGTTTCCCTGCAGATATTGCTTTATCAGTAGGAGCTGCTTCAGAAAGGCTGTATGATTACATGAATGTAAGTACAGTTTTGGTAATGCAATCATTAGGACTCACTAGTCATTAGGACTATTGAAGGCCAGTTTTTTTCCCAGCATATTTCAAATTGAGTCTGTCAATGAAATTATAGGGCTTATGGTGTCTTGTTGCTTTATGCTATAAATATTAGATCATAAAAAAACAGGTTGCAATCTGCAAAATAAAGCATGTCTAGATCTAGGATAATATGAGACCTGAGTAGAAAGCTGATGTAGAGTAGCAGTTTTACTTTTGTATAGATCTGTGTTGGACTCAGTTGGGTCCCCAAAGAAATATGGGAGGTTTGCCTGTATCAGTCTTGGCGAACTACAGGGTTTTTCACAGCAGAATCTGATTGCTTCATTTAGTCATATTCTATTTACCAGACACTTGGATGCTTCTGTGTTATAAAAAAATCCTCCAAATCTCATTTATTTAATCAGATGGAATCACAAATCAGTGATGATAAAGACTTAAGTAGAGTTTTTTTTATTTTTCTGCTTTTATCTCCGGAGTTTAATATGTATTAAATATTGGAGACTGACCTGGGAGGATTTACCATCTAAACTGAAAAAGGAAAAAATATTAATTTCTTTGGATCTCAGACAGGCAAGTCATCAAGTCTACCATTTTGTAATCTGTCTTTCCTGGTTTTAGAATTTTGTCCGGTTTTTTTGGTCTCTGTTTTCTGTTTTATTTGGTTTTTCTGCTATGCTTATCTCAAGGGAAACTAAGCTGCAGAAATGTTGTGAAGTCTTCACCTGAACAGGGAATGGAATCAAAGGAAAGGCCAAATTCATTCAGCAAGAACTTATTGACACTTGAGGGCCATAAATAAATAAGTATGTGAAGAAGAACAAAGGACACTAAAACACTTCAACCTGCTTTAAAGCTTATTTCAAAGAAGTATAAATGAAAATCTCAAAACAACAAAGCAAAACCCACTTCCCCAGCATATTCAGGTAGCATCAGGAACGGTTTTATTGCAGTGTGTATGTGGGTTCTCTGGTTGTATGTTTTTGTTTTTGTTTGATTTGTTTGTTTGTTTTTTAATGAAAATCCCTTAAGTTTGTTTAATGCAGGAAGAAATAGAATCCTACTGCATAGTTGGATATTCTCTTAAATGCATGCTTGCTTGCCTTTTCAAGATTATCTCATTCAGACTGTATATTCTGGGGTCAGAAACGTCAGTTTATTAATTAACAAGTATGCACTTGAATGTACATATTCAAATACTTGTATTGCTGAAAAAGGTTTGGCACTAGCTATTGCTTTTCTATCTGTGATTGAATTCCAGAAATGCCTCTCCTAAAAATAGGTCTCTTAATGCTGAAGTGCTCTTCCAGGGCCAGATAGGAGCACTTAGAGACTTGTATACGGGATGTGGATAAGCACTTCACTCCAGCATTCACGTGTTCACAGATTATCTCAGTCTCAATTGGTATCCAGGGATGGTCAGTGGTTTCTTCATCTGCTGGATGAACTTTGTCCAGTACATCAGAAACAGTTTGTGCAACACAATACTTTTTGACTTGCTATAGTAGCTGCTAATTACAAAGGAAAAAGGGTGGCCACATAAGACAGTGTTTGTGCCACTGGTCGGAGCCCTCTGAAGCTGGCAGAGGAAGGTCATCCTGACTTTCCTAATTGACATCAGTAAGGAACAAACAGCCTGAAAGTCTGTGTGGTCATGTGAGAGTTTCATCTTGAGGATGACCTTACCACCCCTGAAGCCAGTGCAAGAGGGTTTGTTGACTCCATAGGGAACCCAACTGAATGTTTGCTTAAAAGGCTTTAAAAATGCCACACCATTGTTCATTCATCTGGAGTAAAACCTACTGCTTGAAGCCACTTGTGGAACCAGACGCGTTTCATGTGGAGTGCTTTCACGTTTAAATGGAATTGCACAGAAGCCCCTGAGGGAGCGCTGTGGGATGCTCCCAATCAGGGCTCTTCCCCAGAGCAGCTGCCTGGAGGCTGCCCGGGGCTGAGCGGGTTGCTCTCCCGCAGGCGCAGTACTACGGGGTTGTGAGCGTGGGGACACCGCCCCAGAGGTTCACCGTCGTGTTTGACACCGGCTCCTCCAACTTCTGGGTCCCGTCCGCTTACTGCATCAGCGAGGCCTGCAGTAAGAAATGTTGTTCTCCTCGATGCTTCTCTTGTCTTGGGTCCAGAGACCTTGCCCAGTTCTCCTTTCCCGAGAAGCTTGCCTGCAGCAGGGATCTGCAGTGGGGGGGGGGGGGGGGGTTTGGAGCATCCCTTACTCTCCTCTCCCCAGTTTGCTCCTCTCTCCCTCATGTCACTCTGCAGCCAGGGCAGGCACCGGCTGCAGCTGTCCAGAGACCCTCTGCACCATGAGGTAAAGGCATGAAAATAGACCTGGAAGACCTACCAACAGAGGTGGAAATGCCCATTTCTGTTCTAATTTTTCCTCTAAAATGCAAAATTACCACTCTGTATCTCTGGTACAGAAAAACTGGGGTCTCCAGGGGAACTGAGGTGCCTGCAGTACTTCTTCGACACTTTTCTCCTGAGAAAAAATCTGGTTCTCCTACATCTCATCTCGTTCTGCATTGGGGAGTGGGTGGGTTGCCAGGACCTCCCCTCAGTGTAGAGATGTAATTTTTTTTGTGTAGGGGTGCACCAGAAATTTAAGTCCTTCAAGTCAGATTCATATGAGCACGGAGGGGAAGCCTTCTCCCTGCAGTACGGCTCAGGACAGCTTCTGGGCATTGCTGGCAAAGACACACTGCAGGTGAGTGTCCATCTCAAATGGCTGTCAGCCTCCACACCAACTGTTTGCAGGGCAGCTCAGATACTGGCCTTGCCCTGGAAAACTTTGTCTGGATTAGGCAAGGGCAGAGTGAGGTCCCACCAAGCTGAGTGCTGAGAGGTGTGGGTTCTGCCCCAGCTTTGTGCTACCAACACAAAAGCCTCACACTTTTTTTTTCATTTCTGCTTGTCTTCTTGGATCCTCTTATGGGCTTATGAAGAAGCAGCCATATAATTAAGGCATTCTAAGGAATCACTGCTGCCTACGTGCCAAATGGGCATGTGCTATATTGATACAAGTGACACAAAGATAGCCAGGCTTTATAAACTGAATGAATCTATTGATATGGATCAGAAATATGGCTAATTTCTTGTTAGTGGTGGTGTCATTACTTCCAGTTGTGGTTATTCTTTGCTTGGTTTTTTGTTGCCTTTTTTTTTTACCAAACAGATAAGTAACATCTCCATCAAGGGACAGGACTTCGGCGAGTCAGTGTTTGAGCCAGGAACAACTTTTGTTCTTGCCCACTTTGATGGTGTACTGGGCTTAGGCTACCCCTCCTTAGCAGTGGGCAATGCTCTGCCTGTGTTTGACAGCATCATGAACCAGCAGCTGGTAGAGGAGCCAATCTTCTCTTTCTATTTGAAAAGGTCTGTCTTTAAAATGACACTGCTAAAACAGAAGTAAATCTATTTTAACTGTTGATAGAAACAACTGTGCATCTGTATAAAGCCAACCCAAGAAAGACATTTCCCCAATTTTTTGAGTCTTTGTGGATGTTTTTTTGTGTTTTTTTTTTTTTTTTTTTTTTTTTTTTTCAACTTGACATTGAAGATTATGGCATGAAAAGAAAAAAATGTTATGGGGAGGACCATGGCGTTTTGAATAGAGATTTATTCTTGTTGGAGCTGGTCATAAATAAAAGAAAAGTTCCCAGCTCAGACTTACCATGTCAGTCGCCAGAGGTTTCCTGCTGGCCCATGCAGATGAACAGAAGTGCTGTGCTACACCCAAATAGCCACATTTCAGAAAAATACTGTTCCCTAATCTGGACCTAGCTGCAACTCCACCTATTTCTCTAGTGTTTCCTCTGAGCTGAGAGTAGCAACTGGCTCGGCCTGCTCCCCATGCCTACCTTGGTGGCAACAGTAAGTCTTCTCAGAGCTTGTTTGGAGGGTCTGAGTTGGAACACATACAGTGATAATTTAGTAATAATCCCTTTCAGCCATCCATATCTGAATTTAGAAAGGGCTGTGATTTGACTTTTGCTTTTTAAGTGTAATCTCATTGGTGCATCCTGGCACACTCCCATGTCTGTGTTAAACTGTTTTCTGTTTTCAGAGGAGATGACACCGAGAATGGCGGTGAGTTGATTCTGGGGGGAATAGACCATTCTCTCTACAAAGGTTCAATCCACTGGGTCCCAGTCACTGAGAAAAGCTACTGGCAAATACACATGAACAAGTATGTATGTATGTATGTATAAAAACCCTGGTGAAATTCACCTCCCTAGGTAAACCCCCAGTGACAGAAACACCTGGTGACATGGTGCAGGAGGGCTCAGCTGCAGTGTTTTAGCCCTGTGCCCCTCAAAGAGGGGCTCACCAGGATGAGATCAGCGTTTGTTAGTTCTCTAAATCTGGTGTGATGTAGGTAGCTGGTGTCTGGAAGAGCATGTTGTATGTTTTAATATGATACACCAGAGGTCAAGATGAGTCTTGGTGGACTGGTCAGTTAAGAGGTTAAGGCACCCAGGAATAGAATCCAGCTCTGGGTCCTGCTTTCATCTGACCTGCTAACTTTGGTCGAAATAGCCAGTGTTTCTTTGTCCCACCTCTAGCACACTGCCTAAATTGATGAGAGCAGATACCTGGGGGTGAGGATAAATTCATCAGCAGGAAGCACATGATTGGAGTTGTAGGAGTCTCAAGAGAGAAAAGTGGGTCCACAGACATTCTTGTCTTTAGCAAATCTTGGCAGCTAGTTTTAATCATAGAAACACAGAATCATTAGGGTTGGAAAAGATCTTTAAGATCATTGAGTACAACTGTCAATCCAGCACCACTACCAAGTACATCACTAAACCATGTCTTCAAGAGCCACATTCACACATCTTTTGAACACTTCCAAGGAAGATGACCGTACCACTTCCTGGACAGCCTGTTCCAATGCTTTACAATACTTTCTGTGAAGAAATTTTTCCCAATATCCAATCAAAATCTGCCCTGGTACAACTTGAGGCCGTTTCCTCTTGTCCTGTCACTTGTTGTCTGGAATTGACTTCAGTTAGTACTCTGGTACTTTAGCTAGCAATAATATAGTATATCAGTCACAGTGTATATGCCATTTGCTTAAAGCTGCATTTTTTTTTTTTTTTTTCATTTGCAGTATAAAGATCCAGGGCCGGGTGGCATTTTGCTCCCACGGCTGCGAAGCCATCGTTGACTCAGGCACTTCTCTTATCACTGGCCCCTCTTCACAAATCAGGCGATTGCAGGCATATATTGGGGCAAGTCCATCAAATACTGGAGAGGTAAAAACTGTACAGCCAGAAAACTGCTAGAGAGAAACTGGTATATGATGCAAAGAGTTGGAAAATAACAGAACTGATGGCTTAGACAGGTGCCAGTGATAAGCCTTGTCTCCAGGACAGCACTGAGCTCTGAACCAAACTGCTTTTGACCTATATGTCTTGTCTTAGTCTTTTTCCCAAATGTTCACTTCATCTTCTATACTGGTGTGTAAGGAAATAATGGGGACATCTGTTTGAGGAATTGATCTGTACTCTGCATGAGAGATAATTTTCTTTTGGAAGCTCAGAGGGTATTCAAGGTCCCCAGCTCTAGCTGTTGGCTCTCCCAAGCCAGGAGGGATTTGGTGCTGATGGCCAGCTATGTCAGCATCAGATGGAAAGGGAATGGTATTTTAATGGCAGCCCCACAGTGGTTTCACTGACAGAGCCTCTCACTGTCATCTTGCAGTGGAGCAGTTGGTATGTCATGCCAGAGCTCCTGGGAGGGATGCATATCAGTGTCACTCACAATGCTGGCTCTTCACAGGGCACAGGACAAGGCTTGCTGGCTCTTACGCTTCCTCCTGAACTTTACTCCACTGACCCTTTCCTGGTTTTCCTTTCTTCCCTGCTGCTGTCTCCTTCATCTCCCTTGCTGACACTCCTCACCACCCCTTTCTGTCCTGCCTCCAGGGAAAGAGCAGTTTATTTTACCATGCCTATTGCTGGCCCTTGGCTGACTCCCATAGGTCACCAGCACGTTGCCAAAGCACAGTGCTCAAGCAAAGCTGCAGTGTGTGAGGTCACCAGCACGTTGCCAAAGCACAGTGCTCAAGCAAAGCTGCAGTGTGTTGCTTTTTTTAACATTGAATTTCACAGAATATTCTGAATTGGAAGGGACCCACAAGGATCACCAAGTCCAAATCTCAGGCAAATGGCCTGTACAGGGATCAAACTCACAGCCTTGGTGTTACTAGCACCATGTTCTAACCAACTGAGCTAATCTCAATTTGTCTTGATCCTGACCCAAAGCTACTCTTGGAAGAAAATGAAGAGTATTGCAATTGTCCAGTGCACTGGACAAAGAGCAAAGACAAAAGTGGACTCTTCATTTACTGTCATTTGTAAGAGGAGGACTTGCAGTGACCTCTGTGTAACTCCTGAGGCTCCTGATTCTTTTTCAATCAAACCTTTAATCTTGATTTTGTTCAAATTTTTAGATACATGCCAAAGAGTGTGCTCTGATAACAAGTTGATTTTATAATGGATTATGCTAATGAACATAGATAAAATACCTATTTCCAATGTACTTATACTAGCCTAATGTAAACAAGGAATGGGTCATTGCTGTGTAGGTTCATATATACACCAGTATTGACTTAATAACATTCATCTGGCATCTCAGATTTCACAAAAAAGCATCCTGGAAATAAGAGTTTCTGTGACTCATTTTTAGCAATCATAGACAGACTGCACATATTGGCTCAAATTTATCCCAGTAAAAATGAATGTATCCATCCCAGATTTTACCAGAACTTTTATCTCTTTTCAGCAAGGATTGATTTGTTCTGGATGTACTATTCTGTAATAGCTATGTAAAAGAATTATGTCTTGCTTCTTGTATCCTACAAATCATTTTACTGGCTTTTTGTGTCCTTGTCCTCTCTGTCCCATGATTTGTTTTGTTCTAATGGTATGACAGTTGGTAAGTGTACACAAGATGTAGGGTTATGTTTTCATAAAATAGATTGAAAAACAGAAAAAAGCAGATTTTTCTTTCTAGGAAGCCTCTAAAAAATGACTTAAAACACCACCATTTACAGCAAAGATTCCTCTGGGACTTGGAGCATTCTGCAGTTCTGTTTCCCACACTAGCTGTTTCATGAAATAACTAGAAAGGCCAGGAAATTATCTTCTCTGTTACTGTAACTGAATATGTTATGTATGTACATTAATGATCATGCCAGAGTTTAGTCCTTCAACTCTTTAAATCCCATTCCAGGGCAAAGTTTAAGCATAAAGTGCTGTGTTCCTCACTAGCTTTTTTTTTTTCCCCTAAAGTGATGGTATTATGGGAGGACCTGGGGTGAACTGCAGCCATAGGGTGCTGCCTCTGTGGCTGGAGCAGCTCCCTCTGCCCTGTCAAGGCCAGAGCATTGGAGAACTTTTACTCAGCACACCTTGCTGATGTAGGCTGGCTGGGGCTGACATGCTTAGTTTTGCCTTTGAGTTGCACAGGGAGGATATCAGAGCCCCTTCACCTCCTTTCTTTTGGGACTTGGAAGGATTTTGATCAGCTCAGGGTCCCTAGGGTGCAGTGGTCTGGGCTGCTGGGCTGGTTTCATGAGTACAGGAAAGCTGGAGGGCAGTATTAGGCTGTAAGTCAGCCTGATGCTGTTTCTCTGTAGTAACTTCACTATTAGCTACTCCAAAAGCTTTGAATTCAAAGAGCAGTACTTGAAGAAAGACAAAGAGATCCCATCTCAGTCAGTGCATTGTGTCCAGTTTCTTGTAGACTGCAGAAGACTGTCGAGCTTGCCTCACGTAAGCTTCACGATCGGACACCATGAATACAAGCTGGCAGCAGAGCAGTACATCATAAAGGTGAGTATCAGCAGCTTCCCTGCTCCCTGCTCCTCACTCCCTGACCTGGGATGGAGCAGGCTGCTGCAAGGACACGTGCTTTCCCTTCCAGGAGTCTATTGATGACCAAACCTTCTGCATGAGTGGCTTTCAGTCTCTCGACATCCCCACTCGCACTGGCTCACTCTGGATTTTAGGAGATGTCTTCATGTCTGCATTTTACTGTATTTTTGATCGTGGGAATGACAGAGTGGGATTTGCAAAAGCTGTTCACAGAAAGGATTACTACTGAGTCATAATAGCATTTATTCTGTCTTAAGTTAATGTAATGATCTTCAACACATGTGTGAAGAAGAGCTTTTACGGAAACTCTGGACATAAATGCACATTGTGTTGTTCCTGTCCAAGTTTTAAGGACTTCGCAGTGATCCTTGTCCCAGATGATATAATTTGGTTAATTATCTATATGTTTACAATGAAGAAACAATTTTTCCTGAGTAACTCATGGACACTACAGCTCTCATGATAAAGCAGCAGAGCATCTCTGCATTGAGATTTGCAAAAGATCAGGAAGAATAAAAATGCTGAACTGTGCCAGGCTGAAAAGATAGCAGATGTGTATGGGGAAAACAAATCCTAATCCTGCCTGGTCTGGCTATCCTTTTTTTCTTCTTGTGTGTGTGTTCCCACCTAATTTCCTACAGCTTTCCTTTCCATCATTATTTTTCATGTTTTCAGTTTTGTTCAATTTTATTTCGTGAGTGCCATGGAAATTATCTTTAAATTAGCTTGCTCCAAACAGCTTATATAAAAGGGAATTTGACTAATGCCTGTGTAGCCACTAATTTCAACTCCTCGCACGATTTCCTGCTCCTTACGCTACCTATCAAACCTGCTTTTTCCTTGGGATTCATTATACCTTGCTAATTCTCCTTTTTTGGGTCTTGGCATTTGATGTCTGTGCCTTAGGTCAGATGCTGCTTTTCTGACTCCTCTCCCCCTCAGCAGTGTGAGCAGCTGGAGCAGCATCTATTCATGTTAGAAACCCAGACTGCAGCCCGTGTAAAGGGATACCAGTGTTCCTCCACCTCAGATGAGTTATGGGACCCATGCACCAGCACTACACATCTACTGTCCCTTGCTCAGCCCCTTCTTGTCAGCAGCGGCAGGAGTTCCAGATGAAACAGCCGCAGGCAGCTGTGCTGATTTGGCAAAAGATTCACCTAAATTCTACCCATTGGATTATTTGTTTGGATTGCTAAAGCTCATACTGCTCCCATACACATGAATAAAACTTAACCAAATAAAATCTGCTTTATCTCAGTGCTGTTTCAGTTATTTTATGTTTCTTTCCAGTGGTTCCAGTGCTGGGACGAAGGGGAGTTGAGGGTGGAACAACAATTAAAAATTCAGGTTGCTCTCTGTCCTGGAGGAAAAAAAATGTCATGTGTTGGCATGTTGGGGCTGCTTGTATACTTCCTAAAGCCTGCAAATGTCTGCATTCCCAGCCATGTGCACTGGGCACCTCCTCAGCAGGGCAGAGCCATGGGGAGATGGAGACTGACCCCATGGTGGCATTGCTGGAACAGAGGTTGGTGGCCCCCAGGCACTTGCTGCTGCTGTCTGTCTGGATGTGCCTGACACAGACCAAAGGCAATGTCCATTGCTGGCCTTGGTGGTATCACAATCACAGCCCCTTAGATTTTAAGTTTTTTGTTGTAAGACTCAATATGTATTACAAAAACAGAGTGGTTTTCCTGTAGGTATCTCTAAATACTGATCTTGCCTTCCAATATGAAATAATCTTTCTCCCTGGTGCCTGTTTTCATGAGTCTCTATTTGTAGCCACGTTGTGTTGCACGTTTGGCATCCAGGATATCAACCTCTAGCAAAAGAGACTCTGCTGCCAGCTGTCTCTTTCTGCAGATGAGACCGAGCTGTGTGAAGTTACCGTGTATTTCAGGCCAGTCTTGCCTTGATTCCTTTTTGTCCATGTCACTCTTAAAGAATGGATTGACCATGAGCTAACTTATTTGTCTAGAAAATGTCATATGTTTGGTCATGAGCCAAGACAAACAAACATCTATAAAGCTCCATCCCTCATCTAACAGCAGCAGGGTATTTTTGCTTTCTCTGCTATGCAGCATACTTAACACTCTGGTACATTTTCATTATATATACAATATGTGTATGTTCCTCAAATATGAGTTTGCAGTCAGAGATCTGTTATTTACAACAGTAGATTTTAAGGATGCTGGGACATGTCCCCACAGCACTGACATCTTGGCTCTATGAATTTCAGTGCAGAGTGTGAACACATCCTAGAAATAGGAGAAAAGTCAGGCAGCGTGCACACGGGCTAGCCCTCTCTTTTTTCTGATATATCTGATCTTGCTCAAGATTAACACCATCTGATGGGAGCAAACTGCTGCTCTGACCAACTTGTCTATCCTGGCCTTGTTCTATCCTTGTCCAACTTTGCTAACTTCTCTAAGTGCCTTGCTGTTCCTGGTGGACATCAAGTTGATTTGCATGATAGGTCAAACCCTTACCAGAAGTGCTTCTTGAGAGTTCAGTAAAACCAGGACGATGGTGTTTCTCAAAGTGCCTTTATTCATGCAATAATTCAACATTGCTTATACCTATGAACATGAATTGTAGACTGTTGGCTTTGCTAAAATACTCTATGGCAAATAGTTTACTGAGAGAAGTGCATCAGAGAGCACATAATCCCAAAAGATAATTTAATACAAATCAGAGTACACTGTTGTTTGCCAAAGTGAGATAACAGGCTAAATGATGAAAGGAAATTTTTCTGGTAACTCATCCCAGCACTAGCTTCTTCAGAAGCAATGAACAGACTACTGTTGCTAACCTGGAGCTGACCCACTGTGTGAAATGCTGGTTGTGTATTACAGATTGCACTGTATGACTTCAGAGCTGTAATTCCTAATTTAGCATGCATCTACATGTGTAATAGACACCTCTGTGGGGCTTAACTGAAGCTCTTACCTGCCTAATGGCTGCTCTGTGGCCACCCTTAGCCTCCATCAAATAAGGAACGCTGTTGCAGGGCCAGGGAGTGCTGGCCGAGTGAGCGGGAGAGGTAGCGATTAGATGTATAATGTCCTGGTGGAAAGCAGCAGTGTGCATCCTAGGCAGCAGCCAGGCTGAGAAGAAGATGAGCAGAGCTCAATGATGAGAAGCTGGGAAGGCTTTTTACACTTAGCAGTGCTGGGATGAAACAAGCTGATGTCTGGGTTGTGGACAAAGAGCATTTTGGTCCAATACCTTAAGCCCTGGTGGAAGCTGTGTGAAGGATTAGAGGGAGCAGGTATGGTGGGACAGGTCTCTCAGTGCAGATTTGTGGTGGACACTTGAGAGTCATCTCTAATTTCTGGTTTAAGTTCCCTTACAGCGTGAAGCACAGCTCCTCAAGCTGTGCTTATGTACTGTGAGGAGAGAGCTAGATTGTGGGCCAGGCTTCCTTCACAGCTGCTGGAAACCCTTCCTATCACATGCCTACCTGGGAGGAGTATGGCCAAACTCCCCAGAAACTTGTACTGCTCTCCTGACAAAAGTGTTATAGAGGAGAGCAAAAATTACTTTTACTTTGTTTCTAGCTGTGTGACTGGAGCTGTCCTTAAAATGTATTGCTTGTACTTAAAATTAGCCATTTATTTAAGTTAAGCTCATTGATAAATTAAGTTCCTTGACAGTTGCAGATACAATTAGATTGAGAAACACTGAATTGAAGAGTGTGACTTCAGCTACAAGAAAGAGGGAATCAGGAGGAAAAAGGGAATGCTTCCAGAAGTTGCACAAGGACCATTCAGAAAACTGGACTGCTAGGCTAAGGCGCTGTTTATTTCTGTATAATTTCACTCCACAGAGTTTCTCATTTTGTTGGTCAAACCTAAACAGAGCAACCTGAATTGCCTGAAGATTTGCTGTGGAATGGCAAGTGTGAGGTTGCACCAGAATGCCTGACTCCAAACTGTGATCAGATTTCAATAAGCTGCTGTCAGACACCAGTGTCACCTCATCTCATGATGTGAAGAAGTCCTTCCATAGGTGCCTGGCAAATTCATGCTTGGCTTTCCTGCATAATTGGAATTCACATAATATGAGTTTAAACAGTGCTTCCTTGGGCCAAGTGTCCTCTGCTTCCTAAACTGACAGGATACGTGTTGTTGTCTAGTGTCTTTGGAGGATTTGAGAGCGTGGCTCTGCTCAGACCATGCCTAATATACAGCAGCAGGAGCCAGTTTCCAGGCTGAAATGAAGCTGGAAGAAGTACAAGTGGGGAGGGCAGTTGATTTTTGTACAAAGCCTACCCAGATGAGATAGGGTCTTGCTGTATGTGACACCAACCAGAAGGGCTCCTCACCTAAGTTGTTGGCTGTAGGACCAGGAGCAGGCAGGTCTGTTCATTCCCTTCCCAGGTTCAGGGAGTCCTAAATTCTCTCAGGAGCCACTGGTGTTACCAGTTACTATGGCAGAGAGGCTGGTTTGTTTTTTGAAGTGCAACCTTCTGAGCAAGAGATCTGGGTGGACTTGCTGTCCATGCAGTCCATACAGCTTTTACTGGCTGTTGCAAACTCCTAACTTTCGGTCCCACCCCTCCCTCTGTTCTTTCAGTCCCTGAGCTACCTTGTCTCTCCCTTGTCTGTCCTCTACTTGGATACTCACAGATGGGAGAATGCTGGCAACATGCTCCAGACTGCACTTTTGTAAATGTGGGTGAGAGCTAAACCCCAGGAACTGTGGCTGCTTTCCTGGCCTACTTTGAGATTTCTTTTGCAGGAGTGATAGCTGAAAGGCCAGGCCACTATAAGCAGGTTTAGGGAGGTGGCTTGGTCATCCCTGGAGCAGCAGAAGCCACCTAATGCTGACTCAGGTTTGGGTTAATTAAGAATGTGTGTGGTATATCTGGGAAGCATGGGAATGGGGGAGAAGTTTAGGAAGTGGAGAACAGTTTTGGTAGGAGTCATGGGCCACTTCGTTGTCTGCCTGGGATGACTACAGCCTGTGCTCTTCCAGCAGAAGGTCTCACAAGAGCGGAACCCTAGGCTTAGTTGCACCTGCAGTTCCATCACCTCTTGAGAGAGTGCTGCAGTCCTGTCATCCCTAGGGAGGCCACCTGGGAGCCTCATTTTACAATAAACTGTCACTGGGTATGCCACATATGTGCTCCAAGGCTCAGACATACCATGCCCAGCTCATCAGCTGTTTTGCACCTTCCATTATTTAAAACAGAATTAAACATTTAATCCTTTTATTTTTTTCTATTCTTTAGTGGCATAGCCTCATCAGGAGTGGGGCAGAATACTGTCCTACACAAATGACAGGCCTGATTTTTCAAGTGTTCCTCCAGGCAGTGAGAGATGGTGGGCTGAATCTCTCCAGACTGAGAAAGGAATTGAGCCCACATCTTGCCTTTGAGCCACCTGAGTAGAAACCACAACTGTTGGTAGGTCTTACAGGAATGTCATGGACCTTAAGCTGATGGAGCAGACAAAGGCAGCAGAGTTCAGTGTATATCCAAAGTAGAGAGAATCATACCCACTCTTCTGATAACCTTAGTGTTTCCTCTAGTTATGTCTACGCAGCTCACTGTCATACACATCCTGAGGCTCCTAGTACCCCCTGTAAATGTATTTCCCACAGGGTCACACATTTCAAGCCAGTGACCAAGTGGCTTAAAATATGTCACCACAGTGCCTCCTATTTAGGTGCCCAAATCCTCTGTTGGATATTGTTCATGACTTGTCTGAGTACTGAGTCTGCCCTTCTGCACTTTCAGCAAATTTGTGTTAGACCACGTTCAAGAGAAGACAAGAAGTTCAGTCAAACCCAGAGGAAGAATGTTCAAAGTTTTCTTTCACTCTCCTCATTAGAAAATTCTACTATGGCTGTTTCTTGACTGTCCAGGTTTTCCCATAAGTCCTGCATCTCAAATGTTTGTGGAGCACAAGCAGAAGTACCATTTTTTCCATCACTTAATGTCCTTTGCTCTGAAGTAGTCCCAGAACCTGTTGAAGGTGGTGCAGCATCAGCATTTGATGCTGTGCTAGGACTATGGAAGCTCGGTAAACTCCATCGCTGAAGGTTTCTCTCATGATCTGTTATGAGACCAGCTATGTTACTAACCTGGGGCTCATGTTTGGGCTCTCCTATGACACTAGGAAGTGACTGATGCACCTCTGAACTTGAGAGGTATGGAGTAATTTCTGGGGGGAAAAAGTGTTGGTTCAGAAGAGCCACATTTGCCTCAGCTAGGATCCTTTGGAGCTTCTCTTCTGGCACGCTTGTGGAGCGCTCTGTTGGCAGGTCTGGTTTGTCCAGCACATCAGGTTCAATCTCCTGGGCTTCAGAAACGATGACCTCAGGAACTGGCCTAGTTGTCTCAGATGAGGTGTCACTGTCACCAAACTGTGCCTCGTTCCTTGAGGTTTCTGTTATGGGTCCTAGCTCTCGGCTACCATGAAGTCTGTTACTTCTGGTAACTCCTTCATGTTTCTTCTTGAAGCTTAAGGTAGAGTGCCTCCCTCTTGTGTGCATTTCCTGCAGCCGTCTGATGTGCCCCTTTTCATCTGCTGGGAAAAAGACTGAATTCTCACTTGTCTGCCGACTGTAGCGCTGGTGAGTTGGGTATGAAGGACCCTCATGGACACTGAGAAACCTCTTGACTCTTCTCAACACTGAATACTGTCTCTGGTGTTTCTCCTCTTCCCAAGGCCACTCTTCCCCATAGAGAAATTCAGTATCAGCCAGCCTGCCAAGTAAAGCCAGGTAGCAGATGTCACTTAAATATAGGAAACATCTATGCACATTTATCCCTCTGTCTCAGACATAGGACCCAAGACATAGGAACCAAAGCCCTAGTGTGTCCCTAAAGAGAAGGAAGCAAAGGATGAGGGTGCCAGGAAAGAGTGTCTGTGCCTTTGAATCAGCCAGATCACACAAACTCTCCACATCCAGAAGTCTCTTTTCCTATGGACCAGGCTGGGAGGGCATCCAGTCAGGCATCTCCACCTTTTCATATTTGAGCTGCAGCCTTCTGAGGCAACTCCACATGGTCAGGCTTGTGCTCAGGGTGAGGGAAAGGGGAGAAAGGAACCCTACCTAGTCAGTGCTGTAGTTACTTTTTCAGGAGAATCCTTCAGGCAAAAATAGCAACAGTGAAAAAGCTACTGCGGGAAATAGAAGACAACAGTTTCAAAAAATGTTGAAATTTCTCATATGGCCAAATCTCACTTACTTCTGGGGCATGACAGTGTGTCTGAAGGTCTCACCTGAACCTAGTACTCTTCTCCTGCAGCACAGCCTTGTTGCTTCATGAGAACAACTATTGCGGCACATGCCAGTGAATTCAGTACACATCACTGACTCAGTGCAGTCTGGACAAGCCAAACTGGCCCAGTTACCTGTCCTAAGGATAAGAATGGCAAAAGGGGCTTGGGCCAAATCTGAGGCAAGGAGCACAGGTAGGCAAGACTAACATGGAGGGACAGAGGAACTTCATCCAACATTTATGAAGATCATAGAATAGTTTATGTTGGAAGGAACCTTTAAAGGCATCTAATCAAACCTCCCTGTGATGAGCAGGGACACCTTCAACTAGATCAGGTTGCTCACTGCCCCATCCAATCTGGCCTTGAATATTTACAGGGATGGGACACCTACCACCTCTTTAGGCAACTTGTTCCAGATATTAGCTTGAGGAGACTGGAGAAGACTTTGGGTTTGGGCTCAAGTTTTATATATTTGCTCCGGACTTGGGAGAATTTTAGAACTTGTTTTTGAAGTTTGCGTAAGAGCTATCCATAATTTTTAGAGATATGAACAGAGAAACATTTCACATGAGAAGATAATTAATAAAAAGTCAACACATAAGAGCTGTTTGCATTCCACAGGAGCTATCAGGGAGCTACTTCTCAATCTCCCCTTCCTTAATTTTTTGTGTGAAGTACTTTTTATTAAAAAATTGTTTGCAGACTTAATGATGTTTCTTCTTTGCCACCTTTCCCCCCTAGAAATTACCTTAAAATAAATTATGTTCTATAAATTTTTCTTCTTTACTTTTTTGACTTCCTTCTTTACTTTTCTTTTTGCCATTTTATAGTTTTTTCCAGAAGGAAAAAAAAAACCTTCTGAAAAGGCTGTGTGTGATAAACCATTGTCCTTTGTAGTAGAATGAAAAATGAAAATGAAAAAATAAGAGGAACAAAAAGGAGAAAGCCACAATTTTGAGGCCAAATGAAACAAAAAATTAAAGACACTTTATTTTGATAAAGGTGGGAAATGATGGGAAAATTGTAAATATCTTGAGATAATTTTTAAAGTTAAAAAAATATCTTCTGTAAAGTTTTTGAAGAGGTTTTCAGATGAGAACATCTACTTGCCTGGTATTTTCTCAGACATGATGGTATTTACACTTATTGATCTGTCTGTATTACAGCATGTCACAAGTATGTAAACTAGCATCTTCTAAGCTAGCTGGCCTGTCACTGATTCCTCATATAGATCCTGACAACAGGGGGCAATCCCATACCCTCTATTCTTTGTAACCATTGTTCTTTGCTCATCTCTGCAAATAAGTCCTCTTCATACCTTCACAAAATCTAGCCATTTCAACTTCCATGCCAGGATTATTAGTCAATGAAAAGTCATAAAACATTTAAGATGATTCCTTGTTGAGCTTCACAAAAATCTGGACTGATTTCAACTGTCATCTGCTAACTAAATGAACAAAGGAATAGCTGTTTTGCTAATTGGGGATGCATGAAGAAGCTGTAGCAAAGTATCATTAAGATAAGTCAGTCACTGTCTTCAGGTATCATCCCGTGCTCAGAGACTATCAACAAATGTGTTCAGAGACTATCAACAAACCCTCCCTGCAAACATGCTCTATTTATTCATTATACAATTTAAGATCTGCATGCACAACTTGGATGAACACATGGACCACTGGAGACATCCTCCCACCAACATCAGCCTGTCCATTCCCTCCTAATTTCTTTTCCCATTTCCATCTTCTCCACTTGAAGTATTGTCAGAGACTGCATCCCTGTGCTGTCTGCCAAACAGTGCAGACTGTCGGGGTGGTGACCTTTCTGATAGCATTGAGGACCCTTAGTGTCACTCACCCCATTTCAATAGTCGATCCAAGAAAGGAAGGAATACAGTAATCAGCAGCTGCTTTTGTGTAGGGTGGGCGGGCAGAGGTATCATTCCAGTAAATATCTTTCTCCATCCTTGGCAAGTTCATGTGCATCTCATCCACAGCCAGAAGTGAAACCTTAATTTTTTTTTTGCATAAATCATGTCACTTTCAACATAGTGGAGTATATGAAATAGTCTACGTTATACTCCCTGGGTCAACATTTCTTTCACAAACCCTTTAACATAAGCTGTGTATGATGGCCTGGGCATTAGGAAGAGACTCAGTATTACAAAATAAACCTCCTATATCTGCCTGTACTCATGAAAGCATACATTTGATCATAACTTGAATCTTCTGTACTGCAAAGGTATTTGTGCCAGATTGAAGTCCTTCCCACACATAAACAAATTAAATGTGATCCTTCATGTGCTATGGAAAATCTGTATAAAGTATTACACATGTGCTCCTTAAAATGTGCAGAGGTCAAGAATCTTTCTGATAGGCTTCATTGCCATTTTGACATTCTGAATCAAGTATGTAAACATCCTTCTAATAAATTTTATGCAAGGAGCTCTAAGGCACAGTAGCATAAGTATCCTGACATGGTGCTAAGCCAGAGAGCATCTTTGTCCATGTGAAGTCCTTTCCCATTCTTGCATATGCCTGCCAGGCTTACTCTGGTTACTTTGCTTAATTTGGTGGTTTATTTGCTTCCCCTAACTCCTGAGCTCTGCTTTCCTGCAGTGGAGTCCGACAACAGCTCAGCCAGCCCTGTGCTTGGCTCTATGCAAGGAGAGCAGCAGGTGTCTCTGAGCTCCTTGACAGCACAACAGTCAGGGCTCTTTGGGAATCAGGGGTAACTGGAATAAAACTGTACCCTTGCCATCTCACAGCCCATGCGACTGGGGACATTGGCTCCTGGGCTGGCCACAGATACTGCCATGGGTGACAGCATCCCGACATGAGTCAGGGTGCTGGCCCTGCTTATTAGTTCAGGGCCCCGCGTAGTGTTTTTACTGGTTTTGCCGTCTTTCTTTTTAAAGGAATGTTCATATGCAATATTTTAATCTCGAGACATTCAAATTAGCAAAATGTGTTCTTATTTATGTGGGAATGATTTTTGGATTTTGCAGGATTGACCTACATTACATGTTTTTCCAGGCATAGAGTGGTTTTATAATTTAAGGTCAGCTGTTTGCACATTTAGTCAGGCATTGTAAATGCCAAATACCAAAATCAAGATGAATTAGCTTGTAAAAACAAACTCTGTGGATCACAGCCACAGGTTTTCCTTCAGGGAAAGAATATGTTTTGCTAGCACTTGTTGCCCTGATTTATTCTTCAATTTAAGACATAGTATTAGATGTAATGATAATCTATGGTAGAGTAAAGCTGGAAGTAGAAATAACAACAGCAACCTGTAAATTTCTATCGATGCACCAGTTAGTTTCAAAATCATCATCATCTTCTCCAAACGGATTAATGAGTTGTTCAGCGACCTGGAAAGAAAATGAGACAGTGAAGAGATGTTGGCATGCCATGTCAGGACTAGTGCTGCAGAGAAAGTAGGATTGGATTTTTCTCTCTCTCCCTGCCTGTCACTTACAATCATAACTTGAGCTCCTGTGTGATTGTTCTGCCAGCCTAGCGAAGGAACAGCTTGCTTTCACTATAGATTCATATCTCTGTGCCTCACTGGTGCTGTCAATCATAATTGTCAGTGCTGGCCTACTGGGAACTGTGACATGTCTGGGCCAAGGTAATTGTCACATCCAATAGTCATTACCTTTCCTTACTGTTGTCTTTGGCTCATTTCAATCAATGGTTTAGCAGCTAGAGGCTCTGTTATTGCACTGTCTGCAATAGTCCATCAGCCCATGGGGTCAGTATTCTCAAGCCTTGCAGCTGGAGTCTGCTGGAGGGAGTAGAGCTCATCTCTCCACTTCAGCCCTCAGCCCCTACTTCTTCATCAGCATTAACCCCAATGGCAACCTTGCAAGGTTTCTGAGGAAAAGCAGCATACAAAAAAAAACTTGACTTGAGTCAACTCTGCATCATGCTAGCCAAATCCCAGAGATAGAACCGGAGTCTGGTTCTTTAATTCGGCCTGCTGGCTTGGGTTTCTGTACTTAAACTGGCTGAAACTGTAAGGCAGAAGCTCATCCTGTGGAGGACACAATCAAACAGTGAGCTCAGACACATTTGTGGTGAGGTACCTTAGTCTGGGAACTAGTCTGGAAAGGTACCCTCTCTGGCTCCCCATATCCAGTGAAAAAACCCACAGAGACTGCCCCCCACCCCGGGGATCACTAAAGTACATTGTGTGGAGAGTAAACACATAGCTGCTGATGGAGTAAAAAAAAAAAAAAGATTAAAAGATTAAATAGAAAAAAAAAATTAGGAAATTTCAGACTGCTTTTCTATTTCCTAGTTTCTTGGTATGCTGACATTAAATATCCTCTCCCCTACATTCTTTTCTCCTTCTGTTTATCTTTTTAAGCCCTGTTTTTGAAGGTGATCATATTCTTGATAACCCTTCCAAACCTTCCTTGTGATTACCAGGGCCATACACAGGAGCAGCAGTCAGGTCCTTCATTTATTGTGGATATGGGTAAAGCAACTGTATGATTAAACAATCCTGTTTATTAACATCACTATGACAGCTATGATCTAAATAACTTATAGCTGCAAGGCGGTTGCTCCCTGGACATTTTTCCTATGTGTCTCTAGGTTGTACCTGTGGATAACTTGCTGACTCTCTGAGGCCATCACCTCCCAGGTCAGCATTGGCACAGAGCAAAAGAAGTGCTGAGTAGATTAACACTACAGAAACACCTGTAAGGTGGGAGCAATGAAAGGAGACAGGGTCACCTCTGCTCACAGTCATTCACATGGTATTAAATTCTGAGTACAGCTACGAAAGTGCTGCAAAAGGGAGGAACCAGAACACAGTCTGTGTTGTGGCTCTCCAGGGAAGACATGGATCAGCTTCATGTAAGCCAGCAGACCACCACCCAAAAGTCCACCATAAAACCTATCACATATGCTTAAAAAAGTCAGGACTGGGACAGAGCAAACAGTGGTGATGGCTTTTTTTTGGCTGACCTGGTCCTTGCATGTGAGACATGACTTTATTCTCCAGAAAGGAATGTAGTGCTGGACAACTAAACTCTCTATTTGGACAGTTCATCTGTCCCTGTAAGGAAAATGGGGATTTAGAAGTGTCTCATGTAATGGGAAATTTTGGCCCTGTATTATAGGTATAACAGACCAGGCTTGAGGCCAAGGAATGAGCTCAGTTTATCCATTATTTCTGAGGAATTGCCAAGTTACTGGAAGTCAATACCTAGGGCCCTTTTTGCTGCCTGGCAGCCAAAGTCCAACACACTCAGCAGGAAACTGGCTGTAAACTTCAAGACAAAAATATCCCGACTCGGGGCACTGAAGGTTCGGATGAACCCCCAGTCTGAGGAAACTCTGCTGATATAAAATTAACTTTTAAAAACTTCTTCTCTTTTTCATTTCCTTATGCAGAAGATTTTTCAGTTACAATGGCATCTCATACCTGCCACAGCCAGTAGTTGGCTGGAAGCTCTGAGCTTAACTATAGGAGGAGATGCTATAAACATCCTTGGGTGCTGAAGAAGGAAAACCCATTTCCCCTCAGGGGCACCAGCAGGGTGGTCAAGAGGAACAGCTTACAATTTTTTAACCCTCTAGTATAATGGGAAGACACTGCCTACAGATAAAGCCTCACTTTTCTCCAGAATTTGCTACCTTCACTGTACTCCCATCTCCCTACCTTCTCCCACTCCCATCCAGGTCCCTATGCAGCAAAATCCTTTCCCCCCTCATTTCTTAGGACACAACACTAGAGGAGCTTGTCCTGCACACATTTTACTTTTCTTCACAATCTGCCAGCTTGGTGTGCTGCCTTCTTTACTCTGCCCTTCAGAGTTGGCTGTGGAAAGGCATGTCTACAGCCAACTATATTCAATTTATATTCTAACAGAAAAGTTATATTCTAACAGAAAAGTTAGCTCTATATTTCCATCCATGATTAATAAACACAAAAGGAAATCTAATGTACATGGACCCCTATGAAACTTTTTTCCAGCAAGTCTGTTGCAGAGGAGAGAACCACCTTGAGGTATGTGGCATAATTACTCAACTATCAGATTGATTGTGATACGTTAGCCAGCAGTCATCAACAGGCGGATGGGCAGCATCCAATTCCTCTACAACTCTTCTTTTTAATGAACACTTTTATGCAATGGAGTTCTAGCCAATATTGTCTGTCACTCTTTCATAGCCCTCTAGAACTGGGGACCTTTAATTGCCTGCATCTGATGCGGTTAACAGCAGATACCTCCAGCTTTGATCATAAGAAGAAAGTATAATTTGGTCCCTTTCAGCTGATGCCAGGTCTGCAGCCATAGCTCCCTGTTGTAGAATGGAGTGGGAGAACGGTTTTTTTAATCCCTTTTCTGTCACTCTATAGTTCAAGTCCTGAGAACTTGTGGGAGTAATACTCCCTTGGGGAGTTGTCCTGCATTGGTGCTACTAAAATGGGTTCTTTCAGATTCACGACCATTTCTTACCATACGGTCTGTCATGTGGAAGTAAAAATGTATTGCCTGATATTTCTATATGAGCACAGAACACTTCAGTCTGAATTCACCTCTGGTGTAACTTCAGTATTCATTGGAGATTTTACATGTGTGTCACAGATCTGACACCTTGACCAGCCCCCCAGGGAGGGTTCCCCCATCACCTGTCCAGAAAGCCAGTTTACCTTGAGCCATCCTGCATAGAAGAAGAACTGCAGCAGTGTGAAGATTGGAATGTAAATATCTAAGTCATGTCCCTGATACCCTTGGTCAGTATCCAAAAATTGACGCCCTATCAGGCAGGCAAAGAAAAAGGTATAGACTGCAAGAGTAACAACCTGCAAAGAACAGAACTTCATTGAAATAATGAACCAAGATAATGTTATGTATAAGGCAACCCATACCCAAAGGCCTTTGTCTGCCTTTTGCCATACAATTCATAAATCTGCAGGAGTTATTGCAAATACAGAGGCCACAGGAATAATTACGGCCAGGAAGAACACTCAGGAAACAGAAAAACATTTCAGTGCTTCCCTCCCCTCTTCCAAATTAGGCAAGATATTAAAAATATCTCTGCATTAAATACGCCTTAAGTAGTTAGCCAGGCCTCCATGATCCGGTGCAAGTGAACCAGTGTTCAGTATCTCAGAGACTCAGATTAGGACTATGAATGTTTTATACCATGAATGTTGGGTACCAACCCCCCTTTTATGGAAATTGTGTTTTGAACTTTCTACAGGATAATAGCTCAGTACCTGGGTATAGACCAGTGGAATTCCAACCCAGTCATAACCAAACAAAAGGCTACACCAAGACCGGTACTTATTCATCTCCTAAAAGGGGAATAAAAACACCAGCCAGCAAGAAACCACAACAAAATAAACTTATATGGGATACAATTCTGAATCATAAATATTTTGTTGCAGTTCATTTTTGCACATATAAAAGGACAGGGAGAAAAGAAAGCATAGTATATATAAATTGATACTATAGCTGTACCCAGCACCCCATTTGAATATTGACTTGGTTTATGGAGTTGGAGTACTTAGCAAACTTTGTATTTCTTCACAATTCATCTTCTGTTTCTGTCTTATTCACAGTCTAGTGATACACGAAAGAGAATATATTACATTGTAAAAAGGATGTTATACCACTTGATGAAATATTCACGGAGATTATCTTCTCTGAAGCTGATAATAAAATCTTCAAAATGCCAAATTATTCTCATTTCTCATATTTTTAGCAATGGAACAAGTATGAATTTAGAGTGATGTTACAATAATTTTTTACTCATCATTTTTTTGTTTCTTTCAGTACCTTCTTAGTCATATTAAAAAGAATCCCAGAGAATGCTGCTGTGTGTTTAAGTGTGCATTGGTACACAAAGAAAAGTAGGATAAATCCTGAGTAAGGTCATTTAGATGACATAGGAGATCTGTGTATACTAAATAAAGACAATTATGTAAGTGAAAAGCAACATAGCAATTTCAGATTAGTTTTTTGTAGATTTCCTTTTTCTACTTACATTCATCAGTGTCTGCAGATCCACACTGTCTCGAATTCTTCCCTCTTTTCGTGCCTTTGATGCCAAATTTCCGAACCAGACAAATGGGACCCAATATTTCAGGTGGGGAGACTTGAGGTCATCAAAAAGTTTTCTTTCATATTTTGTCATAAAACCTGTTTACAAAAAAATCAAGACAACCTTCATTTATTCTGTGCTTTCAGTACTACTGATACTATATGTTTGGAATATGTTTCTGTTTATGTAAGATTTGCATAGAACTCTGCTAAACACAATTTATAATTCCAACTAGTAACCTCCTCTTAAAAAAAAGAACTTCTTTTTGCATTAATTACCTATGCTAAATTCCTCTTTACCAATATAGGCAATAATTTGCTATTACTGTGTTGTTATATCTAACAGCTGACATATGGTAGATACATAGAATACTAAGAATGGTACAAATTACTCTCTAGTTTCATATTCTACTTTCAGAAAAATAAGGAACTGGATATATCAGTCAAGAAACATTTTTCACCAATGATGGCTTTCAGAAGCATTTTGACATATTGTAAGGGCAGTTATATGACCTTCTGATTCTGATAATTTTCTGTTATATCTGCAAAGCAGTGAGCGAGCAACAGAGGATACAAGTGCATGCATGAAACAAAGCCTGCGTGCCTTCTGCCAGTAAAACACTTCCCTGACAGATTGTTTGATATTTTCTTTGGTGTTATGAAGGCATGCAAAGAGATGAAGAGGGAATCATGCACAGACATCCTGCTGCTATGTGGACACTGGGCCAGATGACATGCTGTGGGGCTACAGGCTGAAGATGCTCTCTGCCTGGCAATTTGCCTTGCTGGGATGCTGGGAAGGTATTAGGTTTCCTGAAGAGTTCCCCTGCCTCGTGAAGCCCTGCTTCCCCCTGCTGCAAGGTCACATAACTGGGGAGCCAGGGCTGTGTGTGACAAATCCTGCACCAGAGCCAATCTCTGCCTGGGATTGGCAAGGGAGCAGCTGGCTTTTGAAGCAACACCTCTACCCCTCTGGGGAAGAAAGCTCTGCTCTGCTGTCCTCCTTCCACCCAGGCTTTGACAAAAACAACCTCAGAAAATTCACATTTTCCCTTGTTCAAATCCTGGATTTTCTGGTATTGGAGCAATTGTCATATTTGGAGGATCTTAGTTTTTGCTCAGGTATGTGACATCTATCAGGGTAGGTATAAAGCTCCTTTTGTTGTATTGACATTAGCTCTGAAATAAGACAAAGTTAGTAACACGACAGCCCCAAAATAGAGGGCTCAGCCAACTAATTACAAGTTAGAACGCTGAAAATTCAGTAAGGGAATTGACAGTAGACTCCAACAAGTAACTAAGAATTTGTCCATTATGGCTAACATTGCTAAAGACATATGACACAGCAAACAAATAAATATATAGAAACTTAGTTGTGTTGCACAAAAATGTGAATTAAATTAAAGGAGATTTGCTAAATACAGTGATCTTAAATATTCTGTTGTTGAGGAAAATGTCACTATTGTACAGTTGGAGCAAGCCTACACAGGAGGTATGAAATACTGCAACTACTGAGAAGGAAGGCAAAGACAGCACAGAAAACACTGTGGAAGAGGAAATATTCAGCAGCAAGAGACAGTACTCGTGCAGTATCACAGAATTTCAGAACTGAATAAGATAAAGCTTTTGAAAGTTCCCTGGGCATTTTGCAGCCACTTCTCATAATCAACTTCACAGAAATAATCAGGCAACCAGACAAATTAACCTGCTAGTTATGGCTCCCGACTCCTAAAAGTCAGTCTTTCAGGCTGCCTTTAGTTTTTGTCCAGCCAGCCTGCTTATTACAGGACAGGAAAAGATGCTTCTGTCAGGCTGAAAAAGACAATCAGAAAACCAAAAAATTGAGTCTGGGGTAAACACTGGATGCAAGTCACTTGGAGGCTCTGGAAAGACACAGCCTGAAAGGGTCACAAAGAATAGCAAGGATCAGTTCAGCTTTCCACTGAAATGGGGCACTTTCTGTTCAGAAAGCTCAACAAAGTCTGATTTTTTTAATGATAAATTTCAAATTGGCATTGAAGTGTTTGTGTTAATATTGATTAAATAGTCTCTTTGATTAATATTAATAATGCCTAGTATTCTTATTGCAGAAAATACTAATTCTGGACTGCTCTTACTGCTGGCAATACAGACAACATACAGTTCAGAATAGCGCACTGTTATTGCAGTGGTACAGAAACACTTTATATTCCATCAGATATAGGGGAGGATATAAAATTTCAGTTATTAAAATTACATGGTTTCTAAATATGGTCATGCTATTTTTATTTAAGAGTATTCAAAGAATTAACCAAGAAACTCTATAAACAAGAGTACTGGTTTTGACAAGCACTGGGAGACTGGAGCAGCTCCAGAAGATGGGAAATATTTGTCAAATATTGTGCCAAGATCAGGAAAAAGGATGATCTAAGGAATTTCACGACACTGAATCCTTGTGAAAGCATCAGAATAGTGACATGGAGTGCAATAAATAATCAAAGAACACCAATGTGGACGGTGTCAGCCAAAGAGATCTTACAGGAAAATTATTGATGAGAACACAAGCCTGGCTGGGACAAAATCACTCATGCTCTCCCATGAGTGATTCAAAGAGTATTCAGTTCTCCTGTCAAAACTCAATGGCTTGAGACAAGACTGGTTCAGGTTACTCACATGAAATATTTTTAATACTAGTGGTTAGAGAAGAAGGAACATGATCAAGTAGATAAAAGTTTCATTTTCTGCTTCTGTGTTATGTGGGAAAGGGTTAATTTAGGTGCTTCCTTCCAGTAGAGGATTTGGGACTGCAGTCTTCAGCCATCCATAGATATTCATGTTGCTGAGCTCACAGCTCATATTTCTCTTCAGTGTTTCCCATCAGCTCTTTTGGGGTGCTCTCTGCTCAGCTGCTCATTCATTACTCTGTTTTTTAACAGTTGTGCCCTTGAGCATCCTTCCCTCTTGCACCTTGCAGCCAACAGGATTGCTGTGCTCAGGACAGCTATTAGGCATTTGACACTTACTGCAGTCAGCATCATAAAGGAGTGAATCCACATGGATCTACTGTCTACAGTTCCATAGAGTGTTAAAACATGAAAAAGAGTCAGAAGGAAGGTCCAGCACTCAAAACTGTATCCTATAGGAAGAGTCTACTGTTGGTGAAACTCCTGAGTTTCATTCAAGCCTTTATGCAGTGTGCTAACATGTAACTCTTGAGGGAAAATGTATGTTTTCTTCTAATTAAAAAAAGAAGAACCCAAACCTATTACAAAATCCAGTGAATAGAAGATAACACTGTGCAAGTTCAGACTGAGAATAAGATGTTACTCTTCAACAGCAAGTTTACTGTTGTGAATGTCTGTTCACCTAGGACATGGTATAGTCTCCAGTATGTCCATCTGAATTTTAAATCTGGGCTGATTATATTCCTAGAAGATATTACAGCTCAGTCAGAAATTGCAGCATGTTAAAGGATGATGCTAGCAAGCTTTTGTGCCTTGTGTTATGGATGAGTCAGACTAGATCATTGTGGCATTGTTTTCAAATTTTAAATCTATGAATTTAAGCAGTTCATTTGCTGAAAAGAGAAGTGTGTAGCAATAGTTATGTCATGGCAGTTCTCAGGTTGATGGCAAAATGCAAAATTGTCATAAATTGTTTCAATGATGACTGTGCTGTAACTATCAGATTTGTGCTGTTCACATTCATAGTCAGTGCCTCCCTCCCGTGCAGTCTGATATGCAACGCCACAGGAAGCTAGGGAGGGGATGGTTGCAGAGTATTGTCTAAGTCATTGGATGTTAGTAGGAACAAAATATACCCTGAAAAGCTCGGTACTGCATCAATAAAAACTCTGCAGCACAATATGCATTAAAACCTACAAAAAAAGTACTGAAATCCAGAGCTGACTACACTATCTATACTTACATACACAGTTTATAGTAGAAGATTTTTCACTGTTAAAAAACTCAACAATCAAAACTTGCTTTTCAGCCTACAATTTTGGTACAATGCTGTGACATTCTGTCTCTTTGGAACAGATTGTTTTTAGCAATAGGGAGGCAGAGCTGGATTAGCTGCCTGGAAATGTTGTAATTTTCCAGTGCATAGTAGAAGCAGATTGCTGGGGACAGTGACAGAAGCTTCCTTGACCTCTCACAGGCTCAGGTAAACAGTTTTGTTGTACAGCACAAGGAAGAGAGATTTAAAATTCAATGAATCCAACATAAATGGTTTGTTCATTTGTTTGTTTTTTCCCAGTAAGATTGGTTCATTCTGCCTGGCATTTTTAAAAAAATATCCAAAGCTTTTCACGCATATTTGAAATGTGTATATGTATATTACACTGCATATTTTAACTTGCTACAACTTTGCTTACTAATCTCTGCCAAAGAAATAATTTTAAGAAATTCAAGACATTCAGTAGAGAACATGACTTCGCATTGCTGTTCTACCTCTGACACTGGCCATGTCAGTCAGAAGGCACAGGGCTACACCTTGCCTTTAAATACTGAGCAGTCAGTCCTTGATAGATAATCAAAGGGTTGCGCGACTGAACTCTCTTCACCGTCATAACACTCACTGTGTTATTGAAAGAAACAGAAAACAAAAACATGTTTAATACTTAGTTTAGTTATCCTTGAAAAACTAGGTTTAAAGTAAGTTTTTCAATATAAAGAAAAAACCCTTGGGGCTGAGGGTTTTTTTTTTTTGAGTAAATCACAACACTTAAAATGTGCAATCTATTAAAAATGCAGTCTACTTAAATAAAAATTGAGATAAAGCTGTACTTGTGAAGCACCTGCAGAGATCAGTCTCTGATACACCAGACCAAGTTATATCCCAAACATTGAGGCAATGCCATATAACAAGTCATCATTCCTACTGCATCATACTACATTGCAACTTTGGTTTTTTTTGTGCTTTAGAGAATGTTGTACCTGCTCCATATACCTGAGTGTTTGAGGCAGGCCTACTGCCTCCATGGGCTCTGAAAGCAGATTCACATAAGACTGTCAAACTCATTTTATTTCTGTAGTGTTGCTAAAGACTATAAGAATATTAAAGATGCACTCTTAAGGTTATGTCATTTAAGTCACTAACAAAAAGATGATTGCATTGACGTGGGCTAGTATGAGGCACACATGGGACCACAGGAAAGAAAAAATGAGGCTGGCTCCTTCCCTCCCTGAGCCCCCATCCCTGAGAGAAAGGAAAGCAATTTTGGGGAGGCAAAGTGCAGTACCTGCTCCAACCACATGGTCCATGGTGGGGAACCTTTTGTACACAGCTGTGCTGACAGAGCGAAAGATCAGCAGAGATGTTAAATTTACATAACGCATGAGAGTCCTCCTTAACAAGCGCCCATACTCATCCCTGCCTTGCACACAGCTGGAGATGAGCAACATCAGACGATCTGGCCAAGGCAAGTTCACAAACTGGTTCCACCAGCGATTCACCACCAAAGTAACATAAAAACCTGAGGGTTAGAAGGAAAAAAAAAGTTCAGTGCCTATTAGGATTTCAGTTGCTTTAATTTTAGTTTGCAGAATGCTGTTCATATCGCTAAGCTGTTATATTTCCCAGAATAAAGGCAATAAGCCATGTTAAAACCCAGGATACAATAAAAACTAATTATTTAATGGACATTGCAATGTAACAGCACATTCCAGCTGAGTATCTCATACCCACAAATTTCCAAATTTCCTCTCTGTAGTAAAACTTAGGGTGAATTTATTTCATTGGAAGATCAGGTATAAGGAATCAGTGCTAGTGAGCATGATCTAGATATAGATATATGGAAACCTTTCCTGTTAGTATATTAAAAATATGAGCATAAATGTTGATGTGACAAAAGCAACTTGAACTTGAGAAGGCCTGTTGGAGGCGGATGATTTATTGCGAACCTCTAACCTCCCACATTCCCCTCAGCTCTGAAATGCTTCCATGCACCAACATTCACAAAATGCCTGAACAAAGACATAGTTGAAGAATAATTTCACATTTAACCAGTACTTACCAAGCACAAAAGTTACTGGGATTTGTTCAGCATATTTGTCACAGTAAATTGATAATTTTTCAAAGAATCGTTTTTGGCTACCTGTAAGAAAAAATCTGCAGCAAAAATAAAATGTATCTGTCCTTTAATAATATTCTGGCACTAGCTACTAAGTGCAAACACGTATAAATAATCAGATATGTACACTGGGGAGCAACCTTGGCTAATGCCTTCAAGCAAATTCTTAAAGGTAAAGGTCTGAACACTTTTGGCAAGTATTAAAGAAGCTGGAGGAAACAACAGTATTATTACCTGTTTTTTGTAGTTTTCTCAGGACTAATTTGACTGTCACTAGTAATTGGATCAATATGTCTGGGGAATCAGTTTGCTGTCCCATACAGACCAAAGATGACATCAAGCTCTAAGTCTGCAAGTAGAGCTTAGCCTCCTTTTCCAGGGTGGTACTTAATGGAAATGGTCAGGTCTGCTTGAATTGTAAAAGGTTACCAATCAAATTCCTCTGATTTGAAAATGTTACATTCTTGCAACAGTTTTTTTATTCTTACTCCTATGAAATGTTTCTTTTCCACAAGATTAAAATACAACTGTATTTTGCAATCAGAAAAATATTCACCAAATGATAGCAAATGGGCCATGGTAGTAGCTTCTGCCCACGGGAAAAGGTATCTGATAAAATACAAGAGTATAATTTTTTTTATTTGTATAGGTGAGTATTACAGTTATTCTTTGTTTTCTTATCAAAGGAACATATAACAAATATTTGGTGGATTTCGCTTACAATTGTGCAATAAACTGGAGCACATATAGAAAGCTTTCTGTGGTGTATTTACCATGGTCTTCAATTGCCTGACATTTCAATAAAACTAGATTAATTTAAATAGCCTTGGTGTTCCTTTACATATTAATGCTATAATTTTCTTTCTTTGTTTACAGGTATAGATTACTGAACAAAAAATAGTGATTAATCAGAGAAAAACTGAAGCTCATTTTCTACTTGCTTCCAGTAAAAAGCAGAGATCTAATTAGAGATCACGGTAAGAACTGAACCATAATTTTGATACTTCTATGTAATGTACTTCATCAATTAAAAGTTTCACTGTACTAATTGATGCATTGCATCTGTCATATGGTGTTTAATTCACACCTTGGTGGAAAAAGCAATTCTTCTTGTAATATGTTCCTGCCAGGAGCTGGCATGCATGCTGGCTTCCATGCAGTTTTCCTTGGTTCTTTGCAAGCTTAAAAACCAAGTTTGCATGCCTTCCTAGCTTGAAGCAAAACTTTGCTTTTCCTGGCTATATAACTTCACTCTAAAATTATTACCTCTTAGTGTTGGTAAATTCCCAAAGCAACCAAAGACAGAGTTCTGCAGGGAGAACAAAAAGTCTATACCTTTGATCTAAAGCAGGGAGGCACTCTCACAACTGACAGCTCAATGTCAGAATGAAAAAAAGCTGTATAACCTAGGCTTGCTCTGAGGTTTTATTTAGTCTAACTTCAGTAGGATGGTTGCTCAATGCTAGCTAAAAGTACAATCAGCTGAATATGATAAACTGTATTGACACTCTACATATTTTCTCTGGAACCTTAAAGTAAGCATGGAAAGGTAAGCACATTGGAAAATGTCCAAGGAAAAAACAATAAGTAAAGAGTAACCTCCCCCCATCATTGATCAGCCTAACACTAGGAAGTCTGAAACTTCAGTATAACATTTAATGAGATGTGAATTGGAAAGAGTGTACCTGTATAATACACTTATCGCTGTGTAAAGAGTAGCAAAAACAATAAATTCTCTGTACAGCAATTTGTAGATGCTGCCTTTCCACCTTAGGAGTAATCTGTGAAATCCAAAGAAAGTGGCATTTGCTACTTTGCTGGAATAAGTGACTGTCATCGTCGTGGTAGGCTGGGCCTAGAAACAGTAGAAGAGAAGCAGGACACCAACAATATTTTAGACAGCGTATCCTAACCTAAATGTACCCCTGTGTAGACAGATACATGGGTATACATGTAAATTTTAACATATAAAATATATGTACATAAATACATGGTGTTTGTATTCATATATATAGAGAGAGGGAAAAATAAAAATCTTGCAGTTCCAAGCCCTGTTGAGACCTGCAGATTGACTGATGCAAGGCTGTATTTGGACTTCATGTCAATGACCACCCAAACCCAGCAGTTAGCACTGAATGTGGCCACCTTTCTAGGTGGCAATGGCAGGGACAATTGCACCTCTGCAGTCTCTGCTTACTCTCAGTTTGCTCCACTCTAGTGTGAGCAAAGAATAGGAAACAAATTTCCTTGACATTTTTTTCAAAGCTTTTCATCTTCTTGGTAAGAGAGGTAAAGCTAAATTCCACAAATGCATGTACATCCCCAGCCAGTATTTTTAGTTGTCTGTGGTAATTATAATCATTGAAAAACCAAATGAGATTTGGAGACTGCCTCTTTCATTAACAGTTACAACAGCAGCTGAAATCAGCAGGGGAATGCTGTTATTTCTCTCCTTGGCAGCTAGACTTACTTGTCAAAACTTCAGCATTGCATGGTCGTGCAAAACAGCCCTAGGGCTGCTCAGGTAGGTAGTGTGAGACACAGTGTAATTAAAGTACAACTGAAAGTACACAGGTAAATACTTTGTGCTGGGTTTGGTACTTGCTTACCCAGTGCAGGCAGATGCTGCAGGAACTTTCAGGTGCTTACAAAACAAATCCTAGCTCCAAATGTGAATGAAAGCAGTTTTATACAGCATGCAAGAAAGAGAGTAATTAAGACAAGCACAAAAATCTCAAGAAAGTTACTGTGTATCACAAATATTATTCTTGTCTATAATTTTGTGATGCCACTGTAGCCAAGTTATTGGGAGGTGGGTGAGAAAAATCTGAACTCCTAGTTAATAGATGACAAATATTTTGTGCATCTTGACTGTGTCTCTGATTTAGAGCATAATGTAAGCCATTAAAATTCACCCGTAAAAGTGCCAGTTTTTATTTTAGTCACCAAGGGAATCAGCAGGGAAAAGACACCATAAGCCTTGTATTGCTGACATGCTGTCTCTTTTGCTCTGCAGAATGACTGCTCAATATTTGCCAGCATGGGTCTGCAGATTATTTTTTGTGATGCTTTTTTTTTTCTTTCTTAAAAAAAAAAAAAAAAAATAAAGCATGGGTTTCGCTCCTGAGAATCCAAATGACAGCTTTTCTTTTCCTGAGCCTTGGCATAGACCTTTAAATTTTTTGTTGTCATTGTTGTACTCCAAGAAGTTCAATGCAAGAGCCAACTTGTCTGACTGGCATGCATGGAGATGTAGTCCTGTCTGCTAAAAATCTTGTTTTCAGGATGCAATGCTTAAGAAAATGGAGACAAAGATGTCAATTCTCCAGTGAAAGTACGGCTTTATGAACAATGAAAGAAATCTGTGGCTGGGCTATAGGAGAGGAATGGGGTAAAAAAAAAAAAGCTTAAAAATATACTGTGTTTCCTGGAACTGTCGTAGGAGCCTTTAGATCTTGCCCATTGATGCTGTGGAGCATGTGTTTAAGCCATGCCACCAACAAGTGTGTCTCTGTCTCCCCATTAATATCCACTTTGTAATGGAAATCTCCAGTAGGGACTTAGATCTAGAAAAGATGTCTGATAATGGGAAGGCTTGTAGCTTGGCAAGAGCCCAGACCCTCAGCACAACACAGGGCCACAATGAGAGGATGAAGTTAGACAAATGCAGGATTAAACAAAACATAAATTGCTAACTGTGGGGGCAGCCAAATATCAGAGCAGGGGACTGGATAGTCACCCTCTTGTTTAGGATTTTTAAGCTGAGGGCAAATTGTAGGACAAAAGATGACCTTCAGGAAGAATTCACATAACTGAGACAGGGTAGGGGCTGAGGGGTTCTGCTGGTCTCTCCTGGAATCTGGGCATCTGTTGTGGGCCACAGAGGAAAAAATATTGCTTGCAGCACCCTTGCAGCTTCTGCAGCTCTGCAGAAGGCAGGCATTAGTGTTAAAAACATGACTCTCAGTTTCTGCATTGGAGGTTCAGGAAGGATTCCTTCCTCCTAGATATCAGAAAGTGAAAAGTGCCAGAAACTGTTCAGTAGCTAAGCTGGACAAAGTGGGTCTACCTTCTCTACAGACCTGAAACAAATCTGGCCTTGCAAGGCCTAGTAGATGGGCTTTGGCTACAAATGCAGAATTATCAGGAATCAGGATTAAGACTATTTCCCCATGCATTAGATTGGGAAAAGAGTTTTATCCACTAAATGCAATTTGTCTGCTTGATTCTAGCAACTATATTTCATTTAATCACATTTCAGCCATCTCTTAGCACCTTACTCAATGCCCTTGACTCTGAATAGAAACTCTTGGAAGACACTGGATGCACCTGTTTTTTCTTTCTACCTCTGAAATAGGGCTAAAAAAATGTGACTGTTACAGCAATTTTAGTCTTTGATGCCTTGGTTTCATTGCCTTTCCTTGCCTGTGGTACAATCTGTTTTATTCTCTGGCTAAGTAAATGCTTTGCTTGACATTTATCATTGGATTCATATAGGGACTTCAGGATAATATAATTCAATGTCTTAAAATATACATTAGGTCAGATTAGGTGATTACAGAACAGTTTAGACTATACAAAGCTATGAAAGACAGCTATGTGTTTGTCTGGTTAGATTTCTCAACACAGCAAACACAAATTTAAATCTGCTTTTGTATTTTTTTTTTTCTCTGAGAACAACTACAACCATTTAGGTATGGCCTCTCCTTGCAATGGGGAGTTTTGGCGTACTTTGTGCTGACTTTGGCTCTTGCACAGTGGTCCCAAGCCCTTGGTTCATGGGCAGCATGTTGGCAGAGAGTCCTTCCTACATTACTTATGGCCACAGGAAATTAAAAAGCTAAAACTGAGATGGACAGGAAGAGCAAAGCATAACGATGCCCCGCAGCACATTCCTTCCTGAGCACTCTTTTGGCCAGGGCTGAAGAAGGGCAGAGTACACTCGATCAGATACCGCAGGCACCAGTCTCATGAAAAACATTCCTAATTATCATTTCGCCCTTAAATTCATCAGCAGATATAGGGCTAGGCTTTTTGCTGGTATGGATTTGTGAGTTTTGAGGACATAACACAAGTTATGCCCCTTTGATGCCTGTAGAGACCTTGACTCATATCTAGGCTGCTTTTTCTTTTACTCAGTGTTTATTTCCTTTCTGAAACTTTCTCAAGCACAGACTGAAATGTGAGTTATATATTATTCCACTTTTGTGAAGATCATCAGAAGACCTTAGGCATAAACAGCTAAAAATATAAGTGTATCCTCTCCATTAATTCTGAACCCAATTGTAAATGGGATTTTTGCCTGGCTGAGAATTTCAGGATGCATTAGGATTCAGAGGGAAACCACATTACAAAATAACAGCCATCAGTGTTTCCTAACTGACCATGAAAGGCTCTTTACAGAATGTATAAATAAATAGTACCTCTATGCAGACCTACCCCTTGTCGTTGTTCACCTTATTTTTTAATTTATGGCATAGAAGAGAAAGTGAGTGAGAGAGATTTGAGTTAAGCCAACTATAAAAACATATTAAGCTTACGCTGTATCCACTGACCTGCTATTTTGATTCAGCAATCCAAGCCCGAAAGCAAATCCTGGACCCTTCTTCTTTCTCAGACGTCCTAAACCAAGTCTCCTTCAGATCTGCAAAAATCACCTTGCTCTTCACTTAACCTGAAGCAAGGGGTTGCTGCTGCTGAGCCCTAAGAGGAGTGGACTGACAAGAACAGGGGTTAAAATGTCTTTCCACTTCTGGAAGTCTGTTTTTGCCAAGTACTCTGTCCTGTCAGTTACACGGGGAACAAACGCAAGCAGCAGCAGCAGCAGCAGCTGCTGATCTTGCTCTTTTCTAGTCTATAATTATAACGCCACTTGCCATCGGAAGGACCTCTTTCATTTGAATAAAGAATCTTGCAATGGTTTTGGCTGGCACATAAAGGTTTTTTTTGCATTTTATTTCCTCCAAAATGGGATGGACAAGAAGGGAGCATTTTTTTCTGAGACTAGTCTTGAAAAGTGATAGGTCTCTAACACGGTCCTGTGAAGATAAATCAATGAATTGCACTGATTAGCTACATCTAAATAGGAAGACCAGAGACAACCCCACGAAACCTGAAAATGTTCCCCAGCTGCACCTTGGTCCCACCCTGGAGCACAGCATTTGCTGCATTTCTGCTTTGCTGATTTGATTTGGGAAATCAGGTCTCTGGGGCATGCTGTAGAAATCACTCATCCCTCAAAACAGGCAGAGTTGCTGCTACCAAAAACCTCAGTGGACCTATTCACAACTGTACATTTCACCATGTGAAAATCCTTCTGCAACTGGAGGTTTTACATAGGACTTCTTTCCCTCTTCCCCTTTGTAAAATGAGATGAACTCTGTCTTTTATGACCCATGGCATTAAGAGCGAGCTGTAAAAGGTGATAGACTGTGAAAGCCCAGGAAATATCATATAATGTTGTCATAAACTTCAGCAGAGAATGAAATAATGTGACTGTGAAGTAAATAAAAAAAAATGCAGGGGAAGAGAATAAGCAAGATTTATAGATTTAATTCATTTTATGATGAAAGATTTTTCCCCCTGCCTTTGTTGCATTAAGCTATTTGAGGCCTTTTATTTAATTAAAACTTTCCCAGAAAGAATGGAAGTTTCTGCCATTGTTTACCTTTCTTCTTGTTGTTAATGGCCGAAGAAAGACACTCTGATGTCAAAGCAGGCGAGATATTAGACTGTGGCATGTGTGTGTCAGGCAGTGGCCTGTGGCGAAAGATGACAAATCATTTTAGCATTCAGTGACTTGGCATGAAGAAACATACTGCCTGATCCTAGTACAGAGACTGCCCTGTGCAAGGAAAATTCTTAACAACAGGGATATTTTAAGGTCACTGGGAAAATAATTACTTAGACCTAAAATATTTTTCTCTGCTGAGCATAACAGTTTGCTGGTCTTATTGAGTAGTAAATAATAGCACCTCTACATGTCAGTGGGTATCAGGTGGTTTTCCTGGCAGCTCTTCAGTATTCCTGCAGATTGAAGTGCCTGAGATTGCTCTACTGGCTCTGAGCTGTTTTGCAGAAGACATGAGATTTAGAGCTCCTATGTTTTCAGAGGCAGAAATAAATACAGGTTTCCATCTGTGTAGCTCCATTGGGATTGGTTCTGTAGGAAGTACTCCTTTTATATCTCTAAGGTGTCCCTATTTCCTTGTCGGATATTTCCAAAGATAGGCAACGTTTTTACCTCTCTTCCTCTGTTTCTCTCTAGGGAAATGTAGTTTCATCTACAAAAATAGTTTTCAGAAGTTCCTTTCTATATGCAGTTCTACTAATGATCACTGATAATGGTGTATTTTGCATTCATTTTCTCTTGATGTACTTTGAACACATACAAGAGACAAAAACATTTTAGCACCGTGTAACTAGACAGGTTTCTGCTAGTATCATCCATGGATGTTTAACAAGACAGCTGAATGCAACAGATAGAAATCTATGAAATAAAAGTTATTTAATATATTTATGCTTTTGACTTCTCTTTCCTCTTTATTTTTGAGCCCATTTATACTGGAAGATTTCTGGAAGAGATGTTAATATGTATCACGTGCTAGTGAAGCTTCAAGCAAGCACTTCAGTATCTGTAACAACATCACATATTGCCAATATCCAAAGAAATGCCATAAAAATACGCTAAAATGTGGTCTGAAAAGCATGAAAGAATTTTCTTATTAAAAGGAAGTGAATAATTTAAGTATTGGGAAGAGAGCAGTATTAAAGAACCCGCTGTCAGATTTTCTCAAATGAGAATATATTGAGTTTTGCTATACTTTTCTACTTACTGTCACTTGCTGCTGGAATTCCTGTCTTAAATAAATCAGTAAATTAACATCAAATGTCCTCTGCCCATAGAATAACTGTGTAGAGACTTGCTCTGCTATCTTACAGTCTCTTTCATGAGAGAAATTGCAATAATTAAAAGTTAATCTAGTGGGAGAGATACCACTGTACTTAGGATCACTCAGTGTGGGTTATGGAAATATACTTTAAAGGAGGCTCTTTTATCTCCTGAAGTCACATGGTAGAATACTTGAGAGGATTAAAAATGAATTTGTCTGCAGGATAAAGCCTGCTGTCCTGATAGATTAATTCTCTGAGTAGTGTAAACTGCAATCAAAAATACTGTGCTTTGCAACATCCTTGTAATGAAATAAATATAATTTGTTATGCAGCAGTGCTGAGTTTGCTATTAGAAATATTATTACTGTGACTCTTATTAGCCTCAACAATCCTTTTATTGGCAAAAGGCACAGACACACAATGTCACCATGGGACTTATCAGACAGAAGATGAGATCAACAATGCATCCAGGAATAAGGTGTCCAGGACCTGGATTCAAAAGCCAGTGCCTGGATTGACTGGGAGAGCTTTCTCACGACTTAAGACTTAGGTCTCCAAAGTGCTCCATATCATGTTCATCTGAAACAATCTGGGTAGGTTATTTAATACATCCTAGCACAGTTTAAGTGAAAGCTAAATAGTTAAAAGGCAATCACAGAAGGAGAGGTGCTTGATCTTGCTCTATGAATTGGCTTTTCTGAAGTGTCAGTGTACTTTGCAATATGACCAGGGTTTCAAAACTTCTTGCACATTATCAAATGTTAGATATTAGACAATTTCTTTACTTACCTAAAAATGCAGCTGATTGCACAGCCATTTGCATAATCATTCTTTTTTTTACATGCTGATGCTGCAAAACTGTAATTTCTTTTTAATGAAGAAGTTATGTTAACAAAAATTTGTATTGTTCTGGACACAGAAGAGTACTGATAGTTGATAGTCTGTGCTTCATAATATATACTTACATCTCTTGCATTTCTCAGGGAGTTAAATTAGAGAAAGACAAATATTTTCTCCCATTTAAATGTTTATTTTACACCACAAATATTTACCTAATATATTAATATTAGAGTGTATAATGAATCGTTGTTTGCACAATAGGCATTTTTGTGCTTTTAGTCAAGATTTTTGAGGTATCACTGGAAGCCGCATAAACTCATGCTCTTTATCGCTTAATGGCCTAGGTTTTCAGTGAGAGATGTTACATCTCAGAATAGCAAATGATGACCCATGTGCCCTGCATGGAAATATAATAACAACAACAACAACAATAATAAAAATAATATGTAAAAATGGACAATACACATAACACTACAACTGAGCCATTCTGTTTCTCCCATTTTACAAGGACAGCTTTGCATATTTGGAGAAATTCTTCATAGGATTATATTTTGGTTTGTGTTTATGAAAAATCCACCTACAAGAATGATGATCCTGATTAGTGCACTATTTAAGATAATAACACCATGCAGTGATGAGTGATACAAAACTGTGGAGCAATTCACCCTATAAAACACTGCTAAAGGTATGATTAAACCATGTGGCAACTGATTGGAGAAAGTACGCCCTCTATTCAAATTAAAGGGGACCTTAACCCAAAATTTAGAGTCATGGTACCGGCAAATGCAAATAGGACTTGTAAGGATGGAGGATTTTCTTGAGCTGTCTCTTGGGCAGAGAGATTTGTTGGAGTATCTGCTTGTATGAGAGACAAAGGGAAAGATAAGACAGAAGAGATTCCAAGAACAAGAAAGCAACTAAGAAAAGAAAAGCATTTCCAGGGAAATGTGTCTAGAAAAGGTGAGTTCTTTTGTGTTACTTATTGTCTGGAAAGAATTTGGAATTGTTATTGTTGCTGTATTTGTGAGACTAGGATGATTGGTATTTGTGATAAAAAAGGATTGCATTGAGATGGCTAACCATCATTAATTTCTTTTTGTAAAGGGAACAACTCACATGAGTTTTATCTTATTTAACTTGTTTTATTTCAAATAAACCTAATAATACATTCTGGTGTTCAAAGCAGCAGAAAAGGATATGAAAAGGATAAAACTGAGGACTTTACTCCATCAGCCAGGTGGTCCTGCCAGTCCTGTATTAAAGCGAACTCTGGCTTTCCTCTCTTGCATAGTTCAATACTACACATTTCCCTCAGAACTTCATTTGTTCACTTTTTAGATATTGCTTAAGAGGGGAAAAAACAGAAAGAGAGTAAAAAGATTAAGTAGCGTGCAGGAAAAAGAATAGCATGTTTCGTGAACCAACAGAGATAAACAACTAACCTTTTTCTATGGACAAGTCTGATTATTTCCACCTGAATTTCAACAAATCCTCTCATTCTCTGCTCTCTGCAACTTTTCACTTAGAAAAAATGCCTGAATACCACCTAAAGCCTCGTTGTTCCTCCAGACATGGAGTTCAATCAGTTTGCCAAGAGCAGATGAAACAAACCCTCTGCTGCTGTGCTGCTGTTGAGCCAGTGCCTGGCCCAGAACATGCACGGGCATTGAATGGTGCTAGCTGGGGAATTTATCCTTCACTCTCCTCTGGGTAAATCCATGCTTTGACTATTTTAATGAGGTGACAGAAAAAGTTTCCTACCACAGTGAGTGTGAGAGAACATTTCCAATCAAGGTAACAGAGATGTATATGATACTGGAGATTAGACTCCTGGGAGGCCTAGCACTTTTAAGGTCACTTTGGGAAGTGTAACAGTAATCCCTTTCTTTTGTGCAACTGAAACTTCTCTGGTTTCAATACTACTTAAGCATTTTTTAGCATCTACTGAATAAAGAATTCAGATTACTTTTCAGAAATGCCTCTCTGCTGCAGAGAACTTGCAGAGTCCTGGCATCATGAGTGTGTTGAGCTCCAGAAGACAGAAGAAGACAAGGAGAAGAAAGGCCACTCTAAACTGGGACACATTCCTATGCCCAGTGGATGGATGCCCGTACCAACTAGTTAATTCTAAACAGAAGGTGAATAAAACGGTACTTCTATCACACAGGGAAATGGTTGGTACCTGTAGAAACTTCTCTGTAAGATCAGCTTCACCTCATAGAGCAGAACTCAACCATAAGTGGCAGGCTTGACTGAAGTCTGATTTTAAATCTCTGTGTTGTTTAGACAAAATAAAGAAAAATCAGCCCATTAAAGCCACATATTCCATTTTCATAGCAACTTCAGTCTGAAAGATTGAAGACCTTTTGAAAAATTATTTAAACTTTAGCACGTGAATATGTGTTATGTGGAAGGAGAAAGAAGTCTCATGAATTTCATTTAGAGATGAAAAAATTAAGGCACAGAGAAGGTACCAAGGTCCAAAGCAGGCTTGTGAATAAAACACAGGATTCCTGAATTCTCCCCTGGTACCTTTCACTGGTTTTATTTTCAGTATTGGTGGAGCTGTTTTCAGTCTCATCAAGTAAAAGAATTCTTCAGTTTTAACAACAGGTTTGTTGGGGCTACAAAGTTTGTTTGGGTTTTCGGAAAGGTAACTTTCATGTGAAAATGTATTTTGTATTTTTCTTTTCTGATTTCTGAGTTGAGGTTTGGTGTCTCTGCTGTTTTCCAACTAGGGATGAACACATTGTACTATTTTTAATCACACTCTGGATCCGTCCCTGGCTTGCTTCTAAAGATAAACGAAGCCACATGTCAGTCCTTACATAAGTTGGTAAGCCCATTTCAGTTGTCATGTTTCTTCCATTTAGTATTGCTAAGTTTATAAGCACCTTCCAAAAAATGTAGAGACATTATTATTTCATATTCAACAGCAGAATCTGTCTAGTTGGGCAGCTTGTTTGCAGAATCAATCTTATGGTCAAAGTGGACAATTGTAATCTAATGTGATTGAAGGGGAAATTTCTTTTTAATCTTTGTCATCTTAACAGTAATGAAGGATTTATATTTTTATTAATTTGTACATTTCTTTGTTAGGCTGTGTTCTGTGCATTCCCTTAACAGTGTTTTGCTGTTTTTTTTTAAATCAGTAAAGAATGTGCCATTGTTTTAATACTGTGTCAGTGAGTTCTGCCAGTTGTGTACAGATATATGCTGTGTATAAAAGAATTTATATGCCAAGTTTATATTTTTTAGTATTCAAGCCTTGACTTTCAATTAATGAATACAGGGCTTTAATGAGTATTTATTTCCTTTTTAGACATCATTTTAATCTCTTGTTTCTGACATTAATTTAGTGCACAGACAACAGACGTGATAACATTGGTAACAGAGGTGAAGACTATAAAGCAGTTTGAGGTTTTGATGCTGGAACATATTTGTTGCATGATTTGAGCACATCATTTGAAGACAAATAGGAAAGAATCAATATATGTGATACAGATAGAGTTTGCTACGGCTTTTGAAATTCCCTCCTGTGACATCTCATAAGAAAGGGAGGGGCATGCTGTCCAGCATAAACTACTGTAAAAACAATACAAGATGGGTATGAAAACCCCGCTCAAACCATGTTTTTAGAAGGTCAATTTTTTAAGAGGAACATCTCAGCTCAGAGGATCATTCTGGATCTGATAACATGCAGTATTTTAATTAAGGACTTGGCCGATGGAATAGACAGTGCACTTACCAAATCTGCTAGATGTGAAGGGTCTTAAACATTTTTCAAAACAAGATTAGAATTCAGAAATAGAAGAAAATTCACAAGTAAGGTCATACACAAGCTGGAGAAGGACTGGTTAAGCAGTGTTCTACTGCCATAAGAGAAAAAGCAAAGGATCTTTGGTGGGATGTATAAGCAGATGTGTGATATCTTTAAAGCCTGTGCTGGTCAGACCTCAGCTGGAGTGCTGTGCTTGGAATTGAGCACCGTTCTGGCAAGGACTCACAGGAAAAAAACCCAGCAAGAACAATAAAAACAATTGGAGGTCTAAAAAACAGCACCTTTGAGGAAATATTAAAAGAATTGTTTATACTTTGATGAAGTTGAGGGTATAGATGATGCTATCAAATGCCCTGAAGATTGCTGCTTCCTGTATTCACTCATTACCTCTTCCGCACTGCAGCACAGGAGATGAGGTTAGACTTTGGAAGATATTTGTAACTCCAAGGTTAGTTCAGCACTGGAATGCACTGCTTAGGGAGGCTGTTCTGTCTTTCACCATTGGAAGTTTTGAGAAAGAGCTTCACGAGCAGTTAATATCAATCCTGCTTATTTTCTGTTATTCTTGGCCTTGTTTTAGTGGGTAGATTTGAAAAATAACACAGACCTCACCAGTTTTAACATTCTATTAGTTGGACAGGCAGGGCAGCATAGAGATAAGTTTTTGGGCTCAAATAAGCTAGAAGCTTATTTATGCCAAAGTACCAATTGGATTTGCTTTCAAAATGCTTAGCTAAACACTGAAGAAATATGCCTGAGTGGGGAACTATAGTTCCCAGTGCTGCTAGCACTGGCTCAACTGAGCTAGTAGAAAAGTGTGGGGGAAAATTTCTAAAATAGATAAGACTTACAGTCTCTGTACCTTTTTTTGTAATATAGTGGATCATTCTTTGGGTTTTTTTTTTCACTGTATTATGGGGTTTCAATGCATGTGTGACTACTATTAATAGATTTATTCTTTGGCTTTCTTGAGTTTATTGTTTTGCAATATCTTGACAAAAAGAGAGGTAATAAGTACAGTTCATTCAATATTTAAAAAAATTAATAAAATAAACAAATAAGGCAAAAGAAAAGCAAGTAGGAAGTGAGAAAATGAGTAGAAAGTGAGATTTCAAATTTTATTTGCTTTATTTATCCATGACATTGCTGGGACATCATCCCCTACTAAACACTTAAGCATCTTCTACAAAGAGAACAACCATCTTTTTCTTTAATTCTTCCCAACCTGTAGGGGGAAAAATTACATTAGCTGGCATTTACGCTTCTGTGTAGAGATGAGAAAATTTAAATTCAGATCAAAGAAAAACTACACGCTTGTTTTTTCTAAAGTACTGCAGCAATCCTTGCCTTCAACAGAGAGCCCTGCCATGGTCTGGGACTACCTTCAGGAAAACAGCTTTGTCTCTTCTGTTTTCTCCTCCCTAAAACAGGTTTCTTAGGTCAAGTGGACTGTAATTATTAGGAAAGGAAACAACCACATTTAAAGATACAGTCTCTCAGACAGATGGTTCACATGTGACACACAACATTGACAGACAGAGCTGCAGTTCAGGGGGACTCTGTGCAGTGCAGGAACTGTTTGCAGTGATTTTTATCACACCTTCCATCAGTATGACTTGGAGAGAAGCTACACAAGTCAAGACTCAGTTTTCAGTATATATATTGCTCCAGCCAGTCTTGTGTGAGTCTGTCTTGGATGATTCTTCCTTGGATGAGCCTCAGACCTACATTGCAGGTGTGGGTCTGCACACAGGTCATGCATGTCTCCAGTACTGCCTCCTGCTTTTCCTTACAAGTCCTCCTGAATGGATCCTGGACCTGATTTGACATCTCACCTTGGGTGATGGTCACTGGTGTATGGCAAAGCTTGTTGCTATTGCCACCTGGCTCTGCTCTTGGTTGTGCCCTCATTGGTGACCTTGGCTCTCAGTTCAAGATGCCTGGAAGAGTAGCTCTGCCCTGACACTGATGTGCAGCTCAGGAAGGAGGAAAGGGCTGGATAAAAATACTCTTTTAAAATATCTTTTTCTTTTTCCCCAGCTCCACGCAAAAGACTCCTTCTCTTATTTACGACTCTGGATTTAATTCAATTTATTTATTCAATTTATTTTAGCTTTTAATTTTAACCACGTAAATTTTGCTTTCTGTGGTTTATTGCTGCCTGACTCTTTAGAGTATTACACACAGCAAAATACAGGAGTACTTTGACAAAATAAATCTTCTGGTGATTAATTTTAGCAGTCAAATGTCTTTGGAACTGTACTGCTTTTATTTCTTGAAATGCAAGATGTCTAATCTGGTTAAGACAGCAGACTGTCATGCCAAGCCCAGTCATTGTACAGGATTAAGAACTATAGGATTACACATCCTAATTATAGACTCTTGTGGGTTTACTATGTCTTAATAGGTTGTTTTTAACTTCGGATTCCACTTGTCATCTCTTTTGCAATCGTGTTTTTAATAAATTTCTGATGCATCTTCTAATTTGTCAAACCTGTATTGTATTCTGATAGCACTGCTTGGATTCTATTTCATGTCAATATTAGCAAATTAAATAATTTAAAGTTCAAGGTCCTTATACTGAACATCTCTGCTCCTTTGGGTTTTTTACAACAAACTTCAAATTATACTGCTGTTTGAATATTCTACTTGCACTTTGGTTTCTTGGTTTTCAGATTGCTTCCAGAAAAGTTATAGATGATGACTTTCTGTAGCCATTTTTCTGCCTGAGGCTCATTGTAGTGAATGTAGATTTGCATACTGGAAAGTAATTTAGAAGATAGTAGTGTTTATAGGTACTGTATTTACTTTATGAAGAATGGCATTGATACATTTGCCTTTTAATGTCATCGTTGTCATATTCTTTTGCTCTCAATGACCTTTTTGCTTGGTGGATGCCATGAGGAATGTGCCACCGAGAACATTATTTGTTTGTGGCTATGTCCTGCAGGACTGGACAAACAGGATTCTTTCACATTCAGTGGAAAGCTGTCAAGATAATTAAAGTTTTAATTATTGACTGGAATTTGGCCTAGATTCCTTAACTGATGAATGGGACAAGGTCTTGTTCACCTTAGTTTTTTGCTCAAGTTCTTCACCATGCAGCACACTATTCAGTTCAGCAGCACTAACAGCAAGGAAAGTACACGGTCCAGCTAATACTGCTGTCATTTGAAGCATATTTTTTGGCATTGTAATCAGACCAGTGGTGAAATGGAGTCTTATTTATAGCAGCTTTATAATATTTTGTCTATTACCTTTAAGACATAGGACACGCAGAACAGTACAGACCAGGACTTCAAGTGCACTAAGTACCGTGCTTGTGTCAGGGTGGCAGCGGGGACGACTTAGGGCAAGCCCAGATGAGACATAGTAGTATGCTCTTAATCAAACTACTGGAGCCGGATCAACACCTATCCATAGCAAGTGAGGCCTTTTATAGCTCTATATGTGGCCTCATTTCAGAAATTTTGTGCGTACAGTTCAGTCTTTAATTATGAAATTATAAATACATTAGGGAGGCTTGGAAAATTATTTGGAGCAGTGCATGCCTCATGAATGAAAACTGCTGGATAACCACCTGGCATATTTCTCATTTTCTCATTTTTAATTGCGCAATCCTGTGCCTTTGTTACTGCATACAATAAACACAGAATTATTAACTTGTGTTTTTCACGGCGACAGAACACTCAGAGTTTAACAGCCCTGTGCTCGCCCGCCGCTGAAGAGAAGCAATGTTTCAGTGTTTTAACTCTCAGGCCCAGGACACGAGCGAAGACTCGCAGGCCCGGGCCGTTCGTTCTCCCGCCCCCGCCCCGCTCCCCTCACGGAGGTCACCCCCGCCCCGCCGCTAGGGGGCGGCAGCGGGGCCGCGCACACCTGCCCCTCCGCCCCGCTGCGGGCGCCGCGCCGCCCCGCGCATGCGCGGCCCGGCCCCACAGGTCGGCTGAGGGGACGCGGCAGCGGCGGCGGCGGCCGCTCCTCTCTCGAGGCTCGGCAGGTACGTGCGGCGGGGGCTGCGCGGCCCTGGCCCCGGCCCCGGCCCCGGCTCCGGCTCCGGCTCCGGCTCCGGCTCCGCCAGTGGGAGCGTGGGGTGGCTCCCCGCTAGTGCTGCTGCACCTGCTCGCCGACGCGTCTCCGGGAGCCTGTGCCCAGGCGGGCGGAGCAGGCGCCGCCGGGAAGCTCTGCCCCTAGCCGGGGCGCCGTGACCGGGCGCGGGCTGGCTGTGGCGGCTGTGGGACTCTGCCTGAAAGAACATAGGGACAGGTGACGGCCCGGGCAATGCCGCCGTGCCCGTCTCCGGCGGGAGGGCATGCCCGGATCCGTCGGGGCTTGCGTGGGCACAGAAGGGGCAGTCGGCGGCAGGGCTTGTCCGCGACTCCGGCTGCGGTCGAAGGCAAAACTGGGCAAAAGTAGGGATTACCCCGGGAAGGGCCGGGAGCGCCTGCCCCGGGGGTGGCAGCGGCGGCGGACAAAGAGCCATGGCATCGCCGGGGCCGGCGGGTCGGAGCAGCTGCCGTGCTCCCCAGGTAGTGCCTGTGCGGGGCCAGAGGGGAAGGGCGGCCCGGCGGTGGTGACCGAGACGAGGAGAGGAGGGATGCGAGAAGAAGCTGAGCTAGTGCTGAACGCTTCGTCTCCGCTCGCAGAGCTCTCGGCCGGCGGGGCGTCAGGTGCGGATGGGGAGAGCGCCGAAAGCGGCAGAGAGAGAAGCGGGGGGAGGGCCGGGCAGGGCCCCTTGTGGGGTTCGCAGATTTCGCCTCCCTCGAGGGGAGCCCGAGCAGCGTGGGCAGGGACAGGAGTGGCGTTCTGCGCTGTGGGACTGTGGGGCTGCGCTCGCTTGTAGCTTTTGTGGTTGCTTTATGATCTGTCGAGCAATATTGAGGGCCATACTTAGTCGCCGATAAATGGTCTTGTAAACTGAAGTAGTTAAGTAGCACATTTGGCTTAGCCTTAATTTCTAATGTAGTTATGTTATACAGTAAGGCTCAGAAAGTAAATTTTGGTACAAGTTGATTTCAAGCGAGGAGCTGTGCAGAAATTTGTGGTGCCAGAGTGCTGATGCTTCAGTCATTCCCCGAGGGTCGCAGGGCTTTGGAATTAGGAGAACAGTGACCAAAGCCTTAATGATACCCTCAGAATTTGTCTTGCTGACAAAAAGCTACAGTGTTTTTATGACTTTGAAAGTGTTGTTTCTTTTGTTTGCAGATCATATACTAAGTTTTATGTATCTTGCTTTGTTTGCTGCGTTCCTTTTTAAGCATATTGTTAGGAAGTCTCAAAACAGTTATCTAAATAGATAAAATAATCTTGTGTAGACTTGCTGTAACTGAAATCATCAGCTTCTCTTTTGAAGCAGATGTAAGGTTATTCAGACTAGAAGTATGTATTGGCAGCTACCATCTCTTCAAATATTTGTATTCCTCACTGTAGGGCAAAACCTGAAATCTTCTTGCTTTAATATTTTTATTGTTGTTTCTATTATAGATCTGCTTAATAAATTTTTGGAAGGGTTAAAGCTTGGCCTTCTGTATTTGTCTCTTGGCAGTCATTCATCCGTTGTGCTTGGTTAATGTTACCTAGTAAGCAAAGAAGGATAAATAATTTACTGTTCTCATTATGCTTTTAATAAATAACAAATGGGAGTGCACCTCACAGCTGTGACTGGAATATCCATCTTGTTATGCTATATTTAAAGGGGGATTTCTTTTTTCCATAGGAGAACAGAACAGTCCTAAGAAGCATTTTGATTATAGACTGAAGCTTTCTTCATAGCTTTTATTGATTTGGTTTAAAAATTCATGTAAAATACCAAATGAGATGGTCACTCACTGTTTCACATAGGTTTATGGATCTTCTCAGAAAAGAGATGTGTACTTTGGATTTTTATTTTTAAGATCCTTTTTAATATGGCATATAAAATATTGTCTTACTGTAACCTGTCAAGACTTGTATTAGAGACATCATTAGCACTAATACTCTAACCATTTTTTAATAAGTTAAGAAAATATTACTTTAAATGCATTTTCATGGTAATTTTACTGAAGTTCAAGTTTACTTACTGAATATTTTCAGTGTTAAGAGAAAACGAGAGGGTCTTTAGGTCCAAGTCTTGGCAAGAACGACACTACAGTCATTGTGATCAGGTTTAAACCTGAGATGGGCTAGTGAAATTGTTTCCAAGATAAGGCAGAACAATGCTCTGCTTTAAAAAGAACAAGAAGTTCTGCAAAGAGAATAATATTTTCATTTTAATTAACTTGGTTTGAGAGTCTTTGTGAACAGAACAGCATTCTTTGAATGTTTGTTTACAATGAAAGTTCATGGTATTCTTTGCCTTTGCAAAGCACTGACTTTTCACTCTAGTAAGAGGTGTACTATATACCAGACTCTAAACCATGTTTATTTATAAGTTTCACAAGCACTTCATAAATATAGGTCATTGAATCTTGAGTGCTGCTTGTTTCTGTAAGAGAGACGCTTTCTGTACCTGTATTTTTCTAGTTGAAGATATACCTAAAATAAAGTTTATAAAAGAGATTTTTTTTATCATCAGTTCATCAAAAATCCTTGTAACTTCATACAATCCAAAATAGACTATGTTTATTTAAAAACAGTGCAAAATAGTGTTTTCAATGCATAAAGTGAGAGTAAAAACAGACCCACATCATAGTATTATATGACAACACTAGAGGGAATGCAGTAGAAAAATATTCTTACGTTAAACCAAGGGTGTTTCTGCTAGCTGTTAAATTCTGTAAACTTGCCAAACTTACACCTTACTGTCTTGCCTAATTTATTATTTGTTGGTAAATACATGGTGTGAGATCACTTGAAAATAAAAGTAGAATATGTAAAGACTGGAGTAGTCCAATGTTTTCTTTCCTCTCATATCTTCCTGGCTCAAAGAAAAAGAAATAAAAAAAGAAAAAAAAAAGTTTTGTTTTGGGTTCCTGGAGCTGAAATTTCTATTACAATTGCAAGATTTTGCAAGGACTGGGAATTATTTTTTGCAAACCTTAAAGGAATTCCTATGCCAGACCTTGAATTGTGTTCATGCAATCAACTGGCTTTGATAATGGTATTTAAACTTGCTTGAAATCTCTGGCAAAGCTTAAATATAAAACAGCTTAGGAAGAAAATCTACCACACTTTGTCCTGTGCCTACATCACTTGAATATCTCGTACTGGAGAGATGTAATTGAATTCATTTTGAACTTGAAATTATTGCCCATATATGCCTTACAACAATTTAAATTTTAAACCACCTATTTGCATCTGATAGGTTTGAAGTAGCAGTACTTAACAGAACTGCTTCTTTAAAAGGTATTCATTAATCCACTATTCTTAATTCCCTACTGAGTTCTTTAGGGTTTAAAACGTAAAACATTCCAGGCTCTAGAATGCCACATATTTCAAAATTTTTTTTTTCCTAAGCTGACTGAGAAGAATGCAGGCCCAGTGGTGGGCTAATGGCAGTCGTTTTGAGGAAAAATCTGCTTTCCAGACCCCTCCCAAATCAGCTGAAGCAGATGTTGGAGTCTAATAAATGAAGTCTTTGAGACTCAGTTGCATATTAAAGGCCTGCTGCATGGAGGTTAAACCACAGTGGCTACTGGGCCACTGTATCTCTAGTTAGTATCTTTTGATAGATACTAACTAGAATTGGCGCTTGGTGAAAATGTTCAGAGGTGTTAACTTTCTTCCTTAAGGGATTTTTTTTTTTTCTTCCTACTCGAGCAGGTAGTCATTCTGTTATGATTGTACTCTTCTACTATTAAAGCTAAAAATGGGATTACTGATGTGTGAAATGTTTGCTGTTGGCATTGCTTTTAAATGCACTATAGCAGTCAGAAGATTGTTCAGAGTTATCTTTGAAGTGTCTGGTATTCAAAAGCAATCTGTGAAAGACAAACTCCAGAGTTTGTAGCAGGTGGTTTTCAACATTTTTTTTTTCAAAAGGAAGCAAACCTTAATAAATTGCTGCCTTTCAGGGAGCTTTTTAGTATTTAGTTATTGAATGCTTTGATTCAGACAAGTGGTTAAACCTCTCTTAGACTTAGAAAAATTAGGTTAAGCATTTTGGTTTGACTGTTGTTAAAAATGTTTGTGGTTCTCAATTTCTGTTAGAAGTTTTACGAAGTGTTAAACCAACTGTTGTTAAACTAGTTTCTTTGTAGTACATTTTAGTTTACAGTTAGACAAAATAACAGATTTGAGCATAGTTTCCTCATGAAGTTGTGGTTAGTCAGCAATGCAAGTGTGGCAGCGAAGAGGTAATAAAAAGTGGCATTTCGTAAGCTCCCTCCAAATTTGCATTATTTCCAGATAATAGCATAAGGAAATGAATTATTTTGTTGTTTCATCGTGATTTATTACAGTATTTGACATTTTTTTATGTGAGGCTAATTGCATAGCATCAACTAAGGAAAAAAAAACCCACGTTTAGTAGGCGCTAATGTGATTCCAAGCCTTCACCTTATGTTAATGTGGTAGAAGAAATACTAAGAACATTAATTATTTTATTTAACATCTGAGCTGCCCTGAAATGTCAGAATATCAGCTTTTGTTCACAGTAGCAGAATTACTACTAAAGAGTGCTGTGTCAACAGTGTGTAGTTTTTTTGCACACAGTCAGCTTGGCTCCTAGTGAAGCTCTCAGCTTACCATTTACTTCATGTTCCTTCACAGCAAGGCTGTTCGTTGCTGCCTTAGTCAATAATATGAATCCTTCCTGCAAGCCTTAAGGAAGCCTCTAATCTTTTATGACACTGAAATTTAATGTGCATTTTTAGTTCTTCTCCTTTTGGTTACCACTACTTTCCCAAGAGAGAGCTTTTAATTTTACAACCACCTGGCTTTTTGCGTGTATGTTTGGTTTCATTAATGTGTAATGTGTCTTCATAACAGTGTTGGTGGGTCTTGAAACTGAGATGCTTAATATGGGCTCTTTTGTCTTGTCTGGGTGGTGTACCCAGCTTCTGGCTGCTCGCTGCCTAAGGAGAAGTAATCTTGGGAAAGAAAAAAGTTGTGAATGAAAAGAGTTTTACACAGATGGTTTACTTATGAGTGCCCATTTGACTATGGGAAAAATATAGCTGAGGGACTTTATTTTCAGCTCTTGTGTAACTTTAAAAACTTTTTTACTTCTTGTATCAAAAAGAACTTGTTTTTGGATAGCTGAGAAATTATGCATGGATTTATTTACTGTTTAGGCTGAGGTCAATATTTAATGTATAAGCATTATACATTATATATATACAGAGTGATAGTCTTGTAAATATCCTAATCTTTTTGGTTTGGACATTTTTTTTCTCTTTTTCTTTTTTTTTTTTTTTTTACTGTTAAAAATACTGCAGGATATAGGCAGATTAGGTGGAAAAGCTGTAGAAAAGAGTTAAGTGGAACATTTCTCAGAGGAGTGGGACCATGTAGGTAGGATAGATTCCTCTCATCCATCCCCTGAACATACTATTTTGCTAGGGTAAATTGATATGATGGTCCAGGGGGACAGCTAGAAGTGCATTTGAATATTTGAAAGATAAAAGTAGGCTTTCAATTGTTTTTTCTCTGTGTGAGCCAGCATGGCCTTCTGGGCTTCAGAATGTAGACAAACTTGTATCTGTTATCACAGATACATGGAATGGTGCATCTTTTAACCTGTTGCTTACTTCGTGTACTTAAAGTATTTGCTCCAGACAGCCCTAAGATTTGTACAGAAATAGTAAAATAAATGAAAAAACAACTGAGAAGCTTTTCTTGAACCTTTTTTTTCTATTCTTGGAAAAGGCTAAGTAGTATTAAAAAAAAAAACAGTTTTTTTGAAAGAAAGAACTTGCATAGCAAAGTTCAGGCAGTGGTACTGGTGATATGAAATTCCATGATATCTCTACTGAATATCAAGGTAGAGTGTGAGTTTTAAGAGTGACTAACAATGACTAGCGTCTTTCAGACTTCAAATAGAAACAAGTCAACAGCAGGGAGTGTGTGGCAGAAGTGTGTTCCTGTTTTGGTCTCAGGTGGGTCTCAATTTCTGCTTCTGTTGTGTGGATTTGAGTGCACTTTCCTAGGTGCTGTAGAAAAGGCAAGGCATCCAGGCAGCCCTTCTGCATCCATGTTCAGAGCCTGTGTCTTTTGTTAGTTGTGAAGACTGGAGTCCAAAGAACTGGGAATTTTAAGTGGCAGGTTGGTATTGTTGCCAGTATAATGGTGCTGGGTATGGTTGGCTTGGTGGTCAAAGAAGAGGAAAGTGGTGGGAACAAAGAAAGGGAAACTCTGTAAATGTAGCCCTGACTTTGAGATCTGCGACATGGATATTTTTCCACTGGTGTGTGATGAACGATAAAGATGGCAGTATTTTAGCTTATTAAATGTAAAACAATTATGTAATAATTGCATTGTAGAGCTGAAAGCATTCTTGAAATTAAACTTTGAAGAAATGTCCTGTAGCTGGGTCAGTTCCTTAATTTTAATTTGTCTACTTAACAGGCTTTATCATCATGTAGAGCATGTAATTATAAGACTTCTAATAGTTAAGGACTATAGGGAAAACAAACAACAATATTTGCCAAAGTTACTTAAACTCAAAAATAAGCTTTTCACATCTGTTATAGGAAAGCTTCAAAGCCCAAAGCTGTGGCAGTGTTTTTCTGTGTTAATCATATTTGTGCAACTGCTCTTGATAGTTCAAAATTAACCAAATTTCTGCATAAAATTTTCTGCAGGAAAGGAAGCCAAAACAAAAATGTTCCTTGTTGTTTCTTAGAGGGGGGTGATTTTTTTCTTTTTTTTTTGCCCTTTCCTTTTTTTTTTTTTTTTTTTTTTAGCAATTAACATATTCTTGCTGTCTGAATGGTTGAATTTCTCCCACATGTACCTGCTGATGTGTCTAAGCTCCTGTTTCACACTGGTGTATACACACCACAAACCTTGAGATGCAGAACAGTTTTGAATAGTGTTCTTTGAGTTTAAGGTGACTAGAAAGTCTTAATTTAACTAAAACATTACTGCATATGTAATTTTGGGATTCTGTTCTTGATGTCTTCCTGTGTGTTTTGTGAAGTAGCTAATGAAGTGGATGTATGTGTAAGTTGATGGCATCCTCTCTTCATGTTTATGACCATCATCTTTCCATCTTTCTAGATCTTCTCCCTGCCTTGTCTTTTCAAGTGTAGGATCCAAGCAACTTTCTCTCTAAAATACAATGTATTATTTTATTTAGATTTTGTTTTTGCACATTAGGTAACTTTTTGAGCACTTTCTCTCTTCTGTATTTATGTAACATGGAAAAGGTTTTTTTTTGTTGTTTTTTTTTTTTTTTTGCAGTGAATAATCAGTGCTAAGTAATTCCTTCACAAATTTCTTCATACTCCTTCTAAAATACAGTTTTGAATTATGCAAAAATTTTTGTCATCTCTGAGAAGTTGTTGGAAAGTAGGACTTGTAAAAATCATGTATTGTACATGTTTTCTGTTGATTTTATGAAAAGCATATGTAATTAAAAAATAAATTGAAAGATTCTCAGTGGAATTGCCAATTCATAGTACTTTTTACCTACAATATATTTTTTGTATACTTGTTCACAGTTGTCATGTTCACTTAATCATGTGATGTATTAAATATACTCCATAATACTTCATGATAAATCTTATTGGCGAAGTCTGTCATTTCAGTTAACTGTTAAATGATCAGATGAGTAATTGAGCCAAAACCACTGTGGACTGTAATTATTTAAAGGTTCACTGATTTCTGTCTGTGATTATTTGCTTCATTGAGATGAAAAGTGAAAGTTTTAGCTTTAGAAATTTTTTTTTTCTTCACTGATTCCCAGGTCTACCCCTCTTTCATGAATGAAATATATTTGTTTTGATATGAAACAGCTCTAGATTATATTAAGAATGACATTGTTTTATGATACAGAGTATGGTCTTCATCATCCCGTTTAGATGCAGAGTCTGCTGTTAGATCTTCTGGACTCAGCAGTAAAATGGGTGGGAAAAAACATTTTTGGTGGTTGAAGTTGGTACTTTTGCTGGAGTAGTCCACAGTTTCTATTCTATCACGAAGTATTCTGAATATATTTGAGTGGTTTTAAAATTCAAATAGCTGTCAGATGTATTTAAGTATTTCCTGTTTACTTTCTGATAATGTGATTATTTCCTTTAGGGATTCATATAATGAGGCTTTTATTATGGCCAGTGATCCTTTGGAAGGCTTTCATGAAGTGAACCTCGCTTCGCCTACTACACCAGATCTTCTTGGAGTAAATGAGCCAGGGACTCAGGAACAAACTACCTCACCCAGTGTAATCTACCGACCACATCCTTCTGTTGTGTCCACACCAATCCAACCCAATGCATTAAATGTTTCTGACCTTCCTACCCAACCCGTTTATTCATCTCCCAGACAACTGAATTGTGGAGAAGTATCAGGTGTCAGGTAAATGCCAAGTGTATTTTTATTTAAATTGTTGTTGTTTGTTGCATATAAACTATTTGCTTCATTAAAGATACAATTTTAATATTATTTACAATGTTGCAATATTAAATTGTGTCCATAACGATCTATTCAATATCATTACTGCCATTTCTAAACTCTTAATGTATTATATAAATAAAATTTATATTGCTTTCTTTCCAGCATCAATGTTACCGACGCAGTACTTTGTTCTACCTCTGGACCCCAGAGTGGGTCATTCGATCACAATAATGCCAGGAAGGAGAGCAATAACGTAGAGAGAGAGCTTTTGCAGGGTACTACAGTAGCAGATGTTGCCGAAGGAAATGAAGATATTTTTGGGTTGAGTACAGACAGTTTATCTCACTTACGGAGCCCATCTGTACTGGAAGTAAGAGAAAAGGGCTATGAGCGATTGAAAGAAGAACTTGCAAAAGCTCAGAGGGTAAGGTTTGTTGTCTTGTTTCCTCCCTCTTTTTCTCTCTTCAAAGAGTTTTTAATATTGCAGAATGATAGATAGGCCAGAGATGCACTTGAAGTCTGCTCATTTCTTATAGATTTATTATGATGTAATTATTTTATGTAAAATTTTCCAAGTGCAGTGCTGATGTCTTAGAATTGTTCTTTGATAATATTTTTTTTTCCTAGTGCTGTTGCTGCTACTTAACCATGGAAGCTTTTGCTGCAATATCTGGTTAAACACACTCTCTTTTTGAAATGTAGGCTTTCCTTCATTCTGACATTTGAGAATAGGAGTAATTTTCTGTCATTCTGTTGTTACTGAATAAGTATTTATGGACACTGGTTATATACCTTTTGAGTCTTCTTTCCTCTAGAGTTTAGAAGTGTAGCATGTGTCATGGAATTGATAAATGCTTTAGAAACAGAAGTGTTTCATAGGGGAATGCTTGCATAGGAAAGAAACAGTAAAAATGCCTCTGATGTTCTTTAGAGGCTTTACACTACACTTCAAATTGAATATGGATACCTTTGAAGACACTGTGTCTCAATTCATTAATATTTGTAAAGCGCTTTGTCTTGTTTAGATGGATGGTGCTATATAAATGCAAAGCCATTATTTGTCATTTTAACATTCCTCTGTGCTTAAGTTTTTGAGTAGATTTTGTGCTATTTGTATCTGTGCCCTTTCTTCTCCTCTAGTGATTCCATTCTTGTTTAGGTTTAAGCTCATCTTGTGTTTGAAATTGCTACCCTCTGTTTGTTACCTTATCTTGTTGGATGCAGTCATCATTACTGTCATAGTGAACCTTAACTATGAATTTCAAACATTGCTTTTTCTGTTGTTGTATTGCTGAGTAGTGGCTTTCTTTGCTAATGTGTGTTTGCTTAGCTTTTGACCACTGAAAGAAAACATTAACCTGAGCTAAACTTGAGGACCTTGCATGTGAATATATAATCCTAGCAGTTAAACTTGGAACCCTAGAAAATAAGAACAAATTAACATCCAAACTTTAGAAAAGCTCTTCTTTACAGTATATGAAATTACAGCTCAAGGACTTGAAAACCACAACTTGGATGTGCTACTGATAGCTTGGAATGATATAAAAATCTTATTCCACTGTATGCCACATTGTCTCTTAAAGATGAAAATGTTTCCTATTTCACTCTAAAATTTGTTAAGACTGTTCTTAAGGAAGTGGCATGAAGGCTGCTAGGACATACTTAACTGCATGTTATATGTTTTCAAGCTCTTTGTGTGGTCTTAACAGAAGCAATTTAGCACTAACTTGAAACTGTTGATGTCAGAGTTCTTGCTAATTCTCAATGCTTCATGTGATTCTTATCAGTGTTATACTGGAGAGGTTACTTGCTTTCCTTGTCTTTCTAAACTTGCACTGTTTCAGAATTGCGTAGTCACAGAGGGATCTGTACAGACTGTACAACCGTAAACTCTATTCCTTCCATTATACCCACTTTCTTCCTCTTCCTGCATGAGGACTACTTTTTCCTATCCCTAACTCATCTCTGGTATCTTTCCTCCAAAACTCATGGCTGTTCATAGTGCTGTATATCCTCTCTGTGATATTCATATGTCATGCAATCTTTAAACTTCTGTTTCCAAGCACACTTCTGTTGATGAGTACTCGGTTCAAACCCTCTAGGGATGTAATGAATAGGTGGTGTCTTTGTATAACTGGTTGTCTTTTGTGTAATGGCTTTAAATTCTCTGTAATTCTCTGTGCTGTTTACTAGTGAGAAAAATGAGAATTACAATTTGCACTTGAAGCTTATTGAGCCTGGAAGCTTTACAGGCTACAGAGAATGAACAAAGTAAATGCAAATTTGCTATTTTGCATTTTTCATTTGTTCCAAATTTCCTGCTCAAACTGTGTGCTATCGTACTACAGATTAAAGATTGTTTTGAATTTATTGCAGTTGTGATCACAAAGGGAACGAGAAAGGAAAATGAAACTTTAAAGTTTAGGGATCCACTGATTTTTTTTTTTCCACTTTACTTGGAGTGCAACATTTTTCTTAAAGTGCTGTCAGTTTTTTTATATTAGATAATGTATGTATGCCATGTAGTTGTTAGACATTTCAATATGGTTCCTGAATAAATTATTCAGTGATAGAATAAGTATTATATTTTTGATGCCTGTGTGTAAAAAAAAAAAAAAAAAATTATTTCAAAAGTTTGTGTCTTGATGAGAGAAAAATACAGTTTCTACTTCAATCTAAATCAGTTGCAGCATCAGATCCTGTCATAAGATTGGCAGGAAGGTTGGGTCAGAGGTTAACAGCAGTGCTGAATTCTGTACTAATGGGGCATTTTACGTTTGCCTTAAAATGCTCCCTTAATTAAAATGACAGATTTTTTTTCAATCTTTGAGATCATTCAGATAATTTTTTGCTTATTTTTTCACTGAAGTCATAATTTCCAGGTATATTCTAAAGGTGGAGATGACTGGTGTTTGCTTTAGATCATCTGAACCCTTCTTGTTTCACTAATCATCTAAAGAAGCATCAGGGAAATTGAGTAGATATTAAAAAGCTTAGTGATTGTAATGCCTAGGACCCCATGTCCTCATGTCTCTATGCATTTGTATTTTCTCTGCCATGTTTGCATTGAGCTCTGTCACTGTGGTTATTTGCCATATGTCAACTACATGTAGATAGCTTCCCAGAGAATAGTGATGGTATTTTGATACATGGTATTTCTTGACACACAAATTTAGTGGAGTCCTTGGGAGGGAATACTTTTGCTTTTCATCTGAGTTAACCAGCATACTGCATGTGTTTTGGATAGCTTACCTGTAGTTTCTGAGCTTTAGCATTTCGTAGTCATGCTTTTCTTGAATTTCTGTGTGATTTGATCCAAACCTGTTTCCTGGTCAAACAAACTCATGTTTTAGCCCTCTTTGATGAGGAAGGAGCAGTCTGCCAGAGATGATGGTAACAACATGTTTGGTTTCCATGATTCCCATGATCTGTTAGAGTAAGATCTGTACAATTAGTAACAAGTAAAACCATGTTTGACTTTCTATGATAAAATGTGAATAAATTATATTTTCCTAGTAGAGTAAAATTGATTTGTTTTCCTGTGATACAGTAATTCTTGTGAAAGAGGTGATAGTATAGAATGTACTGTCAATTTCAACATAGTTTGAGAGCCTGATTCTCAGATTTGGAATTTTCTTTCAAAGGCTTTAATTTCTGTTTACATTTTTCATCTCAGAAACAAACTGAGTGTTACAATTTGATCTCATGACTTCAGATCTGTAGTAAAACATAATGTTTTAAAACTGCATGGATTAATCAATAAACAGGTTCACAATAACTACCCAGGAATTCCAGTGGTACTATATAGTACTATTCAGCATTTAAAAATTTCTGTTTTCTTATAAGTTAAGTATAAAAATGAGGGTGCATTGGAACTGTACTGAAATGTGTGCTTTAAACCTTTAATAAAATCAAGTTGCAGTTGAATTGTAAGGTCACAGGCTTGTGATGGTTAAAGATGTATTGGTACTCTGAAGGTGTTCTAGCAGTTCCTGACTGTCTTTGATGAAAGTTTCCACACCTTATATGCCATTGCAGTGCATTGTAGGCAGAGAAATTTTCTCAGGCGAGTAGAAAGAAAACTACATGAAAGCAAAATAGAAACATCTTCACCCACACCATAAGATAATTCAATAGTTTGTGAAATGATAAGTTTGAAGGGAGATTCTGGATCTTCTGTCACATTATATCACTCCCTTGTGAATCTGGTTGCAAAGGACTGATTTTTATGTAGCTTTTTAAACTTGTGTGCTGAGTGAAGACCTGTCAAATAGGAGTGCATTTAATAGAAGTACTTATTTGACAACTTCAGAATTCAGCAGTATCCCACAGTTCAGAATTTAGGTGAAACCTGTAGAAAATGTTCTTTCCTTGGTATTATGCGTCTAGTTCTGACTTGGTTAAATTGCTGAGTTAGATGTAGGATGTTTTTCTTCCTAAAAGGTAAAGTGTGAATGGTTTTGAAACAGTAATTTGCAATTCTTATCTCATGGTTTTTTTTTAAATACCACCCCCCCATAGTCTGAGAAGATCAAAGAGAAATAAACAACAATATGACCCTTTGATACAGGCTTTTTTTTAACTGTAAGATTTTTTTTTTCCCATGCAAGGTAATTTTTTTTCTTGCCTTCTGTAAGTGTGTTCTTCGTGTGCTTTAAAATAGTTCCTCATCTTCATGTAGTTACTTTTTCAGAACAGTAATGTGTAAAGGACTGCAGCATGAATGGTTAGTCTAGCACACAGCATTGTCTTTTCTGCTTCTTTATTGGGTATGTCTGGGAAGTCTGTAGTAATGCCTTTACGACACAGGCAGTAGTAATGTTTCTGATAACTGCTAAGCTTTTTGCTTTGGGCACTCTTTATTTCTGCCCTGCTTAAAAAACCTGAGCTTAAATTTGCTTGACTAAAATAATGTCTTACATTATGCTTCTCCTGATCCATGTCATGGAAACTTGCCTAGTGTTTGACAAATCCAGCTAAGCAGCCATGTGTAGTAGACTGCCTGGTGTTGTCTTTTTGTTTTTGTTAATAAACTTTACTCATCTGCCTAAATTTTAATCTAATCTCTCCTAATCTTTCCAGTTGCAGGCAAAATGTAATTATTGAAAGTAAGTAGTTTATCAGTAGTGGTAGGTGAACCTGGGGTTGTTTTACTTGCATTGCTAGTTTGACAGCTCTTGACTGAATATTGACACAAGCTGCTTTTAAGACATACGTAGCATTATCCTTATAAATCAGGAAAGTAAGCAGAAGGAAATGTTGATGTTTCCCCTGCATTTATAGGAAAAGTTCCAACTTTTTTTTGAGCTTTAAGCATTTTGCATCAGAATATTCTGTTTCCTGATTAAGAACCATACTTTATATGGGAAATGCTTTAAACCAACACAAAATAATTAAATTTCAGCCCCCCCCTTTTTTTTATTAACCTCTTTCTTTTTCCTTTTTTTCTTTTTTTTTGTGATTAGCTTTTTGTATTCATTTCTACTTCTCATGCCTCATTAGTAGCTATTTTCCTGCTGCCTTTGCAGGGTTTTTTTTGGAGAAAGAGATAGGTCACTATGTGCAGAGTAGTAGCTAACAAGTAAGATTTGAATAGAATTTGAGAAATACCATGTTTGGAAAAATCCCCATCATTTAAGTGGTACCTCACAAAATAGCTGCATATTGAAACAAAAAAATCCAAATGACAAACAAGCTAGACTAAAAATCAATCAAAATGTTCAAAATTAAAACCAAATAAAAGAAGGATAGAATAATGTCTTTGTTACTAAATGATTCTAGAAGAGTCCCTAAACTCTTGTGCAGTCTAGGACCTGAAGTCAAACAGGACCCTTCACCTTACATAAAAATCTATTGCCAATTTTGCTGCCGAAATTGAGAGCAAGACCTAATACCAACATGCTACAAGGCAAAATGCAGTTTCCCACATAGCTGTATGCAACATTACTTCAGTCATGAAGACTTTAGAGGAAATACTAACCACCTTCCAAAAACACAAGAGAAGCTGCCATTTGGGCCTTTTTTTATGACTCTCTTGTGACTGGCCTCCCACAGTTTTCTGAAGGCAGTTATTTTTCACTGGCTTGTGGAGGTTTTCAGAGCAAATCACTGCTAGATTGTATTTGAAATCTTTAACCTACTAGTGACAGTCTTTGGTCTTGCATTTCAGGAACGATGGCAGTGTAATACCTTTCTTGTCAGGGAAAAGTGAAAAAAGAGGAGATGGATGGGGATGAGAAGGGAGCTAGGGCTAAAAAGAGTTTGAAAGGTCAGAATTGACTACTTTCTTTCATTTACTTTAGCTCTACATTCTTCTCTTTCTGCAAGCGATTCCAGGGTTTAATAGATACTGAAGGGGAGAAGTCCTTTCTTTCAAATTTCTTGTCAGCCTTTTTATACTCTGCAGAGTACCCCATTATACCCTCAGTACCAATGAGATTGGGCGTATGTGACCAATATACTGCCAAATCTCTGTTAAAATCTTACTGTTAGACATGGTTAGACATTCACTCAAATTTTAGTGGGGTGGACACTAACATTTTGAATTTCATCAAGTTGCTTTAATTTTATTTATGAATCTGAATAAACAAGGGCAAGGATATAATTAAAGGATAATTAATTTTAGAAACATTGTAAGTAGATATTTGGGAGACAGTCTTTATAGTAAAATATGTTTTAAGATTTGTTTAGAATTGCAGATTGTCCTGAACCATTGCTTTTAATTTTTTTAATAAATTAATTTTTTTTAAAAAAATGATTAAGCATATTTTAAGGAATGGGCAGATGAACTGGTGTTCTGTCTGCCCCAGTAATTAATTTGATCTATATTTTATGTGAATACAGCTTTTTATAATTCCAGGGGAAAAAAAAAAGATTTTTTTACTTCAGAGTATTTTGGAAGTGTTGGTGTTTAGCTTAGGTATACATTAGATTGCCCTGGTATAATTCTGTACAGTAGGAAGAAACAGCTATATATGCATAGCATTAATTTAATTGCTTGTAGTGTTACGATTACTATTTTGAAAGTCTTTGTTTAGCAAAGGTTTTATGCTCCTCTGATTATTTGCTTTTATTTTTTCTCCCCATCTCTTATGGTATTAGCTTTAAAAGGCCAAATTACTACTCTAAGTCAGAATAAATAACTTTCAATTTTCCATAGGAGCTGAAGTTAAAAGATGAAGAATGTGAAAGGCTTTCTAAAGTGCGAGATCAACTTGGACAGGAATTGGAAGAACTTACAGCTAGTCTGTTTGAGGTTTGTTGGAGTCTTCGATGTGATATACTTAAGGGAAGCTGAGCCAGATGTTTTATGTAGAACCAATATATTGTATGCTGAATTTTTCTCCAATAAGTGCGTAAAAGGATTTGTGTCCTGAAGACTTGGATGTGTTGAAGTAGAGGCTTAAGAGAAAGCAGCAGACTTTTCATGTAGATGCGAGACACCGTATTGAGCTTGTCAATCTGCCTAGACACAAAATGAAGAAAATAAGGGAAATAAATCAGCTTATTTTTTGGCACAACTATTTTGAGACAGCTTCTCTGTCTGACAACAAGGCTATCTAGATAAGAGCTAAATTTGGGGTTGCCATGGTGACTAAATAAAAAAAAATAACGTAGTTCCAGATGAATGGAGGTGGCAAATACCTAACTTAACCATGCTTTCAGCTTCTGAATTTTGGCTCTGGCAGGATGTCACACCCACAGGTTTCAAAAGAAGCATTAGTGCTGAGTGATGCACCAGGGTTACCAAGTGAGAAGCCTGAAATTTCAGTGGGACCTTTGCATTTGAGGAAAAGGCAGTAGTACTAGCAAAGATTGTGAGATTGTATTACACAGAAATAAAATGCTAAATCCAGGACTTGAAGTTGGATCAGTTCTGATTTTATCTTAGGAATATATATAGGAATGCTTTGGGCCTAAATTGTGGTATCTTTAACTGTCAGAATAAATTTCATAATCCATGGATGATTTATACATTTACTAAATTGTAAGTATAGGCTTTCAGCGTATGCATAAAGATACAACATTAGGTATGTTTTAGAAGCAGTGTTTAAGCCTATGACAGTGTATAAAAGTGCTTTTAAACATTCGAAAATCAAATTGCAAAGTACATCCTGGTAGAGCAAGGTTACTTAAAATATTAAGCAGTTCCTTTGTGTAAAAAAAATAAATAGAAGAGTGGAAGGGTATTTTATAGTATAAATACTTGTGTATGCTGGGGGGAGGAAAATGTCAGGCAGGTATTTTAACTGTGGAGGAATAAAAGAAAAATTATCAGTGAAATTTTTTATTTATGACATTGAATTGCTTAGAACAATGTGTCAGTTTGTTAAAAACGTGTTTGAAATACAGTTTATTAGTAATAATAGTTGGAGTTTGAATTGTCCAGACTGTTATAGGCATGTTACCCTAAATTTTCTTTTGTGGTTTGGTTTCACTTAGAGGCTCTAACAAGACCCAGTGGTGAGGTTTACTGATTTTTTGCACTGGGATCTGCAGCCCGTGAATTCATGTTTAATTTTGAATCCCACCAATTTCAGCAGCCATATAAATGGATATGCTAGGGCTTATATTGTTGCATCCCAGTGGAGGATTGAGACTTGTTTTGCACAGCTGGGTGCATATATTACATTATTACACTGTAATAGCACAGTAACATGCTTTGCTTTCAAAGATGCATCACTTAGCAGAAACTGCATGGTCAATGTTAAATGTATTTGTACACATTGTATAAATGTGTATGTTCCCATTCCTGCATGTGTCTTGTTACTTATGAGAATTTTACAAACCCATACTATACAGCTGTGTTGTATGCTAGTGGGAGCCAGATCTTTTGGTATGACAATGTATGAACTTTTTTGTTTTATTTATATAGTGTCCAGATGTGCTAGGCGCTTTACAGATATGAAAAGGATCCTATCCCTAGTAATTTGGTTGGTGGCTCTGATATTTCGATTTTGGTTGCCTTCAGGAAGTACCATGTGAGAATGGTAATTTGATCATAGGCACAAATTGCTGGATCAGAGCCTAAACAAATACATTATACAGACAAAAGGCTTAGAGTTATGAGGTAAAAGGATGTTGGAAAAACCCTCAGTCCTTTTATGCTTCCTCCTTCATTGGCTTAGCCTTGTTTCTTTACTTGGATTGTTTTATTAGTGCTTTTTCCATTCTACTTAAAAAATATTAATTAAATAATGAAGTGCTTTTATGCTGTTTTGTCTGTTTTATTGATGGCAAGAATTTAGACTTCACAGTTGTTTGACTGGTTCCTTCATGCCAAAATTTACAGTTGTCTAAAACTGGTTATTCTGGCTACAACAAGGGAGAAGTTCTTTTGAATGTGTTACTGTGTCTGTGTTGCTTTTGTTGCTATTGGTTGAGTCTTTCTCCTGGGGGTCAAGGAACTTGTCAGCCACCGAAGCGTGACTGGAGCCTCGTGTTCATGACAGGTATTGTTCCTGCTGGAGTGGGGTAGGTGGAGTTGCTGAATTTCTGAATTTGGGCTCAGGACCAAGGAGAACCTTAGTTGGCCACTGATGCATCAAAATCATAGATTTGTAGGGATTTTTTTTTTAACCTAGCTATTTCATTTCAGACTATTGCAAATGTTAATAGTCAACAAATAGTCTTCGTGAAGCAAAAGTTTGTCATTAGTTGTTGGATTTTTCATAAACTCGTGTGAAGCATTTACACTAGCTAAACATCTTTTATAGGAAGCACACAAAATGGTTAAAGAAGCAAATGTCAAACAAGCTGCAGCAGAAAAACAGTTAAAAGAAGCACAAGGAAAGGTGAGTTTTTTCCCAGCTTGTTTGCTTTGTATTTTTACATGGTTTTAAATCTGAAGTGTGAATCATAAAGATATAGGTAGAGGATTACCTGTATACATTTTTGGAGTATATACTCAGTTTTGTGTTGCTTGACATATTCTTAGCGAACACCCATGGGCACGGTGTTTCAGTGTCATGTCAGCCAGCAAGGTGCATAGGAAGCCAGTGCTACTACAATATGTAATTGCCTAGGCATCTGTGTGTTAGTACTGTTGGAAGATGGAGCTTGGATTTGCAATGAGATAGTTGGAGAGGTTTTTAATTGATTTAATGTATTTATAAACTAATATACGTTTTGTTTGTTAATGACTTTATTCCCCCCGCCCTGTGAAGATTGATGTCCTCCAGGCTGAAGTAGCAGCATTGAAAACACTAGTACTGTCTACTTCACCAACATCTCCAACTAAGGAATTTCAGTCTGGTGGAAGAACTCCTTTTAAGAAAGGCCATGCAAGAAACAAGAGTACAAGCAGTGCTATGGGTGGCAGTCATCAGGACCTTACAATGATGCAGCCAATTGTAAAAGACTGTAAAGAGGTAATGTACAAAGATTGTTCTCTTTTTGCTAATAAACTGGCTTATTGTTTTGTTTTATTCACAATAAATGGAGTATATCTTAAATCTTCATTTAATGCTTACTATCTTCATTCATTTTTCATTAATGAAAGAACTTTCCTTACATACCAATAGGTGGTGATTTTTCCAAGTCTTATTTACCTTTAAATCATTAAGGGAAGATGAGATAAGATTTCAAATATTGAAATTGCATGTGGTGATGAAAAAACCCTAAACAATAAATTAAACAATATAACTGAATGATAGGTCCTGGTGGCCTTTTTATGAAGTCCATCACTGAAAGTTCATAAACTTTCATAAGCATTGTATAAGCTGTCATAGAAAAGAGGAAGAGTCATTTTATAGATCAGTAGTGGGTGAAAGAGGCCAGGGAAAAGATGAAATCAGTAAGGGAAACTTATATTTCCCTTATCAGTAAGGGAAATTTATTAGGGAACAGATGCTGAGTCACTGGAATCCTGAGGCCTGTGTGGGTTTTTTTTTCTTTTTTTTTTTTGTTTTGTTTTGTTTGTTTGTTTTTTTGTAGGTTTTTTTTTTTTTGTAGGTTGGGTTTTTTTTTGTTTGGTTGGTTTGTTTGCTTGATTTTTAAATCTACTCATGTCACTGAAAATGGAGAAATAATGTGGCAAAGGGTTGGTACTTGAGTCCTTGCAATGGTAGTAGCAAAAAATGACCAAAGTGTTGAGAAGGAGCTTATTTTACTGGATGGTTAGTAAAACAGCAAATGAAATGCAAAAATCAATAAATGAGAAATGAGGCATTTAGGAAAAAAATGCAACTGGCAAGCTTGCAGTTATGAACTTGGCAAGAGCTACATTGTGCTGGAAAAAAACCTAGTGTCCTTGTTGATCATTGTCTGAAAATCCCATCTCAGTGTTCAGTGATGGTCAAAGACCTGCAGAGACTTCGGAGTTCTTAGGAAAGGAATAATTAACAAAAGAAGTAGTATTGTGCTGCTGTATACACATGTAGTAAGAGTGTTTCTGTACATGCAGCTATGATATATTCCTCCCAGAAAGGACACTGAAAATAGTAGGAAGTGTAACATAGGTGGTCAAACCTAATGGAAAGATTTCTGTGTAGAGATACTTGAGGTAGAAGAAAAATCTCTGCAATCTCAGGTGACATGGGGAAGATGAATGATGAACAATTATTAATGAATTAATGACAACTCTGGAAGCTAAAAGGAAAATAATTTATAGTCAGTACATAATGAACCATCGTCACAAGGAAGCAAGTTTGAAATACGTTCAAAAGTAAAGTCATGCCTCTGAAGATACGTAGAAGATAGATATGACATTTGGCTTAGAAAGCTTCTTTAGCTACAGACTGCTAGAAGTTTTGAGGCTGTAAAAGAATACGCATCACTATTCTTGCCCTCAGATGTCTCTTCAGCCAGTTCTGTGGCTGCTGGCTATTGTCAGAGGGGTAATATGCTGACTGGATCTTTATACTTTACCAATATAGCTGTGTTTGTACTAGACACCATTTTACTATAAACCTAGGAAATTAAGGCATCTTCTACTTGGTGTTTCATACTCAAAAAAATTCAGATTATTTACAACCTACTTGCCCACTTTCAGTGGTATCCACGATTTTTCCTTACTAAAATGGAATCCTTGTTGCTCTTCAGAAAAGGGAAGAACTGGAATGGAATCCAATTACTTTGTAAGCATCACATCAAGGTCATGACTCAATGAAATTTTTAAGTGTTGGGCAAGAGTGAGAGACCAGAGAAATCTGTTTTGTCTCAGTTTCTCATGGAGAGAAGGCAGTGATTGTGGAGAACATGCTGCAGGAGAACCAGTCTGCCTGACACTTTTCTTTAGTTAATTCACCTTTTTGTTGGCTGCATTAGGAGACACTTCAAGGCTGCTCAAACTGGTGACTTTTTCTTCCAGTGACGGCCAGGGAATCACTAAGAAACACGTGGGTTTTCCACCCACTGGGACTTGAGTATTTTTATTTCTCTTCTGAGTGGGAGTATTCAATGGAATGTAGAATGGGGTGAAGAAAGCAAGAGTACCTTTGGCATGGTAGCTAGGACATTGTTTTAAGCAGAGGATGCATGCCTTCCCAGCTGTTCCTGTTATCTAGTGCTTTGTCATTTTGTTTACTGGCTTTATTTGTAGCTGCTCTAAGGTAAATTTTTTTGTATTTCTGGGAGCTTGGGTCTGAAACCCTAGTTCAATCCCCTTCTTGCTAGTTGTTCGTGACACTGAGTTGTTATTCTTTGGATCTTATTCTTCTGATTTTGAGTGACTTGACTTCTAAGGGGGGTCAAGAGTACCCTTGGTCAGGGCTGTGTATTGGCCCTGAGCCAATAGATTTGGGCCCTTTAGCAGAGTCTACCACCTGGAGCTTTGTGTTGTGGGATGGAGCTGGGTGTAAATACAGGTCAGCTCTCAGATTTCTTTGTGGAATGTAGACAGAGTCACAAGGCTGTCCACCCTAAATTGCAGTGGAGCTAGAAAGCTGCCAACATCCCAGAGAAATATTTCCTAGTATGTGCTAGTAACCTGTAGGATAAATCAACATGTCTAATGAATTCAGATATTAAAAAGATTAAGATAAGCTGCCCAGATCTCAAGCAGACAGGTATCATTCAGGTGTCAACCAGAAATGTTGATAAATGCATCAGTGTTGTTCAAAGAGCTGAGATATTTTGCTGATGTCATATTTACTGTAATGAAAGCATGAAAAATTTAACTGGAATTGTTATTACATTTAACTTTATATTTAATTTCAGGTAATCAAAACTTGGATCTAGTGAAAGCATATGTAAAGGCAGGGAGGACATACACACATATCACACATTGTAGATTGACAAGATCATCAAGCTATGGTCACTGAACAATTTTTCTCAAGGCAGCTTCTTTATAAATTGTAGGTTTAGGTAAAATTGAGTAAGTATAGAAAATAACCAAGTTAATAAGAAATGCATCTTGATTTCTAGAATTCTAGAGTACAAATAAAAATTGGATGTTTTTCTGCTGGTATCTCTTGATTGTATTAATTTTAAAGCCAGACCTGAGATGGGTTTAAATTATGGGAAATGTTCCTTTAAGGGAGCAAGTTACACCTATTGAATTCCACTTGTGCAATGAAGTTGGTGGCTTAGCAACCAGAACACTTATGGATTAGCTTAATTAAGATAGTTGTTCCTGATTGTACCTGAGTGTAATGCAAGTGGCTCTAATGAAAAACAAATTTTCCAGTCTAATTTTTGTAAGTTACTTTTCAAGGAAAAAAAAGAAAAGAATAAATTTGAAACAAAACCCCCTTAAAATGATGAAAGAACTCCCTATAGCATGTATGTAAAAGAATGGCAAAGTACTGAGAACTCAGAAGGGGTGATGCATGGGGAATGAAAAAGAGACTGAGGTTGGTTCAAAGCAGCATACTGATCTTTTAAATAGGATTAAAAATCAACTTTTAGTATGTGCTATTTCTCCATTTCAATATCTTATTTGTATTGTTTTTTCTTTAATTGTACAAAATTTAAATTCACATCCTGGCTTATCTTTCTCCTGCAGTGTACATCCTTTCTATAGTTTTAGTTTTAGGAGTATAGGCCTGCTGTAGTTCAGCAGACTGGAGGTGCTGAAGCAGAATGTCAAAACCAGTCTGGGACTGGTGCTGCATATCCCATTGGGTCTGGAGTTAGTTTTATATGTTGGATTAGGAGCACGTGTCAGAAGCACTCACCCCCACTCTGCTTGGAGCCCATGAAAAGTCTTTCTCAAGTAACCCTAAAGCAGGCGATGTGCTCTGGGAGCACCTCAGTGTGCTCTAGCTGTTAGTGGGTAGCAAGCCCGTGGGACAGACTGCCCCATAATGCAAATAGATTTTTAATAACAACCTAGTACCCATCTCTGGACCACCACACTGGGTAGATACCATCCTGTTGCTAACTGATCTCAGCCTGGAAATGACAGAACACGGTGTTTTCAAAGCAGGTACAATTACTTTTCCTAACACAGAACATAGTTCTTCCGAGCATGATTTAATAGGTAATTTTAGCATTTCCTCTTTGCCTAGAGGAGCTGTTGGGGGATCAGGCTTATAAATCATTCCTAGTGACCATCATTGCCTTTCTGTTGTAGGGAGGTGTAGGAGAGAGTTTAGGCATAAAGATGAAAAGTGAAGAATAACTGAGTTGTACATTGACTTCCTGTTTTCTTTTCTTAGGATATTCAGTGTGTTAGTCTTTTTTCTTTTAGTGTTTGGATAGCAACATATTGGAGTCAGATGCAGCATGAACACGTAAGATGTCTAGGATTGCAATTGCTTTCTTTGAATTTCTCTGCTTTTCTTAACTTACATAAATGGAGGTGAACTAAAATACTTTAAGGAAGATGCATGAAGATAGAAACTGTTTTCTGGCTCTTCCTAAGTATTTCAAAGCTATCTGTAAGCTTACGAAAGGTCATTAGCTTGTAGTGGTAGTGTGCAATGGTAATTAGTAGATGCACTATCTCTGTGTATTGAAAATCATATGTTTTGATTTGCTTGAATTTACAAGCTTAGGAAAGTGGATTTAAGAAGGTATTTGTAGTTGAACCATGATAGCATTCTTTAAATTTACAAGTTACATTCTTTCAATTTTTACATTACAATAGAATTTTAATGCTTATTATTTACCTGTGGATATTTGCAAATGATAGACACTAGTGTGATAATTATATTACTAAAATATGTGAATTTTTGTGTATTTTAGGCTGACCTGTCTCTGTACAATGACTTCAGGTCTTGGAAGGATGAGCCTACTATGGACAGAACATGTCCTTTCTTGGACAAAATTTATCGGGAAGATATTTTTCCATGTTTAACTTTCTCCAAAAGTGAGGTAATGGAAATGGTCTAAATGTGCTCACTGATATCTTCCCCTTAAATATGTTACATGGAGCCAAAAGACTACTATATTATTTTCAGTATGAAGTTTAACCATTTTTGTTTCATTAGTATGTGACAATTTTCAGTGAAGTCCTAAAGTTTGGTCTGGAGTATTGAAATGACCATCTTTTTTCTTCACTATTCTATTCCATTTATACTCTTCCAGATATGGCCTTTTTTATGTCTACTTCTTCAAATGTTACTCCTGTCTGTTAGAATCTGATCTTTGTTGGAATCCTGATACTTCAAATACAGTGTTTTTGATTTGAAAATCGTATTCTGTGTCTTGTTATATAGGGGGCAGTAGAGACCAATATATTTAATTTTGTGGACTGATTTTCTCTCATATCAGTCAAAGCAGTCTGCAAGTGTAGTCTGGGCCTTTTCTTGAAGAGAGGTTTGAGTTACAAGAATAAGATTTTGGGATTTAAGATTCAACAGGGGCAGTTGGTCAATATGGTTTTAGAGGAATCAAATTAGGAAACTTTTTTCCTTGTGTTATTCCCACACACTCCCATACAGAGGAAAGACTGGAGTCTCACCTATCCTGGGAATAACATGGAACTGATTGCAGATCCAACTCCTTTACTTAGTTTTTGTTCTTAAGCACCATTTATAGGCTTTACTTGTAGTATCCACCAGTAGAGAAAAGGGAGCATATTCTTAGATCTTTATCAAAATCAGAACAAGAAATTTAAAGTCCTAAGTATTGATATTCTTTCCCAATGAAATTAAACACCTCACATAGAAAACCCTACATTTCCTTCATAATGTTCATGTGTTGTTTTCAGGAGGTGTTATGTTCTTTTCCCATGCTTTTCATCTACTGTTACTTGCTGGCCATAAGCACACGCAGTCTTTTAGTCAATCGTATACCAGTTTGTTATGGTTGGTGCACAGCATCATATGAACCTCTCCCACTAAAAATTTGCTTGGTTACTATGGGAATTAAATTGCTTCTGCAGTATATGTAAGTAGGCCATCCTGTTGTTTTTTGCAGGAACTTAATTTTGGATTTTGTTCTTCATTGGTAATATAAATACTGTAGATTTATATTGCCTTTTAAGGGAAGAATGAAGCTTCTAGCACTTGTCAGTTACACCATTATTGTTTCCAAATGCTGTGTGTAGTGACCAACTTCTGTTTTACTTAGCTCTCTATGCTAGTGTGCATTTAAACCAAACAATAAATTACACATGTATTGTGTTTTTGAATAAGTGAAAGTGCAGTTAAGTGAATGGTTGAAGTATTACATTAACTCTCAGTAGCCTCTTGTGTGTATGTGTAGTGTTCTGCTTTTGGGAGATGGCAGAGAGAGTATTTCATATGAACTACTTTAATAGTAACATTCTGGTCTTAAAATAATTGTAGTACAATAGAAAAAATACCTTTATTACTTAGTAGAAAAGAACCTTGGCACCAAATTTCATTAGTAATGTAAGTTGCACCTTTTTAAAAATCAAGTAATGGCTGTTACTTGAAGCAGTGGTCTTGGACAAATGTTCGGTCCAATCAAGCAAAATGGTCACATTTCCAGTGTCTTTTGATTGTTTATAAGGAGAGAACATAAAGAACCTAAACAAAGTTGCACTTTAAGTAGGCTAGTGTTTGAAAGTTGCATCTGGCTTTTTTATATATTGTTCAGTCTTTCTTGTTGAACACCTTGCTAGAGCTATCTTCAGCTGAAAACAGTGACATAACACTTGTTTTATTCAAGATAAAGATGTATGCAGTATAATTTTGTAATTTTCATAGTACACAATAAAATTAGAACAATTTTTTAAAATGAAGTTTGTGCCATATTCAGTCTCTGACAAGAGCATAGCATGTACCAATACACATTTGGGTGTATGAGGAAAGGCTGAGAATACAGTTAGTGTTTTAAACATGCTTCACTACATTCCTGGCTGTAAAGGAAGTTAGGTTGCCTCAGGGAAGGCAGGGTTATTTGTAGGGCAGAATTTAAACAGGAGCCTGGAAATGGGACCTCTTGCTCGTGATAAAAGTGAAATCTTATTTGTAATAGAATTTTTGTTTGGTGGGTTGATTCCCCCCCACCTCCCCCTCATGTTCTTAACTTTCCAGAAGAAGAAATATATTACTGCTTTGAGACAGTGGATGAAGCAGAGCTGTTTTTAACTGCTTTCTAAATTTCTCTTGCAGTTGGCCTCAGCTGTTCTGGAAGCTGTTGAAAACAACACTCTGAGCATTGAACCTGTTGGCTTGCAACCTGTTCGATTTGTGAAAGCTTCTGCAGTTGAATGTGGGGGACCAAAGTATGTTGAACTGACACCGGGGGATACTCTTGACTCATTTGAGTTCTCTTGGCTTGAGAAAACTGCTATCAGCTGATTACCTCAGTCAAATTTTTGTATCTTAAATTTAATTTCCTTAAAATCTAAGACTTCAAAATGGTTGTTACAAATTTTGTGGGAAAGTAGCAACTAATAAATTAAACTAAAAAAAAAAAAAACAAACCCTAATATAGAACAAACCTTATCATTTGGGGAGAGCTTGACTTTTGCTTGTTTTGATGCATTGACCCTGAAAGTAACATTCACTTCTTTGGAGAAGAGTATTCTGATACTTCAACCAGATGGTTTTGGACTGGGGGCTCTCAGCTAGAAATCATCATGAAAGAAATAGGTACTGAAATAGTACAGGCTGAGTTTATGATCTCTGGAGTACTTGTGGCATAAGAAATTCAGGACATATGTAGGACACTGATAAAGGTAGCTGAAATATTTGAGAAATACAGAGAGAGTTAATCCTCTGAATTTGAGCAGGAGGAATGTAAATGGGAATGAAGTTGAATGAGAGTTGGAACCTAAAGTAGAAAGTATGCTTTCTAGGAAGGTTATTTTAGAAATTATGGAATCGTCCTAGAGTAATGTGAAGCACAAGACTTGTTGTCAGGTACTGATACAAACATTGAAGTTGGGTGGGAGGGACTTGCTTGAGGCACTGAGGCTTTGATTATGTGGATGGAGAAGGAAAGGGATTGTAGGATGCCTTAGTGGATGTTTGAGTAAGAAGGCAAGGTCAGTCTGGATATTAATCTGAAGCCTTCCAAATCTTGAGAAAGACTTGGGCTTTCTGTTGGAAGTATTTTGGACAAGCTGACAATTTACTCTGTTATATTTGATTTGAGAGAGCTCAAATTTACAATAGAAAACTTACATAAAAATGTTTTCATCTGACTTTGAGATTTTTTTTCTTTCTTATGGCCATGGCTTTTTATTCTGTTTTTCCTCTCTTGAGTGGAAGAGAAACTACAACTGCCACATCTCAAAATTCTTTATTTTCTCTTTAAAGAAGCTGTATAAAATGAAAATTTGTTTTGTGTGTTTTATGACTTAGCCTTTGATCCTTTCTAGCCTGCAAAGTTCAAGTATTCAAATTTTTTTCAACTTCCTCCTGTCATTAGAACACACTCTTTGAGCTGTAGCAGCCTCTCATCAGAAGGGCCCACACCAGTAATGGAGCTAGTCAAGGAGTAGGGAATTCCTATCCAAGGTCTGCCACTGTAATCTGTGTTCCGTGAAAGCAGTAGAGAATCTGGACAGTCAGAAACCACTGAAACAAATCATGTGTCATCAAAAAACAACTAATAAATGGATTTGAAGTCATTGTGATTCAAGCAACTTTGCTACATCTTGATGTAGCAGAGAGGAGACCCAACTGCATAATTCAGAAATTTCTGGAGATTTTTAACCTGTTTTCTCCAGTGTAGGATAACGTTTAAATCAGAACTTAGAAAATCCTTAAATATTTGGCAAGATAGAGATTCATGTTTTGAGATGACAATGTGCAAGTTGTAATTTAGTTATTTTAGATATATCAAAAGGTCAGCCAAATTCTTTTCTCCCTTTTCCAACTCTTCTGTACCAACAAAATCTTCTGTGCTGCTACTTGTAGATAAGTAATAGGTAAGGAATCTGCAGTATTTAAGTGTAATTTGACAGTAGTTGTGCTTTGCCTTATGTATTATTACTGGCACTGAATGGGAAACAGGTGTTGCAGTTTTCACTGAATCAGTGTAGCAGTTTTGTGATTTTATTTTTATACAGTGCAAAATGCTTTTTTTATTGAAACTTTCTTCTTAAATGGGTAACCTAATATAGACAAACTGAAAATAAACAATAACAAAAGCTAGAGTAATGTTTTCAAAGAAGTACTTTTGTTGTACATTCATGTGGGGGTAAAAAGATGAATAAAATAGTGGGTAACAGCCCAAATAGCATAGTGAGGAATGGAGGACAGAAAGCTGTGATAGTAGTACAGAAAGGTTCTGAATATACAGAAGTTACTGAATGGTAACTGTAATGGTGTGCAGGGAGTGCTGCCTTAACAGAAGACAGCTGGGTTTCCCCAAAGGATTCACATAATTGTCCCCAAGGGGAACAAAGCACTGAGCTGTGTGTGCTGTACAGCACGGAACTGAGTCACCAGCAGGAGCCCTCAGCATTTAACTGGTGTGATGGAAGACAACATAGAGAAGGCAGTTATGTAACCAGAAGAAAAAAAGGGTTTTATTTTCCTAGCATTGAAAGTTTGTCTTCTGACAAAGCTAGACTGAATTGTGATCCAGCTTGCTTCGGCTACTTTAGGATTTCTTGTATCAATGAACTGCTGTCAGTCCTCATAAATTGCTATGGAAAATTGTATACACACTTCCATTTCTCCTGTTTTACATGGTTCTGTGGACCAGCTGCAGGCAATTTAAAAGGGCCTATGAACCACTGTTCAGAACCACAGAAGCTTAGTAATTTTTGTTTCTTTGAAAGGCAGCTTGTTCTTAGACTCACCAATTTCACGAGGTAGAAATGGGAGAAAGAAGAGCCAGCAGCTTTTAAAATTAATGAAACAGTGGTTGCCATGACAACCCAATTCATCTGAGATGCTGTAATACAGACATTCTGAATAAATCAAATTCTTATCTTTAAAAATTCATTGGTTTCCTAACTTGTTTTTTTTTTTTTTTGGGAACAGTTTGTGGTGACTAATGACCTTTCCTGAATACTGCATAGTTGCAATACACCAGAAGTAAATTTGATTATTTTACTCTCAGTTTCTGTAATGGTAACAGAAAGAATTACTGCCAGACGGTCCATTTTCCTTTGTCCCAGAAGATTTTATACTCTGAATGTAAAATATGATTTCAATTTGGGCATAAATGCAAAATTGGATTTAAAATGCATCTCAGAGAATTGACTGCTCTTCTGTGAGACTGATTTTTTTTTTTTAGGATGAAATACAATATCAAGCGTAACTTTAAAAAAAATCTGTTCAAATGTTGGCATCAACTGATAATTTAAAAAATGTTTATTTGACATATCAAGAGTTAATTAAAGAAATCCCACTGTGCCGGAGTTGTCAAGCCAATTTAAATTAGTGAATATGGAAGTGCATTCCCAGAGCTGAAGAAAGTTTTAGAATTCAAAAAAAGCATCATAACGCACCACTATTGAAATTAAATTAGGCTTTGTGGAGCTAACAAAAATGACAACATAATGTAAAAATTGCAGCTTGTAAAATGAAGTAGAGACTCATCTATCTGTGCCAATATTGAAGTAGTTACATTAACACCATAAACACATGTGCGTGTTTAGACAATTGATTTATTGAATTATATGACCTTTATATTTGTAGGAAATGTGCTCTCAGTGGACAAAGTAAGTCATGCAAGCATAGAATCAAATTAGGAGATTCAAGCAGTTATTACTACATTTCTCCTTTCTGTCGTTACAGGGTAAGTAGATTTACTATTATTTAATTTTGTGTAGTAGTTATTTAACAGTTTTTTTCCATACCTCTATACAAAATTACATTAACCACCATTATTCTTATGAGTTTAGATCACTTCTGTGTGTAACTTCTTTACATATATTCGCTACATCCAGCAAGGACTGTTGAAGCAGCAAGATGGTGAGTATAAACAAATTGTATTTGACCTAGGTAAAGAGACAGTTACATAATGCCTGTTCCTAAAAGTTGCTCTCTGTGCAATAAAGTTGCTATCTGTGACCTGAAATTACAGTTTATCAGTTAGTCATTGTTGTAATTTTGAGAATATATTGATATTTCACTCTCCAATAAAGTTATTTTTTAAAACAACTAATTATAATGCATTGATTTTTCAGTTCATTTAAAAACCCCTTATACAGTAAGAAATGTTAAAATCTAACTAGGGGAGTTAGTCACAGTTTTTCCACACAGTGGTCAAAAATCAGATCTCTGTCACAGAATGTAGAGGCATTTTGGATGCAAAAAACTTCAGTTTGGTTTGGTCTGGGTCATTTTTTTCTTTAGCTTGGTGTTTTGGCATGTCTTCTTGTTTTGTGCAGTGGCAGTTGAGACAGCTGTTCTTGTTGGACTGTTTTTTCAGGGGAAACTGGCAAGAAACACAATATTTTGGGTTAAATTGCAAAATGTAAACAGGTAACCTTTTATATATACAGAAAACCTGTAATCATTCATCTGAGTGCAGCTGAGAAATGAGATCATCGCAGTGGCATGGCCAAATCTTGATTAGGGCTCTGGTTATAAATGTAAGGCTTGATCACCCTCCACCCCAAAACAGAAATGTGTTTTTTACTACCATTGCTTCAGGCTGTGGGCTGGGGGGGTTCCCTACCTTTGTTAGCCAGTTGCTTTGGTCATGTCAGAATATCATATCCAACAACTGCCTATTTAAACTGTGTCTGCACGGTAATTCAGAAATTTGCTTAGCTTAGCTATGTGGTTCTCATATGTCCGTATAAAAGATGTTTGTGAAAACATATTCTGGTATACCCAGTTACTTGATTCTGGAATTTAAAAATATATTGCATGTTGGAGGCGTAGCTTTGTCTTCATTTTCAAGACCATTTTACCTGTTTATCACTACAAAAGGAAAAGAAGATGATTTGATTGTGTTTAAACTGCACACAGTTGATTTAATTGTATTTCCTGTCCAGATCAAAGAATATTGCCAAACAGCTTTCAGTTCAATTTTTTTTTTGAAACAAGTCATATCACTCAGGCTTCCAGAAACACTGAACGCAGATAGTGGAAAAAGTATCATTAGTCCCATGCCAATAGGAAATTAAAATATTTGCTTTCACTGTGAAAATGTAATTTTTTTTTAGTTAGTTGCATTTTGAAAGTAAACCAGTTAACACTGTTATATTTATGGATGTCTGTGCATTTCATTATTCCAGTTTCCAAGTCTCTGTGGATTTGCTTCATCAAGAATTTGGCTAGAATTAGCCCTGCTTTGCTACCTCACCTATAGTCATCTCTTCCTGATGTTTCCAAATTTCAAGAGCTCAGGATTTTAGCTACACCCAAATATTTCTAACCTGAAGTACTTCTGAGGTGATAGATAGACTTAATTACAAAAAATAATGCTGTTAATTTCCAATGTTAAAGGGTAATGGAATTCACCAGAAATTCAGCTATTTCCTATACTTAATTATGTTTAATAAAACCTTCAGATGGTTGTAATTTTTACTGATTTACTAGCATCACTGAAGATCTTGAAAATGTGTTATTTAAGTTTTAATATGGTTTGTAGTTAAAAGGCTTTTGCTTTGACCAGAAGGACCTATGAAGTTTCAACTAAAAATTGTTTACTTTGCTATCGAGATATAAAAACTTAATTAATGTGTTTTTTTACATCATATAATGAAATATTTTCAACATTATCAGATTGATTTCTTCTTCCCCAGAAGTTTGTAAAAAAAAATAGTTTGGTGTTTCAGCTCAGTTGTCATCTTTACCACTAGAACATAGAATTTGCATTTCTAGCTTTATATAAGGATTTCAACAATACATTCACAAGAATGTAGGCACTCATCATAATTGTCTGTATAATATGCTGCATGCGTTTCTACTAATGCACCATATAATTTTTAAGACAGAGGTCACTTTTACAAAAGTGGTTTTTGAACTATGGTAGGGAAGACCTTATACTTGTTGTTCAGGTTAATAATATTTGTAGACATTCTACATCAGGATCTTGAATGCATGGAAATTTTGTCTTGAATAATTATATACCCTGCGATTTTGATTTGTATTGCTGTGATGTCTAGAAGCTTAAGCCATGCATTAGACTTACCACATTGGAAAGATACAGATGAAATAAGAAAAAAGGGTCTTTCCTACCCGATTTATTGTTGCTAGTAGATTACTCTAGGAAAAAAGGGAGCAAGAAGGAGTATAAAAGGCAAAATTCTAACAAAATTGCAGATTCTTTGGTGAAACAATTCTTATTAAACAAGCTCTACTTTTTTCTTTTTGTAGACATTTAGTTTCACAGAAAATGAGTCATGGGGCAGGGAAGCTTAAATAAGAAGTTGCAATTAATTGAAGCTGACAAGAAGTACTGATATAGTTCTGTTCTCCATTTTAAAGAAATCTAAAATCTGACTAAATTTTTTATACGACTCTCATTTATAATGTTTAGAATATGTGCTTGAACAAATTTTGTCATAACCAAGTACAATTCACCCTTACACATACTAATGCTGGTTTTACCAGATGTTTGTTATGAAGTTCCTCTAAACTCATATAGAGTAAGGCAGCCTGAATACATCAGTTGAAATAAAATGTGAATTTGTTATATTTAATGATACTTCTGTCTTTTTTAGTGGATCAGATGTTCTGGGAAGTTATGCAGCTGAGACGAGAGATGTCACTAGCAAAACTTGGCTATTACAAGGAAGAGCTCTAAAATTTTTTACTCGTGCGCATGCATGAACTTCATTGAATATACATAACTAAAATTGCTGAACCTCTTTTTGTTACTTGATATTTATTTCCACAAAGTGGGTCCAAGATCTTTCTCCGTTTGCAGATGGGACTAAGAAGTACTGTGATTGTTTTAAACTGACCTATGCTGTATATGCGTACATATAATACTTAGTTGAACAAATGTGGTAAGCACTTGCAAATGTATTAGTGATTGTACTTTACATTTAAAAAAAACCCTTCTGATTAAAGTGTTAATCTGAAACAGTCTCTGTCTTTTGTTCTTTGTGATGCAGAATGTGAACTGCCCCAGTAGGACACTCCAAAATAGAAAACTGATTTTATGAAGAGTGAATAAATGCCTGGTATTTTCTTCATTGTAGTGTTTAGGTACACTTATGTAGCTCTCTAAGCACTTATGCCAGTACAGTTAACAGACAGCTGGGAGAACTTGGAATTGTTTAAAGTGCTGCTTTCCTATACTTGTAATTTTTAAAAATATGTATGTAAGAAGAGAAACACATACCGTGAAAAGTCACAGCACAATAAACTTGAGTATCTTCTCTTTAAGGAAGGGTGCTTCTCAAATATGAAAGAACAATAAAATTATCTTATTTGCTTTTTGGTTAGAAATCTATTTTGACCCATATATGACTGCTAAAAACTTTCTCTTTCCCTCTCATTTTCTTTCACTAGAATTTTTTCATTCCTTTAAATTAGTTTTTTTTTCCCCAGTCTTCTGGGATTTCCAGTTTTCAATGTCTTATACATCATTTTCCCCATAGTTGTTCTTGAAACTCAGAAATTTCCATTATGTGGTTTCTTTAACATGCTGATGGTAATTTCCATATAATGTTACAATTTGTGTGTATGAAAAAAATGGTGTCAGAGAACCCCAAAAAAAGGATCCTGGCCTCTTAAGAGATGCTTTTTCTGTTGGAAGTGTTTCTTTGGCACTTGTTTTTTTCTGGGCATTGTCTCAGCTACAGCAGACAGTTGATGATGTTACAAGGAACATGGTTGTGGGTATGTACTAGACTTGCCTTTCTGGAAAAACATTGGATCTGTCTTGACAACTATTTATCAGTTGCACACAAGATTAAAACTTTGACAGGTAAACTGACTAGAAGGTGAGCTTATGCAGCTGTTTTTCTAACAAGAAGCATCTCAGTGGTTCTCTTTGATGCTGAACAAAACCAACAGTATTCGTCATTGTCTTTCTGCAATGTTCTCTGTTTTCATAAAAGTCAATAGAATGGGTTGTGAAATTTAATGCTATGCTTGTGATGCTTGTATATATGTGAAAACACTTTGCAAGTGTTGGCTTTGACCAGACATTTCAATGTTAAAATAAAAACAAACAACTGAACCTAGATATTATTAGTAATGGAGTATGTAGGTCCAACTTGGGCAATTTTAGTTCTGAGGGAATACTTTTCTCAATCTCCCATCACTGGGTACTACTTGCTGTTGTAGAAACGTAGAATAATTCTACCAGCAGTTGTTAAAGGATTGTTTATCCATTCAGTAATGCTAAGGAAGTCTGGCTTTACTCAGTCTTAGAAAACAAGCTGTGTTTATTGGTATTAATGTTTTATGTTAGGTTCATAAGTGCTTCCTAAATGCTTGTTAATCCTTACTTTAGATAATGAGATAGAACTGTTTCCATGATTAGCTAACAGTAGGCAAATGGTAGCCAGTAGCTGGTGCTATTCTGACTTAATATCCTTTAAAACAAAATTTAAGCAGAGAGAACGGTCCTTTTTGTACATGGTAGTATCTAAAATGTACTATGCTGAGGTGATTTCTTGTACAAAGGTGTACCCCATGTAGTGCATCTCAGTAGTAATGACTGGCTCAATTACATCAACACCTTGTAAATGCCAGCTGACTTCTTTCTTCATGTCCCTAATCCAAAATGCTTTTCTATATTTTTCATATGAGCTGTTTATCATGAGACACCTGTGTCACTGTGAGTGCCTGGGGCTTGTAAAAAAGTGAACAACTACTTGTCTGGTGAATATAATTACTTCCAAAAATGTCTTAATGCCAGACTTCATTGGAACTTTTGTTCATAACCAAATGCCTTTTTTAGATGTCTACTCAAATTACTTGAGTATTTCTCTCCTGTTTGCTTAGTGATGACAGAATGGCCAGTTTTCATTGTTTAAAGATGAACTAAGAGAAAGTGTAATAGAGTTTGCTGCTAGCCTTAAAAGAAATTTGTTCCATATTCTGCTTTCCCATATGTCTTCCAATGTTACCTTAGACAAACAGGCTAATGTATGATTTAGTTTTGTTAATAATAGTAACAACATAGAAGTTCTACTTCCTATCAGTGATGGCTTTACTCTTGCATTTTTGATTACTATTGCTTTCATTGGTAATACTAATTACATGACCTGTGTGAAAGTACAAAGACAAGATAAGTAATTTTTATTGCTACATTTTTTTGCGCATGTGTAATTAGTACTGGGACCAAAGGTCCTTAAAACGAGAACATTAGACTTACTGACTGGCTAGAACCCACATCATCTTGCCTCAAAAGCCTTGTTAGATTCTCCTTTATGTGTAGCTTAAGTCCTTTACATGAAGCCTAAGTATAACCCTGACTCTAGTTAGAGAGGAATGAGATCAGCTGGGACAATCATTGAAACCTCTGACAAAAACATGATGTGTTCCATGGCATGTTCATAATCATCTGGAAGAGAGTGCATTTGTCCCAGAAGGAGCTCTTCAAGCAGTAGGACAGTAAAACAATTCAACTGGCTTTTCATGGATGTGGTGGGAGAAAATGAGGCCTTGCAGCAGTTCTTTGAAGGTAAGACTAGTTTCAAGAGATGCCTTAATAATTTTTAGTGGCAGCAAAACCAGTAATTGTTCGGGGGTAATTGAGGAAGAAAGGAGGAAGAAAAAGTGCTCTGAAACCCAAAGCTGTGTTTACACTAAGTTATTGTAGAAGACAATACTGGAATGCTTACAGAGAGTACAGATGTGCTGCAGTGTCTTTTTCTTTGTGCTCTGGCCAGAATACCAAAGGGAAGGTGCACCCAGCAAAGCCTGCAGTGTGGGCAAGGTAATTGCCTTGAAGAAAAACTGGGAAATGATTGAGGACTCATTACTGTGTAACACTTCTGAAATCTTAGTGATTTTCATGTGGTTAATCTCACTTCCTTCTCAGTTTTAGCATGTCAGGTAAAGAGGGTTTTCCTTCCACTAACTGAAATGGCCTAACTGTAATTGGTAAAATGTTAATTGTGTCAGTATCCTTAGGATCCTTCTGAGGAATTAAACTTGGATATTTTTGTCTTTTGGCTGAGATCATCTGTCCTACCTTTTTCTCCAAGACATTTTCTATTCAAGCTGGTCCAGTTAGTTTCATCACTTTCTCTTACTACATGATTCACTTCCTAATAGATTCCATAATAAAACTGCATTTTTAGACTGTCTGATAATGTGTTCAAAGGCCTACTATTTTTATATTTTTTTACTATTTTTTTCTCTCCCTCCAGTTTGCACTTTGCTTTTTGTTTTTAATATGTTAACTGTTCTATTCTAAGCTGCTTTTCTTGTATTTGTTTTCAAATGCAGGTATTCACTGATCTCAAAGTAACTTGGGAAACTACCAAGTTATGTACTTGGGAAAATCACTCTTGTGATTTTCTTTCTGTGTTATTCTTTCCCCTGCCCCTCTGTTAGCCTGGGTGAGAGGTGGCAACTGTATCTTTTAAATTTTAATTTCAAGCTAAGACATTAAAAAATTGATCAAGCCAAGAAATTTAAAATGGCCCTACAATCTAGGGCTGCTAGCAAACAAATGTGTTGTTTATAGATGGTAGGAAATTCCTGCCATATTCCTTAAGTTCAGTTTACACCATGGAGTTGAAAGGCTAACAAACTTTTTTGGCTTTGCTTTCAGCAGCATAATACTTGTTTTTATCAGGCTTTTTTATTTTTTCAACTGCTGCATTGCATAGCTGTTAAATATCAAAATAGTGTTGAATACAGATTATATTACAAAAAGGCACATTTTTTAGGAATCCTCTTGTCATGGAAAACATGACTTTCTAGGGAAGTATAGGTTAGATTCTGTTGACTTTTGTGACAATGATACTTTAATGGTAGAAGGTGTAGCAGGGATTTTAGCTGTATGAGCTCTTTAATGAGAATTACTATTTTTAATTATATAATTATTACTTCAACTCCTTTTAGAAGGTCTTTTGGTAGTGTATGCCAGTGTAAGGATAGAGAAGCCCTGTTGATTCCTTTTAATTACAGGAAAAATGAAACATTTTAGGATGTCATGTCCCTTCCGTGATGTGTGGTTCTGCTGTGTTCCATTAGAATGTGACAAAGGTCTGCTAAGGCCATACAGCATGCAGTGATGCTGTTAGATGGCTGAATTTCATTATCTGGACATGGGTATGTGTCAAGACTGCAAGAGCTCATCATTCATTCAGCATGGAGTAGGCTCTCTTGCTTTTATAAACCATAGGTAAGTCTGAAAAGGGAGCAAGCTGAAGTAAATATGTGGTTAGCCCTCTATTCAAGCAGGGGTTACGTTTACTGAGCACAAAGCAAGTTTTAAGTAGTGGCATCTCTGCAGCTTAGCACTACAGCTTGTGGACTGGCTTTGTAACACAGCAGTGAGGCAGAACCTCATGAAGCAAGAGTCATAAATTGTTAGTGTTGATTTGGTGGTCTCTGTGATTAGTCATAACAGTGTTAGAACATTGTTTTTCAAGGCTATGAAAAAACTGGAACTTGCAATATCAAGTGGAGAATGGTGCTACTGAGTGGTTCCTCAGTGGTTCAGTTTTGGCTTAACAACGCATCAGCTGGCAGTTAATGAATCTACAGATCTGCTTGATAAAATTATTTTAAATTCATGAACAAAAAGAGTCCCCTCTGTCTTGTGCTTTAGCTCCTTACATTGTATATTTGTTTTGACACTCACTAGTAGGGCGAAATTGCATCTGCAATAATGAGAGGGGACAGTCTGAAACATTTTTTTTTTTGTCCCCAAGGAAAGTGAGATACTGTTTGTTTTCCTGGCAATCACTTCTTTGAATAGTTGATAGACCTTTTAGATTAGATATGACTCTGGGATTTGACCATGGCTTTTTCTTATTCAAGTAAATGGCTTTTGTCTAGTGTTGCTGGGAAGTTCTAAATTTTTTCTGTTTCATTTCACTTGCATATTAGAGATTTCATCTTTGATGCAGGTTTTTTTCCTATTATTCTTGTTGAAATAAGTATTTATAATTAAAACATTCTGCATTTTAGAGTCTGTATGTTCCTATTTGTCAAGGGAAGGTCAGAGCTCCTGGTTAGCTCTTCCACCTGTATGTGGCAGAACAATCTGTTCTTGCTGATGTTATCAATGAGAGAGACCTGGTAGAAGGTCAGCCTAGTTACACTGTTGAACTTGGTCTTTTCTGTTGTAAGGTACTTTGAGGTGTCTGAAATGCATGTGTTTTGTCTGTGCTGTGATCTAAAGAAATATTTTCCTTAGTGGAATCATCACCTCTCTGTGTACTCCTGCATGGGTAACATTGAATGTAGATTAGTTTGTGGTAAATAATGAAGCCACTGAAGAAACATGACCTTAAAATACAAAACACTTAAACCTCAGAGGTGCCACATACCATTTTAAGGATGAGAGTTTGAAACAGGAATAAAAGATGAAATGAAAAATATAAAATATTGATGATAAGATTTGTTTCTATAGAAAATGTTACTTTGGGTGAAAAAAGTCTATCTTAACACAAACTCGCTCCTTACAATTTGGACTAACCAAATTTACTGAAGTTGAATAACCTAGGCTGTGATACCTCCTGGCTGGCTACAGCTGGTTTATACTTACAACCCTGTAGCTCTGCAGCTTGTGTCAATGACAGCAGGTCTGTTCCAGTCAAATTGAGCCAGATTTTTGTACACAATTTAAATGGTAACCAGTCTTGGAGTCCATTACCATGAAAGAAGGGCCTAAGTAATACTTAGCTTTGTGTAAGTCAATGAGGTTCAGCTGGACCATTGAGCCTGTATAGTGGAGCTCATAAAGTGCTGAAGCCTCTTTTTGTAAAAAAAATACTGATTTTCATGGTAAAGTGTCTTTAGGTAGAAAGCAGTTATTAATTCTTAAGTAGAAACATATCCCTCAAATTGAAAGGCTTTGTAGCAAACGTGAATTGTTCTGTTCAGCAAGCATTACTGAACACTGACCATGTTCTCTGTACTGTGTTTACACCTTGAGCTGTATATGAGGATTGTTTCCTGTGTAAAGTAGCTGATATTTTACCACTGATCTTACTACAGATAGCTGGACTTGGCTGGGAGCTTCCTGGCATCCTCTTCTAATGTTAGGAAATTATTAGTTTAGTATTGATTTTTAGTCAATATTATTTCTCTGTCCCCCATCCTTCACTTTCCATTTAGATATCACTGAAAATGAGGCAGCTGATTTAAATGCAGATAGACATAAGGCTACATGAAAATGTTGGGAGAATTGATTGAGGTAGGTTTTTCAGTGATTGAGACTTGGTCACAGGACCATAGAGTCAAGCTGAGGAGCCAGGTGATGAGAGCTGGATGTCTGCCAAAGAGTAACTGCCAAATTAATAGGCTGGAGTTCATATGTTTCCTTGGGGGCCTGTGGCCAGGTATTAGGGACAGACTAAGTGAGAATGGACAGGAAACAGAAGACAGTGGTAGTACTGACAGGTTTTTGACTTGGGGACAAAACAACAGAAATATCAAGCTTAAGAAGATATGAGAAAAATATATAATCATATGCAGCCTGTGACTGCAGTGTGTGTTCTGCAAATATCTGTGTGTGAGCCCCCTGCCATGGTACCACCCTGTGCTTTCATCTTCATCGGTTTGTTGGGTAGCTGGTAGTCCTCTGCACAGTGACACCAAACTTGAATGTGTCACTCAGTGCAGACTCTTCCAGAGACATCTGGGCACATTGCAGCATAAACTGTGAACTGCAAGCAGAGCACAAGCTGATGATTGAGGCTGCTGATTCCACATATCCTCCAGCAGCTCTTAGCCAGGCACATGGTTCTGTGCTTCACAGAGGCCTCACCGCAGGGCTTGTCCTGCCATGTACACGCAGTTAGAGAACAGCTAGTTCTCTGCTCTTACAAGCATGTAACATCCAGGTGAGTGACTGTCTTGCTTGGTGCCCATATCTGTTAAGTACTTACTGTGATCAAATGCCTGTGAAATGGATGCCACCAATTAAAATAAATTTGCATATGATCCAACAGGTCCTTCTTTGCTGAAACAAATGTATAAGCACATGATGCCACTCACCTGGAAAGTACATTAACAGAGTTCTACAGGGCAGCAAAGTGTGCCCACTCTTCCGTGTTCCTGCGTCACAAACATTCATTAGTGGTGGCCTGTCTTCCTGGTTAGTTCCTTCTTCTCCCAGCACTGCTTATTCTTTCATTCTTCTCCTTGCCATTTAGCTGTTCATGCAAAGTGGAGAGATTAAGCAGAAATGATATATATTTCTGTTATCATCACTTAGCAACAGAGCTGATCTCTGAACTGTGGGATGTCCACTTGAAAGACCTTGTCCATGTTTGATTTAAAGCTATATTCTTTGATTCAAAGAGTCTGTCTCTGATCTTGGTCAAAATAAAGGATTCTTGGTTGTGTGGTACAGGAAAAATATTTTGCATTTGACTTCTGGCCTCAAGGTAGTAATGAAAGTATATCATTCTTTGTGAGGGTTTGGAGGTTTGAACAGGAAGAACAGGTGGGGTGAAAGAAGGAGAAGGTGATAGAATTGTTTTCCTGCGGACTACATTAGTAAAAGGAGAAGGGTTTGTAATTCAAAGTAGGGGGACCCTACATTCAGACATTAAGAAAGAGAAGATGAGAATCCAACAGTTTGAGGGCTTCTAAGGAAAGTCAGGCTCTTTTGCACTCTCTAGCTGGTTTTGCAGAGTGATCTGCTGCTGCTTCCAGAATTTGTATGTTGCAGTTTTGCTGAGACAAGCTAGTGGGCTGCACCTATTGAATCTGTTCTCTGGTGTGCGTGGGACAGTTCTGTATACAACATCAGTAAATTGAGATGCAAGGATCTATCAGTAGCACATCTCCAAGTTGCTATCCCCCAGTGAAAGGCAGCCAAAATTAAGCCTGCAGCACCAACAATAAACAATATCTAGATTAATCTATGATCACAAAGAAATTTGGGAAATGATTATTAGCAGTGTGGATTTATGTATTGAGGGAATCCTGTGCAAGGTGGTAGATTTTTAGATTCTGCTTGCACAAATGTCCTTTCTAAACACTGGATCAAGAAGGAACAGTATCAGACGAAGACATCAGAAAAGGAACTGAAGATACAGTAGGGTAAGTGTCCTATGCAAGGTAGTACAGTGAGAAGACAGCAAATGCACCAAAGGCAGTGACTACTCCTTGGCTCAGAGGCAGAGATTAACCTTTTGTGTTCTCACGCACTGCTGCCGCTGAGCTGGGGGGACATGGTTGGTGTCAGACTCTAGGGCTGAGCCTCACATCTCTGGCTGTGTGGGCTGGTCCATTTCATCATGTGTGAAGTGGGACAGAGTCACTTGCAGCTCAAGCAGGAATGTCAAGGTCCTTATCTTGTTTGCATTCTGACTGGCCACACCTGTATTTATGGAAGGCCTGCTGCAGAGGTGGGGAGCCTACAGAGTAGGGCTGCTTGGCTGGGTTTTTTAATGAGCGCCCGTTGACTTTCTACAAAAGTTGTCATGAATTCCGGAAACTTTATAATCATAAAATCTGTTTACAGCCTTCAGTTACTAAGCAACAAAGGACAAAGTACTGAACCTTTCTATTTGCTAATACATTTAACATGTTAGTGGGCTGGTTTTTTTAGGCAGAATAAAAGGAAGCCACCAATCAAGCATTTTTTAAGCTTTATTTGGGCTTTATTTAAACTCAGATGGTGGATTTTTAAATGGAGTTTTATTTCAGAAACTCACTTTCAGTACTTGTGAGCACTAATGCACCATGTGGATCTGTGTAAGACAATGTCTGAGCTTCAACCCAAAAAACCTTTAGACCTCAATGTAAAAGAGTTTCAAAACCCTTTTTCTCAGTTGCAGACTGGGGTCCTTCATCCTTCTGCTGTAGTAATTCCCTGAAGCCTTAATGCCATGCATTCAATGATGTTTGCCTGGTACTGCACTGTCATCTGCAGTGCCCCTGCACATTGTTAATTACTCTGCATTTCTCATCATCCTTTTTCCCAGAGTGACTAAACCAGAAGCATAATCCTTTTTTTACACATGAGGCAGGACAGATTTGGTTTTCCTTTGTGTAGGACCATCAGCAGCATCACTTATTCTGAAACACTGACAATTCCCTCTGAATTTCTGTCTTTTTTACTTTTAACCTTAGGGCAAGATGTCCATGGAGCCTTGGAAAATCCCATGGTGGATACAAGCCTGTTGGAAGAATTCATTAGTAGTGACATAGAGTTTGGAACTTTGTAAGTATTATAGCAACATTTACTTCCTCTCCTTAGCCACAGGTCTTGAATTGTTTTATTAGTGCCATGATAAAATCTGAGTTTCAAGAGGATTGTAGCTCTCTTGACATTGTTTCTTGAAGCTGCATAGGAGGACTTAGAAAAAATGAACTACAGCCAGTAATGGAAATATGGTTGTCTTCTTGTTCAACAGAACAAATGATAATAAAGTCTGAGTTGATTCACAACTGTTGAACTAATTGTGACTTTAAATAGAGAACTGTTACTTTAACATTCCTCTAAGTGCTAATTTACTGTTTATGTATAGAATAAGTGATAAAAGTGAGACTACTGTATAATAAATTGAGAGAATAACAGAAGTCTCCCAGTTTGAAGGAAGCAGAGCTACTGTTTTCCCCCTAATACTTAGTTAGAACAGAAACATCCATCAGTCTCTTTTGAGACTAACTTTAAAACATAGTGCAAAAGCTTATGGTCAAGGGTGGAAAATTATGTAGTATAGATCTATCAAAGACTTAAACCCCAAATCTTCATCTAGACAACTGTCAGATGATTGTTGTTCAAGGCAAAATATTATTAATAGGCTGACACTTGCACTTGCCAAGAAGCAGAGCAAGAAGGGCTATTTTAAAAATAATTAAGCACGGAATTTTTCATTCTAGACAGACTCAGCAGCACATTTACTTAAAGTGGCCCAAATAGGCCCCTACCTGCTCTAAATCATGAATAATGAATTGATTCTCTTTGCCCACACTATAAAAGTAAAGAAGAATGAAGAGAAGGTTGTATATAAATATCCATAACCTTTATTTTTAGAGTGACTAAATGTGTTTTAGGTTAACAAGATTATTGAACTCCTGTATGACTGTGGGAAAAGTGACGGGAGACAAGCTCATCCGATGATGATCAACAAGTCTCGTTTATTCAAAGCATACGAGTACATTTATAACTATAATAATAAGGCTCATGCATATCGCAAAAGCTAAGCTCCTTATTGGTTTGTACAATGAAGATCAGTCCCGCCTCTCGGTACTTTCCATGGTGGCATGCTCCTCATGCCTATGGTTACTGCCTTTTGATTTTCTGTCTGCAGACCTTGGTTACGCATCTTGTTATCGTATCACACCTGCCCTCAAGGGCACAATGACCTTGAGGCCTGAGGCCCACTTAACTAGCTGAACTGAATCATGTCCTTTATCCCTTAACCAATCCTCTACAAAACTCTCCACATATGACAACTTAAAAATGTTATTATTTTTCTTTTATGCATAAAGCATAGCAAAAATGTAAATGTGTATATGTATGCTATTATGTAGCTTAAGTAAGTTAGATATTATTAAAGTTCCAGTGCTACAGAGTACTTACATGCAAGAAAACCATCTGTAAAACTATTATGGGTTTGGAGGCTGAACAGGATTTTACACTAAAACTAGAGTTCTAGTTTGTTCTTTATGGGATTAAGAACATTTACAGAATCATTAGATCTGTACAGGTCAAATTATTAAGCATTTTTCTGTAGTGCAGAAAATTTGTGCCTAAACAGAATAGAATATCATAAATAGAATAGAATATCATAAAGGAAAATGTCAAAATACTTGAAAGGAGAAAAGTATTAAAAGCCTCCATTTATACATATAAAATGCAGAACTCCATAATGTCATGTGCAATGAAAAGAGTGCTGTTCCCACCAAGATCTTGGGTGTATCTTGAAATTTCCATTAAAGATCATCTTGCATCAGAAAGGCCATCAGCATTACATTTGTTCTTCTCTTACAATACATGTGAAGCACCATGTGATTTCCTCATCTTTTCCCACAGTAATACCTTCCACATTACCAGTGAAAGGAGAAAAAGGGTTGCCATGTCCTTTACTAAGTAGGCATTTCATTGATTAACTATGTTTGTAATGTAGAATCATTTAAACTACAGATTATTTTCATTTCCTTCAAAAAGCAGAGTATCAGTTTCAGTAAAGTTCTAATTTGGAGATATATCCCTACTACCTCTTTACTTCATAAATACTTTATCCTAGAAAGTGTCTGTCTCTCTATTTTACTGAAATAATCTACATTAAAGCAGAAATCAAGTACCCAAGGCAACGTTTGAAGCCAGAATATGAACTGAATGTGCAGAAGGGAAGTTTCAGACTTTTATGTATGTATCTTTTAAAATTTTGCAAAGGACAATTGGAATTCAGTATATATGGATCAAGTATCCCACAGGAAAAAGAAAAATTAAAATGAAATATTTACTAAGTATTCAAAGTTGAAAACAAGGTTTCGAGTGTAGTCATGGCATTTAAAAGCATCAGAGAATCTATACTGAAGGAAATTAAAGACTATTATAATGTGTAATTTTAAAATTTATTTTTTAAAGAGGAGTCGTGTCGTTGAAGCTAACCCAAAATGCAGGGTTGTGGACATAGCATGTTGGAAGACCAGTTGCAATGCCATTAAGAAATGCATAAGCACATGTCAAAAGTAATAGGGAGTAACCAAAAATGAAACTGCTCTCTTTAATGCTATCCAAACTCAGAAATATAAAACCTGCAGTGGAAACAATAGAGTCAAAATTTTCTATTGATGCTTGAAAATATTTGCTCTGTGTGTGTGAACATGTCTTTTATATATATGAGGGTGTCTCTTTAAGGAATTTTATTTTATTCGGCTTCTGAGGTGAGGTGTGTCTCATTAGATTTCTGTCATCCTTCCTCTGCTGCAGCATTTTTAGCCTAACATGTGCCTTAAGACTTGTGTTTCAGATTAGGCTTCAGAGCAGTGTTTGAGCTGACAATTCATAGGAATACCTGAAAGGATTGATCCATTTCTTGAACCTCCATCTATTCCTAATGTAACAGAGGAAGCCTCTGTAGCTCCTTTGAATGGCAGCAAGATGGCATAGGATTTTCTCTTCCTTAAGAGAGATGAAGATGCCACAGATTTTAACCTTTAATTTAGAGAGCATGGGGCTTAAATCCCTCATGAGTGCTGTATGCTGGGAGTCACTGGTGTGTCTGGAGGTAACTGAGGAACCACTCATGGGAAGGAGGACTGAAGTCAGCTGGCTGTGAAGGGGGGATTTGGATGAGGGCCTTCCTTCACAGTAGAGAGGCAGAGGTCCATAGGAGATGGTCTGATGAAGTGTAGGTGACATTGCTCCTGTGAGAAGGGGCAGCAAACATGGTAAGCAATGCTTCCTGAAGACCCTTGTCAGTAGCCTGGTGGTCCCCCTCCACTTGCTTTCAGCATTCATTGTTGTTGTCCTTCGTGTCTTGTTCCAGAAGAAATTAAAATCTCTTTTTCATCCCTAGGCAAAGCCAGCTGCCAGACTCCCCACCGGACTCTGGTTCAGAACCGTGCTCCCCACCACAGCTACAAAGTAGGTGACATGAATTTGGCCTCTCCCAAGCCTGTAGGAAGATCTCCAGCTCCTCTTCCTTGTTCTTATGTTCTTATCTGTTTATTTCTCTCAGCCCCATGGTGTGATGCTGTGTGGCCCAGTGGGCTGCAGCCTCCACTCCCATGCCCATCTGTCGGGGCACCCAGCAAGCTTCCCTGCGGGTTCATGGAGACTTACTCTGACCCCAGTGCCACAGGATATCCTTGCACCTTCTCCCAAGGCTGCTGCCTGAAGACAGAAAGTGCTGTGACTCCATGGAATCATTCTACATCCTCCAGCTGTTTGGGTTTTAATTATCCATACTTCCAGCCTAATGCATTTCAGATTTCTGGGTAAATGATAAAGCTTTTATGCAAAGGGTGAGACATGCAAAACCAGTAAAACTGGTTTAAGACTGGTTGTAAATCCCTGTGGGTGTAGGATTTTCCACAGGATGGCAGTGTTTAGACATTTTTGAGACACTTGTGGTTGAGGGTTCTTTAAAATACCCTGATTGAGGTTTAGATCTGAAGTAGTAATGCATTTCAATTTTTAAAACAATAGAAGGCTAATGAGAAATCAACAGGTTTCTCATAACTGGATTATAAAAATATTGAGGTGTTTTGCAATACCTGTTGTAGAAACTTGTGCACGAGGATCTTGTAAGTGTTCTTGCAAATGACATAAGAGAAAAGGAATTGTCATATCTATGTAAGCAAGTGAAGCAGTAATCATACACTCTCTGCCATATTAACCCACCAATGTGTTCTGGATGCTCAATTATTTAAAATGTTCTGGTATTTTAACATTAACTGGTAAAAAGGAAAATTATTCAAGATAAAAACTGTGATTTTAATGCAAATGTCAGGAAACTAAACCCCTGCCACTTACGCACTGTATAAATTTTTCAATGGAATCAACTTCTTTATTCATGTGAAATAAAAAAAAGAAGACATTTTGGAAGGAAAAAATTGGATAACTCAGTTTTAAAAACCCACCAACAGTCTTCTCTCTCAGCAAATCAGAATTTGGATGACAGTGCAGTTAAAATGAGATAAGAGGTACCTGGGTGTTCTTTTGTTATGATTCTGTAATATCTATGTTTAAATTTATAAAGGATTAACACAACATGTATTTTTATGAAAGTATTTCTGCAGCATCAAGCAAAAAAAGGAAGCTCTCCCAGTTACTAGGAGATGGGATTGATTCTCCAGTGCGGTCTCAGGATTCCAGACAAGGTGAGCAAGTGTGTGAAGAGGAAATTTAGTGTTTTATGCCATAGACAAGTGAATACTTGGGGAGCTGAACTCCTGCTGGCTCAGAAAAGGTAATAGTATTAGTGGTCTATACTCTATTACCCAGTTTGGAGGAATTTACCTTTTTGGAAAACCAGGATTTATTTCTATTTGGCAAATAGAAAAGAGTATTAGAGGTTCATTATTTCCTGAGGCTTTTATTGATAGAATATTCTGCCCTTTTCCATATGTGAACCTCCACTACAGAGATGATATTTTGCTTACTTTGCTTGGCACTAACTTGACTGGACAAAGAAACAATTTTAGGTCAGCTGAACAGGGAATTAATGGGGTGGATGAGCAAAGAGATTGCCACTTCCTATTAACTCTTCCACTCCATGTTTTCTTTCTACGAAGTGTATGCATAAGCAAGCTTGGTAAAAGCTGTATGTTCTTTCCTGCCCCTTCCCCATATTAGTTTGGTTCATTGTTTTATCAAGATAAAAATAATAAGCTCATACCAATTGATACAAAAAACCTTATCAGGCATGTACAGAAATTAATCAGTTTCTGTGAAGTGTGAGGCCCTCTCTGAATGAACAATTTGTAATGACGGTTCACCTAAGCAATTCTACCCACGTCTGTTAGTGAAAAATCTGAGTTGCTTGTTATTTCTTCAGAATAAGTTATTTGTCAGCATCGAATCAATCTTTTAGAAGTTGTTTAATGGTAGCAACTGGATTTAGTAAGTTGCTTTTTCTTTGATATCTTTTGTTTAATCAGTGTTTCTTGATTGTGACTAGTCCTCTAAGTCAACCACTGCTGAAAAGCAAAGACAAGCAGACACTTTTATATCTGAAATTGCTCTTGGTGCTTTTAATACTGAAAGATATAGCTTTGAAACAAGCTTTCTTTGGGGGTCATTCTTAATAGCATCTCACTGACACATGTATTGGAAAAAGAACAGAGACATGGGTGAAAATGGCATGGGGATAATTTAGAAGTGAGGTGTGAATTTCTTTACTGTGGTGTTTTTCTATCTATCTATCTATCTATCTATCTATCTATCTATCTATCATCTATCTATCTTTGCTGTATGTCAGAAGTGGAGACTTGCAAATGAAGCTTGGGCCTGAAATGATTCTGAAGGCTCTGTTTTACTGTGCTGTCACTGGCTGTAGATGGATCTTAGTTATATGCTCAATGACAGATTTTCTCCTATCCTTATTGCACTGTATTTATCTGTCTCTCTTATCACATTCTCCTCTGTCTTCATAAAATGTATAATATCTCAGAGAATTGGGGTTGACCCTGTCTGTCAAAGAATTCTCTAATGTATAGGCAGAAAGCAGTAAGGAGATCGACCAGATGTAGTGGTGAATGTGCTTGCTATTGGAAAACTGCACCTCCTGTAGTATATTCTTCAATTCAAACTTGTGGTAGAGGGAATGGGAAACAAATACAATTATTTTGCTTAATTGCTTTTTGTAGTGTTACAGAGGTACAGTAGAATTCTTAGCTTTCCTTCTCTTCCCCCGCCCAAAGGAAACTATTCATCCTTTTGGAGAGAATAAAAAATAGAAAGTGCTACTTGTCATGTCAATCAAACATTTGTTTTGCAAATCAGGAAAGCTGAAAATTTTATTTTGTAGAACAAAAGAATATAACACAAGCTTGTGGAATAACTGCAAAGGTTAATCACATTTAAATATATATGCAATGCATTTGTGACTTATATGCATGTGCATTTATGTAAATATTGTAAAAATGGCTATGCAGGATTTTTTTGCAAGTCCCAAAAGAAATAACTGCATTATCACTATCTCTCTACAGCAACTGTAAAGGACTGTGCTGCTGAAGTGCAAGAATATGACAGTGATGGACAGAATGCAGCTTTGGAAAAATGCTGTCAAGCTCTTACATGGCAACCATATCAAACTTCTCAGTGGAACAGCTTATTTGACTCTAATTATGAAAAATTGTAAGCAGTGATGTTTGCACTTGAAAAAAATAGGTTTCTTCTGGTTTTTTTTTTCTTTTTTATCTGTTGTTGAAGTTTTGTAGGAATAAATGATACATTTGGCATCCCTATTTCTTATTGGGAATAAGAACAGAGAAGGATGTATAACAGGTATGATGAAATATGAACTTGCAGGTGTATCAGATAAGAAATACTGGTTGAAATTAATGCCAGGTTTTCTGATTCCCCTTCAGGGACTTAGGGGCAAAAGAAAAGTGAGTTAAGACACCTGGTAACTTTTTTTTTTTTTTTTTTTTGTCAAATGCATTGGGGCAAGTAATTACTAAGCATATGGCACCTTTCCCTCTAGTGGTCTAAAACATTAAAGGAAAACATTAGAAGTTACCAGTATTGCTTCTGGGCTCATACGACTTAAGTCTTAATAATTATAGATATGTGGGTGACATGTAACTGTTTAGTCAAAGATTTAGATTTTTCCTGTGTTAATCAAGCTGTAAATAATTTTTTGGCACATGACCTGGAAAAGGTCATTTCAAATTCAGTTACATCCCTGATTTTCTGTATTCTAATATTTAGGCTATGAACCCTTTTAACAAATTAACCCCTTTATACAGCATCTAGTTAGTTCTTCAGGATTGGTGCAAAAAATTTGTCACTGTCTACACAGGACTTACATAGCACAGGAAATTTTAATGCTCCTCTTGCCCAACCTGCTAAAATGTTTCATGGGATCTGGGTGCATATCAGTGTCATTGCTGGGTGCTGATGTTCCCTGTTTGCACAGGGGATAGGGGCATTACACATCTTACTATGCCCCACACAACCTTTCTCCTCAGGTATTGATTGACATGACAAGAGAGCAGACCTTTACACTCCTTTGGGAGCTGGATGGACCCAAAAACTTCCAGCTGAATTTGTGACATGAGTATTCAGTCTAAATGAAGGCTTCCAACTCCTGGTTGCACTTTCAGTCAATGACTACATGAGGGCTGTGTGCTGATGGTGGGAGATTGCTCTCCTGCCACTACCCAGTTACTTGTTGCTTTCCATACACCTAAAATTAAGAATCTAGACACGTTTGTTTGTGAACAAAGACTATGTGATGCTTAGCTATAAAGTATCCCAATACATGCTCTGTTGCCATTACTGAGGGAGGGGATTGAGGTGTTATTTGCAGAGGAAGTCAGTATTACTTTTAAGTGAGGTCAATGGCAGTGCTGTTCTTCCAAGATGCACTGTAATTACAGCACATTGCACAGATTTTCTGAGTAGGGATCCTGTATTCTGTTGGCCTCACTCACATGCTTCTCATTGCTTAGTGTAGATGTATTAATTCCATGCCTTCAAATTGCTGCACCCATTTGAGGGGTATTTCTCAGGGTAATTACTATTTTCCATTTTATTCATACTGTACTTGAACATCTTAGTTATTTCATTTTTCACAGCAAAAATGCTGTTAGCTGAGGTAGATTAATTAGAAAAATTTACTCGACCATTAATTCTGCCCTTCATTGTGTCTACTTGGCACATTCTTGGCCCTTGGCTGATATTGGTGGTGCTCTGTCCCAAATATATCTGAAGATTTAAATTCTGAATAGAAAGAGGAATTTGGAGCATATTTCTAGTAGGGATGCTTGTGTGACAGGGATATCTATTAAAACCTAAAAGTTATTCCAAATTTTGCTGTACTGCTTGGTATGACTTATCATTCTTTGTGGGCTAAGAACAATATATGTTTACTCTTATTTACTATAAATTACATACTCAGAAAGTTATAATATGAAATTGCTCTTTGGGAGCCATTGTTCCAAATACTGGAACTTGGAGACGTGGACATTTGTAATTTTGCTTCTCAAGCTGCTTGACTGTGTGTAGGAAAATAGTCTGTAATTATGCTATGAGGAGATGGTAGAATCTTCATTATAATTTTAAAGTTTTGTAGTAGTTACAAAGTAGTTTCTCTTTATTCCCTGTCCCAGGTAATCAATAGTTGTTTGAAAGGGGACTTGTGTTCATAATTTATAAAACAATATTAAGGTCTGTATATTTCCTATATTTCCTATGTATATTTTGATTTTTCCAAACAATAATGGAAGAGTAATAAAAATCCATCTTCCATAATTATGTTAATGAGAGATTCTCAGTAGCATCATACAAGATTATCATTATCAAACTTTCATTAACAAGAAAAGCCAATGTCTGTATAAGAGAACCTTACCATGTAGTTATTTCAGAATTATCCATCACTTAAATCAGAGGACTGGAAACATTGTTGGGATGGTGAGTTCACTGTCTCTAATAGAAAGACTTTTTGATACCTTTCCTTGTTTACTGTGAATCATAGAGACAGAATACTCTTGCTCTTTGGGTGACAAATTGCCCTTTGAAGAAATAAAATTGCCAGAGTAGGATGGACAACTTAAAGTCAGGTTGGAGGGCTGGTACCTATAGCTTTTCTTTTAGCTTAAGTAAAGCCTTACTGGAATCCCAGTAGCTTCTGCAGAAGCACTTGCTGTGAGAATTTGTGAGCAAACTGGCGAGTCTTGCTGGCTCATTATCTCATTGTTGTCTGCAGCACTAGCTGCAGACTGTGGTTTGTAGCACTGTTGTAATGAATTATTGAATACACTAAAAGGTTCGTTTGTGCTCTTAGGTGCACAGAGTTCCTTTATATCAGATTTGTGAGAATTATGTAAGCCTCTCAACCTCTGGTTTCCAAACATTTTGTTTTCAGACTAGAATTAGAGGACATTTTATATGTGTTTTCATTTTTACACCTTTGACAGTCTAAGAAGAAAATACTGGTAGAGCTGGTGATTGTAATGATGCATTTTTAGTCCAGGTTTGTCACTAAAAATCAGATGGATTTTTGGAACACTTTAAAAAAAAAGAGCTCAAGATGTCACTTAAGTATGTCAGTACTTAAAGTTGCCATTCCTTCTCCTTGTTTTTGTAGACCTGCTGTAGGATATCACATTGCCACAGATAAAGGATTTAATTTTTCAACAGCAGATGATGCCTTTGTGTGCCAAAAGAAGAATCATTTCCAAATCACAGTTCATATTAGAATCACTGGACATCCAAAATATATCAAAACTCAGCAGGGGAGGAAACCAATAGAAAAGTTTTACTTAAAAGCTTATGGAATTAAGGCAAGTGTGTCTCCTCTTTGAGATTATTACTTTTAATTACCCATGTAATGAGATAAATAATTGAAGTGAACTCTTTTCTTAGTAATTTTTTGACCAAGAGCATGTAACTACCTTATGTAGGTTCTGTTCTCACACTGAATATCTACACTTATGCTTGGGCATGGAGAGAGCTAATAACAGTTTGGATTCAGAAAGCATTTTTTCTTTTGTAAATTAATGCACTTCCTTTCCTTTCTGTTTTTTTTTTTCTCTTTCAAATTACATCTGCAGAAAGACAGGCCTTCAGATTAGATGTCAATTATCAACTGATCATCAGTCAGTTCCTCTATTAATTTCTATGTTGTTCCATTAGATATGAGTGCATTTTCACTGTTTTAGGCACAATTTGCCTATTAATGTCTATTTCAATTTTTATGTGTTTGAAAATTTTATATTCTTGTCATTTTTGAAAATTATTTTTGTTTTATAGGTGGAATCTCCAAATGAAATAATTGCTATTGAACAGTCTCAATCAGATCGAAGCAAAAAAACTTTTCATCCTGTTAAGTAAGGTTTTTAAGAAAATTATTCCATTTTGTTTCAATATGTTCAATATTCAATATTGATTGGTTTGAAATATGAAGTAGTTGTTTCTCTAAATCTTACAGTAGCTCTATGCCAGTTTTCTGATTTTTATCCAGATTTCATTGTGGTTGCACACATAGAATCACAGTAGTAATATATACCTGGTCACACTTCATTAAGAGAAATTTTCAACAGCTTTACAGATATGTTACTTATGGCTACCCAAAATATTTATATTCAGCTAGAAACACTATTTTATGCTGCTTAGAGCTGTATGACAGATGCATTTCCAATCTTAAAAAAATGTCAGAATGTTCCTGTCCTATATGAATGTGAGATATATTTACAGTGCTTTTTAAGGGGGAGTGCCTTTGCTGGAAACACTCATGCAACATTTTTCTGGAGCTCTGCCATGCTTGAGCATTTAACTCACTGGCAGAATCAATGTTTATTCTTCTGGCCTAAGTTTCCTATGTTGGAGCTGCTCTGTTCTCTATAAATAATTAAATTATTTCACAATACAAAGAGGGAAGACAGTGTCAAGTTAGACAGGACAGTGCTGGGATAAAGGCTGCACTATATTATTACCTAAACTGAACTTCGAGCTTGGAAGAGCCTGATTTTCACAAAATTGTCTTTCTCGTGACATTTTTCTTCCTTTTGTGCACTGACAAATAGATTCTGTGTGTATGTAAATTATTTTATGTATGGCTGTTTGGTGACCTGTAATTTTATCTATACGGACTCTTTATTTGTATTATTTATCACTTATTGGAGGACTACCACTATGTATTTGAGACATAGGTGTCTACTGTGTACTTCCAGACATGTAAATTAGGTGCAGACGAAAAGAAGGGCAAGCAGTAAGATCTATTAATTTTACTGTGGAAATTCAGGCCCAATAATAAACAAATAGTTATTAATCCTGTCAAGCAGAAAATAGGCATCATATGGAACACATACAGTTTTATTATATTCAAGACTGCATACAGACCAAGAAACATAAGTCTCCTATTACTAAGAACAGTCTCTTACTGCTGGTAGTTTATCCTCTTTATCTCCTTGCTGTAGTCACTGTTTTAAATACATTTTTAGAAACCAGGGTTACTGCATTTTTACTGCGGTTCCTCTGTTTTATTGATTTTTCAATTTTTTTCAGAACTGTTTTAATGAGTTTGTGGACACCTGGTTTGAGCAGATACATCTCCGAATATTTACTTCCCTGATCTTGTTTTCTTTTCTGTTTTAGAGTTGATCTGCCAGGGGACCAGATAACTAAAGTAACACTGGGACGGCTGCATTTCAGTGAAACAACAGCAAATAATATGAGAAAAAAGGGGAAACCTAATCCTGATCAGAGGTATTGCGATAGCTAGTTGGCCTGTGTGTTAGAAGTAGAAAAGAGAAGGTCTACTTTAGAATGGAGCCAATGTTTGTGAAAAATCTCTGCTATCAAATCTTTGTTTTTTTTCAAATTCTGTGATACTTCTGTAATACTTGGTATGTTCTTAAAAGCCTCTTTCTCTGCAGTCACAGAATGATATGATAATAAAACACCCCAAACTTCATCCTCATGGTTAGAGATAGTTTCAAGAAATCATAGCCAGAATAATGGCTGACAAAGTCAGGAAGAAAAAAAACCCCAAATTATTACCATTTTCTTCAGAGGTGGGAAAGGCTTTCATCTTTGAAGCTTCATTACTTGAATTTCTGAAAACTATTGTATTCTTTGCTAATTTTTCAGTGATTGTGGGGTTTGTAAGAGCATATTTCTTAAGAGTGAAGGAAATACTTTTTCTTTTATATTCTAAGAAATACATTTAAAAACATTGTCTGTCTTTTTATGTATCAATAATAACAGCTGTATTTAAAACTTTTTTTTTTTTTCTGTGAGAAAGAATTACTTCAATTATTGTCTTGATTAAATCAATTTTAAATTAGATACTTCATGCTGGTGGTTGGACTGTATGCTGTCTCTCAGGACCAGTTCTACTTACTATCTGCAAATGTCTCGGAAAAGATCATTGTGAGGGTAGGTATACATTTATATTGCTTTCATGTGAAAGTATTTACTGTTTTGATATTCACAGGAGATTGAGGGGTCGTGATTCTTGGGGATAAAAATTACCACTGAGTCAAAAAGATTGAGGAAAAAAACTACAGTTGCATGTTGTATGAGTATGTTACCTTTTAATTATCAGAAATTAAAAATATTTTAAGTAGAGCTACAGAAGGATTTTAAAATAAAGCTTGTTATGAGTTCCAATACAAAATATATTGATTTTCCAGACTTTTTTATTTGCAGTGAAACAATTTACTTCACTTGCCAGGAATTTTGTAAAAGCTTTCATTAGCTAGAGTCTTCAGTTTCCAGGAGGATGAGAAGGAAAAAAAAGTACAGAAAGAAGGTCAAGCAGCTCTAGGAAGTTTAAGACCTATAGCTTTGCTTTTCCAGTATTTTTCCAGAGTGTCCCACCTCTTGATTTAATGGTAGTACTATGGGTTTCAAATTAACAAAAGGAAGAATAATCTCTTTTCCTCTTAACTGTTACTTTTCAGTTGCTTGGTTCACAGAACATTTTTCTTTTAGTACTCAGCTTTAGCCTACAGTTAGACTCAGAAAAGAGAAAAACCCCAGATCTGTAGTGTTACAAGAGCTAAGGAGAATTGGGGCTAGGAGAGGGAGAAAACAGAGTCCCAGAATGAGTGGGATTGCAAGGGGACTGCCAAGGGAAGGTGGGGGCTGCTAAAAGCTTTCAGTCCTAGCCCCTTTTTCTTGTGATCAGTAGGTGGTGGTTAATGTTTGAACTGGGTATAGTCTGGAGTTATAGTTATTTCTAGGGTGAATATTATGTTTAGGGCTTAGAAAGATGGGAAATATGTAAGGTGTCATGTGGTGGGGCTGCAAAAGATGGAGAGGGCCTCTGGAAGATTGCAGTCCACTGAACTTTTTCATGTGGGTCAGTTGAAGAGCTGCTTCTTGTTTGTGTGGACTCTTTCTAGCCTTTGGCTTATGAAGAGGAATAGGCTTAGCATTTTAGCTTGTAGTCAAGCAAGACCAAAACTCCTGTGTATTAAGTGGACCTGGGAAGAGGCTTCTAAAGAAAGTCAGGGTTTGTCAAAAGCTTTTAGTCCTGGCATTGTTTTGTGCAGGCCATTGCTTGCATCCTTTTTGGCAGTCCATCATCTGCCTAGGCTTACGACTATGGTCTGGTTTAGCATTTGGGTTTGGAGACAGCTAAAAGGCAAATCTCCAGCATGTGGGGTGTTGCTCAGGGTTTTCCAAAGGAAGATGGGGGCTTTCAGATGGTTTTAGTCCTGGCTTCTTTTTCATTTGAGCATCCTCTTGTGCCATAAACCTTCTTTCAGTAGTTATAGTTAGGTTTTTGGGGGGTATTATGGCCTGGAACTCCTTTTTGGGTGGAGCTGTGAAAAGACCTTGAAAGCAATGTGTAGACTTCAGCAGTTTTCTGCACGACTGAGAAGTTTTATCATCCTGACTGGTCCTGTGTTTTTTTGCTTCAGGATGCTGAAGCAGTGTATTTGCATCATTCCTGCATATATAGTTATTTTCCTTAATTTGTCCATTAATTTCCACAATCCTGTTTTCATCTGAATTTGTCTGTCTGGATCTGACAGTGTTACAGATCTCACATCATTAATAATTTGGGGAAGCTGTTGAATTTTCACAATTGTCTCATATTTGTTACGTCACAAGATATATATTTTTATGTAAGATTTAGAAATTTACATTTTCCCACTATTTTTAATATTAGATTCTTTTGAAATTTCAAAAATTTCAAGAATTTGAATTGAAGAGGGCACCTTCAATGCATGTGAGACAGTTTTTGAACAGGAATTCATGGAATGAGATTTTTCAAACCTAGCCACTATTTCAGACAGAGGAAAAAGAGGGCAGATCAAGAGGCTCTGGTCTGACATGGTGAAAATATCAACAGGAAAGAGAGTAGGAAAAAAAAGAAATTTTCTAGCTGTCTAACAGGGCTTCAGTGGCAGGGTAAAGCAAGTCAGCCACTGGCTACCTTAAAGTGGCAAAGCCATGCAAATGCACTGTGAGAAAAAAGCAGCTCATCTTCTGGCCCTTTATAACACAGCAAAGCTACCAGCTGAGTGGTGCTTGTCAGGCTTATCAGATCATGCTCTAATTGTGACAAACAGTGGTGAGTACACAGTGCCAGGCCTTGTAGCTGGTAAAGCCTTGTGAAAGCCTTGCTTCTTTTTATCATGATTGTGTTTTGGCCTGAATTCAAATTAAAAAACAAAAAAAAACCAAAACAACAAACAACCCAAAATGAACTATTGAAATAAAATGCCTTTTCTCGTTATACACATTTTGTTGTTCTATTGGTGTTCTTTAAAAGACCCTGTTTCCTTGACATGAAATTTTCAATATGAGTTAATTTAAAACATTACAGAGGATTTTATGAATCACATGTGTTTAATCTCTGCCTTGCTTTCTCTTTTCTGATTTCCAGTCTCAGCTAAAATTTAGTGGTAGATAAAGAATGGTTATGTGGTATAATGTCAAAGTTAAAATTTGGAAAGCTTTGGACATTGTCAATTTAGCTTAAGGTGCTAATAAAATAGAATTCAAGGGAAAAAAACACAAGGCCAATGCAGTGTGAGCAGAAACCCTTAGAAATAACTCCACTCTGTTTTTTTTCTGTTAGTGTGTTAAAAAGTTCTTGAATACAATCTCACTATTTAAAATTTGCCTTTTCATTTTCCCTGAATTTTTAATAGAATAAACAATAGTGCATCTATGCTGTACTGTATCTTTAAGCAAAAAATTTCCTTCCAGGCATCTAACCCAGGGCAGTTTGAGAATGACAGTGATGTACTGTGGCAGCGAGGACACGTTCCAGAGACGATAGCCTATCATGGTCGCGTAGGAATTAACACAGATGCACCAGATGAAGCACTGGTTGTCTGTGGAAATGCCAAAGTTATGGGCAGAGTCATGCACCCCTCTGACAGCAGAGCAAAACAGAACATCCGGGAGGTGAGGCCCTGTGCAGCGTTCAGGGCATTCATGTTTGCACTGCAGCACGTGGGGACCATTGTTCCGACACATGAAGCAGCTCCTGTATCCTGGCTGTGCTGAAAAGCTGGCTTAAAGAAAGTACATGTACCATTGTGCTCTGAGAAGCATCACCTACAGACTTTGGAGAAGGCTCTCTGTGGAAGCCGGGAGTTGTCAAACAGAAGTGTAACTGGCAATACAAATACAAATAGCACTCTGGTAACGGGGAATGGGAAGATTGGCTGTATTTTTCTATGTGATGATTGGCCAAATGACTGTGTCAGGCTAGGTGCTCTCTCAGTGGTGTCCTAGATGCCGTGCTTAATGTTTCAACATGTAAATCTTGGTATTTTTCCAACTAGGTCGACACAAATGAGCAGTTGAGAAGAATAACACAAATGAGGCTGGTGGAATATGACTACAAGCCTGAATTTGCATCTGTTATGGGAATAAAAGATACCCATGAAACAGGTATAAAGTCAGCTCTGTTCCCATTTTTCATTAACATCTACTGGTATTTATTGTGCCATAGTGTCTTTTAATATCCTGCTATTTCATCTTCATTTTTAGGTTACTGCAATTGCACACTTTGCAGTATATCTCTTGTGGTATAAAAATGCCAAAATTAGGCATTGCTTGTAATTTTACAACTTCTGTTTCAGTTTTTAAAGATGGGGAGTTTATTTCAAGAAGTTTAATGAGAATGAAGTATGTGCTTACAAACTATTTTGTTCTTTCTGCAGAAAAAAGGAGAATTCTAAAGGTTTCTGGGTTTTTTTTTGTGGAATGGAGAAAAAACCCTGAAATCCTGGATTTTCCTACCACAGAGAAATTCTAGATAATTTTTTGCTTTGCCCGTAGTTTTTAGAACGGTCAGCAGGTATGCCAGTATGTTTCCTGACATTAGTTTTTGTGACCTCCTGAACAGGAATAATAGCCCAGGAAGTGAAGAGGCTTTTACCTGAAGCTGTTAGGGAAGTTGGAGATGTTGCTTGTAATGATGGAGAAAAAATAGAAAACTTCCTCATGGTTGACAAGGTATGGTCTTGAGGGAGAAAGTGGGGATGTGTATTTAGACTGTTCTTTCATGTGGAGAGCTATGAACATGCACTGCGCCACATAAAATGCTGTAGCCCCCCCACATGTGTTACAGAAATGGTGTTTGGTCAGTCATCAAGAAAAACTGAACCACCAGCTGCTAGTAAAAGGCTGAATCTTTTAATGATAAAAGTATCTATATTAAAAGCTGATTACAATACTACATGCACATACAGTTAAAAAGGAAAAGCCTTAACTTTTCTGAATAGAAGTGGATAGTGATTTCATAGCATTGGTTCAACAAGTGGTACTCCAAAACATTATTTTGTGCTTAAGTGTTTCAGTTAATTAAGTGTTTCACAAGTGACTTAAGCAATGATGGCATTCAATTTGTTAAATAAAAACTTCCTTAGTCTAATCCTGGTATAACCTCTACATATCAAATCCAAGTGCTAGCTCTGTGTGTAGGGTTTGGTTTTTTTTTTTTTTTTGGCAATCTGAAATGCTTTTTATAGGTTCTAAATCATATGTTATGAAATGGCACACAAAATAGTTACCATGCTCATAGGTTGGAAACACTGACGAGGTATTGTCCTGTGCTCTCTTCTCCTTTTCCTGTGGAAATACGACTGCAAGGGACTGTCAGTCACAGAGTCCAGTCGCACAAGGCTGCAGACAGAACTTGTCTCAAAGCAGCCCCTCTGCTAAGTGCTGATTCACTGCATGCTAAAGACCACTTCCCAGCTTTTTCCCACTTACAGCTGATAATGAGAAGAGGGAGGTTTTAGAGAAAGGTGACCTTATCTTGTCTGGATATCATGAACACAATCCTGCATTCGTTATCATAATGCATTCTTTCATTTTTCTATAGAAAACACAAGTTTACACCACCAATCTTGGAGAAAATATCTACAAAAAGATTGCATTTCACTTGTCATCTTTTGATAAGCTATAAATAATTTAAATTAAGTCTTCTAGGTTGTATTCCATATAAAAGAAGTATGAATTAGATGCCTTGAATAAAGCTGTGGAAAGAGCACTTCTGGAGATACTGTTGAAAAGGAGACTTTTAGAAAATTTGCTCTATTTGGTCAGGGTTCCAGCCTGTAGCTGATTTCTAGATGTTAGTAGAAGAGCAGTGGTGGTAGGTGACTCCAAGTTACTTTTGCCCTTTAGGCCTTCCAATTATATGGTATGACACCTGTAGCATCATTTGCATTTTTGAATGCCTCCAACATTTCTTTGGGGTAGTTGAGTTTTTCGTCTGACAGAAGTTTATGTTGGAGAACAGAGCTTTTGATTCCTATCTCTTCCTTGCTGAAATATCACACAAAATACCATCTCTAACAGTGCCTCACAGCACTGCCATTTGGGCTCATCATGTTCCCTTTCTTCTCTGTACCTTGGGTCTCTGGAGAGTGCTTGCCAGGGTGTCTTCCAGGAATGTGACCTACAAATGGAGAATGCCTGTTTTTTGTTCATCCCTGTAGGGTGTGATTCTGCTGTGTATGTGGCCCAAGCAGGAGTGGATTGTTACAGCAATGGCTTATTTGCTGCTTATAATTTTCTTGACTACTTGTCTAGATATGGATCTGGGGTTTCTTCACAGGCACATTGGTGTTTTAATATGGTTGGATAAATCTGTGCTTTCTCTTCTTTCTCCTAACACTTGTGGCAGAGCATATGAATGTCAATTCCATGACCTTTGGGGTGACAGGATCCGGAGAGATCTGTGTCTAAGAGTTTAAGATGTATATTAAATTCAGAGATTTTGAACATGTCTTGTTCAGGTGGAACATCTGATTTAAATTTCTGGAGCTCCCAGCTCCAAATAGCTCAGCAGCTTGAATAGTAAATGGACAGTGCTTCATTTTCTTTTCTTTCAGTTTGGCAGGTGATGAGACCTTGAACTTTGTTATCTCATATTCCAAGTTTATATCCAGATAAGTAGGGTGTTGGCTAGCATTGTGTCTCTTTGTCAGTTTGGAGCTGTTGAACTCTGTAAAACAAATTGATTACATTACATTTGAACCAGGGTCTGCTACTTTCTAGAGAAATATCTCAACTATATGCAATTTGTTTTTTTCAGACATAATCTCTTCTCAGTCACACTGTGCTCGGTACTTTGTCACTAGAGGGGCAGTAAAACTCTGATCAGTTTTTTTTTCCCTCAAATAGAGTGTTCCTTCATTTTGTGAGAAGAGCAATTTTCTCAGCTAGTTGAAGCCACCTAGAAGCAATTCATGCTTGATTTGAAGAAAATGGAAAGGGCAGCTGCTACATATCATTGATACAAGGGCAAGTGTCTGTATAAGTGATTTCACAGTTCTAGGTACAGGACATTATTTTGAAGTCACTTTTTATTTAAATAGACTCTTGGTATTCTGGCAGTAGGGAAGCTTGTGGCTTGCCACTGATAGTGTGCTCTGATTCTGATTACATGAAATGCTGTCTGGTTTTGTGTAATGCAGTCACCTTTAAAAGAAAGGTGTGCATGGCTTTTACAATGTGAAAGGCAAAACCTTATTTCTGCATAACTTGACTAGACTGGAACACAGCAACATTAACTGCAGTAATAGCTTCGTCTAATGGCACCAGTCTGGTTGGACCTTCGGCTGAGAAAGCCATTCTTTCACACACAGCAAGCAAAGTACTCTTCTACTATGCTCCTGCAGTGGATCAGTAACCATTTTTTACTCAGAAATGGATAAAATTCTACCTGGATGATTATACTGAGGCTTTCTCCAGCAGCAGGTTGATACCTAGATGATAAACAGAAGTAGGAGAATAGGAGGCTTTTCCTGGGTAAAATATCCAGAAGGAGTAAATGGAGGGTGTCTAAACTGTTTTAAGTTGCAGAGATGATCATGTTATTAGAACCTACAAGACTCCTGTAAGAGACTGGACAGGCTGAAGGGGACAGCAAAATATTATACAATCACAGCTTGACATCTGGTTTGGTTTTTAATCTGTCTCACTTATCTCTGTGTGATTAATATAATGCGTACAACATGGATAGAAACTCTGGTTTGTCTGAGCCTACCTAATGACTGTAGGAAGATGGTTGGATGTATATTTTGCTAAGGGATTCTAAAATCTATGTTCAGCTAAAGCACTGAAAATCAAGTAGTAGGTGCCTGTTGGAACAGGGTTAAGATTTCAATACAGTATGAAGGTAAAATGCAGTTTAAATCCTTGGTGTAAAAGGCCCTTTAGCTTCAATTTTTTCTTCAAGTCCTCATTTTCAATTTACTGCAAATTAAATGTCTAGAAAAAGGGTTTTATGGTCATCTACAGTGACCAGTCATCTACATCTACAGTCATCTACATCTACCTGTGTTTATATAGGTGAATTCTGCACTAATTCCTGCTTGTTACATCTGGTTGATGAATATACTAAGTATCTACTATGTACCTACTTTTGTCATTGTTTTCTTCTCAGGATCAGATCTTCATGGAGAATGTTGGTGCTGTAAAGCAGCTTTGTAAACTAACAAACAATCTTGAAGTCAGAATAGAAGAATTGGAACAGTGGAACAGGAAACTGGCCAGGCTGAAACGGATCAACAGTTTAAAGTCAACTGTCAGTGAAGAGAGCAAAGTCAGGTACCTCTGGCTGGGATGTTTTCTAATAGCTGTCACACAAGTTGTTAAAGTGATCTCTGAATTGATTGAAGTGAAAACCAATTTTGCTTGACAGTAGAGTTCAGCTATTTTCCAGTATTTAAATTGTGCAAAAGACCCCATAGTTCTCAAATATTTTTTAGTCACTGACAAAATTAAATTAAATTAATTTGAAATGGCTATTAAATTGCAGTAATTTTTGTAATTGTTTCTGTTGCATAAAGGGTAGATTATGTCCAGTTACAGCTCTGGGACTTGGAAATTGCTTCTAAAGCAAATCTGTAGAGCTTTGTCTGCAAGAAAGAATCTTCACTGGTGCTGCAGTGGAAGTGATGAGTGTTTCCTGTTTTTAAGCCATTTCCTCAAGTTTTCTTCGAAATCACATGTAACATTTAAGAGCATTCACCTGAATGAGTTAACTGGAGACCTTTATCCTTGAAAACGAATCTGCTGACACTTCTGCCTTTCCCTTTGTAAATGTTAAAATTGCAAAAGCAAGTGACATTAACACATTAAAAATGTCTTTTCTTCATTAATTACTTGCTGAAGCATTTGAATTTTAAAGAGATCTTGTCTCTTACAGCAGGTATAGTCGAGCTAATAGTCTCTTGCCATCAATAAAATCAGTCCCACTAAAATCCAGGAAGGTGAGTGAAATGAAATCCTTGTCTGAGTCATTCATTGTGGTTTGCTTTCACTTTCTCTTGCCTATATCACTGTATGGGAAGTGGATGCCCTTTTTCAAAGGGATCATATGAGTGAAGAAATACATACATTGACCTTTTTCGAGATGGTCTTCCTAGGCTGCCAAGCCCTGTTCTTTAATATGAACCAATGCTCATTTGCCTACTTTGCTTTTGCCAGTGCCAAAGAGCAAGAGAAAATAATAGGTCAAATATGCTTTGTACCATAATGACAGTCAAATGCTCCATTACCTAAGATTATCCTACTTGGTTGGAAAGTGCCTTTCTTCTCTATTTGTACCAGTCCTGCCTTAGCACGATCTGAGCACATACTGAAAGCTGCTGAGCTTTTAGTTCTGGACACTTACTGATTGATTTTTAAATACTTCAAAAGTATGAAAAATGGCAGGAAGAAAGGACAAGGGGCTGTTATTTTTAGCTATCCTTTCTTCCTCTATAATGTTTGTGCTCCCAAACTGTCAACAATGTCTTAGAGGCCTTTTAATTTTTTCTTTGTAAATGTTGACCCCTATGATCATGAAAGAAACAAGGGTGATGTAAAGTCAACCTTGTGTAGTATTTCTTAATCTACTAGCGGCTGCTTAGATATGTGCCTCTTGAATTAACCAGACTTTTTTTACCCTAGGTTTGTTTATCAAAGACCAAAGAATCTTGCTCCGTGAAGATTTTCCGGGTGACTATAATAGCTTTGATTGCTATTATGGCACTATGGTAAAAATTAATTAACAACAATTTGACTTGTTTATCCCTTTCCCCTTTCTACTTATCTGAAAGAATGTAACACTTCTTCTTCTTCCTTTCCCTTCCGACTTGAAGAACACGATGTATTAAAATTAACAATTAATATCCTTGGTAATATTGTAAAGTTGAAACCATTGTGTAAAAGTAAGATACTCATGGGGTGGACACACAGCTGATCTCTCTCCATGTCACAATGCATGGTGCACCTTAAGTCTACCTCAGTGATTCGTACTACAGGTGCAAAACTGGATTCTGCATGTTTTATCCAATCATTCTGTGCCTAAGTACAATTTCTGATATACAGAGTGAATCTGTTGTGTGAAATGAAGCTGAACTTGTTCCCACTGCAGTGGGCAATTATGTGACTGGAAGTTTAACTTGTGACCCTGGACTTATGGAAAGGAAAGTATGCCCTGGACTTCTGAGATTGCCATTTTCTGTCTCCAGTCCAAAAACCTGTGGCTTACAATCAATCTCTTTGTGACCTGAGTACTTTGAACTGGTGGTGTGATTTTATTTAGGTTGGAAAGTGGCCATATTTTGTGTTGAATACAAGTATATGAACACAATACTGTATAAGAGTATCTGATCTAAACCCCATTAAATTCAGCTGATATTTTTCCCACTAAAGGGAAAGTGATCAGATAGTTAACACTTGCATGACTGCATTTTGACACAATGCTGTCAAGGTATTATTCATATTGTGTTGCATAAAAATGAATGTAAATCTACAGAACAATTCTCTTTCTACAGTGCTTTGACAATATGGAGCCTATATTTACTTAGCATTCATGACAGCCGTTTTAAAAAACATCCAGTTTACAGGCAAGTATTTAAATTACCATTAATGAATTCAAGTTAGTAGAATCAGTAATAGACTGTGGATCAATTTGTTTTGGTCCTCAACTCTAATGACCATTTCTTAATGAATTGTTTTTCTTCATCAGCAGTACCTCAAGTTCTGTTCCAGTCTCTCCCTCTACTACTACAGCAGGTACTGTGTCTCTGCTGGTCTGCATACACATAATTGGTTATTATAAAATGCCAGTACACAGCATTTGTGATAATTATATTTTGGTGTTTGTTTGTTTGTTTGTTTTTTTGTTGTTGTTTTTTTTGCTTTTTTTTAGCATTGCAGAGTGAAAGCACAGTTTCTCAGACCACACAGCTCATCAGCAGGATCCCTGAAGTGAATTTCTGTGACATTTTACCTTGTGACAAGGTCTATTGTTGTCCAATTCATCAACCAAAAGTCAAATCTCTAAGTTATGAAAAAAATATTGCAAAGGAAAAACGTAAGTTGGAAATGTAATTCTTTATAATTTGAGCAGAGACTGTATGGAAAGTGTGGGGAAAGGGGCAAGAATCTTTAAAGGTAGTTAGCTTTCTACAAAAGAGCTTAATCCAGAGTATTTAAAAAATCTTGATATAACTAATCATCAGTCAATATGATTTTGAAACAGTCAATATGTTTTTGAAAAATCCAGTCTGGTTACCCTTAAGAATTTGAGGCCCTAAGATGTCTTGTCTGGTGTCACTGTTCTTCCTGGCCATTCCTGGTAAATTATTTGATGTCAACTGGAAATTCACTAATCTCTTTAATTGACCTTTGGCTGCAGTTGGATGTGAGTTGATTAGGGGTAGTAGAGAATTAATTAACAGATGCAAAAAACCCAAAAAAACTGAATTGTGTCACAATGTGGTGGTACTACATCTTTCCTATGGGCAGAGACAGAATGCCAACTGCCTGAAAACATAAAACTTACACTTAAAACTCTGATTGTTAAGGCAGGGGTTTTGAGCAGTAGCATTTGAAGGCAGAGCTCTATAAAATAAAATACTTTTACTGGAATGAATTCTTTTACTGACTCTGTCTGCCAAGTGTTGTATGTGTAGTGTATGAGAAGAAGCGTTGTTTACAACTTCTATGATATTTATAAGAAAGGGTTAATGCATAAAGGTATGCATAAGTTGTGGGAATCTGTATTTCTCTCTCCCAGTCCTTAACATATCAAGGAAGCAAGTGTTAATATTACTAAACCAGCATTCATAATCTTCCTGTCTTGGCCTTGGGAACAATTCTTGCAGCGCAATCGACAAAGTGAAGTGAAAAGGGGGATGGATGCAGTTCAGCCTCTGAAGTACAAATGTCTGCCAGGGCAGGCGTTACCAATTGCTGTGACACTCTCAGCGTGAGCTGTTTCAGTGGGACTCAGCCACTGGCCATTCTTTACTCTGCAGATAAGCTGTGTGTGAGTGGTCCTTGTGATTCTTGTGATCAGTGCTGCAGTGAGCCCTGTGGCAGATAGGGCTCAATACAGTACTTTCAGGAGGTCATACCTGAGTGATTTGTATTGCTTTGAAACCTGAGTGTTGATTAATTAAGAAGACATTAATCTCATTTATAAATTAGGGAATTGTAGATGGATGAAAATGAAATATGAAAACCTTCTATCCTCAGCTGACTGCTTCTGATATTAGGTGGACAGAGAAGATAAGAATTAACACAAAGCATTACCTTCTCAAGGTTTTATGCTCCAAATAGCATTAAGAGTGGATCCAAGAGTGAAAAATCAGCACAGTACACAAGCTACTGAAAGATTTCAGTTCTGCACAAGTTTAATGAACCTGAATATATCCCCAGATGGAAGGTAACAATGTCAATATGAAATCCAAACAGAAGGAAAACCAACAAGCTGTTTAATGTAGCTGTAGCCAAGATAAATGAAAAGGAAAATGTTTTCAGAAAAAAAAAGCTAAGCATTAAATATGGGGAATAATCAAGATAAAAAGTGGATACTTTAGAATCAGCTGATTATTCCTATTCCTGGAAAGGTAGAACTGTTTGAAATTGCAATTAAATTAAATACTAATTTAGGAGTTATTACAGACCTTTTGCTGCTCCACATGCAATACTTGAATTCTGTGGGTGCAGACTACTGCGGAGTGCATGCATTGTAGCTCCTAATCCTTTGCATCCCAGAGCTGTTAATGAAAAGGCTGTTTGGAAAGTTCAAGTAGAAGCAAAAGCATTCATAAGCAAGAGAAAATTTATTAAACAAAAATTCAACACATCTTTATGTCATCTAGCTTAATGTGACTTTTTTTTCTCATATTTTCTTTTAAATGATTTCTCTGGAGGATTTAGGCTTTTGAACTTCCATTGATTTTAGTGGAATTGAGGAATGTGAATACCCTTCAGCATTTGTGCCATTTCTGCTTTCTGCTCCCATGCCATTAGTGCTCACTGCTCTCCCCTTAATGTTAAGTGCCACCAATAACCAGGAGCTGTCCTTACTTGTTGTTTCTCCCCAGCGTCTCTCCCCTCACAATAAAAGGTTGGTGAGAGCTCCTGATGGATTTTGGTCAGCCTCAGGCATTCACATTTATTGCCTTCAGAGGACAGTTAACAGATTCATAGTAAAGTACCATCACAATGAGAAATCATCATCAGATTTTTCCCATGCTGCCTACAGAATATTACAACTTACTTGAATTAAAACCATAGAATATTTGAGGGAAAAAAAAAAAGATACTACATTTATTGGATGAATTTTTCTTAATCTTATCTGAAGATGATGGTTTTTCTCATTACATTCTTGTCATGCTTGTAGTTCTTTATTTGTTATTTAATTGGATCTTCACACCCCACGTGGGCCTTTGAGAAAGCCCTCAGTGTTACTATATGTGAAAGAGTGGAATTTTATTTGCAATTTATTGAAGGTTGCTGTGGTGCTTTGTGGTAGTTCTTGCTGATCTCAATTGGCACCTTGTATTCAAAATTTAGATTGCAATATCTGAAAGAAAATAAATTCGTAATTCTATGATGAGTAAAAACCCAAGTGAAAATAAAGTTCTACGCTGGTTACTGATTCAGTTTAAATAGCTGAAATCTTAGTGAAGTAAATATTTGTCCTGGTTTTTGTACAAATTCTGATACTGCTTAATGCTTTCTTCCACCACCTGCAAAAGAATCACAGTTTTAAGTGTTTACTAATTCCAAGTTTTTTATGAATATTCCTACCAACATTTGCATGGGCTGAACTATTTTATCTACATAGAGCAATCTTTTACCTCCACTAGGGGATATAGGCTTTCTACAGAATATCTCTCTGTTAATGAAAATAGAAAATTACAGTGTTTAATGCATAGCTAGCATATCTAGACTATTAAGAGAAACCAGGAGAAAATGTGTGACAATTAGTTTGTGAATTAAAGGGAGGAATGAGAGAATGAACAGGTTTTTATTAGATCTTCCCCAAGATGAGTGTATGTGTATAAGTGATTGCATGTGTTCAGTAGCCATTTTACTAGGTGTGTGGAACTGTATAATGAAACGGGACAGCAGATGACTACTAAATGCAGCAGTTATCACCAAATCTGGCAGAACCTTTAAATCTGTATAATGAACTAGTAAATAGGAAATGAATTCAAGGAATAGCTGGCAGCAGTATGAGAGTTTTATAAAAAAACACAAGACAGATTAAAATCCCAAAGATGATTTTGTATTACATTGCTTCTGGGCCCTTGGATTCCATTTGTTAATGTTGCTCCATGCTCTTGGTCACCTGCTAGCATGAGAAAAGTCTGGATTTTCTTATTTCCCAATACTGAAATGAAATCCAAATCTGGAATAAATAAGAAAACAATAAGGTCAATCCAGCTGTCTTGCTTCAATCTCAGTAATAACGCATTTTGATCCCTGCTTCCTTTCATGAAACAGTCATTCTGAGATCAGAAAGGTTCCTTTGGAAAACATGGTAATGGAGTATTTTGGTATTCTAGAAGTGATATTTGATGAAGCACATTAGTTTAGGCAAGATCAGCATTTCCAGTGCCAGTTTCCTGTTAACATGTCTCTGAACAGATTCTTAGTTGGCAATCTGTGTAGAAGCATGGGAATAACATTAGACCATTTCCCACGGGCTTGAAGGGCCATTTACCTTCCTCAGGTTGTACTATATGATGATTATTCAAAAGACCTTTAAAGTTCACTTTTCTAGGCAAGTATTGAGAAAATTAATAGAATAACAATTAAAAAAAAGAAGTCATCAGCTTATATATAAAAACTAAGTTGCTCCTTCAGCCTATATTTGCGTGCCAGATACCTATAATTCCTAATGTGATTGTCTCACTAATAAGAAAGATGTGGCTTTATGTTCAGATTTGTGCTGAAGTGCCTGACTGCATATTGAGTTTCAGCTTGGCTCTCTGTTATAGAAATTGGTGATGTTCTCTGTGTGTGATGAAGTCTTTTCTATTAGGCTATGTTTTGGAAAAGTTTTTGATATTCTGTAGATTTCAAAAATTTGTTTCTTGTTATCTGCAAACTTCTTTTGAGTGTTTATATCTTCTTTTGAATGGAGGTGCTTTGTATTTTAAAGATCTCTCTCATGGTTATGCATTTCTATTCAAGAGATAATTAACAAAATATCTTCTGGTTTTGTATTCATACTTTGCTGTTACAATTGTGCAAGGCTAACTTGGGCAGTGTTTGTACATTCATCCTTTCACAGGAAACAAAAGTGACATGTTACCCAAACGAGATCCCATCAAAAAACCTGGTGGAAGACCTGATCTTGGAAATGACTGTAAGTCCTATATTTAAATGAAATAAAAAAATTAAAGTGTTTACTTGTATAACTTTCAAGATCTACTTATAGGCTTTGAATTCTGCTTCTGGAATTTAAGGAAGTTTCAGTTATAATTCATCATTATAGAGAATTACCACTTGCGAGTCTAGTTCCTGTGAACAACAGGAAACCTGTGATTCACTGTAATTTTCAGTTTATTCTTACATCTTCATTATATTTTTATAGACGTTCTGACTGCCCTCTCTAGAGAGTTCTTAGGCTTGACTTCAAATACAATAAAATGACAAGTGGCATTTTCCTTGACAGGGGCTAAAATCTTGTGCTTAAGGATATAAGCATGGTATTTGTGTGCAGGAAACTCATGATAGAGTGTGAAGGAAGTGTTTGGGGTTTGCCTCATCTCACCTAAGGGATTAAAATGTCAGCTGCTCAAAGGGGCCATCTCTACCTTCAGATCCTGACACTGCCTTCAGAGGAGATGAAATTAAGTTCCTTGACACAGGAAGTTTGGCTTGATTTCAGGTTCCCTTTTAGTGACTGTGCACTGCTGTCAGAGCCAGCCTGGGCTGAAAATATTGATTCTTTTATGTAAAGATGAGTATCTGCTGACTACATATGTTATAACAGCATGCTCTGGCATTCATTCACTATGAGCAGGATTATGCCTTGTGTCTTTTTGGTTTATGTGGATCCTCTGTTTTAAGGCTTGGTTGTTTTTCTTCTTTTAATAAATATTTGATTAAAGACTAGGCAATATTTGGAAGATAAAACAAATAGACTTAGATGTCTAGACTACGCACTTAAAGCAGGTGAGGAATAGAACACAGGTTCTGCTTGTTGCCTGGTTGTGTCCCAGTGGGATGATCTGAAAAAAATCATTCCTCTTCTGTTTTTTTTGCATGGGTACACACACCTCAGGCATCACAAAGTTACATCTTGTAATGAGTTGCTGTGTCATAGGGAAATGTTCTCCTGTGCTACTTCTCTGAGATGAACATGCTTGATTTCCCTCTGTCATTTGTAGATATTTGCATGCTGAAAGTTAAGTATATACTACCACACAGGGATTTTATAATCAGAGAACAGGTCACCCTATACTCATCAAGTTTCTCTGCAAAGTAGGGAATGGTTGCTGTGGAACAGAGGAACAGAAACTCAAACCCAGTGTGCACAGCCTGATGTGAAGAGCTTGGGCCTGCTGAACCAAGTCCTCCTTGTGCTTTCTGCACCACATTGTAAGACCAGGTGAAGGGTCTGCAGAGGAAGCTGTATGAGGAGCAGCTGAGATCCCTTGGTTTGTTCAGCCTAGAGAAGAGGATATTGAGGGGAGACCTCCTGGTGGCCCACAGGTTCCTCATGAGGGGAAGAGAAGGGGCAGACACTGATCTCTTTGTTCTGGTGATCAGTGATAGGATCTGAGGGAACAGCATGAAGTTGTGTCAGGGGAGGTTTAGTCTGGATATTAGGAAAAGATTCTTCACCCTGAGGTTGGTCAGGCACTGAAACAAGCTCCTCAGATAAATAGTCATGACACCAAGGCTGCCAGAGTTCAGGAAGGATTTGGACAGCACTCTCAGACACGTGGTGTCTGCCTAAGGGAAAAACAGTGTTATCATGGTTAAACTCATCATCTATCTGTAGTATATTACAAAACTCTTGCAAAAACAAAAGTTCTTGCAAGTTCAAGGCAACATTATATGAAGAAATTATAATTTTCATTTAGGTTGGGTAGTTTTCTTCCACAGATAATTAGAAAAAGTTTTGTTGCATTCCATATTATTCCTCTCAACAAAGATGAGTTTTTTCAAGTTTTTGGTTACTTGAATGGGTATGGCTTCTAGTACATGAAAATGAATATTGACACATTTGAGTTTTACTTGGGCTGCTATTAAAGTAGCCTTCAACATCTGTGCAAAAGAAAATTGTGCAATGTTAGGTTCCCAGGATATTTGTCCTTGCAAACTGAACAAGGTTCTTATCTCCAATGGCAGAATGAAGGTAATCAACCAGAGGCTTTTAACTGAGTGCTAATTTAGACCTGCAGCAAGTCCTGTAGTGGCAATCAAGGCAGTAGACTAACTGCAGTTTTATTATGCTCTTATCTAAGATTTCTGAAATAATCAAGAATAAACTATTATTCTTAATATTTTAGGGATTGATACAACAATCAGTTCCATACAGATTTTGGAAACTCAGCAAAGCATTGACAACCGCTATTGTAGCAAAAATCTTCAGTGCAGGTAGGTAAATTTTTAATAATTATTACTTTATTAATTAATAAATTAATAAAAATAATGGTTTTATTATACTGTGGGAGAACTAGACACCATTATTGTGGCCTGGCTGCCTGGCTGGCTCCTGCGCACAGTTGATTCATCTAGCATGCAGTAGTCCTTGATACCTTTTTATATTTTTTTCTGTTTAAATTTAAATGCAATTTCCATGTTTTGATGAAGATACTGTCTATCTCAAAATACCATGTGTATTAATGCAAACTTTTTCAGCTCTGGAAACTACAGCTATGTTATTCCTATTAACAAATACACACCCATGGATGTAGAAATCTCACTGGAAATAAAGTAAGTACAATTAAAAGGAATATATGCAAAAGACAACAGTGGTTCTTAATTTGATAGAAATTCTTGCCTGATGTCTATTGTTACACAAGTTTGTCCTATTCAGAGGAGTGGGAAAAATCTATGCACAATGAAATTGTTAATGTAGACCTTTTGGTCTATGTAGGCCTATTGGGCCTATGATGTTGCATTGGCCCAATACCATTCTCAGCTCAAGGAAAATTTCACCCGATGTTGCAGGTATTGAAATCCAGAAGTCTTAAGCTTCAATCCTATCATTTGGGCAGACATGTATGTGTGTATTGGCAGATTGTGGTCTCTGGCTTAGGGATCTGATTTTTCTTTTGTTGTAGAGAAACATTATTAGGAACATAACATGAGTAACTCCAGAGAGTACCTTCTTTGAGCCTGTTGTGCCAAGCCCTGTAAAGAGGGATTCTTGTGCAGGAACTTCTGGTGTTGCATAAAATTGTGACTTACAGCAGGGAAAAGCAGCAGACTTATTCCTTTCAGCAGGTATTTTCTCCACAAAAACCCACCTCCACCATGTTCTCCCAGAGAGAACAAGTCATTTATTTTGGAGTTTTATTCTGAGAAAGGCCAGCAATAGCCAGAACAGCTGCCAAACAATCTGCTTGACAACAGTTTGACTTCTGTCTCTGCAACAAAGGACTTGTCCAGTCTTTTGGTCTTCAATATTATCCCTGTAAACACCTGCATTTTTCAGACAAGATAAAATATAACAGTACCCCTGAAGTGTCTGCTTTTTTTCTACAGCCACTGAAAATTTGTCTTTTAAATGTATGCCATTATAATCCAATAGTATAGCCCTCCCATGTAGGGATTAATACATCATATTCAGAGTTTCACTGAGTATGACTGTATTTTAAATATTAGTTTGTGGTTTGGAGGCAACTGATTTTATTTTTAATAAAGTAATTTATCCTTATTTTTCTTTGTTTCTTGAAGCACCACAGAACCATTAATTATATTTCTCTGCAAAGTCACATTTGGAAATTATTGCTCTCATTATTCTTTAAGCCAAAACACTAGAAAGAATTTCCAAGAAACCACACAGGTAAGATTTTTATAGCAATACTCTGGGTTTTGGGAATAATTTTTATGGAACTAATGGCTGCAAAATTCTGATCTTTGTTGAAGTACTAGAAATCCAGATGCTGGTACTTTGAGTCTGTCAGTCATGGCTGGCTTTGGCATGACCATAATGAGATGCCTCAACAAAAAAAAAGTCTTTTTTTTTGGAGTCAGTTTTCTGCTGACTTTTATAAAAATCTATCCAATAATTCTCTGCAAGAACAGTTTTGATTCTGCTTCAGCCTAAGCCACGACTACAACTCATTATAACTCCAGAGATACTTAAGAAATGGGAATAACTTATCACTCAGAGCTTTAGGAGAGTCTTCCAAACTCTCATCTACTTTATGGTTTCCATTATTATCTTACGAGTAATAAATTCCAATTTTAAAGTCTAGAATTTGCTGGTGACAATGGTAATATTCTGCTTTATTTCTGTGTGAACAGGAGTTTACCAATAAATCCCTCTAGGGAAAAGTCTTCATTTTAAAAGCAAAATTGTTTATGTGTCATTCTCTGGATTGCCTCAATGGGGATAAAAGCTGGTGAAACAGGTTAGCTTTTCCCACTAAAAAATATTTAGTGACCAGGTCTTGCAAATCTTGAAGCATCTCCAGTAAATTGATGAAGGCTTTAAACTTTCTTCAGGTTCCCTGGACATACAAGCCTCCTTCAAGGCCCCCATTTGTCAGTGTTTGGTCAGAAATGTTTATTCTGATTAAAACAGTAGGAAAGGCAGAAGCAATGATAGTAGGTAATAGCATTTCTGAACACATTGTAGGAGAAGCATCTCTAATTTGGAAGTAATTTCCAATTTCTTCTGGAGAAGAGTCTTCAGAATTCTGATGTATGATCCCATACACAACATGTTTTTAATTGATTTTTTTTGTTTGTTTGGTTGGTTTTTGGTTTTTTGTGCTTAGTCAGATTACAGCACTTGAGATACCTCCAGCTGACTTTTTGCTCAGATTTTTCAAATGTCCTTGCAAAAAGTTTCAGGCTTCTCTGTAACAGCGGCACAGTCATCAGAAAGCCAAAATTTTCCAAGTTTTGACCTGTCTATTGTAATTTCAACAGAATTGAAATTAAGTCAGACATAGAGAGTTTTACAATGCAGAAATGTCCTTGACGCCTACTGACAAAACTAGTCAAAGAGATTTCCTGTGTCAACCTGAAATCCACATCAAAAGACTAAAGCTAACTAGCCTCCAGCAGCAGTGAGCTTTCAGATTTGATGTGACTCAGAATAGAAATGCCTAGCTGAAGAGGTTTCTTTTAAGAGGATTTTTCTAGGGATGGGAAGGCTTATTCTCTGCCAAAAGGCAGAACAGCAATCATTTGGACTCACCAGTCCCACGTAAGTTTTGTCTTGTGAACATATTGTCTCCAGCAGAGAGGATGTGTCAGAAAGTGAAGTGAGGAGAGAAAGATGAAGGAGTTGAGCCATTAGAAATATAAGTTACCGTGGCTCATTAGGTGAAAGAGAGGTGAGGATTGAATTTTGTTTTGTTCATTGTAGCATAAACATTTCGGGTACAAAATATGTTTTTTCACTTTTGCATGGCAGAGCACTGTAATAAAAAATAGCATGAAACCTTGCAGGTATCTGTTTTTGAAATACTGGATGAAGACACTACCCATATATTTAGAATACATGGAGGAAATTTTCTGTCTTCTCAGCACTGCTGAAGTTGCTGTCCCAAAATCAGCAGAACTGCCATTTGCTAGTATTACAAATTAAAGCTCACAGGCCACCTGGCATATCAGGAACAATCCCTATTTTTGGGGGGATTTGCTTAGAAAACGAGTGAAGAAATCCAGTTTCTCAGAGCCAGCCGAGTGTCACTGGGTGTCAGATGCCTGCCAGTTCTTCTCCATGTCGAGCTGATCAGAGCAAACCCACATTTGCAGGGTTTAAAGTCAGAACTTGATCTTTAAATACATAATTACCTTGCACTGCATTTGTCAGTGAAGTATTTCCAGAGTCTATCCTTCTCTTCAGTTTCCCATGAAATGAGGTTATCTAATCTGTCTCTCATTTGTCACCTAGGGACGCCAGCACGTTTGGGCTCTCCCTGTAGCTAGGTTGTATGACAGCGCATACTCTTTCCGTGTAGCTGTGCCGGTAAGCCTTTTCAAATGGCCACATAGCAAAAGACAAATAGCATTTGAACTGAAAGAAGTTCCTATATGAATCTCCTTTATTTTTCTTTTGCAGGGTTTTGCTAGCTGCTCAACAGACCGTTACTTTGCTGGAATGTTTTTTACTGATTACTACTTCTACTTTTATCGGCAGTGTAATTAAAATGTTGCCAAATATTCTGTTCTTTGGGGAAAAGATGAGGAAACACTTAATAAAAGAAAAAAAAGAGACTTGCAAATAATCCTGGATTTTTTTTAAAACCTCTTTCTGGGTTGTATGAGACTTTCTTGGGTTTTTTCATTTTTAAATTAAAAAAAAACCACAGAAAAATAAAGTGTTTGACAACAACCATAGCTCTGCATTTCCAGAAAATTTTTCTAAAAAGACACGAGGTAATGGAGTATATGATGTTGTTGTGGGTGGAGTGGGAGCTTCAAAGTTTATTAGAGAAGCCTTCCCATTGAGTCACAAGGTGCAGAATGACCTCTGGCTTTCTAAACTCCTCAGAGAGGAGTCTGGGTGTGGTTGGATCCAATCTTAGCCCCAGACTTGGTCAACGGTTTAAGTCTAAGGAATTAAACACATGTGATTGAACCTTTGTACAATTTTGTCATGCAGAATTAAGGATGGCAAGCCAGATGGACAAAAATGAATGATTTATTATGATAAATTATTAGACAAAAAGATCTTAATCAGAATTACCTATTACATGGTATGGAAGTTAACACTGCTTGTATAGTATATGATAATGTACTATATTAGAACAATGATATTAAAGTTATCAAAAAAGAAACAATTATTGAGTAGAGATCAATGTTACTCACCCATACCAATGATTGTGGGCAAACATCCTTAGCTCACCTTAAGAGGTGTCCCCACCCAAGGGAGGAATCTCCACACATGCTCCAAGAAGGAGTGTGCTAGAAATCCCTGCCATTTGGCACTTTTATAGTATATATATAAATGGTAAGTGGTTCACTGTCAGTCATATGTCTCCATATGCTTATGGAGGAGTCAGCTGTGTCAGCTCAGCATCCAAAGATAAGGATACTTTACAATATCTGCCACACCTTCACCTCACTATCAGGATGTTTAACTTCGGAGTTGATGAGTCAGATTTGGTTTTGTGTAATTCAGCACCAAAAGCAGCATGACACCTCCTCTCAGTTCCCATTGATAGCTTTGAAAAATTTGCATTGCTCAAGTCTTTACTGCATCCCAGACAGATATGTAAATAAAATTATTGTATGGATCATATAGAAGTTATATGATATTGTATGTATAGCAGACAAGAACAAATGGGTAGGAGCACTGCTGAGCTGGGATACTCTTCAGTTTTCAAAAATGGGAAAATGATTAAATGTTATTTAAAATAAGGAGACCTGCTTCTGTCCTACAGGCATACACATTCTTTAAGTATCTGCTGCCCTTTTTCAGATATAAATTGATTTCTTTTTTTGCTAACAGAACCAAAACCAACCAAAACTCTAAAATAGAAATGTAGCACTCTGCAAATGCCCTCTAAAATAAGTGTAAGTTAGGGAACAACAGGTCAATTCAATTGTCTGTGTAAGTGTTTCCATTTCAGAAAGCAGTCCCATCATTGCCACTACAGCTGTGTGATTTAACAATGCTACTGCTATTTCAACGAGTTATATTTTAGCAACCTTTTTTTTTTCCCTCTGAAACTGTACACCAGGAATGAACTATTTAGTCCTAAATTCACATCATATTTTTTCTTGGTGTTTGTGCTTTGAGTTAGTATGATAAAATAATAGAAACATTGAAAAGAAGAATATCTTGCCTTCATGGCTTTCTAAGTTGCATATGGATACACACCTGCATGGGAAAATTCTTTCTGTTTATATTTAGGAAAATACATTTTTAAGCATGAGCTATTCAAATGAAATTTTACATTAGTTACTCAGAAAGAAATCAGATATAATAATCAACTGAAGTGTAAATAGTGGTGTAGGATATGTTTAGATCAATCCTCTTTTTTGTGTAGAGAAGAGAAAGTAAATATAACAGCGAAACTGTAGGCTTTTAAAGATTCGTGATGTGAAAGCTACATTTGAACAACTGTCCTCTGAATGACATTATTTAGCAGTGAAAGGGAAACATTAGGAAGAAAAATTAATGTTTAAAAACGACCTTGCCACAGTCTTTGTAAACACCAGTGTGCCTTAATTGTATATTTATTGTCTGCAAATGTGATGGGAGAGTTTAATTTGTTTCTGTGCCTTGATTTGTCATTTCTTTTGTTGCTATTTTGGGATTTCCTTTAAGAATCTCCTTCTCACTGATTTTTTTTTTAGATGCATGTGCTTAGTTGGAGTCAATTGCAATGTCTGGCTTCTTTTTCTTAAATGACTCATTTGTTTGACCTTATGTGTGTAAGGGTTTTTTTGTGGTGTAGGCTTTTTATTTTCCTGGGAAGTATTTGTCTATACTGTTCTATAATATTCCAGAGACTAACTGGTGTTGGAACTCTGGATACAAAATAATCAGAAATTTGTGCCTTTAATTTTTTGTAGTTTGTACTTGAGGGTAGAGTCAACCAGTCACAGATGATAATGCATGTGCACTTTGAACAAAAATTCTACCTTTTTAGGCCCACCTGGTTTTCATCACACTATTCTGGATTGTAATTCCCTTCCCAGTGGCACAGAGCACTGCAGCAGGAGAATATAAACTGTGTTTCCTGTCATCAGAAGGCTTTCTGTAATTAGAGTCTAGGTTGAGGTGCATGTGGGATAGCAACTATTTTCTTTCTTAAAAAGCTTGTGGTAATTTAATTACACATCAGTTTGCCCATTTAAAAATTTTCAACTCATTCTCTAGTCCTGTCATATGTTTGTCATAAGATACTGTAGAAGATTTCATTCAGGTTTAAGGTGATGTGTAGCTGTATGAAGGCTATGTTCTAACATGTCTGAGATAACAAATATCAGTCTTGGCAAAAAGTAGGGAAGACCTAGCAGAAATTAAATACTTGGTGTTAAAAGAACTGTGGCTGGGTGCTGTTTACCTGCTTACTGGGGTTAAACTGTGACACAGCCCCACCAGAAACCCAGTGAGTGACTGACCTACATGAGCAGATTTTGATCCATTTCAGACTGGAAATATAGAAGCTCTAGGAATGATTCTCACCCCCCTAAATGCCAAGCCTTCACTTTACTGTGTTTGGGGAAGTGGAACTCATCTTGACAGCACTGGACTGGTGACATTCTTGGCCTCCTGTTGTCCTTCTCCCTTGTATGGCATTGAACTAGAACTACCAGAGAAAAGAATACCACAGGGAAAACATGGCCAGCAGCATTTTCCATCCTGTACAGCCAAAGGAAGTATGGATTGACATTTCCAAATTAATAGGTTTTAAAATGTTTAAGCATGTCTGTTGTTTTTTTGTTTGGGTTTTTTTTTTTTTTCCCCAATTCTGTGTCCTCAGTAACAAATTTACAACATTTTTTAATAGTGGTCATTCTAAGTTGAAAGAATTTTTGTGAAAACTGAATAATGAATGGTTTACATAAATTCTACTTGGAACAGGAGATTCTCTTTCCCTTATCTATTTTTACCACAATGTGGTTGTAAGAGATCTTCAGACATCCATCACTGGAATATTTCTGCCTAATTTAAGAGGGAGCTGAGGCAAAGGAAACTGCCAGGCTGTGTGAAAGTCACAGCTGTAAGTTGCAGAAGGCAAATACAGGACTAGAATGGGGTGATCTGGGTTTCAAACCATGCTGTGCATATCAAGAACATGATGTGGCAATTCATGTTTTTACTTGACTGTAATACAAATTACTTTGCTGTGCTTTCTCTGAGTTTGATCTAGCAGAAGTAAGAGCCAGAGATCACTTCAAAGCCCAGTGCATTGAGCCGAGAGGCTGTAAAGGCAGAAAATCCTGCATGGCCACTTCATGGAAACCAAGGACAAGGCAGAAGAGCAGAATGAGCAGTTCTGAGGTGTGAGTCTGCAGCTGGAATTGCTGATAGCCCTTGGCACATCTGTGGACAGCTGTGAGCAAAAAGGCATTTTGGTCTCTTACTACAGCTCAGTTCAAGTGACTCTTTAGTTCAGAAGATGCCTGGTAGGTAGTGAGGAGGCTGCCTGGTGACATGATGTGAGCCCACCCTGAGAAGTTAGCAATCCCAAAACTGAGTTTGCAGTCCTGCATAGAACAGATCTGAAGGGAGACCTAGGGGTGAGCTTTTTATTAAGTCCTGATTATCTGCATTTTTCTAGGATTTTAGCTTGCTTTATAAAGTCAGAAAAATACTTTCATTAAGATTTTCATTAACTTTGCGTTAAATTCTGCTCACAGTACAAGAAGTTCCTTACTCACGAGTCACTGACTTTTTGAGCTACAAATCTGTTGCATAGAACCTGAGCCAATCCATCTGCAAAATGCAAACCTGATTTTATATCAGGTTTCTCTTTCTATTGATATGAGTGCTACAGTGTGTTTTAAATAAGCCAGTTCATTTTTGGTATAGAAACTACATTCAAAATACACTGAACATTAATAATAATTTTTCAGTTGCAGTGCTATAAGACTTTTATATGATATGTAGCTTTATATGAAGACATGGCTTTTATATGTGACATTATAGTAAACTCAAAAGCTTTGAACAACTGATGGAAACTCATGATAAGGAATCATTTACTGATATTGCCTTCATCTTGGAATAATTATATTAATGTCCCAGATAAATTGTGCTACAGAAAAACAACTTACTTCAGATTTGTGTCCTCTATCACTGCAAAAATCCCGGCTGCTCTGCTGGCTTTTGTGGATTGATTCTCCACAAGATGTTTGCTTCTTCCGATGTTCCTTACATATTGGACAAGGCAAAAGGCAGGACTGGCTTTGATTTGAGCTTTTCTCATACTGATGGGGTATAACTGGATGCTCACACAGGATTTCTTCCCTCTCACACAGGGATTTCTTACTTGCCTTTGTAAATATTAAATTGTTCCTATCTGTTTCTTTCTGTGGGCACAAGTTTTGTATTTTTCAATTTCCTGGCTGCAGATTTTCTTGCATCTTAAAGAAACCTAATTTGGCTGAGCCTCCATCAAATTTGATTGTAACTGGTCAACACCTTAAAATTATTAGTCAGCAGAACAGTGTAGCTGATCATATCAGCTTGTGAATTTGATGTTGGGTTAAAAGCCAGGATTTAGTTCATTCCAGACAAAAAAATCTTGAGTAATGTCTCTCAGATTTCTTGAGGGAGATGCTTCTTTTTGAAACAGGATATTTGGGAAGTTTTAGTTTGTAGTTCCAAAGCTTTGGATAACATCTGTGACACAAGGAGTCTGGGATGCAGTCCTGCTCCTCTGTAGACCTGGGACCACTTATGAAGCCTTCATGCCTCCATTGCTCACTAATAAAATTTGCTAATTGTGTTTTTACTTCACGAAGGGGAAGAGGATTTGGAAGTGGGTCAGTGTTGTAAGGGTAAATGAATTAGGTACACTGAGATGCTCAGATGTGTCAGGATTATGTATGTCTGGGACTAATCAAACAGGTCCTGTTTTAGTAAAACAATGTGCTCAGCATTTTAGAAAAATCAGGTCCAGTGAGTGTACTAGGTCTAGATTTAGCTTTTCAGCTTGAATGCTTTGATTCTGGCATGTTAACTCAATATCTTTCTTGAGCTACAGAAATATTTCTCCAGAAGAACTGTGAATTTTTTTTTTTCTGTACAGTGGGGATCAAGTAATTGAAAGAAACTATTTTCACTGTTACACTTCCAAACCCCCTTCCCTGCACTTACGCATGCATAGTATTTGTTAAATTCTTCTAATATGGACAGAATACTTTTAATTAACATCACATAATGCCTGGAGTAGCAGTTACTGGCTATGAGTCATGCATTTAGCTGAAAGAACTGTACTTTCTAAGGAAAGGCCAAGGCATAAGTATGTCCCAGTCCTAGATCACATACATTTGTCCAGTGACTTGCTTCCCCTCCTGCTTATCTTTGGGCCATGCTGGCAGGTGGTCAGGAGCAGCCTGGCTGATGCACCCAGGGCACTGTGGGTGTCGTCTGGAACCTCAGTGAAATTCAAGGTGTGTAATCGCACTTCAGTTAGTCCTAGTGTGTCTTGTCCAGGTACAGCGCCAGTTAAAAAAGAAAAAATCATGCACTCACAGCACTTTGGGCACTGATTTCCTCATAAGCATAGTTTCCTCTCCCCTCTTCAGCTTCACCAAATAGCATGTTTTCTGTCAAAATAGTACATGAATGAACATTTTCAGTGCAAACCCTATATTCAAAATAACAGGTTTTGCACTGGAATCCTGACCCAATTTTAACTCTGGTTGCTATGGTGCTCTGTGGGCTGGGTGGCCAGCGGGGCAGGACGATGTGGGGATGGCACACAAGCCTTTTGTTGCTCCTTGGCCAGGGTCCAGCCAGCTTGTTTCCCCCCTTCTCCCTCCACCCCACAGCAGCTGGCAGCAGCCTACATTTGCTGATCAGGAGCAGTGGTCAGGCTGCAGCCTCTGATGCCTCTCTAGGTCTGTGTCCTGGAGGAGGCACCTTCTCCCAGGCACCCAAAGCTGTTCCACTGCAGACCAGAAGTCCCATCCTTTGGCTGCATGCTCCTTTATTGGATAAGCCTTCATCTTCCTGCCCCTGGGTTTTAAGCAGGCTCCCTCTCCTCATCCCTCACTTGTTGCTTTCCAGACATACTGTGTCCTGCTTTACTCCCTCCAGAAAAGCAACTCATCACAATACTTTTAAAGGATGAAATCTCAAATAGGTCATCTTCTTAGTAATGGGTGGAAAGTGCCTTCTATGAACAAGATTTGAAACAAAACTCATTATTTTAAAGGCAGATTTTAAAATTTCTAGTTGATGTTAAATATATCACAATTGCCTACATGCAGTAATATAAGCACAGGATTTGCAAATATGAGTTTAATGTTAATTTAGCTGTAGGTAGTCTACAGAGTAATCAGTTCTTTGCATTTTTCGTTCAATCTTAATGTTACACTTTGCCTTCCACAACATAATTCAAACCACAGACCAGCTGGCTGTGTTGATTAAAATCCTTTTTCTGCTTTTTATTAATCTTCATGGTTTTGCCCTAGAATTATGAAGTGGTCATGGTCTATCATGAAGGAAATCTGCTGGGTCAGAATGCAATATTTACAAGTTGAGATTTCTGCCTAAAGCATATTGCTGATCAAAATAAGTTGTGTCCTGACAACTTTGTTATATCTGCAGAGCTTGATAGGAATTTGGAACAAAGCTCTTTGGTAAATTACTTACAAATAATTTGTTATGCATTTGGATGACACATTTTCTCACTGAAAACCTAGATTAAGAGAGTATCATTAGGGGGCGAAGGTGACAGAGGACTTTTTTTGTCAGTTGGCCTAATCCTGCATTTTGGAGGCACAGAGTCATGCAAGCTCTTCCTGTGGACCCTCATGACCTTTACCTTGATGGTAGAGGGAGAATGGTTGGAGTCAGGGTAGTGCTGCAAGGGGGAATATCAGAGGTTCCTCAGGATGCACAGAAAAGGGACATGAATAATTCTCAAACTGGAGGTGATGGAGTAGCAGGAATGATACTCTGATTTCCAAAATTAGCCCAAAAGCTGCTGGGACACAGTTTTGATTTTCCTTCCTCTGTAAAATTCCTTGCACAAAGGCTGTTTGTTCAGACTTGGTGAGATAGACCCCAAACAAGTAATGTGCTCTGTGTGTTGTTGCTTTTTGTAAATAACTATTTGATCATGGTGAATTGAATTTTTAACAAATTTGATGTGATGATTAGGCAATCACTTTAGCATGTATTTTTCAATTATCTCTTGTTAACAAAATGAGACAGTAGCTAAGCATGATCTATATTTCCTGACTTCTCACAGTGTTAATTAGAGACTGTGAATATTCTTGCTGATGTGTTTGGATATCTTTACATCCAGTGGTGCTTATAATGATTATGTCCTGTAGTTATGCCACCCATACATGGACCAAAACCCTACACTTAAGGGTGATACTCTGAAAATGTTGCACAGGGAGACAGATCTGCTTTCAGGGCTTTGCTGCACTCTTCCCTTCCCTGCTCTGTGTTGTTCTTGGGGCAGAAAGAACACACTATGATGATGCTCATAAATGATGCCTACTAATACCTCAGGGTTTTGCTGCAGAGAGTTCAGTTTTGTCTTAGGCTTTACTCTTTTATTCCCATAGTTGCATTTAACTGCAAACACCCATTTTTACTACTCAGAGTAAATTTCCTTTTGGATTTCATACCATTGCTATCTGCTTTGAGCTTTAGCAAGAGGATGTGAGATGTGCAGGTTGAAGAGTCAAGGTTTTCTTTCACTCTGAGGGATTATATGCTTCAGCTCAGCATGTCTCTCACCAGTGCAAGGGTATCCACCCTACAGCAGAGTAAGACAGAGATGGGCCAGGAAGACATTAAATACCTGCAGCATTAAACCCATGGCCTGCCAGACACCAAGGAGAATGAAGTTTCCTCTGAGCCAGATCTACTGTGACTTGGGCAGTGGAGCACAAGCTCTATCTGTGAATGGAGTTGTTCTCTAAATTATTGCAGGTGTTGTAAGCCTTTATTGGGCACCCTTTCTGCAAACTCATGATTCTCAGTTTCTAGGCTGCTTGGGAGTCTGCTGCGACCTTGTGATTTTGCAATTTTAAATTTTAGGAGGCAATTTCTTTTTCTTCCTTTGGAGGGTCTTGGCTGCAAAAAAAATTATTTCATGTCTTCCCAATTTACTTTGGTCAGTTTTTTTAGGAATTGTTAATAGTTTTCTGATTTCTTCAGGCAAAAGAAAAGTTGCACTAGCAACTTGTTGAGGTAACCTCATTGCTTGGGTGGCTGCTGAAGGTGCATGGGAACTTTTTAAAAAAAAACAAACTATGAAAGCTACTGCGTGGGACAGGTTAATTGCCTTGTTTTTACCCTCATGACTGCACAGCTCATACTTTCACTGGACTTTAGCCCTCTCAGATATTCTCTTTACTAAAGTGCACATAACAGCTGGGCTCTGGCTGCTGAAGTGACTTCAGTGGTATTCAGTTCCTTCTTTCCCCACTGTGTTCCCATCTAGCTTCCCCCTATAGTATCATGGCTGAAGCAGTACCAATTATCCTCTTGCCAGTTGTTTTATCACTTTCCTAGGTGATCTGCTTGCTTTAAAGATCTGACTATTGCCTTGTCTCTTGGCAACTATAATCCCAAAGTTAAAATTCTTATCTTTATCTTCCAGAAATGTTCAATGGGCTTGGGATCTCTCTGCTAGCTTTTGTGTTTCTCCTTCCTTCTGGGCCATCACTTTTGTTCCTATACTTTCTCATGTAAATCCCTCTTTCAGGTCACTATTTCCTACAAATACTAACCTAAGTCATCAAATGCTCAGCCATGCCACCAATTATGTACTTTGTGAACTTTCATACCACAGTTTTGTTTTTTCAACATCATCTGTGCTTGTGATGATCTTACTGACTACAGCAGGTGCTCCAGGCAGCACTGAGGGGCCTCTGGGAACATACAGCAGACCTCCAGGTGCTTTATCTGCACCTGCTCCTGGGCACAGAGCACAAGCTGGACACTTCACAAGCAGAAAAAAAAAAAAAAAAAAAAAAAAAAGAAAAAAAAAAAGTAGAAGTGCTTAACAAAAAGAATGGAAGCTCTGTGGTTCTGGTTCACTTTATGGTCCCTTAAGGATTTATTTTTGTATGAAGTTGTGTGGTTATATGTGTTTTTCAAGACAACAAAGAGTGACATGAAGGATCTCATTTAATCCATCTGTCTTGGCAAGGTTTAGTTTCCTTGCTTCTGTTCAGACAGCTACCAAGAACCATATTCCCTGTGTTTACTTATTTAAACTGAATTAGGTGTGATGGTTATACAAATCTAAACAAAAATGGTCTGGGTATACAAGAAGCAACAATGTTTTGTTTCTGGAATAAGATATATGTAGAATTTTTTTTTTCAAAGTAGAAATAATTTAAAAATTGGAATCTGTCAAAGTCAACCATATTAAAGCAGATGGCTGAAAGAAGACCCATATGCTGTACATAGTATATGATTTTCTTTCTCTTCCATGTCTGCCCTCTGAGCGATGAAAAACTACAAGGGCTGAAACTGAAAGCATCATTAAATGTTAATCTGTTGGGGCTTCCTTAGTGCTAGCGAGGTCAAGCTCTGCTGCAGAACACGGCGACAGATGGAGCATCCTCTGTGAAATCACTGCGTGCTGCCAAACGCCGCGGAGAGACGCGCCGGTCTGTGCCTGTGCCCGTGCTCTGCCCGCCCACCCCGGGAGCGCTCCCAGGGACCCGGCCCCTTGTGCAGGAAAACGGTGGCACGGGCATGTCGTGGGGACACGGAGTCAGGGAGGACGGCCTTTAGATTAGGGCCGGTAATGAGCTTTCTGCCTCTGTGAGCATATTGTAACCTGCAGACAGGAAAATGCGTTTTTTGAAAATGGTTTGCCCTGGTGTAGTGCTGAGCTGAGGATCTCTAAATCCCTCTGAAGGGCAATGTGCCTCCTGAGCCTGGTTCCTGTATTTTTCATCGCCTTGTATTAAAAAGGCTCAAGTTTTGGAGACTTACCATGTTTGCAAAATTAAGTTGAAAGCTGAGTGACAGCCTTAAGGGCTTTTCACATAAACACATAAAGCTATGCGCAGCTTTGGCAGAGGAATAGTGTTTTGCTTGGTCTCTAGATACACCTGCTTGTGACCAGGCTCCCTGCATTGCTGCATCACCACTTTGTAACTCACTAGCTAATTTAGTCATGAAGCTGCTGACAGGAAAACAAACCAGCTGAGTTCCTCCCTAAAGCTTTGCCTCAGCAAAAATGGAAACAATATCCAAATCAATGCCTGCCCCAGCTGCTCGTTGCCAAAGTCCTTTGCAGCGGAGGAGCTGAGACTGCTCCCCGGGGCTGCCAGAGCAGACACCGTGCATTAGGATCTGTCTGCTCTCGTTCAGGAGGGAGATAACATGAGCACAGGTTCAATGTCACCTCCCCCAGTGACATTGCACACAGTTGTCTGCGAGCCTTGTCCTCTGTTACACTCTGCTGCAGTGTAAACCTGTGCCATAAGAGTGAGTACTCAGCTACATGGTGCTTTCCAGGGAGAGGTGGGCAAGCTGGCTAGAAGCCCCTCCAAAAATATTAGTGAAGTGTCTACAAATATTGCTGATGAGTCCTGCAGCAGTGTAACTACAGAGCCCTCACAACTAGTAAAAACTCTCCTAACATTTCCATCAAGGATTAGGGAAAGAAGAACAGCTCTCTTGACTCCTTAGGAGAGGTCTTCTGACATGTGCTGCAGGGTAATGGTGGTCCTTATCACAGTTTCCCTAAGCATGAATTTCACTTTTGGGAATCTGGGCAGGACAGCTTATGTCAGCCCAACTATTGAATGGAATCATGTATAATTTTCTGGGTGATCCAAGTTAAACATCAGTTCCCACACCACTAAGTTCATTGGAAGTTTTCTTCCTGCTTGCATTGCCTGCATCTGAGCTCTGAGCCACAGAGTGCATCAAGGTGACTTCTGTGGGGCACAAGGGCCACTGGGAGCCACCTGAATCCTCCATGAGAAAAACCATTCCCAATACTGACCATTAGCCTTGCCTGTGATGAACAGGAATTATTTTCTATTTTCCATACTGTTGGTGCTTTTTCCTTTGTTAATAAGAATTGGTGTTGTGCTATTTTGACCCATTATTTGTTGTTTTTCTTAATGAGTTCCTCTAAGGAATCTTGTTTAAGCAAACAAAATTTGAAGTGTAAACTTAAGAAATATCTAACACACATGCATTTTTGGCAGGATTAAAGCACAGAAAAGAGGGAACAGATAAACTGACAGATGGAAAAGGATACAACTGAAGGAATTGATCCATGAAGGGGCCTCTTTAACATGTGAGGCTGCTTTGTACTCACTACCTTTGCTTTCATTTGGATTATAATGTCAAAATAACTAAAATACCTGAAGCACAGACAGTCATACTTGAAGGAAACATTTATGACAAATTAATCATTTCCCTACTTGAGGAGAAAGTTCCTTAGGCAGAAGCTAGATGGTGGTAGAGCATACGGCTAAGATGATGTTCACCTAACAGCTGTGTGAAATTAAAATATGATGATCAAAACAGACTTTACTAAGGGAACCTCTGCAGTGTTAGAGGCTTTTAAACACCTGGCTTTGTCTGCTGCTTTTGTTCTGACTATATAAAAGTTGTTTCTGCATCCCTGAGCCTCTCAAAATGCCCTGTCAAATATATCAACTTAAGGAAAATGCTCTTTGATATTCTTATTTTGAACTGATTAATACAGACAACCCTGCTCTGTGATTTGAAGTAAGGTCGGTTTTGTCTCTCTCTTTCACTTCTCCACTTGCATCACATCAGGAGAGCAGTCAGACATTCTGCCAAAGGGCAGAGCTGCTCGGCATGGAGCTTGCGAAGAAAGATGTGCTTTGTGGGGTAAGTGTTCAAAAGCATTTGTAGGACTGAAGGCCATAATTCCCACTGAAAATCAGTGGGAGCTGTACTTAGGAGTTTCCTATGCTGCAGAGCTTCCCCCAGCATGCTTATGTCTGTACTTCCCCTGTTCAAACCTAGGGGAAAAAACACTCATGTCTGTGATTTAAATGATTAAGTGATTTTTAGAAGTTTTGCCATGCTTAAAATATGAATTAGTTTGACCTGAGGAATGAAAGAATGTCACTCTTTCAGCTGTAACTACAGTCAAAAATTTGTAATTTGTGACCATAAATGTAGTCAGAGGATCTAATAATGCCTCTGGGGCCTGTGCTGCTGCTGTGCATTTTGATAGTACTTCAGGGTGATTTACACCATGCAACAGAGCCCAGAGTACCATTGACTGGAAGCATGCATTTCCTTCAGAGCAGAAAGGAGAGGGAAATAGTACCATGCAAGTTGAACTATTATTATTATTATTATTATTATTATTAATTATTTTACTTTTACAGATTTTGAAATGCAAGATCTTTGCACTTCTTAAAGCACAGTCTATGAAGGGTTTAAGGTGCATAGAACTTCATCCATGTAAGGAGCTGAACAGAAAACCAAGAGGCCATTCACTTAGGTAAAAATCCTACATGATTTAAGATTCCATACTTACTACCTTTGTTTGTAGTTGTACAACTTTATCAGCATGTGGCAGACCTAGCAATGTCCCTACACTGAAATGTGATGTGATGTGATGTGATGTGATGTGATGTGATGTGATGGACAGAGCATTGTATGGTGAGTCAGGATACATGTCTCCAGGCTCTTCCCTTGACTTGACATAAGATATTTTGCAGGACTTAGTCTCTGCTATTCTTCACTTACAAAATGCTATAAAAATGTTTTCCTAGCCACATAGAGTGCTGTGACATGTATGGGTCACTGAGTGTAGCAAAAGGAGTAAAACTGTAAAAGCTGAGTATGTTCGATGCATGCAAATATGCCCGGAGGTTAATAATTTAATTGGCAGAGTGCCCTATTTTTCTGGCTAATGGGCCTGTTTAGTGAGCTCCTGCAGTGCCTGACATACTGGCCCGCTGCTGTTCAGACACAGTTGTACATCTGGTGAACTGAGCTGTGCTGCTTTGTCTCTTGAACCCCTTTGGCGAGTGTGTCAGAGCTGAGGTGATGCCTAAATCCTCAGCCAAAGAGCTGAGAGCTGAGCTTTTGTCTGAGGCTTGAGGTCGTGCTGGAAGTGGTCCTTTTTGCAGTATTCAAGGTGATGGGTGGGCACAGTGGGAAGCTGCTGTGATATGTGGAAGAAATGGCGCTTGCAGAGCACTGGTGCTGCTCTGTGAGGTGTACACGTGGGAATATAGGTCAGTGAAGCATCCAGAGGGGTTGCACAGCTGCAAAGGGCATATTTACACATGCAGGGTGCAGATGGGAGGCTTGAGCTAGACAAGCTGCTGCTGAGTAGCCTAGTGTGTCCCTGGGGAGGGGATGTCAACACTCGCTGTCCAAGCCTGGTCCTCACAAATAGCTAAAGTGCTTTGGTCCAGAGCAGCCCTCAGGCTGGCAGGGCTATTGTGTCTCTGGAGTGGGGTGTCATCTGTGACACAGGGCTGTGGGGCATTAAAATTGCCCCGGTCCCATGGCTCCCATGCAAGTCCTGGCAGGGCTATGTGCCTGGTTCTTGAAACTGCACTGAGCTTTGCCACAGTGAATGTGAGCAAGGTGAGGCTTGGGGGTTAGAGCAGCATTGTCTGTGTTTTCCGGCTGTATCAACTCATCTGACAGACATGGGCTTGGATCCACAAGCCCTCTTTCATGCCTGAATCAGTGGCAGCCAATTTTGCTCTTATGCAAGCCAAAACTTCACTTGCATCAACTGGTGAAGTATTTACAGGTTTGTACTATGAGGTGTCCCAAGTTTCATGGTCCTTTCCTCCTTACCTGTGTGTGCAGCTTCTTGTAAAACTTCTTTACTCTTTGCTGCTTATGTTTATTTGACTGCCATGATTACCCTGGTACCAATAGAAGCTGATGGATGAAGTGATTGAGAGCAGCCCTGTGGAGAAGGGCTGGCAGGGGGCTGGTGGATGAGAGGTGGGATATGTGCCAACAATGTGTGCCTGAAGCCCCCAAAGCCAAATATATCCTGGGCTACATCCAAAGCAGTGTCGTCAGCAGGGCCAGGGAAGGGATTCTGCCCCTCTGCTCTGGTGGGACCCCACCTGGAACACTGCATCCAGCTTGGGGGTCCCCAGCACAGAAAATATGTGGACCTGTTAGAGGAAGTCCAGACTACAGCCACGAAAATGATCAGAGGGTTGGAGCAGCTCCGCTATGAGGAACAGCTGAGAGAGTTGGGGTTGTTCATCTGGGACAAAAGAAGCCTCCAAAGTCCAGGGAGACCTTACTGCAGCTCTGCAATACCTATAGAAGGCTTATAAGGACAATGGGGACAAACTGTTTGGTAGGACCTGTAGTGATATACCTGTAGGGCAAGGTGTAATGGTTTTAAACTAAAGAGGGGAAGAAGAGGGTCTTTATGATAAGGGTGGTAAAATACTAGAACAGAGTCGCTGTTGCCCAAGTTTAGAAGGCACATGCAGCTCAATAGGGAGTCCCTCTGTCTCTTAAGGCTGTTGAAAGTTATGTGACACTAGCCAAGCAGATGTTTGGCTGACAAACTTGCCTAACTCTGTTGTTCTGTCCTCTGCAAAAACATGGAAAACACAGTACCTTGAGTCCTTCTGGAGGAGAAATTGAGGCTGTGGGGAAGAGTTTGCTGATTGTGGAAGCCAGATTGTTGTATTGTGTTTTTATATCTCTGTAACAGTTCTGTTCTTCACCCCCCATTTTCTCCCAATGGTTCCACCCTGAACTTTCCTGCCTTTCCCTCAATGCCAATCTCCCTGAAAATGCTCAGTCATTCCCCTGTCCCCTCCCTGGTACCCTGTCCATCACTCGGCTCCCCATCCCACTCTCCCAGAATCTTCCACCTTGGGCATCGAGGGAGTGGACGAGGCCCAGGGGTCCCTCCCTTGAACTTCCCCCATTGGTTTGTGTGTCTGTCTGTCCTTTTGCCTTCCACTCCCCCAAATCCCTCCATTGGGTGGTGGACATCCCTTCCCCCTTGTTACCGCCCCGGTATTTAAGATGATTGCAAAATACGCGAGGGCAGTTTTCGGCTGTCAGGACAATGGCATTTGGAGCTCCTTGGAGCTCGGATTAAACTTGACACTTTTCCCCCGGCCTTGAGTCAACTCCCTCATGACCTCCTCAGATGCCGCCTCTCCTAACAAGGCAAACAGCGAAGCGCTTTGTCTTAGCCGCTCCTCGAGAAACAGGGGAGTGTCCCCCGCTGCTGACTGTGCCTTGGCTGGGGAGGTGAAGCCAGGGAGCTTCAGGGTAGGCACGGTGGCACCAGATGTTCTCACTTGTCATTCACTGTGTCTCCCTGTGCATCTCAGAGTGAAGCTGCAAGGTTGTGTTCACTGGCAGCCCTTCTGAGTTTGTTGCCTGTTCTGGTTTATGAAATAAGCTCAATAAAATCTATTCCATATGTTTATTTTACCAGAAAGTCTATTTGTTTGTGATACTGAGCATGTTCATGGATCTTTAATCCCATCCAGGATAAGGCAAAGATTTGCTCTACAAGGAATTTTAAGTCTAATGTTAGTTCTGCCTTAGCCTGGATTATGCAAGTGCTGACAAAAATTAATTTGGTGGTTTATTCCTGCTGAACAACTCAGGGTTTTCCTTTAGGGACTCTAAGATGGTTCTTACCTAGTAATTAATTAAATCTTAATCACGTTTTTGCCAAAAGCAGTATATTTGGCTTGCAAGGGGGGAGATGCCTCTGTATCTGTCTGTCCTTGCTCCTTCTCCCAGTCATGTTTGCCTTGTCAGTTTTTCGATCTCTGACTCTGCAAACTGATACCTGGATCTGCTGTGCTTGAACAATCCCTGTTCTGCATCCTGCCAGGAGTCATTTTGTTTTGCTCCCCTGGCATCCAAAGGAGGTTTTCCTTCCCAGGAATGACATGCTTTCTCTGCCAGGAGCCACGGATTCACAGTGTGACTGGCACAGGGCCATCATGTGCAGTACCTGCCTGCTGCCAAGCGAGGACATGCGGCTGAGATCAAAGGTCTCCAGGCAGGAGGCCCTGGAAAACCCCTGCTTTTCATTCATCTCAAGGGATTTCCTGGCAGAGTTACCTTGGGTAAATGACTTCTGTCCTCGTAATAGCTAGCCTGGAAAACTGTGTGTGCGGGACAGAGCAAGTGAAACTTGCTAGACTTAGAAAAGATAGTATGTAATGCAGCGTGCACATGTATTTGTGTATATTATTCTGTTGTGTAATTAATCCCATATGTATCCTGCTCTGGATTCTGGTGTCATATTTGTCTTTCCAGGACTTGAGTCCTTTCTTTGTTCTCCCCAAACCCACAGAATCACAGAATCATTGAGGTTAGAAAAGACCTTTGAGATCATCAAGTCCAACCTATGACATAACACCACGTTGTCAACCAGACCATGGCACTGAGTGCCACATCCAGTCTTTCCTTAAACACCTCCAAGGATGATGACTCCACCACCTCCCTGGACATTCCAATGCCCAGTCACCCTTTCTGTGAAGAATTTCTTCCTGATGTCCAATAGAAACCTCCCCTGGTGCGGCTTAAGACTATGTCCTCTTGTCCTGTTGCTGGCTGCCTGGGAGGAGAGACCAACTCCCACCTGGCTACAGCCTCCTGTCAGGTGATTGCAGAGAGTGAGAATATCTCCCCTGAGCCTCCTCTTCAGGCTAAACAACTCCAGCTCCCTCAGAGGCTCCTCATAGGACATGTGCTCCAGGTCTTTCACCAGCCTTGTTGTCCTTCTCTGAACATGCTCCAGCATCTCAACTTGTTTTAAATGTCCTTTAGTGTTATTCTGAAAGGATTCTGCAGTCTTCTCAAATGCCATATTACAATTTTTTTTTGTTTCTAGAAATGCTCATAAAAGCTGTTTCAGGAAGGGGAATGGTTATCCCACTGGCTTTCAACATCATTGCTATCATCAAAACAATGTTCTGTGTTACTGGCTCTGTCAGGATAATCTTCAAAAGCATGAAGTCAGTAAGTTCTACAAAACCTTTTGTACAATGAGTTAAGTTTGTAGATGGATAAACTACCATGAAAAAAGCAACACCAGAAAAAGTAACAAAATCTGATCACCTTTCCTGTCCCTTGCTCAGAATACTACATGTATATGTCCTAATGACAAATCTTTAAAATTAAACATGGATTTGCTTTCAGCTAAGGACAAACTATGAAAATACAATCTATTGGAATGCAGTTTTCTTTTAATTGCTTTCATTCTGGAACCATATTCTGGACTATGGGGCTTTCTAATTTAATGTACTTTTTTTTTTTTTCCAGGCAAGAGTCAAACAGATATGTATATGTATCATAATGCTTATTTCTGTAACAATTTCTTGATTTTTATTTTTGGGAATACACATAAATGTTGCTAGATGTGAAATATTTAGAGCATGTAGGGATAGAAAATGGGATTATACCTCCTAGCTTTATCACAGCTTTGTCCTTTGCATGACTCAAGGACTTACTCTGCTATGAAAATTACATGCATCTTCTTGGAGAAACATTTTCTTTTCATTTCTTTGTTTTGTTTACTTTCTCAGACATAGTCTCCATGATGGTGATAAAAATGAAGCCTCTGTAGAGTTTTGCCAGGAAGACTGTTGGGATACTTTCCCATTCTTCTCTTGTTCGTCTTAGAGGAGGATTTGGTTTGGTTCTGGTTGCCAGTGACATGTGCATTGCAGATGCCAGAAAGACCTTCAGGATACACAGACACTGTCATGAAGGAGCTACCAGTAGTGACAACTGCATGTGATTTAGAGAAGGTATTCTGTAATTCCTCATGTTCTTCTCACATGAGTTTGTGAAAATGGACCAAAATGGTGGTTCCCACTGCTCAAACCAGTGACCAGTATAAAGGAGCAAAGCTTTTTTTCTGTAAGTCAAATTGTCTGCAGCACATGCCAGTGTTTAGATTCGTGGCACCACAGCCAGATCATTTCAGTATGGAGTACAATGCAAGGAGAAGTTTCTGTCACCCATTCTGAAAGATCAAAAGACTTCAGGATGTGCATGTGCTTCACAGTCAGCAGTAATTGGTTTAATGTCAAGCCTTGGTATGAGATTGGGTTTGGATTTTGTCTATCTGAAGTAACACAGCAGTTAAGACTTACCTAGCTTATTTAAGATTTACCTAGTGTTAAGAATTGCATTCAAAGTAATTTACTGCATGGCTAGTACCAGAATTAGTTTCCTTCAGGTGTTCTTGTTGGGCAAATGCACTGAAAAAGGAGGTACTGCCTTCACCAGTGGTAGGATCCACACCCTATTCTCTAGCTTGGATAAACTTCCTTATATTATGTAGGGCTTTCAACTTCTTTGAGTGCCTTTAAAAATGGAAGTATTGTGACAATATAATGTGACATCCCTAGGTGTGCCAGAGTTTCCTCTGGATCTTCACTCTGAGCAACCTGCTTTCCTCCTCTCCCACTCACAGACCATTCTTCAGTCCTCCTCTTCCCACATTTCCTTGTCTTCCTCTGGCTCTCAAATGCCATCTCCAGATGCCACCCTCCCAGTACCTTGCCAGTAGCAGAAGCCAAGTAAGCTGCAGCTGGTTTGACTCAATGCTTTTGCTCCCATTTTGTGGCCTCCATGTTGCACTCAGGCTCTGCCCCTAATGCAGCACTGCACTGCCTTGCACTCTGTTCAGCAGGAGAATTAGTGCCATTTAAGAGAGTATGGTCATTTTTCTGGTGATTAAAGAGACAGAAGTTAAAGGGTGGACGGTAAGATCCCCACTGGTCAGTGCCAATACTCCACTGAGAACCCTGGCAATGCCATTACATCCTTAGTGGATTCCCTTTGAGTCAGCCATGAATGCATAAGTATAAAGCTAGGATTCAGTTCCCCATTCATTCCAGCTCTAGAAATCCAGCTGAAGGCTTTCTTGGTGGGGAGTGGGTGTTGGATTCAAGTGCTAGAAGGTCGTGAATCCACAAAAGGCACTCAGTCTTGCAGGGGCCTTCTGTGCATTTGTGAAAGTCAGGCTCCTGTGGTGGAATGTGAAAGGTATTTTGAGGAATAACGTAATTGTCTCATGATGAGACAATTGCCTGCTTATGCACATGTACTGCTTTCACTGCCTCCAGTTTTCATCTGTGTTGTACTTAGACGAGGATGAGGAGAAGGAAAAGTCAAGGCTCTTCATGTTGATTACACTTAGGCAGTGGATTGCTCCAGTATTACTGATGTGATGGGGCAGTGGCAGCAGCAGGGATGGGAGTAAACTGCTCCTGCCTGGTTTCCTGCCTCTTAGATTAAATCTACAGCTTAGGTTTTCTTCTGCAGCCTTCCTCATGCTGACATTGATGTCAGTCTGTGCTGACTTGTTTTTTCACTGCAAACACAAACAGCACTTGATGTGCATATTGTCATTTTCACAGCCCATAAGATCTTCTCAGGTTCCTCAGGTGCTTGGGAGAAAGGTGTTATTCAGCAGCAGCTTTAATTCATGGCACCTTGGGGAGTCAGGGATGGTCTTCAACGAGGGAAGCAGCTAATCCCAAGCCTAGTAGTAACCTCTGTCTAGGATGGTCTGGTTATTGGCAATGTGGAACATGGGAGTAATATAAGAAAAAAATGAACCTCCCTGAGAAAGGAACAGTTCCTGAAGTTACTGTCAAACTGCATGTCTACAAGGGAGCCCAGCTGGATCTTTGGGGCTGTAGACTTTTACCCACACATGAAGGTGGATCTGGTTGTCCAGAGGAAAAGGCAGTGAAGTGCAAAAGTTTCAAAGGCTTCAGCTTTTGTTTATTTTTCTACCTGGGGTTAACTCCCTTAGAAGTGAGACTTTCTGGATAAATGAGCCTAGGAGACACAGGAATTTCTGCCAGTACAGAGAGGCTGGGTAATCAGTCACATTAATTTGGGCTAAGTGAAGCATGAATGAGGCCTTTACTATTCATTCAATGTTAATCATATTGTTAGCTAGAATAACAAAACTGACTCTGTAGAAATCCAGTCTAATTTCCTTTTGTTGTAAAGTTAATCCAACCATGTTGTTATTGCATAGAAGTTCCGTCTTCCTGAAAGATCTTTGACATTGCCTTAACATCTCTTTCACAAGCTTAATTCTCCCAATTGAATATTGTTTTGGTATTTAGCAGAGAAAACCACTCCACATACTTTGTGAAAATAAACTTTTAATCATCTGTATACCCTTGAAAAGGGAGACTACCAAACGTGCATCCAGACAGAGTATGATAACTCTGACATAATAAGGAATAATCACGTGAAAAATCATAATATAAATAGGGACATAAACATTTTCCCAAAGGTAAAATCACATGAGAAATACTAAGTAAATCTCTTTCCAAAGACGAGACAGACAGCTATGTGTTGATACTCATTTCAGGGGTGAGAGAAAAGAAGGCTTGGAAAAGATGTCTTAATCAATGTTAGTTAATCTGTATTTTGACTCAATTAATAATTACATAATATGTATTGCCCAAACTTTGGCTAATGATGGTTCTTCCTTAATATGTCCTTAAAATATACACGGAAGAAAAGGTTTAGGTCAGTTCATCGAAACAATCCCAACCTTGATATTGATAATGACATTACCAAGTAAGTTAAAAAATACAATTAAATCCTATTTTCAAGTCTGACTTTTGAGCATGCCTTGTGCCCTCTGCTTAAAATATTGCCTCCATATATCCTTGCACACTTTATAAACAAAATTACAAAATATATGTATACACAGACACAAACTAAAATTCACTGGCGACCAATGCATCTAACTTTCAGCCAACTGCACTTGTGTGGTGCTTGTTCTTAGTGATCTAGTGCTATTTCTTTTGTTTCAAATTCATATAATGTTGAGTTTTCATCACAGAAGCAATGAGGTCATATTCAACTGGTTGCTCAGATCAATGTAGAGAAAGATACTGAGACATCCCAAGCGGCAGTATAACCATCTTCTCCAATAGCCATCTTCACTAAGTCTACCTTTTTGTGCTTAAGCTGAGTTTAGAGTGCAGGAGGATGGCTGGGTCTGCCCTTACCACCTGGCACTGCCCTCTGTGTGGGTGTCCGTAGCTGCACTGCCGTGCCCCTGAGGGGCACATTGGGTGCAGGTTGAGAACACACTGAGACCTGGTACATCAAATGAATGAGCTGAGGTTAATGCCTGGTCAGACCCATAAGCTGATCTGACACCCTGTGTGGCAGCAGCACCCCCAGCCCTGCCTGAGAGTGACTATGGGAACATGACATGGGCATGACTGAGGTGCCAAGTCCACACTGAAAGGACATGGTGTTTTTCTCTTAGGCAGAAAGGAACACCAAGAAAGGACACCCCAAATTCCACCACCTTTGAAAACTGGGGAGGACATTTTAGCTCACGGCAGTCCTGAAGACTTATTACCTGGAGGTTCTGGTTGTTACCAATACAAAGTGGTTGTCTCCGCCTGCAAGTATCGAGGTGGGGCCATAAATTGCCACTGGGGAAGCACTTTCCCTGGTATTTGTTCTGTCTTGGCTTCCCATGTCATAAAGTAATTAACAGATGTCTGTGAGAGATTTTCAGTAATGGGTTGTTGTCACTGTTTTGTGGATGTAGGAGCTGCCTTCCAGGATAATCCCAGGTCCACACCTAGGTCAGCGTCCTGTGTTCCATACTGGTCAATGTTACTGGGAAAAATGCCCATAAATGCTGTAATAACATGTTGACCATATGTTTCCCTTGATCTATGTGTGATGCCTGAGTACCAATAAAGCTTTTATCTTTTTCTCCAGTGTGTTGAGGAAAATGAGAACATTTTTGTAGGTTGCATTTTAGGGAAAGTGTCCTGAGGACCGTCTAATGCTCCCGAGGTTTCGGAGTGCTACAAAAATATGACATATTTATAAGCACATTTCAGTTGTAATGCTAATCAACTGAGGCTGACATCTGGCATTTTGTTAGGGAAGAATTTCAATCCTACAGTGCTTTTTAAAGTTGTTTTCCTGCATACATCTATTACTAGGCTTATTGCCTGTTACATGGTCCCCAGTACTCCCAGTACTGGGATTTTCATGTGTGGGTGAGGGGCAATTTCTGACTGGGTGGGCAGGGGGGTCTCTGCATCCTCATCTTCAGGTGCTCCTGATGAGACTGCAGCTCCAGCCCTGTGAATGGGAGGGGTGTGAGGTAAGCCATGCTGGAGATCTCCAGCTCAGCAGCTCAGCCATGAGCCCTCCCAGCCATCTATAATTGTCCATCAGGTGCTTTAGCAGGAAAGGGTAAGTATAAGGTCAGATGGTTTCCAGATTTTGTCTGTTGGAATTATTGCTCAGGTGTTGCATTTTTTATCATTAGCTGGTATTATTTGCCTGCTTGTATTCCAGAAGTATTTTAATTTGCTGTTTCAAAGTTCCCTAAGTGACAGTTTTAGTTGCCATATCCTTTTCCTGGTCATGACATCTTATTTCTCCTCTTCTCTTTGACTTCAGATTTTTTTTTTTAATGGAGCTTTTTGGCTTTGCACCTCAGTGCACAGAGTATAATGGCCCATTGGGAATTATTTTTCTGCAGCAGAGGCTGGGAGATCATTGTTCACCTCTGAAGAGGTTGTGACTGGGTGAAGGCCAGTAGACATAACTAGCATCTTTTCACACCCTGAACAGTTTCATTTGACTGTTGTCATCCTTTGTCCCTCAGGATAAATCTGGCTTCTTCTAACTCATTCTCATTTTGCGAGAAGCTGGGGACAGAAACTGTCCTCAAGAAATTTTGTTATGAAAATGAAGTTGGGACTTTGGCTATTTTGTTTAATAGAGTTGTTAACAGATAGAATCAAATATCCAAAGTTCTTTTACTTTTGACTGAATGGTATAAGGTTACTTAATTGCCATCGACTTTTGCATACAATATTGGAGAACAGGAATTATGAACATAAAATTAGTTACAAAGCTATCAACCTTCAAAATGGTTGGTTTTAATCATGTGCCTTTTAATTAATCTACAATTGTTGCTTTGTATTTAAACTTGTATTGTGATTGCTAAATTCTAGTTAAATAAAAATATATAATTTAAAATAGAAGAAGGGAGAACAGTCTGCTCTGATAATGTCTTACTTCAAGCATAGTTTTCTGCCAGTGCTAGCCCCATCTGACATCAGAAATATTTTCTGTTGGAAGAAAGATGCTTCTCACTGAGATGTAATTAAGCAGTCAATTAGCGTTGGTCACACGAACGATGAAAACTCTGGAGCTCTTTGCTGGTTTGTGCAGTGACACCACCCCAAGCTGAGGGCAGAGGATGTGCAAGGCTCCACCAGCCCTGCTCAGGGCAGATCCTTGGGGTATGATCCTTGGGGAGCTCCCCTGTGCCCACCCTGCCAGCATGCCCTGCTTTCCTTCCAGGGCTGTGACGAGGGTGTGCTCAGCACTGAGGAGTATGGCAAACCCATGGCTGATCTGATGTGGATGCAAAAGCAGTGGAATTGGATGCTGCAGCCCACTGGTTCTTGGTATGTGTCTTCTGACATGTCTTCTTAGGCAGGTTAACTTTTAGGTTTTCATTAGTCAAGAAGAATATGAAAAGAATATAGTGGCTGATACATTGCAAACAGGAACAGAGGAATTAGTTGTATCATTAAGGAAGCTGACAGGTGATACAGGGATACCCAGCAAGCAGGATTTTGGAGAGGGCAGTGAATGAACCATCATCTGCATAGATTAGGAGCAAAGGTTTTTGCCTCTTGTTAGTTTTCTCCCACAGCTGTCACAAAGGGACATGGTATTGATCTTATTCTGTATGTTATTCAACCACAGTCAAGGAAGCCTCTTGCAAAAGCTGGTATTGTAGAAGGTGCTCCTTATTTTGTCAGCAAGATCAGGGATGAGCAAAGAGATTTTTTCATGCTCTGAAAGCCACAGCCTTTCCCATAAGACGTGGAAACATGATGATGAGTCGGTTTGCAGGAGCTGATGCTGCACTTGTGTCTCTGTAAGGCATCTCTGAATAAAGGAGTACAGCTTCCAGAGCTGTCGTTTCAGCACTTTGCCTACTTCGAACACAATGACAGGCATTGTTCTGAATTAGTGGCAAAATAGTCATCATCAAAATTACACTTACAGTATGATGATCTTTAGCATTTACCAAGAGCTATGTATCTTTGGTATGCTTATCAGTATTTAATCTACAAGACTGGATTGCCTCAGCAGAAAAGTTGACATCGAACTGCTTTCTGGATTTTCTCAAGCACTAATTGTAAAACACAATTATCTCTACTCAAGCACTCTGCAGATAAACTAGAAAATGAATTATTCTCAAATACTATCCTTACAATATTGTAAAAGCACTGAAATAGCTCTTGTAAACTAAAAATCCCAGTGAGAACAATTTTTCTTATTCTACATAGTTACTTGAGGCCAACCCTGTATGTTGTTTAGTTGAGCTTCACCTCAGTGGTATTCAGATTAAAAACAAATAATTGATCAGAGTGTTTTTTCTGTCAGTTTTTTACTCAGCCAGCTGGGCAGGATTACTTTTCCCATGAGGCTGCTGAGGCTCATGGAGCCAATGCTTTGAGGCTTGGAGTGAGTCCAATCTCTCAGTGGTCACCATGTCTCCACACTTCAAGGGGAAGAGCTCCTTAGGAGCTGAGGCTGTGTCCTTTCTGTGAGCTCAGAGGGAAGGGTTTCCATTAAACTGACTGGCTCTGATGCCTTGAATGGATTGTGGAAATAACTTGGCTCAAAGAAAGTAGGTAGTCAATCGGCAAAGCAAACAGATTTTGCCACCTTTTTCTTCTAATCAAAAGAGAAAGGAAATAATTGGTTTTGAAATTGGCACTGTTCAGCAGGCCAGCATTTCCACGTTCTGTATGGAGTTATTTACTCAGAGTATAAATCATCTCAAAAAGGGGCAATAAGACAATAGATCTACAGCTGGCCAATGACACAAAATATTTAAGAAAAGAAAAAAAAAAGAAAATATGCAAATACTCAATTTATTATTCATTGGCACCAGCTATTTCCCCTTAGAGCAGGCAGATTGGGAAGAGCAATTAACTAAGGTCTTTTTTTGGTGTGTGTTAGGGGAGAGCACAACCCTTTCAGATTACAGCATGCTGTGGAGTAAAAAAGTATTTCTGTCCCTTTTGGATGATGAATGAGAGCAAGCCCTAACCCTACCTCTTGCTGAGAGACAAAATTTGCTGTATCTTTGTGCCATGGGGTGGTCTGGCTCTCACCATGGGACAGGACTCAGCCTGGCATGGCACTGAGCAGCTGTGTCCCAGTTGAGGTGACAAGGTCTGGGATCAGTGTTTGCACTGCTGAGCCAGCCAAGACCTTCATAAGCTGCTGACAGGAATGATTTGAAGAATGATTTACCCCAGGGGATGCTGGATTAATTTGCAGATGGGATGGCGGGAAAAAGCTAGATGTGACTGATGACAGAACACAGAAAACCCCCATCTGATGTAGTTAGTGATCAAAAAAAAAAAAAACAGCTCAAGTGCCAGACTGTGTAAGGAACAGAGTGGGAAAAAAATTACATGGGATTATTATTTTTCCTTTTGAGGAATTTGCTGTCCACTTTACTAGGAACATGACTTCTGTTCTGTTTGCCTGTTGTTTAGCAGAGCAGAGAGTGGTCTGGACCAGGCAATACAAATTAATGAGAGCAGGAAAAGATCTCCGGGAAATGCAACAGAAAAAAATGGATTTTTTTCAGCTAGAGTGAAGACGAATACAGAGACATGTGGAAAGATGTGCATTAACAAACAGTACACAGAAAGCAAATTGGCCCAAGTGACTTTCCTTCTAGTACTAGCATAAGAGGGGATTTTGTAAAATGAATCCATTAATGTAAGATGAAAGACTTAAAAGAAAGTGTTAGCAATCTTAGTGAAAAGAACAAGCCCAATGTATTTCAAAAGCCCTGCATATCCTAAATCATCCAATTATACAGCCTTTGCAGTAATCATATCACTTTCGCAGTATTACCATTTTACAAAATATCACATTGAAATACAGCTTTTTCTTTTTTTCTTTTTTTCTTCTTTTTTTTTTTTTTTTTTTTTGTGATGGCAGGTTTTAGTAAAGAGTAGGGTGGTTTTATAATTGGAATGGAATAGTTCCCCATCTCCACTTCAAATATATAATTGTTCATTTGTTTGATAGCTAGCTAGGGGCAAACACTGCTGAATTTTTCGTCCTGTGTTCTAAGAGAAAAGAAATAAAACATGTCAGAGAGATTTTGGGTTAAGATGCTGGTGCAATCCAACACTCAGCCCTTGAGAAACAAAGCGGGACCATGGGGTACATGACTGATCTGCTAAGGCAGTGCCAAGGGGCAGGGATACAGCCCTCTTGTGTCTGTGGCCAATAAGCAGTGGCTCTTTCTTCTTGATATTCATGGGAGAAATCACTTGGACCTTTGCAGTGATGTGGAAAGGCTAAATCTTGTTTCAGACCCAAGGAGCACTTGCTTTGGCATCATCAGAAGAATGGATCAAATCAAAGGTCCCTCACCCCTTGGTTTTAGTCTCAAGCATTTCAATGTGTCCCCCCTTGGTTATTTGGGGATTTCCAGTCCATTTCAGTGCCTTCCAGCAAAGTCCATCTCCAATATTTTTTTTCCCCCAGACGACTGATGAATATGTGGGAGTGCACACAGTGTGACACAGGTCCTCCCTCCTGCTAGATGGAAAGGTCTGCAGAGCTGAGCCTCCCCTTATTTCCAACCAAACCTGACCACTGAGGTTTCTGCATAAAAGTATGCAACCCCATCCACTTGTTTTTCTGCTCAATACTTTCAAAGGTATTTCTCTAGAACTGCTTCACTGGTCAACTAAAAAGGGTTTTGGTTGTTGTCATAGTATAATGAGATTTCCTTTTGGGATGTTTTTATATACCTTTCAAAACAGAACCAAACCAACTATAGTTGGTTTCCTATGAGATTGAAACTCCAGGCTGCAGAGATAATTTTTCCCCCCGTCTTTCATTTTAAATTGGTTTCTGATCTCTCATTTTATATAAAACTGCTTACCTGGGACAGGAATTTTTGAAGTGCCACACATTCTACTATTTCCATTTTTGTTTTATTGGGGTTTTCCCCCTGAAATGGGGGGGAATGGGAGTAATTCCTAGTAATTAGTGCAAGCGTTTGTGCCAAAGCTAGTAAATTAAAGGCTTGATCTAAAGCATGAGGTCATCTCTCTATTTTTATTCATCTAGTAGTAAGTACAGATGTTAAAAGCACTCTTCTATTTCCTGCTCCGTGCTCAGAGCAGGCAGAGAGGCATCCACAGAAGGCTATTTAACCTGCAAATTTGAAACCCTTAAGGAGATGATCTGCCATTTGGAGATGGTCTCTTTCACCTTTGCCAGAAGAGGAAGCCTCCATGATTTGATTAGACTAATCTAGCCTACACCTAGGTAAGACAAGTCCCATCCAAATTTACCAGTTTACTGACACACTTACAAAGGTCATTAGGCCATGAGGTTGTGCAATGTCTCACTAGCCAGAGTGTGCATTGAGAGTACTCAGAATAATCCTGGCTTGATACCTGGACTGCACAGCAAAATTTACTTAAGGGAAAACCCATCTCTTAGCAATGTTAAACAAAAAGTGCTGGCTTACTTAAATAATACTAAGTACCATGATGTTTAAATTTAATTAAAATGTCTCATTTTCATAAGCAATTGTTTAATTTTTTTCCTGCCTTCATCCCTATTATATATGCCATTTATACAAAGAACAAATTAAGGAGATTCAACGAATATTCTTAAATGGAAATTGAATTTGCCAATGATAGAAATGACAGATCCAAAGGCTAAATCTCAGTTGTTTAAATGCCAGTCTCTCCTATAAGTTAAAGATATATAGCATCCATGGATTAGGCTCTGTTTAGTATGTAAAGAAGGTTTTGAAAGTTTGAGATTTTTTTTTCTCTTCTGCCTTGTCCTCTGGTACTTTCTTTAGCCTCCTCTTCACCTCTTTTTTGGTGAGAGACCCTGAGATTAAAAAGCTCTGGGGTTTCATAGCATGAGAAAGCCATTTTTCAGCCCAAGGTATTCTCAACCACAGTACCCTTGGGGGAATTAATAAGGTGAGGTGAGCTTTATTTAAAAAGATAAAAGCATGTTAATTTTATTACTACTTTTTCTATATAAATATTCACAGGCCACAGCAAGATACCCCAGCAAAAGCCATTAGAAAGACACTAGAAAGTTTTAATCCTTCTTTTCTTTTTTTCCTCATCTTATTGCTGTTTAGCAGCTGCTTCAGGTCAGAGTCTCCAGGTAAAATGTCCCTTGGTTTTCTCCTCATTTGCAATCCTTGCTATATGAAATGCGCAGCCATGGCTGGCCCCAGTGGTCACAGCTAAACCTCTTCTCTCAAATAGCAATGCAAGGTTACCTTTTTTTTTCTTTTTTTTTTTTTTTGGCAAGAAGTGATTTATCCACAGTTTGACAACACATTACAAATCCAAGAGTGGGGTCATTGCAACGGAGCCTTAGGTTTTTCTCATTAATTTTGTACCTCTATTTCTTAGTTTTAGATGTGTTTGTCTGGAGTGCTTTTAATTAAAGTATTAATCAAAACTACCTCATTCCTTATTTGGGCTCAAAAATCCCTGGATGAAGGACTGCCCTGTCTGTCAGGCAGCAGGGACGTGTTCTGTCAGCCCCTTTTTCTGTGATTTCTGATGCTGCACAGGGATCCTACCTGTGTCCTGATCTGATTTAGAATATTATCAGGTCTAGGGGAATGACATTCAGATCAAACATTTTTTTAAAAAAATCCAATATGCCATGAATTCCAAACAAAGCTGAAGTTTGCCTGGGATGTAATGACACCAGCATGTTGTGGTATTCCACAGCAGCATGTAATTATATCTCTCCTTAAACTGTGCATACATCATTGAGGAGGCTGATATATAAATAAAAAGGCTGCATTAATTTCAAGCTACATTAGGAATGCAGGAGTAAAAATAACCTGACAGAAAAAAGGGCAAAATTAGAATAAACTTGACTGTGAGGTTTCTAGGGAAATATAGAGCAAGGAGGAAAAAAAAAAAAAGTCAGAAAGCAAAAAAGTTTGATATTGTTTCAGGATTACATACAGCATGTGGGCTCTGCAGCCTCCTGCAGGTGTTACTCTTGCAGAATCATAGAAACATTTAGGCTGGAAAAGACCTTTAAGATCATTGTCCAACAATAAACCCACCACTAGACAATGTCACTAAGTGCCACATCCACACATCTTTAAATACCTCCAGGAATGGGGAGTCAACAACTTCCCTGGGCAGCCCGTTCCAATGCTTGACAACCCTTTCAGTAGATTTTTGCTAATATCCAATCTAAACATTGCCTGGTTTGATCATTACAGGTTGGGCAAAGGCAAGGCTGCAAACCCCTGGTTTTTCATCTTGTCTTCTTCAAGGTCGTGAGGGAAATGTGATCACATGAAGCCCAGTGTGATTTTCTAAATTGCACTGAATGTGTAAGGTGAACATGTTTCATAAAAATGGGTAGATGGAGCTGGCAGTGGTCATCAGGGAGGTGACAGATACTCTTGCTTTCCCTCTTCTAGTTTGGAGTCTGGAGTTCAAAAGCTTTTGTGTACCTGAGTACCAGCTATTCAAAATAGAGGATTATATTGGGATTGAAATTTCACATGAAGCTTGGATTTGACATGATAAATCAAGATCTCTTCCCATCCTCCACATCTCACAGCTGGTCAGCTTATCTCTTGCATCTAAACACAGGTATCCTCCATGCACTCCCAGGAGATGCTGGTTTGGCTTTTAAAACAAACTCTTTCAGGTTAAGGGACATTCTTTTATCATTTTTATTTCCCATGTCTGCTGTAAAACAGCAGGAACATGTGTACAACCAGGAAGGAGGTGACTGTATTTTTCAAACCAGCATGTTGCAAGTTAAGCTTTTAAAGCCATGATTAGGTACACAAATAAGAGCGATTCAGTTCCTGGAAGAGCCAAGTGATTTCAGCACATATTCTGCTGAAATCAGAAGGGTGACCATTTTGTCTAGGAGAGAGTGTATGCTACAGAGGTTTTCAAAACATACAAAATCAATTCTAATCTTACATGTTTAGAAATCAAGGCCCCTGTTAGAAGAAAGGAGCACCAGGATGAGTTACCTGCCTGGGGTGCAGCCAGGTCCTTCCCAGAAAGCATGCTGACACCTGTCCCAGAGATGGTCAGCAGTCAGTCTTGCTGCTTTATTTTTCTTGAGCTCATACATCAGATCTAACTTTTCTGGCTAGGAACCAAATGGGGACTCTCATCAGCATCACCCTCTTGGAAATCTCCCTCCAGATCTCTGGCAGGGGCTTTTCCTGGAGACAAAACCTGGTGCTCCTGGCCCTAGAGAGGGAGCTGGTGCCTAGAGTCAGGAGAGAGAACAGTGCTGAGGTGGGGTCCCACACACACTGCTATGATTGTGGGGTGCAGCACCAGCAGGGGAGTCAGGAAGGGCTGACCATGCTTGGGCAGTGAATGTTACAGATGAGCAGGAGAGGTGACACCTGGCCTTGAATCCCCATCCTGCCTCATGTAGGGGAGCACTCTGTGGGGCAACTGTGCTCTGACCACCCCAGAGTCCCAGAAAAGCGTGAGCTGGTGGTCGTCCAGAGTTTGGGGGTTTTCCTGTGCTTTTCCTAATCTGCAAGGCCTTCCTTGTAATCTGATCCCAAATCTGACTGGAATTCAGGATTTTATTTTCTCTTTTACATACTTTGATATTTGTGAAAGAGAAGTGAACTAAACAGAAACAAATTTCTGTTTAGTTTTTAAAGGACTGTGGCTTTAGTCAGTTTTCTGTGTGATGTAGTAATGCTTCATGAGTTACCAAGGACAGGCAATGAGCAACCAAGTTTTTTTTTTATGCAAGGTGTTTTACAGAAATCCATTAAACCCTGAGTGTTGATAGATCATACTTTCCACTAGAGTTTAAGATCACATTGCTGCTACTTCTGTTATGACTAGTGTAGCCTATATTCAATTATGGGTATTCTATGACAGGTTTTACTAGACTGTATATCCAAATTAATCTGTGTAGCTTGATTGAATGGCACCAGTGAGAAACCTGACCCATGCAACACAAGCTAACCACTTGCTCCCCTATAAATACTCGAGAAATGGCTTTTTTTGAGTGCCTGCAAGAGCCAATCCAAATAAATTCTTCTTCTGGCAGAGGCTGCTGAAGGACATGTAAAGTTTTCCTCTGGAGTAACTGCATTTGACTGCAGAAATACTGAAGTAACAAGTGATTGTTTGGGAAAATGTGTCAATTTTTTTCCTCCTTTCTTTTCTCATCATTGTCTGTTGCTTGCTTTTTGCCACATCAGTCTCTTTAAAGAGGGAGTTGTTCCAACTGCATCAAAATAATTTTCTTTTAAGGGTGCATGTTTTCCTTTTGTTGATCAAAAGCAATTAGAGCAAGAAGAGCTGACAGTTTCACTGAACTGTCAATGAAAATACACTAATGAACAGTTCATTTTGAAATAACCAATTCTCCCATTAAATTATCTGTAGCCCTGGAGGGAGAAGAACTGCGTGAGGACAAGAAGTATTGTTTGTTCCAGCCATTTATGTGCTGATCTTTTGATATTTTCTAGGAACACAGTGGTATCAGTATTTTGAAAGAAACATTGGGAAGAGTAAAAAGAGGCCTCACTACCAGGATCTGACCTCACACTGGTGACCACAAGAAGTTTCCTTCTCATCTCAGGGACATTTGGGTGTTTTGCCTCTGTCAGAGCTTTGCTAAAAAGACAGACCTCTGTGAACTTCTACTAAAAAATGGGAAAAGTATGCCAAGCCTATCTTACTGGTCTTAATAATATTATCTGTTGATTGCTTCATAATCCCAACTATGTGGGTGATTAATTAACCTTTTTTTTTTTTTTTGAATGTGAACATAAATGGTTTGAAGCACAGTCCTCTTACTCTAGGAAGGGTTTTGTAGGGCACCGCATGTCTTGATGTTGGCTGTTAGGTATGCACATATACAGATCTTTACCTCATTTCATAGGCAATTGCATCCAAAGACCCTCAGCAGGTGTTAGTGCAGCACATCTCTGCACCAGGCATGGCACACTTAGGAGACTCCAATGGCTCTTGGTGGTCGCAGTCTCATGTGAGCTGTGCCTGCCCTGCCCAGAAGAGAACTGGACAGACCAAGGAGCTGCCCATGAGGAGACATAGGCACAAAACCAGGTGCTAGAAAGATGTTACATCCTTGGTGGAGCATCAGAGGAGTTTGCTCACCTCATGCGATGTGTTCAACATGTTTTAGATATACCTTGCTTAAACTAAAATCCATTAAAGAAAATGTATATGTTTGTAGTAGACTGTACTAGGAATAGAACTTGTTTTGTGCTCTTAAATGCTCCTTCTCCCTAGACTTCCCCAAGACCACCCATGCCCAGGTTTTTCCCGCTTTCTACTCTTGTTTTCATGACCTTCCGCATTTCATGCACCTTTGGCTTTTTCCCCATTCCTAGAAAAGTTCATCTCTGGCCCTCTCAGCCCCATCCTCCTTCTCCTGTTATTCTTTCCCCAGACAGCCTCTCCCTAGGCTGAGACTGATCCTTGGGTTTATGAAAGCATGAAGGAGAAGAGTCTCCTCTGCTCTTTGCTGTCTGATCCCCTGTTGTGCTTCACCTATTTCCAGGCCAGGAGCCACCATAGCCAAGCAGCTGCTACCCCTCTCTGCAGCTCACAGACACAACCTGTACTGCCTTGTTTCACAACCACAGCAAAAGGAGACAGACCTACCACTTCGCTTTTGATCTGCTGATGTCTTGTTTACCTCTCTAACAAAGCAGGGAGAGGATCTTATGCCTGGCATTGCAAATCCCCTTGAGAAAGGGAAATTTCTCAAAAGACATCAGAAGCTAACCTGTCTCAGAAATGGTAGAGCTCATAGTTTTCCCTAAGTGTTCTCTCCTTAGCCTGGAATTTGAAGGACTTCTTCACTTTGTTCCCAGGCCAGGGCCAGGGATGTAGTGCATCAAATATCAAAAGGCTTCTCCTTGGTACAGTCTACTGAGCACTTGGTGTCTGTGGCACACTCAGGATGGCACCATTTATTTGGGACTCATTTTCTTGCACAGGGTCACAAAAGAGGTACCACACTGCTCAGCTTTAGACACCTGGTGTAACCATCCACTCTCCCCACTTTGTGTCTCTGAAGCCAAGATAGGTGTGCTGAAAACCCCAGAGGAACACGTGGTCTGCAGTAGGTACGTGCAGAGCTCAGACAGCTGGCATGAGTGAAAAGCTTGGCACTCTGAAGTTTTTCCCTGGAAGGTCTCATTTCCATGTCTGTTTGTTACTCCTTAGACCAAATTTAGGTTTTGTAGCACAGATATCAGAAATGGCCTGCACACAAGAATGACTGACTGACATCCATCACACAGGAAGTCAGGCCAAACAGTCAGTAATGGGATGGTGTCCCTGACTGTGCTTTGCTTGGTGGCACAAAGCTTGTTGGTGTTATCCCTGCCTCTGGATTGCAGCAGCAATCCTGAGTTTAGTGTGTATAACGCACCTGTGCCTTCCACTTCCCAGAAAGTGGTAGTAACATTAACACTTCTTAGTAACATTTATTAATAGTCTCTGTGGTTAAAGCAAACAATGCTCAAAAATTGTAACTAACTTTCCATGCAGCTTTTATACCACTTCAGGCTCTTCACTGCCCTCTCCATGTGGAGGTAAGGAATTGGCAGTCATGGAAGCAGTGCTGAGTTTACCCTTCTTCTCCAGGGCACATCCTGCCCACCCTGGCTATCTCCTTGCCCTGGCCCAGCTGCACATCAGCGTGTGTGTGCTCCTGATAGATCCAGCAGCACTCCTGCTGTTGAGCCAACCAGATGTACCTCCTGCATGAACTGTGTGTGCCGGGGCCACAAGGCTGCAAGGGAGCCTCTGTGCTGTTCCCCCACCCTGGGCACAGCAAGCTGCCAGGTCTCTGCTCTGACTACTTTGGGCTTGCAAGGAAGGCTGCAATGGATGGATTCTGGGCCACGATAGATGCATCCAGGAAAGGATGCATCCAGGAGTGACCTCGTGCTGCAGCTACCTGGTCAAGTAGCTTTGCTAAGCTGGGGCTGGGAGCTGGGCTGTACTGCAAAGCTCACAGCAATGCACTGGCAGGCAGTGTTTTACAAAATATCACAACCTACAACAGTTCAGCACAATCAAGTAATTAGCAGCTCATAAAGGACATCGTAAACCCATAAAACTGTTGGACTAATAACGCAGACATTTGTGATAGTAAATGAGGTAAGGTGTTATGCTCCAGTCTGTTGTTACCCTAGTTTGTAAACTTGCAGGCATCAAACCTGATATGAGTGAAAATGGAGTTGTCTGTATTTGAGAGGCTGGATTTTAATTTTTGGCAGAGGTACAAAACCCATAAATGCAGCAAAACCAGTTGGAAATTAAGAACGTTTTTCTGAACATCCAGATTTACTCAAAGCAGTAGAAAATTAAGTGCCCATCACTGTGATTTTGGCACTCACTTTGGATCACTTTGCTCTCTCTTTGGATCAGTGCCTGATGCTAAGGAGCAAGGATATTTCACATCATCACAGTTCCATCTTCTACATCAGGTTAGTGAAATTCCTCCAAACTAGAAAAGTTGCCTTTGCAGAGAAGGAGGTTGAGAGAAGGAGGTTGAGAGCATTGCAGGAGCCCCCGCTTGCAAACTCATAGAATGTGTGTGACTGAAGATCATGCCTATTCCATATTTAATCTTATTATGTGAATAATAGAATAAAGAAAATAAAAGTCCTCAGGTTATGGTTTTCTTGATAAATTAGGCTTGCTTAAACTGCCCATTTCCTGGATAGTGTCTGATGGCAACTATTCATATGCCAGAGAGTCAGTTGCCACTAGAATTGTTTTGTGTCACTGGAGTTTCATTTCACAGCAGGCATATCTACCTTGACATCACAGGGACCTGATTGTGTGGATGCAGGAGAGTGGTTTCAAGTGCTGAATTTATTGTCAATACATTTGTTGTCATTAATTGTCATACATGCTAATGTACTTTCTTTTATTCTGCTGTGACAAAAACTACAAACCCCCAGATCTTGCCCTGAGCATGTGAATGATGCTGGGTGGGAGGTGCACAGCACACAAGCCTAGCCTGCTGTGTCATCTGCTTTTTTTCTCTTCCCTTATAACTGGGATGTCTCTGCATGAGCCATCCTTTGCAGCCATCACCCTGGATTGCATTATGATGATCACCTCTAGATGACTTTTCCGAGTCTGCTCGTAGGCTGTCTCCTGTGTTAGGTATCTTCTTGTGTTCCTAGTCCTGATATCTGGAGAAACTCCCTGCACGTGGGATTCTGGTGGCTTTGATATCTCTTTCAGCCCTAGCTCTATGGTCCATATTTATATTACTGTATCCAGATTTCTTTCTTGATAGCACAAAAAGCCCTAAAAGCCTGAGTTGAGATTAACCAAAACCTTCAAACTAGAATGTAACCAATTAATTTTGTCAATTATGTAATTAATTCTAACAGTGTCCTGGTATTTTTATGCCTAGGGTGATTTTCTAAATTCTTTAAATTAGCAATTTTAAGTATAGATATGGCATATAGGGTGTGTGTGCAATAACAGTAAATAAATACAGGCCTGCATTTGCATCTAGAGTCCCCTTTATGTGCTAATCATGCTCATTCCATACCTGCACCCCTAAGGGCATGAAGGCAGTTCCCATTTATTCATTTTCCCCCTTAATATTTAACAGCAACTAAAGCTAATGCAGGTAAATATTACAGCGGGATCTGAAGCCATAAATGAGGTTTTGTGGTATTACACCCTTTGGGTGAGGAATCCTTTGATAGATTGGTCTCAACAAACCTAGGAAGTCTTCCTGTGGTGATGCTCTCCTCCCTGAAGAAATCAGGGTGAAAAGCTTAAGTTGGTGGTACTTTTGGCCTGAATGCAGCAGTCAGGTCCACACAACCAACTTCACACTGCGGATGTGGTAGATGAGTAGATTCCATGCAAATCCAAGCACAGCTTGTCCACATTGATAACCTTGGCTGAAGTCACACTTTTGTTCACCAGTTCACTAAATAGCCTGTATATTGCAGAGGAAACTCAAGTAATCTGTCTTAACTTAGCACTGTGAGTTCCTTTATTGTAAAGGAAGTGAAGAGAAAGGGGCCCAAGGAAATGCAAGGAGAGGTGTTGTGTCTTAGGGCCATTCAGTCTTCTTCCTCCTTGGGCCAACAATTACTGGCCTGTAACACCAATTGCTTCCAAGATCTGTTTCCCAGTGGTATTTTAAGGCTTAACCTTTCAAAAGGTTAAGCAAAAGGTGTTTTTTAAAGCAGAAGGTTCAGGAAGTTTCCTGAAGCTACTCTGGGAATTAATCCAAGAACAGGACAAATCCTGGCAAAAGGCCAGCCCCCTCTTTGAGCCACCTGGGTTGGGGCCGTTCTCAGGCAAGTGCTCTTAGGAAAGGTTTTCTCTTCAAATGGTGCTTTGCCTGCATGTAGCTATTTCGGGCTATGGTCAAAGCTAAATTGGAAAGTTATGCTCTGAGAAGCTTGGCTCCACTCTAATTACATATTTAGTCACACTGTTATTGGAATATTAGATATATGTTTACAAGCAGAACAACAGCCTGCACTTTGTGTCCAGTTTGGTAGTTCCTGCTTTGGACAATGTTTACCTCTGTGAGTGCATGAAATACTTCTGAAGCCCAGAGGAAGCTTCTCACAGAGAAATCCAGCAAAAAGTGAGGTCCTTTATCCTAAATCCTTGCTAAAGAAGTTCAGCAACTTTTCTGCCAGTGGGCATAAGGATTTGGGTCACTGCTACACAGGTGACTGAGCAACCTGTTTATGGTGACCTTTCCTGTGAATATGCCAGAAGGTTTGAAAATGGGTGGAAAAATATCCCTGTGAACTCGAGGATGGCCTAATGAGTTTCTCTATGTACAACAGTAAACCTGCCTGAGCTTTTGCACAGTTTTTATCCTGATGACTGCAGCTGGATGGAAATAGAAAACAAAAGAAGATTCAGTCTTTTTGTCCTGAAAGTGGATATTATTAGTCGACTCTATTCCAGCTACCATGATGCTATGGTTACTGGCTTTCTGTAAAATAGATGTAAACTGTCTGTTACAGGCTAATGGGAAACAGATGTTGTCCAGAAAAAAATTCGAGGTGCACACAGCCTGCAACATTGGGCTTCCTGCTGCTGTGCCAGGGCTGCCACATCTGCATGGAGCAGGGCACCATCAGTTGCAGGGCAGGAAAGAAAAGGGTTCTATGTTACCTTATCTTTTACTGATTTGGGAATTTTTGAGACCAGGCACTGGCACACCTTGATCAAAGATGTTTTACTTCACATACATGAGAGCAGACAGCAGGGTCACAGCTGGGAGCATCACACACTGGCTCAGATTCTGACCTTGTAATTGCAGGTCTCCAGGGCCCTCCATTCCCTCCATCAATCTCCACAGCTGAATGGGGTTCAGCTGGGAAACCAAAAGGCTTTACTTGCATTAAATACAACTATGACTTTGTGTGCAACAAACATTTTGGTTAAAACCAAAAATTAACAGATCTTATTACATTCTTTGTCTAGAGGTCCCTACTGGGTGGAAGCTACTGCGACCAGTGTAAGGAAATGTGGGCTTTTTTTCTCTCTAGCAAAATACAGTCAGACTCCTTGCAGTTCACCAGGTGTACCTGTCTCCTCATGAGGACAGGTTAGAGGCTACACCAAACACCCAAAACCTTTGTTTCCTGGTGAAGCCAGATCAGTATGTAATGGGGCAAGCATTTTTTATTAGCAAAATATGATTTGTTTCTTTTCTATGCACCTACCCCAGACTAAAAATGCCTCTGTGTATTTACATATATTGTCCCTTACTGAGACATCCTGCCCAGCGTGTGCTGCTGGTGTGTGCTCTGTACTGATAGCACATGCTGTTTTGCAGGACCCTCTGACAGCTGGCACACAGGAACCCTGAAAAAGGTGGGAGGTTCTCTTTATGAGACTAACTCTGGTGCAGAATAAAACCATAGCAATGTATATCTATTTCTTTTCTTACTTTTGTAATAAGTAGAGGGACGTCTGCACAGCAGAACCTTGCTTTATTTCTGTAACTCAATGGGGTCTCCATAGATTGGCACTGAAATTGATTAGCCACTGTAATCTGGCATCATAATGGCATCACCAGGAGGTCCTTCTGTGCATATGCAAGGTCCATTACCCAAACACCCACCTCCTTCTGCTATGGCGGTTCTACCTAATAATGACTTTTTAATGAGTTTTTCCAGAGCTAAGGGTTTTTCTTTTAAATCCAGCATTTTAATGACATTTTTTATAGCATAATCAGACAGTCTCCTCTGACTGTTTGACTGTTTGCAGGATTACAGCGCCTAATTGTGAATCTCAGTAGCAGAGAATAAGTGCTTTACCTTACCTGGCTGTAGAGCTTAGAAACCCCACAGAAGACAAAGGCAGGGGTGTGCAGGGGAGAGCTCGAGAAATACCCTGCCCAGTGCAGAGGGCTTCACCTCTGTAGCAGACAGAACCCTGGCAGATGAGGGCAGGCAGGTCTCTGTGCAGCTGTAGTTGGCTCTGAGTGCAGTAGTGAGGCCAGGGTGCCTGGACAGACATCTCCATTACACAAGAGGATTTTGGGCAGATGAACTGCCAGACTGTCCTAAGCTGCCACCAGCTGCCACTATCTTGTTTTATAACTTACTTAATTTCATTTTTTTTCCCTTCAAAATTGCTTTCCGTCCCTTTTAGAGTGAGGATTAGCAAGTTGCCTACTTTTTCATTTATGAATGTGATTTTAATCACAACCCTTTTTATATGAATGACAAATGCTTCTGCAGAGAGGGAGAACTGGTTTTAAATCCATGTTTCGTACAACATTCTGTGCAAAATTAATCTTTGCCAGTTTTTCTTCAATTCATCTGTCCCACCCAAATCCCTCTGCACAGAGGGAGACCTCAGTTCCCATTTTTGGTGCTGTTTTCAGACATTGCAGGCTATTGGTGCCTTGCTGTGCTAGCCCAGATTTGCAGGGAGAGGATGAGCAGCCAGGCTGTTGGTGGGACAGACAAATGCTTAGAAACAGTATCTTCCTGTGTGCCCCTGAGAGGGAAAAGGGGCTCTCTCAGCCCCATCCTGGCCATTCGGCCTGGGGCAGTCCTGTCTGCGCTGCTGGGTGCAGGGCACCTGCTGACAGCACTCCTGTTCACCTCCACCTCTCAGGCCCATTGAGAGGTCCTCAGGTGAACATGTAGCACACCTTTCAGTTCCAGCCCCTGGCTTTCCTTTATTTATCAGCAACATTGCCTTTCTGGGTTTAATTTTTTGTCTTTCCTAAGTCTGATTTGTTTCTTTAATACAAGTCTTTGTGGCTGGCTCAGTGCAGAAAACATTCAGGGTTTTGCTGTGAATTTGCTGGTCCAGTTATTTTATCTGCTGTTGAATCCACATCTGCTGCTTCCTTTGCTCAGCAGCCCCCCCCTCGGCTGCTCTCTGCCCACATTAAACAGGAGCCCTGCCACCTCCAGCCCTGTGCAACAGCATCTGAAACCCTCTCTGAGCGGAGATTAACATTCATTTGCTTGATGTGATGGTTCATAGCTCTGACAGGCTCTTTGCACAGCCGGGGTGCTCTGGCCTGGGGCATGTTCGACACAAGCTTTACGGGTCTCAGAGACCTTCTCCCCCGGACAGCCATGCAGAGGATGTGCAGCACAGCACATGCTCGTACATCCCTGCTCCCTGGATCAGGCTGTGCAGGCTCAGCACCGAGTATTTGCAGCATAGGGCGGCTCTGCGCTGGTGCCTTTGTAGCCGCTCCCGGTGGGGTGGCTCCTCTTTGTACACAGGGATGGCCATGCTTCTTTCTTGCTGGTCTTTATTTACTCTCATGACACAGTGCTCTGGTCATGCTCCCAAAAGAGACTGGATCTGTGTCTCTCTACCAGCTTCCCCCAGGCTCTGTGGGCACTGGGCTGTGGGAGGGATAGGGATGTCTGCTGGGCACACCGGAAGGCTGAGCTAGAGAAGGCATCCAGACAGTGCCTTTTTTGTCCATGGGCTGTGCCATTGGGCATGAACTCCCATTTTTTTTTTTTTTTTCACTGGGAGAAAAATCTTCAATGGGGTAAACGGCAGGAGCAGGAGGGCTTTCTGGTAGCAGATAAGGTGTGCTGTGGAGTTCAGCTGAGAAGATCAGGGTTTGGGGTTAAGGTGCCACATTCCCCTTCAGGCACCAGGATCTCCTTTAGTATCTGTCCCAAAATCCCAGCATGGATTTGGCCCTTCACATTTGTGGCTTAAGTGCAGCTTTCTCTGGTGTTTCAGTACTGTTCTTATTTTCTTTCCTATGGACAAATTGAACCACTCTTTATAATCTAAATTCCCACTCTTGATAAATACACAAAGATATTTGCTTTGGCCATTGTGTGTGAAAGGTCTCACAGTTCAGCTCAGTAAAATGAGGACTGTTTGGACCAGAACTGCCCAAAACGTGCTCTTCCAGCTCTTCTGAAGAGAATGCTTCTAATAAAGCCTTTCTTTTGTCTTGACATCTGCTCAGCTCTCTGCTTTAATCGTAAGTGAGAACTGGAGTTCTCATGAAAGAAAAGTATAAAAAAAAAAAAGCAGACCATTTTTAAACCGATCTTCAGACAAGTTTTGGCAATGAGGAGCCAGCTGGTCCCCTTGGAAGGGAGGACAGTTTTAATGCAGTGAGGGCATCAAGTGATGGTGGCTTTTCAGGCTCAGTCAACTGTCTGTCATCTGGGGGTTGTCCTCACTGCAGGAACAGGACCACAGGCTATACACAGCTGTTAATCCCTGTCTTTTCACATCCCTCTCATCCTGCTCCTTGTCTCTTTTCTCCTTCCAGCTGTGTACAAAAGGGTGTTTTCTGTGCCCTGACCCCCTGTCCAAAAGCTCTTTTCTCCCATTTGCCCCCCTGTTCTCCAGTCACTGCCTGCCACTGCCTTCACCCTCTTGTTTCCTCCCCACACCCCACTGCCCCTCCTGGCTCCCCCTGCAGCCCCTGTGCTCCCTGGGGAACACAGCTAAGTATGTAATGGTTTTGAGGAGAATCAGTTCAGGACAGGAATGTACATGAATGGATCGGCACTGGAACCATCGGCAGCAATGACAGCACCTTTTTTTCTCCCATGTGCACATTAACTTTATCAGCCGTTAGACCTTGAAATTGCATTCTACCCTTAAATATACTGTTGGGAAATTAATTCAGCTGAGTAAACTGCAGCTCTCTTCTGATGTACGTAGGCTCAGGCCAGCTGGTGTTTAAATTTCTTTTCAGTGTACACATTCTTATGGGCCACAAGACGTGTGTGTGCAGTTCAGAAAGAAAAAGACAAAAAGAAAAGGACTGCTGCAAGGAGATAATTTGCAAATATTGAGCAAGTGTATATGAATTTTGCAGTGTAATTAGTAGGATGAAGTTGGTGTTTACTCAAGAAAGTTCATTTGGCAAATGTGTTTGAGAGCTGCATCTGTTGGAATTGTATTGAAAGACCTGGGTTATGTCTGTCTTCTGAAATGAGTCCTCTGCTCCATCCATCCTGATGAACAACCCTGAGGTCCAGAAATCCTTACAGGACAAAGTAATTTATTTTTTAATAGTAGCTCCCTGGGTGCATATATTCAAACTCTATAACCCTTGCCACAAGTGTGTAGTAAAATCCACCAAGACCACCTTCAAAGAAGATAAATCTGAAAGACTTGGCATAAATGTCACACATAAAAAGCACAAAAGAAATAAGAGGACACAGCCTAAACAGCAGAAAGAGAGGACAGCATCTTTTACCCAAAAGTGCAAGGTTTTCATTCTCACATGTCCTCCCATTTAAAACACTGATGTAAATCAGCATTAGAGAATTAGAAATATGCTAGCACATTGGCCTTCATGACCACACAGATAATAACTTATGGTCCCATGCTGAGCAGATCTTAGATTCACACCCTCCTGCTGTGCCTGTTACATGAAGGGAGGAACTTCAATTCTAAATCATTTGATTAGTAAAAATCAGGGCAAATTTTAAAAAACTCATTAAAAGACTTTGAACAATTTTTTATATTAGGTAATATGTATGTAACTGAAGTCAGATTTGTGTCTGATTAAATACAAAATATGTGAATATTAGAAAAAAAATCATATATTCATATGTTGTTGATTTCTGGGCTGGGTCTGTGGAGAACACTGTAAGCGTTTTTGGATATCAGTGACATGTACAGCAGCAGGGAACATTACACATTAATGTAGATTAAATGCTCATAAAAGCTCATTAAATAGCAATAGAAACTACTGTGCTGAGTAGTACAAACAGAATATGTGTGTGTATATTTATAAAATTTCTGGAATGCTTTCTTCAATACTGTTTCTGATCTCAAGAAAAAACATAACTTAGAAAAGATTCAAGAAAGAATAACAAAATTAGAGATTTGGTGAGACTTACATTTAAAAAAGAGGATACAAAACCAGGGAATGGTTATTTTGGGGAGAAAGACAATGCAGTGAGAACTTGATTGATTATGATGGGTATAGTACAGATCAATCAGTCCTTTCAACTGTATTTTTTAAATTAAGGAACAGAATGAGGCTTATGTGAAAGGACGGTAAACCTGTAAGCAACAAAAAGTCTCCCACAGGAACTTTGTAGTGGACAGTGCTGGAAGAGGTCATCTGAGCAGACATCAGGGCAGGACTTGAACAAAATGTGCATTACACAGAAAGAACAGGTGATATGTTCTCAGACAGCACCATGGGGACACTCACTCTCCCAAAAATGGGTGCAGAAAGAAGCAAAGAGGAGGGAAAACCAATCCTGGAATGGCCTTTGAGGCCTGTCATGTCCATGGCATAATAGATTGAAAAAAAAAAAAAGTGTAAATACATTCCAGGATAGGAGGCCAGAGGAAATATTGTGGTCATAGAACCAGGTTTGCTAAAGTTAATTCTGTCCACTCCACATCCACACAGAATTTAGCTCTGTGATGCCTCTCATTTGAAACCATTGGAGTCAATAGCAGTTCTAGCTATATCATATACACAGCAGTTTAAGATTCCTGAAAATACATGAGGGGCACACTGATTATGTCGATGTATATTCATAGTCTACTTGTAATTAGTATGCCCTCCTTTCGTATCACATAAAGTCTCTGCCTAGATACCGTCATTATCTATGTCTTGGTTTACACTGCCACTAACTTAACAGAATATTTGTAACATAATTAATTAATGACCTTAGAAGACAGTAAAAACTTTTTCACAAAATTATTTTTAGACTGTTGGTTTTGGGTAGTTGTGTTGTTATTGTAGCAAATTTCTTAATTATCAGGAAACATGCTAATTTAAACAAGGCTCTGCTTGTGTCTGAGAATAAGGTTCTTAATATATAATTAACTAAAACAACACTTTATTTAGTTGTGGTTTTCAGACCCATATCGTATTTTTAAATATGCCTTCAGCAGGATGGTGTTATTTTTTCATTTTTCAATTGACAATTGGCAGTGTCAATTCCACCCAGTCCCTGTCTCCAGAGGCTGCCAGTGCCCCCCATTTTACTGCTTTATCTGAGGGCACAATTACATCTCATATCCACCTGCGGCCCTAGGTTTGTCCCCACGCAGACACTGAAAGATACCATCATTGCAGCTCTTTCTGGCAAAACTTGAAGCTATGTTTCTTCCTATTTTATCCTGGTTCCTGGTCCAGTGTGAGCTTCTTGTCTTCTCTACCTGCAATGTCTGGCCATGCTCTTGACCTGTTCTCTGCTCTCATGTGCTTGCTGTTTCTCTTGTCCAATGCCCAGCCTGGACTTCCTGGCCATACCTGGATTCAGTGCAGCTGTTGCAGTGATTTTGGTTGTGCCACTGTAGCACAGTGTCCCAGATCTCAGGTACGAGCCCAGCCTTGCTATAAGGACAGAAACAACCTGGTGGAACACTAAACATCCACAGCAGGCTGGGGATCTCAGCCTGGTATGTGTCTCCCCAGCAGCATCTGGCAGCCCAGACTGTGATCCCTCCCAGCTCTCAGCTCCCCCTGCCCTGGAGATGATGATGCAGAGGTTTTACACAGTGGAGTTTTGGGTTTTTTCCAGACCTTGCTGTCTCCATCCCCTGGTACCTGTCTTCAATGAGAACTTCTGCAGCCTCCAGGGAGACACTGCCTGCTCCTACTTTCATCTCTCAAATGTCCTCCAAAGATGAACACTGGATTAACTACTGGCACCTTGAGCTAGCTGCTGAGGAGTGGAAGCCTCATTAAAGAGGGGTCATTTGTACCCAGCAGATGCACTGCCATTTGTAGCAGTTTTAACATGCTAGTATTATTCTGTCAGTCAGGAAAGAGGAGAAAGTACCCATCGTTACAGCTACAGCTGTGGAAGATACCAGTATTGCATCTGCTGTTCCATCTTTAGGCTGATTAATTCTGTACAAAAAAGCTTGTGGAAATCAGAGATTCACACTAGATCAATGGACAAAAATCAAGATATTTAGCAATACCTCTATCCTCAACTAATCCTTAACTCATACCAGGTCTAGGAGCCCTTTGACAGCTGTAATGGTGTTCTCTGAAGGTAAGGAAGACAACTGTGTGGGCTGAATGGCTTGTGCCATAAAGTCTCTTTGTCAGGAGGCAATTAGTTAAGCTATTTAGATGTCTAGCTCTTAGATATCTTATTCCTCTTGGGATTGATGCAAACTGAGTGCTTAAGTAGCTTATTATGTCAATTGTTTTCAACAGGTTTGAGGAAAAGTAATAAAAAAATATATACCCCCCCTTTTTTTTCTTTTCTGAAACCTGCCCAAATCCTACTTGTTAATAAAAACATTTAATTTTCAGGTGATAAAAACCAAAAAAAAATTCCAAAAGAGAAAATTATCTGCAAAAATGTGCTTGTGTTCTTTTTTCTAAGATAGTTCTAGTTCCCTTTTCCCCCTGAAAGTATGATCCTTTCTGTGCTAATTTCTGAAATAGAAGAAATCCTACACTGATAATCCAATGCATGGTGATTTGACAAAGGGAGAAGGGATATGCTAATGCAAAATAAATAGATGTAATTAAATTTATGCATGTCTTTGCAGTGCCAAGGAAAGAAAGAAGAAAGTTCTTATACTGGAACATTGCTGGAATTAGTTTTGTAAAATCTTGGCTCTAGTATTTATCCGTTAGGAGCAATATACCTTGAAAAAAGTGCAGAATTTGAAAAAGTGAAACAAACCCCCAAGGATATGAGCAGGCAATCTGATAAACCCAATGGGACTGCTTCTGCAGGACCTTCCTTTGCCTCCTACAAACGCTGTTCACAGGGACATCACCTCTGTGCACGCTGCACTTTCATCAGCCTCATCTCCTCATGTTTCTAATTGCTTCTGGTCTCTCCATGTTACGTTTCCGTGGAACCCAAGCTCTGCACCAAGCAGGGCAGGAGCTGCAGGGGTGCCCTCCAGCCTCAAGGCAAGCACTCAGCACTGGATGCACCTCAGGCACCCCGGGTATCTCCCTGGCCCTGGACAGCAGCTCCAGCGAGTCCCTTGTCTCCCGTGCTCCAGCTGCCTGCCTGGAAATCATACCTAAGTGGAAAGGAGACTGAGAAGGACAGAGAATTGGGCTGAGGTCCAGGATACCCATTTGTGGAGTTATTGCCAGATTAACCTCCCTCCAAAGCCAGGAGTTTGCTTCCTTTTTCTTTACCCAAAATAATTCATGAGGCTCTTAAAATATATCCTGCATGTACTAAACAGGGAAGCCCATAGAGCACACCTGAAAGATGGCATGAGAAAATAGGATATCTGAGGAGGTGCTAACAGTTTTATTGGGTCTTAATGACAGGGGGAAAATTTTAAAGCTGCTGGAAGACACAGATTTCTTTTTCCCCAAGTGTAGCAACATGCTCCTCCCAGGCACACTATGGAGGTGTGCAGCCTTTGGCTGGTCTGCACACAAAAATGATGCTGAAAACCCTCCAGTGGGCCCGGCAGAAGAAGCTCAGGCAGCAGTTTGGTGTGCTCCTTCTGTCCCATGTGCAGCAGCCCGTGTGACACCACCCTGCCTGCTCGGCTGCACACGGCCTCAGCACAAGCGAAGCACCCCAGCAGAGGTACTGCAGGCTCCTTGTAATCGCCGGCAGACTGGCTGCCTCCTGGGAATTCTTGTTTTACAGGTTTCAAAAAAACCAAACCCTCCACCAAACCAGCTCTCTGGAGAGTCTGGCATGCTGTCAATCCTGAAATATCTGCAGGCTTTTAGTCCTGCCTGAGACTCTGTGTGTGTAGGTGATTATTCTGTATTTCAAGTTCACAAGTGTGCACATGCCTCTTTCTTGATGTGTAAGTTAGTCACATCAGTTGTCCTCCCATATAGAAGCACAAGTACTCAGAGTTGACAGCTCTATCTGCAAAACCAGGTTTTATAGTATTACACACGATATACAGGCACAGGTAGGCATACATGCACATACAGTGGACAATCTACTGCATTTCATCATTCATAACTAACTCATATTTTCCTAGAGAGACATCTGACCTGCACATGGCATAATCTTCAATGCATCCTTGGTACAGCAAGCCCAACAGATAGAGCTATTTTGAGGCTCAGTAGTGAAAGGCTTGAAGTACATAAAAAATGCTGTTGCCTTAGCAAGTGAAACATGCTCTATGTAGCATATGCCTGCTTATGCCATGCCCTTGGTCAGGCACAGATGCAGCTGTCACTGATTCTGCACCTTGTGCATTAACAAATCGAACACCGACCTTCCAGCTGCTAAGGAGAATGAAATACTGCACTGTGAAGGAAACTCAGAGGCTTCTGAGGGCAGGACATATGAAGACAAATAGTTCCAGGGACAGTACAAAGAATTTCTTTTTTCCCCTTCTGGTTACAGTAGCCCCAGTAAACTTGCTTGTTAAAAATATTATTTCTTCTAATATGCAGTTAATGGTCCCTCTGCTTGGCATGCTCTTGCAAAACCTTGTGATTTATGGGCCATTTCCATTTTAGGCAATGAAATTTTGACATGTGACATGGGATATATGGAACTGCTCTCAACTGCCCTTGAGGTTAATTTTAAGCAAATCATTCTAGAGTCTGGCTGTTGCCAAAGGCTTCAAATGGGTGCATCCTTTCCTTGGCAATCCCTTTTATGCTATGTGATCTCTTTATGGGCATTAGCTGTTTGGGATGCATACACTCCCATTTATTACTTTCTGTAGCAACTGATATTTTCAAAGAAGGAGATAGTTAGGTCTGAAGTAGTGGTATGAGTGACTGACATGCAAAGCAGGCCTTAATATGGTTCATTTGCTTCTGAAGATATCTCCAGCATCAGGAAGCCCCCAGCGGACACACAGCTACTGCATTTGCCCCCACTGCCTGGCATTCACTCCAAGGTGGCAGCCCTCAGCACTGCTGGAACAGCCCCCAGGGTTGGCAGTGTAATTTATGGCAACCATCAAGTTTTCTCATTTGCAGCTAAGATACGGCCAGGTCTGTTCTGCAGCAGCAGGGAGTGGCACAGGGAACCATGTACCTTTTCACCTCCTGTTGGTCACCATCTATGCCCCTGGGTCTGTCATGCTGCCCACAGGATCAGGAGAGGATGTAGGCAGTGTAAAACTTCAGAAATAGCATAATATGCTTGGACACATGAGAGAATGGTACAATTTTGCCTCATCCACTAAGCCACCTCCATCCTTCAGAAAGGCAGCTTATTTTACTGCTGCCTTTTGAAGGCTGGAGGGCTTCTTGAGTATGACTGGTGACCCTGGATGCACTGATCATGAAGGATTTGCACAGCTGACCTGATCTTCCAAATTCGTGAAAAATTAACAGTAGTATCCACAGTGGTGGCAGTTCATGGTTGTGAGATCACTTGTTTACCCACAGAGATACAGAAATCACTCTTCTGCCTTTGACCGGAGGTTTCTCTGAGCACCTGGGACTTATTTAGTACCTGATAAATTATTTGCAAACTGTTTGTTAAATTCAGTTAGTGCCAGCAGAGAGCTCTCCTTCAAACACATATTTTGCCTCTCTCAATGTACAATCCAGATTTGGGGCCACGTGTGTCATATGTGAAATAGTCTGAGCTATTGATTATCTTAATAAATGTAAGACTTTCTCATTGAATATCTCAAAGCAAATATTTCATGATTGGTGTTGTTATTACAGAATATTCCAACAGTTCCATTTTACAGTAGGGACCACATTAAAACAAGGAAATCAGAGAAATCATATTGTCCTGGGCTTCTTCCTGGTACTTGAAGACTTCCAGAAGTCATGCAGAAGGAAGATGCCTTAGAAAGTGAGCAGATAAAGATTTTGCATGGGAATACCAGCATAGAACAGATGATGGGTGAAAATTTCTTTCTGGTGGTAAGGTTCCTTGTTCACAGGGTTTTCTCTAGATAATTAGAGGCTTGGTTTTGTTTTAACTTCAAAGAAATTTATAAGTGAGGGAGGGGCTTAGGACACCTGGAAACTTTCATATACATTAATTTCATGATCTATAGTCATATGTATCTGCTTCATTTGAGAAGCTAGCAAATCTGTGAGTAAAACAAGTTTTGAACAATAAATCAGCTCTTCAATAGTCACTGGGTGTGACACTTTGTAAAGTATTTCAAAGCATAACTCAAAGAGATGTGCAGGCAGTTCTCCATTCCAGTGAGTTTTCCTAATTTTGGTGCCATTTAAAACCTAGTCTCTGCCCCAGGACCCTCTGAGAAAGGGCAAGGAAGAGAGTCAGTGGGTGAAGCTACAGCACTGCTGGACATTAGCTCTGGTGGGACTCATTGGAGCCCATGCCTCAGAGGCAAGACACTCTCAGAGGGACTTTTGTAAACAAGAAGCCTCAAGGAGGGCTCGTCTTACCATGGCAGCATCTGCATAGCCTCTGTCTTGCAGAGCTCGGGCTGTCATTTAAAAAACCTTTCCACGCTCATTTGCTTGTTGTTTGGGGTCTGCTGCTGAGCAAATTCAGCAAGGAAAATTAAGTAAATAAATTAAGCTTCATTAATAACAAATTATTCCCATTATCTGCAGAAAATAGTAAGACCAAGTTGACGAATAGCAAGACCAAGTTTGATGCAGTAGGTGCTGTTTAAATCACTCCTATAAGCAGTAAGGTTCAGAAAAGTGCAAGTAGTACAAGTTCTTCTATGTTTTAATAGTGTATCTTTTTGTGTAATTGGAAACTGGCAGGCAAAGAACACAGCAGAAACCAAATTTTTGCAGGGTGAGCAGTAATGGACCAAAAACAATTTCTTCTGTGTTCACAATATAAAAATTACCAAAATGAGATTTCCCAGTCTACCAGAAATAGTAAGAAACGAAGAAGTGAGGGAGGGAAATTATCTAACTTTGAAAGAAGAGGAAACAAAGGGAGAAACAGCCTCACGCTGTGGTAGGACGTGGTTTTGCATTGAGAAAGAGGCAAATTTCCTTTTGACTTTTACAGGAGCCAAACCTTAGTTCTTGTCAGAGCTGCCTGTGCTGAGCCCATGACAAGGTGTCTTCTTAACCACATAGCTGTAGCTCATACCCAGATGAATATCCTGTTTGATGGCAGCCAGATTTGGGATTTCTTTTAGCAGAGAGAGAGAGAGAGGGAGCATATGTAGCCTAACCCATGTTCCCTCATTACATGAGAAGGCTCCAAGTTCCAATGAAGCAGTAAAACCTTCATCTTGGACCTTCAGAGAGCCCTAGACCCCAGCCACCATCCCTCATATGTTGAGTATAGATGGCAGCCTTGACAATCTAGACTTCCAAACCACATTGGATTTATATTTAACAGGCAGTAAATTCATAATTATATCATGAGCACATGGTGCTAGGAAAAGCTGAGAAAGATGCAGCTTAGTCCAAGAAAACCAGTCTGTATGACAAGGGTGATGTGTGTCACTGACTGACCTGTTGGTTCTGGAGAATGAACCTACCCTCTGGATAAGGACTGACAGAGAAGTTGAAGATTCTTCCCCCATACATTGCTCATGAAGATGGATTCATGGAAAATGCTGCAACATTGGAAAGCAAGGGTAAGATAACATGTGAGAAGAGAATAGTTGAAAGTGCAGTGTCTGGAGGGGAAAGGACTTGGGAAGAGTAAAAAAAGGGGAAATAAAAGCCAAAATTGATGCAGTACAGTTGTCATAGTGAAGTGGTTTTAAGTTTCTGAAATATTAATAGACCATTTGCATAATTGTTTTTTATGTTTATCATATAGATGAATAAAAGGAGTGACAAACAAACACGCCAACAAACATTGATAACAGTAAATGGTTAAGGAGAGCATTTACAAATATATTTTTCTCTCTATTCACTTGAATAACTAGAGATATATCAGCCAAACTTAGGGACAAGGCGTGCAAATAGCATGATGTGATTACGTTCTCTCTCTCTGTAATTAGACAAACACTACCATCCTAAGCCTAACTTGGTTTTCTAAAAACTGTATTGTTATTTTCACTACATGATGTGATACTTGGCTGTTAAAGTCCCTTTTCCCTCTGGAAGGATTATACTGATGAGATACAATTCTTTTGCCTCTACAATTAACAGGTTTGAATTTTTACAGGGCACGTTTTCTAAATCCCTGATTCTACAAAATGAGTTAGACTAAAGTAACCAAATAATAATCCAATAGCTATGAATACAGAAACATTGTATATTTCTTACCACTTCTTAACTAATGTCTTTTTTTCATTGCTTATGACTAATTGTTGTTGTGTCAAAAGCAGTAGACAGGAAAATTGGTGTTTCTTCCAAACATATCATTACAGTCACAAAGTAATGAGAAATACATCAGATATTTTTAGGTCATAATTTTTTTGTCAGGGAAAATAGCAACCTTTTTGAGTAAACTGAAAATCATTATTGCTTCCATTGGGATTCACATTGAATGCAATAATTATGGTGAATTCATTTGGTGCCGACAAAGTTACAACAAAGTAATTTCCTCCATGATATATTGCAGGAGGCCAAGTTGTCCCTGGGCCAGGAATTTTTCTTTTGTCTCTGCCAAGCAGTCTGTCCCCTGATGGGGTGCCGGAGGGAGAACAAAGTGGGTTGAGAGGGTGCAAATTCCAGTCCCCACAAATCCTCTGGGATTGCCCTTCTAACTCCATGGACTCCATGTAGGAGAAGAATGGACACCCAGGGGCTGGGGAAGAGGCTGGGAGCAGCCCTTGCCCTGCTGCGGGGCTTTGGGGCATCTTTGGGAGCAGTGCTGCACACACAGGAGTGCTCAGGGGCTTCCTTTGCAAAGTAACTTCATGTATAGGTACGTCCTCAGAAAATTAGTCCACATTAACTAGAGGTAAATGTGTAAAATACCTCATTAAACCACAGCAGGCTGAGGTACACAAATGTTCACTAGACTTCCAACAAACCAAAGTAAAGTTATCTTGCTTTCAACCAGGACAGTTTCAGTGCAGTCTGAGAAATGTGGTATTTGATTCCGTACAGTTTTCCATAAAGGCAGTTCTGCTCTTCACAACACTCCAAAGTGACTACTGTGTGAAACATTCCAGGTAGGAGTGAGCACTGTTGGCAGTCAAACAGAGCTGAATGTTCAAAACTAGGAATATTTAATTTTATATATAATTTCCAAAGACAGTCATAGGAGAACCAACATTTTATATTATTCTCCATTAATGAAATTAATTTTTTTTAGCTTTTTACTGATTGTTTTTACATTCTAAACTAGAAACTACTTGTCTGAACTAGAGCAATAGGAAGGTGTGGGTTTTTTTGTCTGTTTGGCTTTTTTAAAGTAGAAAGCATAAAAATATAAATAAATTTGGCTCATCATATATTTAGAATAAATATATTGGCATTGACAGCAAACAAGCCTCAGATATTTGTAATTTCATATCACAACCTTATATTTTATTGCTTTCAAAGCTTAGTGGGCTGAAGTGAGGTTAACAAGTATTGTTAAACTTTGTCCATTAACTAATAGGCAATTCTGGAACAAAAGAAAACCTGGAGGACATGTTAAAAAATTCTGCAAGGTTTCTGCTACAAAAAACAAAACAAAACAAAACAAAACAAAACAAAAACCCCAAAACAAACAAACAAACAAACAAACAAGAACCAATTGAGATGTAATAAAGAGGTGCCTCCAGAGTCAACTTACCTAAAAAATGCAAGGCTCTGAGGGCTGGAGGGCAGTAGTTACCTTGTACCAAAAATCAACATGCCTTAATCATTCAATAGATGCAAGCCACTAGGATGAATATATCATCCTGTTCCTTAAATATTTCATGGATCAAAACACAGTGTTATTATTTTTCTGAAGGCACTGAGTTTCTAAATGAGATGGTCATAACCAAAGTATTTATGCTTACTTACTTTTTTTAGATCAAAGATTCACCTAACAGAGTGGTTCCCATTGCAAGGTAGGAGAGTAATCAGAAAATGAGGATGGATTTTGCTACAGTAGGCAGATTTAAACAGAGCTACTGATTAAGCTTTATTTAGCGGAAAGGTAATTAATGTTTTAAATAACGGAATGTATTGCAAATTGATTAATGGTCACTTCCATGAAGCCCTTTCTCTTTTATCACAGTTCAGTATTTGGAAGCTCAGGACTCAATTTTTCCTTCTCTTCCATCAGATGTCCATATTAAAGATTTCCTTTTGTGGTCACCAGATGGCTGTGCTGCAAACTTGTCTCCTCTGCTACATTAGCCGTGACACCTCCATGAGCATTGGAGACTGGAGGAGCTTTCCCATCACCAGACCCAGCATAGAACTCTACATTCCTCTGTCAGCATTGAGCCCTAGGAGCCGTGCTGGCTTGTTTCTGTGGGCAGACTGGGATGCACAGGGGATTCTGCAGATACAGTATCTGGGTATGGCAGAAGACTCTGAAAGATGACCTTGCAACATTTTGGCTTGGTTTTATACAAAACCGTCTGTGGTTTTATATATATAGGTCAGAAAAGTAAGTCTGTCTGCATGAGCCAGCACTCAGACCCCAGAAGCATTGCTAAAGGATCGCCATCAGCCTATGAGGCAGATATCAGCTCAGATACTTTTAAATATGTGAATAATCTCTAATTCAACATTGCTTTGATGCACTAAATTCTGGCAACTAAGTGGGAAAAACCTCTGTGCGATGCTTGGAGGTGTTTCAAGACTTTCAGGAGTGAAACCTAAGGACACTTAGACTCTTAAATCATATTGTGGCTTCTGAAGATGTCAGAGTCATGCTGGGAAACAGCAATAAAAAAATAGTGGAAAAGATAGTTCCATATCACTTTCTGTGGTGTACAAAGACTGCCCTCAGAGCCTTGTAACTGCACACCACTAATTCTTGCCATTTGCTGAACCTGTCATTTGGATATGGGTCTGTGCTGTTCCAGGGGGGATCAGGCTTTTGGTCTTCTGTCCACAGGTACATTTGTGTTAAAAGACAACCATGGAATGCAAATCTGTTGCCAACAGGCTGAAATCCACTGTGCAAGGATTGGCATCTCAGCTGGAGGTCATCAGCATGTACTTTGCTACCTATAATCAAGTGCCTTCATAGCTTCACAAAGGCATTGTATTAAAAACCATCTGGATGAAACCTTGGCACTGCTAAAGTCAACAAGAGCTATGACTGTGATTTTTGAGGTCTTTATCTGCAATACTGCTTCATGTTTTGAAGGTCAGCTGAAAGGGCTGGATAGTTTTATGCTTACATGGTAACATGAAAAGAATGACAAGGCTGAAAGGCTTAATGATAGTTAATTTAAGAGCACTATTAAGGCTGAGTAAAAGTCAGTATTTAGAGATATAACTGGATGAATTAATTTCTTGAAAATGGTAGAATTACTATAGTATCAGAATAAGTGTATTTTATAATATTTTTTCAGAAAATGTCTGTTCTGGGACAGAAAGAAAATGTATATGTTGTTTTTAAGCTTTCATATATTTTATATTATAAAACTGCTATCCACATTAATTTTCTTGCAATTACATTTAGCAGCTTTTCTTTTTTTGTATAATTCAAAATAAACCCTGTGAATACTCTTCATACTTTCACTGGACATAAGGACACAGTTAAAGCCCTTTTAATGTCCGTGGCTGACTAAATAGTTTTTTTAATGCCCTTTGCTTGGTGACTGGTGTCCCATTATACAAAAGGATTGTGAGCTATGATTTATCATCCCAGGCATTTTCTTTGCAGAGCAAATGGAAATTACTGAGTTTTCTGACATTCAGGAGGGACTGCAGAGATGTGTATGCATGTATGACCTACTTTGTATGTACAACCTGTATTTAAGGAGAGGAGACACACAAGTTGCCAGCTCTGGTGAAGCTGTGGAAAGAGCACAGCCAGAGTCAGACTGAGTCCTGAGTCCTCAGACTTTATGTAGCACCTAGAATATAACCTGCCCCATAGCCATGGATTGTATTTCTCTGGATAGATGTAACACTTTGAAATAATTACATGAAGTGTCTAAAGACCGTGTTCACATCGGGTTAAACACAGACAAATGGAGACTCACTTTATTGGGAGGACTCTGCGTCTGTGCCATTGGAGGAGGCTTCCCTCACAGCATTGCACCTTTTGCTGAGATACAGCTCCTGAATCAATTTAGCTGAGTGTTATATATAAAAAGACATGTGATATTGACTTAGCTTGCTAGCTGCAAGAACAATGTCACCAACCATAATAAACAGACTGTCTCATCCAGCTTAAAGATGCCATTGTATTTTCTCTCCGCTGTTGTTGAGAGCAGAAGGAAGTCTGAAGTCTGGAAAGGCACAGAGGCAGCAAGAAGAATAAGTCTCTAGAGGTAAATGAGCAGTGTAAATTACACCTTTTCAGTTTATTAATTACTAATTAAGGCTTGCAAGCCTGGCATTCTTTTACCAGACATGTGGTGCCAGGAAAGCAGCCACCCGTTCAGAGGTCGATTGCTATCCTGTGATTATACAGAATCCAAGCATGGCTTTTTCTTTTTGGGCATTGCTGCCATTTGAATAATATATCCCCAGCAGGCCTGGCTGGGGTGATCCATTATTCACAGGCAGTTATTGTCCAAGAGGGCTGTGACTGCTTCAGGGAGCTCATGTGATGCCCAGGCAGCCTGCCCATATGCCGGGAGCCTCCTGAAGGTCTGAGTGACCTCAGGAGATGGAAAAAAGATTCCCTGGCCATCCCTCAGAAGCAGGGAGAATAAGCTGATCTCTGGTGTCTTTAGGCAGAATATTCCTGATTCTGAACGGAGCCTTTGCTACTAAATATACTATAAATCTCCATGTAGCTCCAGGTGAAAAAATACATGTTCCCTGAAGCCCTCCTCTGTGAGGAATGTTTCATTTGCAGAAGGTTTGTTCTGGGTTTTTTTCTGCAGAGAGGCAACGAACCATAGAACATTTGCAACATGGTTGCCACCAAGTCTGCTACTGCTATCAAAGCCAGGCAGGGGGTGAAGGAAGGGACCATAAAAGGATGACAAAGAAGATCCAGGGGAGGTTATAGGGAGCATCCTGCAAGAAGGAAAGTGCACACAAAGAACCTGGTTTGAAAATTAGTGACAAAGGAAACAGAGGATCCCGTCCTGATACCTAAGGGGAAAGGAAAATGTGTCAGGGGGTGAGGAACAGTAGAGATAGGGAAGTGGAATAACCACTGGGAAGCTGCACCAGGGAGGACAAGCATCCTGTGCTGCAGAAGAGGGAGGAAAAGGAGGTGCTGTTGAGAAGACCAGCAAGGAGAGTGCTGTCTGCAGCCCTGCTCTGACAAGATCAAACAGAAGCATTCTATGAAGCCTCAGCTTTGAGATGATGAGAACCCAAACAGGACCTTCGTCTTAGAGTCCAGCTTAGCTGTCTGGAGCTAGTTTAATCATGCACTAAAGTGTTTTTCTGCCACATTCCAGCCAGAAGCAAACAATAGTAACTTCACCAAAGACTCTTAGTGGCAGTGAAGCCAATGTGAGATCAAGGGTGGCTAGTTTGGTCATGCACAATATGATCTGCAAGCTTCAAACAAGGAGCTGACTTACTCTTGGCTGTTCTTACCATGCCTTCCTTTGTGCAGTCGCTTTGTGTTGCTCTACAAAGGCAGCTTAGTCTAAGCTATATTTTACCCATACTCTGTGAATGTTTACAGTGAGCTTCTCCCAGACAGGAAATGAAGCATGATGTATGCTCCTGCTAAATCCCATACCAGCTAAACCCCAGCTATCTGAACATCTTCAGCATAATTCCAAATAATCCACTTGACTAAATACAGATTAATAGAAGAAAGGTTAGGCAAGATTAGGTTACTGGTTTTCTTTCAATGTTTTAGATGTTTTGGTTTCCCTCCCTTAAGTAGCACTAACAAATGCTAAAATTATTTCTTCTTTCATGACTTAAGGCAACTGTGATATGACAGGTTTTTCAGTTTACTGACAAAACTATTCAAAAAATACAGGAACTCCCCCAACCCTTTTCATTTTAAAGATGTTTTTAAGACTGTTCTTCCTTTCTTACAAAGCTGGAAGCATTTGGGAAAAACAGTTTGAGAACAGATGAAATTGGGTTTTAGTTTTATGCTTGCATAGTAATAAGAGAATGGTTAGGCTGAAAAGCTTAACAACAGTTAATTTAGGATAATTATTTAGCCAAAATAGAAGGTAGTATTTAGAGATAAAAAAGACAGAAGTTTTTAAAAAAAAAGTAAGTTCTGGGAAAAAAAGACTAGGAAACACAAAACCTCAGCATGCACTTCCCTTAACAGTTGAATGACAAAAATACATCTCAGGACACTGCAGACCCCAAGGCAGCACCTGCATACCCCTATTTTGGCCTCATAATTAACCAAGTATTAGTGGTGGATATCAGCATAAAACTGTTACTTGGATTGACTACATGTAAGCTGTTGTGTGTTAAACAGTATTGTGTGGCACAAACAGGAGAGAGTGCAATTTCAGAGCAATCTCTCCCCAGGTGGCATTCCTTAATATTGCAACCACTTTGCTTAATTATGCAAATGCTACTGAGAGTATTAAAGGAAAAAGCTGGAATTTTTAATTGTGTGGACCTCCTTGTCTATATTCTGGATACATCCAACTGTTAAGCTCTAATACTTCTAGGACTATTTGTAGTAATTACTTTGTGCTAACTGTATTCTGCACAAAGGCATTACTGAGTTTTTCTAATTTTGGAAGAAACTCCTTCATTTTTGGCAATCATACCTTGAATTATAAAATAATTCGTTGATAGATATGTTTTACTCTAATCAGACATTAGTTCTACAGTGATTTCTGCTAAAATGTGTAGAAACAAGATTTCAAATTTTGACTTAAAAACAGTAGAAATGAAATAAACACGTGGACCAAATACATTTTTTTTCATAGATTTCCACCTCAGTTTACAAAAATGCAGCCAAATAAATAATGCCAAGGTAATAAATTTTGAGTCCTACATTATTGCTACGATATCTATAATTATAAAGAATCCCAAACATTGTAAAAGTTGTCTTTGCATCTCACACCTGTGTGGCAGATGGCTTATCTGGAATACAACAATACATAAGCAACATTAATTTAAATCTGGATTATTTTAAGCTGTTCAAGAGGACGGTTTGATCCAAACCCACCTTTCATCATCACATGTGATTGAATGTAAAAAAGATTTACTCATCTGAATGAAAACAGGAAGAAAGTCACTCCATAGGTTTTTTAAAGGCTTCTCTAGTGATGTGTCTGCATTGTTCATATTTTTGTCTAATGTATCAACATGCCATGACATACAGAAACAAATTACATCATCTCTAACAGACTTTTTTTCAACTGGATGATTATATATTTACCTTATTCAATAAGGCAATATTTTGGGATAGTGTTTGAACCCCCACTCTCACTTTTGCACTTTGCATCAGGAGGAGAAAAAGATGAGTGTCATCAGGAGAAAGCCCTAGCAAAGCTGCTGAGGGCAGCAAAAATGGTTGGAGAGACTTGAGTTAAATTGCAGTGCATCAGTTCCTCAGCAAGAAAGGGGATTAATTACTGTGCACATGTATGCAGTCAGTAATGGCAGATAATTTGGAATGAAGATTAATTGTTTCCTTAATATGTTATGTTTGCTGGCCAGACTCTGCTTGCCCACTGCCACAGCCTTGTGGGAGCCCTGCCAAACAATCTCTTAGGACCATGTGAAAAAAAAGGAGGGAGCCCTTTATGGTGATTTCCAAATATTTCAGTTTAGACTGTGCTCGTGTCACTGCGTCAAGCTAAGATTGCCCCTGAGGCTGACTCATGCTGTGAAGCTCTCCATTTCCCCTGGCAGAAAGCCTTCAGATCGGAGAGGTCTGGGAAAATGGAAGAGCTGGCAAAAAAATAAGAAATATAATGTCTAGAGAAGACCAGTATTCATTCTGTAATGATCACTTTTCTTTAAGGAGACTGGGATTTAGTGAAGCTGCCATTCTGAAACACACGCCTCCACCTCATCAGGGTCCTGACCTGAGCCTACTGGATGATGTGTGGCATCAGGGAGGCAACTTCCAGGCTCACATTTGTCACAATTATATAATTAAAAAGTACTCATCTGCAGTGCTTTGGTTTCTGTGCTTACTTGCATCTGTCCTGCGCTCACAGCCTTCTTCTAAATCCAGAGAAACCACCTACCATCTACATAGCGATCCTAGAGGAAAGGAGAATCAGGCCATCTATCTATCCTATAAAAACATTGTAATCCTGCAGCCAGTAGCACTTGCTATGGTGGAAATTGCCATTACAGGACTAGATGCTTCTAGTCCTGTAATGAAAAATGAAGAGTCTTCTCAAAGACGTATCAGAGACTGGAGCAACAATGAGACAGATCACTAATGATAGTTTGTGTTAAAAGTACAGCAGCAAGGAAGTTGAAGTTCCACAAGATTAAGCACTTGGAAACTTTTCTTTAATATATGAATAGGGTTCCTCACAATCTGGATGTCTTGGTGATTTCAGATATTTACAGACTTATTCAGCTCTTTGCAGGGAGTAGTCTGAAATTCACCCAGGTCTTTATTAACTGATTCCTGCAAGTGACTCTGGTTCTGGCAGCATGATTCCCCAGGAACATTTGGATGCATCACAAAAATGACCAAGAACTACATCCTTGTCTGTAATTCCAGTTATAGGACTAAGTATTGAATGGATGTGTAGCCTGAATTATCCCCCTCCTTTTGGAGGGGGATGTTCTTACAGTTAAGGAACATCTTGGAGGAAGAGGGCTTGAACTCTCTGTTCAGGTGTCAAATCTACGTTTGCTCCTGCCACTTATTTGCATGCAATAAGCACTGCATTATTTTTCGCAGCACAAGAGTTGAAATCCTGCTCTTGCACTGAAAATGTAAATACCAAAGCAAAATAAAAAGTGGCAGTGAAGATGGCCTTAAAAGGATGGAGCTTCATAAACACTAGTGTTGCTTTATAGGCCCTTGGTGAGCCAGTGTTTCCGTGTTTCACTGGACTACAGGAATGTATGAAGAATTACTAAATTAATGCATGATATCCATAGGATTTTTTTATGAATGTCATGTATTAATCCCTCTCATCTAGTAGCACGGTTGCAGCATATAATTAGCAGCTCTATCAGCAGGAGTCAACATTTGTCAAATTATCATTACATTAAAATATGCTTTACATGCGCTTCTTGTATAATCACAGAAGCCAAGTTCTTGCATATTTTCAAACAAAAAGTCAATCCTTCCTGTAGAATGATCCAACTGACTCCTTTAACATGCTCCAAGAGTTAAGGTGATAGAGACCACCTGGTTAAGGTTACATAAGCATCTAGCCTATCTGACCACTCTGTGGTGCTCTCAGTAGCCTAGATAAGGTGAAGAGAGTGAAAGCACGTTGATGTAATGCTGATGTAAAGCCCTTCTTAGCCCAAATTAGGCTAAAGGTCTCCTCACAAGAGCTATGAGAGAAAAATGTACGGGTAAGGGGGCTAGAATGAGAAAAGAGGCATATGAAAGTGGAGATAAGTCATCTATAGTTCTTAGAGTTTATTCAGGTACATAAAATATTATTTTATTTTTAAGCAAGGAATAGGCTGATTGTGGATATGGATTGGTTTTAATTATGACTTCCTGTGAATTAGGACTTGTAAATTGGAGCTTCTAACTGTGCTACTTGCTGAGCTGTTTGATCTGTATCCCAATGTACTGCTCCTGCAGCAAGACATGGCCTTCCACTGCAGTGAGTGGTCTAATAGCTTCACTAAGTTTAATGTTGCAACAAAAACTCACTGCTTTTCAGTCTTATTTGTTACTCATAATTATTGATGAATCCTATATTAGTAAGGCTGTCTCTACTTAGCAGTCCTCATAGAACAACATTATAAACCTTTCCCTTGTAGTGGTAAAGGTATTTGACTTTAATATGCAATTTAATTAGCATTTTAAGTACTGTGAGGTTTCCTGCCGGATGAATTTGGATGCCTTTCTTACATTTTGATACCATACCCATGCAGTGCCAAACTCTGCTCTCATGTGTATGACTGCAAGCTCACTGGTGCAAACTGCATCTTGTTGAAATGAGACATCTACTGAAGTGAAGTATGTATTCAGCTTGATTTCCTTAACAGTTGATGCAGAAATTTCAGTGGACTAATAAGCCAACTTGAAGATGCCTATGTCCCTTACTGATGATTGAACATGCCCAGACACTGAAATAGGTGAGATGAATCTGAACCGCTGAGCTATGATAGCCTTAATATTTTGAACTGTTCACTTGAAGTATATGCATATAATCAACAAATTAGTTTAGAGAATTGTCAAAAAAACAGTCTCTTTCTTGAGAAAAAAATCCCCCCAATGATCAGTCAAAGTTAGCACTTATTTTTTTCTCATGTTACTCTCCACACTGGTGGTGTTGGTCACAGTTTGGTATACAGATACTTCTTTTTACTTATTTCTTATAAATTTAAATTACAAATTAAAATAATTTGTGGAGTTTTAAGCTCATTTGGGGAGAATGCAAATTATTTTATCTCAGAAAGCAATGTCAGGAACTAGATTTTAATGTAGAAAACATGAATGTGGTCCTCTAAGGCCACACCATATCAAAGGTCACTTAATATTGCATCTAAAAGTAATATTTTGGGCTCAAGTTTGATGGGCAGGAAAATTAATAAACTCAACTAGTGTTGGAATCTTCCATCAAAAGCAAGCACTACATAATGGATGATATTTCAGGCAAAAAAAAAATTAGTCTCTCTAACTGATTGGCAAAGAGGACTTGCACACTGCATGGATATAGCACTGTGGTGCTCTCTGCTTCTTGTCCTCTCTTGTGATTGACAGGATGTCAATTAATCCATCACGAGGTTTGTGTGTTCTGGGGTGAAGAGCTAGACTGAAGTTGCCAGCAGAAACTTCCAGTTACCATTTTTCAAGTGTCTTTTCTACCATTTCATCTCTGGGGGAATGCTATATTTGGTAGCCCAGGAGTGAACAAAACTACAATAGCCTAAAATTTCTAAATAAATCACTCTCAGGTTTTGAGTGAAGTTGGTTCATATGGCTGAGCCCGTGATAAGAATTTCCTAATTTGCAGTGTTTCATTGCAAAACCCTCAAAGGTTTCTGAGTATTGAATGCAGTATTTCTCTCACTTACTCTTTAAAGCATAGGTGAAATGTAAAAAATTTAACTGTGTCATTTGCAGAGGCTCCCTCTTCCCCTCCCCACAAAAGAAATATATGTGAAAATCTCCAAATATGAAAATCAGTGAAAATAGCATCAATAAAACATGTATCCAAAAACCTCTGGGTAAATTCAAACAAGAAAAGCGGAGTTTACTCTAAGCTAAATTTAAAAAGCCACCATTTGATTTTCAAAGTTACACGAAAGAAAGAAGTCCATTTCTGTGGGTATACAGAAAATACATTCACTGAACATTTCTTGTTATCAAGAAGTCTCCTAACAGCATTGGATAACATGTGAGGAAAATCTTTATCTTTGTTTTTAATTTCATATTGTTGTTATTATATACTTTTTTTATCCCCATCCCAAATAATTTCAAAGGTGTTTTACAAACAGGTAAAAAAAACAAAGTGTTGGGAAAATATTTTAAAAGTTGGAGGAAATATGTATGTACAGATGAAAAACTAGTATTTTTTATTTCCATGGTCCTTGTCTATCCAGCTACATTGAAAACATTGCCATGTATATCTACTGTTACTAGAGAATGAAAAGAATAAAAAATTTAAGATACTGGAGATGGCAGAAGGAAATAGAAATTGCCTGGTTAAAATACCAGGTTAAAATACCAATTTGGACCTGACCACTCTCATGGTTTTTGTCTTTTAACCAAAAGTATTGTCTTTCCTTCTGACCATATTAATGGTATATGTGGATCTGTTACATTTAGAAAAAAAAAAAACAAAACCATCTATATTTTTGCCATGGTGCATACACATTTTCATGCATATTAATGGAACAGTCTGCTATATGGAAATATATTGATTGCTGTCAATATGAGCTACATTTATAGAGCCTACAAAATGTAACATCTTCACCTTCCCATACATAAAAGGTAAGGCTCACTTCTTTTACCAAAATTGAGAGACCAGAGCATTCTCCTGGACAAATGAATCAGAACTCACAATGGACTGACTCATAAATGGATAAGAAAACAAAAGTTTGTCATAGAAGGAAGATGCACACACACAGCCGATGCAGAAGGACAGAGCAATATTTCTCCTAATATGGACTTCCAGCATCTGGCAATATCTGCATTTTTCTTGGAGCTGCTCCTCACCATGACTTGGGTTACTTGCAACAGCTGGAATCAACTAGTATATGATGGCATGTTAACCAGCATTTAAAATGCCATATATGTTGGCCAGTGTTATGAAAGAAGTTTTGCAGCAGGAACTACTGCATTCTTTTCCTGAAGTATTAAAATACTATTTCAGTCACTAGTGTGAAGGTGATCAGATAATGTCTTTGTACAAGCTGGACTTTGATCCTGGGAACTCCCTGCAACAACATAGCATTCCAAGAAGATAAATTGGTGCACAGGTATTAGAACATAGAAACTATTATATTTATTAATTGTGCCAGGAAAGTTTCAATTATAATAATAAACCTCTATACATAAACTTGAAAAATTATTCTGTATGTGAACTTTCTCTCCCTTTTTAAAGGGAGACTTGTGAGGACAAACTCACAGGAGATGTGGTAGTTTCTTCAAATAGGAAAAATCAACAGAGCACCTCAGAGATTAAAGCTCTGAAATGCAAAGCTTATATTTGTTTTTGGTTTACGACAATGACGCAAAGAAGTAGATATAAAGAAACTGTTGGACATGTGAGATCTGTACAATGTCTGAGCTAGTCTAGGATAGGCTTTACCTTATCCATTTTAAAGTTTGCAACAAGATATCAGAAACCAAACCTTTCTTTAGCATCCAGCTGTTCCTGTAGCTCTGCTCCCTGATTCACCCCCTGCATCCCCTGCACCCAGCTTCCTACCACTGCATCCACCCTGCTTCTAGATAGGTCTCTCAGTCCTTGTGCCATGATGTCTCCATTGCAGGCTCACCATGAAGTGCGTGGAAACTTCCACACCTCTTCCTTGAGGCGAATGGCAGCATGACAGGCTTTGGGCAGACTGCCAGGGCAGTGCCTTTGCACTCCTCACACAGGGTTTATTGATGGGCAAAGCTGGCTGTCAGTACCTTAAACTGTTAATGAGAACAAAATGTCATTTGGAAAAGTGTATGTGTTTATCAATCTGCTTGTAGAGACAACCTCTCAGGGTTGAACACAACTCTTTCCCTAGTGCTTAGTCCTTTAGGCTGGCCTGCAGAAGTCAGGGATCCTGGCATCCTTTACTCATTAATACTGAATTAATGCTGAAGCACAGCTTCAGTCTCGCCCAGGCACGTCTGCAGGCTGGAGTTAAGTTAACCCATCCACATGACAGAAAGTTCAGGTTTCCAGCCTGGCTGTGGGAACACAAGCATGACCTGACCTGACAGAAACTAAAAGTAGCAAAGAGAGACAATGCATGATCAGACATAAACACCGTTGATGCAAAGTCTAATCATTAATAGTTTTTGAGCAAAGTTGAATTACGAGTGTGTAACACAGGATACATACTATTGGCCAGGGTGGTTTTGATCTGGCTCTGGGAACCTGACCAACACCCTTATTGCATGGTCCAGCCAGGGCCTGAGGTTTGCTTGCAAAGGTTGCACATCCAAAAGATCTGTCAGGCAGCTCAGAAAGGGAGAGCAGCCGAAGTATAAGAACACTGAATAGTCTCAGAAACAGTCACACTTCAAATCTGCTTGATGTTCCTGCTGTCAGTTATACAAATGTAGCAGCGTTAGTGTTGTAGGACAGACTATTTTCAGACAGACCAACAGAGTCAGATTTCAACATTTATTTAGATTCTCTAGTTTTGCCATTGCATATGTTAGGGTTTTTTTGTTGGTTTAGTTCCCCCCTGCCCCAAATGGCTCAATTAGACCTAATGCCTAGCACATATTCCCTGGGGAGGGCTGCCAAGCTGAACTGTGACATACACTTATTATTTAAGGCTCTTCTACTATTACTTGGAATGATTTTGGTTACACCAGTACTGCTCATACTCTTCCAAAACAGATTAATCAGATGGGGTCTGTGATCCTCCACAATTTTTAAAAGCCATGCTGCAGAGATGTGAGTAAAGGAAACTGTGATCGCCTGCTCAAAATCTTTTCAGCTCTCCAATTTATTTAAGATCTCTCCTTGGTAAAATAGGGGAACGAAGGAAAAAAAAATTTTGATAAAGCAAATTAAAATCCACGGACAAAAGTACCAGAGAAAAATGTTTAGGTGTTGTAAGACTTAGCTCTTAACGAAGAATTTTCTTCCTTCTCAGTGAGATTGCTGTGCCATCCCACTTAGATTGCCATCATTATTTTTCTCTCCAGTACTTTCTTGCATTTGACATATTTTTTGCTATTTTTGAGAGTAGAAAAGACCTTACAGTGACCTCTTTACAAGGATATTAATAATTTAAATTCCCTGAGATTGAAACTCCTTTTGTCACTTATCCTCAGCCTCACATAAAGGACTTTCTTAGGATATGCAATTTGATCTCCCATTAGTCTCTTCTTGTGGCCTGAATTTCCTCTTTCATGTCCTCTCTTGCGTTTTAACACTGTGGAGATTGTTTGAAGCCAGCAGCAACCTATAGAAGTTTTTTGCTGCTAGAATTTATTTTTCAAAGAAGCCTTGCTATGGCCACTCCAGTCTCTATTAGCAGAGAAGGCCTTTGAAATGCATGAGGTTCCACAGCATGGTCATAGCAATGATGAGCATAAACACACACACATACACAAACCCCAAACAAAAACCAAACACACACATAAAAAAAGAGCTGTTTGTTTTAACTGTTGGTAGCTACCATATAATTAAAGTGATGAGAAGATCTGGAGTCTGTTTGTCTTTTAAAGGAAGGTTACTCACACAGTGGTTTCTGCTTTACTACAGGTTGGGTAAACTATAGCCCTGCGACTCATGCTGTGACTGCCTCGTTATTTATTGTTTCTCAGATGGATTTGACTCTTGCATCTTGTCACAGCCTCAGTGTTTCTCCACTAACCTATGACTGTCTCCTGCACAGTAAATGTGAGGTTACCCATGCAGTGCAATACCTCCCAGAGCAACTGCAGGATGTCTGGACTGGGAGGCTGCCCACTGACCTTAGGGTCTGACAGAGAAAGGACAGACCCAGAGATGGTTTGGCCCTGGCCCCAAGGGAGTTTCCATCCTTCAGCAAAGGAGGTACAAGCTACAAATACCCGCCGGGTACTCAGAAGCCACTGATGGGCCCAGAGTGAGGAGGGCAAGGGCCTCAATGTGTGGGCAAGGTCCTGGAGAAGTGCTTCACTTCTTGCCCGCTTCTTGCCAGTGGCCACTCCACCCTGTGCAGAAGCAGGCAGGTGCTGGCAGCAAGAGACTGTCTGGAGATGTAGTTAGAACGTTTTTGTTTGTTTGGATGAGCCTTCAGCTACTGGACCTGGCTGACAAACCCCTCCAGGGGATGAGACCTCACCACAGTCTCAAGCCAACAGTGAAGACCATAGGTGTAAGTCCTGGAAGAAGTAATTTCCAACAAAGTAATGCAAGGAGAGCAAAGAAAAGAGTCAGTCTGTTTCATCCTACCTGTAAGCACACAAAAGTACTCAGTTACTATGTCAGGTAATCCTGGCCTGGATAGAATTAAGTTTGTTAGTCCCTTCAGTGAAGCAGCATTAGCTAAAATGAGAGCGCATTATATTCTGTCTATCAAGCTAATCTGCTGTGCTAATGAAATAATCTTGGAAAGACAATTTGTGGGAGATCGCTAGGAAGCTGGGAGTTACTTTTGTTTTTCTTTTTGCCATTTTTGTGAGAGTTCTAGGCTAAATACATGAAACATCCAACTACTGAGAGGGTATTGGCGTTAAAAAGGATCAGTAGAAAACAATATAGTTCCATCCATGGAATGACAAATTACTTCATCATTGCAAAATAAGCATTTTGTTACCACTGTGGCAATGCTTCTTTATAGTCCATTTCAAATTGTAGCCATGAAAGATTAGGCAAATATGTTAATTAGAGAGCAAAATATGAGATTTTACATGAGTGTAGATGAAAAAAGCAATGTGGATTAAACAAACACCCTCTTGCTTTCTTATGCAGGTTAGCTTCTCCACAGCATCTGCTCTGCCCTGCCATACCTGTGAACCTTAACAATAAAGATGGCAAAGCTCACATTTGGAGGTGTCAAGCTTTTCAACTTCATGGAGTTAGGATCAGGCCTGGAAATTCACAGGGCACAAAATGCCCTTAACAGAACACTAAGGCATTTTAGAGTTCAATGATATCTGGAGGCAATCACTTTCATGACAGAATGAACCATGGCGATGCGGGCATCTCACTGATTAGTCTTTGTCACAGACAGGCACTCAAGGTCTTATCAATTTCCTCTCAAGACTGGGTGACCTGGAGCCAACACCCACAGCACTGTCACCCATTTTAGCCTGCCCCTTAATTCTTACCCATAAGCTCTTGACTCATTCTTCATCCACCCCTAGGCAGTGCTCCACACATTCCAATTGCTCTCTCATATAAGGAGTAGCTCCACCATTTTGTCTTCCTGTCCTGTCTTACCTAAAAAGTCTGTAGCCATCCATGACAGCACTCCCATCCTGTGAACTATGCCACCATGTCCCTGTAACTGCAATGAGGTCATGGCACTGTGACCGCACGGAAGTCTCTGATTATTCCTGTTTATTCCCTGGGCTGTGTGTGTTGGTGTGCAGCCATTTCAGAGAGGTAATCAAGCATCCAGATTTCCCAGGAGGGGTGCAAGAGGGTCTACCACAGCTATATACACCCTTGAGGTGGTTTACCTTCTGGCTCTCTTCTAAGGAGGTAGCTAAGGAATATTTGCTCCTGCTCTTGCTGGCCTGGCTTATTCCTCAAAAAGCCACATTAGATTATTCCCCAGAAATTCCTCAATGCCATTTTGGTAATGTTGTTCTTCTGTCAGACCACTTAAGCTAGTGTATCCTTATTCAAAGAGGCGTCTTCAGTACAGTATGCTGGGCATTGTATGTAAGGGGCTGGAAAACCTGTCTGTGCTGTAATCACCTTGAATTCAACAATAGTATAGCTGCAGGTGCTCTATACATGTAGCTTATAGCTTTCATGAATCCACCTAGATGGATATGTGAAAATACTTTTATGTTATTCACCAGTGGTATCTGGAACTTGTTGAAATTTTTATTTTCATTAAACATGCAAGAACACTACGTACTGTGGTGTGATCTGAATGCATAATTTAGAGGGAAAATGATTTCTTTATATTTTATGACAGTTGTTTGCTGCCATTTCTGCCTAGACTTTATTAAATCAGATTTCTTTTGTAAAACCAGTTACATATAAGGTAATAGGGGACGCAGCACTGCATCTACAGATTCTTTTGCCAAAAGCAGTAGTAATTATGTACTTAAAAAACTTTTAAAAATATTTGTGTCAGTCTTTATGAACAAGCTAAAATCTGTGGTTTTGAACAAAAAGAATCTACAGAGTATTAAATGTTGACAAGTAATTCCCTGCATAATGCATTCACCAGGTCAAAGTAATTATAATAAATACGGATTGTCTGCCTAGATTTCAGCAGACAAAATCTCTGAGTCACTTCTGCCTTTACAACTGCAAAGGTTATTTGGTTGGATACCACACTTTTAGTCTCCCCATTCATCTGAACTTGGAGCATTGTTCCATTGCTTTTTTCTATGATGAAATCCAGCAGAAAATTTCCTAGGCTTGTATTGGTTTTGATATAATCCCAACAGCTGCACTCAATCGCATACTGCTCCAGACACTCTAAAAAGCCTATTCTCCTGTACACAAATTTTATCAGGTTACTTATTAGTAAAGTTTACTTTAAGATGAGCGTGAAGGGCACCATGGAGAGACCAGATAATGAATATTAATATTACTGGATACAATTGTAGTGTTTCGTGTGAAACTCAAAATGCAGATACAGATATGCACCATAAAGCTCTTGCTTCCACACAGTCCACTGAAGGAGAAAATAATTTTGAAGCTAAGGAAGGTATGATCAAATAAAATCCCTTGACTGATACTCTAGATTTTTAAACCTTCTTAAGTTTTATGTGCCTTAGTCAAGTAATTTTCTACACTTTATGAAATACTAACAACAACACAGCTGAAAAATGTGATATAGTATTTTAAAGGTCTTTCAAATTTTCAGGAAAATACATCACCATGTCATATCTGTTACAATGCATTAACATTGGTGACTATTTTGTTTTGTTTGTGGGATGAACTACTTTATCTAAAGTACATTACAATAGCAGAATTGCTACTCACCTCATGGAGAATGTCAAAAACATTAAGAGGTTGGTTAAATATTGATTGCAAAAATTTTTACTAGAAAAAAATAGGACTTAAATTGAAGAGGAGGGGAAAAATACCGCTCTATTTTCTTTCAAATTCCATTTTAAAAAGACAAAATAAAATGTAAATAGTGGGAAGGCAAATAGCTTAGCTATATATATTTGCTGGAAATGCTGTGTGTATCACCATGAAGTGCTTGTAGCATTCACTTTTACAAATCTTAGCAGGGAAAAAATTTCTCTGTTTAGTGTGTAGAGCTAGAGAGGAAATGTAGAGCTTGACTTGGTCTGTGCCATGCAAGTGATTAACTGTGGGTGTTTTTTTTCTCTTTGAGGACCAGGGAGGATATCCTGGGCCAGATGCAGATGGACATTTTTGTCCCAGGACTCAGCATGGTGTGCTCAGCACAAGCACCTGGACCTCATGGGGTCAGGCAGCAGCAGGCAGAGAAGGCAGTGAATACCCTCTGGTGTCCTCTCAGGATGTCACACTGCCGCTCACTGAGCCATGCTCCATGTTTTCACTTGGCAAATACACCCTTAAATCTGACATGACAGATGACATTTTCCATTTTCATACTTTTAAGCTCTGCTTCATCTTTGCTGAACCTTCACTGATGCCCTGAACACGGGCTCATTAAAGGTTTGCTTGGTGATATCACCAAGGTGTTGCCACCAAGCTCTATTGTGCCTATCTATTGTGCCAGGGACAATGGATTGTCCCTGCCTAGCTATTGCACCAGGGACAGCCAAATTTAGCCATGTTTATCAAGTGATGCATGATAAACATGGCGTATGTATTTGTCATTCCCATGCTTTAACATGTGCTGTCGTGGCATTAGCAGAACGAGGATTTATTTTGTAGTAACTTTCACAAGGAGGTACTATAAGAGATCCATGTGATGGGATGCAAAGTGCTGTTAAGAGCTGGCAGGATGCCTGAAATTATCTCACTAATACTTCCCATTATAATGTGGTAATCACAGGGGACTGGGATTATTTATAAATGACTGGGTGGGGAGTCTCAGAAATTGTTTTACACACATGGGGAAAAGTGTTCAGGCAGTTTCTGGTTTCAAGATGCCCAAGGAACATGAAAAAGAGCTAATCATTTGGCCAGAAATTATAAAGGACAGACAAAAGAGTCATTTTGAGGCAGTTGTCATGATTCAGCAGCTAGAGGCAGTGGCCATGTGATCACAAACTCAGAATCAAGCTGGAAAGCCCAAGAGCCACCCTTGTTCCTCCAGCCTCATCTCCTGCTATCACCAATGTGTGTCCCTCCCACCTTCCTCCTGGGAGGGAAAGCAGTGTGAAAAGAGACAATGAGGCCACCTGGATGCCTGCTGAGCATGGATGCCCACTATAATTTAAAGAAGAACATGCCCTTAGCTACTGACACTGACAGCCCTGGAAACCCATGGAGGACAGCGACGGGGCCCAGCAGCATCCCTCTGTGCACTGCCAGGCTTTTAGGAAGGATGTTCAGGAGCGCCTTGCTCCCCCATGTAACAAGAAGGACACAGACTTGGGCTGCCTGGCCCAGCTCACTGCGAGAAGCCATCTCAGCAGACAGATGGCATCTCTGATGGCCAGTAAAATACCGAGAGGGCCACTAGAGGGCTCAGAAACTGCTACTGAGGAGACATCCAAATCCCGTATAATTGCCATGCACTGCAACTCAGTCATCACTGCAGCACACATCCGTGTGATTTACCGTGGTGTTTACTTCACTGACCACTACCAGGAATAAATGGCATCTACAAAATATCTTCTTGTGGGTTTGACACATCAGTCTATTTACTCAGTGATGCATGTCACCATCATCAAGTCATATTTGCAAGAGCAGGGCATTAATTGTTACTGAAACTGAGTCTTCAGAAGTTGAAAGCAATTACTTAAGGAGTGAATGAAGTCCAAATTGACACCTACAGGGGATTTCTCATTTTGGAAAAAATTTTACTCTCATCTTACTGAAAAAAAAAAAAGAGATAATAATTTACTGAATACTTCAAAGGTAATACAACAGGGAATTATGTCACAGTTTCAGGTTATATTGTATGCAGCTCATCTGTGTTTCTCAATTACTGAATAAAAAGGCAAGCTGTTGGTCATGTTGAAATTGCTGATTTCTGCAATTTTTTTTTTGCACAGCCTGTGAAAGCTGTTCAAAAGCATTTTGTCTGAACTGTATTGTGTCATTAAAATAGAAATAGTTTGCAGGAGTATTTCAATTTAAACAAAATAAGAGATGAAATAAAAGTCTTAAATAAGACTTCATCATGTCAATTTTTTTTATATTGATTACTAGCTCACTGACTGTACCAGAATATCTCTGCTGAATATCTGAAACTAACTGCTTTTTCTGACATTCTTCATGGGCCCTAATCTGCTGAGTTCAGACACATACTAATGTGAAGTAATATACCTTTAAAATGCAAAAAAATCTTTCACATGCAGGAAACTGTATTACCTGATGTACTCTTATTTATTTTCACTATTTAAGTTGTAAGTTTAAAGTACAGAGCTCACAGTTCATGTTCTTATTGTCACCTATCCAGCTACAAAATAAAGCATTGTCTAAGCATCATCAAATTCCTGGTTAATTCTGAGACAGGGTGCTTGTGTTTACTTTCATTTTAAATATAGTACTGTGAATTCTATCATGAAGACATCATGACATAGTTAAAGAGTGTCAAGAAAGGCAATTTTATCAGTGTAAGCCATGTGATCTTATTTTATTGCCCTTAAAATAAAGTAAACAATGAGATGTGCAATGGCTTCCATTTCACTTCTTACATTGAAGTGTGTAGGTAGGCATAACACATTTATCAAATTAGCTGAATTAAATGAACATACTGTCAGACAAACAGTTCTTATCTCAGTCTAACAATATTACATCAGAAGAATAGATTTCTAGTCCTGGGGTTTTGACCCCTTTTTGCCAGAGCTGATGGAGATATTGTGTACTCAAAAGTTTCTCTTAGTATTTGCAGATGTTTAACAAAACTATTACCTCTTTCTGGAAGCATTTGCTTGTACCAGATTTTGGAGCATCATGCTTAAAACACTACTATGATAGGTATTTGCTAAAACTGATTTTTTTGTTGCCTGACAAAATTTGTTTTAAATATTAATTAAAATATATATTTTTGTGCATCATTGAGTATTTTTAGTTCACTACCAGTAAATATCCATTTAAGTGTTTATATCATCAAAGAAGTGTACTGTGGAATTCTATTGTTTCGACCTGGGAAGATTCTTCTTGTGTATAGAGGTCTGACTTACAGCCCTTTTTTGTTCAGACCGGTGAATTGCACTGCCCTTCCCATTATTAAATATTTCACTGAAGTAGCTCAGTCTAAAAATCTATGACATAATACAACTAAATGTCAGAGCTTCAATACTGAAAAAACTCAGAGCAAAATTCAGCAGATGCCAAGATTTAATCCTCGTGAAAGGTGACTACTGCATAACCCCAAGTTATTGCACAACGGGTGTTGACTACAAAACCCTGCTGTAAGCTGCCAACACCAGAGACCTGCAGGGACCTGAGCATTTTGGAGAGAATAAAGACAGTCTGTTCTGAGAGGGGTGATCCTCTTAGAGAAAAATATTGCAATTCCCCTCTGTTTTTTCTCTTGGTCAGCCAATGAGTGCTGAAGAACCTCACTGTCAACAAGTGACTTTTTTGTTGGCTGCAGGAGACAGAGACAGCCCTGTGGATGCCTCTCAGCATCCTGACAGGACATTGATTCTATAGTGACTCAGAAGGAAAATGTGTCACAAAATGAGTCACCTGCATTGCTACTCACAACACCTCTGCTCTAGCAATTTAGGTCTCTCATATAAGCTGACAGTAACCTCATCTTACTTGTGATTACTTGGGATGGTGAAGGCAAGAGATGTCATCACCATGGGGGAAAATTATCATGGAGATTGCTCAGCTGTTACTCTGGAGTTTGACATCTGTAGTCTTTTTTTTTTTTTTTTTTTTTTTTTTTTTTTTTTATAAGGATGGACAACTGCTTAGGTTTTCAAGAAATGAAAACCCAGGACAGCATATTCAGTACACTGGGGCCATTATCAGTATAAGTGTAAATATTACTTATGATAAGTCATCGTACACTTTAGACTATGGATATCTAACTATGATCCACAGCTGGACAAAAATTGGAAAATGTTTCCTTCTCTTTTTTCTTTTTTTTTTTTTTATTTTTAATCTATTAAAAGCGTTACTACAAGGAAGAATGGGTTCACTTACAAAGTAAATTGGAAATTAAGAAGGCTGAGCCATTACAGGAAGCAGAATGTGCCTCAAAGAAGCTACTCCTAAATAATACATACTCTTTCAGGGGAGGACCTAATATAGTAAACAATCTCTCACTTTGTCTCCATTTAGATAAAGGTATTGAGTTTTACCTTTTAATTTTTTTATGTTACATTTAAATTTAATATTTCATTTTTTAAAAACAATTTTAATTTAATTAATTTTTAATTTAAGTGGGTGGTTTGTTTCCTGTGCTAATGTTTTTAACAATTGCCCCACCCACTCTAGTCTGGCTACTCAGGAAAAGAAGATACAGTAGCACACTGTTAAGGGAAAGATTATTTTCTAAAAGCTGGTATTTTTAGTAGTAAAATACCATAAAATGTTTTTGCTTCTGCATCTCCTACCAGAAGTGTATCTCATTCCCCTGAAGATACTAAATCTCTTTGTTTGAAAAGCCACCAAACCTTTTAAGGGCACCTGAAAAACGAGAGCCTGCCATAAGGTGCTGTGTGAACTTTGCCTTGTCACTCCAAACCCCATCCTGGGTGCCATGGAGCAATGACCACTGATGTCTAAAAGGTGGCTGGAGTCAAAGAGCATGACCGGAGGCGCTGCTGTGCTGGCATCAGGCATCTTTGCAGAATTTAATCTCCTGATTAAAAACACCTTGCATAATCAACAAATTGCACTATATGAGACAGAATTTCTGAAACATCAGCAGTTTGGTGATGTGCTTTTATGAGACATGTCATCAACCAATATGCATATAAAGGCTTTTGATTTTCTAATCAAGAGGATGAATTTATCTTGATTCCCTATATGCTAAGTGAGATTGATTAGTGAAAGATATAATATATTAAAACTTCAGCTGATTAAAACTAAATTATTCATTGCAAATAAGTTATCTGACAAGCTGGCCATTATCCTGTTTCTGAACCAATCAAAAACCAATCTAACATTCTCAAGCTCTAGTTTGCAAGTTATTTCCAAGTACTGACAACACAGGACAAAAATATTTCAGGAAACAAACATGGGCGCTTACATTGATTGTCCATCAATGTAAGATGGATAAGTCTGGGTAACTTGGACTGCTCTTAACAATTTTACTGAATGTCTGAAAAAATATACAGATACATCTTATGCATCTTCCAGTACAACACTCTTACATATGAATTTTCTGTATCTTGCTAGAAGATATTTAGTTGTTAAGGAACTGGTTTTCTGTTAGAGGAGGGACACAGTGAAGCATTTACCAGTGTGCTTTTATGTTTCTGAAGATGTGTGCCTGAACAGCTGCAGGATGCAAAATGGTGGTCAAGACCTTATAGCCTTTTTCAGGTTTTTCATGGACTGCAAGGCTACAATAACCCCTTTCTCTTTTATAAGACCAGCTTTACACACAGCAATAGTTCTTTTCCTACCTCTAACATCTCAAAGCCTCCTGCTGCTTTCAAAGGAACAAGCTAGCAAACGCTTCTGTATTTCACACTGACAGGTTCCCAAGGAAGCAGTGTACATACAAGCTTGCCATGTTGCCCTGTGGTGGCAACAGGCCTTGGCATACCAGTGGGATGTGGCCCTGGCTCCACTGGCTGCCACCTGCAGAGCTGGGACCAGTGCCCTCCCAACAGCTGTCCTCCTGCCCCCAAATGCCTTCAAGACTCAGTATCAGCTAGCTAGGTAACAGTGAAGGAAAGAAACCCAGGAGAGTGACTGAAGGCTTTTGTAACCCCAAAAGCTACTATTTATTGTGGGGTACCAGGCATCCTGCAATGCCAGTGTGCTCAAACAGCCCCATGGCGCAGCTGCCTGGATGCAGTGGTGCCTGCAATGGGGACAGAGATATCTGTGCCTACATTATGGCACTGGTCAGTGGCTAAGGCTGGCACAAGCCCTTGCCAGTGGGCTGGATGCCACATGAACAGATGAAAAGCAGTACAGCCATGCCGGGGATCTGGCTGGGTTCATCCCAGGAGCAGCAGCACCGAGGTCGGCAGCATCACACCTGCAAGTTGTTGGTGCCAATGTGCTTGGCTAAAGATTTTAGACTGAAGTTAGTAATGGGTGGGCCACATGGACAGAGGAGCATGTTTGTGTCACTCCAGGCCAGAAGCAGATTATCCCAAAAATTTTATATAGGAGTTTAATGGCTGCATGTGAGAAATGTCTGGATTGAGTTTTTAAATGAACGAAGAGGAAACAATTATTTGCAAGGAAGGTTTGGGCAGGGGTTTTGTCTGTTGGAGGGTTTTCAGGCTGTCAAATTATTTGCATTTCAGAGTCATCAGATTAGAAATCCTGTTTGAATTCTTCACACTACAAGATGACTAGCATGATTGGTGTCTGAATTTTGATCAGGTTTTTGAACATTTTTCTTCTTTCAAAGCAAAATATCTACATGAATGCATCTTTCAAGGAAAAAAGTCACCCAGTTTGTTCATAATTAGAAGGCTGTTTCAGGAAAGCAAAAGCTTTTACCTACCTTTTAAACATGAATTCCATATTTCCATCTGACTAGGAGGGTCACTAGAGTTTGAAACTGAGGTGTATAAAATGCGTTTCCAGGAAAAAACTGCTATGTGATTGAGCAAGGCTGCTGTTATTTAGTCCCAATACTCCTGACATAGTTCTTTCAGACAAAAAGAAGTAAAGGAACCACCTACTGTGGATTATGTCTTTATTATTCTGTCTTTTTCCAGTCTCCTTTTGCAAGAGGAGTGGCTAAAGAGGTACATAATTTGCAGAGAATTGTGTTCTTCTAAGTATTGCACGTCCTGGGTTGCCAGACTCAGGTGTGTATAGCTACTAATAGCAATGCCAGATTTTTTTCTAATCCAAGCACTTTTTTTGGCTGCAATCCTTCTCACTTCTATGATGCAACTTCATGTGTGACACCAAAGCGTGACTGTAAGCAAGGCCAAGCCTAGGGAGAGCTGGAGTACGACAGGCACATCTTAGTGGGTCTGAAGCTGGGTCTGGCCATCATTGCCTTCGACAGGGAGAGATTTCATGATGAATAGTCATGGTTGCCATGTCCTTGGCCTTGGAGGTGATTCTCCATGATGTGTCATTGTTGGAAAAAAGCAGTTGACTCCAAGGTGGTGTTCCCAGATACAAAAGCTTGTTTTGGCATGATGGGGGACGAGTACAATCCCTGATGTATCAGTGTGCTCTGATGGCACTGAAGAAAGCTGTGTACTACACCTTCCCTCTGAGAGCAGCATCATAGCTAAAGGCTTATAAAAATCCTGTCATGCAAAAGAGTAAATAGGAGCTAAAAAGGTCATGAAGACTTCACACTGAGAAGGGGGGGATGCTAAAGAAACTGCTGGATGGAGGCAAATGTAGAATGCAGAACTATACCAAGCAGGGAACACAAAACAAAGGTCCATCCAGGCTAGCAAAGTGCTTGCCAAAATTTAAGACATTGAGACCAGTCTGAAAGACAGAGGTTTATGGGAAAGAATGCCCTTTTCCACTGATGAACCAAATGGAGCTGAAGAAATTGTCAAAGGCCAGAGGGAGAGAGAAAGAAAAAAAAAAGAGAAAAGAAAAGAAAAGAAAAGAAAAGAAAAGAAAAGAAAAGAAAAGAAAAGAAAAGAAAAGAAAAGAAAAGAAAAGAAAAGAAAAGAAAAGAAAAGAAAAGAAAAGAAAAGAAAAGAAAAGAAAAGAAAAGAAAAGAAAAGAAAAGAAAAGAAAAGAAAAGAAAAGAAAAGAGTCCCTGCTGAGATAGAGAGCAACCTAGAAGGGAATCCCAGAACTAGGGGGAGGAGGTATGACAAATAGTGTCACGAACACTAAAAATTTACTGACCTAAATCCCAAGTAACACTAAAATGCAGTAGGGAAATCAAGCAGAGATTATATGCTAAATTTCTTATGCTGCTTAAAGTGAAATTCAGTCGAACATATTTAATTCAGAATTAGTGTATCCACAAGATTTGGATTCTGGGATAACACAAACCAAACAAATGGGGTGTATTCAGTGGTTATCACTGCTCCAGTGATGTTCACCACAGCTACATCCCACACTCAGTTAGTAGATCATGATATAGAGATCTATATATCCTAGACCTTTGCTATCTACACTGACACAGGGATCCGGAGAGTGGCCTGAATGGACCAGTGGCAGAGGTAGTGCTGTGGGTTTCCCAGCCTAGGAGAGGCTGGCAACTGCACAGGTCAGTGCTGGCACACAGCACCTAGACATGCATTGGATGTCCAGTGTGGACTTTTGTGTCAGCTTATGACACTCTCCGGGCATTTCATGCAAGATCAGAATTTCATTTTGAAAGCTAGAATAATTCAACATTGAATATATGATTTAGAGAGTAACAATGGATGAAAAATGTTTCTTTTATAAGATGTGAAAAGAAAATCACTTCAGGTCACTCCTTTGAGGAGGTAAACAGGGAAATATTTTTATATGTAAGCTATAAACAAAATAGCAATATATCTACAGTAGAACTGATATAGGGAGATGAATATTTCTGACATTTTTGTTGTGTTATGGCACTTTGGTTCCTTCTGTATGTGAAGTGGATTTCATTTTTCTGGCAATTTTAGTTTGGTATAGTAGTGTTTCAATACTTCCACCACTGACATACAATAATCAGGGTATATCCCCTCTGGAAAAGTTCACAGTCTAAAATAAACAAGAACTTGGACTTGAGAAGTATGTCTGTTGGCCAAGAAGTGCAAATGCCAGCTATATCTTGCGGACAAGAGAAATCAGAATGCATTTAAAAAATATTTTGATTTTACCAATTTTTGCCAGTTAATTGTTATACCAGAATTTCAGGGAGGGAATGTTTGTGTGGAAATTATAACTAAGCATCTCTTTTTCTCAAGAAACCCAAAACAAAAAGAAAGTAATGTGATATGTAGCATCAAGGATGAATAGTGAGCTTTTATTTCCATCCCAGGAGATGGGTTTAGAAAGTAGGATCCACAAATTCTCTGTTTCTCTCCAGGGAACTGTAACAGTACAGTATTCACACACACAACACACATGCATGTGACACAGCCCTTAAAACACAATTCTTAGTTATTTTCCTTTCTATGGGTGGGTAAAGCCTCAATGCTCTTATAAAGAAGTGAAAGACTGTTTGCCCAGTTTGGAGAATACAAATGAGGAATTATTCTAAACTAATTAAATAGCTTTTCTTTTCTCCAAACTGTGATGAAATGCAAAATATTTGATAACATTGCAAACAAAAACATCATTGTTTGTACTTTTCCTGATTAATTTGTACAAATTACTGCTGTATTATACCACAGGGATTTTAATTATATGTTACAATGATAAATTTTTAATGCATTCGATATGATCAAACTTATGAAAATGTTCAGTGATGGTAAAAAAATGTAAAGATACATTTTTATGACTAGGGTTAATTCCTTCCTCCAACTTAATTTTATCTATAGTATCAGGAACATCTTCTACGGAAACTACTGTGAGGCCAAGACACAGAAGTCACTTGACACTAGACTCATGATATTTACTTGCTGATAGCTACTGCAAATTTCACTGAATCATGCATTTATTTTATTTGCAATGGCAACAGATAATGGATGGAAAAGTTGAGGATGGACACTTGCAACAGAGCAACCATCTGGAGAAACACAGAGAGAACAGGCTGCTTCTGGGGGCAGGGCTCAAGTGGTCTGCCCCAGGCTTTGCTGAAAAATTATAACCTTGGCTCCACAGCAGCTGACAGCTCCACAGCAGCTCCCTGCTGTTCAGGGAACCTTTCAGGGCAGGTTCTGACCTAACACACTGCAACCTGGTCTCTGTTAAACACAAATCTTCCACAGGTAATTAGCAACTATAACAATGATAATACCAATAATAATAATGAATCTTGTCTTCCCAAATCCTGCTTATGAAGGCCAATGAGAATTGCAAGGGTGTCTATAAAGCTCCTTGGGTGAATGTGAATTCACTCATGAAGAGATAAGTCAGCAGAGGTTAATGCCTAGCAAGGTGTTTAAGTTTCAGCTCAGGTCCAGACAATTTTGGCAATGAGTGTCCCACAATTCACTCCCTTTTATTGCTTTGTTGATTCAACAACTGGAAGTGATAGCTCCAGATACTGCTTCAGTGGTTGATGGGACAATGAAACCCACATCTGCACCAGAGGAGAGAGCAAAGCCACCTCAAGTACCCCAAAGGTTGTTATGATGGCTGACTCATGCACTTCACCCAAGAAAGGGGGAAGAAACACAAAGGCCAAACTTCCTGGTGCTTCCCTGCACAGCAGAACAATGCAAGGCAGTGCTCTCAGGGTAGGTCCAGTTGATGTTTTGCAGACAGATGTGAGGCCTCTCCCAGAGCTCATCCTCCCTGAAAACAACACAACTCTGTTAGATGAGCACAGAGATCTGATTATTAGGCTTCCTGGGCTAAGCAGCTTTTTGTCAGTTTGCAATGTGACTAGCTATGGAGAAAAAAAGCAACCCAAGATATGGCCATATACCCTCAGGCTGTGATGTCATGATGCTCATGCTGGATCTCTACACGGCTGGATCACTGCACACTCTGGTCCACCCCAGAATGAGCTTGCTGACCCATATAGAGCCAGTTCCAAGCTTTTCCTGATTTTACATCAATGGCTGAAGGATGGACACTATGTGGTCTTGATTGGCACAAGACCTGCTGCAACAAAATTATTCCATTTACATTTTTGTTCATATTTGTAAGCAAATATGAACCAACAGAAGAAAGGCCACTATCTTTGAGAAACAATATTAGGAATGATGAAGTCAGATTTATTTTCTGACCAAACCTCAATTGGTTTCAGGGCTCAGAGTACCAACTATCCTTTTACTGGTTGAGCATGTGAAATATCCATAAATGTCCTCAATAAAGAAACACTAGAGGCTGAGTGGGGAATATAGCACAGGACCAGAGTATATCTGGTCCACTGAAGATATCTCAGATTATCTCATATTTGTACACTTTAAAAAAAAAAAATCATACTCATCAGCCTTTGGCTAGTAGTTTACCTGGGTGCTAGTACAGATTGCTAACAAAGACGTGGCAACCACAATAATTCCTCACAAAATCTTTTGCCATTCTAAAAATACTAAAAAGAATAAAATTCTTGCTCATGATAGTCCATGTTTGAATATAACTGTGATTTGTCATATTGTCTTTCTCCCAAGGGAACACTCAAACTGGAAAGGCCAAGCTAACTGTAAGGTAATCTAGTCCATCCGAAGTCCCAGTGAGCAGCTTTACCTGCTCACTGGAGCTTGATAGAGGATATTGTTACATGACTGTTAGCAAGCCACTTCAGTTCTTTTTCATCATCTCCTCCATTTCTGTCTTGTCTGTTTTGACAGTAAGCACTCAGGAAAATTTTCCAGCTACGTATTTATAACATTAGAACCTTGATCTCTGGAGCTTGTAATTTAAAATAAATATGTCTTCATACTAAAAAACCAGACATAACTTAATCAATATGAAAACAGTGGATGTTAGAGTTGATGCCTACATTTTAAGAAGTTAATAACAATTTCATGTTAAGAAACTGTTTTCCTGAAGTTGAATTTTCCAGCGCAGAAAAAGGCAGGGTCCTTTTGAATTTTTTTTTTAGGAATACGCATCAGAATTACATTCTTTTATATCTAGGATCTTTCTACTAGATTAAATAATTTCTGATTTTCTTATGCCAACATAATATTTCACCACATCTTTACCATATAGTGTACAAAAGAGAGACCTTTGTGCATACTTTCCTAACACAGGCCTGGGCAACAGATCTTTGTATTCGTGCACAAACTTATTTTTCAGGAAACACTTCCTGAATATGCAGAAAATGTAATATTAGGCTTTTCATTTGAGGCTGTACAATTTCTCCCAGCTAGCACCAGCCATCAAGTGCCACACATCCCACCTATGCCAGACCCTAGCAGGGACACCCACCCTCAGGAGGTAGCAGAAGGAGTAAAAATTCCCCTCTGTCCCCACTGACTTGCAGGAAGACTGGATTAATAGCTTGGATCAGGCACCTCCTTCTCAGACAGCTAAAGGTAGGGAGATGAATCGTATCCCTAGCTTTCAAGCTCATCTGACTTAACATCAGAAGAAAATAAAAAAAGTAAAATGTATTTGTGTATATGAGATATACGACTCCTGCCAGTATGTGATACTGTATCCTTTCAGTTACCAGTGGGAACCAGTGTTACTCCATTGCTTAGTTAGAAGGGAAAGCATGTGTACCTGTCCCTGTGCCTGGCATGCACCACCTGCCACAGCTTCTGCCTGAGAAACTGCTGCAGAAATGGGGCTTTCATGTTTCCATTTCTTGCTATCACAATCCATACTGAAACAGGAAACCTCCTGGATGCAGATATCATAACCATAAGCTTTACACAATATGAGCCATATGTTTCAGGCTTGTACCAAAATCTGTAGGGGTCCCCAACAGGCACACCAGTTCGGTTGCACAGGAGCCACACATGAAGTGAGGTCAGTTCCTTGTACTAGAAGGATTTGCTGCTTACTGCAAGAATATTTATATCACTGTGCATGTGATCTCTAAAAGACAGCAAGATGAGAGAAAGAGATAAACTGAGAGAGAGAGAAAGAGAAGGAGAGGAGGAGAGACAGATGGAGAAAGAGAAGATCTCTTTGGATCTTCATCTCTGAAGATGCTGCCACTTTATTCAGTGCCAACCCAATCACGAAGCAGAGCTAGGCAAGGAGTATGACTGCAATATGAACTCTGGGCTCTGTTGCTGGTGATGGAAGCATGGCAGGCCACTGAATTTAAAATTCTGCTTACTTCTGCTGGGACACATCTGACTGAGGAAGCAGCAAACTGCCTTGGTCAGTTGATCTCCATGTGCAGAGCAACTCCTTTGCTCTCAGATGTGAGCAGTTCTTCCATTAAGACTACTGAAAATGATGAGCAGGATTGGAGTGGGAAGAAGTGTGAGAGGTTCAAATAGTTGTGCATGCAATATTTACAGCTGAATTTCTGTATCATGAGACTTCACAAATAGCTTGGCTTCATGGTAAATGAAAGTCTGAATTTATGGTCCTGAATGGGACCAGAGTAGGGAATCAGAGCTGGTATCCAAGGTATCTGGGACAGATTTATAAAACACCAGCACCCAATCAACTGCAGCAAAACTCAGACCTAGGAAACTTTTGGAGGGTTCTGAGATGGGATGTGCACATATTTATATATCTTGTTGGGCAATGTAACGAAGGTGAATAAGAGCTCAAAAGTAGCTGCTGTTGCTCCATTAGAGAACACTGTAATCCATGATACAGTGGCGTTGCTCAGCTGGAAAGGCCCAGTCACAGCCCTGTGATGGTAATGGCTACTGGAGTTTCCCAGAAATGCCAGGGTTTGGGTTTATGTAAGCCAGAATAGAATGTAATACAATTGAGTGTGCTGGCTGCAGACAGAGATCAGCTTTGATGCAGGTAGTTCCCTCTCCCATCAGCATAGCAACATGTTGCTGGTTGAACTGGCTAAGGGGGTAAGCAACAGCTCTGGACTTAGGATCTGGGTTTCAGCCTTCATGCGCTTCTTTTCAAGCAAGCGCAAAGCCCAGACTAATACTTCTACAGACAAGTGCCCTGGGTCTGTCCACATATCAAACTATCTGCAGGCTGTGGGGCCAGCATGAGACACAGGTAGTTAAGAGCATTACTGAGGAGCTCAGGAACTCTTCCCCAAGTACGACCAATCTTCTAATAAAGAAATGAGTTGGATAATTTGGGCTGCCCAGGCAGCAGTCCCTTGGGGTCTTCTGTAGCTTCATGCTCACAACTCACTTGAACAGGGCAGGGGTCATGGGCTCATCATGCTGCCCAGTGGGACAGTGATACTGGAGTCCTCTGCCTTCTGGTGGGATAGCAGACTATTGTCAGCTGCTGTAGTTAGAGTTCATTTGTTGTGCTCATTAACACATATTTAGAGAGCACATTTTTGGAAATAGGCTTGACTGTCAATCTTGAAAAACTGTCAAAAAGCAAGAACTAGAATTCAGCACTCTCCAGCCCCCCAGGCTGTTCCCTTCCCCAGTCAAGACCTGTCATAAGGGAAACAAATAATTCTTTTGCCTTATATACTGTGATGGCTTTCCTCAGGCTGCTGGTTATATATTTGCCCATCACTTTTGAAAAAACTGTTGCAGTAACTCTTTATTCCCAGCTTAACTTTTAATTATGACCATCTTAAACACTTACGTTTATGGTTTTTTTCCATAAACAGTGCAGCTTAATGGAGAGAATGTCCTATGTGGCTCATATTCATTGTAACTACAACAGTTAGTCACATGGAAAACTTAAGGCAAGGAGACCTCAACACCTGAAATAAAACACTGCCAGTCTTTTGATATGATCACAAGTGATGTTCCTTAGGCCCCAGTACTGTTTAATATCTTTATTAATGGTCTGAAGGAGGGAATTGAATGCACTTCCAGTAAGTTTACAGATGACACTAAGTTAGGCAGGAGTGTTGATCTGCAGGAGGGCAGGAAGGCTCTGCAGAGGGATCTGGACAGGCTGGATCAATGGGCCATGGCCAACAGTATGAGATTCAACAAGGCAAAGTGCCAGGTCCTGCACTGTAGCAGTCAGAGGCCCTGCAAGGCCTCCTTGGCGGTCACTAGCCTAAGATAAGAAATGCAGAGTCATGATGAGTGGACCAGAGCTGCCCCTCTTCCGCACTCAGGCCCCTGTTATCTCTCTGTAAGGCTATAGGTTGTATTCTCCTCGACCCCAGCTATTGGAGGATTTCCAATTCCCTAGCAGCATACTTAAACCCTCACCTCTGCCCTGTTCAGCAGAAGAGCTGTCACTGGAACCCTTTGCAGAAGCTGCCAATAAAGACATCTCCGCAGAACTCCACACAGCCTTCACCTCTCTCCTTCCCTGCATCTGCTGAGGCACTTTGCAAGCACAGAGCTGAAATCACTAAGAGCTGAAATCACTAAGAGCTGAAATCACTCCACAATTGCTCGCTAAAGTAGCCAGCGGCTCGGAGCTAGCCGGGGAGACCAGACAGGCTGCGCCTCATCAGCTCAGTGCTATCCGGGACACCTACAGCGGCTGCTGCCCCAGGGGCCAGACAGACCCCCAGGACCTCGGCCGTGATACTGCACCTGGCTCACAACAACCCCATGCAGTGCTACAGGCTGGGAGCAGAGTGGCTGGAAAACTGGTCATCAGAAAAGGTCCTGATCAACAGCTGGCTGAACATGAGCCAGTGTATGTCCAGGTGGCCAAGAAGGCCAATGGCATCCTGGCCCATATCAGCAATAGAGAGGCCAGTGGGACCAGGGCAGTGACCGTCCCCTGTACTTGGCACTGGTGAAGACACACTCTGAATCCTGTGTTCAGTACTGGGCCCCTCACTGCAAGAAGGACCTTAAGGCTCTGGAGCATGTCTAGAGAAGGGCACCCAAGTTGGTGGAGGGTTTGGAGCACAAGTCTGATAAGCAAGAGTTGATAGAGCTGGGGTTGTTTAACCTGGATAAAAGGCAGCTTAAGAGAGACCTCACTCCTCTCTACAGCTGCCTGTAGCCAGATGGGGATTGGTCTCTTCTCTCAAGTAACATGCACCAGGACAAGAGGAAATGGCCTTGAGTTGCAACAGGGGAGGTTGAGATGGGATGTTACGAAAAATTTCTTTGCTGAAAGTCTGATCAGGCATTGGAACAGGCTGCCCAGGAAAATGATGGTATTATTGTCCATGGAAGTGTTCAAAGAATGTGAGAAGGTGGCACCTGGGGACATAGATTAGTGATGAACTTGGGGACACAGGTTAGTGATGAACCTGGAAGTACTGGGTTAACAATTAGACTTTCTGATCTTAAAGGTCTTTTCCAACTTAAGCAATTCTATGATTCCATGATTCAATAGTTTCAAAAGAGAAATAGCACTTCTGACCAGGCAGCTCTCCAATGACCACCAGCTGACTGCAGTCTTGAGAACTAACATAAAAAGGGTTTCTCTTTGCCCCCTGCCATAACTCCCATCTCTTTGGGGATAACGTTGTTCAGGAATGTCAGTCAGCACCTACTCTGGCACTGGCTTGTGTCTTTAATGCTTCTCTCCCCCGGAAAACATATTTCCATCTGCATCATTATTCTTCTCTTTGTCTGAACAAACACTTGAAACTGCTATCTCTAGTTCTTGATTTATCCTCTCATTTACTAGCACTCTGACAGACTTCTTAGTTGCTACACAGCAATGTGAAGCATCTTATTTTGGGAAAATGCTACATTTTATCTCCTCTTTGGGGTCATATTACTTTCCAGAATTGGCAGACTTCTTTTTAAATTTGGTATTTTTTCCCCCTGATACTCTGTTATAATTAGCACTAAATCAGACACTGAAGGCACTAGAGCAGAAGGCTGAGAAAGGGTTTCCTGGTAGTAAAAATATGAAAGACTGAGATAAAGATACTTCTGCTCCCAATATTCCCTCCTGGAAACTACAAATCCAGCAGATGAGAAGCCATCTGTGTGGATACCTTGTGATGCATTTTAACGCTAAAATAGTAATTGAGCTGCACTTCTAGGGCTTCCCTTGCCAGCAGCCATCCCTGGAAATCCCCTGTAGGAGTGAAAGGATAGATAAGGACAGTGCCATGGAAACAGCTGATCCTTCCCTTACCTTTCTTAAATATACTAGCAACTGGAGACTAACTTGCAAAAGTCAAACTAACTAACCAAATCTGCACAAATCTAAATATTTTGTGCCAAATTTCAGTGTAATAGTTAAGAACTACAAGTAAATACACTATGAAAATGTGAGGTCTTAGTGCTTTTATTCTTGAAAGAAAAAGTGTTGTCAACACCTCTCTGTGGTGACATCTCTAATATTAGATTTGGTGTACATTTTGACATACCTTTATCCTCCTGTTATAGAAATATTTAAAAAGTCAAATATATATATAATAATGAAAAAAATCTGCCACATTCTTCTAGGGCAAAGATTAATGCAGTGCAGTGTTGTAACCCTACAACCTTCCAAAGAAAGCAATGGAGGGACTTTTGAACATCATTAAGTAGGAAAAACATTAGGGAGAAGCTGCAGAAAACAGAAACCTCTGCCTTCTGCCAAAGAAGTATTTCACTGTTTTAGCTGATCAAATGCACTTTGCAATTCAAGCTGTTTCTTCCAAGGGACTTAATCCATAATCTAGGAAAGAAAAATACAGCCTTGTTTCACCACTGCTGAAAAGCTGCCAACTCTTGCTCTAGGTCCTGAAGACTATGGTGACAATACGTAGGTGGGAGTAAGAAAGACCCCTGCTGCATTCCAATTAACATTTTTCTTCTATTTAAAAATTGTTTATAGTGTTGCTAATTCACCATGTTCTGCCTCCACTCATAAATGAGGATGGTGATCTTGCTATGATTAATTTAATTTCATGTTTTGGTGAAGTGGAACAGCCTAACCCTGCCCTACACATACTCTGGGCAATTTCTCCCACTTCTGTGACTGCATTGCCCACATCTGTTGGTGATACTTTGAGTCATTAAGCACTGACAAACTCTCTGGAGCTAAGCCTTCAGAGAATTCCCAATGAACACTGAGATCCATAAAGCATTTGGGGATTCAAAGCACACCTGACTCTCTTGATGACCTCTTCCCAAACTTTCCAGCGAAGTGCTGTTGGTTTTCAGCCTTCTGTAGGTACAAGCAGAAGCATTAGCCAGCGAAATCCAAATGGCTGGTAGGCAAGTGTCATGAGTGCTTCAGAACATGTACATTCAGGGCCCAGCTCTCAGGAACATTAGGCAGAAGGCTGTGTCAATGGCACCACATGGATTGTTGACTGCAGGGGCGTGCACACATGATCACATGCTTTCCAGTTCCTTCACCTGTGCTACTATAGACAAAAGTTTTCAGATTGACTCCTACAGGCATTCTTACACTGATTGAAGATAGATGTGTATCAGCCTAGCCTGTGAAATAAGTCAATAGTAAGAGACCATTGATTAAATGAGAATAAAAATAACATATGCATATCAGTTTGTAGACAAAGACCTAAAGAAGGAGGTAAAACTGTACCATACATGGTTCAAAATGGATTAGGACTGTCCACACAAATTAGCAGTCCTTGTGTTAATTGAGCTCAGGGCACTTCTTTAATTAAGCAGATGCAAGTATGGGAAACAGGCCTCACCTTTGTAGCAAAATGTATTGAGTCAAGACTAAAAGCAGCAAATGTATGAGCACATACTTGACAATACACCTTCTTTATTGGTGGCCTTGGATGTTATTTTAACACATTAAAACACTAAATGCTTTCACTTTCTTTTAGAAAACAAAAGAGGAAGTAAAATACACAGCTACTACAGCTTGAGTAACGAACTTCCTCAACTAAACACAGAGTTAAGCAGAAGGACAGGTTAGACTTTTTCAATTAACAGAATTTAAATCACAATTTACACACATTGTGAGTGCTGGTTATGTTGACTACACTAAGCTAACCAGTCTAACACAAGATAACACTTTTTTCCCCATTACTAGCTCTGTTGAGCTATTCAAGGTTCTTGTCCTATAAATGCTAATTGATTTGCATGTAAACTGTGATTTTGTAATGAACAGAGAGATCAGTCCATGTACATGCAATGACAATACCAGGTTCTTAGTTGACTTACATCATATTGTTGGGTATTGTCTTAAATGACTTCTCTTTGGGAAAATGGAACGAAAATTAGCTTTTAAAAAAGAAACTCAGACCTCTGAAGTGTGAAATGAAATACAATGAAGCAAAATGTTTATAAACAGATATAAAATAATCAGACTATCTAAACACTTATTTAATAACACTGAAGGTTAATAACATTGATTGTATTTTTCAGTCTAAAAGTACTGCTTTTATATTTGATTTGTGGTAAGAGGAAATGTTTGATTTTTCAGACTGAACAACAAAAGTGGTCCAGAAGTTCATACTATAAACAGCATGTCACTTTTGGTACTTTCTAATGGTTTGATTCTAGCAAATGCATGAATTTGTCACAAAGGAAAGGTTTACTATTAGAATAATAAAATGCAGTGCTTTCCTGGATGGTGTATATACACATTCATTCCAATGACATGGCAGCCATGCTCATCACACAACTAAAGATGGTGGCATTAAGAAACTGGTCTCCTGGCTTAAAAGGAAGACTGTTTTTTTATCTTCAAAACATATTTATGTTGACAGACATGTTACTGTAGTACCTTTTTCTATAAAATATTAGTGTTGTGTAACCTAATGAATTCTTCAGTAATTCTAAATTCAATCTGGAGGTTCAAAATCAAACCTGAGAAAAAGCACACGTGTGAAACTATTGAAAGAAACCTGCTATTTCTGCTCATCTCTTTGCTTGAAATTTTAAACTTTATGATGATTTTACAACCAAACTAAGGTGTCAGTGCCATTGTTTTTTTTTGATGGAGCAGAGCACCTACTTCACAAATTATGTTGGCCATCATCCTGTAAACACTTGTGCACAGGCTTAGCTTTTATACCATTGACAGTCTCATTGAATTCAAGGGGATTATTTGCATGAGTGTTTTGTGCCATCAGTGCTTGCTGTATTCAAGCCACTGCTATAACACACGTTTTGAGGGTCGACAAATTAAAAGTCCACTTAGGTCATCTTGTAAATGCTTTTCTACTTTATTAACACACAAAGTGGATAGTTAGACCTGTCTCTCTACTGCTATCACAATGCAGAGAAAATAGGAACTTTGACACAATTTACCCCATCGTCGGGTCGTTCCTGACCTAAAACCTCCACAGGATAATGCACAGCCTGCGGAGAGGCCAGGCCGTTCCTCCTGCACTCTGCAACCCAAAGGGAGTTGACAGAGCAGGGCCACGGGAGATGGGACACCCTCTCTGGAAGCTGGGGCGCTTCCCACGGGATCGCGTCCACCCGGGGTAGGTCTCCAGAGGCCCCCGGCAGCCCCGGGGCTGCAGGGGCGAATCGGAGAGCCCCGCTGCGCCCTGACCCTGCTCACCCCCACGCCCGGATCTGGGCCGGCGCTCCAGGCCTGCGCGCCGCCCTCTCCCCTCAGAGAACGGGATCTGAGGCGGGCGCGTCCCCGGCCGGCAGCGTCTCAGTGGGGCCGGCGGAGAGCGGCAGCATCCGGCAGCCCCGCGGCCTGCGGGCCCTGCCCTCAGCACTGGGCCGCGTCTCCCGTGGGAGGCGGAGGGAGCGCAGCCGAGGGAGCCTCGCTGCTCCTTCCTCCTCCCCTTCCTCCCCGTCCCCCTCAGCCCCTCCGCAGGGCCGAGCCGTTGCGGGCGGTGCAGCGGCGCTGCCCCCGCCCCTCGGCGCTGGCGGCCGGGACGAACGGCGGCGGGGTCACGGCGGCGGCCGGGTCAGAGGGTAAAGGTTGCTCCCCCAGCATCCTCCGTGCTGGATACTCAGCCATCTTGGATTCGCGGGACAAGAAAATTCATGCGGTGAGTCCGGCCCCGGCCGCCCCTCCCCGGCCCCGCCGCCGACCCGGGCCTCGCTGCCGTCCCGGCCGCGGCCCGATGTGGGAGGCCCGGGCGGCGGCGCGGCCCTCGGCGAGGCTCGGTGGACCTGGGGCCGCCCCGCCGTGTTTCCGTTTGCTTTTGTCTCCGAGGGGGAGCGGGGGGGACGCGCGGCGTCCCAGCCGGGGGCGCAGCCGCAGGCCCGGCCCGACCTGCCGCCCCCCGCCCTCCTCCGCGCCCGCGGACGGCGGGGCCCCCGGGCGCCGCTCCGGGGACGGGCGAGGCCGCGGCCCGGCGGTGTTTGGGCCCCGCATCCCTGCGGCCGCCGTTGGCAGCTCGCCCTGCGGCCCACTCGGCCCGCCCGGCCCGCCCGAACGGCTTCTTCCCGCCGCCGCCCCGCCGGCTGGTCCCAGGCTTCCTCCGTCCCTCCGAGCCCGGCCCCGCCGGGCTGCAGGGCTGCCCGGCCCCCGCCCGCCGCCTTCCCCGGGCCCGGCGCCGGGGCAGCGGAACCTGCCGCCCACGGCCGGGGCTGCGCCGGCCCCGCGCTCCGCCGAGCGGCCGTGCGGCCTGCGCCGCGGGCCCCGGGCGGAGAAAGGGGGTGAGACGGGGGTGCTTCTGGTGGCTTTCGATTGAAATTTTGTTTTTCTTTTTTTTTTTTCCTTTTTTTTTTTTTTTTTTTTTTTTTTTTTTTTTTTTTTTTTTGTTTGCGCCTGTTTCACTCTCCTCCTGGCGGTGGTAAAGGCGGTGTGTAAACAGGTTCTGGCTTTCCCTCGGACGTGTTTGTAAAACAAACTTGAAAGGGACAGAGCGCGGGCGCCGGAGGAAGGAACCAGCCTTCCCCTGCCCGCCTGGGCGGCGATGACAAGTTCTGGCGTGAACCTGACCCGTGCTGGGAGAGGAGGTGGCACAGGGTGACAGGTTAAGGATAAGAGGGGGACAGTAGGGCGGTGGGGAAAGATGCAAGTGTCAGTGTTAGCAGTCTAGTTAGTGTATGTATGCTTCTGGTGAAAACAAGGTACCAACTAATGGATATTCTCGAGTTTAGGGTGGGTTTTTCTTGATGAAGTTACAAGTAACTTTGTTTTGGAGGTTCTGTAATGTGGGAAAATGAAAATATGTTTGTGTAAGGTGCTATTTGCTTCTGCTGCTTAGTCAAATCTAACATAAGCGTGTTTAATTTCTTCCGTCTCTTTTATCAAGGAAAAAGTTGTTTCCAACTTTGCACTGTTTTATCCCCAGGGGAGGATAAAAACTTTCTGTGTATCTTTCGTAAACGTATATGTGTTTGTGTGACTTGAGTGTGTGAAGGAGACACTCCTGTGTGCCTGCACGGCAGCAACATCTATCGCTGGTGACTGGCTGCTAGTCTTAACTCTTCATCTGGGGAAAGATAAGATGATCACACCTGCTGTCATACCTGTTATTGGAAAACTTCATGTTTTGGGAAACTTGGATTTGTTTCAGGCTTGTGAAGACCTGCAAAAGCAATATAATTGTAGAAATTTATATTGCAGAGGTGTCTTCCTTTGGATCTGGAAGAATTGTTTTGTATGTGTTGATATACTTTAAGTTCTCTTATACTGACACATTAATAGAACATGGCTCACAGGATCAAGTTATGTGAACTTGAACATGATCTATCTGTCCCATGCCTTTTTTTCCACTTCTTTTTTGTCCCCCAATTCCACTGTTCTTTATGTTGAGTATTCAGCTGGTATGCTAAACTTCAAGGTGGTGACTGCTTCTGATTTTAGAAAGGGATTTGAATACTCACTTTTCAAGAGCTGACTGACTTGACTTGCAAGTGTATTTCCGTTTCATTTTCAGCAAGCTGTTGATAAAGCTAAGAGTGTAGCAGTAGATAAACCTTGTCTACACATCTCTTCTAGAAACTTAATATTGCTGTCAAAGTAGTCATTGTTATTGCAATCTATTTGTGTGTCAATTCTGTCAAGAAACGAAAGAAAAGTCCTTGGCTAAAAACTGAAAATAAAGAAACCCCAGAAATTTATATTAAAAAACAGATATGAATTCTCTTGAACAGAATCTAGTTTTAGGTAATTGTCATTTAGTGGAAAAAATAGGACAGTTAGTGTGTCCTGAAGTTTGATGCTAAAAAATTGTCCCATAAGTGGCTGTTTCCACCTGAAAATCTTGGTCTTTACCTTAGTACTTCATATGAAAATTCTATGTGCCTGCAGTGGACCTTTAGATCTCAGAAAGTATTTCTGTTTAATTTTTTATCTTTCTAAATGCATTTCTGTCTGGATAGAGATTAGCTTTGAAATCAAGAACATTATTGCTTTTTTAGCCTCTCTTCTAGCTTTCTTAAAAATTACCCTAATATTCAAGTTGGTGCAAGGTCTGTTGTGTAGTAATTGCTAAGTAGTAACCTCATTATGGTTTTAAAGGGGCCTTGTATCATAACTTTGTTTATTCAAAAATATCTTCTACCTCCATCTTTTTATTGAACTCAAGAATAGAACTTTAAAATGCACCATATTTGCATTAAAACAGGTTTCTATCACCTGGCTTTCTGACTTTATCTGGAAACTAAAAAGAAATATTGAATAGCTTTTTTTCCTATGAGGCAGTATAGAAAGTACACCAAGTACAGGATTTTATTCTAAAGGAAGTAGACCCCTGTATCTAACTTTTAAAATTGTCTTCCCTTAAAACTGTAATTTGCTTGAATAAAAGGCACCTTAAAAATGTGTTATTAAAAAGAAAAAAAAATTCTTAAATACTTGGCAGAGTATTTGCCACATTTGTTGTGTGTGTTTATAAATGTTAGCTTAAATAGAAAGCCCTTTACCAGTTTCTATGGAAGTACAGTACCTTAGGAAGTCAAATCAGTATTTTTATGACAGATTTAAGTGATTGCTCTATACATGATACGTTTTCTCATTTTAAATTGCTATAAATACAGTGTGTATGTAAATTTCAAGGACTGATAAAAGCATAGAAGTTGAAGTTAGGGTAACTTTGCTTTATCTGAGCTTTTGAGACATAAGTAAAAAAATGGATGTGAGCATTCTGCTATACAGCAGAAATCTGCCAATATATTCACTTCAAATGTATGACTTAGTTGCACTGCACTGAACAATATAACTTGTTTCAGTTGTCTTTCCTGAGTAGAATTGGCCCTTTTTTTTTTCCCTTTTTTTTTCCTCTCCATATATGCTTTAGCACATAGGTGCTGTGTTTGTGTGTGTCTCATTGGTCTCCTGACCCAAGTTCGTGGAAAAGAGCACCTGAACATATGAACACTTAAAAGTTTGTCTGTAGTCTCCTTGCCTTAAAAGCACCTGCTTACATGCTGAGGGTTAACTTTGTGCATGAGTTTCCAGGATGGATGGTGTATTTTGACAGCTAACTATGCTTTTATTGAGCATTATAATAGCGTAGGAAGAATTGTGTCAAATGAAAATACTGCACAGTAGGACTTTTTAAATTGTCCTTGTGGAATTATTTTGGTTTTGGAACAGGTGTGTATATACCAAGCATGGTCTGTGCTAGTCAACAAGAGATTCTTGCATAGGATTGAAAATATTTTTGTGTTAGTATATGCAAAAATGAAAAAAAAAAAATTAACCAAAAACCCAGCCATAAAATGTCCATATTGCTTATAATATATATTTTGTCTTTCATTTTTAATACTCTGATAAAATAGGATATTTTTGTTTTGGTGGTGTGCACTAGCTCATCTTCTGGTCTGGTTGTGTATTAGGCTCCAAGTCAAGGTGTAAATGGTTCTTGTCCAAAGGGGTTATTGAGAACCCTTAATTTGTCTTGTTGTAGCATTGGTTATCAGTAGCATTATAGAAAACTGTGCTTTATTATTTCCCCGGACTTGGTTACTCTGCCCTGTGATTGCTTTTTGCAGTGCTAATACGTATAATTTCACAACTCTACATTTCCTAGGAGGGTTCCTTTCAAATTATGCTGGTAGGTTAAAATTTTATTACAATGAAGACTTTTTTCAGACACATAGTTCTTTTGTTAAATTGCAATGCAAGAGTTGTTAATCAGAAATTCAGTAGTAAGTAAACCATTGTTTCTTCCTGTTTCACTTTTGATTTGGGATGATTTATGGGGGGATATTTTTAAGTACTATTTTTTACCCCATGTCACTTGGGATTTTTTTCCTGGTTTTCTTCATTTATTTAACTTAAGAAGCATTTTTAAAATCATACTTTGATTTTTTTTATGCACTTGAGATCAATCAGTGATGCTTGAATATAGTTTGCTGTGGTCAAGCTATTAATCAAATGATATAAAATGCTCTTGTATTTGTGGTACATAAAATGGAAACTCTTACTTTGCATTGCTGTTGCTGAGCAGACAGTAATCCAATGGGCTGAGTTGGATCATGCTTTCTGTGTGCGTTACCTACTGAAGTGATGGGTTACTCTGGGTAAGTAATTTACCAATTCATAGCCAAGTTCTAGTCTGTAATAAGAGGATAATGGTTCCCTATGTTTCACTTGCCTGGTTCAGGATTTCTGTGGAACCACATACTAGTAGCAGCTAATCTGTATTGGTTAGCAAAAACAATGTTAACCCTCCCCAGAATGGCCCTATACCATGTTGGCAGTTGTCTGGTTTGTCCTTACATGTTTCAGAATGGCGTGTCCACAATATTTTCATTACAATCTAAATATGTGTGCATTTGGAAACAATAGCAGGGAGTTTTAATTCACCAAAAAGAGGCAGTTGGACTGATTATAGCCAACTCCTTTTAATTTTAAAATGTTAACATTTAGATTTGTAGGCAATGTCTTGGCAAACAAGTTTTCCTAAAGCTGTCTTTGTAACACAGACAATGAGAATGTAATATCATATATTATCTTTTCTGTCAAAGGGTTGTAGGAAAATGCCTGTCCTGGTGTAAAATGAGCAACTAATGCTTGTGTCAGTGAACTGTGTACTTGTCTTGCTGTCTATATGACTGTGTGAGTTTTTGCTTTGAGCTTCAATGGAATAGTATTTTTCCCCTTCCAGCTTATGAAAACCTTGGATTGTTTGGGGCAGAATGACTATTCCTTGTAGGCATTTTTTATTCAAATTCTGAAAACTATTCTTGCAAAGGAAATGTTGCCAGAGAATTATAATGATGGAAAAAATGTCTGCCAACCTTCCTCCTGTTGCTCTGCTGTGCAGGGGACTTGTTTGGGTATATGCTTGAAGTCTTTTACCATGCAGTAGTGATGAGGTTTGTGAGAAAGTACTTGTTGCATATAAATATTTATCTTTTGAAAACATTATAAAAGAGGAAAATAGCTGTGAAGCAGGTATTTTATGTAATGACCAAGTAGGCTAAAAAAATGTATAGAAGAATGTAATCTCTTGATTGTTTATTTATACCATGTGTTGTGATGTGGAGAAGTGGAAATCGGAAAGGTTTTCAAATCGAAATCAGCTGTTAGCAACATCAACTTTTGAAAGACTGACTAGGTGATGAGCAATTCTGAATGTTAAAGTACCTTGTGATACTGTGTCCATCTGTAAAACTGCTTGACTCAAAAAATCTTTTTAATGAGATGTGTGATTATTTATTGCAGTGTTGGTACTGGTCTTGATACTTTGCTGTATGGTGTTCTCCTAACATGTCAAAAGCACTTTTGTAAAGTAGAAAGGTACCTTATGTTGAAATCTTAATTTGTTGGCTTGTTTTCTGGATGTGGATGCACATTTCCAGTAAGATGAAATTGATCAAGATCAGCATTACACATGAGAGTAAGTCAGTATCACTTTTTATTTCATGGTGGAAGTCAAAGTAAATTCAGGAATTCAGGTTCCTATGGTACTGTGGTATGGAGTTATTTTTTTGCTTGTTTGGGGTTTTTTGGGTTTTCTTTTGTGTATGGTTTGTTTTTGGAAATTTCAGGATGATATGTTTTGGACAGTAAATACATGTTTTGTTTCCCCCACTTTCCTGGAAGTTTAATTAGGTAGGAACATAAATGTTGTGAGACATCTGTAATGGAACAGGGACTGTCAAAATTTCTTGCAAGGATAAAATTTAGTTTTCAGAAGCTTGGTGCTCTTTTGAGTTTAGCTTACGTCAGTGTATGCTGTGAATACCAGCAGTATATGGTTGATGGCACGTAGTATTTTCAATGGGATCAGTATTTTAATTAGGAATTGCAAACTCTTAATATTAGCTGTGATCCTAATCTTTTATTGTCTTTGAAAGACATGTAACTAATTTAATTTTTTTTTTTTTAAGCAGCTGGCAGTTCTTTTGCAGTCCACAGGGTATATTCAATTTTACACTAGTCTGAATTACGTTTTATAGCAAGAGTCCAACAAGTCTTGAAAACTGAGATGGCCAAGTGTAGGTCTGGTTGGTAACCAGGAGTGGCTCACTAAGAGCAGACATTTTTAACTTCCCCTTAACAATGTATTCCAGTGTCCAGCTGCTGGTCTTTTCTATACTATTGAATACCTGCATCTGCTGAGTCCCGTTATTAAAGCAAAACCATTTTGAGCAGTGTATTTTAAAACTTAATAGACTAAAGGTACTTCACAGGCCCTGATGTTAATGTACTTAGGAGAGAGCCTGGAGAGGAGTAACAGAGGCTGCAAATGAGTAAACTGTTGGTGGTAGTAAATGAATAAACTGTTGGTAGTAGAATGTGCTTCATGGATTAATTTATGTTTGGAACTGCACGAAAAATAAAAATTTAAAATAACTCATATATATAGGTAACCCAACTTTGGTTTAACTCAAAAATTAAGCAGTTAACTGAATGTATATAAATATGCTTATATATGGAAACTGAAATCAGTTAAGATTCGAATTATGGTCCTACAGACCTCATAGAATTGTGTCTAGGTGAAGGAAGGAATTTCAAATTAGTGCACCTTCTTGTAAAAGAAATAGTCAGTCTACAGGTATGTATTTGCTAGGATGGCAGCTGGTTAAGCATCCTGTAAACACATGCAGACTTTCAGAGCATCTGCACCACAACTCTTTTCCCTGAATTGGGGGAAAAGCCACAAAGAGAGCTGGAAAAGAAGGAAGTTGAGGGTTATCATGGTTTAAGTACTAAGAAACAGAAAAAATCTTTAAGAAACTAAATTTTATTAATTCTGCTGCTCAAGCAAAGGTCTTTATGATTAGTAGGTGTTTTGGTTTGTTTTTTCTTTATCTACTGAATGTAAGTTAAATTTTATAGTCTCAGATGGTTCAGTATTTTTGGGACTGTCAGGACTGAGCTTCAGTTTGAATCGAATCTAATATTTTGCTCCAGCTGAGCAATTGTTTTTTGTGCATATTGATGTAACTGTCCATGGCTCTGCAACAGATTCCAGTGAAGTACTTAATTTTGTAATGTGCTTCTAAAAATAAGTGCATAGTCTTATGTAACATCTTGTATTGTTAGCACCTAGAGGCTTCATCCCCACTGGTATGAAGTGGAACGCATCCTACATGATTTTTGATTGTGGGTATTTACATCTGAAATACTTTCGCAGTCAGTGTCTACGGGCAAAGAGAAGCTTTGTTTCAGGAATGAGTAGTAGTTTTAAGAATATTACATATCTTGTTTGCATGGTGAAGTATGTTACTCCTCTACATATCTGAGCAAAACAACAGCTGGAAAGGTAGTTATAGTTCAGAAGACATTTGTTTCCATAAAGAAGATCTGTGGATTCCTGCTAACAGGTTTGTTCACTTTCTCAGAGCTCTCACTTAATTTGGCTCTGCACTGCAACTGTGAGAGTTCTGAAAGTCTGTGGATGCTGCAGACATGAAAATGAGATGTTAATAATATTAATGCAGCCTTGAGGGCAAACTCGAAATTCTCTTGAAAAGAAGGGTGACATTTATGATCAAATTACACTTTTCTGTTAGTTTTTGTACACTTGCTGTAGTCTTAGCAATGTTTTGATCTCTTTCATGTGGCTTTTCTCATGCTTTATGAATTCAGGCTGCAGATAACATATTAAATTAGATGATAAAATGCATCATGTCTTGCTGATAGGATGACACCTGTACAGAACAAACTTGTCAAATGTAAATAAGGGACAGAAATCAAATTTATCAAGAGTTACAGCTTTATCTGAGTAACTTGGTTCTCATTTTTCACCACTTCTTGAAGTAGTTGCTATGCTTTTATGTTAGGGGCACAGCTGAAATTTCAGAGTAGAGGATTGAAAGTTCATCTCAAAGTCTGAGGACGAAACAGAGACAATCATTCTTTATTCTATTAGTGTCCCTCTAAAAGTTAATTTTCTATAATGCTGTTTACTGACACCCCACATGCTTCACTTTACAAAGTCCTCCTCTTTCCCTGAGAGATCTGGTACTTCAGTGAAGAATGAATTTAAAGGGATCTGAAGAAATAGATACTTGTAAAACTAAACAAACAGGTAATCTCTTGATTAGGTTGCATCTTTAACAATAAATGAGATGTTTGTAGATGCTTTTAATGATTGTCTTATTGGAACAATTCAAATTACTCTAGATTTCCTAGCAATATCTAGGCCAGGTATCCATAACTTTGGGGCAGGGGGGAAGCACTGTCAGCCTCAGACTTTCTTTTGTCAACTATGGAGGTAATCTGGAAAGACTGAAAATGTAAAGCTTGGTATTTATGACACCAGACACCCAAGCTTCAGTTTTAGGGTTATCCTTGGCAAAGTATGGGTTACCTTTGTCCTCCTCAGGCCAAACAGCACGTATACATATTCAGGTAATTAGATGTGTGCCATATCTATGTGTATAGGTTTTGTTCTTTGTATAGAAAGGCTGAGACTGTGCCTGGGCGCTGGTGGAGCAGGCATGCACCGCTGATAGGCAAGGAGAAGGTGGACAAGGGAGGGAAGTGTCGCAGAGAGAAAGAGCCTCTGGTGTGCAGACCATGCCATGTTGTTCTGATCCTGGTCTGTCAGCCCAGACCTAGCCGGTCACTTAAAACTGTGCTTGTAGAGAAGAAAGCATATATAAAGAACATATTGTTATAGCAAATATGTTCTTCTGTTCTGTCTGGTATTATTTCCTCTTTTTTTTCAGTAAGTACCCAGGGAGCCAAATGCAAGAATAATGTATTGGTTGTGTATTTCAGCGTTTTTGCACCCAGTCCTTTTTTTTTTTTAAGAGTGTATCCCAGAGTTTGCTCACCACAGCTGTCTGTTATCTGTTTGCTCACTGGTAAGAGAAGACAGCTAACGTGAAGTAGGTCCTGCACTGAGCCTTCTTGGCCTGGTTTGAATAGGGCTATGTCAGGAAAATGTTGGTGTCACCAGGTTCATAGGGGATTGTTAAGTGAGAGGAGTTTAATGAAAAGAATGTGCCATTTATTTTGATGTGGAGAATCAGTACACACTTTTTACTTTAAATACTTAGTTGTCCTGTTAATATAATTTATCTTTATTAAATTAGTGTGTTTATCCCTCACTCATCATATAACTTGCTATTTATTAAAAGCTTCAGAGTTTTTGTGGAAGATGGCATAACCTCCCTTTCCTGTCTAATTAAGCAAAACTTTGAAGTTTTATGTAAAGTTTATTCAGTATCTACCTTTTTGACTTGCAGCTTATAGAATGAATGGATAGTCTATTTTATTGATTAATACAGGGTCAGAATGAGCTCATTTCCCTCTAATGTTGCCTTTGCCATGGCATGCTATAAAATCGTGTGGGTATGTTTTGATCCTTCTGAGATACGAGTATTTTGGCAGTGAACATGTTTTGAAACCTTTTCAAACTTTTTTCAAACATGTTTGAAAACCTTTATTCACTAATAATTGTAGTGACACTCTAAAATATCTGTTACTGTTTTTACTGGAAAAGCAAAAAGTGCGTAAGACCACAGAGAATGACAGATTTTGCTTAGAAGGTAAGCTTCTGAAATTGTTATGCATGAATACCATTCAAAATAATTCAGTTGTCAGTGTTAAACTAATACTGAAACAGAAAAAAAAGTGAAAATGGTCTTGCTTAATCCGTTGCCCTCATGCTTTGTAGTGTCAAACCCAGAAGACATACCAAATTTTGCCTTGGTTTGCAAAACAATGTTCCTTCTCGTGATGTGTTTCTTCTGTATGAATGCAACTGCCATGCTTCTGCCCACAGTATAATTCTTTCTTTTATTTTTTTTTCTCTCTCCTCTCTATTTTTCTCTCAGAGGTGAGACTCCAGTGTTGGTAAGGGTGCTATCTTAAAACAAGATAGACAGCTGCTAATAGAATGGGTTCCACAGCAAGGCCTTGTCATTCCCAGGAAACGTTGCCAGGTCCTGCTCCTGACAGCAGTCTGACTTCTGTGGAAACTGCCAAACTGGCAGAGTAAAATGGGCAAGAAGTCAGAATTATAAATGGCAAGATTACTAATGAAAATATGTCCCTGGAGTAAGAATGGGACTCCTAGTGATACCTTGTAATTACACATCTGTTATGAGAATCTAATCTAAATTTGAGGTTTGAAGTGATAGAAATCTATGCAACACTGCTGACATGGTCATATTCTTCACGGATTGGTTCTTTAATATCAAATATGCTTTAAAATCTTAGCAATTAGAAGTTTAAAGTTTTTTTCACTTAGTGTGAGAAGCTTTGAGTTGGGTTAGTACATAAACCTGGAGAGGAGCAGCTCTGTTCCATCAAGTCATGAAGGCTTTCCAGTGTTAATATAGGCACATTATGCTGAGAACTAAAGTTTTGTCTGAAGACAGGGGTTTAGGTAAGTGCAAGACACTCCAGGTAGCCTTTTTTTATCTCCTGTACTCCCAGAATGCCTCTCTTTTTTTTGCCTTAGATATGCTTATGGTTTTTTGGTTTGTTTTTGTTTGGAGTTTTTTTGTGCTTTTCTTACTCTTTCATTACTTCTTTTCACTGAGTTTCATTTCTTCTCCCACAATTTAAGATTGAAAAGTGAAGTTTTGGATCACCTCATTGTTCTTCCTGATGCTTAGATTTTGTCTTGTGATGTCAGACTTGTCTCATTTTCAGTTCATAAACTGAGAGGGATATAGGTTTAAATGAGTGTTTGAAGCTTTTTTGCAAACAAACCCCTCCCTCAGTATATAAAACCCTGCTTCAGTGGCCATTGAAGTTGCAAACTTAAGGGAATCTGAATTCAAGGAATGCTGGAATGAAGGCTTTCTTTCCCATCTTAACTCAGGTTCCATCTGCATGTCACCGTTACACAGTTTTTTTGATCAAATAGTGTTTTCCCCAGAGCACTCTGGTCTCATTGGTTAGAGAGGTTTCATGGTGTTCTCACACTGAGGTTTTTCTTTTTTAATCCCGTTGTTCAGATCATGCTATCCAAAATTATAGGCAAATACAGGATTAATGTTTTCTCTCCAATTTCTCCATTACCGTTTCATGGAAGTGCTTTATAATATGTTTTTGAAAAGTTATATTTTTATATTGCCGCACTGAAGTGACAGCCATGCATTTCAAATAGGGAAACTGAGACACTGGCTTAGTATTTCATGACATAAATACCTTAATTTAATTTGCAGCTGGGAATAGTTAATACTTCTCCATAGACTCATGAAATATTTCAAGCAGGAGGCACTTGTAAAAATCTGTGTGTAGCTCCCTCAGCATTATTTAAAAAAATGAAAATACAAACCTTAATGGACAGACAAAATTGGTTTACACATGTGGCATTTAAACATCTTAGCTAGACATTTTTTCTCTATATAGTTTCTGTGCCATTAATTAGAAGAGGACAGAGGTAGATCTTGACAGTAGTCCCTGTTTCATTGAACAAAATAATGGGAAAATCTGGAAGGGGTGGGTCCAGGATCTGAGGCTCTGCATGCTTTAGTGTCTGGGTCTTTGGGGCTCTCTGCCTACCCATCAGCACCTTACACATCTGTCTTTTTCTTTCTGCAATTTCTTTTCTGTTCCTATTCTGAACTCCAATTCCTCTTCTGGTTTCCTCCTCCCCTGTGTTCTAGCTATTCTCCTGATAGCACCCAACTGGTATTTAAGACAATGACAAGCATTTCTCAGTCCTAGGATGACAGGTCCTTAGCTATCGTGGCTGAGCTTACATCTACACCATCGCACAGCAGCCCTGTGCAAGAAGAGGAAATATGTTGTAGATCAGCCGAGAGCCTGCACAATCTCAGTGTAGCATGTGAGCACGGTGATGCAGAGCCTTGCAGCTGAAACAGATTTGAGCAGGTCTTCATTGTGGTGGTACACAGTGGTTTCCTAAGACAAAAACATACTGAACTTGTCACTGTTGCACAGCATTCAAGTACTAGAGCATCCCAACATACTAGATTTTTAAAATGTTTTCAGCTGGAGGGGGCTATTTTTCTGTTGGAAAACATTGAACTATATTAGCTGCTCTAAAAAAGAATAAATTTGATCAGTTTTGCCCAAAAGATGGTTAAAGGTTGTGTTTAGTCCTAAAAGGCTTATGCATTCTGTGATTTGGCCAAGTGAATGAATATGGGGTCTTAATGACTACTATTATATGATATACTATTACTGCCTGTGCTTTCTGTAACAATTTAAGATGGTCTTAATTTAGTAAGACTGAATTGGTAAGTTTTCATAGCTTTTTCTTCTTCCGAAGTAGTGCATTTGAAGGCAATTTTAAACAAGGCCCAGATTAAAGTGCGTTTCGTGTGCATGCAATTTACTGTGCAGTTCTGAACATGAAGCATAAGAAGAGCTGTAGAAAATTCCTTGAAAATCCTTAGTTTAGAAATGTTGTCTTAAACTTCAAATTACAGGATTTTGTTCAGAAATCCTAACTTTAAAATAGAGAGTTTTCAAAGGGGGCTATCTGCCCAAGATTTCTTTTGAAAATGGCTTGGGAGTTAAATGCTTAGAAAAAGTATTTTTGTGCTGTTGATTTTTATTTTCTTTTCTGAAAGAATGTGTCACTTTAGGAGATAAATTGTGTCTATGGGAAGATTATTGATATTCTTAGAAATTGATTGGAAAACAGTTAGCTGTAACTTCATGGTTAAGGAATGACTACCACTGTGTTGTAAATGAAGATACTTTTTATATAAGGGTATAGGAGGATTATGTCATGAGAAGTAGAGTGAAGCAATTAAAAGTGAAACTGTTACAAGAGCAGTGAATGTTCTCAGATGAGGTGAAGGTTTTAGTTTTCTTTGGTGTGTTTGCCTGCATTAAACCTATTGTGAAAATAGTGAAGATGTTTATTTTAGGAATATATTTTCTCCACTTTGTGTTTTACAAGTGATACTTAATACCCAGACTCAGCTGTAAGTCTTGGGGTGTCAGCTGTAAGGTCCAGATTTATCCCACATATCTTTCTCCACTTAGTTGCTGTTGAGTCTTTTGATTTCAGCTGGCTAATTCATAGGCTTGTAGGCCTCTGCAAGTCCACGTAAAGAAGTACAAGAGCTTGAGTATCCTTGAAAGTGCATGCATACAGCAGAATGAGCCTTTGCTCTGTGAATGAGTATGTGTAACTGAAAGAGTACGTGTGTTAGGGCAGTGTGTGTAACAGGTCACAGGGACGTCGTAAATGTTGCTGTAAATGTGCTTTTCAGACTGTGCTTGTGGCACAGCCCGGCTTTATGTTGTGCAGATGTCCTGCAGATAATAGTCAAGGATTTTCACTAGGATGCACTTAAATGTGTGAGTTGCTGACATTGTGAGTTGCTGAACTAAAACTTCCTCTTTTTATGCTTCAATTTCCAGACAGGGATATTTTTTTCTTTTTATGCAGGTCTTGTTTTCTGTGTGTAACCCAAGGTTTTGGTAAAAATCTTCCCATGTAAACAGGCAGGAGAGCTGCTAGACCAGTGCTAAAGCATAAGAACTCTGATAAATCTGGTATCACTGTAGCAAATACAGTATAATAATGATTGAGAAACCTTTGAATAATCTTAAAAAAATCCCACAAAAACCCAAAACCAAACCCTGTGCAACAGTGTATAATCAGTAGGATCCCTATGGGATTATGCATTTATTGAAGACTGCCTCTATGTGCCTGTGTGAGTAGCGATTATTGAGCTCACAAATAGGAGTATGGTTAGCATATTTTCCTGTTAGGGAGCAGTTCTGGACTCATATTTTCTTTTCTGCCACTCTATCCTCCCTGTGTAGTAGTGCTTGTCCTTCTTGGTGAAGGGCCTGTGTTGAATTATGTTTTGTTTACTGGCTCTTCACGGACTGCTTACTGCCTGCTTTTTAGGCACAGCACCTCTGGAATCATTCCTCTTCAAGCTTCTTTGTCTGACAAAGCCAGAGTTTGTACTTCAGAAAATTTATTTAGATTCTTTTGGTTGAGAGATGTGTTAATTTTTTAATGTATTATTTTATAAGGATGTGCAGTGTTGCTTTTGCAGTCTCAGTGTGTGCTTCTCCTTTCAGATGCATATATAAATGACTACCAGTTCTGACTAAAAAATGTGTTTAAGTTACAGTTTCTTGTGTTTTTTTTTTCTTTTTAATGAATCAGATCAGTATAAATTGTATTAGGAGTAGAACATTCAGAATAAAAAATCTGCAATATGTAATTTTTGCTCAATGACTCAGTGTCCTCTCCAATTGTGCACTTCTCTTGAGCTCTATTGTGAAAAGGTCCCTACTGGGCCACCATGCTGACAGTATGAAGTTAACCCAAGGTACAGACTTCGCTTGTAAAAACCTCCTTAAAATGTGAGCTATAGTACTTGCCACCAGTTTGTCCTAACAAAGTTCAAAATCAGGGTACATATTTCACCAGCTTTTTCAATGCTTTTTTATTGTGGGTTTTTTTTTCAAGTATGTAATGTACTCAAGAATCACTGAGTTTTATCAGTGTTAATTTATCTTTCTGATGTTTTTGTTCTTTAAAATGTCTATTAGGCCTTCTAACTGTAAAAATACATTTGATACTGATGGGCTTACATAAACTGGTGGACTTGCTTATAAACAGTTACTTGAATTTTTTTTTAAAAAGGGTTCTGGATAATTAAGAACTGTAATGGAAAAAAAATTCTGGAAAGAGAAAGATGCGTAAATGGTTAAGGGAGCATCCATTGGGGCTGCAGACATACATTACTCCCATGTACATCACATAACTGACACATGGTGTGCTTCAAAAGAGTAAACTACTGACACAATTTCTTTCATATGGGTTTTTACCTAACTAAACCAAATAGAAAAGATCATGACACTCTTTCATACTTTATTTAAAACTTTTGTTTTATGTGGCTTTGAAAATTCTTGAAGGGTCAATTCTTTTAAAAGGTAAATTTTCTGTTGTGTTACTTAATTTCAGTATTAAAACCAATAGTTTCTCAATATTGTAGTTAATAAATCTAGTTGTGAAGATTCCTTTTGTGTATGTGTATATGTGTCTTCATCCTGTTACAGAGAAGTCTTGAGATTTCTGAATTTTTTTTCCTATTTTTGCCAATTCTTTCGTGAAGAGTGTATGAATACTCTTAATTTGCAAACATGACTTGAAAACTCCAAACTGATGTGCCATCAGGTATATATTCCAAAATGGGACAGTTGGGCTTTTTTACATATAGATTTGTTTTGAGGGATAATATAACCTGAGATTGTGGATATGGTATATTTTTCTTTTTTGCAGAATTAAGTAAGCAATTCTCAAATGAGTGTCTTCCGTATAGAACTTTCTTATGGGAAATACAACAAATTAAAAGCATGATATCCATGTAAAAATATCTTCAGCTTGTGTCCAGATAGGAGACAGAGAGTACTGTCTTCTATTTGTTTCAAAGTACACCTTTGTTAAGTGAATACTTCGGATTCTTGGGATGCTTAAAACAACCTGATGGACGTTTTAAATAAGGTCTTGTCTCTAATGTCTCTGTTAACCCATTAAGTAAATAAGGTCTCTGTTAAAGGGTTAACAGAGACATTACTTAGGCATTAAGTCTAGCTTTCCTCAGTTAACTCCAAGGAACTTGCCATAGGGTTGTTGTGAAAAGGAAATAACCAGATCCTGGGATTCCACTGTTGCAGCCACATTAGGAGCAGAACAGATTTGGAATCTCCTGTTTGGCTTTCAGTGTCTTGGAAGGTACTAGTAGTTGATAAAGAGATACCATTAAAGACTGTAAGGAGGGTGTCCCTTGAAAGCTGTTTAACGGTTTATAAAGTAGAAGTTGTTATTATGGTTAAGCTGTTCTTCATTTATGTGGTTTCTCTGATTCCTTACAGCTGGTCTTGCAGCTCACCATTCCAAGGGCAGAGAGGAATAAGCTGTGTTTCTTAGAATTATTTTTACTTATCTGTCATTTCCTGAGAATGCTGGTGGTAACCATTGATAGCCTGCAAAAGGTGTTTTCTACAGGCAGTTGTAGTGGGTTTGGCTGAGATGAATTCATTTTCCCACAGCAGTCCTCACAGTGCTGTGCTTTGCATCAGTGGCTAGAAAGGGGTTGATAACACACCACTGTTTTGGCTACAGCTGAGCAGCTCTGGCACAGCATCAGAGCTGTATCTCCCAACACTTCCCCCACATCAGTAGGCTGGGGGTGGGCAAAATCCTGGGAGGGGATACAATAGGCCAGCTGACCCAAAATAACCAAAGGATGTTCCATACCATATGAAGTCAGCTCTGATGTAAAAGCTAAGACAAAGAGGAGATGGGGGGATGGTATTTGTTATTTTACAAAGTTTGCCTTCTGCAGCAGTTGCTACAGGTGCTGAAGCCCTTCTTCCTGGAAAGTGGTTTGCTGATGGGAAGTGGAGAATTAACCTTTTTTTTCCCTCTTCTGCACGTGCAAACTTCTGGTTTGGGTTTAGTAAACGGACTTAACTCTAGAGTTGTTTTCTCTTTTACTTTCTCTCCCCTGTGCATGTGGGAAGGGAGAACGATAGAGCAGCTTGGTGGGCACCTGGTATCCAGCCAAGGTCAACCCATTACAGAATCAAAAAGCATTAGATGGAGAGATTTTAGAAAAATTGTGGAAATTAAGTTTTTGGACAATGTGGACTGTTCAAAACAGTGTCACATTTTCTCTTTAGGAAGCAAGATGCAGAAACCGTTCATACAAGATGCTGCTTTCCCCTAGACAGAGATCATGGAAGACCAATATAAACATATTATGTGGTGTCAGCCTTCCGAGTGAAATATCAGCTGCACAACAATGGCTTTGATACAGCCATGTCTGAGCAAGCTATTTATGATCATTACCAGCACAAAAAGCTTTGTGCTTCCTTTTTTCTCTGCGTTCATAAATGCTTCCTGGCAAACAATGGTCTGCCAGCACAGGTACCTGTATGACAGGGAAGTAAGCAACTGAATAAACCCAAGAGATCTGGCCAGTCAGTAAATTGGCTAGGAAGTTGCTGTAAGAACCAATGGAGAAGTTGGTTGGCAGAGCCTGCTCTGATAAATGAGGAAAGTGATTTTTAAACTGTTCCTTGCTAGACAGGCTTGCAAGCACTGCCTTAGGCTCTAACAATTATCTCTGATTTCCAGCAAGGCAGCTGAGTTAGAGCTGCTACATCAGGGGAAGAGGAACAAGTTTCTAAAGAGATATTTCAGATAGCTTGCTGTGTTCTTCTCCAGCTTAAGCATGATCAAGGAAGCTATTACTGTTCTTGGGAGTTCCCACAGAATGAAGTTTTGGAGGTCACAGACAGGAGTATTTCATAGATGGAGCAAGATCTTGGCTTGGCATTTAATTTAGACATGTCGTTGAACTAAGATGTTTTTGGTCTGCTCATGGTGTGACTAATGTGATATTTCACTGAGTATCCACTGGAAATTGGCCAAGTTGAAGTGAAGTCTCAGATTCTTTCTATATAGGATGCCCTTTTTCTGTACAACTGTTTGTAGCAAGTATACTTCTTTTGCATACCATTTTCAGAATAACTTCAGCTTTTTACAAATATAACTTAGTAAGCTACTAACCCAAAATAGAACAGTTCAATAGGGATGAATTTGCAAAATGAGTTATGGGAAAATTAAGCTTTGTGGAGGAAAGTCTTCAAATCTGCCATTTTACATGCCTCTCAGTTTTTTGGGGTTTTTTTTAGGTTTTTTTTTTGTTTGGTTTGTTTTTTTTTGTTTGTTTGTTTGTTTGTTTGTTTGTTTGTTTTTTTGTTGGTTGGTTTTGTTCAGATTTTATCTGTGTGCCTGTCTTATCCAAAGGTGGTTTTCTGATACTTTCCTAACAATCAAATTACTTTGTCTTCAAGTGTGTCTGTTTCCAGGAGCCAGACTTCTGTAGCAGCAAGTCCTAAATCGAGCTCTTGGCTGCTATAGGCTGAGTATCCATTATAATAGACGAAGAGAATTTATTTTGCTAAGAATAGCAGTTTTTATAGTAAGTTCTGTTTGTCTAACTTCTCAAACTTTAAATAGAGACAGAAGCTGCATTCTTAGAATTCTATCCATAGTGAGGGAATGAAGGAGGGAACTCGTGCCTTTCAGTAAAGAGTAAACCTGGGATTTGCTCTTCTGCATAGTTGCAAAATATGCTAACAATTCCCTGTAACTTTTGTTTGTGCTACTACACTCAGCTGGTTAAGATCTGTCCAGTACTAAAACAAATTCAATGCAGAATTTTAGCTTTAGAGACTCTTTGATAATATGCAAAGGAAGAAGAATTAGCTCCTATCATGTTAATTCCCATTGCCAGTCTTAGGGACAATGGGAGATTACAGTATTACCAATCTGTTGCTCTCAGTGTTTAAACAGTACTATCTGTGACCTTTGGAGTTTTTCCCCTGGTCTCAGTTTCTCTTTATGCTCTTGTTAAAGTGAGCAAAAATGAATATAGACATGTTCAACTTAACTAAAAGCAAACTCAAAAAGAGACCTATTATTTTATCATATTTTTAATCAATCATGAACTGTTACGTTATGCTTTTTTCAAATCTTTCAATTTGTTATGCTTTTTTGTTTGAAGAGTGTGTTGAACTTTGAAAAATGTTTTGCATGTTGATATTGTAACTTAAAACATACTCAAACTCCAGATATGTATAAGAACAGAGATTATAACAGCATTATTTCTTAATAGATTTGCTATGGAAGGGTTTTGAATACTTGTTTTGTTATTGTATTGTTACAGCAGATATTTTTAAGGGACAAAAGGTAGCAAGAAGTACTGGAATGTAGCCGAGGATGAAACTACTGGAAAAACTTCCTAAAAATACTATATATTTTTATATATATAAAAATTTATATATATTTATATATATATATTTATATAAATATATATATATATTTATATATATCTAAAAATACTATATATTTTTATATTTAAATCTGTGTAAATATCATGACCTCTAGCCTTGACTTTGGAGCATTTTTTGGATGCCTTTGGATGATACATATCTTTTAATCTTAATTACATATAGTCAAGATAATCTCTGGGTGTTCATTTCTAGATGTTTAATACTGCAGGAGAAGGATTTAGCATGCATAGTAAAGTTTGTAATAATGAAATTTGACTTAGTCTTAAATGTTGTAATGTATCTTACCTTAAAAGAATGGTTCTTAATATATTGTGAAATAAAGGAGTGCTCAGTGTAGCTCCATTTATGAGTGCCTGTGTAATGACACAATTTTAATTAGAAGGTCATTGTGCTTTCAGATGTATCTGTGCTTACATTAAAAAGTTTTTTTATTCTTTAGCTGCCTTCTGAATGTTTCTAGTGCCTTATGAACAATTACTGTTTTGGTCCATCAAGAAATTGAGAGTGGGGTAGCATAGGCAATACTGAAGCAATAGTTAGACCCAAAGAGTTCTTGCATGATCACCTGCAATACATCAAAAGAAAAGTTTGCCATTTTGCTATTCCAATTTAAAGAGCAAAAGGCTGAATCATTCATTGACTTGAGAACTGAGCAGGTTTATGAGAGATGAAATGAATAAACTTCATGTTTTTTCTAGGTACTTTGGATTTACTAATCAGGAATAGAAAGGTGTTTTTTCTAATCAAAAGCAAAATAACCTGGACACTAATCAGCTGGAAGAGATGTGCAGTTTACTTAATTGTCAGTACTACCTTGCTCCATCTTATTAAATGAGTGTAAAATCTGGATGGGCCCTGGAAGGAGTAGCTATAGGCTTATTTTTCATGTTAAATGCAGTTAGATTTTTGCAGTTAGAGAAGGACAAGTGTTGTGCAAAGACTAAATTGTTTTATCTGTTAACCAATGTCTAAATATAAGCAGTAAAGTCTAAATTGTTAGCCAAAGACAGTTTTCAGTTAAATATTCAATTATAAGAGACTGTGCTGTGATATTTAATGTGAAACCCAACTTTTTTTGAAATTCCCATATTAAGGATATGTTATTATGGGGCAATTATATATCACGGTGTGCTTTTTTTGTATTTTTCTCCTTGAATTTTTCTCCCTTGCTGTCTGTTTAAAACAAGAGGAGGGAAAAACAAAGGGAAAGGTGAAAGTCTCTTCTACAACCCTTTTTTCCTCCTTACAAAAAGGGGTATGGATACAACTTTATTTTCAGACCCTAATTTAAAATGGTCTGCACCCTGTTGGTATCAGTAAAATTCCCTGTGTGTAAAAGCACTTGCTGTGGGGAAGGGATTGACTTCAATCCCTAACTTCAATCCCTAACTGAACATAACTTAAGTCATGAGTTTCTGATTTGACTTCAGTGAGGCTCGTTGTGTATATGACATTTCCACTTAAGAGTATGTTGTGTAAAAATAAAGATTTAAAGGGCACTGCTAATTTGTTTTAAGTTGATATTTTCCAGTAACGCATTTTAAATACTTTACCATGAGGCCTTTTTATTTATTCAATTACACTTTTTTCCCCCCTGCATATTACTCGCTGATTTACAATTTGCTGCAGCAACCTTTGCTAGTCAGCAAAGGTGTCTTGCTACTCTGTTCTCCTGGAGGACCTTGTGCTGTCTTCTGTCTCTTCAGGGGCAGGGCTGTTGCCCTTGTTTGTTGCTCTTGTACACTGGTTGGTCTGGGCAGGTGGGAGTGCATGAGCAGAGAGCACAGCGTCTACGGATGAACCGCAAAGGGCCTGTAAGAATGAAACCCATGATCTGCAAAGTGCTCTCAAGCCAAACAAGCAAAAAGTCTAATGATATTTTGAACTAACTTTCCTCAGTGATTTGGCATTTGTTTGCTAGCAGGGCTGGCAAGAGCATAAACCACTGTTCATGGTTTAATAAAGTCCATGAGGGTTATTTAGGGCTCCTGATTCTCTACAGAGTATGTGTATATTAAGGGTGAAGGCATATCTCCTTACCTTTGTATTCCTGAGTCCTACTTTGGAGATATGTAGCTGTTTATCATGAATTGCAATTTTATTTTGCTCTGATATTGTTGCTGCATTACTGTAAAGTTGCTCTACTGACAGTCTAAAAATAAGGGCATTTGGAGTTTTCTTAATACCCACTTAACCGTCAGTGGATGAAATTCTTGAAAACATGCATGGGGTAGCATACTGTGGTGTTGAGTTAAATGGAGCAACTGGAGAAAAAAAAGATACACCCATGTCTGGGCTGTGTTGTTTGAATAAATTAAGCACAATGGAATGGATCTGCATCAGTACCTGACTGGGCTAGACTAGCCCAAGCGGATGCTTATAGCTCCACATAAATATATGATGCTTGAGGAATTAAATGGGGAAAAACTTGGAGAAGTCAGAATCTATTAGATGAAATAGAATGAAATTCAGTTTCAGTGTATGAATTGGTTTAGCTGTGATGTTGTGTACTGACCAACTTCAAACAAAAAAGCATTAATATTGCAGATGTGCTCAGATGAGTGCTGTTGATGTGTGATGAACTCCCAGTGTCCAGGGGCTGGGTTGTTGCTGTTGGGACTGTCTTGGCTCTATTTTTGCACACACTGTGCCAAAGGCTGCATGTGCTCTAAAGGTGGAGCTTAGATCCTGCATAAAACAGTTGGACAAATACTTAGTTGACCTGTTAACTTATTTGCCAAACATCTAATTGAATGTAGTACTCCTTTAACTATACTAAACAAACAAAAAATTATTTTTGCAGATTTTTAACAGATGTGAAGATGGCTTTACCTTTGAGGCATGAGTCACATAGGTGTTCACACAGAGATCCTTGTATGCTCAAAGCTATTTGAATTAGAAACTTCTTCTATTTGTAAGTGGTATTTAGCTGGAGTATTCTTGGTGCCCTCCCCTGTTTACTAACAGCACTTGGCTATTTTTGTTTTTCCCTGAGCTGTGCAGTTTTTCACTTGGGGTTTCTGGCCTTTAAATCTACTTGCCATTGGCATTTGTGGTAGTGGCTTTATGGTCTCTTCAAGCTCTGTGTATTGTAGGACAGGGCCAAAAGATGGTGGGAAGGTGAAAAAGCTTCTCAATAGCAGATGAGATGGATGTTTGCTTATTTAACCTGTCTGGGCATGTGCTCCAGGCTGCGGATTTATGGGGCACAGTAGTGGATCTGTCTTTCCCACATCATCTGGGAACAAAGTAACTTCATAATACAATACAGGTCTGCAGTCATTTTTGTCTATCAGAGAGAGCACAATCCCCAGGTGTTAGTAGGATAATGGCTTTGTTCCAGGATTTAGCTGAAGGCATGGCACTGCCCTGTGTATTAGAAACAGAAGAGGGAAGGGAAGCATCCTGCGACTTCACAGATGTTGTGTGGTAGCTAGATTACCACATACCTGCAGGTATGGCTGAAGCACAACTCTGCTTCATTGCTGATTTCTGTTTTCTTGGCTGTAGGAAAGAAAGGTCAAGAGTTCTACCCTTCTAGGCGGATATTCTTGGTGTTGTCTTCATGTCTGGCTGTCCTGACACAGTCAGAGAAATTTTAATAGAGTTTAGGGATAGGCAGGAATATGTTTTGCCAATGCACTTGTATTTGTTGTAGAGGATCTGCCTGTGTTGTTTGACCTGAAAACAGATGGTCTCATGCTGACAGGTTTTCTAGCTGACAGCATCCGTTCTTTTGCCTCTTATTTTTTAGGGTTTTTTTTTTTCCCAAATTAGGTGGCTTTTACACTGCTTGGAGACCTTGGCTTCAGCTTTTCCTTACTCTCTTTTCAGACATGAAGAAAAATAGTCACAGTTGAAGGCTTTATAAGCTTCACCTCTAGCTCTAATGACCCATTTGTATTCACTCTGTTGCTGTCACTGTAGGTGTCCCAGCAGGTTCCTATTGCCCGTTTTGTCCACCCTGCCTGCAGTTTCCTTTTGCTGAAGTGAAAAAAACCCCAGAAAACCAACCCAAGACAACTAACCCAAACCCACAACAAACTCACTCTCTCCTGTTTTTGATGCGCTTAGCCACAAGTCCTACCATTCGTACATGTCCTACAGTTTGTCACTACCTTTATCTTTCTGCAGTCACCGTGGAATTTTGTTGTATAAAATTTCATTGCACTGCAGAGTGAAAGGATTTTTTATTGCCTGTTTTTCTACTATCAGAAAGGAAGAGAAAGGTGAAATAATTTTATTCTGAAGCATTCATCTTCTCCTCTCCCTTTTCCTTCAGGCTTTGTGACTGGCCATTCTCTTGGCCATTTGGGAAATTAATTGGTGTCTCCCTTAATTTCAAGACAATGCAATGGAAATATGGAAGCGAGTGTCACAGAGGAAGTATCTGTGTTTTTTTAGTGATGCAGATCTGCTAACAGTAAAATACCTGATTGATTGGCTTCTTTACAGCACTAAGGTATGGTGATGATATCTCCTTCTGTGGAAATAAAATAGAGTTCTCTTAACTGAGATTCAAGAAACTGTATAGTTTATTTGAAACATCCTTTTTTTTTTCCCTTTTCTTCTCAATGGAAGACTAAACTTCAGGCCCAGTGCCCAGAAATTTTGCCTATGTCCTATTAAGTTGGATACAGCTGACTGGGGTAATTTGTCCTGTTACCTGGAGTAAGGTCCTTAGGGTTATTTTCAAAACAGCTTTCTCCTTCCAATATAAAGTTTGATTAGGGTTAGTTTTACTGAATCTATGATGGGATGCACTGGTCTTGCACTTTAGAGTTGTCCATCCCAGAGAAACAGAAATGTTACGTCATTTCTCTGTAGCTCGTAAGTGAAGTGGAAGGACTGAGAGGTTGCTGTCTTTGGGTGACAGGGATGGTATATATCATTACAGTATAGCAGTATTGAAGAAAATGCTGTAAAGTCACACGATGTTCATCAAGACAAAATAATTTAACATGTCAGGGATTGAATTTGCTACTCTGGATGTTGTGAGGACCTTAGCAAAAGCCTCAGTCACTTCATGACTTGGATCCTGAGTGGCAGGTTTGGACCTGTGAAGTAGACATTTACAGATAGATCCATCATCTCTATTATGCATTCAGAGAATAATTTTTGAAATATCAATTCAGTTTATGATGGTGCTGAAATGGTGTGTGTTATGATTTGAATACCTTAGCACAGCAGAGTGAAAGTTTGCCTTAGACCACTGAGAAAGTTTGTTCCTCCTTTAAATAATATCCATGCTCCTGTTTGGACTTGCTTCTGCCTATTGTTGGAAGCATGAAGATATTTTTTTCATTTTCCTTTTTCCAGCAGTAATGTCTTCTGTTTTTTAGGATAATATTGGTCTAATATTTCTTGAATTAAAATCTGGGATTAAAATAGTGATCACGTACAATGGATATTTTGAAATATCCTTATTGAGAAGAAAAACACTGTAAAAGACCATAATGGCTTGGGTAGCTGTAATTTCCAAGTAACAGAAGAGAGATGAGACCATAAAAGCAGGTAGTATCAACAGAAAATTGTCGTTTCACTGACATTGTAAACACTTACTTATGCTGGCCCAAACCAGAGTTACTACTTTTTTTTTTTTTTTTTTGATCATATACCCATATGAAGTTGCTTTCATCTGCATGTTTATTCTCATTTTGGGTTATTTCAGCACTGGAAATGGCCCAATATTTCAGTGATGTCAATTAGCTACTTTTCATACTTTTCCCTGTACAGCACATTAAGATTTTCTTCCTAATGTATTGTGTAAGAAGACTACTGGTGTTCATTTTTACCACTCCTCCTTGTAAGGAACCTCTGTTACATCTGTGCAATCTGGACCAAGTCAGTGTCTTTGCAATGCTCTATTTTTATGAGTTTTTGTGGTGACATTTACTTGTCCCTTTTTATCCATTTAACAATCTGAAATCTAATTAAATAAATGTTTTGTAATTTTTAGTGATCTTTATTAAAAATAAGTAGTTTTTCCATTGGAAGTTCACTCCCCAGATGAAATCTTAAGTGTATATGCTTTCCCAAATACGGAGAAAGACATGAATTTGTGCACAGATAAGAGATGTTGATTTTAGTAATCTTGTCAGAGGTCCAATATGTGGAGGAATTAAAAGTGAAAGATGAAAAGGAGTTGTCAAGTCATACAGGCTAATGAAGAATTTTGAATGAAGCAGTTGAGAAATACAATTGAATGTGAATATAGTTAGCCAGAAACTGAATATTGTCTTAGGTTTTATGAATTTGAATACTCTTCCATTGCTCATTGTGATCTTTTCAGGACAGGAGGGATTAAAGAAAGCTTACATTATAGGAGTTTTATATTTAAATTTTTTTTTAAATCCTGCCAGTTGGCAAAGCTTTTGTCATCTGTAGTTGGTTGGGAGATCTATATGTACACACACGTGTGTGTATTGTTTATACCTTTATATCTTGATCTGTGGATTGTTATACCCGTCCCCTAAGTTTGGTGAAATGGGAATGTTCTGCTGGGATTGTTAGGTTGTCTGCGTGATCCAAGTGAACGAGAATGTGGTTGTAAGGTACCAAGTAGAGAGGTTCATTTTTGTTTACAAGGATACTTGACAGAAAAGTATACAGACATGTGCATGTTTTAGGATTATCTCTCCATTAATATGTCAAAGCTAGTAATTCATAATCCTGCATTATTTTTCTTCATAATTATCAGCTGATGACTCTTTCTGAATGGAAACCGTTGTTGTAATTTGGACTTAATGTATGCAAAGAAAGACTAGTGATTTTATTTCATGAAGTGGTTAAAGGGGAAACTGGTGCTAGAACAAACTGCAAGTTCTTTCTCCCTACTTTATTTTACTTGGATAGTTAGAAGATTAACTTGGATATTTCTGTGCATCTCTGATTTCTAAGTGTGACCCTCGCGTCGTGGAGGTGAACTTGTCTGCAAAGTCATGGTGGTTCTGCTTTGAGAGCTGTCTCCCACTCAAGTTAATAGTGGTAGTATCTGTAGCAAAAGATCATTCAGGATTACTAATCCTTTATGCTTAATGTTTGTCTTCTGTTAACTGTCTTTTGTAGTTGTTTTGTGCTCTTGCCAAAGCTCTGCATATTTGAGCAATTTATAAATAATTTTTGATTGTCCTAAGTGCAGTTCATTGATGCCTGTTCTACTTCAGGCTTCAAGTGCTGCGTCCTGAGATACTAATGTCAATGTAGAGCTGTCTTAGGCAAGCGTAAGATGCAGTTGAAACAGAATATGGGAGAGAATAAGTAAATGAGCTGCAGATAAATATAAGTGGTAAACTTTGTTTTAGTTTATTGTGTGTGGTTGTTCAGTTACTCATTTTAGATGCTGGTTGCATATCTGTGTGACAGATAAAATGATTGTATTCTCTTTAGCATGAGCCATTAGAATTCTGGTGTGACAAGTTTAGCATTATTGGCTTTGTTCCAATCAGTAAGATCAGAGGAAATGTGCAGTATGCTCCAGTAGATGCAGTGACTAGGTCTGCCTCACTTATGCTTAACTACTTCTAACAAGTTTGAAATGTCATTCACCTGCCTCTTCAGAAATCTTTTGTAGGCTTGAGATCACTCCAGGAGTGATTCCTTCCCTGACACTTCTCTTGCTTGTTGGTAAGGCAAACCTAGGTGTTGCTTTTGAAAGCAGGATTCTTAATGCAGCTGTTTGAGTTCTTCAGTTACTCACAAAGAACCTGTACTGAAGACTTGGTTGGTTTGATGGAGCATACAAAAGGGCCTTATTACCTAGAGAAACTTTTTTTCCTTTTTTTTTTTTTTTTTTTTTTTTTTAATTTATGCATTAGTACACGCAGGAGGACAGCAATTTAATTTCAAAATTAAATAATGAAATCTTTCCAGTATTGAAATACTGCCTGTTGTCTTTGCTCTATGTGACCTAAATTTTTAATGTCAGAAGCATCTTTGTTTTAGCTTTGCATTAATCTGTATTAAAGTTTGGAATGCTTGAAGAAACACTTTTCAGTTTTTCTGGACCACATCATTTGTGTTTTGGTATTTTTTTTAAACTGAGATTTCTTTGTATTGAGATAGTTGTCCAAACTGTATGGTCTGAGATTCAAAGTGGGACTTGTCAATGTGAGTACTGCGTAGTTTTTCTGAAAATCAAATGGAGGTGGGAGGAAGAGAAGCTGTTCTTCGAGAAAATGTTTTAATTTTTTTTCTATCAAACCTAATATTAATAGCCATTTTTTCTTTTTATTTTTTCATAGATTTTTATTTATTTCTGTGACCTCTACTCTGTCTTACTTTTTCTAAAATAAGATCATTCTTAGTGTATGTTGTCTTTTTTTGGGGTTTTTTTTTTTTGCTTTTTTCTTTGGATTTTTTTTTTTTTAATGTTATTGTTAAGATTTTTAAACACCTAGCAGTGTTTTTTCTCAGTTTGTTAAAATGGAGGGTGAGTAGCTTAAGAGTTTGTAAAGCTAACGCCTAAACTTAGGTTGCAGATGGAGTCTGATTGGGCGTTACTCTTGAAGCTTATTTTGAAAGGTTTTGTACAGAACCAAACTGTGCTGAAACAACCATGTTCTCCAGTGGTGGAGCAGGATATTTGAGTAGAGAAGCACGAGATCCTGTATATTTCAACAAGAGCTTTTGGCATACACTGGTGTGGTCTACATAACTTAGTTAAGGAGGTGTGTCATAGACTGAAGCTTCTGTAAGTTGTTTGAAAAACTGTAGTATGAATATTTCACTGTGAAATTGTAGAGAAATTTCAGGTTTTGTATGCATTTTATTGAGGCTAGTACTTGACAATACTTTTCCTGAATTATTGGCTGATAGAATAGAAAGTAAATGTACACACTTTGCATAAAAAGGCAAGTACAGAAATGCCAAACAGTACAAATATATGATGAGGAGTACTGCTCAATTAGCAGGAAAGGAGGTAATGCTTGCACTGAGCAGTAGGACATTCAAACCAGCAGTATGTTGTTGAGGGAAAGAGAGAAACTGGCACTGTTCTGGGATATATTCATAGGAGTGCCTCTGTCCAAACACTAGTGAAATACAGTGGCTGTGTTCAACAATGTTAAGACCTCACATGGAACACTGTACTTAAAGAAGTATATTAACTGCTACAAGGACTAAAAAGGAATGGTTCTAGCAATTTGGACCAGAAATGCAGAGAGGAAGAACTGGAGGTGTGCAACAGGAAAGTGAGAGGAAAATGGAATTGACAGTATTGTTATAAAGGTTTGAATAAAAGGGTTTTTAGGAAGCTGGCATGTATTTGGTCAGATGCTGGGGATAGGTTCCTCAGGGAGGCTGTATAAGGGCTCTCATGGGTTTGAGAGCCATTTAATGATACTGTTAGATAGTAGATATAGTTCCTACCTTCAGGAGAACTGAAAGCTCAGGAGCCAGAAGCTACCATGCAGGATATGGCAGCAACTACTCCTCTTGAGTGCAAGGTATCTCTTTGCTAGGGAGAATCTCACGTTTCCTGCAAAATTTTTAATCAAGTTAACATCTGATTTGGAAGAGAAGAATAGTTTGATGCACAGCCTTTGGGCTGAAGAATTCTCCTTTCCTATAAAACACAGAAAATGTGGTGAAATTAGGGTGATTTTGATGGGAATAGTTTGTGTTTGTAGAGATGAAATAGACTAATATTTGGATAAGCATGTTGTCTTCTTAATATAACATTATTTACATATGTAACAAAATAATCAAGTTTGGCATTTTCTCATTGAAAAGGTATTGATTTCCAATTTGGTTTGGCTATAGTGCTCTCAAGTCTTACCTATTTTGGTACTTGAGTAGAGTCCCACTCGTGCTTTATCAATCCCTGTCTTAGGGATGATGAGACTGGAGTGCTGTGGAATTTCAGCAATACTGTTTTAATTGGTTGGTAAAGTTCACATTGTAACGGTGTGAGATGCCTTTCTTCCTTGGAGCTGAACAAAAGGCTACTTTCGTGTAGTTGTTTGATGCTTTCAAGAGAGGAGAAGGAGGAGCTGAGTGAAACCCAGCTTCCTGTGTGACACTGCCTAGAGAGGCTTTGCAACCCAAGCCCTTTCCCTTTCTGCAAGGCAAAGGAGCAGTCTAGATTTGTGTTGGAATTAATGACACTTTAGGGTTTATACCCTGATACCAGTTGCTTATGCTGTGATTAAGTTTGTCATATCTGATCAGGAAAGGAATGTAACCCTTTCTCTCTAATTTCTCTTACGACTTCATTGTTATTTGCATGCCAGCTATGGTGCATGCTTCCATCAGTATGTTTATAAGACTCATTGACAGAGGCTATTCCATGTATAGCAAGTCTGAACTTAATGTAATAAATAAATGTAGTAGTCTTAATGATTACAGTGTTAGAAGAAATACTTGATACTGTTAAGTGTAAGGATGCTAGAATTAAAATCGTAGCATTTTAAGGCAAGTAAAGAAAGCACAGTTAGGGAGTGTGAGGTGAATGTAGAATCTACCCAGAAGGGAGTTGAGGAAGCTGTGAAGTTTTATGTCCTACACGTTGAAGCTCCTGAAGGATCCAGTCCCTTTCCAGGCAGAAGGATTGTTCCTGTGAGACTTAGGTGGTACAATTTGTACTTTTTATAGCCAATGAAGTTATTATAGAAATCTCTTCCAAAAAAAAAGAAACCTATGGGTTTTCCATGGTATTTGATACCACCTCCATTTTGTCAGATGAAGAGCCAGCTATCAGACACATCCTTATATCCAGCAGTGCCAAGTTCTACTTGCTTTGGGCAGCGGTACTGCTCTTTGCTAGTGCTGGTGAAGGGAGACTGTCTCTGGATTATCTGGTTATATGACTTGAGAGGCCAGGTTCATTTGCAGAACCAGAGGCATATGAAACTTTTATGCTGGCTTTTTGGTGGTGTATGTTGACTTTGCAGCCTTTGTAAATGGAAGGAGTAAGACAGCAACTTGTCTGCTGTCCTGCTGTTTCTTTGCTGGATGTGATGAGGCTGAGTGTGCTGCTGTACAGTGGTGTGCCAACATTGGAGACAACAGCCTGTCCTGCTTTTCTTCCTCCCATTGCCCCACTGTTGCCAAACTGGGTTGTGTTGCATGGTGCACTGGACCTGGGGCTGTGCTTGAATTGCTCAGGGACCACAGGGCTGACTGCTGTGGACCTGGGCAACTTGGTTGCTTTTTTCAGGCTTTCTTCTAGGCTGTGTTTGGTGGTAGCCTTCTTGAAAGGGCCCCTACAGTGTCAGTGCTTCAGGAGTGATTTCACTGAAGTGTTTTGGTTGAATGGCTTAAAAATTTTTGCAGAATAAGTATGTCCAAATTAGTTAGCAAAGGTACTTTGAAATGTTGCCACTTTTCTGAGATAAAGAACTGTACGAAAGTATTGTGAGAAGGGATAATGCAAAATGCTTGGTGGAGTTCTACCATGCAGCTGCAGGACCCACACCTGGTTGTGTTATGCCTCTTCTGGGCATCTGTCTTACAGTGCTCTTTGGCTTTCTGGTGAAAAACAAATTACAATTTTGTGGTTGTGTGCAACAGCAGGTTCCTTCTCTAGACCCTGAAAGGTCACCATCTGCTTTCCCGATTGCTTTTTGGTAATCTTTTGTTTTCTGTTTGTTTGTTTATTTTTAATTCTTTTTCATTTTTCTTTCCATTATTTTCTCAGTAAACTAAGTTTTCTGTTGGGGGTTGTTTTGGTTTTCCTTCTTCTCCTTTGGATTTGAAAATAGGGATTCTACACTTTCAGCTTCTGGTTTTGTCTTTCCAGTCATCTCTGAAAACTATAGGTTCATGAATTTGAACTTGTTCTTTTGCTATCCCAAGCACTGGGTTTGGAAGCATTTATTTTTGTAAGGAGGAAAAGTTCCCTGTAAGGTAGATAATAGAAGGAGTTGTCAGTATTTAAGTTCTGTTTGGGTTAGCAGAGGATAAATTACATACAGTTAAAAATAACTTCAGGGCCATTTGTGATTTCTTATGTGGTTTTCTTACATGGCAAATCTGTATTACTAGAATAACTTGTCTGTACAAGATCAAGGCATCTATGGCTTTGTGTTTGGAGAAAGGGTCTCTAGATACTATAGATCTAGATCTCTGCAGCCTTTAATTTTTTTTTTTTCTAGGAAAAAAGACACCAGTACCTACTGCTGAGCCATCTTTTTCCTAAATCTTCAAGCGAGTAATAATTTTGTTTTTAAAATTAAATTCCTCTAGTTAATGACTTTTACTTTGCTTTGAGTGTGATTATTGTTTTTTATGGCATTTAGATTTTGCTTTAAAACTATTCAGAACCTTTTTAGTTTATTTCATTTTATTTTCAGTGTATAAAATATTTTCAAATGGATTTTTTCCTGTTTATGGAAGAATAGGACTTGTAAAGTTGGAAGATAACAATATACTTTACTAATCTACTATCTACTTCATTTACAGGAAGCAGTCATCGGTCAAAATTTACTTACCTGAGCAGACACAAAAAATTAATGGGCAAAAGTACAGTGTGTAGGTACGTTGCAATTTTCAGTGTACTTAAGGTTCTTTGAAGAGAACCTTATTCTAAGGGAACGGGATTAGCTCTCAAAATGTAAGATTTTGGGTTTTAAAATATTTTGGTAGTAGATTCATGTTGAAGGAACTGGCTTCGAAGTATATTAATGTGTTCCTTACCTTTTTGAGTTTTTATTAAAAAGTGAGATGGAATGGTGTATATATGCATGTGAGTGGCCAAGAGAAATTTTTTTAAGTCTACATGTACTTTAAAAATTATTGGAAATACTTTTCTTTAATATTTGTAAACACAGTGTTCCCAAAAGTGACAGTCTTCCCAAATTTGAATATTACCAATTTATAAAGTGGAATAACATCTTTAGTTTTTGTTGAATGGTGTGTTACTGCATTCAGTGCATTGAAACATAGTGCAATAATTGTTACACTTCAGTATCATTTACTGTAGTCTGTAATCATAACAAAAGTTAGTCAAGGTTCTGTGATTGTAAGTTTGCAGCAGCTTTACCACACAGTGAGTGGTTGAGTTCTACATTTTGGAATATGAATAAGAAACACGTTTTATTTATCCCCTTAAAAAAAAAAAAAACCTTCATATTAACAGTCTGCTTTACACATAAACATTATTTAGAATCCCTAGTGTTCCTTCAGCTGAAATGGCAAAGACTAGAAAGATCTATGAAAAACCCCCTGGGTTTTGCTTTTACAGAAATGTATGTTGTTAATAATAGTATGAAATACTTCGGGATAGCATTGCATTTAATTGAATAAAATCATCTTAGAAGATGAAAGGTTCAATTTCAGGACTGTTTTGGTTTTTGTTTTAACATCAATAAGTAGAATTTCAGTGGCTTTGTTTTTTATTGCAAGTCTCAAACTGTGGTGCTATGCAGCATAGCCAGTTTTTATATTTATGGCCTAAACATAGAGTAGGAAGGAGGTGACGTTTCTAAATTAGGTATTATGCCATTTTAAATGTAAAATTTGTTACGTTCTTGTGAATTAGGAAGGGATTTGGGTGGACTGGACTCTGTGGGTTAGTAAAAGCTGACAAATTATTGGGGAAAAAAGTGAACATGATAAATCATGAAGTTAAAAACAGATGAGTTAGCTTTGGGGTTTTGCCAAATTGCATTTGAAAGTAGCATGGTCACGTTCCCAGGAACATGTCATGACATGCTTAGGATTCATTAAGCTAAGATGAGCAGAAATATCAAAACCTCAAGAATAGCTTGCTTTTGTGATTACTGTTTTACGTTTTGGCAATGTGTTTGAATTTAATGATACACTCTGGAAAGTCCCAGAAGTGATTTTGAAGAATTCTTCCTTTCTGTTGTCATGTGTTGTTTGTTATGCTCAGTTGGCATGGATTGGTTTCTTGTACCTCAGGGTAATTTATCAATGTGTTCCTTTTTCATCCAAGATAGTCTCCAGATTGTTTTGGCTTTCCTAGAGCAAGGGAGAGTAGGTAGTCTACCATTAGGGACTCTGGCTTTCACCAATAGTTTCTAAAAATTATCTTTGTGGCAGTGTGTTTCTCCTTAGTCTCCCATGTAGTGCTTAAGCTGAGACCAGAGAAGCCTGTGGTGTGGAATTGCAGTTCCTTGTGCAGGTGAGAGCCAGTGTTTAAAGTGCAGCAATGGTGTGTGCAGACTGGTAACCAGGAGTTTGAAAAGTTGTAGTTACAGATATCCTTGGTATCAGGATGACAAAAGTTGTCCTGACTTAGTTGCTGTGATAAGGAAAGCAGATGAGTGTTCTCATTCATGAATTTATATATTCTGAACCAGGCAGTAGGATCCCTTCTTAAAGCCAGTAGTGCTTGAGACACATGCAGGTACCAGGGTAGGAGGAATAAGGACTAGCAGAGCTTAAGAGCCCCATGGGATATGATTCAGCTTATTTAAATTTGGACTAGATCTGATACTTCATGAAGCAGTACCAGACAGACCTGTTTTGAAAAACTGGATCCACAGATGAAAAGTCATTCATTTATTGAGAGTAATCTTCAGCTTTGTTCTTTCTGAAGCATTATAATGAGTTTGCCTTGTAAAGGAAACCTTCTTTGGTTGAGTACATCTATATCCATGTTGTCTCTCATTTCCAGTCCAGCACTTTTAGTACCAAGGAATTTTAAAGAAGCCTGTCATCCAAGACTGTATGTTTTACTTCCTTTAAAAGTAGGTATTTTAGAATAGGACTTAGAACTGACAGATGCTTTTGTAAGAACATTTTCAGATGTAGATTTTTGTTTGTATTAAATCCTTTGTTGATTTGAACAAGAATGCGAAAGTTGTATTTCAGAGCCCCTGATTCAGAAAAGTTTGTCCCTATGAACATATATGGGAAGAGGGAGCAAACTGTTAAGTTCTACTTATATTAAAGTGCAAGGCCAGTTATAAAATTTAGTAATGTTTACGGAAAGGGATTGGAAAATTGCTGTAGACAACCACATGCATACTTTGCTCTTGATGAGAAGAAATTCAGAAACATCAGTACAGAGTAGAAGATCAGATAAGTACTGGAAGTCACAAAGTTCCCAGAGGGACTTCTGTCTTTCTCCTAACTAGGCTAAGTCACGGCTCTTCTTCCTTGTTTGTTGGATCACTATAAATAATTGATATTTAAAATAATTTTTCATCTGAAATTCACCAATGTTTTAAGAAAGTAGGCTGTTAACCTGTAAAACAATAACAAAAGGGGAAAAATTGAACTAACCAAGGACACACTTTCTAGAAAATTTTTAATTTCAATCTTTTGTCAGTTAATTTGACTTAGACTTCACAGGAAGCCCATAGAAATGAATGCACAAAGGATTCAGAGAATAATTTCAAAGTGCACAAAGCCGTAGTATAGTGAAAGTCTTTGTGGAATTAATTTTTTTGTAAATAACCTGAAATGTAGAAACTTGTAAGTCCTTTTTAAAAGAAAATTTACCACTCCTTAATTTTATCTGCTTAACTAAAGCCATGCATTCCCAAACTAGCTATCTAAGCATTTAATCTAAAGTTTAACAAATTTATCTTTATTAACAAAAAAAGGCGCTTCAGATCATGCATCTTTTCTCTCTATGTTCTTTATACAGAGAAGAACATTTTTCATGTTTCATGTCTTCAACATCTTTCATGTCTTGCTGACAGATTGTTTTCTTTTAGTGTTTTTGAATCATTAATTAACAAGCATTTGTCAATATTTTGTTCTTTTCAATTGAAATTTTAGACTGGGGGTTATTGTTTGACCTTATGTGAGAAGCGTGCAGGTAACAATAGTTAAGATCTTTAAGTACCCATGGATTTATTAGGGTTTTATTGTCATTTTTTCCCAGTGAAAAGACAATTGAGCAAATAAAGAAAACCATGCCCAGATGCTGGGTGCCAAGTGGCATTCTGTGCAGGGGAAGTGGGGTGGTGCATGTGGTTACTCCCCTTGGCTGTGCTCTTGCTCCTGTCCCAGAGGTGTCTGTACTTGCTGTAGGGATGGTTGGACAAAGTATTGTAGGAAATCCTGTTGAACTTCAGTATAACCTACCAGAAGTAAATCGGTGGTACCTCAGTTGCTACTTGTGTTTGCAGCTTGTCAGCAGTCCTTGTGGAACAGGCATGATGGAAAAATTTAGGATGGCAACTTCACTGGTCACCCTAGTTCAATTTTACCATCACAGATGATCATTTACTTACTATACTTGCTTAATAGTGTTTTCCATCATACAAGAATTCATCCTTTTGATAAAGTGAATATGGACAACAGGGTGCTTGCCTTGATCTTCCGATACAGTTTCTTGGCTATTAAGATACTGTAAATTGGGGCTGTGTCTATTACATTGTCCCGCCTGCTATGGCATAGTGTAACCATGGCTGTAACCACACAGCTGGACCAAGAACACAGATGGCTGAAAACTTAAGGAGCCAGCCAGGAGCAGGACTGTGACAGTAGGCTTCACTGCTGTGAAACATTATGCCTTGTGAAAATTCTGCTTGGTGATGATTGAAACTGTAGTAAATATTTCGTTATGAAACACAAAATCTTCCTATTCAAAGCCTTAGTATAAAAATTATATTCTTAATGTAAGAATTGTCCATTGAATGTATAGGTTTCTCTCTGGCACTTCAAAATCCAAAAAGCTTGCTTATCATTAAAATTTTGTAGTGGTAGCCTGTAGTGAACCATGGTTATGTGTTTGTATTCTACCTTCCCTGTAAGTGACTTACTGTGACTTTTAAACTAATTTTAAAATATCCTCAATAACCTTATTTTCAAAGAATGTTTTGATAGTTAAGTGAATAGCATTCTACCAGCTATCTGTAGTATATCTGGTTTTCCTTGTTCTGCTTTCAAAGCTTTTGTTAGGTGTTCAATTTATTGAATTATCTAGACTTTTCTTTGCAGTTGCTTAAAATAATTAATGTCAGTACTTTAGAAGTAGTAGATCTTCCTTTCCAGAGATCTCCAGTATTAGAAGCAACTGGTTTGTGTGCATTAGAATTTGTTAGATAGCTGTTTAAGTTCAAATTCTTTTTAAAAAATCATGTATTTGTGGCTGATTCTTTTTCTGTGTTTCACTTAGATGTGGGCGATATAGTCTTGTCAAGGTTTTTTTCTATTAATAAGCAAAAAGCTTTTGATGTATGATATATATCTAGTCTCTATATGAAATACATATTTTTGGCTCTTTTATACTTACCTGTATACGTCAATAATACTGCCATTTCTGAACTAGTTTGAAGATAAATTCTGGTCAGAGCTAAGAAAACATACTTTTTCGTGTGTGGCTAGGTTTGAGGAGTTACAAATTGTGCGCCATGCTTACTCTATAGGCTGTTCTTTTGTGCTGCCTCTGGGAACATTATTCTTCATAGCAATAAGCATTTGGGTAAGTTCTCTTTTAAAAAGGGGGGAAGGGTTAACAAAAGCTGCAAGGAATGTATTTAACAGAAAAAACTTACGGCACCACAGAGATACATAAACAATTTTTTTAAAAATTACAGTATTGTAAACAATTTTTTAAAAAATGACAGTATCGAAGGAGATCAAACACAAAGAAGACTTCAGTATTTGTAAGCACTTTTGACATTTGCAGTTTTTGAGAGCTAGTTACTGTACAATTTGGTCACTTAAAGAGAGCTGCAGTATCTGGGTGGTATTTTGTTTAAATTAAGAATAACTATAAACTTATGCAACATGTAGCTGCCTCCAGTTATCTGGTATATAGGTCCATGATGAAATGTATCACCCTCCATATTCCTGCCAGCCTGATGCTAAGAGAAAGACATATTCATGACTTTACTGTATTCATTTAGATTTTGAAAATATGGTAAAGAAATTAGTTTTTATCTTTCCTGAACAAGATTTATATCAGGAACAATGTTTCTTTTTAATACAAAACTTCTAAGATTCTGCTTCAAAATTGTGCAAGCCAGGGAGGGCAGGAAAGGGATTGTATCACTCAGGAAGCAAAAACTTCTTTCAGGACTTGGCTGACTCTGAGAATACTTCAAAGAATTTGGCATCAGATTGTGGTGTAGTGATTTAAATTGTGTGCTTTCTCCATCTACAATACTGGTAAAATATGTTAAGACTAAAATTCATTTGAGTGTTTTGCTATTGCAAGTTTAGCTGAAAGTGAAGTAATGCTGCTGGTCAGGATAACTTCTCAATGTTGTGAAATCAGAAGTAGGAACTCTGAGCAAAGTGTATACATTAGCTGAAGATTGAAGATTGAGAAGTCCCAATTTCAGTAAATGTACTCTTTTAATGGGAATGAGACCAGAATAATGGGAAGCAATGCGTATTGGTTGTTTTACCAGGCTGTTGAGGCACTACTAACTGTTGCTGTTCTGGAACTCTATATGCAACTGTTCTCTGAGAAACTGTGAGGAAGGTATGAGATGGAGGAGACCATCCCATGTCTGGGGCTTGGGCCAGGTCTCAGCAACATTTGCAGTCTCAGCTTAGACTGCCAATTTGAGATAGCTCTGTTTAAAATGTGGCGTAAAGTCTGTTCATTCCAAGAAGAGTTACTTTTAATTTAAAACTGGTATGTTATTTCAGTTTCTGATATTTGAACAAAGTTTACAGCATAAAGCCAGATTTTTACAATATGGAAGTCTGACTAAAGTCCACATGCATAAATTGAGAGGGTGCATAGCTAGTCTAATTCAAATTTTGACAGCTTTAATGGACAACAGAGTGATTGCAGTGGTTTAAATTAAAAGTGTGGAAGATTAGTACAGTGGAAAGGCATGATAGGTGCATTTACCACTTCCTTAATTTTACTTGTTGATTGCATTTGTGATAGTGTGGTAGGGAGCTCACTCTGATTTATCTTTTCCACTGTGGAGTAGTATCACTTAAATAATGAGAAATGATGAGGAATTGCAGTTCAGAAATTTAAAGTCTTAAATAATTCCAGTACTTTTCCATTATCTTTTTAAAAATATCAGCAAATTTTTTTAAGACTGGTTTGGCCTTGTACTTCAGGTATGATGTAAAAACATTCAAAGTTGTTTTGTCATACTTTATTTTATGTCTGGTACAGCTGTAATCACAACATAGCCTGGCTGTAATCACAACATAGCCTGGCTGTGTAATCGGAAGGTTGCAAGAAACAGGCCCTGGAATATGTAGGAAGCATCTGAAGAGTTTCATTTAATAAAAGCCACAGTAAATAAATAACCAAAGGGTAAAAGTTAGTAATTTTGACTTGAATTTTTTCATTTGCCCTGTAGAGTCACAGAGTTGTGAGTATGTTTTAGGAGAACACTTCAAAAACCCATAAATGAATTTAACTTCAACATGTCTGTGCTCCTGGGAAGTGTTTCTGCTTTTGCAGACTGTAACATTAGTCTGGAGAAGGAGTCAGTGAGAGGCAGGTATGCTGCCAGGAGGTTGTGTCAGCTCATAAAATACTTCTTTTCCTTCAAGGATTCAATATATTAAACATACTTAATGTTTTGAATTTTCCAGTTGTATTTTAAAGTAAGACAAGATGTTTGATGTGCTGTGTGTTGGCCAGAAATATTCTCAGCTCTTTCTATTTTTAAAGTACCTCCAGGAGGAAAAAAAAAAAAAAGCCCAAACCAAAGGGAAACCTGTATTTCTTAAAATTCAGCTTAAATTAAAAAGGCTGTTATTACCTCTTTCCTGAGGTGCTTCAAACAAATTGTTAGTGGCTTACATTAAATACTGTATGTGTGAATGTACTGATAGAAGATAAAAAGTAGTGGCTCTCTTATTCAGTTAAGATTTATCTACCTTGTGCTCTCTGTACAACCCCCCCCCCCCCCCAACCCCGAACCACCAACCCCCACCTTGGCAGAAGCTGGAGTAGAAATGGGTCTGTAGTAGTAGTGATTTATTTAATGTCAACAAACTCCATCAGAGTAATGGAAGGAAAAAATACTCTTTTACTCTCTTAATCATGCTGCACATCTCACTGAAAAGTGCTTAACTGCAGGAAATGCTCAGGAAAGCAGGGCTTATTTAAAATACAGTATTTTAGATTAACCAAACATGAAAGTTTTGACTCTGTCCAGGGAGAAATAGGAAGGGAGTGCAGCTATCTTAAAAAGTTAGTGGAATTGGAACTATGCTAAAAAAAAAAAAAAAAAACAAACAACAAAAGAACAAAAAAAACCCCTGCACTATTCCTGGAAAGAGGAGCCTGTTCAAAATCATTGTGGAAATGTCCCAGTTGGAATAATGGTTGCCCGTTTAGCTGAAGCACAGATGCAGAAATCTAGCCACCTGGCTGAGAGTATCAGCTGAAAGCAAATAAAAAGTCAAAGGAGCCTGTTCTTTAATTGTTTATTCTTCTCATACAATAAATGAGATTTGGCATGATGAAAACATATAAATCATGTGATTATGAACCAAAATTGAATTAACACTTCAGAGTTCTTTTTTTCCATTTGGTTTACAAGCTTTCATCTGCATGTCTGTTATATAGTGCAAAAGTTTTTAAATAGTAAATGAATCAACAAAAAACAGTGTCCAGTGAACAGATGCAGAATACCTGATAGGTACTGTGACACACATCATCTAATAAGACTTAATATTTTGTAGGAATACAGATCTAGAAAGCTTATCAATGGGCATTTTTGCTTTCAACTGATTTGGGTGTGTAGGAAGTGTTAAATTACTTGAACAGTATGTAAGGTAGTGACTGCAGAGATAGCTGGAGGCACTCAGCAGATGAAACTCTGTCAGATTGGCTTAGGTGTCATGTAAAGGACCACAATAAGGTTAAGAGAAATGGGGAAAAAACTACTCTCCCAGCAATAGAGCAGGCATGTGGTAATGGTACTTGCTCACTGACAAGCATATCAACACTGTCCTTGCAACCATCTTCCCTTGCCTGTGAGGCCCAGCTGACCTTCATGTTTCCAACTCATCCACTCCCATCCCCGTGCTACCACCTCCTGCCCTGACAGTGTCCTTGATGCAGGCTGTTTTTACTTTTGATCCCCTGGAGGGATACAGCCTCCCTAAAATCTGAGAGTGTTGTTTCCTCTTTCCTCACCACTAGTTTTCCTTGTAAAAATTTCTGATTTTATTGTAAATGTTTGCGTATTAACTCAACCAGGGTGGGTTTTTTTGTTTGTTTTTTTGGGTTTTTTTGTTTGTGTTTGTTTGTTTGTTTTTGTTGGTTTTTGGGTTTTTTTGTTTGTTTTGGTTTTGTTTTGTTTTGATAGCTTCTTAGAGGATTCATCAACATAAAAGGTTTTTGAGCTGCGCCTTATAATGAAACCTTCGTATCATTTCTTGATACTGGGAGCACTTACCTGTGCTAAGTCAGACTACAGTGCTGGCTTAGAGTAGATGAGGACCTGATTTGTTTTCCAGTTTAAGCTGTGTTGGTCCATTTGTGCATTGTCTGAGTTGTCTGTTGTTTATGGAAAATATTTTTGAACAGCTGTGAGCGATACCAAACATCAGAGGTAGCAAAGTATGTCATGCTGATATCAAAGCTGTAAAGTTGATAGAGAAAAAATACTTTAGCACTGCAGCTCTCTTAATTGTGAAGCTGGTGTCCAAACTACTTAATCTTACTTAGTTAACTTTTGTTATAATTGCTATTAAAAAGTCTTTGTTTTTAATATGTGATGACTGTTAAACACCAGTGATGAGTGAAAAGTCTTAAAAGTGTTTTTCTTCTCCCAGAACTGTTCTAAGCTTTTTATCAGAAGTCTTACTGTGTTTCTTTGTATTTTTGAACATATTTGACCTGTCTGGGATTCAATGAGTTAAGATGCTGGAATTCCAAACTTGGCTTATGGCCTGTCTGATTATCACTTAACCTGCTTAGCTCCCTTCATAGGAGTGCATTTATGTCCCTTAAGAATCTTTTCTCTGCTACGTGCCCATACATGTGTCTCAAAACATGAATTGAACAACTGCCCTGTTTTGGTGCATTCTAGCAGAGGGGAGAGTACTTACCTAAAGAGAGGACCAATACTCTGAGGTCAGAATGGTATGTCCCTGGTAAAATCCCATTTTCTGTTGCCAATACAAGACGCAGCAAATTTTTTGAGACACAAGCTTTTTATTCCCTCTATATGCTTTGCCTTATCTTGGCATCCCTCTTTGAATTTTCAGGTGAGGTTACTTATAACAAGTTCTATGGCTTACTTCATACAGAAATGAGTTTTTAGAGTAGGAAGTGCAAACTTCTTTGAACTAGTGGCTTTGGTCACAATTTCCTTTTTTGCTTCCATGAGAAATTTATAGAATCTATCACATTTCTAAGTAATTCAGAACAATGTGCATGTGCTTAGTGTGATTTTACTTTATGGGTTCATTTCTCCAGTTACATTATCCTTTCAGCTTTCAGACTGCACATGCATCATGTAAATTTGGCCGTATGCAGAGTTTGCTGCAACAGAATTTTGCTGAACACAGAAGTTGCATGTTTATCAATTTGCTCTGAGGATCACAGTGTTTAAGAAAATGCCATGTTCTAACTTCTTTCTCTGGAGCCTGGAGGAAATGGTAGGATTTTGTTATATCTGAAGAACTTAATGTTTTAGGGATTTTCTGATCTTCTAAAGCTGGGCTTCACAATTTTATATGCTCTACTAAGGTAGTCTCCAGAGGGTATCTGAGTAGATCTAGAATTTCTAATTGGGTAAAGTGTCTTTTTATTTATTTTTTAAAAGAATGTGCCACAAAGCAACAAAAAAAGCAAGCCCAGGTATGAAACTAGAAATAAAATTCAAATAGATGAACTTGCTGAATAAGAGGTTATCTTATTCTGATTTGTTATAAAAGGGAAATTTCTGAAAAAAACCTGAACTTGTTGTGTCAACAGTGAAATACTTAAAAGCAATAATGCATCTCATATGGCAAACTGCAATGTTTTTCAATTACAGAATCAATTTTTAGTTTAAACTGCAAGTAGTTTTCAACCAGTATGTCTCTGAATTACGTAATAGGATGAGTCAAATGTTACCAAGGTAGGAAAGTGCCATTCTGATACCTTCCAATGGCTGTTTTTTATTATGGCTGCGGTGTAAAATAGTGGTTGAGAGAAACTCACAAAACAAATTTTTGAGGAGCCAGGAAAAGGGTCACTGTAGTAATACATTTATTATGAGGTTATTTGAAGATATTTAATTATCTTTCTGGAATAGAATTTTGAGGTTTTTTGTTTATTTATTTACAGACTTCGCAGCTGAATTTCTCCTAAGATTCACCCATTCCTACATTAGCCAAGTACCAGTTTTTATAGGAAAAGTTTATTTTTATAATAATATCAGACAAGTAGTCATTGTTCCCAATGGACAATATTCCTTAAACCATGGCCTTGACAAGAAAATACAGCTGTGTGTTTTACAATATGTGTGTGGGTGTGCAGATGTCTGTGGTAGTGAGGACTTGTGATTTCATTGCCATGTCTACAGAGGAGACGCATTCTTCCTTCTCAGGTTATGTCAATTGACTAAGGTGGAATGCATGTCCTAATTTCTCCTCAAACTGCTCGATGTAGTGCGAGTTTGTTTGCCCTTGTCACTTCTTCATATCTGTTGCTGCCTTTCTTGTGTTTGAAGTCTTTCTTGTATGTGTTTGGATTTTGTTGAATGGTCTGTCAGAAGATTATTTTCTTTATGAGTATAACTCATTGATCAGACCCATAAAAGGCATGCAGCTTAAAGAGAAGTCATATCCCAAACTTCTGTTGGTTGCTAATATATTCCAAGTGTTGTGTCTGTACCAGGAGGAGAACCTGCAAGACTTTGTCCCAGGATGGGCATGGTGTCCACCATGTTACAGGACAAAATGGAGTTTCTTATAATCACAGTTTTCAAGTTCAGCTTTAGTAATTTCAGTATTGGTTTATTCTTATTTTAATGTAGGATAGTTTTTCCTACTCCTCCTGTGCTATTTCAGGAGTGTTTTAAAATGTTTATTTCATAAGAGTTAAAGATGGTTAACAACAGTTAGGATGTTGATCTTGTTCAGGAGAATTTCTGTGGCTTGTTTGCTGTTAGGGACTGCCATTTCTTGGATATAGTTTATATGCAGCATAGATTCACAGTTTTAGTATAGCTTTTGAAAGCATTATCATACTTCATAGAATACTTGTAAAACTTCACCCTGTAGGTGATTGTTCTTGATAATATGAGTGGAGGGTAGTCTAAAATCATAACTATATGTCCTTTATTTCTTTGATGCTCAAAATTTTTTGTGGAGTTCTTGCGTTTAGGTTGCTGTGCATCTTGTCTGTCATAGTTACTCTTTGAGAAGGAAGACTATGCAGTGTTTTAAGGAGATCAGTTGCATCTTCAACTACTCAGAGACTTGACCTGTGTAAGTCTGTAATTGCTGGTATTTTCTACAGTGCTGTGTAAATTTGGAAAATAATCAATTTTTCATATGACACAAGTACCTGAAGTTTATTCTAAAGGCTGTCCAACTGCAAAGTTTTTTGACAGATTTGTCTCTCATTTTGTGGTCGTCTTTTAGTCTTCCATGTTTGAGATTGAAACTTGAAGACTGACATAACCTAAAAGAATATGAAGCCAGCTGTTAAAGATCACAGAATCATTAGGGTTGGAAGGAACTTCTGGAAATCATCTAGACCAACCCTCTGCCAAGCCAGAGTCACCCAGAAACAAAACATGAACAAAATACCTATTATACTACTGTATTCTTACAATGGGTACAAAGCTGTGCCAGTATTAAGCTAATCAAGGAGGGAAAAAAACCCTTTTTAACAAAAAGAGAAATATAGTGAAATATTCAGTTTACCATGATGATGTTCTTTTGATACTACAAAGTTGTTTTTTGTTATCATAGCATAATCATAAAGTGTACTGGTAGAGGTTATCATTCACCTTGAAGAAGTAGACAGAGTGCAGTTATGAAATGAGAGAACAGAGGATCTCAGCTTCTGGTTTTGTTTTGTCTTTCAATGTAGAAAAGGAAATCTATTTCTACCAGTGTACTTTTCATATATTATTTTTAATAGCTTTAACTTATCACTAAAAGTTTGGGATTTGAATTTTTTTTTTGCATTTAGCAACTTGGTAATATATATTCTATTGTATATCAGTTCCACTTATGTTAAATAGGAATTATCTTTGACACTGAGAAATAGGACCATAAACTGTAGTAGTTTTTGCTACAAGTTGAATTTATGCTAGCAAACCAACTGATGGAATTCCAGATTCTGTATTTTGACTTAAATTGCAGGCTCATTTGGTGTTTCATGTGATTTTTGATAGGATTTTGAGAGACGCTTACTTCTCACTAAAAGGCTCATCAAGGGTCACTTTTGTAGATACTTCCAATGTGTAAGTATGTTATTTTCTGTGAAAACAGTGATTTGTGACAGAAAAGAAATACAGTAAATTATTGCCTTTGCTTATTAAAACCTAGGCAGCAACATCAGAAGCAATAGTATATAATTGGGTAGAAGCTCTGTAACATCAAACTGATATTACAAATTTTAATTTCTTCCATTTGGTGGTAGTGTGCCTACTGTAATCACTGGAGAGGCAGGAAAGGGAAGATACTGCTAGAATTCCTAAAATGGTTTATCTTTTTTTTTTTTTTCAACTTTTATTACTGTGTATAGTTTTAATCTCATGAAGATGATGAGTTTAATCAGTTGTAGTTCAATGTTGGTTTTTATACTGTATGGAAAATTAAAAGTATTAATTCTCCTGCAAGATTTTATAGTATCATCTTAGTTTAGATTTGGCTATGTTAATGGTGCGAGTGAACACTCCTTAGGCACTGCCTATAGTAACATGGCGAAACAAAAAATAAAATTAGTTTTCATTTTTTTAATAGTGTAATTTGCTTCAGGATGTTGAATTAACATCGATATACAGTCATAGAACTTCTTTAAGTACATTTTGAAGAAGATTTTCTTGCAGCTTGAGACAAAACTTTTAATAGTTTTTCATACAAATTCAGTTTCAATAAGATCTTTTCGGTTATTGGTAAGATATTTTTGTGTGCTGAATTATGCTATACTGCAGTATTCCTCCCAGTTAAAAATATTTACCTTTATATCTTTTTTAAAGTAAGTATTGATTGTTGTTCTGGGTTATTTTCTCACCTGAAGGATAAAGGTCAATGACCACAGCAAACTGGTTAGTAGATCCTTCAAGTTCATAACATTTGTACAGTGTTTCTAGTTCTCCTGTTGTTAGGAAATGTTCCACAGAAGAATTTAAAAGTCTTGCCAGGTTTCTGACTGCATTTTGCTTGATGCTAATGCTTGAAATTGTGAGTTTTAAACATAGAATCATAGAATGGCCTAGACTGGAAGGGGCCTTAAAGATTATCTATTTCCAGACCCCTGCCATAGCAGAGATGCTTTCCACTAGACCAGGTTGCTCGCAGCCCCATCCAGCCTGAAAACTCTGGGGATGGGGCACCTACAAGTTCTCTGGGCAGCCTATGCCAGTGCCTCATTACCCTCACAGTAAGGAATTTCTTGGTAACATTAATCTAAACATACTCGCTGTCAGTTTAAAACCATTTCCCTCTTGTCCTGTCAGTACATGATCCATATTTTATGTAGGCTCCCTTCAGTCACTGGAAGGCCATGATTAAAATACCCTCAAAAGTTCTCTTTTCCAGGCTGAATAATCTCATTTCTCTCAGCCTTTCCTCACAGAAGAGGTGCGCTCCATACCTGTAATCATCTTGGTGGCCCTTCTGTGGATTCATTCCATTAGGGTGATGTCCTTCCCATGCTAGGAACCCCAGAGCTGGATGCAGCTCTCCAGGTGGGGGGTCTCACTAGAACAGAGCAGAGGGGTAGAATCCCCTCCCTCGCCCTGCTGGCCATGCTGCTTTGGAGAGCCAAGATCCAATAGATGTTCTGGTCTGTGAGTGCGCACTCCTGGCACGTGTCCAGCCTCTCATTCATCAACACACCCAAGTCCTTCTTGGCAGGGCTGCTCTCGATCTGTTCATCCCCCAGCCTCTGTTGATACCAAGGGTTGCCCTGACCCAGGTGCAGCTTGTGCTTTGATAGAAGCACTTGTGTTCACTTGATCAGAAGTGGACATGGTTTGTGGCCACGTGTTTGGTGAGTTCTCTTAACTCCATCCTAATATGTAGTTCCTTCCCTTTCTTTCCTCTGTCACCATCAATATTTTCTAATAATATTTTGCATGGGACTACCAGTGGGAGTTATAAATACTTTTGCAACATTATGCTAAAGAATGAATTGACCTAAGTGCACTGTTTTTACATTTTTAATGAATGGTTACACTGCCAGTGTGTCTTGTACAACAGAGAACTGAGTTCCCACAGTAGAACAGGAAGAGTAATTAGAGGATTAGAAGGATCTGCATGATATTAGCCTGAGAGACAAGAACTCTGTGTGTAATAAAATTGCCATGCAATTGGCATACCACTTCTGTGAGATTGTGTTGGCATATGGGGGTGTGTGTGTGTATGTATATATATGAAAGAGGAACTGAAATACAAGAGCTGATTTCTACCTTTCTTCACCTTACCAGTCTAGACTCTGTACCTGAAGATCCAAAACCTCAGGTCACTGTTACTTTCCAAAGGGTTTAAGATCTATTTTTAAGGGCTTCATGAACTTTGCTGTATTTACTTTCATAGCTGATTGGGCAGCGATCTGTCAGTCTGTGAAAAGCGAGCTGCAGTCTCTGCATGAGGTTTCCCAGTGGCTTCTTGTCCTAGGAAATATGCAACTAAGTTCCATCTGCAGATCTGCCTGCATTTGGCACAGACCCAGTTATTCTCACACCTTTTTACAAAGAGTACCACAACAGTGTTTTTCCAATATCTGTGCATATGCTTGTAGCATGAGTGACTAATGAGTGTGTTAGTGAATACTGGAATAAGTTAACATGGATTGGAAGGTGCCTGCTGCTAACCTGGCAACAGTATGACACCATCACTGCATAAACCTGCTATAATATAGAAGTCTGCATGGGGATAAGTGCTCTGATTCAGAAGTCTGCCAGCCGTTTACTGTCACCAGTGACTATTGGGAAGGAGATAAATTGGCTGCTGGTTTTAGCTTCAGAATGAGCACAAAGTAAGCAACCTGGCTACTGCAGTTTATGTCTCTAATCCCAGTTCCTGCTCTTTCTTTTACTGGTTTTTAGCAGCTTGCCTCATGTTATTGTGCTGTTAGTTCTGTGACAGGGCTGGATAGTGGTGTGAATTGTACCACCACATTTCTCTGTTGTGATCTGTGCTGTGGTTCACCCTAAGAACAGGTGACAGCTCTTTCTAGTGGAGTGGAATCCTGTTAGGGGTGCTGGCAGTTGCCAGAATGCCCTCCAGTGCCTGTCCCACTTCCCTCAGTGGGAGTTTGGACAGCTTGGACACTGCATGTGATTGCTTCAGTTGGCAGCATTGAACAACACAAAATCACATACAGAAATGCTGCTGTGAGGAAGTGTCAGCAAAAAGTCTTTGAAGGTCTTCAGGGTAGTTGGGTGCAGTGATGAAGCTGGGTAGCAGACAGGAGCACTGTGGACTCCTCAGCCTTCCCCTCTTCCCCTACAGCTGCAGCCTGCTCTGTTTTCTCTGGAGTTCATCAGCACAGTTCTGTTAGGTGTCATGTATAAATATGGATTTCCAATTAAAAAAATAATATTTATCTAATTATTAGAAGTTTTCTTCATTTTCTTTCTTTATAACCATGCTCTTGTCAGACTCCATATTAATATCATCATACTTCATCAGTGTACAGGGAAGAGTCTTGATTAGTTTTTTGGGCTACTGTAATTTATGATTTTCAGTATAGAAAATAATCTTTTAGAAAGTTTGAATTTAGTGGAGAATTTAAAATATCTTTCAACTTTTCAGTAGGAAGACTATATTTGGACATACTAACTTTCTTGCAGCAGCTATAGACATACATTTTGAGAGCTCTGACCCACTCACTCCGAAATCTTTACGGTGCATATGTAGCCAGCCATGTGTAAACCTTTGCAGAAATAAGATCAAAATCTGCTAGGTCAAAGACAATAGTTTTATATAGCTCCTGTATTGTAGCTCAGGGTTTCTTATTACATTAGTACAATACCATGTATGCATAAGTGACTTGCTTTCTCTCACAATTCAGTTGTTATTCTGATGATGTATCACAAGAGAAGGTTATGTGGCAAAAAAATAAACCCTTTCTTATCCTAGGTATTGTTAAAGTAATACCAAAGAATTCCCTGGGACTTGTGAGAAGCTTCTTTTCTGCTTCTCAAGAGCAGTAGTTGGGTGAGACTCCAGCTTCTCTTCATTGCTGAAGATAGCTTCATCAAAGTATTTCACAATCCTTTTTACTGCAGTTAAAGGCGACTGCTCATCTCTGCACTTTACTGAGGCAGAGCAAAGGACAAGATAATCCCCTTAGCCTGTTAAATGCTCCATCCCATCTGGTAGGTGATAATTGCATTGTAAGGGGATTAACACAGTGGGATATGCTTACAATGTAATGAAAGCTTCACTATAAGTGTGAAAGTCAGCTGATTGCATTCTAGCACTTGGGGACCTTACATTTGCATGTATTTTGTAAAAAACATAAAAGACAAGTTTCATCTGGGGAAGGCATGCAGTACCTTTACATGCCATCCTTCATGTATTTGTAACAGATTTTACATTTGTTCTGCAATATCAGTAGTCTGAATATCTAAAATCCTCTTGTAGGAGTAGTGCAGTAGACTCTTGTTTAGCCAAATGTTCTGAAATCATTCTGTGGAGTATAGCTGTATTAAATGCATCCCAGGTATTGACTACTGTTAATCAAAAGTACTATGACTTTGAAATCATGGGGTTTAATTGTTACTAGTCTAGGAGCAGCCATGTTGTTTAAACACTGCCTGGAAATCTTCATCAGTAAAGGTGAAATTTGAATAAGCCATACTGTGAGGAATATCATAGTAATTTTGTGTCAGTGGGGATTTCTGTCAAGAAGATTTCTGGCTGAGAGTAATTCTTCTTACACCAACCAAAATCAATATTTTGAAATTTTAGTTCCAAGCATGAGCCTAATATAGTGCAGACTGACTATTTTTTTACAAAAAAAGTTTAAAATCTATGGTTTTTAAGTTTATCTAATGCTGTAGTGAAGATAGTAAATCTTAAGGTTCAAAGCATTTCATAAGCTAATTGCACCTTAGCTTCCTTACCTTTCAAGATGATAAAGATCCTTGGGAAGATAAGTTATGTAGAGCAGTAGCTCAGGGTTGACTATCACCCTGTTGAATTGCACTCTCTCCAGTCTCCCCATATGGTACAAGAAACTGGGCAAGTTGCTCTGTGCTGACCTGCATGTGCCACTTTGCTGGTTTGAACATTAACCTGGATGGTTAAAACAGGGTTTGGTTAGCGCACCCTGGGCTGGGATAGAGCTTTGTAGTCAGGTGATCAAATGAAAGTCAGGTATAGAAGTACTCACTGTGTGCAGAAGATGCTTTAGTGACATTGTATGACCTTGCTGCAGGATTAAATTTTCTAATGAATTAAGGTTCTGTGACCAGCTGTGTGGCTGCTGTTTCTCTGGTTTCCATTTCCTGACTTAGCAGCACTGTGTGCATGTGCGATTCTGAGACTAAGGGTAAAATAAAATCTAGTGGGTTTTTGTGGGGTGTCTGCAGTAACTTTGCCAGTCTGTGATGAGGTGGTTGAGTGTGGTTAAGCTCAACCTTCTCTTACTTAATCCATGGATCTGAGTGGGGTCAAGTAGAAAGCTGGTTTTCCAGGTTCTGGTGATGAGACATGGAAGATTTCACAGAATTTTTTTTCTTCTATTTTTGCTATTTCTTTTAAGGTGACTGAACTCGAAAGAATATTCTTAATTATTTCCTCTTAGGCAGAAAATGTTTACCTGAGGAGAGGAAAACTGGAGAAGTTTGCTCTTTTGTTCTCTGACATGTTGTAGTTTTAAATGAGCTTGGGTGTAAGGTCATGGAACTCAAAAAATAAACATAACAACAGCCTTCCAAAGAATGAATACATGTCCCCTTTCCCCACCTCACTTATCTCTGGAAAATGAGTTTATGTCACATGAAAATCCCTCTTGAAAGAACCATTACACTTGCAATATACAGAAAGTATTTTTAAGAGGAATTTTCAGGTATTTAGAAATGGGTTTTTAACCATCTTTCCATAGATATATATTTAAAATATATACCAACTATGTAGCAAACCAAATAATATATGGTATATAATAAATTTTCTTCTTATTTAGGTGACAAACAGCATGTTTGGTGCTTCAAGGAAGAAGTTTGTAGAGGGGGTTGATGGTGACTACCATGATGAGAACATGTACTACAGCCAATCATCGATGTTCCCACATCGGTCAGAAAAAGATGTAAGTTGAATAAGCTTATTTCTTCTCCTTTCAATACTGAGATAGTTTCAAGTATGTGAAATTTATGTGAGGAAGGGCTTCATTTAGCTTTAAGCTGTACATTTCCAGTGGCAAGTGCTTTAATTTTAGTGAATGTATTCATTTAAACTTCCGCCATATGCTTGCCAGTGTTGTTTGGGTTTTTTTCATCTTGAAGCATTGTAATTGTAATATAAATTGAGTTATTGATTATATCTTGTGCTTCTGTGCAGTGTCTACAGGTTTGTTGTTGTGGTTCTGCATTTTACATCTTCAGCCATTTTTAGTTTCTGAAAATGCTTTGTGCAGTTTGTTTGCTGAAGTAATCTAAGTTAGGTATTTCTCCTATTTGGAATGCTACACAGTTACAAAACTAGTAATTCCTAAGCAACTTTCCCCTCTGTAATGACAAATTGTATATAAGAACTGCAGTGACATTACTGAAGCTCTGTTGCTTCTTACCAAAGATAAATAGATTAGGCAGTAAAGTATTCCACTTTTATATGGAGTGGCATGAAGAAATACATGGAGGACTTGAAAGTGTGACTTGAAGTTAATGTCACCTGCAGGTCAGTAATACCATTCGTGGCAGGCTTGCATTTAATATGTGTAGGCAACATATTCTTCCTAATTAAAAAAAAAAAAAAATTCCATTCAAATTTTTAAAAAGGTGAAAATGCTTCAACTCTGCCACCAAGACTGTCCAGAAATATGGTTAATAGCAGTTGTGAACATAGTCTTGATAGACCTTGACCTGTGTCAACAGAAACATTTCCTACAGACTATTTTCAAAGAGCAGGAAATAGATTCAGAGAGATTTAGAAGGCCTTTTTCAGACAAAATGAAATTAAAAAAAAAAAAGCAAAAGAAACCATAAATGCAGCTTTCCAATTCAGTTTCATAAATTGATAAGAGCCAGCAAAGGATTAAAATGTAGTACAGTGTAAACAAAACTTAAATGGGCTGCTCTTTTCTCTTTATGTTGATTATATGTGTACATGTACCACAGATGCACATAGGCACAATGGAATATTTATTATGTGGAATATACATCCTTTTTCTGGTCACCAAGAGGTACAGCTAGCACTTAAAAACAATAGACAGAATTTCTCCAAAGTGATTTTTGTACATTAAATCCCTACTTTTAGATTTGATGCACTGAGATAAAATCATTACAGTGTAGTAAGAAAGGTAAAGTGAGATAAATGCTATGCTTCACAGCATACACAGTGAAAGCTGATAGCTTGGCACATTGTTAACACAGTGAATGAATGTTTTAGTTGCCTAATTTTTCTGTGGGTAGAATTGCAGAAGTGCATCTTAGAATGGCACTTCAAGAGAAGAAAGGTGGGTGATCCATACACCAGGAATGACAAATGAGAAATCTTGAAGGCTTGTGGGAGAAGTGGCCAAAATGGGACATAGAAGCCTGCTGTAGTTGGCAGAAGAATGATGTCATTTCAACAGGAAATAGAAGAGTGGATTTGAAAAAGCTTTTTAAAATTTTTGTTTCCAAATTATTTTAAGGTTACCTGTAGCTTCACTATTGACCATTACAACTGTCTGAGTTTATGCTTATGAAATTTTAAACTGTTATATGATACTCTAATTTTTTAAATAAGTTTATAAAAATAAATTTATGGTGATAATATTGACTGTACACCTTTGATCACTCAGGTATAGCTAAATACATACTGTGTATTACATGTTCCATTTGCTGTTTCACTTGGCTCACAGTAGATAAAAGGAGGGTTGGAAAGGTTGTTACATTCTCTTAGTTTCCAACTTCTTTCACAGCTTTGTAAACCTTTACCTATTGAAAATAACCATGTTTTCAAACAGTCTTTCAACTAGAATTCAACTAAAAATGTTGTATATGAAAGTAAAATAAATATATTGGCTGTTTTTTAGATGACAGGCTAAAATAAAATTGCTCAAAGTTTCTCAAAGTAAGCTAATAAAGACTAATGTTCAAAATCTAGATCCAGTTTTATGAACACCTGGGGGGAAAAACTCCAGCGTTCTAGATCTTGAAGCACTTTGAATCTTTCTGTCTTCACATCTACTATGGGAATAAAATAAAAGCAGAAGTAGTATTGGGGAAAGAAGCAAATTACTCTTATATTATCTAAACAAGGTGCAATTTTTCTACAATTTGAATTATTCCTCTTTTTTCATTTTCAACTTCATTTATGTCTTTACTGAAAGCAGATAAAATTAATGTTGAAGGCTTTTGCAACTGAACTATAAAAAAATTACAGAAATGTAAAATTTTTTTCTGTCCAGTGTATGATATCTACATATGAATGCAGAGTCCCTCATTTATGCTGCATTTATCTTCTAGAGTTCTTCCAACAGAAATAGAATGGTTTTGGTGGAAGCTTCTGTGAATGGCCTCCCTAAATACTGTTTTTCAGCAAGGGCTTAAAGCTTGTTTAGTATTTACCCTTATACTGGGTATAGCTAGGTGGTTTCTGGTTTTCATTTTGTTGAAGTTTTACTGATTCTGATCTTGAAAGTTACTGCTTTCCAAGGAGCTGTTGCTGCTTATGTGTATGTATACTCCAAGCTGAGGAGTATAGGAAGGGGGAAACATAGGGAATGGTGAAATCTTCCTAAAATTTAGAGTAAAGGCTATTATTACAAGTGTATTTGTATAAACTTCAAAACTTACTTTTCATTTTATTTTTACAGTAAAGTCAAGCCAAATCCTGTCCTAAATTTCAAAGACTTGACATGGGGAAAGAACGAGCAGCACGTAATTTTGGACATGTTACTTTTATTTCAGCCTCAGTGTAGCTAAGAGATAAAAGTTTTCATTTACCTATTCTTTCACTAGAGAAAGCAGTTGTAGATAAACAGGACTAATACAGGAATGGAAATGGAAAAGTTGCATGTTATTCACATGCACGAGTGCTTCCAAGATCATGTGGATACTGACTGGATAACTTATTTTAGATCCACAATTATGGTTCCTTAGATGAGATTACATCTTGCTCAAGCCATTTTATGTTTTTTTTTTTTTTTTTTACTAAGTTGCTTTGACTTGAATCATCACATGCTTGCTGAGCTAAGTAGGGAAGAGGAACAGAGTATGTGCATGAATGCTCTATCTGTGAATATTTCTGCACTTGGTCAGTGCATTATAACTAGGTCAATAATCCTTTGACTAATAAATTAGGTGTTTTACAGTACTTTCAGAACAAAGAACAGGTTAAGAAAATAGGGTAACTTTTTACTGGCAACAAGTGGGATCCTTTTAATATAAATTGACAAGATGTGCACTGGGCGCCCACAAAACAATTGCAGAGCTTACTTGTAGCTAATTTCACCAACTTAATTGAGCTGTCTGTACACTCAGCAAAATAATTTTCAGGACATGGATACATGTATTTTTATTTGGCTAGAGTGACAGTGGTATAAATTGGTAGCTCAAAGCCCTCATGTACTTTTGAAATTACAGTTGTTAAATGAACAAAACAAAAATGCAGATTTCTCATGTTTCTTTGATTTCTCATGTATGAGAATGTAAGAAGGGCTCCACAAGGTTTGACCAATCTAGCCCAACCCACTGAAAATGTGTACATGAGAGTATAAGATGAGGGCATCTTCTGTTGTTTTGTAGTCATAAATCTGACAGTAGACACACATGCATTTTAATGAAGGTCTACCCAATCAGAAAACTTAAAGAGATTTTTTCAATTAGTATTTTTCCAAATCTTGGCCCAGTCCTTTGCTGTTCATTTTCATTTCCAGATGCTCAAGGGATTCCCAGTTGCTCAACAGATAGTAAAATGCTTGCAGTGAGGTAGTAGTAATACTTCTGATTTGTGTTTTTAGTTGCGGCAGGTGAGATTTAGCTTGAAGATTAGATTTGTCTCATTGCAATTGTTTGTCTAACTCCCTAGCACTAGGAAGTCCTCTGATTAGATATTGAGTACAGAAAAATGGATTGTTGATTCTGGGAGCCTGCTTTCCAGAGGTTTCTTCCATCCTGAGCTGAAGCATGTCTGTGGTAGATGAAATTGAGGGGTTCCTTTGTCATGAGACAGTTGCACAAAGGCAGATGTCAGTGGTGCTGATACAACAGAGGGTAGTCAAAGGCCTTTTACTGTGATTATTAAACTGATTTATAGAACCTTTACTTTTACTGTGTTCTGAAATACTTGGCCTTAGAAGGTGGTGGTACTTTCACAAGAGAGAAAACCCTGAAGGTTTAGCTTGCTGTTGTGATTGAGATCCAGAATATTGCTAAGTTTTGGAAGCTAAGTGTGTAAGAGTTTAGTCAGTTTTCTGGAGACAACTTTGGCTTTAAGGCTGCTGAACCTCATTGATCCAGATGAATTGCTGTATTTTTAATGCTATTATTTCAGGATTCCGAGGAAACCTATGGTATCATGTTTCATAAGGTATCTTTCGTGCCTTAGTCATAATATACTTCAGATGCTTTATATGGAGTGGTATGTATTTAAGAATTCCCATGTAACCCCCTTGTGTCAGGAGCAGTTGTAGCATTCACAGTAATGCAGGTAGGCTAAATAGAGATATACTGTACGTTAACCTAACTTGTAATTGAATAGTTTTGATCCATTTGTGGACTGAGAAAAAACCCTAAAGTTTATTTTGAGAAATAAATAGATTAATGTCTTAATTATAAATGGCAAATGAACATTTTCACATGCATTACTTTGCATGTAAATATTCTCGTAGATTTGACTGAATAGTGAATTGGTTTGCCCTGCTTGCTTTGTGAAAGGCTTGCTTTGTGACTTAGGCTTCACTTTTTGAAGTGTGAGTTACTTTTCACCTTCCAGAAGAGTGATTAAGCATTCCTTGCATGTATTACTGTGTACACAATAAGGTTGTTTTTTTTTTTTAAATAACCAAACAACCAACAAAAGAAACAAAAAACAAAACGAAAACCCTAATGGAAACAAACTTTAAATGTATAAAAATTGCAATGCCATTGATAGTGGCAAAAGTGGCAAAATAGTTGGAAGGATTTGCAGGGAATGAGATTAGTAACAATTGAAGGAACTTTGTGTTTTAATGCCATTCCCTTTCAGAGCCTATCATCATTCTGCCTATAGTGTGCATTTTCATAAGAAAGTTATACAGTATGCTGAAAGAACAAAAACTTTCAAATACAAAATACACCCTTTACTGTGTCACTTATAAATTTGCACATAAATGGATTTATCAAATAAAACAATACATCATAAACTAATTTTACTTAGTATAAAAACACACTTTTGTCTCTATTTCACACAGTATGCAAGTATGTATCTGAAAAATATAGATCTGAATGTAAGCTAGTTTGCATCCCTTTACAATTTGGAATTATGTCAGAAGGAAATTAATTTTACTGTTGATGACCGTAGTATAATTTTCACTGATTGTGTTTGTACTTAGGCTTTTTATAGAATAATTGAATGCCTATGGTAGGTGTTCTGTACTTTCCTGTGCTTCATCTTTGCTTCATCTAGAAGCTTTATTTTCACTTCACAATGCATAATAATTTTCATATGTCAGCTCTAGCTTTTGAAGTGGTGCCTTTAACTAGATTAATTCCATGCATAAAATCATGTGCATTTTCTAGAAGGGAAAGGTTATGGTTTCTTACCCAATAACTCAGTTCATTGAACTTGCTGTTTTGTAATATTGATGGTTTATGAGTTCAGTGGTGGGAATTTTGTTTGGTTTTTGCTTTTTTTTTTAATGCAGCTGGTTATTTAGTTGGTACAAAATACTTGCTTTGTTGTCCTAGTTCTTAATTGCTTTGGCGTTTTTATAGCATCTTTCAATGAGCTTTCAGTAGTCATTTGGCTCGGTGATAAACTGTACTATCAAACAATGTCTCTACACAGGGAGAATTTGTTTTTACTTGGGTAGCCATGTTAATCTCACAGTAATAATGTCATTGTCATTCAAAAGCAACATCTTGAGATATTGCTGCTATCAGCAGTGTGGTCCTACCTCCTTGTGCTCTCCAAGTGCTGCTGGAGGCAGAAGATCACAACCAACGAGAAATTATGAAATATGAAAGACTGAATAAAATTTCATTTATTTTACAGTATTGTACATGAGTTTATATTTCAGAAATTATTTACATCAGCAGTAATTTTCACTGGCAGATAACACCCTATATTTATATATGTATACAAGTTTTTTATTGATTTTTGATACTGAAATTTGGAAATACTTTCTTGTAACATGGGACTGTTGTGAGTGCTGTATTAAAAGGTGGTGTGAAGAGGAAGACTAATAACACTACTAAAAAACTGCCAGAGTCTAGTATTTTTATCTGTTATTTGTTGACTTGTTTTACTACCGTTTTTTATGTCAGTATAACACCACTTCTTTTGAGGCTGTGGGTCAGATGTTGTTACTAAATAGTGCAGCACAGATGGCAGATACCAGAAAAAAGTAGTGTAAATAGAAAATTATGCTGATGTTTGCATCTGTGAGAAACCCATCATTTATGAGGCCAGATACTTCTCACAAACTTGCTTATTCTAACACATTTTGCTTCTAGGAGTTGACTTTGTAGTGCTAAATCAATATAGTTTAGCTACAGTTTGCGTCATGTTTAAGAAAGTAGCTTTGGGCTATAACTACATAATGTAGCAGCCGTCACAGAATTGCTTTACTGAGTTTTCTTGGTGCTACCCTGCTGCTGTGGCAGTGATGGTAGCCGGCAGCTGTCCCCACGCTGAGCTGGGGCTTTGCTTGGAGGAGGCAGGATGCTGCAGTGCACAGGGAGGCAGGAGCCTGTTCGGCCAGTGCTGCTGCTGGCCTTCCTCCCACCACCCCTCTGCTCTCAGGAAGGCTGCAGCCTATGTTCTGCACTCTCCCAAAAGGGTTGTAAAGTGCAGGGTTTTCTTCACAGTTCTGGCAAATGCAAGCATTTCTTGGTGCTGTTTTTTTTTTTTTTAGGTTTGTTGACACTCTCAAACTGCAGTAAACTGATCAAGAGTAATGAAAGCAGTTACAGTAAAATCTCTCAGCAGTAGAGATAAGAAATTGTCTGATAGCCCCTTGCAGCTTATTGATTCTTCGTGTGGACCAGTCCAGCAAAATGGATCCATCTGCTTGGATCATCAGTTGGTTTGAGTTTAGATGCATAATCTTCCATTATCAAAACTGCACTACCGCTGTTTGAGACCCGGGAGTAAAATGATGTCCATGTCTTGAGTGTCATCAACTCAGTCTTTCAGCCTGCCAGTAGTGAGTGTTGGTCTTTCCTGTATCCTGGCAAAATAAAGTGCAGCCTTCATGTTACACAAGGTCTTTTATGCTCAGTAGTCCCCCTGTCCCATGGGAGAGGCAAGTTGTAGGCCTCCTCTCTCTTCTAATAACATAGGGAAAGCTAATTGGAAAAAAAAAAATCTACTTAGTTCAGTGATACAACTTTTGAATAGAAGCAGAAATCCCATGCTGGGTTTTGTGGCTGCTAACCACTAGCAAATTGATTTAGGTTGTAACAACTATAATTCTGAGTGAGTTTTCCCTAAGATTCTAACGTAATTGGGTAAAGCTTAATAGGTCTTAGCAACTGGAAGAGGCTTTAGTCACCTTAAGGCTTAGTCTGCTTTGGTTTTTATTAAGGTTATGACTTTCGGCTGTTGTAGACAAAAAGAAATTCAAGTGACTTCCAGTCACAGTTGCAAGTATGCTCTTGGAGAGTTGTTTTATTTTCTGTATTGTGAAGCAAGTAATCCAGTCAGATGAAGTAATGATTGCAAAATGCCAGAAGAAATGGTTTTAGTACTACTAATACCATTCATATTGAATCTTTATTATCTTTGCTGGACCAAGCTTGAGTAGATTATCATAGTGACTCAGAGGCTTTGAATGCAAGTCAAGGTTCTGGTAATAAAGGTTAAGGTTTTGATGAATTTAATTTTTGTTGCTGATCTAAATTGTATGGAAATAATAAAAAAACAAGACAATTTTAAACTGTATCTTACTTAAATTTAGAAAAATATGTTTAATAAAGTAGAGATGAAATAAGTGAGGTATCCATACAGCATACTCCTGGTCCATAAGATTTGAAAAATGCTGCATTTAATTTGCCTGGAACAGATCCACAGGACTTTTTATTGATTTTTTTTTTCTTGAGGCTTGTTATCTTTGATATTTTAAGTATGTTATGACATTAAATTATCAGACTTACTGAATTCAACACTTGGCCTTTATTATGATTTTCTATAAAGGTTTCTCTGCAAGTCATTTTGCAATTAACTTTTCATGTAAAAGTAAGTGGCACAATAGATGTAACCTACTTTGCAATATTTCAAAAGAAAATCCTCTTTCTATTAAGCAGTGTTCAATAAATATTATTTGCTACTGCTTTTAATTGAATTTTAAAAAATCAAGTAGTACTCATTGTACAATAGGTAGGATTCTTTTTTCTCTCTTTAAAGTAATCTATTGCCTCTTAGGGGTTTCCTAATTATTGGGGTTTTTTTACTCCAAATTAACATTATAAATAGAAGACTTTACACTGAGGTCTTTTTCTGCTTATTACATCACATGCCACCACAGCAATTTTTTAATTCCCTGAGCAGCTGTGCTTATGGGATATTCCTTTTTGGCTTAACTGTTTTGCTTATCTGTCTCAAAGCTGGTAGTACTTTTTGACTGATGTTTCTAGTGCATTGTCTGGTGTGCTGGCTTTTATTTTTGAACTTGTGTGCCTTTATCATTGTCTCAGAAGGTGTCTTGTGACTTTCTGCCTCTCACTTTTTCCCACAGAATTACAATTTTTCACACCTTGCAATATGTTCTAGGTTGTCAACTTGTTCTAGGTGTACCTTGCAACTTGTCAAACTTGAATGTTGTTTTTTTAACCTCACCATTTTACTTTGTCTTTCCTTTCTTAAAAACTACTGTCAATTTGTTTTATCAGTGTTTAATGACCATCAGTTTGTTAGCTGGGGGTGGGGAGGAAGTGTGTTTTGAAATCTTGTCTCCCAAGCGTCTCTACTTCAGCATGCTTTGGTTCGTGTTGCAGAGCATTATTAGAGTGAGTGAATTTTAATCCTCCCGAATGAAAACTGGTTGGAAGAGAGGCTGCAGCACTGCATTAGACATGTGCCACTCACTAATGGACATCTAGTCTATGGCATCACGTGTTTTAGTTTAGGAAAGCATGTAGCAGCTGGTAGGCCCCCAGAGCCAACTTTTTTTTTTTACAAATTTATTTCCCTCTGGTTGCATAACTTGCTGATGCAGATATGGCCTGTGAACCTGGTTATATGAATGCTGAGCTGAAGCCACTGGGAGTTACTTAAAGTGAGTTTTTGTTCACAGTGAGTTCTTCACTAAGAAAGAGATCTTGTCTTCTTTCTCATTTCTACCATCTGGATTTGGCCCCAGTATAGACAACTAGCACATTCAGCTTATAAAGTTTGTTTGAATTTTACATCTGCCTAGATGATATCAACAAAGCAATTTGTAGTTTATCACAGTAAAGTTATTTTGATTTGAATTCTTTACTCTCAAGCTGAAAACCCTTGAAATTGCCTTATGTCTAAGAATCCAGACATTTCTTTCCTTGAAACCATCCTAAAATTCAGTCCAAGTTCAGACTAATTCACTAAACAAGCAGCTATTTGCCCATGTGTTACTAAGTAGAAGTAGCATGTTCTGTTGTGGATGGAGGGATTAGGTCAACTAAAAACTCTTCTTGCTCCAGGGGGACAATCAGCTATAACCTAGTGTTGGTGATGATCAACAAAAACAGGGATGGATGTTCCAATATTTAACTTCCCTTAAGATTATAAAGGGGTTTTTTTCCAAGTGTTTAAGTTCTATGTCCTGTTTCTCAAAGTTATTAATACTTTATATTTCTTCAGAAGCATGGAGAACAATTTATTCTTTTCCTCTTAGAACAGTGGCTGGAAATCTGGTGTCAAGTGTCTAGATTAGTTGCCTTCTTTCTTGGTAATACATGATTTTTCTAAAGTTCGTCATGGTGGAGCAGAAAATACTGCTTCTGACATTGGTAGGTCCTGGTCATATCTATGTACAAGCATGAAGCCAGTTCTTAGAGCAATATATTATAATTTTAACATGAGAATCTTACCTGAAATTCATATCTGTTGGTCTATATCTGTTGCTACCTATCCAATCATATTGTAAATGATAGTATGAAACTCTCATTTGTTGAGCAGGAAAGGATGTGGTTGTATGAGGCATGTTTTGCAGAGGAAAAAGACCTCTGATTTAAGTAAATGAGTATTTTTTTTTCTGTAATGATGGGTCTTCTGGCTGCAAGAGTAGAAAACCTGGAAGCTTTAGATCTTCTGTGCTCTTTGTTGCAAGTAAAATCTGTGTTTATATAGGTAAAGTTATTATTAGGTATATTACACATTTTTATTGATGTGTAATATACTGCTACAGGCGTTACTGTACAGATATTTTGGGGAGTTTCTAAAGTTTTTCATGACTTTGAATGAGTTTTCAGTTGTTTTGGTTTTCTTGGCATAACATGGTGTTGACAACTTCCAGAGCAAGATAGCACAATGTCTTTGTCTTTAATAACCTCTTGTTCTTATGTTTTAGATGCTGGCATCACCATCAACATCAGGTCAGCTGTCTCAGTTTGGGGCAAGTTTATACGGGCAACAAAGTAAGAATTCTTTTTATTAATAATATGTTTATTTTATGCTAAATATATTACAGTTTGACACTGTGGAACATGCAGATGGCTTTGTTTTCTGGTGATTATGTAAAAATGACAATATGTCTCCTTATGTACAATTATTTTAAGATACATTTTTGCTTTTCTTAGTATGCATTTTTGCAGTGTTTAGTGTGTAAAATGTCATATTATCACTTTATAACTGCTAAATATCCAAACACAATCATACTATAAAAATTTTCTGTGATTTAACAGACTCTCTGAAGGAAAACATAAAGAAAGAAAGCTGAGCCAAAATGAGCCTATTTCAGAAAACTATGTAAGGAATAGAAGGAAATTATACCTTAAATATAACTGGTACTTCATGCTCTACGTGAGCACAGTACATCTTGTGTACATGCTTGGCAGCTTGCATTTGGCAAAGAGCTGTGCCATTAAGATTATTCCTTTTTGCATCACTATTTTTTTTCTTTCCTTGATGATGTCATGTGTCTGCCACTCATGTAATGCTGACTTAAGGACCACCTAACTTAGGGCCAGCATTGAGAATTGGGCCTCCTGGTAATGGAGAGGTGCACTCAGGCAGTGACTCAGAATATCTGAGATACACTTCCAAAAGTAAAACTGGTTGTGAATGTCATCTCTCCTGTGTCACTGTATGCTTTTAAATGTTTTCTGCTGTCTTACTAAGTGCATCTAACTCAGATTCCAAGAAAAAGTGTCTTCAGAGTACTTTTAGAAAGTCTGGACTTTTTTATCTAAACAAACTAAAAGCTTTGTTTGCTAGATGCATGGCCTTCCCAACTTCTTTTGGCTTTCTTCAGATGGTTTGCAAAATACAGTGGTGTTTTGTGGTGGCTTTTTTTGTTTGTTTTTTGGTGGCGTTGGTTTTTTACAAGTTTTTTTCTTTCCTATCTCAATGGTTGTTGAAGAGTGACCCTGTAATATAAACTGCCATTTTATTATGCTACTGAGATTTAAATGAGCAGCTTCTAGCCAGTCTGAGAGTTGTGTTTGGCTCTTTTAGGTGCTGATTCTGACACTGTTGAACCTTTCAGACTTTACTGTATATAGATACTGAAGTAGTTTATTCATTCTGTTTATCACAGTTATTTGTTGTTTATTTTTTAAGGTAATCTTTTTTTCATTCAGTTGGTTGCTGTGCCTAGGATGTAATCTCTCTAACATGTAGACATACATGCCTACAACCTTGAAAGTAAATATTATCAGTTGTCAGTTTCTACCAGATCTTGAGAAAAAGGGGCAAGAAACTTTTTTGTTGAAGTCATAGTTATGATTAAAATAACTCTTTAGGAAAAACAAAACTGATAGTGCCTATGCACTTTTAATGATTGGTCAGTCAATAAGCAAGATGTCATATTACAGCATTAATGTAACCTAAATTTGACCAGTAGGAAGGAAATTGGCCATTTCATTGGTCTGCCTTCAACACAGCCCATATAGATCTCATCTCAGTTAGAAAACTGGAAAAAGAAAGTGTAAGAAAAAAGGGATTTGTGTTTTTATTATTTCTTACAGTGAGTATTTCAACTGCCCCTCCTTGCCAGCAATATGGTTCTACTTCCCTGTAACAGCCCTCATCAGTAAAAAAATCTAGTTTAAAGAAAGCAAATGAGAAGAAATAACCATCAGTCTAAAAGTGGCTTTGCTAAAACAAATGCTTGCACAAAATTAGGTTGAATATCCTAATTGTGTTTTTTGGTGTGCTGTATCTAGTTTGGAAGTGAATGTATTTTTTCTTTACAGTTTTATTTTTAAAATCCCATGTAATTGTTAATCAACATGAAATATTATTTATAATACATATTTATGCTCATTGAAATGATTCTGATGCAGCAAATTGCCAAAATATTTACAGTGAACACTTCTATGTAATCAACTTTTAATGAAATGTTAGGATGCTTGTTATAGCAAGTCACACTACCTCTTCATCTGAATGTATAGAGATAAATCTGAGTGTTACACACTTGAATTTTATTGCAAACTCCCTGGATTTGCAAATTGTAGGGTAGGACACAGACTGCAGTTCTTATAGTGTAAAAGCTGAATGACTGGGAGGTTTCTTCAGATGTTGTCCATGATAATAATTTGAGCATATGCTGTGTCTCTTCTTTGCATTCTTAGTATTTAACCACGTTATACATTGGCATATTCAGCTCTTCTGCTGGGGTGTTCTACCATGGGAGAGTGCTGATACGTCACATCAGAATTTTCTTTTGTTTGGTCTGTAAGATAAGGTTTTGAGTTCTGTCAGTCTGCCCCAGCAGCCTTATGCCAAAGCAATAGGAACTGTCACAGCCATTATTTTTTATATGCTAAGTTTGTTATTATTGCCATGTTTCACTGAATGACTTTTTCTTGTCTTTGAACATAATTCTGAAACTTCTTAAACGCGGAAAAGTGATGTGAGAATGATGAAAAACTTAATAAAGTTTTTTGACATTTTGAAACAGGGCAGTAACTGATTATTTTCTGCTGTTCTCAGTTGAAGTAATTTAATTTTTTTACCTCACTGAAATGCTTGGTTTATTCTGTCACACACAATTGTTTGTGTAGAAAATACTTTTGATCACATGGTTAAAACCATTCTGTATGTTTTTAAATGCTAATAGAGGGCTGTTAAAATTCTGCTTGCTTTCTTTTCTGATAAGTCAAACTTGATCACAGACGCTGGAGTACTGTTGCCATAAAGAAGCAACTTGAACTGTAGAGAGAATTGGCCTCAAATGTTGCTTTTGTTGTCCTAAAAACAGTGTTATTGTTAATTAAAGATCCATCACTTTCTTTTTTTATCAGAGATTTGCTTAATTTTTAGCAAGATAAATCAGTGTTCTAAATACTGGTCAAATACATACTTATTTATTCAAAAGTAATTAGCATATTTCTTGATTGCAGTTATTGATTTTCCTAAAATGCTGCTTTCTTTTGGGATAAATTGTAGATTTTCATGTCCTTACTGAAAATCTCGAAATTCAGTCCTTCATGTACAGAGTATGTCTCAAAGGAACAAAATTTTCTAAATGACTTCAGAGAAATTCCTTGAAGAGCCTTTCCAGAGTTAAAGAGATATGAGGCTAAATTTGACAGTTGAGTTTCATCTATCCAAACAACGACTTAGTTTTTACACTGCAATTTCCTTCAGTCTTTACACATTTTTTTTGTACGTTGTCAGCATAAATTGTTTTCCATCTATACCTGATGGAGAAGACCTTGTTCCTGATTGCTCTGTATCTCCACCCCTCTGAATCTTTTTTCAATAGGTGCACTAGGCCTTCCAATGAGGGGAATGAGCAACAATACCCCTCAGTTAAATCGCAGCTTATCACAAGGCACTCAGTTACCGAGCCACGTAACGCCAACAACAGGGGTACCAACAATGTCACTTCACACGCCTCCATCTCCGAGCAGGTATTTATCAATAGCCGATATTTCTGCCATTGCGTCTTTCTGCAGAGCTCTTGTTAAATGTTCTGCATATTTTGCCTCATACTTTACAGTCTGATGAATTAAAAAAGAAAAAAAGTAGTTTCTATGGATCACTTCCTATGTTAGGGAAATAATACCATAAAAAAGTAAGGGTTTACTGTAAGACAGTATTTTATTTTTGTATGTAAAGGACAAATTGCTGGCATGTTCTGCTTCAGAATGTAAGAGGTAGTTATTTGATTGTATAGTTAAAATTTTGCTATGATGTCATACACTGCATGAGAATATAAAGATAGTAGGTCTGAAGTGCTCTTTAGAAAAGAGCTGTAACACCTTTTCATATGTATAATACTTAAGTATTTTTCTAAACCTGATGAAGGACTTAATTAGCATGTAATGGGTCATTTGGTATTTCTGAAGAAATCCAGAACTGCATTAATTATAGAGAGTAATCTAAACACAGTGTTTGGTCGCTAAGCACAAATTAAGTTGCGACAGCTTGGAGTCCATTCTGCATTAGTAATCTAAATGAGTAGCCAAATACTGTTGTACAGATTCATCTCTGTGGATGGTTTTCCTTTTTCAGGGGGATATTGCCTATGAATCCTAGGAATATGATGAACCACTCCCAGGTTGGTCAGGGCATTGGAATTCCCAGCAGGACAAACAGCATGAGCAGTTCAGGGTTAGGCAGCCCTAACAGAAGCTCTCCAAGCATAATATGTATGCCAAAGCAGCAACCCTCTCGACAACCTTTTACTGTGAACAGGTAAGGCTCTTTAATTAGACCATCCCTCTACAGCCATAGGCATGCTGTTCTGGAAATGTAATTTTTATCCATTAGAATAAATCTTGAAACCTGTGTCATGTACTCATGTCTGGCAATAAACTTTGAAGCTCCTTGTAATATTCTTGTAAGGTCTTTGAGGCCTTTAAGCTAAGTTCTCTTGCTATTGAATTTCTGCTGCATCTGTTTTAAAGTACGTGATGTTTGAAACATAACTTGAATTTTCAGCATATGCATCTGCTTTAAAATTGTTCATCTAGGACTTTGGGATGAAGTAAGGCAAAATTTAAAAACATGGTAGTTATTCTGCAAGGGAAGTAAATTGATTCAGACAGAGTAAGGATCTGGTATTTAACTACTTTAAATTCTGAAATGATACAGAAAATAGTGGCTTGGCATTCATTTAAGGATTTAATGCTCATTTGGATGCCAAAAGTTTCTCAATAGCTTCTCTTTTTCTAACTCTGGGCAGGATACTAACATCACAAATCATTAGGCTTTAACTGTGTTACAGTGCTGTGTTCATGCTTCATTCATATTGATAAACTTGTAGTAAGCACTGTCTTAGTTCTAATTATTTAATGTGTGTAGTCACAGCTTAGTATGGCTGCCTGCTTTTGATACTCGGTTCCATTACCTGCTGATCTCTGTGCTCCCAGTTAAGTTCTTTTTCTTCCTTCAGGCTCTTCCTTAGAGGCATGACTATTAGATGGAGCATAAACAAGCTCATGGTGGTCAGGTGCCACCTTTAACCCAATCTAGTACTGTACAAAATAGATAAAGGAAAGTGAAGATGAGCATCACAACTGTCTGGTACTTAATCAGATTGTTTAGTTTTGTCGTTTCACATTGATATAGGCATACAGGTACTGTTCTCAAGTACAGCAAATAGTGATCCCTTAATAGCTGTTTGTAGTCTTGGAGCATGAAAAGACTTTGTATCTTGCCTCTGATTACACAGAATTTTCCTTTTCTATCCTGTCTAGTGGCAAGTAGAGCTGATTATTTTAAAAGATTATATATTTTAAAGTATTTTTGAAATTTGAGATCACAACCAGATGAAATAGTAATGTACTTTAAAAATCTATGTGTAGAGGACAATAATACTGGATATTGATACATGTATACAAAGTACTTGTTTAAGTAGGGTAATTAATTACTCAGCTGTAGGGTAGATAATGAAATCCCTGTGTGTAGGAACTTTTGAATTAAAATGCTCATCTTTTACTGTTTGCATTTCTTACTTTCAATAAGCTAAATTTTACAAATTGAGAAGGAAATATCTCTGAAACTGACTGGTTCTTATTCCACAGTTTATTAACCTGTGGAAGTATAGTAGTAGTACATATCCAATGGTAATTAAGGTGTTTAACAAAATTTTGAAATTACTCTTGGGGAAAAGAATTTATGGAATTTGCTTGTCAGGTGCATGAATTATGCAACTTTCAAGAAGCGTTTTCTGAATAGTTTAGGTTAGGTTTTTGAACATGAAGCATTTGAAGGTATTTCAAATTAGAATTAAATGCTTCAGATTTGTAACTGTAAAAAGTTTGCATAGGTAAAATTTCCACTACGGAACCTTTTCATATTTTTTTCCATGGCAACTTCCAAAATATCAAATTCTATCCTGTTGCTGGGAGAAGTGGATGTTGTGATTTCCCACAGGGCAAACATTCAGAATTTCACTCAGCTGAGGGCCTACCTTTGGGCTTCTTGACATCTCCGGCTCCCACGGGATGAAACTGATTATTTGTGAAGCTGTCTGTGCAACCACAGTGGTCCTCTATGATACTTAGATGTTTTCAAACCTTTTTGCTTGACTATATGAAACTTAGCTCATGTCCTTGTATGACAGAGACCATCCCTCTGCTCACAGTAACACCATGTGTACAGGGTCATGATTGCACGCCATAACTTTTCAGCTTATAAATGAGTCATGACAATCTTGGTCATTTTCATGATCCAGCTTCCCACCTGCCAATGAATGGATTGCAGCCTGACTTTTAACTACTGCATTTAATGCTGCTTCATTTTTATGAATTTTACTCAATTATGAAATTATTGAGTAATGATCATGTTAGTCATAACTTGTTTGTTGAGAGATGTCTTAATACACAATGGCTATTAAAAAACTAAGCTATTTTGAAGTCATTCCAGTTGACCTGATTGAGCAAGGCCTGATGCTGCTGCTCAGTGTTTCAGAAAATAATTAAAAACCAAGTTTAGGCTAATATGGGTTGCTTAGGCTTGAAATAATTTCAATTTTTTTCTCCCCTTAATATCTTCCACTAGAAATACAAAGTATCTATATCCTTTTGTCTGACTTCCTGGATTTTTTTCACAGTATGTCTGGATTTGGGATGAACAGAAATCAGGCATTTGGAATGAATAACTCCTTATCAAGTAACATTTTTAATGGAACGGGTGAGTTTACTCTCTTTAATGTTGAGCTTAAACTACAGTAGAGATTTTTTTTTTAAAATAAGTCTAATTAATAATACTTTGTTCTGTTGCAGTGCAACTTTCTAACAATTTTCAGATGTTCCGTAGAAATGCTGCTCCAAAAGCAGTGCTAGGTAACTGGTACTACTTTATAGCAGTGGATTTTGACACTTTTGAAGGCAAAGTGAAAGTAGTTCTGTAGTATATTTGCTGTACATCACGTGATTATAATCAGTTAGAAATGCAAAACAGTTGTTGAACTTGAAAAGGGTATTACAGAAGATGTATCCGTATTCTATGAAAACATTAGGTATGTAAAAGCAGTGGGAAAGCTTTTTTTTTTTAATCTCAAACTCCATTTGAACAGCTGGTTTATCATGTAATCCTTTCAGTCAGTTGTTCAAGTTGTGTTTTTTCTCTGGGAATTACTTCTTCACCTGAATTTAATGAACTAGAGAGGGGAAACTGTCTTAGTCCATAAATGATTTAGGTTCATGTGTGCTGTTGTTTCTCTATGTGGCTGTGTATATGAAGCAACCTGAGGTGCTGGTGATGTCACAAGAGTGGAATGGTTTGGGCATTCCCTAGGACATTGTGACATTTTTATAGAGCTGCAGCTCTGGCCTCACCTATGTAGCATTTCCAGCTGCAAATCAAAAAGTGTTCCCATGTAACTTGCACTGCATTGGCTTTTCCGCTGCTTCAGCTTTATCTTACCTTATCTAAGAACAGTAGAGCTCTTTGCTGCTGCTGCTAATATGGGTTAGTCTCTCAAATTTCTTCTTGATAATTCTTCAAATTTAAAACAAATTTACATATCTATTCTAGAACTGAAATTTTGATGGTTTGTCTGTATTTTACATGTACAGACTTTAATTCAAGAGGAGTAGACTTTACTAAATGGTATTGACTATCTGTCACTTGAAGGCAAATTTCAAACATACTGATGCTCTTTAGGGTAGTCTTGTAACACAAAGGCTGTAGTCATTTGTAATAATTACAGAATGAGAAAAAATATCAACTTGAAAGAAAATATGTCCTACATTTATCTTGCTCACAATGAAGTCTTTGAAAAAATACATAAGGGAGTTAAAAATACCTGTTTTTATTATAGATGGAAGTGAAAATGTGACAGGACTGGACCTCTCAGATTTTCCAGCACTAGCAGACAGAAACAGAAGGGAAGGAAGTGGCAATCCAACTCCATTAATAAACCCTTTAGCTGGAAGAGCACCCTATGGTAAGACCATACTTTTGAAAACTCTTTGAATTAAATGAAATTCACTTGATTCACCTGTTGCTGTTCATAAAACAATAGGCAGTCTTTTCAAAAATGCCACAGGTGAGCTGCTAAGACTTATTTTTAAAAATGAGTAATTGATACTTGTGATTGGAGAGTCCCTTTCATAGGTATTAGAATGTGTCTGTTTTAGTTTTACTGTCAATAGGGATTGTTGGGGATTTTGGTTTGTATGGTATGATTGCTCTGAGGCTGCTAACTCTAGATTTCTTAGGTAATAGGTTTTATTCAAATTACAAGAGCTGTTGATGTCCGAGTAGGAAATTGCAAGAATAGTGTTTTATTAGTAGAGGTGTTACTGTGTAAAAGGTCATAAGCTGTAAACATACTGTAAACTTTTGCTGTTTATTTCATAATATTTGCTGTTGTACTGTTCAGTTGTGACACTTATGATGAACATCTGATTTCAAAAAATAACCTGTAAGCATCAATTATTATCACTCAGATTCCAAGTATGTGTTATACAATTCTTGCTGTACAGGTTAAAAAATAATAAAAGGAAAAACCTTTAGGTGGATACAAATCTTACTATTTGGGTCTTGAAAAAAATTCAGGTAAGCTTAGTGTGAGGCACAAAACTTTCTTTTTGTTACTGCTTTAGTAGATTTTGTTACGCATGTTGCATCAGCTCCTGTGAAAAGTTGCTTTTATAACCATAAGTTACTTTTGTGACACCTGTCAAATTTTGAACCAAAAATAACCTAGTGTTTTCTAGCTATAAAACACTAGTGTTTTTCAGAGATAGCTCCAACTTTAATTGGACGAAAGAGATACCACGTTATCAAGAGAAAGTAGCCTCATGGATTTGGCATAACCAGGGCCCTCTGCATAAGATAGCTGTGGGAAAGAGTTAAACAAGTTAAACCGAATTGTTAAACACTGGAAAAAAGTGACTTCCCCAGATAAAGACACTCAAAACCAAGCATGAGTGGAGACTTAATACAGCTTGAGGCTTATGTAAGATTTTGTTCAACACAGAATGGCTTGGGTTGGAAGGAACCCTAAAGACAATCTAGTTCCAGCTCTGGAAAAAGAAGACAGTATGTGAAAAACTGATAGAAGATAGGCGGGAGATCCACACAGATGTACTTCCAGCACGGAGCTTGAATTCAATATTAAACAGCACTGCAGCATAAAATATCTGTAATTGTTCTTTTGCTTACACCATTTCCCCATTTTGTTGCTAGCATAGCTTTTTGCATGACTGCATGATAAACCAGGAAATAAAAGTTCTCTAAAGAGCTACTCTGAGCATCTGTTCAGTGCAGCAAATGTGTATGGAGGTAGAAACACTCAAAAAATGAAAATGTGAAATACGTGGATGTTACCTTCCAGCACAAAATGTGGAGAACACTTTTGGTTGTGGACAAGAAAAGAGCAAGTTCGAAACAGCAGAGACCTACTTTCCTCATACTTAATTATTCAGGAAAATTGTACTTCAAATAACCTTTAGATGGAATAAAAATATCCATTAAAGTTAATTCATTATCAATTTTATTCATCCAGTGGAAGAAATAACTCTGGATGAACAGCAGAAACAAGATTAACTCAATGTTGGTTTTTTCCTTAAATAAAGAAACTTTTTGATCTCTAATTCCAGAACACTGAAGAAAGTCATGTATTGTCATTTAGTGAACCATTTTAGTCCTATCCATCTACTAAGAATCTTCAACCTAGACTTCCTTCTGACTTCTGTTCTTCTAGTGCAGTGTTCTTTGCAACCAAATAAATGTATTATGTCTCAGCAAAGTCTAGTCACCCTTGGGTGCGTGTGTGGTGGCTTGTTTGGTTTGGTTTGAACTAGCATTAAAAAAAAAAGTTCCTGTTCAGTTGTCAGAATCCATGTTCCAATGTGACTGGGCTGCTTTTTTATAAATTAGGATCAGAGCACTGAGAGTTGCAGGCTAAATGTTTTCAGTTTTCTTACTGAAAGTAGAAGTCACTTTTATGTCATAGGCAAATATTTAATTGTTAACATATTCTGCTGCAAGTTAGCTGGTTGTCCTTTGAGAATACGTGCTTCTGAAGAGATTATGTAAAAAAATTCTTCATGCACTTAGGGGATGGAGAAAAAAAAGAATTATACTTCTAAAAGCAGTACATCCTTCATCAGTGGATTTACCTAAATACAGCTTTAACAATGCCTGTAAAGATTATTTGATTATTTAGAGGTGTGGAACAGGTGCAGTGGATGTGTCTATGAATTTAACCCGGAGTGTTTCTCAGCTCACACTTAAGTAAGAGGCTTTAGTCTAATATGTGTGGATGTTTTGAATGAATATGCTTTGTTTTGCTTTACCTGTTTCTTAAGTCTTCGCTATGCAGCTTGTGCATAATGAAAATGGACAGTAAGCAAGATCAGCAGACGAAAAATTTTTTACTCAGCAGTCATTTAATGTTATTCTTGCTTTCATTTTGATGATAGTTGGAATGGTAACAAAACCAGCAAGTGAGCAGTCCCAGGACTTTTCAATACACAATGAAGATTTTCCAGCATTACCAGGCTCCAGCTACAAAGATCCAACATCGAGTAATGATGACAATAAATCTGTAAGCAAACCTTAAATCTTCTCTTATTTTCAGTGTTCATACTTCTTTTGATGATTATATTTTAAAATGGTCAGTGATTATATTTGTAATAAGATATTTTCAATTTTGCCCCTCTAAATTAATGAGAGATTTTGTATAAGCAGCATTTAAAATGTAATTATGTAAATGGAATTTCTCAGCAAGGTTTTTGGTCCAAACAGTCACCCTGCTTGGACACGTCAAAACTTATTTTTGAGAATTGATAATATTTTTAAAGTTTTACAATTTGTAATTTTTTTTTCCTATCAGTTGTAGCTCATCTTTTTGCTACTGATGCCTCTCATCAGTTGTAGTAATCTACACATTCTAAGATTTTTGTTCAAAGTTGTCCAATCCTTTAAAAGTTAAGGGGTACAATATCTCCTTAAGGTGAAATGCCTAATGGAGATGTGGAATCAGAGGGAACAAGCTCTCTTAATAGAGAGCATTGATGACTATATTGTAGACTACTGAGGTACATTATATCTTAAGTATTGTGCATTAGATATATAGCTTAGAGCATAAGATTATGGGCTTTTCTTCATTGTTTACTCTGAAAACGTTGTAATAAAAAAATGCTATTTTATGCAAACAAAAGGTGAATAAAATGTGGATGGCAGAGGACACTTTCCTGCAGGATTTGACAAAATGTTCTAGTTTTGGATTGTTTTATTATTTCTAATTGCAAAAAATATGTTAATGACAGTGCCATAAATATTGGTGAATAAGTAGTAGACATGACTACAAACTCATGTAAGAACTAAAAAATGAACTGTTCAAAAAGAGAGACATGAGGAAGTGTGGCCCCCAAGTGTTGTGGGCAGTTTTATCATGAGGAAAATGTTCTGATAGAATTAGTACTGTGTACAGTAAGGAGAGAATAAATGTGATTAATTGTATAAGTGTAGACTTGTTATAAAGATTATGAAAGAGTTAGAAATTATACATATGGCAAATATATTTTGTCAGTATATAGATTCCTGAAGCATAGTCTGTCTTCTTGCCAGACATAGTCTGGCATAGTGTTTATATCAGACATAGTGTTTACATGTCTTTCCTGATAGCTGCAAATTGTATGTTGCTTGCACCTGAAATTGGCTTGAGTATTATCTGTTACTGTGTCATGGAGTGTTATTCAGGAGCAGGACTACGGGGAAAATCAATGTTGTAGTGATCCAAAGGAACCTCTAGTCACTGGCACTTGGGATATCCACTGTGTATTCCAACTTGAGTGTAAAATAATTTATTCTTTTAGACTGCAAATTTTTAGCCTATTAATACCTGTATGACAGGTATACTTTGGAGAATAAGTAGTACATAAGGTTTGTCAACAGAACTCAGGGGCTTCAGCTTGATGCCATTTATTGAAGTGACTTGATATACTGACTTAGAGTGCTTGACTGAAAAGATAATGGTCAATAAGTATTTCCATTTTGGTTTGTTTTCATCATACTAACTCTGCAAATTATCTTTACTAGAATTTGAGTACATCAGGCAAAACATCATCCAGCACAGATGGGCCCAAGTTTCCTGGAGATAAAAGTTCAACTACGCAAAACAACAACCAGCAGAAAAAAGGGATCCAGGTGTTACCTGATGGTGTGTCATTCCATTTTTTCTGCTTTAAAAGTTTTGACAGTCATTTAGATTACCTTGTTGCTTCCTCTTCTTCTTAAAATGAGAAAATTAACTTGTTCTTCTTTCTCAGGCCGGGTTACCAACATTCCTCAAGGGATGGTGACGGACCAGTTTGGAATGATTGGCTTGTTAACATTCATCAGGGCAGCAGAGACAGATCCAGGAATGGTACATCTTGCATTAGGAAGTGATTTAACAACACTAGGTCTCAATCTCAACTCTCCTGAGTAAGTTTCTGGGATTTTATCTCATCTTCACTTTCAGTTTTATTATGCTGTCATTCATAGTCTGTTCACTTATTTCACTTGACTATTAAACCCACATGCTGGTTTGCCAAATAAAATCTGAAAATGCAATGACAATAAAATAAAATTTTCTTAACAAAGAGAATTTTGCTTCAGGGCAAGCTTTCAATAAACCTAGTGGCTTTGCTTATTCTCTTAACTTCTTTAGGACTTTTTTCAAGGAATCGACAGTATATTGTTTATAAATGTGTAATATGTACATTCCTTTTCTAATAATAATTTTCCTTAGGGATATTTATACTTAACTCTTGGCAGTTTGGGAATAAATTAGATTTATATAGTGTAATGATCAACAGAACACCTGTAGTGTTAGGCTACACTGAAGATTAGTTTAAATGAAGGTAGTTAACTTCCAGTGACTCAGTTCACCTAAACTAGTATAGTCATCTACATTTTCTATAGAGGCAGTGGGGAGAAAAGTAGTTAGTGACTGCACAAACACTAGAAGTGCTTTAGACAGAGGAGATGAATAACCAGCCAACCCAGGGTGCCTTTCTTTTTACACTAATTACTCAAGGAACTCAGATCAGTTTAGACAAAACTGGTGACTTTCAGGTGACTGCAGTTGTGAGAAAAAATTAATTTCTGATGTTCTGACTTTCAGCCGAAAATCTCACATCTTTTTGTTTCATCACAGATTTACATAGTGTTTGCCTTATAGACAGAGTAGTATATATATTTTAAGGTTTGCACATACTATATTAAAAAACAACAGACAGCAAACTCACATAGTTTCCATCTTTCATAAATTTATATGGAGCTGCATGTAATCAGGAAAGCTTGATGAATGTGGATATTAAGCACAAGAAAAATGGTTCCTTATTACTCTGCTTTTCTTAGCAGCTGTGTTGTAAATAACTGCATCTTTAGTATTTAATTACCGTATATAGTGTATTTAGGTTCTTGGATGGGGAGGATAGGAGTTAACATTTGATGCAGGCAGTTCCTATGCTATAAAGCTGGTTTTACTTCATGCTGCAGAAAAGCTTTGCAAACAGACCTCGGTGTCTGGCCTGCCATCTTTCCTTATGTTAAATGTTCTTCCCTTGCTCTGTGAATTTTTGTTTGAAAAACTAAAACTATGTCGCATATGAAAAGGCAAATGTTTCTGCCCTGTGTGGTAGTTTGGTTGGTAAAAAATACCTATGTGACATAAAAGCTTAGCACAATGAATGTTCTTTTGGAAAAAAAAAAAAAAATAAATAAAATTTTGCATATATTGCTAGTGGCTTAAATTATCCCTTCTAACTCCTGTTTTGAAGAAGAGCAAAATCTTTACTGATTAGTTTTAAGAACCAACCTACCAGTATAAATTTTTCTTCCTCTTTTAAATCATAGACTAATAAATCAGAACCCACCAGGCTTGTGACAACTATTCCTAGTTAAATTGAAACCCTGCATAATAACACTGAATACCTGAAAAAGGCTGGGACCTCTGGCACCTAACTTGAAGCAAAGATAGATTTAAAAGGAAATCTTGACCCTGTAGTTTCCCATGTCAGTTTAAATGCAATTTTGCTCTGCATATTAAAAAGAAAAATAATAAATGTAATTGCTTTAGGAAAGTTTCCTTTTTACTTTTCACCCCAGCTAGGGATTTGGTTGTGTAATATAGCTCTTAGGTTTGTGAAATTGATTACAGAGGGGTTTTTTTGGTTGGTTGGTTTGGAGGTTAATTTTTATCAATTCATGCTTTTCTTCTTTCTTCAGAAATCTTTATCCCAAATTTGCATCCCCATGGGCATCATCACCTTGTCGACCTCAAGACATAGGTAAGAGAGAAATAATGATTAAATTCAATATGAATATTTGCAAATTTTATTAATTTACATGTCTTAATAGTTGCGTCAATTCCGATTCTTTTTTAGACTTCCATGTTCCATCTGAATACTTAACTAACATTCACATTAGGGATAAGGTGAGTACGTGTGTGTGTGTGTGCATTTTTTGTTTATTTATTACCAGTAATTTTCTAAATTTTCTTTCAGATAGATGTTCAAAATAAGTCCATTTTGTGCATGTCCTCAATCTTTCGAGAAGCAGTATTGAGTTAACAGGCTGATGGGACACATCAAGCACCCATTATATCTTACGAAAAAAGAATGGGCATGCAAAAGAATAGCTAAAAAGCACAGCATGTTTTTAAGAGTTTGCCCTTCATGTGAAGTTGAAGTTTTTTGTGATATAATTCAAATTGCAAATTAAATTGACGTATTTCTTCTTGAGATAAGCTCAGAATTGTATTCTCATTTATCTGCTGCATTCCATATCTACATGAAAAGGGATTTTTTGAGATATATTTTCTTTCAACTGTTTGAAGGGATCATTGAAAAATAGCATAAGAAATTTTAATAGTGTTACTTAATAGGACGTGAAGGGAGCAAATACATGCAGAATTTGTGGGTTTTTTGAAGTAAAATAGGAAGATGGAAATACACGCATAACAGGGGGAAAATTCTGTCTTGATGGCTTGTTACATCTTTTAACTTGGAAAGGTTAACTAAAAGTGAAGAAAAATGATTGTTTTAATAATTATTGTTCCTGTTGTATTAGAATATAATTTTCAACACACTTAGAATAGAAGGATGGAAGTTCTTATGTGTCCTTGTGTTATTTAAGTGGGGTAGTGTGTTTTAGAACATTTATCTATTGTGATTTTTCATTCTCATTTTCTTCAATCTTTTGCAGCTGGCTACAATAAAACTTGGCCGATATGGAGAAGATCTCCTGTTTTATCTCTATTACATGAATGGAGGAGATGTATTACAGCTATTAGCAGCAGTAGAGCTGTACGTTCAAACTATTTTGTCAGTCTTATATGAGTTAATCTATTGCAATAATGAAATGGCAGATGTTTAAAAAAAAAAAAAAAAAAGAACAGAACACCCAAACAAGTTAGACATTGAAAGAAAGAAGCTTAGTCAATCTTGAACTGTAAAGTTTTTTTTAAAATACCTCCTCCAACCTTGGTGTCATTTTGTACAGAGTTTTTTTACATTTGTATAGTGGAAATCAAAAGCCCATCTCATGTATTTTGCATTATGAAACACTGTGGAAAAAATGGCAGGTGCCAGTCATTATTAAATGTGTAACTTGCCTGTCATCAACCAAATAAGAACCAAGTGAATACTCATAAAAAGAGTTTGCTGTTAGAACCTACCAGACTTGAAGTTTCTCATGTGTTTTAGTTTGAGGTATAATAACTGTACGGAAGAGGTATGAAATTACAGGTTTAACGATGTTGTAGAAATTTTGTTTAGGATTTGAATGCATTGACAGTTCTGATTGAAACCTTTAAAGTTAGTTATTAAGTCAATTTCAGATAACTAACACTAAGAATTATTTTTCCTTTCTGTTACAAATGAAAGATTTAACCGGGATTGGAGATACCACAAAGAAGAACGAGTATGGATTACCAGGGCACCCGGCATGGAGCCGACAATGAAAACCAATACATACGAGAGGGGAACATATTACTTCTTTGACTGTCTTAACTGGAGGAAAGTAGCTAAGGTATCTCTTTTCTCTTGTGTAGATACTTTAGGTCTGTCAGCCACGTAGTTTTACAACAAGAAGAGTAAAACCCAAAAATCTCTGACTTTTTATTCTCCTGTTATTTAGGTTCATTACCTTAATTTCTGATGTCTGAGAGAAAAAAGATTGTTTAAAACATTGGCTTGCTTGTGGAAAATAAGGGGCTGTCTCTCTTATTTCCAGTTTTCTTTGGGAGGTAGAAGGATGTAAGACTTCTTTTAGGAGTTTTGTTAAAATTGAAAGCTTTTCCCACAGCATAGAGTTGAAGAATGGAAAGCATTATTTGGAGTTTTAGAAGTTGTACTTGTGAACATTTTATTACTTTGCTTTAGAAAATTAAATAGGATGCTACCGCACCTCATTTAGGAATTTAAAATGGATGTGGGATGGGTGCAGGGAATGCTTTTTTGGTTTTACAGTCTCTCCTTAACCATACTTAGGAAATCCATGCTTTGTTGTTTGAAAATCAGAGTTCTTTGAAATAAATAACTTCTTCTAAGGAGGAGGCATATTTCCATGATTCTTGTTTTCTATACTGTAGACCAAGAGGCATTAAAAATCAGAAGGCTATAGTATAGCTTTTTTCCTTCCCAACTGTCATAACCTATTGGTCCCATTCTGTCCATTAATGCTGTCAATAATGTTCTGTCAGACCATCTGTAGATGCTGTATCACACTCTTCTTTTCTCTAAAAAACAACAGATCAAATCAGATTAACCTTGAAGCCTTGAACTCAATAGATGTGATTCCAGCATATTGTAACTATATTTTGTAGTTCCACATGCTTAGGTATTTCATAGAATAAGAAACCTTTTCACCAGCAGCCCAACTTATGAATTGTTTGCTGAAAAGGCGTTTCATTTGGAGATTATGGAACATTGCATAAAATAGTTACATGTCTCTTGATATGATTTTAAACGTCCGTTTTAAAGAGAATAAAGTTCAGTGTCCTCCTCTGTCTATACAGCCATTTGCCATCTAGACATTAACTAGATACATGCTATTTTTATTTCCTCCCCCACTCCACCAAGTAATGTTGCATAGTTTGTGCAAACTCCCCTCAGGAATTAACATTCCAGTTGCCCTGAAAGATACGGGAGGTTCTATAGTCCGATTGCACATGTGACTGCTTGCCTCTGCTGACTTTCTACTGCTCCAGGAAAACCCAAGAATCTGTAACTGACAGTTTTAGTGGTGAGCCCTGTTTTTATAGTTTTTCCTAAGTGCAAGGTAATTCCAAAACTTCTAAACAAAAGCACCACTCGTCAAAAAGAAAACAGAAACAAAAGGAAACTTTTTGTTTCTACTTGAATTACTCATTTGCTGCATGGTATACTTCCTTAAGTTCCCCGAGATGCTGTTTAAAGCTATTTAATTATTGCCTAATGTCATCAGAGGGGAAGTAATTACCTTTTGAAAGGATAGGTTTCTTTTCTGGAGTCAAATGTACGTGTTCCGTTTATTTATGAGCAATGAGCCTTGTGTAGTTTCACATATCAATGGAATTGTAGTTTTAGCTTGTATGGACACACAGCATTTCTTTTTACTAGGAGGCAATGGTGCCCATTGTATAATAGTAACCTCTTCAGTGTCTCCTTTTTCTACCTGTGGTAAATGTAGTAAATGTATGCAGCTGCTATTTGATGCTTAGCATTACTTTTAAAGACAGTATTGTCTCTGTTTGAGACATTAATTCCTGTAGTGGGCATGTCCTCTGAGGAAGACTAATACAGACTCGCCCTAACAAGAACAGCAATATTTGGTAACACCATGTTGCTTTGGATGCAAAGAAAAGTACAGCAAAGTACTTTTTTTCTAACAAATGCAGAAGTACTTAATAAATATTTCTGGAAATAAGACCTATAAGGAGCTAGAAAAAGAAGAATTCTGATAAATTGCAATCTCTTATTATATCTGTTACATTATTAGTGGATGCATGGAGTATCAGTTCCTTAGAAGACCACAATAGTAATTGCTGCTGAACAGTTTCCCTAGTCCTTTATTGAAGCTGGCATACAGAAATACTTGCTCATAAATTACTGTCTCATATGTGCATTATCAATTATTTTTCAAGGTGCTTTATAAATTTGGTTCTTGTTCTAGTGTAGATGCTCAGATATAGGGTAGCACATACCCTAATGTGTTGTGCTTTGCAGACATAGTGTATTTTGTATTTTTGTATATGAGCTTACATTTTTATTGTCCCTATTTTAAATTACATACATTACAATATGAAATATTGCTGCAGTGAAATACAGCAGTTTACTTTAGACAGCACATTTAAAAACTTACATTTTTAAAAAGATAAACCAGTTGTGATTTAGTCGATCTAGTGTTCTGGATTGGTTTTAACAAAAGTAAAGAAGGCTGAATAACTTCTTTCAAGAAAAATCAAATAATATATTTATCCTTTTTATTAAGCTGTAGGCTCTGCTTTTATATTCTTAATAGATAATAGACTGAAGAAGGAAATTCAGCAAAGTAGCAGAGTAATGAGAATTCCTAAACTATTAGGAAATAAAATCAAATTAATTCTGATTTGACACATGGTAGTAAAAAGTGAAAATAATATGAATGATAAACTTCAAATTCACCTTAAATGCAAAATAAAAAGCAGAAAAAATCTGTTTACAGATGTTTGCTATATGGTTTTTCATCCTAGGGCATATGGAAAGTATACTGAGGTTAAAGACATTGATTTTTTTTCACTGAGTTTTTGGCTATAGTTTGCTGCTGTTGAGGAGACATGAGAGAGGAAGGGGAAGTAGCTCTGACACCAAAAGTGTTTTCTACAATTGCACATTTACTGCAATCCTAACTTAAGTTGTCTGAAGTAAGCTGCTTGAATTTTCTTCTTACTTTTCAGTAAGGAGAATTAATTTAAGTACAAGATGATAAAACCTTTTTGCATTGATGCTATAGTTCTAAAACATGGAATTCTTTATGGGAGAGAAAATTAAATTTTTAAGTTTTTATTTGCTTCTCAGGGTTGCTATCTAGATTAAATTATTCCCTATCCTGTCAAGATCAGTCTTAATTTAAATAGTTTCATAATTTCTTAAAAGTTAAATTTATTATTCCAGTAAAGATGTGGCATAGTATTTCAGCTCAGCCCCTAAAATGGGTCTTTGCATCCATCTGTAAGTCAGTATAGATGCTACTTTAAGTTCCATTTGGAATTTTTAAGCTAGGCGTGGGATTTCTACTCTCTGCTCTCATGGACTTATACAATCCAGAATATTTTGTCCTCAGGCCTGTTCTGCTAAGTTTTTTGTTTAGTTTTACTCTATAACTGCTATGGATCATCCTAAGGAATCCTCTCCTACCTTAAGTATCCTTGCCTGTTACTGTTTGTACATGTACAGACTGATGTAACTTCGCTACCAAATCTAGTTTTTAGGATTACATGAGAGGTGATTATTTTCTTTGCATAGAACAATTTATTTAGTGTCACACATGCTGTAAGTTTTCACACACATTCATTATTCGTGGTTAATAAAGGGTATTTAAGTTTTAATTCTTACCTTCATGTGGAAAAGAAAGCAATTTAACACATTTATCAATGGATAAGTGGAACTTTTTACATTTTACTTATAGCTGTTTATGTTAAATAATACCACTGCTGTTGTTGACATCCTAAAACCACAGTGACAAAAACAAAAACATAAAGTATACCTGTAATGCATTTTCCCCTATGTAATAAATAATTGGTTTTTCATTTCCAGAAATACTTTTAATTAATTAATTAATTCTTTTTTAGATTATTGTCAGACAGAACTTCAGGTGTTCTTACATGCTACTGAATATTGAATTTGAGTTTTACTGACACTGGGATGCAAATCAAGAAGGCTGTTTTAAGCCTGTTTATTTTAGCAGTCAATGACAGTTTGAAGTATGAACTCGCATACTCACATACTTCTAGAGAAAATTTGATAGGGAAACATACTCCTTCTGAAGAAGGGACTTCCATTTTGTGGACACAAAGGATTGCTCAGCCCCGTGAGCATTTATTCCAGGCACCTTGTTAGCAGCTCCCACTGCCAGTAGGGGCTCACAACAACCTTAAGCTTGGAAAACCCTTTTTTAGGATACTGATACTGTCTGGTTTCTGATACTTACTGTATCTTACCGGTTTGATTAGCAATTTGCCATGGGTAATTCTAAAGGCATTTCAGAGCTTGTGGGCTTGTGGAAGCTCAGTTAACTGATTGAAGCTGACCATAGATGGATAGTATCTGCAGGCCCTTCCATGGTTATGTGGAAAAAAGAAATTTTGACAGCCATGAAAGGCAGAGAAAGCTGGAGTGATATCTTTTCTATTATAAAATGACTGCAGAATTACTGGAGATCATGGAATCATAGAATGGTTTGGGTTGGAAGAAACATTAACGACCATCTAGTTAAACCTTGTACCATGGACAAGAGCACCTTCCACTTGACCAGGTTGCTCAAAGCCCCATCCAGCCTGGTCTTAAACACTTCCACGGATGGGGTAGCCACAGCTTCTCTGGGTAGCCTGTTCCAGTGCCTCGCCACCCTCATAGTGAAGAATTTATTTCTAATACCCAATCTAAATGCTGCCCTTCTTCAGCTTAAAGCCACTCCCCCTTGTCCTATGCCCTTGCAAAAAGTCCCTCTCCACCCTTCCTGTAGGCCCCCTGAGATCCACCCAACCTTATCCAGCCTTTGACACCAAAGTACATGTATGGACTTCTACCCTTTGATCTTGCTTCTTACCCAAGGGGAGAGAGGTGCAGCAGCTCTTCAGTCTCAGCATGTGTGTATCTGCTCAAAAAGAGAACGTATACCAACTGGCATGCAGTTTTTCTTAGGAATGCCAGAAGCTATTCGCTTTTGTATATATGACCTAAAAAAGCCCAAACAAACAAACACACCACCTAAATAAATAAAGAACCCCCAAAAACCAACCAACCAAAACGAAAACAACAACAAAAAATCTTTGGTTGCAGTAGAGAGCCGGGAACTAGAAATGAAGCAGATGTGCAACATTTCAGTGCAGATGGCTGTAACCTCACACAGGTTTTTCTAGGGTTTTCCAGTTTTAGGGACAGTATTCTCAGGGGAGTGCACAATGCTTCACATTTTCCACTACTTTGTTTCCTTGCCATGCTGAATGTTCTTTCTCTGCTAAATGGACCTTGTTTTGCCTTGAAAGAAGAGAGGTTTAAGAGTTGGATTTCCTAGATTTTATTTCTGTTCTTGCATTAATTTAGTACAGATTTACGTGTACTGAAGTATTACATTATTTAATCACTTTAGAGAGTGTTCTAAAATAATCTCTTCATTACTCATGTGTTTTCATCTTTGTGTGAAAATAGTGGGCTAAGTTTTCTTTGCAGATGCAGGTGATAAATTACTGTGCATGTCCAAAGTTGTTGTTGAATTACCAAAGAGTACCCCTAAAAAACAGTTCTGAAACTTCTGCTTACCCTGTTTCTTGAATGAAGATTAAATGGGATGATACATAGTTAAACTGATGAAAGAGTCTGAAGAGTATAAGATTTCAGGTTTGGTGGGTCTAGGGCTTAAATATGAGTATGAAATGTGGAGGAATATTTCGATATTGGCTTAAATGAGTCTCAGTACTTTGTACATAGACATTTTCACAGAATCATTTACATTAGAAGAGACTTCTAAGATCAAATCCAGCCTTTGACTGATCACTGCCATGTCAGACAGACTAAGTCCAGTTGTTTCTGGAGCACCTCCCTCATGTCTAGCCTGAATCTCCCCTGGTGCATCATGAAGCAGTTTGGCCTTGGTAGTGTGACATAAAAATATTCCCAAATTTTAGTGCATCCAGAATAAGCCTCTGTACTCCTGACATGTTTTAAGACAGCTTTTGTTTATAATTCAGCTCATGCTGTGATTGTGTATTTTTGTTTTGTGTATGTGCATATATAAAATAGTTTGAGATTATAGCAGGAGTTCTGAAAGTCATGTAGCATTCAAAAGAATAGGAGAGCCTGCATGTTGCGGGTGTAAAGGCTTAGTATTGTTGTAATTTATACTTTTTTCTCCTTAAAATATGGAATTCAAGATAGCAAAGTCATGTGGTTTTGCCTTAGGATAAGTTAGTACTTGAGCTCCTCTGTATTTGTGCTTTTCAAGTATGGCTGGTAGACCAGGTGTTGACAGGTAAATGATACATTGTTTTATTTGTGTTTGTCTTTTTTTTTTTTTTCTTTTTTTTTAATTGTAGGAGTTCCACCTGGAATACGACAAATTAGAAGAAAGGCCTCATCTGCCATCAACCTTCAACTACAACCCTGCTCAGCAAGCCTTCTAAAGACTTCCCTTTTCTTGGGGTATGGCTGTCTCAGCACAATACTCAACATAACTGCAGAACTGATGTGGCTCAGGCATCCTGGTTTTAATTCCTTGAGGATCTGGCAATTGGCTCATGCGAAGGGTCACCATTTGAGGTCCTGCCTTACTAATTATGTGCTGCCCAACAACTAAATTTGTAATTGTTTTTCTTTAGTTTGAGCAGGGTCTGAATTTTTGTTTTTGTTTTCTTTTTTGCCAGCAGACAAGCTTGGGTCTGTAAAGACAAGCGAGTACACTGACAAAAGTTTACCACTTAGTTTTCCAAAATGTAAAAACAAAAAAAAAGAAAAAAGACAAAAAATTAGACAACAAAATTTGCATTGTTCATTGTAGCACTATTGGTAATAAAAATGTTTGTGCATTTTTATGTGAAGATCCTTCTCGTATTTCATTTGGAAAGATGAGCAAGGTTTGCTTCCTTCATTTTACTTCCCCTTCTGTCTTTGAAAGGCAGTTTTCGCCAAGCTTAATGCAAGAATATCTGACTGTTTAGAAGAAAGATATTGCCACAGTCTCTGGTTAGTTTCCAGGGTTGTGTATTACTGAGCTTCATCTTTCCAGAATGAGCAAAACACTGTCCAGTCTTTGTTACGATTTTGTAATAAATGTGTACATTTTTTTTAAATTTTTGGACATCACATGAATAAAGGTATGTATGTACGAATGTGTATATATTATATATATGACATCTATTTTGGAAAATGTTTGCCCTGCTGTACCTCATTTTTAGGAGGTGTGCATGGATGCAATATATGAAAACGGGACATTCTGGAACTGCTGGTCAGGGGACTACTTTGTCGCCCTGTGCACTAAAGGGCCAGATTTTCAGCAGCCAAGGACATCCATACCCAAGTGAATGTGATGGGACTTAAAGAAGTGAACTGAGACAATTCACTCTGGCTGTTTGAACAGCAGCGTTTCATAGGAAGAGAAAAAAAAAGATCAATCTTGTATTTTCTGACCACATAAAGGCTTCTTCTCTTTGTAATAAAGTAGAAAAGCTCTCCTCACTGCAGTGTTGACTTTGATTTGAGATTGTGAAATTATTTCTTCAACATTAAAAAATGGAAAAAAATTGAAGTATTAAAACTATCGAACTGTACAGTGGTTAAGACACTTGAAGAGTCTTTTTGCTGCTGACAAGTAAATTTATGAGAATTTCATATTCTTTTCCACAGTAAAGTTTCCACGGCTAAAAACTTTGGTTAACCTTGGTTTCAGATCCCCTCTTTATAATAGCAGATAATTTTTAGAAAGATGGGTGGGTAACATGTCAAATGATAGAAAGATGCTTCAAGAATTCATCATTTGGGAGAAGCTTGGGTTAGAACTGACCACAGCTTAGTTCCATGTTGGTGTTTTCTCACTTAAAACAGAAATACACTTTATTTGGTGATTGCTAATACTTGAACTTCCAGATGCAAATAAACATGAATATAGACTGGTTCTGAAAACTGCAACTGTTTCTGAGTGGAGAAAGAAAAACTTGAACTGTTTGGGATGGTTTTCTTTTTCTAGATATGATTGCCACTTCTCATTGAGTTGCCTCTAGTGATGCAGATCATTGAAAAATACCTTAAATTACCAAAGCAAGACATGTTAGTGAATCCTGGGATTTGGGGTTGTTTTTCCATTTTGACCCATTTTTCTATGTAGTGCAAAACTGGTTTGTTTGCATGTATTGAATTATGCTTGGAAATTGGACCATTAGTGGCCTTGCTGTGGTTCTGTATCAGGTGTATGGCGAATTTTAAATTCTGAACTTTTTAAAATACCTATTTTAAGATGGTAAACATAAAAATATAAACCTGTTGATTATATTTTTTTTTTCTATTATTAAAGCAAAGTTTTCCCAGTTTGAAGGAAGAGAATGGTTATAATCCATATAACTAACACTGCTGAAAAAGATGGCGGCTTAATCTGTTTCTCAAACCAGAGTAGATTCAAACATATATTTGATTATCCAAATATAAATCTATAAATTTTAAGAATGATAATTTTCCAAAAGCATCTTGTTCCCTCCACTATTAATGTTACATTTTTTACTGTCAGAGGTTCATTATGACCTGGGTTTTTTGGGGGTGGGTTCTTTGGGTTTTGTTTTGTTGTTGGGGTTTTTTTTGTTTGTTTGTTTGTTTGTTTTTTTTTTGGTAAGGAATTCCTGAAGTGATATTTCCTTCTTCAAATCAAATAAAATTATCAAATGCAATTATTTCTCATGTTCATGGAAATTAACAACATATGGTAAAAGGAGCAGGATCAATTACATTAAAATACTAAATACCTATGTCACTTTAAAAACAATTTAGCTGAAATTGGGAACCTAAGTTCTCCCAAAAAATACATGCAGTTGTATTCAACTGCCCAGTCTTTCAAAGATCTGAAATGCCTGACTTTGGGAACTGGTGCTTTGCTCCTTCCAGGTGGAAGAAGAGTCTGGCTCTCATTTATCAGTTAAATAAGCATGTATGGAGACTTTAAAATCTGTGACTTAATTTCATTTTACACTGTGGGTTAAAGCAAGAGAAACAGATATAAACAGGACAGAAGGTGTAAGATTGAAACCACTTCTTAACTGATACCATATTAATTTTAAAAATTGAAAAAAAGAACAAACTCCTTTTTTACTGAAAGGAAGAAAACCTCAGCCCTCATTTGCATACTCATGTAGCAAATGGGTGACTGAATTGCCCTGCAGATTTTCAGACTGACAATTAAGGTCTGAGGCTTATTTAATATGTTTTTACATTCCACTAACACTATAAATAGGGATATACTAGAATGCTGTTTTTAAATTTGAGGTGGGTGATTTTCCCCATAAGTAGTTTTGTACAACAATGTGCAAGGTAAGTTCCGAGGAGAAAACCCAGTGTTCTTCTAAAGAAATAGAAGTATTCCTATTTCTGGCCTGTCCAACATGCTCTCATAGTCCTTGTGGCATATTGTTTACAAATCTTTATTGAATAGTTAGTTCCACTTTCTCTGCAGATCTATTATCTTCAACTTCCAGGGTTTAACATAAGTTTCACTGATTTGATTACACCTGGTATTGCAGAAGACACTTTGTATTTCAACAATTGTTACTCAAACTACCCTGCTTGTGGAAAAATCAAGGGTACCAGGGTGTCATGAAGGAAAGGGTTAAGGATACTCCACTGGGGGGGTCTTTAAAAATGAACAAACAAAAAACCACCCCGCACTCAGTCTCCTCCACCTTAGTGGTCTGGTTCTGCAAATACATAAGCACATGAGAACCTTCATGGGCTTGATTAATCTAATTGAAGACCCAAGTAATCCAGGGAAGGCTGCAGATACTCACTCACATAGGTAAAAATATTTTTCACGTGACTGTGACCTTCAATGAAGTGTCAGCTGCACCTGTGTTTGGGTTCACAACTGACCACACCACTCCATCATGGCTGTGCAGCATTTCTACAGTACAAAGATGTATGATTGTATCACTTGGCTGCATGGTGTGTCTGAAATCCTCCCTGACCCCAAGCCAGTATTTTTTGTACTTGTCTGTTTCTGTTTTACAGTTTCCTTGAAAAAAGGGAGAATGTACCCAAATAGGAATTTGTGTATTGTAGTCAGATGCAAGATTTTTGCAGTCTTCAGGGACTGTTTCTGTTGACCATGGAGAGACCAGAAACAGTCTTTGACATGACTTAGGCAGTGCTGGGAAACAGAGGTCTGTGGGGCCATCATCTTGGTTGTGAGTGGCTCCTAGGTGGCCATCACTGTGGAAGAAGGCTGTCCATCTTCTAAATAATGGTGTTTAAAGTTACTAGTCAAAGAAACTTCCCTGCCCCCCCCCCACCCCACCCCCCCAATTCCTGGTAACTTCCAATTGAAAATACTTCCATGACTGGACATTGAATGAAACAGAAAGGAAAAATTGGTTGCTGTCACACTCAAGCCTCTAAATGCATAACTGCTATCCTAAGTATGGGATAGCTAGAGAGTGCTTTTGTTTTAAGATCCTAAATATAAAACAGTTGCTATTCAAGCCAAATTCAAGCATGTGCTTAGTTTTCAAGTACCTTTTCATGGTGTCCCTCAAAATTTGCCACTGTCCAAAATAAATGCTAGTAGAAGTTGAATTCTGATAATGCAGATTGGACTAAGCAGTTAGTCTGGATTGACAGCTGATGCTTTTATTCTCATATATAGTATGTGAATTAAGTTTTTGTTTCTCTGTGATAAGCATGCATGCTCTCATTTCCATGAATCTGAAAGCCTCCAGTACATTAAAAAGACCTGAGGAAATGCAACTGGATAACCTACTTTGAAATTTTGGTTTTAATAGTTTCAGTAGCTTTAGCACTTAAAGTCACTTTACTGTTAGAGGTAAACTTCATATTTTTGAAAGTAATGTTAAAGCACATTGAACAATAGTTTTGACTGTTACTGATTCAGCTCACTTCTGGATTAGCAATGTTAAACCGAGTTTGTGTATTGCTTTTCTAGGCTTCAGTTTCTCCTTTGCATTTCATATTGTCTTCTTGGTACTAATAAGTTAATATATGTCAGATTTTTCCTGCTGAAACTACCAAAATAATTTTCAGTAAAATCACCTTTTGAACTCCCTCTGGTTTAGCAAACAATCCAGTGAAGTAGCCAGTTGTCATGATTGGGCCCTCCTGCATCAGCTGTAAACAGTCCTGATGAGGAGCTAAAGGAAGGCAGGTGTCCCAAAGCTGCTCTGGTGCAGACATTTATGAACCTCTGTGGAAACCCTTCAGGGTTCTCTCTAAACTCTTATTCTTGAGTAAAGAGTGGGTTTAGTTGTTCCGGAGATCTCTCTTCCCTTAGAAGGCCAGTTTACTTTCTGGTGGGCATCACAGTATTGGTTTTATAGAGGCACTCAGTTGTTTTATTTAGACATTTGCTTTTGGAAAAGGCAGTTCATTTCCTGGAAGAGGGGCAGTCAGCATCCCACGGACCAGCGCTAGGCTTATGCAAGGAAATGGGGAGGTGTGAGCCCAGGCCCAATGAGCAGCCTGGGTGGGTGTGGTGGCAGAACTGCACTGTGGCTGCCCAGCCTCCAGGTGCCTGACCAAGGCAGAGGCGTTCTCAGCACTGGCCATACCAGGTGGGTCAGCTGCAATTGGCCACAGGTAAGGCTGTCCCTTGGTTGTGGGGCAAGGAAGGGCCCAAAAGAGCAGGCAGCAATCTGTTCTGCTGTTGAGATTTTCATACAGACATTGGACTTCATATGCCAGCTTTCTCAGCCCTGGTGGCTCCTGGTGCAGCCCATGGTCCTGGAGCCACCATTCCCACTCCTGCTCTCAGTAGGTGACAGCAGAGCTAAAATCTTTACAACAGGCCCCCTTTACTCTGCCACAATGATCAGGCATTGATGATCATTTTTCACTTCAAATTGATCCAAATAGACTTTAAGTCTTGACTGAGTCATTTGTGCAGAAGTTCAGAATCTATGAGATCACCTGGTGAATGCTTAGGCCATTCCCAGTTAAAATACAGCTTCAACATCTCCCCAGCTGTGGAGGATGTAGGGCTTGGATGCACACAGGAGGACTAACTCAAGGTTGCTCTGTCACCCAGGGAGCTGTTGCCTTAATTTCCGTCTGACAGCGCTTTATGTACAAGGGATTGCAGGGAATTGAACCAAGTATGGAAGGCCAGCTGTTCAGGAGGTAAGAGAGAAAGAAGCTGCAGCTCATTTACACTGAGAAAGCAGAGCTGGAGCTTCCCTTTCAGGTGGTAAGTGACCAATCAACCTGATGATAATTTTATTTTTTATATTGTGAAAAGTCTATGCAACAAGCCTCTACCATTAGAGACTGCTGTCACAAGTGCTGGCAGCAAAACCTGATGATGGGAATGAATGAACAGAGCCAAGGACTAGGCAAGAGGAGTTGAGTTTCTAGTATAAACACCTATAGGAGTTTTAAGTAAAAAAACCATAATTCCAGCTCAGAGCTGGTATACTTTTTCAGAAACCCTTTGATAATCAGGGCAGGGTACTGCAAAGCAGCTGGCTTGAGGGGAGTCTGGTAGTGCACTTGTGCAAGCAAGGACAATATTTACATCCATCTATATTCATGGCACAGCGTGGACTCTTAATAGCCTTCCTGCCAAACCTTGCTTAATAGTCCATTTGGAGAACCTACGGATCAGCTTCATTTATAAAAGTTTGACGTTGCACTCTGCAGTGGGAGGAAAGTGCTATTTCCTGGACTTTTTCTGTATTTCTGTACTTTCTTGCCTACTGTGTCATCAAGTTCAGCTGTCAGCTCTGAGGCTCACATTTTGTTATACTAATTGCCTGTGATAAAGACTACAGAATAGAACTATAAGTGTTGCATATGGTACTTTGGCACTGGAGAACTTGTTGTGTTGCCACAGTGGGAAATGTTGGCTAATAACCAAACTTTATTTGCCAAATAAATATATTTTCTTGAATCAGCGGCTTTTCTTGCAAACCTGCTTGGAAGAGAGCACTTCTTAGGGTGAACCTTCAAAGGTCAATACCTTCCTGTTCAAAGCAATTCCTGTGTGTGATAGCTATCATCTTGCTTGTCTGTTATCTCTGTCCCTGCTGTGCAGATGCTGTTTTTGGGGCTGGCCAGAACACTTTACCCTGCACCCCAAAAATGTTAACATATGGCCAATTCCCATTATGTGCCTTCTTTTTAATAAGGTAAAAATAGAAGCTGCTTTGTCACTTGTAGATGTTTAATTTCTTTAATTTTATATCAGTTTTCTCCTCTACTCATAGAGACCTTGCAGACTTTGATGCCTTGGGGGTACTAAATGGGACTTTACACAAGATCTCCAGGACTTAACCAAGCCAGTGTTGAGATGTTGCTTTAGAGGGGGGCCACAATGCACCCAAAGGACCCCACCCACCCACCCTCTTCTAGATATTGTACATTGCATGATGGTACCCAGTATTAATCCGGACTAGCCCTCTGCACAGCAAATCTCCAGAGTCAGATAATCGGGTTGCAAGCTGTCCCTTTCCACCCCCGAAGGGCCCTGAATTAGGTCAGATGGGATTAAAATTGCTTTTTTTTTTTTTTTCTTCCGTGCCTGTTACGCGCACAGTCAGCCTCGGAGGAGGCGGGGAGGGAGGCGGGGAGCGGCGGTAGCTTTAGCCGATGGCAGTGGCTGATGCCCGGCGGCGGATGCCAGCGGCAGCCGGGCGATGGCGAGGAGCCGGGCGGCTTACGAGTACACGGAGGCGGAGGACAAGAGCATGCGGCTGGGTTTCCTCCTCATCGCCGCCGGCTTGCTTTCCCTCTTGGGTTTGGGCTGTTGCTGGCTTCGCCCGGCGCTGCAGGAGCGGGGCGGCGGCGGCTCCGCCAACTGCACGGTGCTGGCGGTGCGGCAGCTGGGGGAGCGCTTCGCCTGCACCTTCTCCTGCGGGGCCGCCTGCCGCGGCACCGCCCGCTACCCCTGCCTCCAGGTGCTGGTCCGCACTTCCCGCTCCCCCGCACCCGCCCTGCTCCATGAGGACGAGCGGCAGCTGCGCACCAACCCCAAGGTGAGACCCGCGGACGCCCTCCTCTCCCAAAATGCGGGCGGCGGCCCCGTCGCGGCTGTCGGTGCCCTTTCACCGCTCCTGGCGCCCACCCTCTGTTCGGTGCAGGGATTTCTCTTCTGGGAGGTGTGGGGTGGTAAGTGAAGTGGGGGAGCATCCGTCCGAAATGCCGCTCTGCTTGTTGCTCAGCAAAAAGTAGTATATCTCTACAGTGTTTATAATCGCACGGAAGGTTTAGTCTCGATACTAGGAAAAGGCTCTTCACCCAGCAGGCTCCCCAGGGAAGTAGTCACAGCATCAAAGCTGACAGAGTTCAAGAAGCATTCGCTCTTAAATACATGGTGTGACTCTTGGGGCTGTCCTGTGCAGGGCCAGGAGATGGTCTGGGCGATCCCAGTGGGTGCCTTCCAATTCGGGATATTTTATGATTCTATATAGCATAGTATAATATACTGTATATAATGTATAATATACTATACAGTGTATTACACTTTACTATATACTATACTTAGTATGATACACACACACGCACTCTCTCTCACACACTCTCACGCTTCGCGGCCAGCCCCATTCCGTCCGTCCCGCCCGTGTCCGAGCGCAGCCCCCGGGCGGCAGCGCAGGGACAGCAGCGGAGGCTCCTCTGCCGTTCCCCGGCCCTCTCCGCCGGAGCCCCGGCAGAAACTCCTGCTGCCAGCGGGAGGTCTGTCTGCTCGGGCAGCGCCCGGTGCCGCCGCCTTGCGCGTCCCGGAGGATGGGGGACTTCGCAGTGCCGCTCCCCAAAGCGCACGGAGAAATGTTAATGGAGCCGCAGCTGGCGGGGAGCTGGGGAAGGGGCTGCACCAAAATAAAAGTTTCCCCGTGCTGTTTTGATTCTTAAACTCCTCCATCGCCCATATGAAAAAGAACCAAATGAAGAATTTGTGAAAGTTGCATCTTCCAGCAAACTGGGGGAGTCTGAAGGCAATGAGTGACTTGTGCTTTCTCTTTCTTTAAAGGCAGTTATTCTGCCTTCTCCTTTTTCTTTTTACGCTGGGTAAAGATGGCTTTGACAGCACGCACCTGAGTGGAGGAGATCTTATTAAGTAGTTTGAAGAAGGAAAAAAAATATGTTGGAATCCTCCTACTTCTGAAAGAACTTGAAATTAGGAGTGTAGTGGCAAGGAAATTTCAGCTCTTTGACAAAGATGTGGATGCAACATAGTGCTAAGGGCCATGCTCAGCACGATGCAGGGGTCTGTTTGCAGGGCTGCAAAGCATGCTTTGGTGTCCAGCTGGGATGTGTAGCCTCACATCTCCTCAGTCATACTTGCACTGGTGTGCTCCGTCCCTTGGAAGGCAGATTGAATTTTACACTCAGGGTTTGAGGGCTGCTTTTCCCCCCTTGGCAGCTTGGAAGGGTGGTCGGGGTAAAAATCAGCAGAGTAAGTAGCAGGATGGTAAATCCGACAGGATTTGGATTAGATTCTTGGCACTGCTCAGAAGTGATGAGTGATTGAAGCTGCAGTGCTGGATGGAGCCTGATCAGTAAGCAGATGAAATGCTGGCCTGTGAGGGAGCTTTGCAAATCTTTTCCTGGGAGTGCTGCTGCCAGGCTCCCTGTGCAGGCAGAGGCTGTGGTGGCAGACGTGTGCTGGGAGTACCCTAGCTGTCCGAGCTGCAGGACTTCTCTAAACATCTCTCCATTTTCAGGTGGGCAGGGGGGAGTTGGTAAAATGCAGGAGAAAAGTCACCCTTTTGATGTGGGGTAAAGATGACGTGGCTCTGCAGAGGGTGCAGTGTGGCTCTCCCTGAGCATGGCCCTATGGCTCTGTTGTGGCCATCTCCAGCAAGGATGGGAGCTGGGAGATGGAAAGTGGGAGATGGGAGGTGAGTGCTGACACCAGAATGCCTGGGCTCAGCAGCCCTGGCAGCATCTGCAGGTTCAGCAGCAGCTTTCAAATTGGACCGTGACCGCAATACCTTTCTGAGTAGTCCAAATGTTTCGTTTTGTTCTTACTTCTTGATCTTATTTTCTTCTGCCTTTCTGGAAGTGTGGTGGGAAGAAAAGGATTGCACCTGCCTGGGGGCTGAATTGCAATTGCAGGGAGGCGCTCTGAGCTTCAGAAGTAATGCCTGTAAATGTCACTCAGAAAACTATTTTTATTTAACAATTAATTTCATGTTAACTCTTAATAAGAAAACAGGGGTGCTAGCAGTGTGTGGTACTTTCCTGCTTTTACAAATATAATCTGTTTTCTTTACCTTCCACCTTGTGTCTCTAGGTGTGGGCTGTTTACCCTGGGATATTGATTGCTGAGGATTAAATCTGATTTACCAGATGTGACCAAGCAGAAAGGATGCATTTTTTTGATGTAACTGTAGTCTTTGGTAGTAATTGAATTTATCTCAGTGGAAAACTGTGTAGAAAAAATGTGCTCTAATTATTTTCCCTACTTTAAGAAGCTTATGTAAAACAAATACAAAATAAGAAGAAAAGTCAGTTAGGTCTCATCAGGAAAACATACCTTTGTAAGGGACTGAAGTCTGAATCTGTTTATTTGGTTTTCCCTTTTTTTCCCTAGTTCAGTGTCTGTAGAGACAAACAGTTATACTCTCCTTTAATTTTTGATTTAAAGTCTCGCTGTCTTTGAAAGCTTTCAGGATTTTATGCTGAGGTACATTAGTTAGAGTACATTACATTAGAGTAAGAATCTGTTGGATTTAATGCTCAGGATCCCGTAAATAGTTATGAACAAACACTTAGAGAGCTGTTTAACCCTTCCTGTTCTCATCACATTTTTGCACTATGCTTCCTTGTGTTCATGCACTTAGACATACATACAACATGTTAATCAGTTCCAACTAGCTAGAAGGGAAAAAGAAGACCAATTTTGTTTTGAACATTTTTTAAATTTTACTTTCTGCTTAGGTGCTTCTCTTTGTAGGGTAGCAACTTTTCCCTGTAAATCAATAGTGTAGAAAAGGCATAGTTCAGGCTCCTTACAACACACAGCAATAATAAATCAGCTGGTAGCTTCACTCCACCCAGAAATCCCAAGTGTATTTCATTAAAAATCTTCTACTTTCTGTAGTAGAGCAGGCTGACACATAAACATATCACAGATATGAATGTCTGTTCCAGTGAGGAAAAATATTTTTCTAGATGCAGGAAAAAGAAATTTTTTTTCTTCTCTTGCTTTCTAAGATAATCACATCATTGTACAGACCAGGATTCATTTTAGCTCTTAAAAGATTATATAGCTGGGTCAGAGATAATCCAGGAATGTATATATAAAGCAGTGAACACGATTACATTCGTGTTCAGTCTGAGTGATCTGTGGATTTCTTTTCTTTTTTTTTTTTAATTGCTGTCTCAGAGGAAGAAATTTATTGGAGTGACTGTAGCCTTTCTTCAGCTGCCTTGATAGCAATAATTATCTCTGAGATAAGGCTTAAGCAGGATTAATTCCAAAGTCAATTTGTCACTATTACTCTCTGGCCATCGGATACGCAGGGACCAGGCCACAGCTCTGCCTGGGAAAATGGCAAGGGAGTATGTCAGCTGCTAAAAACATCTGCTTTCTGGCTTTTTAGACATTTCTCTTTCTACATCTGCAGTTGAGTGTAGGGTTGGAAGAAGTTGCCCCCTGTTCTGCCAAAGAAACTTTTAGGGGAGTGACTGGTAAGACAAGAAGATGAAGAAGAAGAAGGTAACCCAGTAGTGCATGGAGACACACATAAAGTTAGGAGAAGCTCATCTATTGCTTGATGCGGTGGGTTGACCATGGTTGGATTTCAGGTCCCCACCCAAGCTGCTGTATCACTCCTCAGGTGGACAGGGGAGAGAAAATGTAATGAAAGGCTTGCAGGTTGAGATAAGGACAGGGAGAGGTCACTTACCCTTTATCACCATGGCAAAAATGGACTTGACTCAGGGAAATTAATCTGTTTTATTGCCAGTTAAATCAGAGAAAGGCACTGCATAAATAAAATAAAATCTAAAAATGCCTTACCCCTACCCATCTTTTCTTCCTGAGCTTCACTCCTAATTTTCTTCACCTCCTCCTTCCCACCAGCACAGAGGCACAGGGAATGTGGGCTGTGGTCAGTTCATCATACATTTACACTCCTTCCTCTTCACACTCTTTCCCTGCTCTAGTGTGAGGTCTCTCCCACAGGAGACAGTCCTCCATTACCTTCTCCAATGTGGGTCCCACAGGCAGTAGCTCTTTATGAAGTGCTCCAGCATGGGTTGCCCACAGGGTCACAAGTCCTGCCAGAAAACCTGCTCCAGCATGGGCTCCTCTCTCCACAAGATTACAGGTCCTGCCAGGACCCTGCTCCCATTTGGGCTTCCCTCAAAGTGACAATTTCCTTTGGGCATCCCTTTGCTGTGGTTTGGGGTCCACCATGGGCTGCAGGTGGATCTCTACTCCAGCACGTGTTGTAGGGCTTGCCCCACCAAACAAATGGTACATGCTCTGTCCCACAGCTCACCAGGAGCCAGAAGGATGGTCCTCCACATGTCACTTGGAAAGTGAGTTTGAAATCTTGCTCCTGAATTACTTTGGTTTGTCTTCTGTTGGGCTAAATTGCTTCTACTTTGGGCTGGGATGTCTCTTCACATTTGAAACTTTCTTGGACTTGTAGTCTATCAAGTTTGTCTTTTCATTAAAAATGTGACTGAATTAGGCAAGAATTGATCTTTGAAAAGCATGAAATTCAGTCTGGAACTTAAACCATAGTCAAGAGCTCATGCATCTGTTTTTTCTTGGTGATATGGAAGAATATCTGCCCTCATGAAGTGTTCAGAAGCACCAGGAATCTTCCCAGGCATCTGCAGGGACACTGAAGTGGGAGCATCCAGCAACAAACACAGATACAAATCCTATAAAACCTTGGTGTAAAGATGTATTGGCTATTAACTCACATTTTTACTGGTGTCCTAGCTTGCTTTCAGTTGGCATTTGTTTATGTTTTGATGCCAGTATTTCATGCCATGTCTTGTAAGGGAGGACTACAGATTTAATGTTTCAGAAACTGCCTATTGCCAAAGTGGAAGTTATTTCGCATTCATCCGTCAACTCACAGCAGCAAAGTTTGTGAGGATATGATTCCCTTTTATCTGCCTGCTGAATCTGTTTTGGAGGGTGATAGAGTTGATCAAGCAGACTGCCCTAGAAGTGTTCTTGGGAGGCTGAGGAAAGAGATCCACCCCCCACGTGGGTCAGAAAGGGACAAAAAGCACCTTGGGTTGGTGGGGACTGTGCTGGCATCCTGGGCTGGCAAACAAGCTCCAGTGTTTGTGCAGCAGCTGATAATGTTCACACTGGGATTGCATCTTGGGTGTTTTCTGTGGCTCATGGCCTTTGTCACATGGAATTGATGTTTCAGGGTGGCCCTTGGGATTCATATTTGAACAGGGACCATTCCTCTCTTCAAGACTGTTAATCCTCAACAGGCAGAAGCAGTGAGGCCACATCAATTTATGGCAAGACCCCAGGTGTCTCCTTTGTGTTTTCCACATGAAGATAAAGAGAAATAGGTAAAAATGTATCCAGCATGCTTTCTGTCAGCTGGGAAAACATGTGCAGAGAATGGTGTGAAGTTTGAGTTATGGAAAGATTTGGAGTTGTGCCCAACTTTCAGGGGTCCCTACTTTAGGTACTGGCAATAGTCCCATGTGCTCTTGCTTTGGCACAGGAAAATACAGAAGTGCTGCCCAGAGAAACTGTCTGTGGGCCCCTTTACATCTTCCAAACCAAGAAAAATCCCTGTCCTGAAAATCTCAATTTTTAATATCTTCATATTGAGCTAACAGCATGGGGGCTGATGGGAAAAAATGTGAAGCGGTCTGTGATGAAATGTCCTGGGAGACTGCTAGAGCTTGATACTTGTCTGTTCAGATGGACATCTCTTGGGAAAAGAGACCTCTCTGGTTGTTTCTAAGCCTGAAACTCAGGATGGGGCTAATCAACAATTCACCAGGTTATGAACTTTGTGAAAGATTCAAGTAATATTTTGTGGGGGTGGAGGGTCTCTGAAGGATCCAGAGAAAGTTTAACCGGGACTGGTGGGGCAGTTGCACTTTCATAGCAGGGGACAGAAGCAGGCTCAGCCAGGAAGATGAAAAATTTCAGAGGATAGAAGAAATAGGTGTACTGGAGCCAGGAGCACAGGAATAGGAGTTTTGAGATAGCTGGGTGTGTTTAGGCAAAATAATGTCTATTGGTACTTAGCTGGTTTGTCTAGCTATTAATTTTGAGTGCTGGCTAAATAGTGGCTGGTTTGGGAGCTCTTTCTAGAGCCCCTAAAAGCTGGGGGCTACCTATAGGCTGGGGGCTTGGGAAGAGCAGCGTGGTGATTACTGTCAGATGTAGGCAGTGAGTGCACAGCTCATGGGATATGGTGCCAGTTCCAAAGCAGGAAATGCTCCATAAAGGAAAACATCAGAGTGGAGGATGTTGAAGGGCTGGACCCCAGGCCAATCAGGGAGGAGGGACCAGCTGGGAAGGTGCAGCACGTTGGTGCTGTCAGGGGGTCAGAGCAGAGCCAGCAGTGCTCTCAGGTGTCTTCATGCCAAATTTGCTGACTCTGCCCATCTGCTGCACATATGTGTTTATGCACTGTGAGTGTGGAGGAAAACAGGGGGTGTTGGATGCTTCCAAAGTGGACAACCAAACCAAAAATTCTGCTGACCAAGGAATATTATCTAAGATAGCAATAACAGTATGTGATAAATCCTGCATTCTGGTTTCTGAAGTAGAGTGGTGTTGCCACTCATTTCTGTTCTCCATCATCAGCAGTGGGACAATCCTTGTATAGGGTCCTGTGAACAGGGAGCTAAAGGGAGCTCTGTGCCATGGCAACACCAGCCAGGAGTCCATGTGAAAATGGAGATCCTTGCATGAGGAAAAGGTAGGTTTCAGTTTGGAAGCAGCAAGGAAGACCTTGCAGATTATTTCATTCTGAAGCATGCAAAACACTGGCAGAAATCGCAGGTGCTGACAGAAGTGGTCAGATTTTACATGATCAGGGGAATAAAATCCTGAGATTTCTCCCTTGCCCTTGGAATGGCATATCTTCAAGCTGTTGTATGGTGAACATGGTCTTGTAGGTCTGTACATCGTAGGTATAGTGTGCAGCTGGGGACAAGGTAAGCCCCTGTGACACCTCAGCAGAAGGAGAGGAAGCACTTTGCTAGGCACAGCGAGCCATGGTGATCTTTATTCTCAGGTCAGAGAGGGTATCGCTCTCCTTGCTGTTACTGCCTTCAGGACACTGTGGAGAAATTAATGTTGTGATCATATGTGAGCCCCCTTTAGGGGCTTCCCACATCCTTCACCTCCTGCTCTCTCATCCTTCCTAAGTAGGTGGCTTTTTAGCTGCCTTCCCAGTCACACTTTTTTCTATTTGCAGCTCCCAGTTTTAAAGGAATGAAAATTCAGTGAGTGCACTTGGTGTCTGTATGTCCTGCAGGGTGAAAAGCCTCTGTGTTATGGGAGGATCAGCTAAGCTGTGTTACTCAGTGTGGTTCAAGAGCTCCTGTCATGATCTCCTGTATGGATGCCTGGTAAAAATGAGAGAGATTGTGCTTGGACACTGAACTCTTGATAGTGCTGACACTTGATTCAGTGCACTGTTTGTTTTCTGTTGTTTAACTCCCTGTGGCTAGGACTTAAGGGTGGTGTGTCAAAGACTTGGAAACAAGCTCTGTCTGTGTCTGTGTCTGTGTCTGTGTGTGACCCAAAGGGGAGCCTCTGAAAGCCCAGTCCCAAGGGCACCAAGCTGGGGGAAGAATTTCCCTTGATCTCTGGGCTTTGAAGCAGATGTCTGAAGGTGACATCTGCAGGTAGCTCAACTCTCCTTGACTTCTGTACAGCAGAAGCAGATGCTGAACCTTTCTACTGAAGCAGGGCTGTGAACATTTTCCTTCTTTCCTTGTGTTGTGACAGTGGAAGAATACCTTCTTATATCAGTGGACATCAGCCAGATATCCCATCCCCTGGAAAAGCTTGCTGGACTCTTTGGATTATTTATTAGCGTGATGCTTAACAAAACTTGTGATTACATACCTCACTGAAAATAGGAAGTTATTCAAATCCAATCCATGCAGCTGGCTAGGAATACATCAAAATGAAATGGTCATTTTCACATTCATCATGCCAAACCCCAAGATGTTATGAAGTGGTTTGGTTTAAGAGTGGAACAAACGTGCCAAACCCTTTATTTTCTTTCTGAATGCTACTATATTTTCCAGTACCCACACAGAATAATTGGCAATTGAAGTGAAGTTCAGCTAATATTTCTTTTCTGTTTCTTTGCAGCTTTTGTTTATTATTCTCAGTCCATTTCAGTCACGCTGGTATCATGAGGAAAACACAGAGAAGTGATGCCCTGTGTTCTTGAGCACAGCAGTAACTCTGTTTTGCAATGTGTCTTGGCAGTGCTCATACATCCCTCCCTGTGCAAGAGATGATCAGGAGAACTCTGAGAACGTCACGTACAAGCAGAAATACTGGAAAGAGAAAGTGGGTTCTCAACCATTTACGTGCTATTTTAACCAGCACTTGAGGTGAGTAATCTCCATTTGGCTAGGCAGGAGTGCTTATGCATCTGCTTAACAGCTGGCCATTGGTTCTGTTTGAAAATACATATAAATTCATGCATATGTATATACACACAGAGACCCCCTCCAGGGCAATGTGGTTTATCACACAGAGCTCAGTGCAGAACTTTGCTAGACAACTCTATTGATGAAAAGCTATACGGAAAGGAAAGGAGCATTTTTACCACTTGAAGTAAAAATACAAAGCTCTGAGAAAAGTTTTCCTTAAAATATGCAATTTTTATAGCAAAAAAGCATCTTGACTTTTGCCACTCAGATGGCAGATTTCTGGTGTGGATATTAACATTCCTTTCCTCCACAGAAAAGAAACTCTACTGTGTTCATGTAAGAAAAGGGGAGAACAGTAAATAGGACAAACTAACTCAGTAATTGTGTTCATAGAGGATTAATGGATCAGATGTGTGTAATAAACAGCAACAGAACTGCCAGGTTTCATACATGCTTGCAGAGTAGAAAGTTGTAACCCAAAGCATCTCTCCTTCTGTTTCAGTTCTTACTTTTACTGCCAGTGTTGATGTGACTTTATGCGTATGAGAGTGACGTGTGGTTTCCTTCCTTCAGTAAACAGAAAGGGGAGGGAGTCCTTTTTCCTATCTCTTTCTGATGGTGATATGCCAGAAAATAAAAGGTAGTGTGGCTGCAGAAGTAGGTTAGGCCTATCCCACAAACACTTGAAAGTTAAATAGATGAGGAAATAGCTCATGACTTGCAGGTGCAATTCAGGGCTCAATGTTGGGAGCGTTGGCACCAGATATTTAAGTTCAGAAAGACAATCAGGAGAAGAATGGATGGCAGGTGGAGAAATGCCTGACTCTCCTGTGGGTGTCCTGCTGAGTGCCTTGGGGCCTTCAGGTTTGTCCTAGGCTGCCTGTAATAGTTTTGTCCCTGAAGAGACTGTAGATCCAGCCAGCATGCCCAGGACGAGTTTGTTGTCCCTGATTAACTCTTTGCAGAGGGACACCACCAAAGCTTTGTAGCATTCTTTTTTTTTTTTTTTTTTCCTTTAGAGAGTAAAGAAACATTGCTTACAGCATGCAGAGGTTAAAATTTAGGGCACTCTGAGTGATGTCATCAGACCTGTCAGGGACCTTCTTGGGAGTCCTCTGGTCCACAAGGAGCCAAAGCTTGGATCTGGTAACCAGGAGCCAAGTTATGATTCTGGTTTTCCTGGGCAGGCAGGTGTTGCCTGTTCCTTGTACTCCTGAGAACTGGGACTTTCAGCACCCATTGCCCAAGTGAGCAGGAGAGTCAGAACCATGGGATTGTCTGCAGGAGAAGTCATGGCTAGGATACATCTAAAACTGGTGTGAAAAGGATGATGTGAAAGGTAACTTTTTTAGCCAGTGGAGAGAAACAGGCCTTTTATCTTACCCCAGAGTAAATGCCTGATACAAGTCAGATGCCCAGAGGTGTTTATTTCTCTCCTGTAGAGGAGTGTAGGGTGGTAGGTGTCAAGAGCTATGGGAGCTGATTCTCACATTACATTTTGGTGGAGCAAAGACAAAGCTTTTCTGCAAAGGCTGCATGCTGCCTAGTATCTGACATTTATGTAAGCTGGCACTGAGAAATTGTGCAACATTCAGGAAGGGTTTTTTCCCCTAAAGATGCTGAAACCTATACTGCTAAAAGTTCTTGCCAGCACAGTGGCTGCCTTGAAACACTGCCTTTTGCTGATCATACAACAATTCATACAAAGGATAAGAGAGGCTCGCTGCCAGAGATACTAGAAGACAGCCTAAGCTGAAATGTGTACACCATCTATTTTCTTCTGGAGATAGCAATGAGCTTTGGGAGATAAGTTCTGCTGACTGGGAATGTGCTTGCTTGGGTATACTTTTAGAGCAATGATGACTAAGCAGCCTGCAAAGCAGTAAAAAGAAACCATAACAAACTGAGGGAGAAATCTGTTCCCTTCAAAATAGACCTGTGCATGTTTTCTGACAGTATTTTTTTCACTGTGTGTATAAGCTAACTGTTCTCTGTCAGTCTGTATAAAAATATCGTAAATAGTTCCTTATAGAATGTAGTATTTATAATATTAATACTCCCTCTTTTGAAACAGCAGAATAAAATTCTAGATAAATATACAGGCAATGAATGAACATCATCTCCTCTACATCAAATTTACTCAATCTTCATTGTCAAAACTGTTGCTGCATGCAGAGTGTACTGTTAGGAACATCTCCCTTTCAGATTGGTGGGTTCAATAGGTTATTTTGAAAAGATTAAAAAAGGGATGCCATTCTTACAGTTCAAAGTTATACAAAAGGGATGAGAAGCAGACTTGGCAATTTCAACCATTCTTAGTTACTGTAAATCAAACTGCCCAGAAAAATGAGCTGCCTGACATTTCTCTTAGGGAACCAAAGTACAGCTTATCTTAGAGCTCAGGCTTTACTGAAGAGCAAGGTTTTGCTTTGCCACCGTAGGCACTGAACTTTAGTGTCGCACTCTTCTCTGACAAGCTTTGGGACAAGGGGTTCAAGCTGCATGGGGAAGTTGCTTTTCTGGATCTCTGGTGAAGCTGCCTGTCTGTTGGCATGATGATATCCCAGTCTGAAGGAAGCCCAGCACAGCAGAAACCAATCTTCAGTGTTTCAGACTCTAAAATAAAGGACAAATTCAGATGAAGTTCTCAGGCTGTTGCCAAAGGTTTGAGAAGGCACTGAGCTCTAGGGCTTTGGTGTTCTGGATCTCACACCCAGCGTCCCAGCAGTCTGCAGTCATGACCTCATGCAAACAAGGGCCACAATTGCATGTCCTAAAGTGGGAGGCCTGTGGGAACAGGCAGGATGGGGAAGATCCTGTCACTTTGTTTCTTCATATTCCAGATGTCATTGACATCCATGACAAGAACAAAAAAGAGAAACTAAGATTGCCATGAGCTGAGACCTCATTGTCTCATGCCATGCAGAGACAGGCAGAGCAACTTGTGTCAAGTCATTTCTTTATAGTGGCTGATTTATATGGCATTATTGCTTGTTAACTCTGGGTTTGTCCCATACACAAGAACACTCTGTGTTTCCTTTGCTGTGGCACAGCAGATGAGCCAGCCATGCTTTAACCTCCTCTGTGTTTGCTGCAGGGTGTTGTACACAAATTCATCAGAGATTTGAAGAGCAAACCCTGTCAAGTGATCAGTGACAACCTGTATGTTGTTGGGGTGCCCTGCAGGGTTCCCACTTATCTCAGAATAATTATGTGCATAAGCCAAGGGTGCTCAGGTAGTAAGACTGCTCATCCATAAAATGCTGGAACATAAATCTTGGTTTACTCTGTTAATTCACAGTTTTCTGAATTATTTCCCTCCACCTGTGGAGCAGTGCTTGGGCCCGAGAGGAAAAGGACTTGACTGTCAGTAAGACACTGTGCTGCCTCTGCATGCAGCCATCCAGCTGAGGATCTCTGCATCTTGCAACAATAAGGGAAAAAAAGACTGCTTTGTCAGAGTGAAGGGATGTGAATAACTGTGGGAAAAAGTCAATGTATTGCAAACATCTTTAAATCTGGATTGTTTGAATACAAAAGCATTTGTAAGGTTTCCCTGTCCTGCGCCTCCACCTCTGTCAGCTATTGTTGCACGATGTTAGGTTCACAGTTTGGTTCATAAGTGATGACAGAAATGTTTATGTGCCTGTAACCTTCTGGTCCTACATGACATTTTGGTAATCACTGCACTGCAATTCTCCCCATGACGTTCAGTAATTGCTCTGAAGGCTCTGATGGAGGCCTGTTTTATCTGGTGTCTGAATTACCTGGAAGAACCTAACAGGGATGTGTTGTATAATGCAACTAATCCAGTTAGCCCTGCTCAAAGCTCCACAAATGTCTAGCCCTGAGCTCAAAGTCCTGCTAAAAATAAGTCCTGGTCTCACCTTTTAGCAATGAAAACAAAATTCCTTCCTCCTTGTCTGTTCAGTGAAAGAGAAAGCTGTGTTTTCAGGTTAAGGCAAAGGCTTTTTCAGGGAGTTTTTTTTTCCAGTTTGTTTGTTGTTTCACCCTGGGACTGCTGCTGGGCAGTGGTGGTGCTGCACAGTGGCCATCACTGTTCGCAGCAAGAACCAGCTCTGAATATCTGAGCATGGCTTGCAATCACTGCAGGGTTTCCCCCTTTTGTCCCACTAGGTCTCTTTCTTGCCTCTGCTGCTGTTTTGTGCATGGATAACTGGTGTTAAGATTTTGGGTGCATCCTCTCAAGAGGCTTTACATTTACTGGAAACCTGAATGGCAGCATTGGTAGAAAGAAGAGACTGCCAATAATCAAGCTTAGGGTGAAGATGCCCAACCCCTCTGCCAACATCTTTGAACTGAAGTACTATATAAAGTCACAGAGCAAAGATGCATTTATTAAAGACACTGTACTTACAGGAGCAAAGCAACAAATTTAATTATATTGGCTGTTTTTCATAGGGAAAAGAAATGTGTTTCTAGGCATTTCTAGGATGTACTTCCTTTGAGTTCAACATCACTGCTTCAGCACCAGGGGAGTGATGCTCTTAGGCTTTCCAGCAAAGACAGGTCTTTACCATAAGAAGTCTTCCCTTGGGGACAGAACACCTTTCCGTTTCTGTTTCCAAGTAAAACAACAAGCTTTCAGACTGTGGGAGCAGGCAGCTCACCTTTAAAAAAGTAGCATGAAAAGTCAAAACTGCTAGCTTTGCCAAGCAAACCAGTTACATTACTGTGTTTCAAGTGCCACAGAATCACAGAATACTCTGAACTGGAAGGCACTCACCAGTATCATCGAATCCAGCTAAGGACCCTGCACAGCACCGTTCCCAGGAGTCACACCGTGTGCCTGAGAACACTGTCCAAATGCTTCTTGAACTCAGACAGGCTTGGTGCTGTGACCACTTCTCTGGGGAGCCTGTTCCAGTGCCCAACCACCCTGTGGATGAAGAACATTTTTCTAATATCCAACCCGAACTTCCCCTGACAAAGCTTCATGCCATTCCCTTGGGTTCTGTCACTGGGCACCACAGAGAAGAGATCAGTGTCTGCCCCTGCTCTTCCCCTTGTGAGGAATTGACTGCAATGAGGTCTCCCCTCAATCTTCTCCATACTGAACAAGGTGACCTCAGCCACTACTTATATGGCTTCCCCTCAAGGCCCTTTACCATCCTTATGTCCCTCCTTTGGATGCTCTCCAACAGCTTAACATCTTTCTTATATTGTGGCACCCAAAACTGCACACAGGAATCATGGTGAGGCCACTCCAGTGCACAGGAACTCTTATTGTACTTAAAAGTAGCAGTAAAACCCATCTGAACCCAAACCTCAGCTCAAAACTTACTTAAAGGCTTTGTCTTTGACTCTTTTCCAAAAGGGAAGCTCTTTCAAATTACTAAGTCACAGTCACATCTATAATGAATGTTTGACATCCATTGCTGCTACCTTTGGTATCTATGTTCTTCAAAACATTTAAGAGTCAGTCTAAAGGATATCTTACTTTCCCTAATCACACTTTCTTTCCTCTAATTGAATCCAATTTTCTAGGTTTTTGCTTGTCCCTTATTTTTGAACTAACATCTGCTTAAAAAAATACTTAAAATTCAATGTCACTAATAAGTTCAGAGCTGTGAAGATTGAGTGTTGCCTACTTATGGCCTCCTTGTCAAGTAGCACTTTGTAATTCACAGGTGATGATACAGCAACTGTGAGGGAGCAGGCTTACACCTCTTGTGAAAGGATTTCTCTCTTCAGGTGCATAGGTTGGCGAGTTTGTACCCATGAAGTTAATACTGCTTTATTCAACTTATAGTCTCCACCTGTGCCTGCTTATATATCTGGAGATTTTTGGTGGTACAGAATTCATACATTCCACTACTGAATACACCTGGGATTCTTTTGATATCTTTGTATGCTGCTGAATTTCAAATTCTATATAGCTGAGCTGCTCACAATCAGTTTTATTCTGCTCCTTACTACAGAAACAAAGAGAGATGTATGGTGCTGGCCTTGGGGACTTTCAGGCTGGCACAGTGCAGAGGATTCTCCACACAGCAATTTTGGGTGAGAGACCCCCAAATGCAAATGCAGGTGTAATTAAATCTGGCATCAGGTGTAGCTTGGCAGTCTGGCTCCAGTAACTCCTTAAGGATGGATAAAACTCTGTAGACTTGCAAGCCATTCAATTTCTCAGTGAAGGAAAAAGAGTTCCTTCTTTTTCCCCTGACAGAGAATTCTTTCTTAGGGCTCCTTTCTGATCAGGACAAAGCTATCATGGGAGAGACAGCACAGTCATTGAACAGGTCTCTGCTCCCATGTGCCACCATGTTAGGAGACCTTGATTCCCAGGACGTCACCGGATGAGCCTGCTTCTCCAGGATTTTAGGCTGTGAGGTTTGTTGCTCCAGGAAGTGTCAGGCGGCATTGGCGAAGCGACATGCGATGGGAGTGTCCGGTGTAAGCGAGGACCAACAGGAGTCAAGACTATAGATATTTTTCTAGTTGGAGAAAGTTCTCTTTCTCTCCTTTGCAGATAGTTTTCCAGCAGACTGCATGTCTTTGGCTGTAGATGGGAAAGCAAGAGCAAAGTGCAAATGCCACAAGACTGATTTAATAACTATTAAACTGCAAGGGAGAGCAGAAAGAGCCAGAGCTGAGGAAAACCTGCCATCACATTTCCCCAACAACATCCCAGACTTGGATGAGGCAGCTAGACAGCAGATCTTTCAGACACATGGCACAGCTAAATTTCCAAATGTCTCAAGATGCTTCCACCTCAATTCTCCTCCTCTCTCCATTTCCCTTTGGAAATGCATAAACCTGTCACAGACCCCACCATGACTGTGTATTAGATGCTGCTGGTGGAGGCAAGAAGCTTCTGACCTTCATGGGAGTCTCGGCAAATTGCCCCTGTAGGAGGCTACTCAAGTCTACTGAGGGACTGCTGTCTGCAGCCCCAAATCACAGTGTATTGCTGAAACAGACACTGCTGGGAAGGAGCTGACTTGGGACCCTTGGCCACCCCAGGGCAGGCTGTAGTCCTCACAGGGACAGATTTCTTGCAGGCTGCTGCCTGCCACTGCAGCTGGGCTAGCCTGGGCCACCATCAGTCCAGTGCTGAGGACAGGGACCAGCTCCCTGCCCAGACCCAAACCACAGCCAGGGTTTGCTTCATCAGGAGCCTCCGTGTAGCCCCATGGACACATCAGTGCTCAAAGCTAAAAGTGAAGCTTTAATTACTGTTTAAATCTATTTCACAGGGCTTGATAACATTTGAGGTAGATATGTTTAAATGCTGCCTGGTATTATGTTTTTACCAGAGTGGTTTTGCAATCCACAGTCAGTATGATACTGTATCTTTCATGGCTGTTTATGATGATCACATTCCCTGGAAGATCTAGAGCACCAACACTGTTTTTTCTTTCTTTCTTTTTTTTTTTTTTTCTTTTTTAATCCAAATGAACTTGCTAGCCTGTAAACACTGCAAATGGAAAGCTCTCATCGTCTGCCATGAGTGCTGGTGATAAAAAGGCAAATGCAAGCATTGAATGAAATAGTCCACTTAATCATTTCCTAACACTTTGGCAAATAAATCACCTTTACTCTTACCATGTTAGATGACTTCCATTTATGAATTGATGATATTATGTTGATTTATATTTTTTCCATATTCTGTTCCTCCTTTCACAGGCCAGATGATGTGATGCTGAAGCGCACCCATGATGAGACTGTTCTCTTGCACTGCTTCCTCTGGCCCGTGGTCACTTTCCTGGTTGGAGTCCTCATCGTGGTCCTGACCATCTGTGCCAAGAGCTTGGCTATCAGGGCAGAGGCAATAAAAAAGAAGAAGCATTTGTGAGTGGCAAGGCTGCTTGTGGAAAAAAAAAAACCTGCAAGAAGGTCTCAGGGAGGGCACCTGACACACCTGCAGGTCTGTGGGGCACCCAGCTGCATCTCCTTCCAGGGTCTGATCTGTGGTGGAGTAGCCCTTGTCTCAGGACTGTTCTTGGGAGATTGCCCCATGAAATTCCTGCTAATTGCTTCTTCTGCTATGGCACTAAATAAGTATATTCTACCAAAAAAAAAAAAAAAAAAAAAAAAAGAAAGAAAATCTACATTGCACCAAATATGCTGTGTGCTGTTAGTGCTGAAGAGAAGCTACCCAGAAATTGAGACAGTTTATGAAACTCCCTGATGATGTTACTTCCATCTCCACAAAGTTATATTTGCTAATGTTTAGTACTAAATATTTAAAATATTTACTTTAGATAGAACATATTTCCAAAATAATAAAATTTGATTGTTTTGGGGGTTTTAACTTTTGGAGGTTTTTTTTTTTTTTTTTTTTTTTAAGCTTTAAGGCAAATGTAACATTGTGCTGGTTAGGTTTTTTTTCCCACTGTGTAGAACTGAAAGTTCAAACTTTACCTTATGCCTAGACAAAATCTTTCATTGTCACCCATTCACTGTGATGAAATGTAGAAATCTCTCAGAAATGCTTCTAAAAAATGAAACAGTTATTGGGAAAGATGATTAAATACTGGATCTAACTTTATTGCCTCAGTGGTATTCAGTCCCTACAGTTTTTCTTGTCCCCTCTCAGATACCCTCTTCATGAATGCTCCAGGCTGTAAGGAGCAGGGATTTTACAGTGTGGTTTTACAGGAGTATGTTTTACCATCATCTTGCCCAAGTAGTGGAGTGCCTGAGTGCTTGCTGAGGAGAGCCTGTGTGCCATTGGTGTGACTCACACCACCAGAGAAGGACATCAACTCCTTGTAGGGCTGTGGGTGGTTGCTGCTGAACTGCCTATCCCAGTCACACCAGCTCCATGAAGGCCGCCTCCAAGGGGATGCTCCAGAAAGCACACGGCAGTGTGGCCGTGCAATCTTGCTGGGTCTGCTTTCTCTGCTTGCCCCAGCTCCTTGCTGTGTGTGATGGAAGTACCAGCTCAAGCCTACTTGCTCAGCACAGAGAGCTCCATATTTCTGGCAGCCTCCCAGAGCACATTTTTGTGTGCCATAGTCAGGGGCTGGGCCCAGAGCAGCTTCATGGCACTTGTCATTGCCCCCACAGGGCTGGCCCCCCCCGGGACCAGCTGTGCAGCTTGGCAGTGCTGGAGTGCAGCAAAATGGAAAAACCATGTGGCTAGGTCAGGAAAGTGAGTGATTACTGGCAAAGCATTTTAATCTACATTAACAATTCTGCAATTCTAAACATACTGTGCATTGTACTAATCTCTGATATTCTTAGTATTATGTGTAAATACCTTGGGGTTCGTTGTGATTTTAACACATAGCAGAAATATTTCCTGAGGATGAAAAAAGTGCTACATTTGAAAGCCTGAAAGCTTAGATGGCACAAGGCATGATGACAAACCTGCTTGTATTGCCCAGGGTCCTTTTCAGATTAATTGTATTGTGTGTTTTAAAATTGATTTCCATAAGACCTCTTGTAGACACTGTGGTGCCCAGTGATGAGGCTGAGGCAGGGCAAGGGCAGCAGAGTGACTGGAGGTCATTTGCTGCTTCTCTTCTTACTTGCTATGTGACTTTTGGACTATCTTCTGGTCCCAGTCCACACTGGGATAGCTGTTCCTTCAAAGCAAGTTAAGGAGATATGTTTGTTGGGGTAGGAACTTGATGTTTCTTGGCACATTGCTCTGTATGCAAGATCCGGTTGGCATCAGTTGCATATGTTCAAGCACCTCCAGTCCTGTAGACAAAAAATATCTCTTGTAAGAAAAATTTCCAATTCTTTGTGTCAAACATCACCATTTTGAAGGTGCCTGCTGTCCATCTCACATTGGAACCTTCTGTCTCAGCCTACTGAAAAGAATAGTGCTGGATATACTGGGTTGTGAGCAGAGAGGTGAGCTCTCAGACTTTCAGAGGAAAGCCTGCAAACTTCTGAAAGAGCTGTCCTGCAATGCACACTGTGTTTTGTTTCAGTCGTGTCTCACTGCTGTGGCCTTGTTTGCATTCCACTATGATTCTCTTACCTCAGCAACCCACAGAAACACTGCATTGTGTGTCTGATTTGGGGGTTTGGTTGCTATTTTTTAATACATATTACTTACTCTCACTCTTCAAATCATGTAAAGCTGCAGGTGTGGCGTGGTTTGGTTATCTGAGTAAGGTGATGCCAAATTCTCTTCATTTATTTCTCTTTGCTAGCTTCTTACAGTTAAGAGGAATAAGCCTGATTTTCTACATACATTTGTCCTTTGTTTTCCCAAGGGAGAAGGAAATACATAGTGACACAGATTCATCATGAAATTTTAAACCAGTGGCTTGGGGCTCACAAATCAAGATTAACAAAATCCTCTCTTTCTTTGCTTCAGAAGCTTTTGTGAGTGGATCCCGCAGCTGGTTCTCTCAGCAAAAGACAAGAAGAAAATTGAATGGATACAGCTCACTTGATTTGCAATCATATATTTAAATTTGTTGGAAATGCCTTTTGCAAAGGTCTCTGGAAGAAAGTAATGGCTACAGAGATGATATTTTGCTGAGAGATTAACTCCCCAAGTTAAATATCAAAATTGGTATCCAAAGACCGGCAGTAGGTATATGCCTGGCATGGCAGTATGTGATTCTAAGGAAAACTCAAAATCCTAACATTTTGTCTTCTGTCTCATCCCATCCCTCACTGATTTAGAAGTGTCTCTGTAATCTCTGTACTTGATTGTGGAAGCTGGGGATTTCTCTCTAGCAGATTATTCACTGATTTCCTCCTTGGCTTTGCAGATTTCCAGATTTTGTAGTGTTCTCTGAAACATATTTCCAGCCAGAGCGGCTGCTTTTCCCAAAGCCATCTGCACAGTTGGCTTTTGCATTTTATTCAATATTTATATGCCATTGCTTTGAGGAATTTTGTTCTGGCATGCTGTCTACTGCTCCACTTCAGTAAGACCTGCCTTCTCTTTCATGTAGTGCAATTAAATCAATTTGTTTATACAGTATCTCTCTCTGTTAGTTTCTTACCCTCATTTTAAAAGTTGTAGCAATAGAAGAATTTTTTTTTGTGCCTTTTTTCCTGCTTTTGTGTTTCTGTGTTGCCAGTAACAGACAAGATTTCACAGAGTTAGAAAATATAGCTGTGGAATGAACAGCTCAATTCAAACTCAGAGCAGATGAGGGATGTCATGGGAGAATCCAGGGGCATTTTAGAAGATCTTTACCCATAATCTCTGCTTTGACAGGGGTCCAACACAGACTGCTGGATTTGAAGGGCTGTTTTCAACTCAGCTCTTCAGTAGGCATGGCAGCATGCAGGTTGGGAAGTGCAGTGATGAGGTAGCACAGGTCTCAGTTTCCAGACTTGCACTTCCAAGTGTGTTTTGAGGGATTTGTCCTAGAACAGAACAAAGACATCTGTAAGGTGTGAGAGTGCAGAGCTCTCCATGCATCTGCTGCCGTGGTACAGCCTGCTGTGCCCACCCAGCCCTGGTGCTGCTGTCTGGGGTTTCCCTGTCTGCAGTTTGCTTCTTGGGAATGCTCCTCGCTGAGCCAGGCTGTGGTGTCATGCCCACAGGAGCAGGTATGTCTACAGAGGGCTGATATACAGCTCAGCTCATTTCACACACAACACAAAAGCATCCATCAAGCGTGTGTTATCCCATCAGAGTCCAGCTGGGAAATGTGGAAGGGGAAACACTGGTCAATGTTTAAAACCTTTTAATAGATAAAGTGGTAGAGCCTCAGTATTCTTGAGGAAGTGTCTAATGCAGTTTGCTAATCCTTAATTGAAAAATGAAAACAATTTAAAATTGGCAGTGGGGCTGGTCCAACAGAGGGACAGTGTGGATTGCCTGTGAGCAGAAGGGAGGTGCTGTGCAAGCATCTTTGCTCAGCACAGCACTGCAAATATGGGAGCTGCCTGTCAAATCAGGGCTTCTGCAAACTTTAGTCTAAATGGCCAAAGTATCAAGAACAAACGCATGGAAGAGGAGACACCTAAAGCAGTGTTTAATCAGAAAAGAAAAGCACTCATGCCATGGCTTATATTTCAATAATCAGATGAGAGAAATCACAGCTGAATTTCTAATTATGACACCTATTATATCATGCAAATATGGTCTTTCAATCCCTGACAGATATCCCATAGCCAGAGTTATCGAAAAATCAGCTTATTCCCACGTGTGGTTTTCTCTGAGAATCAAAGCCTGTTTGGTTTGGGTTTTTTTCCCCCTCAGCGTGGAACAGCTGCTGTTTCTCCATTAACTTTCAATCAGAAACCAACCACTTCCCATTCTGGCATCTTAAGAGGCTGCTATGCTGATCTGTCAAGCTAACAATCTTTGCTGCAGAAAGCATGAGCAGGAAAACCTCTGAGGGAATATGCATGCAATTAATCATACTGCCTTGTCAGGTCACAGACCCACTGAATGAATCAGCCCCAAAGTTTGGTATTTGAGAGGCTGCACAATTCCTCTTCTGGTTTGATAGGGGAGCCCGAATGCTGCCCTTGCTTGCACTGTGCATAATTCACAGCTTTTTGGTGGTCTAATGGTTTGAAGTATGGTAAGCCAAAAAATCACTCTGTGTGTATTGCATTCATGGCTGGAGATGCTATAAAAAGAATTTGCATGTAAAATTATATTATAAAATATGTTGGCATAGCTGTAAAATTGCATACACACCTACACTACACAGTCTCCAAACAGCACATACATCAATCAATCAAAAATAACTCTACCAGAAATTCCATAATACTTCTGACACTGTATTAAAGTAAAATGAAGCAAACTCTGTAATTTAATTTAATGAGCTAATGGAGCTCAAACCTTACTTTTAATAATATAACTTGTTCATAATGTTTCAGCTAGCATAAGTTCTATCCTTGTTTTTATTTGCATGCCAATTGCCATTCACTAAAAGCAGTTGGAAAAAAAATCAAGCTGTAAGCTCTTTCACATAATTGCTTGCTCAGCAACCGAGAGTTTCTGGACAAAATGCTTCAAATATTTGGACCCCATACAGCAGAATCAATTCCTTTCCCCTCTTGCAGCAGGCTGCTTTGTCTCGTGGTACCCACAGGAGAGGGAGCAGGGCAGCCACCCTCTCTCCACTGCTGAGCCCATCCAACAGCACCCCTAGGATCTAGCATCTCTAATATCTGGCATTTGCCAGGGGCCTGGATATCAGGAGCACTGCCAGGGTGTGGGGCAGTGGGGGAGGGAGCATGACCCAGGGGCATCAGGGAGAAAGTTCCCGCCTAAGGCAAAAGCGAAATGTTGGAAGGGGCATGGGTTTGGCAAAGAATGAAATCTTCCATGGAATCCAAACGGATGAACTATATTTTCCTGCACTATTCCTCTGAAGAATAATGTTTGAGACTATTAAAAAATTGCTATGAAATTTTCAGGAAATCTGTTCTTAGGTAGGGGGAGAGTAGTTTGGAAGGACCAAAGTATACAACAGTCAGCACAGCTAAACAGCAGGAAGCCTAGAGGCTTACTACTTTTTTCAGAAAAATCATGAAAAATGGGTCTGATACAAAAGGAAAAAATATATTGAAATTATGGAGTTATCTAGTGTCTCTTCCTTTTGATGGAACAATTTTAAATCCTTATTAAAAATACAAAGCATATATTATGAATCTGCAAGTATCTGGATAAGTGAATCACAGGCAGTAAATGATTCTACTGTATTAAACATAGTGTCCTCTGAACTTCCCTGCTTTTTTGCTAATGGAGACATGTATGAGAAGCAGTACATCATGAGGAGCATTTAAAATATTATCTCAAGATCTTATTGATAAAGTTAATTTACTTCAGGCTGGCATCAACAGAGTACAGACTGAAAATGGGCTGCAGAATTGTCAACACAAAGCAATAATGAAGAGTGAGCTTCCAAGCACAGGTGTGGGATGAGGTGTCTCAGTAGCTTTTTTTTTCATGATATTAAATGGCAAGATAAAGGGCAAATTAATTGCATTTTTAAAAAATATGCCAGATCAGGAGATTTATGAGCGTCAGTTTCATGGGCAGGTGATTCAATAACAAATATAAGGAACTAAGAATACTAGCAGAATAATAAAATATCTTGTCTATTCTTGGAAAATATAAATTAATAAATAAAGATAAAAGGTACAGTCCAAATGTTTTGGTGGGAGGAAACATCTCAGCAAGAAAAACTGTGACTGTAAAGCCTTCAGACAGCTGCTAAAAACCACACTGCTGCTAGCTAACCCTGGGGTTTGATGGTATTTAGCTAATGTTTTGGGGCTGAAACTGTAGCCTTTTCTCCAGTAGCTGTCACTAGCTGGCATTTTGGGGACATATGGGGATGCCATTTTTTTAACCTGTTTCAACCTGTTTTTTTCACCTGTTTTGCTTAGAGAAATGTATTTCCCAATCTTTTTTATGTTGAAATTTCTGGGAAGTTGAGAGCAGTGTTGCATTGTTTACAGCAATTTGGATGGGTTTTGGTGCCTGAGGAAGGATCTGAAGCAGGCAGAACCCAATGGAAATAGCCCCATCCTGTCTGGGTCCAGGTAAAGCAGAGTAGCAACTTCTACTGCCAGCTTCAAGCTCTGCTAATGCAGCATCAGAACCATGACACTGATTTTTGTTTCCAAAAAGCAACACAATTCTGCTGCAAACCCATGCATGGCCAGAGGACGCCTGTCTAAACTCTTGCCAGGGTAAGGAAGTTTGCACAACTGGATGCAGCAAGCAGGACCTTGCTGGGGGTGAACATCTCAGTGTTCACTGGTGTCAATGTCAACAGGTTTGGGGCTAGGTGGGGTTTTCCTCCCAACTTATTTTGGGCATAAGCCATATATTCATGCACACAGGCTACTCAACAGTGACCTGTCTTTTTCATTGACAGGACATGCATGTGTGCCCACAGAATTCTTGCTATGCCAAGCAAAGCAAAATTGGAAATGGTTTAGGCAATACTCCATGTTTCAAGTCAGTTTTTAAATTATGCCTTGACCTATATTGAAACTTTGTGGGAATTACTTGTTTTTGTTTAGAGTACCTATACAGATTTACAGCCGTTTTGTAGGAATAGGACAACTAATGCACAGTGCAGTCCTATGCACAACTAATGCAGTCCTAACTATGCCTCAAAGTAAGATGGATTGGAAGTTCTTCCTTCCCTGCATCCTGCTTTTGGAGTGACGCAGGCATTCTTTGATTTCCCTCTATTGCTTCCTTGTTAAGCACCCCCTCTCCAGGCACACAAATACATATGTGTTGTGCAGTGTTTACCAAACTCATCATTATTCTGCATTCATGCACACTGAGCTGTCTTTCTCAATAATTAGCTTTGTAATGATCAAAGACATTCTCTGCCGGCTAGCATTCCTCCTTGTTTTATTGTTCCTCCATCACTCCTCTCTAACTCTTCTTATGTTACATTTTCAAGGTTGCTTTTATTGATAGCCAAAAAAAGAGGCAAAATTAAAAATGAAAAGCCAGATTGATTACCTTTATATTTATTTTGCAAAGACATATTAAAATGAACTTTTTTTTTGTTGTTGTTGTACGTTCTGTGCTTTGCTAAATAACCTTGAAGACTGTGCTGCCAAGTCAAGAATGGCTATTAGCAGTACCCATTATGTAGTTCAAAAGTGTTCTGATAATTTCCATGTATATGTTTTTGAGGAAAAAACTACATAAGAGCTGCAGTCTTGTTGACAGTGAAGCATTCATTTCCTCTTTCACGAGAGTAAATTTCTGGCAAATGTATCATATTAAAATGTGCTCCGTCCTTAGATGAGGAAGCGGGTTGTTAGTAGAGTTATTAATTAGAGCTGGGTCTCCTCACAACCCCAGGAGGCCAGATTTTTTTACAGGAAGTTGAATTGCTACATGCAGAGGTTAGATTTTATTTGCAAATCTGGACAGTGAAACAGAGACAGATATGAACTGCAGGGATCCTGATTCCTTAACCCCTGCCTCAGAGACTAGCCCAGTTCCTGTCCTTTGCTGGAAATATCTGTGGGAAAATGCAGGTTTTGTGGAGCAATTTAGTGTTTCTGCACATCAGCAGCCCAGTTAAGTGCCTAAAGTGCTCTGGGAAAACCGGCTGTGCAGGCCAGGGTGTGAGGCTGTGAGTGGCAATGCTTGCTGCTACTTCACTGGATGCTAGCTTGACAATGAAGATGTGGTTCTCCATGTTGGCAGGGGTTGGTACTCACATATCTGAGAGAAGGGAGACAGCTTTTCCTCTTTTTTCCTCCCTCCCCCCGTTGCTTTATCCCTTACTGTTTCTCTGAACAATGCCCTCGCAGTTTGAACTAATTTTCTTTGAACTGCAGGCACTGCATAACTCATGCTTCTGCCTGTTATTCTATCCCTAAACATCTGCCATTATTTATCTGGATGGTTTAAACTCCTTATGTTCAATTTATTAATCTCTCTGAGAATTACCTCCAGCTTTGTGTGGAAATATGTTCAGCAGTGGAAACAGCCGCAGGGCTCCCCAGCTCCTCTTGTGAGGGATTCCATTACAAGGCGACCTCCACCATTCAGAGGGTGGGATTTGATGACTGTGCCATTTTCCTGGACAGAGGCCATAGCCTCATCCAACACAAGCTAGAGCAATGTCTTTTACCACCTACATGTTGAGTAAAGATGCTCTTAATGCACATCCAGAGGCAAATATCATTGGTGAACACCTTTCCTCAGTTATGCTGGCAAAAGAGCTCCTGTTCTGTCTTGCTGGATGTGCTGCAGTAGACTCCCACCACACAGCACTCCTCCAGCGTGTCTGGAGACATGGCATTTGTGCTGCCAGCAGCTGTGGCAGCTTGTCCTCCCCCCCTTACATTTCAGATGTGTGCCAGGCTGAAATGCTTGCTTCAGGGCTCCGTATTTCCTACCATTGTCAGTTACCAAGGACCAGGTTAGGTCATACTACATTCTGTGGCAGATTAGACCAGCCACGATGGTCATGGAAAAACTTGATTTGGATACTTAATTGTGAGTATCAAGTTGAAGGCTGGAGGGCCACTCTTCCTTCTGCTTAAATGTCATTGCACAAGCAACCTTTGAAGTTCAATTACTTCAGGGCCCATATACCACCCAAATCTGTCTGTGTCTCTGCTGTAAGGTTTAAAATGCACCACTGTTTTCTCTAGCATCTTGCATGCCATCTGTTTTCCGAATCACTTTCCTCAGCTGCATAATTTAATTACTGAAGATAAGAACTAGAGGGGGGAGGATATGGAGAAAAATGGGAAATTTGTTTGTGAAGCCTCTGCATTCAGTTCTCTGTTTCAGTGTGTGGGTACTAGAAGATGTAAAGTGGCACTTCAGGAGCAAAGGGGACTTGGTCACACTAACAAGACTCTCAGCTTCCCCAGAAGGTTGATGCAGGGAACAAAGTCTCACCATGCCAGGCTTTTGTGTGCTTGGCGTAACACAGGGCATGAACCAGTATCCATCCTCCTCCTGCTGTCCAGAGCTTTTCCTTCACTTTCTCTGGTCCCTTCTTCTTCGAGGCTGGTCATACTACGACCAATGGGAAAGTCAGTGTTAGACTAACCTTTTTCAAACCCATCATTCCTGTTTCTCATGGGGATAGGTGACAGTCTGGAGGCTGAGGTGAGCTGGAGTCTCATTTTCTGGGGTCTGCCTGGAGGGACTTGTGAATGGCAGATCATGTTTGGCCAGAGCAGCTGGACTAAGGGAGTGGGAAGTGGTCTCAGAAATGAAGAGAGTGATGTCTGACAGCTCATGTCCTGTGAGCCCATGGCTGCATAAAAACCTCTGAGTCTCTCCCCTGGAACAAGCTGGGGAGATTAAAAATAGCTATTTGTTTTTGTTGATGACAAGGTAATTTTAACACAGGTCACTTACCCAGTCTGCTGCACTGAGTGGCAACATGCAGAGATGTGATAACAAGTGGGCAGTGCAAGGGGTGGAAAGGAAGAGGTGGGAGAGAGCCACTTCCTTGGGGACAGCAGCATCCCACACAGAGAATTCCAGTGTGGCTTTCCCTGGTGAGGAAGGAGAAGTGGGCATCCCCTTGGTGCAAGGACCTCATGGGAGAAGTGAGTGTGCTCCTGCACTGTGTGAGCTCGTCAGCTCAGCCCCCTGCTCAGAGCACAACAGAGACTGTCCTCTGCGATCACACCATATGGTCCTTCAAAGGCTTTTTTTTCAGAGAAGGGGAAAGAAATAAAATATGTCACCACAATACTGCTGGAGGTCTTTGGTGGCTTTATCCTTCTTCTTAGCTGCCTTCCTATCCTAGCATAGATATATGTGTGTTTTTCCCCACTGAAATGGATGGATTTTCCCTAGACAAGAACAGAAAAAATTTACTCACCATCTTTTCTCTCTTTTCTTCTTTTTCTCTCATGGACTCAGTGCAATAAGATGTTTAGATCTAATCCCAGAAAGAAAACACAAATCCATGGTGAAGAATATTGCCAGGTCAAGGATCTGAAATACATACTTGACACTAGCACTTCTTTTTGGTTTTTCTCTTCTCCACTTTTGTAATTGAAAGCTCTGGCATTTTAGAAGCAAGATTTCACCCTGGGAACTGCTGGAGGATGCTGGGGGACTTTCTTGTTCACCAGAATGTTTACAGAAAATTTGTCACAGCCTGACCAGATCTAATTGGCTTGATGTGTAAAGAAACGGGCTCCTTGGATATTTTTAGTACTCTTCAACCTTTCTAGCACAGAACTGTTGGGCATTAATTAAATCCAGTTGTCTGACAGTTCATTCTTTCAAAGCTGTATTCTCACAAATAATTTGGCTCCAGGTGGCTTTTATATCCAATGATAAGACAACAGGGTGCTGGCATTTATCATGTGTGGTGTCTTGAGCATATATTTTCTGATGTTTGATACTTTGGACATTATATATCTCTTTATTGCCTTTGCAACTATACATCTTTTTCTCCTAGTGGTTTCATTACTGCAACTTTAGTCATTGACCGGCAGGAGAAATGCCCCCAATTAACACATGGACCTTTCTGTAGCTGTCTTTTATTTGTACAACGTTTTTTCCGTAGCTAAGATGCATAGAGCATTCTGAACATCTTCACTTTCCTTTCTGCATCCAATTATTTTTTCTCTGTGTTTTTACAGTGTAGCTCCATTCATACCAAACCTATTTGGATAGCTTTACTACAGGCCATATGGTCTCTATTTGATTTTCCAGGACATTTGGGTGCTCTTATCCAGAATGCCCCATGTCTCTTCTTTAATTTCAAGATTATTTACTCTCTGTGGTATGGAAAACAGAATTGGAGGGCCTTCTTCCTGTGCTGGCCGCACTACAGCCTCAAGCTCAATTTGGGCAAAAACCAGATACATTTATCCCATGTATCCAACAAGACTCAAGAGATTTTGTGATTAGTGGAAAGAGTTATTTTTTTTAAACTCTAAAAAATTAAAAAATTCTATTACTAAGTTTCCAAAGTAAAAATTTCTGAGCTAGGAGACATGGATTTAGAAAGAAAGAAAGAAGTACCAGATCAAAGCCAAATTTATGCTCCTGATAACTCACCAAAGGGCAGGTTTTTTATACAGTGTTAGAGTAGCTTCATATTCAGCTTTCTTCTGCCCAAGTTTTGGACCTATGAATGAGGATGCACTTGGACATTGCTTAGTAAGACATGGATAGTTTTAATGCTTTGTACAAACCAGCCCAGCCTAGACAGATACACAGAAAAACATCCATGAGATACAATCTTTGAAAAGGGGCTGCTGGGAGACACGGATCCCCAGAAGGGGGTTCACTCAGCTCACCCCTTTATACCTGCCCTATCCTTTGCAAAGAACAGTTCCTCTTATTGAAAAATGGGTTAAGATTTGCAGGGGCAGAAATATCCAGGTTTGGGCCCCTTCCTGTCCTGAGAGGACTAAAATTGCAGGTCTCACATAACCTGTGAACAAGGTTATGTGGCCTCATGGATGTTGGGAAATCTCTGCCTTTATCCTTGGTAAGAAGTAGCTGCTCCACTTGTTACTGGTTTGGTTTGGCACATCAGCAAGAAACCACCAAAGGCAAGCAAGGACACTGTGTGATTTGGCAGGGATTTTGGCATGAGTGTGCAAAAAGCTGTGTACAATGATGTCTGGCCAAGCTGCCACAGCACTTGCCAGCAGTGCTTGGAGCCTGGCATTCAGCTGCTGCACAAGGCCATGGCTGTTGTCCTCTCGGCCTGGCTCTTGGCATTGAGCTCATGCTCTGGGCATCTGGAGTGTACAGATCCCTGTGAGCCTTGGGATGGGGGCACTGGTAGAGCTGGTGTGTCCCCATCATGCGCCTCTGTGGTCCTCACCATGCACTGTGGCCCCACAGCTCAGTGACTGAAGCTCTCAGCATGGAGGGAGGAACACACCAGTGCTGAATCCCAGCTGGGCTACCTCACAGTTTCCTCTCTCCTTCAACCCTGAAGCTATGTGCACCCACCTGGAGCACTCTGTTGGCTAGGACATGCTTCTGCCACCCTTTCTGACTGGGAATTTGAGTCAGGAAGGGTGGGGAGGGCATCCTGCAATTGGACTTGGAGCATACCCTCCCTGTGCTGATCAGTGAGAGCCCTCAGGGGAATGTTAGCCTCTCTGGGGGGCCCTGGGACCTCTGCAACAACAAAGCTGTGGGTGCTGAGGTGATGTTTTCCCTGGAGACTTAAAGGCTTTGAAGTCCACAAAATGCTTTGCCCTCCTGAACCAAGGTGCCTTTGTGCCTGCTCCATGCTGCTGACTACTACTCCCAATCTCTGCAAGCTGGATCCAGCTCTCATCCCAAGGAAAGCTGTTCATTGTAGCGAGGTTCTGCACGATGCAGTAAGCACTCAGATGGGGTATAAAGAGGATGCCAGGCACCTGCAGGAGCCAGACCCCAAGAAGATACAGCTTTGGCCTGAGGAGAACCAACAGCAGGTCAGTTCCAGGTGGAGGCCATGGGTGGCTCAGTGACCAATCCAGCCCAGCCATGCCACAGCTGCCTCCCGACCTGCCCACGGCCTGTGCAGCCACTGCAGAGCATCCCCCAGCCCCACAGAGCACTGACCCTGGGAACAGGAGAAGGGCTTCTTGCTTTTGGAACATCTCCACAAATTAACTGAAGTGCTTTTTCCCCTCTTTCTCTGCTGTGGTGTTTTTGTTGTTGCTGATGTTGTTGTTGTAGTTTTTACCACTCCAGGTTGGGAGTGGTATTGTACCAGAGTGATGTGCAAAGCCTTGGCTAGTAACATCTGAAATTTTCACTTGTGGTATTTGCTGACATACCAACATTGCTACATCCTGCCTGCCATAAGATGGCTAAGCAGCTATTTCTAGGGCATAACAAAGCAACTGATAGTGAAGACAGGCATAGACAGAAAACTGAGATTAGGGTACAGGAGATGACTTTATCAGACAAAACCACCAGCTCATAGGTATGAAGCCCAGGTACAAATCAAGTGCATGTAAAAATATCAAAGTTAAAAACTAGATTCTGGGGATATTTTAACAAGAATCAACCACTGTGCTCTTGCTGAACTAGAAGAGGCTCTTTAGTTTCCTTGCTGTACCTTGTCAAAACATTCTTATCTACCCTTGTCTGCAATGTTGGCTTTGTTTTTCTTATGTGGAGATATTAACTGCACATTATTTTATCTTTATCACTTCTCTTTTGTGTCTACATTGGTTTTAGGATAGAGCAGAACTCAGAGATAAACTTTTATATCACAAAGAAAAAATCTCACAACTGCCTCCGCCTTCGCTGCACATCCTCTCAGCAAATAGTTCACAGTACAAGTCAATAAATCATCCTTTAAGTAAACTTGTCTTAAACACTTCTGATGACCAATAAGGAGTAACTGAGACAGAGCATTAGCAGTAAATACGCTACTGCCAAGCACCCTGACCCCACAACGATGGTTATGCTAATGGTTTTTAAGACCTGTGGAGAGCAGGAGGAGAAGAAATACATTTGTTAAAAAGCATGGCTCAGATCCTCGAGGGGCAGGCAGTGATGGAGCTGCAGTGCGGTGCTAATTGGTACAACTGCCTGGAAAAATGTCTCTAAAATAACAGGCACTCAAGTTCCAGACCCGCAGTGGTTTCAAATATCCACTGTGTAACCAAGACAGTATCTGGCTTATTAAAGGAGGGCACAAAAACAGGGAGAAGAGAACAATGGTATCTTTCCACATGGGCACTAATCTGACCAGTGGGCAAAAAGAGGCCAGAGCCTCTTTTTCCCCAACAGGCTGAGGCTTCTGATGAATTTAATGTTCTCTGAAGACTGTCTCAAATGAAATCAAACTCACTTATGACCTTTTCTCTGTGCAGCAGGACAACAAAATCTATAATGAAAAGGCAGTCAAACAGAAGACAAGAATGTGATTTTTTTAAAATGAATGTTTTATTCATGAAGTATTTATAAAAATGTGTAAAATACACTCAAATATATTTGATTTGTTGACTGTAGCTAAAAATATAAAAATATACTTAAATGCATAAATTAAATTGACAATAGTAGCATAGTTCTGTGTTCACACAGTGTTTGTTAGGAACACGATTATAAGTAATTATATTGCATATGAGCATGGAATAAGTACTGAAAATGTTTTTCAGACACTTTACTCCACGCACTGGCAAAGAATTTATGGCTAGCCACATTTCAAAACTGTGGGGTTTTCACTATAGTATACTGCCCTGCTCTAGAGCAATATATAACTTCCTAATGTTATTTCCTGATGTTACTTACAGTATTTCACTAGCTTTCAAATAAACCAAGAAACAACTAAACTGTCATGGATATTAGACTACCGGCATTGCTGACACTGTATATGTCCCAATTCCACAGTTTTTTCTCAATTAGCTAGTCCCTAGTCTCTAGTATTTCTTGCTAGCCTTAAAAAAAAAAAAAAAAATCCCAGTTTGAACCAGCTGTTGATCTGTGAGGTCACTGATAACAAACCAGTTTGCTTTGGCCATAGAGGTGCTACCAACAGGTCAAGAGTTTGATTTGGTCAGTGTGAGGGAGACAGTTGAGGGCACGGGGTCTACAGGAAGTTGCCCAAGTGCTCACCTGGGGTGAGCACTCATTTCAATTGAAAGTTACGGCATTCTGGGATTATAGGTCCCAGAGGTCACAGCTCCAGAGCCCAGACATCTGTGACAGGGCCATGAAGGAGTGGTGGCCAGTCTATATTGCATTTTATTTACACAAACTGTACGTCTGAAGTACTGAAAGAAATCTGAATAAATGTTAGGCACCTGCCAAAGCACTCCTTGGACATGAAGCTGTGGCTGTGGTAGGCTGTATCTCTGAGTGTCAGATGCATTTCTCGGAGAGAGATGCTGATAGAGTGATTTGATGGCTATTGTTCTCATCCCTCTAGTCCATATATTAAATCCCAGGCTGAGGAGCACAGCTAAGTGCTCATGTACTCCTATCTGTCTAGTGTTTAACTTTGTGCTTTCAAAGTCAAAGTGTAAATAACCATATACAATACATAATATAAACTTAAAGCTCACACATTTTGTTTTCTCTGTTCTACAACTGGAAGGAAATTCATAGCATATTATGGCACAAAATAATATTTCTGGCATTTTAGGCATTATTTATTGCTAAATAACTATAGCAGCAAAGAAAAATGTATAAAGTTGCACTTTTTGAGATCTTCACAGTATGCCTATTTCTCTCACCCACTTTTGTGTTCCATTAGTAACAAAAAATATCATTTATCAACTCCAGCTATATAAAATCTACTTTTTCCCCTACAATCGCTAGTGGATTTTGTAATTTTATTGCACAGATTAAAAAATATTTATTACAATGTTTTTCATTATTAAATAACTTTCAATACAAAAATTTGAATTAACCTAAAAGCCCAACCCTGCAAGTGCTTCAGAAGTGGAATGGTATTTTCTTCAGGCAAGCATTCCAGTTGACTTTCATGAAAATACTCAGGTAGCTTTGTGGACAATGCAGAGATTCAAAGGATGGGCTCCAAGTGTGCAAATCTTAGCTTATGGATCAGCAACAACACTAGCCTTGCTTTCTAAGATTATTATTGGGAAACATCAAGAAGGGAATTCTGAACATCATCAAGGACATTCAAAAGATGTCTTTTTCCTTAAGAGCTGTCTTTGTTCAGCACACAAGCTCTCTCAAATGTATTCTTGTTACATTAACAATTTCCCATCAGTCCTGTCATTCAGCTTAGAGGCACAGTAAATATAACTACTTATACTGATAAGTAGGTGTTGTATATTAAGAAAATGCTACATAGATACTTTTTTACTTTTTCTCAGTGGATTTACACTGGTTTCATATGAGCGGAATTGGCTAGAGAGCAGAACCAGAGCAATAATGTGTGTACACAGTCTCATGTGTGATCTACTTGGGCAGAAATGTAAAGCTGCTCAAGAGCATTGTGCTAGAGTGTTTAAGGTCATCTGTCATGTTATGAAGTGATGAGGAGGAAGAGGCTTATGAACTGTATCCATTATTAGCTGAGAGAAAAGATGAAACTAGCTGTCTGCTATAACATCACTTTGGGTACACATGTACGAACTCTGTAGCTGCAGACAAGGGAGCTGAGAATGATAAAATAAACTGCAGAATGATGTGTGTCATTCTGAAAATGATGAACAACACACATACAGAGCATACAATCAGACTTTTGCCCTCAGATCATATAGTATTGAGTGAGCTCCATTTCCCTCAGCATTAAAAAATGACACGGTGCTATAGAGTGTGAGATAATTTATAGGGTACACTTGGTGTGTGTTAACAGTGTAATTGTACTGCTGGTAACTAACATGCTGATCTTCGTTCCTTGGCTACCCCTGCAAAAAAGAAAGGACCAAATGCAGTGCATGTAACACAACAGCAATTTTCACAATGCCTTAAGTGCAGAAGTTATTAGCCTGATCAACAGTCAATCTAAAGCTGCCATGCTTGTTTGTCCTTGCTTGCTAACCTAGCCATCTAGCAAAGGAAATAGAGAAAAAAAAGCATTTGCAGAAAATGTTCACATTTCTTTGTGGTTTTGATTAGACTTTCTTCTGTGAAAATGTCTTCCGCTCTAATACTAGTTCCCTTCTTCTTTGGTTTCCATTAAGAGTAGTGAATTTTAAGCTTTGTGTGGTGCCAAAGAGCATGTGCAGGAGGGAATCAGCAGTATTTTCATTCAGAAACACCTAAAAAGAATAACCAAGTTTACATGTTCTGAGCAGCTGTGACAGTTGATTTGAAGGGCGGCTTCTGAGGCATGTGAGGGTATTTGGTCAAGAAAGGATGAGATTTCAGATGGAGTAGGAAGAGTGATTATCAGGCTGTTACCTTCTCTAGGAAAACTAGAATAACATGAATATGCACAGTCCTGCTGTGGCACTGGAGTTCCTCAGTTAGGCACTCAGTTTGTTACTTACTTATTCTCAGAAGGCCTTCAGAAACATTTATTTTTCTCCAAAACAGAAGTGGAATTTAGGCACTTGTCTTCAGCAATAAGCTAAGTTTTCTCTATGAAAAGTATGGGTAGATATATGAAAGAAGAACTATGAAGCCCTTCCTTCTTTTCGTGGTGGAACTGAACTGTGTACTGCCTCTTCACTATTTGTTTGAGGAGCATTTTATAAAGATAAGTAATAGCTCAACAGAGTGTTTAGACCCTTGAATGAGATGCCTCTTTTCAGAGGAGAGAGAGGCTGTGCATAATCCACTTGGCTGGGCAGGATACCTGCTCATGGCCTGTACTTCTTGCTGTCATTCAGTTCTTTTATTGATACAAAATTAAGTTTATATGTTTTGAATTTTAAACATGTTTTCAGTAATGAGCCCCTGCCTGGGGGCATAGGGGTTCGAACTAGATGATTTTTAATGTCTCTTCCAACCCAAAACATTAGATGATTCTATGATCAGGACAGCCCTGCCAGCCTATATTCTTTGATGAGCCTTTTTCCATTCCAACTGCCCCTGTGGCAGTGACATCAGGTAACATTCCACTGGAGAATTCTTTCTATGTAGACATGCTGGGGCCAAGCTGTCTCTTTGTGAAAGCAAGTGGCATGTAAAGGATACCAATACTTGGGGCAAAGTGCAGCTTTACTCCAGGTGAGTATACTGTGGGATACATACCTTTATATGTCTTTGTTTTAATATGTTTGCAATCTCTCTACTTTTTTAAGAGAGTACAGCATGGTACATTGTTTCTGATGAGCTATGGAAGCTGCCAGACTTCACATCCTCACAGGTCTGTTAACACAAATGTCTGAGGAGTGTCTTTGAACAACTTTCTTAATTAAAATTTTACACATGTGAAAGTACATAGACTCAAGTTGTGGTCTGATTCTGCTCTCTTAAACCAGTGTAAAGAAATCAGGATGTGACCTGTCTCCCCTCAAAGTATTTGGTCAGAGAAAGGTCTGCTAGACTTCACTGCAGTGCATGTTGTTTGATATTTTTCTACTATGTCACACTAGACTGAAACAGTTGCTTCTAGTGAGGTGAACCCTGTTTTGCTCAGTTGTTAATGAGTTCTGTAAAAGGTATGCCACTGTGATATGGGTTACTCCCATTTTTGTCAGATGAAAAGCGGTAAGTTTAAAGTGTAGAATAGCATTGTAATTCCTATACAGGACTACTGTTCCCTTGCTTAATAGTAGCTTATTTCATCTCACAAACACTGAATATTTTTAAAAAATGAGGTTCTCTGTATAGGACTTTTTCCGTGTCATGCCAATAGCGCCCCAAACGCAGTAGTCCTGTTAGCCATACAATTTAAAATAGTTTATGTAGAACAGTTTATAAAAACTGTGATAAGAAAAAATAGTATTATCTGAAGCATAATATTAATATAAACAATATAGAAAAAATACATATTTACATAATGCCAAAATACAATTATATACATTAATATCTATTACATTTAAATTATATATCTTTAAAAAAATCACCAGACCAATAAATTATACACAGTGTCAACCAAAAGGTCTGGCACCTTTCTGGTGCATGAAATACATACATTAAAAAAACCAAAACAAGATCCCTAGTTAACAAATGTGTTCACAAAAGCAGGTATCTCTAACATTCTTAGTGCCTTGAATAAACAGCATCTGAAAGCAAGGAAAAATGAGATTAGAAAAAGTAAACCAACACAGATTCAGCAGTGCTCTGAGAGGTACATGTGTGGCAGCAGCACTGGCTGGTGATGGATGTGGCAGCTAAAGTTCAGATCCTACCTCTGCTTGGACTCTCAATGTGTGAAACCTGGATACTTCAGTTCGTGGTCTCCTCCAAGCCTGCTCTACCTGTATATGACAACTCCGATTTCTACAGGCTAGATCAAGAAAATGATTTGGATTTCTTATGATATAATCCTAATTCCTAATGTCCAAATTTGTGGCATTACTGAGATCCTTCTGTCTTGACCCTAAAAACTTCTACATCCCTTAAGAATTAACACTACCAAGGCACAAGGTCACCACTGCTTACAGCTTCTCCACACTGGTCCTCTGGCCATGGGCCCAGGAAGTGAAGGGCAGTGCTAGTGCCAGGTTTGCTACTCCTGCCACTCTCATCAGCAAGGGACTGGATGTAGGCTAGGAAAAGGAGCCTACAAGAATGGGGAGTCTGAGGAGAAAGAAAGAGCACAGCCTAGGGCACCTATATTTTCCAGTCAAAGCAGATGGGAGATCTCCCAAGGCTGCCTATATTGTCAACAGCAGATGAGGGTGATGCAGACAGAAATTGAACTCCATGGATGACAGAAAAGCCCAGTGAGTGCTGTCAGTGTTCTCAGTTGCTTATGGATAGTGAGAGCATAAAGGTAAGACAGGAGCAGGAAGTGATGTTATAATAACTACTAAGGGAGAAAATAAAGACACAACTGCAAGAATGAAAAAAGCAGAGGGAACAAATGAAGGTCCAGGAAGTAAAGAAATATCAATAGTTAAAGACAGCAAAATTCCCCCTCAATTATACTGTCAGTGAGCTTCTACATTTGACACATTTTACAATTTGATAAACTTGCAGTTACCTCTGTGATACTCTGGATTCACATTTTCATATATTGGAAATAAGGGATTTTCTTGTTCACTGCGAAGTTTTCTGGCTCTTAGCATGTCTCTCACACATTGATGTAGATACACATATTGACACTGCAAAAGATTTGTTTTTAAGACACTGAGGAATTTTGTAATTTAGTTTTCTGTACTGCGAAAAATCTTTACAAGCTAACCCCCTCAAAAAGTCAAGGGTGGTGTTAAAAATTAAAATATCATTCTAAAATTAATCTCCTTTTCACACTAGTAATATAGTAAACTTTTGTGATCACCTGTCTTTAGAAATAATACCAGTAAAACATAAATGAACATAGTATGTTTTGGCAGATCATGCCATTACTGAAAGCTTTAGCAACTGCAAAGTGCAATTTCGCATGGTGCTGTGTTGGATAGATACTACTTCTGAATACTTTGGTATAAAGTATATGTAGAAGAATTAATATGCACAGGGAAGCATGTAGGAAAGACAAACAATTTCCTGATTTTTCTTTTTATTCTGAAAAGAGATATTTTCCACAGAATTTTATAATAACATATAAATATTTCAGACAACCGTGAGAAACCTAAATCTCTGAAAAAATCAGAAAAATCTCTGAAAAAACTATTTTTTTCAGATCCAGCATAAGTTCTAAGATTGTTTCTGATTATATAGCAAATGACAGTCTTTTCATAGAATGGAGCTAAGAGGACATTCACAACCAAAGTAAGGAGGGTCAGCATGTTATTAACTGTTGATTACTCACCAAACTATCTTGACAGAACAGATTATTCAACTTTCCTGCTTTGCTACTCTTTGTGTTTTATGACATAGGTCATAATAGTCTTTTGATTAGTGTAACATGGTACCCCAAAAGTCAGGCCGAGCATGTTTATATATCAAGGTGTACCTTTTTAACATTATCTCAAATACATAATTTCTTCAATAAGTATATATATTTTCTCCCCTCACATCTTTGGCCATTGCTCTGTCTTTCTCTCAGTGCTCTGGCTCTGGGAAAGTGAGGATATCTGCCTTTATGCACATGCAGCTGCTCTCTCTGTGGAGCAGAACCCTGCACCCCACCCACCAACATGACGGAAAGTTGGCCAAGCATGGAGACTTTTTTTGGCAAAGACATTTTTCACCTGGAATGGTTACAGCTGCTGTAGCATGCTGCCTTTTGAGCTGATGCACAGAGTTTTCCCTTGCCTGTCTCCACCTCCAGTCCCTTGTCTTAAACAATGTTGAACCAAGTCTGAAGCAGAGGTACTGTTTTATTGCTGCTATTTTTTTGTGACTGAATATTGTCAAGTATGATGGTACTGTGGCCTTTGACCTTTGTGTGGATCTGGCTGCCTTTTGACTTAGACGTAATGTCAAGCTCATGCCAAAGGCAGGTTTTGTATCACACAACTTTAGTTGTTTGTAAGTCAAATTTAGGCTCTTGAGGTAGTTGCCTCTTTTTTCCAGCTAAGGAAAAAGAGCCATCCTCCTGAGATGTCTGTCTGCCTTTGCAGACTATGGATTGTGGGAATGTAGGAGGATCTGTCTCTGATGATGCAGAGACTAGGCTGGGAACCTGTCTCACCTCCAACAGAAGGTCTTCTGCGATTAAGACATTTCCAGGAGTCCCTTAGTTTTGTGTTCCCAGCTGGGCCTTTCTTTATACCCATATGAGACTTTTACATCTATCAGAAAATGCTGTCACTGACATATTGGTTTCCAAATTGCAGCAAAGAGGTCCATTAGTATCAAGTTACAGGCAGACACATCAAACTTGTTCTCATTCTTCTATTAACGGTTCACAGGGAAAATGTACAGAGTAACTCCACAAAACACCTTTATTAAATCAGCTCCTAAATGTTTAGCTCCTATCAGTATAACATTATTTTCTTGCCATTTAAAAGCACAGAAAGAAATACAAAACTTTTATTTTACAAATGTACTTGCTTTTCCATAGTATGTTAGGAGAATGCCAATCAACTTTCCAAAATCATTGTAATGAAAATGACAGAGCAGCTCAATAAAACATAAACTGCAAAGGCACAAGGTCACAGTGGCCAGAGTTTTAAAATTGCATACATCTAATTTTCTCTGTCCTGCATTCCTCTTTCCCATTATGTCAACCTATCTGTCTGGTTTAGGCTTGTCTTCCAAACCCATCCCTGAAGGACCTATCTTCACTTAAAGCTCATTCACTGGACTCCGCAGTGAAGCAACTGTGAGCTGTTAAGTGCCTGATGCATAATGCTGCTACAGTGATTATAGGCCAGGGCAAAAAAAAGGAGAAATCTACAGGAATCATAACTGCAACTTGTTACGGTTTGGACCCTCTCTAAGAGAGCCAATGGAAAAAAACCTGAACTGGAAGTTCTCACAGAGCTAAAATACATCTAGCTCATATTTCACAGTGGAGTAAGTGCAAAGTGCTTTGAGAGCATTTAAGATGAGACTGATTATTACATACTGTAGCTGTTGTTGCTGCATAGCAGGCTATCCAAACCTTACCTCTGTCTGAACCATGTGAACGCGGTGAAGCCTCAGATCATGGACTGCTGCATAAATGTCAACAGTGTCCTTTGAATCCAGCTGTTGCAGGATTCGGTCCAGTGCAATGAATGTGCCAGTCCTGCCAACACCAGCACTGGAAAAAAAAAACAACCCAAGAGATTTAAAAGCAGATGGATCAAAGCATTTACTATCTTCATGTGATACTTTTGTAAAGTTCAGATTCCAGGGTGAGAAGCAAATTGTTCAAATGGCACCTTTGGGCCTTTATAATACTTTATAATAGAATTTATATAAGAAGGAGGAAAGGACAGTAATGATAGAGCTATCTCTGCTACTGCCTGCCCTGCTTTCTGCTTTGGATGAACCCAGTCATTGAGATACACTGAAAGACTGCACCTGACTCTAACTTTGAAACCTCTTCTCCTCAGAGATGCAGCTGTGGGACACAGCAGACATCTGAAATGCTGCAGCACATGCTGAACAAGCAGACACAGGCAGGGTCATGTAAGACACAAGCCTCAGCCCATATAATGGTGGAGGGGTCAGATACTACAATCAGGTACTTCCAGGGAACATATGGCTTTAGCAGAAGATACAGCACCAACTGCACCCTTTCTCTCTCAGTAGCCCTATACTCTGCTGCAACTGGCCAGTGGATAACAGATCAGGCAGTTCAATTTTGTCATTTTTTATGCAAGTGTAGGGTTGGACCCCAGAACTGAGGGAAAACTGCGGCCCTGTGACTACCAGAGATGGAAAAAGCAGAAGAGCATGAAAAGGCAGTAAGAAAAGGGAATCTCAATCAGAATGGGGGAAGGATGGATCCATCAGCTAGTCTCAACTGCAGCGTCGAGGCTGTGAGGGCTCGGCATTGGCGGGGAACTCTCTGGCAAGGATGGGGAGTGCCCACCTGAGTGATTGGGGTAAGCTCCAATAGCACGCAGCTAGGAGCAAACAACCGCAGGGAGGAGAAACACGGGTGGTGCGCGGGATTACAGAACTTGACCTATCTAACATAAATAATAAACCCTAATCTAAACCCGAACCCCAGGATGCAACACTCAACATCCACACATAGTCAGATTCACCCCGGGTATATCTTACCTTTGAAACACCCCTTTATGATTCAAATGTTGGGCCACAACAGCAGCACATGGGCAATTTAAGAATGCAAAAACAAAGAATGCAAAAGCCGATGAGCAGTGGCAGCTGCTGACACTTTCATGCTCTGCAGTGGCACCACAGAGACCACTGTGATTAGTGGTTCCCTAAGAATAATTTTCAAGCCACCTCCAGGGTGAGGTTGTGGGTGAATACATGTGCCTTGGGAATACTGCTCTGTTGGTATTTGGAATCTTAAGACCATCAGCTATCTCTCAGATCCTGTGGCTGCCCACTGTCTAACAGGGATGAAGATTTGGGATCTTCTCAAGGGTAGGCACGAGGGCTCTGTGCCACTGACCTTTTGCTGCTGCACATACCTGCAGTGTACAATACTTGGTCCTGTGTCTGGGGTCCTGTTGATATAATCTCTTACAGTTCTGACAAACTGAATCAGGGACTGGGTAGTCTCTGGCACACCATGATCTGGCCATACAGTGTAGTGGAAGTGACGAATGAGCCTTGTGGAGTCAAGCTGCTCTTCCTGTTGGGATTCAAATGTGTGGGTCATCAGGACAAGAGAGAAAGGGACACATAGAACAGGTACCTTCAGAGAAAATGCTATAGCTTCCACCAGAAGGGAGTCAGGCATGATGCAACTGTGGTACAACAAAATAAACCTTCCTAATTTAGCCTTGCAAGTGTTTTAAGCCAATTAATCAGGAAAGAAAAAATTGCAAACATACACTGCAGATTTTAAACTCTCGTATTGTCCACTCTGGGAGCACTGATTCAGACATCATCTCAACAATCAGGTCTCCATAGTACAAGGAATCCTGGTCATGGGGCCAGTATTGATCACACTTTACCTGCAGGGACACAAGGAAAGACAGATTTAGTGGTCAAAACAACTACAAACAATGCCACCATCCTGCACTGGCAGAAGCAGATTTCAGACATCTTGTGCCTGAGGATGAAGGAAGAAAGGCAGCAGCTGAATTCAGAGAGAGATGCCACTCTCTGCCATATGAACAAACAGGGTCTGGCATGGGAATGGGTTAGCATAGGGGTGGGAAGTGAAAGTTCCCATAATTAATTTGTGATGGGGGGAATTGGAAGCACTTCACTGATGCCTTCTCATAGGGCATATTTTCTGTGCCAACTCTTCTCAAATCTCTGCTTGGATGAGAGCTATGCCTCCAGTGCTCCTTGCTCACCTCTTGCTGAGACATGGCAGTAGGGTCCCACTTGGATACAGAGTGAGATGCAGAAGGACACAGATCCTATTCTGTGTCATCTTTCACCCTCTCGTCAGGAAAAAAATGGTAAGCTGAGAGGAAGTGACCCTATATGTGCCACTAGAGGATCACTACTTCAAGTTTGTTTAATCTTCTTACAGATCTAGTCGCTGTCTTACAAAGGGACAGGACATAGTCATACCTGGGGAGGTATGCTACACCTGCACTTAGGAAGAGTGTTAAGTGCATGAGTGGTCTCTTTGCTAACTACATCAGGGCTTATATATCAGAGATAATTTGATGTATTTACTGATAAACATTTGCTCACCAGAGCTTATATTTAAAGCAGAAGTTGATCAGAGTTGATGTGATAAACAGGCACTTTTTTTTGGTGGGTGTTCTTCTGCATGCTGAAGAGAATTGTCTAGTGAACAAAGTCCTGGATTAGAGACCAGAATCACCCTGTTCGTTATTCTAGCCTTGACGTGCTGCATAAGGATACACAGTCTGTGTATCCTCACTTCACAGCCTTAATCTGTCTCCAGTCTTTATATTATACCTTTTCTTTCATGGTGTGTATCTCCTTGACTGGGCTCTTTTTGGCTTTAGTGTGATGCAAGTAAGAATCAAGTAAGTTTTAACAGATGTTAAAGCAGACATTTGACACACATTAAAAGAGACAAAGAAGAGTCACTACTTACTCGGCCCTTCTCAACACACTGGGTTACCATGACAATATTATGAACATTTTGCTCCCATGCCATCTTCCAGAAGTCATCTTTGGTTCCAGGTAAAGGGCCCTGAGTTGCTATGTATTCCCTGCGGAAATTATTGCCCTGCAAAAAAAGAGAACTCCATTAGTTTCCAAAAAGGCAGAAGAAAAATTTTCTAACAACTGAACAAGCCTTGGGGTTGCAGACAGGGCTCTGCAGCAACCCTTGCTGGGACAATAGTTTTGAAAGCTAAATTGTTGCCTTGGACCTGAAAGCAAATGACTGATTGGAATAGAGAGAAGGAAGAGACTGTGGTATTTTATCTAAATACTGTTCCTTTTGTGACAGTCAAAGCTTTCCATTGTTCTTTTACGTTTGGCACACTCTCAAGCAATTTTAAAACTGCTAGAGGTTTTTGTTTTTTTATCATTTTTAATAAACTATCTGAGTTCTGGTTTGAAATCTGGACTGCTAAAGCCACTGCTATTATCAATCATAACTCTTTGGCAAAGGGCATTATTTTAATTTCAGCCTGGTTTTATTACCCTGCAAGGCGCCAATGCTGTCAGGATGAGCTACAGCTCCACAGTGAGGATGCCACCTGCAGTGATAGCTACAGTTGTTGTGGACACTGTATAAAATCGGCGACCTTTAAAAATATGTCCTTGGCCAATTAGACTTGCTATCTTACATAACTATAGCAATGCAAAGAAGTGTCCTTAAGTGCTGGGTAAATCACTCACAGTTAACTTAATGGTAGTCAGACACAGTTTTTCAGTGAACCCACAAAATGAGTTCTTAGTTTTTTAGCTCAAGTGAATCAAGGAAGGGGGAGGGGAACCTTAACCATCTAGCCTTATATTCAGTTTTAGATGAAGGAAAAATTACCACTGGAAGGAGGACTGTAAAACACCACCCTTGAGTCACTTACTGGTATGTAGCTTGCATTAATGTAGTCTGAGCAAGGGTCATCATCCACATTGGAAAGCTTCACTCTTGATGTATCATCTAGCAAGAAATTGATTACAAGAGGCTTAGGGCTAGGTCTCGATTTTCAGTCCCTCTCAGCACTTACAGAAATGCCTTTGTGAAAGGACTGCCAGCACTATTACAAGATTTTATATGAAGAGTTAATTTATAAGGAATAACTGCTGGTTTTACTGCCTCTTTAATCTCTGAGTGCTGTGGAGTGTTCCAGAGACTAGGAGACAGATGGGTAACAAGGATGCTAAATACACTGAATTTCCTCTGCTGAGCGGCATAGGATTTGTTATGACAACAAAAGGGCCAAAATAGCATCCTCCTTTGATCCTAACAGCAGTATGCTGTACTGGAAAGCAGTGTCCATCTCTGCCCTTGAAAGAACAGTTGCTCTTCAGTGATATTATGAACTAATGATGAGCAGGCCAAACATCTTCCGTAGGTGAAGGGCCCAGTGTACAGAAACATATAGTGCCTGAGCTGCCAGGACACTGCTTTGTGAGACAATGCCATGTTGGACCTGGCATGAGCAGGTAGGACACAGAAGAGGCTGTGCTGCCAGCACATGCCACATCCATTAGTGGGGATGTGGAGCAGTGAGTTATGTGGTGTTCCTTCTCAATGTTCTACCTCCAAAATGACAGGCAGGAGATTAAAGGGGGAACCTCTCAAAGACCTCTCAGTCTTGCCTGAGAAGAACAGGGCTAACTTGACACATGTGCCTTACCATGCAGAATCACACTAGCTCTACATTGTATATATAGTAGGTTTGCTGTGTACTCTGAAGAACAAAGATTTGGCAAAGTTGTCAAAGAGCACTGAATGGATGATACCCCGTATGTAAAAAACTCTACTGTTATTTCTACTATCCTTGTTATCAGCAGTGACTGAATGTCCCTAATAGCTGGAGCTTTTTCTCCCTGGACTGAATGCTAGTCATTACACCTCTAGTGTGAAATTAAATTACTGGTCTGTGTGAAGCCATTCAGGGCCATGCATCATCTGCCTCCTAGCACAAGAACCTGAGCTGGCAGAGATATTTCATCTCGGACAGAAAGGAGGGAAGGGATTGGCTGCACTCTTTTCCACTAGGCTTGCTGAAAAAAAAGTGAAAAATAGCTGGTGTGATGCAATATTACACAACCAAAGCTAAAACTCACAGGGCAATATATTATTGTATCGATTTTTCCCTCTGTTCTCTGGCAGAAGTGCTATGTCACATGTCTGGTTTCGACCCACATCTTTCAAGTCCTGCAAAAAAGGAATAGGAATAAAATGCGAGGTGAAAATAATTAAAGGACAAGACAACACAGAGGGAAATAGTGCTCATCAGCTCTCAAAGGCCATGGACAGAAAACAGGTGCTTTTTTATAAAAAAAACCCCAAAATTACATAGGTAATCATACTGTTTTAAAGCAAGTGCATGGTTGCCTTCCATACTTTATCACACAGATGTGCCACACAAACAAATGCTCCTAATCTCAGCCAGACAAGTATGAGGCAGAAGCTGCCAACCAGAAGATGCCAAATGAAGAGCTGGTTTCTGCACATAGACAAGTGGAGTTCAAATTAAATGCTCCACCTTTTTGGATTTGTGAGAATAAGACAAACAAATGCAGGCCTTTCTAATATATTAATCAGTCATTTCAGTCAGCCCACCCCTTCATAAGGCAAGTCCTTTGCCTAGGTTAGGATCCCACCTCATACTCCTTGGACAGAAGGTAGTTGGAGTCTGCTTGAAGTTTGGTGAAGTGTGCTTCAAAGTGGCTGACTTTGATCGGACTGAAATATTCAACAGGAAGAAGAAAATCACAGGATGAATCACGGTCATAATTTATCCAGTTGGTTACCAAGAAGTTTTTTAGGTATTAATTTTTTCTTTTTACCTGGAAGTTTTCCGGTACCTGGAAATTATTTCAAAAGAAAAAGAAACACTTCATCAGTAAGTCATCAGATGGGTCTGTTCAACCATAATGCTATGTTAAAAAAACAAAGTTTTTACATTACCCTTTTTGCCCCAAGTTCAAATGGACTGACAGTGGCCTGTCTCTGCGAATGTTCAGCCTTGCTGTAGGTCTCTCATGGCCATTGCTGGAACAAAAAGGAAGGTATTCTGTTATATCATTAAGTTTTGAAACTGGTAGGAGTTGGCACTAAGTTATACTTTCTTAGATTTCTTTATTTCCAGTTTACCGTTTTTCAGTGGGTTTTGATTTTGGCTCTGATCCTGTGACATTGCTCTTAGTTGAGGCTCACAGTTTTGCTCTATTTTAGCTTGGCAATAGTGATGTGGAGTGTGAGCCTGGCACAGGTAGTAAGACATTTTTCTTGTTCTGAAGCACACGCAACCCAATCCATCACTAAGGAGGGTGCCCTGTGCTAAGATGGACCCTAAATCCGTTGATTCTCTACATGCAGAGGAACACAGAGATAGATTTTCAGAGCTGTAAAACATCTACAGCTTTCAGCACACCCACTCTGTAGACCAGGCCTGTAGCAGATAACCACATTCGTGGCAGGAGTAAGTGGCATAACCACAGCAGGCTTTGGGAAAGCCACAGAAGTGGTACTTACTCCACACAGCTAGTGTTGCCTTTCATCTTTTTGCTGCCATCTCCTCCTTCAAGACATCCCCCTTAAGAGAACATTTTTTCTTTATGTCTGATGTGGGAAAACCATACCAGTATTACTGCCATCCTGATGGGTATATAACTTACAACAAGAAACCACATTCTATAATGAAGTTTATCCATTTTGGCTAAAAGCTATGACTAGTCAGAAAATAGGGTTTTTTCAATCTAAAATTCTGGCGTATGAAAAGCAAATTCAAAAACATATCAACTTAATTTTGTATCAGCAAAAGAACTGAATTTCAGACTTGTAGTGTTTCTCATGCACTGGAAATGTTGAGGGTTTTTTTCTAATTTCAGAAACTACAAAGAATTTCACATCTCTCAGTCATGCAAAATAGTTTAAGTGGATAAAGATTTTTCTCTCGACATATACTATTTAATTTTTTAAAAAGATGCAAGTTCACTATTTAAGATTAATCTGTAATGTGAAATATACAACTATAACTGACAAAAGATGAGAAGCAAAGTTTGAGCTAATCTTTTGGACACTGAGGTAATGCTACATCTCAGTATTTTTGAATTGAAATGATAAAGTCTACAATTTCCCATCTACAATGCAGATGCAATTAATTTGAAACACTTCATTTTTTGACAAAAGACATTTTTTCTCAGAAGATAAAAGTTTGAATTATAAACCATTTGTTATTCAGAACTATTCAGACTCCTACTGCAAACTAAAAGTTACAAGGATCCTCTATGACATAATTCTGACACCATTTGAATTAAGTATATATAGATTTTTTAATATGCAAGTCATTAGTTGTATACTTAGTGTGTACAGAATTTGGGGGGACATAGATTTTATCTGTTGAACAGTTCAGTGCATCCATTCAATTTTTAGCTATGCCTAATCAATTGTATTACTTAAATGAATATAATTTGACATGGCCTCAATAACAGAGATTGACAAAAGGAGTCAGCTTACCCAACTTTTTGTCTGCAGACAAATAAAGCAGTAACAGCCACCAACATCACAATCAGAAACAAGCCAGCACTCACACCTTCAATAACTCCAAAGAGAGGCTCTAGAAACAAAACAGTGTATTTATATATCTTGAAGAAAGGATCAAAAGAATCAGAGAATCAATAACTTTCAGGGGTTCTGTTATTATCAGCTGAAGAAAATGGCTAAATACAAGGAAATGTAAGGCATTAAAACACTTAGCCAAAACCTGGCCTTGATTTTCTGTCCTCATTTTTTCAAACCATTAAAATTAAATTTTTTCACTCCTAACCACAGTAAAAGAGCAAAAACTCCATCATATGGGAGTGATTCTCTTGCTGTTAGAAGCTTTCTTGGTGATAGCCTCACTGAGCATTTTTCTTTTTCTCTACTTCCAGCAGGTCTGTCAAGCAGTCCTCTGAATTTTCCATTAAAGGTAGATAAACCAAGTCAGCTTCTTCTCAGAGCAGCCCTCAGGACATGCACAACAAGCTTTGTTCCACTCCTTACTAGATGCCAGAGTGTTCTTAGGCACAATATCTAATCACATGGCACAGTCACTGATAACAGCCTGAAACTAACCTGCCTCTGTAGTGATCGGTAAGGAGAAGAAGGTGTCTGCAAAGAGTGGTTTAGGGAGTTCCTTTGGGTCTTCACTGAAAAGCTGAGTAAAAGCTCGTATGCTGATTCTAAAAAATACAGTAAAAAAAAGGCTCATCAGACGTTCAGAACCAACAGCAGAAAAGTAAAAACTCATTTGCCCCTTTGAGACAACTAAAACCTTTCTACTGACCACTGATAATTCTTAATATAGACACCTGAGTTAATCAGTCTTCTACTTAATTAATAATACTGATCCCTGAGTTAAATACGGGGGAGCCCAGCTAGTACAGGTGGAGGGCTCTGAGGTACCCTGGCTGCTGGCACACGCAGCCTGACCGTGTGTAAAGGCAGGACTAGCAGAAGCTGCAAAGAAGAGAGGACTCAGAAATGTTTCTCAGAGGGGACACACTTTCCCTTCACTTGGCTGGGCACGACTGTGCTAATGGATAAATGTTATAGTCCTCTTTGCTCTCCTGGTAATGTGGATATTTCCCAGGCTGATGTTTTGGGAAATGTGCCCTAATGAGAGCAGCCTATAGTAGGTTAGCACTGTTTTATTGATGATGAAGAAGCTGAGAGGCACAATGGGCACTCCTTCGCAAGTGCCTTCTGTCCATGTGGCTTTCCAGTAAGCAGCTTGTAGATCTCTTAAGACAGTATTTGCCTGTGGGAGAGATGTCACTGAACCACACTGGAGGTCATGTTAGGTCTCACAGCCAGTGTAACTGCTGAGGCTGGTCTTGGCAGCCATCCTCTTCTACACCCTATGGATAATCTGGACCTAGCTCTTGAGCCTGAGAATGGTGCTACAGGATAAAATGGCCTCCAGGTTTTTCTAGCTTGTTCCATAAGAACAAGTGGGGTAGTTCTGCCAGACTGAGTGAAGCATTCTTGTCTTTTTCTGTTAAGTACTCTTCTAATTTAGCCAATTGTCTTTAGTCTTTCCAAAGAAATGTTGAGCAGCAATAGGAGAGCTTCCTATCAAGTTGGGGTAAATAAATAAACCTATTCACTGCACAGAGTTTTGTTCATAATTAATCATATCATTCCCATGCTCGTGAATGACTGGTTCTTACCTATGGAACAGGGTATGGATAAAGCTTTCAAAAATTTGCAGTGAAATACAAAGAACATTATACAATGCAGTTACTAATCTCCTGAAGCTCAAGCGGATCAGGCACGCAGATGACACCAAGCCTAATAATGCGACAGAGCACAACTACCAGTATAAGTCTAACCTATATGCAGTTCGAGGCTTTAGAGGTCCATCGCAGAATTTCTGGTGATCCGGATCACACTTTCCTCCCAGATTTTCCATTTCTCCTCCAAGCTTAATGTCAAAGCTTTTGTAGTCACTGTCAGGGTTTTCAGCACAGCTACTGGCAAAATAATTTGTCTGGTAGATGCGTATAGAGTCATTGTGTTTGTACTCCAGGTAGGAAGGTAATGGGTGCTGCTCATCAGGCTTTGGTCCTTCACTACCTATGTCATGTGCAGAGAAAGACGGTTTAGATGCCACAGCCATTAATGTGATGAGGTTTATAGGCTCAAGCTCTTGACAGACATGTTCTTATCCAATTTTCTATTTCCTGGAGGCTACCTCATGAATACAAAGCTACAATGGTTAGGGTACCTTGTTTCTTGTACCAACCTTTCCATTATTTTTTAGGCAGATTTCTTCACAAGTCCTCAGTGCAACTTTTGCTGCAGTAGGCATGCACACGCCAAATGTGATGACATTTTTTCCTGTGCTGTCGGTGGGAGTTTTTGTAATCCAGATTCCTGGATCCTACTACTAGCTATTTCAAAAAGCAAGTAAAAAACCCCATAAACTGACAATTCTACTGTATATAGAGAAAAACTACAGTAGGAAATTACAGGGGCTCCCTGAATGTAAATTCACAATACTGGAAGAGACTCAGGCAAAGCTATGGCAATGAGTAGTCCCTTTCTCAAAGAGCTTTATAGTTTGCCCAAACATGATGAAGCAGACAGTGGAAATATTATCTGGTTTTTTTTTTCTTAAGGGCTGATGGACAGAGAGATTAACAAACTTTCATAAAGGTCACAAAATATGTCCTGGTATGCCAGTGAATGAAGCCACTTCTAAAAACAAGTTATAAATTGTTGAGACATGTATCTGATTTGTCAGACACACATCTCAACAACAGGTCAGCTGTAGAAAGGAAGCATGTCCATGCATGTCACAAGGACCATTTCTGTTCTGTTTTATAGTGCTGCATGCAAAGTCATTTTCTTCAGTTAGCAAACATCACCTGGCAGACCTGTGGCTTCTCAGCATGGCTTGTTGAGAGTCTCCAAAGGAGTTGCCTTTTAGTGTTTGCACCTAACATTTAAACTACCTTTTGAAATCTCTGCACAGCAAGGCACAGATCTCTGTTCACTGGCAATGGCAATCAGCATAAGCCTCCAACTATAAAAATTGTCTGAACATACATGACAGAGTAATCTAGAGTACTGCTTCTGTCTGAGCTCTGTAGTTGCTACAGACTCTCTGAGAATAGGACTCCCTACACTCTCCAGCTAGGGAGGAAGTATAGATCCAAAACCTGTGCGACACTCAGCCATTAGAAGAGGAGAAACTCCTTTGCTGTGCAGTGATAGGGATGTACTTTCCCATGTAAATTTTATTGGCTATAGAGAGAATAGCATTAAATCACAACACTTACCATCAGCCTCCCTCACAACCACAGTAAAGTACTTCACAGCTCCATTAGTATCACTAAACCAGCTGCAGTTAAAAGTAAAGTTGATGGAGGATTTGGTAATCAGCACCTCTTTTTTGTTCACTCGTACATCTGGAGGTGGCTGAGGAGGACCTGAGTAATTAAATAAATAGAAAATAAATACAAAATAGAGAAAAAGCATTACCTATGTACTTGCTGTGAGCTAGACCTAATAAGGAAAATGCAATTTGTAATAAATCTCAGTTGCCTGGACCCAAGTCTCTGATTCTATTCTCTTTGCAATCAAAAAAATGTCTTCAACTCCCACAGTGAAACTGCCAGAAGATGAAACAAGCCAGCAGTGTGTTCACCATAATAAGAGTGACACCTCCTCAGTATGAATTCCTGCAGAAGCCCACATGGAAATGCATTAAAGTCATGTCAAGCCTATGAAAACAGAAATTGTAGCTGCTGAAAACAACACAGGTTTAAGCCAAGTATGTGGAGGCCACTTAACACACTCACTACAGAAGTTACCTATCTTAAGCATCTATATTTCTGCTTTCTTTTCCAGAGGAACAGCCAGGGTTAGCCAGACACAGCATTCACCTAGAGAGTACCATTTTCTAGACTGACTGCAAAATTTCCATAGGAAACATTCTTTGTATGATACAAAACCATACCTTGAACAGTGACACAGTAGAAAAAACTGGAAAGTGAAGTACACAGGGAAGGAAGTGCAGCAGAAGTGGGGATTTTAAGGATCTACATTGCAGATTCTTTTAAAAATCTGTAGTACTGAAACTATATTGCACATATGGGGAACATAAAAACTGTAAGCAGGTGGCTAAATTTCAAAAGCTTTTATATGCTTTTTAGCTTGACCTCTTACATCTACAAAATCTAGCTGCAATTTTTTGTGTTCCCTTGAGGTAGGGCCTCCAGTGTTAACCAGGGTCTGGGAGAGCAGCAGTGTTCAAAACAAGTAAGTGACAATAAACAAACATTAACATAAACCAAATAAGAATAAACATGTTCAGCAAACCTTCAGTCTCACTTCTTGTGACATGAATAACTAGGTCTTACAAATCTGGATTTGTAGTATCCTTTGTGACAGACGAAGGAGATTAAAAGGCTACTGATGGGCAAAGGAGAAGGTAGTTTGGTGACTGAACTCTAGCTTAGCTCAATAGTTTGCCCAAAGCAAACATAATTTTTATGATCTAGCATTTCACACAAGCATGGCTTTTAATAAGCAGCACAGAGGCACCCCTGAATATAGGACTCCTGGCCATCTTCTCATTTTTCAGTTTAGCCCTGGAACAGTGCAGGCCTCTGCATTGTGCTGTGCCACTGAATCCCGAGGTAGTGCAAAATCTGGGGCACCTCTAGAGTCAGCAATGGCAGTGATGCCTGACAGTGCAGAGATACCAGCAGATGCTACTGATACACTCCAGTCAGCAGCCTATGGGTAGAGAAACTGAAGAATCTGTTTCAAAGCACATGCTATAGAAATCTGGATCCTCCCTCAGGTAAAAGTCCTACAGGTGATTTGATCAGGTAGCACCTCAGAAGAGTCTATAGACACCAAAAGAGAATGCAGTACTATAATCCAATATTCTTATTGATGGATATTTGCGCTGAGGATGGCTACCATCAATGAGGGGAAACAGCCAGATACAGAAAGCCAAGCAGTGATCATGAAGACAACTGATGAAGACAAGGCATGTGATGATGAGGACAAAGTATTTATGTTTCTCAGGCTATATTTCATGAATGAGCCAAATAACTGGGTCTGGCAATGTAATGAGAGGTAATATAGTTAAAATCCTGCATTGTCTGTCACAACGGGGACCAAAGGATGGCTTCAAAGTCTACTTTGGCCACCACTCCATACATTGGCAATTGTGGAGTTCAGAACTCCTTTTACTGTCTAAGCAACATGAGCAATTGCTTATTGCTGCTCAATGCCTGTCTTGAGGACAACTCTGAATTCCACTTACGATCAATCATTGTGATGGTGCTGTCTTCAACCACTTCACTTGTCATGTCTGCAGAATGCACCTTGATGGACACCAGATATCGCTTGTGGGGAACAAGGGTCATAATATTAAGTAGAGATTTGTCTTTTTCTATCCTTTTAGAAAATTCCACTTCACGGGTGTCCATCTTCTTGCACTCAACGCTATACCCATCAAAGTCAGAATCGGGAGGAGTCCAGGAACACGCGATGGCAGTAGAGGTTTGAGGCCGACAGTGAAGGCTTTGTATCTTGTCTGGCTCTAGATAAATGTTGAGAAGTTGAAACTCAGTGGGAAAAGGAACAGGTGTCATACACTCTCTGCTCACACTACAGCTCCTAGATTCTACATTAACCATCAGATCAGAGCAGGAGGCTGGGAGTCAGAATTCCCAGTTATCCTGCAAATGTGTGCTGCCTGATTATGTAAGGCTGTCTAACTCATTCTAGCCATCTGAAATCAGATCTAGTGACATCGGCCTCATCAGCATTGTGAAAGTCCAGTAATTAATTGTGAAAAGAAGGAAAAAACTCGTACTTGATGAAGTCTTAACATGAACAGCAACACCACAAAGAAATGGATTTCTAGAACGTTGTTACAACTTATTTGAGGGCTCCGTGTGGTCACTTATATCAGTCAATACTGATACTGTCATCTCATTATTGGTTTCCTGGGCAGCATGTGATGTGTCCATATTACTAAAATATAACAGAGAAATATGCTTCATCCATGTAATATGGGAGTACCTTGTATATCATACAACATGTAACAAAGACAGGATTTCACTCTCAGATGCCAGGCATCTACAATTAAGTGATTAAGTACAGGTGAAATTTTACTTATTATGCTCTATTAAAGAGTACATAGCTTACTAAATGATTGATGTCAATTTAGAGCTGAATCCCACCCCAAATGACATGAGGATTTGCCACAAATCAGTTATTTTTATTCATTATTTCATGTCACTTTTTCAATTCACCCTGTTACTGAAGTTGCTAGAGGCAGCTAGAGATGAAACAGATTCACAGATATGGGCAGAAATGCAGAGCAGTGAAACTGATTCCAGTTTCAAATCTAGTACAGCACAGTTTCTTTCATCCTTCCTGTCTTATCATTCAGAAGCATGATCATTTCAGTATACTACCATCAGAGAAGTTTGGATATTCAGCCTTATTTTACCCCTGAAACTGATTGATTCAGGCTCTGCAACCAAACAGCTTGACTCTGGATGTGAAGATCATAAATGTATGTCCGTTATCAGTCTTTAAACAGCTGACCTTGCACACAGCAAGAGCTTAGAATCCAGCTGAATTGTCATTGTCATTCACAAATTGATTAATGGAAATGACTGATTGCATAAGGAATTGGTAATATTTTACAGTTTTGTATCTTCTTCAGCTGAGTGTTAGGGTGCAATGGAAATTTTTACTTACTTGTTCTCACACTTGCAGACTGTGACTGACTGTATGTCTTCCAGCTGTCACCACTGACAGTTCTGACACTGAACTCATAGAGTCTCCCTGGTCGCAGGCCATAGATGATGCGTACTTTAGATTTGCTGCTGCTGTAGGGATTGAATACTGTGAGGGGATCCTTTGGAAGCCACTGCACCTCAAAATCATCATAGTCTGTCCAATCTGGAGGACCAAGCCAAGTGATTGATAAAGAAGTGTTTGCAACATCAGTAAACGATACAGTGTTAGGAGGGCTGGGTGCTATGCAGAAAGGGGGGAAAAAAGGAGAGAAAAAAAGATTCTTAACAAATTTTTACATAAGACAAATAAAATGAAACATGGATTATTTTCTTCATGCATCACAAAGTAGTTTGTATTATCTTGTATACACAGTCAGTTACTGCACCTGTGCTGATGATGGTGACTTTCACAGTCGTAACATATTCCTGAGCCTTTGAAAGAAAAACAGTGCTGACTGCTTTTCTTTCACATTCCATTGTTTTAATGCACTTAAGGTTATCCTTCATTTTCATACCTTCAATGATTCTTATAATAAATCCTCCCTTAGAACAAGTCTGTTGCATAATTGTGAACTAATGAATTGAAACAGATGGGACTAAAAAAAAAAATCCCATACCTGTTCTTCCTTCAGCATTTGCTGTGTTGGTCAGGTCACCACTGTGAGTCACCACAACTAATGTATACTTTCTGCCAGGAATGAGCCCCTGGAAATGCCACTCTTCTAGGTCTTTCCTTTGCTCAGTTTCTTTCTGTGTCCCATTTGGGTTGTAAAGATTCAGCTCATAGAAGTCAACATCTCCTGCTGCTGGACCCCAAGTGAACCACAGACTGTCAGTCATGTTTCGGTTGGATGCCTTGAGACCAACAACTGGGGCTGGTACTGAAAAAAGGAGGAATGAATATTACTTTATGTAGAACATCCTTTGGGTGAGAAGAAGCAAAAAGGTCAAGCAATTACTTGTCCTGTAATGATAATCATTTTATAAACTAGACACCCACCACAGCTGGCTGAAAAGCAGAAAGCATATCTCAGTGGCTTCCTTTATTATTTTGAACTGCCACTCTTACCAAAAGAGGTTGCAATGTTTATAATGGATAGTTTTGCAAATGTTAAGCAGCTTTTTCCTAGTCAGTATTTGGAAACCCATTTCTGAGGTAGCTGAAAAAGTGCACCACTGTGCAGACGTAGTCCCACAGATGGGTTCCTATATGGTGCTGCAGGGGAATAAAAAAAGGTTTCACAGAATGTCAGAGCTGCTAGAGCTGCTTAGAAAACTCTGCTTCCCACATGTGGCTGAACAAACACAGAGCTGCAGCCAGAGCTTCCCATGGGAAACAAGTTTTATTTCACTGGTAGACTGCCTATCTCATTAAACCTACTTGCTTTGCCTTTTTGCTTTTTCCACTCAGGCCAATATTACTTTTAGGATGGGAGACAGCCATTTTTCTGCTTAAGGAGCATACATTGGGATGTCTTTCTTCTGACATGAGCTCCTGGGAACTGTTGTAGGGTTCTTCATTTTTTCTGCTGTAACTACATAATTCAGAATTTATGTTTTTATATATCTAATGCTTTTTACATATTAGAGCTGATTTTGATACTTCTAGTAGTTGCTCTAATCTAGTATGAGCATCAGACTCAGACCAGCTCACTGGTGTCCCCCATGAGCACCACACTGGAGACAAATGGTTTTCTTAGGTGTTCTTGCCTGTTCTTCCATAGACAGATGACTCGTTAGTGAGGTCTCCACTGTGTGTAACAATCACCATTCGATACATCCTGCCTTGACGCAGGTTCTGGAAAGAACACTGCTGGAGATGCTGCTCTCCTGAAATCCTATCATGAAGGGACTTGTCTGGATTGTATAGGAAGATGTCATATGAATCAAGCTCCCCTTGAGAGGTGGTCCAGCTGAAGGACAGTCGGTCAGTGGTGTTCTCTGTGACTTTCAGATTTGTAACAGCTGCTGGAACTGAAAAGAAGGATAAATGTTAAGAGTAAATATGAGAGTCTAGGCACTAAGCTGAACCTTTAATAAACTCATGGCTGTTAACACATTTCAATTAAGCCACAAGTAGCTAAGTAATATCAATAGCAACTGTCAGAAACAAGAGGAAAGCATTTATGAAATGCCACTGAATCTCTCCAATACAATATTTTTATTTCTCAGAATGCCTGATTCTTTAAACTGTGCTCACACAGAGCTGTCCTCTAGCTTCTACATGAAACTATAAATCAGTAAAGACTGCAAGCAAGACTTGGCCTTGAGTTTAGAAGTGTGTATTCACATCAAATCCTGCACCAAGAACCTTGAGAATGTGAATTAAAAACTTGATGACAATAAAGCATTCAGATATTTCCACAAAAGACAGAGGGAAGCATTCAGCATTTTGGTTTAATTTCCTTATTATGAACCATGGTCACATTATTATGATAATAAATTTCAGATTCACATGCAAAGCATGTATCAAGAAAAATGATGCATAAACATCCAGAGTCTGTACCTTACTAGAATCTTTGTAGAATCAAAATATACAGATGGTTCATCTATTTAATGATATCTAACTGAGGGAAGTATAAGTAAGTCAAGATGTTCTAATTACCTGTTCGGCCAACAGTTTCTGCACGCTTACTGAAGAGTCCACCACTGACTGTCAAAACTTGTATTTTATACTTCTTGCCAGCTAGTAAATCTTCAAATTTGTGCTGTTTGGCAGTAGCCGGTTCTGATTTGTTACTCAGGAGGATTCCTTGCTCATTCAAGAGCAGAATGTCATATCTTTCGGCTACACCAGGAGCTTTCTGCCAGGTTACTAACAAGGAATGACTGCTGTAAGCATGATGGGCTAATAATTCCTGGACAGAGGCTGGAACTGGAAGTAACAATTAAAGGCAGGATATTACCAGTTAAATACAGACCATTCAATACACAAATCTGAATAAAGTAATTAACAGAACAGAACTCTATATATTTTCAGGTTCACTTATGGGAAAAGAAATGTCTGTGCATATGTTTATGCAAACAACTAATTCCTAGACATAAATACAAACAGATGAAGTTATAGAGATCATGGATATCTGAACTGGGGATGGAGAAGCAACATATATATATATATATATATAGGCTATCATGAAAAGATGGAGAAGGAGAGTGAAATGAACTGACTGAAACAGTTAAGAAAGGAATATGAAAAATAAAGGAGGGGTAAATTGGTGCAAAACAGTAGCCCAGAATAGAAAATGTTAGCCAGCAGCTGCTGCACAAAAGTCAAGGCCATAGATAACAAAGGCAGGTGCTAAAGAGAGAGGATACATTAAAAACAAGGCATTGCATTGTTTTGTATGTTCTGACACCCTGGATACTGGGGCAATATGTTGTCTAACAAGCCTTGACCATGCAATAGGCTCTGCTAGAACACAATACTTGCCTAGATGGAGTGGATGTATGTGTCAGATGGGTACAGGAATAGGAAATGAGAGGGATGGAACTGCATTCATCCTATGAAGGAAGACACTGGGCTGGACTAGAATTCCATGCACATTCACCCAGGTAAAGCTACTGAAATGACACATCTCACTGGTATTAACAGACCCATGCCGACATCATGACTCATGCTTTGAGATAAAAACGTCCCATGAGTGTGAATGTCCCCATGCCCTATGGTACATCCATAAACAATATGGTACATTATTAAACAATATTAAACAAGGGTCAGTCTCTGGGAAGATATAATGCAACTTTCTCGTGGTCTCAAGAAAAACATACTTGTTCTCCCAAAAGCTGCTAAGCTGTTGTGCAAGGTGCCACTGTTAGATTGCACCACCACCCGGTACTGCTCCCCAGCTTCCAACTTGTGAAACATGTGCTCAGAGATGTGTTTGGAGACACTTTGAGAATCAAGCTGATAGCTTTGTTGAAATATAGTCACTGTGTAGGAATCAACATCTCCACCTCCAGGGGTCCAGCTCACTTTCAGACTGTTTGTCATGCCATTAGGTGACACGTGAATGTTTCGGACCTTGCTTGGAACTGGAAAAAAACAGGGAACAAAAAGGCACCTGCTCACAAATTTCCTGTTTGACTCAGGCTTCCTAAGTTCTACCTATTTTATGGCCACAGAAAAATGATTCAAAAGAGAAAGATCATTTACAGGTACAAGTAATGTCATTTGTGGGTAAACACAAGTAAAGTTGTAAACATTTGTGTGGGATTATTAGAAACACAATTCTATGTGTAACCTCCCTCTTGTCCATATGATGCCTTAAAAACACCTCAAAAATGAAAACTTTTTAGGTACCCTCAGTTAGTTAGCCATTTTTCCATTAATATCTCAATCATTCACTTCAGGTAGGTAAACAGAGGTGTAAAATAGGTAAGTGATTTAAGTAGAGACACTAAGCAAACAACTGGCATGCATGGGAATAATAGAAACCTAAATGCTGACATCTCAATACAATTCCCATGCAACAAACCAGATTCTCTGCCAACAATCAAGTATTAGTAAATGCTTTTATTAAGCATGGGTGTTGGCTAAGTACTAGTGTGATTTTCAATGAGATCTGCTGTCTCTGAGCCACTGTTACATAAGCTTGAATATAATCACGGCTCACCCTTGATTTTCAGTGGTTTATTCTAGAAAAGCCTAAACACATTTTAAATACCACATTATATCTTACTTGTCAGGCCTTCTATGAAAGTAGCCCGCTGTGCATCTCCACTGATGGTCAAAACAAGAATTTTGTATAGACGTCCTGGAGTCAGAGCTGTGAACCAATACTCCTCAATGGTGTTCCCAAGGAAAATGGGTGGGAAGATCTTCATATCATTGAAGAGGAGCTGAATCTCATACTTATCAACATCCCCCTCAGCCTTTGACCAAGTTACCTGCAGATCTTCTGTGCTCCTGTTACTAAGAGTCAGTTCCTTTACTGACTCTGGCACTGAAGAAGTGAGAAGAAAGATGGGAAACTTCTCAGTACTTACTAACAGATCACAGCAAAAAGCTAGCAGCTTTTAAATCATTCTTCTGAGCTACAATTTTTCATTCAGTTCCCTTGAAAAAGCAGTAGATAGCACTTACTTGGGTAGTTTACACCCCATCTAACACTGGAAGCTCCTATTTCAGAACAGATGTTCACAATTTATCAGCATAAAAATAACAAATAAATAATAATGGAGCCTGCAGGGAGTTTATCTAGCCAACAAAAACTGAGTAAGATCTGCATGTACAACAAATACAGAGAAAAGAGGCCTGAGCTAGTGCCAAATCAAGGCAATCCATCTGTGTGATGCAGCACCACAATGCAGTTTCCAACTTGTGCCAGACACAGGTGAGTTATTTTTGCCCCATGTTACATCTTTATTAATAAACTGCTGAGTTTCTCAGCATGAGTCCTTAACTGACATACGGTGCTAGGTGAAAATTGCACCCAGATCTCTGCTGGCTCCCAACTAGCCACCTTACCACTCTTGCCCCATGCTCTCCAATTCCAGTGCATGGGGTAGTTTGAATAGAGTGAGGTCTAATCTATCTTCTGTCCTAAATAGTTCCATGACCAGAAAACACTGTTTAGTACATTCTGGCATAATTTAATGATAAATACTAAGCTCATGTGGAAAACTGCACAACTGTTTCTTTGGCTTTCAATGTTTCAAGATTTGCTTTCCAAATTAACAAAAGGTCTCTCACTTTTTGCTTGTTTGTAACTTAAACACTGGTCATAAACTAAATACTGCTTTCTGTATTTTAAATAATACACATTCAAAGAGTCAGAGTCAACATTCTATGTTAAAAATCATATGAGATTTTTGTTTCTGGGTATGATAAAAAAAAAAAATACCCTGGGTTTTCTCAGAATGTTTCCAGGGTGCTTACTTACTTGTTCTGCCATAGACTCTTTCACTAGTTTCATATTTCCCACTCCTTGTGCTGACTGTGACACTGTACTGCCTCCCTGGGACCAGACTGGTGAACACACATTCATTTTCATCCTTTGGGACACTTTTTGTTTGGATGAAATCATTATTGTTACTGATGATCACTTCATAATTATCAAAATATCCAGATGCATGTAACCAGGACACCTTCAAGTAGTCACTTCTGGCTGAATTGCTGACTGTAAGTCCCTGGACACTTGAAGGGACTGAAAGAAAAAAAAAAGCAGAAACTTTCTGTAGTAACCAGAGTTGTGGCAGAGAGCTATATTTGTGGTAGTTACCAGAGTTTTGTGGGGAAGTTGCAAAAAGACAACAATGTGGATTTAAGCAATAAAGTAGTATCTGCATTTTCCAGGCTGCTTTACATCTTAGGACAATACAATGGTTTGCCTTTCTCATTTTTGGTCTAATGGAACTTGCTCTGTTATTGTAAGAGTAGTGAGTTCCACAGACAAACACTGCTCCAAGATTTGGTTCTCATTCTTTCGTGGCTGTTCCTTGGATTTTCACTTAGATAATGAGAAGACTAAAATTGAACTAACTGGATACTCTTTGTTATTTTAACACCCCTTACAATCTTTCTTTTGTTCTACTGCTTTACCAAGTGTAAAGTCTCAGTTTTTTCCATTTGTGAGAAAGTTTTAAAAGGTTCTCCATCATTATTGCCATCCTTTTCTGAGATTTCTCTATTCCTCTTATAATATCCTTGAAAATTGCATGACCAAAACCACAGACACGTGTGTTACATTACCAAAACCAATTGACATGGGTGTTACTCATTATTGTGACACCTCACTAATATTTTACTAATTAGCCTATCCTTTTCTGTTCTTTCAGTGCCTGAATAACTTTCTGAGGAGATGCTCTGCAGGATCTACTTGAAGGGCCACATAGAGGCATTAAGGGCAGGACAACACATTTGAGCCAAAACTGATAGATGATTTCTGTTCTCTCATAAGGACTGACATGACTTTTCTTCCTGCTGAAGTATTTTTGCATGAAATAAAGCAGCAACAGGGACATAAGAATAAAACTAATAAAGCTGTAATTTTATGGTTTGACCCTCCAACCTCTACTCATTCATCCCAGTTTGGTCAGATAAATCATTGGTAATGGTTATACATTAGCCATTACCAACATAACAATGGTTACAGTGACTGTACTTGCCCAGAGCCTCTCTTTACCTGTTCGTTCCTGGCTGAGGGAATAGTTTTCATATTTTCCACTCTTTGTGGTTATCATCACATTGTAAAGCGTCCCAGGAGTAAGGCTGCTGAAGGAGCATTCACTGAATGATTTGGAAATGGTGAGAGTCTGAACAATCTTGTCATCATGAGAGAGTGTTACCAAATAACTGTCTACATCTCCAGAAGCTGGCAGCCAAGAAACACTGAGGTAGTCACTCCGACCTGAGTTATTTACTGTTACTCCAGTCACACTGGAAGGAACTGTGCAATGAAGAGGAAAAAAAACAAAAAAAAACCATTAACTAGGTAATTCTTATTGTTGTGAGTATCCCTATAATGCCATCCTCTGCAAAATAAGCAGTCTGGGACTCCTGAGAAGTTCCGCACTGACTGCCTCTCAGCAACATTCATCTGCTTTTTTAAATACAGTGAAGGAAATTGTCCTTGGTGGCCTGATCCCAGCACTTCTAAAATCCTAGAAGCTGAGTTATCTTCTCTAATTGCCATTCCTGTCATGGTTTGACATGGAAGTGAATTTTCTCAGGAAGTTGGTAGTCAAACCAGTCAGTGGTCAGGGTTGGATACTGGCATTTGGACTGACCACTGAAGGCATGGACACACCTCTGAGAACACAGGGGGTTAAAAGCAAGAACTCCCAGGGGCACTGTCTCTTTGGTTTCGGTTGTCGGAGAGTGCAGACTCTCCCCTGCCCAGCCACGGGCTGGGTGGCGGAGGGGGAGCCATGCAGCCTGGGAGAGGTAGGCCAGGGGTGAAGGGTCTTGAACCGGGCCAGCCCCTGTGGACAGAAGGGTGGAGAGAAGTGGAGATGCCTTTGTTCTCCCCCGCAGAGGGAAAGAGACAGAGAGCCTGATGGCACCTGGAATTTGCCAGCAGAGGAGAAGGAGAAGGCGGGGGGAAGGTGCCCAGCCGGAGTTGAAGTTCTGGGCAGAGATTTCAGCCATTCAGGGAGTCTGAACTTTTAACCCTATCCTGGGAAATAAAGGCTCTGTAAAATATTACTCCTCCTCGATTTGAAGTAGAAGAGAGACAGTCTGGGACCTGAGATGTTAGAAGAAGAAATTTTTTTGCTGTGAGGAGATGATGGAGTGGCTTGTGGCTGAACTTCTCTTGTTAGCCATAGACTGAATCAAATTCTCCTGCAACACAGACTGCATTTTTAGGGGGATGCAATGGTGAGCCAAGAGACCTGCTCCAGCAACTACCAACACAGGAGTGGAGTGAACAGAGAAGAGTTGAGGAGGGTGTGGTGATGCCCTCTGTCTTCAGGAAGAAGATGATCTCTGCTCTTGAGACCCTCGGCCCCAGGGGAGGAAGAAAATGAGGGGGACTATGGTCCCAAAATGAGAAGCTGAACTGTTGTCTCTTTGGGTCTGTGGCAAAGCATCCTTAAAGGAGCCCTATGGGCAGTCTGTCCATGCACGGTGGTGAGAGCACTGTGACATGGAAAGGAGAGTGTCACACTGGCAGATTTTCTCCGTGCGGTGCCATATGTGACATGGAAACACAGAAGGGTGGCAATTGTGTTTCCTGGGGGGTCTATGGTGCAAGAGAGACTCCTCTCTCCCTTGATGGACTGAGTCTTGATTATCTGAAGGGTGGCAACTTGATCAGGAATCCCGGGTGGTGTCTCACTGTGTTTTTTTGGAAATTGGGTGGGGGGAGGAGGAGTGTTTTGGAGGGTTTTCATTCTGGATTTAGTGTGTGTGTCTTTTATAGTAGTAGTAATTTAATAGTTTTTTCCTTTTGTTATTAAGCTTGGACCTGCTCTGCTCTGTTCCTGATCGCATCTCACAGCATTTATTTGGGAAGGTGCATTTTCATGGGGGCGGCGCTGGCATTGTGCCAGCGTCAAACTGTGACAATTCCTCAGTAACAATAACAACTGGTGAGGCTGGTAAGAGACTGAGGCCCACAGCTGAATGTTTCATTTCCATTGGGTTCTCTGACGCCTAGTGGACAAAACATAAATGCCACTTGTTTTTTAAGCCAGCAAGGTGAGCTCAAAGGCTCTGCATTGCCAGAACTATCATCACTCAGGTACAAAACTCAGTTGTTACAGGGGCAGAACTTAGGCATAATGAACTTCCAAATGTTCACTGGACTCTGCTGCACTGAAATTACTTATCTCAACAGAGGGGCTGGCCAACAGCTGCCAGAGTCACCCCCTCCCCCCCCCAGATTTTATGAAATACAATTATATACTTTAAGCCTTTTAGTATTATTCTTCTCCCTTTTTTTTTTTTTTTTCCCAGGCTTGTTTTGCCTTTTCACCTGAAAATAGTGGTTTTCAAGGAGAACATTGCAGAAAACTGCAGAATGCCTGGCCTTTGCCAAATTCACATAACGGGTGAAATTGCACTATGTTGCCACATTTTTCCTCTAAATATCTGCAGAACTACTATTACATTTCATGACTCTTTAAACCTAAAGAATTTGATGCAACAATAAATCTTGTTCTGTGAAGTACAGAAGGACCTCATAATAACTAATTAGCCCTAGTGGACATTCTTTGATGCTGGATTAAAGAAAAAGAATGGGTTGTGAGAAACTGAGACACAAATTCACCCCATCAACTTTAGGCAGGTTCTTGGCACACGTAAGTAAGGAGCAATCATACTACATCACCACTGCATAGCCAATGGAACAAGAAAGTCCCTTCCAAGGAGTGATTTGCCCAGACAGTTGTTCATTATTCTCAGGGCATATTTTTGTCTTCGTTCCAGAGTGATCCTGCTGTAGAGTTCCCACTGTAGTTAGAGCAGTTAGCTCTCTAAAGCTATATTTACACAAATCTGGACAGACAGTGTGCACATATGGAGCTATACGGATGAAACTCTTGTTTTTCTGAATTCTCTATGCAGTGCCTTAAACACAAGACCATTCTTTTAGATAAATTCAACTACCAAAAACCATGCTGAAGTGTTTTCCTTTTTACCTGTTCTTTCCTCTGCAATCGTTTGCCTTGAAGATATCCCTCCACTGACAGTGGTGACAACAACTGAATAGAGTCCTCCAGGTTTCAGGGGATAGAAGTGATATCTGTTAGTTTCACTGGGAACAGTTTCATTTTTAATGACAACATTCTCATGAATCAGTAGCACTTGGTATGAGTCTACATCTCCCAGTGCTCTTGTCCAGTTGGTGAACAAGCTGTTGGTTGATCCCTGACTTGACGCAGTCAGACCTGTCACTTGGGCTGGCACTGAAAAGGAAATTGTCACACTGTTACTGAGGAGAAACAAAATAAAACAAAACAGAATCCCCCAAAGAACACAAGTTTAGTCACACTGAGGAAGTGCATCAAAAGAACATTCCAATTTGCAGCCAGACTCAACAGGACTAAAAATACTTTAACTGGGGACTGCTTCCTGTCTGGGATGTGGTCTATGGGAAACTAACTAAGGCACAGAAAGGTCTTCCAGCCTTTAGCACAACTTTTCTCAGTCAGATGAAAATTATTCAAGATCAGGGAACTGAAAGAGATGACATTTTATAAATACCATTAAATAAAAGTCATCAATTTAGGAAATCATTCAGGGTTTTTGATGACTACTTCAAATACAGTCTGTGTCTTTAATTTTCCCTTTCCTCTCCCATTCCCAATCTTTCATTTCTAATAAATGGCAAACTTGTTTGAAGACCTCAGGCACAGTCATCTATACTGTGTCAGTCCCTTTAATTTTGGGGGTAAGTGAGATGCATGGTTATGGTTTAACTTTTTATGCAAGAAGATCTGCAGGATACCAACTTTTATAGCATCAAAAGATGAATTGCTAAACATAACATTTATCTAAGCATAAGCTCATGAACTTAGCAAGACCAAGAAGGATAAAGAAATAACAAAGGAATGTAATACGTAGCGCAAATTTTACCCCAAATCCTCTTTTTTAATTTGGTTTGACAATATTTGGTCAAAGCAAGGGAATACAATTACTTCTAAAGATTTTTGTTTACATGACCAAGCACAACTGAAATAAAGAAGACTCTAACTGTATAAAATGTGAATGCACTCTTCTGCTCTTGTTTTTTTATCAGCCTTTTTGCACACATAGAACTGGTTTAATAATCATTAACAAAAGCTAGAAAGTTAGGCACAAAGCTGAAGAAAATGGAAAGTTGACCAAATACTCGATCAAAAATCCTTCCTGTTTTATAATGTTCTCATAACATAGTTAGTTCCAACAGGACACTAAAGTGCCACATTTCTGTGCTAAATGCTCATTTCAGTGCTCTTTGCAGGTTTCACTGGAAGCTGACCACTCTGGGACGGAAGTAAGACCTACTTCTGTCACATTTACAGCAATATTTTTCAAGCCTAGTAAGCTGTCCTGCTGCAAGGAAGATTCAGAGGTTTGGAACGCTTATTAAAACCTACGTTCTAGTTAAATAATGCTTGTTCTTTATAACTCAATTTGAATGTAATATTGACAATCAGTGCCTGATGTGTTTTCAAGCATTGACTCATACTAGTGAAGTGGGACCTTTATGCCTGAATAGGTCCCCTAAAGGGGTATAAGTCAGATGGAAGTGAAATTTCAGCTATCTAATAACATAACAGGGAAATCAAAGTATAAGCTAAACTTCTCAGGACTTGGAAGGAGTTATAAAATTTAAATAAGGACCACCATCAGCCCTAGGCATGCTTCGATTCAGACACAAGCAGCTTGTTTTTCCCTGTGCTGTGCAAGACCAGAGCTACATTTTAAAACTTTGCTTGCGCTGGAGAATGTTTAAGTCAGTGCTTAAACAGAATAAACCAATCTGTATGGTTTAAAACTTGCACATGTGCACAAAATCAGCAGCCTGCAAGGGATGAGAATGGGACCTTCCTCGTGACAGTCATCATCCTCAGTAACAAACACATATTCTGGAATCAGAAGAGCAAAAAGATTCAAAACACATCTTCAAGGTCACATATGTGACCTTGTGTCTGTCAACCTTGGAATGTTCCCCCTAAAGTAACATTTTCCTGTGTGGTGATGTTTCTCTTTTTCCCAGATGATGAATGCTTTGCATCAAGGAAGTGACCCTCCTGAAAACACACAATGAAAATAGTTCTTCTTATATGGAATCTTGTGCTAATGTAGATTGATTAGATATGACATAGTATTTCAGAAAACTGTTTTGCCAGGAATTACACATCTATTTCCAAAAAATCTTAAATAAATACAGCAATATAACTGACAGTCAGAAATGAGACTCAGACATGTAACTTTTTTACTGAGGAAACAAACATAAGATCAAGACTTTTGAGATTTAGACACCAAGTTAATTAAGTTCACTACAAAGCAAAAAAAAAAAATTGTAAAATTGTTAATGGTTGACAGAAGTAAAGATTAAAACAGTTTGACAAGATGATACCTGTTCTTCCTTCTACTGAAGTCCAGTTGCTTAAAGTCCCACTAATGGTAGTGATAGTAGCTGTATATTTCCTTCCAGGTATTAAGTCAGTGAAAGTGAATTCCTTAGCTTCTTTTGCAAGTCCCTTTTTTACAATAGGAAGCTCACTGACTTCCAGAGAAACCACATAGCTGTCCCATTCTGCAGCAGGGGTCATCCACATGACGCTAAGTGAAGATTCATTAGCATGCTTCACACGGAGCTGGAGAACAGGCTCTGGAGCTGGAAAAGTACACAGATATCACAACAAGAACAGAACTGTGTAGTGAGCACACGTGCCCTATCTCAAGCTGTTGTAAGAAACGTGTTCTGTAAGACAGAAAAGTGACAGCAAGAGAGTATCTGCAGTCAAGGAGATTCTTTACCTTTCTCTAAGAAGCCATTCTTACAAATCTAGTATTTGTGCCCCTCTGCCAGTAAAGGACTATTAGCAGCAGACTTTAGCAATGTGCTATGGCTGTAATGCTTAGGTTTAAACTTACATCAGGATATATATTTTAGTGCAAATGAAAATGCAGGGAAGTCAGCGAACTTCCTCTTGAACTCTGGGTGCTGAACAGGGATATAAGACATTTGTACCATAAATCGGATCTACAACAATGTACTTCTAACAAACAAAGATGCAAATTATAGGGCCAGACTGACATTGATTTTGCATTGATTTATACCTCAGTCAAGCTAAGAGACACTTCAAACTCACAGGGGCATAAAAGAAAGAATCCGATCAGTGAATTTCTTTGTGTTCGTGTGCATGTGCCTGCATACCCAGAAAGCATGTCTTGCCTAATATAGTCCCTGATCTGATTTTGTCCCTGTCACATTGAAATACAACTCACTTTCCAAGTCTGTGGGTTAATGTAAGAGAAAATTGAGTCACAACAGGGTCTAATAGCTATACTTCATAACAGACACATTATGCACCTCACTGTGGGTCAAACACAGTCATGATACACCCACTGCTGAATATTATTAAATGGACATGCTCTAATCATAGAATCATAGAATCACGTAGGTTGGAAAAGACCTCTAAAATCATTGGGTTCAACTATTAATCACTTAGCTGAGTCAATTAAAAGTAACACCATAAAGTTAAATTACTTGCAACGTATGTCAAAGTAAGGAAGATGAGAATGTATCTTGCTCTGATCAAGTTTGCTACAAGTCAGAGAAAGCTTCAGTTCTGTAGCTTCTACTGGTCTTGCTGTTGTGCAAAATTAACAAAATTAAGTCCTCAGGGAATGACAGAGAAGGGTATAGTAGAAAAGGCAGGACCCAGGAAGGGTGAGGATAAAGTAGAATGGCATTATCCTATCTCAAGTTAGACTTGAGTCTTGCCTGTTATTCATACTCCAAGTCTTCCTTTCATCTGAATTGCACTTATTCTGCATTCACTGAGCAGAAATTCTAACAATTATATAAGAATTATTTTTTTAAATTTGAAGCAAATCAGATGTAGCTTTGACTAACACACTGCAAAAGAATTCCACTCATGTCCCTGCAGTGTATATGGATTTCCTTTGGAAACAAAGACTTGAACAGACTAACCCATTTTCTTTATGGAGCATAAAAACAAGAACTGGGATGTTAAAGGGCAGCCATACTAAGATACACCTTAGCCATATGGTTAATATTCTTTATACAGACTGGCAAGGAAACATGATGACCAATACAGGAACATCTATAGTGCTTTCTTTAAGACCTTTACAGGGTGCCCTACAATCAGCTACAAAATATAGCAGTGAAATGAACATGTAATATAACACCTGTAATGAGTTGTGACAGAACTGTGATATAGTTCCCAAAGCTTTCACTAAGAAAACATTTACTACTAAAGTAATCCTGAAAGCTCTCACAGAACTGCTAAAATTATTTCTGTAGTTTACAGAGGGAGCTCCTTTTTACTGTATTAATAATGAAATTTGTGGATTCCCAAGTACTCTTCCACTGTTCACAGAGCTGAACACTTTGCACTCTCACAGTACCTAGACAAGCATACCTGTTCTCCCCATGCAACTTGTCTTGCTCTGCAAATCGCCGCTCTCCACAATGACTTCCACTCCATACTCCCTCCCTGGGATGAGGCCCACATCACGGATGAGGTACTCAGTGGTGTCCTTCTCGAGGGTGGTGTTGAGCACCAGGGCTGAGCGGTTCCACAGGAGCAGGTGGTACCTCTCCCAGTCTCCTGCAGGGGGCACCCAGGTCACTCGCAGAGACCGCAGCCAGCCACTAGCACCTGCCTGCAGCTCCAAAACTTTCTGGGGAACTGGAGAAAGAGAAAGAGAAAAAGCAATTCTGAAGTGGGGTATTTCTGGTGAGATGTAAATGTACTGGTAAAACCTGTCTCGCAGCACAGCTATTGTACACATGCTTGGACCAGCTAGAGCAATGTGAGCTATCTTGTTGCAAAGGTTGGCTTTCATTTTAAAGACAATTTTTACTCTTCCCCACACAAACCACTCACTTATTTTCCTGCTGGTTTCTGACATCAGAAATGGGCAACCCCTCTTAGGGTAGGCAAAATCTTCCCTGTATACTTCTTGGATGCATCTTGCAGTTTTCAGTCAGGTTCCCTGTTGTTTCCTGCACTTAAGCTCACTTAGAAACTGTCTATCAATTTTTCACTGCTAAGGTTGAAACTTCAATCTCTATTGGCCCAATTCTGGTATCAGCAGCAGAAGTGCAAAGCCTAATTGCTTCTTTCACAGAAACAGCTTCTTCGACCTTGTGTGCCCTAATTCCTCCCAGCTGTAAAAGGCACTGAGGTTAAGAGTGGCCCATTAAAGCATCCACTCCATCCTGTCCTGTACTTCAAGGATCCTAAATTTACATACCTAACCTTCTCCTGCCTAACCCTTTACTTCTTCAGGTCACATTGGACCACTGAAGCTTTTCTGATTTTCACGGAATCATTAAATATTAGCCAGACAAGCAGAGACTAGAAGACAGATGCAGACCCTTAGGACAGGACACCTGTAAGCTTCATATTAAAGATACTCAGAAATCAGCATTGGAGCCCTGAGACCATCCACAAGTATTAGCTGATAACTTCAAGGCTAGCATCATGTTCTTATGCTTTATCTAGCTTAGTTAATATTTAATTGATCAGTATCTAGCAGAGGACTGAAACCTCTTTACCAGCATCACAAAACACTCATCAGTTTCACTTTCCAGCGGCATAGCTGGCTATCGGACCTAGAACACCCATATGCCAGTGAATATGGAAATGTGTTTCAAATTCTGAGTGAGTGGATAAAAGCAAACAGTGTATTGTTAGGAAGCACAGATGAACTTACATCATAACAAATAAAGTTCAGCCTTGTCAGGCTGACTGGACATCATTACAACTTAATGTCACGAAGTTTCAGTCTCTGAGATGTCTACATTTCTTACCAAAACATTTCTTGGCTTGTTCTGCCACACCCTCTCAAAACACAGCAATGTGCATTATGTTCTTGGGCACCTGGCTCTCTCTGTGAGTTACAGAGGGACCCTAAGAGTCTAATCCCTTCAGCACCTGTAGACCTGACAGTCTGGACTTATGAATTTATCTTTACTCCACAGAGCTTCTGCTGAAGTGACTATTTTCAAATCTCTTGATGTCTGTGGTAAATGAAGGAATTGCTTATGATCAGCATCCTTGGAAATAGGACTTGTAATCCCAAACTTTGAAAGCACTGGGTCTAGGTCACAAAGCTAGGGATCAGTGGTGTTGAGTGAGGGCCTGAAGTTCTCCCTTTAGACTGAAATGGTAATCTTAAAGGACTTTAATAGTAAGCTAAACAAACAAAACAGACAAGCATATAAACCAGTCCAGCTTTGTACTTTCTGGACATGAAAGACTTCTAGGGCTCTTCCAGACTGCACTGAGAATGGGGTATCAGCTAGGTATGTCAAGGATGTGACTTTCACATGAGATGTTTAATTGTAGACAATAAATATTTTCTAAAACAAATACTCTGCTCTCTTACACAAACATTTTCTACCCTTTGGCTCTGAGTCTATTAGAAATTTATGTATGCATTCTTCACTGAGTTAGAGATTTTTTTACCATCTAACTTTTGCTCAGGCTAGGCTGGTGTGGAAAAGATGGCACACCTCTAGGGCCAGTAATGCTGTGGGAGAATTATGAAGGATTTTTCAGGTTTAGAACTCATACAAAAGATACCTGAAAGAAAATTATTACTTCTGAAAGAAGATAAAAAACTCATAACTCTGCTCTATCCCAGCTGCCACATGCCTTTGTTAATCCACGCTGTTTATAGTAAAGAAATCTGAGACGTAATCTTTTCTGGTTTGTAGATTTGTGTCTGGAAGAAGGAATAAGACTAGACCTTGCAAAATTACTTTAAAGACTGTTAATAATTTGACTACATGCACACTTCCCCATAATGTAACTCAGTTTATGTAGTATGCTGAGCTGAATTCAAGACAACAAAGTTGGTCAGAAGTGCAGTAGTATGCAACAGCTTTTTAACAGACTCACTCAACTATAAGGTCCAACAAAAATTCATGACTGTTGCCTGATCACAAGATAAACTGGAGCTGCTTTTGGTTGTCAGATGAACTGTTGCCAGAGTCAGCAGGGGGTACTCCTGAAACAGTATTGTGCTCTTCATCTCATTTTGCCTGGAATCCAAATAATTTTGTCTCTTACAATGATTTGCTACAAGGCGAGTGCAGGCAAAAATTAGTGACAATGTTCTCACTGAAGCAGAAGACTTACATGTCCTGCCAGTTGCCATCCGATCGGTGAACAGTTCACCACTGATGGTGCGAGCAGTAACCTGATAAAGACGTCCTGGAGTTAGCTTGTCAAACTGCGTCTCTGTGACTGGTGGCTGCACAGTTTTGACTTCTTTAACTGATCCAAGATGAGACAGAGTGATATTATAGAAATTGAGGTTTCCTGAAGGTCTTCTCCACTTAACTTTTAAAGCATCTAAACTGCCATCGTTAGTCACCATCAAATCTAAGACTCCAGCTGGGGCTAAAAAAAGCAAATGAGAATAAAATACATCCACCACAAAACATATAAGACCCCTTGCCTCCCAAACTCCCATAGTTAAGTTTTGATTTTGAATAATTATATGAGATGGACTATGAATGATTTTGCCTGAACAGTGAAGTCTGGTCACAGGGCACATCACTTCCCTAAATCATTCCCTAAATGCCCCCCATGCAAAACCACCATATTTGATAAGATTTCTGTAGAAGAAATTGCATCTTACTCTTCCCAGAAATTAAGGAGAGCGAAGGCATGACCCTTTTTTTCCCTATGTAAGTGTTTTAACCATTGGATGCCATCTTATCATTATCTCTATGACCACAGAACTCCAGCCTGGAAAATGTTTCTGAAAAAAAAAAAAAATTCTATAACTCTAGTTCTGTGAATCGGTATTTCTTTGTGGGAAAAAAAAAATCCCGAAAATTCACAAAAAAACATACCAAACCAACCAACTAGGCAAACAAAAACCCCAAACGACCCAAACCACCATTTAATTTTAAAATTCTTAACCTACTTTACATTTTTTTTCCACTTCTTTTTCACACTTTTTCTACTTTCATTTTAGCCTCTAAGTTTGTTGCAGTGGTAACTTAGGGAATTAAATAAGCTTATGGTGTCTCTAACTTGGAACACAAATCACTTATTATTCTGAAATATGTCCTATAATACTATTAGGTTATGGCTTTAGCTTCTTGTTTTGTTGTGACGAATTCTGAAATCATACCTGTCCTGATTGTTTGAAAACTGCTGCTCTCCAATCCTGCAGCCTGGGTTATGATAGAGAGGTTATACAGGTGGCCTGCTGTAAGTCCTGAAAATGTGTAGGAGGTCAGGGAATCTTCATGGTGAATCTCATGAACTGGTACATGATTATCCAGTAATAGCAACCTGTAATGATCCACATGTCCAGAGCCAGAAGACCATGAAACGTGGATAGTGTCTGTCTTGACACTGACCTGAATATTTTTCACAGGAGATGGCACTGTTGGTATAAAAAGAACACTTGCTTAAGGCCTAAGGGTTATCTCCTTCATTTCAGCAATTTTGAATGGATTTACTCTTGGAATATGTTGGGTTTCTTTAGGGTTACTGAAAACCCAACCCCAAATACACAATAAAAATGAGACTCTACTCTTAGCAAACAATTCCTTATGTCAGTAAGAGATTCATATTTTATTTCTACTTATAATCAATAGATACTTCATAAATATATATATATATAGTCATGCAGAAGAATTATACCAAATTGCTAATTTCAAAATGCAGAAGTACAGAATACTGTAAGTGGTTTTACTTAGAAGAACTACAGGAAAAGAAGTCCTACCGGTAGATCCACTTATGTGAAGTTCTGGGGTAGTCTTATTTCCAGCAACGGCACTGAGGACAATGTTGTACTTATTCCCAGGAATGAGACTGGAAAATGTATTTTCTGTTTTTGAAATTCTTCCTGGTATGGAGACTTCTTGTATCTTTTTATTATCACGATCAAGTAATACTAGGTTATACATGTCCACCTTTCCTGAGGAAGGATTCCATTGAACCTGCAAGCTTGTGAGTGTAGTTTTTTCCTTATTAATTTCCAAATGAGATGGTGGCAAGGGATCTGTAGTTAGGAAAAAAACCCAGAAAACAGAAACCATTTCTTGCTTTGGGATTGTCTGAAATTTTATACAGCAACACAAGAAATCTTCCAAAACTCTCCCTTTATCATCATCATGCTGCCAATACTTTTTGAAAAGTTTCTTCTTTCTATTTATAAACACTGTGCATTGAAGCCAGTCTATAAGAGAGTCTTGAAGAATTCGGAAATATTACTTTTATGTATTTGTATACACTCACAAGACATAGACATAGCAAAACACTTCCACTGTGGATGTATATTGCAAGGTTGGAAATTTGCTGGTAGTAAAACTGTAATAATTTTAACAAGAAACAACATGTAAACATGTAAACCCAGCAAATTATACTCAGTGCCTTAGTATAATGTAGCTTTACAGATGACAGCAACAGCTTTCATTTCCTAGCACTCTAAACACTTTATCAGTTATGGGCATGAGCATTTATATAATTTTAAGGGCGATGATTTAGTATTAGCTTCAACGACTTCAAACAGATTCTGATAGAATATGCTTCTGCTCTGTTGTAGCTCTGTTCATAAAAAATTAAAAAAGACCCAAACAGTACACTGGATATACCTTAAGGAACTAATATTGGGATTACTTCTCTGAAACTCTCAACATTCATTATGTTGTTTATTAAGAAGCTCTCCAGTAAAATCACCTGTGAAAATAAGATACACTCTAAAGGAAAGGCAAACTGACCAAACCTATAGAATTTAGTTGCTTTTATTCTCCAGGCACATTTCATCACTCACAAGACTTCATGCAAACCACACAAAATGTATTACATGTTGATGTACTAAGGTATTTATATTTATGTCTTCCAATAACGTTAAGCAAATGCTTATTAAGAAGATATCATGAAACAACCCAAAGCAGTGCAATCAAGCCTTCATCAGTTGGGATGTAAAGTTTTCCAACAATTTAGGAATAAATTTGCCTACCACAAGAGTACACTCTGTGCTACTCTTTCCTAGCATCAGACCAGGAGTGTAAGGTGCATCCAGGCTGAGAACTGTGGTCTCTATATGAACAGCACCTCAGCACACGGAAGAAGACTATTTTTCCAATACAGTCATTGCTGCTTGGTTCCCTGAACAAAGAAGATGAAAAAGTTTCAATCACATAATTAAAAGATGCAATGTAAAGGCTGAAAGGATGAAGCTGAACCTACCCTCCACGTACAAATACATAAGTAGGAGGGCCTTAGGAGCCCTTAAGCTGCTTTTTCTTCAAATTCTGGATGGTGTGGAAGGTTTAATCAATTCCTACAAAGCTCTGCTGAGAACAGAGTAGTGTCAAGTTTTGGTGGTATACTTTGTCAATCAAATACATTAGGAATGTCAAGGAAGCAACTCCTTCCTTGGAAACATTCAACAACTGACTGGAGATGGTCCTGGGCAACCAGATCCAGGTGGCCCTGCTTGAGCCAAGCACTTGGACCAGATGACCTCCAGAGGTCCCCTCCAACCTCAACCTTTCAGTATTTTGAAAAATACTGTGTCCCTTTGAACCTATGTCTCTGCTTAAACTCAAAGTCTTTCTTTGGACCACAGAGATGTTAGTGCTCTTCAGAAAAAGAGATAAAAATTAAACAAATTGATTTTCAAAATCAATCAATAAAACTATCTTTTCTTGACCACTTTTTTGAAGGCCAAACTAAGTCTGCTTAAATCTGAAAAAGAAGAAAGTAATATTAAAAATCAATTCAAAGATCAAGCACATCAAACTTCAGGCCAAATAGTTAAAACTTCACCCAGTTACAGCAACTGAAACATAAGGTTTTAATGAAAAGTGTCAGGAAATCTTAACAATAGGCTTGACTACCAGCTCCACCTATAATATATACTAAGCCACTGAAGACTATTATCTTGGCAAAAGTGAATAGTGGGGGTATAATCTTGTTCCTTGAAGGCAATTCTTCTAATCTGAAAGGTCAGACTTTGGAAGTCAGAAATAAATTCCAGCACTATATATGGGCAGATGCATAGCCAGCTGAAAAAGTTTTATTTGACTGACATTGAGAGAACAGTCATGATAACTATCAGGAAATTTAACCCTCCTTCTGACTAAGTTAGAACAAAGTCGACTGTTCTTTAGTCCTGCAAAAGCAATCATCATTGTCATCTGTATTATTTGCCAAATTTGACAAAAAAAGATAGCTGCATTTTTAGAAGCACTTTTACTGTCCTGGGTAATCTGTCTTCTAAGGTGCATGAGCAAAGAAGAAAGTTGCGTGCCTAGAAGGTGAAGTTCAGAAATTCAGACTTTATCTAATCTATCTGCTCCAGAAAACAAAACACTCAGTGCTTTGTACATCCGCTAGAACAAAGGAACAATGAGACTGGGAAGTGCCTGGGCTGAAAGAGCCCTGGATGGAAACAAACACTTAAAAAACCATTTACATTGTTACACACGTCTCTGTTGGCAATGATACAACACCGATATATCACAGAAATAAAATATTTTCATCAAGATATTTTTATACCACTTGACACTATACAAATTAATGTCCCCTGGTCTACAAAGGCATCTTCCTTAGATGGTCTTTGAATTCTATTGCAACTCCATTTTCACTTTTGGGGAAGAGGACATGCTTTCTCTGCACAGCTGCTGCAGATCCAATTTATAGATATGGTGATGTCAAACTCCAGTGACATGACTCCCAGATACAGACTGTAAGCACAGAAACACACCTGCCTTATGCAGGAGAAAACAAAAACAACTGGGAGGTATGAGCCCAGGACTTAATAATGGGGAATTCCTGCCAGTCTGAGTTATCTTCCTACCATATTATCCATTTTTTTCCTAGCTTTCCCTCTTCATAAAACAGTGACCTACTTCATAAGCGCTGAATCTTCATTTCTGAAGATTAAGTAAAGAGGGTTGATTTCATTGTCTTTACTAAACACAAATATCCATTTCTTTGGGATGATTCGCAACTTAGAGAATTTTTAAAATATGGTTATTTATTTTCTTCTTGTACTCTGTCTTTGAAATGATGATCATAACCATTACACGATTACAGATGATAGATTTATACAGCCTACAGTTAGAGCCATGTCACGTGTTGCTCCTACAGATGGCTAATAAATCAAATTTGTCCCAAACAACTTGAAATTTACAGGAGTATACCCATGGCCTGGGTATACTTCTGGCATTTAGAGAGTTACATATTAGAATGAAAAAACACTCTAACAGTCTGTGTCTTGGAAGATAAAGTTCCATCTTCCTTTCATTCAAATATTTAATGGATTTTCTAACAAAAAAATTATTTACCTGTAGTTCCCTCAGTACAGGAGGCTTGGATTGGGTAGTAACATAACAGCACTGCAATATTTTTGTAGAGAAAGATTAAAATGGCATTTATAAGTCTATTTTAGAAGACATAGTTGAAAGTGGGGTAATTGCCAAATTGTTTTCCATGTCTCTCTAGACCAGTATCTCTTATCTGCATTTCAATTCTGAATTGAAATTTATAAATTTAATTGTATTTTAGGTTCTATTAATATACTACTGTTTTTAACTAGACCTAGTCATTCATTGAAATATAGTTATAGTGGTTCACAGACATTTGGAGATTTGAGAACTTAAAATGTATCTTACTTGTAACCGGGAATGACAAAAACCTACCATCTTTTGCTATACAACAGTTTTGAAATGGAAAATTTCTCTGTAGCTCAGAGCTGATAAATGGTGTTATCATCTTTTTCTTTCTTTCATATTCTACCAAAATAGCACAAATGTCCCCACTGTGTGTGTTTCCATGTCTACATATACATGGCTTATGAAGTGCATATGTGAATTTTCCATCATTTTTATGACCTATTTAATTCTGCTCTACCAGATAAAATACTTGCTGTTTTAAATTTACAATCCACAGATCAAAACTTCTTGAGTAAAGAGAGTCACTTTAGAGAACTAGTGTGGATTCTTGTACCACTATTTCATACATCATTAGACTTTAGATCTAGGTATCCACAAGTGAAATAGAAGCTGCTTCTCCATGAAAAGATTCACAAGAGTGAATCTGGTGTTACTTGAGAGTTTATGGAATCTTCACAAGCTGCACAATTATTCTATCGGAATATCAAACTTGCAAACAACATAGACCATGATTTTAATGTGACATTATATACTGAAAAGGCCAATACGGTCCTCTCCAAGCTTTCACATTACCACTGCAACTGTGGCATGCATTATTCATTGCTTTCACCATGAGTTTCTAGTCAGAAAAGATCACACTCAAAATTTAACCAAATGTTTTGGATTTTAAGTGCTTAGCTACTCAAGTACTTTGTATAAGAAACCTGATGAAACCTAAACTCAGAACTGGCACAAAAATTTTTACAGGATTGAATATGAGCAAAAAGCTAGTTTCTGAACTAGGTATATAAACCAACCTGTAACTTTCTCACACTTTCTCATGTGTATTTATTGTATCAAGATGATACAAATGTTCAAACATTGTTTTGCAAAAATAAAACACGTGAGATGGGATTCCTTTCACTTCAATCAACTACACTTCATCTTCCTGGTCTAACCTAGCCTCCTTTGATAGCCAGTGGAGAAAGCACCTTCAATGGACAGCTTAGCCCATCTTCCTTAGGAAGGGAACCTCACTGACCAAGGTCAGACTTGATAACCCATGATAACTCAGTTCCACTACCACTGAAATTGGTGGAAATTTTGTTTACAATATGGCTGGAAAGAGTGCTTATACTTCCATATTCACAGGACAATTTCCAGGAACGCATGCCTATGGACATTCAGGCTTATAGACATTAAACTAAAACTACTGTCAACAAATTACAAAGGAACAGGTGAAAAAGAGCTTCCATGAAATTGGTTTAAAATGCTGCCCCTAGTGGAAACATAAAAGGAATAATCCTCCCTCATTCTGTATTGAAAAGTTTAGTATGGACAATACAATACGGGTTGTTCACAGGCATAATTTAGAAAAATTCTTTACAAAAAAATTTTAGGGCTAATTGTGTATTTTGAACACCATCAAGCAATTCAACTCAAGGAAAGCAAGGAACCACAGAGCAATCTGAGTAGCTCTCTGCAGGAAACATTCATGGCTCCTCTATTCTTATTTCATGCTTTTGACTGATCTCTGCTATCCAAAATCCAAATATAAACCTCACTTCAACTATGGTATACCAATTATCAGTATTTCAACTTAAACTTCAATCAGACTTTTCACTTTGATGTCAGCTACATAATATGACTCTAATGATCAGCTGCTTTCAATCACTTTAATCCTTGAAAAATCTATTTAGTGATAAAAAAGTCATAAATGGCATGTACAAGCTTCTGTGTTAATGGTTATGCATTAATCAAAATATGCTTTAAAGTGGTATCCTCTCACCTTCTATGCAAGTGTTCAATAATAGAACTTTACAGAAATGATGGTGATTTATATCTGTCTTTCTGATAATGGCTGATTATTTTAATTTTCACATTACAAGTCATCAATATCAATATTAAAAACAATCAGCATGTCATCAATATCAATATTAAAAACAATCAGCATGATGCACAACAAATTTAAATCACTATCTGCATAGAAACTATTGCTTATTTTCACTAACTGACATGACTTGTGCTTAATGTATAGTTATGAGAGCAGCAGACTTGTTAATGGATTTTTTAAAACTTGAGTTACCACTTCAAATGAATGGAGAGTATTTAGTGCATTTGTATGTCTAATGCAAGCTCTGACAGAAAGCAACACCTCTGAACAGGTAATTGTGAAGTCCTTGGCTGCTGAAATCCTCAATACTAACATTAGGCACCTCTCTAAAACTAACACCTTAGGAGCAAATCAGAAAGGCATTTAAGATATCTTTGTTTTGTATCTTGAACTACTACCTCTAAGAGATTGAACAGTATTATATTTTATCATCTTCAAAAAAGCACAAATACAGGTAGAAAGAGGCCAGTTGTGCCACTGCAGCTGTTGCCATTCAATGTTGTCCATTGCTTCATAGCTGAATTGTTCACAAGCCCACACAAACACGAATGCAGAAAGGGGCTTTCCTTGGCAGCCCTCTGTCAGGCTGCTGGACCATTCTTACAGCCAGTCACGGATGTGTCACTGGAAGTGCTCTGTACACAGCTGTATATCATAACACCTCACTGGTGATATCCAAGGCAAACATATAAGAGGGAAGTTTCAGCCTTACTTTCTGACTTTCAGGCTCTGGTTAGACAGAATAAACATATGGAAATGGGCTGAAACAGTAAGTTACCCTTAAAGAAGATTTACCTGCTATGAAATAGATCGTATTTTAAACACAGTAAATAAACTGTCAGCTGAGGAGCTATGAATACAATGCATTTACATGAGCACAAAGGATGTTCTGGGCTACTACTCGAAAAAAACATTTTTTTTTACTTAATATCCTCACAGCACCTTATTTTTTCAAGCCTGCTGGGTTAACTGTCGGCAGGAGTTACTTCTGGCCGTGGGGTAAAGAGAACTCAAGAGCAGGGCTGCTATGTTCAGCAGACACTGTCCACTTTCAGTAGCTGTAAATGCATCGCCCTCCCCCTCCTCTTGGAGCCGGCCGAAGCAAGGGGAGGAAAAGGAAAAGCCTGGCGTCCCTCCCCGCGCACCTGCCGCGCCCGTACCTGTCTGCAGGGAGATGTTGAGAGCCTCGCCCCTGGCGAAGGGCTCAATGCGCAGGTGGTACCAGGTCCCGGCCTCCAGGCCCCGCAGGGTGCAGCCGTAGGTGCCGTTGCCCGCGGGGGCGGGCTGGCAGCCGGCCGCCTCCCCGTCCTCCGAGCGCCCGCTCAGGCTGAAGTTGCAGGCGCGGTCCGCGGCGCCCCAGCGCAGCCGAACGCTCTGCCCGGCGACGCTCCGCTCCGTCAGGTTGGCGCTGCATCCCGCAGCCTGACCCGGCACAGCCTGCGGAGAGCGGGGAGAGCTCTGAGAGACCCGCCAGTACCCCCGGGCTCAGCTCCCAGCCCCGTCCCCGCGCTGTGCCGGTGCGGGGCGAACCTGCCCGTGTCCCCCAGGCTCGCCTGCGACCTGCGAGGGACGACCCTACACCGCCCCCCTCCTCCTGGCCGCTCACCTTGGTCAGGGCCAGCGCCGTCCACAGGGCGAATCCTGCTCCATAGCTCAGCATCGCCGACAGTTTTTAACGCCAAAAACCCTCGCGGGGAGGGGAAAAGGGGAAGGGACGGCGGGGTTGGGGTGGGGGGGATCCGAAGAAGCGAAGTGGCGGCGGCGGGCCCCGGGGGCCCCCGCTCCCCGCCGGGCTCCGAGCCCTGTGCCGGGCCGCCCGCCTGCTGCATGCGCTCGGGGCTGCCCCGGCCGCCGAACCGCCTCCCTGACACCGGCGTGGGGTGGGGGGGCTGCCCGCCCGCGGCTGAGGAGGAGCGGAGGAGGCGGGGGAGGCGGCCGCCGCTTCCCACGCTGCCATTCTGACCCGGGCTGACTCTCCCGGAGCCCTTCCCGCCGACTTCCGCAATCAAGAGGCGATTTCCTCGCGTCTCGCTGCGGGGGGCGAAGCTCGGCGACTCGGGACCTGCCGCCCACCGGGCAGGCGACCGGCCCCGGGGTGCCGCCTCTCTCTCCTTCAGGATCCCACCTCCCTCCGGGCTCCTCTCCCACCCCAACTCCCTTCCTTCCTCGCTGCTCCTTCCTCATGTCGGTTTTCCCCTGTGTCTTGTCTTCCCCAGCGCTCACCCCGGCGCATGGGGCCCTTCAGCGGTGCCGCTGTTGGGGGGCGGCACTCTTGTCTCACGCTGGCTGCACCTCACCTGGCGCTGCCTTGCCTTGTCTTATGGCTGCATCGCCTCGCAATATCCATTCCCACCTTGCCTGCCTTACCTCACGGACACGTTGCCTCCTGTGGCTCTTTCTCCTCCTGCCTGCCCCTCCTTTTGCACACCTTGCCTCATGCTTTTTTCATTCCATGGCTTCCATTCACCTCACACCTGCCACCCTTCACAGCCATCCCACCTCCTGGGCCACCCTCCTCTTGGCCTCAGTTTTCAGTAACCCACCAGTCCAGCCCCCACGTCCCAAACTCTGATGTTTTTAAAGGGTAACCATAGACCACCAAGGCCTCCATTCTCTCGCTGGCCATGTGACACTGCAACCAGAGGCCTTGCATCCAGGAGAGTCCAGCGGAGCCCAGCTGAGCTCCTGCCTGCAGCAGCAGAGTCTGTCTGTGAGCGACCAAGTCATCTTCATTTGCTGTTTCAGCTTGTGTCCTTGAAACTATTCCTTCCCACATCCTCTGAATAACTCCCAAGCTAAAATTACACATGCCATGGAAATGAAGAAAGTCTCCCTGTTTTCAGACTGCACCAATAAAGCTGTGTGCAACTATGAGTTGGCTACTGCCAAAATGAAAACTTTCCATTTCTGTCATGCATACCCATTTCCTTCTTGCTTACATTTCAGCCTCTGAGAACTCACATGTCAGTGTGTACACGGGGAGACAGAGAAGAAGTGTAGACAGAAGCATTTTTGCACCTTCAGGTATTCAAATACACAATAGCAGCCATAGAGTGAATTGGGGGTGCACAAAAGAGAAGTAAAAGGACATTTACTTTCTTCAATGAGAATGGTATTTTTCTGCATCTTTCTGTGCTGCATTATGCGTGTGGGATTTTAGCTTTTAAAAGCAGTACCTCAACCAAATTCAACACCATCTCTGTATTACTTTTGCCTTCTTTGAGGGAGAAAAAGGTTCTAGGTTCTACAAACATTAGTCTGCCCTTTAGGGGAGCTGCTGCTCTATGATTTTTCTGGGCACTAGCCTGTCAAACAAGATACAAATATCTGAAAAATCTTAGCTGTCCTTCTGTTCTGAAATCAAAAGTCTGAGCACTCAAGGGTGTTACCTGCACCTACAGAAAACTTCATCTGTCCCAGTAGAGCTCCATGCTTGGGTCCTAGGGACATGGTACTGAAAGTGTTGTGCTGTACTTTGCAAAGCTGAGGGTAGTTAATAACTTTATGATCATTACCTTAAGTGACAATAAAAATCTGTGTTGGTTATTATGCCACAGAAGAAAATCTCCTTTGGAAGAGATGTTTTACATACTTCAGACAGAAGGAGGAACCAAACCCCAAAGAGCTAGCACAGGGATAATCATACCGTTGATAGGAAACACAAGGTGTGTTTCTTAGACCTAAACTGGGACTAAAATGACATAGATGTCTTGTAATCATTTAAGGTAAGAGTTTTACAGTGTGATTTCTTCTTTAGGTGATAGTGATTTGAGCTTAACAGCATAAACCACACCAATACTTTTTCACCACTGGAGAAGTGCAAATCTGAAGGCTTATTGGGATGCTTGGATTACTTCAAAACCCTCTCTGAAAATTAAAACATTCAGGGTAACCTGCATTTCTTGAAAAGTAGCTCACATTATTCTAAGGATTTTTGAAAACATCCATGACCTGAACTTCCAGGGAAGATATAATTTGGATATTTAGATGTAAGTTGTTTAAGTAGATGTAATAAGTAAAAGGAAAAAGAAGCATAATCAACACTGCAAACATAACATTCAGGACAAAAAGTGGAACCTACCAAAAGTAAAACTTTAAGATTTTTGGAAATAAATACCTGTTTGTCTCTTCTAGCTACCATTAGATAATTTGTGGAGAAAAATTATATTACTGCTTCTCAGAAGTGCTCATAATTCAGAAGTTCCTACTTTATTACTCTTATTCTTGCTATCATATAATATTTACTTTTCTGTATGAGTAGAAAAGTACTGGTTTATTACAGGTTTTGAGACCTCCTTCTGTATGTTTTCCAACAAAAGTTGCTACATGGGTAAGGTCTGACACAGATATCTATGCCAACACTGGAATAAAACATGAGGGGTCCATCATTCACTGGGGGCAATATATTTATATAGAATAGCCAACATAATGCAAGTAATTATTTCCATACTGTTATTGAATAAATGGGTTTTTAGTAAATCAGCAGTCACACAGCCATTAACACTTACTGACCTGTGCGGCAAGCCAAGAAACTAATTAAACTGAAAAAAGAACTGGAAGTGAGTTTTGGGAGTTGCCGGACGTGTCTCTAATAGCAGGCTCCAAAGTCCCTTTCAGACACTTTCCCAAGGTTTCCTGACTCTTTTTTTTTTTTTTTAACACCAACCTCTCTGTCTCTCTAATCAAGAGGAAATGGGCTTTGCATAGCTTTTGTCATGGATTCAAAGTGCAAGCTGCAGTTTTACTTGAAATCCATGGCAGCTCTAAACCAAACATTTTGTTCAATTGAAATGTCACTATTGTCCCCCCTAAAATGGGTATGTGCACAGCCAAATAACAACATGGCTTTACTTCTACAAACAAGAGGCCCCAGCCTGGGCAAATGGAGTTCATAGGAGGTATTGTCTTCCTCACAACAATATTCAGCACTTAGTCTATGTGTTTTCAAAGTATTGTGTTAAATCCAGTTAATACTTTAAACATCCCTGAAATCTGACAAAAAGTGTTTTTAACTCCACTCTAAAGACTGGGAAACAGAGAGGGAGGCCAAAGATTTTAAGTTTGTGTGTCTAAATTGGTATATCTAGATTCAAATGTCCAGAGCCAGTTGGAAGCTACAAGAGAAAGCTATTACTGATTTTTTTTTTCATAGATATGCTTAGACAGCTTATCATCAGAATTTTGGTTTGAAAGTTTTGAACTAAGCAGCTTGTTCTGTGCAAATGATGTGACTCAGGAGGTGAAGTGGGTAGAAACACAAGAGGCAGTAGTTTCTGTTAAATGGTGCCATTTCTCTTGCTTTGGCAGGATTATGTAGTAGTGTTGGAGACAGTTTGGGTAATACCTGTTTTTATAGGTCATTTCCATTTGGAAGGAATAAGTATTCTGGGGGGGAGGGGGGGTATGCAAATGAACAGAGGGCATGAGCAAACAAGCTCAGCCTGCATGCACTGAGTTAGAAAGATTACATTTTAAAAGAGCTGCATCAGTTGTGGAATGGGGTGCAGTGCACCCGCTCAGTCCCTTCCCCCCATCAGCATCAGAACAGCAGTGTTGGGGTCCATAAACCATCAAGTTTGTCGACCCTGACACTCTGTCCACAGCCTTCCGAAACATAAAACACATTTCTTAGTCTAATCTGCTTCAACACACAGTAGTAACTGAAGCATGTTTGCATGCCCCAATACATTGAGTGTAGTGTGGTCCCCTGCAAGATAAGCCACAGGGAATTTAGCGATTTTCAATTCTAAACCACTATGTGATAACAGTGATACAGGGACCAATAATGTCCTGCATGCTTTAGTTCTAACTGCCCATACACATTTTGTCAGTGGTGATTCCAGATTTGCTCTCACATTACTGAACTGAGTCTTGCAGAAATGGAAGACTGGAAATTGATTTGGAGCAAATGGCTTGCCATGTGCTCCTTCTACAGCTGGGGCTGGTAGCCCTATTCACCTTCTCTGCCAGGGCAGTTTGTGGCCAGACAGAGCAGAGACCAAATGTCTGTGTGTTTCCGCTCTGCCTATCAGCCAGTAAATAAGCCGACCCTGACCAAGGCTAGGGTTCCTTTTGAGACCAGTTAAAGCATTTGTATTTCTCTTGCTGTGATCTGTAAACAATGTATGTAAGTATCTGTAAATAAGGTCATTGCATACTGTAATTTTTAAGACCCTCACGTCATGCAACAAACAGTACCAAGGCCTGAGTCACTGAGAGCAGATACCCAGGCTCCTGTGGGTCCTGCCACATCCAGGAGCTTTCCAATGCTTCTCACATATCCTGATAATTTCCCTTGTACTTCTCCCAGTGCAACAGGATTGGGCTGTACAGAAGAGGCAGAATTTTTCTGCTGCTGTGCTTCTAGCAAAGGACACTGTCAGCATGAACATCAAAACAAAGCACCCCACCAGAAAAAGAACAAAGCTTAGTCTTTTAGCTAGCTTTTTTCAGATTTTGGTTTGTTGTTTTTTTAAGCCCACTTGTAATAGCTATCAGGCTCCACAGAGTGGAGCAGGCTTTATAAAAATCAGTAATTCTTCTGTCTTACCTCTTCTGTAGTGCTAGAGTATTGAAGAGTGGTTGTTGGAATCCAGGCTTTCTCTGTTACTGCAGATTTCAATTCAAAGTAGAGGTTTTCAATGGGATTTTTACTGAAGTTTTCAGTCACATTTCTGATGAACATTTCTGTGCTACTTTTCAACACATTTTCAGGCCTAGAAGTTACAGCATTTGAAGAGGGGTATGTAGTTCTAGTACTCCACACAGAAGTGTCTGCATCTTGGAGATCTAAAACAAACAAAAGAAAATGATTAAAATCACCTCAAGATTTTTATAAACAATTCATTAGCTTCAATAAATGTGGGTGATACAACTTCCAGGTAGTTTAAGTGCACCTGTCAGTTCTATAAGTTTTTTGTTTTCAATGCAAACATGTTTTTGCATCAATACCAAAGCCTGCAAAACACAACCAGAAAAAAATTGTCTCTGAAATGTCTCTGAACACTCATACAATTAATTTTAAATGTAGTCTGTCAGTGATTCTGAAGGGAAGAGAAAGGTTGTACTTTGTCATTAATGGCAGAAGTTTTTTTCATTTTCAACTTTTTCACTTGCTTGTATCTATCAAATGGCACACAGTATCAGCTTTATATTGTCAACCCTCTCCCCTCCTTTCTAAGTGCATTGGCCAGATTCACATCTGCCTTTTGTTGGTGTAAGTTTAAAACATGGCTTTGTTCAGTATAGTTTTTCAAGACAATTTTTTTTCTCAACATAAGTGCTCAAGTTAAGTTCCTTGTGCCCACATGAGCATTTCTCTTGCTTTCTAAAATCAGTCCTATGCTGACCCCATGCTAGTCCCTGACTGCTGCCTTCCCAAGGCTCAGCTAATGATCTATCACTTAACTGAAGTATCTGTAAATATGGCAGTGGGTTCGCTTTTTTAGTCACGTATCCTTCAGAGAAAGCCAAAGTTGCAATTAGAGCTCAGGAAAGATTTTACTACACATTTTTCCTCCACATTTTCATGGCTCTTCCTCTCCATTGGTATGTATTTAATATCCTTTCTTTGTGGCAGTGAGGGCAGGGTTCAAGCTGTGGTGGCCTCTACATCTGGTAGCATCACATTTCAGCTAAACTATTGGAATTATTCACTGGCTCCTTCTCACAAAAAGCTGCCCTGCCATTGCTGTAATACAGCTAGTGTGTATTGGCCCGATGCCCAAGACACTTTGTCTGTCCTTGAACTGGGGTCTCCAGCATGACAGAACCTTGTTTGGCTGCTGAGCCACTGGCTGGTTGCCTTTTTTAACAATTTTAGCGCACAAATCCTTTAAAAACAAAGTAGTGACTGGGTTAAATTGCAGCAGAAGCTTTCAAATGCAATTACTTGGCGTGCAATTATGATGTCTTAGCTGAACCAATCTGTGATTACCTCTTACCCAAAGAAGCAGTGGGTGAGCTTCCATAAAATCAACATTATCAGGTTTTTCTGTATATGTGTAAATATATATGTTGACATGTTTATGTAAAAAAAACTTGTAGCACTGATTTGCACAGAAAAGTGAGATTGTAAACCCTAGTAGGAGACATTTCCATTCAAGTGTTTGCTGTGCTTGACAGCACAGTGCTTTCACCTGGTACATGGTTCTGGAACTTTTTGAAAAGTAGTGGTTTACTGGAATGGGTTGGTATCCAGAGTAGATATTTTCCTTCCTTTTATCTAATTGTGCTTCTCTGGAAATAAAAATAAAAATTCCAATTCTCCATTAAATTGCAAAAAAAAGTTGATTAAATATTTTTCCAAATCAAGGCAGTGAAAACAATACTACAGATCTAATTCTTCTCTCACACTTGTGCAAATGGTTTCATTGAAACCTCGGGTCTCGTCCAACTCTGCACAATCAATCATCTTCATGCTGCTGCCTGTGCATAACCCCCTCTAGAGAGCCTGAGGTGCAGAGTCTGCTGTGGTCCCATGTCACATACCTTCATGGTTCCCACCAGAAGGACAGGAACCTTGTGCTCAAGCTGTCATCAGCTGCTGCAACAAACCCATAAGCTGACAAAAGTCCAGACTTAGTCTAGATTCCATGACAGTCATTGCTCCTGGAGATCTCCTATTTGTTGCAGGTCTCTGAAAGTCTGTGGTAGGCAACTAGAAATCCTAGCTCCGAGGACTTGGAAAGAGATCTATGCCTTTCAGATATCTCTGGGATATCTGTCTTCTACTTCAGCAGGAAGTAGAGCTTACTGATAGAAAACAAAAAAAGGGTATATCTGCAGTCAGCAGTCTCTTAGGGAAAAAGGCCACACAGTTGGGTTTCTAAATATATATTTAAACACTGTGAAAACACACACACACACACACACAAAATCTTAGCTTAATTTACAGAAAAATAGCAGTGATTCCAGCAGGAAGGCATTTCCAGACCAGTGTTTTAGGAAAGCTGCTCCTCCATAAAAAGGAAGCTGGTGCTGCCAGTGACATTTATGGGACTCAGCCACCAGGGAATAACTGGCATTCTTGGTGCAGAAGCTGAGGGGAGAGCTCAACAGTCCTGGAAGCAAAACACTTAGTCCTCAGAAAAGTTCCACCATCCCACAAAGGTTCCATGAATAAGCATTTGTCACTGCATCACCCAACCTTTCATGTTAATAAGCTTCAGGCTATTTTCGCTTTCCAGCTAAAGGATCTTTCCCAGAAAATAGTGGTTACAGTCTGTTGCCTGTAACCTGTGGATAGAAGTGACTTGTGTACAGAACTATGCCATACCAGAACTTCAGATATATGTACCAGTGTTTTCCATATATCCTACAGTGGACTGACTAATGGGGTTCATATCTGCTACCCATTTTAAGAAAGTCAGAATCCATGTTTATATTCTAAGTAAAACCACTATTGTGATCCTAGCATAAGGACCCTCATAGCCCTTCTTCAGTAGCAGGCACTTAAAAAAGAAAACTGCATATTATAAGGCCCATGTAGCAGATTTCTATACAACTTGAGTTCCAAATTTTTTAACCAGAAAAAACTCACCTCCTCTCTGGACATTCGTGAAGTACACAGAAATCTCAACAGTGGTATTTTTCAGATGTGTTTAGCATTGTTCCAGCAGCCTCTTTGGAAATCAATAATAAAACTGTTCTTGGGAACAGGACAGCAGCACAGACACTGATGTTGATCACTAGTGGCTGCATGATGCACAGTGTGTGAACATAATATTGTAATAATCAGTAGCACACCCAGGAAAAATGATGATGTTCTGACTAAGTGCATATTTCATCCACAGAGTGTACTGCAAACCACATCCATCTGCACAGCAGCAGGCAGCTTACAAGGAAGGGACTTCCAGATGTTTGCATGTATGAATACCAAAAATGTTAGTTGTGCTGGTTAGTTGTCAAGAACTGAGAACCTACAGTGGTGCTTTCAGCCTTAGCTGAGCTGGCACAGTGCAGCTTTCTGAAATAGTTCACATTGTACTGATCTGCCTACTGTATTAGAGCAGAAGTTTCAGAAAACTAAGGCTGAACTTCTAGTGAAACATAATTGAATCAGATATTTAGTGTATAAGATACAAAATACTCCATAAAACTGTATCGAACTCTCTGTAAGACTTGAAACAAGAAGGGGTTGCTTTAAGATCTCTTCATGTACAGGACAAAATGAATTATCTTTTTACCTGTCTAACTACTTGTAAATAAAAAAAGCATAATTCAGATTCCTGTTGTATGTCAAAGTATGACAGAAAAACAAAATCCTCTGAACGTCCCTTCTTTCCTATTCAATGTGACTTTTAAAGCCTGCAAAATCTGCACTGCTTGAAAATGTTTTCTTTCTTTATTTGAAGGTTGTAGAAGTTAGAATAATTTGTATCTTATGTCAGAGAAGTCGAACGTCTCCAAACTCCAGTCTAATCCTGAGCTGCTCTTTTACTTGCTTGTTTTTGAAATGCTGAAGTAGCCACTGAAAGGTTCTTTCAGCATCAGCGGTAGCAGAACATCCATATAACTATGATGATAACATCATTGCTGTACCAACCCTATTTCTGAACTATGGGTAGTTCCAGCTCACCCTGAAGTGGATTTTTGTTCACTGTAAGGGGCATCTAGATTCCACTGACTCCATGGATTACACCTCTACTGAAGAGAGCTCACATACTCAGGAATTACATAGACACCTAGGTGTGGGTATCCAGGGCACAGGGAATACTACTCTGTCTGCTCTGAGGGGTTCTGACCCCCAGAGAAACACTGCTTTTAACCTTTGCCCATGGAGAGGACTTCCCAAGACTTTGAGATAGACTAGAATCTAGAGAAGTGTGAAATTGATAATAGAGAGTAGTATAGTATGTCACTTGTGTGAGAAATTTAGGTTTTTTAGTATGGTGTAGATGGGAAACAAGATAGAGGAATTTGGGTGTAGTCCCTGTCTTCTTCTTTTTCTTCATCTACTCCATTTTCTGCAGTGTTGGTGGCACATGGTGATTAGTCAAGGAAAGCACAGTGTAGAGGTTACGTGGACAGTCAAGGGATGAGTTATTGGTAGATAAGAAATAGTGTACGTTTTAAGAGTTAATTGGATAAAACCACTTTAAAAGACCTTGAAACTGTACATTTCGGGGCCATTTTGTGGTGATATTCTAGCGTGCTGAGCCTGTAGTGGACAGCGTGCAAAACTTTAGATAATAAACAAGAAGCTGAAGGCTGAAAAAGTCCCATGTATCGCCTTCTTCCTGGCACAGAACTATTACAGGAGGTTTTCTCCCCATTTGGGAAGCCCCCAGAAGGGCCCAACGTAAAACAAACATCAATACCTAGGTCTTGGTTCAGTTGCCTAAACCTAGTGGAATCTGAACTGCCCTAGGGCATCTGAAGCATCTGCCCAGGCTCTCACAACACTTAGGGGAGACCTGTGTCTTTCTGGGCTGGCAGCCAGAGATCAGGTGGAATATTGTGGAGCATCTTAAATGACAAAAAGCACTTTGTTGAGAAAAGTGAAATAATCCCTTCCTTCAGACACCTACATTTAGGCACATGGAAGTTCAAACCCACTCCAGCTTCTACATGAACGTCCACACAAAATAAAGGGAGAGAATGTAATAATGAAAAACACCAGTATAATTGTTTGGAATTGGTGTCTTTGTTAGCACTAGCAGAAGATGAAATCATAAAGCAGAACATGCCTGATTCCTCTGGGAAGCTGTGCCTATTGCTCCATTTTTTTCCCTATGAAAGTAGCTGAGCTGGTTTTGTTCTATATTCTCTGTGCTGTGGCTCATTAAGACTTTGAAAATTTACAAAACCCAAAGACCTAGGCTACACTTCAGATTTCTCCTTTTCTTTTTAGAAAATCTAAACCCACATTTATCTTTGAGCTTCTATCAGTATGCTATTGGATTTTGTACAAGGTCTTGTAATTATGTTCAAGGATCTGACACTGATGCCTCTCTTTGTCCAGGTGGAGCTCAGCAAAGTGGTCAGCGATGTATTTCTTTGACCAAAGAAAGAAAACTCAAGTAATTTTTGATATTTCATGGGTTCACATAGATGTTAGCAAACTCCTGTACTTACAACACCCTATAAAATAACTTGGAGAGATTAAAATTAATTTCAGTGAATGTATTTTAGGAAAAAATGTTTTGGGTCAACTTAAAGGTGGAAAGAAAATATTGTTTATCACTGTTCTAATTTATCCTGAAGAAATTAGTAAAAGTTATACACACAAAAATTTACAACCAGTAGTGAGCTTATGTATGGATTATTGCAGTATCTACAAACACTAAAGGTGTGGAAAGCTTAAAGCCTAAAGATATTTAATTTACATAACTTCAAAAATAGGTAAGAGTTGCTGCCTTTTCTGTGTTTCTGCCACCTTTCTTTGGTGCTTTTCCACCTTCCCAGAGTTCCAAGAAGACGCACGTGTCTTCCCTCCCTATGTTCTGCAGTTGCTGCTGCTGTTCCAATGGTTCAGAGCATGCTTGGAGTGTGCACTGCTCTGGTCTCTTCTGTGCTCCATCTCAGCCACTGAAGCATCAGCAGTGGGATGTGAACTTAATTAGCTGAAGTACTGATTATGAAGCAGCTAAACTGAAAGGGGGAGAAGAAGAAGAGAGAAGCTCATGTGAGAGAAATGACCCCAGACAAGAACCAAGGCTAGAAAAGGGGGAAGGAACAGCATAAACGTCAGATGGCACATCAGACTTCAGCTCATATCTGGTATCTGGTATTTTGTCTATTTCAGGCTGGAATCAAACAAGAGATAGAAAGATGTTCTAGTTATTATTTGAATTCCTTGTTCAACATGTTTTATGTCTTTGTAGATCCCACTATGGTTCTTCAGTGCTTGGCACACAACTGTAAGTAAACCCTCCACAAAATCAGCTACTCTTTTTTAATGTCTTGATATCCACTGCTCTAGGCTTGCCCCTACCGTGTATGACATGATAGAAGAGAAATGCAACGAAGAGCGTCATATTACAAAACAGTTAGTGTCACCTTCTGTATCTAGACTGCTCTACAGCCTGTGTGACAGTCTCTAGAGCTCAGTGCATAACTGCAGCATACAGCTTGGCCTTGTGCCTACTCATTTGAAGTGATTCCCAATTTAGTGAATAATCTTTGGCCAGCAGTGGTTTTGAGGTTTGCTGGTAATATTCAAGGTGCCACATAGCATTGCATCTGTTCTTAATTGGATATTTTATTGAAATTAATCTACCCAGAACAAAAGAAGCTTGTAAGAATTGCTTATGCAGCTCAGGAGTGACATCAATGTTAGTCTGTCAGCATTAATGGTGGACATTTGTCTCACACGTGTTATTTACATGCAACATTCTTTGTTCTTTTCAGTCATCCTGCCTTCTACCTCTTCACCTGCCCCATCTTTTCCTCTTGCCTGTTTCCATTCCTGCTCTTTTTCCTGGTTTCTGAGCATAGAGAAGCTCTGAACCTAACAGTGGGCTGGTGAAAAGAAGGCTTTAGCATTAAGAGATTTTTTCTCTCTCTGCCCAGAATGTCCTCATGAATTTGGTGGGAAATGAAGTCTCACTTTCTCAAGGGATACTGATACTTTATGACCATTCTTCATGTCAGCTGCTTCAGTTGGAGACTGATTCAAACTTGAGTTTGTGTGAGAAGGACTGTTTACTGCTAGATTTGGAATTACCTTTGAGTGAGCAGAGATGGGTTACATTCCCAAATTGATCCTGGTTTCCACAAACAGTCATTTAGGTCAGGACTGTTACAAAACATGTAAATCCAAACACATCTCAGATGGCTGATTTGAAATCCAAATCCAAGCTCAGACTTTCCCAGGTTCAGAAAAATCATGTTTGATATTTGAGTAAGGTCCAAAATAAAAGGTACTTGCAGTTATTAGGTTTGGAGCTTGTACTCTATCTGGGGTGATGTTTGAGATGCAATTCAGTGAGCTAGTCCTATGTCAAAATAGAACTCTTTTTATGAGTACTGTGAAAATAGAGAGTAAATTATAGCAAAATGTGGTCTTAGTCAGGAGTAGAAAAACTTACAGCCATTTCAGCTCCAAAGATTTTGCTCAGTTTTTACTATCTTAGATAAATATAGACCAAATATGTTATTTTATGTGGCTCCACTTCTGCTTGTACTGAAAGCAGATAGATGTTCTTGGCAGACTAATTTTACACATTTAGCATTGAAGATTTTTATATGCATATGGATGCTATGACCAGAATTGGGGGCATTAGATATTGTTCTTATAGTACTTACTATGATTTGAAAAAATAATCTCTTTGCACTACTTCCACTTTATATTCTTATATTCCTAATATTCTTAGTTAGGTATTGAGGATTATAATGTTTTGTTGACTTTTCAGCAGAACTTCCCAGAGCTGTCAAAAATAAGGCAAGTAACACTCTTAGAAAGGATTTACAGGCCTGTCTATGGAGAGAATTTCAGGAAAATCAAGGTAGATTCATTTAAGAACTGAGCACAGTAAACAGATGAGAAGGTGCTTTAATATCCCATGACAATTGTCATAGTGCTTATTGGTCTTAAGTTGCTTCTCCTCTTAGGATGATTGAGAAAAGTGTATAAGGTTACTTTAACTTTGTTAGGCCACACTCCATCCAGCTATTTAAAGGAAATAACGCTACCTGTGCACCTCATCTGAACTGTTCATAGTGTCTTTGAATATGAAGCCCCAAAGGACTTCAAATGATTTTGCTTTTTTAATTACTAACATATATGGGAGGGCTGGGATGGCATCATGGCCACTTTTCCATTCCCTGATTCTGCAAGCTATCCTTTCATACATCCACTCAGATGAGTAGTCCTGGTCCTATGAGTAGAGTTCTGCAAGTGCAAATTTGCTGAAAAAATTGGTACCCTGCCTTCCAATAAATAGGAGCTCAGAAAGAATGAGGATTTGGTTTAAACATTCTGAAAACTTGGACATATGCAACAGTTTTAAGGCATAAAACTTATTTTTAACCCTGTAAAGACAAGAATTAACAGGAAAAAGATGTCTGTAGGTTGTTCTTATTTACTATGAAGAATTGCTTAATAGTGCACAATAACAATATTAACAAGTTTGCCAGGAAGGATTGACAGTGTGACATTGAAGAAGGCATAATCAAGCAGTATTCAAACCACTGTACCTTCCATTTTGCCATGGATATAGAAACCCACAACTACACAGATATACTGCTACATATATGTAGGTATGTGCACAGACCTTTGCATTTCAAGGTATTATTCCAAGAATTTCTGAGACTTTTGATTCAGTTCATTATTCTCAGGATTTTGAGTGTTCTCATGTATATGGCATCTAAGAGCAAAATTACACTAAGTAAACATGCAAATATGTAAGCCATGACTGTTCTAATTATCCATTTAGGTTAATGTGTGCATATGTTGGATTTTCAGTTGTCTTCTTGCTCTTGACAGATAGAATCTGGATTTGTATGATAAAATGAATGGGGAGGAGAACTTCTTTGCATCCACATTTTTGAAAAGTACTAGGAATCACTACTCATAGTTTAGAAATGGAAAAAGGAAATGACACAATAATAGTGAGCTGAGGTTACATATAAGCACATTGATCCAAACACTGGGAGTAGACAAAAGGAGAGACATCCTGAAAATATAAAGTGGATTAAAAACACCAGTTGTGAGAAAGACAGCACTCATCTCAGCTGCTCTTTAATAGTTCTCAAAATGCTTTTCAACTGTGAAAAACATTCTTCTGTATGAATACAATATTATAATTTTTCACATTTGAGTTAGCATAACAGAGACATTTTTGTTACCAAAACTCCCAGGATATTTTCTTGAAGGAATAACTCACCTTGCTTTGAGCACAGATTTACATAAACAGGTTTTCCCGTCTCGCTGGCTTTTAGCTGCATCCATGTATGAAGGTATTTTTTACTCCGCTTGGCCATTACCTTCTGACCTTGTTTTGTGAGGAAAAGGGAGCTGTTGGCCACCTTCAGGAGCCCGTCCTCGTGGCAATTCCACCTGACTGCCTGGGGACAATCGATGATGATGCTTCGAGACGACAGAGCAGAGCGTGTAGAGATGCTCAGGCACTGGGCAGACTTCACATGGAGGAGCCTGTCATCTGCCATCCACTGCCACTTCTGGTTCAGGCTGGTCATATTGCACTTTTCCATAATGACTCCTCTCTTTTCTGAAAGACACTGCTGTTTCTGGACATGGATAATCAGAAACCCTTCTGGAAAAGGAAAATTCCAGAAAAATAAGATTGATTACACATTTACTTGACAAAAAGCAAATTCTCAATGATTTAAAATACATGAGCAAATAAATCTTTCTTCCCACTTTCTGTGTGTTGAACTTTTCATGAAACTTCCCATAAGTTGAACCTATTTTAAAAAAACCGTCCAAACACAACACCCACGTGATGCATGTGCTGGTAACATAAATAATGAAAATGCAAAACCCCAAGCTATTGTGGCAAGGTTATCTTGACCTGCTTTATATATAAAAATAAGAAAAAATTAAACTGGATATAAAAGAAATCCAAGAGCTATTAACTTCAAACACCAGTTCCTCATTTCCCCTGCTGGAAAGCAAACAGATCTACATGCATTCTCAGTCTCTGTTTCAGTTTTACAACACAGACTTTTAAAAATATAATTTACTGCCTAAAAGTTGCTTTAGTAAAATTCATAATGTTTCTGAGGGAAACATATAGGAGGATATTCACAAATCAATGTGTCTCTCAATGCCTGTATTACAGGAATGGAGGTTCTTTACTGATAGGAAGCACATCTGTTTTACTGGATTTATTCCAATGTCTCTAGCTGTTAGCTTTGTGACCATTCCAATTCACGTAAGATTAGCTCTCTGTGTCACCACACTTAAAGATCAACACCAGCTACTCAAATGAAGAAAATTACAGTGCATTAATCAAAACCCCACAAAGCTACCAATGCAAAATGCATACTTGTTACAGAACACAGAACTGGTTATTTCAATGGAGCCTCATTGCCATATTGTGTTTAGGTTGTTCTTTGTTTTTAATCTCAGTTACTCAAACACTTCCAGCCCATTAGTTAAAAAGTGCTAAACCAAATGTGTATTTATTTCCCTCAATTGACGTTGTCATTCCCCTGTTTTTACAGAACTGGGATTTTTCTAACTAAGCATTACAGAAAGTTCTTGTCTCTGAAATTTCATAAAGTATGAATAAAATATAGGAATCTCCTGTCTGAAGCATTTGTTCCAAAAACTCAGCTCCTGGCTTGTCTATCAGGAGATCTTCTTAAAAAAAAGATGTATCTCCAGCATAGAAGAAGACAGTTTATTTTCCTTTGGAAAGGAATCTAAACAGAATGGGCTGTGTTGGCCCTGCCCCTCATTCCTCTGGTACGAAGCCCAGAGAAGAGGTGACTCGGTTTTTGTAAGTCACTGGCTGTGCCAGAGGGCTCTGCTCAGTGGCAGAAAGAGCAATTCGGCAGAGGGGAAGTGGGGAGAGACACTTACCTGAGAATGTCAAGGCAAGACAGGTAGAAACCAGGACGTGAAATAAAGAATCCATTTTCCCTCTAGCAACTCCCCATGCTTCTCTTAAAAAAACCCACCTCAGATAAGTGAAGCGAAGGCTAGGAAGGAAATGTGCCTTCACAGGGGAAAAAGTCAGTGACGAGCACTTCCTTCTATTCAATTGTTTTGGGGGGTTTTACAGTACTTTGTCCTTTTAATATGATTCTTCAGTTTACTAGTTGGTTTATTTTGGAAAAATACAAGCAAAAGAGAAGTTTTCAAACACCTGAGAAATTAAAAGAGATTTTATTGAATCTCTTTAGACTAAAAGAAAGGGGATCATACTTTTGTGTAATTTGTTGCATGCGAACTATTACAAATCTACAGGTCATCTGGATGGTGCTGACTAAGTATATTCTATATTATCCAGAGAAAAACATGTATTTTTTGTAACTATACACAATCAAGCAACATCTCAATATATTTCTAACTCCACAAGTTCTAAAAGCCAAGTGGAGGGTGGGGAGGAAGGGGAAGAGGAGGAGGCAAAGCGCTGGCATCTGTACCAGGTCTTACAGAAACTCCCCCTGAGGAATCAAGTGATACTGGGTTTGCCTTCCCATCAGGTGGTGCACCTTGCTCCATGTCAGCTGGGGATTGCCTGTGTCCTCTGGTTCCCAAGTGGTCAGAAGCCATGGTGCAGGCTGACCAAATTGTGCTGGGCTGAGCCTGTTTATAGGGGCACAAGAGTGTATGTGCATTAGTTACTCTAGGCAAGAAAAGACACTTCAGTTAATATATTATATTAAGGGTAATTTATTAGTAGTATGAAGCGAAGTCAACATCACTGCATTAAAAACTCATTACACCCTGTAAACAGACCTCCCAGTGCTGTAAGCCATAATGCCAACTTCGCATATCTCTTAAAAACAAACTTTTGCTGAGCAATAAAGGAAACAGTCATAGCAGCATTTTCTTTCTTGTATAACTTGTCATGGAAGAGTCCGTATCACTAAAGGCAGATAAACAACATATGCAAAAATTAATGTATTAACAAAAGACAGACAAATATTTTAAATCCTTACCATTTAATATATGCTACAAAGTTTCTTTTAAAAGTAGAATGACTTACACAATTTACAAATACACTGGGTTCAGGTCTGTAGCAGAAGCATGTTCTAAGACAACATGTTTAGGGTAAATACATATACACTGAATAACAGACATTGTGCTCTGCAACTGCTCTGTAAGACCTACAGTAAGTACATATTTAATAGTTAATAGGATGAAGAACATATATTTCCATATAAAATATTAACTGTTTTTGAATATTTTCAAAAACAAGATTTAAAAAAAAATTATTATCTCCTTGTTTTTAATCCATAGTTGAACACTTGCAATTTTAGCAGCAAGAATATTATGTGGCCAAGGAACAAACTCACCACATAATCAGTAATAGCACTTTACAGTACAGTTGACAGTCCATTCACAAGACAGTTTGCAAACGTCAAAGCTTTTATACACTTGTTAAATATTTCTTCTGTAGAAGTCCCAATGTCCATCTGACTGCAGCAGTAGCACATACATACATTCCATATGGCAGATATCAGCTTTACAGAATTAAACCCACCTTTAGATACATACACAAAATCCATGGGTAGTTTCAGTACAGTACCTTCTTTATAAATCATTTTTGGGAAGCTCGCAATACATTCATACATAGTAAGGGTCCTGCAATCTCTGTACTTTTGCCAAACCGTCCACAATAGTTTCAAAAGTTGGCCTCAAAGCCGTCTTTCCCACTGCAGTAAACTCCTTGAAGAAGCTGCTGGTAGGTAATGAAACAAATTACCTCAAGAGACTGACATTTAGTTTTACCCTCCTTGGTTTCACTGGACAGCTTCTGCAGAAAGTCTGCTTTCATACAGACTCAGTGCATGGTGCACAAATTCATACTGCTCGCTGGTCTGAACCATTCCACCCCTGGAAAGGAAAAAAACTGCACTGAAATCTTAAGACTGCAACACCCTCCAGCTCCTGCCAGCCCCATGACCACCAGATGTCACAAGCCCTTTCTCAGTTTTTGACTTGCAGTTGGCTTGAGTAAGTGGGAGATATTTGTCAGAGCAGAATTACTTTCTTCACAACTTATGCCATACAGCACATGCCCAACATGAAGAATTCCCAGTTCCATCAGAGTAAGAATTAGAGAAGAAAGCATTTGGCATCTACAGTGTTAAAACCTACATTTCAAATTCAGTATATTCAAAGAGAATTTTGCTCAATCAGTTGGGCAAGGAAGGCCAGATACATGGATGCAGCATTACCACTGATGGAGCAAGGAAGTATATAGAATCTGGCCTTTCATTTCTGTCCTTTACTAAAAATGTAACCTTCTGTGACCTGCAGATGGCCTGTGCAGAGAACAGCTCTTCCTGTCCTCTTTCTAACGCCTACAATGCATCCTGTCCGAACAGCCACCACCTACAAAATTTTACAGCGGTGAATCATTTCACCACCAACAATGCAAAAGGGTTTAACCTAACCATAAAAAGAACTAGTTGCAGCCAGCTTGGATTAAATGCCTACTTTTTATACATTCACCTGATAACAATCAATTTTTCAGGTCTAAGTATGAGGATCAAGTCTCACATCTCCAGCACCAGCTACAGTGTGGTAGAAAGGGGATGTCCTACAGGAGGTAGGTGTGACAGGAGTGTTATCATTTAGCTCTGAAATTAAACTAAGCCTTTCTGTAAATAATGAGGTACTTGAGGTCTCCCTTCTCATGGAGCAAGGCCTCAAGTTTACTTAATTCCACTCCTATTATCTCATTTGCCAGGGTATTCAAAGCTATCTACTCTGCCTCTAGAAACAAGCCCTTGGTTCATCCTCAGTGTACCATGGAGCAGCTAGTTACCTTTGGGATGATGAAAGACTAAATGGCCTTAGTGAGAATGAAGACATTAAGATACATGTCACATCTGGCTTCAGTTAGGTCTTCATTGAAACATTTAAATTTGCGAGGTATTTGGATCCAGAGCACAGTTGGACCTAGATATCTTGCAGGAGTAGGTCTGAAAATCTCATGAGATCCCTGACAACAAATATAGTACTGATATACTAAGCTATTTGAAAAATGGTAAAACTTCCTCAATAAGTATTGTCCTTCAGTATTAGAGAAGGTTATCTACAACCACAAGGTCCTTTTATTTTCTGCAGTCTTTCTGGATGGCTAAATGGCTATGGCAGGAAAATCATAATTAAACTAGTATCTACTTCTTTAAGCAAGTGACCAGTGGTCTGTGTTCCTCCAATGAGCTCAGGCAAATATAGAACACCTTTTAGTGAGCCACATGCCTATTTATGCTATTCCTAGGAATAAAATCACAGGCCCTTAAATGGTCCCATCCAGCCCAAAATGAAGCACTCATAGCTTTGCCAACAAAGACATCCACAAATTTATAACTCTTGGCTGCCTTTTGCCTTCAGCTGCTTTCCTCTGTGCTTGTCCTCTGCCTGGAGATGCAGTGAGATACAAAAGGTGATGGGAGGGCTTTGCTCTGGTCCTCTGTGCTGCCTAGTCTCCTTCCTTCCTCCTTGCTGCTGCATCCTGCTCTGCCCACGCAGCCCCTTCCCAAACAGCTTTCCTCCCTGCCTTCCTCATCAATGTTCCCCCAAGATGTTCTCCAAGGGAGCACTTCCCAGGTTAGATGTGCTGTGTAGAAGGGTGGGGGAAGGGAATGTATCCAGGGAGAAGGACTTTGCAGAAAGGGCAGGTTAAAACAATTTTGGCTGCACTACGCTGTTTGTGATGGTGATCCTTGCTCCTTCCTCTTCAGTGCTGAAGCAACACACAAAGCCCCCAGGAAAGCGTGTGTAAGACTGTGGGGGCTGAACCCAGCACCATGGCATCCGCCTTGTGTTAGCAATTCAGAGGTTATGATGCTTCTGAACCTTGTATGGACTAACAGTCCATATGTCTGTTAGCTTTAGGGCATATGAGTCTTATTCAGAGGTTTAGACAACTTAGCCTTGTCAGTGCCATTATACATGGGATTTATTGAGCCATAGTACCACAAAATGGTTTGGATTGGTAGGGACCTTAAAGACCACCTAATTCCAAACCCCTGCCATACCTTCCCCTAAGACGAGGTTGCTCAGAGCCCCATCCAACCTGGCCTTAAACACTTCTAGGGATGGGAAGGTAAAGAATTTCTTCCTAACATCTATTCTGAATTTACTCTCTCTAAGTTTAAAGTCATAATCTCTTGTCAAGTCATTACAGACCCTGGTAGAAAGGCTTTCTCTGTCTTTCCTATAAGCCCCCTTTCATATTGAAAGGCAGCAAAAACATGTCCCCAGATCCTTCTCCAGGATGAACAGCCCCACCTCTCAGACTTTCTTCATAGAAGAGATGTTCTGTTCCTCTGACCATTTTCATGTTCCTTCTCTGGATGCACTGTAGCAAGCCCATGCCTTTTTTGTCCTAGGGAACCTAGAGCTGGATGCAGCTCTCCAGGTAGGATCTCACCACAGCAGAGCAGAGGGACAGAATCCCCTCTGTGGACCTGCTGGCCACACTGCTTTAGATGCAGCCCAAGATACACTTGGCTTTCTGGGTTGGGAGTGTACACTTGCCAGCTTATGTCCAATTTTTCATCTACCAATATCCCAAGTCCTTCTTAACTTTGTTCATATCCAAGGCTCACATTTCATAGCAGGGAATTATTTGTGATTCCAAGACATTGGTTTGTGGAAATGTTTGTGTGGAAGAGCATTTCAGGAGGAAATTTGCACAAGGAGGGAAGTTTCCTGTCCTGTGTCCCTAGTGCCTAGAAGGGATGTAGCCACAGCACCTGTGGGTGTGCAGCCTTTGTCTATTTGCTAATCTGCACTGCCAGCTACTCTGTGAGCTACTGGGCTCTCTGCTTCTTTGAGACTCTTTGGGCTGCTGCTTGGAAGAAACAGACCCTGGTATCCTAGGGCTCAGGGACTGTGACCATCTTTGCTTGGGTAGCAGTGAGTGCATAAAAGGTCCTTTACCCTGCCCTCTGGCTTGCTACTAGTGCAGCTGCATGCAGTCTGCTCCAGAATGAATGTGATGCAGGGTTTGGGATTATTTTTTTTTAACCTGAGGCCATTAGTCAAAACACTTAAACAATGAATTGACGCACACTGGAAACTCTTTTCATCCTGTCTGAGGAGCCAAGAGCAAAGTTATCGGATGTCATTCCAAGAATGTGCCTTTAAGGTTAAGAATGTGCAAAGTTTCTCGATGTCACAGTAACTCTTGAAGATGCCTCACATCAAATATTTCCTGTTTCTGTTGCAAAATATAAAAAATGAACTGGGAAAAAAGCAAGCTGAGCAGACCTGTGGGTCTGTCTTTTTACAAATTCATGCAGACCATGGCTGTATTTACATCCTGGGCCAATATTTTGAGTAGATTGTCATATTTTCATTCTCTTTCCAAGTTTATCTAGGATATTAATACGTAAAAGAAAGTTCATTAGGCAGATCCACTCAATAAAATTGTGTTGTCAGTCAATAATGCTGAAAATCTGGGTTGTTTTTTTTGTGTCTGAAATAGAGATATTAAAAGAGGCAGCTAAGACCGGAGTTTGCTTTCACTTCTCTATAATGGATTGTAAAAGCAATGATAAAAAAATTCTTTCATAATAGAAATACTAAAATGGGGAAGAACTCTTCAAACCTTTCTCAATAAGACAGCTATTCAGAAAAAAGGTTTGGAAATTTGAAGTTGGTAATTTAAAACGGAATAAGTATTTTTCCCTCAGCTATTCCTTCTTATTTTGTTGCTAAGATTTTTAGGTCAATAACTCCCCTTGGAGAATTTTACACTCCAAGTGGCTCGTGTCGCCCTGTAAAGATCATATTACAATGTCTAGTATGATGCAGCCGTACGGGAGGGGAAGGCAGGGGAGATGATCCATAAACACAGTCAACAATATGGATTCTGGTCTTTCTGCCCTTCACAGTTCCAGTACCTTAAAGAGGTCTTCACAACATAAAAAATTCTGTATTAAACCTTTGACCTAAGCTCCTTTTCAGCATTTGCACCCTATGTATTTTTTTTCATTTAAAGAAGACACGCATGTCAGAAGCAGTTAAGATACTTGCAAGGAGATTATATGACCTGTACCTACAGCAGAAGAGGAGACTCCTCTATTCTTGGTGCAATCCTGTTTATTTACTTTATACAAAATCCTATTTTTCCAAGCAGAATAAGAAAGAAAAGTACAACCCAACCAACAGTTTCCATTGTGCACAATACCCACATCCTCCTTTAAAACACAAATTCCTCTTCCGCCATGGTTTCACAAAACAAAGCACTCTGCAACAATGCTGGCTTACACTGTTCCTGCTCCCAGGCTGTGAATTCAGTCAGGGAATTGATGTGACTTCAGAGAAGTCTGGAACAAACGCCTTGGTATTTTCTTAGGCTGAGTAAATTTGCCAACTCAATTCAAAAGGACACCCAGCATAGCTGAGGAAATAACAACAGCACCAGATTTGTCTTTCTCCAGTGCTCAAAGAAGCTACACACTCAGTGAGCCTGGATTTCTTTGTCAACCCAGGCTCAAAGAAAATCCCTTGTCTCCATATTGCCTCACCTCTCTTGTGTCCCAATAGGATGATGCAGACAGGAAGTAGAAAAATTTAGTGGGGGAAAAGAGAAGTGGCAAATGCCCAGCAATTACATGGTTGTCATTTCAGGGGAATTTAATTCAATGGAAGTTTCACCCAGAAAACAATATGATTCCTTATTCAGGACCTAAATACATATGTTACCCTGATTATTCAGTTAATGTGGTCATAAAAGTCATCAAAAGCACTGGCAGCCTTTTCATGTAAAGTAACATTCAACAGTGAAAATGTTTTCAGAATCATTACAGAATCATTACTGATCATTACCAAATCATTTTGGTAATGATTTCAGAATCATTGATTGATTTGTGTTTCTTCTGGAACTCACCGATCCACTCGTAGCTGGCAGACAATGCTCAATGCATCTACAACTCCCTCTTCCTTTAACTGCTGACAACCAATGGCTGTGGCAATAAAACATCCAGTTCTTCCTATACCAGCACTGAAAAGAAGGCAAAATTTCATAGGGGAATGAAGTTCATAGATCCAGGAATTACATGGAAAACACTAAATAGCTATGAAAATAGGAAAAAGAAAAAAAAAAAGAAAAAAAGAAAAAAAAAAGAAAAAAAGAAACTTGGAATTGCTAGAACCCACAGTTCCTGGGTGCATGTCCAGCAAGGCTGGCTTCTCAGTTCACTTTCATAAAGAGAAATGAAAGTGTGCACTGTTCCAGCAGTCCAGTTGTGGGTAATTGTGAGGCTTATTTTTTTTTCACATTGCATACAAGTGTATGGTAAGAAAACCAAGCTTCATTAGCGCTACACAATCTGAGCATTCTCTGGCCCAGTCCAAGCAAATGATGGAGATACGCACTGAAAAGGAGGAGAAGCCAACCTAAAACCAAAATTCAGTAGCACTTCATGTTTAAAGTCCTCAAAGTATACAGGGGTTCTGCTGCCTTGCCTTGCCCCATGAAGGCAAGGACCTAGACCTATGCTGATGAAGTTAACTCTCCTGTGATTCTCCAGGATGGTGAAGGACTTGGTGCTACAGCTCCCCAGGTTTTCTTGATGCCTGCTGGGAAACAGCCAGTTTGGCTTTTCTTTTTTCTTGTTTATTCTCAACAATTTTGAGAATCTCTGCCCCACTCTGTTTCTTGCTTAAGTAATGTGGAATGCAGTGCACCTCATGGCTTTCATGCTGAATGGCAGGAAAATTGGTGGAAAATGTTAAAACATGAATTTGGGGTCCAGGTCTTCATAGCCCTCTCATTCAGACAAAAAGGGAAGAAACTGACTGGAAAATGGAGTGTGAGATTTGTAGACTATAGTGTAGTGAACGTATAGACAGCTGAGTTGTGAATGAAGAACGATGAATTTTATCACTATGAATTTTAATCAAAACTGGGATGATATCTTAATCACAATTGAGATGATATCTCTCTTAAATCATTAATAAATTCCTGTCCATGCTTACAGACCTTACTGTTATATCATTCATCTCAGAAAGACATCACATTCTTCTGAAGAGCTTCATTACTGAAGATCTGTACTAGAAAAAGGACAATCTCAATAGCTACCCACAGATTTCTGCATTGTTAGGGAAACTACAATCCCTGATAAAAACAGCTGCATAAAATTGGGAAAGTTGCTTATTCATCACATTCTAGTTTTCAAAAATTATGGGTGGTTCAAATCTGTCTTCCATTCCTCTATATCTCCTAAATATGGAACTGGACAGAGTTGTTCAAGATGAAAAGTTCTGATTTAATGTACTTCTAGGAAAAAAAAAGAAGTATTATCCCAGCTGTAAGAGATGTATCATCACTGTTGTGAGACAAACCAAGTAAGAAAACACTGATTTTATTTTTACTTTCTGTTTTGCTCAATCTACTTCTTTCCACCAATATAACAAATCCAGTGCTACTTCCTTTTATTTAAATTGCAACATGGAGTAATGAATCAATATAAAGCAATAAAATAGAATTAAACTAGAACTATTAGAAGGTCATTCTCTGGTACATTATAATTTGGGTGAGTAAAGCTCTATTCTTAAGTACTGAATAACACTTTGCTCTTGAATCTCCAACCAACTGCTTTTGTGAAATCGTTCACAGATTCTAATACTGATGTGTTTGGTCTCCAAATTTGTACCTGATTCTTGCTCCTCAAAACTGACTTGCTTTGCAATATGCTTTGCCTACTGGTCACCAGGCACTGCATCTGAATTAGGTATGTAATCATGGAACAGTACAAAAAAGTAAGCAAATAATAAATAAGAAACAAAAGGAAAATAATTTTTCCAGCTGGTCTTTCAAAAGCAGAGTTCACTAGCAGAAATAAAGAACAGCTCAGAAGCGATCTGCTAACAACAAGGGAATTCTCTCCAAAACTCATATCCTCAAATATGAAGTAAAAAAGTCAATTAACATGAAGAATTCCACTTTTCCCCAAACACATTCTTTAGGAGGGCTATTTGATGCAATTTGCTGTAGCCTTGCTTTAGGCAGTCACTAGAGAGAAGGACTGGCTAATTACCTGCAGTGCACAACGACAGGCCCTCTGCCCAGTGATTTCACCCTGTCCTCTTCCACATCCAGCATGAGCTGCAGCAGAGGCTGAGCGCTGTCGGGAGTTTTGTGGTCTGGCCAGGATGTGTACCAGTAGTGCTTCACACTGCGGGACTGACTCCCTTGCTGGAAATAACACCGAGATTTTATATGAACAATTGGATTCTTTGTATTTGTTACAGTGTTATGGTAAAAAGACAGTAAAAATGTTAAGAAAGATTATACAATTTTTATATTAGACTTGGAGGATGCAACTGTGGGTGGAACTGATGTGCTTCCAGACACCCAATTATAAGAAGGGTTTGTGCACCTGAAAACTTGGCTGTTTCTCCAGCTGTATAAGTTCCGTTTTCTGACTACTGACTTTTCCAGCTGTGTAAGTTCTGTTCATCTGACTACTGACTTCGTGACTGTATTGTCAATTGGGAATTGTCAGATGCCTGTGTTATATCAGCAACAACATCTAGAGAGAATAGCTTGATGTGGGCTTCTGAATTTCTAAATTATAATGTATTTCTGCCTTTTAAGGTCATTATAAGGTTCTGATACTAAAATTACAAAGGTATCGAAGTTAAAGATGCAGAAGAACTGCCCTTCTAGATTAACAAGATATCCCAGTTTGTTCAGTTATTCTCTCCAAAAGAGTCTGCTACTGCTTACTTCAACAAGGGGCTAAATATGGGCTAGGGTATTTTGTATTGGATGATATGATTCTACTCACTTCTCAATGCTGGGGCTGAAACACTAAACAAATTATTTATTGTAATGCTCTGTCAGGAGTAGCAGGTCAATCTGATAGCATGAGAGTGTAATATGGGGAGTTAACTCAGAAGAGGGGCATCTGTCTTATTTTGCACAATTAATGTTTAGTGAGAACCAGGAAAGCATGGAGATTTCTTTATATACTTCTTTTTAGCTTCTCAGATAGGTTATAGTTGCACTCAGCACACAACATGAGCAGCATATCTTTTTTTAGAACAATGCTATGCTAGTCCTGTCATTAAGTAAAATCCCTTTACTTTGCCTTGGCAATGCTAAAAGGGTCCCAAAACAAATGCAATTCAAGAGAACGAAACTTGCATTCTTTTTTGAAGCCTTAGCTATTGCCAGAGTCATATAAAGTGGCAATACACTAAGTATTCCAGTACTTTGGTCTCAACCCTACCTTGCAGCTTCATAGCTCCTCCTACATAAATTTATACCCTTTAAAAAAGCCAACACTTTAACTTCATTTTACAATAAAGAAAAGAGAGCATTGTGAATTATGCTTCTCAGATGCAGATTATTACCTTTATTGTAAGCTGACGGACAGTGTAGTTTTTGCATTCTTGCACACTGTTAACAAGGACTTCAACCTTCCCATAGATTCCTCTTTTTTCTGGCCAATAAAGCACACATTTCTGGAAAGCAAGCATCAGTGTCATCAACAAACTGAATCCTGGAGCCATATTCATATCTAATTTTTACACAGAATGTATTTTTCTGCAAAATTCAGATGAGTTCAACTGAAGTGCTATTCATGTCAGAAGTATTCCTAGATAAGATTTTGCAGAGTTTTTACTGAATAACTTAGGCCTGGTTTCCAGGATCTGAGTTTTACAGTATAGAACAATTTGTACAGCTGTTTTTATTCTTAAAAGCTCAGTGAAGTTCAGTTATAGGAATTATTTTCCACATTCAAAATTAAAGAGGTTTTTTTTCTAGAAAACTCTAAAGTTCAACTTTTGAAGTTTTGTCTTTCCATATGGGATTTCCTTCTGAGCAAAAGATTCAGAATTTATCCTCTGCTCACAAGGCTTTTTATCCTATTTACTCTCCTGGGCCCTGATACAAGAAAGCATATAAATGTGTCCTTAGATCTTACTAAACTCAATTGGACTTAATGTGCATGTTAAAGTACTTTGAAGAACCTGAGTTGTTTTACTATATAACTTCCTGGAAATTAGTGTTAAAAAAATTCTTCAGTCTTGCTAGAGCTACACAAAATTGTATGCAAAATTCTCAATGAATCAATAGTTTTACACTATTTCAGCAATTTATCTGACAAACTTCTACTAAAAAGGAGATGAAGAAATAGTATTTACAAGGCAAATAATTTTATTTTCTCCTTGCAATAGTTTGCTTATATTCAAATCTTCAGTATTCATTTCCATTAGAGTATCTCCATAGGCTATATGAAAATTAATATCTCTGTTGTATAAATACTCCTCTAGAAATGGATGCTTATTCCCTTAAGAATGTAAGGTGTTTGAAAGCCACATTTTCTGAAATAATGCTGCCCAACTCATTCATGAAATAAAAAGACTCCCCAACATTTAAAGGAAACCTTCTATTTTAATATTGAATACACAGGTATAAAAACCCAATCAACCAAATAAACAAACAAAAACCCCCCAAACCCCAAGAGAACAGTTCTACAATAATAGGAATCCCAGAAAGACCTTGCTTGTATTTCCTCACAAACTCTTGCTGAAGCAACTGGTATACATGTAGATAGACAGTAGCCTACATTATGCAGCAAAATGAAACAATGTCTTTAATATAATTAATTTCCATAAAGTATAACTTCCAGTAAATACTGCTAAAAATGATCCAGAAAAACAATCAGTGGAATTCAAGGCTTTACCACCAGATGTGATATTTAAGTTGCTACTCGATAACCCAATAGTGGATTGAACTGAAGCACCTCAGTTGTATAAATACTTTCCTAAAAATAGATGCTCATTACCTTAATAGTGTAAAGTGTGTGAAAGCCACATTTCCTGAAATAATGCTGGCCATTCTCACTGGTTTCGTTCAAATCCTGTCTTTTGCAGAACTACTCGAACATCCTAAATTTGCTGTCTCCCCGAAGAGATCAAGAATGACAATAAAATACTCAGAAATTTGTATGAAAAAGAGTGTTCACAAGTTCCACCGTCTACCCATGTGACACATATAGTTACTATCATCTGCCAGATCTGCAGTTCATGCCCCTCCCTGGAAGTGTAGTTTTCAGTGCTAATATGGGAAAAAGAAAAGTCTAAATACACAATTCTGCCCTGACAATTAACAATAGTTGAGTAAACTCCTGAGACTTCTTGATAAATGTGAGCATGCAATGCTCACTACAAAACCTTCAGGCACTCCAGAAGAGTGTTTTTCTTGACTCTTTCCCAGAACTGGAATTGGCAACTTGTGCTGGGTGGACAATGAAATGTGGCTGTTCATTAAAATAACTTTCATTTAACAGTCTGTCTACTTTTAGTGAGATACAATGGATTATTTTTAACACTGTTGCTGTGCATCCTTTAAGAATACTGTTTGTTGCTGCTTTAAAAATAGCCTTGAAAATACAGATGGGATAAACTGATGCAAGCACTTCCAAGGAGTGGGGAATTAACATGTTTTTGAAAGTTAACTGAAAAAAGGGAAAAAGATGGTGGTAGGAGGGATAAAGTTATCAGATATACAGAAAATAATATACAAAATCTCAGGACCATAATTAAAAAAAAAGTAAAAAATAAAGTAAAAAGTAAAAAAAAAAAAGTAAAAAAAAAACTGTCTCAAGCTGGTACTTGTACATAAAAGAAAATTCTTCTCTGGTAGGCACGTTTTAAACCCATTCAAACATCTGATAAAGTGGATGAAGAGTCTGGTGTCCAGCCTCATGTGTGCAAGCAGTAAAAACTCACTGAACACAGTATTTATCAGAATCAACCAAACATGGCCCCTCCCTACCCCCAACCAAACATTCCCTGACAAACAGGAAGTTTATACAAGAAACACTCTCTCACGTGACTTTTAATTGATTTCAGCTTTGTCCTTCCCCCCTGTGACAGGGCTGCAGGCTTGGGCTTCCTTCCATTCCCTCTTCTGCCTCCTGGCATGCCCTATCCCATGCCATTGGGTGCCAAGCTTCATGGGACTGCCCCTGAGCTGGATCTCCATAACTGAGTGGGATCTGGCCCTGCTGTGGTCTGGGGCTGGTGCCTGTGATTTACCACAGTCAATGTTTTCAACTTGCCAAAACTATGCCTACTGCAGCCTGGTCCCCAGTTCTGCCAAATGCAGGAAGGCTGCCCCAGGTGACATGGTGTTTACTGCTTTACATTCTGTGGATTTGGACCCTGACCAAAATTAGTTTAAAAATTCTCAAATATTTCTGCAGTTGCTTAACTCCAACTCTGCTTCTGGGATATTTCTCCATATAGCTAGGCCTATAAATTTACACATTAAAGGTCCCAATGATACAACAGTAAAGAATAATAACAGCAAAGCTTCAATTCCAGAATCCATTTTTACTCCTGCCCTCTATTTTACTCCTGCCCTGTCACTACTAACTCAAGTATAAGAGGTACACTTTAAGAGGGCTTGCAGGATTTGCCTTCATATATTGAAATCCTCACAGCACTAAATCTTCCTAAGTTCTTCTAAAACCTATCTATGGTACCAATACTTAACTAATATGTAATCTTCAAAGAGGCTTATGTAAAGTATGTAAAAGGTAGGATTTCTAAATTCCAAAATCTACTTGGCTGTACATATCATAAGGGTAGACCCTATATAGACCAACCAGGAAAACGAGATATGACATGAGCTTTTAACAGTGAGTTAACAAGGTTGTTCTAGATGATTACTGACAACAGGATTTGCATTATCTGAGTAGTCTGATGCATCAAGTAGTATTAGTTCTTTCTTCTTGCAGAATGCTGTACAAGATTCTTTACTTATGCTTCCCAAAATATGTTTCCTGTTTAATAGGTAAAGTTACTAGTAAGTTTTGAAGGCAGAATAAATGCTTATTATTGATGTAGTACATAGATCAATGACAAAAATCAGTTGATACAACAGAAGTCTATACATTTCTCTATGAAATAATATATATATATATACATATGTCTGTGACATTCTTACACCCCACATACTTATCTAAATTCCACTGCTCAGTTGTTCTGACTAAACTCAGTAATATATGAAAATTGTATGTGCCTTGTGTGTAACAGTTTGGAGGACTGTGTCCTAGAATATTAGTACAGAATTAGAGATTCTTAAGAGATCACCTTCAGTTAGTGATTTATCTCATTCTCTCAAAGTGGGATGGATCACCCTCTGGAGCTGACTACTGTTCTTCAGTGACCACAAAAGGTACCTAGATCACTGGATGAGATATGGTTTTCCTCATACTAACCCCAAAATCATGGCCTAGTTTCCAAGTTTCTCACCAGTTATTCAGGCAGAAGCTCTTTTGCTGTATTTACCTCCTTTTACCTTTTGCTGTATCTACCTCCTTGCACAGGTAGATTTTCAATTTACTCAAACTTTCTGCAGTTTTGAGGACAGGTTTGACAAATTCTGCATGTTTCCTTTGTACAGCTGAAATTAATATTAATATTAATATTTTTCTCAGCACTCTACACTCGTATCTTCATCCATCTTACCACCGCAAGTCTAAACCATTTTTTCATCTGATACATGGAAGTAACCCTATAGTAAACTTTATATATCACAATTTCACACAATTCCTATCGCTAATGCAAATTTGTTACATCAATATCTTGAACTAGGACACTGATGTCCCAAATATTTTTTCTTTTGCAAAATAAATTAATTTATTGTTGATATTAAGGTTTTTAATGTGTCTCTCATTTGAGAGCTCCTACATTATACATTACTTCATACATTACAGTACATCATAGTTCAAATGAAGGCTGACTGGTGTTATACCAACTGAGGAATACAGCCTGTACACAAGAGTCATGTATGGAGGTTTGTTTGTTCAGGGTTAAATGTGGATGAATGGATAAATATGCTTGCAGATATGAAGGTACTTGTATGTCTGCATACTGCAGGTATACCTCCCTGAAAATGATGGAAATAAAGCAGACCACAGAAAGGAAAAAATACCAAGTGCTACTATGCTAAATAAAATCTGCTTTTGCCTTCTCTATAGAGAACAAATATTTTAGCAGTGAAGATAATATGCTGAGCATGGCCACTAATAGTCTGATTTCTTTTCAATGGCAAGCAAGGTATCAGGAGGAACCTGCTGACAGTGGGAGAGCTCCTAAGGTTTCTAGACAGAACAGCTTGCACAAACAGAGTCTCTCTATATAGCCTGGGAACAACTTGAGATTCCTCACCCTTTCTATGTGGAGGAAATTACCATTGGCAGGCACAACAATGCCTATAAACACCAATGCCTAGAGCCTGCGTAACTCAGGTAAACACAGAGCTTCCTGACATGATGAAAACCACTGGGCACTTCTTTCAAGTCATTCTTCTTACACAGTGTCAGATGTGAGTGTTTAAACAGTCAGCATTTCCTCAGTGAAATACTTACTCTTTTGTTCTATTAGCCTGGTCGATTGCTATGCTTTCATGATTAATCTTAAATGCAGGATTCTGAACACCTCTTTGAACAGTCTAGTGCAAAATGGCACCTAGTTTGGGAATATGTCTTGGGACATTTTACAGGACCAACCTACTTTTTATATACAGTTTCTTAAAATCCCCTGGATTTTAAGTTCACTTTAGAAGTCTAAACTCATGCTGAGAAAGAGTGAAGCAACAGTCAAGGGCAGAAGAAAGAAGAGTATGTCTACTGAGTGCACATTTAAATGGAGCAGTGAGTTTGAGCCCTGGGAATGCACTCAGACTCTTGGTCCTTGATCACTCAGACTAGAAACTTTGCCTGAATAAACTCTACTGCTCTACCGTCATGCACCTGAGTTTGAATAGCAGGGGTGTGAGTGTAGCAGGGGAAATACAGCCCTGGTGCTTATGTGGCTTTGTGCTGAGATTTGATTGAGGCACCTACCTGGAGCTGAGAATCGTTACTAAATCTGGACTCAAGAAAAAAGTCCATCTCCTTTATTTCTGACTCTCTCTTGTCCACAAGCCCTGTAAAACACTTCTTTAACATTCAGTCTTCCAGAATAGGTTGTGCATTGGCCTTCTGCATGGGAGAATGAATTTTGTTCCTAATTTTTGGTAGTCAGAAATATGGGTGCTGGCACTATCAAGGAAAGCCTGACAAAAATTTACATGATTACTATATAAAGATATTAAAGATATAGTTTGGAATTGATGCAAAAGTCATGGAATGCATAACAGGCTGTTAGTTGGCCATTAGCCACTAAAATACAATTGTCAAGTCGAATTGATACCAAGGTAAAGAGTATTATTTCCATTCTAAGTTCCTCTGTGGTGTTGGCATGTGGGAGCTCAAACTGTATTTCTGGGATGGTCCAGATTTGTAACACTGGGAATGTATTTAATCCCTGACATTATAGCAAAGTGCAAACTTCAGCCATGTCAGGCAACTGCTAATCATAACATTAACCATCTAGTCTTTATATACCAGAAAGTAAAAAGAAGTACAGAGGTGACCAACAGATAAATGAGGTGTTTCTTAAAATGTTAGGAACTCAACAACACAGATCTAGAAAATGGAATTCTTTTTTGTAATACATAATGTCTTACAGTGGCCATGCTGTTGCACTTGATGTATTTGGCTACCCCTTCATTATTTTTCACATCTCTTATTAACAGATCATTTAAGAACCACTTATCTGCTAGCTTCCTTCTGTATCTTCTAAAGTCCCTTCTATAGTACGCAGCCATAGGAATAATTTCTCAGTTTTGCTAATTGTCATACCTCATTTTTTTCTTTCAGCTTTGTGATCATAACAATGACAGGGCTGTCTTCTTGCCAAACCATCTGCCAGAAATCATTCACGGTATTAATCATGGGTCCCTGAGTTGCAATGAAAGCCTTCTCTTTACCTCCATATCCCTAGTTTAGAAAAAGACACAAAAGCATTTACTTTAAATTCATGTGATCAATAAATATTGCAGGTCAATAAAAGAGTAGAAGGGGCGAAAAAATTAATCTGAAATTAAAAATAAAATTTGAACTGAAAGAAGTTACAACTAAAAGTAGAGCAGATCAGAAATTTTTCAGTAGAACAGTTTTTTCTTTGGAAACTGATTTGATGAACTTAAATGGACCTGAGAATACAACAATTCCTCTCAAACTTCTCTGCTTACTTGGCTTCTTTTAACTAACTCCATTCTTCAAGTTATTGGGACTTTCCTCATCCAGTGGTACTTTAATCTATAATTTAAATTGCAGCAGCGTTTTCAAGCTAGTTTATAGTCAATAGCCACAGAAGAGAAAAGAAAAACTATAAAACTGATATCCACAAAGTTTCATGACAGGAAAATCTTTAAATACATGATTGCTTGTAGAGTCAAAGACTCTGCTATACATGTTTTCTGAGGGAGAAGTGCCTTTATGAGACTTTATAGGAAGGAGAACATATATAGGGAGTATAGGGAGTTCCAAGACATATATGAGTATTCAGGAGGTCAAAGAAAGGTCAGGCAAACCGTGGAGAAGCAGAAGAGAGGGAAAGACAAGAAGAAATGGGAAAAACAAGACACACCTTTTTATTTTTTCTGTGAAAAGGAGAAGTTAAGATTTTGTGCAGTGACAGGGTGCCCAACAGTAATGCAGGAGAGAGCCTGGCTATGTCTGAAGGGAATGAGTGAATGGAAAACAGCATGAGGTGCTGTGGGAACCTCTAGCCTTGGGTCTTCCTTTTGGGAGTTTTTCTCCATGACAGCTGCTACTCATTGCATGAACCAGTGGGATAATCCTGAGCTGGCACAAACTGTCCTCCAGCCACTCATCAATCTGCCTGAACATACTTTGTCCAAGACAGGTCTGTCAGGATCCCAGCAAGCCCAATGATTTTGTATACATGGATGTGAAATATCATTTCATTGCTGGGTTGCATTTTTTTCCACAGTTGCTGACAGTTCAACTGGTGTTAGTAGCAAGTGGAATCACCATATGTGAGAGTGCAGGGTGGCATGGGGAAAAGAGAGACCTCAGAAGGCTCAACATATGGCCTGGCTCTTGGATATGATGTCACTGCTGTCCAAATAGAACCACTCCGCTTAGTTACATGACGATGTCTTCATAAGAAATACTGAAAGTACATGATGATGCAAAGTAAGGCAGGGTAAGGGGCATGAGGGGCATGGTGCTGTGTACCTATATATTATATACTGTTAATTAAAGAAGCAGCATCACTGTAGAGCTCTGTGGCCAAGTTTTCATTGCACTATTACCTTTATTCTAGCTGAGGGTCTGGATAATAACTCCAAAGAAAATATTTAATTTTGCAGGTAGAGGACTACACTCCTAAAATATGATTAATTTAATTTCTTTGTAGTCTATTTAGCATATACTCTGTCATGAGTTCAAGAAAGCTCTGTGTGCAGGTGTATGTGTCTGTGTGTGTGATCAAGGACTACAGCATACTTGACACTTAGAAATACTGCTTTCCAACAGGGTTCATGCTTGGTTATGTCACTGTGTCATGTGACCAGTATAGGGAGTAAAATGTGAACAGCTGTGTTGTGGGCACTGTGAATATTTAACATGTTTATGCTCCTTTTCACAAACTTGTTACAGGAGTTGTTTAATTACTTAACTGTTGATTTCAGGACTATCAATTGGTATCTTTAAAGTACTGGTATCTGTCACTGTTAAAAGGTATCCCTCTTTTCTTTACTATAAGGGAGTAGGTCAATATGAAACAGTAAATACCAAAGTAAACAGATAGTAATGCATATGTTTCTTAATGTTTTTTATAAATTATTCTATACATTTTTTATTACAACCATTTCTGTACATTTATGACTATGTGGTCTTTCTTAGAAATGGCTTATGAAACTATTTCTATCACACGTATGTAGGCAAAAGGATTTGGAATTATCAATGAAGATGGGTAACAATAAAGTAAGTGGCACCTTGACAAAGGCAGCTAGTCACACGGCAAATAAAATATTTTCTCAAAAGTACATGAAGAGTGTACATTTACTTACCCTAATGTAGTTAGCATTTATGTAGGTACTCAAGGAGTCAGATGGATTTTTTGGTTTCAAATACACTCTGCTTAGAGGATCTAAGAGCACAAGGAAGATGGAAATTAATAAGAAAACCCACAGTTAGAAGATTTCTAAAGAGAACCAAAGACTTTCTGAAGGGAAAAAAACCTATTGTCATTTGAGGCTGTCAAGCAGTAAAGAATTACACACCAAATTCTTCTCTCTGCAAAGGATCACCACATGTAACCAAGGCACCCCTGTACTGCACAGTGCTAGGCTGTGCAGAACCATCTCAGTGAGCTGTGGGTACTGAAGCAACACTGTCAAACACAGGCAACGCTCAGCGAGGTTGAGTCTGCCCATGCTGCCTTCGAGCTGACCTGCCTAGACTGTTACTGAAACCTGTGTCCTATCATTGGACAATGGCTCATAATTACACCAAGCCCTTTGAACTTGACTGTGGTACTTTGGCCTGAAGCTGTAGTGTTCAGTGACTGCACTGGACAGTTGGATTTAAATTAAGAAAATATTCCTCTGCCTGGGATGAAATAAAATATATTGCTTTATACCAATTCATGTTGACTGTAAGGGGCTAGACTAGGTAATCCATATTCTTCCCTTCAATCCTGTGTCCTCATCTGACACAATTTGTGACCATTCATGTGTACTGGACTAGAGACACAATGCCAAAATAGAGGAACATTTTTCATCACACTCTTCTTTCCTTCAGTCTTGGATGCTCTAGAATGAAGTGGGGACCAGTTCTATTGAGTAAAGAGCTGGAGGCTATTAAATCCCTCCTGGAAAGGAAGGTTTTGCTTCTTCATTTGTGATGATGGGACCTCTCCCTCCCCCGCCCCCCCCTCCCCCATATGCTACCATTTTGGAATTAAAGCAGCATATTCTCAAGTATGCAATGTAACAGAAAGGGGGAAGCAGGCGGGGAGCAAAATGCCCATGTTGTGGCTTTCTCGCAACACACTTTGACTTCACACTTTTTCTGAAAAAAATATTCTGCTACTAACAAAATTATATAGAAATATTTCTATGCTGAAAAAATCTTTGCTTCTGGCAATTTGCTCAAATACTTAGTTATAATCAGCAGGGTTTTTTGACAGTATACAGACGCCTATCAGTTTGGAAATAGTCTCTGGATAGCTCCTTTGCTGAGTGCAATCTAGGCAATGTGTTTAAAGATACATATGTGGGCACTGAGCTGGAAAGAGATAAAAAACACTGCTTAGTGTGTAGCCCTGCTGTTTACACAAAAAATATAGAACTGATATATACACATATGCTGCAGCAAAACCTAGTATGTTCAGAGTTGCTTCTGGATTTCTTTTGTGACTTTTCATCTGCTTCCTAAGAATATAATAAAACCTTTGGAAATCAAAGAGGAGGGATGATCCCAAACATACTTTATGTCCTTTTCCCACTGGAGGTCACAGGAGCACTTCAGACAGGAGTGGAGCCTTTGTAGAATCCAGGGTAATGTTTTGAAAGTATGTTTCTTAAAATATGCAAATGACTGCATAAAAGCCTGTGCATGGAAGTCATATCTTCTGTGGTTAATAGCGCTAAGAGAACCCTAATTAACTTGTGTTAAAATATCTTTGTACTAGCTTTCCTAACTTTTTTAAATTAGAGGGGTTTTTTCCCCTTAACAATATGAGGACAGGAAACCTCTCATTTCTTTTCAGCACAGAGTGGTTATTAGCCATTTCCACAAATGCCTAAGGCTACGTGGCCTTGAAAAAACACCCGCTTCCTCTAGCTCACACAATGCCTCTGATTCTGGTGTTGCTTGACCCCAACCTTAAAAAACCTCTTCCAAGCAGACCCAACATCCAGTTTAATTACCATGTCTTGAGATAAATCCCTCTGTTACTAGGGAGCAGCTAAATCAGCTTCACAATTTCTGAGACCTCCTTCCAACTCCAATCAATTAAACAAACGCTGCTTCCGAACAGGAATCTTTTATAAATTAACAGTCATGATCAGTTATGAAATAGGCAAGTGCTGTAAACTGAGCTCTGAGAAGAGGAAAACCTGAGCAATGCTAAAGATCCGGACCCACTAGGCAATCATCAGACACAAATGGAAGTCATTGGCTTCCTCTTGAATGACAAATTCCTTGCACACAATAATCTTATCCTTAAGGATGGCAAAGTCTTGGAGTCTGAAGCTACAGCAGGACAGATGCTGACTGCAAGGCTGAATTCATCGATGTCTATAAAACATCTGAAAATGCACTGGTGTTGCTAAGCACTTATAATTACTAATAAAACACAATTTTAACTGAGGCAAAATGACTGCTGTTTTTCCCATGTATCTAGGAAGTCTGGAATAGTTCTCTCAGTAGACTAGAAGGTGCCTCTTCTAACTCCTGTTAATATTGTCCTGAATTTATAATGTTGGAGGAATAAGAGGGTGTTGAAGGGACTGTGACTTGTCTCCATGAGAGTGCCTGGTGCAGGGAACAGCAGGGTTATATGGTAGCAGTGCTGGACAACCTCCTGCCATGCCATGGATACTGGAGGATCATTCACTCTGTGAACTCCATTGGTGCTTTCATTAGGGAGCAGAACTGGAGCAAATATAACTGTTTGTAGTCAGGACTGGGGAGTGAAAGAGAGCTCAAAAATTTCAGCATCAAGAGAATGGTTTTCCAGTATCTGTTTATATGCATTCATAATAAAGTGCTTTGATCATATGATTTAACTTTGCCCTTGTCTTTAGTGGAATGTCAGAGCCAGTGTTAGCACAAGTACTTCAAGCAGCAGATTGTGGACTTCTGGGTCTGACCCCCTAAGTGGTTTCTACCTTCATGTTAGTGTGAATATGCTGTTCTGCCCAGCATGTATGAAACATGTATGTTTTCATGCATACTTTTGACTTAAGGTTAGTCTTCAGAGAGAGACAGGGAATGGTAAACTAATGGATGTGCAACACATACAAAGATACCCACAGAATAGTGTTAAACCACTTGCTCCTTTGTAAGCAAAAGTCTATGCATACTCTGAAATACCATAGGAATTCTGCTTCTGGTTTGAGATGAAGAAGTGAGAAAGGAAGTAGGAAAGATATAGGCCTGAAGAAGTTGTGGGAGATATAGAAGAAGATAGTAAGAAGCTGAGGTCTTGCTGCAGGGACGTGTAGTGGGGTGGGGGGCTGCAGGACACAAGCAGGCAAAGGTGAAGATGTGGAGTAAGAGGATGAAGAATGAGCAGCATGGCTGCTATTCTGCCACAGGAATGTGGCTGTGGTGGGAAATTTGTGTGCAGGATTGGAAACCTGCTCAGAGGGCATGAGAAATACTGTAGACTGGTAGCAGAAGGGATGCAGCTAAAGATACAGAGCAGGGTTTAACAGGAGCTATGGGTGGGGTCACAGGAAGGATGGAGAAACACTGATCTTAAGGAACTGCTTAGCCACTCAACTCTGATCCCACACTGGCCCCTCAGTAGTTGAATTAGAATATTATTGTAATGCAAATAACACTTAGAGAACTTAAAGCGGCAGCTTGGTGTTTGGGTAAAAGTGTTGGCTATGTTATACTGCAACTGAAACATCTGTCATAGAAATGTAACATCTCCTGTACTTTGTAGTTTTCCATACATAATAATTTTCAATAGGCATTAGTTGTATTTCACATGAGTGTGTCTGGCTGGGTGGTATCTGCTAACATAAACCTGCCCTAATGCACCCTGTCATGGAATTATCTCTTAGAAAATGAGAATATTCACTGCAGCATAGAGGGTGGAGCTGGCAGGACTGGGCATTTTTAGGACATGACTTGTCATCACAGGTGCCCCGATTCAGGGGACGCACCCAGTGCTGGGAATGGAAAAGCTGATGTGGGTGTACAAAGCAGCGGGTGGATATCATCTGAGCAGGAAACCAGGAAAGCTGTTCTATTTAATCACTCAAATAATTTCCAAACCCTCTCAGACTGGGAGTGGGGTGTGTGAATATTTTTATGAGCACGTGTCTCAATCCTCAAAATATCTTCTTTGAAAAAACCTGGTGCAAACACACAACAAACCTCCTGATATCTGTCAAGGACAGTTACAAAGCTGCTGTGGTGCACACCAGCAGTGTGCTTGGATTGAAAATGTGCCATGGAGCTAGCGACACATCCCGGCTACTGGAGGTGAGGATACACAGGCACCCTGGTTCTCAAAGCTCATCAGCATCAAGCATGGCCCAGCAGTTATGTCCCAATTCAAAACACATGCTCCAGTGAAACTGGACTCATCGCATTTGCAAGGCGTTGCTGGAGGTGAACCTGATGGCAGCTGGGGCAGCCTGGACATGAGATGCTATGGGGAGGGAGAACTTCCAAAATTCTGCCAGTCAGGCAGAGGGGGGCTGGTGACATCTTGTCTCTGCTGCAGCTGATGGCAAAAGTCCTGCTGTCATCAAAGGGGTCAGGATTTCACCCTCTGTGTACATGCTGTTGACACTGGGCCAGACTCTAAGGGATGCTGAATTGTCAGATTGTTGGTATCTAACTTGCATTACAGTTACCTCCTGTCTTTAATTCCCTTCAATATTTCTTGACCAAACTCGGGTTCACACAGCTATTGGTTACAATAGATAAACTAATCTTGAACACAGTGAAAATTTTACTGGAGACTAAAGAGAAGTAAGGATTCCACACAAGCTTCTTTCCCAGCTAAATATCACATTTCTGAGATTAATCTAGAGGCTGAAGGCCATCAGTTTTTATTAGTTTGACTGCAAGGCATTGGTGTGATAAGAACAAATTATAACGTTTTCAGGTTTGGGGAGAGAAACCTCATAATTGAAGATGAGTGAATTTGAATGACTAACATATAACACAGCCCACAAGGATATTCTAGAGATGTTTAGAAAGCAAACTTCTAGTTGATAGGATATGCTATCATTTCAAAAGTATTCTTCATTCCAAACCTAAGCAAGGGATTTACATTTTTCTGTGGGAATGTTCTGTAAGATTTTGAATCACTGAACTTTTTCACTTTGGTGATGCCAGAAATTATAAAAACTCAACTATTCATGTCTATATTTAGTGTAATGTTAAAACTTTTGCAACCTATTTTGAAACAGAACACAAAACAAAATGTTTAATAAAACAGAAATGGAATATCTCATTATCCACCAACAAATGTTATGAAAATAGCTGCATTTCAGAGAAACATGTATTTTGAAGGAAAACTATTCCACTGAAAAGTTTTCAATCACCTCCAATTATATCAAAGCAATTGTATATGAAAATATATACAATGAAAATACAGAACCAGTATAGCAAGGCAGTAACAAGTTAAGAGCAATGAAGAGGCAGCACTGCGTCAGGAATGTAAACAGATTTCTGCAAAGAGAGTTTAGTGCATGGAGAACAGAAAAAGCAATCACCAGAGGACCTTTTAAGATAGAAGCCCACTGCAAGACAAGATAGGTTACACTTGCTTTTTGTAGTCTAGGTGTTTTCAGTCCCAAGTATCTTGACCCAACCAGAGGGAATTCAATGACTGCAAGATGGTTTGGGCTATGATGAGGAGCTACTGCAAAGCATGGCAGACCTCACTGTCCCCATCTGCCTGAGCTGCCTTTCAGAGAAAATCATTATAAGCCAGGCTTGCCCTTCAGCATGTGGCTGGGATGCTGCCAACCTGTGTACCTACTAAGGCATCCAGTGAGAGCTCTGCATTTGCCAGTCCTACAGCACTGGGCTTCTGTTATCTTTCTACATGGATTATAAACACAAGTATGAATGAGTACACAACAAGCAAATATAAAGACAGTTAGATTTTCACAGCAATACATTCTCAAAGCAGGACTAAATGTCATAGTAGGAAACCATGGGCTAGCTCACTTACTTGGCAAAATTGTTTTATAGCGGTTTTTAGTTCCATGACTCGGGATGTCAATTTCTTTGGGATCCACAAAATTCATTGGTATTTCCTATAAAACATAAATTAAATCAGACTGATGTTTCCAAAGGAGCCATGCAGGAAATTATCACCAGAAGACCATCTGCTGTTACACAACTGTCTCTTAACATCAAAGTTATTAAGAAAAAAAGTGGTTTCCACCTCAAGCCTGTCAACACCCTTCCTTTAATAAACACAGGGAGTTGCATATTGAAGGGGTGACTTCCAAGAAACACTTCTGATGAATTATTAGAAAAAAAAAGTTTTTATGGGATTAGGACCAAGGTTAAAATTCACTAAAATTCACTCCAGAAAAGTGGAGTTCAAAACTAAAATAATGTGTCAAAAAATAGCAATACTTTACATAATTGGGGCAGGAACTTTAAAAATAATGAAATATTAATATATGGCAAACCTTAAGAAAATTTTGTGCTAAGCCCTTATCAATGAAATTCAAAGACCTCACTTGTCTTTTATTTAAACTACTAGAATGAAGTGCCTTAGTCTTTTGCATTCAGACTCAAAGGTAATAAAAATCTGAAGCTATTTCTTTTGCTTCTCATTTTCATCTTTTAGTGACTGATTTACATTGCAGATGTGCAAGTAACTAATGTGACAGTTTCCTTTAAGTTTCAAAAATATGCAAATGATAAACTCCTCATAAACTTAAAATTATTCTTTTTGAAACTGCTTGTCATCATGAAAAGTAAAAATCCGCAAAATTTGCATTGAACAAAATATTTAACTTGGTTTAAGGGAGAGTAAGGACAATTTTGATTTTGAGGTCCTGAAACAATGTTTTTACAGTTGAATAAAACCGACCCTTTTAAAAAGGCAGGACGAAACATGCAGGGGTTGGTGGTTGTTTTTTCATGATTGTGGGGGATGTTTTACCAACTAAAATAATCTGGCAAAATCACATTGAAAATGCTTCAGTTTACTCAAATCTTCATTTTTAGGCTGATTTTTTTTGTTTGGCCACCATTATTTAAATTGTCGTAGAGTAAGCTGGAATTCAATCTTCAGTAAATTAATACTTCTACTTAAAAGAACTAGAGACTTGGAAACATCATGCTAGCCTGGGACATTTAGCCTAAGAGACAGTGGCATATTACGTAATTGCCTCTTAGAGACACATAGGAGCATGAGGACGATCTGTTGGCTTGCATCACTGGAAAATTTACTTAAGGATTTTCCTCCAAAATGATTTGGTTTCTATTCTAGAGGTGCAGGCCTACCCAATACTTTGGTACAGCAGAGATGTGTGGTCCCTGTCCTTCAGACACAAGCTCTGGTCCTGCCCAGCATGACTGACCTCTGCTGGGATTTTTTTAAAGGAACAGGGATGAGGTCTCTAACAGCTTGTCACGCAGGCACCCAACAGCAGACTTTTACATGGGTTCACCAAGCAGGGGAAGCTACACTTTCACTTTGCTGCTTGAAGAGATGGCAAAGTTAAGTAAAATTTAGATGGTTCATATTGAAATGCTGTGATTCATCTCCACTTCCCAACTTGGCTTCTGAACATCTCACTATGTGAGGTTGCATCTGTGTTGATTTTTATTTTTCTACCTTCTCTGCCTTATGCCCATGCATTTCATGGACCTTCTTTATTCTTCCCCTCTCCCTCACTCAGTTTCTTCCTTGATCTCTTCTTGGTCTTCAGCTGGCTCCTCAAAAGAATGACTTGCTGTGTCAGGCCAGCCAAAGTGCTGCTGCTAATACACACCTTTCTTGCAGGTACTTCACTCAATCCTTTTTCAGATCACTGTACTGCCATCCATATGATGGCTGTCCTAAGTTCAGGGTCTTCTCACTTCTAAGACTTCATTCTTACATAAACCTCATCCCCACTACCTCAGGTCAAACCATCTCACCTCTGTCCTGCATCTAATGCTGCTTCCTCATCCACAAAACTACAAAATGAGCTCCCATACCCTCCTCATATTCACCTCTGACTTCTACTGCTTCCCAACAGTGACCTCTCTCTGACATTCACCCTTGGCCTTTGGGCTCCGAATTGTTCCAACTGGCTGACCTAGAGCTTCCCTAGCTCAGTTCTGGCTTAGTACAAACACCACCAGTACATGGCCTCTGAAGGGTTTCCGTGCTAAAACAATGCATCAAGTGAGAGAGAGCAAGACACTAGGCTTGTGCTTAATGGGATCTCTGTCTATCATCTACAGAGACTGGAAAAAGATGTGTGAGGAAGAGTCCTCTGCCTGCCCAAGTGATGGTGGTTGGTGAGGGTCTTCCAGATGTGTGGCTGCCTCCCTTACTATGCCTGCTGAAATTTTTTAATAGCTCCTCATTTGGCGAGTTACTGACAGATGCAAAAATGCCACCAAGTTGAAAACAGAAACACATTTCTTTGGGCCAACCGGGACCATTAATAACATTAATCACTTACATCCTGTAAACACTTTCTAATCAGTGGTCTCCTCCCAGTAGTAAGTAGTTGTGAGTCCAAGGGCACAGACAGAAATCTGACAATACACCGTGGATCACAGCCACAGACAAGTCACTTATTCTGAAACTGGCTGTGAGAAAAAAGAGAGTATTCCAGAAAAAAAAAAAGATCAGGATAATATGGTGATAACATTCCTGCTAACAAGGGAGCAAATAAGCCCAGCAGACTGCAAACAGCAGGAACATGTGCAAACTAGTATACAAACTCTGTAGATGTATAGGCAATATATATATATATATAATTATTTTATTAAACATCTATATTTAATTAAATAATTGCAAATAATGCACAAACTGGACACATTCCCGTGCTCAGTCACTTGCATGCAATTATAGATGCATATGCATACTGTTCATGGGCTGGTTTCCCTCTCTGAGTGATATCTTGTAATAGCAGCTATTCTGGCTCACATTAGGTTTTAAGTGCTATTCATACACTTGAAGAAGTATGATTTGGATCTCTGAAAGCATTCAAGAAAATGTGGTAAAATTTAGCAAAATTCAGGCAGGTAGTCATTATACTCATCCCTCCTATTTTTGAGGACCTAATTTTATAGATTTAATGATCAGGCACTTTCCCATGCAGGACTGTATTTTTTGACATTTGGGTGTTTTGGGAATGAATTTTATTTTCCATCACCAACTTCAGATATCCTATCTTTGAAGAGTAGCAACTCAGGCTACTAAAGAAAGCATATATGCTAGGCAAATTATGTTTCTTCCTCCTTGCAAAACAGGTATATTTTCCCAATCGAATATACCCTTTAATTAAGTAATATCTCTTTAATTGTTAATGAAAAAAAACATGAAGAACTAAAAATAACCTGAAACTGTTCATGTTTTAATTTTCCACTGAAAACTTTGACCATTTCTCCACTTTTTTCACATTTGGAAATTTTTCATGAGAGCTAATAACTCTAGTCTCCAGACTAGAATACGCCTTGCTGTATTTCTTTAGCTAGTTAAAATGAGCTGTGTGAGCAGAATGGCTGAGGGTTATATACTGCGTTCTTTGCATGCCTCAAGTTCCTACTTGAGCTATTATCTGTAGCAAGGAACATAGCAAACAGATACTGTTCAACAGTTTCATCTTAAAACACATTTCTAAAAGTGGTTTAAAAACAGAATAGACAAGTCATGACCTTTTCAATAAAATTCTGTGGAAACACTGAATGGCCAAAGCCATGTTGTGCCCCCCTGAGGGACAAATAAAATGTGACTCTGTCTCCCCAAAGCTGTGCACAACTGCTGTGTGAGATGATTTGGGTAAACAGAATTCTATGAGGTGCCAATTTGTCTGTACAAACTGTCTCTTAACATGGGGGGCTTAGGCATGACGAAGTTATTTCTTCTGACTTTCCTGCCTAAGCAGCAGAATGGCAGAGAACCTATGGCATAACTGGTGATAAAAGTATGTTGGGTGATTGTAATTTTTCTGTGTACACTCTCTGTCCACGTTTTGGTAGAAGAATTGAGGGATTTACTTTTCTTAAGCAAATGACTTTTACTATAAACTTTGGATTTTAAAGGTAATTGAAAGGGCTGCTCCATAGGATGCAATTATTAACAATAAAAAGCTATTTTTAGAGTAAGATGGCAAAACATCATCGATTGATTCACATGCACAAATTGGAAACAAAAGGAAACCTAAGGAGTCACATGCTCTGGCATGTTTAATTTTAATTCCTTCCAGTTTCTCTGATTTAGACATCAGATTTCTAGACATACAGGTCTCTGCATCAATTCTGGAACCCTTCTGAAAAACTGCTACCTCTGGCCCTCTGGTTCCTCAGCTGCTGAAGCACAGCTGCTACATCACACCTCTCCAGTTAATACATCAGTAAGTGCATCTATGGACTTCTTTAGGATTCCTGGGTGACTACTAGCTTACTTTTATTAATTTTATTGATTTGTTATAGAATCCCTTCCACTAATGCTTCAATATCAGACAGAACTTCTAGTGATCTGCTTGAACCTATCCCTGCTATAGATATAGGAAATTGCTTAAGTTCTTCTAGGGTCAATGCAGATGCAACTAATGAAGTCACTTCTCATCTACTGGTTCAGTTTCCCCAAATCACTTTTCTACCATTTTGATCATCAATTGATGGTGATTCTTTAGTAAGCTTCGTGCTTTTGATCTGTTTAAACATGATGTTATGATTTTTTTTAATTCAAAACTATTTTTTGCCCTGCCTTACTTAGCTTTTACATTCAGGCGGCATCAGTTTATGCTCTTTTCTATTTCCCTTGTAAAAAGTATCCCCTTTTTTCTGACAGCTTCCTTCATCTGTGTGTTTTGCAATACCAGACTTTTTCAGGTCTTCTTAAAGTAATGTGTTGTAATGTGTTTTCCCTGACTGAGTTTTTCTGCTCTAACTTTTTTCCACCTGGCCACTTTCTTCATTTTAGATTCCTACCCTTTTTACTAATAAATACACTTGTAAAACACTTCAGAGTTTTTTTGTCTTGAGTATATTAGGCTGATGTATGGCATGCTTGTTAAACGTATTTTGGACCTTGGGAAAAAAGTGTGGGTGTTCCTATCTGCTACAAAAAATAATTTTCGTTGACTAAAAATTTAGTGCTGAAATTACAAACATACCTGGGAATAAACAAAATCTCCAATTATGACTGTGTTTTCATCACAGTATTTATGATCTTTTTGAAACTGTCACAGTGTTACAGTTCTGACTGTTTGCACTGTAGCTCTATTATAATACTTAGCCCATCTATGATGGAACTTCAAACCAAGAGGAATCTCTATTATCCATGGATATAACTGACTGACTTCTCTGTCTTTAGTGCACAAACATAAAACACCACCTTGAAACTCTCTAATCTGCCCTTTGGAAACAATTTGTACCTTGGCATTAAAGTGTCGCCCGACTGTTTTTCCCTCAGTTTCTGTTGTGCCACTTATGTCAAAAATCCTCATTTCAAGCATGTTGTTAAACTCACCATGAATTCTGTTTGAAGTAAATGAGAACATGCAACTGCGTCTCGAAGCTGCTGCCGTGTCAGGACGCGGCCAGCTGACTGCAGGTATTCCATTGCTACTTTTTCTCGTGGGGTTGGCACAGTGACGAAAGGTTCAACACTTCCCAAGCTGCTCATATCCAAAGTCAGTGAGACATTGGATCCTCGTCTGCATTAGAAAATAATTCAAATGGTTATATGAGATCTGTGTTACTGTAAATCCCATACTCATGAAGCTGATCCTGAGTTATTTATGCACCCTGACTTTCTCTATAATCACTGATGGATTTGGGCATGCAAAGACTGCAAGACTAGTTTCACTGGAACCACTGAGCAGACAGAAAACCAAGTACATCCTACTTCTTCAATCTACCAACAAATGCTGCAAAAATGTGTGCTGGGGGCAACCATTTGAATTATTCTTAGAAGTAGAAACAGCTCCCTATATGCTACTTTATTGTTATGAATGTCAAATGCGGAAGTGGTATCTTGGTAAGGAAGAAGTATTTCACAGAGAAAAGTACAGGGGATATATTTCTAACTGATACACATAACAGTGTGAGATAAATTCACAGTTATGTCAGGTGCATGTTGAAGAATTTACTGAAATTAAACATAGATAATGGAGCAGGAAAATTTTATAAAAACAGCAGAAATAAGTGAAAGGCAGAGTAAACATTGGGACTACCAACACAGTAGACAATGTTTCATGCTAGGTAGAAGGGAAGGGAGAGGCAATAAACCACAATAAATTATCTGTGTCTGGGGAGAAGGAATGGTCACAGACTTAAAAGGGGCTATTTTGAAATGCCAGACATCTCTTGCAGGACTATAAAATTCATAACATTTCCATTTCTACAGGAAAATAAGGTTGGATTCAGTAACAACTTTGAGCCATGAAAATACAAATAGATCACACTTGTACGGGGCTTGGTATGAGCCCTATTCTTTTTGGGGCTTTCTTAAAACAACACTTAAGACAACTGGCTTTTTTTTTGTATTTTCAATCCATCAATCAAATATTATCTACTTGACTCTTAACTTTAGGCATATTGATTGCAAAAAATCCATGGTCTGCAAACTGTGATGACTAAACACGAATTTATAGGCATTTATCAAAGCTTTTGTGCTTACTAAGCAGCAATTGGTCCTATAAGACTGACGGATTCAGCTCACTGAGCTGGACTACAGATGTCCAGCTCAGTTAGCATTTACCAAGCAGCTATGCACATATAGAGATATGGGAACACCAGTTTGATTCCTACCTCTGCACATTATTGGCTCTCCATTAAGGTGTGCTTACAAGGAAGTTCTTTGAACTCTTGGCTACTCTATCATGCTTGGATATACACAAACATAACATAAGATTCTCTCAAGTCTCTCCTAACAGTCATCCTGCCAGATTGGTATATAACCCTACACCTTGCCCATTTGTAAAATCCCCTATGCCAATGATTAACCATTTGCTGTATAATCTATTATCCAGCGATTCCAGTTTTTCTGCTGAAACTCTGCTTGGTTGTGTGCATTTCTCATCTGCAGGAGAACTGCTGCGAGAGTGCGACTACACACCTCTCTAAACACTGGATGTTAAGACACAACTGTCCCTTTTACAGTAATACCACATATTATTATAATACAGACATCATCTGATAGTATCTGTGAGGCAAGTGCTACTAATGTTGGGGGAATGCTTTCCTCTATAGAATCACAGAGTCATTAGGGTTGGAAAAGACCTCCAAGACTGGTTAGACTCACCAGTCTTGGAGATCTTTTCCAACCCTAATGACTGAGCAACCTTTGATTGAGCACCACCATGCCAATTAAACCACAGCATTAATTGTTTCTTGAACACTTACAGGGATGGTCACTCCACCACATCCCTGGAAAGCCTGCTCCAATTCTTGACAACCCTTTCAGTGAAACAATTCTCCCTAACTTCCACCCTGAATCTCCCCTGGTGCAGCTTGAAGCCATTTCCCCCTGTCTGTTCCTAATGGTGTGAGAGAAGAGGTTGACACCCTCTCAGTTTGTTGTAGAGAGCAATAAGGTCTCCTCTGAGTCTCCTTTTCTCCAGGCTGTAGATCCCCAGCTCCCTCATCAGCCTTTCAAAGGACTTGTGCTCCTTCCCCAGCCCCATTACCCGTCTCTGGACACGCTCCAGTACCTCAATGTCCTTCTTGTAGTGCAGGGCCCAGAACTGCACAGAGGACTCAAGGTGTGGCCTCATCAGTGCCTAGTGCCCTGATCCTGCTGACCACATTAGTCCTGACACAGACCAGCATGTCATTGGCCTTCTTAGCCAGCTGGGCACATGCTGGATGGATCATGTTCAGCTCACATTGACCAGCACCTCCACATCCTTTTCCACTGGGCAGATTCCTAGCCACTTTGCCCTAGCCTGTGGAGCTGCATGGGGTTTTTGTGACCCAAGGGCAGGACCTGGCATTTCACCTTGTTGAACTTCATACATGTCAGCAGATGCTTCAGTAATTTTATTTTAAATGAGCAATTTCTATCATGTCAGGCTACATGAATAGAAATTACTCCAGTCACTCACCTGTCACTTAGCAAAGCAGAAAGCAATAATGTCCAAGAGACAAGACCACCTGGTGGAATAGGTGAATCTTACATTGTGTCATTTTGTTCACAAGCCTATTTCAGCATAGGTGATGGGTGGGTGGCAGCAAGAGCTTTGCTGCCCAGACCTGCAGACGCTAACAGTGAGTCAGCACCTCCAGGGGCAGATGGGGACAATTTCTGTTGGCACAGGGAAGTGGGTGGGGTATGATTCTGCTAATTGTGCTAGAAGGTAGGCAGAAGTGAAGTAGCGTCCTGAGCAAAAAATGATGGAAAAGTGGTACATGCACAGATTATCAGTAGTGCTCTGTGCCTCGTGGCACAGCCTGCATGGTACTGGAGCCCCAGCCAGCAATACCAGCACTCACACCCAGATCCAGAGCTGTGACAGTCAGGGAAGTGGGTACACCATAGTGGCTGCTCTCAGCTGGACCCTGCAGGAGGGTGCTGGCTCATATGCCTATGCCATTTCCCTGGGGACTGTGACAGACTGTGAGGGAAAATCAGTTCTCAGGTCCACACCACTTCTCAAGGAAAACATCCTGTTATACCTCTCTGTCGCAAAACCCCTCCTCTGACCATGACTAGCAATTTATTCCACAGAATTTCTGACCAAAGCACCTCTTCTGACCATGACTAGCAATTTATTCCATGGAAAAAGGCCTAAAACAGGTGGCTCTGAGTACATATATTGCAAATCCAGTCTTTTGAAAACCATCCAGAAATCCACAGAAGAGCTGTGCAATGAATCCCTCCAAATCTGCTTAGACTACCTTTGCTTGAGAAATGGGTAGCAATTTAGGTTCAGACATACTTCTGGGAGAGCCTACTGAGATTTCCTAATATAGAGGAAAAGTATTCTCATTGTCCAGTAACAAAGTACAGTGAAAATGTTAATATTTTCTTTGGCTTTTACATTGTTATAACTGACAGTCTTGGCAACATGGCAGTTTCCTTTTTAACAACAACAAAAAAATATACCTGATCTAATTATAACTGTGAGTTTACAGCTTTTACCATTTATGGGGATTATTGATGAACACTGGTCTTGAGGATCTTACTTACTCTGGAAAGAAGAACCAGTTCTTAAGTGCATATTTAATGCATTAAAAGGTACACAGTGAATTAAAACTGAATATAAAGCAATCTTCATAGAAGTTCATAAGAGGACAAACAATAGATCACAGTTCTAGAGGTAATTCTTCCATAAATATGGGTATCTCAAAGAACCTTTTTGAAGAATTAGTCTTCAATTAATAAAATTCTTTAAATAACATTTACATACATTAGAAATGCTATAACCAATAGTAGCATTGATCACACAGACTTCTATTGCCTTCTTTATGCAGAGGAACAGGGTTGAAAACAGAACAGAACATTCTGCATTGTCTTGAAAGATGAGGAAGGGCCTGAACCATGATGTGTTTGTATGTTCTAATAGAAGATGCTTATAGTCTCAGGTCCTACTCTAGACTCTGGATTCTCAATGATCCTCTAATAATTAAATTCCTCACTCTCTGTTAAAGAATCAAAAGCAAGAATTCTCTTCTCTTTTGCTACCTGGATGGAAAGAGGTTACCTATTGGGCTCACCTGTTTCCACCTTACTAGGAGGGACTGCACAAGGCTGGCAACAAGGAGGTACCACCTAAAATAAAGCCCATTTTTGGTAATTAGAGCTTGCCTACATTAAGTTTTGAATAAGGAAATCACAATCAAACCAGTGACGCTTCAAATCAGACAGTTCATTTTACTTGGAGATACATTATATATATATATAAAAATATATACATATATATATAAATATATATATATGTATGTATGTATGTATGTATGCATGTATATATCTCCTGACTGGTATTTTTCCACTTCAAATTAGAGTAAGGGACCCATACACATGGGTTTTCCCTTATTTCTCCCAGCCAAGCTTTTTTTTCCCCTTTTAAATAACTTTATATTCTTTACGTTCCCCAAGTGAATAGTCTGGGCCAAATAAGGTTTTGTTATGATACACCTACCCCAGCATCCTCTCGAGGTTTTTTCTTGATGGGGAAGAGTACCGTGTGAGGAATCTGAGGAATTGTAAACATTTGTGACAACATTATATTAAAATTGTCAGGAGACTAATTCGTCCAAAGTTCCACCAGCTGGGACAGCCACCTCATCACTGGGTACGTGAATAAGTGCAATCAGGAAACCACTTGTGTCTGTGTATTGTCTGGAATCCCAGAGGCGGGGTGGGGGGGGTGTCTTACTACATACCCACAGATCTCTTTTCACTTGGATAATAGGAACAAGTCTACTGATGAGAATTCACCAGAGTATTTTAAATAATACGTTATAGAAGTAGATTTTTTTTTACAAGGCATGATAAAATAAAAATTTTAAAAAGCAATGTTTGTTTAAAAATTCTTAAGGAATTCTTAAGGAAGCTCCACCTGCCCACTTTGGAGTGCCACCAAGTTACTAAAGCCCTATTAAACATTAGTGAGGTCATTTCCAGGTCTTCCCTGATCCTAAAATTAAGCCATAGATTTGATTATGAAAATCCAATTGCCCTACACGTTTTCCCAGTCGTTTATTTGAGCTGAATAATTTCTTTAAATACACATGTTTATTCAGCACTCATGAAAAATGGAACACCCAGATTCCTGAGCCTCGGCTTCTCATTGTCCCTCTAGCAGTTTTGGAAGCAGCGGTGATGGCTGCTGCCCTCTAGGAGTCATTGCCCTCTGACCCCAGAACTAGGACACGAGGTGCATCCTCCTGTGCCATCACCCGGCCGAGCTGCTGTGCAGTCCAGGAGAGAGCTGGGTCAGGCATGTGGGTGAAGAAAGCCATCAATTAGCATGAGGAGCACAGCTGGATGCAGCTGCTGGGGAGAGTTTGCTTTGGGTCCTCAGATCCCGCTTGTACCAGGAACATTCCACAGGGCTACTCTCCCTGGGTTTTACTGAAGAGAAAAACACCACAATTCCCCCATGCCTTTTGGTGCTCTGGTGCTCACAGATTAGGCCTAGACATTAGTCCTGAGTCTCTCACCTTGTGGGTCCATCTATCAGCAAATGCACTGCCTGCAGGTGAGGTTTGCTCTGCTGCAATTGCACTGGGAGAGCACAACTAGGCACAGCCTTTCCAGCACTTACTCCCTTACTGCTGCCAGACTACACCTGCGTATCTAGTTTTATGTTTCAGTAGAGCAGTTCAAAGGGGGAAAAAAAGTATATTAGGAAAAAAGAACAATGGAAAAAATACAGTTCTTGGCTTTCTTTCTGCTTTTAGTAAAATAGCTAAGAGAAGACATGGTGATGTAGATGAACTAATGTAATATATAAAACACCAGTGAAGTGTGAAAAGTACAGCAAATTAGAAAAGTATTTAGTATTGTTATTAATCCTCTATACCAATAGAAAATAAATAAAAATATGAAACTCTGACTTCATCAAGAAAAATCAGCATTGAAAAAAGGAAAAGTAGAAAAGCAGAAGTACAAAGAGGTTAAAATAATTTTTTCAAATGACTGAAGATATTGCTGTTTTCTTACTGCCTTGGGCAAATGGTAATATGGATCATCTAATAAACAACTGGGACATTTCTTCACAAATGAAGATTTATAATACCCATTGCAGACAATCCTGAGAAGGTTAAGAGATGACTCTCATTTGAAGCAATAATTTGATAAGTTTTAAAGTAACATTCACAATACTATTAAATAGTTGCTTCTAATGCATAAGGACAGTTTATATATTTTTCCAAAATCCATATATATGGTTCTTCCTCTGTACTTGCTAGCCTGAAATATATAGCCACCATGTGCTGCTGATATTGCTGGATATCTTTGGAAAGTAGGGGCGAATGAGAGCATGGTTACATTAATGGGTGTGATAATCTCTTGATTTTCTTCTGAGCATCAGCATACTATCTCAAACAAGTCTTCTAAGAATACAATAAAAATCTATTATTAACCAATTTGAAATATGAAGATTCATTTTCCTTACATCTACATTCTTTCCTTGGAAAGGTAGAGGTCATAAATTTCAATTTTCTGTTGTGCTACAGCACATACTAAAGAATATTCTGATACAAAACCCCATGAGTTCTGATAATATACAACACCCATTAATGTAATTATCCTCCTATTTACTCTTCCTTTCCACAAAGGTTAATCAGTATCATCAGTATTAGTATGAGAAAATAATGAATTAAAAATCTCTAGGTAAGTATGTGTATTTCACCCTAACATACAAATATTTGCACATAGTATTTATTGCACTTTTAATTTTTACACTCCCAGGTGCCCCATGAACCACTGATATACAGATGCTTGGCATACCCAAAATGAAAACTCAGCTTTCCAAATGCTCTCTGCTTTACCTGCTAACAATTCTGCGTTTCACTTGAACAAGAGCTGTGGCTTTTAGGAATCATTCTGACCTGAAGTTATTGACATTTTCAACAAACCAAACCTGTATCACACCCCAGATTGAAGTACTCAAAAATCAGAAGTTGAGATCAACCAACTAACAAGGCCAAACGAGAATTTACTTTGCATTATGACCAGTCTAAATTGATAGAATCTGATACCTTGAAGGATCTATTCTGCTCAGTTCATGTCTGGTTATTTTGCTGCTATTTTATTACGCATAAAAGCAAAAAATTCAGGACCTTAGTTCCACCTTCAGCACTTGGGTAAGCAGTAGGTAAAAACTTGACCTTCCCCACTCTCCTGCTATCCCCTGACATACCAGTGCTATTTAAACCACTAGAAATTACCTACTGACTTCTTACCATGCACAGGAACAGTAAACCTTTTTCTATGGATTCATGGCCTCATTTCCAAAACCTTATTCCTCTCACAGATAAACATTCCTCTGGCTCTGATTTTTCCTCTCAAGAGGAGATCCTGGACAAGATAGATATTAGCCCAGTTTTCCACAAACATGTTTAACAATTAAATGGTTAGTATCACTGATATTTATATTATTTCTACTCTGCCTTGCAGATATCTGTGCCTGAGACAAATCCTGTAGCCATTGGTGTGAGCAGCCCCATCTCACCAAACCAAGGACCTAATTTACAGAGGCTAATTGGATATAACACTGAAGTTAATACCTATCACCTGAAAGCCATAGATGGAATATTTTTAAGCTCAGGACTCTAAGAAAGGCAATATGAAGAATGCATCTTCTTGAGAAGAATATCTGCTATTTCTATTCATGTTTGTTCTGTCACACAGCTCTCCTCATAGTATTCCAGTGTTGTATCCTTATTTTTCTCTATTTGTCACTCTTAACACTGATGTTTTCTGACTCTGAGGAAGGGATCTGGAAATGATGACATTAAGATGTGTACCTACTGAAAGAAGAAGAGGGATATATGGCTGCTGTGAGGCAAGACTTCCAATTCTCTGTAGCATCCTAGCTATAAGCAATCTCCTGGCAGCATATTCCATCTTTCTCTCTGAGTCCACAGAAACAGATCTGGAGCCTCAGCTATGAAGTTTAAATAGTTTTTTTTGAGACCTGGAGGCACTTTATGTTCTCTCCAGAGGGTCTGATCTTGTTCCCACAGCTATGAGTAAGAGGAGGCCAATACATCTAGCACTAAATTGCAAACAATTCTCAGGATCTACTCGCAGCTCAGCAGGTCAAAATGAGCTGAGGAAACAGTTTTGACAAGTACTTCTGGATTAAGTTTTAAGCAATCAGTATCTGGTTAGGACAGGAATGGCTCAGTATCCTGTAGAGGAAAACAGCTGACATGAGTGTAGTTTCAACTTTCCCTCTTTTAATCAGGCTTTCTAATGTTCTGCCAATTCACTCCTGTTCTGCCCTCGATAAGGCAATGCTGCTCAGCTACGGGAACTGACTGTTCAAAAATGCAAAGCTTAAACAGCCTCCCATCTTTTCCTGTAGATTATTTCTACAGTCAAATTGCATTTTGTCACGCAAGCTTACATCTTCAATAAAGTTTGAATGGCAACATAAAGCTCTGTTTCTGCTCCATAGTCACATATATGTGTCTGCAGCATGAGTGAAAATTGAGTTAAATGTTCAGAAGTAAAAACAAATGAAGATGCTAATTTGTTGTGCTTATTTGAACTGTTTATTCCAAGAGCTGAACAAATGTTTACCAATTAGTGGTTAATTTTCTTTACATGGTAGAGCTTTAATTGAATGCAGTCTTGTTTCTTACTATTCTTATCTGCTTGCATTTCATTTCTATTTCATATGGGAGGCCTCATTGCACAAACTTACTGGATGACCTGTTCTCTCTCTGATTAATGCACATGCTAATTTAAACCAAGCTACAATGAGTATAAGCAAAAGGAGTTAAAAGAAGAGGAAAAAGGAAAAGAGAATGGGGAGTAATAACAATTGACTGCTAGGGCTGCACATATTAAATAAATGCACAACTTAAGGAGCTCAGATAATGTGTTTATTTAGAGTAATCCAGCAAGGACTGTGGAAAAACCACCACATATTTTGTCTGATGTATATTTTGCTTGAAATTTAAGAAAAAAAGCAATTTGCAAAATATTTTTCTCATACTTGTATAAGTTTCCCCTCTATGCTTCTAGTTCATAAGTACCTCTGTGAGACCTTGGAGAAGCTGTAGCTATGTACCACCACTGCCAATTTAGATCTCTTATCCAAGTGCAATGCCAGATTACTTTTCCCAGAACATGCAAGGCTCACTTCTTCACTGAGCACTACATCATCCCCAGAGGGTGCTTGTCTGCATTATACAGAGAACAGCCTATCTAGGAAAACGGATCTAATCAGTGAGGATGGAGAGGATGTATTGCACTACAGCAATAGCTTCAAGGAAGTGGTTTTTTAAGACTACTTAACTGACATTTTCTGCTATTCAGTTGGTCTATAATTAAATAAATGAAAAATGGATCTTAGATTTTTCATCTTTTAGATGAAAAAAAAAAAGTTGGTTTGTTTTTTTTTCATAGGAGGAGCCTTAGGTAAGTCAATTTAGCTTCATGTATTCCATAATAATTAATCTCTTAAGCACAAATTCTACTTCCATCCTACAATTGCTGGTCATTTAAGGAATATAATCTATAACCCTTACATCCAAACAATCAAATATGTAATCTATTTGCACATTAATGTCCTTCAATACTTTTTTGAGACTTTAACCAAAACCAGCTGACCTGGAAAAAGACATGGGTGGGAATATTCGTAATGTAAATGGGTAGTATCTTCAGACAGTATCAGTAGGAGAAAATTATTTTTTATTGTGACTTGAAGGCTAATCAGTACAATGAGTTCTTTCCTGGTGAGTTTGCCGTTTGGGAAAGACAGGAAGGAACATCTGGGAAAAGAGGCGTTTACTACACCCTGTCAACCTTAAGATAATAAAAAAGCACATTCCTTGTTTATTTGACTTGGTCCTCATTATCTTTAAACTACTGCAAGTGTCACACGGAAGATTTCTAAGCAGACAAATGAATTGTTAGTGCACTTTGAAGAAATTACTGAACAGCAGCAGTTTCTGAGGAATGCAAAACCTCCAGACCCACAACGTTGCTCAGCAGACCTGCGCCACCTATGGACGTTTCCAAAGGGAGCCGGTAGAACAGCTCAACTCGGTCACACAGCAGAAAAAGCACCTAAGGCTGCCTGTACCGAGCCCAAATCCTTGGAGCACATCCACTTTGGAACACAGTTCCATTTCCAGGGTGACTAAGCTGTACAATGAATTGATGGGATTTAAGCTCTTAGGGACAGGACCCATAAATGTGCTCTTAGATCTGCCCTTTCTTTAGCTGCTTCTAAAGTCTCCAGACCTGACACCTAAGCTTTGTATATAAACCTTTCTCTTTCCAGCTTTTTTTTTTTCCTTGATCCACTGTCATAGTCTGGCTTTCCAGCCTTGCTTTCTATGGGAAGGCTTGCTCAAAACAAGTATATTAATGTGAAAAGTGCCTGCATTCCCTTTGAAAATAAAGTTTAGGAAATCCACTTAGGCTTGCAATTCGAAACAGAGAAATGTTTAAATGCTTTTAAGAGAGCTGCAAATGTCTTCATGCCAAGGTGTACTTTATCTGGCACTTCAGAGGTTAGGTAGACCTTTAAAAGAGATATTGCCAAGTGCAGTCCCATTTAGGGCTGAAAAGCTGATGAGGAAATGACAGGTAAGTGATCTGGAGCTCTTTTCTACAGACCTCAGCAGATCCCTTAAAGTCCATGAACTTGGACTGCCTGCCATCATCAGAGACATTCCTATAGGGGGCAGCATAGGCAGGACTCTAGAACAGGGAAATGCATCTGTACCTGTGCCTAGAGATGAAGGCCAGAGCAAAGGCTTTCTGATCTACTCTTTCTCATACACACCATCAATGAGTCCAAACAGACTAAAAATTTTGGAGTCACATAATAACAATTGCTTCAGATTCACAGTCCTCTATTAGCAAAGGATCCATGGCATTTAGAAACTTAAACAGCTTGATTTAAATTTACTTCTATGAATTTGAATAAAGGAGGGAAAAGTGAGGAACCTGACAAAAGCAGTATTCCTCTAAATGTACATTGCATTATGAAATAAAGAGAAAGGAGAAAAGTCATAACTGAAAGATAAGCTGAAATCACTCCCAACCTGACCTCCACTCCATTTCAGCACAAACAGTTCCAACACACAGGGCTTCATATGGCTAATGATGTAATATAGGTCAGGCTAACATACATTGAAGTAATGTAGAAATATGAATATAAATTTGGTGTACTCTGTAAAGCCAAAGGTTGACCAGTATCCCGTTTTCAATAGAAAGAGGAGGTTTAGGGAAAGAACACAAGAACAAAGCAAGCAGGAATTATTGATTACTTAATTAATACTGTTACTTATTTTCAGTATGTTCTCCATCTTCTGCCAATCTGTACTTTAGAATGTTCTGAACCAAAGGGTGCCTTCCCATCTTTGTGGCTGGTGTTTCCCTTCTGTAGTTTTTCCTTCATACAGCATTCTTAACCCACCTTATGACTTCTGCACTGACCCTGGATGATGAGCTCTGTAGCTGGGAGCCAGGCAATAGTGAGGACTATACATGGGGACTAGAGGGTTATTTAAACCATCTACCTTTGTGAAAATCCTTGTGATGAAGGAAAAAAAAATTATTTCATTATAATCTTATCAGTAAATTACAAATGCACGCTCTGTAGCTAAAGGATTAACTTGAGGATTAATTACAATACCAGCTTTCTGCTTTTCACAATGCTGCCTTCTTTTGCAAACCTATTCAGTATTGTGCTCTGTGGGCCAAACTCTCTTCCCAGATATGTCTATAAATCCACTGAGACCAAACAAGCAAAAACAGAGTCTGGAGTGAAACAAGTCCATGCAAATTGCATTTTTTAACTTTTGTGTACTTTTCTGCCATTGGGATTGCTTTCCTTCTCTTCTCGTAAGACTGTGCTTTTAGATCCACTATCAAATCCAGGGAAAGGAACTGAAAGCCTCTGGACTATGCAGCAGAGTCCCAGGGGATTTTTTTTATGACTCAGGAAGGATTTGAGACATCTCAAAAACAGGAGATGCTGCTGTCAGGGGATGGTGGGAAGCAGAAGAGTCAGCCCTCGCAGAGGGGAAAACCCAGCTGCCTCCTGCCCAGCACCAGCCCCATCTCTTGCTGGCAGCAGTTTTCCAGGGAGCTGCCATTGGTCATCCTGAAGCACTGAGACTGAATTCCCTAGAGAAACATTGTACTTAACAACATATTTTTGTGTGGGAATTATATACACTACTTCCCTTTCTGATGCCTATCGCATATTTGAGCGGTCATTTGAAGTTACTGTGTTCTGTTTTGCTCCTCTTATCAAATCACAATATTAACATAACAAGGATAATTATAGATACCATAAATTAATAACAATACTCTCTGTTTGTTAAGCATCAAAGTACATTCTTTGATAGAGAACATAAGGAAAAGTCCCTGTCCCAAAAAGAAATATTTTTGTAGCTTCTTATAGACTCCCCTGGTTAGAGAAATGAATGGAGTGTTCAAAGGCAAGGTATTTCATGAAGATAGGCACTGATTTGCAATACCATATTGGATCACTTAACCAATTAATGTCCCATTTATCTTAGTAGGAAAATCACAAAAAGAGTTCCTGAAATATCTTGGAAACTCAGCTAAGTTTCAAAGCCTAATCAAATGGGTGCATCAGCTTGGATGTGATGGTATCAAAGCAGACACCTCTAGCAAGAGCCTGGTTGAAATGTCAGTGTTGCATGGAATCAGCTCTGCCTCTGGGCACTGTTTCTTTGGCTGAGCCATTCTCATGGTATACTTTGGGCATCCTCATCTCTGCCATGATGCTATTGCTTCTCTGTTTGCTGAGGCATATCTGATTGCCCATATGCATTTACTACTTTGTCTGATGTCTAGAATGTAAGTCTCTGGGTTAGAGGAACATTGTATTTTTGTGTACATATGGAGTCTTGCACAGAGGGATCCTGATCTGTGACCAAGGCACTGAGAGAATGCTAAAGAGAATTTCCAGCAAGAGCTCAGAAATACTCTGTCCCATAGATTTATATGCAGTACTCCTTGAGCAAAGGTGTAAGTGCACACAGGAGACATTTCTGCTAGCTAACAATGTTAAGCTTTCTGTACATACTAGCTTTGACTATGCAAGAGATCTCTGCTGAATATCCAGAACTGGATTTTTCAAAAAAAGAAATAGTATAATTAGTTGATTCTCATAATTTTGAAGAGTTCTCCTAGCACTGCATAGAAGTAAAATTAATTATGATTGCACTCAAAGAAGAGATTCATGGCCTGGACTGTTACCTGATGGCTACAAGATAAGCTGGATGTAAGCACTGCCCAGCACATGGCTTCTTGCAATTCAAATAAATACTTGGGTATCTTACATTGCAGTTTTGGAGGCACTTTGATTTTTTTCTTTTCTTTCTTTAACTGTTTTCTTTGTCTGTTCCTAACATTTTAAATTAAAGGGAATTGAACTTAGTTCAGCTTTAGGCTGCCCTGTAAAATAAAGATCATGAACAGAGATAAATGCATTCCAAAACAAGAGGAAAGGTGAATATTTTTGTTTTAACTTGAAGCATTAGTCTTTTTCAGACATTAAGGAATCTTTTCTATACAAACCCCAAATGTGAAAAATCAACCTTCCTTCTAAATATCAGAACTCTGTACATCTGATATGGATGCTTCCTTGTACGTTGTTTAGCAGAAACCAGTACTTGTGGGTACTAGTCAAGGGCTCAGGAGATACTTCCTGCTTACAAACCAATCTCATAAAGAAGCTGGTGCTTTTGTCCCTTAGCACAGCACTTCCAACATACCATTGTGAAGAGGTGATATATTAGGTTGCAAATGTCACAGATGGACACATCCTGCTAAGGGCTGAGACGAGATGCTCGGAGCATTCAAGTCCAGCTAATGTGCATCTCCTCACTTTCCCAGATGTCCCACTCTGCTTGCACATTAGGACAGCTGGTGAAGCAGTCACAGAAACCATGCCTGGATGGTCAAGCACAGAAACAAATTAGAGGCAGAGAGGAGCTGAGGAAATCAGTCACTGGAAAGCTGCACCAGAGTTTAACTCTCTGATTTCCAAACAGCACTTAAAGACCCAAAACTGCTGCTGAAAAATACAAGGGGATCACTCACACAACTGAAATTATTCATGTGCTCAGGGCAACAGTGGACCCTGTAAATTCCAGGCTCAAGAAGCACTTAAATATTAACATGGATATTTTCCCTTGTGTGACTTTTCAAAAGATCAGCTGGACAAATCCCTGCAAACCTACCAAAACTGTCTACCAGATGGCAGCCACTGATTAATTTGTCTTAACTTAAGCCAAAAAGGAAGAAAATGTGATGGGTGGAGCCGTAAAGACAAGCACAATCAACATCCGACCAAATAGGGTTTCCTGTCACCTTGGGAACGACACTGATTGGCACTGTGGTTTCCTGTGTACACGCTAAAGCCAGTAGCAACTGGAGTAACAAGAATAAATGCCAGATGAGAGACCTGGGAATACAACAAAATTATTATAAAATTCCTGCCTAAACCCCAGAGGACAGTAAAGGCAAAACCAAGGGTAAGCATAGACTGTATATGCTAAGCAGAGCATTCCCCTGTACATGAGAGCAGAAGGACATGAAGCTGCATCAGAAGAATTTCTCTAAGCAAGGGTAGGTTAATTTGCCTGAATTAACCACTCCCAAAAGTGAGAGTCATGTGCTTTGGAAAGCTTATTTCTTTGCAAGGGAAGAAAAAAGGGATGTAGGACAATTGAAAACAGAGACGGAAATAGGAGTGGAAACCTACCATCCACCCACAGTAATCTGAAGTAATTTTAAGACGTGCCACAGACAGGGAAATGGACTGTGGGTCTAAGTTTGGGCAATGGTACACAGTTATTTTTATTTATTAATTTAGATTACAACTCCCACAGAGATTTGCTTCAAAGAGCTCTAAACACAACCAAAACAGCTTCTCAACCAGCCAGGAGTCAAATAGTTAAAATATGGGTTTTAGAGGGTCTTTGTTAGGCTGGTGACTGAGTTCACTTCCTCTCCAGAGAAAGGGGACAATTCACATTCCTGCCCTCTTCCTACACTGCAGATAAGCAAAGACGTCTCTAATGGGTTGGACAGAACACACTTTCATGCAACTCAAAGATCTGGCACTTGCAGAAAGTTTTTAGAGTTACTGTGCACTCACAGATATGTTCCAGAAATGCAGGCTGGAGGCACAGCATTATTGTGTTGATGAATCTAGTGATGAATCCACATGCCAATACAGACCTCTATGGCACTGAGCAGGAGACTCTCGAAGCTGGATCCCACCTCATGCTCCCCATTACTTACAGTATTTTCTCCCACCTCAGTAGCCCAGGTAGCCCAAGGTCCTTGCCTTTACTCTTCATCCAAACTGCAGATGCCAGAAATCAGTGTGGCTTTCCAGCTAGTTGAGATGGCCTGAGAAGGAGGGAAGCCACAATGCAAGGGCTTCAGGGACACCCTGCACTGAAAAGACAATTACCTAAAAGGCAATAAGCAACTGCTTCAATCAGGACTGCTCCCCTAGTATCAGCTGCTACACCCACACTGCATACTTCATGTGCAAGCTACATCTTGAAAAAAACCCACACTGCCAGGAAAACAATCCTAGGCACTGAATGACAGTGCTACATATCAATCATTGCAGCCCTGGTTTGTTTTTAGCTGTTGACAACAAGAGCACTCCAAAGCAATTTATGGTTTGGGCATGATCACAGGCACAAACCATCCCCAGGAGGAAGTCTGTATCCAGGCCCTGCTTCTCTGGAGGCAAAGAGAGCTTAGCAGTATGGACACAAACCAATCTCTGCTACACAGCCTTAGTGCTATAAGTGTATCTGGGTATACTGAATTTATAAGTGGGCGCCCCACCCCTGGAGGTGTTCATGGTCAGGTTGGATGGGATTTTGAGCAACCTGACCAAGTGGAAGGTGACCCTGCTCATGGCAGTGGGGCTGGAACTAGATCTCTTTCAAAGTCCCTTCTAACCCAATCCATTTCATGATTCTATGATCTTACAGACCAAAATGGAATATAGGTGCCAAATGAGAGAAATGTATTTTTAGGTCTTTCAGAAAGTATGTGTGGGGGGTTGTAATTGTATTCTCTCATTCTTCTTAAATGATGTGAACAAATAGTAGCAAGTAGGACTTTTACTGCACCTCAGGTTAAGGTTCTTGTCTTTGCTACATCACTTCAGATGGACACAACATCCAGCCATCCTCAATCCAGTGGTTAGGAATATGTCTGGAGATTTATGTGCCATGCCCAAAGTGCTCTAAGGAGTTGGTAGAAGAGACAGATCAGAGCACAGAAATCCCTGCCTCCCCACCTCAAACTCAGTTTACTGATCCATGGTGCTTTGCAAATTCCTTCTGATAGGATATCACCATAAAACTATTCCACAGCTTGTACTTTCGTGTTGGCACATAGCTTTGCTTCAAACAATTACACTGACAATCCCTACAATTTAAATTAAGAATGTAGAAAGCATATTCAGCACCACACAATATGGAAAATTTATCCTCCAAATCTATGCAAAGCTACTTTATTTTAGCCAGGAAATCCAAGGCCCCTTTCTGTAAATATATTAAGTTCCCATGTTTGTGCAATAAACTATGAAATCTGGCATGTTTACAGTAGCCCAAGTGCAAGGTGCTACCCTCTGAGCATTACTTGAAATTATTACTCACAGTGGATGGTTTTGTAAAATGATAATGGATCAGCAACACCGTAACTATATTTGCAGCAACTGTGCTCTGTGATCTGAAAATCAGAACAGAGACAGAGGGAATTGCTGGAAATTTTTCTCATCTATTAGAGCAGCAATGTGATTGAACAGTGATATCCTGAGGTGCAGCTGAGGTTATATTAATAAAGAAAAGAGCACATCAGGTTCTTTACCCTGGCTCCAATGTTTCTTAAGAGGTTTTATTCAGTATACTGTATTGTTAAGATAATGATTCATTTTAATCAATACAGCCTTTCTAAAATAAGGAAAACAGGTATTAGAGTTAGTTTTTGTGGTATTTGTCATCCACAGTATTTGTCATCCAGATGGCAATTTACACTGTACAGAAATTGCCTAAGAGGCTGAAGCTACAGTTTAATAAGTTGTGTCTATGCAGAATGACTAATAAAAGAAAGTAATTTTCAATATTAAGAGCAAATTTTTTCCACCTCCAAACCTGAAGTCTATATTATACAAGATTTTCTTTGTAGAGGTATAAAATACAAGATGTTTCTGAGGAATGATGCTGAAGACAGAAAGTGAATAATAATTGCTCTTATTTGTGTGTGCACCTTTTGCTAATACATTCCTGTTTAAAAATTTACCTTTTGGCAATATCTATGAATTCCATAGATTTCTATAGGTTATCTGAATCTTTTTTTTTTTTAGATTAGAAAGAAATAGATTGCCTTTCTTTCCCACTAGAATATCTCTCTTTCTCATATTACAAGGAAGTGGACAGAGATGAGCACTTAGCATTATAATGCACGTTATATTAACTTTTGCTTCATTGTACTTACATGGAGCTATACTCACTGCATGTCTACTGAACCATTCTTAGAGCCACAGAGATAATTCTGCTGCCAGTTTACAGGGATCTTCAGGATGGTAAGAGAAATCTCACTGGGAGAGTCTATCAACCCTGGCATAAGATTTTTACAGTATGGCTCTGCTTTGTGGGGAAAAGTAGCATCACACAGAGTTCTCACAGTCAGAGTTCAAGCCAAATTTCACTCATCTGTTATGTTTGTAGAGAGCATTAATTGATTGATTCAGGTGATTGTCTCCATACTGTTCTCTAGTCTGATGCCTACTGATTTTCTGTAGAGGTTGCAGAATTGGTTGCACATTCTACTGAATGATGCCTGTGAGCAGCCCTCTCCCCTCCAAGTTTTGCTCTTGCTGGCTCTTCCCTTTCACAGAGTATCTTCTAATTTTCCTGTGTCACAGCTGTGCCTCCATACCATTGCATAATTATTTTATTTCACATTTAAAAATTATTTATTATTTCACTTATTTGACAGCTTTTTGCTTTATTTGCCAAACTGTTTTTCTATTATCATCTTCATTCTCTTGTGTATATTTGCAGAGAAAAATAATCAGCACAAGGCAAATACTATCTGTTCTGAATAAGAGTCCTGCAAACCCCTGGCATCCTGATAGTGAACATGAGCAGCTCTTCCTTTTAGACAGAATAATTTTCTGATGAATATGTAATAGAATAAGAAAACACAGAGCTGTGATTTTTCCCTCTGATTATTAAAATATAATAGCCAGTGCTAGGGCTTTGTGGCTAGAATGGAATACAAATGCTTGAGAAATTTTTCCAAAGCAGCTAGTTTTCAACACACAGTAGAGGAGACATTTCCCACATTTTCTTTTCTTCCATGTATCTTTGCACAGTAACTAATTTGAACAAAACATCATACTGTCCACTAGTTAGTTGAAATGCAGTTGTCTTAGTCACAAATAACACTGGAACAACAACTCACAGCTGCAGTGGCCACAGAAAATGTAAACCCTGCTGTAATACTGTGCTGGTGTGGCAACATTTACACTTATATCTACCATGGTTGTGATTTAACAACTCACTGCTTATACTAAGAATTTTCAATGCTTGATATGTCAGAATGAAATTTAAAATACCACATTCCACTTCACCAGATTCTGCTTTTGGCTGGGACCATTCATATCAACATGAATTTTGGGCCAAGAAATAGAATAAAAGGAAACCTTACTCCGCTGAAAGAAGAGTATATATTATTCATATAAAGCTATAAAAGCCTAAGTAGAAAAGTAAACACTGATGCAATATTCATAGATGTGCTCACTGAAGAGAAAACAATTATTTGCATCCAAAAGTCAGGCGTCGGCTCTGTGATATTGTGACAGCTCATCACTGAAGACACCCACAGGAGAACAGCAGCTCTCCTGCTCCTTTGGTCATTATCAGAGCAATGTGGGTTGCCAGTGGAGAAGGTCTTGGCTGCAAAGGAGCAGCAGTTGTGAGCACACGAAAAGAGAGCAACTGCAAAGCATTCTGCACTGAATGATCCAGAGGATACACAGAGGTTGTGAAGAAATAGCCTTTCACTGGCCTGCCTCAGTAATTGTAATAGAAAGGGGCAAGTGCCTCTGTTCTGACAGCCCTGTCACCTCCACACTTTCAGTCCACCCTCTGCTCTTGGCCCCCACTGTTCCACCCCTTTCCAAACTACATGCTGCATGTGAGCACACATCCCTGAGCAGCATGTAGGAAAATCATAGAATCAGAATAGTTTGAGTTGGAAAAGACCTTTAAAAGTCATCTAGTCCCACTCACTTTCCATGGATAAAGAAAAGCTTCAATTAGAATAGGTTGTTTAGAGCCTCATTCAACCTGACCTCAAATGCCCAAAAACTACTTCCTCATATCTAATCTAAACCTCGCCTCCTTCAGTTTGAAGCCATTACCCCTTATCCCATAGCAACACGCCCTAAGAGAAAGTTTGCCCTCATCATTTTTATAGGCCTCCTTCAAAGATCAAAAGGCTGCAATAAGGTCTCCCCAGAGCCTTCTCTTCTCCAGCCTGAACAATCCCAACTCTCTCAGCCTGTCCTCATAGGAGAGGTGCTGCAGCCGTCTGACAACTTCATGACCTTCCTTGCTCCAGCAGGTCAACATCCTTCTCATGTTGGGGGCACTGGATGCAGTACTCCAGGTGGAGTCTCATGAGAGCGGACCACGGGAGCAGAATCACCTCCTGCGGCCACTGGACCGGTTAATCCCGACTGTGCGAGCCTCTCCCCTGCTGCAAGAGCTAGAGCCGAGGGATAAGAGTGCTGCCTGCCGGCTCTAGGTGTCACTGTCCCCGCACTCTCAGACAGCCGCATCCAGCGGGGCGCCGGGCACCGCTGCCTGTGCATATGCGTAGGCGGCATAAAAACTGCGGCATCCCACACTTTTGATAGTGCAAATAATCTGCCGGGAAGCTGTGTCTTATAGAAATAGCTGAGTAAGAACATTTCCAGATACACAGAAAAATATGTTCATGGACTTGGCTCTAGTATTCAGAAGCACAATATGTTTTAAGAAGCTGGACAAATTCCCAGAAATAATTTTTATCCATGTACAGTAGTCCATTAACAATTTGTTTGCCTCTGCACTGGTCAATGCTATTCCAAATAAAAATGGAAAAGTTCAGAGAGCCAGAGGCTGATTTGGTGCTTTGTGAGAACTCAGTTCTATATTTTTGCATTTAGATCATAGAACCATAGAATAGTTTGGGATGGAAGGGACCTTTAAAGGTCACATAGTCCCATTCCTGTGCCATGGGCAGAGACAGCTTCAATTAGATCAGGTTGCTCAGAGCCCTCTCCAACCTGACCATGAATGTTTCCAGAGATGGGGCCCTGGAAACCATCAGCCACCTCCCTGGGCACACTGTGCCAGTGTTTCATTCTCATTGCAAAAAAAGGTCTTCCTTATATCTAATCTAAATCTACCCTCCTTTAGTTTAAAATCATTACCTGTTGTCCTGTCAAGGGTATGTTTGTCAAAGCAGCACCTAGTGTGCAAAGCAAAGAGAACTTGAGAGGCAGGCACAGAATCATGGAATAGTTCGGCCTAGAAGGGATCTTGTAAGGTCCTCTAATCAAACCCCCCTGCAATGAGCAGGAACATCTTCAACTAGATCAGGTTGCATTATTCAATTTTTCTGTCCCATCCTTCTGAGAGATTGTCACAAACTTCCCACCTAGATGGCTATGCACAGCTCACTATCTGCTCAAAGAGAAATCAATGAACCATGGCCCAAACCAGGGACAGTTTGGTCTGGATCATTTTAGGCATTTCATGACTACAGATCACTCTTAAGGAATCAAAACAGGGAGTAGTCTGGATAGTTAGAAAATACTGCTCAGGAACCATTGTCAAGCCATGTGACCAAAGGAATCTCCATGCTAAATTTGTCAAGGAGCCCCCATATCCACTCTAGCCTGCCAAGAGCTTCTTCCCATGGCAGAAACCAAAATCAGCATAGCAAAAATTATTGAAAGGGTGCCCCAAAGCTGTGCTATAAGCAGGACGGGACCTTCAGGTTTGATTCACTCCAGAAGAAGGGCTGCCAGTAGACTGTTTTGAGCATGGTTTGCTGCTCCTTGCAGTGGGCAGATTATGCTGTAAGGTCCACTTCTCCCACATGTAATGAGGATGGCCCAAGGGTGCCTAGTGCAAGGGTTTTTTGAGGCAGAAAGGTGGAGAGGAGTTTTAAACTGACCACTTACCTAGTCACTAGATTATATCTGAGGCAGGATGTGTCAGTGCGTTATTACTTTTTGCTTCCAACACTGCTGAGTGTTAGAATACATACAAATTTGTTCATAGTAAAGGTTATAGTAAATAAACAAGAAATAGACATAAAAATAGCTGCTTATGTCAGAAGATAAACTATTCCCTAAAGTTCTCTCCCTCATATCCCCAGACCTTTGTACACTGAGCTTGAAATAAACTTAAACCACCATTTCTTAGGAGTGGACTTGGGCTGATAGAGTCTGTGTTAAACATGGCAAAAAAGAACTGCACAATGGGATGTTGTCACAATGGATTTCACTTTTTCACAACAGTCTATTAGTGTTCTTTTACAGTAGAAACTGAAGTGCTCAATTCCTTCAACTTCTTTTTCCTTAGTAATAACCTAAATGTCTGGTTTATTTGGTCAAACATCAGGTTTAGTTTTCTCTTTTGTATCTCAGCTTTCCATTTTGTCATATCTGACTCAGAACTTTGTCCTTCCCAAGGATGCAATTAGGTTTAGCAGAATTGAATGCAAAGTTCCTATCTGTGGTGGAAATTAACATCCTAAATCAATTGTTTTTACTTTCTTTGTTTGAGAAATGGAAAAGTTTCTTCTCCTTATGTACAAAAAGTTTCTTGTCCTTAGGTACAAAATCCTTCTACAAATTCTCTTCCCTCAATTCCTCTCAACTATTGCATATGCTATGTTAGGTACTAAGTATTATAAATTAGCTATGTGATTCCCATGCTTGTGGGCTTTATTTTTAGAGTCTTGTGGAATGACAGAAACTATCAAAATGTATTTACTTGCTTCCTCCATTCCTTTTTTTTTTTTCTGCTGTGATATCACTACATATTTTATGACAGCTCTGCCTTTAAGCCTCTTTTACTCACAGAAGAATCAATCCCCCTCCCCAGGTTCTGTCTGTCATAAATCCATTGATAAAATCTCTGCCATTGAATCCCCATGGCTGAAGCTGAATGAGGGTTACAGCTCAGATGAGAGTCCTCACAGATGATGCTCTGCTTGGTCTCCACATGGCATCTGTTCTTTCATTTATCGTCTGTGCCGGGGCAGGAGAGTTCAGTTGCACAGCTGCATGCTATGTGAGCTATTTCAGAGCACTGATGCTTTATGAAAGCAGCCTGCAGCCATCAGACAAGAAATTATACAGGTTTCTAACAGAGGAGAGACAGATGTCAGTGTGCATTCTCCTGTGGGAAGAATAACTAGTTTTATAAAAAGAGCACTGGCCCAGTTTTTGAAAGGTACAATGAGTGGCAGGGTTTGGTGCCCAAGTATTTCTGAGGAACTGCACACAAGAGTTGGTTTCATTACTCATCACTTCTTCCTTTTGGTAAAGCCTGTTGACTTTGTACTATATCCTGACCATCATGGAAAGCTGCATTTAAGAAAAAAATGTATCTAAAAGTGATAATGGAAACACTGTATGAGATTGCTAAATGCACTCGGTGTAAATATTTCTTCTAAGCTTTCCAGGTGCTAGGGACTCCCTGAGAATGAGAATGTCCTTTGTTGACAATACATAACCAGCCCTTGAACTCTCTTCCACGATCTCCAGGCTCAAAACAGGCAAAAATCAATGAAAAATGAAAAAAATATTTCTTTGGAGTATGGGAAAAATATAGTCAGCAAAAAGAATGACACTAACGCTGTTAATCTCAGCCTAAACCTGAACATTTTCATATGACCTGAATATTTGGTCATATGTCAAGAAAAGGAAAGGAGAGAATACCTGTGAGATAGATGTTAACGCACCAAAATCCCACTCCTCAGATGTCCATATGGCAAAGTCTCCCATTCATTGACAAAAAAGAAACATATGAAATCATGAAGCATAAGCATAAAAAAGCAGAATAAATCCTGAGCACACCAGGCACCATCCTACCTTTCCTGGAGTCCCACAGGTTTCATTCTGAAAGGAGATGGACTGGCACACAGGGGAGGTTTGAGCTCAGGAACACATTGGCCTTGAGAGTCTACTACAACATTGATAACCTTTGGAGCCTGTTGAGGCTGGACCATGCTGTTGGAGGTCTTATACTCAGTCTGAGATGTCTGCAGGGGAAGGGGTGAGAGGTGGATCTCCTGCTTCTTTTCCTTCTCTTGCCTTAGTGACAACTGGATCTTCTCCTTTAATCTGTACAGAACCTACAGAAATAAAGAGGACAGATCAATCTCAATTGCCTGGTAAACAAGGCAAGAAAGGTATCACAAATGCTGGATAAGATTGTTATACATGGCATTCATTCCTAGAAGGTAAGTCACAAGTTGTGTTACACAGCATTTCCCACAACAAAATAAATATTTCCATTACATAAACTGCAGAGTGCACACGTGGGCAATAGAGATTTTAACAGTTCTTACTGTGAGTCAGTACTTATTTGTAATACCTGCAGTAGTATTATTAAAAGAGCAAATAACACAGAATGGAAATTAGTTACAGAAGACATTGTGAGGAAAGAAATACTGGTAGAGTAACTGTAGAAGAAATTTTAAGCATTTTAACATAAGAAAGACAATGGCACAAAATAAAATAGATGTTTAGGACTTAGCCAGATACAAGTCTCTAATTACAACAGCCTCAATTTTTTTTTAGAGCAGATGTTCCTAAAAGCCCTTACTCATCTGGCATGGAGCTGATGGTTGAACAGACTAACTTCACTAGGTCACTTTGGTAACAGAAGGCTGCTATTACTCTAAAATACTCCTCCAGGTAGTGATAGGCTCCAATATCCTCAGAGAAACATTAACTATTCTGAAATAAAGCTGAAGTGATGAGTGGTCAATGAAGATACTTAACCATCTGTTCAGAAAAGTGTGCTTTATAATCACCAAGAAATTGACTTCTGAACACACTGTAATACCAGGATTATCTGTCCACATATTGCTTATGAATGTGGACATCCAGTATGTGCAACAAAAGCAGAAGTTGTACTGATCTTCTTCCATCAAACTCTACTGATGCTGCTGAACCCTGGCTTGGTGAGGGCAGGCAGGTAGCTTATGTTCAGTAATGTCACTCCAGAGGTACCCATGTTACACCTGTTTAACACATCTTATTTCTTTGGAGGGCAATGCAAAAAACAATTTCGGAGCCATAGCTATTCAATTTTCAAAACATGCCTTACAAGTTATGAAATTTATGAGAATTGTAAATATTGTGTGTGGAGATGGAAGGCACACAGTTTTTTGAGGGTGTCTGTAGGTACCCTTGTACTTTCCACTTTGGTTTATCTGTTCCTGTAAAGCATTTGATTTGGATCCTTAAGTAAGACAAAACCTAAACCAGAGCATTTTTTTTTCTCTGCAAGTCAGAAGTTCTTTGACAGCTGTTGCCCCTGCTAGCACCACATAAAAATCTATCACTCCCTAGCTTTCCAGTGATGACTAGATACATCTGATGGGTTTGTTTGTTCAAGGATTAGCAATAGAGGTTTAGCTGGGAAATGACCTAATGTCATTAGCAATACACATGTTAAACAAGACTTAGCTAGGTAAACCTTCATTCTGAAGGGTTTAGAATTACTAGGATAAGATCTCTTCCCCATAATTTTGCAGAAAAATAAGCCCTCTCGGGGGTACCTGTGAAGCAAGGGCACTGGTACCAATAAAAAAAAAAAGAGGGACTTGAAATATTTTAACTGTCTTTTTCTCCAGTGAGTGCTTTCAGCTAATTTGTTTCTGATAACCAGCAGATAAACAGCTCAGAGATTCATGGCCATGACAATGCTCACCATACCTTCTTGTCACTAATATGTTTTGACATAGTTTCACTCCCTGGGGACCTAAGGAATTATGGTTTTGACTTCTAAAATGTGGACAAGTATTATTTAATATACTATTTAATAATCTATTATTAAGACCCTAGGAAAGAAAGATAGCTTGACCCTAGCAGAAACCAAAAAAAAAATCTAACCAACAACTTTTGATCTAAGCACTTACACTTTTCCTCAGAAAAGTGTTACAGGGCTATAACAGTTTTAATGAAGGTAAAGTAAAAAAAAACAGAAATGGCAAAAATATAGTGACAATCCAATCTGCCACTCTGATACACATTAAAGGAGCTGTTTGTTAGCTTTACAGATTGCACATATCCATATATTATCAGATCCTGGCAAAATCTGAGACAGTGTCCATTTGCACAGTCTAAACAGTAGCACATGCAAAGATACAGGTTGGACCTGGGAGGAACAGAAAGGGGAACGTCTGCAGAAAAGACCACAGCATAATAGCAATTCCATCTGGAAGGAATTCAAGGAGTCTACTAGTATTGACCTCTGCCCTAACCAGATCAGCTACACCCAAACTATTTCTGACAGATGTTTGCCTAAAATCTTAATGGGTGAAAACTCCCAAGCTTCCTCAAGCAATGCAATCCAGGATCTAGTGACACATATGATAGCAAAGATCTTTCTAATGAGTCAGCCAAATCACTGTGAAAATTCTTCTTCTTTTCCAGTCCCCAATGGAGAAAGTATTATCTTCTTCCTTACAACAGCCTTTGAAATCTTTCCATGTTTGAGAACTATCATGTTTGTGGTTGCTCCTTTTCCCTGTCATAAATAAACTAAATTATTTCATATCCTCTGTGTGTCTGATCACTCTTGCATCTCCTTCCTCCTATAATTGCCTGAAATTTTTCACAAATGTGGTAGAGAGAGACAATAGAAAATGAGTAAGACATGACAGTCAAATTACCATAGCAGAGCTGAATTCATAGAGATCATATCCTCATTTATATATCCCAGGGTAAGAAGTGTATTTTTGCAACATTGATGTTGCTTATCTCCTTATCTACTTCTGTGATACTGCTGGAACCTTTCCTACAGAACTGTTGTTTTTCCGCATATTTCCTACATTGTATTGATGCACGTGATTAGAGCTCTTGTCCCTGCCAAGCAGTATTCTTGTTCTTTCCCATCTTTTCTCTGGCACCCTAAGAACAGTTGAAGTTCTGATACTGTCATACAGATTGCCTACAATTTCCAATGTTGTTGATGCATTCCAGATAAATAATGAAAATATTGTGGGTACCAGGACAAGGACAGTCAGCATTTTTTATACTCTTCCAGTTAAATAGTCAGTAATGACCAAAATATCTCTTCTCCAAAACAGATGGTAGAGAAGAAGAGATTTCTAGAGTTATCCTCCTCTTTTTGTGTGAAATGGCATGGAGAGATGGAGACAACAAGAAAGTAGAAATTAAATAAAGCAACAATTTCCTGTGATAAAACAAGTGCTTTTCAAATCTTAGGGAGCGTTTAAAGATGAAATAACATTTTGTTATAAATTTTTGTGAACATTTGTATAGCTGAACATTTTTAATTACTTCAGATTAAACATGCTTTCCATCTTAAGGTTGTAAGTGGTTTAAGAAAATTAAATGTGTTTGAGAGCAGAATATCTTAAAAGATCCCAAGATACCGTGTATTCATAAATGCTGATAATTGTCAGAGAATTCAGTCAACACTTGTATGTGTACACTACAGAAGTATCACACAATTTAAAGAAGGAAAACATATAAGATACAACATTGGACAAAAATGCAAAAATTACCCTACAGAAGTCAGTAGTGGTATAGTGTTCTTCATCTTCTCTGTGACCATTGCACTTCTCATATTCAACATATTAGAATTGTGCCTAATGCTCAGAAACCTGGCCATTGAGCTCATACAATGTGAATGGAAAAGTTGCTCAAAAATATGATTATTCCTTCATGTACTTACTAGTTATTTCCGTTGAATATTTGTGTATTTGATACACAAATACCAACACACACTTTAACAACTGTACACTGACATGCATTCTATCAATGTAGTGTTGCTTTTACTATCGAATAAAACTGAAATAAAGGCAGGTAAGAGGACTTCAGGGATCCTGAGACCTAAGAAGGTTGAGAAGTCATCATTCATGTCCCTACACAGTTACCATGTAGATTTAAGAACCTGTTATTTATTTCTTCAGCTTCCTTCTAGTTACATTCTTCATTCAACTCAAAATACATCAAGAAATGTGACTCTTCAAACTTTGGTTTCCCAGCATTATGAGAGTGACCAATTCTTACCTTGGACTTGAGTTTCTACTGGGCTTGACCCTATCCTTAAGACTAAGAAAAGCATGGAATAAAAAACAAAATAAAGGTAAAAGGGAAACTTACCATTAAACAAGTCACTAGAATGACAAAGATGCTGAGAAATATGACAACTGCATAAAATCCTTCTTTGCTCCAGATTTTGTCTGCTTCATGCTGGCCTTGCAAAACATTTTTCTTTTTTAAGCAATGAAACAGAAACAGAAAGAGAAAAAAAGTTATAGAATGGCATGTGCAGATTAAATAGCTCTCGTTGGGCATTAATCACTCTCCTCAGCTTTGCCAGCGTTGAAATTCCACAGCACATGGCATGACTTTGAACGCTGCTATTGGCACCCCCTGCCCACGCCCAGTCCATGGAGCAGAGCCACCCCGCATTCCCAGCGCTGCGCAGGGATCTATGGTCCTGTGTGGCTGCCCAGAGGACTCTCCACCAGCCGTCACACACTGCCTGAAGGCAAAGCAAACAAGACCCAGTGCCTTTCCTGGACACCACCTGGCTGGTCAGGTCCAAGGGCTGTGCTCCCACAAGGCCTTTGGGAAGCACGGGCCCGGCCTCTTTCTTCCCAGTGCGTATCTCCAGCCCCAGCACCCACACGCCAGCCTTCCCAGTGTTTGCACCTGACATGGAGCAAAGAGCAGGCGACTTGCTGGTTTCCCTCCATGAGCTGGGAAGCCCCCACACTGTCACCTCTAGATTACATGCACAAATACGTAAAAAATATTGATTTTGCTGAAAATAATCTCATTATCTGTCTAGCTATAATTCTGATTATGCTTAATCTCATTATCTTTGGCTTCCTGCCGATTGAACATTTCTGAAGCAGCTGTGCATGCTAAAATTTCCAGAACTCCTGGGGAACTCCTGGGGATTATGAAATAATAATGATTGTAAAGGCATTTATTTTTGTCTTTATTGCAGCACTGGGACTTGGTTGGACTATTAAATTACCAGAATTTTACCATGTTTTCAAATAGAGATTTTGTAGCAGAAACAAAGTATATGTACCCTTGGTCTAACTGCAATATATTATTTAGAATAAAGTATGTTGTCTGATGTTTCTGGGACCACAGTTCAGTAGACATTGCCCTTCCAATTTTCAGCTACTTGCTTTTTTTTTTCTTAATTGTGTCTTTTCAGTAGAGTTCTCAGACTGAGTAAAACCAACTTTCTAAAATTCTGGTTTCCATTGTAAATGGTCAAGGTCTCTGTGTTTCCCTCTCACTGAAAGTCTCTAATGGCTTTAAATAAACTACTAGTTTAAATACTGAGCTGTCTTCCCATCCCATTGTGGCCTTTTTCCCTCTCTGGGGATGTTGTGTTTATCACAGAGAAAAGAGTTCTTCCATACAGAGATGAGTGGCTGCTCAATGGGCATGCATAACTGCAGGGATGCTCTAATACTTTGCTTAGCCACCCATTAGCCTGCTCTTTTGCACAGCTAATGTATCAAGCCAACTTTGTCTTCCAAAAAGGCAAAGCCTCCCAAAATCAAGCCTCTTCAGCCTCGCAAAAACAGAAAGTCTGGATGATGATGAATTCATGTGGGAAAGCTTCCTGAGGAGTGGGAGATCATGGCCTGAGGAAGGGAACAAGCTGACAAAAAATGCTGGGTGCTGGATCTTGGATATAGTTTTCATGGTCCTCCTTTCAGCACAGGATTAGGCAAGGCTTGTTTTGAAAAGAGTCAGGACAATGCAAGACAATTCACAGATACAATTGCCACAAAATGGAAACACTTAGAGAGGAATTTGGTAGCATGGCTAATTTACAGAGACTTGCTTGCTTGAAGAAATGCTTATATTTAAACTGGGAGTTGACAGCTTTAGAACGGAAAGTGAAATAAAGAAGAGTTTTCTTTGGAAGTAATAGTCCTGGGGACCAGAATGGAAATCCTTCAGCACAACTACAGAAACTAATCTTGTAAAATTAGTATATTTGTGTGTGTGTGTAATTATGCATCGTTTCATGGTCTCAGCTTTAAAATGTTGCAGGTATTGACAGTTTAAAAAGGCTTATAAAGTGTCAGTTTGATGTTTAATGAGCAACTTAAAACCCAGGGATTTCAAAGAGAAGCTGTAAATCTTGCCTGCAAGATTTATATTTCTGCAAAAATTGTTCCTAGACATAATTAAACACTGCTGCTACTGTAGTGGGGTACAGCTCTCTATGCAATCTGCTACCTCAGCACAGCAAGGTCACTGCTGTGCTCATGGCACAGGACTTGGGTCCCAATACTGGCTCAGAGCCCAAACCTGCAGCTGCTCCACATCCAAGACTGCTCCCATTGAGCTCCATGGGAATGCCATGGTGACAGCAGCAGCTGCAGCTGTGGCCTATTAGCTGTAAACTCAATGTTTGACCCTGAGTGGGTTACCTGATGGCTTTCCAGTGTTTCGTATCTCTCGGTAGGAAATTTAGATAAAAAGCAGGAGCTAAAGGAGAATTGGCCGTGCTGACCTTCTGTAAGTGAGTAAATAGGATGGTTTAATACCTCTTTACTGAAAGGACAAATACACTAAAAAGTAAATTAAGAGCTCGTAGGATTTTTAGTCAAGTGGATGAGAGACTTATAGAAACTTTAATTCAATGATGTTACAAAACTTTTAAAATATTTTATAATAGACTTCATACTAATAACAGACTGAAGAGAATAAAAGAAGACTTTAAGAGAAGTAATCTCTATGATGTCTGTCTAGTGCTATGTGTGTTCAGGACAAGTCTTTGCCTGATTTGTCTTTCTAACAATAATGTTCAAGGAATATTAACAAATGCTGTAAAAAGGGTAAAAAAGTATACCACAACTTAAACTTACTTGACATATCATTTTGAAACACTTTAGTAGTACCTTCACCTACTCAAGAAAATCTCTCTCCCGTATCTAATTGGTGGAGAGCAAAATTATTGCTTAAGCTGCTTCCTAATGACAGAAGCTGTGACTTGCAGTAACTGAGTCATCTCACACCCACGATAAGGAATTGCTTTTTGAAACGTCAATGCAGATCATTCAGAACTTTGTTCCTTTGTCTGGGAAAACTGATAAGAGGAATAGCAACTGCCACGCTCGCTACAAATTGCTGACGCCCAGAAAGAAAGCTAATAGGATGGCCAAATGCAAGGCAGAAATGAGAGGATTCTTGTCCTTCAGATAGTTTTTAAGGAATAGGCTTGAGGATATACTCAGACTAATTTGCAAAGATCTGCAGCTAATAAAACTGGGAGAATATCAGAGCAGATGGAGTGGCCGCTCAGGGAGCACTAGATCCTAGAGCAAACAGGGAGGAAGGTGTCATTTCCTAGTATTTCCATTACCTAATGAGTCTCCAATAAAGCAAGTTTTTCAGGCAGAATGAGCCAGGTTAATTTAAACTGTTTGAATTCAGCATAATTCAATGTGTGGAAGAATCAAATATATTCTTACAATGCCATTCAATCACTAACCTTACTGAAGAGTGCCTGCACACAAGGGTATCTGCTGAACTGGAACAGATGTGTTTTTTCTAAACAATTTTTATAAACTTCTTTTTTAAGACACTAAAAATCCACTATGGCTTTTATGGTCTTATTATGGGAAAAATAGTGGAGTATTTCTACAAGCAAGTAAAATAAGCAGCCAGTTTTTGATAATAACAAGGGAGACATTGACCTGAAGTAGTCAGTGTAAAATCTGTGACTGAAAGATTCTGCTGCAGTATCAGGACCTGCCAGAAAAGGTAAATTTTCAGTAGAAAACAGGTGAATTTGCAAATTGGGTCAGTTAACCCCAATTAGTCCTTTGGGCTGGAACACTAATGAGAGCATAGCAAGCTATAGTTCTGAGCTCAGAGGAAAGCTTACAGGGTGCTGGGGGTAGAACTCAAGATCAAAAAGGGTTCATGGAAGTTCACACTGAATAGCTTTGGTTTTTTCTGCTATTTTAACTATGTTAGCTAAGGCACATTAGGAAAGGCTGCCAAGAAATCACTTCCACCTCCAATGAAAACATGTAGGAATGTGTGTGACCTCTCAGGCTCACAGGACACTGGATAATAGCCACTTAATCATGTCTCCCGTGACAAAGTCACCCCAAAAGCTCTAGCTTAGCTACATGTGTGATGAAGTGCTGTGATTCCACATCCACACTGGCAGACAGTAGGGCTCCTGTTTCTGTTGGGTGCTCTGGATGCAGCTGTGCAGGTTTTACACTATAGCTGCCTTGCCTGATCACTGGAGCATGTCCTTGTGCTCTGCTTTGTTCCCAGGTACCCCTGTCAGTCCAGGCTGTTGTAATTTCTAAGATATTGGTTTTGATCACTTGTCCTTTACAGCAACTTACAGTTTCTGTATACTTTAAGTGCATGATTGCTTCCTTTGATTTCTTCTCTAGTATGTTATTATCCACATACTTCAAAGGCAACCTATTTGTGGAAGGAGGCTGTAATGCTACATTTTGGGATTGCATAATATTGGTATGAACTCTGGAAATTTCTCCTTCAGTGACACATTTCTAGCTGGCAGTTGGCTTAGCTCTCAAAACATAGTAACCCTTATTTTATTTAGTATATCTTCAGTTATTTTTGTCATTCAGAACCACTTCAAGTTCTCTTCTAGTAAATTCTGAAATCCAGTAGTATTTTATTTTAATCCAAGCAATTTAAAGACATGAGGAAGCCAGGATTCCCACACCATAATAACACAGACTGCCTAAGTCACTGAGTTTAGTCCTACCATCAAGCACCAATTTGGTGCTTTGTTCTGGAGAAGTCTGCTCCTGACTGTGGTACATCCCATGGAGCAGAACTCTGTCTGAAATCCCACTTCAGACACAAACTTTAGACCACAATAAAAGAGCAAATGCTACAACTATGATAAGCCACTGAAAAGTCAAGGAGATACGAAAGGTATAGATAGTGCCCTTAAATGGCAAGGACTCCTTTACATTTACACATTCCCACTGGTACACATCTCATTCTATACCAGGCAGTAAAGTACTCTCGTGGTTCCTACAGCAAAGACATATAGGGAAACTGCTCTTTCAGCAACTGCAGAATAAGAAATAATATAATTTTGAGACAGGCAATTTACTTGAAAGTAGATCAAGTAGTGATCAATGCATCAGCAGATGTGAACAAGCAAATTATTTCTGTAATGACTGGAAATGTAGTTCCAGGTACTGATATCCACTGGGATTTTTGCTGTTTGTGGTACAGTATGGGCTGAAACTTTGAGCAGAGGAGTTTTCCATGTGGGCTTTTCTACGTAATCTTGGTAAAATTTCTTTGGACAGGCTAATCTCCCACAGCATCCCCTCTGGGGATCTAGTTTACACTAAACCTTGTTAAAAAGGGTCAACCAAGCAATCTCAGGAGAGGTGCCCCACAGATGCGATGAATTGCCTGTCAAACATATCTCTTTTTGTTTACCACAGAGAGAAAGCCAGAAGATTTTCAAGACTTGGGCAGCTCATACTGAAAATAGCTGAAAAAGGAGACAAATTCCAGCCCTAGCACCTCTGTGTCCACCACCCACCTAGAAAGATGAGAGTAACGCTTCCTTTGTGCACAGATACACTGATAATGCACATACAACACTGGTTGTGAAGCATTCATACTTCTGGTAGAAGAGTGTACACTTTTAGCTCATGATTTAATCGGGATTGATAGCTCAGGAGTACACACAGAGAGCATTTTACAATGGGTAAAATAATGTGTCAAAGCTATGTAAGGCTTTGTATAACAATACCTTCCTTCAAAGGTTTGCTGTTTTGTTTGGGTTCACTGTTAATTTGTTTGGAGCAATTTGTTCTTAGAGCAAGTTGAGGGAAAATAAGTGGCTGGCAGCTGACCAAGTAAAGATTGTATGTTGCTGTTTCTTAGATGTTGTTTACTGTGTAGTCTTAAACATGTAAACTATTTACTGGGATCCATAAAGATTAATTATTAGTGTAAAGCTGCATTATCTTTCAGGATCAATGCCTTAGCTGTATAATCTGCTATCAATTAAAATATTAAAATAATCTCTTGTGTCTCCAACAGTATTAGGAGTTAAGAGACTGCACAGCTTTCATTCTAATAATCCTGTTCTAAATTATTATCTACATTTTTTTTCCAGAAAGAAAACACAAATATCTGAACACTCCAGATTATTGAAATGTATCTAGCTCAAGATGAGCTCTTGAGTTCAAGGTTTGTTTTTTTTCCAGCATCTCTTCACAGCTTGATGACATTTCTCTGTTCATATATTATTCAAATAAGTTCTTGCCCCATGTCTACCTGAAGTGTTGTTTGTAACTGAAGTACTAGCAATTGATAATTGCCTCTATCCCAACTGTCAGACTCTTGTGCTTCAGATACAAAGGAAATTCTGACCTAATGAAAGCTTCACTCACGTTGCTGATGGGTGATATAAAGACTTGATTTGACATTTGGAAACCACTGTTCTGCTATGTTTTGTATTAGAACAGCTAAAACTTGAGAATCTGAATTTTGATAGTGGCAGGTTGCTGTAGTAGAACATGAACTGGCCTTGTTTTATATATATATATATATTTTTTTTTTTTTTTTGGTAACGAAGACATCTAGATTCTTAGAATACTTAAAGCAAGCAAAACAATTTCTAATCAGTAGAAATACAAGTAGGCATAACAGCCCAATGGCTCAAACACCAGTATCTCAAACACAGATTTGGAAACAGGAACACAGGAACTTATTTATCCATAGAGGGAAACATAGCTCATCAGAGTATTTAAATTTTTTCCCCACTTTTTTGGACACGGACACCTCCTCTGCCAAATTAGGAGTTTCCACTGAAAATCTTGATTCTTGACAACATGATTGAAGGGGTCTAGCCCCAAACTGTATGCTGAGGGTCTTTATATGTATGTAAGGGCTTCAGGTAAGACACTAAATAAAATGCAGTGTGATATGGTCATGTCCATGAGCTCACTGGCTTTTTACCCTTAAGGCTTTTGCTTTCTTTCATTCTCTGGGCACAGTTTAAATGGTTGGCCCAGAATTAGATGTCCATCTCACTGATAATATCTCAGACAAGCTGTGGAGATGACAATGTTTTCTCTGCTTTGAAATGGATTTTTTTCTTCCAAAAAATGGACGAAGTCATACAAATAATAGCTACAAGTTTTTTTTTTTACCCTCTTTTTGGAGCACATAAAGAAAATAAATCTCTTGCCAATGCTAAAAATAGAAAGAAGCATAGGTAGGTGTGATGTACAGTTTCAGTTTTTCAAAATCATGTCAGACAAAAGTTACATGGGTAGTAATGGTGACACCCAATATCTGCATTCCATTTATCTCTCTGTTGAAATTGTTATATCTTCCTACCCTGGTTAATAGACTGGAATTCCTTATGTCCATTTCCTTTAAGGCAATTAGCGCATGCTTAGGATCTAAACTCTGATTTCAATGGTAGCTCATCTGTGCGAGGAGGACACGGATGTTAAAGAGTAAATAGCCTAATAAAGCACTACTAAAGTAATTTAACAGAGCTAGTTGGATGGGGCTCTGAGCAATCTGGTCCAGTGAAAGGTACAACAGTCCATGGCAGAAGGGTTGTAACTAGGTGATCTTTAGAACCCTTTCCAAGCCAGACTATTTGAGGATTCTATGATAATTGTCTTACACTAGCAATGCTCTCTAAGCCCATACATTTTCTGCCTCGTGCTTGAGAATCTCAGCTGGAATACTACCAAGCATGTAAGTGCCTAATCTGTATCAAAATAATACAGGTTAGAAAATTGATAACCAACCTCAGGGGAGACTTCTGTTATTCCAAACTGGGATAAACTCTGATGCAAAATGTTGATATTAAGGGAACGCAGTACTTCTTCAGATGGGAGCGCCTCAGAAATTCCTGGTTTTGTGTTCAGTGGGGACACAAACAGTTCCACACAGTTCTTCTTCCCCTAGGGAAAAAAAAAAAAATCATGGGAGGGGTCTGGCATTAATCTCTGCTGTCCGTAGATTGCAACTATAATTCCAAAGACAAAAGCATGGAATGTAAGGGTTCCAACCTGCTCTGTGAGCACAGCATATGTTTTGCCTGTCTCTGTAAATCCCAGCAGACTGTGGAAGAAAATGCAAATCCTGTATGTGGGCATAAGTGCTTTGTCTCAATCAATATTGACAAGGTAGACTTTTCCCAAGTCTAGTATCATTAAACAATCAATGTAACATAGTGATAGGAGGAGCCATGGGATGGGGTCAGTGGCAATGTGCCAGCAGGGATTTTAGCAGATAGTTCATCTGAGCTGAGCCAAAATAGGAATGCTTAGCACAGTGCTGTGATATTTGGAAATTACTTTCTAGTCTCTTTTCAACCCATGGCAGACATACCACAATAAAGTCCTCTTAGTTGACTGCAGTGCAACTTAATATGGGCCAATGATATTAAAGGACCAGGGAAGTTTTGTTAGCACTTAATGGGTAACCTGAGAATGTCCACTCCCTTATCTATTAATTCTTGCCCTGGTGTCTTTGATGCAGTCCTGGCAGCCTAAGAGGGTCTTTATTAGAAATGTCAGTGATGCCCACTCTGTTTCAAGGTAGCAAAAGGAAAGAGAGTTTCTCTGTTGTGATAGACTTGAACTGCACATGAGACAGCTCTGATGTCCAAACAGGATGTGGGAACCTCTCTCCCCAGGGCTATGACCAGCATAGCTGACACTGGAGCAGAGTCCAGATCTGGGGGATTCCACAAACATGAGGTAGGCATGGAGCTGCTCCCTACATTGCTGCCTGGGCAGGCAAGAACCTCACCAATCTGGTTATTTGCTATTCATCATTATGGGATGGGAGAGATCAGCTCAAACTGGGATAATCTTGATTTCCCCCACCTCCTTTCCATCACCTTGAATGTGCATCATTATCTCTACTGAAGTGAAGAAAAATATATCTTTTGCTATTCTTAAAATACCTTTGCATAAAATCCTCTTTGCATAAAATACTCCTTGCATTCAAAATAGAGCTGCACAGAAAGGGACTCTTTAGAACATGTTTGCCCTAAATCTGTCCTCTGTGCTCTCACATGTGCTGCTGGTCCATCTGCTCAGTAAGAATGGTAAGGACACTGGCTCCTGGTAGGAGCTGAAGAAACTCACTTGAGGCTGGGCTTGTACTCAGTCTCTGACATGGGAAGGGGACTGCTGCTGTGTGCAGGTCACAGACATCAGGCAAGGCTTGGTGGGTATGCAGTATTCCCAGTGTTTTGTGCCTCCTCTGTTTATGAGTTTCTCTATCCCACTAAAGGACTTTTATGGGAGGAGGATGTCCTGGAAAGGTTAAGGAGACACTGGAAATACAGAGTTAATATTTCCTGGCACACTGTGTGTTGTTACATGTAAGAGGTTAGCAGGATGTGGCCATCCACATCCTGGCTTCCAGACTCCTGGTCACTTCTGAGAGCCACTCACTTGAGAGGGAGTCACCTCACCTCACTTCAGTCAGCACAGAGGGACTGGCATCTCTTAATCCATCCTAATATAATCAGGACAGATCTCAATGCCTCTTCTACTGCAGTTACCATCCTCTCTACTGCCTTTACAGGGAGCCTAGATGAGTAGTTTAGAAACAACACACTGAAACAAGGCAAGATGAATTTTAATGTTCTCTGCTTGCTTGCCAGCACTCTGTGTGAGAGGAACTGTGGGAAAAGTGGGAATAATGTCTCCTAAGGTGTATTTGTCTTCATTGCGAATTTTGACTGTGTGTGATTTTTAGAGCAAATGGGGGAAAGTTTGCTTGCTTTCTTACATAGCTGAAATATTGACTCAGAGAACTTTTACAGGTGTTGAAAAGACTAAGTAAATAATAGTACTGTATTCTGGGCTATATGCAGGTGCAAAATGACATCTCTTCCCTTAAATCATAAATGAGAGGAGAAAGCAAAAAGCAGTGGAGCCAGTGGGAAAATAAACAGCATGTTTCTTCTGGTTATTTACATAATTCCTAAGGAGCACAGTAAGAAAGATACTGTATATATTGAAATACACATCTCAGACTCCAAAACATTTCTCATTTAATTGTGCTTTTCTCTGCATATGTCTTTAAACCTTTCATTCTGGTCAATGCAGGACAAATGAAATTTAGCATCACTTGTCATGAATGAGTGAGATTCCTAAAGAACATGGAAAGGGCTGCAGTGCATTCCTATTGATCCTTCTCAGTGCATTTTTTGTAAGAACTTTTCTGACAGAGACATTTCTTGAAGGAGTTTTATAATCCTTTTTGATGTATACAATCCTATCAAGTTTTCAAGGAAAAAATACTTTTATGCTAAACCTGTCAGATTTCTTCCCTAATATTCAGCCTGCACGTAGAATAAAAAGCCTCTTCTTCCCTCTACAAAGTGAATCAAAGGCTAGCAATACACACATGATACTGGGTTTTCTTGCTTCATGGTACAATTGTCATAAAAAGACAAAAGTGTTTTTAAGTATGCATACACAAAAAAAACATACAATGGCAGTTGATTAAAAAAAATCTTTTTTTCTAGAAGCAAATTTATCGCCATCTTTTGCCAGTAGGATACCGTAGTCTACAAGATCATTTCTGAGGACAGACTATTATAGTAGAATAACAAAGCATGAATATTAATATTGTAGATGACATTTAATTTACTAATGGAAAGTCTGAGGATAAATTGTGAAGATGCCTTTGAAAGGATGAATCACATGTATTTTTTGAGCAATATTCAACATTTGAGAAACAAAACATGGATAAGGTGTGAACATGAAAAAGAATTGCATTGGAATGAAAACTAAGGGATAAGCAATCTGTTTATGAATAGGACAAAAAAGAGATTTATCTGGCTTAGCTGAGAATGGTGTATTTTCAAAGGAAAATGTAAATAATTTTGTAATGGGGATCTATTTTTCTGTAGTGCAGTTGAAGAAATGGAATTATAAGTACTTTTTTGTCCCATTTAATTGCACTCTTCCATAGTGACAGGAAACTTAATTTAAGAGAACTTACATAAACAGGTACACTTTAATACACACAGACTTTTGGTACTTACAATGAGTCTGTTGATATGAACTTGCTGAGGTAACAGTCCCAGTGCTGCTGCCACTCCTTGGCGAAATATACGAAGCAATGTGATATTCAGCTTGTTTACATCCATTTGCAGTGTCTGAAAAACAAAATCAGTTCAAATGAACTCCTTGTCCAAGACATTTAATTCTAAAGCTGACTGATCTCTGGGGCTTTTCACTAATTGTGGTTGGGTTTTTTATCCTGTAACAATAATCTGTATGATCTATGTGCATCACAATACATAATAGGTCCAAAGGTACATTTCAGTACCTTAAATGCTATTCATTCGCAAAGTGCCACCTTTGCCCAAGTACACTCGGAATGGGTTCTAGATGCTTTTGGCTTAATTCCTTGGGCAAGTCACAGTGTTAAAGATAATACAATTACTACCTTAGAACTGAAAGTTTAGCATTAAACATCAATGCATCCTTAAAGAATGAGATGTTTGCACAAGGAAGATTCTTTTGGAATACTGTCTTAGCATATCTCCCTGAAGGTGAAGAATAAGTCAGACATAGTGAAATCATACAATTTTAATTTTGATTAGAAGTTTCTGAGATCAGAAATGAAACATTCTGAATACATTCCCCATGTTTGAATTTCCTAATGCTTCCTCATCCAAGTCAGGATGAGACAAACTGTAGAACTGAAGCATTTTCTTTCCCTTAGTTAGAATTATAGTGAAATGTAGAAGTTTCCACAAGTTCAAATCATTTTTGTGAAGTCAGTGGAATTTTACCCAAGAAACAATTTAGGTTCAAATCTTCTGTGTCCAAGAAAATCCAGATATTGGGTCTTCACATGATGCCTGATAGACAGTACTTCCCTGTGGTACTTTGGGGTCTGCTTCTTTGCTTTCATATTCCTTCTGCAGACAATGTGTAGTGGAGAAGAGAGGAAAGATGACTATATCAGACAGCCACAGGATTCCAATGCTTCTGGCAACTTCTGACTTAGGAAGTTGCTAAGTTCAGCCTGAGCCAGTTGACTCAAGATAAAAAAGATTTTTATTTTAAATTTCCTATTTAGAACCATGGGCCAGCTTCCTGCTCTGAGGAACCAAGCAGGTATTCTTCCTTCCTAACCAGAGTTGCATAAAGATAATTTAATATCCGTGGGTCAGATATCACACTGGGAATATGGTTACGGTTCAGAAAGAAAGGAAATATTTATCTCAAAGAAAAGCAACATCACACATTTTGACTGTTGTTCTTTATCAGTATTTATAGGCTATAATGTGCGGCGCTAGCTTTCGCTCTCCCCGGCTGCACGCGGCTCTTGGGAGCCCGGCTGTGGCGTAGCTTCCACGTGCTGCCGGGGTTTGCTGCCGCGGGTTCCCAGACACGGCTCCGTGTCTCGGGTGCGTGGGCTGGCCAACCGCTGTTACCGTGCGCTAGGGACCCGGCAAAGAGGAAGGAATTTGTCCATTTACTCCGTGCTTAGCAGGAACAGTTTATTGGTCACGGCGGCGCGGTTCGATGGAAAGACGCGACCGCTCCCGGCACTCGCATGGGAGGAAATGGCGTCTGACTGCCGGCGGGATAGGGTTTTATGGAGGGGCGGGGCGAGAGGATCCACGGCCTGCCGGCCAATAGGGGCGGCTGCCGTGGCGGTGACGCCAGCAACAGCGACCAACCAGAGAACCCCGCAGGGGCGGGTGCCGAGCCAGAGCGGGCTGAGCAGGATCGTGTGGCTCGGGGCGGCCGGCACGGGCTTTCCCGGGGCCGGACGGCAGGGTGGTTACAGGAGCGGCACAGGGCTAAGAGCCGGCAACAGGCAACATGGGGCCAGAAACCGCGGGGGGGGAACAACGCGGGGGAAACGCGGGATTACAGAACTTGACTTATTTTAACATAAATTAAAAACCCTAATCTAAACCCAAACTCCGGAATGCAACAATAATGTAAAACCATAAAATATTTGCTTTTCTTTTTCACTACCAATTTGATTTTTCTGTCAGTACTAAGTGTTTTTCTTTCTTTTCCTCCCTTTTTCTCATTTTTTTTTACACTACTGGGATTGTCAGGTCTTGATGTATGAGACCTGCTCTTACCACACACCTGAGCTCTAATTCAATTGGAAGTATTACAAGATTCTTCCACTTAAAATACCCTTTCTACCCTGGCATTTTCAAAATGTAAAATCTTCTTCTTTTTGCTTCTTCTTGAATTTGACAGGCATCCTCAATGGTTACAAAACTGCTCCAACTTTATCACTGAAATAGAGAGATGTCCTGATAGGGGACATGTGGAGGTCTAATAGATGTGAGCACTTTTTCTTCTCTGGCCCAGACTGACTCATGGAACACCAGACAAGAATTGGTTTGGAGCTTTGAAGCTGTCACTACACTGAGACAGCCTGGTCTGAAGGTCTTGAGTAAATGAGAAAGGGAGCTGCTCCTGAAATAGAAAGACTGTCATGAGGGTCCCTGGAGATACATTAGGATGGCATAAAGAGTGTCCAAGCTGGTGACCCTGAGTTATGGGGTTAATAATAACTGTTTTTACTGAGCAAAATTAGCAGGCATAAAATCAAAATACATTCATTTAAAAATATTTGAGCCAGGTATTATAACACATTAATAGAGATATTGTTAAATAGTGTGTTAATACCTCACTGATAAAGGGATGGAAATGAAACAGCCAGAAAAATATCTAGCTTCAGAGGAAATAGAAGACCTTAAAGAGCCTATAAAAAGGTAATAAATTCTCATAGATTTAGTATGCTGGGATTGTGGTTCATCATATCCAGGCACAGTAAAATGTGGTGAAACTCCATTATCTTCAGGAGAGTCACATTTCCACCTACCAGGTCTGAATTCAGTCCACTGTGCTCTTTAACAAACATTTATCCAGAGCTGTAGTGTGTGTGTCTCTGTAACAGGTACATTGTCCTTCATGGCCCTGGGGGAAGCCTGAAGACCCCAGCTGTCTGTCAGTCTGGCATCAGCCTGCTTAAAAATCTCACCTGGACTTGTACAGAGATTACAGGATCCTTTTAAAAAACTTCCTAAGAAATTTGCCCTTAAGCCTTATTTCAGGATGTATCTTCTGCAGCCATAAAGATTTTTTCTTTTCTTTTTTTTTGACTTTTCATCCCCAAAAAAGTCCAAGAAATATCTAAGAAATAAGCAACTCACATTGATTATAAGAACCTTGCTTTGCTGCTTACTGAAGGGATCTGCTTCTCCTTTTCTGGGGTCAGTGTGAATCTTAGCTCCTTTGCAATTATAGCAAAAAATTAAGTAAAAGAATTACAGGTCACCTTTTTCTACTTCAGACAGCACAAGGGAGTTCATTTGACTCTTCCTGTCAAAAGGAAAGTAAGCAATCCATAATCTGTCACTTTAGGAATGGAATTTCTAACTCCATCAGTGAAAGGTAATTTACATAAATGTTTGCTGGAATCCCAAGAGCACCTACTTTAGAGTGAGGAGAACATTACAAATATGCTCTGTGCTCTCTATTATCCTGTTTTAGTATTGTATGCATAAAAGCATAAAGCAGAAGTGGACTAGATTGGATATGTATCAATTCATTACACTGTGGAGAACTCTGGGCGCTTACAGTAAATGACAGGAACAGAGCAGGATTACAGTCTTTTCCCAAGTTCCTTCTGACAAGATCACAGCTAATTTGTATTTATTCAGCATAGGCATTGGGTCTCCTCAATAACAACAACGTTATCAGACTGGTCTGGGATGAAGGCAACACTTGGGGGCATTATATTCTTGACTCTGGCATGTGCCTCCTGAAGGTGACTGAAATTTAAGTCTGACCTGAGGGTGTGGTGTAAAATTGCTTTTCTGCAAATTCTTAAGTACAACAATTTTTGTTGAGAAAAGTTAGTCAGAGAAAAAAAAAAAAGAAAAGAGAAAATATAGAAAAGAGAAAGGAAAAAGAAGTCGTAAATGCTACTATTAGAAAATTTTCAAAATGTTATTAATATTTAAATATTTTAATATTATTGTGCCATTCTGATGGCAGGCCTACATACCTTTTTGACTATAGTCCACAAAGGTAAGAGATTAGGATAGGAAACTGCTAATGGCGGAAGTACAAAAGCAATAATACTTGTACTTAGACAAACAGTATGACCTGTCATTATTAAGAGAATCACTTGTACAATGGAAACCTGGCAAGCCATCTACAGGATATAATTACAAAAATGAAATCCTTGAGTTCTAGTACAGCCTGCAAAAAAATGTGAAATTAACATCTGTAAAGTAATCCATCTAAATAAATAAAAACAAAGTGTTAACATAGATACACAAGTTATGCCTTACTGTGTTCCTCTAGCTGCTCCTTTTGCTCTGGAAAAGAAAGGGCTGAAACATCCCAGTAAGACAGCACTAATCCTTTCCCTTTGCTCATCTGCAGTGTTTATCATGGATTGCAACCACCTCCCCAAGGAGGTTATAATTTTGAATCAGCTGCCTCTGTTGGCAATAGCGACTTGTTGAGCCCAGAGGCAAACGCCTCGGACGGCTCATTTTCCTCAGCAATTACCCACCTGGATATTGCAACTGTAGCGACTGTTTCTAGGTTTCTCTGATCCAAGTAAAAAAGGTAGCTTGAAGTGAAGGAGCTTTCTGCTTGTAGTGGAAAACTTGGGAAGACAGAGTTCCAGAAAGGGAAACTCAGCACAGAAGTTTACCAAAGATCATTCACAACTGACATCCTACAGGGGCTTTTAAATAAAGATCTTCATGTTAAAGGGACAAAAAAAATCTCTAACATGAAAGGGAATGTGTGACACAGAGTCTGAAACAATATTTTTAGGATATTACAGTAAAACTTAATTTGCCAGGTCAGGTTCTGCTTCTCAAGAAAAATTCAGAGAAGCACCTCCTTCTTACATTTTCTTTATCAACAATTATATCCTTTCTGCAATGAGCTTCAAATATATGATTCCATTTCTATGCATTATTGCTCTCCACAAAAACTCCTTCTCATCCTGTCACCACAGATGTTTTCTCAAACCTCCAGCTAAACTGATTATGCAGAACAAAAATAATCAAAGACAGAGAAGATTAAAGATGAAAGTATACATCTTAACAACACTTCTATGAAAAAAGATGAAAACTAAATCAACAAATTATACATGCTAGGAATTTTACATACTTAAGGGCCACTGGGTAGCGGTTTTATTTTGTGCTAAAACAAAAATAAAAATAAACACACTTATTTAGTTGAGCCAAGCAAGTGAGAGACCCCAGAAAAGAGTTTTCTTACCTGCCTGTGCTCCAGTTATTTATACATGATTTTAAAAATTCAACAAAAATGCTATAAAATGGGAGGGTTTTCTGCACTAAAGCAAATACTGCACTATGGCCAAGCTGTGGGTCCCTCTATCTGAGCACCCCAATCTGCACAGCGAGTGTCTACAGTTCATCAGTGCCACAGTGTTTCATCCTGTCACCCTCATCAGGCAGCCTCAGCTGTACAACCAAAATAAGGATGAATTTATCAGGAGGGAAGCTGCAAGTGTTGCAGATTTATTTGTACACCTTTGGTGCAGGACTACAACAAATATGGCAAAAAAAGAGTGAAAATACCTGCATTTCTTTCTTTTTCTCTCTCTAAACACATTAGATTTTCCTTCCTGTCACTGTTCAATATTTGAGATTGCAGCTGCACTGGGCATCAGGTAAGCCCCTTTGTCTGGCTCAGGTGCCTGATACACACCCACAGAAGATTTTGGCTTTCTAAAATTATGTGAGTCATGTGTCACATCAACTTCAGTGTCTCAGGTAGTCCATGAATCACATGGGAGGCAGTATATCCCTAGCCGGAATTATGCAACTACAATAATGCATTTTGCCAAGTGCCACTCCAAAGGGACTTTGCCCTAAGCCAAACTGGCATCTGGGGTGCATTCACTCCTCTCCCATTTACCTCTCCCACTACCATATGATTTTCTCCAAGAGGAAAGACCTGCCCTTTTATGAGGTCTACATTAAACTTAGAATTATGTCTGTAAACTAAGATAAAATTCTCATGAGTATAGTATCAATTATTCTTAGTGATTAATTAAAGTAGCTTCATATTTCTGTGAATCAGCAGTTGTCTGCAGTGACCTACTCAAACTTTCATACCTAATATATTTGTGCTAAAGCACAATATGACTAGAAATATCAGTCTTGGGACATTCAAATACTTCCAATGTCAAGGAGCAATTATTGAATAAGATGTAGTGAAAATCACCAGAAATAGTAGAAAAATTACAGGCATACACTTGAGTTTATAAGAATCAGTGAAAAGCAATAGCAATGAGGAACACTCTTGACCTGGAACATGCTTCTGTTTAAGTCATCCATTTTCTAACGAGGAGACACTGAGGCTGCAGAATATGGAAATCTCCCAAACAATCCCAAATATCATATGTAGACTGCAAAAATATAAGTGCTTGTCCAAATAGTATTTGGGTGATAAGAAAATAAAGCTCTAAGTTGGTTCTGTATAAATATTAGGAAAAAAGTGATAGGAATAAGTTACTTTGATTGCTGTAAGTCCTGATTAGTCCAGGGAAGTTTAGTATATTTGTATGTTGCTTTTCAAGATGTGACAATGTAAAATTTCACTCATATTTTTGCTAGGAAAAAAACCCAACCCACATCTGTTATGAAAAATCTTTGTTTAAAAGATAAGCATACTATTTCCTGGAATTATGCATTTCTCATATAGTATTAAATAGCAATTTTGGCTCTTGATCAATTTTTCATGAAAGCATATACATTTAAATATTTATGCATGTTATGAGCTCTGTGGAATAAATCAAAGACCGAAGTAACAATGATGAGAAATATGGGGTTGATCCAATTAGTCCAGATAGCTGTATGGATTCCCCTCAAAGTGATTTTCAAGTGAATGTTAATTAAAATATGAGAAAGTGAAAATGTATGGATCAAAGCAGTCTATTCCACACTGCGATTAATCCACAGACTCCATCACAGGAAGTTGCAGAGGTCAAAGACTGAATATGAGGTAGGAATAGGGCTGAATGCTTATACGGACGTTGAAAGTCACCAATGTCCCTGGAAACTGTACAGAAGACATACTACACGCCTTGCCGTACAGTTGACTATCATACTCTAACTGTCAGAAACTAAGATGAACCCTAGTGCAACAACAGAAGAATGTTCTCAGTCTGCTGCTGCAAGGTTTGAGTGCTGCCCACCATCCTGGGCTAGAAACTGGGTTTCATTTGAGTCCTGTTTCATGGGTAGGTACCAGCTGAAGACGATCCTAGAGACTGCTGCATCACAGAGGTTGAAGACACCATACCAGCTGCTGAGGTGATGCCAGGGCACTCCACTGGCATCCACTGCTCAGACTGGCAAAACTTTCCTGGAGGTGGGTGTGTGATATGACTAAACTGGTTTGCCTCAGCTGTGTGACAGATTTACATTTCTTTTTCTAGAGAGAAGAACTAATTTCTCAAATGAGATCAGCTGATTTGTCTTCAAAAGGTACACTTTGATTTCTATCAGTCCTATGTTTGCATTAACCTCTGGGCTTGCAGTCTCTAAGCAAAGCTAAGAGCCAGCTCTTCCAGTGTGGTGCCACAAGGTAGTGTGGACTGACTGATCACATCTAATGAGAAGACCCAGAATAGTCTTCTTTGTTACAAAGGAAATCTCAAAGGTATTTCATGATTTCATTCTCCTGGCTTCTGAGTTGTGTGGGTCATTCCTGTACCAGAATGTGAGGTAGTTAGTGGGGTGAGTCTGAAACCATGTGTTACTATCCTCACAATGCTCATTGTACTCAGTTCCCTTTACCTCTTTCCTGTGGTGTCATTAATGCATCAATCATTGACCACATATTTGGAAATCAGAAAGTATGTACAGGATCCAAACACCAAATGCACTGCAGATTTTGAGAAACTACCATTCCATAGCCCCTACAACTCAGTAGGGGAGTAACCTTATTTAGAGCCCAGTAAAGTTAATAGGACCTGTCCTGAGTAAGAGCGTTGCAGAATCCCATTTCCTAAATGCCAATGGGATACATGCTTGTCATTGTTGAGGGGCTGTAGGAGAGGAGAAGGAAACTTATCTACTGTCCATGGGACACCAGTTTGATACAGTCTCACCATTAAATTTGTCGTGGTTTGACATGGAAGTGAATTTTTTTCCAGAAAGTTGGGTCAAACCAATCAGTGGTCAGGTTTGGATATTGGCACCTGGAGTGACCACTAAAGGCATGGACACGTGTCTGAGAACACAGGGGGTTAAAAGCAAGAACTCCCAGGAGAACTCTCTTTTTGGTTCCGGTCGTCAGAGAGTGCAGACGCTCCCCTGCCCAGCCACGGGCTGGGTGGGGGAGGGGAAGCCACGCGGCCTCGTCGAGGTAGGCCGAGGGGCTGAAGGTCTGGAACCGAGCCAGCTCCTGGACGGAAGGGTGGAGAGGAGCGGAGATGCCTTTGTGTCCCCCCCCCCCCCCCCCCAAGAGGGAAAGAGACAGAGAGCCTGGCGGCACCTGGAAATTTGCCGGCAGAGGAGAAGGAGAAGGGGGGGATGGTGCCCAGCGTGGGAGGCGGCGGAACACTGGACCGAGATATCAGCCGTCCAAGGAGTCTGAACGTTTAACCCTTTCCAGGAAATGAGGGCTTTTTAAAAGTATTACTCCTCCTTGATTTGTAGTGGAAGAGAGATGGTCCGGGACCTGAGATGTTAGAAGAAGAAATATTTAGGTGGGAGGAGATGATGAAGTAGCTTTTGGATGGACTTTTCTTGTTAGCCATGGACTGAACTAAAATCTCCTGCAATAGAGACTGCATTTTAGGGGGATGCAGTGGTGACCCAGGGAGACCTGTTTCAGCTTCGAACAGCACAAGAATGGCGAGAAACGAAGAAAGCTGAAGAGGGAATAGTGATACCCTCTGTCTTCGGGAAGAAGATGAGTCCTGTTTTTGGACCCCTCGGCCCCAGGGGAAAATGGGGGGGACTGTAGTCCCAGGATGAGAAACTGAACTGTTGTATCTTTGGGTCTGTGGCAAAGCATCCTTAAAGGAGCCCTATGAGCAGTCTGTCCATGCACAGTGGTGAGAGCACTGTGACATGGAATGGAGAGTGTCACACTGGCAGATTTTTTTTTCTTTCCGGGCGGTTGCCATGTGTGACAGGGAAACACAGGGGGGCAGCTGTGTTTCCTGGGGGGTCTGTGGTGCAAGAGAGACTTCTCTCTCCCTTGATAGTTTAAGTATAGATTACCTGAAGGGTGGTAATTTGATCAAGAATCCCGGGTGATGTTTCATGGCTGGGTGTTTTTGGAATTGGGAGGAGGAGGGGTGGTTTAAAACGTCTTCATCCTGGATTTAGTTTATGTGTTTTCTGTATTAGTAGTAGTTTAATAAAGTTTTTTTCCTTTGTTATTAAGCTTGGGCCTGCTCTGCTCTGTTCCTGATAACATCTCACAGCATTTATTTAAGGAAGGTGCATTTTCATGGGGACGCTGGCATTGCACCAGTGTCCAACCATGACAAAATTATACCAATACCAGCAGGTCTCTGTATGCTGGGAGCCCTTTGGAAGAGGAAAGGAGAGGAGCAGGAGGCTGCAGTAGTTCTCTTGTTCATGGCTATTTTTAAAAAATTGACAACTATATTAAAAAATATTAAACTGGAAGCACTTGCCATTACTGGCAATTGATTGCTAGTATGGATGAGAGGCTGAAATGTTGCTACGCCTCTGGCCTTAGCAAGTCTGCCTTAGTTATACTGCTTCAGTTCTATGTCTATAAGTGGGAATAAGAGATTTTGACTCTTCACAGGATTTTTTATATTTTAGAAAGATGAAGGTCAGGTATGTAGAATACAACGTTTCAGCTTCTTTCCCAAAAGTTACTTCCTTTTTTTTTTTTTTTTTAATTAGGAGCTGCATATCTTCAAGGATTAGGATTTTCTTAATCACAAAGTATTTCAGTTTTCTTAAAATAACAATTGAAGTTCATTTCAAAGCTCTGATAGTTTTCTAGGCTTTTTCCTGCATCCATCCACCTCTCCCTGGCCTCCTTCCTTATGGCAGACAGCTGCAAAGGACAAGATGATGGAAAAGCACAAGACAATGCAGAGATCTGGAAACACAAAGAGAGCTGGAAGAGCTCAGCTGAACACTATTTCAACCTTTTTGTTCTTTGAGAGGCATGTATAATGAGCTCCATAAAATTGTCCTATCTGTCCTTATACAATATTGGCAAAAAAAAATGTATTCCCTGCATTGCAAAAGAAATTCGTGGTGCTGTTACGTCCAGTACAACTTTTATGCACAGCATGATTGTACCAGTCCCATCCTATTTCATCATTCCAAAGCCAGCTGTAATCCTCAGAGCAAATAGATCCTTTTGAGCCTGTTCAGCACAGCTCTTTAGAATATGTTTGATTTTTTCTGTCCAATTATTAAACTTCTAGGTAAAGCCAGTGTAAAGTTCTAAATGCCAGAAAGCCAGTATTGTTTCTTCTTGCTTTTTTTGTAAAACCCTCATTTCAGCTATTAATTCTGTCCAATTATTAAATTTCTAGGTAGAGCCAGCGTAAAGTTCTAAGTGACAGAAAGCCAGCATTGTTTCTTCTTGCTCTTTTTGTAGAACCATCATTTCAGCTATTTTTTCTAAATAATTTTTAATTACTGAAGTTTGAATTCCCATTAAAATTTTGTATAATGGTCCTTAATACAAAAGACAATCAAAATGCCTTCTAGAAAAAAATGTCAGACATAAAACCCCACCCCAAAACCAACCTTTTCTTTTTATCTTCAGAATTTTAAATTACATTTGTAGCAGACATGGATATAAACATATATATAAGCTTACAAAGTAAAGAAGAACAAAAGTAGAAACATAACATAAACAGAAACTTTCACATCTTTCAGGAACTGATGTGGCCAAAAGACTCCCACTGACTTACTCTTCTTCATAACCTTTCTCTCTGCTTTGAAAATCAAAGTAAGATTTCAGTACTGCTGGCATCCTAGCTTTCTCATGCATTTATTTTGAGAGACAATTTTTATTGCTAGTTTCAGATGAACACAATCTACCTGAACTCAGACTTAATGAGAATGTTATAAAAAGAGGCAAATGCTTTCCCTTTTTTCTCATAATCATAGTTCTCTGCAGGTCCTGAGCACAGGAAGAAGAAAATTTGAAATATATCTGGAGGAAAAAATAAAAAAAAAAAGGAGTCTTAAAATACATTTGACTCAACTGGAATTGAGGTATTTACATAAATGGCTGTTCTTGTGAGATTCCTGAATAAGGCTCATGTCCCAGAGCAGGCTGGATTAATGGTCCAACACAGCCAAGACTTTGAAAGTAAGAAGTGATCCTTAGCCTTCAACTCTTGAGAGATCACAGTCCCATTTTTAAGAAAGAAACGTTCAATAACAAGGGCTGTTTAGCGTGATGCAATTCATCGGTACATTTTGGATCCTTATCAGCTTTCAGCCTTTTAGCCCAAAGAAGTTTGTTTATAGACATTATCATCACCATAATCACAAATCTTTAATAAATAAAGCCTGTATTACTGATTTTACCCTTCCTATTTTAGCACTCCAAACCAACATGAACCAAGGACAGACAATACAAGACAACCTTGTCATTCTGGACTTATGTCCCTTTTACCATTTTGCACTTTAAAGAAAGATAAGCAAAATGAAACAAAATGCTTAAGGGACTGCATTTTTTTTTCTTAGATAAAACCTGAATTACTTTGGGTTTTATTCTGTCATGGAATCACATGACTGATGGAATCATAAGACTGAACATGTCACTTTGTCCCAAGTTTTAGCAAAACTATCACTGTAAGTTCAGAAATAAGAAAGCAGATGAAAAGAGTCTCATGATTTTGGCAACTGTCTCAGGAACTTTGACCTTCTGAAGATGCTAATACTGAATGTATTTAAGAAGCTTTTAGATAAAAATTCCCTTTCCCGTGATTGATTAGCTGAGCAGACTGGATTTTCCTCTTCTGTCTAGTGCTAAAAAGAAGAGGTACAGGTGAAGGGAAAACATTAACACCAAATCTTCAAAGATTTAAGGAGAGTTTTACCTCAACAATTCCTATTAATGTTAATAACAATATTGTATTTTTGACTAGCAGGTTTCTGTATTCATTTACTATGAATACAGTCCTAATAAAGGACAAGATTTCTGACTCAACTAGTAAAGATAAAGTTTTCTAAAATGGCTTTCAGGCTAATTTGGGGGACTTTTCTTTAAAGGGGACTCCACTTGTGAGGTCAAAATGAGGAAATTAGGTCAAATATGAAGAAGCTGTGCTGCCCTGTACTATTGGATATTACGTCTCTAAAATTACAGGGAGACAGGGCCTAATTCATGGATCTTTAATCTCTCTCCTTTATACTCAGATCAGAAGACTATTCTGTGTTAATTTTTTTTTAAAGCAACACATCTGTCAAAGCCAAACTCAGATGTTTAGAATGAGAAAAATGCATGTTTTTTTTCTTTTATTCCTATAATTGATTACCCTTAAAAGAGAATATTGAAAAGTATTTGCATATAGTCCTCTCATTCTCATACATACATAAAGCAAAACAATTCATAATTCTTTCAGTGAGAAAGAGCAGTTAAAGATTTGGAGGTATCTTCTTCTCTTCTCTTCTCTTCTCTTCTCTTCTCTTCTCTTCTCTTCTCTTCTCTTCTCTTCTCTTCTCTTCTCTTCTCTTCTCTTCTCTTGTCTCTCTCTCCTCTTCTCCTTTTGTTTTGCTTTTCTTTTCTATATTCTTTCTTTCTAATATTCTTCAACATACAAGAAGCAATCTCCCAAATTCCCCCAAGTGACCACAACCAATGCCATTTGTGTTTGTGAGGTTCTGCTCCCCTGTATGAATGCCACAAGTGTTCCTTTATGTACACTTCCTGCCTCTTTCCTGCACTCTGAAAACCCAGGAGGTTCCCAGTGGTTCTGTGGCTGCTGTTCTGTGTGGGCAGGAAGAGATGCCTGTGAAGAAACACTCAACTTCTCAGATACTGAGACTATGGCTTTGATCCAGAGCAATATCTGTTTTATACCTGTCATCTCAAAACAAAAGTCCTGCAAATGATGGCAAGAGGACTTCTATACTTCATTAAAAAACCCAACAAACAGGACATCTATCTTATATCCAAGGAAAGAGACAACAATAGCATCTATGGTTGTTAATAAAAGGCTGTATGGTTTCTTTCTTGGTTGCGTACAGATAAAATTTATGGCACAACCTACCAGTGGAGTTGTGTTACTTCAACAAGTCCAGAAGTTAATTGGTAAAGCAAAATTAAACAAAAAACTACAAAGCCTCAGGAAAAATGGAAGAGCATTACTTAAATTTGTATATTCATGTTACACTTTTTTTCACAGTATCATGCAGACAAAGACAGAAATTTCATTGGAGACTATAGTTATTGTTGTCCATGTTTTATACATAATGTCTAACTGATCTTTAGCTTGTTTGGAAAAAAAATCTCGATGATCTATCCTTTAAAGATCTTGTTCCCATTTGCTACAGTAAGACAGAAATCCATTTTGCAAATGGTCCTAATCAGCAAAGGTTTCTGGGAAGAAAATCCACTGACATTATCCCACAGAAACTCATGACTTCCAGATGGACACTAGCTGCACACAGCAGAACACAGATGTGCCAGGTCTTCACAGCCTTGGGTCAGTGCACAGGAGTAAACTCAATGGATCCAATCCATGTTATATTAAACATGCACTGTATTTTCAAAGACATAGATGTGAATTTATTGGAGAGCTTTAAAGAGCTTTATTTCCTGCATTATCCTCACTTCCCACTTCCCTGCTGTGTTTTATCTTCTCACACCATGCTGGCAAATTATGTATTTTGGACAGTTTACGTGTCCCATCTTTTACTCCTTCAAAAGACAGAGATATCACAGTGTTGTGCAGCAGTCTAAATGTATATATTATATCCATTCATCCCCTCTCTTGTCAGCCCTGCACAGCAAAGCCCTTATCATATAACTCAACATATTGAGGGCACAGTCCCACTTCACCACTCAACAGGATGGCAAGACAGAGTACCAGAGGTGTACATACAGCAATGGGCTCAGCCCCCTCTCCGCCATAATTTTACTATCAGGGCTTTGCATACAGCAAATTGCCCTATATCCAGAAACCATCGTTACACTACAAAGCAGCAGGGTATCATGTTACCTTAATGAAAAATGTGGTAGGTTACTGCACATAGAGTACCTGACTACCAATGCCATTAGGGTTGGCAGGGCTCATCCTCAGCCTGCCAACTAATCCCTCTTTCACTCTTTCTTCGAGATAGAACTAAAACAAATAAACCTGCCTTACCAGTCTCATCATTATATTGTGTCTGCAGTAGTGGAGGAATGTTCATTTCACTACCCAAAACAATTTTGGAAAAAAATAATGGACCATCAAAGGAATAACTCCATGCTGGGATGAACAAAGAAACAAAAGACTAACTAAACGGCTATTCCAGCTTCTTATTTCTACAATCTTTTCCCCATTAAATATAAAATTCCCAGAAAAACTTCCAGAAATTGCCTGATTAAATGTGTGAAGGGGAAAGAGTAGGACCTGTGTTCAGCAAGAGCTCACTTAGCCCCACAAGGACTGATGAAATTCATGCTGAATTCCTTGGAATGTATTTCTTCAGAGGTATTTTGGACAGCTGCTACACTGACATAACCAACAAAATTGTTATTATTGTTAGAATCATCTCTTGACCATCCATATGGTGATTTTATTTCTTCCTTTACTACTGCATACATCATATTTCTTGGGTTGGGTCTTTTTTGCCAGGCAGGTACAACATAGTCCAGGATGCTGCTGTCTCATCTGTTAAAGGCAGAGCTGCTTCTATTTTTTCTAAACAATTTCAACAACACAGTGAAGGTTTATGTCATGCTGGGTGACAGAGAGAGCAAGAATGCATGGACAAGGAAAACTTTAGCTAAAATTAGGAATTCTCAGTTTACATTTGTAGTTCTATTCACATGGACATGTAGTTATTTTCATGGTTCTACTAACAGGGGACTACAAATATTCATTAGGTCTGAATAACCAAAAATACACCAAGGCCAAGTGCTGCTTATCTTAGAAACATGCAAAAGTATATAATGTCATTGCTGTAAGTAAAAAGATTTGGACACCCAACACAGAATTCTGGCCAACATGCCTCACTATCTCTTCTTCTGGGTTTTTGGAGATATTCTTTATATTTTATGTCAGAAAAATCTTAGTGTTCTAACCCTAACAAAGTTTGGGTTATCTAAGTTCTTTTTATGTAATACCTCCTGAGTTCATCAAGTCATAGAATACAGAATCTTAGAATAGCTTGAGTTGTAAGAGATCACAGAATCAATTAATACAGAATCAACCCCCTGCCATAGGCAGGGACACTTGCCCCTAGGTTGCTCAGAGTCTCATCCAGCCTCTCCCTGAACATTTCCAAGGAGGGGGTATCCACAATTTCTCTGGGCAACCTGTTCCTGTGCCTCACAGAGAAGAGTTTTTATTTTGATATCTAATTTAAAGCTACTCTCTTTCAGCTTGAAGCCATTACCCTTTATCCTGTCACTACATGGCCTTGTAAAAAAAGTTTCTCTCCATCCTTTTTGTGGGCTCCCTTCAGGTACTAGAAGGTCACCCCAAAACCTTCTCTTTTTCAGGCTGAACAATCCCAATTTTCTCAGTCTTCCCTCATAGGAGAGGTGCTCCACCCCTCTGATCAACTGGGTGGTTCTCTGCTAGACTCATTCCAACAGGTTGGTGTTCTTCCTGTGTTGGGGACTCCAAGCTTGTTATTTTGTACTTAGCCATGTGTGTTCTTTTCTGTCTGCAGCATGTATTGTATAAGGATTCTTCTGCTTTATTAAGAACTACTTTTACAGCTAGTTGACATAATAATATATTATATAGCTAATATACAAAACACAAGACAAGCATTTAAATTATTTGCATAACCTGAATGAGAAGGGAACTTCATCATGTCAGTTGAATGGTGTCTATTTTTACCAAATATAACATGAAAACATATTTATGATTCATGAGTCTTTAAAATTAGACTGTAATTAGAGATTCTAAGCTCTAACTTTGCACCTACCTGTGAAGTTTTTAAATTTCATTTAAATTCTGTATTCTGTTTCTTCTCTATCTTCTGCACTAGCAATTCATATAGAGATTATATAGATCATAGACCAGCTCACAAATGAGAAAAAATACATTTTCAAAAATATTTTTCAAAATTCAATGAATAAATAATATCTTCCCATTTTGTCAGAATCCAAATACATTTAACCTTTAACTTGAACAGCCATTCTGCCATTTATGTAAGTAAAAATTCAAAATCTTCATTCAGTGACTCAATCCTTTTAATTTTAATATTTTTAAGTTTATTATTAAGTTTATTTTTAAGTTCAGTAAAAGAAAGTAGACTTGACAGCCACATAGGAAAACCGACACTTTTTGTTATTTAAAGACATTTTTTACAAATCATTCATGCAAGAAAGAAGCTGCTAGTTGACAGTTTATGTCCTTAAGATGAATCTTTGGATATATGAGACTTTTAAGGTCATATCCTTAAGATATTTATGCACACCTGTTGTATTCAAACTTCAAGTACAACTGAACACATGTAGAGCTTTAATTGTTAGTAGAGGATGTAGTTGTTTACTTTAGACTGAAGAAGTATTACATCTGGTAGTAAAGAGAAGCTGCAGAGCCATTCTTGGTCCAAAGATGAAATAAACGTATGTGATGAGACCTGTTACTAATAGGCAATAGCAGATTGCCTTAGAAACTTGGAAAAGCAGAAGGAGAATTGGGAATACAGACTTAACGTTATCAATCAGTTTCCACCCCCCACGGGAATTTTACACTCAAACATTCAAATTCCATTAGGTAAACTTGATGAAAGGCATAATTTGGGTTTTTTTAGAACATGAGTTTGCTTGCATAAAAAGGTTGTAAATCAGTGTTTCCTGAAGAGCCTTAAGATGAATATGACCTTAAGCTGGGGCTGCACATCTATTGCAGTGCAAATCTATTTGCAGGCTGCTTGGAATTCTGACAATAGTCACCATGGCAGTGGCAGTGCTACCCCAGCCTAAGGCTCTTGTCTTACATATTCTACAGATCTGGAAAAGGCAGTTTGCCCATGACAGCTCCACCTTGTAAGAGGTTCTGCTGAGTATGGCTACAAATGAAAGAAAAAAAAAAAAAAAAAAAAAAAAAACCTTTAGGAGAAACAGAGAAATACTTTATGAGCTACAAATACAGTCTGGCCCTCCAGGAAGCCTGTTGCCCTCCTTTCAAATCCAGAGACTGCTGACATCTGGACATTCCCCATTCATGAAAACCCAAAGTGCTTCCCCGTGAAGAAAACTGTGAAATTTGTGAAAAGACTAGAAACAGAATAATAGAAATTATGCTGCTGCAAAGAAGGATAATTCTTACTGCTTTAGATAGCCATATAAATACTATAAAGTCTACATTAAAAAAAAAAAAAAAGAAGGCTACATGAATGGTTGGCAATGCCTAAAAGAAGAAAAACTATCAATGGGTATAGAGGGCCAGCAGATTTAAGTATATGTAAGGTATTTTTGTTTAATTATCAACAGGGATATACATTGAGATGGCAAAATTTTCATACTTGTAGAGAAAAGAAAGAAGGAGATTCTAGGTATCTTTTGAGGGATAAGAAATTATGGGTGATAGTAATTTGATGTATATATTCTATTCCAGAAGTAATCATACTGGATGCTGGAAGAGCATGTAGAAGAGTAAACCTGCAAATATGCTGGAACAGATGATCTCTTTCAGAAAACTGTTTGTAGCAATTTTGTGCCAGTCAACATGCTTATCAGAGGTCTATTGAGTCACACAAAGTCATACAGAAATGTGATGATAATGCAGAAGCTTGGAGATAACTCAGAATCAGGGATCGGGGCGGGGGGGGGGGGTAATTAGATAGGTCAGACGTATGGGGTAATTCAGGTGAAGTTCACCTGAACATCATGTACTTAATATGACTAAACTCATGATAATAAAAATTTTGAGACAGCATATGTAGTTAACCTTCAAAGAAATGTATTTTGAAAAGGAGTGATTCAGAAAGTGAGTCAGGGTTCATATCCAATAAACAAATGAACAGATACTTCCAGGAAAACATGGAGGAGTTATGTGAATACAATCCCTATTTAACCTCTGAACTGACTGAATGATGTAGAGCCACATCAGGGACGTGGTAAAATTCAGTTATTGTATATTTTATCTTGGTAATCAACAGAAAGAATTACATGCATGCTGTCATTTTCTACCACTTTTCAATTCATTAATGTCTTGCTCATGGTGGTGATCAGGAGCAGGACCATGACCATGACTGCACACATTCACAACACACAGCTTCTATGGGATGTAATGATTTTGTAATTCTCCAGCTGCTTCCAGTTCTGTAAACACTTATTGACTTTGTTTCTACTAATGAGCTGAGACTCACCCGGTGACACAAAACACCTAAGGGGCAACCTGCACAGACTGCAATTAACTCCTGGTTCCTGTTTCTATTATTTAATTAGTAACATCAATTTTGAACACTACACATACTGATCCCAGAACATACAGGCAATTACCAACAGCCATTAAACCCTATTTTCTAAATTACATGCCAAGGATAAATTATTTCAAAATATAAAAATAATGTAACCAAAACATTTTTATGCTGTGTCTCTGCTAGAAAAGTTTAATAGTTCCTCACATTACATGATTATTCCTACTTCTGTCTAGTATTAGTGGACCCAGGATAGAATGATTTCGTAAGAATTGCTCTGCTCTGCAGAAGTCTCAGAACATGTTTTCCTACACAACAATGTAAATATGCAGAGTGTGCTCACAAGTGAGCTCAGTCCTGGAGTACCACGTACCTTTTGCTACTCTACATAAATGTACACTGAAGAGGGTTAAGTGTTCAGTGGCTACTCAGGGTTTCAACATCTCTGTTTTACTTTGGATCCTGTTTCACTCACCTGCAGCTAATGTGCTTAACCCTGAAGGGAGCATCTAGGCCAGGAAAAGCTCTACTTTCAATCCTATGGTTATATAACATGGGAAGCCTGGGAACCAGGTCTATGCCTACAGGACTATACTGCCTCCTATGTCATCAAGACGAAGAAAACTATGTTGCTCAGGTTAGCTCTAGCCATTATATACCCTATATATTAGCTCTAGCCCTCTATACCCTATAGAGGCCAGCCACTGTAAATCAGCAATTGCTCCAGGTTTCTGTTGAGCCTGAAATAAGCCATACCTGAGGAAGAAGTGCAGATGCCTTTGGCAGTGGCAGAGGTTTGATTTGGGCAAAAGCTTGAGTCTTCTCCTGAACTGAGAAGACTATGGTGGTGAGTGAAAGGGATTGGTATTCCCAATGAACTTCAAATAGATGGAGACCTGTGATCACTGCTGCTCACACAGCACCAAAGTAAACATCACCACTGTGATTACAATGGCTCCAAAGCAGTTGCTGGAACTTGATGTAGGATCGCTTAGACTGAAGAAGAGAAGGTACAGGTGCATAAATATCTGATGGGAGGGAGCAGAGAAGAAAGACAGCTCCAAGCTCCTCTCAGCGCTGCTCAGTGACAGCACAGGTCGGCAATATGCAAATTACGTGAGTTTGCAGATACTTACCTCAGTAGCAGCGCCTCCAGCAGCTTCTGTAGTACAGGCTTCAACCCTAAACCTTGCTTCATTCATTAGGAATAGCAGGAGAGCATATGGAAGATGCAGGAAGGCTACCTCTTTAGGTATAGTTATTTAAAAAAACACCCTTTTTTCCCCCCACAGAAATTGCTAGAGATCAAAGCACTCTTGCAGAAGCTGTCGGATTTGGATACGTTTCTGAGTTTAAATATGGTTTAAACTTTACCCAGTGTTTCTGGGTGCCTTCTCACCTGCCTAGTGTTTCTTTATGGCAGGGCTATAAAGGTGCCATGCAAGTACACGGTTTCAGAGTTTTCCTGCTTGATTCTTTCTAAGTCCTTTCCCTTTATAGTTCATGAAATATGAAATTGAACCTAGACCCAGGATGCTAAAGACAATTGCCTATGCTGATGCTTGCTCTAATTCAATCATTACACTAAATCTGCTTTGTTGCAGCAGAGTTACTATCATTGCAAGGCAGAACACAAACATTTTTTTTTCATTCTAGAAAGGACACATTTAGGCACACAGAACTTTTAGACAAAGGATGAAGAGTCATACAGGATGTGGTTTGAAGAAAAGAATTCTGCACATATGATAAAATCTATCCCCTTATTTTGGTAGCTTCATCTTACTCTTCCTTGCCCCCTCACCAGCTGTTATTTTTCTGTATGTGAAATGCATCCAAACCATTTCACACATAGAAAACCAAAAATACCTCCAAATCAAGTTAAGAATAGAGTAATTGAAACATATGACAACATGACATCCAAAAAAACAGTCACTTTAGTCATTCAACTGATAAGTCAAATACCACAATGTTAGAATTTAATTAGCAGCCATTGCAGAGATTGACAAATGGCACAATTGAGTGGAAAATCTTGGCTGGGAGATGCTAACAGAGCTGTAGTGTCTGATGTTGTTTATCCTCTCTCTCCACATCCACAATTTATTAGGGTAATGCTAATTACTGTGGGAAATCACTCATGCTTTAAATGCATAGAAAATTATTCACAACTATAGCAACATCTTTGCAGAAATCATAAAATGGACTGGATAAGATGTGTATTATCTTACTCTACATAAGCTGAAGTAGTGACAAAAATATTTTTGGTTTGATGATGTTTGATAACAGCACTCCATCATTAGAATGTATCTTTTTTATGGACTTACTATCACTTAACTCCTACTGCTCAGCTGTCTCTTTGTATGAGGTACATGGAACCCATACTAACAAATTAATGTCCATAACAAATGGGTTTTTTCCTTCTGTCAGTATCGTGGAGGGGAAAACACAAGGTTTGAGAGAGACAATCTTCAGAAATTAGTTGACTGAATCATAAAATATTAATTGAACAGGGAGAAGGGTTGAGACATTCTTTTTTAGCAGTGGTAAAAACCTTCCACCATTTAAATTAACATGACAGATGCAGGGTGAGGAAAAGAAAGACAAGGAAAATTATTAAAAGAGTGAGAGGTTTAATGATATGAAGTCTTGATTTAATGATATAGAAATTAAATAGAACTCCTGAGATGCCTTGTTTTTCTAAAAGTGCAAGGCGTGGGAGGAAAGTGATTTATGGCAAAAAGTTTCTGCCTCACTGTGACAGAAGACTGTTATTCACAGAGATAACAGTGAGTACCTTTCATCTAAAAGGATGTTTAAGTACATTACAAACTGATTCACAAACTATACACAGCACTAATTGTACAAAATTCTGCCATTTTACATAGAAATTCAGCTATCAGGGGGAGAAACAGAACAAATAATGAAGGCAGGAAATTCAAAGCACGTGTTCTCTCACCTCTGTTGTCACAAACCCACCCTCTAGGTTTTCCAGTGAATCTTTCTTTTTCTAATGGTCATGGTGAATAATGACCTGCAATAAGGCAGGATGTTTAAGTTCTGCAAAACAGAGCTCAGCAGGCATACAAGCTGCTCTCTTTTCTGACACATTACAAGTAACAAATGACAAACTGTTTGCTACATCCCCCCAGTTTGCTTTCTGCCACCAAATAATGGATGCCTGCTGTTATTGATACCATGACAGCAGTTATCCTTCCTGCTCAGGTGGAAGAGATGTATATTTTGGAGGACAGCATTTCTTTTCCAGCCCTTACTGACTGTAGGGCTGCAGAAATACTCAGTGCTTTATCTCTCTGACAAACTGCTTCTATGAAGCAAAGCTATCCATTTTCACTTTCCATTGAAATGAAGATCCAAAAAAAAAAAAAAAAGTACTAACCGACATTTTCCACTTGGCATTTCATATTTGGACACATACAGAAAAAAATAAAGACAATGAAAAAGTAGATTTGGTGAATGTTTCCACCTCTGCAGAAAGAGCATGGCAGTCAGAAGTCTCCGTGGGAATTACAGGATGTAATGTCTGCTACTCTGACACCCTTGTGGTTGGGGGAATGAATTGCCATCCCCAGGCCTGCAGGAGGAAGGGACCCCACAGGGTCAATTGGCACCCTTAGCAAAGGAAATCCTGATTTCTCTTTCAGAAACACTTCCATTTTATATAAAGCACAGTCAGTAAATGGTAAAGAAACACAATCTAGCCTAGTGGTTAGGATGCTACCCATGCTTGAATGCTACAGATGCTATTCTAGCAAATTGCCAATTAGCTCAGATTGGGTAAAAATTTGTCAAGGTAAGGCAATGAAAACATCCAATGCAGAAACCCAGAAAAACAGGCACTAACTTAAATATTCAATTCTAGAACACAAATCAGTTTCATATTAGAAGGACTGAACTTGTATGAAAGAAAAAAAAAAAAAAAAAAAAAAAAAAGGAAAGATCTGCATTAAAAAAACTAGCTTTTGCTACAAAATTTCTACTTCATTTCAAGACAGTGCTGCTAACTTGAATACTCCCTTCAGGTGAATTTTAAAAGGTCTCTGAATAGGACCTGAATCTAGAATATATTGACTTCTCTGTTGTTACTTAACTCCTACATTATTATCTCAGCAAGAAATGTCCCTTTACATTTGCATGCTACTTTTATCTATTATCTTGAATTGCTTGGCTCATTTAAATTATTAGCCTGGGAAATTCTGGCAATATTGAAGAAGACTCTCTTAAAACAGTACTTGTGCTAAAAAACGCAAGGTTTCATTATCCATCAGTTCATTAAAACCACTTCCTGCCATTATTTAATCCCTTTTGACTTTGTTTTTAAAAATATACTTTTTGGACTTACAAGGTCAAGAACAATCCCCCTCAGACATGAATGAACTTCAAATTTTTCAGAACTGTCTTCTTGAATCTTGCAAACACTACTATTTCTTTGTGAAACATGAAATGCTACATTTATCTTTTCTAGAACTGAATAGTCATTATCAATATCATTAAGTACAGCTAAAATTTTACGTTCTTGCTAATATATTGAAGTCAACATGCCCATGTTCCTGCATGTATTTTAGATGCCAAAACCCATTCTTCTCTCTAGCTGTTCCATAAACTCTGAGACAAGTCTACACAACATTCTTAAACTTCTCCATATAAAAAATGAGAACGACTTAAACAGAAAGAAATGGCAAATGAAAACAAGAGATGATGTTGTGATGATCATTTTACCCCTACTGAAGAAAAATGAATCTAAAAAAATCTGAGGCTACAGTTCCAGTTATCTGCTTGCTTTCATAATTTGATGCCGAATCTGGCCTTGCCACTGGCTTTCCACACATTATCTGCCACTTAGGCTACAGTGAGCTTGGGAAAAAAAAAAAAGATCCTTTCCTTCATGACTTATTAAATCTGCTCAGATCATTTGGCCCCATCTTTGGATAATAAAAATGGACATGGAATCATTGATCAGAGCTTGCTGATTTATGCTGGGAAATTCTTTTTCTTCAGTCATGCTAAAGCACAGACCATCTCAGTGTCCCACACGGCTTCTCTGCCTCATCTAGACTCCAAAAGCTAGTTCTAGGTCAGTGTGCAAATCACTTTCTTCCTTCATTCTAGATATGTTCATAATTAAATCTATCAGTGTTGATTTAATAAAAGGCATTAAAAGGAAGATCAGACAGTGTTCTGACAGAAAATGTGAAAGATTTGTCAAGTATGGTAAGCTCAAACATGAGTCCCTGAGTAACTGGTTTATTTACTTCAGTCAAAGTTCTTCACTGTGCATTTCCTCCCTGGTCTTACCCCATAACTTTAGATATCCCTTCTTTTTCAGCTGCAAGTGCCTGTCTCAAGCTGCCACTTCTGTGGGCTACTTTGTGGGCAATGTGTGGGGTTGTTTAGTGATAGCTCTAATTTAGAATTTAAATCACTTTTGCATAGGCCTCCTGAAGTCTACTGGTTCATGAGCTAAGGAATAAGTAACAGGCTGTTGGTGGATGATGTTATGCTACATGTCCTCATGTAGCCTAATGGGGCAGAATCAGTGCAGGGGTGATATATACAATGTAAAAAATAGTATCTAAATATAGATTTTAGAGGAATGGGGAAAGGCTTTTCTTAATACCCTTTAATAACAGTGACTTAATAAAAGCAGTGTCCCTGAGAATAAAAGGACAGTTTACTTATAAGAGAGCAAGCAGAAACTCAGAACATCTTGCCAGATTCAATTAAAACCCCACAGAGGATGCTATTATGAAAGAGTTATATACCAGACAAGCTCAATTTCTTCATAAACTGAGAGGTAAAAACAGAGGAGTGATTTTTCAATTAGTTTCAGAATCATTTGGGAAGCTCTCTAGGAGGAGAAAAGAACCCTTCAACTGCACTGATATAACAGTGAACCATGCTGAAATGATAAACAAGTACAAATAGGTGTCTGAAAATAGATGTATCTCTTAGGCCACTGGGCTTGTTTTGTTGCTAGTGCAATTTCTCTGAAGTCAGTGGTGCTGTACAGACATGTAATGCATTCATCATATTTTACCATCTACACTTCATTTTTTGGAATGATCAGACATATTGTGCGTGGTGGGCATATGGTGTAGTTGCACACCAGAAGATCCGCCCTGAAACTATTTTTGGTTATTTCCATTTCCTGTCACAAAATCAGAAATCTGTAACAACAAATACTTCACTTAAAGGCTATGTCTACCGCTGTAGCAATTATGCTGAAGTAGCCAGGAATATTAATTTACTACACACACTAAAAACTCTGTTTAGCATTTGTCATGACACTAGATGGTAGCGGCAATTCATAAAAAATTGTTCTATCTGTAGCGGCAATTCATAAAAAAATGGTTCTATCTGTTGTCCTCAATAGGAAAACACAAGGCTGGCAAATGAGCAAGGACAGTCATCTAGCTCTTACTTACCACTGGCAAATAATAGAACAGTAGATTTTTTAACCCCTTTCTAGCATAAAGCAGTAAACTATCCCAACTAATTACTGAAATGTGTCAGAAAAAAAGCTTTCCATGAATCCTTCATGTATCTTTTTAAATTTTTGTATTTAAGAAGGATAATATAAAAATTCTTCTAACATGACAATTAAATAAGTATGCTATTGCCAGCTACTCACTGGCAAAAACAGTTTCCAATAAACCAGATTGTATCATAGCACTGATCTTCTGCTTAAGTCACGGTGTTTTAAATTTTGAGGTTGTCTTATAAACCATAAAACCCCATCACTGTCAGAGAGAAATTTAACTATTCCCTCTTCTTATGTCCAGCTATGATGATCCCTACTCTTCCAGATTTATCTAATATTTTAACGACATCTTTGCCCTGTGCATTCCCTCTCCCATCTGCTGCTTAATTGTATTTTTCCCTTGAAACAGGGAGATAAAAGCACCTCTGTGCCAATTAGTTTTGCAGGCCTTTTTTGGTAAGGGAATCAGGGCTAATTGAAATACACTCTGACAGTTGGGCTGCAGCCAGTAATGTCAACACTAAGAAGGGGGTGAGGTAACAGATCAGTCCTTACTGAATAGGCAGAGGCACTCTAATAATCACTCTAATAATCTAATAGTATCCCTATGCAGCATCTCATCACAGTTCTTCATAGTTTGGTGAAGTAACTATTCTTTGCTAGAAATGGAAATGTATGTTAGAATGTTTATCCATATTATTTATTTTAATAAAGAACCCTAGAAAATAAAGTATTTGCATACAAATAATCTTTCCACTGCTAGGAAAGGATCGCTCATAAAAGTTCCTTGTCTTAAAAATGTTTCCTTACAACTCTTGACTTGTGCAAATCTGGAAAGTTCTTGGAAAGGCTTAAATCCCTTATAATCTCAAAAGAAACCAGGTTTAGAAACGGTTATAATATAAATCAAATAAGCTGTTGAAGGAGAGGCAGTTCAAGACTACTACCTCAGAGCTGGAAGATGTTGTGGAGGGTAATCAGAATCTCTGTTTCTCATCAACATGTCTTTTTTTGCTCATCATCATCATCTCAAACATGATATAATTACAGCTGAGTGCCTGATGTTTTCTTCTTCATGGGATCACCTTTCCCTTTACTGACAGCAGCCTAACCAGCAACTTCCAGAAAAGTTCAGACTAGCTCATTTGTATTATCCTCTGATTTTTGAAGCTGTCAGTTCAGAAAGAGCCAGAAGGTCACAAGCAAGTCAGGAAATGGGCATCTGCCTTTAAAGATTTTTTTCTTTCTTTCTGTCGAACAACACTCTCAGGCACAGCATGAACTATGTGCCAAAGCAGAAAAGCTGATGACTTCTTCACATTCCATTTTATCCAGTATCATCAGAGATGTTCTCATTATTTATTGAAGCATCAGGTCTGCAAGAGTAGAATTACTGATCATTTGCTAACAAGTAGAGCTCATTTCATTTACTTTATTCTCTCATAGTACCTGTGCCCTTCTCATTACCACCCATGTTGTCTGAAGGCTGGTGGGAGGATTGCACCAGTCAGATGGGAGATACTGACCTATATCTCATCATGAATGGACTTGCTCTGCCACAAAAGAAAAGAGAACTCATTCACTAATGCAGGAAGCATTTGCATGTGGCATTATATCATCTATAAAGAATGAACTTCACCAACACAACCAATACACAATCAAAAACCCAAGATGTTTAAAATGTTTTTAAAATGTTTTTAAAATGTTTTTAAACATCTGAGCTCCTTCTTTTAATGAAACATTATAATTGACTTAATTTCCTAGATATACCCTTTGTCAGAGTCTTATGGCCATCTTTAGTGTTTTACAGTTAGAAGAAAAAATTCAGAAGGTTTTATTTCTCAGAGGACTACATTTATTGGCACATTTTTTTTCACAGGATTTTTTCCTTTTCCTCCAATAATATCCAGCACACATAATAAAGAATAATATCTGCCCAATAATAATATATGTAATGTCTTATAAGTAAGACATTATTCGGTTAACAATTAACTATTAATGGAAGTGAAGATTCAATGTTTATTTACTCTTTTCATTTCCGCTTTTGTGCAGTCATGCTAAATTCAGTAACAAGTGAGAACAGCTCAGCTTGTGCTGGGAGGGTAAGACAACTTCTTACCAAATTTTTATGAAAAAAGTATTAAGAGAACACAGTGATAAGTGCACGACTACAATTTTCAATAGTATGACACACAAGATTTGATGGAAACAACAGACAGTCAAATCATGACACAATCTGGAATGATAATGGAAGCTTTTTTCACAGGGGTAAATGGGGAAGACTGAAGACTGGATTTTTCAAATATGTCCTCCTGTGATGTCAGCAAAGGAAGTAAGTTTCCTCAGAAAAGGTCTTCTGCAGAGAAGAAAGAAGGGACAAAATGAATGACTTTTGGAGAAGGAGGATGTGAATGGACTGACTACTTCCACCCATTTACTCTCAGCTGTCAATCTGTGTGGTAAAGTGGAAGATCTAGAAATTTAGTATTAATCATTAGGGAAGCAGAGTCACATGAATAAATCTAAAGTCAAGGAGAAATACTACTAGAAATAACCACTATTCCCTTTCCCCTGCCCCATGCCCTATGAAATGAGTAGAAAAGAGAAATGAAATGAGGCAGCAAAAAACCCCAAAAGAGGTAATGTAACATGGGAGGGAGATAATAGAAAAGGACTAGAAAGAAGTGATCTTTAATCAACAATGAGTAACACAAAACCAACTAAACTTCTACCACCTGATATTCAGTGAGGAAGCCAAACAAGAAATCTCACATTCCTGAAGTGACAGTTTTTGGATGCTGTTTGTTGTTGCTTTTTCCTTCTGTTACTTCCTACCCAGCACTGCCACACACCTTCTTTCCTGCCGTACCTGCCTCAATACCAGTTCACACTTACACATAACTTCTCCTGCCAGCCTCGGAACCCAGCTCTGAGACAATCCAATGAGGGTATTGCTAAATAAAATCCCAAAGGTGCAAGAGATCACCACACCTTGCAGGACACCATGCAGTATTGTATGCCACTAATGCCATCAGGACATTTCCCACTGAATTCAGAGAGTAATGAAACAAATCCTATAAAAATGAGATTTGTAAATGCACTTTTTACAGAACAGTTTGTCCCATATCAGGGAGAAGCTACATCTCTGACAGATTTACAGTAATGAAATTTTTCCATGACCTTTTACTCTGTCTCTTTACATTACAAATAAATGTTAACATCCTACTAATTTGGATCAGTCTGGCCTTCCTAGCCAATATTCTAGCCAATGTATTTAAAGTTTCTATGATGACACAAGCTGGGTGGTTTTCTTCGTTCTGAAGCAGTCTATTTTCCAAATAATTATTCACTCTGATTCATCAGCCTACCAATGAGATAAGCATATACTGCCTGTAGCTGTTTATTTAGCTTTATTACAGGTAAAACAACCAGCAATAAGTGAACAAATATTTGCTGAGGCTCTTAAGCTTACTGCATAAGAGTTCATGATCACAACCATGAAGACATATGAACTTTAAACACATAAAGGCATGGGAATGGAGATTATATATTAATAGAACTAAATTACCCATGAGGCTGTTAATTTCATTCAGAATATGCTAGGAAAGTTCTACACATGTCTCCCATAAAGGTATTTGCAATACATATACAAATGTTTTTTTAAAAATTCAAAGAAATTGTTTGTCTCCTAAGAAAGATTTTCACTAGAATTTTCAGTTTTCTTTAAATTTTCTGCAAAGAATTTGTGGAAGAATAGTTTGACTCATCTTAGAGGATAGGAAGTGCATGCCAACAGTAGTAGATTCAGAGCTAGTTTAGCTACTGGCCAAAAGATTTTGCTACATTTTTGTTCTAGTTTCAGTCAAAAAGCAACCTAAAAATTTTGTCAAAACTCTCTGACATAATAAATCATTATTATAAAAGACTGTTTCTGTAAAATACATTGCTTTAGTAGATTCCCCTCCTTCCCCCCCCCCCCCCCGCAATTACTTACAACTCTTAATATTACAGAGACATAATTCTTTATTCAGAGTGACAAATTCATGCTTCCACCAACTTTAGGGTTGAAGAAGATTAATAATTTTATCTTTAATAATGACCTATTTGGAGACCTCAGTCATCAATACCTTTTACCTATGCCCAGATAAAAGGCCTTGTTTCCAGTTTTTTCTGCAACTTACCAATTATATCTACAAGAGCAGAGCATTCTATTGTCCCTCACTGCCCTCAAGAAGGCTAGAAAAATATCTGTATGCTTTTGAGAGGGGGGCTTTTTCTAGATCAGCTCTACTGCTGCCACCACCGTCCTCTGAAATTATTGCAGCATGGATAACACAGTTCAACAGCCCTAGATCAAAAGCATTCATATTTTCAGATTATTTTGTTTCGCTCCACATGATTTAATGCATGAAGGATAACATAAAGCCCTTGGGGAACACTCCTATCTCCTTGGTGCTTGTGTGATACTTGCTGTAATGGTAATGAGAGTTACATATCTGCACCCAGGGAAGAATACATCATGGTTTTTAATATGATAAACAAGAAGTAACCTAGAAATAACTCAGTTTTTACCTCAGTGCAATTCTGCAGTGTATATTTGAAGCACATACACAGCAACAGGTTTTAAAACAATCACTACTATTTGAGAATTGTGGCTGTAAAATTCTCTACCCCTAAATAATTAGGCAGTTTGAAATCTGATTTGACAGACTTGTTTTATGAAAATTAATTTTAGTCATAATTTATTAATTTTTATTTGAGAGATTTGTACCATAGCAACCATACCTAGCTAAAAAACAAATATATGACATAGATTATATATATATGTATGCATATATAATGTGCATAGCTATATAAACATACATGTGTAGCTGGGGATCTACATGGGGCAGGACAGTTAGGTGCTATTTTCTGCATGAAGACTTTGTGCTACTTTGAAGAAAACATGCTGTCAAACCATACATATGGGAAACTTCTTTGGAGAATGGTTTCAAAATGGGTGATACCACTGAATGATACCATGTGCATGTATGTATGCATACTAGAGACAGAACCTATTAAATATTGTCTGGATTGCTTTGAATGATTTACTCTTTTCCCTAGAATGCTGGAAACTGTATTTTTATTATTCCAGCATGCCTGTTTTTCAGGCACAGACGTTTTCTAATTATGCTCTTCCAACTTGAAGTGACTATGCTGCAAATCGGATACACTCACATGCACAGGTAAAACTAGAAAGCAACTGCATGCTTTGAAAGTATTAAATGCATTTAGTATAATTTATATGACAGAAAAACTCTAAAGTAGAAAACACACTGTGGTGAGACTAGCTTTGATTCAAATTCTTTCATCCAGTTACCAAGGCAAGGTCAAGGGTTAAACAAGATAATGTGACTTCCTCTGTTTCTGAGAGAATTATTTTCTCTGAAAGACACAAGTACTTTTAATTTAATCCACTTTTAAGTTCTTACCATTCTGTTAGAGAATTAGAAATAGGATCACAAGGCTATTAACAACAACAAAATCAAAAATATTAATGAGGTCTACTAATCTAAGACATAAATGTGTGCATTCTTTTAAAAAATCAAAACTGCCTTTTCACCACAAACTTTTTGCTGAAGAGACATTGACCTGAATCATTCCTGTGAAGATAACCTGCAGAGCAATACCCTAAGTACACAAACTGCCAGTGCACATTCCTCGGTGGCCACACACCAGTCTGTAACTTCACAATGCTGCCCTTTCACTTGTGAAACCTCACCCCAGCACTGCCCTTCTTCACCATCATATTGTTAGATGATGTAGAGTTGACAACATAGTTGGTAGATACAATTAATAGTTCTTGGGAAAGGTAGAAACTTTCAGAGCTGCTGAGAGACTGAGAACTTCACTGGTTTCTCCACAACAGACTCAGCAAGATAAGCTACACTTTAAAGTGTGTTTTCTTGTAGGATGCTTCTTTCTTTCATATAAGACAGCATACAAAGTCTAATATTTCTAAGTTTCATAAAGATGAAAATATTTTCTTATTAACGGAGATTTAATTTTTAGTCCTGAACAATGCATCATCTACATACAATATCATTATGTCAAATAGGGGGAAATGCATAACAATGTAAATCACATACAGAATCACAAGGTTGGAAGAGATCTTCAAGATCATCAAGCCTAACCCACCCCTAACATCTTAAATAAACCATGGCACCGAGTGCCACATCCAGTCTTTTTTTAAACATATCCAGGGATGGTGACTCCACCACCTCCCCAGGCAGACCATTCCAGTACTTTATCACTCTTTCCATATCAAACTTTTTCCTAATATCCAACTTATATTTCCCTTGGCACAGCTTAAGACTGTGTCCTCTCATGAAATGAAACCTGGAAATTCCTTTTGCCCAGCTGATTCAGCTGATAATCAATAGACTGTTGGCACTGGTGTTTGTAACCTCTCAGAACTGTAACTTGATCCTTGGCAGTTTGGGAGTGCTTCTGAGATCACTGCAAAGAGAACAGTAAACTTTTTTGTAAACTTTTCCAAATCATGATTGTAATTCACAGGAGCAAAGGACCTGTCAGCCCCAGAAGGACTGAATGACATATTCTGTCTGAAAGTTTAACCACTGGAAAACAACATTGTCTTATTTTTTTATCAAAGAAACTAGCACTTGAATGTTCTTAATATAAAATTTATAAGTAACACTGACCCAACAAACACATTGGCAAATTTGACATTATTCCTGTTGGAATTCCTACATCAATTCCATTTTGGAAAACAAAAAGTATGATACATCTTTTTTCCCCTCCAACTCCTTCATCCCCAATCCAAGTTTTTTGCCATCTACTGGAATAGAATAAATTATTTCCAGCTTTGCTATTTATTTTCATTTCCTTTCCAGTTTTCCTATTTTTTGTGTGTGTGCTATTTTTTGTCACTGCTTATTTAACTTATCCAACATCAAGTTTTTAAAAATTACAGAATGCAAAATGAAAAAAAAAAGATGAATAAAGAACAACCATGAAAAAAAGCAAGGTAAAATTAACTTAATGAAAAACAAAACAGCAAAAGAGAAAAAAAAGAAGATATGTAAAACTGGAAGGGGTGTTGAAAACTAAGAAAAATGAATTTTGATCTAATGAATTTATGAAATTTTCTATAGAATATGCAGTGTTGGAGAAAAATACAAGAAAGAAATTTCCATTTCTTTTTCCTTTAAATAGGAAAAAAAAATTGAAAAAGAAAAATGGAAATACATACAGGAGTTTAAAAGTATGCTCCATTACCTTTAGAACTAATATCCTTTGCAAGAGAATTATTATAATTTAGTACCACTATGGCTTACAGAGTTTCTACAGTTTAGGATGACTACCTGCAGTGTTAACCACCAACCTCTGCAAAATACTGAAAGATGTGTAATAACACAAATAGAGCCTTACCAATCATCCCTTTCTCACAGCCTTCTCTTTCCAAAGAAAATATATTGGATGATGCAAGCTTTCTGGAATCAAGGTACTAAGAATGAGGAGAAGGATTTCCCTGCTTGTGTAGGGCTACAAAAAATAAACTTTGACCTACCTGATCTGCCTTGTTTGCTGAAGTAGAATTCAGGGCTGAACAGTTTGTCATTTGACAGTTCACACTGACCACCACACATTAATCCTGACTTTTAAGTTTTGATTTCAGAACTAAAAATTTTTTTAAAATAGACATAAACCTGTAATTTCTTGCACTGCTTTTGCCTTACCTGCCACATCTGCAAATTAGGCCTTTCACTCAAAAAAAACCCCAAAACATATTTATAGACTGATTCACAGTTTTACTGATAGTTTCACTAAAGTTATTTCTTTGCATTGTCATAGAAGTAAATGTAGATTTGTTTCTACTAGATACATATCCCCCTATCACATCATGTCAGATTCTTTATGATTATATATAAATGCCATGGGGGTTTTTGTAAGAGATGGATTACCAAGAAATTAGTAAGAAATTAGTAATTTAGAAGATAAAGCCAGATCGAAACTAGTGAATGTGTAACCTGTGACATAATACCAACAATCCTGTATTTTGATTTTTCATGTTTTCATTGTTACAGCTTTAAGGAGATATCCCATGTATAATGAATGTATATTTGCAGCCATCTTGGTATGTGTCAAAATCAAATAATACTCTACCTAAAAGGAGGGGAAACCAAGGCATAGACATGCACAAAACCTGTGCTGGAGCTGATGACTAAACCAAGATCACTGTGGACAGTGACTGGTCTAACTCCTAGTCCAGAGGTCTGGGGCAGAACTCTGTTTACTTACACTTAGCCCACTTTCATACCCAAGACAATACAAGACTTACCATACCCTTTCTCCCTCCTTCTAGTAATTTGGAGATTAGGGAGGTAATTCAAAGTAAAAAAGATATGGGTCAAATAGTCTCTATTTTAAAAGGAGACTTCAAACCAGATTTCCCAGGAATGAGTGTTGTCTAACAAGCCTGAGGTCATTCTAGGACTTCCAGCATTCTCCATGTACCCTATTGAAGCCAGTTAAGTGTAGAGAAGTTCAGACTTTTGAGGCAAGAGATAATGAACAAAAGTGACTGTGACTTTGGAATTTAGTGACTGCTTTAGGCACAGGAGAATGCAAGTCCTGTCTTCTGTTCTCTGATTTTTATCTAGCAAATATTTAATCGTACCAGTATTTGGTAATTTTTACTTAGCTACCAACAAATAGTAATTATTTTATAAAATTATAACCAAACACATTAAAAAGTACTCATTTTCATTTAAAAGCAAAAAACCATCTCCCACTGAGTACCTCATTTCATTTTATGCTGAAGTTCTAAAGAGAATTTCATTCCATCTTTTAATTTCCGAGAATTAAGAATTAACTCTTGTTCATGATATTAATAAACATATACCACTTCGCATATATATAATGCACCAAATTTGACATACTGTTTATGACAGAGGCCTTATTTTGTCAACTATTTCATGATCTTACATTTCAGAGAACACTTGATGGGCACCATTCACACTTGGGCTAAGGAACCAGAAGAAAAGTGTTTTATGGCCACATGGTCCCTTCCTTTTCGTCAAATGTCTACAGATGCCACCTCCTAAGTCATGGCATTTTGAGGTGCACTGTAGAGAAATCCAAATACCTTCCTGAAGCTTACAAGTTGACTACGGTTATGGCTACTATGTGATGATGGCACACTGTTTCCAACACCTGATATGGCTCATTTACAACCAGTTCTTCATTATATATATATATATATATATATATATATATATATATATTTATATATTATTTGCATCTCTAGTTTCCAAGAGGGCTATGTGATCAATACAGAAATCAGATGCTCATGAGAATGCTCTTTATAGAGGCTGAAAATATGGACATGTCTAAGAGTGTGGTAGTTACTTAAAGATGAGTGCACCTTAGCGTATCTGTGGCTGTGGTCAGAAAAAAAAGTGTGTTGGGCAGCTGCCTTGCTCCAAAGGCAAAAGATTCCAGCACAGAGCTTGGACCCTCTCCAAAGATCATTCTTCTTCCAGCCTACTCCCCAGGCTGAATCAAACAAGCAGTTTGACATGGCCATGTTTATCCAGATAAACTACTATTCTTCCTCTCTTACCTGCCACCCTCTTTGGAACTACCTCTGTCACAGGTATTCCACCTCTACTATTCTAGCAAGAGAAGAACTATCAAAAGGAAAAGGTTAAAATTTAAGTACGTGGGAGTCAAGCTTGAATGAGTGTTACAAGATCAGACAGATGTACTTTTGTTGTATTTGACATTATTATGTGATATGGTAAGTCATAGAAAGAAAAGCAATTAAAGAATCAGGAACATTTTGTTCATTTATGCTACTCTGCTGAAGGAAAGTTTTTTCCTGGATCTTTGCCGTTGTGAATATATTACATCTATCCTGGACTGCAATCCAAATGCTTAGAGAAATAACTAATATGTTAAATTAGGAGAATTGCCTTTTTCCTTGTGTAAACAACCTTCAAGCACTGTTTTGTAGAACTTATGCACAAGTGCTCTAAAATACCAGATTATCATTTAATAGACTTAATATTGTTTGTCATTGATGGAGCCAAGCCAAATGTAAACAGATTAGTTCTCTGAAAATCTCTCAGGAGTTAGGTTTGTCCTCAAAAAAAAAAAAAAAAGGATATCATGAGTGCTACAAACCCTCATGGGAAGAAACAAAGGACAAGATGTGAAACAAAGTATAGTTGCATTCTGGGCAGCTCTAGTGGTCTGAGTCTCAGTCATGGAGTCCCAGGCAGAGCTCAGGGTCACACTGACTAACAGCAAATACTGTAACTATCAGAAAAGTATTCTGGAACCACAGATGTAAACCCAACAGCTATTCAAAACAAAAAATGTAGCTGTCCATGCTCACTGAAATCTGAAAGCTTCAAGATGACATACTCATGGTCATATTAATAAGACTCAAGATGACAAGGTATAACCAGAAAGGACTCATTCAGTCCCTTCTACATTCCCCATGAATTTTCTGTGCTGCAATAGTGCCCTGCTGGACGGTAGCTGTCATTCTCCTACATCCTGAGATCTCAGTCCTCTCCAGGCAGAAATCTACACTGAACTTGACCCTTTTCTCATCAAAGTAGAAATGAACATAGTGCAATGTCCTGTGAAGCAATTTATCTAAGGCATGTTCAGTTTGAGAAAGTGACCATAGGTTTCTTTGCCCATAGGGACCTTTGGCTCCCTTCTTTTGGTGAGACAGGCAAATAGATGCCAAACAGATCCCCACAGACACAGAGCAGATCTGGGTACAACCTAGAACAGAAACACTACAAGCTCAAGGAGCACACAGGTATTTTTCACATACCTACCAAGGAAATAGAAAAATATCATCCACACCAAGGGAATAGGAAAACATACAGTCATGGAAGTACACTAAGAATGAAAAAAAGAAGGAATAGTTTAAATATTATCTAAGATCTTTTTTGCATTTTACCAATATCTTACAGATAATACTTCAGAGCTGCTGAATTGTTTCACATTTCTTCTAGCCATGGTTTGACTTTAAAATAGTACATAAAACAGTGTTGAGCAATTGCATATATATGTACATACATATATACACACACATACACACACACACACACACACACACACATGTATATATGTAGACAGGTGTTACTGTCAGTAAACACAATTCATAGAAGTCACAGTAGGAGGATTTTGACTTCTCTAAAAAGAGTGCTAAGGAAGAAATTTCATTTAAAAAGGCCATAGCTGAAAAAAACTTATCCATATTTGTATGAAATATACTTTATAGAAATTCAGCACAAGTATTGTAATATTTCATGACTATCACTGTAGAAATAATCAGTGCTACATTGTCTGTAAACTGAAATTTAGGTCATTAAAAGCACAAGATGTAATGGGCAGTCAAGAGTCATTCTATTGCAGCATTAACAACATATTTCTAAAATAGAGCTAAGTCACACCTTGGTTATTATACCTTTGCTTATTCTATACCATTCATTCTGGTTTCAAGCACAAAATCTATTTAACAATTACAAGTACTTACATAATCAGACTTCATTACTGCCTTTACAGTAAGGGGTGTACATTCCTACATTCAAATTAATAAAGCTGCGCAAGAAATTGTCTCTATTTCTTTTTCAGCCTATGCTTTCCTGAACACATGCAAGCAGTTTAGTAAGTACAATATTTCATGAGATTAAAGAGCTAGAGATAATCCAGGAAACTAAAAAAAAAAAAAAAAAAAAAAAAACCAACCAAACAAACAAAAAAAACCAAAACAACAACAACAACAACAACAACAAGATTAAGTTATAGTTAGCCCAGTGGAAGAGAATTTAGCTCACTCTGTTGGGCTGAAATGCATGTAAAAGCTTTTACTTTCACTAAATCTTATTCCTGAAAGCTTCTTTACATTAATATCATAGTACATCACAAACTGAAAATACATTAATAAAAATAAATATATCTAGGATGGAAAAAATGCATTCAAAAATAAATTACATTTTGATTGGCCTATGGATTTGGTAATCAGAGTAGCATTTTCTAAGAGTTGGAATAATCTTTCATGCCTTGTTTACCAGGCTATTGCAGTAAACACTTTTTATTGTTCTTTTGTTTGATAGCAGTTCATCAGAGACAATAATGCCTCACAGAAACAGAAAACTATGCAACCAGGAAGTCAAAAGAAAATACTTTAATTTCCATGCAATACACCATCTTGACATACGTGTACGCAAATATACATAAATATAAGATATATTTTCAAGTAATAAATATGAAGTGATGGTTGATGTCTTAATACAAGGAAGGCAAACTCTTGGCACATCCACCAAGATAAGGATGCATGCTTCTTTCAGAAGTGCCCTGTTTTCTCCAAATTAGTTAGAAATTTGTTCTATGACACTCCCTTCCTGCCTCCTTGGCTCCTACTGATTTTGCTTTACTTTGTAAAGCTTACAGTGCTTAGGCACCAGACAGCAGACCTTTTCTTAAGACAGAATTCCTACTGATTAATCAGTTGTCAGAGACTGACATGTTGATGCTTTAAAGATTGTTATGAAGGAGTTTTGCCCGTTATAGCAAAAACTATAGCCCATCCCTCCCTGAAGATGCCTTTGGACTGTGAGTTAAGCTGCCTAGATAAGATAAAGGAGACACTATCATTCAATCATCTCAGGCCTAGGGAGAACTAAACAAGGCTGAGGGAGAGAATGCATCCACAAGAAAGCCAAACCCAGCAGAAAGTCATCCCTGGCTGGGTATGGGGCGGGGACGCCATAGCCCACAGAGGCCAGGTTTGCACAGACTTCACCCCAAGGCCCAACAAAGCAGGGAGGAGGAGAGTTTTGGTGTAACCTCTGCTCAGAGGCAGTGAGCACCCATCTCCCTTACACAAACCCACCCAGCTGTGAAACCCCCAACCCTGGGAAGGCCACATCCATGGGACATTCATGTGAGAGGCAGCTGAGGGGATGTCAGAATCCACAAAAATCCACCTGAGGGACGGACCTGGGCATTCCCACCTGGCCTGGACATACCTTAATCCATTGGATTCTATGTTTTTCAAGGGGACCCTCATCACCAAGAAGAGCAGATGGAGAGGATCATCAGGATGCTGGTGGGATCCATGGAGTGGTGATTTTTTTTTTTTTTTTATCTATCTCTGTCACTCTCTTTCTGTCCCCTGCACTTCTTTTCTCTTCCTTTCTCTTTCTCTCTCTCTCTCTCTCTCTCTCTCTCTGTGTCTCTGTCACATTTACTGTTAAATAAAACCCTTACTTGGCATATTGGTCTCATTTACACCTTAATTTGGGCAGAGGCATTTCTCATAATTTTAAGAACTGGACCATAACATCAATCTATGTATCTAGTATGACAGCTCACATAACTGCTCACTGATCAGGAGAGTCACATGCATGTAATTAAAGAAGGAATCACAAACACATTGAAAAATGAAGAAATGGTATCATTTACTCTATAATCATTATCAGAAGGTGCTATTAAGAAGCAATACAAATTTACACAGTTTTGATAAGGAATTTTCAGGTACCATTTTTTTTTAAAGAAATACCCATAAATAGATTTATGCATATTCAACAGAAATCTTAAAGGCTATGCATCTTGTAAAACTTTCTATCTACAATTGAAAAGCACAAGATTAGTTATAGGACCATCAATAAAATTAAACATTCTAATCAAGTAATATGTTGCCAAACTCAGAAACATCTGGTGGATCACACTTACAACTATAAAATAATAATTTTGTAAAATTTCATCTCTATAATTTGAGTTAACTTAAAACAGAGAAAATGAAAGGAAGACTTGGGCACAGGTTCTGTCAGCAATGTTTGATGCCTCTCTGTCCAAGGATTTCTCCCCATGTAGATCTATCTGACAAAGTGAATGTCTGGGGTGGGAACTCTCAGTCATACCAGGGCCTTGCTCCCAGCATGGATTCAGATGCCCTTCTGGCAGTTTAGTTATGCCAGGGAGAAAGCAGACAAGTTGTCCTTACCATGCTGTGGCTTCACTAAAAATTCAAGTTGTGTCTTCAAATTGACCATGATGCTTTAGTGCATTAGCAGACCTGCCCAGGCCCCACTGTTGGTATGGTCAGCTATATGGTTATTTACAAATTTGAGGGCAGCAGCCTAAGTCCCCACTAGTGAAGGGATACCTCACAGTCCTGCTGTAGCCACTAAACATCCATGGACAGCTGGTAGCCAAGCATTTGGCTGGAACATGCTGCACAGCAAGCCAAGGGAGCAGCTGACAGAAATGAAACATACTGCATGAATACAGGTGCCATGACAAAAGTCTGCTCCAATAGCTACCAAAGTTAAAAGAAATCTCCACAAAAGCCACAAACCTTCAACTCACTAGTTCTTCAGTTCTAGTTACTTAAAGTCTTTTATTGATAGGCAGATAGATGAAAACATATTGCTTGGCAATGTTTATATGACTAATGTATTTAAACGTATAAATTTATATAAATGACAAATATAAGAGATCAATAGTTATTATTTTACCATGCAATGCATGATAAAGGTAGACTGTTTTCCAAGAGAAGAAAAGCACACAAGCCTGAGTGGCAAGTAGAAACTTCACAGTGAATTCCTGTTAATTTATTTTCATAAATACAGCTCTCAAATACTGCTAATAAAATTTCCAGTTATTCATGGTCTTATTATACAGGGTTAACAGAGATTTGGGAAATGCATACACTATGTGTAAATTACCTTTAATAAAAGCAATTAGATAGTTGAATGAATATTCGGTCCATTACCAGCTATGAGTACAGGGACATCTGGTGGACAGTATTGTTAGTTGATGTATTTTCACTAGACATTTTTCCTCCAAAACTCTACAGAGTACAAATTCAACCTATTCAATGCCTACATTTAAGAAATACTGCATACTTTTATGTTCCTAAGTGACCTTTGACATGTACACTTTACAACAAATTAATCTTAAGCTAATATTTAGTTTAACTGAGATAACTTTTTATTGTCTTCGAACAAACGTCAATTTAGCTTCGGTTAGCCACAATTAATGTGGCAAACATTACCCTTTTCAAAGTGAAAATATATTTTTTCTGTAACATTTTGTCAAGACCAGCAAAATTTTATCTTGGACTTCAAGGTATATTTTGCTCATGTGTTTAAGTAGGATTTTTCAGAAATCAGTTATACCATAATTTAATTCCAGGTCTGTAAGTACTTGACTGTAAGTGCTTCACAATAATCCCTACAGCAACTGCAATCCAGAAGTCCATGCAACACTGCAATAGCAAAGCAATGCTATACCAAAAGCAGGAATACTCTATAGTTGTTTTATTCCAGCTTAACACAAGCAAATAAGAAAATAGGTGCACTCACTGTGAACCAAAGTAGTTATTTGCCATAAACAAGATAAATTAAAACCCCCAAAAAACTCAACTACAAAACCACAAACAAACAAACCAACAAGAAAACCAAAACAACACCAGACTAAAAAAACCTAATTAAAATCAAAGTTGAGAACATCTGCCATATTGTCTTAGTATAGGGTGAGAAAATTGGCATTACAGTCCAAGAAAATTTCCAATACCCACAGCATTGTCAGAGATCTAGTATCAGAACAGCTCTGGGCAAAAAGGAGCATTCAAGGTAAAGGGGAATACAATCAAGGGAACTGTATTGGTTTAAGAAAAATTTAGGAGGAAATGTGTTGAAAGGGTGTTTTTTTTACACAAAGACTAGGTTTTAATAGAATTAATTAAAATAAGTTTTTAAAAATAATTTTTCATCATGTATTACTGGGAGAAGAGAAAGAAGTATGGGCTACAAAATATGTAAAAATTGAGAGGAAAACAGTAAAGTGGTTTGAAGCTACAAGACTAAAGGAAGGACCAGAAGACAAAAGCGAAAAGAAAGACAGAAGTAGAGGGTGATTAAGAAGCAAAGGCAAGCCAAGACCCTGGTAATAGCCTGAGGAAAGGGACCACACTTATGGAAGTTAAAAGAGTAGAGCATGAGAAAAATGAGAATGTGTGAGAAAAAGGAATGAGTTCACAGGCAGAAGTGTGCAGAAGACCAATAAGGCATTCCAAGGAGAAAAGAAGAGCTAAATTTCCAATGGCTTTATGGGGGCATGACCAAGTAAGATGTGCTAATTAAAGCATTTTTCCAAGTTTGAATCTATTATGAAATATTTTGGATAAGATTAGATATTTGCCCTATCATAGCCTGAAACCCAAACACATTAAAAAAAAAAAAAAGACAATAGAAGTGTTGGCTGAGGAAAGGATATGACTTGCACACAGCAGTGAGAGAGAGAGTAGATGAAGGAACAGAATTATTGGGAACTAGCTGAATAGATGGTGAGACAAATGTTTTAAATAGGTACTAGAGACTGGATAGTATGGAGACAAGAACTCCAGCAAACTTATTAAAGGAATGAAAGAGAAGGATAAAAAGGGGTAGAGAATACTGCATAAGAAGCACCAAAGGGTCGGCTAAAACAGAAAAAAAATGAAATACAAAAGGATATATGAAAAATGCAGCAATGTTCTGAACCATTGCTTTTGAATACATTACATACCTGATTAACTAGAAATATACCAGAAAAATACAACTTTTATGCTGGGCAACACAAAGCAGTTTCAAGCAGTTAGGACTCTTATTCTCATAAATTTCATGTCAATTCACATCAGCAGTATTAAGTTGCAAGTCCCAGAAGAAAATATCATTCAGGAAAGAATGAACGATGCAGAAGTAATGTAATGCAAGTTTGGCTGAAATGATTGTCTAGTTGACAATGAAATGACTCCTGAATATACATTCAATTTTTAAAAGACAGAGAATAATAGAGTGTACAAAATTCAAAACAGTAAAGTTTTATTAATTCCCTTCTATTTATGTCATTTATCTGGTGTTGCCTCTGAAAAACCAGAGAAAGCACATGGACTGCATGTGGTCTTGCCTCCCTGTACAAAAACATGTGTCTGAATTTTTACTTTATAGTGTTTCCTTAATTTTGTTTTTTTCTCTAGCAAGGGTGCAGAAACTCCTTACTATCAATATCTTGCATGAGCAACTCAGTATAAACTTATCAGGATAATCTGTGTTGAGACTCATGCTGATACACTGCCTCCTGATTTGGTGCAGACTTAGCAAAAGAACAGCTAAGAATAGATTCTTTTTCCTGTTCCTGTCCCCAGAATTTCTTGTCAGATTTTTAGTTTTATACTGCTGAGAGATAATATATTGCTGATAATCTCACTAAGGGACAACATACTGAAGACCTTAAGAATACTGATTTACTTCAGAATAAGCAACAGATAGGTGGTAGAGCTTGATATTGCATGTGGCACACCCCAGCTCAGGTTCCTGATCTGTATATGCTTCAGGATGAAGAGTTAGTGCTTTGTCCTCATATGCCACATGATAAATGGAATGACTAGACTTCCAGACAAACCTTTTTCCAACAACACTACAGATTCCATTCAGCTGAACTAATTAAATAAAATCTAATCCGGAAAGAAGAGCAAAACATTTCAGTGTCTAAAAGAGACTTGGCCTCACAACTCCCATATATTGAAGGCAAGACCAATCTCAAATGCACTGAAAATATCCCTTCCATAAATCTATCTCATCTCCATCCTACAATGTAAATAAAAGACACCAAATAACCTGACTTGGATGATTTAACCAATTTCCCCTGTGACTCTCAGCTCCAACCAGGATGTGACAAAAGAGGTGCTGGAACCTGAGCACAAATTGTAGCCTTGAGCATTGGGATTTTTGTGATACATGACTTTCATTTCCTCCTTACCTACCATTAAAGGGTTTAAATAGCTTCATTTTATCCCAGTGAGGTTTTTTTTTACCACAAAATTCTCTAAAAAGGGAATAAATTCTCAACCTCTGCCTTGAGTTTTTTGACTCAGAAGACTTCATTCATTTCAGTGGTTCTTGATCAGCAGCTCATACAGCTCAATTGCTACAAGGAATGTGTTATCTACTCTATTACTAATGAGCTGTTAGAGAGCTGTTTCACAGTTGATGTGATATGAAAGTGAAGGTATTTTTTTGCCTTGCAACACCATCAAAGTAATTTTTGAAAGAAATCCACAATTATGGAAAAGGGCAAGAAAAAGAAAGAGTCAGCCAGCCTCCACGCAGAATAAAATTTAGGAAAGCAAAGATGTAGTGTCTATGTTAAAGTAGACAAGCCAAGAAAATAAATTGCTATGTATTGAAGCCAAAGATTATAGCAAATTTCTTTCTATTACACTGAAGAAATTACAATAGTAGTAACGTGGCCAAAAGAGCAAAGATCAATAGCAGAAGACCATTAGATGGCGAGGGTTATAACATTATGACAAAGAAAAGCTAGCAGCATTTGCCAAACTTTGCTTGACAAAGGCTAGGATCACTAGGACTGGGAACACATAAGACATTAATGAGGCCATGGTAATTTAACAGTCCTTTTAAGCATTAGATATGACTTTCTGAAGCATTTAATTTCTTCAGTGATTGATCAGAAAATATGAATATGCACTCAATTTTTTGTTTAAAGTCTCTTACCTTTAATGCAATGAATTGATAGGGCTGTGTTCATAACAGAGGACTGGACAAGTGGCAGCCCATGAGTCAAACAGGGCTAGGAAAGCAAGGAAATTCTGACTAGCCCCTGGAACATCCTGCTGCTTTATGTGAAGCCAATTTTACAACCCACTAAAAGATAATGGTAGAAAGCAAAAGTGAATTTTGATGTGGGCCAAGAGAAAGCATTGAGAAACATTGAACAAACTTGGCTGGCCCGCCAAATAAACTGGTGGCATTGCAGAAGAAGAAAGATCAATTACATGAGAACAAGAGAAAGGGCTCGACTGTGGCATGGACAGTTGGGAACATTCAAATCTGGCCTGGAAACACAGTCAATGTTCAAGCTGTCCTTGTTCATCAGTTTAACAGCACATGAATATGGAGACACCAAAGTCGCCCTTAGGTATTAGTAGCTCAGAGTCAGAGGGATACAATAACTCAGTATTGATATTGATGTTCCTCATGCTCTGCAATACATTCCTCAGCACTGGAACTGTAAGGGATTTTTTTTGTTAGAGATGACCCGCTCTGCGTATTTGTGCTACGCCTTAGATAGCAAGCCCTGAAAAATGTGAGCTAACTCTGTGCCCAGGACATCTGCTTCAAGTGCCTCACTCTCTACACCCACCTGACAGGAGGCTGTAGCCAGGTGGGGGTCGGTCTCTTCTCCCAGGCAACAGGACAAGAGCAACAGGACAAGAGGACACAGCCTTAAGCTGCACCAGGGCAAGCACAAGGTTAGGCTGGACATTAGGAAAAGGTTCACAGAAAGAGTGACTGGGCACTGGAATGTGCTGTCCACGGAGATGGTGGACTCACTGTCCCTGGAGGTGTTTAAGAAAAGACTGGATGTGGCACTCAGCGTCATGGTCTGGTTGACAAGGTGGTGTTATGTCATAGGTTGGACTCGATGATCTCAGAGCTCCTTTCCAACCTAGTTAATTCTGTGATTCTGTGATAGTCTTAATATGTCCTATCATAGTTTTACATGACATTATAAGAGTTTTTTTCATTATTTACAACATTCTTTAGTCCTTTACTCTGAATAAAGAAAAACTGAATATAATAACATCCTACTTGTAACACATGAACAGGAATAAATATGGCACTTGAAAATAAACTGCCTATCTCTACTTTTTCTTAGCATATTTATCACCACAACAAAGACGTACTATTTGAACTACATAATATTATTGTCAGACTGAGTCTTGTATATTTTTAGAAGCAATAGTGTAAATTAATTTCCAGGTTAAAATTTTTCCTTAAGTATTTTATTAAAACAACCCTCATCATTTTGCCATTGGTGTACCTCTTTGGCAGAATAAGTTTATAGCTCAAATCTCACATTAATTTCAGCATTTATAAAATGCTCTCATTTTGTAATGCAAAACATTTATTATGGCCATCTTAATAATGAAATTAGATCACTATTAAAGATTATAAAATGCGAGTTTAAATTATTATGTTTAAATACAAGAAAAGTGAAAAAAAAAAAAAACCACAAAAAGGTATTTTCTTCAGTGTTCCCTTGTTCCTATTGACATGAAGGACTGGGCATAGAATGAACTGCCTAAAAAAGGTCCTCAGAATCTCAGCCTTTGAAAGAGGAAACAGGCTCACTGACAGTGAGTGTAAATAACAGACCACCTTACTGTTGTAACTGTACCATACAGCCATTTGAAGCATTTGGAATTGTCTGGGAAATTCAATAGTTAATTCTATAAACACAGTAATATTCCATCATGCTTGCTGAGCAAGTTAAAGTAGAACACACATTGACCAGAGGAAGAGAGTAATTAAAATAGAAAAAAGAAGCCCAAACATGACTAAAGTAGCACTGTTCTGCAAGTATTTTTAATGGATCAGGCCCTCAGCCTTCTAAAATTAATTAATGCTTTAATGAAAGCTGTCTGTTATCTGACTAGCAAATCTAGTTTTTCTAATATCCAGCTACCCTGTATTTCAATTAAGACTCAAAGAGCCAAGAATTGATGAAGAGGACATCATAAATGATTTATGGATGTCCTACTTTTGTGTATGGTACATTAATTATTCTGCTAAATGCATCCATATGGTTTTCTAATTCATTCATTACCAAAAACCTCACATTACAGTTATTTCATTAAAGTTTATATCTATTTTCAGGCAGATTCTTACAAAGTATAGTTAAAAATTAAAGCCACAATCAGATTTTTATTCAGTTTATGGATTTCAAATAATATATCTATTCAATTATTGCCCTATTACCTATTTCTAGAGGAGTCAGTTGCTGTTGTTTTGTTGGTTTTTTATTAATATATTGATCAGCATTCTAGAGATTTCTTGCTACTTCATTATTTGTGTGGACTTTTATGCATGCAGTTTATCTTTCCCTCTTTGCCCAGCTACAGCCATTTGTGCCCAAACACAAATGTATACAGCATGCCAGAGGGGTGTTCCTACAGCTATTATCCTTCCCTTCTCCCACAACAGCCCTCCTCTAACAGAGATTCTACCAGGGTAAGAAATTAAGCATATGTCAGAGTAGCCAAGGGAGAAAGGGGAGAGGTCTTTAACTAATGTAGCTACAGTTTAAACAGAAAGGAGAGGGGGAAAGGGGAGTATTTTTAATTTTCAAGTTAATTTCTATTACAGGTACACACTTTTATTGTAGCTAATGAGTCAGAGCCATGGCATCCTGTAACCCCATTTCAGAGAAAGTCTGTGAGAAAGGTTTTGGGGACAATGTCTGCTTATTTTTCATCATCAGCTTAAAACAAGGAATGTAATTATAACACTGTTGCAGCTTTACTTGGCCTAAAGAACAGAAAGGCTCTAAGAGTGCAGTATTTAAGGTCATTCTTCCACTCACTCAAAACATTTATGTTTTAAAGAACTGACAGCTCAGAAGACTGCACCACTATAAGACTGTGTGTTACAGTACCAGAAAATAAACTGTTATAACATGAAATTACTTTTCTGCATGAAATTGAAGTATCATATACATTTGTAAAGACTAGCCTCCAGAGCTGCATTCTTAATTAGACAACATACCATGTGTTGCACAAAGAAAGCATGCCAGCAACAATTTGGCTAAACAAATCAGAAAGCTGTAATTGGTGCCAGAAAAACACAGGACCATAAAAGAAGTGACCCTTACTTCCCTGAGTGTGTTTTTGAAAAGAAAACAAGATTAGTGGTACAATTAGTACCAGCAAAAAGATAATATTTATTCACACACAGAATCACACACAGAATCATTAGGTTGGAAGAGAACTTCAAGATCATCGAGTCCAACCCAGCCCTAACACCTCAACTAGATCATGGCACTGTGTGCTATATCCAGTCTTTTTTTAAACACATCCAGGGATGGTGACTCCACCACCTCCCCAGGCAGACAGTTCTAGTACTTTATCATCCTTTCTGTAAAAAAACGTTTTTCCTAATATCCAAGCTGTATTTCCCTTGGCGCAGCTTGAGACTGTGTCCTCTCGTTCGGTCAGTTGCTGCCTGGAGAAAGAGACCAACCCCCACCTGACTACAGCCACTGCTCAGGAAGTTGTAGAGCGTGATAAGGTCACCTCTCAGTCTCCTTTTCTCCAGGCTAAACAACCCCAGCTCCTTCAGTCATTCCCCATAAGGCTTGTGTTCCAAGCCTCTCCCCAGCCTCATTGCCCTCCTCTGGACACATTCAAGGCACTTCTGAAAGTACCAACAGAAAAATGGGCAAAAAAATAAAATTAAATTCGATCAGTGACATTGCAAAAATTTAGTTTAGCATATTTTAAATGTAAAAAAACTCATTTACGTTGTCATTGATTTCTAAGCTACAGTTTATTAACAATTACTATTCCCAAGGAGAACATGTGATCTCAGCCAAATTTGTACGAAGCAGACGTTCCATTATTATTGTCCAACAGCTAAAAAAGGTTGAAATGTAAATCTGTTACAATTCATGTTTAAATAAACATTGACATAACATATGCAGTCAACCACCTTTCTACACTATTAAACACTATTATTTTAGCAGTCTTGATATATAGCAGTCTTGATACATACCCCGACACTCTTCATTATGCATCTATCCTATACTCAATTTAAAGCACTGTATCCACTAAAGGTATTTTCCACAGTTTATTGTGGTGCAGAGAAAAGTAAGATTTAGCTCCATTACAAATCATCAGTCATGGCTGACCTTCAAAGGAAGGACAGTGAAACACCACTTAAATGCTTTCAGCAACAAGACAAAAGACAGACGAGAATTTGTATCTCTCTGCTTACTTCCCTGGACTATTCCCCTTTCCATGAACCAGTTTGATATTGAGATGACTGAAAAAACATCATTCACCTGAGAGCTATGCTATCACATTTAAACCCCAGTATCATCTGAGCCTGTGCATTTAATTTCAGAATCCATTTTTTATTCTTTACAAAAGAGATGCCAAAGTGCAGAAACACTAGATCTAGGAAGCATTTTAAAAAGTAAATTCAGATTATCATCTTCTCCTCCAAACAAAATATTGTTTGGCTGATACAAATATTGTTTGGCTTATTCAAAAATTTAAAACTGTGTTTTAAAATATCACATATTAATGTCATGATGATAGAAAAATAATGTGTTTTTTTATTTTTTCAAAAGCAGTTTTTAGAAGGCTTAATATTTAAGGGAATATAACAGGAATATATAACAGGAACACATTATGAACCATGTATTAAGGAACTTTATAGAAGCTGTCGCTTTTCCTAACAACAAAGTCAGAAGTGAAGAACCAGAAGGATTATTCCAGAGGCTGAACTGCCAGATCCAAAAAAACATTGACTGATAAGGAAACATATGCTGTCTTGCTGTCTTTTATCTGAGTGCCCTTTATCTGCCTTTTAAATGTATCTGTAGGGGACTTGGTTTTCACAAACACAGGTTCTCTGAAAAGAATTTTTAAGTGTTTCTGGATTCTTTATTCCTGAACATTATCAACACAATGCATAGATTTATTGTGGGAAGTAGTCATTGATTTTCTATTCATGGGTCTCATGATCCCAATAGGGCCATCTAGCTTATTTATGATTTTGAACATAAATCATGTTGATTTTAGTGATGGCACCTGTAACTCTGCATGCCAGGAAACTTTCCCTTTCCTTAGTCCAATTTAGGCAGTAATAGGTTTCCACTCACTTGTAAGAGGAAAAGAGAACATTGATAGAAGTAGAGCAACCTCCTGAACTTCTGAAGTACAAGCCAGTCTGTACTGTTCTAGGTAATGAAGTCAGTGTAATTCCAACCAGTGAGGAGTCCTCTGAACTCATACACCAAAACAACCAAAGTGCAGTTTGAACATTGTCATAAAAAAGCCAAAGACTTTCCACTATTGTCTAAATCTCTGTGTCTTTTCTTTTCTTCTGGAATTCAGTACAGCATGGCACAGAAATAGAATAGAAGCCTTCTTCAATCAGAGGAATAAATGGGGCCATGTAAGAAAAAAGGGGGTGGGTGTCTAAGGGGGTTTTGTTGTTTGTTTGTGGTGGGGGGAGGGGAATCCCTCTTTTGGATACCAAATCAAAACACATACAAAACATTTGTACTGGATCAGCCCAAGAACAACATTTCTCTGAATTTTCAGTTACTTGAAACAATGTCATTTGAGTCAAACAAATAATTTCATCTGCAAGTTTGAGAAAAGTGATGCTCTCTACCCCTTAGCTCAGCAACTAGATCATGTGAAATGAGAAAAAGCTCAAATTCAGTTTTCTCCCCTACCTCCTTTAGAGCAAGGCTTTGAGTCAGGTCTCCTACACCTGAGTATACAGCTTAAGTGACACCGAAGATCTTTGCTTTGGCTGCAACTGTATCTGAATTTCATTTCATGGAAATGCTTAAAAAAAATTTAAAATTATCAATTAATAAAGATTTTTCCTAGAAGACAAAATTCATATATTTGAAGAATGGGACAACATAAGCAGATTCTGTTCTGCTATACACAGGTATTTAATTTATGGTTGGGATTGGCCAGTAACATGAATACACAGTTGAACGAAATTTGAAACAGCTAGCACCTCCTTTAGAGATAAACTGCCCAAGGCTAACTGTCCATGAAACTTTAGGCTTTAGCTTAAAAACATATAACATGCCTGTTCCTGAAATCCCATTTTCATTTAAACAGTGCAGCTTATGAAAAAAATTAAATGACTTCAAGAAACATCTTCACTAAACATGCAGGAAAAGGAACTCTGTGATTAAAGAGGATATGGACAATTTGTGAAAGAAATTACCAGCTTTTGTGCAAGTGTAACATCCCACTGAATGTTACAAAAGCACCCCCAAAGTTGCCATCAGTAAGATAATCAATCAAAGCACTAGGTTGCTGAATATCCTATTAACGTTCTTTTAACATTTTGCAAATCAGATGAAAAGAAGTGCCTTAAGGAGGTTTTAGTGCATGTTACAACCAACCTAATGCAATAATTCTTGTTTTCCACAAAGACTGACAGCAAACACAATACCATGCTAATGGTTCAGTATGCAATTATCCCTGCTGAAGTGCACAGAAGGAAGCAGAAAGCAAATGAGGCCAACTAATACAGACTCTCTAGATTTCTTTGTGCAAACAAAATCCAGAATGACAGAGCTGCAGGCTACTAGCTCTATTTGCAGGGCTTGCTGCAGATATGTTATGTCGAGTATAATAACTTAAGGAGTAATGGCAAGCATCGATCTCTTACTAGAAGGTGGATTTGAGTCTAGAAGCCAAATACTGTGAAGGCCAGATATTTGGGGTCACAATGTAAAGTGTAAATAGTCGCAACAGCAATTAGAACTATCGCGCTAAGTGTATTGACTGATACTGCCTACTCTTGAAATGTGTGACTAACATTTAGAGCTTGTTAACAATTCAGCACTGTAATAAGATCTTAAAATTTCACTAACAGCATGGCACTTGTCCTCTGCTATTCCAAGCATTGCACAAATACATGACCTGGAAATGGAGATGGATACACTTGATACTTCAGTAGGTTCTAAGATCTTACACCTCAGAAAGCTCCTTTGAGAAGTCACTGCAGATACATGATTTTCTATTTATGCCTCCTTGTCCTGGGCTAGTACCAACCCCTTTCTTAGGCCAGCAATAACAGATGTTCAGTGACAAAACATGACATTTGACTTTTCATTATATTTCATAGATCGTTAGCTTGGATGTTTGCCCCAGCACTGTTTGATTGACCTGTCATTTATGGACTACTTGTTCTCGTCACTCATATTTTTTGCCTTATTTTCAATCCATTGTTTTAGCTTAATATACTTTCAAAAGTATTTTGACCATCTCTTCACAAGGTCTACAGAGGGAGTGAGCTTAGGGTACTCTTACCAGCCAGGAAGAGCAAGATGCAAAGAGCCCTCTGAGTTGCTGCACCAAATAGTGTATGATCTTTCCACACACACAGGTAAATGTTTTTGGTTTTGGGTTTTTTTTTTGAGTCAGAATTTGACAGACTCAAGGCTGAGACCCCAGGGTCAGGCACAATATTCAAAAAAGCAGCTCCTTAGTCACTTCTATGATTGAAATATAGCATAATTACATCTAGAAATACATCGAACTACATATACATACATCTACATCTATCCCAGTGAAAATTAGGGCATTGCTGTACAGGGTGTGATGGGATGATAAACCTACCATTTTGAATAACTTTTAAATTGACCGTAGTATAATATATCATGCAACACATGAGGCAAAGCATCAAATCACTTGCTTCAGAAACTGTACCTCTTCTTTTTTAAGAACATCCCCAGTCCTCTTCCCTTCTCTAGGTCCCAAAGAAAATTACTTTCATTCTGTGGTCTCCTGAAAGTAATCCTAAATTTCTGTCTAGTGGATCATGCTTAGCTATTGACACTTCTCGCAGACTTCTATGCATATTTATCAGACTGAGACAAACATTTCAAGATACCTGTACTGATTGTTCAGCATGTCCTTACTGGGCCACTTAACTGGTTGGATGCTGAGCCAGCAGAGGCTGACACAAGGATTTGAGAAATGGAAAAGTTCCTAACAAAGAGAACTGAAGAGAGGAAGAGATTTCATCTTATGTATTCAGCATCAGGAAAAACAATAATAAGAGATTCTGGAAAAAAAGTCAGTCAAGTGGACAGCTGGGGAAAAAGTGAAAAAGGTTGTAAGTGAAAAAATATTATCAGAGCATCTTCTTGTCTTGCAAGGGATTCTCAGGTCATTTACCTTCTGGCACACAGAAAGATCACACACAACTTGGTGCTGTGACTCAGACTCTCTCTATCCTACTCCTCTCATTCAGTAAGACTCAGTGACTTAGCCTTGAAAAAGAAGACATCTTGTATTTACCAAATTGCCAGTAAGAAGAAACATCAATTTTTAATTTAAAGAAAAGTAAAAAATAAATTCCACGAAATTGTGGAAATTACATAGTGCTCTTTGTTCATGAAGGGAAATCTACATTAAATGTCTTCACAAAAGAGGCAGCTATAGGGAAAACATTTTTTGGACTGAAAATAATTGTAAGCATTGGATACCCCCACCTTTTTATCAGAATCTTTTCATAGAGTTCTTCTTATGGCCCCCCAACAAAACCAGTCAGTGGAGAGAGCTGCAATGCTCAGAAGAAAGGGTATATGGTAGTCTGGATCCCACTGTTTTGCTGGTCTTTTCAAGGAAGAAGCAAGTGGATGTCTTGTGTGCTCCTAGAGGAACTTAGAGGCGACATTTCACGTGGAAGCCATGACTTCATAAAGAGTACAAAGAATTAGAAAAATAGACATTTCCAGCAGAAAACAGGTGTGGGAAGATGAAATAAAATTTAGTAACAAATAATTTAGACAAATTCTGGGCTTTGATGCTGGAAATTAAACCTGAAACATCAGGATATGGGGAATTAAGGAGAAATAAACTTATACATCTAAGGCCATGTCATCAAGCGAGCAAAAGATGCATCTTTTCTGAGTATGTAGTATGAAGAAAGTTATATAAGGGAATACAGAAGTACTTGTGGGATGAATCTGACATAAGTGTAAAAGCAGTTCTGCTGTGGTTTCACAGCCACATGGTTTTCAGCTACCCAAACCCACCCAGAAGAAGCCCACTTACTTGAACTATGCCTAGATTTGGAAAGGATTTCCACATTATTTCAACATAAAATGTGTTGTTTAAGCTGGGATCAGCTCCAGATTAAGATGTCACTAAATGTACATGTCTGTGTGTGAGTATGAGTATATATAAATAGGTAGTCAGTGTGCAGTTGGTGCCTAAGCACCCATTATCATCAATATGAATCTTGTCACTACAGCCATTTGGAATTAGGGAACTCACCCTCAAGCAGATATCAAGGCTGTATTATACTAGGAGATTAAATGAATCTGGTACTATTCTCTGACTGTGAGAAAACTGATGTGGAAATGGTCCATGTCAGTAGTAATCTCCAAATCAGGATGATCACATCTAGTCTGCCTATTGGATATGGTCTCTGATTACTATATTAACTCCCTAGTAATCCAGAAAGTGCTTAGAAACATGCTAGACATCTTAATAGAACCAGCTTGAATACCTGGCTCCCACATGAATACCTACTTACAGATACATATGTTGTTGTGCTTTATTCTTCCACTGAATCCTCTCTCAAAGTAGTAGCACCTGAAGTTCTTCCTTGTGCTCTTCAGTATGCTTGAAAGTAAATAGTTCAAATATTGGAGACAAAATAGATGTGATGGTATGGGAAAGCTATAGCTGTGAGGCATACAGCCTTACACAAAATGCCACAGAAAAGGCAAAGAAAAGCTCTATGTGGCTGTCTGTGAATCATATGTCCCATTGACATTAGGTGAAAGAAACTAATTAAATCAATTCAGTTCAGTAACATTCATGTAAATCAAACAAAAATTAAGAGATGAGCTGAATTTTAGGCTACAAAACAGCACTGTGGAATTTCTAAGCAACAGAAAAAGAAACAGATTTCATATTTATATAAGAAGGTGTATAGTAAGAGTGAGGTGTGAAAGGGAAAATTTTGATATATTGAGCAAGTTTATTACCTTTACATTCCTGAAACACTTCACAGGATGCAAGTGAAAAAAGCATCTGAGTACCTTGGTGCAATCTTGATAGAATACACTTGTGTACCTGAGGGAGGCTTTGGATAGACCAAACTACATCAGGTTACAAGGGATGATGCTTTAGCATATCCATGAGGTGATAATTTAGACCTAGTCTGAGCTGTAACCTTTACTACAAGTCCTTCTGCTTTTCTCTCAAGTTCAGCCATAACTCTATATATGTTTGTATGCGTTTTGGGTTTTTTTATTAAGTATGTTAGACGATATTTTCTATCATTAGTGATTATCCACATTCTGTTCCCACTTTCCATGTACTGTCTTGACCTTTGTGGTTCTTACATTCAGAATTGGAAAGACTTGGAAAAAACACAAGTAAACATTTTGAGAACTTGTTCACTGCACTATTAATTCTCTAATACCTTCAGTGAGTATATGGTTTCTGAAATGCAAAATAAAAGCTTACAAATAGAAAACTCAAGTATTACAAAAAATTATGTAACTCTGTATGTTATCCAAGCAATTTTCAGATGACTTAGTCTCACATCATCTAGAGAGACAGCTAAACAGAACATATGGGTAAGCACTAAGGCATTTATAGAACAGTCAAAATGCATCTAAGAGTTCTGAATTGTCCTCACTTCCTTCAATAAACAAGGTGAACTGAACACACCCACCCACCCACACCCCCACCCACACCCTCCCCCCCCCCCCCCAATAACAGGAACTTAATATCAGGTAATGTGATTGCCTTTAATTATATAAAATTCCCTCCCAGAAAATAAATACCTCCTCTTCCTCACTTAGGCAAACAAGCACTACACTATCCCCAGTTTCAGTAAAATTACTTCTTAACCTGTTCTTTATTGTTAGAGTCACAAAACATCACTTTTTGACACAATACCTGCAGAATTCTTGGCTTCATAGCACTCTGCTGTGCATTGGCAACATTTTCCTTGTCAGATGGTTTAGTCCTTAGCACAAAATGTAATCTTGTAATAGTTCTGCATTAGGCATCAATTCACCCTATCTTTCCACCTTAATCATGAAGAAAATGGACCTTAAGGCACTGAAATTAACTTGAATTCAGTTTCCTCTCCTCTGCAGAGCCAACAAAGCATAGATTTATTAAAAAAAAAAATAGTTGCTGGCTTTCATATTAAATCACAATGTGTACCAGTCATGTAACTGGATTACAGGAAGCAGTAACAGTAGCAACTGCCCTTTCAATTTGAGCAACCAACAACATTGCTAAAGGCTGGAACAAAAAGGGTCAGCCAGGGCAAAACAACAAACATTGACACTTGGTCTATATATTAAAAACCAGAAAGCAGCAACAGGCAGTAAGTGCTAATTCAAAACAAAGAGGGAGAGATACACATGCAATTCCAAACAAACCTGCTTCCCTTGGTAACTACATTAACACTACAATCTACTTCTGGTGACATTCAAGAGGGAGAAACAGTATGTTGAAATACAGAAACCTGGAAAGAGCAGAGCTGTGCTTGGATGATGGCAACCACCCTGTTGAGGGACAGCTGCCATTTTAAAGAAGGCATCTTCAAAATTCTGATGGTGGGATTAGTCCAATGCACTGTCTGACTCACAGCACTTTGGTTTCAAACATACACTTCCCCAAAGGCTTTTTCTGAAAGGATGACATTAGAAACAAACCAAAACCACTGTCCTTCAGCACATCCAGAGACAGCTGAAGAACCCAAGCAATAAACAGCTTTCATGTAATGATTAGCTCATGCTGTTATATCTCCCCTTAAAACACATATGGTTCTCAGCCAGAACAGAAGGCTTCAGAGCAGCAGCTCCATCCTAGAAATGCAGTAGCAAAGCCTCAGACAAAAGTCACTTAATGAGAACTTAATATAGATTTAATGGACCTTTTTTTTTAATGTGAATTTATCTGCCAATTAAAAATCTGCTTCATTTAGCTTTTAATGCAGGCACAGAGCCAGTCAGCTAAAATCAGGGTAGCCCTAGAATATTTTTCAGGATTCTTCCATTACTGGTTGAGCACCACAAGTGTCCAAAACTGTGCAAAACCCTACTAAAATAACAATTCATAGGTAACAGCATCATCTAATGAAAAAAAGCAAGCAAGGCCATGCCTATTCTGAGTTCCTTGTACTAATAGAAAGGTTTCACCTTAAGCAGAAGTGAAATAATGCTTGCACTGGAAAGAAGAGAGCAGGTGGCTTCACTACAGAGTTGGCCCTCCTGGCTTAGGCTAGTTTGAAGATAGATATATCCAGATAGCTTGGCATCTCCTTCCCCTTGATCAGTAGCATTCAGTATTGGGACTCTGCAGTTGGCCTGTCCCCAGTAAAGCAAGACCGACAGTCCCTTATTTTGCTGATATGGATACTTCCACATAGCTAGTTCACTAACAATGCTAGCTATCTAAACTCAGATGAGGAGGTCTTGTTTGTATGGGATGCAACAAGTCCAGAGCACAGCTTTTTGAACCTAGTTCCCTGACAGTACTTTTTATCTGCTAAAACTACTACTGTCTTTTTTCTTTACCCTGATTATTCATTTCATTGTCACTACCCTATTGCATTTGGTGCATTTACGAGGGCAGGTCTCTAGAGTACCATACAGGGAACTCATATGGGATTCTAAAACACTTGGTGTGCTAACATGCTCTTACGTTCTGTGCTCTTTTTTCCTTGGTTGTAAAGTCCATCTTTTAATCTCTCATCTTCCTCTGAAATGAGCAATTTACAGATTTCACTTTAATCTTTATTAGTTCACTGTAATGAGTGCACAAGCCATTATAAGTGGCTCTTCTTCCCTCCAGGAATCAAGGAGAGCTGCCTACGCATGGGGGTGAGGAAAGCAGTGTCTGTGCAGAACACATACAGACTGTACCGTGCACCCCACCAAGGACAGCTCTCCTGACAGCAGGCTGCTCCACTGGCACCAAGAGTGAGGATGCAGCAGGGCAGCATCAGTATATGGTTAAACTGACATGCCCTTCACTGCAGGAAGGAGCACTGCCATCACCAACTTCAGAATGGGAAAGGTCACATACAGAGTTAACTGACAGTTAATCCATCCATATGTCCCAGAAGATGTGCATACACCAACAAAAACGAAGTTCTTATTCTTTGCAAGAAACAGGTTTTTTTTTTTTTAAACAGCTAAGTAAGCATAATGGTGGATTTACCAGAGGAACAGAAGTGAATGAAATCTTTTATGTCACCCTTTAAAAGCTCACTGCCTCTGTAGAATAGTTCCCTGAAGCACATTTTCTCGTGACCTATGCAGAATAAGTTTAAAGCCTACCCAGTAAAAACTGTGCAAACATCATTCAAGACAAGAGGATCAACAGCATCTGAAGCAAAGGTAAGGTCTTTACCTACAGAGAGGCTATATTCTGCACTGGTTCACCAGATCGTTAATCAAAGTGTGATTATATGAATGCAAATTCCACCAAATGGAAGAAATTCAAGACAAGTGGTCATTATTTAGATTTAGATAATCAGCCAGGCTACCCAAAGTTGCAATCCATCTTTATTTAAATACAGGCATATTTATTCTAAAAAATAAAAATTTATTCTAAAAAATTTATTCTTAAAAAAAAAAACCTCCAAAACTCAGAAAAAGTCACTTACCACAATAATCACATTCGTTGTAGGAATGGGAAGATTCTCCACTTCCAAATCTTGACCAGTCATTGCTAAGAGATTGAGGGATGGGTCATAAACAGACCTGGGGAAGGATGATTTAACAATTATTGAAGGGTGCAACTTGCTTATTTTGGTGTGGGAAGAAGAATGGAAATTTTGTTTGGAATCCTTATAGCTGTCTGTATCCAAACTTTTCTCCACACTCTCCACATGGTGATAAATAAACACAGGTTTTCCACTCTTTCGCTGATGAATTGCCAAAAAGTGATCACTGTCTCCGGAAAAGCAGCCTGTAGAAAGAGAATAAGTTTAGAATGTCTCTCTTGGCTATTCTGTAGATGGCACTGGAAATTCAAAGAGATCTTTGCGTTCTGAGAAATTTGGAAAAATATTTTAGGAATACAAGAATTCACTTAAAATCTTACAATGTGTTTTCTATAGCAACAGATTAATAGGACTGCCGAGTCTATTAAGTATGTGAAGTGTATCACATTCTTAAGCTCATTTTCACAGGGCTTTAAAAATGTTATTTATATTTCCAGCCATGGCTACATTAAAAAAAATTATATACAAAAGCAGAACACATGCCGAGCCAAGTTCAGCTTCTGTATTGATATCAACTTCAACTGGAAAACTTATGCAGCCAACTTACTGATGCATTTTATCACCCAGTAATATCAAAGATGACAATAGCAGTGATCATCTGTTATAAATGGGCACATGAGGAGAAAAGGTAAAGAACCTGATCAAAAAATCAGATTTAAACATGTGAGAAAATTAGGATGAGTCCATAATCCCAATTCTGCATTCCTTGTTTAGCTGCTTCACTCAAGGATTGCCTGGCTAGCCAGTAGAGCATCTGGCTCTCTGCAGAGGAGATACTGGTGTGTGGCCATACCTTGCATACCTTGGTGCTGGGCACAAAGAACTCTCTTAGATTAGGGAACTGGAGACAGGGGACTCGAGCATTGCTAACGAGGAGTTAGAGAGAGTTGGGCTTGTACAGCCTCAAAAAGAGGTGGCTGAGAGGGTACCTCATCAATGTCTATCAGTATCTGAAGGCAGGGTGTAAAGAGGGTGAATCCAGGCTCTTTTCAGTGGTGCCCAGCAATAGGAGAAGAGGCAATGGGCAGAAACTGAAGCACAGAAAGTTCCACCTGAATATGAGGAATATCTTTACTGTGTGAGTGACTGAGCACCTAAACAGATTGCTCAGAGAGGTTGTGGAGTGTCCCTCACTGGAGACACTGAAGATCGATCTGGATGAAATCTGAAAGTGTCTTCAGATGACTGGTCCCTTCCAACCATACCCATTCTGTGATTCTATAACTACATGGGTTTAACTAATTATGTGTTAGTGAAAAAAAGTTATCTTTTGAAAGACAAAATACTTCCTGATGATGCCTTTGTAAGAGGAACTAAGACTAAATTTTTATTTGGTTTTCTGTTTTGTTTCTTTTTTTTTTTTTTTCATGGATGAAATATAGTGAATCTTCAGTACCTTTATGCTGAACAGAATAGCTACAGTTCAGCTCCCGGTCTGGAAGGCAGTCTATCTGACCAGAAAAATAGGCAAGGATCAGCTGCCTCACAGATAAAAAGTAACTGAAGCTGCATTAGTCACCTCCAGAAAAAAACTCTAAGAAGCCCAGTGTGGTAGAAAAGGAACTTTGTGTTCTGAGAGAAATGAACCCAGAGAGCTCACTCTGATCAGCCTGGAATTTCCTCTTCAGATGCTGCTGGAGTTAATGGCAATGTTAAATTTGAGAGCTGATTTTCAGTTAAAAAATATAAAATCAATCTTATTTTAATTCTTATAATGAGCTATGAAGACCAGCTTAGCACCAACAACATTTTAATTCAGGGTGAACAAGAAATCAATTTGTTCTATTCAAACTGAATTTTTCCTCTGATTTTTTTTTTTTGCTCCTGTAAGCAAATCAAAATAATCAGTCATTTGCACAGCTCTACCCAGTGCCCTTAGGAGGTTTCAGTGTAGGTAATTACATTCTGTTGACCTAATTTCCTCATGAAATTTCAGGCAGGGAAATCAAGGACAATACCTTATCTGTGCTATAGTATTGCTTTGCATCATTGAGTAATGCATTCTCTGGAATAAGTGGGTCCCTGTCAGTAGGCAGTGAAGCAATTTATAACATACATGAACAGAAAATCAATAGTAAAAAGACAGAACACTGATCCTCTATTATAAAGTAAAATGCTAAATCTAAGACTATTACTCTTTCAAATGGCTGAAACAAACACAATCTCCTAGATGACCACTGAGGTCACATGTTTTCAGCTCTTGTCAGGTTTTGACTGGCAAGATGTCTGCAAGTAGGAGGAAAAAAAAGAGAAACTGCAGATTATAGTCTTAAAGACAGCTGAATTTCAAAACTTGTTAAACTTGCTGTGTTCTCATTAAGCTTTGTGGGTGTTGGCTTTGCTGATAAAATCCTGAGGGCTGGTCTTAACTAGCAATTTAGAGAGTTGTGTCAGTGACAAAATAAAAATAAGGAAGCATCAGCACTTCTCATTGTCACCTACTTCTGACAGTCATCTCTTTGCGGTATTTATTTTCATGTCTCCTTCACAGAAAACCAGTATTTCAAAACTGATCATGGATAAGACAAAAGAATGTATCCACCAACACATTTGGTGAGTCTTCTTTGCTTCTTTCATTCCTGCTCCTTTGTTTCTGAGGGTATCAAACCAACTGTGATTCTCCTTGAATTCTTCGTATTGCATTTTCTACCCACTTCAATATTCCAATTTTCCCTCTTATTTCATTATTTTCACTGGATGAAGCAGAAAAAATTACAATTAACTACCAGCTTAAATTCTTCCCTGAATATGATTGAAAAATAGTTAAAGGAACTACAGAAAAAGATCATTTGTCCTTGAATCTCAATGCTTTTCAATGGCAGAATCACCATTTGCTTCTAAATCCCAGACTTGCTTCCATTGGAATGCCAAATATCACATCAGTAGCACGAGTCCCTGCATTGGTCCAAACAAGGTCCATTGCAGTAGACTTTCAAGATGGACAACAAAATATATTGTTTAACCTGTAGTAATCAGAAATTAAAAGTCTATTTACATAACATTACACTTTATACTCACACAATTTTTTTTCATCAGCTAACCACTCATATGTTCAAATATGTTCCAAGAAAATTAGTACACTGAATTTGTTTATATGAGAAGCCCACATAGCCCCAGTATCTTAAGTAGGTTATAAACATCCCCAGTGCCCCATGTGAAAAACTTCACTAAACTTAGATGACTGTGTATAAAGCCCTAACTACTACCAGACTTTGGCTCCCAGACTGCCATGGATGCCTCAGGTGACCCTCACAAATGGGCCACCATTGATACTACCAGGGAACCTAAACTTGCTCTCAATCTGATGAAGTGATAATGTATTCCTTCTTGACCCTCCAGACTTCAGCTCCAAACACAAGCAGTTAGGCACTAACCAGACATTTGGAGAATTAAGTGGTTAGAAATACCAGCACTTCTGCTACATAACACCTTCAAATATTTCCACTCTCCAACCCTCAAGGGAGAGAAGACTGTGATTCCTATATCAAACTCTCTACTTCTACAAGAAAAGAATATGCTTCTCTGCAGCCACCAGGGAAACAGAAGCTATGAAGAACTGATTTTGGTACCTTTTAAGCTTCAGATATTCCAACATACACAAAAATTCAGTAAATATGGTTTAGGAAAAGGCTCAAAAAATATAATTCCTAGAGGTTTCTCTTCAATAAGCTTAGCAAATTTTATCCACAATTATGTTCTGATATTCTCTTCACACTACCCTGTTTGAACTCTACTTCAGGATGTAGAGTTATTTATTACTCACTTGAAATATTCACTCACTTGAAATATAGTGCTGTTATTATCCATTAACTATAATATTTTTATTCATTCTCCTAAAATCGTCTCCCCTCAAGTGTATTTACAAATAATTATGGTTTACTCTGCCTCAGGACTGAGAACAGACTAGATGCTAAATTGTGATTCCATGCTATTTCTTCTATTCAAAAAAATGCTGAGTCCTCACCTATCTCTCAGCTAAATGTAGAAGGGAAATTTTATTTGTTCCACAGTGAACAATAATCAATGATAAATTTCAAACCCACATCAGAACTTCTCTGAGCAGCAGGTTTGTTTTGCTCCTAGAAAACAACCAGTCCTTTCTTCATGCAGATCACCTCAAGTAATAACCATTCCAGCTTCCTTTAGTAACAGAAGCTGCACTGTGATTCTCTACTGATCTGAACTGTTCATTCCACTCTCCAGTTCTTCTGTCTGTACAATGTAGTGACTGATCACTACTCTTTAAGAGATTTGAGCTCCTGATGAATATTGCTCTTTCTTCCTCTGCTCTTTACCTATAGGTTAACTTTTCCTTCCTTGCAACTCCTCAGTGTTGCTGCTTTTCCTTAGATTTTTTTTTAACATGCTTCCATGTTTATCCACTGTAAGACCCTTCTTTCATTTGGCAGCTCCTGTACAATAGTATTCTCTTTCCAGATATTCTCAGATTTAGTTGCATTTCCAGTCCCAGGAGCTGTGCTTCTAGAACCTCTACCAAGTGTAACACTACATCTATTAAAGTGCAACAAAAAGCTCCAGGGTGATGTAGAATGCATACTTTCTAAATCTGAACATCTTCACTATTTGTACTAGTTTCAGTATTTCTATCATTGCCACCATTTGCCACCCTCCTGAAAGAAAAATTGTACATGAAATCCCCTGTTCTGCAGAATCCAGCTATTCTGCTTAATAGTTCAAAACATGTATTCACATGATCTTCTTAGTTGTCTGCATAAACATACAAGATAAAACTATTTCTATCATAAACTAAAAAGAGAAAAAATAATCTAATCTACAGAAGACTGATGGAGAATGGGACAGTAGAATTCCGCATCAAATACACACACCCTCCCAGTATACGGGAAGCACAAAATTTCCTCATGAAAACAGATGGGTAAATCACAAGAATGCTAGATAGCACATGCTTCTGAGCCTGTCTCACACTACAAAGTTGCATTATATATGCAGAAAGGAAAGCCTATAATAAATTGTAAATCTGATGTGCTGGATGTTGTGGGCACTTTTGACTGTTCCAGTTAGCCTCTGCTTGATAGAGGAAAACCTAAGATTTCTTGACTCTCTAAATAGTTTCAGACAATTGACATTTTATCTCAAAGCAACCTGTCAGAAAATTATTAGACTCCTAATTCGCAAATATCTTCACTTTTGCTAGAACAGACAGATAAAAAACTTCAAGATAGTCAAGATCCATTAATCAGCCAGTAACACAGCAGTATGGTTTTTATCTTCTTAAAACATAAAAATATCAGAGCTTTACAGATATTTTATCTCGCATCCTTGTTAAGGAAATGATTACTTGACTCCCAACTCACCCCACTCTCAGTCAGACAAGTTTTCCTTGCCAGCTTGGCCCCAGGTTTCCCATAGCAGAGTCTCAGACCTCTGGTTCCTTTAAGTAATTTTACCATGATACAACAACACAAAAGCCACTCAAACTGGGTGCCTCCCCTTAACATCCTCTACAGACGGAAACTAGAAATTTATCTGATCGGAAAAGGAAAAGTCCCAGTGGGACATAGCATAAACCCAACAGGGCCACAATAATGGTGTCTAAAGTAATGATGTGTGTCTGGAAAAAACAACTTGAGGTAATTTCTTAAGTCTTGTTATTTATCTTAATCTGAATAAATTTGGTAACAAGTTATGCTCCTGAACAGTCACATTTTTCTATAATGAGATACATACTGTATATTTGCTACTTTTAAGCAGTGCAGCCACCCCAAATCCACTGACAAAAGTGCTGTGCTGTATCTGACTAGTAAGAAAATGCACAAATGAATATAGACACCTAGTGCATTTATTGTAAACACACAAGAGTACTTAATACTCTAGCACTATAATAACACTGAAGTCTTTTTATAGTTAAAAAAAAACTTGGTATATTACACAGCTTGAGGTTTTTATGCTAAAAGCTGGAAATTGAAGGAAAAAAAACATAAAATGCAGATTCATTTCATAAGGGAACAACATGCTGAAACTTGATGGACTGCTTTCAAAGATAAATTTAATTTAAATGCAATTTGAGTTACAGTACTTAATGCTGTTGCCAATTTCTCATTTTCAGTAACAAAAATACCAAATTTTGGTAATTAAATTTTGTACCCTGAGCTCCCCATGCTTTTTCCCTTTCTGTTTGGCTCACCATTCTGAAAGAAGCTCTTTGTCCCATACAAACTTCCTTCAAACCTATAAATCAACCCCAGACTGGACAGGCTTGGCTTTATCATTTCTTGCACTGTGGTTTATTATCTCTTGACCTTAGTCACTGTGAAATGCACGTCAATGTACTTATGCAGACCAATGATAAATCCTCTCCAATAACACCAAAGTTCTCACAGCTGGGAGATTCATTCCCTGCCTCTTTTTAGAAAATCGAGATAGAAACAGCCTCCAATTCAGAGCAGAGTTTGCAGCTCTCTCTTGTCTATACAAGAGCCAAGGAGGTGTTGGCCCACAGAAAGGAGAAAAAAATACTTAAATGCTAAAATTCTTATTATCATGCTGGTCATTTATGAGCATGGTGCTAACTCTCAGGAGTTACAACAGCAATGATACTAAGGGGAATGCTAACTGTTAGTAATTCTAGACATAGGCACAAACAACTGCTGTAGGTTTAGAAGACTTCTGTCTGTTCTGGACTGAAAGTTGTCTCTTCTGGTGCATGCAACAAGACCTTCCTTTGGCTTTGCCTTCAAAAGACACAAAAATCTATTGCTTTATCCCTATTTCATCTACATTACCAAGGGAAAAGGAAAAAAAAAGCTAAGAAAAAAACCCAAGCAAACCAACAAACATATTAAAAGGAGTCAACATATCTGGTGGAAAATATAAAGGTTTTATATGATGTTGAAAGCGAAAATGGAAACAAAAGCTGTCTGGAGGCAATACGCTTTGCATCTGTACCATCTAGCTAATAATATATCTTACTGTCAGCAAAATAGTACATCAATCAAATCTAAATCTCATCTGGATAAAGTTATGCACTTTTAGCCAAACATAAACTGCTGTTGAACTTTAGCATGGTACACCAAAAATTATTGCCAATAAAATGCAGTTAAAACAGTGGCTAAAATATGACTTGAACATTAGCTGGGCAACAGAACATACTTTCATAAGTGCTTTTGTGAGGTATACCAGGGAAACCTGAAAATGAAAAAATACAAATGCACTTGCTGCTTTGGTAATACATGAAGTTTTGAATTGACAAAAGAATTCACTTAGGAAAGTACTTTGCATAAATAACAAAGGGCCTTGCAGGCTATGATCGTTCCCATGTTCAGAGACTTATGCCAAAACACAAGCCTTCACACCACTGCTTTGTCTTTAGCCAAAACCTGTTAGAGCAATACAAATGAAGCTATTCTTTACATAAAGTAGGCTGCTAGACCTAATGATCAGGCATGCTGCTGTGTATCTTCTCACAGCCTCCTTCAGGTAGATGAATTCCTCTGTTACTTTCAAAGACTTGTTTATAAACAAAGATGAAGCACACCCTATACATTTAAGTGAAGCCAAGAGTTTATTGTTAGCATAGTGAAAATCTTAACAAATTAATTTAAGAAGTGTTGTTAGTCTAGATCTTTTATAGAAAAACAAGGAATACAGAAAAAGTCACAATTATAGGAACAGTACAATTAAATTGTCTATCCCTTTCCCTGGTATTACTCTAACTCCATGCTTCTTTGGGTCCTCAGGTCAAATATTTCCCACTGGTGTTAGTGATGGGCATTGTTATGAGGAGTTGTCAGCACCTGGAATCCTTCACCAGAAGGGATATGATGTTAATGTTGATGGATTTTTCTTCCTCCTCTCTTCCTCCTTCCTCTTATGAAGCTACATATACCTGTGTTTTATGACATGCATTTATACTTCCTCTTTCTTCAGCTGGTCTGCAGCTCCAGGTTATATTTGAACTTACTATAAATGGTGCCACATATGTATGTTAGATACAATCTCTTTGTTTTGTTCATTAATGCCTAAAATCAGTTTCTCAAGCTCCAGGTCTACATTTTTACCTTTTACTGAGCTTTTTGTAGCATGGAGTATTCAATGCCAAGATTGTGCCCCATCTCTTATCCCACACCCGCACTCCTCTAATGAAACATCCTGTGCCTTCACTCTTCAAGCCTCTGCTGTTCTACCAACCCTTTGTTACTGCTCCTGTGTGTATACTATAGTTGTACCACACACAAAAAATAGATTAAAACAGACATAAATGTTTGCTTAAGTAGAAAAACTGCTGTCAGAGCTAAATAAAGTAAAACAGGCAGGTCAAGGAAAGTTTGGACAGAGTAGGTGTCCTGAACAAGCGTGCTTGAGATTGGTCAAAAAAAACACCAGCAAAGGTATGAGCAAAAGTCAGATTTAATATTAAATATGTCAAATCCTAATCATGAGGGCCTTGCAAAATTAGGACAAAACTTACAGCTTTGCTACTAGCAATGGTTACATCCCATTACAGGACTACTAAAGGGTTCTGTGCTTGCCTAGCTAGGTCCAGTAACCAAAGGCCAGGCTTTTTCCAGCAGAGGAACAGTACCCATGATGAGTCAAAATTCAGAGCACATAAACTACACCAGAGCTAAGCAAAAACAGGATAGGACAATTGTAAACACTCAGAAAAATATTTTGGTTTACTCCTAAAAACAATGTTCAGAACTTCTGACAAAAATTTCAGACAAAATCAAGTAGTACAAAATGTATGTATATATGTCAGCAGGTATATAAATGAGTCTTTATGTGTGTATTGGTATCTGTGGGAGCAAGGAAGTGCATGCACACATGCATGTGTGGTGAGCACCAGCACCAAGGGAGGGTGGGAGTACACACAAGAGAGGGAGGGAGGGAGAGAGATGATTGCAAGGATTTTTTTTCCCTTTCTAATAAGCAATCTGCTGAAAATAAACACAACTGGAAATTTATTTTTGCTAAATTTGTTCTTTTCTGTAGGAAAAAAAATGCCCTGGCCAAAAATATCCACCGCTACAGTGAATCACTATTAAGCATATGAGTGGTATCTTTTTCAAAAAAAACCACTTTGCATCTCATTTCATGGGCTTGTTGGCTGATACGTCAATACTGAAACTAGATACCATAAACCATTGATTTCACTAGGTCTACTCTTGTGAATTAAGAGATGAGCTAGTGGTCCCAAAGGCACTTAAGTATTCTGCCATACTTATGCCTTGGCACTAATGTACCACACAGACTCCTCTCAGATTTTTTTTTTTTTCCAGAAGGCGCAAGAAACTGATGCAATGATTTTCTAATTTTGTGATTACTGTAATTTTTCCAATGAAAGTTGCAGATAAATTCTGCTCTGCATAAGATGGATGTAAATGCATAGTATTTCAAGGAAATAAATTGTATCTCCATGAAGATCTATAGCTGTTGTGAAGCAAATTCAACTCCAGTCTTAAAGTTTTGGCTTTCTTTTATAGCAGTATTGTTCTAAAAAATCCCACTAAGGATTTCTGAGCAGATCTTATTAACTTCTCCAAGTATTTATTCCGAAGCCACGCTGAAAATCCTACAGCACAATGACTGTGCTTTATGGAGTAAGAGCCCTATGCTTCCATGTAATTCCCCACAGCAATCGTTGTAACATCCCTGTGGAGGGGGGGCCACCACCATATAGAGCCACACAGCTACGTCATTAGCCTCCTTCTAGAGAGACATAGTCCCTCCAAGAGCCCAGTTCATGGACTTTCAGCAACTCGCCTACTTTGCTCTCCAGAGAAGCTCGAACAAGCCTTCACTAAGACATTTCAGTCTTCTTTATAATACAACAAATGGAATTAGTCAGAGATTCCAAGACCACAAACCTCAATAATTTCCTAATGGATGTACTGAACATAAATCTCTCATGGAAGATGATGTCTTTTAAAATTATGAATAGCAAGAATTTCCACATGGAAAAATATGATGAGTCTCTTTTCCAACTAAATACTTCCTTAAAAATATGAAGTCAGATACTGAATTATAAAACTGCTTTCCCCCAACAGAACCTTTGAAGAGACAGATGACTATCCTCTGATTATCCATGAGTCCTACTTATAAAAGCCAGAAAAGACTCTTCTAGTAAAAACACCCACTCATAGACAGCAATGTGTTTTTAAAGGCAATTATAAGAACCAGCTTCATTTAGATTATGTTAGTGTAATGAAGCAGCACCCTTATTCATTTTTTAAATCAATAGCTCCTTCACTTTCACTCTAAATGTATTTGGAACCTAGAATTATGCATTCATTAGTATGAGGTTACTGAAATGGATCTGATGGCAAATGTGTTTTGTGCAGATCTCACCTCGACCCTAAAAGTAGTCTCCAGATTCTTTTACTTTTGTGACAGAGCTTGTGCATTTTATAGAAAATAGGCCTGCCCAACATCTAAGTAGAAACTGCAGTGCACTCGATCAATTCCCAACCATGAGAATATCACACAGTGCATGTTTGACCAGGAAAGCTGAACTCAGCAGAACTTAGTAAGGCTATCCTGCAAGCTGTGTGAGAACCAGTCTAGCATATTTATAATATACATTTCTACCTAGCAAATTCTACCCAAAGGAGTGTTAGTTTGTGGTCAAAGAAACTTCGGTTTTGATATAAGCAATCCTTCTGTTACTACAGCATTGCCCAAAAAGGATAAAATGTGATTCCTCTGAGGGGCTGGAAGAATGGATCCATCAAGAGGTCGAGACAAGGATCTACACACTTCCTCTCTGAAAAGGCTAGCAGGAAAGTACTGGCTCATATTGATTTAAGGCTGGCAATGCATGTCTTCACTGATGGAGAATAATAAAATGAGGTAATAGAAGCTCTTAGCAAGCTAGTGTAAGGCCTTTCTCAAGAAACCATGACATAGATGACCTGACCAAATAATCAGTTGTTAACTTCTTGCTTTTGCAGGACCAGGATTTGTTTATTCTAAAAGTAAATTCTGCAAAAATACTCTCTTTAAGAGAGATTTTTAATGCAAGGCAGGTGATGAGTTGATACCATGATTGCTAACCGTGTAAGTTTTTTCCAGTCAGGTTCATTTTCCTACTCTGTTTCACAGAATCACAGATTTACTGGTTTTCCCCACAAATCTCCAGTAACTGGATACTTAATTCATCATATATTTTAATTTTATTAACAAAATTTGCTAAAAAAGAAAAGGAAGTGAAAGAGGTAATTAACTGAGTAATGTGCATGACTCAAATGGCTCTCTAATTACAAGTCAAATGCATCACTTTGTGTTTTTCCAACTACCTGCCATTCCTTGACAAGGAGACAGTGTCTCCTAGTCACCTTGGGATACACTAGGTTTTTATTGCAAGAACATGTGTATTAGATCATACATACTAAAAGAGAGTATAATCTATGCTGTCGTGCACTCTTTCATGGAATGCACAATGTAAGTGGAAGGTTCATGCTGACCTGTAATCACTCGCTACAAATTTAGGTCTTCCTGCAACAGCAAGCTCTATATAGGTTGATTACTTCACCTGCTGCACTCAGCAGAAGGGCCTAATTCTGTTTTCAGAGATGCACACACAAGTGTCTTATTTTAGGTAGCAATATATGCATATACCAACAGTACAATCATATTTAATTTTCTGATAACATGACTGTCATGCTATATTGGAATCAGTATCTAAGTCAACTCACTAAAATGGTACCTTATTGAGCACATGACAATCTCTGATCACAGTTTTGACAAGAACATTTCCTATTTTTGTAGAAAAATTTTCTACAATGGTAGTAGAATTGTAGATCCAAAGGAAACTAGATCTGCTATATGAGCACTACTTAAAGGCACTAACTCTTTATGCTGTAGCATTACCTGAAGTAAATGTAGACTTACATCTTCTCTAAAATCTATTACCAACAACTGATATCAAGGGAGATTTTCCTAATACCTACTGATGGTGTCTTCAGCATTCTCTAGAAATATGTCCCATAGAAATTCAGCCTCAGAACAACAGGCCAAGCAGTTTCCAACAAATAACAGAAAAACTGACTTTGCGATATAATTTGTGACATAGCAAGCAGAATGCATCTTGTGATTTCACATGAACCAAAGCTTCAAAATCACTGTAAATAATTCAAAAGTCTAGGCTATACATAAAAGATGTCCATAGTGGTAGCCTGTGTAAGACCAAATTTTCTACTTGTATCCGATAAAACAGAGATATCTTAGGATGTTAAGATTCCTTTGTTATTTCACTGTTGTGACATCTTCAATGACTTCCAACAAGAGCAAGTTGTATGCAGCCCTGCCTCAGGAAGCTCAGCTCTTGTGCTCTGTGTAAATTGTGCCCAACTGTGCAAAGGTTGAATTCAGCTCCTGTACATCCTCCCCCTCATCTTCTCTGAAGTAATTATTTTCCATGATTACTCAGGCAAAACAGTAACACCATATAAACATCTATTTTCTCTCTTTTTCTTATGATTAGAGACATTTGCATAATGAAGACCAAGATCTCTTTGCAAGAATTCCCAGTAACTTAATGAAACAAACAGAACTTAGTAAGGAAAGCGAACATCTTACTGGCAGAATATATATCCAGTTTCCATTAGCAGGATAGAAAAATGAAGCAAAACAAAACTAATGTAAATTCTATTGTTAATAGAGGATATACTGAGATTAGATGGCATGTCAAATACAGGATATACTCTAATTTTGTACAGATGGTCAATTTAACACATGTTATAAAAGAACAATTTAAAAGCAGCTTAAGGCTTTTATTAAAACAGATCATGAAATACTCCCATCTTTCAGTCAATAATCCCTTGCACATATGAATATAAGGCAAAAGAGCATGAGCATTCTAACTATAGATTTACAGGAAAGAGGCTCCATAAATTTTATGAAGTGTAGCCTAATATTACAGGGCAATAAAATACCAGTAACTGAGACAAAGTTATTTCTCCTGACAACTGTAAAAGAAAAGCAATTATTTTCATAATAATCAGATCTTATTTGGGATGTTCTTACAGTTCTCCTATATTAAGAGACATGAAGTTCAATTGTTCCTTTCAATGATTCTGCAGTAAGACAATGCAAATTTGTTGCATCTTAAAAGTCTCTCCTAAAAACAACATTCCCAGGATGAAAAGAATCAGTACCTGTGCATTTCATTGTAGTTTCCTAATTAAACTTCATAGAACCTGCAAGCATTTACTACTTCAGAACTGGCTAAGCTTGTCATAATGACAAAACAAAGAAACTCTTCAACTTTACTAATTGAAAACCTAATTCAATTATACAGTTACCCCAGATTTTATTTCCTTCCTTAGATAATATATGCTGAAGTCTGCACAGGATAAACGGAGGCTCTGAACGATGAGCAGTTTTTCACGGCTTAAAGGAAGCCTGAGATTTATGCCAGAAATATAAACTCTGACCACTGGAACGAAACTGGCAGTGGAACTTCACGTACATACTAGGGCGATCATCGCTCACTGCATTTCTGAATGAGGCACACATTTTGCCAGCAAAGCAGAGAGAGGATTTATTAGCACCGCTAACAGCCGAAATGCCTGCTGCTGTCGCAGCTGAAATTTCCCTTTCTAAAACCACTGCTGCCACGAGCACACACAGGTAGCGACGCCTCCTCACCAGTATCTAAAAATACATAAATAAATAAAATAAGAAGAAGGAATATAGGAAGTCCCGATTTTCCCTCGCTGTCGTAGCTCCCGGCCAGGTCCTCGCGATCCGGGGCCGAAGCGCGGCCGCTCCGCAGGGCGCGCAGCACGGTGCTCGCCGCCCGCGGCTGCCGCTGTCCCCGGTGCTGACGGGCGCTCCCGCCGCCTCCGGGGCTGGCAGGCTCCGGACCCGGGCGGCCACCGCCGGACCCGGGCAGCCGCCGCCTCCCGCCTCCCGCCACAACAGGTGCGCCGCCGGGCGCAAGTGGGTCCCCACCGCCGTCCCGCCCGCCCCGCCGTCCGGCCGCGGCCGCCCCCGCTCACCTGCGGCGCGGAGGTGGAGCAGGAGGCAGAGCGCCCGGAGGCAGGCGGCCGCCCGCCGCCGCATGGTGCGAGCCGAGGGCAGCCGAGCGCGGGGAGCCGCGGGGAGCCGAGGGGAGCCGAGGGCAGCCGGGCAGCGCCGCACACCGCGTCCCGCTCCCCCCGCCCCCGGCAGTGAGCATGCCTGGGAGCGCGCTGCGCATGCGCAACGCCGCGCGGGCGGGCGGCCCTCACCTGCCTCCCCTCTTAGCGCGGGGTGAGGCGAGGGGCGAGCACGGGCGGCGAGATGCGCGGGATGCGGCGGCGTCTGGCTTCGGGAGATGGGAGCGCGCAATAGCCGCGGGGGACCGCAAGGTCCTATAGGAAAGGCAAAAAGAGAGATATCCAGTTCCAGCGGCATGTTCGGGGAGGAGGCGAGAATGGGCGGTGGGGGGTGATTTCCTCCTCGACTTCCAGCTGGAGCAGCATTCGGGGCTGCTGCTGCAGCGGAACGGTGGAGAATGCATCTCCCCAATCTTGCAGCGCCGAAGAGGCGATCTCAGGAGTTCGGGCATGTCTGGCAGGACTTCGACGATGTGTGGGTTTATGCTTGACGTACAGGTATTCGTCCTCTTCAGTGTGTTGTGAAATACGTGTTGTAAAATAAGCAGTTTGCAAAAACTGCATTGTGAAAAATCACGGCTGATACATAAATAAAGAAAGAACCGCTGAACTCCAGGCAGTGGTTCAGACCAGGCTGATGCAACACCTTCTCAAGAGACACTTCGGGAATTTGATTGCACGGGTATCAGAGAGCAATGCAAAGAGGCCAAACATGAAGCAGCCCTGTAACAACGTAATTTTCTAAAGTTGAGTTTAATTGATCAAAAGATTTTCTGGAGAGCAACCATGAGAGCCAGTGGCAGATGTGTCACCCAGCAAGTGATCCATCTACAGGAGTCTGTTACTGGATATGGTAAGCAATGTACATGCATGGTCAGGTCTGCAACTGAAGTGATGTGCCCAACGTAAAAAACAGCAAAGGAAATTGACAGAGCTTGCTTGGCTCTAACTGGCTTTGAATGAGCCTTTGTGCAGAAATTTTCTTCATACAGAGATGGGAAGGACTGCGCAGGTCCTGATATCTAGATTTAATTGCATGTGTGACTGTACATATGCAAACGAGCTTCCTTTGCCAGCCCCCACACGGCTGTTCACGCACGTATAGGCAGTCAGGTCGTTCACTTGACAGCAGTATAAGTGAGAAAAGGCTTGGGTTGGAAGACAGCACTCAAGATGCAGTCTTGAGCTCTGCCGGAAACGGGGAATTAATATGATCAAGGGGATTTTTGAACAAGGAGTGGTATTGGTATTTTAGCCCTGTCATTTCAGTCATAGCTTTTGTAAGTATTGTGCCTCAGATGTCCTGCTAAGCCATGAGATTTCTACTGCTTCCTCTACTGTGATGATAATTTGCTATGGGTATATACAAATTACAGCACATCCTGTTCCACTTTAGTCCTTTTAGTCCTGACTAGAAGAGGTGAAAACTAAAATAAGTGAAAGAAATAAGTCTTACCTGTATGGTGCACCACACTTGTGCCCCTACAATTTCAGTTCCTACATGCCCAGGCCTCAGAGGTACACATGTAGCAAAACCAAGTAGAGAACTGTATTTGCTTCCCTCAGTGAGTTGTACAATACCAATTATAATTTAGCCAACTCCTAGGAAGAGATTAAAGAAAAATTTACTTTCAGTCCTCTGCTGTTTTGTAGTTTTTTTTGTCCACAAGTCCTCACCCTTGTGTGTTCTAGGTAAGGATTTAGGGTCAAATATGTCAAGAGGATAACTTCACTGAAGCTAATGGTATTGATTTTTCCCCATGTGGTTACAGATGAGGCAACTGTGGTTTGAGTGCTGTAGCAAAATCTACTCACCTCACTTGCAGAGCCCTAAGGCACAAAGACCATATGACTCACCACCACTCTGTTAAGGAAATTATTTTCCACTGGGGAAATGTCTTAAGATACTGTTTTGAACCCACATCCAAGAAAACATTTAAACTTCATAAACATAAAACATCCAACTCATGCATAAGCTGAATTCAATGGGAAGCTAAGACTAGACTAAATAATTTGCTGAATTTCATATCAATGCATCCTTTTTAAAGGACAGTCTTGTAACTGCAAAATTGAAGCATTACTATGGAGTGGGAAGTTGTTACACAGAAAGTAAGCTAAAACATGTTGCATCAGTTTGAATTCTCTAGTTACACTGATTTTTAAATTTATTTCCACATGTAGAACACAATATTAACAGAGTGGAGGTCATTAGTGAATGACTTAGTTAAAGTGTGTTAAGTGTAGAGCTGAATTAAATGTTTGGCTGAATATTACCAATAATTCTAAGTGAGGTAAATGGTGTGGGATATGGCTAATTCTTTCCAATATTTTTTCCATAGTACCTTCATCTCTGATATGACATGTTGAACATGCTGCTGAGAAGTCACACTTAATGTACAAGAGACTGGTCTAAGTGTTAGAGTTCTTGCTGTTCTCCTCCTCTCACATCAGCTAGACCATCTTCCATGTCTGGGAGTCATTTGGCTTTCATCGACAAATTGCTTTAAGAGGAAGCTAAAACAATGCAAACCAAATTCAAAACTGATCTTTAGTTTAAGAAGCAGCAATACACAGATTATCAAGCAGGGAATATATCTGAAGGAGAGAGAATCACACTTTTGTCTGACGTGAATAATAAGGATCCTCATACCTCTTGTCCCTTGACAAGCTTCAGCAAAAAAACAGAAGCAGTGTTTTTTAATAAATGAAAACAGGTTGGAGAAGGAGGAGGAGGGGTGAAGAGGAGGTTATATGCGTAGATCAAAGGATTCTTTTGAGATATTAATGCAAATCAGAAAAATAACTACTTTTTGGTGAGTGCATGTGTGAATATACAGCAGTCTCAGCAGAGGAAAGCTCATGGCATGTACAATTAGGTCTCACACTAAATGATGTTGCCAGGATGGGAAGAGGGCTTCTTTTTACACAGTGCAGAAAGGTAACTGCTACAGGAAATGTGTCCTGGGAGATTGCCAGTGGACAAAGTCATAATTGCAACAATGAAAATGTATCATATTCCCTAATGAGTACTGTCAGTATAGGATTACAGCCTTCTAAAGTAGTCTGAGACCCTCCAGTGTTTTTTTGGAATAATCTCTAATACAGACATGCAAAACTGACATTGACTCAGCTGCGAGTACAAAAACTTTGATAGCAAGGAGGAGGGGGGAAGAGAGGATGCAAGGATATTTTAGTCTCTGAGCTACTAATTTGTGACTACATCTGTAGAACTGAAACTTCAAAACCATTATTCAGAATTTTGCAAGACCATATTATAATTTTTATATAACTTTTTAAAAAAATTAATTAAGATGTTGACTATAGCTCAGATGGAAACAATTCAGTCCTCTTTGATGGGGCTGTTGGGAAAGAATCAAATGGATTCAGGCATACCTGACTAAAATCTGCCTGTTAAAGACACAAGGCAGACAACTCTTAATCTGCAGCATGAGCAGCTAAGTACTAAATGAAACCCGTAAGGGACTGGTATAGTCCTAACCAGTACTGAGTATCTAACAAATATGTGAGTACTTGCAAATGGATTTAGCCATGGCTCTCTGTCCAGGGCCATTCAAATCAAGTACATAGAGCAGGCCAGGTACCATGTCATCATTTTCTCAGATTTCAAGTTTTTCTCTCTTTTATGCTTTTCCTACCATAGGGTAGTAAAGTTATTATCCTCCAATATTCTACAAGGGGCATCAGGATTTATAAAGTCAGGTGCTTTAAATTACAACACAGCCAGAAAAAGATAAAAAGAAGTTTCAGATTATCCTTAAAAGACCTTTAGTCAAGGCTAGGAATATCTCTCTTGAAATATTCTTATTTTTATAGTCAGTTATTTTATGTCAAAGTAATTTCATATGATATGGCTTTCTTATTAAATACTGGTAAAATACCTACATATGTGCCTGTGTGTACACTAATACATATTTAAATATGGAAGGCAAGTTACCCTTGGTTACTAATAACTACGTAGTACGTCTCTAAATGATGCAATAACTAAAGTAAATTGCACAGTACTATATATATGCTAAATGTAAACTTCTCAACACAGAAGTAACCAAATTTATGTAAAGAAAAGTGAATCAAAAGTTGAACACCTCTGATCAAACCCATGGATGTCAGCTTTAGGTTAAAATCAGGTTCAGATAAGATGAGGGAATCTGGGCATTTGACTATTTTCAATATTAGCCTCAGATGGTTTACTTTGATGTTCTGTTTCAAGAAGAGTAGCATGCCTTGAAATCAGTCAAAATCTTATTAATTGAATATTCAATTTTTTGCAAAGTTGTCTTTCTCATCCTAGCTCAAGACCAAACTGCTAGTCATCTCTCTCAGACTGATTTAACATTCAGTTAAATCAAAAAGGTTTTACTGTTTTTTTATTAGCCTGATTTGGTTGCCTGTTGGCTTTTCACACAATGTTTCTAGAATATATTTGCAGCAGAAGAAGAAGTTTCAATGCATCAGAAACTGCAGCACCTTCAACTGGAAGACAAAAAGAAACTGTTATCTGTCAGTATCTAATTGACATTCACGGAACATTAAGGGACAGGAGTCATAGCAGTTGTCCTCAGCAAATAACAAGTAAACATCTTGTATAATTAATATTCAGCATAACACTCTTCAGAGATTCAGTGGGTCGAAGAATTTTTTCATTAATTATTTTTCTTTAGGGTATAATTTGATTCATTTTTTATTAGGCACATGACATACTGTAATTGTAAGATCAAAGTAATTGCTCTAGCCAGAAAGTTTAGATAATTGGTAGGATTCTGTTATCTGTTCATGTCCAGTGAAGTTATACATGCCTTTGCTAAGGGAGAAGGTACATGATAACCCCAAGATTTTTCAAGTTGGGCCTGATTAAATCTCTGGATAAATTCTATCTATCTTTGGATATTTTTTAAAAGATAGTTGTTTTAAAGTATCAGATCTTTACCTTTCTACTCACGCAGTTCCTTATACTCAGACAACCCCCTGAAGTTCATAGGTGCGTTAAAAACAGTCTTTTTCAGTGGCCAGTCAAATCTTGGAATGAAATTCCACAGGGATTAAGAGCCATTTTAGAGCAAAAGCTAATTTATTTTCATTCCAAGTCTAAGACATATTTTTTCAACCTTCCTTTATCCAGGATAAGCCCACCGAATAATGCGCATAATATTTGTTCTAAAATCTCTTTCAAACAATTTCCCTCCGGAACAGAAGGTGGGTAAATGAATAATATCAGGAAGACGCTTAATATGATTCTGGAAGAAAGACCAGTCTTACATCAGTGAATTGGTATAAGCTGAACAGTGTGGGTTTATGAACCCAGTTGTTATGAACCGGCAGCATACGCCTTAATCTTTAATGAAGTCACACATTTTCTTATTAAAAATGCTATTTCTTGGGTGGTGGTTTGTTGGTTTGGGGTTTTTAGGCATTTGCAGGGGGAGGAGGGAGGGGTTTGCCTGCTTTTTTTAGAAGTATAAACCAGAAAGCAGCAGCCTGTAATAAATTAATATCTCACTTCAATAATACATATAAAATATTTATAATATAATATTTAAATAATGTTTACAGTTAAATGTGCTTTTGAAGAGAGCAATAAAGGAATCATCAAAGGGATAAAAATCTAGTGTGCACATTTTTAAAAAATTAATTATTTATAGCAAAACATGGTTCAAGTTTCCATCTACAGTTTTGGAAGTATTTTTATGAATTATGAGGACTATATGACAATTTCCTAGCAAGCCTAGATACCCAAGTGTTGCATCCCAGGTTTGGGTTCAGATTAGGGGTTCTGATCTGTGTTAGTTAGCCGATTCTGTGTACCCCCGTGCACCCCCCGTGTTTCTTCCCCCCTGCAGTGGTTTGCTCCTGGTCTCCTACTATTGGAGTTTCAGCATGACACTCCTGTAACCACTCTCCGTCCCATCCGGAGACTTCTGTGCCCATCACCCTGTTCCCACCAGCCCCATTCGCCCCGGAGCCCCATGTCCACCCCTGCTGCGTTCCCGTTGGTCGCCGTGGTCCACGTCACCGCCATGGCGCCTGTCCCCATTGGGCGGGAGGGCTTCTGCCCTCCTTGTCCTGTCCCCTATAAAATCCTACGCCTCCCCGGTCCCGTCGCCATTTTCATCCACACGGAGTTGGGGGTGGTTTGCAGTTTCTCCACCGCAGCTCCTGCAGCCATTAAAGCCTTTCAGCCTCCCTCGTGGATGAATTGGACAATTCCTTCACCTCTTTATTTCCTCCCTAGTGCTGATGGCAGAATGCGGCCAGCCTGCCCCAGTGTGTGGCAGCAGAAGCGCCCGGGAATCGCGACAAGTCCCGGTCCCGCCTAGAAGCAGAGGCGCCTGAGCCGAGCACTTCGGAGCTGACCGGAGCCGGGAAAAATAACACATTGTCGCACCCAAGTGCACATAGTTTTGTTGAGAGTTGGAAGTGTTATGATTCAGAAATAAAACACAATTTCTTCTTTAAGTAAGAGAGCACAAATAAAAATTTCAGAACATCTGCAATTTCTAAGTGTCTAAGATTTCCTGACATCCTCCACTAGAGAGTGCTTTTCTTCTCCAGCTTCTCTTAAGGCCTATAATTTATAAAAACTTTATATTAAATTTTCAATGTTTCTTTTAAAGCGTTTGTCTAATTTTAGTGCAACAAACTTGACTCTACCTAATAATGCCAAGTGGTACCCATTGAAATGATACTGTCTCTAATGTATCCAAGTTTTCAATGGAATGTAAGAACAATTCTGATGTCATCATGTATCTATTGTTGTTACTGTAAAATGTTGATCCAAATTTGACAAAATTGTAAGAACTAAAATTTTGGCTGTGTGTTCTTGAGGGTTTCTGGAGGCAGTGACTGCTGTTTGTTTTCAGTTGGAAGCAAAATTCTCTCAAAATTTCATCTGCCTTGAATACTATTCCATTCTAATTGCTGGCTGGAATGCTCATGGGCCATTTCATCAGATCAAAAGTGTAAGATTTATTGCAAAAGTAGGAGGACTTCCTTGGAACTTCTGTTCTTAGCAGCAGGGAGTCATAATGTGTCAGGATGGAACAGGGAACTTCCTCTTCTACCTATTCCTGTTTAAAAGGGAAGCTCAAAAGGAAATACTGAAACAGGTATGAGTGAAAAGGAAAATACTAGTAACATGAGACAGAACAGTCATTAATACCCTGATTCAGACTGACTGCAAATGGAAAAACTGAAGTACAGCAGTCAAAGGGGGAAAACATGGGACCAGAAAACAAGTGGTCAGGGAAACAGGAGAAGATAGCAATAGAAGAATGAGGGTCTGTGGACAGTAAAGTAAACATTCTAGTTTGGAAAAGAATGCCAAATACTTTGTGGGTTGAAAAAAAAGTGTTCAATTTGCTGAGCAGCAAATAATTTAATTCAAACCAAGAAGTAAATGAAATTCCCCTTGGCAATTTATAATCTGAAGAAATAAAAATGAGAGGCCAACATTTAGTAATTGTTTCTCTTAATGCTACTTCAGGGACTCCAGTCCTACTCTCCCAGTCACATGGAGTCCCTCACCAGCACCTAGGGGACACAATGATTAAAGGCAAGGAAAATAATTGTGCTTATTAACCATGACTTTTTAATTGATAAAAAGAGGAAAAGACAAATTAAAAACAGAGCACAAACAAAAGGAATGGCTATTTCATTTTAATTGTTTTTATTTATCATTTTGTGGAAAGGATTTAGTGAAGACTGCGTCACTGTGTGTGGTCTAACCATATGGAGAATATCTACTTCTTCTGGGTGGGAACAAGTCTTTTCTTAACATAAGTAACAAAGATAGCTTCTAGGTGGATCAGCAGTTCCAGCTAAGGATTGATCAGGTCTGTCTAATGTATCACAGACAATCTAACCTGTGGTGTTATAGATGATCAATTGACAGAAACTTTAAGTCTTACAAAATCTGAAAAATGGTTCTATAAAAACAAGTTATTTGGGTAGTTGCCTGTCTTGGTTTCAGCCAGAGTTATTGTCCACAGTTGCTCTGAAGAAGCAAACCTGGAGCTGTGTGGGCATTTCTAGGCAGTTATTCTATACCATCTCATGTCATTTCTGGGGGGCAGAAATTAGGGACTCTAGCTTCCAAGAAGTGAGTGTGGCTTGCAGTCAGGGAAAAGTGTGGCCATGTCTGCCATTGTGTTTCATTGTTCTGGGCCTGGCAAGCATGCGTGCATGGAAATCACCCTCTCTCTCTTTGTACACTTTTTATTTTTTATTAGTATTGTTGCTGTTACTGTTTGTTTTCCTATCTCATGGCTGTTTCCATTAAATTGTTCTTATCTCAACACATAATCTCTGCCTTTTGCCTCCTACTGGAAGGAGGGGAGGGGAGCAGCTTGTGGTTTTCTTTTTAGTGGGAGTATGAAATTGGAGAGTGCCATTCCTAAAACACGGCCTTGTCAAAAATAATAAGCACATAGATATATCTCACTAGTCCTATGAATATAAAAAATGAGTCTCTCTAATGTTCTCAGTTCCCCTTAATATTGAAATTTAAATAGTAAAACAATATCCTGGTAGGTAATTTAAAATAGGTATATTAGTGGATAAGAAATTGTCTGGATTGTCAACTCAAGGAGCTGTGTCAATGGTTCAATATCCAAATGGAGATCAGTGACAAGTGGCATTCCTGGTGGTTTGGTATTGGAATTTGTGCTGTTTAATGTCATCAGTGGTGACATGGACAGTGGGATTGAGTGCACCTTCAGTAGGGTTGCTGGCAACACTGAGCTGCGTGGTGTGGTCACCATGCTGGAGGGATGGGATGCCATTCAGAGGGACCTTAACAGGATTGAGAGCTTGTGGGACTGTGCAAACCTTGTGAAGTTCAACAAGGCCAAGTGCAAAGCACTGCAAGTGGATCAGGGCAATTCCAAGCATAAATACAGACTGGGTAGAAAATGAATTGACGTAACTTGGTCTAGTCAAAGTTGTCCCTGCCCATGGCAACAGGGTTGTAGCAAATGGATCTTTTTCTAAAAAATCAATTTTGCTCCCTTTGTCCTCCAAACATGACTATGGCTGGCCCCCATATCCTGGCTGCCACACAGTCTGACTCCTGTCATGTTTCCAGTGATGTGTAACAGCTCATTCCCTCCTTATAGCAAACTCTTAATCAGATTTCTGCAGAAAAACCCTTCTTCCAGAAGGAACCAGGCAAGACTTGAGAGCCAGTGTCTGTGTTGATGACAGCGTGGTTATGACAGTCAGCAGTCCTCTTCTAAGAAGTCCCGTTGTGCCTATCCAATAAGATGCGGATTCCTTGAGATGTCCACATACTGTGCTTTTCCTTGAGATAAAACAAGAAGAACACAATGGGGTAGTGTTCAGATTCCATTCTTGACACTTGAGATATTTGCACAAGTTTTCCTCAAATGTGTGCACTCTTCCAGCATTTGCTGCAAGGGAAAAAAAAAAAAAAAAAAAAAAAGAAAAGAAAAAACCCAGCACTGTAAATGCCACGACACAGAAAATGGTCAAAAAAATCATGTTGCAGTGGGAATTTCAACTATTCAAGTAGCATATAATAAGACATTGATGTAAAATAAACGTTTCATCCTCCAGCTTTAGAAACTACATAGCAGATAAGGTAAAGATTTAATTACCTTTAGTTTTCCACCAGTCTGGGCCTTATCATCCTTTTTGAGTTTCTTCAAATGTTGGCAGGTGAATTTATGGGATATAATAATCTAGATGTAAAAGGATTGTGCCTTTTTAAAGTAGCATAGTTACAGAAAACCTGTTTCTTAGATTGCTTTAAGAAAAACTGCTGAATCTGACCCAGTATCCTTCATAATACTAATAAAATATATGTATTTTATGTAATAAAATGGATGTTTACAGGCTGGACAGGTAGGATTGGATATAATGGTCATTTATCATGCAGGTGAAAGATCACCTCTCTTGATGCTAATGAAGTGCTGAAAACTTCCAGTTTGGTGTATGTGTACCTCAAAACAATTTGTAAACCCCAAGATCATAGTGTGATTCACTGCAATCTTTGAGATTTTTTCCTTCTCAGTGACATTTCCAGTTCCTTTTGACTCCCTTTCCTCTGTCCACAGATCCTTGGAGTATCATCCCTCTCCTCACTTATTCACAGTGCTACAATATAAAATGAATGGAATTTTCATTTCCAAAAGCATTTTATTTCAAAGCTCTAACATCTTTGCTCCTTTGTGGATGTGTCCACACACTATCATAGTCCTGGGCTGAACCCCAAGATAGGAGTGCAGGCTCATCATTCATCATGGATGAATTCACACTAGTGTCTGGGGAAGTCCCCTTGGCTACAAGTGGAAGTGAGTATGGCTACTTGCCCTGAGATGTCCAGGATGAGAAGGCAGCTATGAACTCTGCTGGGAGCTTCCCAGGAGTCCAGAAACAGAAAATCTACCAGGAAAGTGCTGAACTAATGAACCACTCACACTTTGTGGTTTCTGGCTGATACAGATCCTGACCATTGACTGAAAGCTTGGTGCTTGTTGCCTAGGCAACTCTGCTACTGCAGTAATTCCTCTGCTGCAACAAATCTGTCCCAGGCCACATACCTACACATTCCTTGCCATGCTTAAGTCTCCTCTTCAAAGTCACCCCACTCCCTCACCATACTGTGTCACAGCTACTTTGCTGTTTATGTTCATTAGACCTTGCCAGAGATGCACATGCAGTTCCGATTCCAGGAATCATGAAGTTCAAATAGTAGAAAAAGAAGCTAAATCCAAGTAGAAGGCTCAGTCCTAAAGACCCCAGGGAATGCTCAGTTTCAGTCAGGATGCTCACTAGGTGTCACTGTTCTCCAGAAATAAAAGTGTGAGTACTTTTTTCTGCCTGCAAATATACTAGGTCTTTAGCCATGTGCAGCAACTCATATTTTCAGAAACTGAGCTCATCTAAAAAACATCCATAGTTCAGCAAAAGGTTCTCCAAACTCCTTACTTCACTTACACTGTCTGATTTTCCACTCACTAATCTCAGAGTAAACAAAGACCAACTTCTCTCAAATTTGAATAGTGGTCCTGGTTCCTGGCAATAGAAGAATCCTGACATTTTTCAGTCTTTTACCTAACCCTACTTTATAATATATGACTTTAGAAATGGAGTGATCTCAAAATGAACAATGCAGCCTTTTATACTGCATGGCTGCTTGTGTTCTTAACATTTTTTTCACTCTGCAGATAAAGAAAATATTTTTGATGACACTTTTCTCCAAGTACTTAATTCTGGGCACTCAGTTTCCTATATCTAAATTATAAGTTCATTTTCTTAGGCTTTTTATATGATGTTTAGAAAGTAGCTGTGTCACCTGCTGTGGTTCAGAAAGGAAGCACAATTCACATGCTTCTGGAAGGACGTTTTTCCTGTGAGTAGATCTGCAGCTCGGAGGAAGCAAGTTTTCTTTACCTGAGGACATAAAGTTACATGATTAAACTTTTCCAGTGTGAGTGCCCCTAGACATACTGGAGTGTGTTGTATCCATGTATTTTAAATAAGAAATTATGCTATGAGCAAGAAAACAGGTAGGAAGAGGAGACAGATGAGTTACTAGAGGGGTAATCATCTGTGAAGAGGATAATAATAACTGTGTTAAACTAGGTTCTTAGGAAAATATTTCAGAACATTGTATGTTTGCAAGCAGGCTACAGCATGGAGTCACTAATAATTGCCAGATTTGGCACTCCTTTCTTCACATTTGCTAAAGCAATAAACATTGCAGAAAAAAGCCCAACCCACCAGTCACCCAAGTGTGTCCAGAACATCATTACTGCATAACAGCATGTTTCAACGTGGGGGGTCAGGCTGCTGACTTGAAGCAGTTGGCTTAGGTGCTCCAACCTCATGCAGAGCCTACTGCTCTCTAGTGACTCCTTTATTTTTTTATATAGAGAAACTAGGCTGTGAATCGTCCCAAGAGTGCAGTTCAACAGCATTTTAAGCTGATCTAAATCAGTGGTGTGGCAAATCCCACCTCCACCTCCAGCTGTACATTCCTGCTATTTCTCCCTTGTGTCTGGTAGGTGGTGAATTGGCTCTGTAAAAAAATCAATCCAGAATTAAAAATCAGAGTAGTTTTCTACCTTGAATAAGCTCCCTGAAGAGATGTGGTGTTTGACCACATTGTTAGTAAAGGGGTATCCTGATAATGTGCCACCAGGATAACAGAAGAAGACCCAAGTCATTGTGGCTTGGGTTTGCTCACACTGCTGGGGTCCCTCTCCCTTAAGGAGATGCTTGAATCAGTCTGTGCCAAGCCACGGGAGCTCCACTCTCACTCACAGAATCACAGAATGGTTCATGTTGAAATGGACCTTAAAGATCATCTAGTTCCAGCCCCCCTGCCATGGTCACGGATACCTTGACCAGGTTACTTAAAGCCCCCTCCAACCTGGCCTTGCAGACTCCTCTCCTTGTAGTCCTTGTCCCAAACACACCTCCTGAAAAGTAAAGCTTCTGGGGCAGATTCTGGCTCCTGGCTCTAATGAGGTAACAAGTCTTCCTTTCGCACAGTGTGGAAAGGATTTCTGTCAATGAAGAGAGGGTGGGAGGGGGTGGAGGGGACACTTATGTTCCCTTGTGAGCAAAACATTAAAGAACAGCTAAAGGAAAACTAAAAGAGCAGTGATGCATTTTTCTGAGTTGCTACAGCTTTCTCAGGGGTGTCTTGGCTTCCACTTTTGTTACAAACTGGGAAGATTGCAAATGGCTTGGAGTTATCTTCCTTTTTTAAGTCCCACGTCTAACCAAGTACAGCTTGCACAGATCAAGGGACCTCTCTCTACATATTTTAAATTATGCAAAGCAATTACTCTTCATTAACAGCTTGTCTAATTTAATTTCAAAAGATCAAATAGTTTCACTGTTGGATGACCAAAGTGAAAAATAAAAACCCAAACAAAAAAAAAAAAAAAAAACACAACCAACCAAAAAAAACCCTTCAAACTTGTATGTGATTGCCAAGTGTATATATCAACTAAACTCTGGAGTCATTGCTACTTACCTCAGCTTATCAACTCCTCTCATTTTATCCACAAAATTCGTATCACTCCTGACACCAAATCAGAACATTTCATGGATGGTCTTTTGCACTACAAAGTACCAAGTACTATGGGAGATTGATATTGATTCTTTATTTCCCTAGAACCAAACTATGAAAAGGACAGAAATCAAAGCCTTTCAACTACCCCATAGCATCAAGCGTCTTACATGAATTGAAATTCCTGACATGTGGAATTTCTCGAAGAAATTCAGAGATTTCATTGAAATTCCTTAGGATGAAGCTAATACAGCCATCTTTAAATAAACCAGTAGTTGTCAGATTTGGATTGATGGGTGCCTTCACCAACCACCTCTAGGTTTTGTCTGTGGGATGCTTGTTTCTAAGATCACATATTCACAGTAGCATTAATTGATAGGCTACAAACAAACAATTCTCTGCTCTTATCCATGTCTGGGAGCTTATGCTACTTAAAGATATTCAGTCTAGGACTGTGTGTCTCCTTGGTTACCCTTCATTGCTATGAGACTGAAGAGAGAGAGAAATAATGCTAAATTCAGAGGTTTTGAAGGCCCGCAAGCATTTGCCAGAGACTGATAAAACTCTGTGGTCTGTGATGGAGGTATTTATCCTTGCCTGCATTAAGAAGGCTAAAAGTCAAATAAATGCTGGGAGTTTTTTTTTCCAAGTAAGCCATTTCTGGTTTCCCTGCTCTGATATCACTGTATTCATATAAAACTGTATCTAATGAAATGGAAGGCACTCAATAAATAGGCATAAGGAGGGGTGGAAGACAATATAGTTTCTGACTGTAGTTCACATTCAAAGGAAATGAATGGACTTTCTTTATTATCCTACTCTTATTTATTCTTAGAGAGCTGGAAACTTTCTCATATTCAGGGGGCTGGAGAGTGCAGGAAATTGATAGAAATGTAAATTTGGGTCAAGATTTGCCGGAGTTCATAAGACTGGAGCAGAGAATCAGGAGAAAAGGAAGTAAGACAGAAAGCAGGGTGGTCTTGAAATGCCAGTTGGGATGTGAAGATCATGATCTAAATCCCTTTGGTTTTCATTCCCATCAGGGATTTGATCCAAATTCTTCCATTTCTCTAGATATCCTTGGAAAGATATCCTTTGTGCCCTGACCAAGGATATCTTTCCTCTCTTTTGCTGAAATAGATTCTTTCTGTAAAAATTCTGCACTTTTCATGAGTGCATCTCTCCAGGCCCTCATTTGCAAACAGAATATTTGATGGGGTTTTTAAAATTCTTTTCAGTTCAACATAATAAAATACATAAATTGTGTGAGTATTGCAATTATGTTCCTTGCCAGAGTTTCCTGTCTGTTCTTAGACTGCCTTTAGTCAGAACTTTGTACACCTTGCTGTTTCAAAACTTTTTTTTTAAGAAAAGTTGAGGACTTAGTTTCTGTGTGAATAAGTAGCTGTTCAGCAGCCAAAGAGTTCCTGCTTGTTTTCAGCTTCTCATCTATGGTGCAGTTCAGAACATCGAGAGGCTGTTACTGGCAGAACATTGACAAAAAATATTGCTTCAGACATCTAATAAAAAACATTTTAGAAAAAAATCTGGAGAGCACTGAATTTGTGAGAACTGTAGATACGGGGCCTCTAAGGCTTCATGGTCTTCTCATATTCAGATGACATCATGCATAAGAGGTATTTTTCCTACTAGTTCTTGGGAAACAGTCTAGCTATGGAGCTTGACCCATGAAACACAAAGAAAGAAGTTACCAACTCTTCTGAAGGAGGTCACATCAACATGGGGGGTGAGGGGGAAGAGATAATTTTTTGCCCAACCAGGTAAGCCAAATGGCATGTACGGAGTTTGGTCACCCTAAGTTTTGTCTGCTATGAATGCATGAAAACAGGTACTGCTAAATGAACCTTCTGGCCATAGATGGACTACATTAAATGTCAAAGGAGCTTCTTATTCTCCTCCTCTGACTATAGAGAGAGCTTGAAACAACCATTTTCCTCACTTGGATTCTCTGTCAGATGAGAATCTACACCACATTAGCTGCCCTTCAATAATTATAAAACAACAAGATCAAAGGGAGTATTTTCTTCTCTGTAAGTATTGAAGTAAAGTGAGATTTAATAACGCCAGGGTCACCCAAGGAGTCTGTGACTGAGACAGAAATTTAGGCAATGCAAAGCCTATTTCAGCACTTTAAATATAAAGCGATTTTACCTTTCCCTGTAAAGCTTTCTTGATCTGTTCTATTTTCATATCACTTAAATGGAAGATTTTGAAAGTAGACTCATTTATTAGAACTCATCTGCAAATAATAAGTTTGACAGACTAAATTAATTTCTGAATATCAGTTTTGGTTTTTTTTGATTTTAAGATGCATTTACCATCTTAAAATCTTGGTACTACTTCACAATAGAACAAAGATTTCCTTTTTTCCCAGTAAATCAATGCAGATGATTGCTGAATATGTTCCATTGGCATTTCCATTTTATTATAAAAATATTCATACTTTGGTCTTGTGGGAGGAGAATGTTGTGACTGAAAGATGATTTGCTTGGCAAACCAGCAGACTCTCCATACTGAAATTTTTCCTTCTTCAAGCCCAGATGATTTTAAGACTTTACAGTGCTGTCTCACAAATATGAAAAGGCATATTCTCTCCCTACAGGCTCCTTGTGCTCCTCATCCATTGATCTAAGTACCCCTGTTCTTGACTCCAGACTGAATGCTTCCTTTGACAGTGATTGATGGCCACCCTCTCACAGGAAGAATGACTAACTCCGACCTGTGAGTATTGGAGGCGCTACGGAATATATCTGCTGTGCTATTTATTTTGGGAGGCGGATGTGTGCCCACATTTTTATTCTTGGAATAAACATTCTGACATTTTCTGGCAGGTGTGAATGCTGTAACATACCAGCAGGCAGAAAAAAAACCTAAAATGACAGCTTCTAGCTTCTCTGATGGAAACAAACTGACTGTTACTAATGTGAAAATTGTACACCCTCACCAGATTTCATATGAATCGTATCACTTGGAAAGCCAAATTTTGATCTTAAGGGTCACCTGGCAGCCCAAAAGATATGAATATTTTTTAAATGCTGCCTACTTGCTCTTCAAAACCAAATCCAAACCAGAAGACAACTGCATAATGAATTATGTAAATTTTTAACCTCAACCTGATTGTGGCCAACTCGTTTTGCCAATAGTCTGAAAAGACTATCCCTAATGTGTAAGTGACAGCATGCAGAACCCTTCTGAAACCTCTTTCAGCTGTTGTCTCATCAAAAGTGCATTGGTGTAGACAGCCTGATGTGAAGAGACAATTTCACTTCCTATTTAGTTAAAGATCAGCAAAAATTAGTCTTAATTTTACATTGCTTTATTATTCCAACACTTGCCTAGAAATTTACATAGAACTTTTGAAATAAATATGTAAGAAAACCTGTTACAATAATAGTTCCTTCCACATTATTTAATAAGAGATGTCTTGACTGTGCTGTCTTAGGAACTAACAGTATATATATATATATATAATTTTCAAAATTATTGATGGGATATATCCTTTTTACCCTGAATCTCACATATGCATAATTCTAGATTATAAATAGTAATTATTTTGATTGTCATTGGTCCATTGAGAGATAATCTCAAATTTTGAACTAAATGAAATCTTGGTATAGCACAAATCTTCTGGTTTGTGCTGTTTGTCCTGCAAACCAGGACAACATACAAGAAATAGGAAAATATTGGAATCAAAATACAAAAATTATAATAAATTACACTATATGGGACAGAATAAAAAGAGTTCTGGATGTATTGCAAGAAAGTCTTAGATAAATTAAAAATTTCCCCTAATGATATGTGCTGTAGTTATATCTACTTCTCTACTACTCAAAGAACATTTTGGTTGTGAAAAATTGCAGCTTAAAAATTAATCTATCCCATATGAGTCCAGCAATATAAGTCAATAGTTACCCATTTTGGACAAGTACACACAGAACAATTTGTCCAAGAAAATGTCTATTAAATAATTTCAGTGCTTTAACACTACCACAAGAACAGAGTATCCTGAGAAGCCAAGGTTGAGGTGTCTGACTGAATGCATAAAAGACTCTGTCACTGTCTTATTTCAGTGCTTCAGAAGTCACTTCACTGCCCTGTGCCACAGTTCCCATTTCTGTAATCATCATGCCTTTTCACTGTGATAGTCTTCAAGACCTGAGTTATAGTTTTTATCAAACAAATATTTGAGGTTTAGTTTGGAGACTGGTGAAATCCTGTTTATATAGCATTTCTGGAACAATACCATTTCCAGAATGTGTTGCTATTCATATGTGACTGAATAATAAATAATCAAATGTGAATAACTATGGCTAAGAACAAATGGGCTCATCTCTGCACAGATGCCTTGTTCGTAAGCAAATTGTTCATATGCACAAATGTCTGAGAGCACAACTGAGCTGAAAAATATTTAGCATTTCAATAAATGTAGGACTGCCAAACCACAGTGTCAGACCACCAACATTCATGGCATTGGTATAAAATCCAAATATTAAGAAATACTACATTTTTTGTTTCTTTTTATTGGTCTTCTGGTTTTTGAGCCTGACATGATCCTTTTTTTCCATCTTTCCTCAACAACTAGAGCTATTCATAAATGGAATTTCTATCCTTAATGCAAAAATTATTATATTATTAAAAAGTGTTTTGGAATATAATATCTAAAGAAAAAATAAAAGTAGGTATTAAATCACAAGCATATTTCATTCTGATAACATTGAAATACTTAAATAATTTGGAGTCCAGGTGAACTTTTTCAACTTTACTAAAACAGGAAAGTGGAAATTATTTTCTCTAAGCTATAATCATTAATCCTTGATGATGATGATGTATTTTCCAGGAGCAGAACATATGGGTAAATATTTTCCTATCTGTGTGCATGAGATTTTGAGGTTGATTTTTAAAAGTAAAACCGACATTTTCACTTTCATGATAACAGTCTGTGTAAATCAGAAGAATTTTCCATATCAGTGAGATCCGTGGCATTGCTGAACCTTCATATAACCCTCCATTACTGCACTTCAGTTTTCCTCTATGAGAACAATTGCCATGGGGTCAGGTGTAGATATGCAGTGGAGAAGAGCAATACATTGTCCTTTTTCCTATTGCCATCATTTACACTAGTGATGGGCACTGTCTCCCACATCATAGGATATGTCTAGAGACACTGCAGCACCTGTCATTTAGGTCTATGCTGGTTCTTGTTGGGAGAACTATGCAGCCAGATTTAGGAGATCACAGCACAGTTTTCTGTCAGGTCACTGGCTTGATTACATGATACTGAGCAATTTTCTGCACTGCCTCTGCAACAGACCTTACACAACAACCTTAATAAGTCATCCTGTAGTTTTCAAAGCTCCTGGGATGACTTCTTTCAGAACAGCAGCAAATGTGTGAAACTGTCTTCTCATCAACACTGTGAATCAGTGTTGCCTATGGAGCCAATGGAGGGAAACATCTACATCTAATTAGAAGTATTGAACTACAGAAGTTATAAGGGCCTAGACTGTCTTGCCTTGCTGTGTTACCCCTCACTTGCATAGGGATCCAAATGTGATGCCCTGGAGATTGGAAAGTTTGAGTTACTCTTTGTTCTCTTTAATGCAAAATCCATGTTACGGTAAGGTAAGGTAAGGTAAGGTAAGGTAAGGTAAGGTAAGGTAAGGTAAGGTAAGGTAAGGTAAGGTATGTGGTAAATCAGGCATCGGGGCCATCTGCATACATCCTGCTAAGCCTTCATTCTCTCAAAAAAAAGTAGAAATAATACTCCTATCCTTTCTTAAGAGTGAACATGCATGAGTACATTTGCTCTGTCTATATTCTGCATGTGCTGGAGTGGTACCATGTTCTTAGAGATTTTTGTCAAAGGAAGACACCCAGCCTGAAACACAGAAAGATGTGTGGCTAACGCTGAAGACAGAGCTCAAGCAATTTTCCCCAGGAACAAGTTATGCCTCTAGCAGTTCTTATTGAATACTGTAAAGCAAACATTTATACTGGCTTTTCTTTTGCATCTACATGGGCTGTGTGTTCTCCATGTGCATTACAGCCAGCTAATCTGAATGGAACAAAAACATTTGTTTTTCCTCACATTTCTCTATGTACCAAATCCTTCCAAATAAATATTCAGCTGAAAACTCTTGTGCTATTAGGGAAAACAAATAAATCAAATTAATGAATTGATTTGAATGACAGAAAGATCCATCATTTCTGTGTTCTAAGAATATCCCACAAACAATTAAATGTTCGTGAAAGAGAGGCAAGACTGATAAAATGATGAGTCTTTCTGGCGCCAGCAAAGGGCCTGGCTGAAAGCCAGCAATAGACTTAGAATTTCAAGCTCTACAGAAAGCATAAGTGACCCCAGAATGGATAAAGGAAGAGCTTTCCTTAGCAGTTTACCATGCTTAATATTCCTTTCGCCTTTGGCTTTGTTGCCTGGCTCAAACTTGCAGATTAATAACCAGACGTATTCTGCAGGTCTTTACAACCCAGCAAAAAATTAACCAGACATTTCAATTTTGATTGAATGATTTTTGGCTTTTGAGTCAGTGTTCCTTGAACTTATAAAAAATGATAAGGTGATGGAGTGCAGAACATTTCCCAGCACATCAGTGGAAATTATACTGGGCACTGTAAAATTTATTTGTTATGCCATCATTACCATTCGCTCCCTTGGGTCCAAAAAATGGGCCATTCCACAATGAAGCAGGAGGCAGAAATGAGCTTCTGCTTTCACTGCCTGCTCCAAGTTGTGCTGTGATTTGGCCTGTGGTCAAGGGATAAAGAAACACAGGAGATTTTCAGGGCAGAATGGATAAAAAAAATATCTAGCTTTTGGGATGTACAACCCCCACTAAACCAATTTGATGTATTTTAAGCTAGATTTACAGACTTAAACTTTCTGGTAATGTAAATTATAGTAAGCAATAGGATTGAAGAAGTTGTTTTTTTCTTTTAAGGAATTCTTAATTGCCCTCTGCTAGCAATGGTACTATTGTTAATGATAAGTAAGCCAAGATTATTATACTGCTGTAAAAAGGAAAAAAAAATACCCAAAGCGGCTGAGAAAATTGCTTTTCACCCCTAGTAAACAGGCATCACTTGTAAATATCCCCAGACTGGTATAAAAAAAATCTTGAATGTAGGGTGTAAGCAAAACTGAATATTTTTAATATGTACAATGCATTAATTACACACCTGTCAATTTTAATTTAAAAAGAAAAATCTGTGCTCCAGTTACTGAACTGAAACTTTAATCTCATTTGAAATGCTCTAGCCTTAGAGATTAAACTCTTTCTTCTTCTACTTTTTGACTTCCTTCCTAATTTCTTTTATTTAAATGGAGCAATCTCCCTCTTTCTCTGCCTTTTTCTCAGGAGGGATGCCCTCTGAGTAATGGGCAGAGCAGAGCTCTTGTTGATGCACCCATGTGAGTTGGAAATGGAGATGAAACCCTAGCACAGGATGCCACTGCAGTTTCCTTATGTAATTCCCTGGGGAAAAGAGAAGAATAAAATATCTAGGTTTGCTGAAAGGATTGCATAACTACTGTACTAGAAAACTGCTGAATAATGTCACCCTTTAATTGCATCCTTTAATTTTATGTGACTGGGGCAACCATCACAAAAGGTGTTAGAGCTGTGGACTGTTCAGTTCAAGCAGAGGGAGGTGCAAGCAACCTGCAACTCTGTGGCTCCTACATACCCACTCTCCCTGTAAGTACAGCTGGTCCTGCAGATCACAACTGAGTGATTAACACTTCTATGGAGTCCTGTTCTTGCAATTAAATTCTCTTGTCTTGAGAATCCTGCCCCTTCTCCTTTCAAATATAGTGTAAACTCAGGGATAACTCTGCTGCTTCATTCACTGATAACCTGCACATAAGAACAAGCACACAAGTGCATAGGAGTTCTCCCATGCTGCAGAAGGTTGCTGTATGTGATGGGACTACTTCATAATAAAATGCCTTGAAACAGTGTCTGACAAACATAAATTATATTTTGTAATGTCCAAGTTTCTTATAAATCACATCAAATGTGTTTCAGGCACTTCACCTTCAGTCTACCATGAACCCTAATGTTCAGACACAAATCAGGATTCTTGTGAGGAACCTACAGCAGAGATCATGTGTGCTTTCCCTGAGGGACATACCTCCTCAATGTGAATGAGGAAATCCATGTATTCTGGGCATTCCAAATAAAATAATTCATAATTGTGTTTGCATATATTCTATCTGAAAACAATGGCTGGATCACAATCAGCATTTTCTTGTTTGGTACACCCTGTTGTCTGACAAGGTAGAACAGAGGTATTTTGGATCTTTGGAGTTAAGACAATTCCACCAACACTTCCCTTTTTTTTTTTTTTTTTTTTTTTTTTTTCAGTCTATCAGTGTAGTTTACTTGGAATGATTATTGAAAACCTGGTTTTGGATATTTTGTGTTTACAAGTGTGTGACCAATTGGTGCAGTTTTTTTATCTTAGCACATAGAAAGGCATCTGAAACACAGATAAAATTCAGCAAACATAAATTGCTGTAAACCTGAGCATTATACTCCTCAAAAGGAAAAAGAAATTCTCAATATGTTGTTAGCTTTAGAGATGAAAGATACATCCTATATGCTGCAACTTGCAGGACTACCATCTTATGGCTCAGGTAATACCTGCTTGTAAATACTGGTTATAATTCTTAGTCATATGCAGTTAGTGTAAATGATCACACATTGTGGAGACTTTTAAAGTAAGCTCTGTTGTTTTATAACATCTGCCTGGAATTTATGAACTATGTTAGCTTTAGTTTACATTAAAGCAACTAGAAGAGGATCAATTTGAGGTGCACGTAGCACCTTGGTTAGTGTGACATACTGTAATAGCTGAAAGAAAACAGAGTTTTGGAGATGATGTGGTGTTCTCAGGAGTTCTAAAAGAATGGATAAAGCTTCCAGTGTTGCACAGAGTGAGGCAAATCTATAAATAATGTGTGAGATTTTTCATGACATAATACTGTAAGGTAGGACCTGTGATACTTCCAGTCACCTGCAGTTTGCTGCTGCATATACTGCACTTCTTTTTCCTTACTACCCACAAAAGTGGAGATATTTTTCATGCAATATTTAGCAAGAGAGTTTTCACAAGACAGTTGTACTTACTATAAAAACAAAATGCAGTAATGCTGCATACCCTCAAATTTTAAAAAACCTAAAATATAATACTGCCTAACAGAATTGGTGCTGCTTTTTTTTTTTTTTTTTAATCAAGAGGGAAATATTGTTTGCAGTTACAACATTTCTTCAAGGTTATTTAAGTATTTGAGTGTTCTGTTTATTGTACTGATTATGACTAGCTTTGCCAAACCCAACAAATTTTAAGTCACTGCTTTGATAGCCTACCATCCCTTCTGTTGGACGTGTGTTTTTTCTAGCATATGGATGTAATATTTCATATTCCACTTCATACTTCTTATTAAAACTCCAGTTCTTCTGCAAATCTTGGTTCTTTTGCCTTCTATCTGTTCTGCTATATCAAATCTGGCCAATTTATGACATGCCCAAGGCTGTCATAATAGTCTGTTCTAAATCCTCCTGTTAAACCTTTATTCAGATCTGGTGAGATTTTCTACATTTTTAAGAACTTAGCTATGTGTGTATCAACTTCTTTCAAAAAGGGCTAGCATTAAAAAAAAAAAGTTACGCCGGGACTTTTCTACCCAAATCTAGTAGGTACCATCAGCGTGAAATGTGATGTCTTCCAGATGTTTTGATTTTTTTGCGATTGTTGAGCCAATTCTATGACATCCCAAATGATAAAATCCAGAAATTCATTTTCTGAATACTTCCTTGTGGCATTACTTAAGGGCCTGATCCTGCAATATATTTAGCATGTCATGAAAGGTCATAAATGCCCTGAAATCCCACTGAACTCAGAACTTTAGAATTAAATTTTGAAACTGTATAAGATCTTTGAGCTTTAAGAAGTTAAACTCTGGAACACTGGTAATTGAGGATACTCTGGTTTGGAGACATATGTTACACATAGTCACAACAGTTGAGGAAATCAGTGTATTTAGAACAGGAAATCCCTTTATTACACATGCCAATTAGATCAAAATTCTCACTGAGATAAAACATAACTAGTTTAAGAAACATTGGTTTCCAATGGTCTTGATTCTTGAGCAAAAGCATCTGCTAAGAATACTAATCATAGTAGAAAGAACATCCTAATTAAAAATGTATTTGACATCCAAAAGTTAAAACACAAAGTCAGATTCTGAGGGTTTTTTTAATCACTTGGAAGAAAAAGGCCTTTTATCCCTTACATGATGTCCTGATTCAAAACCAAAACCCCATATAATTCTTTACCTTGACATGGACACACACTTTTTTTTTCTCAATAAAAGCAGAAATGAGTTGTGTGTATTAACCTAATAAATTAAATTAAACTAATTGTGCAGTGGCAGTTGCTCTCACTTTCTTTTTTGCCTGTGTAGCTTTCACATATAAGGTGTGATTTTCTTACCAACTGTCCAAATTGCTGCGTCTATGTGTATCACTTAATGCTATGTATTTTTGTGACACAAATTTGAGTAGGAATAGATGCTTTTGCCATTCTCAGAGATTGATTTTCTCAAGTGATCCACCCGAAACATGCTTTCCAGTCTTTGGTCCCTGAGATAACTCCATGGCAAATTTAGTCACTTTCTGACAGTTCACCCTGAAATATTTAGCAAGTTTTTATACAGAGCAGAAAGTGGCAGATTTTTACTCTTTAAACTCTTGTGTGTTTGATCCATCTTATCATTTGCAATTCCTCAGGTGACTGTAAAATCATCAGGGCAATCCACCTGTATATTCTTCTCTTAGATGTGCATCATAAATATTTCAGCATTTTTTTAAATGATGGCTGATGTTTAACATTCTGAGTTTACCCTGTTGATAATTCCCTCAGTCTTCATCCATGTAAAATACAAACAAAAAGTATGGTTGCATTCAGTCTTTAGTTACCTCCCAGTTTTCCTATATGTATTTTATGTAACCTCATTCTTTTCTGAATTTCTAGAAATTAATACATTTCACTATTGGCTACTTCATTATACAAGCCTGTCAAGGTTGTCTCTAATTACTACCTTACTATGATTAAATATTATTCTGCACTATCAACTTTTTAAAAAAGTAGGAGCAAAAAAAGAGATTTTATTAGTTTATGAGATTCACAAGAAAATAAGACTTATCTGGCAATTTCTATCTCAAAAATATGGGAGATTACATATACTTAATGCATCCAAAGCTTTAACCATAAATGGCTAGCTCTTTGAATTTGAGAAAAAGTTTTGCATTTCAGAAGTGTTTCACATTGCATTTTCTAGAGTTTAAAATAATTTTGAAAACTACAGGTGATCTGTGGCACTTCAATTTTATCCCTGAGTTTCTTTCTCCATGGCTTCCAAGCATGAATGCCTGTCAATCTGTCTGTACACTCTCTCCTTGCTGTATTTTGTCAAGCTGGCAAGTAGATAAAAATTTTAAGTGGTTTCCATCATCCAACATTTGTATAGTTAATAAAAGAAGGAAAAAATACTTTCCCAGAAGTATTATGAGATTTTACATTCAGATCTTTACATTATCTGAGGTTTTTAAATGTAATATATTACCACAACATGAAATTACTTTTGACATTAGCTTTGGACTGACTGTCCACAGAAAAGCAGGAAGGAAAGATGCATCACTACGTTTTACCAGAACAAAATTAATCTACTCAAATGCCTGAAGCAGGCAAGCTGGGGATGCTCGACATCTTACACTGATAGAGTGACCTTGTAGTATTGACAGAATAGTAGGAGCTCCTTCATAGCATCAAAGTGCTGTAAAATTAACAAAGAATATAACAAGGTGAGAAGTATAACTCCTAAAAAGGCAAAACCTCAAATCATTGATCCTGACCATCACTCTGATAGGAGCAGAGCAGATCAGCCATGCTGGTAACAGATGTGAGAAATATGATCTGCTTCCTACTAGAGAACGGACTATGCAGGACTTCATCTGTTTTCATTTCTTCTGAGGATATGGGAAGGCTTCTCTGGCACCTCAATGAGAAATAGCCCTATGGTTTTTGTCTGCTAAATTATTGCTGCCTCCCTTTGGGTTGCAATTTTTATATGTAAAATGCTACATTTATTTAAGTACTTGCTAGCATGTCAAAAGTAGTATAAAATTGGAAACAAATATTATTTTTTTCTTAAATTAAAGACATGCAACTTTTGGGTTTGCTGAGTGTTAGTTATGGATCCTTCTTTTGGGTCGACAGGATCCATTTTCACCTCTTAGTATTTTCTTTCCAGAGACTCTGTGTCCCACTTCAGAAACAGTGAGCTGCGGGATTTTGATAGACAGTGGTTATGTTTATGAAGCACTATGAGAGGGATGCCTCCAGGAAGTTGAAGGACTGTATAGTAGGACTGATTAGTGTGTTTTCCAGAAAAAGTCAAGAAGAAGAAAGGAAAACAAAGGTCAGAGACCTTTACTTTTGACATTACCTGTTGTTTTCATAAGTAATGCGGGGTTTTTTTCCCTACACTCAAATTTAAGAAGCAGCATTCAGTATTCACAGTCACATTCTTGAGTTTGCCTATGTTGTTCACTATTCATGGTCTATTTATGGCTCTTCCTAAATACTTTGGACCTTCCAAACATAGCTAATATGACATGGCTGCCAGTGCTGTGCAGGAGTTACTGGACTCTCTGGTGGATTCCCTTCTTTGACCACTGCTTACAGAAGCTATAACCCAGCAAATCAAACAGATTCAGTGAACAGCCTCACTTGACTAAAAAATGGCATAGTGCTGTCTAGGTTGCTGTAAAACAGTTACTTGGGGCGGTCAGTACATGTAGAAGAGCCTTATTCACCTACAGACTAAACAGGACGTCCTTAAGGATCCAAATGAGCACAAGACGCCTATGTTTTGGCAACTGATTCTTTAAATATGTGCTCTCTCCTCTTCTGAAAATGTTGCAGTAAGAAATTAAAAAGTATTTCTCAAGGATTTTAAACATCTAGCTTCTACTTATGAAGAAAAGATGACATCAACTCAAATACTAGAGAAGAAGGTGAACATAACTTTAGCCAAAGCCTTTGGACTGGATCTCTAACTCTTACAGACCAACAGATGACTCTCCACTATGTATGAATAGATTGCATGGACAGTCTAGAGGGGTAGATAGGCTTTGAAATGCACAATGCCCTTATGAAAAGACACTTTTGAACTTGTTTCACTGAAGCAATATACTACTTGGCAGGGTTTTGGCGGCCAAGGACCACAGCTAAATGTTGAGCCTCTATCACTGATCCAACCCTTGAAAAGACTTCCCACTTCTGGAAAACAAGCTTGCTCTGCTTGCACTTCCAATTTATGTCCAGCCTTGCTGGACTCTGCTGGGTGGCTTCTTCAATGCCTCCACCGTTTTTAGTACATCCATGCCTGGAAAGCTTTGGTAACTTGTGCACAGCAACAACTTGGGCTGATTCAACTCTCACAAGTCTCTCTTGTTCACATGGTTCAGCACATGAAGTAATGCTGATCTGTAGGCAAGTCCAGTGCAGGGAGGCTCAAGCTGGTCCTGTGTGAACCAGTTCATGGCTGGAAAATATTGCACTGCCTAGGTTTTTTCATGCCAGGGTGCTGTAACACCCAGATTATCCTGGGATACAGAGAGCTGATGTCAGTGATGTTATATTGACTTAAAACAGATGAAAATCTAGTTCTTCATATGTGATTACAGAATGAAAATATGGAATAAAGTTTCAGAGGAGATTAAATGAATCTAGAGTCTAACCACACTTTAGAAATTTTGCCAGCCACATTTATTTGACAGAGTACATTTTGTCATAACCAGAACATCTCTTATTCTTTTCCTAAAGAACATTTCATGGCAAAGAGAGTTTTATGGAACAGAAAAAGGAGAAGAGACAGAACATCCATGAGGTCTGCCATAGATTTCACTGTTGTCGTCTAAGTTACATGGAAAGGGTTCAGGTAATACCGTGGCTGACAGCAACATTTCTAAAATAAGATTTATGCTATACTTCAGTGGAGGAAAGGAGTTAGAGGTACAGATAACAGAAGTGCTAAACTTAGAAATCAAAAAACCAGCACAACAATCATCTTCCACAAATAATTACATGCTCTTGAAACGTTAGATTGATCACCACACTGATTGGTCTCTTATGTAGCTAGTGTGCAACGCTCTAAATAACAACACTACTGCTGTGATCTGCACCAGTGTCTTCACTGTCATTGATGCTTTCCTCTACTGCAGACTAGGGTTCTACTGCCATACTATTCCTTAAAAGTTATTTGTTCCTATCTCCTCTTCTGGATGCTTTCATTACCCAAGAACAAATCCCAAACCCTTATTTCTATCCAGTAAGATCACATTCATTGTTCTGCTTACTAAAAAAAGTGTTGGTGGGAAAAAAATATTTGTCTGAAATGTTCCTGTTTCCAATGAGAATGTAATTTAATTTATTTGGAAACAAATTAAATTAAAGAAAATAGTATGTGATGAGAAGCTTAAATTATAATGAAAAGTAAAAAGGGAAATTCCAACACCTCCCCCCTCCTTTTTTTTTAGAAAAGCAGCTCCAGACCAGAGTTTGCATTCATCTCACCTAATCATCAATGCCTGTGTCAAAGCTCAATATCTGGACTTGCTTTGTCACCAGTGGGAAAAAAACCGACCCAACTCAATGCAGAAATATAGGCTGGAAGTTCTCCGCAGGAAATTACTATCTAGTTCAGGATTGGCAGCAGCACTACTGCTGCCTTTGTCTTGAAAAAATCCCAGGAAAAGAAGGCTAGGTTGGATGGGACTTTGAGGAACCCATACTAGTGGCAGGTGTCCCTGCCCTTATCAGGGGATTGGAACTCGTTGATCTTTAAGGCATCTTCTAATATAAATTCTTCCACAATTCTATGATTTTATGGAGATTTCACAACCTTTCTAGGAAGATTGTTTCCAGAAAATGTTGCCTGTGTGGGTTTATGAAATTAGGTAGTTCCTCCAACCTGTTTTAAGTGATCACTGCAGAATGAAGGAATGGCACCTCAGACTGGGAGCCTTCCAGGGATTTTGTCAGATGTGGGTGGCCAACGTTTGATGTTTGGCAGGACAAAACCTATTGCAGGCATCTTGTAGCACCTTGTCTGTGAATAAGACTCAGCTCTCCTCATTTTAGATATTGAAAAGTTGGAGTGTTGAGTTTAAGACCATCACACAGACTCCTTCCTTGATCAGTGGAGAAATGCTTCCAAACAGTAATTCATCCCATCCTAAAGCAGATGTTTCTGAGGTGAAATAAGCTTCCTTCAGGAGATTTACCCTTTTTTTCAGCTATGGTGGGAGAATAGGTGAACAATTTTGACAATAGATATATACTCCAGATTGCAGATATTTAGGTATTTACAAATCACATAGTCTAACATTTAGGAACGAAAACTTCTCTTCCACCTACAGATATATATATATACACACATATAGAAATCTCCAACAAACATCTCCAACAAATTCTGGTTATAATATCATAAAAATAATTGCATTTTAACAATACTTTTCATCCACAGAAAGAAATCTTGTGCTAAAATACTGCTCAGACCTCAATTTTCCAAAAATAGCTCTCTAAAGAGACAATAATAGAAATTAAATTCTTTGAGGTTTAATTTATATTTTCTACTTTTTCCATTTGTGGGAAAATACCAAAGGCATAAAAGGTTTTTCTCTATAATTATTTATGATGATGCACAAATTTTTGAAGGAATTGTATTTCAGTGTACGTAGACTGTGTAGCTAAAAGAATCCAGTGTTCAGTGAAACATAAACAATGCATGCTGAGATTCACAATTTTGTCTATATATAAACATATAATTTAATTTTTTTAACATTTAAAAATTCAATCAGAGAAAGCAAATGTTTTCTTGCAGCCTATGTCACTCAACTGGGAATAATCTATTTAAATAAAGGGTATTTACTATAGCTAGTGAAGATTTTTTAAAAGAGTCACCAAGCAAAAAGACAGTTTATTACTTTTTAAAATGAAAATGTTACCATCCTCTTCATCTTAACTGCCCCATGACTGAATGGTGCAACTGCTATTTGCAGCCTCTGTCTCTTTTAGTGAAGATAATGCAAAATATTTTAAGTAAAACAGGACCAGTTCATGACTTCAAGGGTTGGAGTGGGGGAGAGAGAGAATTTCGTGTCCTGGCTTGTAAGATAAGCATATATTCTATTTGCCATCTGTTGGGCAGTTTTCTTATCTTTTCCAAGAACAATGTCTCCCTACAGGGAGATATCTTCTGTTAATGGGCCATTGAATAGCTCACTGCATGACTGGTAAAGTTTCATCATCCCATTGTGAGATGCTCCACCCAGAGGGAGGAGCCAAGCATCCCTACCTGCATAAAATCAGCATTTCTTGAGACAGCAACTCAAGCCTCTTCACTGGATCCCCAGAGGAAGACCAGGCCCATCTACTCTATCACCAGACCTTCAGAGAAAACTACACCCTTCTACTGGATCATCGCTTCAACAGCATTTCATCTGCCATTCCAGGAGCAGGAGGAGCAGCCACCATTTAACTGGATGATCACCAACACCCTGACTCCTCAGGGTGTCAGGTTTCTGATTCTATCAGTAGTTTTGTTTGTACTAATCACTTTTTTTTTAATTTAGTTTTTTTCCTAGTAAAGAACTGTCATTCCCATTCCCATATCTTTGCCTGAGAGCCTTTTTATTTTGAAATTGTGGTAATTTGGAGGGAGGGGGGTTTACCTTTTCCATTTCACGGGAGGCCCTTGCCTTCCTCCACAGACTCCTGTCTTTTCAAACGAAGACATTTTGATAGTTTCAAAAAGGATGCTGGTAAAACAAGCAACAGCAGCATGGCTGTGACACATCTGTTGTAGGCTGGAAATACTGTACATTGTCTAACTGATAATGCTGTTTTAAGGAAGAAGCTCCCAACAGTATATATTTTATGACTATAGTCCTACTTAGTGTTCCTTTCCCTTTATGCCCAACATTTGTTCACATAAAATGAAGATGACCAGATCAAACATCATTTAAAAGATTTTAAATTCTTCCTAAATATTTCTTCTGCCAATCGAGTACTATTATTTTTCCAGCTAATATGGACAAATAGACTGTGTGTAACCCCGGTCCTGGCTGGCAGTATGTACCCTTGGATTAATGACTGTTGATGGAAACAGGACATGCAGCAGCATCCCTATCACAAACCATAAAGATCTGCTACTCAGTGGAACGAGCAACAGAGTAAAACATTATTCTATGAAGTCATTTTAAAGGGATGTAGTGTTTTGGATGCTTATTTGTGGTGAGATGTTGCCTGTATATGGTGTGACAAGCTCAGTCACTGACCACAGGACAGATGTGGTATATTCAAAACTATTTTGTAGAGAGATGTTAACTCTCTTGGGCCTCTCCTTAAGCACAGTGGTAGAATCCAAGTCACTGGGGTTTGGCAAGCTGAACTCTCAGTTCAGACAGGTCTTCAGTGAACCCTTCACCTTTATCCTACGCCTCTTCAATTTATTTGGCCTATAAATTAGTACTAAAGATTTATCAGCCAGCCCTGCTGACCATGCACTGGCATAGAAAAACCTCAAAATATTATATTATTATATATATCCCTTTATTTACATTATTAAATAAATATATATCTTCTGTTTTCCTGGTCTGCTTAAGTATATATTTTTCTCTATTTTCTATGACCAAAATAAACATCATAACTGCAATCTCAATCTTTTAGCTCTGAACAAGATATTAAAACAAGGAGAGCATTACTGTCTCTGCTGCCACTTTTATCTCCTCCCTGCTAAACTTTCCTGGGGGTTTACCAGAAACCTATCAAACAATACCACAATAACCACCCCTGAGCATAGTAAAAACCAAAGGGCTGGCTGAAAAACAGTAATTCCATCTCATGAAACACATTGAGGTTTAAAAGCCTGTTCTAACAGGAACAAAACCACTACCTTCTTTTAAATTAGGAGGAAGGAAAGAAATCTGACCCAGGAGACAAGCTGAAATATGCTCTATAACCTACAGATTGGTTACTTGTCTTAGGCCAAAAAGAGCCAAACTTGATGCTCAGCAAGGAACCAGGCAGTGAAGAACTTTATTTTAAGCTTCCCTTCTTCCAGGTAGAAGATTTTCTCTCTCTCCTAAACCTGAGAAATTTTCAGAGAATACCAATATGTTTTACAAAACATTTTGGTTTTAATGAAATCACTGTCACGGAAGAAGAAGCTTTGAAGCAAATACAACTGCAGACAGCAGAATAAACTGCCCCTCTGAGCTTTGGCCTCCTATTCTGCATGTGGTTGCCCATGTCAAAAGCAGTCATAGAGGGTTACTGGTTTCAGTCAGACAGGCATCAACATTTCAGAGCACACAGATTATTTGGGGCTTTTACAAGCATAAGTACTTTGGGATGCCAGCTCAGCCCTCTGCCTTTCCTTATTTCAGATTTATGGTCAGCAAACCTAGCCACAGATGAGGCCTCTTTCAGCCGGGCAAGTATTCACACCTGATGTCTCAGTACTAAATACAGCTACACTTCCAGGCTTTAATTTACTTTTGACCTCAGTTACACAGGAGTTCCCAGCACTACAAATCATTGGCTTTTTTGACAAAGGCAGGCTTAGTATTTTTATGCTGTGTATCTCTGGCTTTTCCTTTTAAAAAGCTCTGGTAAAATGGGATGACAGCTGAATATTTTAGAAGGTGAAGAAGAAAGTGAGAATATGGGATTCAAATTACTCCACCACAAAACTTCATCATGCTAATAGAAATATAAAATTTACCTATCCTTAGCAGATTTCCTAAGGGAGGCACTGTTCTCAGGTTCATTCAGTCTTCTTCATTTCCTTTGCTAGAGTGTTCAAACCAGTTATAACCTAATCTGATATTAAGATAAAGATTTCAAAAGATACAAGAATATGTTGCCCGATGTAGGAAAAAAAGATCATTGTATTGTGACTGATGATAGTCAATATGAATTCCCCAGTGTGTAATAAAGTGTAAGCTTTTTTTCATGTAAATTTTTGAAACATTTCATCAGCTGTAAGGGTACAGTGATTGGAAACTGGGCTTTCACAACTCTGGTAATTAAAAAACTGTGTAGACTTTTGGGAAACAGAGTAGATCAAGAAGTCATGCAGGTAAGGTGCTGCTACACTGAGAGTTTACAGACTGTCTGCATAAGAATTTTTGATTAAATATAAATTCTTTAGCAGTAACACTTAATACACTCAAAAGCAAACTCAAAGTTTGCATGAGGCATATACCCAAGAAAGCAGTGACAGCACTGAACTGCTTTGAGCTTTCTATTGGCCTAATCACCCAATTTATAAGACAATATTTCTAAAAAGAAAAACAAAAATCTATGTGGTATTATTTATGTATATATTTATGCCAGGGAAGCTGTGTGATTTCACTTTCTCTCTATCTGAGAGACTACATCTCCTGGAATGCAGACTAGTCCACCACCTCACCAGTCCTCCTGGCTGCAGTGCAAGGCCAGAAGACAGCTCAGCTGGGGGAACGAGCCATAGTCAGAAGTGGTAAATCACACTATGTTTCTCCTAATCCATTGTCTTATCTTATTTTAACTGATGTCCTCTGGTTTTGATCAACACTATCCATACCATTCAATTTGGACATGTTTTATCAAGCAGAAGTTCACATTTTTCTCTTGCACTTTTCATCAATAATATAATTCAACACTAACTCCCGATTTTCATCTAAAATAATTCTAGCAGCAAACATAAAATCTGCCATGTAAATCAGATTCCTTAGTTTGGACTCTGAAATAAAATAAAATAAAAATCAGGATTTTGAGAAACAATTTTTCAAATGCAAATAATAATAATAATACAGAAATGGGGTACAAGAAATAGAAAATACAGTAGAGTGTCTTGTTAAAATCTTCTGTTTGGTTTTTCCATAGTTTTGAGCAACAATATTTGTCAGCAGAAATCTGTGAATAGATGTAGTTAATCCAAACTGTACTTTTCATTGGTCTGCTAAATACCTTGTGCTTTTATAATTAAAGAAGTTAAAGGTAGGAAATATTTTTCCAACATTTAAGGCGCTCATGATGCTTTGTAACTCACAAAGACTGACAAGAATTTATGCACATTTAATTTTTATTTAGTATTTAGCCTTTTTTCCCCATTCTCTTATGAGAATTACATCCTCACATGCTTTTAACAGTTTTTAAATTATATCACATTCTAACATGAAATCAAAGTAAATTCCTGATCACTATAGTTGTAAACACAGAATTTTAATGACCTGGTGCATATTGTGTATTTGATTTTAGTATGTAAGTAAAACCACATTGGTTTTACTTGCTTCTTGGTCACCTTAATATACTTAGATAAAGAAGGAGCCATTATGCAAGAGTAGGTGTATTATGCCTCAGCCTAAAGTTGATTTGAATCTCTTTGTGTTCACAGTTTATCTAAAAAGTATATTTTGTTACTTTTTTTTTGATTTTTTGTTTGTTTTTGAAATGTCCTCCTGCTGTCTATGTTATGCAATAGATTAGTTGCTAATAAAAATGAGTTTCATTCAGCCTAGAAGGTAGTGAGGTAGTGGCTGTCGAGCTTTCATTGAAGGTTTTAGTTCCCAGGCCTCCAGTCAACTCAGACTAAGCAGATTACAGGGGTACATTGCTCAGTGTTGATGAAAGATGGGAAAAGGTCATACTAATCTCTTCTTTCCTCTTTGCACTTGATAGGTCTTCAAATGCCAAGAAAAACAGCAACAAGACATCACAAACTCTCAGCTCCCTCCTAAACAGCCTTCATCATCTATAACCAGGTTATGTGCAAGCTTCCACATTGAGAAGTAGCTCCCTTGTTTAGTGCACAGTATTAGTGCATCAGTCCTGCTTTGTAGGAGTGTGCAGTGGTGAGGTGAACTTTCCAAACTCCAACTGAACATTTCAAGCAGGAGGAACCCATGTTTTTCTCAGTTGGCAGACCTAGCACGTCCTTGTGCATACTTGGGGAACACCACCAGTACAGCTGTGTTGGCTGCCAGCCATCAGCTGCCTAATTCACAGGAGAGGGTTGATGAACTCTCTTGGATTCTATTTAAACATGACTTTAATCCCAGTAAAGTCAGTGGTGTTTATACATATACAGAAAGCTAAGCATATGTTGGAAAAACAAAGATGGTTACAGGAGAAGAACTTAATCTTTTCTACTGCCTTCTGCTTTGGCTCCTCAACATTCAACCAGGAGGGTCCAACAACAGCTTCAGAATTTTTGGCCAACCCTCCATTCCTCTCTTGGAGAAAGCTCACATTTATTTTGTGTTCATTGCCAAATCAGAGTAGTCAAATTTGAAATGGCAAACTACTACATGAAATGGAATTTCCTTTTTCTGCCCAGTTCTAATAACAACTTAGAGTTGAGTTTAAGTAAAAGATAATTATATTTTTATTAAACTAAGTGAAATTTGTTAGCAACACTAAAGGGTCAGACTAGAAATTGTGTTGCTTCATGCTGCCCAAATGAGTAATAAAATGCTATTTTTTTCCCTTTCAAAGTGCTGTGATTACTTTTTTTCCACTCATTTATGTGCTATCCCATTATATGTTCCCTGAATGTGCACAGCAGGGTCATTCTGCTGAAATTCTTGCCAAGAGATTCCATGAAAATTCACACTTATCTATAACATAAATATTTCTCTCATTCATTGCTAAAAGTACAGTATTTAGTGCTCTTCTCTGATGAAAGTAAAGAGGCCTTGTGACATGAGGAGAATATGTGGTTGCTGTTGGAAATGTGTTGTCAGTTGAACTTTCCACCCTGATTAAGGAAATATATTTATGAATGGAGGCAGTAGAATAATATAATCACATTGCATTTCTCATCTTAACTGATTAGGTAAGTGGTCTTCAAGACCGATTATAGAAAAAATGAATATATGTACATTGCTATCAGGCTGTTCTTGATCAGAATAATTTATTATAAGGTAATATCGACTACTGATCCTCATCTTTCATACCATTCAGAATGAGGTAGAGTAGCTTGTGGACTGTGGCCTAATTCAACCCAACCTTTAGGTTGTATATGAAGAGTCTTTAAATTAAAAAAAAGTTTGTTCAGATTACAGAATTTTTTGTGGTGGATATTTAATCCTCCTTCTGAAGGGAGAGGAGAGAAGAAAGCAGGAAGATTGCACAACACCACTTTCCTGCAACTCAGGCCTTTTCCCTGTCTTCTTCAGGCCCACTGCTGCAAGATACTTTCCACCCCCAGAGCTGAACTGTAGTTAACCCTTTGGGGCAGCACAAACCATCTCCTACTGAAAGTACTGTCATCATCTTTCTTTATCATATTCAGAGAAAAATAAACAAACAACAACCTCCCCCCCCCCCGCCAAACCAACCAATCAACCAGAAATAACAATACCTGTTGTTCCCAGATTTTATATATTCTCATTTTGCCTGATTTTCACACATATGAAGCAGGTTGCTCAGCTCTGTCATGTTTCTGATATTTCTTGGTGTGCATAAGCAGTTACTCCCTCTCATAGCACTGCTTAACTATTCATAAGTTTAAATGTTTCCCCGCTCTTCTTTCCATAAATGCTTTTCCTAAAGGCATTTCCTAACTTTAAAACCTATTTAAACATTTCAGTTGGTCACATGCAATTGTCCTTCTAATGATTTTTTGCATTGACTTTTGTTACATTTGCATTGAGTTATGCATACAAATACACACTTTTTGTGTATTATTGTATTTTATTTTAGTTATTAAAAAACCTCAACAAAATGAAATTAAAATGGAACATCTATACTGGAGAACAACAGCAGCTACATGCTACAGATTGGTAAGACCCTGATCTCTCTTCTGATACTTAGTACTCTACAGAAATCTTTGCTTTAACAGCAGCACGATCTCAAGTTCTTGCTTAATTTGTTGTGCAGGCTTATCTCCCATTCCCATTTCACCACTCTCAATACACCCTTGTTTGTCCTGCCTTTAAGCAAGCATTGGTGTTGTCAGAGGTCTTTATTTTCAATCCCCCCCATATGAAGCAGAGATCAGGCTGCTGGCTGGGGAAACACAGGAAAGACACAGCACTTGGTCAGATGGATCTGTGGGAAGGAATGGAAAAGACCAGTTATGTTACCTGCCAGACTTTAGCTCCCACAGCTGGAACATCCTATTCAGCTAGGTTTTTTTTTCCTTTCAGGGCATGTGTGCAGCTAGCAAAGGGTGAAAGCTAGTAGCCAGTTTTTTGACAGAGTGGATTTTACTTGGAAAATGCTGACTCACCCAAAATACAGCTTTGTACAGTGTTTGCCAGATTCAATGAAACAGTGATTGGGAAAGTGTTTTCTGCCCAAGAATGAAATTTCTTCTCCTAACTACAGACAGAGGCCCTCCCTCGAGTAGCAAAAAATCCAGCTCTCAGAGTTATCTCCTAAAATGTGGGAGGTCTGGGGCTAAAACCCTTGCTCCAGCCTGGGTTCTACTCACGAAGTATGAAGATTTGCAGGTCCAAAAGCCAGGAAATGATATGATGTCTGAAATTCAAACATCTACTTTTCCATAGCTTGTCATCATAGCCTACTGTAGAAATACTTCACTCAAAATGGCCCAATAATGACTTTCACTTTATAATTCATGCAAAATTTAATTTGCCATAACTACGCATGCACTTGGTTAATTTGAATTAATAGTTTATATATTGAAACTATGTCTTGATGCTACAATGATAGAACGTGCTTCCTTGTTCGACACTGGAATGCATTGTTAAATATGAGAATATTTCTAAATAACTGGCGTAAAAGCAACTACATTAGGCTACTCAAGCACTGCTCTGTTTGTTTGCTTTAGGGTCTTAAAAAGGGATGTAAAACACACTTTGATAGAAAATAAAATCTGAAACCCCACTATACTGCAATAACCCCACAGATATATCAAACACAGCCATTTCTGCTAAATGACTCCATGGCTCCTGTGCCTTCTGAGTTTGTCAAAAAGTCTCTGGAGGATATTTTTGTGGGATTATAGCCCAGAATTACAGGTTCTAGGAAGGCAAACCTCTCTCTTTTTCATCACTCCAGCAGTAGTCCCAGCTCTGTGCTCTCACAGAAATTGTACCACAGTGTGAGTAAAATGAAGAGAGACTGGGAATTCTTGATCTGAAGTCCCAAGGGGCAGCCTGCAAAAGCTTTTTGCTGCAAGTCTGGGGTTTGTTGCATCTGTTGTTATATACACTGCATTAATTGTATTGAGTTGTGGATAAACTTTCTTCTCTGTCTAGCAACTTCATGCACTAGAGATAGAAACAACATCATTTCTGTTACCTTGTGTTTGCCCATGAGGCTCACTCAACCTGAGGTAGATTGGACCATGTCTCTCAGTCAGTTCAGAAGAAAATAGACATATTTGCAGAATATGAACCTTTGATGAGAATGGAGTAATCTGAATGGCTAAGTTGTGTGTAGATGTTTTACCTCAGTCTTGGTGGTTTCCATTTAGGCACTATTACAAAAGAGAAGATAAAAATCTGTCTCAACCATAGAGCTAATGAGGTTTAGATGTAAAACTGCACAGCAGTAATGATCTTTTGTCTATAGGCTGCCTTTTATCCAGGGCAATTATATACACAAAAATGTGTTTGCATTTATAAGACTTCACCCATTACAAGGCTGCAAGTCCCTCAGGAGTGGAGATCTGTAGTAGTTCAAAAATGCACAGCAGTATCCAGCAGTTCAGCTAGGAAGAGGTTTTCAGGCTGAGGTTGGTGCAGTAGTTTAGACTCAAGATATATTAACCCTCCAGAAAGTTTGGTTGCAGAGGTGTAGCCAAGCGCCAGCTTCACAAAGGAACTTGAGTGGCAGCAGCTTTATCATCTGACTTGACCTTTCTGTGTCCTGTCTCTGAAATGCAGTAAGGTGGTTCTTACAGATCTCTTGTGAGAGCTAGCTTCCTCAGAGCAGACTTAACACAGTAAAAATGGCTTTCTAACTTTACTCTCAAATACCTGGTTGCAGACTGCCAGGTTTGTGTGCAGACAAGATAAAACACATCTGAGGATTAAGGGAACTGCTAACAAAGTATTCCTGCTATCCTACTATAAACTAAATCTTAACTATACAAGAAGGACTAGACTGCTGAACTCACCAGAGGAAGGAAGAATGGGAGATTAATCCCTGGAGCTCATTCAAGCTAAGGTCCCAATTCTGCAACCAAGCTCCCTAGTGCTAGTAGTGTTTCTGCTTGCGCTTCTGTTAGCAAATGGGGACTTAATTATACACTTCTGTTAGAATGAAACAGAATTTGACAGTGCAAACTTTTCCTTATGCTAGAAACCTAAAAATGTGTGCCAAATATGCAAGATAAAAGAATATAATAGAACTGACACAGTATAAAAATAGTTTACAGTAAGCATACATTTTTATAACTACATATTTTTCCAGTTGTTCCCACCCAGTCCATCTTTCTTCAAATAATCGTCATTAATGAAATACAAATATAGGCCCTGTGGGTCTAACACAGATTTAAAGCTAAGCACATGTGTAAGTGTTTGTTGGTCTGGAGTCTTGGTTTTCAATGTTATATTGAAAAACATTCTACAACAGGTTTTTCCTTCCACATCCCCCTCCTTCCACCCAACAAATCAAATTACAGAGGAAGAGATCTAATTATTTTGAAAAATGTTTTCATTTCATGAACTATAGTCTCACTCTCTCCCCCAACCCCCAAAAATAGCAAAAAAAAAAAAAATCTGCTTTTTCCATTGTCCATAGTACCTGCAGTCAAGTCTTGCTGTAAATCTTGCAGGGGGACAGCAGCTTCAGTCCCATGCAGTGCAGCAATGGTTACAGAGAAAACAAGTTCACAAAACATCAGCTCACACAAGTCAGAGAAGGCAGAAGCAAAAGTTCAGGTACACCAGAGGTGCAGCAGCCTTCTGACAAACAGTAAGTGCCTGGATTTGAGCTTAGAAAAAAGAGTCAATCTGTACTCTCAGCTGTCAAAATGTATCCCAGGCATCCGCTGTTGCTGGAAAAAAGCTAATTGACTTCAGACATGAGTATGTGGCTGTGCTTTTGCACAACTCAGTATACAAACGGGTTTATTCCTAAAGAAGTTTTCAGATGTATGTATGTATGTTCATATATTTAGATCTATACACATACTCTGGTTCTGTATATGCATACATAAGCTACATTCACATGGATACGTAGAGGAAAATTATTTCTCAAACCACAACTACAAAGGAACAAACAAAAAGCCCAAAGCCTGATAACCCTTGGCACTCCAACAAATTCAACCTAAGAAAGCAGAAAGAAACAACAGAGCAGAATGTGGCCTCCCCCACGCATCATGAGAAGTCTGGAGTATACCATTACCAAGGTCTTAGGCTGTAGTAGCATCCTCGAACACAGCTTTTTGTGAAAGCCTCATTTCTGCAACACGCTCCAGCATTTCAAATTCCTCCTCTCCACAAAACAGCCTTTGGATATACAAAATCAACCAGCCCTTCATATTTTTCTTTCCATCTCTAACATCCTGTGGCATGTATTTTATTCCCTGCTGTCCCATGACTTACTGTAGCAGGAAGATCTGCCACTTCTTAATATCCCTGTGATAAACCTTTCAGGGAACTGCATTTTGGACATTCTGTTTGTACTGAAGTAGGCTTTTAACACTTTGGAGGAAACAAGACATGTTCAATCACACCCTTGAAGAAGGATTTGTGCAGGGAGCATTTCAGCATAGAGTAAACCCTCCACCTTTCCTTTTAGGGATGTAACATCAGATTGAGAGCAGGGATACAGATTTCCAGACAAATAACAAGTGAGTTTGCAGGTTCATGTGATCTGTTTTCCACACACCTTGTGCAAACCTCGGACATCACTGGAATGGAAGATTAATTACTCGGGTTCTGTGAGAGCAAGGAGCAAGGCCCTCCATAAGGAAAAATTGCATAGAGGCTAAGGGTCAAGGTATGCTTCAAATGTTCCCAGTTATCTATTTTACTATGAACAAAAGACAAGAGCAGAAAGGGATTTCTTAATTCCACTCTTCTTCCCCTTTCTTGTAGTAAGGGGATTTGCTTAATTCTTTACAGCTGACCCAGCCCTTCCTTTCTGACAGTCTTTGTGCAGCGTTTACGGCATGCAGCTGTGGTCCTTCTGCTCAGGGCAGGAGTGTTAACCCTTCCCCTGACAATCCTTGAACTGGTTATTATATACAGTTCATCACATGAATCTGATTTGAGACACTGCCAGATGGTTATTATTTAGGTGAAAGCAGACCTAGAATAATAGTCAAAAACACAAACATTACAGGGTGATTTTCTAAACTACTAATTTGTGATCAGAAGTTGGAAGGAAGAAATATGTTGGCATGAAGAAGAGGCATGGATGAGAACTGTATGTTCTTTCGGCCCTTTGCCTTCCTCATCTTGAAGAACTTTCAAACTGCAGTCAAGAGCTTTTCCTTCCTTTAACTGTCTTGTTTTGGGCCTTGGGTGAGTTTATTCTGGTTTGTTTGTTGGGGTTTTTCGTTGATTTTTTTTTTTAATTAGTTGTTCTGAAATACAAACCTTTTTCAGGAAATGTTGAACTTAACATACAGCGAACCAGAAAAAGAGAGCCAACCTCCTGCTGGCACTTCAGCATCTGAAACAGGACAAAAATTGACACCTGGAAACGCTGACATTCTGGAAAACAAATCTGATACATTTTGAGTATGAGTAGGATGCTGGCAAACACGAAGATATTGAAGTAGGAGGAATGTAGGAAAACTTCCAAAAAAAAATAAAAAACCAAACCCTGAGAGTAGTGTTTAAAAACAAATAAATAATAAGTGTGTTGAATTTGTATCACCGTATTTCAGGTCATGGAAAGAACCTGGTAGCCCCTGCTTATCCTTTTGCTCATAACAGCTGCAGAGATATTAACACTAATGCCTGAAGTAGCCTAGTGAAACTGTTGGATTTATACCGGTATGCATCAAATCAGCATGACAATTTCTGTTAGGGTTTTGCAGCCAGTAGGCCTGGGTGAAAAAGCCCAACACACTTCCTTCTCTGCATCTTAGTAGAGGATTCCTTTCTATGCTGGCATCCTTATACTCCCTTACATACTGTCCTTCAGGTATGTTATTTTTTGGGCTAGTTTATAACATGCTCAAGGACTGATTTTTAGATGATAATGTACTATAATAGATCCATGATACCAATACAAATCTATTACAACAATGTTTGGAAAGAGAAGGAGAATAAAAAAGGCCCCAGATGTTAGCGTACATTAGTTCAAGCAGAAGAAAATTTGACTTAATTTAGTTCTTCCACTTTAATATATCATAAATGTATATAAAAGGAATACTTATAAAGCAAAAACAGTTTGCAAGGAAAAAAAGAAAAACCAAAATAGGAACAAACCTACAGTGCTCTGCATGCTCATATGGTGGATGTATTTTTGTCTCATATCTCTAACCTTGGTAGTTAGTGTTTGGTTTAGCTTTTATAAATTTTCTGTATTATTGTACCTAATTTGTTCTTTTAAATAGAAAACTCAAGCAAGTCTGGGTTGTGGGAGGTTTTCCCATTGTAGCAAACAACAGAAACAACATCACAATCATTTTGGGCCTGCTTAAATTTATGCTGGTTATTTTAAAATACACAATCTTTTGTAAATAAACTCATAGACTGCTAAGGTTTTCAGAGTCTGAGCTTTTCTGGGTCATAACACAAAAACAATTTTTTCCCTGAACCTGTTTTTCTCTATCAGGTTATTGGCTTTTCATCTATCTATTTACTGAAAAAGTAACCAGAATCCTCCAAGCCTGTCACTGGAGACCACTTTCCCAACTCAGTTGAAAGGTAGTTATATCTGTGAGACTGAAACTTATGTAAGGATAGAGGCTTTGGTTTGTTTCTTAAAAGATGGGATTATACTGGAAAATAATGTTAGACTAAAAAAAATAGCACTGGTGGTACAATTTGGCAGAAAAATAAAGGCCATCTAAACAAAAGGGTTTGCATTTCTGGAAATATAATTTCAGTTTTGTGCCAACACAGTCTGGATGGAGCAAAAATATGATTTACACCTTTCTAAAACCTTGAAACCACTGCCAAATGTATGTAAAAAAAGTCAAAATCCTAAGGAGTAAATTTCTTGGTCTGACATTTCCAATGAGTAACTTTGATAAATAAAACTTAATTTTTACCTCTGCCATAGATTCTGTGGTATGATTAATAGCTTGAACATTGTGGCCAGTAGCCAATGCATGTATGTGATTACAGCAATCTTAAATATAGTACATTTTGAATAAATATGCCAAATAAAGAGTAGAAAAAACACTCTGTGCATGCTTGGAAAAAATCTTGTCATGGTGTCAAATATTAAATCCTTATGAAATTTAAATACCACAGGCATCATTAGGTATAATCACAGAAGCATGGGGTACCACTGGCATCAGCTCAGCTTTGGGAGCTCAGTCATAGAAACCCCATTTCTGTTCGTCTTGTTTTCCACATTTAGTTTGTGCTAATTTGCTACATATTGAAGTGGGGGAAAAAAAAAAAAAAAAGGAACGGAAAGGAAACCACCTGAACACCCCTGCTTTGCCTAAAGTACCATATTAAGTTGCTTGTCTTTCAGTTACCTAAAAAAAAATAGTTTTTAATTAAAAAACTATACTCTGCTAACTCAGATTCAGATTTTGTGATCAGCAGGTTTCCCTCTCCACTTCAAGGGTGTCAGAGACTGAAATGGTTCATACCTTAAACATTGTTATGAAGGAGTTTGCCTTATACAGCAAAAACTGTATAAAGAGTCTGTGGCTACCAAAGCCTACCCCTCCCTGAAGATGCCTTTGGACTGTGAGTTAAGCTGCCTAGATAAGATAAAGGAGACACTATCATTCAATCATCTCAGGCCTAGGGAGAACTAAACAAGGCTGAGGGAGAGAATACATCCACAAGAAAGCCAAACCCAGCAGAAAGTCATCCCTGGCTGGGTATGGGGCGGGGACGCCATAGCCTACAGAGGCCAGGTTTGCACAGACTTCACCCCAAGGCCCAACAAAGCAGGGAGGAGGAGAGTTTTGGTGTAACCTCTGCTCAGAGGCAGTGAGCACCCATCTCCCTTACACAAACCCACCCAGCTGTGAAACCCCCAACCCTGGGAAGGCCACATCCATGGGACATTCATGTGAGAGGCAGCTGAGGGGATGTCAGAATCCAACAAAAATCCACCTGAGGGACGGACCTGGGCATTCCCACCTGGCCTGGACATACCTTAATCCATTGGATTCTATGTTTTTCAAGGGGACCCTCATCACCAAGAAGAGCAGATGGAGAGGATCATCAGGATGCTGGTGGGATCCATGGAGTGGTGATATTTTCTTTTGTCTGTCTCTGTCACTCTCTTTCTGTCCTCCCCCACCTCTTTTCTCTTTCTTTCTCTCTCTCTCACTCTCTCAAACACATACATTTGCTGTGAAATAAAATCCATACTATTGAGTTTGACATATGGTCTCATTTGCACCTTAATTCAGGCAGAGGCATTTCTCATAATTTTAAGAACCAGACTGTAACAATGGGGCATCATGTTCTCATGTGCACTGGCAGGAGGATCATAGAGATCATTAAACTCCCTTGTGCTTGTACCACTCATTTAATGGAATTTTTGCCAGGGAGCATTCACTGGCATTTCAAAATAAATATAGGTTATCCTCTAAATCTGTATATCTGCAGGACAGAGAATGTTTATTCCTTCTCTCCCCTTAACTTCATGCCATGGCCTGTCCTGCTTTTGCAGATGGTTCTTCCTTTTGCGCTTCCACCCTGCCTCTTCTCTGCAGAGCAAAACTCTGCACAAGGGGATTGGTTTTAGGCAGACAAAAAAGCTATATAAAGCCTTGGAATTTCAGAGCTTAACTAAGGCTTGTTCAAACCAATCAGTAATTTTAGCCATGTGGTCTTAGAAATTTTTTCAATTAAAATTATTGAGCACCAGATTTCAAGTGCCTGAATTCTGTAGGTCTCTCCTTTCTCTAAAAATTGGAAAGTAGTGTTGAACTGATTTTATTTAGAATATTTTATCTATATTTAGTAGAAATTTTAGACACCAGGTTCCCAATTCTGACAAACACTTCAGGGCAGAAAGCATCATCTATGTAATGGAAGCATAATTGCAAACTTTTCAGGGAAAGGAGAAAGCAGTGCCTTTATAATTAAAGGTTGTACTCTCCCTACCAGCAAATGGGTGAGATTCACTTGCTATAATTACATTCCTTACCTAATTATGTTCTTTAACAATAATCACACCTAAAAAGAGGGCTTGCTCTGCTATAAGCAGTGAATTTAGAGCCAACAATTGTATTACACAGTATTGACATCCAGTGGAGAGTTAGAATAATTACAGGCCTGCAGATAACCAAGTACTACTGTCTGGTTTAAATCCTGAGTTCAGCTTGAACAGAGCAGTCTGCTTGCCTTAATCTATCAATACTATCTTCTTATAAAATCTTCTATCTTCATCTTAGTGAGTTCTCTTTGTTAAGAAAACATAGAATAATATTACACAAAGTCTCCTATTTCTCTGTGAAGAGATTTTCTTCTGAATAGAATTTTCTTCCACACGTATGTGCTAGTTCAGGCTCCAATGAATTATTTAACATCTTGTCCTGGCGTAACTGCTCAAAAGTGCAGAAGTGTCCTGCAGCAGCAGATTTTGGGAAGTTGTATGTTCTCTCCCAGTGTGTGCTTCAGAGAAATAAAATGAAGAAAAAACAACTATATGAAGAAGCTATGCTCTCTAAAGGTGTTGGTGGTTTCCACAGGCTCCTGCAGCTCCAAGGCCTATGAATACCTTAGTCTTGGACAACACCTTGTGGAATTCATAATAAAATGGGATTGCTGAGAAGGAAACCTCTGGTTCAGATGCTGAGGTACCCTCAAGGGTAAGGGTGTGCTCCCTTACACTGTCCATGTGACTCCACCATTAGCAGCTCTCCCCAAGGACGACTTGAATAAGGCTGTGTTCACCCCAAAGCTCAAGACATTCGTTGAGATTTTCTTTTCAAAGACTTGATAATACATGTGAAGCATGGAGCTATTGTGCTTATGAGACTACTGCTATCAGGAGCACCTACCTCACACAAGAGGGTCTCATAGCAGGACCTCATCAAAGAAAAGCTACCTGCAAAGAAGACTAGAGAGCTACTTCTGCTCTGCTGTAGGGATACTATCTGAGCTGATAGGTACAGGTCCAGGTAGACCATGGAGGTGCATGAGAAAGGCTGCTTACAGCTAATGTTAAGCTGCTGGGCAGTGCTAGCAGGTAGCATAGGCAGCATTTTTCAAAGGTGAGGAAAGTAGTCAAAAGGGCATTTCAAAATACTGTGAATCTTGTGTGATGCATGTAATACGTACAAGAGAGACTGAATGAATCACCAAGACTTGAAGTGCAGATTGCCATGGAAGATCCTCACTGGGGGAGTCTTTGAAAATAAACAAAGAGAATACTTCTTCATAACATGCTGATATGGCCCAAACCCACTCTTCTTTGAAATAAGGCCAAGTCTGCAAGATCCTTTGCACAACAGAGAGTGCAATATGTATCTATATTTATAGGTGAGTGTGAAAGGTCACTCTTTTTGTGAAATTCAAGTAACACTACCAGATATTTTCACTTGTAATGGTGTACACACTGCTGTTTAGTTCTCATGCAGTCATCTGGTGGGTTAGATCATGGCTGTCAGTTAATCATTTGCTTTGTTCCATGATTTTGCAAATGAATTGCCTGCATAATTTAATTCTTCCATGTGCCCTTTACCTCAACATTTCTTGTTGTAGCACTAATTGGTCCCTACTCTTAATTATGTCTACATTTTCTGCAAGAGAAAAGAATTCAACGGACTCTAATATATTCATTATTTGTTGCATAATTGCTGTTGCTTTTCCCTGCCTGTCTTGTAACTGTTCTGACTGCTATTGACTTCTCCCAGTTAGCTGATTTCCCTGGGACACTTTGAAGTGCACATGATAGGAAATGTACTAAAAAGACCTGTGTTAATAGAATTTCAGGTCTCTGATTAATTTGCTACATTTTGAAGGAAAAAATGCCACAAATTTCAGGATTTGTAAAGCACATAAATAAAAATTCATGTAAGAGACTTTTTAAAAACACAGAGATATTTGAGGAAGAATAGAAAGCCACAAAGATTTTTTTTTTTAAATTTCTGAAACCGAATATAACTGTTATAAGGTATGTACAAAATGCCAGCTAATTTTTGTGAAATACACACTAGTTAACTAGCAGAAACATACTGAAGTCTGACCACCACAAGAGGTCCGTATCGCTAATTGCAGACCCAGGCTGCAGTGATGTCCACCAGAATGAATTGTCCTATGTGCTCTGCTTATTTTTCTAATCCTTCCTTCTTCATCAGCCCTGCAGTGTGCCAGAGATTCTGACTGAGGGCTTCTCAGTGGAAGAGACAATAACTGTTCGCATTATGAGAAACTTTATCTCAGCCAGCATGTGCACTGATATTGCAGCAGCATGGCTGAAAAACAAGAGACATTGTCTGCTTCCTTACTTTGGAGAGTGCTAGATATTAGCAGCACTGCAGTACTAAAAAGCCCTACATCTTGTTTTGAGATGTTTCAAATAGGAGAGGCCACATTCAGCTCTTTATCTCAAGCCACTGAAGAAATATATGCATTTTGTTTTGCTTTTGCTTCTTTAATAGCAGAATTATCCTATTATCTTTGCAGTTAAATATATATCCAAGACAAAAAAATCCATTTGAGTCTATGCAATAATTTTTTTCAAAATGCACAGATTGCCACAGTGAGATTTACCTCTTTGCTTTAAAGCCTGTGCTTGTACAACCATTGGGACTGCATGCTTAGGAATGTGTGGTCTATTCTGTAACCAATATTTATGTATTTCTTAACCTGTTGGCAGTTGTCAGAGATTTGGTTGTATATGACAATATAATCTAAGTAAACCTAGGAACTCACCCATTTGTCCCTGTTGTAGACAATCATTATTATTATTAATAACTTACTGCTTTGAGTCAAATGTGAGAGCTGTAAGGAATCACAGGACTTCACTTGGTGAAGATAAAGTGTACAGTTCTATGTACATAAATTTCACAGTGGATCCCTATGGCAAATAAGAGACTTGTTCACAAAAGCTAAATTCTAAAATATCTCACAGTCATTCAGAAGTTCAGTTTAACCCTAGACACTGGGGAAGTGTTGTATAATTTCTGGTTATAATCCCTCTCTTGTGTCCATTCATCTTCTTTTAAATTCTTATGAGAGTAAGTTAACTCCTGAGCACAATTCCCCTTGGATTCCTCAGAGCTAGAGAGAGTTTGTTCACAATGCTGCAGAGAGAGGTTTTGTTCACTGTAGTTCCTTATCCCCTTGAAACTGACCTGTCTTAGACCTCAGAATTTTAAAGCACTTCACCAAAAAGAAGGAATTGAAGATTGTATTCTTGACCTCTCTTAGTCTTATCATAAATCCTGATGTTTGATAAATGCTTAGCCTATTTTTTTTCTTCATGAGTCATATATTTAAAGTACCATAAAAAAATAAAAAAGATTATTCTATTCCATTGCTCTCTTGCCAGACTGTTAGAAGTTTTTAGAGCGTCTATGAAATATATGAGACACCACCTCTACACACAGAGAAGGATTTGAGATAGTCAGATAGCCTATCTGATATAGCTAAAATAATCAAAAGTCATTTGATCAGGCTTCACTTAGAGCCCATACAAGCAATGCAGCTTTTCCTGTGGGGACTTCTCGTAAAGAACAGATGAAATTATATCCATAAACACAGGAAATTATCTGTAAGTCCTCCCAACACGAAAATGCCACCTGTCCTACCTGTCACTTTTGAGCCTCTGGTCTTTTGCTGCTAAAAGAAGTTCTTTCAGTATTAACTATGTTTTTCAGGATAAAGCCTCTTGACTGGGTCTATTCTAATAAACAAGAAACAGGCAGGGCACGCCTCACACAGTGGTTCACAGCTGTGATGAGACAAGCAGCACACTCCTGCCTGTTTCTGGCCAGTGCCTATTACTGCTGCCCCAGGCAATGCTCCAGCCTGGTGCCTGCCAGGGACCTGTCCTGCAAAGCTGCCTGACATTTCTGTTTTGAGAGAGCATGGCATTCAGGTCTGTGGAGAGCATCAATGCCATGCCCTTAGTACAGAGAGAGATCTCTGGCTGCCTTTGGTTGGTGGCATAGGCACTGCCTTTCAGACAACACCAAAATATTTATTAAAAGTTACACAAGAATGCATTATGTTCTTCAGATGGGTGCACAGCCTGAATAAGTGGGACACTACAATACCAGCCTCACCTTTTTTTTTTTTTTTTTTCATAATAGAATGCATGGAAGATTGTTTTCAGTGGATCTGATTACAGCACTCAAATTTACTTATCCTAAGCTCCTGAGTTTAGATGAGGTGACCCACTCCCAATATGTACCAATTTCTCTGCATGCAGAGGGGAAATAGCTTCGTTTTTGACACCAAGCTCGACACAGCTAGAATAGGATCTCTGGAGTTTGAAGCTCCCTTTTGTTGAAGTAAGGAAGGAAATCCCAGCATTGATGTTGGTATAAATCTTTTGCAGCAGTTTAGAGATGGCACAACTGTTCACTCAGTGGGCCAAGACTTGATGGTATTGTGATCTTGTTCTGCTTACTTGCTCAAAGCAGCCTACTAATTTATTAGAATGAGTGAAGTAAGGAAAAGTCTCCTTACACACCCTGCAAGAGGTTGTTCAGAACAAAGAGACTTTTGTACTTTTCATATGTCAGCCACCTTGTTAAAATTCTCTTCAAGAACTGCAACTATTACTAATTAAACTTCCTTACCATCAAAGTAGCTACATAAATCAGCCACACAATAAAGGTTCTATGAAAAATACTTTATCAAGCCTTCTGAGCACACTTTAATGCAGTGCAACTGAAGAGTAACAGATCAACAATGTTTTCTCCTCTGGTCAAATACTAAGTTAAAAGCAACTTATATTTTATACCTATAGCTTTGATTCAACCAACAGTCTTGAATTACATAAGTATATGCAAATAGCCTCAACATCAGTCTTATTTATCTGTAAAAATCATGTCTTGCTTTCAAATGCCACTCTCAGATGTGCATGGTAGAAAGAACCTGCAATGCTAGTGTTGTATTAGGTGATATTTTTTTGTTCATATTACTTTTTATCATTTCTATTGGTTGTTATAGACCCCTTTCTTCCATTTTCTTGGCTTTTATTTTTATCACAGTTCCTGAAGATCAAAACTATATGAGTGTTCCATAACACCCATTCCTGCAGAGTTTCAAATTCATAGCTACTTAGAACTGATATACTATTTAAATTAACATTAACTTTGGCTCTGACTCTTCTGTGGTTGGCCTGTGGCTCTCTTAGTCTTGAGCACCATCACTGTCCTAATGTAGATTCCCACTACATGTCTCTCTTTCTCCCTGTCCTGAGCTATTGCATATTGCTGATGTCTCTCTCTCATGAAAAGTGGACATAAATTAAATTAATTAAATTCTGTTGAAAAACAGAATAGTTTAAATATGCCCCCAAGTGTTTTACTTACCTCTACTTAAGAGCCAACTACTAGAATGAGCAAATGAAGACAACTGGGTTTTGGGTTTCTTTTCATTCTGATTAATGCACTTTCTCATTTGACAGAGATCAAGGCAGTTGGTCTGGTTTCTTGTCTGCAAGACACATGAAGTATCTTCATCTTCTCTGTTACCTATTTTGTGTGGTGCCAGTGTCTGTATCTTCTGAGGATTCCCATATGCGCAGAGGTACAGTGACAAAAGCAATACTGTCTTGATTTAAGGCATCTAGACAAGTACCATTTAAACTAACAAAGAAGCATCTATTCCCAGCTTGACTCTGTGTAAGAAAGTAGAGGTTGAGAAACTCTCTAGTGAGAAAATTCTTTGAAGATCTACAATCTGGCATAATATTACTGAAGAAAAGCTTAGACTCTGTGAAGTACATGTCAACATTGTTGCTGATTTCCGTCAGCCCAGAGCTGCTTCCAGTGTCTTCAATAGAACAAAGGATTTGGGGCTTGGGAGGTTGTTTTTTTTTTTTAATAATAAAAATGGAATTTTGGCTGCCTCTTCTGCACAGAGACAGTCATACCAGCAGGTGAAAAGGAAGTCAGAGCTGTTTAGTAAATGGAAAAAATATACACAGAAAAGGGGAGGAGGCTGTTTCACAGCTTTCAGAGATGTGCTAGATCTTTCTTGATGTACACACAGACTATGGAAAAGTGACATTCTTCTTCCTGCCTTTGGATGCCATAGGTGTGTTTTGGCAAGAGAAGCACTGAATAGCACAGTATACTAACTGATAGAACTGCTGAAATCAACACCAATAATTTCTGGAAAGCAGACAGACTTGTGGAATGACAGATATAACAGAGATTGCAATGATACTGATTTGATCTCCACCCATCCGGCCTCTGTAACTATAAAATAAACCAAAGGAGAAAACCAAAGCAAATTGGCTGCGAGAGCTGTGGGATTTCTTCTTTAGACCAGTGCCAGCTAACAGACCCCCACAAGAAAACAAAAGAAATTGTTTATCGTTTTAAAAATATTTTCCATTTTTGAAGTTACTTACAAATGAATTTCCTAAAAGGAGAAAAAAAGACAGAGAGGAACAGATTAGGCAAGCTAAACTTAAAGTAAAAATAAGAGCAAAACCTCCAGCTATAGTGAGATGAAAAAAAATATTCCCAGAAATGTAACAGATTGTAACTTCAGATTGTTCTCTTGCAATAATTTCTGTGACAAGCCCATAGCCAAATCCATAGCATTTTCACCATCTAGCTGTGCTTTGCAGCCCTTGGGGCAAATTTGAACACACGTTTGAGGGACAGAGTAGCACCTACATCTCACTTTTCCCCCAGAAGCATACTCTGACATTCCACCCCGTTAACCAGTACTGGGCTGATGAAGATTTAAAGAGGCAGTTCTTTGGCAAAGCCCAAATAATTCTAGCTAATCTGAGACCCCAAATAGACAGACCTGATTTACAGATGTCTTAAAGGCAACAACAGCTTTGTAGCAAATACAGAGTCTCAAGTCTCTCCACCTTCCTGCTGGTTGAACTTTCAGTAGCCCGTTCCCCTCTGAAGTTTCACACTTGAGGTACAAATGCCCACTTTTGCCCCTTGAGCAATGACCAGAAGTAACACCACTGATTGATGGTCCTATCCATTACTACTATCTAAGGCCCCACACATCTCACGAGAAATTCCTCCAGTTCTGTCATGTGGGTGACTCAAAATGCAGCAGAAGGAGTATTTAAATTAAAGGAGCATCTGAGCTCATGGAGCCTCCTTTTGTTTGTGCCACACAATTGGTTGGCTCCTGTGTTTATGAAGATGTGGGTTCTGCTGCAGCTTTTTACACACTCGGGGCAGTCATATGTCTCTCTCTTTTCTTGTGAATTCTCAAAGATATGTCAGCCCTCAATAGCACTGAAATCAACCAAAATATTCAAAAGATAGGGAACAAACAATGCCCAATGAGCAAGAATATGAACCTTGTTCCTTCCAAAAATTGGCTAAAAATGTTTCCCTTTGAATGAATTGAAAAATACATTAGAAGAAGGACTTCATTCTCATTGCAACACTGTGTTCATTTGTACATCCATAGGCTGCAGGTTAGTGCACTACCCCACCTGGGTAGTGTACCCCACAGGCAATCACAAGTCATTTCAAGCTGTAGGCATTCAAGGGGCTGAAAGCCCCCTTCCTGCTGTGCAGCATGTGCTGAACCTGGCACAAGGTGAGACCTGCTGCTGCCACTACCTGCACCCTGCTTCTAAAATGTTCTTGCAGTTTCTCAGATTTCTCTTCAATAGATCTGATTTTTTCCACCCCAAGGAACAGAGAATGATCAAGGGAATCATGTTTCTTTGAAAAGAGATGTGATTAGTCACTCAGAGAGGAAAAAACTCTCATCAGGACTCATTCTGTGCAGAGAAAGAGACTGGGCTGCATGCCAGACTGCTATTAATTCTACCTAGAAATAGATTAAATCCTAGGTCACTGTTCTGGATATGGAAACCTTTTGCTTCTTCCATGTTTTCAGCAGGGCTCTGGAGCTTTTGGCAGTGTTTTGAGCATTGTGCTCCATAAAGCAGTGTTAAATACTGCACATTTAAAGTCAGGAAACACCTCAAAATCCCCTAACGTCAATTAGCAACTTCCTCTGCAAAGTTGTAAGCAGATGCACGAGAGCAGCTCTACAGGAATATATTTGCTAACAGGTGCACCATTAGAAGGAAAGAAGGTTGTTTATATTAATGGGAAGGAAGTCCCTTTCAAAATTGCTCATCCAGTGTTTTCTGGCTGCTTCGGGCCCTGCTGTTACCTCTCACTTTTCACTCACATGTGTTGGGTAATTAGGGGTTCAAACGATGCATGAAGGGCCTCTGCTTCTGGTGACTCAGAGCTTCAGGGATTATCCACTATTACTAAATGGCTTATGATTCCCTTATGATTCCTTTAGGTGTGCATAACACATTGGTCTTCATAGGTGCTATAAGACTAAAATTACAGGGACTCCCGACAGTAATGATAAATTACACCAAGACAGGTCTTCCAGTGGTATAAAATGGGGCAACTTCACTGAAGGCAGCAGAGCTTTGTCAAACAAACCATGCTGATGAACTAACCCATTGCAAACAACTGCTGCACATTTTCTTTCCTTTCCACTACAATAATACTGTTTCTTTCTCACTGTTCACCTCTCAACAAACAGAGAGCCAGTTACAGTTTTATCTCCTAGTTTTAGATCACCAAACTCATAGATTTACACAAACCTAAGTCAGAATCCCAGCTCTATTCACTTGGACTCATTTTTTAATGAGATCTGTTTTGGCATGGGACCAACAACTACACATTTGCAATCAATCCTTACATTTTAGTACACAAAGTCCATTGAAATCACAGATGATATTCTCATGCCAAAAAACATTCCTATTTCTAACTCCGCCATCAATGGGTAATAAAGCACTCAAACTGTTAAAGATCCATTATAAACACTACACTTGAAAAAACAAACCCTGGGTGAAAACCAGTGTTTGCAAGGCTCTCTTTCTGGACTTGGAGTAAATTGGTGTGAAAAAATGCAGCTTGCCTTGAGAAATGCACTGACACAATCCTCTGTTCTTCTGAGGAAGAGAGGGACATTCTGCCTTGGTCTCATTTCACAGAGGCAGTGAACTAAAACAAATGAAAATGCTTGTACTGGCTTCAAGTTACTTGTTGGAGATATCTATACACAAATTGCTATGCAAGCAATTTGAAGGTTCATTTAGAATCAGAGAATGAGTTCGTCTGCCAGCTCAGATGATCCAAAAGCCCTTTAGAGTGCCATGGGTGCACAGAACAAGTGCACAGGCACATAATTTGATCCTGTTACCACTTTTGTGCTGCATTAAGCATACTTCAGATCAGCATGGATACTCTTCTGTTGGAAGATTACTTGGCTTGATACAGCTTGTATCATATATATATATATATATATATATATATATATGATATAGCTTGCCTCATTTGAAGTATCCTAACACATTGCATACTTAATGAGAAAAGACACAGTGTGTCAGAACCACACCAGATGAGGGCTTTCCTTCAAGGGAAAACATTTGGCCCTCGTATTTTCCATGGACATTTTGCAAATTTCCTATTAACTTAGGAGACTAGGTGTCATTTAAAAACTGACTCACAATAGATCTACACCATGCAAGAACACACAGTACACAGATAACAAAACCAGTACGGAAGCTACGGTGCAGAAACATGTGTGAACACCAGCCCTAGTCTCTGGCATGATGCAGCCAGGTCAGCAAGGTGCAGCTGAGCTGAAATGCTCTGCCCTGAGCTGGGGTACAGCACAGATGAGATGCCCAGACTCCTGCTGCTGCTGAAATTATGTGCTTTCCTCTGTGTCAGGTGTCTGCTCATCGTTCTGTGTGGCATGACACAAGTGTAATCTTAAGATTCTGAATTTCAGGGAAGGGGTCCTAGAATCACTATCATGCTTTTGCAAATGTTATTTTTCTGCCTTAATCAGGCAAGCTCTATTACTGCTTCAGCAACAGACATAGGGACTGAGTAAAGGAAGGAATAGGGAATTTAGCCCAGAGCCCTTTTAAATGCACTTCTACGTGTAATTTAATAGCTGTATTATAAACATTAATGTTAGTATAAAAATCTGGGGAGTTTCAGGCCCAAACTGGGTTAACTTTTTTCTTTTACCTTCTTTCCTCTTGAGAAGCTTGTTTTCTTTTTATTGCATTCCAATAACGAGAGACCATTTCACACAGGTACATCTGCAACATGTTACAGGCAGCATAGAATATTAAAAAAACCTGTGCTACTGCTAGTGAAAATAATAAGGGGGGTAAAACTTTTCTCAGGCTGAGAGGAAAAAGGTGCTTATAGCAGGAACTCCATTAGCAAACTCTATTACTGAAGGGACTGCACTGAACGCTGAAGTAATTTCTAATTTAAAGTCCTGTTTCAAACAGCAACTCTAATACTCAAAGAGGGGATCCAGGCTACAGTGAAGTGGTGGTGGTGGTGATGGTGGCCAGGTAGTTCACATGGGGTTGTGTTTAGATATGGATCAGGGGTTTAAAACAAAATGGCAAGTTAAGATAATAAAACTGAGGAGATTATAAAGCAGAGAGAGAGAGGAAGTTTATACATTAACCTTACTTACTTCATAAAGAGGGGCAAACCTGTCTACCCTAATCCTCTGAATCGATACAAGTGTGAAAGTTCACCTCCAGTGTTACTGAGTTCACGCTCAGCAAAGGATCAGCTGTGAAATAGATTGCACAGCCAGGAGAGAGAGAACAGTTCAGTTGATAAATGGAACAGTGAAAGGAGAAAAACGAGCAGAAGGAACAAAAAAGGGGAACAGGAAGGGTAGCTGAGTAAGAGAAGTCAGAGAAACAGAGAGGAAGAGCCAAATGGAAAAATAAACAAATAGTTTATTCTTTGGTTAAGGCTTAGGAATTCCTGCTCCACAGAAAAAAATACCATTTCCAGATTTGATTTATTTTTTATTTTAAATTGGAAGGAAAAGTCAGAAATACAAAATAAATGCATAATGAAATATATACTGGGGTTCTGACCACCCACCTGCTTACCAGACTGGCTCCCAGCACAAATTCTGACAGAATCAACACATTCCACCAAAATGTCACTGTCCATTGGACAGTGGCTCCACTGGAAATCCTCTGTCCAGCTATACATCCTGTCACTGCTTTTTTAAGCTGTATAGATACCCAAGGGGACCTTGGCTTCAAGAATAATAACACAATATGGTATGCTAGTGCACATAATTTTTCAGTTTAGATTTCAAAAGGGAAGTTACTAATGTGCAGTGGGTTTTTCCAAGGACAGAAAAAGAAAATCTGTTTTATTGTTGTATCTCTACTGGTGGAGGACGAGGGAGGGAAATGTGGAGGAAAAGGACAAGACAGACTCATGTTCATGGAAATAATTTGTCTATGTAAGTGAGAGGAAATTCACTGAATTTATTCTTTGGCTCTACAAAAGACTTATAGCTCCATATTTGGTTCTCCCAACCCCAGCTATCCTAGACATTTTTATAATAATTGTAAGTTAGCAACTTACTATTACCAATTTATTGTAAGTTTGATGAGCTGCTACTAGTTCTTTGATGGTGGACTCAAATCTCAGATAATACACACCCTTGTAACTGGCTCCTACTTCATATTCCCCATGAAACTGGTACCTGGCATGTTGGGAGAGCCACGACATTTTCCCAGTTTTTGATCCAAGGCAAAGTCATGTCTCTCTATGACCCCTTGCCCCCTCATGGTGCAGCTCTGGAAGGCTCTTCATGGCTGCAGACTGTGACCAGGTTCTTAAAGTTCCACTGTTTCTCCAGTGACAATCAGGGTATGGATTTGTCCTAGCTAGGATGGAAGAGAAGTAGTGGATGTGGGCAGATGTGGGGATGGAACAAATCTAAGGGGAGGGATGGGATATCATCCAAAAAACAAGCTGGCTTTACAGAGTGGACATGCATGGGCAGTAGGAGACCAGGCACAAGGAGGTCTGGAAATACCAGACTTCAGGATGGTTTGCAGATGGGGAGGAGTGAAAGGGGCTAGAGACCTGCAGATTGAAAAGTGCTGGAGGGGTGGGGTTGAAAAGGTGAGCAGAAGAGCACTGGATGAGAAGCCATGGGAACTTGTAGTGGGCAGGACTGAGAAATAACATGGGGCAGTTTACCACCACCCACCATCTCACCATGTAAGACTCTTTGTTCTTTTTTCTTTACTTCATTCCTTTTGTGTTTAATTTTCTGATAATTAAATGTCAAATCCAGCTGGTCAGCTTGATCTTAAATCTGCCAAATTTGCTACTCAGGCCTGAGGTATCTTAGGGCAGGGGAAATGCTGTAGCCCAATACTGCAACCTGGACCCCATATTCAGAATCTGTGCCCTTATCTTGTGGTTCATCAAAGTATATGTGCCTCCTCATGTAACTCCATGGAAGGCCTTGGGGAAATTTGTACTAGTGTATGTGAAACTCGGGGGAAAAAAGGTATCTAGCTACAAAGAGGGTCACATTACTTTGACTTGGGAACCTATATGTCTACATCCCTGCCTCTGAAAGCAATCCAGGATCTGTGAATTCACTTGCACATATAGATATTTGGCAGATGCATCAGAGAAAAATACGTGACTCCATCATACATGATTAGTGGGTTAGTTTATCTAAGGTAAGGGACATAATACTGGCTAAGAGGGCCTTTCCATTCTGTATCAGTCCTTTGAAATAGATTGGAAAGCAATTCAGGTTTTAATTCAGACTCAGTGTTCATTTCCAATAAATTTATTTTCGGTGCCCTTTGTATTTATGCTTCTTTCAGCCTGTTTTCCTTCCATTTGGCAATCTGCATATGCAAGTCTAGCTGTTAGTTTTTGGACCTGGTTGCTGCAATTGGAACTGGCTGAGGTCTTAAATTATGTTTGAGAGTTTGATCCCACTTGAATTAAATCATAGAGTGCTTTCCATTAAATTTATCATGAACAACAGAGAAATCAGAAATTAGGACTATTTTGCTTCTTAAAAATATCCAGGAAGTTCCACAGCTCAGAACTTCAGTAGATGTGTACAGACAGGATGCAAAGATGGGATATAAAGTTGATTCATCAGAATCCAGGTTTTCAAATTAAATTAGTAGATATATTACCATCAACAGGACAAATTCTACACTTTAACACGTAGTCCTCCTGGCAAGTCTATTGCACTCAAATTTTGTACTGTGTATCAGAACAAACTACAGTTTGTTAGGTTTTGTCTTCTTATAATTCCCTTTCTCACAGTTCTAGAACTTCTCAGGTGCCATCTCCAAAACAAGCATTTTTGCACAGATAATGGATGTGTTCTGGGAAAATTGCCTTTCTGTACTAAAAGAACAAGTCAGAGACATCCTAAGAGACATGCTAGTAAAATGCTGTTTTATACCATCCTGCTGATTTGCACAAAAAATAATACCATAAACCTTGGCTGATTCCCTTTGGATTTTTTGACCTTCAGCTGTGAAATCCCTGGAGGCACAGATGCTCTCATTTTAACTGTATGGAAACTCATTAGCCCAAAAGAAATGCTACTATGAGCAAAGGACAATTTTGAAACTTTGTGAAGCTGCAAATGTTAGGTGGCAAAACCTCTCCCTGTGGTGATGTGTGCTTTCTCACACAAATGGTCCCCCCAAAAGTTGCCTGGACTCCTGCTAAGAATAAATGTGTACCGTTGCAAAAAAAAAGTTGTGATTGAGGCCTTAAAGCTTTACTGTTAGCCAGCCAGAAAATAATTCATTTGTACTTGATTTTTCATTAACTCCTTTTTAGCTGTTTAAGGGAATATTCCCAGGGCTTTTTCTAGCTGTAGTAACCCTAAGATCTTTATCTTCCATGTGCTTTTCTTCTATATGAATGGAAAAAATTAAACCACATGAAACCGGGCAATGCACCAGAAAACATTTATGAAATTTCTGGTGAAGTGTTTTGGCATAACTACATAACAATAACATACTATTTTCATTAACTTGAACAAACAAACCCAATAGATTATTAAAAAACAAAATTAAGAAGAAAGTACAGATGCGGTGTAACTTTACAATTTGACAATGCAGAGGACAGATTTACCAGCTTATTTGCTGCTTCTTTTGACAAAGAAGAGCTAACCCAAAAGCCATAGGCAGGATCTACAGCAAAGAACGTGGGGGAAATGCCAGATGATCTAGGTCTCATTGGTGACGGTAAACCAGCAAGATTCACAGCACTGTTCAGGATACAGCATTTGCAATCTTTTAACTGTCATCTAGTTAAGCTTAATGACCATAAAGGTAATGGATGCTCAGCAGAGCACTGAGTGCTTCCAAAGAGATAGGAATGTATTCCTCATTTATGCTCCTGCATGCACGGACTAATAATTGGTCTAGAAACATTCTTCTCTCATTTATTTCAGAAATTACATGGTTGCTTAATAGCATAAGAAGTATTTTGGTGTCATACAGCACACAAGACCATATGCTCTGTGCAGCATTTGGAAAAACTCACTTGAGTGACTGATCAATCCAAACATCCTCCACTGCTGAGCCGAATTTGAGTCACGTAGCTGGTGTCACACAAATCACTGCCATATGAACAATCCTTCTCAAACATAAGCAAGTTAGCTTGGACAGTAGAAGTAGTTAAGCCCAATTAATATTGCAGTTCAGGGAGACTATTTTATTGTACTTCAAAAGATAAATTTATCTTCAGAGAAACACTGCAGGCTGATCTATTTTACAAAGAACTCTGTGCTGTGTTGCCTGTGCTTGGTAACACAAAGTTTTCTCAGGCCATCTCTTTGCATCACAGAAATATCTTAAATGTACATGCTCTCCTGGAGAAAGGACACAGCAAACAGCAGGTAGAAGAAAGAAGAATGGAGGAAGAAGCATCAGTGCCAGACAGCTCTGGCCCAAAGTCATAACAGGAGAGGAACTAGAAAGAAGGATAAGTAGGAGTTCAAAACTGTTTAGATGAAGGCTAATGGACCAATTAAATGACAATCAAACTGTTCAGAGATTAATGCCTCACAGTCATGCATAAGGGGAGAAAAGAAACCCTGAGGGTTACAGCTCATCTGCTGTTATGTAAGGGGCAATGTACCCACCTCAAGTCTCCCAGTAAATCCTTCTCAGAGTTTTGAAAGACATTTATTTATGCTTGTTCAGAGCATTGAGTCTCATGAGACAATTAAAAAAGTCTTACAGAGTGCTTCTAAAAGTCCAACAGCTATTTCAAATATGAAAGAACAAAGGGTAGGCTGGGATTCAGGGATCTCACAGAGTGAGAAAGCATTCACAGTGAAGGAAGAGCAAGTGGGCTGTGTTTCCTACATTAAAGCAGATTAGTTGTGAAAGAGTGAGGGGTTTTGTGCATTTTTTATTTCTTCTCTTGTGAACTTGTACATCTGTTAGGTGTTTGTGTACTAGTTTGTAAGTAGTGGTGCTATTTAAGCTGGTAAGACATACAAATACCCCAAAGGGAAAAAGTATGTTAACATATACTGCTGTTATGAAACTGGGATTTTCTGTGCTAGACCAAAGAATTACCATCTTTGTGGCATTTCCATAATTCAGAATGAATATAAATGTTGAAAATATTGTTTTATTTCTCATACTATAGAGATTTTTTTTTCTTTTAAATAGCGGTGGTGTTAAGCTCACCATTGTGCTTCATCCTACTGGTTCCTCCTGAGTGAAGTCTTCTATCTTGTGGAATACCCTGATTTAATCCAATTCCAAGGAATAATTTGCCATTCTTATGATTGGAGGTATTTTGGAAGAGGTTTTTGTTTTTCTTTTAAATGCAGTCCTGCTGTTCCAGCTCATGTTTTATTTTCCCTATCTGCCCTTTAACTAATTACTGTGTTGCAGAGCCTGGTGATGCTTGACAAGGAGCTGAAGGGAGCTGACTATCATGAAGGAAAAAAGGCTGACAACAGCGGACAATGTAAAAAATGGTAATGCATGAGGGTGAGAGGCAGAAAAAATCTCATAAGCAAACTGAATTACCAAGTCCAGCACAGTGGGTCCTCTGCCCTCTCCTTTCTAACCCAAAGTGCATGCACTTTGCTCAGTGACCTTTAAGAAAGTCTTGCAATATTGTGAAAGAATAAAACCTGTCCCTTAAAACAGAGGCGTGCCTTAGGCTCCTGAGTAGAGCTCTTGGACTCTGAACCCCATCTGTACAAGCAGGATCCCTCTGCAGGGCCACGGTATCCCCTGCTATCCCATTAGGATACCACATGGACTGTGGCCATCCATGCCTTTACACCCTTCATGCTCCACTCAGGGTACAGCTGACTGGGACCCCTGCCTTGGGTTTACGTATTGCTCTTCACCCCAGACCCTGGCACAGCATCCCGATGCTCAGCTCATTGGGGTACTTGTCCCAAAAAGAATTAGAAAACCTTTCCACAAGGGTGAGATTCAGAGGCAGGTGTAGGAAGGCCTGCCCTTGCACTGTGCTGTCTGTGGTGATCTCCCATCCCAAAGGAAGAGCCTTCCTGGTTATAGAGATGTGCAGAGAGGCTCATGCTCCCCTGCTGAGGTTTTTCATCTCTCAGCATTCATTTTATCACCAACTCAAGACTTCCAAAGGAAAGCCCTGAGCTCATGCCTTCCTCATTAATGGGAAAATACAGACACTTCTGGAGAGAGATTTGGCTTACCTGAGGCTGGGATGGATCTGAGCTGAGCTGTTGCCGAAGCTCCTAGAGCCATGGTTTTCCTTCAGCCTTTGCTCCCAACAACTGGCAGGGAACAGGCAGCAGGGACCACAGGCCACAGGGTAATTGGCCCCTGCCAAACAAGTTGGAAGAAAGCGAGAGATTTTGTGATGGAAATTTTTCTGCTTCCCAGCTATTCCCCAAAAAATTCAGGCCATCCATGTGGAAAGTTTTGTCTGTGAGCAGTCAATGAAGAAATATGTCATTGAGTAAGTTCTGATCTGGCTTTATTTGCAGCTGTTGTCCTGAAATGCAGCTTTTTTTTTTTTTGAAAATTAATGGGAATACAGGCTTATAAGTCTGAAGTGGCCAGTGGGAGTGAAGAACTTAACTGTCTGAGCTTGCCTTTATGACTTGTAGCTGTAACTTCTATAAGGTATTGTGACCCCCTTTTTTCTATCTGTCTGCTTCTACCATCCCCCATTTCCATCTGTGGACTAACAGATTTCTGGAAGTGTGAGATGCTCATCCTAACCAAAAAAAGAGATATCAGAAAGAAACTGGATTAATACTGAGAAGGGGAGGTTTATTTTTTAGAAGATGCTTGTGCTTGTCACAGTGGAATTAAGAAATCTTATTCCTCTCACTTGATATATGGCATATTCCTACTCCTCCACATCTGTCCGGATACATGCCTAAGCAGCACACTTTTAAAGTGTCCTTAGGAGTGGCTCATCTTTTTTTCATGAGCTACAGGATGATAAAGTCTCTGTAATAATCATTTATTGTTTCCAATTTCCATCTGTATCCGGGTGTAATGTTCACAGATTCAAAAAGCTGGAACAGGCAGGTATTGGCTAAGTAGCCCACCTGGCTCCACTTATCCCCCTTTCAAATTAGAGGCAATGTAACCCAAAACCTCTATCTTCTGCTTTTTAACATTTCACGCAAACTCATTTGGGAAATTTATTGTGACTTTAAAAAGATCTGACTTTTTTATTTGGTGTGTCACACTGCAGGAACAGTCCAGTACCTGTTAGCCAGATGGTACAGGAATAACATGCCAAAAGGTACCAGATTTCTTATTTAGAGTCTGCTGTGAAACATGCATATCAGATTCAGGTGATATTGATGAAAAAAATAATGTTGCAAAAGTTACGAGCCATTATTCCATATAGAAATGGCATTTTTTCCCTTTTACAAGCACTCTCAAGTTAAATAAGCTTTGAACTTTCAGATCTTTCTGTTTGCGGGGGTTTGCTTATAACAGTCATGTAGCCAATATGACGACAAGTTTGGAACAAGCCCAGGTATTTTTAATCAGTGAGACCCTGCTGCAATGTATGAAACAGATTTAAACTGCTTTTGCCTTTACATGAGCAAAATTTTCTCTAACTTAATATAAAATCAATGTAACCAACTGACCAAATTCCCAGAAAATTTACTGCTCCTCAGTAGGCTTGGCTGCATTATAATTTCAATTGTCAATCCTTGTATGATCTCTCAAGGGTTTTATGAAAATCAATTTAGTTTTAGAGATTGTAAATGGTGTGGTGGCTCTGTCAGCATGAGCACTATCAAACTGCTTTACTATCACATCAAAATTAATATCCAGTTTTCTTTCTTGTTGGTATTAAACTAAACCAGATGTTTGCTCTGAGTTTTTAAACCCCTGGTAACAGTGACAAACAGGATGAAAGTCATAGAGGAAAACAAGGCCAGTGCCGGCACTTGGAGCCAGTTGGTTCCCACCCCACTTTGTTCCCCACTGTGCTCAAATAAGGCATCCCTCCCACGGGGTTGTTTGCTTGATCGTTCAGTTGTTTGTTTGTTTGGAGGGAACGGTTAGAGTAGCTCAACTTCAAATGAAAAACACATCCTAATCTAGCGGGACCTGCATTGGAAACTATGCATCAGAGCATCCTGGCCCTTTTTGAGTGCTGATCTGCACTAAAGCCTGGCTGCTGGACCTGTGCTTCAGTTAGGAGTTTCCAGACTTGCTTACACAGTCATGCCAGCAGAGACTTAGCTGTTTCCAAGGATCTGCATGGAAACGACTTGTTTTAGTCATCTTGTGTAGTTCTTTTGAGGAACACTCTCTACTTTTCTACTTTCTTTATATGTGCCATCAGATCCTTCCAGGCCCAGGGAAGCACCAGGGCAGCACCAGGGCTCATCATGTCCTCACCCACTCTGACCTTTCTCCCTTTCCCATTCATGGTGGCAATCCCAAGTGACGCGATTGGATGCATGGAGTCATGTCTGCTGATTGCAGGGTCACACTGAACTATAGTTATATATAGGCTATAAGGAGGTTTCCTGCCATGGCCACGGGGTCAATAAGAAAAGATGACAAAGATGCAGGGAAATTTGAAACCAGGAGCTTCTTCTTTAGGTAGATCTGCTCCAAGAGGTTTGATTCTCTCTCATGTCCCTCTCTCTCAAATAATCCAGCACAACACTTCATGTACCAGTATGTGAATATCTCCATTTTTTGCTTTCTTTCTCCTACAGAAGACCTTTGGCATTCAGACCCCCAGTTCAGTATCACCAACAGGGACCTGTTGGTGATACTGAGTCCCTCAAAGCCTCCTTCCATTGGACCTTAAGCACTTCATGGGCAGATCCTCCTCACCACAGGGGCTGACCAACCACTCTCAGGTCCTTTCCTTCTCTCACAATCTCCACAGAAATCTTGCTTGTTGGTCTTCAGCAACATTCACCTCCTGAGCGAATTCACCACTGAGGAAGTAGCCTGTTGTAGGTGAAGCACACACATGAAAGACTGAGAGATTTTTAGGGCTACCATAACACATACAGAATGAAATGAATGCATAAACCTACCCAATACCTCAATTACTAAAAAAGTTGACTCTAGTGATGGCAGAGGTATGAAAAATAACTGCAAAACTTAGCATAGCAGAAGGAAGTACGCAGAACTCCTGATCTCAGCTACCATTAAAGTTTGTGTAGGAAGTTCTCATTATGAAACATGGAAAATTGTAATTCCTATGATTTTCCTGTTAATTTCAATAAGGACAAAAGCATATGTCTAACTGTGAATTTATAGTGTTTTGCAAGTTTAAGAAAGGTCACTTTAAACACGACCGAAGAAAAAACAAAAATGAAAAGAGTGCTTTTCTAACTTAAAATAATATTGACATAATTTTCTTGGATTTTTGCATTATTTTGGGTAGGCTTTCAAAGTAGAACAGTCAAAATATTATTAATGAGATGTAAAATGTCTCATATGCTAACTTTCTTCACTTTTCTAATTTAAAAGTGAGGGGAAAAAAAAGAAACCATTTCAACAACATAAATTTAGCCTAAGTGCATTTTTATTTTTTCAGCAAAATGGGTCATTGGCATAAGCTGTGAACATTTCTTGGTTTGCCATGGTTTGATGAAAATTAGACATATTACATTAAACTCACTTGTGATGAATATGCAAAATCATTTGAAACAGAAAGGAAAAAAATACACATCTGAGTGGGCTTTATGCAACAAGATTTAAACTGTACACAACTTCAGTCAGAAAACTTGGAAGGCAGCTTAATTTCTTTGAGCTATGACACACAACGGCAAAGCCCTCAGCGCAAGTAAATTGCTATTGCTCCACCAAACACATTGAAGCCATGCTAACGGCAAAGGAATCATGCTGATTGACATCAGATGAGGATTTGGCTTTGTTTTGTCTCCTGGGTAAATGAGATTTTTGGTGTTAAAGAGAGCATTATTACTCCACAAATGACACAGCACTGTTGCCCTAAACACTAACTTGCTTTTGTAATCTGTTGATTCCCAAAGATTACTTAGTCTAAATCAGGGTAAATAGAACAAAACAGTTTTCTGTTTTCTAAGGTTTTGATGTGGTGCTCTTTGTTGCTACTCTGAGCTTGCACAAATTCACTGTATCTGCTTGAACATTGACTCCTGTTTGCAAATGTTGTCTGGTCACCAGCCTGATACTCTTCAATTTTTGCTAGAAAAAAAAGGATATATTTTTCAGAAGCTTGGTGGTTTAGCAATTTAAGTGTTTATAGCTAACAAGTACCATCCTCTGCAGAATTCTGCAATTTCAGCATAGAATAACCAGGTAGTTTAAAATAACAACATGGTTTAAAAATCTGTCAAAGCATGCTGTTATCTTATTAGTTCACTGTTGTTCTGCAAATCTACATCATCTGCTACCACCTCACCTGCCCCCCCCAGAGTCCCTAACTCTTAGTTCTGCTCTCTAACATTTAAAAAATCGTATAATGATAAAGTTGAAACTGACTGTGAAGGCTTATTTTCCATGTACTGTGCTAATCCATACTCCAGTGTGGTGGACATTTCTTGGCAGGCAAATGCTGAACTTCAAAGTGTGGCTCAGGTGCTGAACTGTGTCTTGTGCTTGACAGCGGGTGCTGACACAGAAGCTGCTGTAACCCATATCCCTAGTCATGCCTTGCATGCTTTTCATGCATCTGAGCCTTCATAACTGTACAAATTCTTGCCAGAATTTGTCCTGTGCTAGGCTATGTGTGACCCCCAAGCTCTGCAAAATGTGTAGCCACACACTGGCCAGAGCAATAAGACGTGTGGCATACAAAATATAAACTAAACATACTCTCTGGAGAGACAATTGAAGATAGTATCCTAGGGCCACAATTTTCGTGTGTTCTGCAGTTCTAATGCCTGAGAAAACTGTCCCTAGCATGTGGACAAGCCTCAGGACAACCCATGAACCTTAATGAAGGTAGTGGTTGCTGCCTTGTTTTCTACTATCACCCCTGTTTCAGACTGCCCAACATTTTCTGTACCAATATAAATTTGCTCCCAGGTGCATGATGAAATCTCGGAAGAGGAAGTGTAACTGAACTGCACTTTGCAGCTTTAAAACATTTTAGTTTTAAGATGTAACTAGATGTAACACAGGACAGAGAATATACACGCTCTCATCAAGCAGCAGTGGGAGCCCAAGCAGAAGTCTAGAAAACATAAATTGCATTGCTAGGTGACTGAATCCCCCTTAATTTTCCAATCTTAATTCAATAAACAGATCCACTGAAATTCAGAACTGATAACTTCTATATTTACTCTTTATGTAGACTTTAGCATGTTTGTGATGTGATGGTCAGGATCTATAATATGCAGTATATGAAGTTTGCTACCCTGTGAAATACTCGCTAAGTATTCAGCCTAGTGGCTTGCATTTCTTGGGGAAAAAAGCCAATATTCATTTCTGTTTTCATCTCTTTGTGCACATTTTTAATTTCTGCCTACACAGTTCCAGGCTTTCTAATACATTTATATGCCAATATAACTCAAAGTGATAGCCATCAGACAACAGGCATAAATTCATATCATGAATCTACAAGAACAGAAGGTTTATACTAACTTTCTCACCTATCATTTCAAGCTTCAGGAATGGCTGCCATATGACCAGAAATACCTCAAGTATCCCTTTTGGAAGATATAAAATCCACTCCACCTGCAAACAGAATTCTCCACACCAGTAAGAAGTTCATGGCAGTTGTTCCTTTTACATAATATTGTTGTGGTTATTGCAGTTAAAACCACACATTATTAGAATTGACTTGCATTATTAACATCAATTTATGGTCACTGCCATCCAAAGAAAATTAGTCTTTCAAGAATATTTGAAGCAGAGCCAATTTCAGCTTGAAAAATCTGTTCTTGAAGTCTTTTGTCCACAGCTTTTCTCATCTGTAGCACATCTCTTATGTTAAAGCCATAGGCAATTCTTTTTCTCAGATGGTTTTTGTATTTCCTTGTGTATATGTTTTTAAAATTATGTTTAAACAAGTTCATCACAATTCACTCTAGAATGGCCTCTTTATTCTATTGATTCAAATCCTTTTTCCCCTGGCTGAAAGACTGAGGAATGAGAATATGAGGAATATGAGAAAGGTAGTATCAGAAAGTTCCCCATGTCACTGTAACAGTCCATGTGTAGAATGAGAGCAGAATCTTAAATCACAGGCAGAAGGTAATCCATCATAATTGTGCTACAGAGTATTAAGCATATCAGAGATAGTGCATCTGGGTATTTTATTCCTTGACCACAATACCCAAACCCATATCTGACAGACAATTTCCTGTATTTAATGTGATGAACCCTTACACAATCTGGAATGTCTGTTAGAGCAGAGGACCATGTTGAAATCCAACCATTATAAAGCAAGTCCTTGTATCCTTCCTCTTTCAGCACACTCTGTTGTGTTCAGTAGTCTGTAATTTCTCATTTGTGCTGACAAACATCCCAGTCCATGATCAGTTGGCAAGAGGCTGCAGGGATCCATCACACTTCCAGTCAGGTTGGGTTGTAAACTTGTCACTCCTATTGCACTCCAGCTCATGTAATACACATTCTGGCTCCTGAATTCCTCTTCCAGTTGCAATTAAGTATGTTATAAAATCATGGAATTAAAAAAAATCATAAAATCATTTAGGTTGGAAAATATCTTTAAGATCATTGAGTCCAGTGAAAAACCCATACTGCCAAGTCCACCACTAAACATCATCCTTGAGCCTACTCATCTTTTAAATATCTTCAGGCATGATGACTCAGCCACTTCCCTGGAAAGACTCTTGTTGCTTGACAACCCTTTCCAATGGTTGATAGGCTAAAATTTTATTTGAAAGGTCACTAAGTCCATTTTCAAGCATATTAGGAAATTTCTCATTCAGACCTTCAATACTGAAGGTGACTAAAATTCACAGTGAATGTTTCCTAATATCCAATCTAAATCGCCCTTGGCACAACCTGAGGCCATTCCCTCTTATCCCAAACTACCTCAGCTTTTTGTCTCACCTGTGCCTTTCAGCTGCTGTTGTTATCATTCACTTTCATTTCTGATTTTCTGAGCCTTGTTTCCACATGATCCTTACTCTTCACCCCATCTGTTCGACTGTCTATAAACATGTTCAGAAGTGCAATAGCCAGGATACCAAGGCAGTGTGCTCCCAACTCCATTCCTACAGCAATGGGAGAAGTGATTGTAATTCCCTTCTGACATATCAACGCAGTGCTGGTATATTTCTTTGGTATATCCATTTCTATTCCTGTTCACACCGTTACTATACACCTTCTAGTAACCAGCTTCCTCAGTCACCGGCTTTTCTTGAAAGAGTCTATTTTAATCCTATTCCAAAGGATCTCAACAGTCTTTACAGTAGACACTCATCCAAGCAGGAAACAGAAGTAAATTATGGAGGCCCCAATGAACATGACACATTCATTTCCATGGCTCCACTTCCTAATATTTGTTATTCTTAATACACTTCTAATCAATGATAAGCTTTGACAAAGCTATGTTATCAATGGTTTTGACGGAAAACCATTGATGAAACCATTTTATTTGGACAAAATTAAGTACATTCTAAAAGATAGTTTTTAACAGAGACAGCAGAAAGTACATTTAAATTCTTTCTCTTCCCAACAAATCAAATCTGCAAAAGATCCTCCCTGGTCTGCATTAACTGTAATAGCAAAGAACTTCATGTCAGGTTGAATAATGATAGACTCAATATTTCAGAGAGCTGCTGCTACTTTAACTCATTAGTATAATGAAATAGGGTTTAGGAAGCATTTGTATTAAAGTGAAGGAATATATTCAGCTGAAACTTTAGCAAGAAAATGCAATACAGCAGTGAAATAGTCAATATTCATATATCAGCTGATCTGACAAATCTTTTAGATAACAAACAACATAAAAACAGTTTGAAATAGTTTAAAAACACATTATGTTCACTTAATAGCAGATGTGAAACAGTATACTGACACTTTGGACCTTTTACTGCAACCCTTATAAACCACTAATTCATCTTCTTACATTAGCAAGGTCACAGACTTTTTGTGTAAAGGGCTGGTGCACTGAAATGACTTAAAATTGTTTTATGAAGTTGTCTGAGAGTGCCCTTGTGTTTGTCCACAGTTTTTGTCTGGTTGTTTTAACCAGTTTCTTCCATAGCTTTGAGTGTGTAAGTCCTTTGGCACAGTTTACTTTAACTTTCATGAAAAAATAGGCAAACAGTCTTTTCCAGTCTTTCACAGGTTCATGCAGATGAAGAAACTGGAGTCTCTCTAATGACTTATATTAGCTGAATTTGAGCTCCTCACAGATTAGGAAAGAAGAGTATTATATGTCTCTTATCCCTCTTAATGCACAAGGACCTCATTTGCCTCTTATTCCTCCATGCCTTTTCTATGTCTCTGTTTCCTGTCTTTTAAAGAGTTCTGGACTGCTCAAGCAAATGTTATAAAGTCTAGGAGTGAGTGGAGACTTGTATTTCTCTACAAAGAGAAAAAAAAATGTAAGTGGATTTGAGACAGAAAGGAAGAGGAATGATTTTCCCATTCCTCCCCAGTGTCCAAGTTCAAATAGATAAAGGATTCAGCCTTATCAAGTGTTGAATGACATCACCCTTTTATCTCCCCAAGAAACCCAAGCAGGTTGAGCATTTTGCAAAACACACCAAGGGGTCTACTTTCAGCTCAAAAAAGAAATACTTGAAAAGAACAAAAGGGAATTTAATCCAAACCACTGCACAAAAAAAAAAAAAAAAATAAAAAGAGTCTTTTAGTGAAAGGATGAGAATATTGTTATTGACAGGGGTGGGGAGAAAATGTACCAGTTTACTTGATATTAAGAATAATCAAATTGCCATGGATGAAGCCAAAAAGATCCAAGCCTCCCTTTGGTCCCTGAATGAAGTCCTAATGTAACATTCCCCCATATCAGCACATCCCATTTCCCTCCTGGAGGAAAAATGTCCAGGCAGATTCTCCAACTGAATCTTTGCAGGGGTAGGTTTTGATTCTGGCCTGGAATGATATTAGGTGTTTGCTCTCTAACTGACCTCCCCAGACAATCCAAAGTCAAACATCCCCTCAGCTGAGGAGGGCTGAATCCAGTCTAAATCAGCTGAGTTTCTCCCATGCCTGAAAACCTTGGGCTAAGCAGTTAGGACAGATCTTACAGCAGAGCCAAAGAACTGGCTTTTAATTTTGTGGTTTCGATCCTATTTCAAAACTTAAACTGATAACCCTTCATCTTAATTTAAAAATAAACCCTGCTGCCTCACTTAATCATGTCTCCAAAAATACTTTGGCCAGATCCACGGTGTCCTGGTGTCCTTTCCAGAGGGAAAGTCAGCTGTTTCACCTCCTCAGTTTCATTCTCCAGGCATGCCCAGAGGCCATACAACTACCACAGCTGTCTCTTGGTGTACACTTTGGCTACCAGCTATGCTCTGATGAGCCCCAGCTTCTCAGAGACCTGGATAGTCAGACAGATTTGGGGTAGATTTGGCACTGATTTAAAAACAGGTTGAACTGGCTTTCGACGTAGCATCCAGGACACAAAGGTGGATTGGGGCCAAATTCTCCTCATGCTGAGTTGAGTGCAGCAAATTCTTGGATCTTGATAATATTTATTTTTTTCCTTCTTTCAAGTCTCTGTTTTGCTTCATTCTTCTTCCATTTTTTAAAAATCATATTTCTTTTTCTCTATCTGCCTCTTTGTCTTCCTTATTTTTTGTTTCCAATAACAGTCTTAATAATGTTCCCTTCATTGTTTCTGACATTGCTTTACTGACTCACATTTTGCCATAAATCATAACTTTTTTCTTTTTGGGCTGCATTTCCCCCAAAAAGAATCCTTTCTGAGAAAAACACGTTCCCCCCTCCCCCAAATCCCTTAAATGATGTAACACATTCTTCTTTGGAGAAATTTTGGCCCAGGTGTGATGTCTTATCCGCTGCCATTAAATAGATGTTTGGTTTTGACATGATAAACCACCAGTGTGTTTTAAATAGACTTGGTTTTAAGGTGGAATTTAGCTCCATTGTCAAAGGCAGGGACACATTGTCTTTCTTCTTACCACTCCTTATTTATACCATTTAAGACTATAATGATAAATGCTTTTTCTCCCTGTGATATTTTAAAGAACTAAGGTCTTGGACATGTGTCTTTCCTCTGTATGTTTGATTTCATTGGGCAACACTGAGATAAACATTAGCTTGCATGAGATGGTTGTGAAAAAACAAAAATAACCTACCCCAACACCCCACAAAAGAAAACCCTTACAGTTTTATTGTTCTGTCAAGGATTTATTGTCAAATTCCATTTCAGCAATTCCAGACATCAGGATTAAAAAGTGTTTGTAGGCTCAGAAAATTGTCCCATTGCTATTTTCAGTCAACAGCCAACTATAAATGTTCTTAGATAAGAATACAAAGGGGACTTCATGAAGGAATGGTGCTGGGATCTCTGTTACAACATTGTGCACACCAGATGAATCTTATCCTACCAGCCTAGAGAGTAGGCAGGGCTCATTTCCTAGCAGGCTGGATCATGACTGAGCAAAAATGTCAATGAATCAATGAATAATCAGTGCACATTCATGGAATATTATACTAACGCTCTTTCCTGACTGATCAGTGCTTCTAATGTTTTCAACAAGTTCAGTATTGCGGAGTGGGATTCATTCACTTCAATTTCACCTATTTGCAATGAAAATCACTCTTCTCACTTCTTTGGACATCTATTTTAGAATGAGATGGCTCGAATCCTAGATGTGGTTTTTCTCTTCATTGATTATAAGGAGAGTTCAAACTAATAGCTCAGATATGGCAACGGGGGTGGACTTTAAAGATGGTCTTTAAAGTTACCTTCCGATCAAAACCATTTCATAATTCTATGATACGAGTTTATACTCTGTTGTTTTGCAAATGGCCAGATGAATCTTATCCAGACAGATTTCTTTTTGTTTTATGCTGAGCATTTTGCTGCTTCCATTGAAAAAATGAGGAAGAAAACTTCAGGAGGCAACAAAACATTAGAAAAAAGTAAGTTTTGCAACACCAAAGGCAATGGGCATGTTTTAGTGGCAAACCCACTCCACTGGTAAGCTGATAATATTCTGAATTGCTTCACTGGCTCAATCCCATTTAAACAGTAATGGTAGCATATAATCATAGTGCTTTACTTTTATTCCTTAGAGCTTTACATAATAGAGACAAATTGCGTAAATAAACAGAGTAACTGCTCACCTTAGCTCCAGATAAAACTCCTGTGTCAAAGTTCCTCCCTGAAGACAACATTTTGATGCTGGTTTTAATATCAACAGTTTTAACTGTTTTAACAATAAGTCTAATGTGTTATACATCATTATTTTGAAGTAAGCAAAGATTATTTTAAGGATTATATCCAAAATCAGGCAGTAGACAACCAAAATTTATTGTATTGTATGTATTGTATTTATTACAGCTTGGTTTTACACTTCTGAATCCCCAGAGCAGCATACCGGACCAGACTGGTGTCTGAGCCAGTGTACATTGTCAGTCTCATCTTAACGCTCATTGCAAATTCATGCCAGTAATACTCAAGTTTACAGCTGCCTGAAGTTGACTCCTCCTGGCAGCAAGGATGAGCTGTAATTTCTCCATCATGTCCATCCATTAGGCATCCACAGCTCTAAGACCCCTCTCTATGAGAGTCCCTCTGGTCCTTCATTCAAACAGGAGAACAGTCCTTCTAATGGAAAGGAGGAGGAAGAAGAAGAAGGTGCAATTCTCTTTCCATGTTGCCCTTATATTCCCAATATTTTTCTGTAGTGATAATCCAGGACTCCAGCTGGCATACCATGATCTGGGTGATTCAGGCTCAGCTCCCAGGACTTCAGAGGATGGATAAGATACTCACAGTAAAAAAAACACTCTGGGGAGAAGGAGGAACTAGAAGCCAGCATTTCTCTTTCCAGTTAGTACAGCTGGGTTATGGAGTCATGGTTCTTCTCTGGTCTAACAAAGTTTGAATTCTTCTGGCACAGCTTCTGAGGTTCAGCAGAGGGAAGGACAAGTGCCAGAACTGTCTGGTAGCTAGATGACTTTCCTGGGAGACACATGTATTACTGAAAGCAGGATCACTGCTTGGCCTAATGGTCTGAGTGCTAGGGAAGGATGAGGGATGGGACAGAAATGTCCTCTGGTTGAGTTTTTAAAAAAACCTTGTTGCTGCAGATGCATTTTACCTTAATCCAATTCTGCTGGAATGATACATGGACAAGGGTCTCTGCTCAAGGGAAGCTTTTAATGCATTTTTAAGCAAATTTGCATTGCTTTGTCAAGATGGGAACAGTCAGGGTGTGATTCGAGATGGTCGAGGGCACCTGAGGAGTCTTTAACAAGAGGAGCATGATACGTGGTTTTCTCTTAAGAGCAGCTGTGAGAGGCGTTTAAAGTTGCTCCTATTATGAAGATGAGGGTCCAGCAGAGCTGGATAAATCAGCTAATCCCAACACACAGCAGGAAGACCATCAGCCTGCTGTGTAAAATCTCAGCAGGTCCCGGTGGACATCATTAGACAGCCTCATACCTTAAAAATCTTGTCCCTGATGTCATTTCTGTTAGAGGGCAACCTAGGCCAGCAAGTCCCCAGGGCTTGGGACCACATGGGGTTCCACTGGGGTGGCAAGGCAGAGCCTGGCCTATCCCTCCATCCCGGTCAGGAGTGGGGCAGTGCAGGGCACCAGGGCAGCCCCAGCCCCTGTCATCACACTCTTCCTGGGGATGGGCTGAGGTCACACCAGGACACATGAGCAGGCCCAGCTTGGTGGGACTCCATGACCAGGCAGGGGAGCTGGAGACCAGCCCTACTGTGACATTGGTGGGGCAGGAACCAACTGGCCCAGGAGGCTGATGTGGTGTCCTTGCCATGGGCAGTGCGCAGGGAAACCGGGGCAGCTGGGCAGGGACCATCAGGGCTGTCAGTACCTCAGGGCCCAAACACTGGCATGCACTGGTCAGACCAAAGGCAGGCAGGCTTTATATGGCTGCTGCTGTGCTGCCAGCCATGCCCTGTGTTTGTCCTCCCACTTGCCTTAGCTGCTCTGGGCAAAGCCTTATCTGCATGAATTCTGTGTACACCTTGCCTTCACGTGGACTTGGGTTTCACCATTGATGCTTATTTGTAAAACACGTGCCACTAAATCCAGCTCATTTACACAGCCTAATCATCATTTGGGCCCAAAAGCAACCATCTCAGCTGCCAAGATAATGATTTAAGCATCCCTGAAAGGAAACGTGGCTTTCATATTTGCTTGCAAGTTAGCTGCCCTTTCCACAGGTAACAAAACCCTGACACACAACTCTCTTAATGAAAACACCCTGGTCCACAAGCAGAGGTAACCAGGGACCTGAGCTCCCTGGAGCAGTCAGCCACTGCATGATGGTTTCCAGCTGTTCATGGTGACTCTGCTGTGGGTGGTTTAACACTCATGAGGGTGAACTCACTCTCAACAGGACATAATTGCTATCTTTGGACAAAATAAACACCTCAGAAACATAAACAAAGATGTTTATTGCAAATAAAAAATCATATTCACATCATTAAATCGTATGAAATATAAAGAGGTCACTTTGCAAGTTGTCAAGCATCCATGAGCACAAAGGCTGCCATTTTCATCAGAACAGCTGCCTGGGACATGCATATATTTATCTGAATGTGGCCAGCCAAATCTCTAGCTCTCTTTCTAGAAAGATCTTGATTTGACTGGTGACATCATTCTGACATTTTCACAGTTTCATTTTCTCCCAATCTGGCAGTAGAGGGTCATAGAAAACACCAAACCAAGAATCTGGAAAACAAAGATATTTCTGATATTACTTGGCAATTCTGGAAATCCCAGGATACAACTGATACGCAACGGGAATATTTTGTTTGCAAATGTCTTGGATTTACATGAAGGATAAATCTGCTGTGAAGAAGACTTTTTCCAATGTGCCTCTTACAGAATACAGACACTTTAATAAAGTCAGTATATACAACAGGTAAGACTGCAGATACCATGTAGAAGTTTTATTTGTTTAAAAGATGGATTGCCTCTGTGCATGGAAACCCCGTAGCTCTATGTGTTTCAAATGCAGTTGTTAGCTGTAATGGAGCAGCAATTACGGAGAAGTTCAAGAAATTTGGACAAAAATGAGCATTTTAGTTTCTGATAAACTTAGAGGAATGTTCACTGTGTATTCTAAGGGTTGTCTCCCTTTGAAATCTCTCTTCCTTTCCACTGTCACTCTCTTCTATGTAAACATACGTGTGAAGTATATGTATACAGGTATACATTTTCATGTGTATACTGTATACAGGTATACATCTATAAACCTACCTCACTGTTTTGAGTTGCAAATGATCATGCAACAAATATTTTATATTTATCAGTAGTGCAGTTAGGATAGAAACAAGAGTGAGTTCACTGAAGAAGCTGTTACGAGAAATAGAAAATTCAGTAGAGTCACCTTCTGTATTGGGAATTACTGGTACAATTCCATGACCTGTGGCAGACAGCTGGTGGGATCAGATCAGAAAGCTTCCTTCGGAATTTAAAGTTAACCAGTCTGTGAAGGTGTTCCACAAAAATGGAAAGCACCCAACTGACACCTTTGAAGCCATGAACACTGACATACTTTATTTACTTAAGGAAGAGACAGAGAAAAGTATATGTAGCACAGAGGTACAGCTAAGAGAAAGGGATGTACTCACACCTGGAATAAACTGACAAGGCTTCCCTGACATACCATGCCCACATTTGCACTTGCACCCAAATGAAACTGGGCCCTTCTTATCTGTATAATTTTCACTAGTAGGATGAGCTGAAAGCAGTAATAGCTCACAAGTGGCATAATGAAGCAGACAGAGGGGGGAAGAGCACCTTTTTTAATCAGGGATTTCCTAGAGCAGAGAAGTGGTTAAGCAAGTGGCCTTTGATTTGCAATTGCTTGAGTTAATGTGGAAACGCTAAATATTTATCAAGTGTAAATTGCCATCTGACAATTTGTGCTGAGTCTCATATTGTTTATTCATGTTGTTTTCTAATCCTTTTATGATTGGGAGAGGCAGCCAGCACAGAAAATGCCAGCTGGAGAACAGGAAAGAATGATGGGAAATGAACTAAAGGCTACAACTCACATAACCGCAGTAACTAGAGCAAAGTGACTTATAATTTGCTTTAGACATACAGATGCAATTTTACACTTCAATTATATTTTAAGGCCATTTAATATCAGTGTATTTCACTTATTTTTCCCTCAAAGTAGACATATGGGTGAGAGACCTGACCGCCCACATATAGCTCCTTAAATACCAGAAAGTCTGTGCTGAGTAAGAAGTTGGTGGCCTGTCCTCTTCCAGTGCTGCAGCTATGTAATTCTTCCCCACTTACTACTATTTTCCTAGAAACACAGTTTTGAGCTGGGGCTCTTTCCCACTCTTCTACCATGAGGAGCAATCCTGTGCCAGTGATGTGAAGAAGTTTTTGCTTTGAGTAATAGACTGAACTTTCCACAGCAATCTTTGTCAGTTCTGTTTTTTCCTCAAACATCCACTGGTGGAGAGCGAGGGTGGAAGAAAATCAAGGAGGAAGAGTGAAAAAAAGATGACTGAAGAAAGCATCATGATGAAATCCCCTATTTCTTTATAATTTTATCCTATTCAAATCAAAATCAAGTAGCTGACTGGATAGCCTCAGTTATTTTCCTCCTCTCTTCAGAGAAAATCTTGCATGTTATTCTTCAGTGTATGGTGAGGAAATAGAAAGAAACAGTTCACATACTCTGTGTTTTTCTATACACAGGGATATATGGAGCATCACATGTGTGCACTCAGACACATTCATGCATCATCTAGAGGCTTAAAGTTTTAATGCCTCAGAATTATAATTTTGTACCAAAATTTCTTAATGATAAAAATATGTACTCTAAAGGCTAAATTTTCTTAGGAGATTAATTTTTCCTCAACAAAAGATGAGAAAGAGGAGGAAAAATCTGGCTGTTTTTCCTCATGTCTTCTGGCACTTATTCTTCTGTGCGTTTATTCTCGCACATCTCTGTACACAGGGCTCAGTGTCAAGGCACAGCCTGGCTTCAAGACTGGCAATTTTTTTTAAGAAAATATCCCATATGATACACTTATACAGGCAGCAGGGTGGTCTGATCTTACCTGAAGTTTGCAGCTCAGCAGCCATATACTTTAATTAAATATATTTATATGAATAACAGTAAGATTGTAGCTAAGGCAAGAGTTGGTTTTCCCTTGTCTATTAATTGAGCAAGCCATGTGTTGTAATCCCATTCCCAATGTATTTCCAAATAGAATATATTGCTTGTCAGCTACTAAGTATTTTAACAGTGTATACTGGTACCTCAACAACAGCCAGTCCAAAGGCGATCCCCATAATTATGACCAGATTGTCTTTAATTTGTTGCATAATCACTTCTCCACAAGACTGAAAAAGAAAACAAAATTATTAATTATAGGTAAGCAATATTATCCTATGGTTATAGGAATGCATCTTCTAAAATAACTCTCAAACTCTCTCTCTCCTTCTCTTTAGCTCTGTCCTACAAAAAGGCTATTTAAATTTACTCTGGCTTGTTGCTAATAAACACAAAACACACAGCTATGTGTACCTTATTCGCTGCAAAAGCCTTTGCCTTTCCAAGTATGAAGATTTAGTAGCTGACCATAAAAAGTTACTATTTTCAAGGAAGACATACAGCTGCAATGTCTAATGTTTGTATTAACAAGGAAAGAAGTGTTTGTTCTTACTTTCATTTGGTAATAATTTGCTACTAGGAAAGAGTCAATGCAGCCAGCCATGACCAGGTCTGAAAGAGCGCTTGTTTCCCACCAATCTAATCTTTGGATTTGAAACTTCAAGGTTTATTATTAGACTTGGGATTAACTAAAAATATTTGGTTATAAAACCTTCAAAATTAACTTTGTCAAGTGTTTGGTGGTCCTTGGCTGGCGCTGGAAGGAAGAGAATAATCAGCATGGCTTCATTGTTATGTTGGGGTTTGAGTGGGGAACAAGATGCTGGAGAGCAGCCCCGCAGAAAGGGACCTGGGGGTCCTGGTCCATGGCAAGTTGAACATGAGCCAGCAGTGCCCTGGCATCCAGGAGGGCCAAGCCTGTCCTGGGGGACATCAGGCACAGCATCGCCAGCTGGGCAAGGGAAGGGATTGTCCCACTGTGCTCTGCTCTGGGGGCAGTTTTGGGCACCATAAGATATAAAGCTACTAAAGATTGTCCAAAGTAGCGCCATGTGAAGGGCCTTTAGGGGAAGCCATATAAGGGGTGACTGAGGACACTTGTTCTATTCAACCTAGAGAAAAGGAGACTGAGGTGAGACCTCTTTTGTATCTTCAGCATCCTCATGAGGGGAAGCAGAGGGGTAGGTACTGATTTCTTCATTCTCATGAACAGTGAAAGGACTGAAGGCAATATAATGAAGCTGAGTCAGGGGAGATTAGCTTGGATATCAGGAAAAGGTCCTTCACCCAGAGGGTGTCTGGGCACTGGAACAGGCTCCCCAGGGCAGTGGTCACAGCACCAAACCTGACAGAGTTCAAAAAAGCATTTGGACAATGCTCTCATGCAAATGATGTGAATCTTGGGGCTGCTGTGTGCAGGGCCAGGAATTGGACTCGATGATCCTGATGGGTCCCTTCCAGCCCAGCATATTCTATGATTCTACAGCTGAAGTTCTGTGCAGAGCTACTCTCCTTTAGGATATTTGCAGACATCTGTTCTTACAGTGACTACATCTTCTCCAGGCACTGACAATCCTCCTTCTGCAAACAGGAGGGAAAGCCAAGTACAGCTTAAATACATCCAAATTACATTACTGTTACAACTGTACAACTGCCTCCCCCCCAAATATAGTTGTATTTTTTCACCATATTTCCTCTCTCACAATAAACACATGGATCTTCTCCTTCTAGTTCTTCTAAAAAATCTCTCAGTTAAGCTGACTCATAACTGCACTGGATATCAAATATTTTTTCCCATATCAGAAGAGTTGGATGTCTCTACTAGCATCTCACATCACCATGAAATCTGTGTGTTCATATGAGCGATATCTTGCACCTGCAGTAATTTCACAGATGGCTTCTCATGTGTCCTTTGAGGGCTTGCCTGAGGCCAAAAAGACATTAAAGTGTGGCCAAAACAGCCTCTTTGTATACATCTTATTTCCAGATTGGGTTCTGGTGTCTTCTACTTAACCAGATAGTTTCATTGCTTTAAAATAGTATTTGCTTCTATGGGACTACATGGGGAGGAAATTACTGCTCAGGCAGGACCTGATTAAGGAGCTGTGCAATTAGAGAATTATACAACCAGAATGAACATTTGCTAAAATCTGCTTGTTGCTAGGTGCACACTGGCAAAATTTGCACCACCAGCATTCTAAAACTTCAATTACTTTGTGCTATTCAATTATTTTGTGCATTTCTTTTAATTTTTTTTTACATATCCATATTTCCTCATAAGGAGACAAGCAAACCATGAAATTGATTCTTTGAGATCTCTACTGTCTACGAGATGGTACTCTTCTGAGTGTGCCTTGTTTTTACCTGTCACCAGACACTTTGCCTTATTATATTAATTAAGATTTTCAAAAGGCTGTAGTTGTAAGAAATCACTTCGAATATTCTGACATGAATCCCACAATATGTAAGGTTTCTTTCCAGCAGATCCTGCAAAGTGAGTGTAGGTTTTTTATTAAAGGATTATAAAACCCCAAAGGTCTTGCATTTAACGTGTTTGATTTTCAATATACCTTAGCATTTTGAATGTCTCTAAGTCAGCATGTCTACTACCACAATGAGCCTGGATGGGAGCATAGCCTTCTGAGAGAGGAACGAGAGCCAAAGGGTAGCTGGTGTGCAGCTCTGACCAGTCATACCCTGGCCCCAAAGTCAATAATTTTCATCAACAGTAACCATGCAGATTGCTAAGGGCCTAAACTGAAGATATCTCAGGAAGAAGAAGGAGCAGAGCTATGAACAGTCATTTCTTAACAGGTGGTGTGGGGGTAATTCTGGCTAAGAAAGAGAAAGCAAAACTTTGCCTTTTCAGAAAGATACAGAACTCCTGACCAGACCAGTCAACAGAGATAACCTTGGGTTAAAACTTGGCTCTTTGGAATGAAGAATGAACATTTTTCTCACTTTTTTATAGATGTATCTAGATGTATTTTTATAGTTGATACAGAGGTCTGATGTCTTCTCTAGTTCACACTGACAGATGTCTTTTTGTTTGTTAAAATTTTCTCCCCAGTCTTCAGGTCCATTCTGCAATCCACAACATTGGTACTGCAAGAAAGGAGTAAATGTGGAGAAGAGTTTAAAAATATGTGATTTTCAATCCAAAGAGAGTAGGTGAGGGAGCTGACAGGAACAACAAAAAACAAATTTTATTTCACCTTTTTCAGTGTGGAAGTTCTCCCAAATTGGTATGTTTCAAATACCCTTTACATTTCTATACCATTTATAAGAATGTAAGTTCATACATTTTTTTTAAGATATAGGAGAAAAAAGACCAAATTTTCAGTATAAAATGCTCAAAAAACATTAACATACTATAAAGCTAGTAATTATCAGTGCCAGAATGGAACTAGAACACTGGGTATATTATTTTTAAAAATCAAGCCTTCTTTCTCTAGGTTGTACTTGCAGAAGGTAATTTGCCAGCTCCAGTAACAACCACATTTCACATCTTGAAAAGCCAGGCTGGAAATGTAAAATTCAGGCACATAAAACTCTGAAATCTAGAAAAATAACCCCTTTGAATGATGGTTATCTCTTTAAATTAGAAATGGACTGAGGAGACCAGGCCTCCATTTGGGGTTTGTGAAACCTAAACCAGGTGCAGTTTCACTTAATGTTCCACTATATTCAAGCCACTAAAGCTCAGAGGTGCAAACTTGGGTTTGAGGTCCTCCCTCTATTAAAAAGCAGCTGGAAATATTCACATAATTTTGTATAAAAGCAAAGGCTGTGGGACATAATACAGCAATCCTGCTACATTTAAAAATTAATGCAGTAATTATGGGATTTTTCATTTTGCTCATCTCTCCAGAGGGCTTATGATATGAGAAGAAATAAGCTGTCTCAGAAGCAGAGGACAAAGCTGGATATGGAATGGAGAAGTGGAAGTAACAAAAGACACCTAAATATTATTCCTTGTTTGGTTTTCTTTCATACAGCAGTCTTTAAAAACATAACAATTAAGTCAAACTATAAAAGCAATCACCCATTAGGGACTAAAAAACCAGAACAGCAGGCATTCTCTCAATGTACAGACCCAGGTGCCTGTGGGAGGGGAAAGGGTGAATGCTGTCGTTGTCATCAATGAGATTCCAGGGTCTTGCAGGATGGGTGCAACATGAAAAGTGCAAACACAATAAAAACAAACTTCTCATCATATTTTCTTCCTTCTTCTAACACAGTAAAGCATGGCATTTAATGATTTCATAGCAGCAGGATATTCTAAATTAAATACACTCCTCTCCTGATGTTTTCCTAATCCCTGGGGTAAACTTTCCTTAAAAGTACTGGAGAGTTCTTATTTGGGATATGGTGAAGGATCAATCTTCCTTTAGAAGGGAAAGCTGTAAGAAAGGGCCGTGCAGTCCTCTCCTGAAAGAGTTTAGCTAACAGTCAGTCTTACTTGCATGTGGTGTGTCCTTGCTTCGTTGCTCTTACAGACAGCACTATAGCACAAAGAAATCATCACAGGAAGACCCTGTCCTATCAAGAGAACAGAAGTCCCTTCTGTGGTGTTTCAACTTGCCTTTAAGTCAGATCCTTTCCTATCCCCAGGGAATGAAATTCAAATCTACTGCAGAGCAGTCATAAAATGAAGAGGAGACAGATGCCAAAGATGAGACAGATAACAACCCCTTCATTTTTTTACTATTTAATTACCTTTTTCTCCAGCTTCTGGAACTCTTCCCGATACTCTTTATATTCTCCTGTAGTACTTTGCAGTGCATGCACACTTTCACTTAGAGTAAGGTTAAAGACTGCTTCAACCTGCAAGTTAAAATATATTACTAATTTTTGAGAAGAAACAAAACTATATGAAGACATCAATGAACATATAGAATAATACTGTACCTGAGGTTTGTACACTGCTCCTAAAACACCTCCTGTGACCTGAAGAATCAGTATCAGAAGCAGTGCAATAAAAAACTGGAAAAAACCAAAAAGGGTAGAAAACTATATTACTTTTGATCAACGTGATGTAATTTAAGTTAACATTTATCTTTCATGTGCTTGAATAGGTAGAATGATTTTCCAGTCAGAGTTGCTCCAACTATTTCTTCTTTGATGATAAGAAAAAGTGGTGCTCAAGACAGACCGTGCTCAGCTGGTGATCAAAACAAGGCACACACCAGAACAGTGTCATGATAACAGTGTGTTGGTGAGATTTGGGCAGGAGGACAGGGAGGACATTCTAGGTGGACCAGCAAAGAGACCAACTGGGAATTTAGAAAATTAAATAGGATAGGTAATGGGTGAGAGCTGATACAGGGAAATTTGTTGATGCCTGGAGGGAAAAAAAAACTAGTGACATGCTCAAGTCTCTCTGGACCCTGTCTTGCTGATGAGACCAACCATCATTTTTACCACAACAGAATTCAGAAGGGGCCCAAACTCAAGGTGAGCAAAGAAAACACAGGATTGTAATCATGTTTTCAGTTAAATTAAAAGGTTCCCATCCTCATTTGATACTACTTGCAAGGACTCTATCCATCATATGTAGCTGTGGCCTATTAAAGGCAGACAAATGTTTTTCTTTCCTACCAACATCAGCATGCACCGGCTCTCCTTTACAGCACCGCAACACCCGAGGAACCCAAGGATCATGATGATGGCACCCACGGCAATTAGTAGATTAACTCCTGCAAGCATGCTGCTGTCTACCCCCTGAAAAGAAAGAGGAAAAACAATTTTTTAGCTACAAGAAGGTCCTTCTAAAAGCATCTGAATTCCCCAAAACAAGATCATTATTTTGTAACTGATAAATATACTGAGTAGCACCTATGGAGAAATTGTGATCCATAAATATGGGAGCTCTATGCTCTAATGCTCTCTTCTCAAATGTTGTTTTGAGATGGAGAGCTTTGTAAAATCTGGTTTTTCACCTTTGTTTCTGCACAAGATGAAAATCAACTTTACAGAGTAAATGAATAAATATAGATCTTCTGTCTTTAAAGTGGCTTTTTAGTTGGTTTTCCGTCAATGAATCTTTGCTTTTTACTGGAAGTAGGAGACTTGGTTACCTCAAAACCTCTCCTACATTAACCCAATGTTAAAGAAACAAAATCTCTGTTTATCATTAGGAGACCAGGAACATACTCTATGACTGCTCCTGAGAAAGCACTTCTCAGAGTGATGCTGCATATATTAGAGAAATAGTTAGATGTATTTTCCAAAGCAGCTTTCTTTTTTTTTTTTTCTTTTCTTTTTTTCTCCCAGGCTTCATCTCTAATATTACCCTTGGAGATGAGAAATTTATTTTGATGTGTGGGGCATTCAACTAAACAATTAATATACATCAAAATTATTAAATATTAAATTATTCAGCTCCCACAGGACTGACTAAGGCCAAAGGCCTAAAGCGAGAAAAATGTTCAAAGAATATTTTCCAGTGATACTGATGCCAAGATTAGCAAAAATGTCTGGAAGTTGTCACATTCATCTTCTAATGGAAATTGCAAAGGTATATAGACAAGTATAGTTTGAAGAATGTGTTGTTCTTTCTCTTTCCAAGTTGGACTGAATCTCCTGTTATTTATTCATAGAAAGCTCTATTCATCTACAGCCAAGTCCTTATGGTCTGCTCAGTTATTACTGAGGTGAAACATACATTGGTTTTGAATGGGAACTTTGCCTGCCTGGAGGCAAAAATGTGAGAAAATGCTTTCAATTTTGGTCCTGACTCTTAATTCACAGGTTTTTGGAGAGTACTAAGTGTTGCTTCAGGAAAGCAGTTTGACACACATTTAAATATTCTTTTCTCAATAGGAAATCTCTCAAAAAATAAGATTTGGTAGTGGTTTTGGTTTTCCAAGCTCCATTGCATTGTTTGAGCCATCATACCAGAGACTGTCAAGTACCAAGTATGGCAATTTTAGCTTCTAGTAAAATGTTGATTGAGGAGTGAAAGTTGTGATTCTTCCTCTTCCAGAGAAGAGTATGGCAGAGCTCTCCACCATGACCTAATTTACCCAATGACACAGTGTCATCTTGAACCAAGTTCTCTTGCATTCATGCTCTGCCAGACATGAGACATCTGGGACTGGCTAAGGTTAACAGTGTCATCAGCCAAATGGCAGGGAATGTATAAAGCTGTCTTCTTACCTTCACCATATTTTTATTTCCAGGCGGGAAAATACTGGTTTAAAAGTTATTCTTAATTGACAGTGTGCTAGAGCAACAGGGGAGTTATCTGAAGAATTGCAACTTAATCTATACTAAAGGCTCAATCCGAAAGCTGAAAAAAAACTTGCTTCCATGTGACACCTGGGGTTTTTTTCACTTCTCTGGCCAAGAAGTCTTTTTAGAAATAGAAGAATGCAAATTAAGCTTTCAAATTAATTTGCATTTCTATGGCCCAAATTGATTTGAGGGAATGTACTGCTTAAACCTTAGAGTCAGTGCCAGTGGTACTGACTGGGCAAAAGGGCCTACAGGACTATGGGGTCTTTGAAACAACAGGACCAACCTCTGCTGAATGTCTGCAAGATTAAGAGCTCCTCAAAACTGTATTTTCCCTAGCTTTGCAGAAAATAAACGTCATAATATCTGAAGTAATTTAATAACCCATTAAAAAAATCTATGAGGGCAATTCAGGGTCTTTTTTCTACCCTCCAGGTGGACTTTTAGGACACTGTAATCCTATATTCTTGGGCATTTAAAATTCTTTATATAAAAATATGAGGAGAAAAAGATAAGGTGTTTTTAAGGAGCTGTTGAAAAATTGAACGGAAAAATCCTTTCTCCCTTTCAAAGTTGCAGTTACTGGGGAACTGAGAATTGTGTTATTGAAGATAGTGAGAAAGATAAAAATATTCCCCACAAACATATGGAGTAACCCTAGGAATAGATATGACTATACTATTCTAATAGGGAAAAACATGGATAAGTCTATGAGCTGCATGCCTCCACATTATTCTAACACCGAAATCATTAACAAAAGCATAATTATTTTTCATTAGAGGTGAGAGACACATTTTCAAACAGAAATTTGTGTGCATCTGCATGAAATTGCATCAATAACACTAGCAGCTACTTCTCATAGTCATATCTCTGCTTGCATCAATCACTTTATCTGACTACCTGCACCATGATGTTTAATCCTAACATCATAAAATGCATTCCTCTTCACCCACACAAACCACCTCAAAAAAAAAAAAAAACATAGAAAATTTGTGGAAATGAAGATGGGAAATTAAAGTGTATGCAGTAGTTTCCACATTTTACATGGTGCTGGTATGACTGCATGCATTTACCTGCTGAGCACCACTAACACGTATCCATATAGAGATTCCCAAAATAATGCAACCACACACCTGTGGGAGAAAATAAAGACAAGTTAGAAAGGTCAGCAACGTTTTTACTAACATTCAGTATCCAAATTGCACCATATGCTGTCCAAACTTCTGAAATCATTTGTTTGGCAAAGCAAAAGAAACATGAATTGCTGGAGCAGAGAATATTGATTCATTTCCAGGAAAATTCGTAAGTGTAGTTAAATCTTCAGGTATGCACCAAATCCCTGATGTTTCCACCCCAGAGGACTACGCATTTACGTGATGATTTATACATGTGTTTAGGAAGCACACAGAAATTCCGTCAGATGTGAGAGAGAAATATAAATTGCTATTGTATGTATAAAATGTGCCTGTAAAGAATGTTGTTTCTTGAATAATGGAAACGTGAGATTTGATAAAGGATGTTTGCGTATCTGCTGCTTCTAGCCTTATTCAGGACACAAACCTGGAGATATTCTCTATAGTAAATCTAACAGGAAAAGTTCTAAATAAATTCTTTTTGCTGTTTCAAATGCAAGCAATATCTGGCCATCTCCAATCCTTAGAACAGGTCTCATAAAATGCCTAGAGTAATTGCTCCCATTATAATTTTACAGAAAACAGACAAATACAACTTGTTCTTGTACATATGAATGTTTGACCAGCATGACTTTCCTTAAGATGTTGAAGTCAGGGAAGATGAATCACAGGTCCAGATAAATTCCTTCATTTCTAGTTGTGCTCCTATTTCATCGATCATTGAGGTACCATTCCCCTGTGTGCCAGTCACTCTATTCCTAACCTTGTTGTTGATGAATCTTGTACAGAATTTTATTTTTATTAACTGTTGGACATAGGTAACCAAGAGACTACTCTGGTGTAAGGATTGTGCCTACTGAGATGACTGGTAGGAAAGAGACATCACTGAGGACCAGGGACTAGTCAGATTTATAATTATCTCTATCTGCCATTAATACTCCAGTCATAAATGGCCCTGAAATGTTCTTATTAATTTCCCTTGAAGACTGGAACTATTGAAATTAAAATAGGGAGTTTTTTACATGGTTTAGATATTTTTTCTTTAAAAAACTTTCACCACAGAAGTTTTCATATAATATTCGGCATCAAAGGCATTAATGACCTTCACAGATCATTGAATATGGAATAGGGCCAGCACTCAGACATGGCTACCACACATTTTCCTGCTCTAAGTAAAGCTCCTATAAGTACCTTTTAAACATGAAACAGAAAGTTGTACAATCAATGACAGCTATAACATGTTATCAAATTTAACTACAACTCCCCACTGAAACCTTTTGAATCCTGCTGAATTTGCCTAGAAACTGATGGTATCATATGACTGTACATTTCAGTCTCGTTCAGCAGCACTGTGTGAGTGATGTGGCTACTAACTAGATAACATGGTCTTGCTAATGTGAAAGTTTCCACTGAAGCATCTATTGCTACAAATCCAAAGAGAGTTTGTCACACAGTCTTTTTTGTTATATAGGACCTCCTCTTAAAATGCAGCAGAGTAGTAGAAGCAAATTTAGCTAAATGTACAGGAACTCATCAATCAAATGGGAATGCTACAATATTTCCTCGACATAAAAATAGAAACATAATTTATAAATCAAAATTTTAGTAAGATGTGCACATATTTTAATTTTTAAAATAGAGCTGGTTTAGGTTGATCAAAAATGTTCCATTTCAGTAAAATCTTAATGGTTTGTTTCTAGTTATTTTCATAATATACAATGTGTACAAAAACACATAAAGAGAAGTTTTGTAATAGCAAATAAAAATGGTCTGTTCCCAAAGAGTCCAAGTTGAACATGTCAAGTTTGCTGCAATACTCCGTCTTAAAGTTTTCTTAAAATAAAGTTTCAAGTAAATAAATTTTCATTCCAGGAAATTTATTTTTTAATGAACTGCTAGTGTTTTCTGGTGGAATAAAATGAGATTCTTTGAAAACGTCTTCACCCATTTTCCCAAAATTAGATGGCTATCGTATTTTTGCCATAATCCTTGACAAAGAATCAGTGATCTTATCTCAGTCTCATAAATAGAACAGCAACAGTACTTCTGTCCCTCAAATTTGGTTAGTCCTTCTCAAGCTTTCAGTTTTGGCGTGAGGAGGAAATACAGCCTAGTTGGTTAAATCAATATCACCTCAGATGAGCCTGACATAGTGCTGAACCAACAGTATATTAAGATTCTGCAATTCTCATACACATAAATACCAAATTTGTGGGGAATTTCCTCCATTAGCACACCCTTTTCAAACATTCAGTTCAAGGATATCAGGAGGAACTTTTACAAAGTTGCTTCTGTTAAAGAAAATATTTGACTGAAATACTTCCTCGAGACACCTGAAATTACAGCTCTAGGCAGATCCTACAGAGAATGTGGCCTCTGGCTCAGCAAACCTGCTAAGCTGCTTCAGGAACTCAGATGTTCACATTAAGTTTCAGGGAAGGGGCCACTTTGTAGATGGGACTGGCAAGTCTGGTATGAACAACTGATCAAAGATGCTTTGTCACTAACCATGTTGCTTCAAACAAATGTCAGACATCAATATTCAGTGAAAAAAATAGGTAATTCTACAATTTTGCATGATGTGGAGTAGTAGAAGTTGACACAATGAGGTCAGCAGGTGAGACTGGATATCCTGCAAACTCCAAAGAAGGGAAAGAAGGCTTAATGTGAGGCTTAATGCACAAAACTGACAAGGATTAATTTAAGGACTGTTAGAAACTCCATATAGGCACCCAGTTTCAAAGCACAGATCTTCAAAAGCCTGCAACATTCTGCTGTTTTTCACTAAACAGGGAAGATGAAAAACTCTATTTGTGTGGTGGAGCCCAGCATGGGGCTCATGGGCATATAGATGCCATGGGGACACATGTCATGAAGTGAAGCCATAGTCAATTTGCAGAGCTATCTTAGACTGTTCCAGGGCTTACAGAGTGTGATGCTGCATGAGCTGTTTGGAAAAAGTCATCAGAAGGCTAGAGAGCCCATTCCTGAGTCTTCTAAGAGAGGACACTCCCTGCGAGATTGCAAAGGGTGTAAAATGAAAGAACACCAGGTAAATATGCAACTGTCATTCTTATCTATTCAGGTTAAAGTCACCTTCATTTCCCAGTATCAGTAATTTTCCACTTGTCAACTGCCTTGAGTACTAGAGAGAGCAGCTGTGGGATGAGTGGCTGTAAAGTCATCTCTGTTCCCTCAACCTTACTGTTGAAGTTTAGTGATTTCCATGACTTAGAGACAGGAATGTGAACAAAAAAATTCAGTTTCATTCTATTTCTGTAAGCCCATACATCTGTTCTTCCTAATCTTGATCATACTAAACTAAACATCTGCCTAAAAATAAATAAATATACTGCATTCCTGTGCTTCTCTGTTTCATTCTTCCCTATCTTAATAGTGCTAAACACCTTCCCTAAAACAGTTAACTACAGTTGCATTCCTGTCCTTCTCTCTTCCATCGAGGCAGGCACATGCACAGTGAATGCTCTCAGCATTTTCTTCCTCAGAACACAGTGTGGGTTTTTCAACTTTGGTATAAAGATAGGAAGTTTGTTCTCACATGCTTGTTCCAAGACTCCCCCAGGATCCCACCCCTTTTTTGTCCCTAGGAAATACATACTGTCACTAGAGGCATAGGACACTAGTCCAATGTTCATTCTAGAAGTAGTTTGGAGCTTTTCTAATGCTAGTCTGAGACATTTGTCCATGTTTCAGCTCACAGTAAACACAGATGAATGTGAACAGGTGTGCTGGTTTTGGTTGGGGTCATTTTCTTCACAGTGGCTGGTATAGGGCTGTGTTTTGGATTTGTGCTGAACACAGGGTTGATAATATAGAGAAGTTTTTGTTATTGGTGAGCAGGGCTTATATCAAGTTTTCTTCCTCCTTTCATACTGCTACTCTGGTGAGGAGACTGAGGGTACATGGGAGGTTGGGAGGAGACACAGTCAGGACAGGTGACCCCAGCTGACCAAAGGGATATTCCAGACCATTTGACATCATGCTCAGTAGATAAAGCTGGCAAAAATAAGGAGGAAGGACATTTGGAGTGATGGTATTTGTGTTCACAAGCCAACACTTCACATAATGAGGCCCTGCCCCCATGGATATGGCTGAACACCTGCCTGCCCATATGAAGCAGGAAATTAACTATTTGTTTTGTTTTGCTTACATGAATGGCATTTGCTATCCCTGTTAAACTGTCTATATGTCAACTCACGAATTTTCCAGCTTTTATGCCTTCAATTCTCTCCTCAATCCTGCTGGTGGGGGATTGAGTGAGTGTCTACGTGGTACTTGATTGCTGGTTGGGGTCAAACCAGAAAATCAGGAAAAAGCTTCCTGAGGAACAGGAAGTCAAATTCAGAAACTTACGGATTCTTGTAAGTACTGTTGCATAAATCTTCAACACAATTGTCAAAAATCTTCAATCTGCCTTCATTAAACTGAAGCATGAAACTGGGGGAGACAGTCCATCACTGGTCTGTCAGGAATTTCTTTGGGAGATCCATATGCAATCAAAGAATTTGGGCTAGCCACAGATTTTCCAAGGCTACTGTTTGTGGTCCCTTTTGAATGGTATCACCTTTTCAGTTGAAAAAAATCCCTTGAGGCAAAGCCCATAATGTGGCTAGAAGTTCTGCTTCTGGTTTCAGTGAACCCCTGGTGAACCTGACAAAGCTCGGTCAGGAAATCTGACAGTGAGGTTGAACCATGAGAGAAATGTTCTTTAACTCAAACCTTTCCAGAGCTTTCAGGACCTGAAATTCTTTCAACCCAGCTGAGATGTGATAAATAGACAAATACAGTTCCAATAACACCCAGAAACCTGCCTGCTGTGCTGTATCGGCCTTGGTACAGTTGTGGCAGTACTGCCAGCACATACATTCTTAGAAACATTTACTGCCCACCATCAGAAACTAATTATGCACTAAATGTAAAGCAAAGAACCACAAAGAAGGATATGAAAACCATTTATCAATTAGGAGGCTAAAAATTCAAGTAAATTTTCCATATTTTCTGTTGCAACTCCATTTTCAGGATCTTGCATGCAAACACCAGCAATAAAAGGAAGAGAATTGTGCATTGCTATTGGAGAGTCTATTATCTTCTGACTGAGATGAGTGGTGTCCCTTGACATGAGGGGCACAAGAGCAGGGAGGCAGATCTGTGGCTTGTCTACTTTTAAATGCAGAGGGAAAGGTGTTTAGATGGAAAAAGACAAAGGGAAGGGCAAAAGTTAAATATATTCTCCCCTCCCTGATTTGGAATCATACTCTGGTTCCACTTATGCTCTGTTTTCTTTACAATTCCTCTAACTGCAGCATTCAGATAATGGGGAACACATTTCCTACATCATTAATAACAGTTTAAACACTAACTTACCCAAAATAAAAAGTTGAAGATGAACATGGAGTACTTCATGCATCTGCTTACACCCGCCATTTTCAACAAGCTGAGACAAAAACAAGTGCTGCAAAAGAATCTTTCCTAAGAGTTTGACCTCGATATAAAAGTTGTTCTTGTGTCTTCAGAAAACCTCTCAAAGCACATCAAATACACTGTGCTCTGCTCCTGAAAGCAAATGTTACAACCAAGTCATCCACAGTTGCTTAAATAGTTGCTTTATCATAGGTAAATATTAACCAAGCATTAGGAAAGCACTACCAGTTGTTATCACCAAGTCTCCAGGTTCTTACTGTGTCTTGTGATTTGTACTTCTCTGTAATAATTCTATGACTTGTCCTACACCTCAAAAGTAAATATGGAAGCAGAAGCTAGCTTTGAGAGGTGAGCATAAAAATATTTTACAGACCTGCTTTTAAGAGGAAGTTGAAATAATTGCATTTCTTAATGCTTTACATTGCAGGGTTTACTCTTTCACTGCCTAGTGTTTACTACCAGCATTCATTCAGTTGTGTTCACATTTCCACTTCAGAAGTTCAACCAGCATGAAGGGATGAGTCTGCTTTATCCCAGGAGAGGAGGGGTAAGGAATCTGCCAACATTTTCTCCCTCTGAGTATCTGCTTTAGATCCTCTTCCTCTTCCTTATCAAGTCAGGACCTCAGAAACCTGAGCATTGTGGTGCACAAAAGTCCTACTGTGCAGGTTTCCAGAAGTATTTTGAACCTCAGCACAGCAACCCTAGTTCTGGCACTAGGTGCAAGATACCTCTCAGCAATAGGAGCTAGACTCATTCCAGAAAGCAAGGCGATAAGCCTATTTCATTGGGTTTGGGATTTGTCTTGTTTGTTTTGTTCTGTGTCCCTCCAACTAGGAATCCTGAGGCAAAAATAGAGATATTTTTGCTGGGGTTTTCTATCAGCCTATTTTCTGAAGAAGCCCCATAAAGCAGTGCTTGTAGGAATAAGGGTCAGACAGAGGTTTCTTTGAGTTTGTCATTAAAATAAAGAAGTTTTAATTTTGAGGGTGAACACAGTACGAGAGATTAAGAGAACACTAATCTGAACTGATTTATGAAGTCCACTTGGCCCAAATCCAGTTTTCATTCTTCAATGTCAATTCCTGTTCCTCAGTTCTGGTCTCTGTATTTGAAAAAAATGGGAAGTGTCAGTATATAACGCACCTATAGATGGTGACAAAAATATGTAACTTAGAACTGGCTTTTGTAGGATCCACAAAAAACCCATCAGTATTCTATATTTAAAATAATTCCATCCAGCTGCTCTCTTAACTAGATTTCCCATTTTCAGGAGTGGATCTATACCTGCTTCTGACTTCCTGTGCTCCTTTCTGGGGTAATACTCTTCGTTATAACTCTAGGATATCGACTGTGTGACTACCTTATTTCAAATATTCACCCTAAATCTGAGAATGTTCCTAAAAGTAATTGTGCTCATGAAATACAGATTTTATAAGGATTGGGAGAAACCACTGTGTGGTATGGTTTCGATCTAACACACTCCACAAAGAAGTAAATTGAGAAATGTGGGCGTCTTTATGGAGGGATGCCATAGCCACAGATGAATCATGAGAAAAGTTTAAATGGTCCTATAAAAATGTATGAAAAGGACCATGAAGGGTAGTAAGGGAATTACAGATGACACAGGATTTGAAAAGATAAGTCTGCCATCAGACCATACAATTGCAGTTAAGTAAGTTTATTGTAAGTGGAGTTTGAAAATTGCATTATGTACCAAAAACTGCACTGCTGTAAATCTTCAAACAGAGCACATACTAATTAAGGAAGGCTTGAGCTGTAGCACTGTTGTCTATGGGATGCTTAGCCCAGGCATTCAGTCAGAGATATCTGAGGGAAAATGTGCTGAGGAAATAATAATATAGGAAGCAAGCATGAGCATTCACACTGGCTCTTCAAAACAGGACAGTGTGCAAGGACCTTTGACATGCAAATGCCCAGAATTTCTGCTGTTTTCTTGGTTTTGGTTTTGGTGGATTTTGGGGAGGTTTCTTGGTGCGGATTGGGGTTTTGGGGATTTTTAGGGGGTTTGGGGGGTTTGGGTTTTTTTTTTTTAATAAGCCTATTGAACATAACCACAAGCAAGTTCTGGTAAGATCCCAGTTTACAACATGCTAAATTACAGTTCCTGAACAGAAACTCAGTATCTGACTTTGCTACAATTCCTACATGTTTAATATCTATATTTAATAGTATCTAATGTAAAAATATACAATCTAAGATTAGAAGCAAACAATCAGTTTCCAATAAGTGACAGATTTTTCAGTTTAAATCTTCCATATGTTTGCCTATTTCTTATTTCCTGGCTATGCAGTGCTTTTTTATGCCTTGGAGAAGGGAAAGGCTACAATTATGGCACAGATTACATTCTTAGTTGTACCTACAAGTATGAAGGTCATGCAGATAATTGCAGAGGCTTATAAATCACAGGCATAGCATGAGAAATTTTGTTGCTATTTGTCTGGATAGGAAATTGCTTCCACTACCCCTCCACTAACTGTTTAGATAATCAGCTATACCCTACCAATAAAAATGCCTAAGCCACAAACTACTCAAAAGCTTTTCTCAGAATTTGAGAAAATTTGTGAAAATCCATTTAGTTACTGCTCCTCTACAAATTAGAAGAGGAGGGTTATCAGAGCCTGGGTGCAGCACAGGGCAAGAGCCTCTGACGCAACACACACAGCTCCCTCCACAACATGGGGAGCTCTGACAACACGCTCACACAAATACTGGAAAGAGAGAGACATATTTTGGCAAAAAAAAAAAAAAAAAAGCCAGTAGTCTGTAATGAACCTGGAGTAAAGCATCTCCCCTTTGAAATATCCCAAACAGCTACAGTTGATTTTACAATGTTTTTATCTTTCTTCACCTCTGAGACTTCCTCACTCTGAGTCTTGTTTGTCTTGTTTTACAACCTCCCTTTTCTCTTGTGAGGTACCTCCACAAGCTCAGGCTGTGACCAAAGCCCCATATCAGATGATTCACAGCACAACTAGTCATATATTCAGTTTCAGACTTGAAAAATTGATTTGTCCTGGACATCAGTGAAGTCTTTGAGTGGTGGGGTGTGAATAGTGTAGAATAAAAGGGATTTTGCCCATTTCAGTGATAAATGCACAACAGAGAAGATGGGTAAGAACCATATTCAGAGTGGAGATTGAAGCTACAAAGGGATCAGTAAATCTCAGGATCTGCTGAATCAGTAGATTCCGCTTATATAAGGTGGGCAGAGATGGATTTCAGGCTGTCACTACATTTGTCTTTCAGCCAAAGGGATATTTGACCCCTTGCAAACTCTCTTGTTGCTCAGAGGTCTCTACTCAATACAAGCTTCTGCATTTCCTAATTAAACTCCTGTCTAAACAGAAGTGTAAATTATAAGCACTTTTCATGCTTTCACAGTAAGTTGTTTATCCATAATACCAGGTGAAGCAAATGTTGAGTGCCATTAGCCCTGTCAGCATTTCAGCAGTCACCTAAATGGGGTGTGCTGCCTAACAAAGGCATGTTTGCAGTGCAAACAGTGGGACAAGCACCTTCAAAACAGTGCAAAATTTTAGTATCTGTTTTTGCCCTTGACCATACTTGCAAGACAAAGTCTGACTCAGCTTGTACTTAGTTTACTACAGCTAAAGTTGAGTTATAACCTTAGCAATTACATCTTATTGCAATATTGTAAAAGCCTGTAATAATTCAATTGTAAAACTGAAGAATACTCTTATGTCTGATTCTTAGCAAAATACTACCATTTCCTAACTGATCTTATTTTTGATATGTGGCACTGCCATGACAGCTTTGTTTATACTCTAATCCCACAGTCAAACAATTACAAGACTCCCTGCCCTCATTTTAAACTATCCTTTGATTTAAGCCTTGAGTTGAATGATAAGAGTGGAAAACATGACCAAAATATACCCCAAAACTCCAAAGGCTGAATAAAAAGTAGAAGAAAGAAGACAGCACTATTGCATTTAATCATGCACCTTAATCCATTTTCATGATTTTGTGTAGCTGATTTGTGATTTATAATACTATGAGCACATAAACTTTTTGGAAACTTCCATGCCTCACAGGGTTTAGATAGTTATGGTTGAGTCCAAGGCTGATACTGAAATTGACCACATGAGAAACAGTAGAAGTGGGAATAATTTTCAACCAGTGTTAGGCATGTATATGGGTGGCTGTATCAGCTGTCTAACTTGCCTTCACAGCTTCTTTCAAGGAGTGGACACTGCTAAGGAGTGATTACGCTTATCCTAAAGTAGGCATAAAAACAGGATGGGTGAACTGTGCCCTTGAACTGCCTGTTTCTTGCCACTGACCAAAAAGTGAATCCATGAATCTGAAGACATATGAGATGGATTCCACACTGGAGTTTCCTCAATGGGACAGCATCTCTATTCCACAGCAGGCACTTTTTGCTCTTAAAGTGCTCTAAAGGAAGAGCATGTGTCTTTTGGCTATAGAACTTCTTTGTTCTGTAAAAATGATGCAAAAAGTAGGGGGAAAAGACGACAGGAAATGAGGATCTGGTCTCAGTTATGTTGCATTGTGGGCATGTGTGCAGAAGTTTTGCCGTGAGATGAATATGCCCTGACCCAAAGCTTTGTAGCTGCCATAGCAAGGTGTGTAGCCCAAAGATACATCCTGTTCTTTCAGAGGCACAGACTGATTACAGCTCAGCAGTTCTCTGACCCCAGCCCCACCCCAGTTACAGCTCAGAACAAGCTATAATCCACCCGGAAAGCTATATGGTGTGACCACTCTCTGCCAAATACTGCTACTGACTACCTTCCTTTCTTTTCCTCTGTTCTACCACACCCTGAAATGTACAATGATGAGCAGAGTTGTGTCTCAGAACAGGATCTGAAGCCTCTCCATTTCCTATGGGCTACAAGAGTGAATGGGCTCCTGTTAGTGTAAACTGATTTCTTGCCTGTTAGGGCTTTTACTTCCATTTTTCAATAAAAGGTGCTTGTAACGATTAGCAATGTAAACACTTCTTTCATGATGATTATGAACACCTGCACTCCAGCCAAGAGATACACAAACTCTTTATATAAAAGATGTAGCCCAAACTGAGTTGCTGAACCACCCAGCTCACAAGAGGCAGGGGCCTGATCATCAAAACAAACCTGGATTTCCAGGACATGTCCATGCACACAGGAGCAGGCAGATCCTATTGTCTGCCTTGTCAGCCTCAGCTCTGGGCTGGGAAATGTATAGCTGGGTTACCCTGATGCTGTCCTTTCCTCAGAGGCTGAGAGAAAGGCAGTGTGGATGTATAATATCCCTCATATAATATATCATATAATCATATGATATAATATAATCATATATTATATCATATAATATAATATATAATATCCCTCATACCAAAAGAGGCCCTCAGAGGGCACAGGCATTTCTGTGGACCAGGTGAGTTTGTTGGCCATAAAGGTGCTGGTCAGAGGTGTGTCATACCTTCCCTCTGACCATACTTTTCGCATTAACCATGTACAGCTTGTCTCCAGTGAGAGAGTTTAAATGAAGTTATGTCTTCACAAAAAGTTCCTATTCTGACAAAAGTTTCACGAGAAAATCCCCATCCAGCTCTGTGCTAAACTCCTACCCAGGCACTCCATGGCCTGGTGCCAACAACACTCATATGTTCTTGTTTTAGCAAGGTCTAGTGTCTCAAACACTCTCACTTCCCCTAAAGTAACAACTCTTCCAGAAAACAAACCTCAAACAGCTTGTAATCCACTCTACCTCCCAAAGGGCACAGCCTTCTCTTCCCATACACCACTGGTTTTCTTCGGAGCCTTTCATCTGAAAACTCTCTGAAATACATATCTTTAAGCTTTAAGTGATACTTGGCTATTATTAAAGTAAAGTAAGTCCTTAAGTATGAATAAACTTGCATACCTAATATGCATATTTCTCTTCACACCCTCCCTGCCTCTACAGACATTCTTGTTTAATGATGCTTTACATAATTCAGCTCATTTTTGTACTTGACCAACTAAGCTCTTCTTTTATGTCAGAGCTTTTGAAAGGGATTTCCTACTTCCCATCACCTGTTCAAGATTCATTTAAATTGTATGTCTCCAAGTTTAAAACCTTTTGGTGGTTTCAAATTTAATTCATCACTGATTAAGTGTCAGTAAGGGCCTCACTATCTAGCCTGTAGATATAGTACATTATTAGTAAGTATATTATTACGTCTAACTTTGTTTAAAAAAATGCTTGCTAAAGAACCCATATTGAAAAGGTTTCTTGTAGGTTTGTACTCTATAAGCAGGGCTCCATGTATGGGAGCTTGACTTACATAAGGGGTGGTATTTTTGACTCCTATCATTTGCAGCATATCTTGAAAATGTCTGTGTCATAAAGTACAGATTGCTGTGAAGAAAGATGCCTTAAAAATGCAGAGAACAGCCTGTGTCACTGAAGAATCAAAAGGTTTCACATGCATTTTTAGAATATTGTCTTCTTTTTCAAGCGAGGGGAGCTGATCTAGGAGGGTTTTTCCTGGAGAAGACATGCAAATTTCATATTCAGATCTAAACACCAGGAAATCATTCTAATTTTGTTTATGCCTATGTAAATCAAAAGAAGTTTGTAAGGCAAGTCACTGTGAGTGCAAATTTAAAATAATACATCTAACCGTTCCCCTGCCATATTTTTTCCGAGGAAAAAGAAGAAACCTGTAAGAGAAATATGATACTTTCCCTCTGATTTTTCCCTGCTGCCCTCCACCCATGGGTAGGAAGTATCCCAATGATATGAGGCCCAGAGAGGTATACAGTCATTTTGTGATCCAAAACCAGATACTTACCAGTTAGAAAATGAGAACCAGGTCATTCTGTTGTTGTTTTATAGACATGAGTTATGCAACTATAATTATATTGTTCCTTATAAAGATGCATTCTTAATGCTTTATATGAAAATTCTACATAATACAGGCAGGCAGGTCAATGTGGTCACTAGTTATGTTTAGAATTAGTACACAGCAAGTCCATAATGCCTGACATGAAATTTTGCTTGAAAAATGCAGATTTGATATTTATTTTGACAAGTGTATTTCTTCTATTTCAGGATAATATGACACTCAATGCCCTCTTTCAGTGAGGCATACCTCTGTTTGGCAAAGTAAGTAAAAACTAAACATATAAAAAAGATTTAAAAATTAATATAAGTAAGCTTTAGCTTTCAACATTATTAATTCCTTAAGTTTCATTTGAGATAAAATATCCATGCTCTGAAAGTTGAATGGAAGCTTCTTTATTTTTCTATAGTTGCTGTAGACAAAGTAATGCTATCAAAATAACACAGCACAACAAGTGAGCTACAGGCTTCACAACCCCCTGGGACTCAGAGATCCTCTGGGAGTATTGTACCAGATGTGTATGGTCTTTTCACAGTCCAGAGAGGAGGTTCTATCGACCCTCATCTGCTCACTGACCTTCACAATCCCACTGACGTTAAACTCTGCTTCTCTGCAGCACTTTGTGGGCACAGGGGGTCTTTTCTGCTTCAAATAGTTGTATTGCTTTTTCAGTTTAATCCTCTCACACACAAAACTCTCATTTCTACCCCTGAGTGCTGTTTTTTACAGAACTTGAATATGAAAATTCTGTCATTTGTAGACTATAAACATTTGTTGAAAAAACTCTTATTTCAATTTCCATTCATCTTTGTCCCGCAAGTGCTATTCATTTATCCCCTCTATACATAAAAAGACTCTTTTCTTTCCAAATGTTTTTTCTGTAGCTGAAAGGACAGGAAGAGAGCTGAAGAGTATTACTGAAATCTTTATAGTAACTACCAAATAGCAGAGTTAGAGACTTTACCTACTGGCAATGATCCAGAATTATAACTTGCACATGTGCAATTTACATTTGCACTAAAAGCTAATTTCCTTCTGAAGCCATTGAAGAAAGATGCTGTAAAGAGCCTGTTCCTCCTCAGAAAAGCTAAGGAGCCCATGCTGAGGGACCGTTGGCCTCCCAAGCCTGTAATCAGAACTGAGAGTGGTGAACTTTCCTTTCAGAGGAATCTCAGAACCATCCAGTGCTAAGCTTCAAATGTTAACCACTACTGTAAAAATAGTTCCTCTTTTTTTCATCTTTTACAAATTATCTGGGATTACCTCCCTCTGATCAGACAAATACATGGAACTGGGATAGTCCTGGCTGTTGCATAAAGATGAGTCTCTTCAGTGCTACCAGAGTTGTCCAAGACCTTACTTTACTGAGATAGAAAGAAAAAAATATACATGCTGGAATAATCCTGGGGCTTTTGTAGCTGTAGAAATTCTTAGAGACCAGCTCAGGATTTTGTAGGTCATGATGTGCATCCTCACTTGCTCTCTGACCCCCTTGACTCATTCTCTGACAAACACTACAATACCACAAGGGAGGAGCACCTGAAGACAAGCCTCTTATTGATGCCATCCGTGTAGGATTTCAAAGCTCTGCATAGAGTCAGTCTTAGAGCTGACTCTGAAAATTTAAAATCCTCCTCTGCAAGGACAGGCAAGAAAATCTTTAGGGAACTACTCTGAGTCAGAGTATCATCCCTGGGTGAATAGCTGGCATGGCAGAGACCTCTATCAGTTAGAAAGCTGATGGAAAAACTCAAGCCAAAAATCTGGTAATATACTCCTTATTTTATGTTATCTGAGTTTCTATGAGAACTACTTGCCCCTTCGAAGGTATTTGGCCAAAGCCAAATCTTGAGCAACCATGTTTATATTCACGGCATGAGCCAGAGGAACTTACAGGAAGTGTGAACTAAAATAAATGCAAATTATGAAACTCTAGTTTTAATTTAAAATAGAATCTTTTTCATAGGTAACATTTAAAACAGAGGTGAGAATACCAAAAGGAAAGGGACAAAACTTCACAACTAAAAGTAAAACAGGATAGTTTTCATGTCATACCTCCTTGGAACATAGTTGCTGCAATTAAGATAATAAAAGACACTCTTCCATTAAGCTGTAGGCTTCTCATCATCTTAAGGCTAGGCTTTGTATTTTCTCTTTGCTAAACCATTTACTATCTCAAAGTGAAGAATTTCTTCCTTTGTCATTCCATAGATGAGGTTAACAAGCACACACACTTTATACACATCATTAATCCTTGTGATGATTCATGTGCATGGGGATCAGACTCTAATCCAAGTCAGACCTCTAAAAATACTTGACCTGCAGATGTCTGTGCTGACTGCTGTAGCTAAAAGCAGAGTTTGGACACATTTTCTTTCTTTTCATAGCACCGTAGTACAGATTAATCAGATTCAAACTATCCTTACAAAAGACATACTTAACAGTGTGCTGATGATACCTAAAAAAAAAGGACTTTTACACAAGGATTTTGATTACGCAGGGATTTTGATTTTGGTTTTAGTTCAAAATCTGGCATCAAAGATATTTTGCTTTTGAAAGATAGGGCATAACCACAGTGTTACACACAATAAGCTTGTTGCTGAAGATGTCAGCCATAGTGCAAGCATCCTCCAGGGCACACACTGCTGGGTGCACAGGACTGTGCTCCATGGTGCCCGAGATCTCTAGAATGAGAGTCAGGGAAATACTACCACCAAACAAAAATGTTGCAAGAGATAACCATGATTCAAATCACTATTTAACTATGCTTGGATTTAGCTCCATTCTTGGGTTTTGAGTTGCGCAGTTCTTCATGACTCAAATTTATTCACAGATCTGAAAAGCTTTTTCTCCTCTCCTTTCACCCAGCCACACAGAAATCAGATGTCTGTTTGCATCTGAGTTGCTGTGTTGGTTGATTTAGTCTTACCCATGCACTACTCCAAATTTTTTCTGTGACAGCCACCCAGAACACCCTGTCATGAGGCTATTTCTTTTCCATACTTTTTAAATATGATCCCTTTCATTTAATCTTAAAAGTCAGTTTTCTAACCTGAAGGTGATCCATTCTAAGTATATAAAACAGGTGAGGTGGTTTTTTTGTTGGCAAGAATACATTTTTTTTTAGGGATAAATTCTTTAGACTGAATTTAAAGGGTTATCTCAGATTATATGTCAAATTTAAGAAGTTAGCATTAAAGGAAATAGGTATGACCATAAAAGATTTCTATCTGTGCAAGAATTTAAATGTTGTGCATTACCCAAATCATACCATAAACCAAAGTCAGCTGGCTTTACTCAGAGATAAGATGTATAGCTATGTAGCTATAAGGATATATAAGATATAGCTATAAGATACATAGTTTATAGATAAGATATTTTCCATTCTGTTGGATTACTTAGAGAATACTTACTCATCCCAGGAAGTCTGTTAATCATATACAAAAAGGATCATATTTTTACCTGGTATCAATGGGAATAACTTCACTGATTTTAAAGTTGGTCTTAGTAGCAGAAGAAACATACCACAGGCCATTAACTCCTGAAAATATTGAAAAGGAGTTAATCAGATCAGAATAGATGTAGGAAGTTTAATATATTTCACAACTATCTGTCTGATGTATTTCCTCATAAAGCCTGTCAACGATGGCAAAAAAAGAAAAAAAATCATAATGGTCAAAAGCTCTTCTCTCAAACCATATTGAAACTGCATTGCATTGCAGTTTCAATAGAAGTTGCTGTTAAATGTGGTGGATTCTACTTCACTTGAAGCACTTAAATTAAATCAGAATACCTTTCTGAAAAGATGTGCTTTAGATCAAAGAGAAGCATTGAGCCTGGAGCAAAAATGAATGAGTAGGTTTCCATGGGCTGTATTACATTAAATTTCAGGATAGATGATGTTAATGCTCTCTCCTCACCTGAACATAAGAATCCAGTATCATTTAGCTAGACTGTACTTCACTGCCACAACTATAATGATTTCATGAAATATAAAAATATAATTTTTAATTTAAGAAATTGGCCTTTGAGCTCAGGGAGTACTCGAGTCACATAAAGTGTTCTCTTGTTAGTGCAGATAATATATTATATCCTTTTTTATTATCTTCCATTTTAGCAGTTTGTTTTCTTCACTTCCTCTGCTCCTGCTCTTATTCTCATTAGGAACATTCTTCTAACTGCCATTCTAAAACTTGCACATGGCCAGTTTACATTTATATACTTGATTTCTGTCTTTTCTTACAACTACATCTTTTAGCCTAAATAGTTGGCTTTTTTCCTGTAACACCTTTATGAACCGAAAAACTGTTTTGTCCAAAAGATGCCACATTCTCCTAGTTTCTCCTCACAAGATACCAAGCCTTACTCTGTCTCTCTGCATCACTTTCATTTGAGTTCATCTTTCCTGAATAAGGAAGCATATGGAATTCCAGATGAGGTCTGAAAAACTGCAATAGCAACTCTTTCTTCATGTAATTGCTCTCCTGACCATAGTTGTCTTTCTTGTCTGTATCACAGCAATAGTACATACTTACCCTGGTAAATAATATGCCCAAGGTCCCATCCTCAGATTTTACCAGATTAGTTTCTGATTTATGACACAAGGTTTTTTCTTTTCACTGTCCAAGATAAATACTTAACATTATATTTTGCAGAAATTCATCCCATTCTAATCCTCAAGGCCTCAGGCCATTCAGCTTTTTCTCTAGATCTTGATTGTTCATGTCTTGATCATCTCTCAACCCTTTGTGTCACTATCATTTCCCATTGGGTTCTCCCATTCTCCACACTACAGGAAAAATATTAAAAAATAAAGATCCCAAGTCTGCTTCTTTGCTGTTTCTGCTCTGTTCCTCTATAAACTAATTTCCTTCAATGACAACATCTTCCCTTTCAGCACTATCTAATTGCATCTCTATTTTAAGCATCTCCTTACCCACCATAGAATTCTTCTGTTGATCTTGATTTTCACTGGTTTAACAGACCCCTGGCATCCCATCACATGCTTTATAGAGACGGGATAGAAAAGAGCTCTTGCATTTCTTCATTTATTCTGCAACTTATCTGGAAGAATGGCTTTGAGATTGCCTCGTGCAGCAGGTACCTGCAAATTCTGAATTTTCTGTGAAACATTTTATCTACCATATCTTCAAATATCCATCTTCACTCCTGCACCAGTTGATTGTACAGTCTATTGGTCATTTCTTGGAGCTCTGTTATGCTTAATGCATGTAATCAGATATACATTCTGTAATCAGATAGATCCTAAATTAATGAAAAATATGAAATGCCTCCCCTAACTAGCTCTACTTATTCTGTAGTTCTTTGGATTTCTTCTCCTAGTAGTCTCCTAGTCACCATTGTCTCCTCTGAGTAGTCCCTCCTTTTAAAGACAAAAATAAATCATGTCTTTAAGAAAAAAAAAAAAAAAAAAAGAGCTATATAAAATTAGCATTTCACTACTTTTTATTTGTTCCTGCAATAACTCATTTTTGATTACTGGAATGTAACATCTGGCTCTCAGCATCAAACTAGACTTTCATAACCAACTATTGTGTTTCCAGGCAATGTGTCTCCCAAATTATGACAACATACAAATACAGACAAAATGTGTTTATGAGCCTTCAACTGCAGTGGAGGATGTGAGATCATTGGACTGAGTTCTTAACCACATTAGGCTTGTTTGGGCGTCACTGCAGATTTAATGAGAAAACTTAAAGGCAGTTAAAGAGCAATCCCAGTGTACTTGGTGCACAGAAGAATCCTCTACATTTGCCAAATTGGTATAACTACTTTGGCTCCAGCTCTGGTTACAGAAAGTCTTTCGGGGCATGGCCAAGCAGTACCGACCCTGATTGCTGCACTCAAAGCAAGCTTTTGCAATCCTGACACTTCTCCAGACCAAACGCTTGGCTCCAGCACCAGGAGTAGGGGAGAGAGCAGGGCAGAGTTGATGACAGGGAAATACTGGGGAAATCAAGGGAAGGAAGAATATTGTGGGCTACTTAGGGCAAAGGAAATCAAGAGAGATGGGGGCTGTACAAGGGCTGTGTTACGCGGTAAACTATGAGCAGAGAATGGAGACGGACAAATTAAACACAGCTTTAGATACACATTCACACCCCTCTGTTTGTGAATCATGTAACCAGAAGTTAAGTGAAAGAAACTCTAATTTGAAACTACACCCAGCCTTTCTCCTCCTTTATTTTGTTAATAAATAATTTTTGTAGATAACAATAACTAGTATGTGAAACTCATGTAGTGTTGGCACCTTCACTCACATATACATTACACATTATGTACTAACACACCTTAAGGGATGATAAGAACTTGTGTGTAATGATGTGGGTGCCTGGCGTATTACTAATTACTAATATTACTAATATTGATAATTACTAAATTACTAATATTGCTAATTAAAATATGGTGTGTACTGTATTGCATACAGTTGCTGAAGAAACAGGAAGAAAAAGGTACACTGCAGCAAAAAAAAGGTTCTTTTACTAAGCTCTCTTTTTCAAGGGTATGCTCAGCTTCTTTACTAGGGTTAAATTGATACTGCATCTTTTAGCAAATTTTAGTAAGATAGTATTGTTTCAGAAATTGTAAACTAAACATAACTTTTTCATAATGCTTTACACCTTTTCATTGGTTTCTTGGAGGGTTTTGTCTGTTGAATATATCTTATTCTTCAGTGTGTAAATAGCATCATTGTACTTGTGTTTTTTCGTTGCTTCAGACTTTGGCCCTGAAAATGTCCTGGATCTGTGCTGTGTCAGAGCCCTGCTTAACTGCTTAACTCCCAGTCACCAGCTCTGTATGCAGAGCTTTGCTTGGAAAGGTTCATTGATACCTGGGCAGTTTGGGCAGCCAGGTACAATAAACCCTACATCTTTCTCAAAGCTGCACAGAGACTGCCCCTAACCACAAAAAGAAAAGAAAAAAAAAAAAAAAAAAAAAAGCAGCAAATAATTGATATAGTAAGTATTTGTATTCATAATCAAGGAAACAAACCTTACAGGTTAAGAATGCCCCAAAAGATTTGGTCAAGTAAATTCTTTTCTGTTAAAATAAACTACAGTTAGACAACAACAACAACAAGAACAACAACAGACCAACAACAACAAAAAACAGCCAAGACCTCTCTGTATTTTGAGATCTTAATCAAGGTTTACTTAGCTTTTACTGTCTGCACTCTTAAGACAAAATTAATGTGCCAATGTTAATTAGATGTGCTTAACAACACATGAAAGTAACCCCAAGCAGAACTGGGAAAAAGGTCTGCTTTTGACTTAGCTAAACATCTGTGGTGAGAAGAATTTTATTGAAAACCTTAGCACTGCAAAGTCATACAAACAAATAAGCTGTAGTTTGTAAAAGTCACAACCATTCATAAAATGTAGTACACAAGGTTGTTAGAAAGAGCTAAGAGAAAGACCTTTCTATTCCAAAACAAATTTACAAAGTCAAAAATTAAACAAAGAGTGGTGGAAGGTAAGAGAAAACAGAACAGAAATCATTAATTATTTTGTGAAGGACAAAAATATCATAAAAGAAGGGAAATGAGAAGCAGCATTTTGCCAGGAAGGCCGTCATTTGAGCTTTTAGAAGCAGTTGTTCATGGAAATTGGCAGGGAAGGGATTTCCACGTCCATAACTCCAGTCAGAGGTGAATGGCATTTTAACCTTATACTTCTGAGAAAATATTTGTAAAGAGACTAGAAAGAGACACATCTAGGGCCAAAATGAGATGAGGAAAAACATATGAGAAAATAGAAATCAACTTCTTAGGAAAAAACAACATAACTGAACTCCTCCTTCTCAGGTAGTGCTGTATTTAGACCCAAATAGCAGGAACATAAATTGGTAGCTGTCACTGTTATCTTTGCTTAAATGCCAGCAGCAAATGCCTCACAGAATATATGTGTGAGTATAGCTTGTAGCTGAGGTTTTCTCAAAAGGTGAAAACATTACTTACTAATTGATATGAAAAGAAATGCAGCAGAATACCAATGCAAAACCTGGATGCTGTGAGATAGCTGGCAGTATGGTGGATGGATACAGCAGAAACTAAATAATTTATTTATGCGAAATATTTTCAAATATTCATAACCCATCCAGCTACAACAGGGATTAATATGTACTAAGGTGGGGGCAGTCTTGGGAGGTTATCTATTTAGTAGCCCTTACTAAATGCTATCCTTCAGTCTGAAAGTTTAAAATAAAGTGAGGCAAAGGAAGCTCATTTTTTTCATGAGGAAGCAAAACATCTGAGCATCTACAGGAGCGGGCAGCCGTCTACTAACACTGTGAAAATAGGTGGTTTCTTGTTTTCTTCTTTGAATGCCCTTTTGGTTGTCTTACAAAAATGCTGGGCATCTAACCTCATTGGGATGGATGAAGCTCCTTCCTCTACAGCAGTGAGGACAGCTAGCACCACAAGGTCAAGGTGAAAAAGCCTCAAGGAAAAAACATTTTCTTATATATGTGAGAGCTATTCTCTTAATGCGTATGTTCAGACTGGGTTGCCTAAAAGCACTTCAGAGCATTGTTACTACTGTAACAGGTTATTTCCGGCTGTTTCCTGATGTATGACTATGATCAGATCATCTAACTCTGAGCAAAAGCCCAGGTCCTACTGCCACAGACCAAAGAGCTGTGCGTGAGGCTGAGCCGTTTGTTCCGGCTCGCAGTACTGCGAAGGGGCAGAAGATGGCAGAAGGAAGCCCTGAACTGGCCTCCCACCAGTCCAGGTGGGAAAGTCCTGCCGGGAGCTACTCAGCAGAGAACAAAACAGCCACGTCTGACCTCCTTGTGAGGATGGCTTTTCATCTTGGCATTTTTAGAGTGTTTTCTTTGCCTTTGTATATTATCTTTCAGCAGCAAATGAAAGGAACAAGAAAACCTGCATTAGCAATTAATGGCTTAAGGGCTGGTGCAATCAGCAGAATTTTTGGGTTTTTTGATCATAGGACAAGCTGAAAACCGAGTGAGAACATAAAACACTTAATCCAGTAATAGACTGGGTGTGAATTTCTCTTTTCATCCAGTTATTTTGCTCTGCTTTTGTAGCAATTGCTGAGATCCGAATCTGATCTTTTATGGCGACCTTTGGAGAGTCATGTTCCAAAGGGCAACAGTTCTCTGAAATCTCAAAAACTGATGAAACACCAGATTGGTATCTCTTGCACAGCTTATTTTGTATGTTTTAGCCAAGTGCTTTATTCAATGAGACCTTCATGCACTCTTTGCTTGCAAGGGTTCATTTGCGAACTGGTCCAAACACACCATCAGACAGAGCACCAGCACAGGACCGGTGCCAGTCCTGCTTGCCTTCATTCAGTGTTAAGTGTCAAAGGCACTGTTCCTGCCTTTAGAGTGAAAATTTAGTGAAACCATAAAACCCTTTCATCCACAAGGAACTTTAAAGAGGAGTTACTGGATTTTGACGAAGCTGCGAATATGAAGACAGAAATATTATTTCATCCTTGAACGTCAGCTGCTTTCTTTCCAGTCTCCTCACTTGATCAAACACCTTAAAATGAGAGTCAGCAGCTAAACTAATCTGTTCTGGAACAATCCTACAGCAAGTGAGCAATGACCACAGATAAATCTCCAAAGGTAGCTGTAGGTCGCAGCACAGACCTATTTCAGAGTGGATTGACTAGGAAACTCTCCTTTACCTGCTTCTCTGCTCTTTTCTTTCTCCCCACTTCAATCTACCTGGAAAGCCCAGTACTCTGAATGACTCACTGCCATCACTGCTTTTCTGGCAAGCTCTTCTTTTCACCCTTTTTGCCCCACATATGGAGAGAGCAAGGAGCAAGGGACTTTTACTGGCTGCCTCTTAGGGTGTACTGCTGCCTGCAGCACCCCAAGGTGATGGCAAGTACAGGCAGCCTCTGCCTCCAGGGCTCTTCATGGAGCTCTGCATCACTGCAAACAGACCCATGCTCATAACAGCAGCAGGAATTGAAAACAGAACTGCTCAAACTTAGTAGCACTTACACCACATCCCTTTACACAATGGGATTGGTGTTCACCCAACTGCACAGTCTGTGACAAAGGCCACTGCTGTTTTTTAATTCATTTTGTTCAAGAAGGACCAGCAAGCAGTTACTCACACTTTTAGAGGAACTGAACCTCTTTAATGTGTCTGTCCTCCCTCACAAGTCCAGGTGACAAAACAGGAGCTGCATTGCCTTCGTGCCCTCTCCAAGGCCACACTAAGTACAGCACCATGAAGCAGCACTCCCCTGGTGTGCCCACCCAGCATTCTGCCTACTGATGCTCTTGTCCTTGCTCTCACTGCCCTGATAAAGCGTGGTACAAATTTGAGTTGTTTGGGTTGTTAAATAAGTCCAGCTGTGTTAATTTTATCTCCACTCAAAACAAAACAAAACAAACACACACAGAAAGGGTTTGACAAGGGGAAAGAGAAAAAGGAAATCAATAGGGAAATAAATAATAGGTTTTAAGCTTCTAAGAGGGTATTAATGCAGATTAAAGAGCAAACAAAAACTCTGAAGCAAGCTGACAGTGTCCTTTTAAGTGAACATGTGTGGGTTTATACATTCACATGCGCCCTACAGGTGCATTTGCCAGCTATCTAACCAGACTGTATAAAAAGTATGCATGATTTTCCCTCCTCTACCTCAACCCACCAGACATGTTTAGTATAAAAGAAGCTGAACAAGTTTGGTCTCTTCCTAATAAAAACTCTTAGTAATTATTTCAGGTATACAAAGCCTTGCCTCTTTTCTTTTTCTCTTAAGACGAAAAGGTTGGTAAGATGTTCTGTTTGTGTCAGCACTCCAGCCATCACTCTGATTTTTAGACATTGTCAAATTTATTTTTTTTAATAGGAAAAAAATAGTTACTACTATCTCTTCAAATAGTTTCTGTGAGGTTTCTCAGAAAAAAATCTGTGAGAATGTTGTTGATACTCTTTGGGGGAATTAAAACGCGGAGTCAATTGGCCATGTAACCAATGCACAGCCTGTTGTAGAAGTGAGAAAAACGAACAAAATTTAGCAAATTATGCTTTTAATAAGCAAATACTTGGTGATGCCCATGACTTTTCCTGCTGCCTAGACAGCAGGAGGAGTCAGGGAGGCAGAAAGATTTCTTTAAAGAACTTAGCTCTGTCCCATTTGTAGGTGCCTGTCTCCTAAAATTTTACCTCTGCAAATCTCTCTCTCTTCCTCTATGTAATCCTCATGCTAACAGTTCACTTCCACATCTCTGACAATCATTAATGTCTAAAACTAAATCTTTGGTAAATTTTCCCCAATTTTTTCACTGTTCTTAACTTCATACTTCCTCCAGCCCATGATTGGGGAAAATTTTAGATTCTCCTCCCTCTTTCAGTAACTGTATGAGCCAAGTCAATTTGCCTCCTCTTACATAATAGCTCACAGCTAAGGCTCGTAGCAGCATCACATCTTTTTGCCTTTTGTCTGTAATAATCTGGTCTCCACGTTCTAGCACTACTGCTGCCTTCACTTCCATCTAAAATAGCAGGATTAGAACCCTGTTCCCAGCTCATTGCTTTGGCTGCATCACTACTCTCCTTGTGTCCTTGCAGTGGTTTTGCATTTCTGAACACAAACAACTTACCTTTGCCTTTAAGATCCTTCACATTTAGCCTCACCCTATCTGTCAAATATATTGGCCTATCAAACTGTCAGCTTCTGCCTGTGATCTGACAAAGATGACAGCCTTGATCACCACTTCTGATTCTTCCTTAGTCCCCTCTATGCTTTCATCTGCCCATCCCCTGCAAAAGGAATAGTACTATGGAAAATACTTAATTTCACCTCCCCTGCAAGCTTCTCCATCTGGGGACAGACAATATAAACTCCATAACTCCCTTCCTGCACTGGTCCAGCAAATGCAAGGCTGGGATTTCAGCATACCTGCTAAATCCTGTTCAATTTGTACTTCTCGTATACTTTCATCTAACTCACACTGAGCTCATCCCCCACGACTGACGTTCAGAAGAGTTGTGGCTTTTGCTACCTGCCTCTGACCTGCACATCCCATGGGAGCCCTTGCTACTTTTAAAAGTGTTAGCATTGACTGTGAGGAATCTCTCTTTGGAATTGTTAATAAGGAATCCAAGTAATCTCATTTTTGTAAGGATAAGGGGCCATGTCCATGAAAGGCATTAGGTGCCTACGCTAATGTTTAGATGACTAACCTGTGGAAATCAGTTACAAATTTTATAGGGACTTTATAGAAACTAGACAGTCTTCTCCCTCCAGCTCTCTAGATACATTTTTGAGGCCTCAAGCCTCAAATGGCTGAAGCAAAGAGTGTGGGTGGTTAGCTCTGCCTACACTGAACTACAGTGCAAGGGGCTCGTTATAACTGCACCTCTTCCCAGCAAGGGAAACTCACTTTCTGGGTCAGTGCTGTGTTAGCCTCTGCTGCTTCATCCATTTTGTCTGTCTTACGTATGTTGTCTTTGCCTTCTCATCTCTTCCCCTGCCAGTTAGTGAATACAAGCCCTAGATAATGGCAGTATCTTATAGCCATAGCAGTATTCCTGCCTACACCACTGACATGCTGGCCAGCTCCAGCTCAGATTTTCACTCGTAAGGTCTTCCTCCCTTGGCCTAAATATGAGCTGGGAAAGTACAGCTTCATGCCCTCTGCATGTGAGCTTTTTCATCATGGTTGCTCAGCTGCCACATCGAGACCTGCCTTTAAGGTAGTGACCTGGTCACAGACTCTAGCATTGCAACAATTAATTTTACTGAACAAAGGTGTTTATTCTCAGCTATCATTATTATTCTGCTTGCTTAGGTCTTGGGAACCTCTTTGGGCTATTGACTTGATGCACTTTGGGAGAGCTTATGGCATGGCACTGCTCAGGACTTTGAGACAGCTAAAATGGATATTAATGACTAGACTCATTGTTACATAATTGCATAATATCAGGAGGCTGTTACATTCAAGTAGTTTTGGCCAACTCCCCTTCTTTCACAGAAGCCAAAATCTTGTACCTGGATTGTGCTGCCTAACAAAACTGTGCTCTTTCTGGCCATTTTTCATTTGCTGCTTCTACTACTATGAATTCTTCATAATGAACCTTAGTGTAACAAGAGTTATGATACGGAATTACATTATAGAGTTTGGAAGAGGTTTTAACTTTATTAACTCTTAGCCACCAAAGTGGAATGGTGTTATATTTGGACATTTTATTCTTTTGATGTTTCTAAGAAATCCCACTGAAACACTGTTGACTAAAGTTCAGTCAGTCATAAAACTTCATAGATGGTTAAAATTTTTGTTTATTCCAGCTCTGAGGGAGATGTAGTTTATACTATTTTAGACGTTACTAACTTTTAATAACCAACAAAAATCATGTCCAAATTAAATCCCAGAGATTTAGTTTTGAGGTCAATTTTGCCAGTGGACAGCCTGGAAAATAAAATTTTATCCCAAAGAAATAATATTAATTTATGTTTAATCTCATCACCCTGGATGTGGAAAATGGACCAAAAGTGAAATAGAAGGGAATCTTTGTGTTGTTACCAATTCCTTACAGAAGGAGGTGCTTTTTAGTCTAAAACACTAAGCTGAATTCACTTACTTCACTTTCCATTTCATAGGGCCTTGTACCCTGATTGTTCACTTTGAACATGCACAAGTTTATTCTGGTCCCATTTTTGGAAGAACTAAGTCCCTGAAAATCAAAACCTTTGAAATTTCTGGATTACAAGTATTGTTCAAATAAGTGTATAAATTGTGTTGTGCTGTTATGGCAAAAAGGTCTATCCCATGCCTTGTGGGTTCTTTGGACAACCCCAACAATGTTCTTCATTCCAACAAAGGTTTTTCAGCAGAATGTCCTGACGAGGAAAATCTGACCTCGACAAAGGGATCCATCATAAAACAGTGAATTTAATCATTGTGACTTCTCTTGCATTATGCTGTGTATATTTGCCCTTTTTGCTCCCTATCCATAATTATATGTCAGTTTGTTTGCTCCTGTTTCCCATACTCCTCTGGTATACTGGCTTCCATATCTATGCAGACCTGTCCCAGGACAGCACTTTCACACTAACCTTCAGCCTGTGAACTGCCTCAGCAGTGCCTTTAGCTTGTGCATGACTTTAATGAATCAGCATATTCAAATACTGAAATGCTGGAAAATATTCAGACAGAAGTAACAGGTAATATTCTTCAGGCTCCTGCTCCCTTGGTACAAGTGTTTCAGGGCACTTATTTTTAGGTGCTGTCTGCATGTAAAACTGAGAAGTGCCAATGATTTTCCTGTGCTAAATTATCTTCATGGTCAGTGTGCGCCTTTCCTGTTTCAGGTTTCAGTGATAACTAAGATCATAGAGAAATCTTCAGCTACTCTGATGTTGAAAAGATCTCAATTGGAATCTCTAATATTTAGCATGTTCTGTTGATGCTACACTTTTCTATGGAAAGCTTTTTAAAGCTTTGCATAGTAAATGAGAGATTTACACACTGTCTGTAACTCACCCGTTTCAAAGGATCTGCTTTTCAGTTCAAGAGCTGCATAAATACATGTTTTTCTTTTTTTGTAGGATTACTTTAGAACAAACACATTGTGTTATGATTGGTAATTAAATCAATAAATCTCTGAAACAATTCACAGCTTTTTGATTTATTTCAATGGTCAGTGCAACATCTTGTGCTCACATTGAGCTCTTTGGAAATTATATATGGCTATGTTGACAAGTTAATTTTTTCCATTCCATCTCTTTCTCACTTCCTAATGAGACTAAAGACTGCATATAGCTCAACTATTTTTTCATAATGTACTTTCTGGAGTACTTAACGCTTATGTTTCATATCAACTTTTATTTTGAGTAATGAATTAGCACTTCAACCCCGAAATCCCTCTGACAAGAACTTGAATGTACATGTATTTTCCCAAATAACACATCCAAATGTGCACACAATATAAATGTGTGCTCATCAAGGAGGGGAAGGAAGGTCTATAAAACATTTGGATCTTCATTTCAGGCAGGCATGCTGAAGTTTGGATGTTTGTTCAAAGTCTATCCAAATGTATCTGAATCTTTTGGCTTTGGAAATCAATCGGAAATCTTGCAAGGTCAAACTTTCTCATGAGATTACCTCTAATACCTCTTTAGCTTCAGTCAGGCCAGTAAAAATACCACAAAATTCTCTCTTGTCCCCTTTTTCTCCCAGCTGAAAATGGAAAAGATGAGGAATGTGAAAATTAAACAATTAATCAAAATTTTTCCAACCTTCAGCAAAAGGCTTGGTTCAGTTCAAGTTTTGTGTTTTGTTTTTTTTTTAAAGGTTTCAGGTTTGCTCTTGTTTTATGCAAACTTTTTCAGAGAACCCAAGTCTGTATGTGATTTGCATTAATTCTCATGGTCAGAACTGCTTCTGTTAGCTTTAATGAATTTAATAACTGCTCCACAGTCTCTCATGTAAGGGTAGAAACCACATTCCCAGTTTTTTCCCACCTCCTGATATTATGGGGTACTATGGAGCTTTTTTCCTACAGCTCTCCTGTCACATAAGGAAAACACTGATCTATAAATCTATTTTAATTGTGCAGAGGCATAGTCAAGCCTATACATCATACACATTATACTGAGCTAATGTGGAATTTAATGTGATACAGACACACTGTTCAGGGATGTTGTACATCAATGTACCATACATGTTTTTGACCCAGTGATGATTTCCTGAAACACTATCTTCTGCTGAGAAGGAATTCCAGGAACACTTTTGCTTTGATCCTGATACTGCAAAGATCTTCTTCAGAACTGGTGAGTACCTGTAGTTCTTTTCAGTTTCTAAAGCCTATATCTCATGCAGATTAGGAGCAGTTTCAGATGATTCATCAAACAAAATGTCTTAGGATGACTGTGAGCTGTTACCTCAAAGTTGCATGTAAACAAACCTTACTGTAAAAAATAACATAACATAACATAACATAACATAACATAACATAACATAACACAACACATATTATTAACATGCACATATCATTTTCTCTTGGAACTGAGGAAAATTTTGAATAGTTGCTGGTTGTCACAGAATAATGGCAGCATCAAAGAAAATGTTTCCAGGTGGGAATTCTTCTTTGCCCCTCTTCATTCTTCTTTACACTGGTAAGTGAAATGTCAAGGAAGTTATTCCAAAATTAAATTTTTTGCCAAAATGTTCTGTAGTGAAAATAGAATAAACATGCTTTTTTTTTTTTACCACTTCACAAGAAAGGAAGTTAAAACCATGAAATTACACACATTTTATTATTGGATTGTTTGGTTTTCTCTGTAAAAAAAGTTCATGATACAATAGATGAAAGTTCTGAAATAATTAAGAAAAAATAACACAGTTGCAAGTATAAATTTGGATTTTCTCTTTGTTTCAACTAGTGGGAGAATGCCAAACACTGAAGGTGTCCATGTTGTGATATGCAAAATATAGTTATTTTTCTTTTAGGTTGTAATGACATTTGTTCATTTTCCCACTGGGGCTGAAAATTAATTATAAAGAGTTGCATGTTTCCAGCCCTCTTGCTTTGTTCTGAACACTACTGTTAATTTAGTCTGGAGTTTGATGATTAAGTTCTTTTTAAGTCCTCACACACTGTAAAAAATAAAGAAATAAAAAAGATTTATCCCAACAAGAAGGCTTCACTTTTCCAAGAGGTCTGTTGAATAGAAGGTGTTTCAGACACTTATGATGCAATTAAAATTACTCATTGTACTGAAGTCAATAGCTGGCATGAGGTGAATAACTTTACTGGGATTAATTCCCATTGCATTTCAATTCAGCTCCCAAATTTCAGCTGTACTGAATTATTCCTGGTTAGACAAAGGAATAAAGTTATGGGAAAAAATAGAGGGATAATATTATTTCAGCAGTCTTGAGAGATGTCCATCAGTTGTTTTAAAAGGTACATAGATACATTTATTCAACATTTTCAAAGGCTTGAGTTTATTTCTTAATGCTGTTCTTACTTGTCTTCACCATTTTTCCTCTGTTCCCAAATTACCACTAACAGGCAATATTGAGTGAGACTTCAGTTCAAGTCAGAAAGACCAATGAGAACTCATACCACACTAAGATTTGTGCTTGCTGTGCAAACCTGTTCAAGTGTACTCCTTAGTGTTCCAAGTTTAATGGGGTGTATTTGAGATATTTTGGACTACGTTTATGCTAGTAAAATAATTACAGTTGGGACATCAGTTTGAACATTTTCCCAAGATGATCTGTTAAATGTAATAGTTAGAATACTTCCTAGTTTTGACATGAGACAATTAATACTCTCACAAATAACACAAGGGGGTTAGCACAGGACAGAGTTTTCCTTTTCCCAGGAGGAATATAGACAAGGTTGTCCTGTTCTGAGAAGAAGACATTTTTAGCAATCACAAGGTTTGCTATGGCACTTGTCCTTGAGATTGACATCTGTCCCATTTTCTCTGCCATAGGGGTCTACTGTCCATATGCAGGGCAGGGAGTCCATGTGCCTGCTCAGGATGCAGTGGTCAGTGTAGCCAAAGAGGAAACTTAAGTGAGTTGCCATGAAGAGAGCAAAATCTTAAACTGCATTCTCTACCAGCAAAGACCAAGATGCATCTGAATTTGACATGTTTGGAAGAGTAGTGGCAAGTCCTCTACATGTCAGTTATTTGAAAAATGATCTAAGTATCTTTCCTTATGCCCAAGAACACAAATTCAATCATAGCAGATTAAACCTGAACTGATGGAAATGGGATTTCTTGCATATAAAAAACAAATCTGATACTACTTTTATACGTAAAACTAAAGAGTATCTATATAGAGGAGAATGAAATTACATAAAACAGCAAGAAGCTGAATTCCTCATGGGACTATTTTTTTTATCCTGAAGACTGGCATACATCTCTGTTATATTGTGTTAAACAGCTATAAAATTCTTCTTCCAGTAGTTTGTTCATTCCTTGGCCACAATAAATAGTTCTTTTTCTCTCTCTCTTATTTTTCTTTAAGGGAATTTAATCATTATGAGTGGTTCCAGATTTGTAGCACTGGAAAAGGAAGATTTCAGCTTTATGGAAGGTAAGCCAATGGGTAACAAAAATGCAAATATATTCATGATGCACTTCCACTTTTCGCTTCACAAGAAAAACTAGCCTCTGGGGCATTCTGTTTTTCACACTTCATGAAGAGCTTCTACTATGCTCTAAATACACCTTTCTATGTGTATAAGCATGTGACAGATTCACGGATGGAAATATTTATGTACCCTTTTCTTAGTGTTTCCTTTTCTTTCTTCAGTCAGAATGAGTGGTTGGACAGCAGAGGAGTTGTCTCCCCAAACCAACAACTCTCTCGCTATCTGGTATTTGGGAGGTTGCACCAAAATCAAAAGATTACAGGTAGAGAAACCATGGGAACTCAACATTGGTTCCCAGGTCAGATTGCAGGCAGGGTTTTTGCCACCAGGAGAGTCTGTCTATTCTTCCCTGGAACTTCCCTTCCTGATTCTTCCTGGGAGCCTGCACCACAAAGGTGGAAGGCAACATTATGAGCCATGGCAATCTCAGCATCCACCAGCTCCAAGGGTTTAAACAATGGCTCAAATGGATCAACTAACAGTCCTTCTTTCATAGTCATCTGTTCTCAAACCAGCTGCACAGAAGGACAGAAGGGAGGGCTGAGGCTGAAGACAAAGGAGAGGACAGCACAGCTGACAATCTTGTCTCTGCACATACAGTATAGCATGTATGGCAGCCTGTATCTTACACCAGGAACTGTACTGAACTGCACCAGGAAAACTGAAATTTATGTGATGGGAACAAAATACAACAAATTTAAGAGCTGGACTAGAACCAGTTACATATTTCACTGGGTAATGTCAATGATAAATTACCAGATTTGGTAACTAGATTTTACAGAAGTATGAATCTTGTGCGTGTCCAGAAGAGAAGATTTAAAGTGAAATGGAATACAGTGTGGTAGGAAAGAATTCCAAATGGCTGCCACTAGTAAAAACACAGTTTGAATCTGTTGTCTGAGCAGAAACATGCAATTTTCCAGGGTATAAATAGAGTTGGTAAATTTCTGTGTCAACAAAAGGGCAAAAATTGTTTAAGGTAAGTTAATAGAAAGGCCATAGTTTAATGCCAATCATTTCAAGTCAGAGTCCTCTGACTGTATATCAAATGTATACAAACTGCTCTAGTTTCAAGCTAATTGGTTTGGGATTTTCCAGTGTTCCTTACCGCTTGATCGGGAACACATGAGACCATAGAAGTGTCAAAGGATATCGCTGGCAATATCCCAGTAGCAAATCTTTCCTCTTTTCTTGCATGGTCCATTTAATTGACCACTCATATCAGTGGCAGATTCATTGCAAAACACGTTTTTCATTTTTATGCCCTTTTTATGAAAGCTGTAAAGTTATATGCTTAAAAGACTTTGGCTAAAAACCTATGTGAAAATGGATAACATTTACTTTTCCTCAGCTTAGGGTGGAGTAAGTGGTTCACATTTATGAATATCCCTGAATGTGATGCATTTTTATTAACATTTCTACTTACAAGCTATTACCAAATGTCTGGTTTAAAATGCATTTTGAAAGATTAAATTCAAAATACCTGCTATCTTTATGCATATGAGAAGGTCCAACAATTCATGCAAGATGCATTAGGGAAGACTGAAAAAAAGGCTGCTGGTGACTAGTTTTTCCTTATTTTGCCTCTTTATGCAACCTGAGGATATCTTAAATACATTACAGAGGCATTCTGCCCATCGATGGGTGTTTAGAATAATGGCATTATCCAAAGTGGTCCAAGTTGACAAAACAATCAGGGCCAAACCTGAGCCCCTATTTTTTATGGAAGGAAAATTCCCATTGACGTCAATGGGAGTTTTGCCCAACTACAGAATGAGGAAATTGGCCCCAAATGATATCTCCAAAGGGGGCTTTACGGCACAGCAGCTGTATCTTATGAGCCAAATCTCCAGGTTTCCATTATTCTTCTCCTTGCCATTAGTGAAATTACTAAGTGAGCCAAAGTAAGAATAATACCTCTGCTCTGGGAAGTGAGGCTAAATCATGCACCACATATTCTGTATGTACACACACAGCTTACAGTCATGTCACTGTTCTCAGAAAGTAAGTTACAGTAACAGGCCACCATGCTTGCTGCAGTAAAATGAAGGGAATTCACTGCAGGGGCACCAAAGAGATACAGAACCATAAAAGTTAGCAATGAAAGGATCTATGGTTAAATTCAAAACTACTTTGGCCCCTGAAAAGGGTTTGGTTTGGGTTTTTCCAATTCAGTTCTTTTTATGCAGTGACTTCTTCATATAATAAACAGGAATAGTTATCTGAAAATACAGATCAAAAGTCCAGGACTCCCTCCTTCATGAAATTGCCCAGATCTCCCTCTCTTTTGTGCATTTCCTCTGACAAAATGAACTAAGTTCACTTCCCTTTGCTTCCCCATAGCCAGGGTTTAAGGCACTCAAGTGGGACATCTGAATCTTCATGTCTTTAAGATGAAAAGGGTCTGAATCCAGATTTCCTACACCTTGAAAGCTGAAGGCTCACACCATTACATTATTATGTAGAGGAGGATGGGAAGGGTGTCTTCACGCTCTAGCTTTATGATGAGGGTGGCACCCACAAAAAATTTTGTGAGGAATGCCTTTGTTCATACATTTTGAGTAGATCCTGCTTTCCAGATGAAGTGTCTCAGTGCTCTTTGGGTGAGGAGGTGGCTAAGTTCTGAACCCCAGGCAAGCTTATGCACAACATTTGTCCAAGGCTGCTTAGTTTACTGTGGTAGTCTTCTCTCACATACTCCATTTCTGTCTCTTACCACCCCTGACCCATGTAGCAATGTGGAGTGCCAAATGACAGTTAGCAGTTCAACAAGAAAATTCAAATAGGAGTCCTTTGTCACCAGTACAAAACCATGAAGCCTTGGTGAATTAGCCCATTTACATACTCTCAGTTTAATAAATTGTGCTCCACAAATGGAACATGCTAAGCCACCATGCCTGCTACATGATCTCTTTTTATCCAATAGCCCCCTGACAAAGATCCTATGATGCAACATGTGTTCTGGGCTGTGCAACCTGCTCACTGGTGTTTCAATGAGCAAATTACTGAATGCAGCTTGTGGAGAAGGCAGCCCAGCTGAGCAACAAGATTGCTGAGCAATGACTTATGGGGTTTTTCCTGATCTTCACGTCTTCTGGCATCACCAGCTAGAATAACATTAGAATAAAAGTATGAAAGAAATGGAAAGACAAGAGTTCTTTTCAAAGGTCATTGAAAATTCACCTTGAAAATCTGGGGGCTTAAATACCAGGATGTTATTTATGGATCAAAGCATAGCATTCTATTCATTTCAGCAGCTGAATGGGCTGTAGCCACAGTCATGCTGGCACTTTCCTGGTCAGGAAGTGGGCCATAATGGCACAATCCAAAGAGCGAACACACATGTCCCACACAAACATGTTCAGCTCTACTGTCAGGCCATCCTTGTACAGAAGCCTAATACTCCTGGTGTATCAGCCACTCCTCCTGGTTTTATGCCATGAGTGAACTTGAGGATACATCCAGATCTCTTCTCTTCATAGGGTGCAAAAACCTTACAGTTTTTCAAACTGTGACCTGATTTTCATATTCTATTGATGAGTTATCAACTACGGCATAAGTTTAAAATAAGGTTCTAGTTAAAGTTAGGTATCTGCCAAAGAGAAAAAGCAATTAGTACATAGAGTTATACTTTTAAAATTGATTTTAAAATTTGCAAAATTTTCCCTGACATTGAAATGAACATCAGAAACGCTGTGATCAAAGTGGCTCTTAAAGACAAAGTGACAACACGTGTTTCACCTTCACCAGGCTTCTTTCACAACATGCTTCTTGCAGAAAAAAACTTTTGTCAGTTTTCTGGAGTCAGTGAGCCTATACTGCAGCAGGCCTGGGTGACAGCCAGAAAGTGATTGTCTTCAGAGGATTATGGGTAATGCCTTACTAATTAACTATAATGGTAACCTGGTAATATTTAATAGTGGGTTAGGCATTGCTTTCCCCTCCATCAGATGTTATCCGTTCAAGGAGAAAAAATATTTGTAAGGTGATTTCACTTATGGTTTCAACATATTCTAAATGAACAATCTTTGTTCTCCCACAAATGGCATTGTGTTGGATAACACAGCTGACAAGGTTTCATAAATCCTTTTCCAAGTTCAGCTTAATTGCAATTCAATATTCTTTTGTTTCTATTAACCCAGGTAAATAAATAGAGTGAACTGGCAATTTTGGACTGTGATCTATGGCACAGTCCCCAATGTACTGGCACATGCTGAATTCTTGCAGATCACAAATCTGCAAGAAACATGCTTGTGTCTTCCAACAAAATGTCATCAAACCTCTAAAGGAATCCATATTTATACTTCACAGGGTGTAGTACGGCTTCATATTAGAAGCAGGCAGGCAGACTCTAAAGCAGCAGGCTTGAAACAGGGAGAGGAAAGATTCCTGCTTTGAACCTTGCTCTTCCAAATACTAGTATTGTAACTTATTTTAAACTAATTTACTGTATAATGAAAGCAATTCTCTTTTTTTTCCCAGTCTTCTCCCTTTTCACACAATTCCTCTGTTACTTATTATGAGATGATCTTCCGTGCTTTTCCTTCACTAGCTAAAGCCCCAGCTCTCTAATACAATGTATATTTTACAATTCACTTTATACCTCTTTGGTAAAACTCTTTTCAATCCCTAACTTGCAAATACTCACCATAAAATTTAACAGACTATGGTGAGGTCCTCTATTAAAGAATTTCTAAAAAAACTCAGCTGTTGTAGGATAAATAACTGCTTAAAACACACAAAGCAAAGATTGAGGCTAAGAGGTCACTTTTCATAGAAGTATATCTCTGTTGTCCTATGTCAAACTGTTCTGGAATCTGTCCTGTTTAACATATTTATAAAGGAAGTGGATGAACAAGAAGGCAGCAGTATTTGCAGACCATATAAAATAGACCAGAGTAGCCATAATCAAGATAAATGCAAAGAATTGCAGGAGAATCGTCTAGGACTAAGGGACAAGATAGAATTTGAAGTTTATTTGACAAGTGTAAAGCAATGCACACAAGCAAAAAGTACCTTATGGTTCATTTATTTATTAATTGCCACTATTAAGGAACCCAGTTCTGGAGTAATGGTGAATAATTATCTCCCTTTGGATAAGGATTTGTAAAGTGAAGAAACTTACACCTGAAGCTGTCATTAGAGGCTTCTATTATGTTGAGAATCAGGCATTTTTAGGGCATAATTCATGCAAACTAGTTTAGACAATGTCATGGTTTAACCCCAGGTTAAACCAGCCAGCCCCACACCATAGCTCCAAAGATCTCCTCCTTCTTCCCCCCACTTTATGTCATGTAGTCTGGAATATCCCTTTGGTTGACTGGCATCACCTGTCCTAGCTGTGTCTCCTCCCATCCTTCCACACACCCGCAATGTCCTCACCTGTGCAGCAGTACAAAAGGAGAAAGAAAAGGCCTTGGTTCTGTGTAAGCCCTGTTCAGCAATAGCAAAAACTTCTCTATATTATCAGTTCTATGTTCAGCATAAATCCAAAACACAGCCCCAGACCAGCCAGTGTGAAGAAAATTAACTCTACCCCACCCAAAACCAGCATAGACACCTACCTCAGAATGAGATGAATCATACTTTATAAATGTTTGTTTCTGTCCATTGACTACAAAGGCAGCCAGAAGTGATTATTTTTATTGTAGATGTTTATATTTAGTCAGATGAATCTCATCCATTTTTTTTTCTCCATTGCTATTAGAATAATACTGGTTAGGGGTGCAGCAGAGCAGAAACAAGGCAAATTAAGCACTGTCGATGCACATTCATGACAATTACCCAAACCACATTCTGAACTATGATTTCCAGGAATTCAGGAGAAGTTGATGGCCTCCCATGGCAGTTTAATTCTTGTCATGGCTTAACCATGACAGGCAGCTAAGTACTATGCAGTCACTCTCTCATGCCCTCACAGTAAGACGGAGGGAGAATCAGAACGGTAAAGGTGAGAAAATATATGTTGAGATAAAGACAGCTTAAATATTTGAAAAGCTCTATGGAAAAAATGACAACTAAAAAAAAAATATGACACGAAAGAAAAATAATTGCATGTCATCAACATAATGATGCCCAGACAGTACCTTAGTAGTGGTTGAGGGTGACGCCATATTGTCTGGAAAATCCCTTTGGTCAGCTGGGATTGACTGTCCTGGCTGTGTCCCTTCCCATCTTGTAAGTTCCCAGCCTACTCACAGGTGGGGCAGTCTGAGAAGCAGAAAAGGCCTTGACCCTGTGTAATCACTCAACAGTAACCAAAACATCCTGATATTATCAACCCCATTTTTATCAGAAATCCAAAACACAACCCCCCAGCATCCTCTATGAATAAATTTAACTCTCTCCCAACCAAACCCAGTACCAATCAGAATAAGGAAAACCTCCAATAGGCAACCAGTAGGCACCATCTACATAATGCTCTAAAGAAATTTTGTAGCTACATTTCTGATCAGGGTATCTATGGCATAAGGAAGCCCTTCCTACAATTCCTCTAACGGCTATTGTAGAAAGTATGAGAGCAGTCCATTTTGGCAAAGCCTGTCAGCTAGCACTGGAGGCAAGCTCTTTTGTGACTGTCTGCCTATCTATCTATCTATCTATCTATCTATCTATCTATCTATCTATCTATCTATCATCTATTTATCTATCAATTTATACTATACATAAAATGCACAGAAGTAAGGTTTTCTAGCTGTGGACAGGTTCAAGCAGGTACCTCCCAGGATTTGCTTTTCACAAGTAACGCTACCTGCACATAGGTTGCCAACACATAGGCAAAGAGCTGTAAAAATATTTTATCATGCACATTTAAATGCAAACAACCAAAACTTCCCAAGTGCTAGACAGTCCTATGTTTTAAGCAAAACACTTCACTAAAACCATTGTGTTTCCACTTAAAAACATGACAATGAGGTCAGGTATGTAGAATTTCCACCTTCAGTGGTGGTCCAAATTTCTCTTGTGCTTGAGTTTAAGGCAAAAAAGATGTGGTGCTGTTTATTCTGCTTTTGATTTAAAAATGAAAAATAAATATTTTTCATGGAGTCTTACAGGGCTTTTGGCCTTTCTGAATGGCATTGTATCTGGATTTCTCCACCCTTTTATTGGGGTGGGAGACTCAAATGGAACTCACTAGCACAACCTTTGGCGTCTCCAACTTTTTGGCAATCTGTTTAGGTTAAATAGGTCAACAGGGTGGAGATAGCTCTTAAAGCTTCAAACTGTTCTTGAAAGTTAAAATGTCACCAGCTATTTCTATCAACATGTAGGTTAAGATCAGAGTCACGTGAAGCATAAGAATAACCTGATTTGCCAATGTATAAAGAGGTCAGCAACTCCAAATTGGAGAGAGGTGGGGTAAGATGGCTTCTTGAAGCCCCAAAACATTAAAAGGTTTAAAAGGAGGAACTAAGAATGATAAAAAGAATATTCTGGACTGTAGTGTTGGCTGCACCATTAGAGGCAGGCAGGCAAAGGCGGAAGAGGTGTGGCTGAGCCCTGTAGACATGTATGATGTGACTCCAATGTTTACGGAAAGAGAACTGCAGCCAAATATTTGGAACCCGATGAGCATTCTCAACTGCAAATAGCAGTTATTTCGACAGGCAACGGGCTTTATACTAGGCTTTCTGGACTTTAGGTTTCTCTGTGCCCTGTCTTACTTCCTCATTCAGAAAATCTTCTTCCACCACTCACACTTTGTAAAAAATGCCACAAACACTATCAATATGTGAAATTTAAACATTTCCAGATGCAAAGGGGTAGGAGTACAACAGAGAGCCTACTCTTTCCTTCATCTTTAATATTATTCTTGCATTAATCCTGCACGAAAACCTATTTTCTGTGCAAATAACAATTTCAGTATTTACATGCTACAAGGTAGTGATAATTCAAATCATGTATGCCAGCAAAATACCACCTGAGGGTAAATGACATCTGAGTAAACTTGCTCCTGTAGCATTATCATTCATCCCAAATGCCTCTTAGTTTTATTGAGCAGAATGAGGATTACAAGGCCATTCCAAAATTCTTCAAACCATCATAAAAACTCTTTGTACATACACCCACAGTCTTTGTTCATCAGACAAGAAGTGTAGTCACAAGATGTATAAGTTTCATACAGCTTCTTAAAAGCTACAGCATTCAGATATTTGAGTAGCTAACTATTTTAACAAAGGAGACAAACACAGATTAATTTGGATTCTTATATTTTAAATCATTAACAAAATGAAAAACAGAGGTCTGTGATATCTCTCTACATATAAATGCAAGTGTGTGCTTGAGAAAACATATTAATGCTAAAAAAGTGAGCAATTATTGGAGGGTAATTTTGTTTTAAAATGGCACATGTCTAGATATCATAGAGAATTGGGGATGTTCATGGGCACTATAGAATGAAGGAACTGACATTGGTGGTATTGCTTATACTTTCAATATCAACCAAAATAAACATTTCCATTTTTATTTTAACGTCTCTGGTGGTTTTTGTCCAGAATCCTGCTGAGTTTATACACTCTCAGACTAAACTTTGTTCATCTCATTTGGTTAACTCATGATTTCAGTGCTGTCACATGTACAGAATTTTGTATTGGCTGCACATGTTTATATAAATGGATTTCTATTTTAAACTATCAGTATGAACTTGCATACCCCTAAATTATGTGAAAAATCCCAGCACATAAATAGCTGTCGGAGTACATGTGTCTAGAAGTCCCAGTAGGGCATGAAAAGTGGTTAACCTACCAATATATAGGCACATACCAATTTTATGTACTCAATACAATTGCACTAAGAGTTAGATTATCCACACTAACTGGTCTATATTTGGAGATGGTAGAGAAAAGGGTGGAAAAAATAAAAAAGCTGATTTTAATTCCTTAATCCCAGGAGATCTGGATTTAGAAGTAGGTCCTTTTATTTTCCACTGCGTGAAGAGCCTCAGCAGACATATCTCAGTGTTAGCTTGCTCCACTGTTCACACATGGCAAATTGCTTTTATTTATTTAAAGGGTGGAAACATGACCAATGCACAAAATGCTTCCATAATGTCGTGATCTTTCTGCAGGCAGAGAACTCTATTGCAACTGGAAAAATTCTGCTGGTTACTCCAGCAATTTAAAATCACTTTGTACTATATAAGCAGGCAGAAGGATTTAGCCAAGCCTGTTCTAGATAAAGCATTGAATACCAGAGTGAGCTGAGATTAGGTGTTGCTAGGAGAGATGGAGGCATATCCTCAGCTGGCACAGGCCATTCCAAAAGCTACACTCATTTAAGTTATCGAAGGATCTGATATACAGTTCATTTTAAAAATGGAAAACTGAATCAATTGAGTCCTTGTACAGCAAGTTGTGATCAGATGTTTTAAAAAATGCAATTCAGGGAATATATTCCCCAACACTGAGTCATATTGCCAGGGAAGCATCAACAAGAAAATTAATGGATATAGCTCTTACTTTTAACTGCATGCAAGACACAGATGATATGCTGTGTCGTGCAACAGGATAGATGCCTGGTTCTCATCACATGTTCTGATGGAGGGTTTTACAGTCCTCCATTGCAGCACTGGAAGAGAGTTTATTTCATGCAAGGGACAGGAAAACATGTTGTCTACAAGAAAATGCAAAAGAAATAAGCCTTCTAAGGAGTTTCAGCAGAATACAGGGAATCGATTCTTTTCCTGAGGCCACCCAGACCAATTTGGCAATTAGCTCAATGACTGATTTTTCTAAACTTTCTAAAAGGTATTTTCAGTACTATGACCAACACAAGTATTATTGTTCTTCCAATGTAGGCATAGTCATCAAAAACTTAAATCTGATGTCACTGACATTATTATTCATATGGTTCTTTAGCATGCTGGGTCCTGGACAAAGCATTAACACAGTAACCAGGCCTGTGAAACAGGCTACCCTAAGAAATGGAGTATGTCTCTCAAGGTCTCTCTAAGCAGATGCTGTACAGACCCCCAGATTAGCTCCTTGGAAAGAGCTCAGTTCTGCCTCTGTCTCTGTCCCCACTTTCCTGGGTGGCCTTTGAGTTCCTGGCTGCTGTTTCTCCAACCAGAAAATATATGCATTGCTATTAATCTCTTTAGAATGGCCATGAAGCCAGTGAAGAAATTACAACCAGGGCATTATAGAAAATGTTAGCACTATCCACAGGAATAATTACTTTGTAATTGTCACTTTTATTAGGATTTTAAGATCTGGATCAATATTTTCACAAGCTCTGTAACACTCCTTGGATTACATGACAGATTTGCCTTGTTCTAGGAATGCCCCAGAGGATGGAATTGCCAGGGAGTAGTGGAGTGCCCATTCAGGCGAGTCAGGAGTGCATCCACCATACACACACAGTTCAGGCAGGTGTCTTCTGTTGGATGCAGGTCTTCAGTCCCCAAGCAGGTTGGTGGTTGTGGCAGGAACAGCATTGCCACCCACCTGACCATCACTGGAGACAGTGAGGGAAGGCAGCAGGGCTGGACTCCACCCTGACAGCCCCACCAGGCTCTGCAGGACCTAGGCTGGCCACAGGGCTGCTGGCAACATGGTCACAGTCAGACTTGGGTCCCAGATGGTAGAGCTGGGGTGCTGGCTGACCACTGAGGGACAGGAACATGGGTCACTGAGTCCCCTACATGGCAGACATGTTCCATTCATTAGGCTCCTCTTAAAACTGTTAGCATCTTGCCTGTTGCACTAGCAGGGCTGCTCCACAATCTTGCAATTTTGTGACTAAAATGCTTCTTCTTCCTTCCCAGTTTGATTTGAACACACAGTATATTTACCATGGCATGTTCTTTAGAGTATACTTTAAATTTTCTTCTAAGCAGAATCTCGACTTCCCATCAATGAAACACCTCTCTTCTGTTTTGGAGCAGCTCACTTCCACGGCATGGGTAAGGGCAGTTGCTCAGCCAAGGGTTGCCTTGCTTCCCCTCTCAGAAATAGCATGACCTCTGGTCATGTGTGCCTTCTCCAACTTCTGCATTTCAGGGTGGTCCTGTGATCAGCCAGTGTTCCTTATTCTTCTCAGCCCTAAGTTAGCATTTCCACATCTTTCGATGTGTCTGTTGTCTTCAACTAATGAATCCCTGGGTCATTTAAAAAGCACTAGCACATTTTCCTTGTAGCATACACCCATTTCTATCTATCATTCTAATTCTCAAAGTATTTCAATCTTTCTCATATGATAGTCTGATCATGCTGAATATTGGCAATACCTCTTCCCTTTATAGCATCACGAAACCTCATGATCATCCTCCAGACTTTTGTACCACTTTCTACAGTGAAACTGCTAAATAAAATCTGTCCCCATTTGTGCTGCATTGTTCTCTTCTCAGCTCTGCTGGTGGTCTTACAATTACCAATAGCATTTGCTCTCCCATTTGTGTCAGGGAAATTAATATGCCCCAACACAATGCCTAGCAAAATTATTTCTACATTAATGTTAAAGGGAACACTTACAACATATAAAACTGATCTTCAAGATCTGTTAATAAAATAATTTTCTTAATTTCTTCCCCAGATTGAATAGCTAATGTCTTCTATGTATGTTCCTTTATCACATTATTTTTCAGCATTCTACATCTAAATATGTGTCATGCTTACCCAGTGCATTTGCTTTCTTCTCTGAGTACTGCAAATCCTTCAACAGGTATTTCTCAGTCCTTCTGGCTCTTCTATTACACTTCTTTTTTCTCTATAATACTTAAATTCATGTAATGTATCCACTGTTCACATTCCTTCATTTTGAGTTTTAGGTTCTTTACCTTATTTCTTTCAGTCTTTACCTGCTTCAATTCTTTCTTTCTGATTTCATTCAATTCTCTGGCTAAATTGCATTATTTTAGTAGTAGCATCCATTTGACTGTGACTCTACTCATTAACAATTTCTCTTTATTCCTAAACTTTCTACCCTTTACTTGTATTTTTTCTGCCCTATACCTAATTTCACTGTTGCTGTGAAATAAAACGTGAGTTTTCTTTGGACATTATGTAGGTGTCTCTCAACATTGTTTCTGCATCTATTTGTTTAAAACTTTCTATATGAATTATCAACTAAATTCCATAAACTGGAACTCACAAACCATCTCAGTAGCCCAGTTCTTTATATTATTATTGCTTTTTTCTCTCTCACTAGAAAAGATAGCAATGCTATTGAGGTTCCTTGATTTGCTTCTCTTAAAATGCTACCTGTCTGGCCTAGTGAGAATACAGTAATGCTGTATTTTTCTCACAATAAAGACTTTTTGTCAGTTTGTCTCAACTTCTATGCATCCCAGAGCCTGAAAAACAATATGCCTTTTTGTCCTCTGGGCCTGTTCAGGAGAAAAGCCCATTGATTCTTCTCAGTGGAGAATAGCAATCACACAATCCATTTTCCATGAGGGTTTAAAGAGGGTTCTTCTACTTGTTTGAAATTTATTTCATCTCATCTATAACTCTTTTTCAAATCAGATATGTATTGTCTATTTTTACTATTGAGTTCTAATCCACAGCCATCCCTCATACTCATATCTTATTTTCTTGTATCAGCATTCTCTTCCTCTCTTCTGTCTTTCTGTTCTGCCTTTCATGTTTTCTGTAGCGGTTGTATTGTGTAACCCTATATCTCTTCTGATATCCTCTTTCTCTTCTGCTACTTGTTATTGGATGGTTTTTGAACCTTCCTTTCCACCAAACTCCATTTTCTACATCTTCAGCATAAGAAGTTATCTGCACCTCTGCAATTACTTGTGCCATATTCTCCCACTCCATCATGTCCCATCCCTGATGCTGGACTTGACTTATGGTTGCTCTTCCAGTAGTCCCAAGCTCTCTTCTAGGAGTGTGAGTAACCTTTTGGCCAAAAGTACCTTCTGCCCTAAATGCTCTGGAAAATAATACTCATCCCACAAATTCTGCAGCTGGTAATCTTTGTCTCCTCTCTTACTTGAGGAGACAACATCTTTCATTCCCAATCCCTAGCTTAGCAAAATATTAGGGCAAAATGCAGACCTCAACATGTAATCTCTTTCTGTATCTTCTTTAATGGTTTTGCACATTTTCCATTTTCTAGAAGAGTAAGGACATGGAGTGGTCCCTCTGCATAAATCAAAATCTGTAATTAATTTGGTCAAAATTTTCAAAAATAGGAATTTACACTCCCAAGTCTGTACTTGGACAATGGCTTGAATTTCCCAAATGAATGGCTGTCCACATTTCCCAATGACTGAACTGGAGCAAAATGGAGACTTCAGGGCTTCACTTTAGGCACCTCAAAACAAATCTTGACCAAAGACTATGTACCAAAATCCTTATAACTTAAAAGAATAAATGTTGTCCATATAAAATATGGAAGTGAAGAAGTGCCTGCAACAATGGAAAGGTATAGACTCAGGATCTGTAGAAAAACACAGATCAAAAAAATGCAAAATTCAGTTCTATGATGTTATGGGGAAGCTCTGCATTTACAAGGACTGCAAATTAATTACATAGTCTAGCAGTAGTTGAAACTGCAGTTTATAGGGAAATTAAATATGATATGAACCTGATTAACACTGTAACCCCATGGTCTTTGACCAGACAACAGTAGCAATGATAAATTGATACAAATAGTATTATATCAGCAGTACCTCATTATGATGTGAAGAAACAGTGACATTTTCAGGAGAAAATTTACCGAATATTGGAACAGAGACCTTCAGGAATTCCCAAAGTATAATTTGGAAGGAAACAGTGCCAAAAAGGACCATAAACAACATGATCCAGCTGTGAGATGTCTATGTTATATAGAGAAAGCATCTGACTAGGAAAAGAGGATAATCCTTGCCACAGAGCTTTATAGACACTGTATTTTTAGCATGTCTGGAGTTCCCAAGAAAGTTAGTGGAAATTTCCACCCAATAAGAAGGGCTACTAGCGCCTTTCCCCAAAGAAAACTTCAGAATGATTTGGTAATGAGTAAATGTGTTTAAAAAATTCATTCTTAGTATTATTTTCTTTCCCCTGGTAAAGCAAAAGTTATAATTACTTGGTGAGAAATCAGAGCTGTGAATAGCTAGTTATTGTTGGCATCACACCCAAGCACCACCACATTTTTTCCCACCTACTGTGTAGCATAGCTGGCAAGTCCCTGAAAATTAATGACCTACTCAGAAACAGATATTTGGACATTATTTTGTGAAGGCTGGAATGGTCTCTACTGCTAATATTGAGGGATAAGCAGCTATACAGAACCAAGAGAACTCCAGGAAAGACTACGTAAGTGTAACCATCAATCCTCTTCATCTTTCCTTGTCCCCAGCATAAAGGCAGTCATTGACTCCTGACTTCCAATGTGAATTACTAAACTCCAGTATAAAGCTAATATTCTAGTAAAACTTAAATCAATTTTCTTGTGAAAAGTGGTGAAAAAGAAGCCTAAAGGGCCTTCTTTTAGTCATGTTTGCTCACTTTAGTGTGTTTTTCTCTTACTATATCCAGAACCCTTTTTTTTTTCACACACACAAATCCTGAGAGTAGAAAATACTCTTTAGCAAGGCATCAAAAGTCTCTTTTTCTGGCAGAGCTATGTTCAGGAACTTGTGCTGGTTATAGTACAATTCATTAATATTGCACAATATTGCACAATGGTATTAACCTGTCCAACATTCTTTGTGTGAATAGAATAGCTGCCTTTGGTTACAAAACTCTTCACAGGAACTGTAGTGGCACAGAAACTGAGCAGACAGATCTCTAAAAAGAGAGTGAAATAAAGAAATTACCTTCTTTCGAGGGAAATTGTTGCTATTAACATCACTAAATTGAACATTTACAGAAAAACTGCATTAGACGGTAATGATCATGGAAAAGAACTTAACTGGAAACTTAAGTATTCAGGTCTCATATCCTGGTAAAAATATTTCAAATTCATTGTAACAGAGGGTCTATGCAAATCAGAATCAGTTCATTTACCTAAGATACCTCCTTACACTTGCAAAGCTGTAAATTACTATATTGGTTACCAGGAAGAGGGGACCTAGGCCCAAAAATTAAATACAGGAACATGTGAGAGTATATGCACAATTTGAAACATTTTCAAATTTTCTGAAATCTAATGAGTTCAAATAATTATAGACTTGAGAAACAAATTATCAATCTGTTTTCTATCAGGAAGACAATTGCATCAAGAAGACTCACTTGGAGCTCAATGCTGAGTAATAAACCACCCATGCAGTTTCCATTTTTGACTTCTTGCTTTTGGGGGGGTGTGTGAAATAAGCTGCAGATGACAGTCAAAAGCACAGACTTTGGTAGCTTCTTTCCAATGAATGTATTTTCCTGGACACTTGTTGTTCTGGATTTTTAGTGTGAAAGTAAAAAGAAACAGTTGTACAGTTTAACTGAGATTTCATTTGAAGGAATTGCATGATGGTTTCATTACTGAGATGGCAAGTACAGCTCAATCTAGTCAATATGGAATTTCCTTTTTCCATTCTCTGGATATAACAGGATACAACAGGCAGCGAAATAGGCACTCAGTCACTGGGTTTTTTTACAAATCTTTTAAATTCCCTTATTGCCCAATCTTGCAGTTGTGAACTTGCCAACATTTCTCTTGATATAATTCCTGCAAAAGCAGGCCCTTAAATGTGAATTATAATTAAAATAACCTTCAACTTCTATCTGTGGACTGCCAACCATAAATACTAGAAATAGTGTGTATATATATCTCTAATGTGACATTTCTTTAAAGACATCATCTAATAGGCTAACTAAATATGGTAACTATCAGCCTTGTCCATTACATTACATCATTTTACTCCTCACAAGTCCTACCACCACAAGTAAGTGCCATTGACAGAATGTGCTTTCCTAAACCCACCATATGCTTTAAGTACTGCAGGAACTAACTTTTGAGTACTTTCTGAAGGGTATTCAGAAGACTGGTCATAATTTCCGAGAAAATGCAGAAGCAATGAGATTTGCAGCCATAGGCTAAACTCTGGCTGCATAGAGATAATTGTATGGAATTTGATTCAGAGTGTTGGAGTTACTTTCTTAGTGACTGAACATCTACTGTGTGTAGTCAGGTCCACACACCTGTGTCTTAGGAATGGATATCTGTCTCACCTTTTCCCTTCTCTGAAGAAATTTCACATTTTTTGCTTGGCCTTTTACAGGTTCTTTCACACCCTCTCTTTGGAGTCAAGTCAACTGAGGTTTTTGTCTTTGTACTTAGGTCTTTCCTCACCTTATATAAATGTACATTTAGATGAACTCCAAACTACTAGTTTTATGAATATTAAATACTGATGATGAATAACAGAATAAAAGAGAAATATAAACACTTAAGAAAAGACTGCAAAATTACTATATAGAAATTTTCAATTGGTTATTTTGCAATCTTTTCAGACAAAACCAACCGGGGGAAAAAAAAACAGTTATTTTTTCCAAGTAAAACTAGCAGAATGTGACTGGTAACATTCAAATATGAGCTATATCAATGATATTGTTCAAAATTAATTATTTGCATCACAAATAGTGTGGCCAGTAGAACTAGGCAAGTGATCACTTCCCTGTACTCAGCACTGGTGTGGTTGCAGCTTGAGTCCTGTGCTCAGTTTTCGGCTTCACACTGCAGGAAAGAAATTGAGGTGCTGGAGCCAGTCCAGAGAAGGGCAACAGAGCTGGTAAAGGGTCTGGAGCACAAGTCTGATGATGAGTAGATGAGGAAGCTGGGGTTGTTTAGTGTGAAAAAAAGGAGGCTGAGGGAAGACCTTATTGCCCTCTACACCTACCTAAAAGGAGCTTCTGTGAGGTGGGAGTCAGACTCTACTCCCAGGTAAGAAGCAACAGGATGAGAGGAAATGGCCTCAGGTTGCACAAGGGGAGGTTTACATTAGATATTAGGGAAAAATTCTTCATGGAAAAGGTTTTCAAGCATTGGAACAGGCTTTCCGAGGAAATGGTTGAGTCACCATTTCTGGAAGTGTTCAAAAAGCATGTGGATATGGCATTTGAGGACATAGTTTAGTGGTGAACATGGTGGTGGTGTTAGATGACCTTATAGGTCTTTTCTAACCTTAAGAATTCTAAAATTCTGGGGATTTTTTTCTGAAAAAAACAGTCATCTCTTGAAGTTATTGGGAAATTGCATTATGTGACCTGGTACTGGATCCACAATGAGATATAATTACCTAATATATATATATTTTTTAAATAGGTAATACAGAGTTTCATTAATGATGCTACTAGTGTCTAGATCTTGATTTCTTATTAAAGCTTCCATCCAGTTTCTTCGGTACTGTTCCATGCCTCTCCTCCTTGATGATTTGACAATCTTTTAAAACACCCTATTTCATCTGAGGATGAAAAAAAGAGGGAAAAGAATCCTCATGCAAGAAGCAACAAGACCACATCTCTGATTGCTCCAGATTGTTCCCCTTTTATATGCACTTACGCTGTACTGTACCTTCTCAGAAACTTGTGTTAGTTCACTTAATAGTCTATTAAAATCAGTATATTCAATGAAATTGTACAAACACATTGCTTCTGTTACTTACTTTTTCCACACCAATGATCAGCAAGAGCTCACCAGGATTGCAAAAGTACTGATTCATTCTCTAAATCAAAGGCAGTACCCAATATTTATGTGTTTTAGGCCATTCTTTTTACCAATGGCAAGTTTATGTATGTTTGATTGTAAAGACAGATAAAGTATGTGGGGATTCAGATGTGTTTTGCACACTCCAAATACCTTCTGAAAAACAGAGTATGGAATTTTTTACTCTTTCACTTGCCTGCAGCCCCTCTTCTCAATCTCTCGCCTTCATACATTTTTTATTAGTGCTGTGATTTAAATATAAAGTGAGTTTACCATTCAGCTAGGCTAATCAGATCTGACTACATATGAATGATATTTGGGATTATGCCCTGCATGAGGACATTCACTAACTCCCTGAGGTCATAATTTTACTGTTGAGGCTTATGATCAGGAAGACTAATCAGTCTTGTGATACAGACTTCAGGATTTCATTATTATGAGAATAAGTTTTTTTTCTCCAAATGTTAAAAGAAACTAGAAGTACAACTCACTGTTTTTTATCCATTTGATGGATTATTTCAGATTTGTTTTTCCTTACTCTACTTTAGGAACCAGAACTGTGTTCTAAGAAAGAAGATAAAATTTAAAAGATTTTATGAAGTGTAGAAAGTGCTCCAGCCTTTTTAATTGTGTGACACGCACATAACACAAGAGCATAAGCCTACAAAATTTCACAATGGTAATACACAAGAATCTTCAACAGTAGGTGAACTGGGACAGTTGCTTGCCTGGCTACATTCTCAGGTGACCTACACTGAGAAATACTTGAAGAATCAAATTCTTTTCAGGATCCCTGAAGTCCAGAGACTTCATCCATACATTCAGATGCACAGTTTTGGAAAGAGGAAGCAAACAGCTTGCATTTTCTTTCCATACTCAGTGGTTGGTCTCAATTTTCCTAATACATTTTCCTTTGTTATCATGAGTCCAGTGTCCTCTTTCTCCATCTTTTCCAGTGAAAAATATACTTATTGCATAACATCTTGTGGGTAATACACTTTAACATCCTAGGATTTTAATGGCTTTTAGGCATAGAAAGACCCCATGGCAGTGAAGTTCTGAAATCATGCTGACTTTTAAGCAGATGTCTGGTATCACAGCTTAGCACAACACATAACTAAGCACTGAAATATATATTGGACTGGTTCTTAACAGTGACATGCTATACATGCTTGAAGTGCAGTCTGCTCACATACCTTGCTAAATTTCATTTACTTATCTTTAGGAAAAAAAAAATACTATTTCAGAGTGCCACCTGAAGCCTCACTGGCAAAGGAAAGTAAGGTATTTAGCATGTGTGAGCATATGTGGCATATCTTCTCAGGGAGTAGAATGATAAAAAGGTTCTACTTACATTAACTTAACAAATAGGAACACTAGCCATGGATCATGTCTGTAGAACACAACAGAAACACAGTCTCTCCTCCAAAAACCTTACTCTAAAAGAATGAGAAAAGTGATAGAGATTAAAAAAAGGCTTGAAAATATTTCCGATGGTGATAAGTGAAATTAATCTTTGCCTGCTACACAGTTATGGTTGCACCCTAGCAGTCTACCCACTGATGTTTTTCTAGGCATCATTTTGAAGGGAGCAGTGAAAGAGAAAACATGAAGTGGCTTGGCTTTGCAAATTTTACAGGGAGCTCTTCCTAATTGTATCCTGCAGCATCACTTGACAAACTTTGATTAGAAACATTAACAACTGCAAAAGCCCTTTGCAGTGAAATTACGCAGGATGACCATCAGGGACATCTGATGTCAGCTGTCTGATCCTGACAGACATCTGCTTCCTTTCCTGATTAGCTCTTAGTGCTGATAGCCAGCTCTATACAAGACTTACATTTATTACAATCATGAAGGAAATCATCAGAGAGGAAGAAATAATTTATAAAATTCACATTAGCACTGGGTATTTTTTTGTGTTTTTCCTGAGTCTTTCAGTAACTTCTCTAATGTTTTCCTCATTTGATAATTTTTATTTACCTTTTCTTTCCTCTGTAGACTCAAGTAAAAATATCTTAAGTTCTACTTCCAATCAAGCAAGCAATCTAGCCTTTATTTTGTTTTCAGTATTTTTAAGTGTAAATCAGCATGAGGTTTCTTGTACAAAAATTTACAGAAGTTGTCGATAGAATTTTTATTCTTCAATATTCAAATAATTTAGCAGGAAAAAGAATTGTTTCCTTCTGGGCCTGTTCATACAGGCTGAATTCAGTGGCAGAAAGTAAGCAGCTAAAATTGACTTCAATATATGAAATATTTACAGTAAAAATACAGCACTCTTTGTTAGTCCCAGAAATAATAATAAAAGTTTTCTTCATACACATTTTTAAATTATAAACTGGTATCTTATTCTAAAAAATATTTTAAAACAGCAGGCGTCTCTATTTGAAATATCTCTACGTTTATATTACGAGACACAGCTTGGCAGGTTTTTTCTTTGATACATATGATTTACAAATATGCCACATCAGCTCCAAGCTCCTTGTTTTAAAAATATTTATAGTTTTATAGCTCGTACTTACAATGTTATGCCAGTAGAAATGGCTTTCACCAAAGGGTTTAATCCTCTCCATATTTAGCATAAAAGTCAGTAAAAGATGGAAGAGCTCAATGGTTCCTCATATTTATGTATGTAAAGGCACTGAATATGTAAATGTTCCTCACTTGAAAAGTGTTGCATAAAATTAGTTTATAGAAAGGATATATAACAGGTTCCTGTTTTGTTCGTCTGTCAGTCAGATTTGTAGTCTGTGGTGTCATGTCCAGCCGCTTTATTCGATTTCAGTGTGATTCATGCTCATGTAAATATGAAGTTTGATACTATAGGGCTTATTCTGAAATGTTCAATTGGATTTTGCTTCAATAAGAAAGATGAGGGAAAAACATCAAGAATAGCAAGAGTTGGCACAAGAACTGTATATGCAACACTACAAGTATGACTGAAAGGCTGGATTCAAGCTCTTTTGAGCAGCAAAGCAGTTTAATCTGGAGGAATCTTGATCACATAATGGCAACTAATTTGAAAACTCATTCACTCCTAAAGATTATGGTAGAGGAAATTATTTGGGACCAAGGGATCTTAGAGTGTGTGAGATTTTATCACCATCAGTACATATTATCCTCAGTAAGAGCAGCAGGATTTAGCAAAATACAAAGAATGTCTTACAACATTTTCTTAGGAAAAGTACTACATTTTCTTAGGAAAATGTAGTACTTTTTAAAAGGAAAAAAAGAAAAAAGCTCTGTGTACCCAGGCAATTTTGGAGATAGAAATCCCCATCCCAAACTCAACTCCTAAAGTACATGGGAAGATGGAATGCAGAGGCTGACAGAAAAGATTTAGAAGTTCAAACAGGAAGGTAAATGAAGCAGTGCAAGAAAAGCAAAACAATTTCCACTGACTGATCACCACAGTCTAATTAGAGCACCAGCATTGTATCCAGTTCCCTCACCTAACAGCCACTGAGGCATAACGACATAAAAGAAATCACCAAGAGAGTAGGAAAGCAACACACACTGGAAAGTTCCATGAAGTGTTCCTGCTGCAGATGGCTTACAGGGATGCTCAGAAATGGACACTTCACATGTATTTTATCATAAATACATCACTCAGAAGATCTGAATTAGAGTCAATGACATCTGTATTGAATGATTTTGGCAGTAATGAACTGCTTAGTATTTTTACCTTTAACATAGAAAATTATTTCCAAAGTAGTTTTTGGACACCAGCTCAAAACTTTTCTAATTGTCTGACTAAGGTATAGAACTCACAGTGCAAAATGCCAGTAAAATTGTTTTTCTGAAGTTAACTCTTTGTTGTGACTGTTCCCCATTTTAATGACATGGAAAAGTTGGATTGTTTTTCCAAGAATCTGTTGTTTGGCATAAGTGATTGTAAGTTACTCAATCATGCATTACATTTCTAAAAATGAAGGGCCTAACCCACATCGTGACTTATAGCTCAAATTTGGTGTCCTAAAGAATACTATATTTTATTATCCATGGTCATTCATGGCGATAGAATGTGACATATTCTATCTATTCTAATGTATAGATGCTGAACCACAGACAGTAGCATCTAGTTCACAGGGAGTTGGTTAGCTGAGCCTCCTTGTCCATTGTGAAACATGAGCCCTTCATTCTCACTTCCCTGTGACAATCTTGTGTTCTCCATCTGCCCTTTTAATGCCCTTTCCCCCCTTTTTTTTGGTATTGTACCTTTTGTTTGAGTTAATGGTGCTTGCCTAGGAAAGATGTTGGGCAAAGACCATGTAGGTTGCTGGACATGGCATGAGTTTCAGGGAGTGGAAGGATAGTGTCAGCCTTGTTCTTCACCTTCTCTGTATTCTCAGGAGGAATTGGGGCACTAAGAAATAGCTGGGCAGAGAAAACCACCTTATTTCCTGTGCCAGCAAGGAGACCTGTAAAAGGTCAATGGCTCAATAACTCTACCACTACTACCTGGCCCAGGTCACTTCCACTTCCCTTTGGAGCAGCAAACAGCAAAGGTGTCTTTCCATGTGTACTCTGGACAGTGTGGTGAAAGGTATTTCAAGCCAATTCTTGCCTTGTTATGATGTTAATTCTATTTCAGTGTCCTCTCATTTTCAATTTCATCTGTCTCCAGAGCCTTTCATTTGTGATTAGTTTTTGGGCAGTGGTCTAAATGTGTCTGCCCATATAGAGCCAGCCTAGAGCTACAGTTTATAAAGAAGTGTAGTTCAGGTAGCAGCAGCTTTCATGCAACTTCTTGTTGCACTGCCATACAGTAAAACAGATTTGAAAATGGTAAAAGTATATAGGATTTAATTTTGAAAGCAAGGTTTCTGTTTCTGCATGGCATATAGCTCTTGCTATTCTAGTCTTAACATCAGTTCATAATAACTTACCCTATTTTTGAAAGTCATGTAGGATTAACTTTCTGGACTTATTTTTTAAGGACCTATTAATTAATCTCATTATTGAGGCTTATAATTTTTAATACTATGAATTTGCTAATAAACAAGATTAAAATCTATTAATGTTGGTGCTTTATAATGGGGTGTCTATGAAGACATACACACATCAACACTGCTTTTTAATTATGTATGCATAAAATATATAAAGACATAGTCATGTATGTCCTTCACATATATATGTGTACATACACATACAAAAGGCACTGAAATATATATATATAATTTGTACATAAAGATACCGATAATTGTGGATCCTTACTTTATCGCCAGTAGGGTTAATTTCTAATAAAGCCAAGGAAAATCCTTTTGTATCTAAGCTGGCATTTTATTTTCACATCTTATTGCAAATAACCTTCCACTTAGTAGAGGAATAACATGTAAGAGTAGGGTCAAACAATTTCTACAGGCCGATCTTTATTGCTTCATAAATAAACAAGTTGTTTAATAGAACTAAATACAAGGAGAGAGATATTAGGAAGGAAGGCAGCAAGACAAATTGTAAAGAACAAGGTTATTATCCTAAACCACAGCATCACTGGAAAATTTGTCAAAATCATGATTATTGACTAATGTTTTTTCCAGTGCAGTGTATACAGAGAACACAGTCCTTGAACAGAGGGATGTACAACAGTGTCAGGAGTGCTAATTTCTGAGTAATACAGTATTAATTAGATCATTGCTGAAACACACTGCTGTCTGCATGTCTAAAGGAATCTTGGTGGCAGGATGTCAGAAAATAACTACAAGAACAGAAAATGGTCTGGGAATAGTGTATTTGCAGTGAGAGAGTGGCAGAAGCTCTATTCATTTAGTTAATTAAGAAAGTGACTGGATCATATACTACAAATATCCATGTGGGGAAGAGTTTTTTGCTAACAAATCAATTTTTTAGCACAGCAAAAAAGGCATAATAAGACCTAAAGGTTATATTGAAAATGGTGAACAAAGTTTTCCAGCCATCTAGTATTTTGAGAAACAGAGATCAGGCTTCTCATAATCTCCATTTCCATCTGATGACTTCTCAGTTTACAACAACATATTATATTTTCTCTATAGTACCTTTCTGAAATGCTTTGCAGCTCTTACTGCTGAATCTCCTGTGTAGTTCCCTGGGTTCTCAAGGCAATGCAGTTATTTTCATTGGCTATCCTGATCATCTGAGCTTCCCAATATTATACTATCAGGATACTCCATTCCCACTGTTCTTTTATGACTATCAGGGAAAAGATTTCTTTTAATACAGATGGCTTTTTTTCAATATTTTCCTAAATCACCTACCATGGTCATCTCACAGTTGTGCTCTTAAATTCCGCTTTCTCCAAGCAAGTACGCAGTTTTCTTTTCAGCAGCACAATGAGTGCATTGTAAAAGGACAGACAGAATATACCCTCTTTATTTCTTTCTTTTAGAAAATTAAGCCATTCTATTTAAAAGCAAATAAATTTAAAAAAAAAGAAAAAAAAGAAAAAAAGAAAAAAAGAAAAAAAGAAAAAAAGAAAAAAAGAAAAAAAGAAAAAAAGAAAAAAAGAAAAAAAGAAAAAAGAAAAAAAGAAAACAGAAGAGAATAGATTAAGTTAGTTTGGCACATCTTGCTTTGGTAAACTGATATTCCACTTCCCTTTTATCTGTAGCTTTAATGGTCTTTCCCTTCAAAACCTGTTTTAAAACTACATGCATTACTGAGCCAGACTGACAACTCTGCAGTTGCACACAGCAGCTTCCTCTTCTTACACACAGGCAAAGCCCTCGTATTTGGACCTAGTACTATCACTAATTCAGCAAGCTTGATTTACAATAGTTACTACTAGGTCTGTATTTTGGTGCAAATTCTCTAAAAGGACAGCCACCACTGTATTTGTTGTCCTTTCAGTAAAATCACCTGTAATAGATTTTTTTATTTCTGTTATAGCTATTTCCATTGTTTCAATCCCATTTATACTTCATTTTTCTCCTGTTGCCAGTAATTGTTAACTTACTGAAAAGCAGAGCAAATTACTCTTTTGTTTTGTATCAATAGCTATGGTTTCTTTAACCTCTTTACCATTCAGCTAATTATTTTAGGTTTTTAGCTTTTCTTCATCCCTAGGTGTGTCTCTATCCTTCTGTTTAGTGCATGAACACAGTGAAGAATTGCTGTAAAGTAATCATCTTTTTAACCTATAGTTTGTCTGCTGCTTCTCTGTGGTCATCTATGCCCATCTGGTGGTTAAATGCAAGGCAGCTGATTACTTTCAGTGAGGCTTGAGCTAGTGTGCTTTTTCATGACTGAGGTGTGTTTACAGATAATTTCTGTGATTCAAATAACAGGTGATCACTTGTATAGCTGTTGCTGTCCACTAAAGGTATGTTCTGTACCCACAACTTACCAGACTCTGGCCTTTTGAAGTACTAAATCTCTGCATCCTTCTAACTAATTTACCAATTGCCCAGTCTAAAGTTATTTTTTATAATGCCTTTCTTAAATGAAAACTGCTCCAACAACTTACAAGTTTATTAAGTCTTTCAAATGCTCTCTGGTTGTGTCACAAATTGTTGAAGAAATATGTGTGCAGTAACAGCACAGAGATGTGACTCTATCTTCAGAATGGGATTTGCTAAAATACAGCTAAATGAAGTGTAAAATGAAAGTCTGTCATAATGACATATTTTCACCAAAATGTCTTTCTCTAGTATTAGCAATGAAGAAGATAATTTGAGAAAGTAATTATATTTTTCTGCAAGTAAGAGTGATAAAACTCATGATTCCTTGCACTTTTATTTAAAACTATGGGAATTACAAAAAAACCCTCAGACTGTTGGGGAAATTATTGACTTACATTCAGTTTTCTAAACGTTTTGACCCCATCAGTATCCAGGAGGCATCACATTGCACTCAATAAGGAACACAAATTATAACCCAGTCTAGAAGCTGCCTCCTTTTAGTAAACACTTTCTTTTGTCACCTTTGCATGTGTGGAGTCCGTGGAACTCAAAACTCTCAAGTTTTGAACTAAAATTTCTTGTGATCTCCTCTTGTGATCTCCTCTTATGATCTCCTCTTTGTGATCTTAAACGCAAAACTCAATTTCATCACTGAATTTTAGCCTCTGGTTATATTTTCAAAATATACACTTCAACAGTATAAAATGTCCTGTAAATCCCATGCCAACACAACCAGCACCCCAAATAGTAGGACATTTTTACATTGGCATGAATACCCTGGCACCTCCCTTCCTGTGGGTTTTCTTTTTCTGTCCATAGGCATTTAGTTTTAAATTTTAGGAGGAAATATTTATAATTCTGTCTACATAACATCTACATCAGTAGAAGCAACACTGGTAATAAATAACAACACAATTATGCTTGGTTTGCTTTTTACATTGCCTTTATGTTAGCCCTAACCAATGCTATATTGATTTTACATTTCTTAAGTGTTTTTCTATTTCAAATTCCTCCGCGGTACAGGCCTCTATTACAGCAGAGTGGTTCTTGACCCACATCATAATGGGCATGTTCTCAATACCAGCAGCCTTTCCAGCACTCTCACTGGAGTGGAGTGCTCATGATGCATTCACTGTAGTGTGGTGAGTAATACACATTTAGAATTTGGTTTACTCCATTATATTTCACATCCCTGTAAAACCCACCAGAAATAAGTAAAGTACTTTTTAATGGACACTGAATTGTTTCTAGAATGTACATCCTTCTTGAGAAAAGATTGTTTCTTTTCCCTGTTAGACTGAAGGGTTCCTTTTGATCACACTTTACTCTTGATTTGACTGACTACAGATTCCTACTTACCAAAAATTCTCATGGGCTTGGCTCACCACGATATCAGAGAACACAAGCCTTCTTCAATGCATTAAAGATACAGTAAACAAGGAATAATAAAATGTAATTCAGAGAGGAAAAATTACAGGTTTTAACACAAGGGTCACATAAAGATAGACCCAGAGAATCAGGGATGATGGACCAGTGCTCTTTCTCCAGTCTTTTTTTTTTTGACAGAATCCTTCTACTTAGCTACAGCAATACACATTTACAAAAACAAACAAAAAAGCTTATATTCTATCAGAAGGATTTATTCTCATAAATATAATTTAAATAACAGGTAGCTATGTTTCTTAAAGAAAAAACAGCATTTGAAAATTATTCTAAAATAGCGTCGTGTGGTAAAAGACACTCATAAAACTAGTCATGAACCACAGGTACAAGAGCTTTTGGCATGGATAGAACATACTTATAGGAACAGCACTGAAAGGATTACTTGGCCTTTGGGAAAACTTGTCCCTTGCAAGCTTAGGTAATCCTCACCAGACTTGAATAATAGAAATTTTTATTTAATATAATAATGTTTCTTATGTTTAGAGATGTTATCTTTTTTTACAGATCACCTTGTGTGAGCATGAATATATAGAAAATATAGATGGAAAATGTAGAAACTGAAATGGAAGATCAAACTTATCCAGTTTTTATAACAAATGAACAAATAAACAAAAATTATACATGGGATTTAAACAGATGTCTTACATGTGGAGACTGCTTGTATTTTCCCACTCCCTATAGTGTTTCTGTATGTAGTTGTGCTGCATGATATACAATTCTAATATGCCAGAGAACTGTCATACGCTACTCTTGTTTTCATTAGGTGAACAACCTATGCCAGAACTCCTTGCTCAAACACCATTCAACAGTCACACAAAATTCTGTTAAACAGAACAGAAAAAACTTTGCTATCAACACTCACACTTACTATAAATATTATCTTCTTGCTCAACTGATCTGCTTCCCATCTGATTATTAGGTTTGTATCAACTGACTTTATTGACATAAAAATCTTTGCTTAATTTTATTTCTGTAAGCCCCACAAACCTAAAAAGTGCTTATTATGACATTTACTCACATTTATACAAAACTAAAGAGCTGCTTGTTTGTTGTAATCAGATTCAGGTTTTTCAATCCTATTAAGAAAATAGAATTAAATGGAAATCACCAAGAGACGAACTTATCCACTTTTTTATAACTGGTGAGAAAATGTAGTCAAGAAAGATCTCTTTTTCATTGTTTGCTCTCACAATTTGCAGCTTTGGCAGTTTACACAACACTTTTTTTTTTTTTTTTTTTTTTTTTTTTACTTCATAAACTGAGTTCTTTTATTTTTGGACTGTTGAGACTCAGCAAATGTGAAACATAAGGATATCAGTTTTATTCACTTTTCAGATTAAAAGTAAGCTTTAACTGTTCCTGAAAATCCATTCCCAATCCTACGGTTCATGAAGCACAACCTGCCCCACCATGTGAGCTGTGCCTTCCTGCACACCTGACCTACTTCAGTTTCCTGGCCTATCTTCACAGCTCAAAGAGAATTACAGAAGATAAGTTCTGATGCAGTCGAGTGGCTACAGGGTACTGAAAGCAGCGTTAAATAAATGAACTATTGTTAGCTATCAGTTTGAATCTCTGCCAACCAGCTAAATTAATCACTTTGAAAAATTAAACAAAAAGAGGTTTAATTTGACATGACTGTTGTTTGACTTTCCGGTTTTTGTTTTAGTGGGGACCCAAGGCTGATGCCATGCCATGCTAAGCAGAGAATAAGCACCTCATATTTGTCCATTACCAACCCATAACTAATGCATTAAACCCTCTTATTTTTCACTTCTATTGTTTGCTATTAGAAATCCGTAGTGCAGACTCATAAATCTACAATAAAGCCCCTGGATACTTTTCAATTAAAACTTCTCTATCCTCTTAAAATATTTAGCTTGTTTTCTTTGCTGGTTATGTAGTAACTAAGCCTGTAGGGATACTAAATACAGATAGCTAAACAATTTTGGGTCTTTTAGCAGTTTATGTGTGCCCTTGTCTTATAAAAGGCAAAGAGCAGGAGAAGCAGTATAATGTTTTACACAGTGAATTTGGCTTGGTTGCATAAAATGTTAATGTTGGCGTAAACCACCAGTTTGGCAAATAAAGTTAGCATGAAGCCTTTTGCCTGGCCATTTACAGTTTTGTGTTTCTTCTCTTCAATAGGCTTCTTTTCCTTGTTGCTACTTACAATAAACACTCTTGGCCAAATTTTCCACCCTGCTGCAACATGTGACCACATTGGCACTAATTCAGTAACACTGGTGTAACCAAGGCAGAAGAATTTGCTCTTCACGTTTATAGTCTCCCTTTCATCTGAGGATGTCAAAGAACAATCCTGACCAAAATCAGATTCCACTATCTAAACCTCCAAAGCTTTGTGAGAGTGTAGAGCCAGCCTTTGCAGCCAGATCCATTTCTGATCCATATTTAAGGTACTTCTGCCTTGATCTGAGAGGTGTGATTAGTTACAACACTGCCTACACAGAATGGGAATCTGAAGGGAACATGGAGAATTATTAAAACCTGTGGCTTATTTCTAAATCAACTTCTTGTTTAGAGACATAATTGTGGTTCTAGAGGGCATAAGCCCAAAACAGTTCTGAATATTTTATTTTCTGCTTAGTGCAAACCCAATTGCATGAACAGTTTTGCCTGAAAGAAAAAAAAAAAAAAAAGCCCATCTAAGGAATTTGAAAGCTAAGTTCAAGTTGCCTGCAGAAAGAATTAAACAAAACAAACTGTTACTATGAAACACATTATTCCATGCCTTCTAATCAAAACAGCAGAAAACCATTTCAGTTCCTTCAGTCAATCAATCAATTCAGTCAATGTGATATATTTCCTGCAAGGTTCCTAAACTAAAAAGTAAAAAATACAGAAGTGTCATCACTACAGAAGAGAAATCATAATTTTAAAAGAACCTGCAGTAGAGGTCATTTGGATTGAGCTGGCTTCCAATACAAGGGTTCCTATAAAACATGCCCTGTCCTGCTTAGGGACCCTGGCTTTGCCAGATACAGAATTCACCTGAGCAGATGGCTGGGCTGATCACAGCCTGTTTCAGCTTGTGAGGATGGAAGTAACAGGCATAACTCTTTCTTCCTCCTTGCAGAGGAAGCCAGGGAGGTCAGTGAAGTTTCCTATGACCATGCTCATGAGAAGACACTAAATTCACAATTTTTTCAAGCTACTATAAATTGTATCTATTAAAAAAAAAAAATAAAAGGAAATTGTAAAGATGAACATAAGCTGGGAAATTACTTAGTAGAAATAAATCTTGAACTGAACTGAATTAATGGCCTTTAATTTTTCTCATTGATTTCTAAAAGCTGGGAGGCACAACGGGTGGGGAGAGAGGAAGGGAAGAATAATTACTAGAAAATATACAGCTAAGAAATTTAAATACCCCAGCCTTAGCATGGCACAACACCCCTTCTCTACAGAGAATTCATCTGTGGGGCAGATGAGAGCAAAACAGCATTTTTAAAAGCTGTAAGCCTGCTTATGCTGTTCTAAAGTATGATCAGAATGCTAATGGGGCAGAGCCAGGCTCTGTTTCATGGACCTCCCACTGAGTTTATGCTTCACGCACTACACAAAAAGACAAGTTTTGCATGTCAGACTAAAATTAACTCTTCCTTTTCCTCCCTCTAAAAGAAGGAAAGCAGCACCATGCATGGTGCTTCTGTGGGCCTGGGAATCCAGTGCCTCCAGCTGCTCTCAGCACCACCAGCCAGACTGTGAAGAGCAGCAGGGCAATCAACAGCAGCTTCTCTGCCATCAGTGCTGCAAGCTAGGCAGTCCTTCCAGCAAAAGGATTTCCAGTCACAGGATTTCTATCTGCCTTATCATCCCTGTGAGCCGCTGGAAAGCCACGTCAGACATAACTTCTTTGGCACAGGTTTTTATGGATATACAATAGGCAAGTCCTCTTGGCAGAGGACTTAACTCCCATTAAAGTGAATTTTAATTTTCGGTTAGGAATTACTGTATGTAAACCAATATAAATATCGGACACACTCCTCTCTCAGAATGGGTGGCTGAAAAAAGGTACCTATCTTTTTGCAGTCTTTTCTATGACTCAAATATCTGTTCCTCTACTGCTTGTATTTTACAGGCTGGAATTTCACATTGAATAATTGCCAACAGGCAACAGCTACCTTTTATTTTCTGTGTTTTATAAAATGACCCTAAGCTGTAAGCTGTTAAGCCCAAATCAGCTACTTTCACAATTTCAGTGTTTAGAATTTGAGAGCAACCTAAAAGGTTGATGATGGCTGTTTAATGCTTTAGTGCTTCTGACAGATTAACTGTGGGTTCTCTGCTTTGAAAGGTGGGAGAGATTTAAAGGAAGTTTTAGGAGCAAGAATATTCTTTTCAAGTTACTGAATGTAACACCTTTTCCACTTTAGGATATATACATATAATTTTGAATAGTAGTAATATAATTGTTACTTGAAGTTTCCCCTGAGAAAGTACAGAACTATTGTATTCACCTTTTAGAACATTTCTTCTAACAAAAGAAATATGTGTACACAGTTTCTAGGTCAACATTATTCAAAAGAAAGTCCCTATGTATTTTTGTAACAACTGCCCTTTCTTTTCACTTCATTCACTCTACAAACCTAAGGTTAGTAAATGCTAAGAAGTGAGGATTTTGTGGTATTTGAAATTAGATTTATTAGCTCTGACATATAAAATTTACATGCACAGAAACACATATTATACACTCGGCTAACTTATACCTCACTTCACAAAAGCAATAATGAGACCTGAAAAAAATCACATTGGAGAAACCAAAGACCTCCAAACATTTTCTTCGGAGTAGCTGAGCCCTAAGAGTAGATAAATGAGAAAACTAATTACATTTGAGATCTGTACAGACCACCATAAACCTATCAGGCTTTCTTACTCAAAAGTGAAAAAGACACAACACATACCATAGTAGAGAGCCTGAGGAACACTAAAGAATATCATCTTTTCCTCAGGGCCTCCATGCAAAAGCACTCTTGAACAGAGGCACTAGTGTTCGCTAAAGCCTTTGTGTTGTATCCAGGAAGGATGCAGACACTTAAAGAAAGGCTGAAGTTGGACCTGGGACCCTGAGACTAAAATTGGAATCCAAATATGACTCATCAACTCTTTCAACTGTTGCCTAATCTTGAAGTTGCCTAAATTTACCCTGTATATATATACATATACATATATACATGACTGATTCAGCTCTTATTCTGATATTTCCAGCCTATTTATGGTCAGGATCCAGGAAAAACATGTTCCACTAGTTTAAAACCTCTAAATAACTAAATGCAACAGACATTCAGAGACATTCAACACATATTCATGGAACTGAGCTTTCTATACACAGGAGTTGTGAGACATCATGTTTATTTTTTCTGGTATTTGCTCCTGAGCTTGGAATAAGGACAAAAATCCAGAATTATCACTATGATGTATGTAAATAGGAAGCACACAAACAGGTTTCTTCTTGGCTTTTTTGAATCAAATATCTTGAATGCTTTTCTGGATGGCATCACAACTTCAACAGTATAGGCAGGGTGTAGTTTAAATGCATTTTGTGGGAAGTAAGAAATTATCATTTCCTACCCTTGGTTGTATGGAACTCTTGACTCTCAGTAAATGCCCTCCCACATCAACAACCCAAAGTGGAACAAACTGCAGCTCTACACCACCACCTCCATGTCCCCCTGGCAGAATGAAACTGATGAATACAGCCTAAACTCAAAGCCTCTGCGTGTTATGGCCAAGTTCTTGATGAGATCACAAAGAGACCATGACTGCAATGTTCATTTCAAAGTCCACTTGCCTGCATGCAGATTTGCCCCTCAAGACAATAGCTGTGATCTCAACTCTTTCAAGTCCTCAGATTGTTAGTCCTTAAGCTGTCAGCCAATTAAAAGAAGCAGATAGCTGTCACACCATCAATAAATGAGTAGTCAAACACGCTGAAATTTGACGGTCTTTCGTGAAAAGGGTTCTAGACAGGTATCCAAGGTTACAAACATAAACCCTTTGAAGCTGTAAGTCAGATTTGTTCCTTCAGAAGAAAATCAAGATTCCTAGTGTTTCTTTCTGGCCCTCTGCAGAAAGCTGCCTGTACAGGTCTCTTGCAGATGTTTTTTTTTGTTTATCCCTTCTCCCCATACTTAGCACAGCTAACCTTAGCATTTAGCACACAGTCTAGAGTGCCTAATTTTAAAGTGCCTAATTTTTAAGCAACCTTTAAAAGGGCTAGCCCTTAGTCTCTGGACTGAACCAATTGTTAAGTCTCATGAAAGTGTGTTCAAAGACAGTCTTTAGATAGGAATCTGTGAATAAATTCTATACTCTTCTGTTTTGGTTCAGCTAAGTAGTGTCCACAGTCCTCTGTGAGACTTCTTATATAAAAAGTTTTGAAAACCTTGCTATTTCAGGTCAGTAAGTCAGGAACCTATCTAAAACTAAGGGAAACATCCTCACAGAGTTCTTAACTGAAATCTATTTTAAAGTTTAAGTTAAACCAATGCAACTTGTTTCTAATAGCTCAGGGCATGCTGCCCTGCATTTATTCTGCATATACAGACTTCTCCAAAGGGAGCACAGGACATTGAGAACAGTCCATTCCATATAATCCCAAATTGACTTGCAAAAAGGCCAGCCAGTGTTGGTTAATGCCATTGTGGCTGTGGGTTTAGTACATACTGTTCCCTCTAATCCCTCACTGCTCTACATTCCTAATTCACTCAAGTGCTGTGCATGTTCAATTCATATTTCACCTATGATGCAAAATTCCCCCTGCCATCATTAGCAGGCCTACCAGGAGATCAGGAGATATTATAGCCATATTCATAATCCTAACAAAAGGCAGCTTGGTTTACTGCTCTGTCCCTACCAAAGTCTTTACATCCAAAGCCACTATGTGCCAGAAAGCATGCACAAAGTGGACTGTCTTTATTTCACCAAAGAATAGGTGGCTATATGAGAAGGGAACTAAGGCAGATATAGAAAAGGACGTATCCTCTTCTATGTGTCACCAGTTGTCACCCTCTGCTTGCATGATCTGAAACCCAAATTATAAGAAAGATATAAATAAAAAAAAATAGAAATAAAAAATCTGCTCACTTTTTAACTGAAACTAAACTCAAGTTTCATGTGTGGAATTAGGAGACTTTCATAAAATCTCGTCTGGCCTTGGATGATTCTGAGGTATTTTTGTTGGGCCCCAAACTCTATAAACTAGCCACTACTAACAGCTTCCTTCTGTGAAAGGCTCTGGTTCAAACTACAGCAAAACTTAAAGGCTAAGTCCAAAATAAACAGTTCCTATAAAAGTAAATTGATAAATAGCTCCCCTGTAATCATATAATTAGTGGTACAATGTGCTAACTGCTTTTGTGAAAGTAATTTTAATGCTTGCCATTCACATTGTCAAAAATATCATTGACCCAGTTGCTTAAAAACAATTGCTGAAATTAATGTTGGTCTCTACTGTAGTTATTAATGCTGGGGCAGATCTTGCTGTATACAGACAGCAACAGATCCTTCACTGGTACACATCCATGCTGTACTTTTTTATTATTTCCTAAGAAAATTCAGAGATTCAGGCAGGGTGGCAAGGATCCACATCTGGCCTGCTCCCTTATCCCCAGTCGCTGGATCCACTAGCCAAACTTCCTACATACTGAGGATCAGTAGCTGGTAGGAAAAATCGTGTGACAACAAATTCAAAACTTTTCATAACTAAAGCTTCAGTTATACAATTATACTTCATAGAACATAGATGTGACCGCCTCCCTAAAGGCTTTCTTATCATGGACTCCTACATTTGCAAATCATGTAAAACCCAAGGTAACAAGAGGGACTTAAAGGAAATTTTGCACCCCTTACTGGGAAATAGAGATCAAGATGTTTAGAGCTATGTTAAATTAGGTCTAAATAAATGTTGGAATTCAATCAATAGAAGCAAATACTCTCCTTTTAACTTTATCCAAGATCATCATCAAGACTGCAAAACTTCTGCAGTCTGCAAAATGTTTTATCTTTGTAAAAGCTCTAGTCCTTATGTGTGAAGAGAGTTTTTCACTTGCCTACCATTAAGTCAGTAATTATAGAACAACATTTCTCATGATGTAGACCATTCCTGAGGAAATAGACTAACTTTGATGGGCAATCTTCCTAACTGAGGCGAAGAAGCCATTATTAAAAATCAAAGCTCTAACTCTTGTGGTTGTGATAGGTTGCCTGCAAAAAAAAAGGGAGCAATCTGGTCAGAAGGCTCTTCCTGCAGTTCTCACTCCTAGACATGCAGTAAATCCACCAAATGCAAGAGGTTCTAATACCAGTACTGCTCACTATTTCACTACTAATGCAAGCAAAAAGGAAAAAGTGACTTAGAAGGAATTCTTAACCAGTGATTCTGAGTGTAAACAGTAAAAAATAGCATATAATAAGGAAAAGCCAGAATATATATATGCTAAGGTGTTTGAAGTAAAAAAACTCATGAAAAAGCAATGGGATCGATTGATTTCACTTTGGAAATGAGCTCAGCTTTTTAAAGACTGAGAAATACTGTTACAGGAAGATGTAAAGACTTCACAGTAACAACAGATGCCCAAATAGCAACAAAGCACTACACACAAAATTCCTGACTTGCAAGTAAACAGCTGTGCAGCCCTTGCCTATTATTTTCAACTCTCAATTTTCGACTCCTTGCCTCCTGAGCTTAAAAGAAAATTCTTTACTAATAAACCAATAAACCTACCTATAAATATTATCTTCCATTCAAATGTCATTTAACCATAGTTTGACCCAGAAAAGTGACTCCCAAGCTTTCTTTATCAGCACACCTAATTTCAGGACAATAAACCCAATTCTGGCTGATCACTCCCCGTGAATGATACAGCTTCCCTGTCTGGGAAACACTAACCTTGATTGTAGGACTTATAGAAGAATGAGCAGAAGTGTCACCACCTTCAGAAATAGGTGTATAGTCAACATACCTTTCACTTTGAATTCTCAGTATAAATACAGACACACTTAATTTAATATGCAGGTACTCAAGTGTTCATTTGGCCAATCTATAAAATAAGGACCTTTTTCCTACACCCTGGACCAAGTAAAAGGAAAAAAGGAGAAGCTTATATTGTTACAGATATTTCTATTTCTAAATACTCACTAAAAACTTTGATACTTCAGTAATGGGCTAGATGGACTGTAGAAATAATTGTGCAAAAACATCATATCCAGGGCAACAGCATCAGGGTTTGATGTCTAAATAAAACAGTATTCTGGCACGTGCAGCCCCCCGATGGACTTGGAAGAAGACAAACCAAATTTCAAAGGAATAGCAAACCAAACCTATTAAATACAAAAATGGTGTTGAAGCCAGCCATTCGGTCCTCGCTAGTTCAAATGTTCTTCCATACCAATGGGGCTTGTAATCCAAGTTATAGCAAACAAAGCCATTTAGCATCAGTGGTGGAAATGAGGAAAATTAAGACTCGAGCTGTAAAAGCAAATGGAAATCTGTGATGTAGGATCAGGATTGTCATGTGCTATTTGTTGCGGGAGATACCTCAAAAGTAACTTTGTCTATAACGTGGACTGTATATAAACTTTTACAAGAAAGACAATAAAAATACAGCTCTAAATCAACAGGAAACACTGAGAAGGTTGGAATTTGGATTCATATTCAGCCCTTCAATGAGTTCCCTTCTACAATTATTCTTGTTCAGAACAGCTCCTTTTCTACACGTCCATACTATTAAAAAAGCACAATGACTTCCAAAGACCATCACCTGGCGGCTGGATGTCAGCTCCACTCACAGATCATACCACGCAAACACAGTAATTTCCACCCTGTCTTGGGAAATGCAGTTCAGCACAGATCTAGGAATAGATGCTACAGGCAAAACCAACACACTGTTACATTAAGCAGGTAGTATTTCTTCTTGTTTGCTTTCTACTCCTTTTCTCACTTTGAGCACATACTGCCTTTTAAAAAAGTAGAATTCGAATCTACTTGGTCCTCATCTTTCTGTACTTTTCAAAGAAAACAAGAGTTAAATCCTTTCATAATACAGCTGTGTAGAACAGAGTAGAAGAAAACTTGATCATGTTGGGGAAGGCATGGGGAGAAAAGGAGGCAATAGTCTTTCGTTGCTTTGTTCCGGACATGCAGGAAGAAAGACAAGATGCAAGGCATGTGGTTTATTTTGGCTGCAGCTTTATTAACTCAGCTCCTCTGGGAAGTACCATCAATAACTTGTACAGTACAGGTCGTCATTCTTTCCGTAATCATTCCCACCTGCTGGGGAGCTGCAGTTGGCCTCGTTTCTACCATCACTCCTCCCCTCACTCCTCCCACCCCCACCTCCACAGCTGGTCACCAGCTCGCCACTGACCACCAAATCCCCCCAAAAGAGAGTAAAGTGTCTGGAAGAGACAACTGATTCCTTGCTGTTACAGACTTAAGCAATTCTTACTCTCAACTTTTTACCTTTCTCCTTCTTTCTTCCTTCTATTTTATCAATGATTCAGATCTTCATGGAACAAATGCTTATATTGCACATCTGCCTTATGGAGGAGACAGCAACTAGCTTGGCTGAGCTTGTCCACCCCTCCATCCTGTTTCCCAGAGAGTTAAAAGTGCAGATTTGTGGCTAAGTATAAAGCTGCTATCACACTCTGTGTATACAGACACAGCAAATGGCCTCAAATAGGAATAAATGCCTTTTATCCAGAATTCTGATTATCATGACATTTACAATTGCTGTAACAATTTTAAAATACCATTTTAAATAGCAATGGAAGTGGCTTTTTACACTGGTCAGCAAAAGTGAGAAGCAGAGAATACTCTAATTTCCATGACTTCTATATACACATCAGATCTCTTTCACTTGCTCATAGTCTTTGGCTGTAAGAATAGAGACCACAGGGCTTGGAATGAGAGGGACAATGTGCTTCACAAGTGTCAAGACTGCATCTAAGGGGGGGTGTTCCTACTGACTATCTGCACACACAATCCATCCCTTGGGCTGTTCACATATCATGTTTATATGAAATGTGTGTCTGCATGTAAACCTGCTCCCCACATTTCCTGGCAGGAAGATGAGGCCAGTGTGTGCAAATTCTGTGTGGAAAAATGAAGGATGAACAAATGCAGCAAGAATTACACTCCTACCAGAAATCTGTCTTTTAAGAAAATAGCAAATATACAATCAAAAGCACACACAGAAGAGGTTTTCTGATACAATGCCAGCCATTTATCAGGTAAAAACCACAAAAGTGTCTATGGAAAATGCCATCTGGTATTCCAATGTTATGACTGCTGCATCTTAAAAAGCAATCAGTCTATTTTTGTACTTCTGTTCGTCTAAGATTTTTTTATTTGTTTTGGCAATGTATCTACATTTTCTATGAATTATCAGTGACTGTGGGAAAGGTTTTCTAGGACCTTCAGTGCAACAAATGTGTTTGGAAATACTTCTATTTCTTAAGCCATTAAAATGCAGTTGTAAGCAATAGCTATGCTATCACTGCCATGTAATTTTAGATAATTATCTCCTTTCTACAAATAACAGCTAGTGCAGACCCACTGACCCTTCTCCCTTCTGAACTAATTCTCTCTTCTCCTCTCTTACTGCTTCAGTAACCAAATTGAGATAATTAAAAGCTATACCAGTTTTAGAGGCAGTGTAAGACAAGAAATGGATCTATTCCCACTGACTTTAGAGAAAATGGGACATCAGTATGCATGATGCTGGCTCCAGGAATACAAAATTAGAAGGACTTTGCATTTCTGCTTTCATATTTATTTATTTTTCACACTAAATTCATTAGTAAAATCAACTGCATAAAGAAAAAATGCATTAATAAAAATGGAACACATTTTCATCTGGGCTTTATGTTTTCTAAATTGATTCCCTTGAAAATGAAATACATAATTGAAACAAAAATCATATATTTATTGCTCACAAAAATATATCATGTGCAAGATGGTGAATGTTGAACTACCTAGAGAAATTTACTCCTTTGCATTTTTCACATGAAGTTGCATTATGGCAACTGATGGATCTTTTCTGGAATCAAGGACATTTGTCTCTGTTCCCAAATGCAGAAGAATGGAAATATAGTATTCTATCATTATGCTGTGCTTGGTCCAGGTCCATTCAATTTTTTTCCTCATGTTTTGGAAACATACAGACATGAAAACCAATGTCTGCCTGGCCCAGCAGGAGATAGTAAAATGCTTCACAAACACCAGATGGGATTTTAACAATGTTTGTAAAACATAAAACGCTTGAAGCATTCTCTACAAACCGAAAACCTGAGCATGTTTCATCTCATTATAAGTATTTTTTTTCACCTAGTGGATTTTTTAACATTTTTTTTTTTTTGTAAGACTGACATTAACAAATCTCTGATGCTTAGAAGAGACCTAAAAACCAATTACTTTGGAAACTAATATTGATACAGATACTTACGTGATGTCACCAGTGTAAATACTATGTAATCTTTATAATGTGACATGCATGGTCTCAATGCTGGAAAAAGAAAAAAAACTGTATTTTTGTTTCTTTCTTCTATTAAATAACAAAGGCATTTGTGGGTTTCAAGATGCTGTATTATGTTTATGTTTCTAACCATCAGATAACATTTTAAAAGCACAAAAGTAGACTGCCTATCCATCATCACATCGGAAGAAATAATAATGAGCTCCTACTCCTCCAGGACTAGGAATGCTGCTGAATGGAAAATTTAAGATAGCTGCTTTTACCACAAGATACAAAATGGTTTAAACTGAAATTGTCTGGGGGAGATGAGCCAAAGGCACTGAATTTCCTATTAAAAAAGGAAAACATTTCAAAAGTATTGAGAATAGTTATTTAGACAACTTTCTAACTAATTTTCTGCTAGTTCAGTCTTCCTTTCAAAGCTATCATCTTAAAATGTATGGCAGCAATAGCTGAAATACTATCCTTTAAAATGGAATTATATATTTAGAAACAATCAAAAATAACAACTCATGTCAAAGTAATAGTTAAGTTCACAACCATTCTGAAATTTCAACATAGTGCCCTAATAATGGATGAACAGAACCATTACAATCTTGAAAGTTTTCCCAGGATGGCAAATAATTTTAAGCTATATGAAACAATTAATTTTTGTGTAATATCATATCATATCATTCTCTAAAAGGAGAGACTACTTGTTCTCTTAAATCAGAACATAATCTAAATTAATGGAATAGTTGAAAGCATACTGTACAGAAGTATTCTTATTTCTCTTGCTAAACATGTCTTTGCCAAACAAAGGACATGCAACTCTTGTATAATCTGACAATTTGCTGCCTCCATCAGACAAAGCAGTTTTTCCACGCCTAGATCTGTTGCTAGCCTCAGTCTGTGTGTGCTCTCCTGATCAAGGAGACCTGGTCTCCCCAGCTTGGCAAGCTGCAAAGTCATGCTTTATGATTCCCCTTGGATGCAATCTCTTGCATCCCCAGGAGCACAGCAATCTGAGTTTAACCAAAGGGCTCTCCTTTTGTCCTGCACTGAAGATGAAGATGGAGCTGCTGCACTCCCAGGGGAAGTGACAGCCAGTGAGTCCAGAGAGGCTGGAGCTCCTATTTCTCACCTCCTGGCAGAATACTGTGAGCAAACAGGACAGTAGCACTGGTGTTGCTCTAGAGGGCAAGAGGTCAGGGTGTGACCACTGAGTGTAAATGGAAGGGTGGCTTTGTATGAGGCAGGAATTCCAAAGTCCTGCAAGCCAGCAGGACTCAGATGGGGCAAACTCCTACCCACCCTGGGGGGCATTTCTGCATGGGCCTGGTGGCAACTTCAAGGGCAATCAGGCTCACACTGAAGAAGTATTAAGCAGCACAAGATGCAATGGTGATAATGGTGGAAAACAGCTTTTTTCGTCTGCTTCTTCAGGACCTAGACACATCATTTAATGCAGTTTCAGCAATCTTCAGCTAAGTGGTGGTAATGTAAAATAGCTTAGCTTAGAAAGATTTAATTCCAGAAATGCCTATTGCCATCTGAAGGTACTTAGGAGAGTGTGGCAGTCTAGATATTTTTGCATCATGTTTACCAGATCCTCTCAGTTGCAATTTATATTTATAGTATAATTTTAAAGATGTATCAAAGGAATTGTGGCCCCCTAGAATATGTCCCTTTTAGTTGTGACTCTTGGATAACTTCATGCATAAAAGGGCAGGGTGTTGAATGAAGTAAAGCCACAAATGAGTAATGCATGGTCATCTTTAAACCAGAAGTGCCTTTAAGTATTTAGTGCCTTTAAGTTTCCCTATTCCTTTGCACTGCAGGCCAGATTTTCATAAGGTGAAGCTTGATAGCCATATATTTTATGAGCCTAACTTTTGCATCAGAAAACGCCACAATTGCATCCTTAAACACAGCTTTATTTAGAGAAAACACACAGATATTTGTGTGACTGAAGGACCAGTGAGGTCTTACTGAATTCAATATGAACATTTCCACCAACTTCAGCAGGATTAATGTCAACAGTAAAATCATATTTTTATTAAGAAATGAAAGATTTCTGTAGACAGTTGCACAAAACAAACAGCAAAAGGATGGAGCCAGATATGTCATGATGTCTGGCTTGGTTTGTGAAAATCCTACACTGAAGGTCATCCAAGAATGATTTCAGGAGAGGCTGTGCTGGCATAACATTCTTGTTATGTTTTTTGTAGAGTTGGTTGTTCTATTAATTTCATAGCAGATATGGCTATAGCAACTGCAATGTTATGAATTATTAATTGATTATTTTCATTTTCTTTTCCTGTGGTGCATTATTGTATTTTCTGAGGGTTTCATGTGAAGTGCAGTTTGTGCATTTTGGTTAAATATTTTTAAACCAGTAACACTATAAAGGATAAAGAAAAGCCAAAATAAATTCTACTCATGAAAATTTTATTTTGGTTAAGTAATGTATATATATATGTACACATGCTACACATTTGGCTGCATCCATTTACAGACAAAATCTGCCTTCATAGAAATTTATGTGCTGAAACAAGGGACAAGCTTTAAAAGCTGGAACACTTCAATAGAGATCTTTTTATAACAATCCTATAATTTGAGTTACTCAGTTCCACATGTGGCACCCCCTTGACAACTACAGCAATTGTGAGTCTATGGTCACAGAATTAGGAATATAGCATATATTCCTTAGTGATAAAAATATAAACAGTCAGTGTCCTGAAGGAATTCACAGGATAAAACATATCTCACTATGCAGTCCTTGACTAAAATACTCCTTGTAAAACTCTGGTCTTTGAGTGTTTTTATTTCACAAAGAGCTAGTAGATTTTGTATCAAATTCATTCAGTTTGCAAGTTAAAATATGTTTGTGCTTCCTTTTGTAAATAGCACCCCTCAAAACTAGGCCTGAAATGTAAAAGTCAAAATAGATTTTCTCAAGTTTATACTCATCATTATCACCAGCAGAAGATGCTTCACAGCTGAAGTTCCATTAGAAATGCTATTGTGCAAGACTGAAAATAAATCAAATGCCTCTTACTAAATTCGTTGGCTCTCCAGAGAAGAAGAAAAAAAAAAAAAAAACAAAAAAAAACAGCTAAAGATACTGGCAAGGGCTGTGCTACCTTTGGAACAGCTGCAAGCACCCAGCTCACATACGGCTGTAGAAGGATCTGCTGCGGGCTGCTTACTAGGGCCTGCCTTGTGGTGCCTCAGCTTGTATTCTGCCCTGCTCTACCTTGCTTTGTGTGTCATTTTAGGCTGCAGGGTTCCTTAATTGGTGCTTCCATGCCTTCACAAATCCCGAAGAAGCCCATAACTATAGAGCATGAGTGTTGTGGCCCTCTGGCTTACATGAGAATGACCCTCTAGCGACCACACTCAAGGTCACCACAGCAAGCTGGCAAAGCTCAGCAGATAACACAGGCAAACAATTGGAGGAAAAATGAATCGTTTTTTGTGCACAATTACTGTGAATTTGAGTTTATTCAAGAATTGCTTACATGGAGAGAAGTAGGCTCTGAATTCCCGTGGGAAATGGTAAGCTGTGTCTCCCTTTGCCTCCTTTGAATACGGCTCTCTGTACATTAGTTTTGATGCAACAAGAAAAAAAGTCAGCTTGAAAGAACTTTTTTCTAATTTCTTTTTGGCTGTAGATTACTGCCGATTACTTTTGCTGTGTGTGTATGCGTCCAGATGCTGCTTTTCAAGTAACACATCCTACCCAAGCTCCACATTATGACTCCATCCATGCCCAGAGCCTTCAACTGCACTAAATTCTCATTCCTGCCTTCCCTTTCTCATCCAAAAGAGAGTGTGATGCTGCATGAGTCCTGAACTACATCACATTTAATGAACCCAAATGCTAATTGCCCTTTCTGAATTTAAAAATTTACATCTGGAAACAATAATAAAGTAACTTTGTAAGTAACTCTATCCATGCTACTTACAACTTAATATTTTATTTGTATTTCTATTTAAATAATTTGAGTAAGGTATCTCTGAGAAGCTGGCTGGTTCTCCTTGTCTTGGCTGAAGGATGCAGTGCACACTTTCAACCTCCAAATGTGGTCTTTCTGTCTTTTCTGAAAGAAGTTACTTAGGAAAGCCAGTGGTGTTGGTTCACCTGCCTTCTTCCCTAAAACCTATTATTCATAATTTGGAACATCTACGTGATGACTGTAAAGGCACAAGCTACTGGCTCGGATTCAGTACATTTCAGCAAACATTACCCCATGTTATTATTACAGCCGACAAAGACAATGTGCAAAAGAAATGATTTAAAAAGAACTTACAATTGCAAAGCAGATACACCTAATATAAAATGAAGCTAGAAAAAAACCTAGATTTCATAGAATGTATACTGTATTTTAATGAACATGCTTCTTACAGGATTTTTTTTCAGGCAGCATATGGAATACTATTTTCTTTTGCATTTTGTAATAGGATCAAATACGCTAAAACACAGATAGAACTGAGAGTAGGGTAATCATATTCATATTTTTACAAAACATCTTGAAAACCCAGGATTCGTGTCAACAGAGTATGGTGTTCTCCGGTACATCAAAAACGTGCCAGAAAATAAAAGCCAAATAAATCTACTGGCTAAAGCTGTGGTCCTTTTCTTGTTTCAGAAAGAAATGTCTTTGATTCTTCAAGTGCATCTCTACTCTGCAGACTATTTGATGCAGCCACTTGGCAATTTGTACAACTTGTGGATGTGGTGCCTAGGGACATCATTTAGTGGGACTTGGTAGTGTTAGGTTAATGGTTAGACTCAATGATTTTAAGAGTGTTTTGCAATCTAAATGATTCTACAATTCTATGGCATGAGCTAGCTCAGTTTTGCATTTGTCCTGAAAGATTTATCTGCTCAAAGCCAGCTCAGGTATTTCAATACAGAAATACAGAGGCATGTAAACACCCTTATTCTGTGTCATAATACAGCCCTTGTGAGCTAAAATTTCCACAGACGTAACTTAAAATTAGCATAATAGAGTATGGCCTGAAAGATTAACACTTACAGTTATAGACTTATAGAAAACTATTGAAGGAAACTATTCCCTGAAATTATATTTTTCTCAATGTGAGCTCTACCATTCATAACTATATCCCATCTCAATTATTAGATTTTTTTTCCTTTGGTGACAGAAAAATAAAACCTTGAACCCTCACCCTTCAAATTCCAGTATTTTCCATCGTGTTTCAAAGCCAGGTATAATGGCAGAGAAGTACCTAAGGTGAGTGTGCTTTCAAAGCAGTTTTTTTTTTTCTCCATTCATTGCCTGCATAGAGCTTAGAGTGGTAAATGGTGCCTTAAGGGTTTGAATGTAAGTGAATCATGCACAGCTATCTAATAAATGCTGTTTATATGGGAACCTTCTAAGGTAATCACATAACAGCAGTGAGTTCTAAAAATCTTCAGTTTATTAAATCCATATATACATATAAGAAATATGCAGACTAACTATATCTATATTCTGTTGTCCTGGCAACATCTGGGTGCCTGCTGAGATACTGAAGATGCAGGTGGTTTGTAAACCTGAAGGAGCATTCTCTGGTTTCTGTGTACTATCAACTGCTATCATGCCAATTTAAGTATCAAAAGGATAAAAAATTTACAGATGTGCTATTATAACTAAAATGATTTTTAGTGCATTTACATTGTACTACAAAGTCAGTCTAAGAACTGTTATGGCAGGTGTTACATTTGCATCTGGAAATGGTAATATCAGCTGCACACCTTTCTTCACTCTTCTGATAGGCTCCATTTGGGGCCAGAACTACCATAAATCCCATGGACTACATTGTAGGTTCAGCATTTTCAGCAAGTATCTCTGAACAAAGCAACCTGTAAACATACACTGACTTCAAAGTCAGTTTTACAAATGATATCTGCAATGCCAGCTCCTCCAGGTAAATAGAGGGGTAACTTGCAAAAATAATTTCATGAGGTTTCTCCAAGTTACCTCTGTAACTTCTGATTGTGATTTTTTTCTATTTTCTGAAAAGCTGTCTAATAAATCAAAGGAATTGTGACCAGGCTGTCTGAGGATACAGTGTTCTAATCAGGATTATCATCACAGAATTATGCGGGTGTTTTTTAACCTTCCTTTTCTAACCTATGTGCTTACCTTGTAGCTGGGCTCATCATTGCTAATATGTGACAGATTTAATCACCCAGTTTCTTAAAAAGTTCAGAGGGTTCCTTCAGAATTGCCCCTTGTAGACTGGGCTTTAGTAACTCCCAAAAAACCCATCTTGAAATATATCTCATAATAACTCTGGCATCATGTATGTAAAGGAAGTTTTCCAGAAGATTCATTTAAAAAGCATGTCCTTTCTTTGTCAGTTACCCTAAATCACAGCACAGGCCCAAACACACCTGTAACCTGACATGTCCATGCCAGAATGAAGGGAATCTGTTGTGTCAAGATGATCTCACTGCTTTTTTACATATAATTCAAACTCATCAAGTGAAAAATGAACTCCATCTCCACCCATGGCCTAAAGAAATGAGAAAATCACGCTGGCCACTGGAGTGAGAGAAGGGAAGGAAACATTCAAAAAGGTTAGTTTAGCCTTCAAAGACCAGACTTTCAAACTAATTCCATTGTTAACAGAAGGAGGTGAGCTGTACTAGAGGGAAATATCAAGAATGCCTAGATGACAGCTTCTACTCTGTATCATCATCTTACTCTTGATGTATTCTACATTGCCCTGCTTTCCTCTGAAACCGGAAACTTCTCTTTCAAACAAGTTATGTACTTCTGTTCGCTATTTTGGGGGAGTAAGGACAGTTCACATTCATCTGCTCTCTTCCCATGCAGTGAACAGTTGTGTCAAGCAGGTCTGCGATAACTTTTGGTCACAATGAAGGGGGTTAAAATCATTCCCTGTCATCTAGACTGTGATGCCTTTACTCGGTGTAGAGGCATGTCAGAGACCACACCACTCTGTCTAAGAGATGATATGCAAGATTGCTTTTGAAATGAGCTGTATGTGGTTTTCCACAGCTTTATTAAAAGATGGTAGTTAGTACAGGGGACATGCAGCCATTGTCCTTAATGCCCAGGGAGGTGCCCAATTTGCAGCCTTGTCCTCTGCACCTCTATCACATCTCTCCTCTCATAAAGGCCTGCTGGTATGTAAAGGGTCAAAGTGCAGAAAGGGGACCCAAGCTTCTCTCTTTACACAAGCAGAATACCATTTTCTACCTTGGAATCTGAAAGGCCTTTCAAGATGAACATGGGGTTAAAGGCTATGTTATATAAAATCTTTTTCAAAAGTTTAATATTTCTCTCACATATTGGACAGAAATACAGAGCAGTATATACTGGAAGGACTTAAAGACTTTGCCTTGTTTGATCTCCAGCTCAAGGTGTCTCATGGCTTATTCTGTTGAGATTAAAAAAAAAAAAACACAAAAAAAAAAAAAAAAAATTAATCTTGAGATAAATTATGCCCACAATTTGGGGTGGCTAAAAAGAAGTGAGAGAGGGAATATTAGTTTACTGCTGAGTTTTTCAAAAGAACTAGGATTAGTTAATCTGCATCCTTACTTCTCCACTTCTTGATCCTCTCTTTCAGTACCTGAAATCACAGAAAGTAAAAACTTGTTTCCATCTAGTATTTTCTTTTCTGGTCTATCTGATGCTCTTTCACCATAAAACTACTGTTACTTCAGAGCGCCTGAGCATTTCAAATGCAATTTTTATACTTCTGATGCATTTTGAAGATTATATCTAATCTATTTTAATAGATACTTGATTATATTTTTGCCTCAAAGTGTAATTGGTTGAAATAAGCTGCAACTCGTGTCTTCTCAATTCTAGTGCCTGGAACGACTGGAGGCAAGGGGCTCAGAGCTCCAGCAGCAACCAGGAGAGGGAGCTCATGCTTTTGGCTTGGTCTTGTCTCACTGACGGAGGGAGCAGCGTGAAAAGGTAACATCAAGCGTACAGATTCGGTACAGATAAACTCAAGTTTTGATAAGACATGGTAGCCAAATTACTTTTTAATTCCAGCAGAAGTATCTGTCTCTTGGGTGTGTGTGCTTTTGGCAAAACAATAAATAAAATCCACAGCTTCCAGTAATAAGCCATTAAAAAATTAATTGGTATGAATACACAAGCATATGGGAAATCATTCAGCTTCACAGATAAGCTCGGGGATATGGTTGGAATCTATTAATTAGCCCTTGGCCACATATGCCTTTTCATCTGTCACTTCTTTTTCAAAAGTCAAACTAATGACTTCATCTACTGCTTCATCTTCCTCGGTTCAACCACAGCTTTAGACCCAGTGCTGCAAGCAAATCTGTGCACTTATTTTGTCTATATGAAGATTCCCAAAGTCATACAATGTACAAGAAACAGATTTATAATATATACCTGTGACTTTCCCAAAAACTAGTTCATCCTTTAATGTGTTATTGAAATTCAATTGCTTGTGCTGTTTGGTTTTAAGTTGGCTTTTTTGCAACACAATCTGTGTGAAAGCAACAATAAACATACTTCTCATGTACTATGGGTATGCTTTTGCAGAGATTTCTCTGAACAGTTTCAATTCACTTAAACACAATTCTAAATGTGCAAGGTTTTACTCTGGCAAGGTACTGAGATAGAAAGAATAGCTTTGTACACCAAATGTTATGGCAGTACCACAAAAGCCTCTTTAATTTAGACAGACTGCAGTAAATAGTAAGTTATATTTGAGAAACATCCATGCACCTGTTATAACATTTTCTTTGTATCTGTCAGCTCAAAGCAGCTGTAAGAGATGAAATAACTCACATTACTCCAAACTCCTACACATCCAAATAATTTTATGATAAAATTAACTTAGTGTTAAAATTTAATGCAGTCCCTTAGATACATATTCTCAAAAAATATAGATTAAGAGTTCTTACTGCATAGAAGAAGCTTCTCTTTAAAAATCCTGTTGGAAAAACTTTGCTGATATACTGCTGGACAACTGTAAAACAGGAGGAAATTCTAAACATTAATGCTCCAAAATAAAATATATCTTAAATAATCTAATTCAATCAGTGCAGTAAATCTGAATTTAGGATTTAAAAATACCTTTACTTAGTCTAACTTTTGAAACTCTTTTTAAGTTGTTCTCAATTTTTAATTAAGTTGTTCAGAGTTAGAAAGCAAAAACTGCTTGTGTCAAAATTAGCAGTTAGATTTTAAAAGTGCAAATAAATAGAATTACCACACTCTGAAGATTTCTAAGCACAAATGAGCATTACTAAAGAGTGGTGTCTGATTTGACACCTGTATTCACCTGTTAATTCACCTGTAAATAATATGCTTCAGCCCTAAATAAAGTTTAATGCAATGTTAATATATATACACATATTATAATGCATAATCAGACAATTTATCCTTGACTTCTGACACTATACAGAAGGGGCTCATTTTTCTCTCTGTAACAAACAGGTCAAGCTGTAAGCTGTTGAGGGAATAGAAGTCTGAAGCAAAATAATAGGACAGTTTAATTCTGTTGCATGGCCACAAGCAGCACAACATCTCTTCTGCAGTCTTCCTCTCCTTCCAAATAATTTCAATTGTAATAAATGCCCATGTCTAAAGAAATAATCTCGAAGATCATAAGCCAACAGACCTGACATTTCTTTCTTTTTCTGTAATAAGATTTACTAAAATTCTGGATGAGGAGTACTAGTAGTAGTAGTGGTAGTTGTTGTTGCTGCTGTTGTTGTTGTTATCATTATTATTATTATTATCATTAAGTGCATTGAGTGTGTGCATTTACACATAAAGACGTGTTTCTTGAAAAGGAAAACTTAGAATGGAAATGAAAGTGGAAAATATACAAATGCATTGCTTTTGATTTATTGCATTCAAAATCCATTCCAAGGGGCCAAAGCAATTATTTTTCAATACCATGCATTGCTCTCTTCTTTTGTCATTTTCCTTCTCTTTTTCAATTTTCAATTCCATCTGTTTTTACCATAGTTCAAAGAAATATTTCAGAGAAAAATTAAACTTGACCAACTGCTCCTTTCTATACCACTGCTGCTCCTGCCAGATTCCAAGTGGCATTAGACCAAAATGATAAGTACTGATTTATTTTCAATCTTCTGTTTCACCAGTCTCAGGGGCTTATACATTGAGCCAAATGCAGATCGAAAAATATGCATAAACAGAACATGCTAAACCTGAGCTTTTCATATTAGTCCTTGTTTGTCAGTGTTTCCTGTATCTAACTTCTCAGAGTTCTGATCTATTGCAGCGGTAACACTAATTGTAATCAATGCCAGGATACTTTTGCATGGTGATTTAACTATCCACAAATCATTAAATCATTAATGTAGGTGCTTTGAACCACTTTCTGGAGGAGTCTATTGCGCTTAATCAACTTCAGAAAGATGCCTGGGAGATTAAACTTGGGTGGTACAAACATTTTCTCCTCATATCCTACTGTCTCCATTAATTGCTAAAGAAATGTAGCCAAACCCTCAGAGGCCCAAGTTGTTAACAGAAATAAATGCACTGGCTTCCATGGTCCAGGTCCATATAAATTTGGATTTCTTCCAGGCAGTCTTTTAAAACAAAACTCCTGCAGCAACTAGGCATTAGGAAATTTCAGTTCTCATGACAGCAATTGGAGGGATATCCAAACCATCCAGCATGGGACACTGTAATAGCCTTGAAGAGGATCTAAGATTCCCTGGGAGATCTCAATGGACAGAGAAAAGGGTTCTCCCAGCTTGAAGCCAGAAGCCAGAAACTGCCTTGAGCAGGTACCTCTTTGTCTCCAGTGATGACAGATGAAGATAAATGAAGCCACATCCTGCTCTCTGTTTTGTGGAGATGTCAGTGTCATGGGTCTGGGCTGGCTCTCTGTTGAGATGGGATTTATAAATATAAAACTCTTTCAATTAAGTAGCTTGCTTCAAAGACAAACGCATCCCAAAACAAATGTGCCTGCCCTGAAGTCAGCTAACCAACCTTGCCAAGGAACAGAAGAGCGATGCAATGCAAAGCATGTTATAAACATGTTGATGTTATGTAAGGCCCTGATTCTGACATTCAGTCCAGAAATATATCTCTACATCTTTCAAGAAAGTTTAGCCCAAATACATAGCAATTCACAGAGTAGTAACGCTATTGGGGTAGTGTTTGTAGAGCAAAGAGCATAGAAACTTGAGAGTTGTGTATTTCAGCCAGCTGAATTTGTTGCAGATAAGGAGGCCTCTTGCCTCTTTCTCTTGCAAGTTTTTTCAAGGTCAGCTACCTTCCCTCCTCTTCTCTGTAAAGACATCCCTGTCATTCCCCTGCTCTAAAACTCCTGTTTGCTCTGAGTGTCTCCCTTCTCTTTTTTCCAAATACAAGTGTTCATCCAACTCACTCTCATCTTCCTATAAACATCTGTGCTGCAATCATTCTTCCTCCCTTTGCTTTGTGTCCCCCTTCATAAGGCTCTTTCTCTCTTCAGCTCCTTGGCAGCTGTAGAAATCCTACTTTTCCTTTCTGATGGTTGGTCTATTCAAATTCTTGACCAATTCCCTTCCTCCACTTACAGTAAAGGCATATTTTGCATGATTGCCAGCCATGCAAAAGAAATAGCATTTCTTGTACATCCATGTAACTCTGGCAGATTCTGGTGGAGGCTTTGTGGATGTGTTGAAGGTCACAGATCTGTATTTTACTCCTTCCCTCCCTTTGTGTCATTTTTCATGACTGCAGATGGGACTGGATCAACTTCAGAGACTCAAGAGGTGGATAAGGTATCCTGACAGTTCATCACCATGGTACAAAGTGTGGATGAAGTACATGAGCCACAGAAACAAGGACACTTCAACAACTGTTCTGATTAACTATAAAGGTTTGGGAATTAATTTTGCACTGGGCAGTATGCAAATAGTTTTCAAAAACTCCTTGAAAAATTGAGTCCTATAAGGCATTTCCCATCTGATTTATTAAAGTTCCAGTCAATGATAGAAAAAGCTCTGCTGTCAAGAGGACAGAGATGTTTGAAATGTTTTGGTCTTACTCGTAAAAAAAAATCTTGACTTCCCTCTCTGCAAAGAAACTTGCCTATTCTGTGCTTATACCTCAGATGAAAAACACACAGAGAAAGAAATAAAAATACAGGCCTCTCCCTCCTTCTGGAGGGGAATTTACAGGAAAACACAGTATTACACCACATCTAAAGCCTTCTGACAATTTGTCACAATTAGGTGATTCTTTCCTACATACATTTCTTCCTTTTGCATGGCAGCTGATCCCAGAATGACTAAAGCTATTACAACCACCACAAAAAAAGAAAAAGAAGTACAAAAATATTATTGTGACCTCCTTCAAACAACTACAAAACAATGTAATCACTCATTATACAGTATCATGCAAATACACTTCAAAACCGCAGGAACCCCAGGGTGTTTTTCACAGAGACACAGAGGGAGAAGGAGGAAAGAAGTGGACAGAATTTCTATAGGTGCTGCTAAATTAAAAAATTACTCTATTCATGCACATGTACTCTTGTCTTTTACCCAGAGTGCAGATTAAAAAAGCACATACAGGACACAGAAATACATCATGCCTCTCCACACGCACGCATATTCAAAGGTTTGACGTTTTACAAGTGTTTAAGGAAAACAAAAACAATCCTGCAACCCTCTGTGAACTGGAGTTAGCTTCCTCACAGAAGTGGAGGTATTGACTTTCCATGGGAGTGATGAACTTTTGCTGCATTAAGTGAGCAATACTTTGAAGACCTCCCTCAAAGTCCTGCTGACTAATACCACAGAATGCAGAGCTTTCTGAACTTAACTACAGTGCTAACATGCACAGTAGTGCATTTCTAAATCTTTGGTTCTGACATCTGCTATTCTAAGGAACAGGTAGTTGTTGATTACTTTTGTAGGGTGAGAAAGTAGAGACCCAAGACTATGCCCAAGACTATGCAATTCAGAAAACAGTGATTGTCTGGGGCTACAAGTGAGACAAACTTTGAATGGACAGTTAGATATATTTTGAGAAAATAAGATTTAGTGAGCCAAAAAGAGAGCTCTTGTTTGTTTTGAAATATTAGTTGTTCTGGTAAAAGTCTTACTAAATGCCTACCATTCTTCATGCATCTTTAGACATAACTTACATGTTGTCCTCCTTCTTCTTCTGCCTTTACCTGAGACATACAAGGATAAGGTAACAGACCAGTAAGTGCTAGAGTTTAAAAGCTTCATTTAAAGTAAAGTTTAAAGCACATAGTTTCTGTGTTTGTGAAATACTCACTTAATACTTTTGCAGACTGGCTGTGATTCTCTGAATGATGTCACATCCACCCAACTCCAAATAATAGGAGGTACTTTTCATATACCTTATTTTCACATTTTCACCTTAACACACAGATTTTATTTGCTAAACAGAGAATTACTGTAACAATCAGCTTTCATTTCCTCCAAAAAGCATTCAGTAAACCTGCAGCCTTCATATTTACATTTTCCCCTTGTGCCTTTCCCAAATTTCTATTAAAATGTGCCTGGGTAATCCTGACTTTTGCACTAACATTGCTAAATTTACTATCAGATATTTTCAGACTAAAAATAATGTTCCTGCCAGCATTTGCTTCAAAATTATACATGTAAGATAGCTGTCACCATATGAATTGCAACAGTAAAAAAAACCCTTTTTTCTAGTTTTGTCCCTTCTTCCCATTAGAAACTTGACTATTGAAGCATATTTCAGATGAATCCAAGTAAATCTTTGCTGTCAGATGTTTCACCTCAGTTGTTCTACCACACTGAATACAGAACTGCTGAGGGAAGTGTGCAGCTAGATGGCAGTGTGCCAAATTAAACAATCAATATGAAATTGACTATTTCTAATAAGGCATGACATAGCATGTTTTAAATAGCATGAAAACCTAAAAAATCAAATCCATAATGGCAAAATAAAACTGTCCATAACATTATTGTGACTGAAAAGCTATAGCCATGTGGTATATTGAGCCAGGGCAATTAAAAATCCTGTATTTTGTTCTGGTTCAAAGAGTGACTCTACCCTAACCACCCTACATTTCAGGTACCAGCTCTTATCACTATGTAAAACAGAAACAGTGCCATCTGCCTTGGTTTGAAGAGCATTGTATGGCTTAATAAAGGGATGTAAATACTGTGTTAGTTCAAGGTCCTCCATGGAACGGGACAGATAATGTGATGCAAATGAACAGGAACATACACCAATAGGTAAATATGGGACCAAGTGAACACAGCACATAAAAAGCCTTCTGCTGTATGTATAAAAAGCCTCTATAGCAATAAAACTTAAGGCATGCACCATTCTCCAAGGCTAGCTGGGATAAAAGGACAATGGAGGTGTTCTGCAAGGAGGAAAGGATCCTTCTGCTCAGATCACTGAGCAGTTGCTATACTGTTCTCCGGCAGAAAAGCCTCAGGGCTGTGGAGCTGCACATTTGCCCACTGAACCCTTTTAATGTAAGGATCTCAATACATTCAATGAAGAATTTCTTATCCCAATAGGCAGTAAAAGAATTCCCACCCTGCACAGGATCTTTGCTTTCTCCACAGTCTAAATACACAGTTCTACTTACTGCCTTCTAGGAACCTACCCTTCATCCATAAGCAGGAAAGGAAAAAACACGCTACAGTCAGCTATAAACTATTGTTTTCTCTGCTGTTGTGCTTTTTACTTTGGCTCTGTATTGGACTTGCCTTAATATTTAAACTAGCTGCTACCTTTGCTGATGCAAGATCTGTTAACACTTCTGATTTAAACTCCATTTTGGCTGGGACAACTGATCATTTCAGGATTAAGCATAATTTTCCATTGTCAAATGTTTTAGTCATATTTTTTAAAAATAATTTTATTAATTTTACAATATGGAAGTAGCAGGGAGTAGTTTGGCAGTTTTCTTTTTACAATCCTATATTTTAGACCCAAATGTCACATAAAGTCTAAAATCTGTCATGCTGTAAGTAATGATATTAAATATACATATACAAATAAAAATATATAAATATATATATCTGCTGTGCATTCTTAACATATGAATTGTTACATTTTTTGTGTGCTAAGAATATATAACACAACATATAATTTTGTTTACTTGTAGGTAATATTTCATAAAGATACCTTTTATAGTGGTAAACTTCAGGGTAGAGCATCATCACATCTTACATCATATTAAAAAGATCGGAGGTTTTGCCTGAGTATCAGGAAGACAGGTTCAAGAGAACATTCTGCTGAGATCCCTGAGGGATTTTGCTTATTGCCTTAATGAAAGCTGAAGACCATTGATGGCTGTACCATGGATGTCACTTCAACTGACCAGGACATTATGGTGAGATGTTAGAACCTGCAGGAAACCTTACAGTTCCAACGGACTTTTGGAACAGTAACAGCACTTCCCAGAGACGTCACCAAACAGACCCTTGTTTTTCTTTTTCCCTTCATGGAGAACCAGAGACGTATGAGAAACATGAAAAGGAAAAAACTGTACAGCCTAGTTTATATGTACCAAGGTAGGAATTATCCACGTCCATTCTTGAAAAAATCCTTCTTTTAATCTTCAAGCTGCTTTACATTCAAAAAATTTGTAAGTAAAACTGTACAGAAGTACAGTAAGTATTTTAAAGAGAGCTACTAGCTCAACAAATGTATTTATGCAAAATAACATACAGAGGAAGACTTTTGCAGTTGAACCCTCACTACTAATTAATGTATGTCTGTCTAACTTCAGGTTACATAAGTGAACTACACTTATGAAAAATATAAGCTTATAGGCGTGGACAAAAGACAGCCAGAACTTTTGGGGAAAGAGGTTTCCTGGACACATATCGTAACACAGAATGAAAAATCCTCTTCCTGCAGAATTTTTCTCTTTGGGCACTTCTCACAAGCACTTTATGCTTTCAACCACTGTTTTTATGATCTTAGGATAAGGTGATGCTTGGGGAAAAGTTTCACAGCAGCCCCATAGGCCAAAACATTCTGGTCTGTCTAACTAACCAGACAGCAGATTCCTTTTTTATTATTTCATTTAAAACACTTGAGTCCCAGTACAAGATCACTCTTCACTCAGATTATACCAGATTATGGTCCAGAGGTAAAAACAGGTGTTATAACTGGGTAAAATATAAAAGCATGTATTTTGCTGACCTTTTCATTAGGCTCTAATTTCAGACTTAATTGTAGATTCCAAGAGAGTGTAGCAGAAAACCTTTAACTAATGTTCTCCAAAGCATATTTTGAGTAGCCTGACCAAAAATTTAGTTACCAGTCTAAACAGGAATTGGGCAGGGACTGGGTTCTAGCACTCACAGATAGTCTCAGATCTAGAGTTTGTGGCCAACATTGTCCACATTGAAAAGTGATTTGGAGGAAAAGGTTTTAAAAACCTTGCTATCCTCACCTTTTCCTCACTCAGTCACAGACACATAGCACAAAGGCAAGTTTGTGCACTACCTGAGGAGAACCTCTGGCAAGAAGCTGGGTGAGGGACTCCTCAAGAGCTTTCAATGGCAGCCTCACTGTGAACTCAGTTTCCCTCAGCAGCCAGTCTCCTTTAGAAAATTGTTGCCTGTTGGCAAGCCTGTGATTTAACCATGTGGTAAGGAAAGAGAGTGGATCCCCATCATTGACCAGGACCATGGTCTGCAGCTGGGACCGCCAACCAACTAAACAAGGTCTTAGAGGTTAGATCTCCCTACTAGATCTAGCCCACTGGAGCACCCAATCCTTTGCCCCATCACCCCAGAGACCCACCCCTCACCCCATGGCCTCAGGACCATACCCCCACTTCCACAACTGCCTGTTCTCCCACCTTCTAGAAATGCCCACCACGTGCATCCCTACCCTGAGGGAGGATTCCCCCTCAAGAAAAAAGGACTGAGAGGGCATCTCATAAATGTGTATAAATACCCAATGGGCAGGAGGGAGTGCCAAGAAAGTGAAGACAGGCTTTTCTAACTGGTGCCAACCACTAGGACACAAGGCGATGGTCAGAAATTGGACAATGTGTGATTCTTGGGGTGTCTTGTGCAAGGCCAGAATTTGGCCTCGATGATCCCGGTGGGTCCCTTCTAACTCAGTAATTCTATAGTTCTATGATTATATGATGCACAGGAAGTTCCATCTGATTATGAGGAAGAACTTCTTTACTGAGCAGATCACTCATTGGAGCAGGTTGTGCAGTCTCCATCACTGGAGGTACTCAGGAACTGCCTGGATGCAATCCTGTGTCGTGCGCTCTGGGATGACTGCTTGGGCAGGGTGACCCACTGCGGTGTCCTGCAGCCCGACCCGCTCTGCGAATGTGAGACGACGGCCCGAGGGGAGCGCCGAGGCGCGGCCCGGATGGAGGGCAGGCGGAGGGCGGCGTTCCCCCGCTCCCTCCTCCCTCCCTCCCGCCCGCCGGGCCCGCGGCCGCCCCCGCCCGCCCGCTCGCTCGCACGGCGGCGCGGGCAGGGCCCGCTGCGCTACGGCGGGCAAGGCTGGGGCGGCGTCAGCGGGCGCGCGGTGCCGGCTCCAGGGCTTTAAAGCAGCGTGTAAGCTGAGATGCTACCACAGACAGCGGCGCGGCGGCGGCGGCCGCAGGAGCTCCTCGAGCCCAGACGGGCGCCCGCCTTTCGTCCCCGCTGCGCCCCGGGGCATGAGAGCGACCACCCCGCGGCTCTAGGTACCCCCCGGGCCCCATGGCGACGACCCGCGCTGCCCGCGCCCTCCTGCTGCTGCTGCTGCTGTGCCCGCCGGGGCTGCGGCGGGGGGCGCGGGGCGGCGGGCAGCGCCCGCGGGGCTGTCCGGCGCCGTGCCGCTGCGAGCTGGACGGAGTGCTGCTCCGCGCCGACTGCTCCGACCGCGGGCTCACCGCCGTGCCCGCCAACCTCAGCGTCTTCACCTCCTACCTGTAAGTGAGGGCGGGCCGGCCAGGGCGCACCGGCGGCGGCGGGAGGGCTCGGGCCAGCCTCCGGCGCTGACAGGAGGCGCTCCGTGCCCGGAGAGAACACCCGACTTCAAATAAGTTTCTAATCGCTTTTTAATCAGCGGCCGCCTTGTAAAGTGTTTATAGTTGTCTGGCTATCGCGGTGCCCGGTCCGGCGCCCGGAGGATCGCTGTGTGATGTGCCCTTTGGAGGGTAATTAAAAGCGATTGCAACAGCAGAAACTCGATGCGATCCTCCGGGACGTTATCTTCACCTTTGCTTCCCGGGACAGGGCTTTGAACTGCGGCCGCTGCTGATTTAATCGTTAACAGATCTCCCCTCGGGTGGAGCAAAGGCAGTGAATAAAGCGCGCTCCGGGAGGCGGGCAGCGCTCGAGGACCGGAGTGCCTGTGTCCAGACACAGGTGCCTGTGTCCAGATCCGGGCTCCGGCCGGCACACCTCGCCCCTCAGGAGGCTCCCCCGGGCCTCGCAGTGCCCGCCTGACAGGGCACCCCCGCCGGCACAGGCTGCGGTGCTTGCGGACTACGCTGCATCTCGGGCGCGCTGAGTTACAGCGTGTAGGGACAGAGCCAGCGAGAACGGAGAAACTTTGTGTTAGCAAAAAAGCCACCCAAAACTGTGGTGAAGCTTTCTTTGTTTCCTTATTTTTTGGCTCAGTGTCCGTCGTTTAGCCTCTTGTGGTATCATGTGTTGAAAGTACTGGTGCTCTACTTGTTCCTTTGGTGTTCTCCTTACTGATTCCATAGTTTTTTGTGGTTGCATGACCAGAAGGTTGTTAATTTAAAGCTTATTCTTCGTACCCAGCATAAAGTATGTCTGGTTTTGAACGTGTTTGTCCAGTCTCCGTATTTTGACATGCTGTTAACATGCTTGCTACAATAGTTACTGTGAAGATGCTTTCACAGCGTTGTGTCTGAGGTACTAAAGGAATCATTCTGAGCACATTTCTCTGTTAATACCATGCTTCAAAGGACATAAAACATATCTTACATCTGAAAAATAGAACAAAGTATGCTAGAAATTTATTTCTATGAGAAGTATAAACATGACAAAATAGATAAGGTGGAAATTAAGTGCAACCAACCAAATCTAAGTATATATTAGGGGAAAGCCTAATTTAAAGAAAATAACATACATTTATAAAGAGGGTGAGCATCTGAAAGACCTTTTATATATATATTATGCATGTAAATACTATTCTGAATTTTTTCTTAAGATCAGTTTTAGCTTATTTTATCAGAAACATTTCAAAATCAAAGCTATCGATAATGTTAGGAGGCAGGAGTCAGCAGTCAGCATTACTGAACGACCACTTACAGTAGAGCAAAACTTTGGCTATGTGTGATAAAGATACAGTCCTTAAGGCACATACAAGGTCTGCCACTAGTTCCAAAAGTAGCAGGTCAGGATTTTGGGTACATAAGATACAATGTTTTCTGGTGCTTTGGAAAGCCATTAGCAGAAAGGTAGATAGTGATGTAATAAAGGCATACTTAAGCTGTACACATCCTGTGTTAAGACACCCTAAATTCCTCCCTGCTTGGAGGAATGCTAAAACCAGAAAAACCTGAGACAATCTACTGTTTGACTGTTTTATGAAGAAAAAGAGACCATATGTGTGGCGATGTCAAAGTACCATTGCTGGGATTCTTCTGCCTCTGGTAACCTGCTTTGTGGGAGGGTTGTGATCTAGTCTGCCCTTTTGTTTTTAAATCCTTCTGTCCTTCAGAATGTCTTTCTCCAGTCAAAAATCCTCTGTTGTTCAGTAGCATACACCCTGAAGTGAAAAAATGTTATTTGGACAGGCAGACTTTTAAATGAGCAAGACTGCATGCAGGCAGTATAAAGTATAAAAGACTAGTTCATACACATAGGCAGCTACACTTACCGTTTTCCAAATTTACAAGGCTGTTATCCTTGGATTGATTAATTATTGCCTAATTATGCAGAATTGTAGCTCCTGCCTGCCTTCCATAAAGAACTGTCAAGTCTCATTGTCTGTCGATGGCTAAGCAATGTCAAATTTTAAAACATGCCTGCTTGTTATAGGCATGTTTGCCTCCCTGAGCTTGGTAATGACCATTCAGCTGCTCCTTGATTTTTCTCCTTTCTGGTTTGTTGTTTTTTTTTTTTTTTTCCCCAAAAAATCCCCATTTTTTTTTAATGCTGATTTTTTACCTCAGATCAAAGCAAGATATTAAAATTGTGTACTCACAGTTAATCTCTTCCAAGAAAAAAATAATCTTCTTCAGTCAATTCTGTTCTTGCACCATAGATATATCCAACCAAAACCAGTGCTTAGTAATACCTTGGATTAAGTTTGAGCTTTTAAAGCTTTAGGTTTTTGGTTTGGTTTTGGTTTTTTTTTTTTTAATTTCTGAACTTTTTATCTTAGTTTAACACTCACATAGGAGAAAAAGGTAACTGTTTTCTTGGTGTGCATTGGAGATGGTGGGAAAAGCTGAAATGCTGAGGCTATGAAGGTTTGTTTTATTTTGAGACAAATGTCTATAGAGCATGATATATTATGGTGACTGAATTTTGCATGTACCATCATTTTTTTTATGATGGTGCTCTTGCAGCAGAGCTAAATGTACTCTACAGATGGACCTGCTACAATTTTCTCCATTCTCATTTATAATCCCAGGCAGCAATTCTTTCCTCCCATCAAAAATATTGTTATTTATGATTATGTGTCTGCAGCCATGAACTGTTAGACTTTTTACGAGCAGGCAAGGAGAATCCATGAGTTTCTTTCCATTCCTTTTTCTTCATTTACTTCTAGGCTAAGTAATGTATTTGGTGTATTCAATGCAACTCCTGTTGACGTAAATGAGAATTCCATGTGCTGATGAAGGGCAGGACTGAGTCTCTGTTTCAAATTAAGAACAGGTCACTTTCCTATCAGTTCACAGTGGAAAGAAGAAGACAGAATCTACACGTCTTTTGCACATGGGACCCTCATTAATTCTCAAACTAAACCACTGAGTTAGTGAAATACTGTTACCATTTGCTGTGATGTGGAAAATTGTAGTGGAGAAGGGCTTGCTCAAAGTTAGAGGCAAAGTTTATGGCAAAGCCAGCCATTAAATCTAACTCCATTGTTTAACCACTTGTCCTACTTTACTTAAATAAATAGTCCTTAAAAATTGTGTGAAATCTGGAAACTCCTGTTCAAGAATATTTAGTATGACAAGTAATGAAAACAGATTTTCTTTTCAATCTCATGTGATGACAATATAGAAGACAGCACTTATAGATTTTTAGGTTCTTTGTTTTGGGCCTGGACAATACAAAAAAGTAAATTTCTTATAACTATGAGGGCTGTCTAACAATTTATATACTGTGTTTGTGATCAAAACCTGTCAATGATAAGCAGAATGTTTGCAAAATGTTAACATCATAGATTGACAGAGACATGCATGAATATAAATATAAATATTGCACCATGTTGTCTTTTACATTATAGTTTACTTAAAAAGTTTAAATTTAGGTACATTACAAATATGTGTGCTAACACTTGGTGTGTTGTGATTAATATAATTTTTAAATTTTCATATAAATAATTTATTAAGAAAAATTATTTCTCAAAAGTTTGATAACATTGATATTATTACAGTAGAACCTATGAAGAAGAAATCAGTGTATATTATAAGGTTTCAAATCTTCAAGTAAATTTTGTCCTTCCACTTCATTCATTGCTATACTATTGTATTTGATGATAACTATTCCTGTAGAGCACAGTCAAAAAAGACTCTGAAAGTGTTTAAGACTAATAAGAATAAAAAATGAAAAGAAAAAAAAATGCAATGAACCTGAATGAAAAGATTACTTACTATTTTGAAGGTAAAGAAGTATGTTCCCAGAAATTAACAATGCTTCTGAAATAAGAAATACAGTCATTTCTGTGTCAGGAATATCCAAAATCATTGAGAACAATCCTTTAGGGTAAATTTGCATCCTTTTAGTCATTCTGATCTCACAGTGCAAATTCAGGTCTTGTGTGTGTCTTCATCAGAGGTATTTTAGGAATGACCACAGCTTTTCAAAGATATCAAACAGCAGCATATCTTCTTATGAAGAAGTGAGTTATAAAGTCTCTCACACCTTCCAGATCCCTTGACAAGATTTAGGAGTTAGGTATTTCATAAAATGTCTGTCTTTTCTAGGAGGTACTTCTTTACCTAGCTACAAACTTTATAGACCTCAAATTAATTAATTGTCATGTGGTTGCAGTTAGTAATCTGAATCTTGTCCTGATTGAGGATGAAGATGAATCCAGGTTCTGGATTTAGAATTTAGTGCTAAGTCTCCTTTTTGAAAAGGACACATAACATTCCCTCTCTACTTATGGCAATAGCACATATGCAAAGATGAAATATACCTGTCAATAAATTAGAGGTAAACAAAAACTGAAGAATAACAAACTATGTAAGTATCATGTTTGCCAGTTTTCAAGAGATTTGCTTTAAATTTCAAAACATAGTGTAACAAGTCAAAATCAGTTTCTTTGAGAAAAATTTGGATTGAAAATGTATTTTGAAATATCATTCTTCTCACTTGAGAGTACAGTGTTAAAAATAACTCTTTACACTTCTTCCTAAAGAGCCTTTTGCTGTTCTGAAAGAAAAAGAGGCTCTCACACATTACCTCTCTCCTTTAGCATTTGCTCTGTGGAAAAACTGCATAAATTGACAGGGAAAAGGAAGCTGTCTTTAAATTGGGAGAATAGAAGGCGCTGACAGAGTGAAGGCACCTTCACTTTGGTTGGTATCTGAAGCACATCGGACAATTGGCTGGGCAGAGGGAGCCTGACTCCAGCTGAGAACGCGTGCACTGGGCTGACCTTCCCAGTCAGCATGCCAGCAGAGATTAGACTTCCTTCAAGTGCTCCCTTGTTAACCCAGACTTTTCTGCAATGTCATTTGTCTTTCAAATGCTTAAAATTGCTACCAATCTTTCAGTAGTCCTTTTATTGTGTGTGTTGGCCAAGATATTTCATCTGCATGTACTGCTTTCTTAATTCTCTGTTGGCTATTTAAATGGTCTTGATTAATACAATTTATGGTGTTTTCCTTGATTTCAATACTTGAACTGTCCAGCAGATCTGATTCTTTTCCCAGTAAAAATCATAGTAAATAAGGCGTGGTTCCTTTGGCTCCAAGTAAACTGATTGAAGGCAGAACATGATGTGGTGTTTTTGACATACCAAAACAGCTTTAGACTTCGGTTAGAAGAAAATACCCTAACATCTTTTAAAAAAAATGAGATGTGATCAAAGCATGCTTACTCCTCAGAGATTTAGCAATTAATGTGGCAAATCCATATGCTTTATGCTCTGTACTCTTTGCTGAGAAAACCTGAGAGTCTCCTGTACAATTTTACTGATCAAATGTGAAAAATTTATTGCCCGGAGAACCATAAAAGAAATAAATGTGGTTGGGGAGGGGTAGGGCCTGAAATAATGTTGCTGACGCTTGTTGAAGGAGTGCTACTTTCTTCTATCTCTTGGAATTGAGGTTAAAATAAAAAATGTACAAAGATAGTGAACTGTTTCAACTTATAGGGCAGCAACTGATGGTACCCCTGACTTAGTCCTAGTGCTTTTTTTTTCCTGAAAGTCTACAGTCAGTATCTGGTAATTTTTGAATTAGAGACCTTTGAATGAGTATTAAAGAAGCGCAGCACCCAAGTAGAAATACTGTCCTGGAATGTCTTTGCCATTTAGATGAAAAATACCCCCAGCCAGCTTGTATTATACTAAGCACCGGCAATCCCTGGATCTCTAAGCAGTAATGAAATAGGATTGCAATGCAAGTTCCCAGGAACTGGTGCAGTTTTATCCAGCTTTGCTCAGACAGTACATTCTGGATCACCTTCCAGTTTTATTATTTTGCTGTGATTTACTAATTTTTAGCTATGAACTTTGGGTTTTAAGGGCTGTGGCCACAGCACTGAGGTCATTCCCTGAAAGGACAAGTTATATTTTCATGTCTAGTCACTGCTGCAAAAAATAATTAATCTGAAGTTTAGTGTTATCCAACAATGATAATTATAATAATCAGCCACTCCCAAACTGGGATTTTATTTGTAACAAATGGGCTCTTAGTTTGGGTCCAGTTGTATAATTTGGCTTCAGTTCTGCAAATGCTTATCCAGATACTTAACTTTAGTGTCAGGAATGGTTCCACTGAAATCACATGTGCAAATGTTTGTTGATCAAGGCCTTTAATAGTTCTAAAACAATCATCCCTTTCCCAGGTATCAGCTCATTTGTGGTGAATAGTTTCATTAAGCTGTTTCCACCACTGTTTCATTGCACAGCCTAAAGCATTATGTATATCATAAATCATTTAGTACCATTATTTTTCAAAAATTTTCAAATTCTTGGACTGATTTGAATATTTAGTTTTATCTGGAATGCTCCAACAGTATTAAATTATATAGTTGCAGTGAAATAATTCTAAGGACATATTTTGATTAAAAATTGCTAAAACTTTTTGCATTATACTTCAGAAGTATAGTTGGCTTTGTGCAGGTGATATTGTGTACATGGAGATGTGTATGCATAGACAGATGTCAGACAAATTTTTAAAAATATCTATCAGTCTAAAGCAGCACAAACAACTATAATTTCCACCATACAAAATCTCTCCCCACTTTTGATGACACTTAATTAAATGTTTTCTATTTTGTTGAGAGAAACCATGCTTAGTGAAATTACTAAACTTAAGCACTAATTACCTAAGTAATGCAGAAGTATTTTTTGGGTTGGGACCTAATGTGCATAATGATTGTGAATAAACTTAATAAACTTAATTTTTTTTTTTTTTGCTTGTGTCATACAGATTTTCCCATTAAAAGTGTACAGTAATTTGATGCTGTTATTTATGAAGGGGAGGTAGGAGCTAGAAAAGTAAAGCTGGTGTTTGGTACTACTACTTGTCTCTTTTTTTTTATTATTTTGTTAGTTTCTTCACCTAACACTTCAGCCTGCTTTGTTTGAGGCTAGAACAGTTAAAGCACTGATATTACAGTGACTATCCAGAAATAGGACTTTTCTGGCCCTCCTTTCTGCAGCAGTAGGCATCTTACGATGCCAGTTGTACCATGCCTTCTGGATCCTGTGATAATAAAAATGCTAGTGTAAGTGAATGAAAGAACAGATGTGAGATGATGTCAGCATCAAGGGAAGTGTAGCTGCACTGATTTGGCATTCACTGAATTTGTAAATGAATTTCTCTGTACCCTGAGGGGAGAAGGTCACAGCTGGCAAAGGAAGCAAGTAAGATAAGACAAAGTTCTCTCTCATCCACGATTGAAAGTTACATGTTCTGAACCACCTTGATGAGTAACTTGCCTTTGAGCTTGATCCTTAATCAGCTTGGTGTGGAGGCTGCCTCAGAAATTAAATATTTCTCCTGTTGGTCTCGCAAATGATGAGGCTGCATTTATGTTTGTAGTGGAGGATGAGACCAAGTTGTCCAGAGTCCAGAAGTAAGATTTATCCATAGAAACCAAAGTTTCTTAAACAGCCTAATTCACGGAGTTTGTCATTTTGGAAACATGAGAAAAAGGCAGAAACTGCTTCTGGGAACAGGGACTATGAGCAGTTAGCCATAACTGGGATTCAGATGGAGAGACCTTTAAGTTCTTCTCCTGGATATAGTAATTTATGGATTCAAGTAAATCACACAACTTTTCCCTAGTCTTGTTCCATAAATGTGATGACTGAGACAACTACCTACATCTGAATTTGACTACTTTGGTATGGGTATTCTGAGTTCAGTCAGAGAGAAAAAGAGACATTTCTACCAGGCTGGGCCTGGGAAAGAATTGGAAAGGAATGTAAATAATTCACTATCTCTCTTGTTTTCACATTGCTTATAGATAGGTTCTGCTACTGTGCGTCATTCAGAGCGCACCAATGGTGTGAGATGTTTTTACTTTAAGACCAATGAAATTAGTCTGCACGATGCTCTCTATAAAAGAGCAATGTATTTGAAATAAAGTGGAGTTTTCTTCTCGCCTTCTAACTGGAGTCCTTCTGTTCCCATCCCATCCTGCCTCAACGGTGACACTTTGGTGGTGGCTGAAAAAAGCTGGAGATTTGTAGACTAAGAATACTTAATTGGGTGCTAATTATGAGTATGACATGGTAAAATAAGGGAGGTCCCAAGGAATTTTGTTCTTTTCTAAAGGGTCTGCCTTTCAGTTTTGCTCCTGGCTGTCTATGTGACCTGAATTCGGTGATATATAAGTTTCTTATTGGAATGAGTAAAGTCTATGTAGGCATCTGAGAGTAATATTTGACCTACTGACAAGAAATACAGGGTCCATACACTTGGTGCAATATGGAAGTATTGCCTGCACTTGTGCTGAAGTTGTGCAAAGACAAGGAATTGGAAGCAGTCCAAAAGAGGTGCAGGTTCAACTTTGTGACCTAACAAGGGTCTCAGGGAGTACATTCCTGTCCTAGAGTGTCCCTGCATTGGGACACTCACTGTATTGACTGTAACCTGCAACAGGCACACACAATTACAGGAAGCTTAACAGAGCAACAAAAAGTACATGGAGAGCAAAGAGACAACAGGTTGCTTGGGAATCTGCCTGTATTGGTGCCGTAGAGTAGTGACATGTACCTCTCATCAGGCAGCTCAACCAATTTTAAACATTTTAAACCCTCAGGAGAAGTGGCACTCCAGTCTAGCACTAAATTCTAAATTCACAATTCACATTTGTGCCGTGTGTATGCAGTAAGGCTTTGTAGCGTACAGTTACTGTGGCAGAGTTATTATCAGAAACGTTTGTTTCCTTAGTGGAGATAAAACCTGAGGATATAGTTGTGGTGGGGTGAAGAGTAAAGGTGTGAAGTGCTGCTGATAGGTGTTTTTAAAACTTGAGTGTGAAACACTGTGGAAGAGTAATTGGTAGCAGGAAAAGGGTCTCATGTGGTCTTTTTTAGGCCTAGCACTGAAAAGGGACAATGTGAAAGCTCTTGATCAGAGAATTGCATCTGGGAAGACTGTAAGTTCCTCAGCATACAGAGGCTTCACTTTGTCTCATACCTGCACATATCTAAAGTAGTGTGAACTGTCAAGTGCCAGAACTTTACTTCCTTCTGACCAAGACAGAAGATGTGAAAAGAAAGACCAGGGCAACCCCTTTGGAACATCCTAACTACCTGAAGGCCAGAGATAGTACAGAACATAGTTAAACACATTCTTGGAATCTTGAGGTACATGTTTTTAGAATAAAAAAATGTTTACTGAATATGCACTGTGATCTCAGAAATGCTTGTTAGCCCACAGCCTTGATGAACAGCACCTGGGCTAACCTCCTTTTTTTCTTATCAGAAACCCTGTCTACTCCTAGGAACTAGTTCTGTCTAATGAGCTCCTGGTTTTTAATGAATAGCCATGGAAACTTATTTTTCTTGCTTGAATGACAATTCAAGTGGAACAACATTTTTGCTATCAAACTTTCAAAGAAAGTTACCGACCCGAATTGTGACCACAATGGAAAATTACTAAAGCCAACTAAAGCAATTACTAAAGTGACTAAAGCAGCTCCCTTGCGACCCTATAAACAGCAGTCCTAAGTGAGACCCTTTGAGCTCTCCATGTTCACAGCAGGCTCTGACCAGGAGTCTTCCTCTGTGTGGGACATCTCTCAGAGCCAGCAAACTCTTAAGTTTGCTATACTTGGAGGATCACTGCCAAATGCCACCCATAGAACCTGGGTCGATATCTCCACTCCTTGAGGCTCAAACCTTCACCTGTAGAGAAGATGCAAAGGCATCTGATATGAGTACTGCACTTAAACAGGAATTTTTTCACAGATCTATATCTTGTACATACTCCTTTAGGTGTTAGTGTGAGTGTGATTATGCTATAGCAAATGTGCTGTGAATGTTTCTCTCTTAGATTTTTAAGTGGGTTAGATTCATAAGGTAGCTCTATAAATGAGTTGCTATTGCACTTATAGGAAATTCTATTGAATCTTTTGACAAATTGTTTAAATTGGGCTATTAAGTGCTGCTAAATTTAAATGTGGTTAAAATCTTTAGGTGTAAGCCATTGGTCAAGTCTAGGGCTAAATTTGGCAGGCAGATTTGCTCTAAACTTTGGGAATAAGAGGAAGAGTCTCTCTTACTCCTTTTAATCCTTACCTTTTTTTTCGTCCTCAGCCTCCATAGAGATAATTTTTGTAGATTTTTAGATTTTAGTCCGATTTTTCTCTGTATGCTTTAACCATCTAGTTAGTGGTAGAGTGAACCTTGCCAATGAGCTTTGTCATGCTTTCACTTTAATATTAAACCTGCTTTTGCCAGTGATTCTTTGAACAACCTAAGATGCCCACTCAGGACACAGATTTCTGTGCCATTCCATGTAGGTAAATTAGATTTATGCCAAGGAAGATTTCATATAGTTTCTGCTATGCTTACACTAATGGAACTAACTTCATTGTGTGGAGTTGATACTGCTAAAATAAATTGAATTTGAAAATTTTGAAGATTTTGAAAAGTATTAATTAATATAATTAAATTTAAGCATTTGCTTTGGTTTTGAAGTGCCAACTCTTGACAGAAAAGCTTCTATTGTATCATTGGTATGCACACTGTCCATCCTTTTGATATAAACAAAAGTCAGTTTTTTTCTTTTGAAAAAAAGGTTTTAGGCATTCCATTGTGTGATCGTCATTATTGCCTTGTTTGCATCAGGATGCAGACTCTGGCACATGAGTTGTGTTGTGTCAGGGAGTTGTGTCAACTGTACAGACTTTGCAGGAGTTTGAGGAAGGAAGGAATTTCTTTTGTTTTTCAGTCCTTTTGCGGCCATTGTTGATAGCATTAAGTGAACAGAGCAACAGGGTTTTTTTGGAGGATGCTTACACAGTGCTGTAGTACATTCATTACACTAGTAGGTAGAAACAACTGTCATACCAAATAGAGTTATCAAAATCACATATCTGTACGTATTGGTGCCTCAGCTGTTCTGCCTTCAATGGCTGTCTCTGGTCAATTTGTGAAGAGTCCCATAAACCTGAATCCAGATGTGGTCTGTTTTCTACATTTGTCATCAATCATGGATACAGTGTCTTGTAGTCATGCAGCTGTATGTTCCTGCCTGTCTTTCCATAAAGCAGTGCTGGAGAGCTTCAGATTTCGCAAGGAATTTGTAATATCCAGATTTACTGGATGGTATTATTTGCAGTGTTGTATCTCTGTGTGGGAAGTCTATAAGGAAATGCTGCCTGCTCTCAATGTGCTGCTGGTTTAATCCCTTCTGATAAGGATTTATGAAGACTAATTAGGAGCCAGTTTGGTCCCCAGTGAAGCTAGAACTGAAACTCCTTTCAATGATGTGGATGGAACCCCTGGTATGTCACAGTTAGTTTTATTGTAGAGGATTCTGTTTGGATGAGATTAGCCTAATCTAAGGGAAATTACTCACTCTTTATCCAAATATCTCCATATGTTGACTACACAAGCAGATTTTTTTTTTTTTTAGTATTTAGTGAATGAGTAATTACCGAAGTATCAATAATAGTAATTAATTGTTAATGATATTCATTAGTGGTTTGGATTATCTTAGCATGGAGAGCTTCCATTAAGTTGTGTTCACAGTTTTTATAAAGCAGTATTAAGGTGGTTGTTCAATAACAACAAAATGAAAATAAGAAATCTGTGAATCGTCATTTAACAATATGATTTTGGTAAATGGATGGATGACCCAGCCACAGGAGATTCATAACAGAAAGACATAAGGGAAAAAAATACACCTTACCAGCAAAGGACTATGTCTATGTTCTTTCAGTTAGTAATATCACTACTAGTATTATAGATAAATGTTTTTTCTCTACATGTAAAATGGTGCTCCTTATCAGAAAAAAAAAATCCAGAAATTAAAAAACTTTGTAACTTAACATTTATTAGCAGGTTTAGACATTAACTGAGTGTTCCTCTATGCTGCTGAGTCTGTTTACAATGAAGTGCCTCGGGCCAGCATTAACCAATAGGATAGTTTAGAAGATGGGTCTAAGGAGTAGACCAAGCAGCTGGTGTATCTGTACACTGTTTAACTCTCAGAGCAGCTCCTGGCTCATTGGGCAAACTGAAGTCCTCAAGCAGAGTGACAAGCAAATGCCCAAGTCAGTCCCCTCAGGTGCAATTAGAGCAGGCCTATTGCTCCTGCAGTGACCCTGGGTGCACTTCGGGAATGCACGGTCCAAGGCTGTGCAAGTTGACCCAAAACAAACAGGGCTGCACCAAGTGGAAGAATGACAGAGGACAAAGGGAATTCAATTTTTTTCTTTATACACTATGGCACAATTATTGATGAAGATTAAATATGAGGTGGAATTTCTCAGTAGTTTGAATGTGAGATAGAAGCTTTGAAGTTGCATCATAAGATGACTCTGCTGTGCTGCTTCAGAGCATATAATCCTTGAGTTGGTATTTTAATGATCTATCTCTTCACTTCTAGTTAAAAAAGACGTATTGAATATTTTGTTCTGTTTCAGATGAAGTATAAAGAATTACAGGGATTGATTTCAGTAACACAGGGTTTTAAAAGTATAGAAAGAAACCCCAACAATATTCAGATATTTATGTTCCCTTTTATGTCATCCACCAAAATAGATAATGCAGATCATGTAAAACCAAGAGTTTTATTTCCTGTGAATATTGGTTTTATTTCTTTCTTTTTCATAATAACCTTGTTCATGCAGTTGTCTCTGACTACCAGTTCTAGTAAAAATATGTAATTAAATGTTTTGGTAGGCAAGATAATAGTTATATTTACTGATGGCATGGCATCATAAACTAACTTTAAAATTATTATCAAGCCCTCAGAGAATAAATTGTATTAACATAATATTTTGAGTAGTAACATATTAATTAACATGACACAATATTGATGGATAAATATTCAAACTGGACAAATGAAAGTGCACATTAGACCAATGGAATAGTATCTTCAAACATATGACATTAAGTAAATGTGCAGTTTTCTATGAATAAATTAATAAAATGCAAGACTTCTGCTGTAGAGAAACAAGTCTGAGATGTTACTGGGTAAGTATATACATAAGGCTGAGTGATATTAAAATGAATAAAAGATTGATTACCAGTTTGAATACCTGTTCTGTCCCTCATGCTATCCTATCATTATTTCACAGAGCATGTGATGCTGTTGACTGAGCTAATTGCAAAGAAGAATTCAGTAAGGGATATTGGACTAGAGTTTATGGTGCTTCTAAAATTCAGGAGCAAGGGTGGCTAGAGGTATATTTTACTATTTTAAAATATTTTCCTTCGTAGGTCACTTAAGACAGTGACACAGCTCACAAAGAAAGGCCTTACACTGCTTCTTAGAAAACCAGTCAGCTCATGTATAGATAGGGAATTGTTCCACTAATCAGAACTGTCAAGCAGAGAATTTAAAATGTCTTTGTCTGGCTTCTGGGGAGGTTTGCCATAACCCACTGTCTCGTCCCAAGGGGGCTGCAGGCAGATGAGGTCTGTTCAGACTGATCCACTCCTCCTCAGTTCTGTTAAAAATGGCAGTCTGTCGGAACTGTAAGTTTAGTTCAGCTTTCAAGCCAGTGGCTATTGTTGGATCTTAAAAAAATTACATCTATGTTCTTAACTATCACATGCAGAAAACATGACAATATAACTAGAAGCTTTGCTAGCTCTAAGTAAAGCTCACCAGTAAAATTATTTGATTTGTTATACATACTATGTTTTCTGGAGATGTAAGTGTAGGCTAATGCCAATGTGTGTATCTTCAGGGTAATGATTTCAGCTGCAGTGCTTCTCTATATTGCAGTGCCTCTTCACACCCTTTAAGTCCTATCTTTCAAGTGTAAAATACGTTAAGATACAAAAATTAGTGTATTTTTTCTCAGTATCTGAATCCTTCATTCTGTCAAAGTGGAAATACTGCTCAGCTGTATATTAAATTTCTCCTTGGATACAAAGATATCCGGTGTTCATGGAAGTCTGGCAGTGACATTATTTTGGACACAGCTGTTGACCTAGCTGGTTTGGGTCTGGAAGGAAAGATGGTTTGTGCTGTGACTGGGGTGACATCAGACAATCAGCTGTGGAGACTATTACCCCTGTATCTTCTGCTCCTTTCCTAGTATGTCTGTTTGCCCTTTGCATCTCTAAGTGCCTACACAGATTTTACGACCTTTATCCTTACAATCTTTAATGCCTTACACCAGAAAACAAACTTTTTTCAAGCTTCTCAGATTACTATTCCAGATCTAGGAAGAGACTTTTCCAAAGATTTTTGTAGCTATTGAATCTGAATTAGATGTCTTATTTTTTTAGACATTACCTGATAAGATAAAGAAGACTATTTCCTTTCTAAGTTGCACTTGATGGAATACATAGAGATATTGTGTGTGCCTATATACAGATTGGGAAAGAGCTTCTTGGCATATGTTTGAACCTTATAATATTTATTTTGTTGTATGCTCTTATGGTAAATTGTTTGGGATTTTAAAAATTCCTTTAAATTAAAGTTCTCAAAATAAATAGTGTCTAGTGAATATATTTTTTAAAAAAATATTTACTTACCAAGAGGAAAAAAATATGGAGTATTTGAAATCAGTGCCACCATTGCAGAAGCTACTTTTGAGAGCCAATTTGTTCTTTGCTCTAATTACACTGCCTGAAAGAACAACAGAATGAAGACACTGAGGACATGTAGGGTTCAGTCCAAAGATTGTCCTTGAGGGTATGTAATGAAATCTTACAGCATTAGTGCTTTAGTGAAAGATATGAGAAAGAGCGCAGGAAAAACATTATTTGTATGCTTTATTTTGTGATATGTTTAATCTATTCACTTTCACTTTTGGTCCCACAAGCACAGAATTTCATCTTTTAAAAGCAGAAGAAACCAAAATGGGCTCTTTTTCCAAGCTGTGAAAGGAAACAGATTTAGGACTGGCTAGATCTGTGAGGAGAAAAAACTTTTAGAAAGTAGACCACCAAAACTGAACTGCCAAGGTGCCAGCGTGCGTGCTGACTCCTGAGAGTCCTGGCTCAACTGCAGTTGATGATTTTGCTTAGTAGCGCATGGCACTGGTAAAATAACTTGCTTTCTGCAGCAGAATTCCCTGTGTAAAACTTACTTGTCTTTGCTAGTTAAGTTTCTGAATTCACAGAATTGGAAGAAGACAGTGCTCAAATTTTTCATGAAGATTGGAGTTGGAAGAGAAAACTCAGGAAAAAATGTGCTTCCATATTAAGAGTCCCTCTGAAACAGAGACATGTTTAGACATTCATATTGGCCTTCCCCTCCCCTTGGAGCCTGTTGTTCCCCTACTCCTGCTCTAGGCTCCATTTCTTTCAGCTGTGCTGACTCAGCTGTTTGTTGGACTGTGCTCCTAAACAGTTCTGTGAAATAATCTAGTTTAAAAACAAACATATTTCTGGGTGAAAAGTATGTATCTCATTTCACTGATACACCTCAGAATGTAGCCAGAGAAACAGCCAGACCAGCAGAGCTGAATGGACAAAGACAACAGATTGGGAGTTCAGAGAGCAGATGAAGGGGATCAGAAAATTTTTCAAGTGCCCTTGCACCATTCCAGATTCCTATGCAAAAATGACCCTACAGAAAACCATAAGGACAGGATTTTCTTATCTTTGATTTAGTTGTAGTCATGTGCTCATTAATAAAAGTATTTTCCCTTGATTAATTTGGTATAGTTAATGAACAATATTTTGTAAAAATTTCATTGGCAATGCTTATAACAGACACAATATAAATTCTTCAGAGTATGCCAAATGAATCTAGAATTTAGCAAAAACTGAGCAGCCAAATATTCTCAGAGAATCTGAGTTCATTTACAGTTCTTCAATTTAGTAGTCAACCAAGAGAAAAATTTTCACCCAGACATACCTTTAAAAGTCACAGTTCTTGAATTTGTGAGTCTAGTAAATGTGAAGTATATACACCAAATTTCAGATATATACACACAGATAATTTCAAAATAATGACTGGATAAAAAGCTTTTTCCTTAAATACGGAAAGAATTCCTCTTTATTCCATATTAAAGTATGGGGAAAACATTTTTGTCTGCCTAGTGGCAAACTTCACCCCAGATACATATATCATTAGCTTATAGAGCACACAAGGCCACATTTAAGAAAGTGAAAGATTCATCAGATAAGACTTCACCATTGAAAATGTCACCTCACTCTGAAAAAGCCATGAAATATATAATCCAGAACAATTATTAACATTGACAATAATTATTAACCCTATAGAAAGAAGTATGGCTTATGTGTATATACTTGATATCTTGCTACAAAAATAATTCCATTCCTTTGGATACCAAAGCACTATTATGATACTGTAACAGAACAAAAGCATTGTAACAAATGATTGCAGCAGCCAATTTCAAATATATTTGTTGGTTTTGCCATATTCCATATGCAGAAAGGCAATATTCTCTTCTGTCTTCCAGCTGCCATTAATTGCTGCGAAAGTCATCCAAATTCTGCATCCACAACCAATGCTCAACAAGTAAAACAGATAAAATTACAGCATTCAACCAAATTAATAGGTTATCATCTCATATTATCACTTTACAAAATAAAAAAAAAATAGGCAAACATATTTGTTTTTCACAAAAATCCCCTAAATCTTCCAATTTTATGTTTTGCTTTTCTAAAATTCCAGAATGTAAGAATGTAAGAAATGGTACTCTTGGGACACTAAAGAACATGTACCTTTATAACTGAAACATTTCATTATGAGTCTCTTACAGTAGCCAGAAACTGCACTTTAAATGAGACATACAGCATGACAACATTCATCAGAACTCATTCTTGTTGCTAAGATTTGTATTTTAACATTTTCAAGGCAGTTCTGTATTTCTGGATTATCAAATATCAAAACCCTCCGATATATTTTAGAATCACCACCCTCTATATATACTTAACATTGTAAGAAACTATATTAAATGTATAACCAGGTAAGTACAGCTGTGTGTTTCTCTTATGTGGTGTTTGAGGCAAAGAAAACTTCTATATGCTTCTGTAACAAGTGTTTATTAAAATTTACTTTGTTTTACAGTTTAGCAAACTCTGCAGGTAGCCTTAAGAGCCTGCTCAATTCTTTATCATTAAATCAACAACCAGATCTTCTTTCTGCCATTCCCTGGCAGGATTAATGGATTTTGGCATGATTTGTGTATTTAACAGTGAAAGCTCTTGCTGGGTAAGCTAGCAAGCTTGACTAATTCTCAGTTGTGCTAACTTCATAAACCTATTTTAAGGCTTTAACTTTGACTAAAGATTAAAGATAGTAACACATGCTGCTACCTTTGAATGCATCTAACATGATTATGGTTAATAAGTGTAACTAAAACATCAAATATATATTGTATGGTACGTGATAATATATGTATGTTGCAGATATTTTTCAGTATTTTGGGGTTTAAAGTGAGATTCCACAAAACAATTGATGTATTAATATTAAATCACCTGCATATATTTAAGTGCTTGAAATATTAAATGATACTTTTTAATTACAGAATTACTAAACTCTGTAAGAGGAACAGATAATTTGTATTTCAAAACAACTTACACCTGAATCAGAAAAGTGAGCAATTATTTTATTTGATCTAAAGCTGGCTTTCTCAGCAAACCCATTTTAACCCATCAAACATTCCAATTCCTATCGTTTTTTTCACCTTTTCAGACAATCCTAGAATCAGTATTCAGAAAAGCTTGAAGAAAGGAGAAAAGAGAGGAAAAAATATTTTCAGCCTGTCTGACAAGACTACATAAAAAGCTTGTGATCAAAGGATCTTAAATACACGTTACTGGTGTGACAAACAACATTTTTGTCCTTTTATTAGATTTATTTTCCTTCAGAAAACTGGAAAGGCCAGAGTATAGTTTGTGAAAGAAAGCTGGCAGGGTTGTATTCTTTGATTCCTAATTAACACCTTCAGTCTCAAAAGAGAACTAACAGAAATACCATAAAATGTTGCAGCTGCATTGTTATTACGCTTGGTTGGTTTGTTAAAAGTCGACTGGGCATTGGCAGCTGCAATAAAGGAGAAGCTCAATGGATGTTTTGTATTGTGCCCACTGAAGTAAAAGAAGGCAACCATTTTATTCTCAAATGGGCAGCTGCATAGTGATGTTTAAATGGAGCTAAATGTGAGATTTACTGTTAATTTATAGTAATTGGCTATAAATAAAGTGGCCATATAGCTTAGCTTTCATCTGTTAAAGCCATAGAGCACAAACTGAAGGGGAATGAGTTATGAAGGATAAAAAGTAAAGGGTAAAATACTAGAGTGATGAAAAAAATGCAGTTACTTAGAAGGAGCAGTGGTATTCAGTTTTGCAATGTGATGCAGAATCCACCTTGGAAGCAAGTGGTCAAGCTTTCTTTAAATAGCGCTTTGAGAAGTAAAGGTAGACATCCCTTTGTCCCAGTGTAGAGGAAACCAATGTTTTAATGCCGGGGTTAGAACCAAGTGCAGCTCTGCCTGGAAAGCATAGGCTTGTATTTTGAGTAGTATAATAAAGGAGATGTTTAACTCTGGTCAGATAAATCTCACTCACATTCAAAAAATGCAATTAGGGAAATATGTAAATCTAGATGTTTCATCAAATGCTTGCTAAGGGGTTACCAGTTCTTTCTTTGCACAATGACTGAACTAAAGAACTTCAGTGTCTGTGTAAGAACCATTGTCCCAGCCCCAGAGCCCATTGGAAACCGAGTCCAGACTGGTCGTGGGAAATACCTACATGTTTGACACAGGCCCCATTTCTGAGAGAAAAGGGGGTGGAATAGAAAGTATGGAGATTTTACTGTTGCATTCTAATCAGCCATGATCTGCCTAATTTGCTTTGATCAGGAAGATAAACTAATTTTCCTATAGGCTAGATAGAAGTAATTAGCAATCCAATGCTTTCATGCTTTTGTAAAAGGTAAAGAAAAGAATATAAGAAATTATAATGCTGGGAGCAAAGTACCCCTTTTCAGCTCATCTGAAAACATTGTTAATTGAAAATAGGATGGTGCCATAGGAGAGAGGCCCTGATTAAGGTGCTTTTTTGGGCTGGGATATCATTGTTCACCATGATCTATAATATTACACAGCTACATGTTTCTGAAGACTAATTTCACATGTGTTTTAGTATACTTAGCTTCTGTTCTCTTTTATGGAAAACAGTACATCTGTCATTCTGAGAGGATGGTGTTTGATTTCACAAGGCATTTTAATATCTTTTTCCACAATTGCATTAGAATAATTCAGTGGTTCATTAATGTCTAGATCTGCTGCTGCCATAAGACTTCAAGATGAGGGTTTCTGAAGCCATAATAGTGAGATCAAAAACCCTGTAGCCATGGCCAAAGCCGAATTACTGGATATCCTAGTCTCTTAATTCTGTTAGCTAACAATTGCATGGTTCTGTGGGCCTGAACTGTGACTGTTAGCCTGACACATGTGCTGTGGTGTAGTATACCTCAACTGAGTTTCCTAGGAGCTGTCACTCCTCCTTGGCTTTGGCCATTCTACTTCAGTATAAACCAAGATATCTTGCAAAAGTTTCACAGTAAACCCCTTAATATGCAAGCATAATGGCATGCCATCTTTATCCAGGCAAACTACTCATTCAGATCTTACTGAATTCCATAGGATGCAGAATCCCTCATTTTTAATATCTGTCTTCCCCTACATTTCCTCATCTTTATATGAATTAATTAGTTCAACAGGCAGTTACAACCGGCTTGCTTAATAATTCTGTCCACCTACCTCTTTATATTTTCAAAGTTTTATTTAAAAAGTCAAATAAGTTTAAGGACTCTACTTATTGTTTATGTTACAGTTGTACTGCAGTCCACAACCATAACTGGGATTATGCATCCACTATGTCAGGAACAGCTAAAGTATAGGTTCAGGCTCTGTAAAAGCTTTCATAGGAAAAAAAAAGAAAAGCAGCTATTGGTGATGAATGGGAAAAACATTTTATGGTGTGGATAAAGAAACAGGGACATGTGTTCTATCTCAGAGACGCTCCTATTAAAAAATAATATCCTTTAAAGATGGAGTTTGGAAAATTAATTTCCCCTCCCAGCAAGATGCATTGAATAGTATTTGGAGGAAAAATAGAAGCTCTGTTCCTGTATGATAGCAGTCTTAAACTGAAGTATATAACAAATTTTTCAGTTGTCTTTCTACATCCTAAAAGACACTGACATTGTGATAATCTGCAGTGTTTGTGTTCCAACAAATGATGGCAAAAGCTATGTTAGTTTCCATGTGAAAACATGGTAACAAAAATTAAAACTGATGTAAGAGTTATAAAAGAAAGTAGAAGCATTCATTGAAATAGCACTGAGAGTTGTGTTTAGCCTGGAAATATTTATTTGTTTTGCCTAAGGAGGCAGCACTGCCTCACAGATAAAGCATTGATTTGATATTCAAACCTGTATTTTCATTTCCTTATTGCATTGCTTAGTGCCACAGCAAAATTGTCTCCTACTGTACAGTCTCCTCAACTCTTACTTAGCAGTTAACTCTTTGTGTTGTTCCTTGAAAAGTATTGCATAGTTGATTATTGCTGTACAAAGAGTGCAGGAGGGAAAAGACAGCAAGCACGTAATTCCCCCCACCTGTTGGCAATAAACATCCTTCTTGCATATGGGTGGGCAGAAGTTGCTCCGCTGGCCCTCTCAAGAGAAGACATAGCAATTCTGTTTCAGACTTTTGAATTACATCACTTTTTCTGTGGAATATGAGCTAGAATTTAGATTCCTACAGCTGTTATTCTCAAACCTGAGGAAAGACTGGAGATTGCTTTTGTGCCTCTTTTTCAGGTGCATAGAAATTAGTTTCCTAAATCCTTAGAGTTTTTTGACATGAAATGCCTGAGGAAACAGACTATCTGTAATTCTTACAGGAGGAAAACACTGACTCTAATTTTGAATGTCCTTTTTCCATAGTGTTCTGTTCATTGTGAGGCTGAGCTATTACTGCTTTCTTGTGCTAATATGGAAATAGACAATTATCAAAATGATGCAGAAAAACAGTTTTGTAAGTTTCACAATTTTGCAATATCACTCCTAGTTCTATGTATGTATGAAGTCAGATCTATGTAGACCTTTTTAGGAAGATATGTGTGAGCTCTGCCCTTGTTTTGAGCCATCTGGAAACCATCAGCAAAGAACTGAGCCTGACCTTACCTGAGCACTAACCTTACCAAAAAGGATGGTTTTTATCTGGAGACACCTAAGAAACTGCCTGGGAGAAAAACTTGTTTCACCTCATTGGGCCTGAAGGAGTCTGAATACAAGATTGAAACCTACATGAAACTGGACTCTCTAAGCTCTGCTTTCAGGAAACACATTCTGATTTACAGAGATGAAAGATTTCAAAACTGTTTTAATTACAGCCTAAATTGCATTCACTTTCATTAGGGTTTTACTAATTTTTATTAAGTCCTCCTTACAAAGTTTACTGTATTTCTAGAAAGATCTACCTGTTTATATTTTATAAAAGAAGGCCCAACAATCAAATCACAAGTCTTAAAATGTACTGACAAAAGTAAAGACAGCTACTCACTTTTCCATGTAAAGAAAACTGGTTTCTTTCACTAAAAGAAAAGCTTGAATAATCAACCAGGCATTACAGTATACTTCTGATGTCAGAAGACTTGTATTGGTGCAGATTAGGAATCAGATTTCTTCATTTATTTTCCTTGTTCTACCACTAGTATAAATACTGTGCATACATTTTGTCTTCTAATTTAGTTGGTCACCCATACCTGCCTTATGCCATTTAAGACAGGTTATCTGGGGTGTCTCCATGAGATACAGATGATATAGGCTCTACAAGAAGTGCATCCTCTACTGTGCAAGCAGCATTGGTTGGGAGCCAGGCAAGTGCTCTCAAGTGATGAACCACAGCTAAAACAATCTGGCAGTTTAGTTTACTTTTAGTCAGCCCAGAGCCATGGCATGGTTCCCCCAGAAATCTTAAAGACACACAGAGAATTGCAGTATTGTTAGCGCAGTAACCTGTCTGAAGGGGGAGATTTGGAGTAGAAAATACCTTTTTCAATTTGTGTGACAGGCTTCGTATGAGGCTTACAGTGAGCTGGGCTGAGTGTGGATGATCTGTTATGCCATATCCAAGTTGCAGAGAGTTTTCAAATTTAAATTACGAGGTTTCTTCCTTTGATAGTAAAAAAAGTTGGGGACACTATGTTAGGGAAGGAAGGAAGGAAGGAAGGAAGGAAGGAAGGAAGGAAGGAAGGAAGGAAGGAAGGAAGGAAGGAAGGAAGGAAGGAAGGAAGGAAGGAAGGAAGGAAGGAAGGAAGGAAGGAAGGAAGGAAGGAAGGAAGGAAGGAAGGAAGGAAGGAAGGAAGGAAGGAAGGAAGGAAGGAAGGAAGGAAGGAAGGAAGGAAGGAAGGAAGGAAGGAAGGAAGGAAGGAAGGAAGGAAGGAAGGAAGGAAGGAAGGAAGGAAGGAAGGAAGGAAGGAAGGAAGGAAGGAAGGAAGGAAGGAAGGAAGGAAGGAAGGAAGGAAGGAAGGAAGGAAGGAAGGAAGGAAGGAAGGAAGGAAGGAAGGAAGGAAGGAAGGAAGGAAGGAAGGAAGGAAGGAAGGAAGGAAAGAAAGAAAGAGAGGGAGGGACTTGACTAAGCTTCTCACTTCCAAAAGCACTAGTGGGAAGGGTAATCTTTGTGTATCCTTGTGAGGGTTGTCCAGTGATCCCCAGGCTATGTATCCTTGACATTCACAGTAAACTTTCTAATACGGTGGAAAGGTCTATTTGTTCAAACAATGAGATCTGTCTGGACTGGGGGAAATTTGACAGGGGTCTGAATTTTTTTTTTTCTTTTAATATCGAAAAATTTAACTAACATTGCATTACTGGCATCTCAAACTTTGCCTAGGGTCTCCAAAGTGTGATGTTGTTCTGTTTTTCTTCTTTTCTTTGGTGCCTAAACATTTTGACCATATGTCAATGATTTTGACCATATTTCAATAATAATAACAATAATAATAATATAATGCCTTGTGCCTGTCAAAGTAGCTCATACCTTGGCTCTGGTTTAAGGTACTGGATACAAAACACAGAAAGGAAAGGAAAGGAAAGGAAAGGAAAGGAAAGGAAAGGAAAGGAAAGGAAAGGAAAGGAAAGGAAAGGAAAGGAAAGGAAAGGAAAGGAAAGGAAAGGAAAGGAAAGGAAAGGAAAGGAAAGGAAAGGAAAGGAAAGGAAAGGAAAGGAAAGGAAAGGAAAGGAAAGGAAAGGAAAGGAAAGGAAAGGAAAGGAAAGGAAAGGAAAGGAAAGGAAAGGAAAGGAAAGGAAAGGAAAGGAAAGGAAAGGAAAGGAAAGGAAAGGAAAGGAAAGGAAAGGAAAGGAAAGGAAAGGAAAGGAAAGGAAAGGAAAAGGAAAGGAAAGGAAAGGAAAGGAAAGGGAAGGGAAGGGAAGGGAAGGGAAGGGAAGGGAAGGGAAGGGAAGGGAAGGGAAGGGAAGGGAAAAGAAGAATAAAAATGTCCCTGGGATGTAAGAGCAGCCTAAAAAATGTTTGTGTGTGTAAGGGGCACCAGTTTTGAGGGTTTAAAGCCTGTCCATTAGCTTTATTTGGAGAAAGTTAAATTAAAACTGTATTGTCCTAAAAGAAACACAAAGCAGTATGTAATGTTAGAAATTATTAAATCTTGCAAATATATAAAGTTTTTATAAAATATAATAAATTATGGATGTTTAATAAGGATTAATATCAATTTCTTGTCTATACTTTAAATATAAAACAAATAAAAAACTTTTGACATCTGATTAAGGGAAATTTTAGACTGTTTCATTAGATAAAGCAATCAGGTTGTGCTTTAATCAGTGTCTTTGTTGAATTAGAAGAAACATACCTTCCAGTCTTAAAATAGTAACATAATTGTAAAGTTGTCAGTCTAGGGTTTCTGTTTGAACTGATTACACTCGATAAAAATAACAAACCATGACAAATAGTGGGGCTAGGTTTCAGTAATTCACTGGAGAATGTCTCTACCAAGTCTTTGTGGCAAAATGTCTTGTTTGCAGGACAAATGCAGAGTTGAAATAACAACCCATGAATACCACTGGTGAAATGGCTATGTACACAAGGTGAATGCTAAAGTTTTCCCTTCTGAATGGACCTTTTAATCCAGGCATTATCTAGGCTCTGAAAAAGTCTTCAGTGGCCTTACGTACAGATTAATGAGAAAATCTGAGACTCGGAGTTGGGCTATTTGCAGAAACAGTTTTCAAGATTTACTGATGGTTGACAAATGCCATTTAAGCTTTCAAAGCCATCAATATGCTATTGAAAGGGATTTAGAGGGAAATCCTCCCACTATAGAGAACGAGGACTTTGAAGGATCTTGGTGGAAGCCCTTGGTCTCCCCACCCCTTCAAACCTTTCAGTGGCTTCCTTCAGCATATAGAGCCCTGAAACGCGTGGCTATGGGAAAGGGGGGGCGGCCCCTTTGAAAGGCATTTGTATATAACTGAATGTGCCAATCTGCTTTTGTTCAGGCATGAGAACTGAATAGAAGTGTTTCCAGAAAAAGTCTCTTGTGCTCATGATCAGTTTTTCAATGGGCTTTCTGCTAATAGATTTTTAATATGGGAGCTGGAAATGGTGAAATACGAGTTTGAAAATTCTAGTGAATTGAAAAATTGCCCAAGAAAGTCTCTCTGCCCTATAGCATTTGTTAACCATGCAACCATATCCTTCTCTAATAGTGGCTTTCAAAGAAAAGGAACTTCATACATTATACATGTGACAAGACAAATCACCTGAGTTTAACTTTTTGAAACAATGTCCTTTATTTCACAGAAATTTTAAAACCTATTTCTATGTTATTTCTTTTCTTTGGTTATTTAAAAACTAATTTTCAAACCATATGTTTTTATTTAAAATTATCCATTATGGGATTGACTTAGGAAAAAAAGATGATGAACCTTAGATGATTATGTTTTAGTTAAATGAGTTTTAATTTAAGATTGGGATGGCTTGAAGTCCTTGCTTTTGCCCATGCTGTTCAGGATCAGCAGGATTCAAGATGAAAATTCTAAACAGCTTAATAAAATTGTACAAATGAAAAAGTGGTAGAACCTGCTGCATAGTTCAGGAGAAAGGGATCTCTGGAATCTCCGGTGGATTATGCAAGGATATACTGGGGCTTTATTCATTAAGTTCCTGAGAGATTTGTGGTTTTCAGTCAGAACAAATGCCCACAAAATCCCCTCTGTGTTCCTTTTAATAGCAACAGTATTTATGCATGTAAAACTGTGTGGTGCTGTCTTCCAGTCTGTCAAAAGTATGTGAAAGTTGAGATTCAAATGCCAAGGCCATGACTGAGGAGGCATCCTTCACCTCTAATCTTGACATCACTCCCCACATGGAACAGGAGAACAAAGCCAGGATGTGGCTGCTGTAGTCTCTTTATATCCAGTGTGTGGTGTGAAGAAGAATGTCATTGTGCATCCCACCAAATCCAAACTCCTTATGAAGGGAAAGGAAGGCTGACTGGATTCTGCAGAATGTGGAAAATAGGACAATACATCTCAGCAGAAGACCTTCTTCTGCTTAGTGAGTGCTTTGACTTTACTTCTGTCCCATATTTCATTTCTATCTGCACCATTTTCATGCTGGCATCCATTTTGCTACCATTTAGAGAGGGAGAGCAGCAGTAACAGCATGTGGCAGGTACTGTCTCATGTGAGGTGACCAGTGGTCATAAGAAGCCAATGTCACGTAGCAGTTGGGTGTTGTGGTGTTCATCTGTGCTACTTGTTCATTGCAAAGCAAACGAAGGCTAAAGGAGAGCTGCCAGCTTGTCTAAGGCTTCTAGTTCTGAAAAAAGGATGGTGCATCTTCACCCAGAAATAACCATCTGTTACAGCCCACACCTCTCCACAGGTTAAGGGGAATGTTGTTTGATTCACTCCAGGTGATGCACGGGAGAAAACAAAGTTCTCAGGATGTTCAGTACCAAACTTTTACTTGCAAACTTTAGAACATTAAGGTAGAATAAAGTATTGGGCAAATTTTAAATAAACTTAGGCAACTTGAACTTATCCAGATATGGATAAGAGGCACTTACAAGGCATTGACTACAATTTTTTTGTCTAGCTTACAATGTATTTTGAGAAGAAATTAGAAGAAGAGAGAAAGAAAGGGTAAGAGTAGAAAGATATTACCACTCATGGATCCAGCAATGAAACTTGATTGTTGCAATTTAGATGTCTACTGATCAAAGTGATGGTCACAGTCTTGGTCTGCCAGGGTGGGGGAAGCCCATGAAACACAAAGTTCAATGGGTTAAGAAATGGCCCAGGTACCTCCTCTGGCAAGAGGCACTGAATTTTACACTATTGGATGCAACACTGTGGATCATGTGCAGTCTTCTGGTGGAAGGACCTAGAAATGAGTCTGGGGATGCTTCGGGGATCTTTGATGGTTTATGACACCTAAGACATGACAATTGTTTTTCATTAGAGTAGTTGTGCCAATTATGCCCCATCAGAGGAGATAAACACCTTCAGACCTACATGTGAATGTCCCAGTATCTCCTGCAGAGGGAAGTTTTACACCTGAGCCAGTTGCATAAAGAAGGACATGATAAAAAGCACTACCCCATCTCCCAGGATCTGCTGCTTATCAGCCTTTTCCCTTACCTGGCTCAAATCCCAGCTCCTTTCTAAACAAAGGTTGATTTGTGGTGGTCATCCTCTGGTGCTCACACCCGCTGCACCTGGGCTGTTACCTTGCACATTGTCAGCAAGCACCCACTGCTTTTTGCAAATGGCCAATTGTTTGAGCCTTTGACCATGAACATTTCAGTCTTTCACTCCATCACAATGTACATTATGCTGAGTAATCCTTCTAGTTTTCTGATGGAGCTGATTGGAAACCTGAACTTGATGTTAAAGAAAAATTGAGCAAAGACTGTGGAAAAGAGAGGTTAAGAAAGGAAAAACTACCAGAATCAGCTCATCACTCTGAAAAAACACCAGGAATGAAAAGTTAAGTAAGAAAAAAAATTGGATCAGACATGACAACCAAGAGAAAACAAAGAAAGGCTGTAACAGCGGAAAATGTTACACTTTCCACTCCTTAGTGACCAACATGACATCTTGCCTTTAACTCAACAGATTTTAGAAATTATAAAATGGCTGAAAAAAATACACTGAAAACTTCCCCGTGAACCTGTGAGTACTACATGCACTATTTCAGGCAAGCAAGTGTGCTGTTGCATAATTTCCACAACCATGAAATATTGCCTATTGGGAACTTGTAGGCCTGGGATGATGTCTTCCATCCATGGGAGTCACTGGGAGTTTTGCTGCCAGCATCGGTGGAGCCAGGTGTTTACCCCCAGGCACTGTTCTAGTGCTGACATTGACTTGCTGTATTAGAGGTTTTAAGACTTGTAAATAACAGGGTAACCGATTGTTTCCAACATTTTTATAATTTGGAATAGAAAAAGAGATCTTGGAAAGTTCATTTTGTGAGCAAAATAGGCAGACCAGACAGATGCAGTAATGACACACTATTTCACATGTGCACACAGGTGCAATACAGTTGGCAGCAACAGTTTGCATTTGGTAAAGGTTTGTTTTGGCTACTGATGTTTTGTGATATTGTCTCCAGGAAGTTCCATAACTCATATTTGAAGCCTGAATCAGACAGGGCAGAGGATTGGGCTGAACAGCACCAGTTAGTTGCTTGCCCTGGAGAAATTTTCTGTTGATCATCATAACAATCAAAAGAAGTGTGGGTGATTGCCCTCAAAATGAGGACAGTGGACTATGTAAACTCTGTGAATAAAAGGAAGGAAACAGGCATCGTTTTTTCTGGATCAGAGTGCTGCCTCTGCTCCTACTAAATACAGGATTATCCCCAACAGCCCAGCTGAGTTCAGTAGAAATGGTTCTGAAGTATTTTGCCTCCACATATTAATTGTAAAGCTCTGATCCCATTAATTTAAGTTGTAAAAGGAAACGATTTCTTAAAAAAGAACATATTTTTGTACTAGAAAGAGTGCAACTCTTTCTAGTATAATTATGCTAGTATAAGCACATGAAAAAATATGTGCCAGCCCAATATAACATATGAATTCTCTCTACTGGAGAGTTCTCCTTGTTAGGGTGACTTAGAACATCTCAATCCTTGACCTGAATTGTTTAAAGCTAACTCAGGGATTTCAGTAGTCTGCCTATCTGAACGGCAGCTGATCAATTACAAGCAAAGAAAATGTGTGGAGACTAGATAAAAGTAATGTCAGTATAAGATTAAGGATCTGGTATTTATGTACTTTTATACCAGTCCATGTGAAGGTATCTCATGATGAAAGTGAATTTTGATTACTTAAGAAAAAATAAATCATTACCTGATGGAAAAATACAGTGGTTTTAAGTGCACTATCTTTGTAAGAATCAAGCTACATATTTCTTGGCACTTACTGTTGCAGAAATGTGGATGTTCAACCAGTCAGGGAAAGATCTGACAGCTTTGTCATTCCTCTGAGCTCTGTAGGAAGTGTTGGAAGAGGCTGTCAGCTAGCCAGGAGCTGGCAGATCTAAAGGCCTTTTGTGTTTCAGCAAGCAAGCTCTGTCAGACATAAAGGGAAGATGTGCATACAAAAAATCCACAACTTCCTATATCTGAGGAATGTTTACAATATTTACATCCTAGGTATAACATCAGCCTGCATTAGTCCAAGCCAAAACTGCCAACTGAAATAAACCAGTTCTGCTTCACCTTTCTTATGTGTTTCTCTGTATTTGCACTTGTGGAGGCACAAACATCAAGGTAGTGAACCAATTCAGGGACCTGATTTCAATTAAAACCAATTTTTTTCCTGCTGGTTATTTTTTTAAATATAGATCAGTTGCCAGCTGTGGTTAAACAGCATCTTTACAAGGAATGAGGAGTTCTGGATTAGGGGAGAGATCAGGAGAAATTCTTTCGGTAGCAACATTGAATGAAACTGAGTATGTTGATGATATGACATCCATTGAGCTGTCCATGCAATAAAGAGAAGAATCTGTAAATAATTATTTCAGCTAAGCAACAGCACAAAAATTATCAAATTAGTACTTCAAAGTAGAACTCTAGTAGATGTAATGTATAGCATCATTTTCTTTGCTGAAACTCTTCAATTACTGTTTAGCAACACAAGGTACAGCTAAACAGTAGCAAAAGCAGAAGTGACAGGGCTCTGCTAAAATGATTGGACATGATAATATTAATGGTGTTTTCCAGCCTAAACAGTTCTGTGATTCTGAGACTAAACAGTTCTATGATTCAGCACCAATGCATAGAAAAAATTGAAACTTATATGATAAGAGTAGCAAAGAAACTTACCAGCATTTTACTGCTATCTGACCAAAAACAAAAAAAAAACAAACAAAAAACCAAACAAACAAACAAACAAACAAACAAAACAAAAAAAAAAAAACCAAAAAAAAACCAAAAAAAAAAGATCAGTTGAGATTAAAGGCATAGACCCTTGTCTTTGCTGACTTTTATTTTTGCCATCTCCTTTTCCAAACCAGAATTTCACCCAGAGTATGTGAATTTTGCAGTGAACTATTTTGGGAATACTCAATGTATATATCTACAACACCTGCTACATTATGTCACAAAAAGTGGCATTGTGCAGAGATCCAGTGTTGTGAAATTTGAAAAGCCATAGCATCATCCTGCTGTACCTGGGATAATTAGTCTCTCTGAGAGTACCTAAGGTGGTAATGTATCTTCCAGCTCTGGACCCAGCTCACTCATCTGTACCTTGGGGACCTTTACACTGTGCAGTGTAGGAGATGTATTTCCTGCCCTGGGTGCACAGATCTGTTGTGCACGGATCTCCAGATACTCATGCTTACACCATCACTGTTGAAATGTGTTTATAGTAGATTCTCTCAAAGCTCTTTGAGTTTAAATTCTTCAAATCTGTGCTGTGGAATTGAGTTGAGGCAAATTAAGATGCACAAAATAAATCAGTTACACTGTATCTTGTTACAAATGAAATCAGGCTAATCATGATTAATTTTCACCCTCAGCAGGCTCACAGAAGTTGTCTTGGGTATTTTGGTGAAGGTGAGTTTTAAAATTGGTTTGTGTAACATATAATCTGTGCTGTACATAATTTATGTTTAGATATTCAGACCAATTCACTACCGGTGAGCTGTAATAGTTAATTTAGAAATTTGCACTTTATAACTTACAGGTAATATTTTGAATAGGGTTATATCTTTGTTTACACTCAGATACATTTTGAATTAGTTTCTGCTGTAGACAAGATGTAGCATGTCAATAAACAAAGGATGCTGTGTTTTTTGTACATTTTATCCTCTCATATAAATAACCACAATTCAGAAACAGCCTCATTGAAACCAGAAAAATGAAATTATAGACAGAGAATTAGAAGAAAATTGGACCCCCAGTTTCTAAAATGGATGAATGTATCCAGTCGTTCAGAAGAAGGAAAAAAAATCAAAAAATAATAACAAAAAATGATATTTTTTTCATTTATGTAGCAAATAGTTGTAAAAATAAGCAACATCTGGAGTGGCAGAAAATATTCTGAAACTAAGGGTTTCTTTGTCCCAGACATGGTCACATCTAATAAGTATCTCTTGTCAATTTAACTGTTCTATTCTTCATCAAAATAAGATAAACAGTACTTGATAAACAAACAAGTAATGAAAAACACAATAAACATGCTGGCAGTTGTCTTCTAAATTACAATAAAAACCAATATTATTTTCCTGTTGTATATTGTTTCACTATTTGAACAAGATTAATCATGTAACTCATATAATCTGTTTGAACAGAAAGAGTGCAGTAATTGAATAGTGCAGCAGAAACAAGCAGTAATTCACAAAGTAAAAATGTACTAATACAATCTGTGGACATGGGTGGAAGAGGAATTCCATCCAGTCCTCTTTCAACTGCCTCTGCTGTCTTCTGTGTTATAAAATACTCCTTTAGCTATTTAAGTTTTTTAATATGTGAGTTAAGTACAGCAAATGATTGACATGTTGGAATGTTTTCATAAATTATCCCGGTAATTATTCCTTAGCAAACTGAGTCTTCAACCTCAAATGAACAGCCATGAATCAGCTTTGAAAGGAAATGGTTAATTTTATCTAGTGAGCATCATGAATTTGATATGAAAAAAAAAAAAAAAAAAAAAAAAAAAAAGAGAACCAGAATCTGTTTACCTAAAACGATATGTCAGATACTTGTCAGATTAATTCAACACTGGGTGTGTTTGGTCTGATCTTTGATCTTTACTTTCTTTTTTTGACCCTAATTGTTTGCTCTGACCTGCTCCCTCTGCTGGAGTCTTGGATAAACTGAATGGCAAAATTGTTTCCTAAAAAGATTAATCATGCACATACTGTTTGCTTTACAAATGTTCTGCAGTCCAGATATAAGTAAGACTTTGATGGTTGTTTATATGGAAGAATTGCCTGTGTTCGAGAATAATGCATGGTGTTTAAAATCACTGTGTTACAGACCTTCTGCGGTAATAAGCCAAATTTTGTTCTCTGTGACATCAGAGGAACTCAGTGACAGGTGTTGGGAGTGCAAAAGTCTGGCCAAAGCATTTTGTTACCTTGTGTTGAATCCAGATGTGACCTATCAGCCTTATTTGCCGGGATCCAGTATTATATGGGCCAATACACAACAGCACAGAAGAGATGAAGACAGAGCCCTCCTGACCTTAGTGGATCACCTTTGAGGTTTCCCTAAATTCACGGTGCTTGATCTTACCATGTATATCTATTTACAATTGTGATGGCTGGAACAAGCACCACTGGTGTGACTAGGAAAGGTGTGAGAGGGACAGGGGGAGTACTGTCCATTTACTGGCATGAAATTCTCTGTGAGGTGTGCAGGCACACAGGCTCACTGCACATGACCACACAACATCATTTGCTTGTTGCAGGGCATGTTTTAATACAAAGGAGTTGGGTTCCTGGAGAGAGTGAGCTTCAATGTCAAGTAACAAAAATTTTCTGTAACTAATGTGTAACAAGTGATCCTCTTTTAGCTTTACACCCCTTTCGTGTAAACCTGTACCATGGGATCTGTTGCTGTTAATTGGCTATTGCAAATAATATTACAGAGGGTAATGAATTTTTAAATACTTAATAGTAGCATTTGTCATTATCAATATGCAAAAGGGCAGAAACATCCATGCTATTGCCACTTGTTATTTACCTTGAATACCTTGATAGTGAGATTTCCTACTCTGTAATGTCTGTAATGGCTCTCTCTACTGCTTGTTCCTACCAATGTACTAGTTCTTCTTCTAGAAGATTTTTCCGAATACAAAGATGTACTCTTCAAATGTGAATCATTTCGTGGAAATTCATATCTTAATCATAGTTTGCAATAGGATCCTTCAAAGAATCACAGATGAAGTTTGAAGCTGGTTATGAAAAGAAGTACTATGGTTTAATTGTCAGAAAACACTTAAAATGCTTATTTATGCATGCTCATACTCTGCCCTGTGTTGCTCTGCATGGGTGTATTAAACATGCAAATACATGACTAGCAATTTTCATGTTGACTTTGAAAGATAGTGTAATCTAGGAACAGTAAAATGAAAATACGGTCTTTTTGCTTAGTCTATTGACAGCTTATGTATTGAACTTTGGTAAATTGGTGTAAATGCCATGATTGGACAGTGTGATCTAATGAAAACATTGCTGGACAACTCATCATCAGCATTGTTTTCCTCTGTGTTGTATAAACATCTGTTTGCCTGTGAACTTGTCACTTAGCATTAGGTGTCTTAGTTTCCTTTCTGGAATATGATGGTAATTATTATTCTATTTATTTATTGATATCCTCAAATGAAAATAGCTATAGCAATTTATTTGTAAGAAACTTCTTGGAAGGAGCTTCTATTACTACAATTTTGGCAAATAGATTTATCTCCTTAATGCAGCTGTAGCATATGGAGGTACTTTCCATACAAGATGAAGCATTTGTATTAGTGGATGGTATGCAGTCAATAGCCAACATGTTCTTCCATCATTCCATGGATATTAGTTATATCCTGCCAGTACTAGAAACAAGAGTGCTGTGTTAAAAGGATAAGCAAAGCAAGGGAAGAGCAGATGTAGGATTCACCTGTTTTCATTATTTTGTGTTACTACATGTAAGCTAGTGTCAAATTTTGCTCTAAATGAATTAAGGAAATTGTCTTCGTTTAGAAACTGTTCTCAGCTGGTAACAACTAATGGACTATATTCAGTCTATTGACAATATTTTATGAGAGTGCTTTATCTTTCAAAGACTTCCATAAAAAGAATTGTTAATACATTTTGGATAAGGCAAGCTTAGAAGAATCAAAATTAATAATAAGTCTTGATATTTTTTTTTAAATCAAACAGGTTGAAACTGTTTAAATAAATTGGCTACAAAATTAATTATCTTTAATACTGGATTATTGTATTAGACCTGGAATGGATAGACATGTTTGTACCATTCAGTATAATAGACATTTAGCCTAGTAGAAGTTTAGCATGTATCCCTAGGCATAATTTTGTTCTCCTTTAAAAGACATAAATATAATGTGAAAAGCCAGTCTTCCATGATGAATAGTCACTGAAACATCTCTTGTAATAACAGTTAATAAAAGGTTAGTAATGTGGCCTGCAGACTCATCTATTATATGTTAAGAACTAGTTCACTTAACTTGTTTTACTGGCTTTCTGGAATTCATTGGGAACTACTTACTTTTAAGATGGTAACTGGATGTTTTTTCAGTGTGTTTATTCATGAACAATAAAACTGAGGGAAACAAAGACCTGTCGTATTTGCCTTCTTGGATGTTGTTTTGCAAATGCTCGGAATTTACTCATCCACTCACCCAGAAAAAAAAACAGGTAGATGCATGTGCAGTTTTCAATATTTTCTCGTCTTCAAAGATTTAATCAGAGCTAGGATTCCTTTAACAAGTCACTAGAGACACTGCGTGGTGACTGATTGGTACAGAGTATAAATAAGATATTTACTGAGACATGTTGCCAAAGCAGTCACTAAAGCAAAGCTCCTTATCTTTTGAAAAGGTGAAAGTTTCACTTGCTGGTATGCTGCTTTTATAGTCAGCAGTTGGAAATAGGCTGCAGGAGTGCTGATGGGAGAAGGGACAATGCATTCACTTCACTATTCAAAATAACATATTGCCTTTTCAGTCTGATACGGCAGCTCATGGTGGTTTTCACCGAGATGGGACTATGGCTGACTCTATTCAGAGCATTTGTAAATTTAGGGTATACTCTTACCATATTGCTCCTCCTGTCATCAGTGGGATTTATATGTGCTGTGATGCTGGGAGATGGGAGTAGTCCTGTTACACTGAGTTATTTAAACATTTTCGGTAGTCAAATACTTCTAAGTTTTTCATCACTGTAGTTTGTAAGAGTCTACCAAGATTTGATACAAAATCAGAACCATTCTGCTGAGGATAGTTAAAGTTCCATTACCTTGATTTTAATATTTTTAAGCATTACATTGCAAATGTTGATGTGTAAGCCAACTTTCATGCCCTTCTTCTTCCTAGAGAGAGCAAAATGCTAATTTTTACAGGCCAGCACTGAAAGGAGAAATCAGAAAACCCATTTGAAGGAAAGACACCATCATATGTGCAGGATGTAAGACATATCCTCTGCAATTGTTACTGGTTTTCGTTGTAATGATGGAGTTTACCACCTAGCTGTTTCTGGCTGTTAGCTGTGCTTGATCTAGCTAATGGCTGTAAATCTCATCCTAACCACATCTTCTTGGCAGGATGGTCCAAAATGCTAGCAAACCAAAATGCTGAGAACCTTCTTTATGTATCTCTAGAGCACTGTGAGGAATTTCTGTCCAGAAGCCCAAACTTTGTATTGTCCGCACAAGATGCAGTGACTGATTGCATTGCATTAACTCTTTTTGTTTGTCTCTAACTTCTCTGAACATCCCCCCCAAGAACTAACTTTGTGCCATGACACTTGCATCCCTTAGTCATTCCAGTGAACAAAAATTTGATTAAATGCATCCATGGTAATTCTGAAACAAAAGAATACTCTGAATCTAAAAACTGTGAGCACAGACAAACTACTCCTTTGCCAGTGTAAGGGAAGTGTGTGTTTTTTAGGGAGAAATAATGTCACCTATTTAGCCAACTGGTACAGCTGGAAGAAGTAGAGAGCTTTGATTTCTGTGCCTGAAAGTTTCTCAGTTTTTCCAATTGTGTCAGCTAGCTTCATCAAATACATTACCTCTCACTACTGTAGTCTGCCTTATATTCTTAAAGCATTACAGCTACAAGAATAGCACATTGCCAACATAGACTGTAATGCCCTGTATATTAGTTGCTGGTATCTTTAAAAAGAGATTATTGAGCAAGCTTGGGGAATAATTCCTGTTACCCCCCATCATCCATGGAAATATTTAAAAGATACATAGATGTGGTACTTAGGGACATGGTTTAGTGATAAATGCATGGCAGTACTGGATGACCTGAAGGGTCTTTTCCAACCCAAATAATTCCATGATTCTGTGAAATATGCATAGGTAATGTTTAGTAGTTTGGTTGCACAAAAACACCTTTGTATGTTATATTCCAAGAAAAGAATCATGTGGGGGGAAAAAGTAACCAATCTAACAGAAGGAAATTATTTAACTAATAGGTTTAAAAATAGTTAGAAATTGCTGCAGTGTACGCTGGGAAAAAGGAGAGGTTCTCCTCCATCATATGGTGCGGTATACAGACTTTATCACGAGTGGAGTCCAAAAAGGAGAATAGGACATAGCAGTTCACTGTTGCCAAATCCACCTCTGGGGTCTAAAGATGTTATTAAGGAAAATGCACTTATTGTTGGTTTTCTTCTTGGGCATCAAAGCATGTAGTGAAAACCACCTTCTCTTACTCTAATCCTCTTAAGATATTAGGGTCTGGGTAAACTGCTTCTGACTGGTTCGTCATAGGGTCCTGTGGGTGATAAAAGCAGACAAGTACTGCCTTCTAGTAATAGAAGTTAATATGCCAGAAAAGCAGACTTCAGGTTTGTCTCATCAGCCAGAGCACTGGTTAGTGCTGGGTTTGTAGTATGCCCTAAATACTTGTGTGTCTGAAGATGAATCATTCCCATCTTCCACCAGGGCTGGCTTTTTAAGTCTAAAATGTGATTTGGCATGTTTTCAAAAACCCATTAAGACATGTGTTGAAAATATCATAATCAAAATGATCTTGTTAAAATATTGGGTTTATCTTAATATTCGATAATATATAATTCACTACCTGGGTGAGTTTTTCTTTTGCCAAATAAATCCATGTTTTTATTCCTTTGCCAGAATAAATCCTTTGAGCCTTTATCAAAGTGAAAGGGCAATAACCTGCTAAACAGTATGAAAGAATTAGGTGATAAAGTGTTACAGTAAAAAATGAATTTAATAAGTACACATTTCTCAAATTATACTTTGATTTTTAAGTGAATGCAGAAACCTTATTCAGTATTGATTTGATAATTGTTCTAAAGTATTAACACATTTCCTTTATTTTAAAATCTCTATGTGAAGTATGTTTTTAAATTATACATTTTAAAATTCACCAAAAGATCAAACATCTAAATTAATTATGCTGACTAAAAGCATATATTCTGTAATGTGAAACAGACTGTGAGTAATGAGAACTAGATGGAGTAGGAATAGGATGCCTACCCACCAAAGTACAGATAACTTATTTACCTTGTAAGCTCTTAACAGCTGGAAGAAATAAAGTTATCTAAATAGTACCCAAAGTAGCTGGAAACTATAAGCACTGCCACAAATGTGTAGATTTGTTTAAGTAGTGGGAAGTTTTAAATTACTGTATAATGCTTGCATAAAATATGCAGGTCACTCCTAATTTTATATTAAGAATCTACAGAAATTTTGATGCAGTTGTGTAAGTTGTATCTTCCACACAGAATTTTATTACGCAATTTGTTTACAGTCTTGGCGCTCAATGAAAAGCAATTATAATGATACTGTAGGACATGGGGAAGACAGTGGAAAACAATGAAAAGGCAAGTAAAGAATCAAAGGGTATTTTATGAAATTTAGTCTAAAATATAGATTGAATGAGCTCTGACATAGCTGATATTGCTGGTGGTTTCCTGTACCAGGAACTACTATGGAACCCCACCAGGAAGTGTGTTACAGAGCAGGATCACATTACACCCTTGTTTTATGGTTCATTTCACTTATTTAATGCAATTTGAGTACCTGTAACAAAAGAGCACTCAAAAAGGGAATGTTTATTATTTGAAAATATGTCATTTCTGTAAGCCAAGTTGGGTTTTGGGAACACCTGATGTGCCTGTGTGAGGCAAGGCAGAGCAGTATGACCATGCAACAGGATGTATGGCAAAAGCAAAGCATTACCATATTAACGAAATTTTAAGGATGATGCAGATACTTTATATCTGTTTGCTTTTGCCTGTCTAGTTTAGTAAACCAAGTGTACTACAGCACTACAACAACAAAAATCACAGCGATTTTCCTTTACTACTCCAAGTACATTTTAATACAGTACAGTGGTTTATTAAAATTATGTCCACTAAAAGTATTGTTTAGTGTTCTAGCTGATTTATAGAGCATGATAAAACACTCCAAAATCTCTGGAAACGGTGAACATGCTACAGCCTGTATTGGTTTGACAAAGCTGTGTTTGTATGAAAAAGGAATGTTTAACGTGCTAAGTAGATAATGATTCATCAATTCTGGCAGAGGAACTAATTTTTATTAATGTAGTACTTAAAAATGTGTGGAATGAACAGCTGGATGCCACAGTTGTGGCATGCCATATTAAGTCTCTGTCTGTTTTCCCCTACAGTGATCTCAGTATGAACAACATTACTAAGCTGCCCTCAAACCCTGTGCACAATCTCCGCTTCCTGGAAGAGCTGTAAGTATCATTGTATCCTTGATGGGCCTAGTCAGCACTAGGCACATTCCTGTGTTTGTCTCTCATGCTTACTGTGGGAACCAGATAAAACGGTGCAGGAAAGCTGTCAGCCTGACACTTTTGGCACATGCGGAAACACTTAGTTGAAAAAAAAACAATTGCTTGTGATTCTGGAAATGAACTTATAAAAGAGTTACCATGAGGCTACAACTTCTCTAAGCAGAGACAGAGCCAAACAAATTAAAATTTTTAAACAAGGACTGTTTAAAAGAGCTGGATTGCTTTTTGGAAATAGTTAAGCAGCAGGATATTAAAAGTTTGAATACTGGCTCATGTTTATTACAATCCCAAGTAAAGCTGTAATCAAAACCAAAACCTGCTGCCTTGTTCTGCCAGTGTCAAGGACAATTGAGTCCACATTTCATAGTATGGAGACTTCTTGTCCTAATCACTTTCAATTACTGTTTCCTTACTTACTCTTAAACTTAGCATCCCTGAAGGCTGACTGTGGAGTGCAGAATCCTGCAAAAAGCTTAGTTATGCTATCTACTGCATTCACCGTGGGGAAAAAGTGCATTGCGAAAACTAGCTGATCAAGCATAACATCAAAAGAGGAATGTTGGCTTGAAGTGATTGTGACTAATCAAAAGTGAAAAGTATTGTGCATTCATGAGACCTGGATTTGGCAGTGACTCTAGTTATAATGGCCCGGGCTTAAAAGAAAATGTAGGTTTCTGAGGAGTGATGGAGACTCTCTAACTGATGCACCATAGATCTTGTGGAAAAAAATCAGGTACCTGCATTTGCATGAGTACTGCTAAATATTGATTAATAGGCTTTTATGAAATGTGGATTTTCAGTTTTTAGAACTGAAAACCTGCTTTTTAACACACTTAGCTGCTAACATGCCATAAAATCCATGTAAGATGTGCAAAGTCACGGTGCTACCCTTCTTGCAAAGATATGGTCTGTTTTAAGCTATAAAATGGTGTACAGTCCTCTGCAATTTAAGTGGGTATTACACTGACAACTTTCAGTATCCTTGCTAACTCTCAATTCAATTTTGCCATCTGGTCTTTCCAGCCAGCATCTACCAAAAAAAACCCAAAAACAACAACCAACCAAACCAAACCAAAGAAATTGAAACCATTTCGTATGCTAACTTCGGACAACAACCTATTTGCAAGCAGGTTTTCTTTTCCTGTCTTATTTTTATTACTCTCAGCACTTCTATTTGGAAAGCTTTATTTAATTTTTTCTGTCTCTCTTCCTTTACTAACTCCTTTTCTTTGGTTATCAATATCTGTCTTGCCATTAGTGCAACTTTCAAATAATTTAACAAACAGGAACATAACACAGAGGGATGTCACACACCAAGTGTTAACAATATTAAGTGCACATAGATTGAATCATGCCTCAAAGCCCCTGCTTGTGGAGTTCTTCATCATGTTCACATTTCCTTGTCCAATCTCCTGTCAATTGTAATAACTCTACTAAAACCTACCAACCCAATTGCTTTCTGGCCATTAAAGGAAACAATTTAAACAAAACTTTGGGCTTTTCCTGGAAGGAGATTCTAATACATCCAGGTTATCTTCACTCTTTCATTTTATGATTAAATCACAGGATCACAGAATCAGTGGGGTTGGAAAAGACCTTTGAGATCATCAAGTCCAACCCATGACCTAACACCACCTTATGAACTCAACCATTGCACGGAGTGCCACATCCAGTATTTTTTTAAACACCTCCAGAGACAGTGACTCCACCTCCCTGGGCAGCTAAATGGCCCAAATTGTAAGACTTAAGTCACTGCCTTGGAAACTGTTTTGTGCTGTATATCATCTTCCTGATCAAGACTTTTGAAGTGTTCTTGCCTTCTCCTTGTGCTGGGCCTACCTTTTTCACTGGAAATATTAAATCTTTATTCTTACAAGCCTCTGCTCCAAATTAAGTAATTCCAGTCTTTCTTTGCTGGTAGTACCAGCAAGGTGTTTATTTTTTACTATGTTTTGTTCTATATATACATAATCAATCCTTCCATTTGTTTCACACCAGCCAATCACTTCTATTTCTCATTAGTTTAGTGCAGTTTCATGAAATCCTTCTAGATTTTATTCCCTTTAAAAATAAGCTTAAAAAACTGAAGCATTGGAAGATGTGAGGCAACTGATGTGAGGCAACTTCTCATTGTGATGAGAGATTGTTTGGTGTTCAGAAGCAAGATGATCCAGCCTAGTATTATATAGAAAAATGTATAGACAATGGGAAGGGAATTTTTTATTTTATTCAGTTTTGAAGTGGGGGAGAAGAGCCATTGTAGTTCTCATGCTCCCATATATTAATTTTTGAGCAGTGATTATACATTTGAAATTTTTTTCCCATCCACATGATTTTTTTCTAGTTTACCTGAGAAATCTATGTTTTGTTTGTGTGGCTCAGTTAAAAGGTACTCTTGAAAAACATAACTTAGCCCATAATTCAGACATTGTTAAAGTAAGATTTTATGAGATCTTTACTAAAGCATTGTTTCATAAAATTAAAATCCATCTTAGAAATGTCTATCTGATCTTTGAAGAACACAATAACAGGAGATTGAAATACAGCTTTTAGGGTTTTTCTAGTGTTGAAAAAAGTCTTACTAATCCCTTTATTTTTATTAGAGATCTGGTTCAAACATCTGATAAAACATCTTATAACTGAACCACTGAATTTTAGCTTGGATGTTACATCCTCACTGCCTGGTTTGGCAATACTATTAAGTGATTATCCTGAAAGAACTGAGCTTTTGTTAAAACAGTTAAATTAATTGTTTTGATTCCAAAGCAGTGGCATATAAGACAGGTCTGTTTAGCCAGTTCTGACCTTCCAGGCTGAATCTCATCCACTTTTGCAGCCAAGGTTAGACATTTCTGCATGCAGCATTCTTGTAAACCTGATGATCATGACCGGTACTTATTTTTAACCAAAGACTATGATCACCAAAGTAAAACATATTGTGTTTTTTGGGTGCATGTTCCTCTGAAAATTTTGGAAAACATTGAAGTACTTGAGACTTTCTAACTCTTAAAGTAATGAATTCTGAGCAAAATCTTTTATTTGTGAAAATGATGGGCCTTTCAGACTTAATTTTCTCTTAAAGCATATATGACAGAACTCCCACCAAGAAAGAAGTATGCTTCAGATGCTTGATTATCAGCAAGTTGCTCTGCTTGAACTTGTACAACACTATTAAGTCAAATTCTTCATTATAAATTCAAAATAACTGCAGATATTTATCAGTCTGACTGAATCCAAGACTCACTCTCATGTGGATTATTTCTAGACATATGTCATTATATAGGATGTGTAGAATGCCTATTCTAATAGAGCCATGAATTAGAGTAATGAATGGAAAAAAGATTTTTTAAAAAATCTAAAGGGTGGGACTCTTAACAGTTTTAGAAGCAACTACATCTGAGTGCAAACCTAATATTTTGTGATTAGTTGCACTTCAAAGCAGTGCCTGAAACTATTTTTTTAGAAATGAATGTCTCAATGAAATGTGAGGAAGAAAGCCAATAATAATTTAAAACTTTGAATCAGACCAAACTACAAAATCTCTCCAACTAGATATATATCCACATATAAATATATATGCATAAATATATGCACAGACACCCACACATGCACATATATAAGGCTTTCATTTTAATTTTAAACACAGGAACATTCCACAGATAAGCAAAGCTTCAAGTGATATTTAGTAAATTGCTATTTTTCAGCAACTTAAATTGGGTGTTTTAGTAAAACAGAACAAAAGACTGTTGTATTACAATTACTTTACTACAGAGCAGGACAGTCCCAAATAACCTCTTTCTACAAAATCAAGCAATAAAGTCACCCCAAATAATTTGCAATCTATATACAAGCACAAGAATGTTTTCTGACACACATGGTTATTTTAAAATAATCTTGAAATCAAATAAATATATCTTCAAAGTTTATTGATTGGTCTTGGCATTATTATAGTGATCTCTTAGGCAAAAGTGCCTTTAAAAGTACAATTTACTCTAAAACAGAAGTGCAAAATTGCAGGTACGGTATGGAAGAGGTGTATTATGTGAATCTTACCATGATTTGTGTTGAAATCCCTTTACACTTCAAAAGTGGTCAAGAAGCCACTGTATATGTGAAAATAAAGTCCTAAATTACCAGGCATGATCCATTATGACCTGGTTGTTTTTTGTTTTTTCTTTTTATTTCTCCCTCTGTTTGCTCTTTCTTGCTGCAAAGAGGTTTTCAAAGGGTTAATGGGAATTAGGTGTTCTTTGCCCCAATGACTCTGAGTCGTGGAACTGAGATCTCTGGTCATGTACATTTTTGAAGACTGAAAGCATTTGCTCTTGAGGTCCTGTACAGTCTTTAGTTTTGTACTGGTGTAGGCACATTGGGACTAGCATTGGAAACAGATTCCGTACTTTTAACTATAACATAAGCTGGTAGAAAACATGAAAGTGCTGCAGCTATAGTCCAAAACTTTTTTGAGAAAGTGAGGGAATCATGTAATTTACTTCAACAATCTTGGAACGTTATCATTAAATACTAAAATATTTCCTAAAGGTTAATCTGCATACATTGAAAAACCCCTAAGGCAAGAGTAAAAATGCTGGCAACAGACGTGCAGAACTAAAATAAAAATAGAGTATCATCTAGGGTCTCAAACTATCCACACATTCCAATGTCACTTCAATACCAGTTTTACAGTTCTTGCAGGATTTAGTGGAGCTTGTCCTGGTGGAAATTGGTTTGTGTCACCTCCATCAGCTAAAGTTTCAAGAGCTGTCACTACTAAATGGCTTGTGATCCCCTAGGTAATTTCAGAGCTGTGCACAATCTAACACCTAAGTTGTGGATTCAGCTTCTTCGTATAAATGGCAAATTTGGTTTCTTCACTTCATGTGTGCATCATGCAGATCAGACTGTGTCACTATGTTCAATACATGGTGTTTGTCAACGAGAAATGTCTGTCACCAGCCCAGCAAATGGCCCACGGCACACTGTAAATTCTGTTGCTGCAATACAAATTTTGTTGATACCTGGGGACTGTGGTTTCCCAACTTTGCTTTAATATAGGGATGCACTCAAAGTCCTGACAGATGGAAGTGCACCAGTTGTCTTGAAATATGTTGGTAAAAACAGTAAGGAGATGTTTACCTAGTTAATCAGTTGGAAACAATGACAAGTTTTCTCCCCTAGTTTTTGCATGGACAGTTTAGGTTTACTAAAAAAGAACAAACTCAAGCACAGAAGATTCCTACTGTATGAGCTAACAACTTGTAACCTTTACATCCACAAAGCAAGGGCCCTGGTGTTCTGGAGCTCTCACTGCCTTTGATGCAATCCCTTTGATGCCACCAAAGCAAGTAACAACAAAGAACTCGCCCATGTGGATGTGTCAGCCTGACATCCTTCAAACTGCCCTTTTTACCATCTTATCAAGAATAACAAGATGAGGAACAGGGAGGGAAAAAAAAAGAGAGAGAGAGAAAAACAACAGAGCAAATGCCTTGCTAAATCAGAGCTGCTTGCATTGTTTGTTGAATAGCTTGTGCTGACAGATAATTATTCTGGAAATGTTAATGCAAATTGCGCAGAGCAACCTTGACACTGGAACTGCTGTGCATCTGTGGGGTAAAGGGAAGAAGGGGAGATGGTGGGGTAGGAGAAAGGTAGAAGAAAACTGAAAACATTCAAGTATGCTTGCAAGCAGAAGCAATAAATGTTCTAGGTTGATATCCAAGAAACCTTGTCAGTGCTGCTGTGTTACTCTTATTGAATGTCTGTTGAAGTTTGGTTTTGGCTTGCATCTTATAAATGCTTTCTGGCAGTAGTAACTTATTATTCAGCAATATTCATTAGTTTAGAACATCAAAAAGAGTCACTGGAAGTGCTTTTTGTGTTTTGCGATCAATACAGATAGTGACATTACACTTAATTAAACTAGGGTGAAGTGTGCTATATATCTGTAGATCCTCAGGCAGGATTTTAATTTAAGTCTTACACATTCTGTGTGTACTGAAGTTGCAAGTATGCAGAAATAATTTCCTTTCTTTTGTCAGTGGAAGTTCAGCCTGTTTGTAGACTGCTTAATTTCAGTGCAGTGAGAACTTCTGGTACCTACATGGGTCAATTATTTTTACTTGCTTAGGATGATGGGTAAGGAATTCAGACCACATCACATTTATATCTAATAGGTTCTCAAGCACAGTAGAATCAAATACTTCCCTCTAAGTTGTTTATTTCAATTTCCAAAGAGGAGCAGATGTAATTCCTCCAGTCATTAATTGCTGTTGCCTCATTGAACCACTCAGGAATCAGCAGCAATCTCAAAACCTGGATCTACGCAATTTGTGTTCTTTGCCTATCACACTGAAATTACTAAACAGGCAACACATTTTTCATTATTTTCAGTTTGATCATACTGCATGGTGCTGCAGTACACTTCAGTCAGTTCCTGCTATTAATGATTACTTCCTGCCTTTTCTGATGATACTGACACTACTGGGATAAAACCAAAACCAGCATCAGAAATGTGAATGACAGCTGGGAGACCCAGCCTAGGAAATATTATGTATATGATCCACCATTTATTGCTCCATCTTGCTGTAACATTTAAATACTGAGAAAGAAATGTTAACAATTTTAAGATAGTTCTGAGAGTTGTGATTTGGTGACAACATTCTACAAACACAGAAGTGCTGCCTATTAATGAATGTATCCATGGGATCCACTGCCAGGAATCATGTGGGATGTCCTGGCTAGTGCTGGAGTCCCTCCTGACAGTTGTCCTTGGAAGGCAGGTACTTGGATACCTGTTCAGCAGAAGGACCTGTTGTTGTCAGTGCTGGCTAGGGATAGCTTCACAAAGGAACAGATCAGCTGTCTTTAGCACTGATTGGATCACAACCATGCCAGATGCAGAAATAGTCTGTGCCTTTTTTAAGTGGAGAAAGAAACAGTATGTTTTGAACCATATTCTTAACTGACAAAAATCTATGATCTGTTTCATCAAAGCCAGTCCAAGATCAAATACACACTGATTTCATTCCAACTGCTTTAGGTCTGTTGGAGTTATTCCAGTTTACATCCTATGAGAATTTGGCACATGAATTTTAAAAGTCAATTAGGCCCTAAAGCAAGAGCAGACTGTGTTATATTTGAATTTCCAACTAAAATCTAAGTAGCAATAAGCGTAACATACAGCACAATTATGACTTGCACACTCTTCTCCCCTTATTTAAAGAAAGGAGAATATCTTTACATTTTCTTCTTTGATCTCTCTGAACATCAGATTTTTAATAGATCATTTGACTCACATTTCGTTTTATATTACAGTAATTTTATAGTTTTAATTAACATGACAGATTGAAATATAAAAAGATAATTAAAAAGCTAATTAGAATACAGACTAACATTTAAATTCCTAGGCTAGCAAAGTAACTCTGAAAAACCATTTTGAAATATGTGCTGATATCATCCATGAATTATTAACACTGTAATTAATCACCTATTAATTCATACATTTCTATTGCGTTGGTCTGAGAATAATCATTAATACATATAAAATCAAGCTGTTATCTCAAAGTTTTAGTTGACTTTGGTTAAGTACTATATGAATATCCATATTGTCAAAGCTTTTTTGATGTAAGTAGCAGGAATGTTTCATGTTACCTATTTGTCGATGTATATGTAAACTGAAGAAAATTAGAAATAAAAATATATAAATTATATATTGGCTATATATTTATATAAGTGGAGTAAATATATGTGTAGTTGTGGGCCTGTGTACCTTTAGTTTGCCAGGAAACAAAATTGAGGCAAGGTTCAAGATTAGTAAATTCTTCCTTGAACAAAGGCAATTTTTTATACCAGAACAAGTTATTCTAGAAAAAGATTTGGAAATTTGTGTTTTCTTGTTATACTTCCATGTTGTTCCTCCCCAAATAGCCATTTCCTGCATTAGAAATTGGGGTCGATAGGATCGATAGTAGTGTTATTGATGCATCTCCTCAGAGAGAAGTAAATTGCTGGCAAATATGATACTGTGGCAGGATGCAAATGAGAGCCCCATTTCTACTTGTGTCAGCACAATTTTTTCCCCAGACTTCAATGAGACTGATATTTCACCATGGATCTTTATCAGGTATTCAGAACAATTATGGCAGTTGGAGGAGGCAGATCAGCCTTTTAAGAAAGAAGTTTCAAATTACAAAAGAGAGTTTCTTATCTCTACACAAGGTATAAGAGACACAGTCCATTATTACATTAATTTTAATGGAATTTTCTGCATACTAGTGTTTTAGCACAAAATTCAGGAAGGTATCACACACAGCAGAACAGTTCCACTGTTTTTCACTTTCCCAGGCCTTCTGAACTTTCAATTTATATTCACAAAAAGAAAATCATTCTGTGTGATTTTTTTTCAATTTTCTGTCTGGAGAGGTTATTAGCTGGAGCATATAATGAAGTAAATGATGAATAGAAATCTGTTTTCCAAGAAAACATATAAAATTGACTGGATTGTGACTCTGTTGATATTAACCTAGTCATATATATAGATATAGATACAGAAATAGATATATGGATATAAATCTATCCATGATAACATTGTCTTAGCATTTGCAGTCTTTGCTTTCATTCCTTAAATAAAATCAGCAAACCAGTTAGTGAACAGAAGTAAAATGCAGAGTCAGAAACATACAGAAAGGATTCTAGTTCACAGAATTATTCTTGTAGAAATCCCTCTGTATCTTTGCACAGTTGAAGAATGATTTCAGATTGCATTCACAATTCCATTCTGTATAGGATATTGCACTACATGGGAACTGATTAAATATAATGCAACGCAAGTGATGCAATGACATATAACTTAATCTCTATTAAAGGGCATGCACTGGCATTAGTCTAGAAACATTGAGTCAGTGTGGTATTCATATCATAGTTTACTGGCAAATACTATGACTCAAATATATTTATCAGAAATTTGAGTGTAATGAATTTCTATTTAATTGTATCTGGTCTGAAATACGACAGTTTCACTGCTTTTTCACTTTGTAATAGTGAAGCTTGACTCTTTTTATATTGTTTATTCTCACTATATGTTGAGTCACACTGAGATCCAGTACTCCTATCCTATTGTCCTATGTTTCAACACCTTGCAATATTTGATAAGCCACTTGTCCCAGGAAATTCCATTGTGCTAATCCTGTTAGAACACAGTATGAATATGCATCAATGTTTTTCCCAAGGAAAGAGTTACCTCCCTTTCATGTCTTTTCTTTAGTTTTGATACTACTAGATTTGGAAATACACTTCACAGATGCTTGTCAGCATTTGCTGGACTAGATCTTACTTAAGCAGAGAAGGAAAGTAGCCACTACCAATATTGTACTGTCAGTGTCTTCTGCAGACTGAGAAGTAGCTGGGTTAGATTTCCCACAGGTTCTTTCTACAGTTAGTGGAAATGTGTTGTCTTTATTAAATGCCACAGTTTTTTATCTGTAGAGAAGACTTTGTAGTGTTTCAAGTTCACCTTCATCCCAGTAGTTATAGAGGAGATGCTTGGCACCAGGTAAGGTTTGTCCTGGTGCAGAAAACATCCACACAAAAAGCTAGTTTGAGTTGGCAAAGAAAAATTATTGTACTAGAAATGTAAAGTTGACTGTTCTCAGTCACAACTCATATTTATTTGCTTCTTTCTGATGAATGAAATTTTTCTTTTCAGACAATCAAAGAAAAAAAGAAATAAGAAAATAAGAAAAAAGTTTCTGGTAATTTTTTGAGCTGGGAATGTTCTTTTGACTGGATGACCACAATTCCTCAGAACTATGACACTGCAGGAGAGGTCAGAATTTGTCAAAGGGGTCAACAGATGGGGAACACTCAAAGGAGAACCAGACACACCTTTTTTTAGATCTGACCATAGGTCATGAACATGACCTCCAGCACTACAACTTTCCACCAGTGAGCACTGATTGCCAGTGCAGCTCAGTGGCATTGAAAGATATTTTATAAATTACTGTCATTTAAAAGTATGGAGGCCACTTGCATTTCTCTCAGCTCATTTATTTTAGATCGTTTAGAAAGAAACTTGCAGTAGTATAAAAACTATGCCTAAGCCAAAAGTATCCTGACTCCAAGCATAGCAGGTAACAGGTGATGAGGGAAATATGTGGTGGCTCTTCTCTGTAAACATTTCCAGCCTCCATTACTTTGAAAGATTATTCAAAGCAGTGTCAGTAAAATCTAAATCTGAAACAACAGAACGCAAAGAATAGGATCCTTTTTGATTACTTTTTCATTAAAGAGATGTGATATATTTAAGCCTGAATGTACTTAATGGGATATCTCTAATATGAGAAATTTTTAAACTAATGTCAGATATGCTTAAAATAAGAGAATTTTTAAAAATGGATATTCAAAATTGTTCAAACAATAAAAGTCAATCATTTGGTTAGGTAAGTTCTAAATCCAAGCAATTTCATTCCTGCTCTCAGAAATTATTAACTAAATACTCAGCTATAGAAACATGTACTGTGTCCATTTTCATTTGTTCAGGGAAAATTATACTTACCCATTCAGACTAAAATTACTATCCAAAGTACATCCAAAATTCAGTAAAATACTGCACTGCTTCCCTGAAGTAATTTAGGTAATGGAAAACAAAATACTTGAAGTGGAGAAGACTGAACCCCAATAGACACTTGATACATACTATAGTTTCAACAAAGGGATGAATTTTCCCTTATGCCAAGGCTGAGAATAGAAACACAGTAATAGCAGGAAAATGCTGCAAGGAAGACATTAATATATAAATAAAATTATATAAATAAAATTATCAGGAATAAATAAACTTAGTTTCCTGAGCTTTGAGGCATACCATAAAGGACTGATATGCTAACTTTTATCCAAGAATACTAGAAGAATTAGACAACCATCCAAATTAATAATTTTTTCTCATTTTTACCAAATACTGCAGTGCTGAGGAATTCTAATGGGCTGGGAAGATGCTACTATTGTGCCAGAAGTCGTTTCATAGCATTTCTTGGGAATAGATAGGTGCTTTTGCTGAGCTTGTTCCAGAGAAAAATCATGAAAAGTGCATCATGGAAAAGGGTTTAGCATGGTAAATGAAGGCCAGACAGCATAGTTACATCCAAAATAATTGTTGCCAGGTGTCTGCCTTTTCTGACACTGTCAGGTTGCTTGGTGAGAGAACTACAAGGACATACATATACACACATGGCATTTGTGATACACTTCATGTAGCCCCATGTTGAATTTCGTAGGGCTGTATATGAAGAGCATAATCTGCTGCTGCATCAGCAGAGGAATATCATATAAGATATGATTTACAGTCATTCTAAGTACTGTCTGTAAAATTAGTGAGAGCTCTTTTCAAATTGAAAAATATTCAAAGCAGAACTTCAAGCATGACCTGAGGTTGAAAGCAACTCATAAGGAGTTATGCCTACCAAAAGGTTTAACATGTTATTTCTACATCTATCTAAATTGTTTGTACAAGACATTTTTAATAATTAAGAAGTTGTGATCTAAAAGGAAAAGAAGCAATTTTTTTTAAAAAGTGTTGGCATCTGAAAAAAACCCCAAGTATTAAAAATTATATTTCGGTTTAACAGTTCGGATAACTACCACTCAGAACATGGCTCAGGAACATGGCTGTACATTTCAAAAAAATGCCAAACATTTAGGCTTGCTGTGGAGAGCCACAAAGATGCTCCAAAGCTGGGAAAAGTGAGTATTTAGCCATTGAAATAAAACTTTAAAGCTGCACAGTGTCCCAATCGCATTGCCGCTGCCCTGCATTTACAGCCAGTTGATGCATGCTTGGTAATTGGCACAGCCCTTCTCCAGGAGCTCTTAAATAGGTCTGGTTTTCTCAGCTAGCCCACTTTATGAAGACTATTAAGTTTAAACAGGGGGTATTAACATGTAGTGCATTTGGCAGTTTGCATTGCCTCAATTGTGAGTGAAGAAGGGGTGGAGGCCAGAAAGAGCATACTCTTGAGTCTTCAGACGAGTGGGTTTAGTTCTCTGCTCTTTACCAAGTTTTTCATATGACACTCACAGAAGTAACTGAAGTGAAAATCTCAATACCTGCACCTTCTTTTTTTTTTTTTTCCAGTAAGGTTTTGTAAACTAACTTTCTGGTCCATGCCAAGCTCATGTCTGGAATCATGTCCAATCATGTCATTAAAATGGCAGAGCAAAAAGGTGCTGTGGGGGTGAAGTAGCCTTTAGTTTTTAAACAACCATATCACAAGAACTGAAATCAGAATTAGACAGGTCTCAGCCTCTACTGGTTAGTGATCCACAAAAGGCATTTACTTCCAGGAGCACAGTCTGTTGTGCCTAACCTTGCAGATGCCTGCTTGATCCAAGCACAACCCAAAAGTCATTCCCATTTGTGTTCAGAATGAAAGCTGAAGCTTAAAGTGGGCCCTCACACATCTGAAAAAAATGCCCTCACATCTAAGCCTGTGAGTGCCTCGTCTTAGAGCAAGAGTGAGATAGGTTTGGTTTGCACATCTGCCTGCAGGAATACAGCTGCATGTGCCAAGTTCTCAGATGTCTGGACATCAGACTCCACTACACTCTGCAGTGAGACACAAGCCCAGCAGCTCTGCCTGATGCTGATTGTCATTGCAGAGCACAATTACTTTCGTGTAAAAGAGCTAGCTCAACATTACAGGTTACGTAGTTCAGCAGGGATATCTGTACAGGAAAGAACCTCTTCCACTAACTGAAAATTCCTAAAAAGTCTCTGGAGCTAAGATCTAGATGTTTTCTTTTTCTTTCTTTCTTTTTTATTTTTTTTTTTTTTTTTTTGGTCAACATATAGCCAAATGTAGCTTTTTATTTTCAGTATGAAAGCAGTGGCTAAAAACAAGGTGTGCACAGGACCCTGTAGTTAGTTCAGGGAAAGCTCATCCCAAAATAAGACAACATTTAAGGGCCAGTCAGTGCTGGAACCTTGGGTCTCCAGTCAAAAGTACTCGTCCTTCTCCATGAACAGTATTGGCAAATCTGGTACCTATTTCAGTGCTGTAGGCTCCTCTCTGGCAGCTTGGTACCTAAGGAACTTCCTGGAACTAGTCCTGTGTTCTTTCCTAAGGGGCCAGAGGCTGAATCAAATGTCAGCTCTGATATCACATCAGCTGGGCTCTGCAATTCTGGTGTGCCATATCTTGGTTGATGGGGTGTACAGTTCCACTCGGCTTAACTTGTTCTGCAAAGGGGGTTACATCATGTCAATTTGTCGGTTCTGTCAGCCAAGAGTATACACTGGGGCCCTATTGACTCAAAGTAACTTTACTAGGAAGTTGCCCCTTACCAGTGAAATTTCCAAGTAGGGTACAGATATCACAGCAAATTCAGGCTACATTGTGATGTCAGAAGGCTGAATGCAAGATCATAGAGTGGGTTGGGTTGGAAGGGGCATTATTTATTAATCATATTATATTTATTTATTATATTTATTAATTATATTATTATATATTAATTTCAACCCCTTGCCACAGGTAGGGATACCTTCCACTATACCATGTTGCTCAAAACCCCATCCAACCTGGCTTTGAGTAATTGATCCTCTGGAGTTGCACTGATGGTGAACATGGAACTGCCATTATTTCATATCAAATTGATTCTGTCTATCCTAGACACAAGCCTTACAGAACGAAGCAGTTTGGGTTTTTTTTTATTTATTTATTTTTGGTCAGAGTAACATACTTTACAGAGGTATTTGGTGTACATACCTAGGTCTGTAAAATACCTTCAGGCAACTTGAGAGCAAGGTGCAGTAGAAGTAGGGGAAAAAAAGCCCTACAAATTTTAACAAATACACTTTTTGCCAACCTATTACACATCTGCTCACAGAGAAAACTGTTATTCCACCAGTACAGCAGCTTTATGTGTACTTATTTCAGAATGAACTCTAATCATTGCTTTGTAGATATATTTTTATATTTGTGCAAATGAGTGAAATGTTCATGGAAATCATACATGCGAAATTCCAAAAGCGCATGCCTTTAAATCCTATGATGCTAATGGTTGTCACTATGTCTGTACTTTAGTTGGGATTGTTCTAAACCCTGAGAAGAATATGAATATTAGATATTATGAATATTAGAATAATATTATTATTAGATAAATTCAATGTACATTCTAAACCATAAGCCCAGTTTGCAATGAAATTTAATTTTTTCTCTGCAGTCCTGCTTTCAGTGGATCAACAGTGAAGTTACAGACTTCTCTTTTTTGTTGTTGTTGTTTTGGGGTTTTTTGTTTGTTTGGTTGGTTTTGGTTTTTGTTTGTTTGAGGGTTTTGGGGATTTTGGGGGGGGGTTTTAAGTGTATTAATGACAAAACTAGGCTCTTAAACTACTGCCTCTGGCATCAGTCATTCAAACATAGCTGTGTTGCACTTTTTAGCAACCAAATTAATTCCACATGAAGAGAAAAGCTATTCACTCTTTTCTTTTTTCAAACTTTGCAGACGTCTTGCAGGAAATGGCTTGACATACATTCCTAAGGGAGCATTTGCTGGCCTTTTCAGTCTTAAAGTGCTGTAAGTAAACTGTGTGTTGTTTGATATATTTCTGATTTCCTAAATGCTCTAGGGAACTAATTAACCAGTGAAGTTTTGATCAAGTAAATTACATAGTTTGATCAGCTCATTTTGAACAATTCAGTTGAAGATACATATGAACATCATTAAATCCTTGTTTTTTCAAATAGAAAGTATCCTAAACAAAAGTTGGAAAACATTAATAGCCTTCTAAAAACAACTTGCTCATCAAGTAGATGTCTCTGTACAATATCAAAGGTAAAAATTGATTCCGTTAATAGTTTCTTTAATTATCTCAAAAGTCCTGGTTTCAGCTGAATTTTTCATTATCACATAAAACTGGGGGTTTCCTTTTCTTGAGAGACATGGGGGAAAAACATTATTGTATACAACACAATGTAATTTAAAACAGTTCACATTTCATATATTGTTCTTTGCAACATAATGACTATTAGATAAATTATTTAAAATATTACAAAATTGTATTATTTGGAGTAATAAGACACTACATATACTTACTAAAATAACTAGCAGTCTGCTTCTCACAGTGTTTACACTAGAGGGGATCTTTGCCCATGTAAACTGTATTATTATACAGAAACTGTACTATTAGCAAGAACACCAGCCTCCTAGGCAGTGTCAAGCCAGGCCTAATGCTACTGTACAAATCTCTACTGAAAAAATACTTAGCAGGAAAAGAGTATGAAGAGATTCCCACTCCATCTACTTCTAAGTTGGCAAGCTCTAGCTCTTATTGGTCCAAGCAGATTTAGGCCTGCCAGAAATTATTTCATTTACAATGACCCATTGAATATGCCTCCTTTTGAAGGCAGCACATACTACTTCAGATTTATCCACATAGAATATTTATATATGTAGGAGTTGGTCCAAACAAGGGTGTTAGGTAGTATGAATTAAACCATATTCAAAAGGAGGAAAATATTCCTTAGGAGTGGAAAGTGATTTTGCAATCTTTGCGAGATAAATTATGTGATATTTGAGAAAATATATTTGTCAAGTCATTGCTAGCAACCTTTGGTTTGAGAAAATTTATTTCACTGAAAAAATATTAGCAGTTTATTTATCGAGATAAAATTTTATTCAAACTAAATCATAAGTATCTCCCACAGTTAAGAATTGATTTGCTATTGTTGCATTTTTCTGAGTAAGGATTTCAAGAGTCAGTCCTTTACCGCTTTAACAGAATAGAATCACTTCAGAAAAAGAACAATATCAGTGCATGAAAATGAAAATTTCAGAATAACTGGAGGCAATTAGGAAGTTATAAACCCTACTGAAAGCAAATCAGATTTAGTCTTTTAACTTCCTTAGCTGCTTTGAAAATCCTGCTCAAAGCTGATGGCTGGCTGTTAACAAAGCTAATATGCTACAGGTATTTGTTTGCTTTGAAGAGAGTGGGCCTTTCACAGGGGCAGGGGAATGGACTGTTTGTGTAACTTTCTTTGTAATCTTGAAGTAGGACCAGTACAAAGAAGGTAAGCTTAGAAGGAAATTTGCATTTGAAAGAAATTATCTTTACTGTGGTGATTCTGGCTTTTGTGCTACTCAAAATGCAGGATGCTGCAGAATAACCAGCTACGCCAGGTTCCTACTGAAGCACTCCAGAACCTGCGCAGCCTGCAGTCTCTGTGAGTATACCTGATTAATCAATTTGCAGCCTTGCATGAGCAGTAATATACAATTACCTAATAATTATCTGTTAATATTGCTTTGTAATGTGCTGAATCAACTTTTTCTTTTAATTCTCTTTAGCTGCTATTCAAGAGAATTATACTGTCAATTAAACATCAGAAGCGATTGATTTCATTCCAGTAATTTCATGACACTGGCAGCTTCTTTGCAGCATTATAGACTGGTTCAACATCAGCATTCCTTGGCCTGCAATGCTTTCTGTCAAGACATGGTTTCTTATTAATATTCTTTTCCAGGGAAGAGAAGGAATTCCCAAATTACTCCCTTCTTTATTTTTTCATTTGGTGTAATTTTTTTCTTTTTAAGCACTATGGAAAACACTAATAACTCATGAAACAGTGTGTACTGGAAGATACTTAATTATATTCTGCGCTTTAGGCAGGCCTCTGTATTTATAGCTCTTGACTGTCCATTCTGATTCAGTCCACGAGCTTCAGTTTTAACAGAACCGCTGCCAGAACTGCTAGACCAAGCGTGAAGATTGGATGCTTTGTGGTATGAATTAAATTATTTTGATGTGTGTCTGCCCTATAAGAATGTTGTACCAGGTTATGCTAGTAGCTGACCTAGCCCAGCATCCAGCCTGCAATAACAGATGCCAAAGGAAAACAAGAAGGTCCAGCAAAGAGTATAATACTGCTTTGGTAAACTGTTCCAGAAGACAGAGATTTGTGCTCAGGCACTCACTGAGTCTATCATAGCTTTGATAGCTAAAGGGTTTTCTTCTATGGGTTTGTACAATTGCAGCCAGTGAAACACTCATGATTTTTTTGTGACATCATGTCTGCTGATTGGCTAGGATGGTGAGGTACCTTCTGATATGTACTTGGAACTTTTCACCACATTTGATGTTCTCTGTAGCATCAGGAGAAAGTAGAAGCAGCAGTTCAGTATTCATGTACACCAGATTTATATACCTCTCTTGTATCTCCATTAGTCAATTTTTCAGATACAATCTGTTAGGATTGTCTCTCATGTGGAAGCTTTTCCATTCCTCTGTCATCCTTGTCATGAACTCTTTTTCATGGATTTGATCTGAGATAAGTGAAGGAGAGATAAGCCCTGTACAGAGTGTTTAAAGTGGTTGGCACCATGGGTTTAAAGAGGGCAAAAACTGATGGGTTTTTGTTTGCTTTCCTACTAATTCAAAACTTTGTTTTGTGTAATTTTTTAACCTTTTCTGAATGCTAAGCTGTTAGTTTCATTCTTATTGCAACTGCAGGACTTTTTTCTAGCACGTTAGTAGCTAATAAAGAACTTGTCCTGTAAAGTTTGAATTGCCTTTTCCCTCAGTGCCTCTCTTGACACCTATCTATACTGGACTTCATCTGCCATGTTCTTGTTCAGGCACTTCGGCATCAGGAGTTTCTTCTGCTGCACTTGCAGTTCATTTTTTGAAGCCACAAAGATGTTTTTGCTGTCTAAACAGAGGATGCAGTAAATTGAGTTAGTTTCTGAACTACCCCAAAATTCTATTGTCGCCTGATACAAAAAAAATCACAACATTTTCTAAAGGAGCTACTAATTTTGAATCTGCAGCATGAAGTATCTAGATGATTGAAAACAGAAAAGTATTTATTTGCTCAGAGGAAATTGTCAAATGATTCTTCTCTATGCTTTAGATGACCACCTTATATTGTCACAGAATTACTCTCAAATGGAATTATTTTCCTAAAACGTTACAAGATACAAATAGAGAATTCAATCTAGAAGTTCAAATAGCTTTCACAAGAAATGTTGCTACAATGTGCACTGATCACCAACATCACAGGTAAAAGCCTAACATTGGCAAGGACAGAATGAGCATCTGTACCATTCTGGTTAGAGTTGTGTTGGTTGACAAATGTGCTATGTTGAAGAATTTTTTTTTTTTTTTTTTTTTTTTTTTTTTTTTTTTTTTTTTTTTTTTTTTTTTTTGTGTAAGTAAAGAAGTTCCACTAGAAGGTTAATATATTTTATATACATTTTGTTCAGCCAAAATCTGAAGACCAGAATTAATGAAGTTAGTTTATTTTCAGAAAAATCATGTCATCTGTGTATAACTTATACTACACAGACACACATTATACTGTTATAGCTCCCATGTTCTCATGCCTGTCTTGAACTACATTTGCCTCCTTAATATACAAAGCATTTGTTAAGGTTTCTAAAGGTGAAACAGCCCTAAGAATTAATTACCTTATAATTGTTATTTGGTCAGTGCCTTTTTTCTTTATTGACCAGACACAGACAGAAATATCTCAGCCATATACTTTTGAGGTTACAGTTCTTTCCTTTGATCTTTGAAAAAGTCATGAGAAAATGCTGGTCTAGTGACTATATTAGGTTTTGTTTCTGCTAAACAAACAAAAAAATCTTGCTGAGATCACATCACTCTATACACATTCTGGACCAAAACATGATAACATGATAAGCCAAGCCAACAAGAGTTCCTTTGTTAGTCTGAAAGAGATTGTTGAATTTTCAATACAGTTGCTAAACAAAATGACAGTCTCACTCAGGCTTTGTTGCAAATTTTTTTTTCCTTGGGTGAAGAAGTTGAAGAAGTAAACTGGAATTTGTGCAGTCTATTTAAAGGAATGAATTAAAACAGAGGGAGAATAGGAATGGTCAGTAGAAACCTTTAGACAGCTGCCTTGCAGACCCAAGATGGAATGGTATGGTTTTGTACAGAAAAACTACTATCACCTGAAAAACGATCACTGGCAAAAGAGACCTCTTTGAGGAAAAGAAAACTATTATTCTTTTGTTTGCTTAAAAGGGGTTGTGCCGGCCAGATAAAGGTGTGCACAGATTCAGTTTCTTGTTTCATATGGTCTAGGAATTTTCTGTTCACAAGGTTGTTTTGCATTGGTTTCTGATTTACAATAGGAATTATTTCTTGAAGCCTTTGAAATAGCAGGAGTCTTTTCAAGAGTGTAATTAAGAGGTTAAAAGCCTTCTCAAAAGCAGTTTCTATAAGATAACAACTTCTTTTTATTATGTTTAGGTCTGCAGGTGGCATGATTTCTCAAAGTCTCATTAACCCTTTGCTTTAGTTAGCATAAATGTGGGAGGAAAAAACAAGCCAGTGATGGTACTCAAATCTCTTCCTTTTGTGGTTTTTCCTCAAGAAAGGCAGTCATGCAAAGGGGCAAGCCATAGCAACTGCATTGATACCTTAATCAATGAGAAGAGGATTATGTTAAAATCCTTTTTATAGAAGTATCCATGTTGAATTGTGCATGTGTGCACAATACATACATATGCACACACTAATATTCCACATGCACTCATAAAGCAAATTTATCACAAATTTTTGCATCCAGGGTATCTCTGATATGCTCTCTCTATTATCCAGTTCCAGACTAAAAAAATGACAGTATAAGTGTCAATATTGATAGAACCATTAATTGATGTTAAATGGCCTGTGGTACAGAGAATAAGAGCTGATGCGTTGCAGGAACAAGGAACAATTTCTTCCACTTTATTGTCCAAGTTGTATTATTGCCAGTATGTAGAATGGTATGACAAGTTTGAGTGGCAAATATTCATAAATTTCTTAAGGCTTGACTTAACTCTAGAACAGATCAATCTTATTCAGACAGCAGATAATAATAATTACTATAAAATGAGAAATAGCACAAAAGTTTAAAAAAAGTAAGATTTGTGAATTTCACCTTTGACAAGAAAAATCAATGAGAAAACCTGAAATTGAACAACAATTTTGTATGTCACTGAGGCAAAAAAAAAAAAAAGACTGAACAATAGTAAAATATTCTCCAATTTTATAAAAGTCTTTGTAGCTCAGTAGTCAAAACCACTGAGCTGATGTGCTGCTTTGATTAATAAATGAGTTCAGCTTCCAGAGCTTGGGCAATGTTTGCATAGGATTCTAGTTCCCTATGTGGCAGGAAGATCAAGGAAGTAACGAGTACATGCTGATTTTGAGATGTGGTTTTGAGCAGAAGGGTATCTGTATTATTGTATAGGCTATAATTTTCCTCTGAAATCTAGTGGGAGCACAAATTATCCAGATTGCTAGTCCTAACAATTGAAATGGCATTTATTTCTGTCAAGCACAAAAGACTGTGCAGGTATTTTGATTGAAAGGGAGGAACACACAACCACTCACATGTCATAACTCAGTACTTGGCAGCAGAGTTCGAAGAGGCACTTGAATACTCTCATCCCTATTAGTCACCTTGAGCAAATGTATTTCTTTAGAACAGACTAGAAGCAGATTATAAGCAGAAAATCTCTGGATTTTGTGTTTCACACATCATCAATGTCTTCATTCTGTGTTTAAATCAAGAAAACTTTTAGTGATTTTTAATACATATGTATATTCAAAAACTTCTTACATATGTATATTGATATGTTTTTCAAGTGTCATCTTATTTTCTTTCAAACTTTTTTTCATTTAATGCAGGTATTTGTTTAAATAGGTATCTTGGTTTCTCTTGGACCGTCATCTTATTTTTAATTACACCCTTTATATAACACAACTGACATATAATTTCAGTATTTTTGAACAAGCAGGGATTGGTCAAAAACTGGCAATGACATATCAATAATATTTTTTTACTTTTTTCCCAAACATGTTAATATATATTTTATATTACTAGCCACTGGAGACCTCCATTTTCAAATGTTGCTAAATAAAGGAGGAAAGGGTAATTGGCATTGCAGATGGAAAAGAAAAGCTTCTGCTATTCTTTTATTTGGATTATTGTAACACAACCTTTTGCAGTGAATACTATAAATAAAACTTCCATTCCATTTATTTTCTTGTTTAGATATCATTGTTAATAAGCAGCTCTTACTGCTGCATTGTCAGACATAAATAGTCAAAATTAAGAACAGGTCGGGTGCTATCTCACTGCCCATGCCACACCAGTCATGAAGAACATTTCAAAGCAAGCATTATTTACTGTATCTCATTCCTGTGAAATTTAAAAGACATTTGCTTTGATAGTGGAAAATAGGGTGGAATACAATATAGCCCACAAAGCACTTTAAACAGTTGACAGATTATAAAAATAAACCATCTTTTCTCCCTTAACAACCTGCAAAGCTCCAATTTAGTGAAGCAAATTAATTGGACTTTACAAGTAACAGCAAAGTAGCATCAGTGAAATTTTTTAGAATTTTCCAACATAATTTGTAGATTTCTTAAATTTTATTTATAAGGTATTTCAGTATTTATAGACTACTTGATGCTGCTAACACGAGGTTTTACACAAATTATTATCTAGAATTCATCTCAGATGTTCTCAGTAATTGCCTGTGTGGAACAGGTCAGCAAATGGATTTGTCATTGTCTCCCTACCTCCCAAGTATTTGACATTCCAAGAGAAGCTTCCATGCTTAGCCCGCAAAAGCACTGGAAGACTTTGAGGGCACATAGTTCTGCAACACTTACAGTTCAGGCTAAAAATTAAAAAGCAGCGGGTTTTTTTTCCCTAGAAATGTAAAATTTAAACAATCATTTTCCACTTTGATGCTTCTGTTAATAATCCTGATTTTTAGTTGAAAGTCCAAACAACTTTGATGAAGTTACATTCTCTCCAGAAAACTGTTTTCATGAAAAGACAGGAGCCTTAGTTGTGGTCTTCCATGTCACACCCCATGATAATGAAGGCTACAGAAGGTATTATCCTTCTTAAGAAAGCTGGTACCTCAACAGGTACCCACAAACTCCCAGAGGAGGAATTTCCCACATTTGAAATTGAGGTTGTTTGTACCCATGCAGATGTCTACACATGCACAAAGATGTCTCAAAACTCACTGTTGCAGTCTCCTTGGTTTATTGCACACCTTCACCATCTGGGCTGCTACAGCCCCAGGGCACTGGGCAACAGAAAAGTGACTGAAACATCATGCAATAGTACAGTGTCAGAACACCCCTCTCAGTCACAGACATTTTTCTGGGTTGATAACCAAGGACAGGAAGGTGGAGGTGCAAGGTTACCTAAAATGCATTTGCTACTGTTTTGTTTTTTTTTTTTTAATGTGCAGCAGCTCAACCAGTTAGTTGCTCTCAAAGTGGGGTGCAAAGACACTGTATTAGATCAGCAATTCCAGGCCACCGGGTGATGTTTTCTTTCATCCAATAGAGGGTACCAGGCATCCGACTCTTTCCTGTCTTATGAGCAATATCACATCTCTAAGGCAGACAAATTTCTCAACTTCAGAACTGCTAGCCAGAAATTATCCTACATGGCTGAAGCCCGCCAGGGTATGGTGGGAGGCAAGAAGCTGCTGTTGGAGTGTTTGGCAGCACAGGGGCTTACAGCAGATTGCCAGTCAGGTCCTGGCGTTGCGGTAATCACAACCAGCCGAGCAGAGCAGGCCGTGCTTCAGAGCACTCCCAGGCTCTGGCCATGGCCGGCCGCCCGCCCGGCTGCAGTCTTAACAGGGTCCTTGGCACGCTTTTGACCCATCCTAAAGAACATTCCCCTGAACTGGGGTATGTGTTCCTGGGGTTCGTCTGGTAGATCACATGCCCCTGGGACTGTCCCCAGCAGGTGACACCTTGCTTGGGAGGCTAGGAGAGGTCACTCTGAGCCATTTGGCTGAGGATTTGTGGGTACTCCCAGACACATCAAACATGCCTGTCTATCTGTGGGGTCATAATCTGGGTCTGCAGCCAGGATCCTGGGATAACCCAACAGCTGCTGGCCCCCACTTTTTCCCAGCTGTATAGATTGAAAGTACCCAGTATCAGAGCCAACCTTTGTATAAATATAGCAATGCAGTTGGCTTCTTGTCTGTATGCAGCATGATAGTATCCATCATCTTGAATGCAGATTTTCCTGCCCCTGAGCAGCACACCTGAATGTGAAGAGAAACACTACGGATTGAGAAACTCCCAGGGCTGCAGAAACCTCCTCAGGTAAAACTGAGCAGTGGGACAGAAACAAATGCTCCTAAACTGTGACTTGTGATTTGTCTTTTCTGGTCTTGTTGCCATGCAGGGTTCTTTGTATCAGTCCTGTAAAACTGAGATGTGAGAACTGCTGGACTGTTGTGTTGTAATTAAGCTTTTTACAATAGTGCTAGCATTTTCCCCTGTGGACTGAAGGGGATATCCTGCTTAAAAGATCAGGTTTGAAAAACATGTCTTAGAACAGCCAGCTCTATTTTTATTACATCCACTTTTCAAAGCTAGTTTAGATGTCACTTGCCTTTACTTAAATGAGACTTCAGTCAATCCTGTGAACAAACCCTTGAGAGGGTCTGTGTGCCAACACGCTAACAAAGATGGTGGGCTGCAAGTGACCCTCTCCTGGCCTTTATGCACTCCCCAGACAGGCCCTGTCCACAACCCCTGTCCATCATTGCTCAATACTTCATGGAGAAACTTGACTGAGGCTCCCTGCATAAGAGAGCTGAGTCAGAAGAAGAGGAAGGTGTTATGAGAGGGAGAAGTGCCACCTTCTTTGATCCACCATGCCCAAAATCAGTCCTCCTGTGCTTCCCCTTCTCTGCCTCCCCTACCTCTTAGGTACAGTCCCTTTTTCTTTGGTCTTACCTCTGCTACTTTAAACTTAAACATCAAAAGAAACATTTTATCCTTGACTTCTTTGTGGCTTCCCTCTTTTCCAGACCTTTCATTGTGTTCTGGCCCTCGTCCATTCAAGATGAGGCAATCTATGTAATAGTTGTTCATTTCAGAGGGAAAAATGGCTTGGGAGAAATCTCCTTCCTGATCTCCTATCTAACATTTGATTTAAACCTGAGTGAATGAGGAAGGCACTCTAACAAGATATTAAGGAATTTCTTGGTTGTGAGATGTACTCAGGTTGTATCTGTTTTTGAGAGAAGATACAGAAAATGGGAAAAAAAAAATATATATATTCCCTTAGAAACCTGCCACTGGCATGAAACTTAGCATCCATTCATGTTAAATTGATTAAAAAATGCAAATCAAATCTTTTTCAAACAACTGCCTTTGTCTGTACCAGTAAATGAGGTTTTCATTCTACATGGGCAATATCTTCACAATTTGTGCACATGGTCACAGAATTCACAGTGTGTCACAGGAAACACTAGTGGTTTACAGTCCACATAGTTCAAGCATTTGCTTTGAAAGGTTTAGACATTTTAAGTGAGCTCATGGTGAATTTCATAGTGGCTGCTTTATTTACATGCTGCCTATCAGAAGAGATCAAGTATTTCTGTTTCCCTAAATTAGCTCTCTCTGGAATATAATAGCAGCTTTCAAACTCACCACATGTTATCTACATATATTTTTCAGTTATAAATAGGGTCATGTTTGTGAGTTAATGGGTTTAGTTCTGAAAGTGCCAAAACTTTGATCAACACATGTAAAACAATTGGCTGAAAAGGGTGATTTTGATCAGTCCTTTATACATCAGTGTGCATTACCTACAGTATGACAGGAAACATAACCACTACTGAAACCTTTTAATATCTGCAAGAGGGAAAACGGTTCTTGGAAATTTAAAAAAGATTAGATAACGAAAGAGCACTGGAGGCAGTACTTCTTATAAGTACTAGCAGGATATGTAACCCAGTTAGAGAACCTGAAGCACAAATCATTGCAGCTTTTTTGTTTCTTCCAAGCTTTATTTAAACAATAATTCAACTATCTGGAATTTCATTTACAGTACAGCAGTTCTGTTTTTCTTTCTGTTCTGTGGGTTTTGTTTACATATCCAGTGGTGGATTTATATTTGGAAACTTCAGCTATTAAAAAAAAAAAAAAAATCAGTTCCTTGATTTGCTACGAAATATTGGTAAGATAAAAATCCTGGTCTCACTGACGACAGCAGAAATATTGCCATTTTGGCCGCAGGGTCACATACAAACAAGTAACTGTTGGCTTCTCCACACAGCCAGGCATCCTGTGAGTGACTCCCGTGGAGTGAGCAGGGACATCAGGGCTGCACAGGCAGGCTTCCTATTGAACAAGATGTTAACTGCAATACTGAAGCACATGTAGTTTGAATAAAGCCTCCATTCTTTAATCAGTGAAACTGTCAAACTAAAGCAACTGTAACTTCTTAGTTTACATACCAGCATCACCCAGGGAAGAAATTTACTTCTGACTGAATACAAAGAAATCTCATCTACTCATTCAAATTATACCTTATTTGAAAACACAGGCATAACATGGTTGTTGCCTGAGGAAAGAAGGAAGAAAAACATGAGTATTTCTAAACATTTCCAGCCTTACCCATTTGTTGACAGACCACTGAGTTATTTTGGAAGCTCTGTCTCTGCTGCCTGACATGTCAGTTATTATACTGAAAATTTAATTGTACAAGGGCTTTGACACTGAACCTTATAAATTTGTTCCAACTGACCTTGTCTCAGTTATTTGCCAGCCTGGCATGGAGCCTTAGCAGTCATTATTTGTTCTCATGAAGTAGGTAGGGTAAGTATGGAACAGGAGATAGAATGGACCTGACAATTTACATGACTGTAAATGAGGAAGCAGCTTTAAATAAAGAGATTAGCACATGCCCACCACAAAGAGTATTGCATTTCTCTCAAAGAGACCAAATTCAGGTTGTACAGAACTACTTCTTTGTACCCCAGGGGTGGCTGTTTGTTCTGTAGTATTTTCAAACACCTATTTAAATTTATTTCTGTTTTACCATTCACTTAATTACTACTCACTAAACATTTCATGAAAATTTTTAGAGCACAGTTTTCATGTTATGGAAAAGTTATAAGTCACTGCAATACATTAAAAGTAGAAAAAGTTTATCAGGGCCCACATCCCCAACTGGGTGTTTCACAAATTTTCAGAAATCTGAACTGCAATTTTAAATCTTTCCCTGAAAGAATCACAATGAAAAGGCAAAACACAGCAAAAAACAAAAGCCAGTGAATAGATGACATTATATTTGTAGCACCACATCTGAAAAGATTTGCTAGCTTTAATCCTTAATTACGCAAGTGTAAGAACAAAGCATCACCTGCAGACTCTGCAAAGGTACAACGTGCAGTTGAGCTCCCTCTGTTGGCTCTGCAGCAGCTGAAGTACTTTTAGTAATAAATACATCATATTAGCAGTACTAATCTCTAGGTAAAAATCATTATGTTCCACTACTAAAAAAATGTGAACTTCAGTTCTCATTAGAATCATTAGGATAAACAATATTTGCAGTGAAACAGGCTCCCCAGGGAAGTGTTCACAGCAGCAAGCCTGTCTGAGTTCAAGAAGTGTGTGGACAGTGCTCTTGGATATATGATGTGACTCTTGTGGATGGTCCTGTTCAGGGCCAGGAGTGGGACTCAATGATCCTTGTGGGTCCCTTCCAACACAGGTTATTCTGTGATTCTATAACTCTGTAATATTAAAGAAAAGGTAAAGCAGGAACCTCCAGAGACTCAGAAGTGAGTTCTGTTTATAGGTCTTGGAATGGGAGTTTAGCATTTGGAAATCCAAATTATCTTGCAGCTCAGTGATTTCTAGATTCTGACAGAGAATCTCTGGATGAGTTTCTTGCACTTCTTTGTTCTATGGTTCCAAACAACTGGGAAAGGAAACAAAGTCATACCCAGTCTTTAGAGACTCCGCTCAAAAATTATCAGTGTGTGCTCTCAGTGAGTTGATGGCTCCAAAGGAGAGCTGTCTCTGCAGAGCCAGCTGACAAGCAGACATGTAAACATGATTTTAGATCTCAAGGATGAGGCTGCAAGCAAGATGGGAATGTAGAATCTCCAGGAAATGAAAACTGGAAGTGGCAACCCATGTCCATCCTTTGGGGTTATGTTCATGGTGATAACTTCTTATAGCCATTATGCAAAGACATTTTTCTTTTCTTGAAGTCAATTTTCTCTGTTTCTTCTTCTCCTAGGCGTCTGGATGCCAACCACATCAAGTATGTACCCCCCAACTGCTTCAATGGCTTGGTCTCCCTTAGACACCTGTGGCTAGACGATAATTCCTTGACAGAAATTCCCGTCCAAGCTTTTAGGAGTTTACCAGCACTTCAGGCAATGACATTGGCACTGAATAAAATTCATTACATACCGGACTATGCTTTTGGAAACCTCTCCAGTCTGGTAGTTCTGTAAGTTTTATTGCTTTTTATACACAGTGTTGTCTTGCAGGTCTTTGGCCTCTTGGAGAAACAGATTTTTTTTCATCTTTGTACAGTTTGACTAGCATTTGCTAAACCACTTGTTTTGATCTAGCTTCAAAGTTTCCATCTCAATAAAAATATCCAAAGGAATTAAAAATCACCCTATCTGGTCAGCAAAACAAACAGGAAGGGGTGCATTGTGTGCTGTCTAAGATTGAAAGAGGGAAGATTAGAAACAGGAAATGAACTGAAATCTTTCTGGGGAACTTGGAAAGAACGCCATCCAGTAGAAAAATTATGCATTTCCTGTCATAGACAGTATATGTTGTTTTGTATTTGGTTACATTTGCATACCGGTTCAACTAACTGAAACATGCACGGCTGGCACCAAAATCTGGAAGGCATACTATGAATCATGGTTTCAGCTTCTTATCTTCTGGGAATGTACCAAGTGGAGAAAATCTAGACTGGCTGGAGAAACTTAATGGAGAAGTAATTTCAGGATGCTTTGGGAAACATTAACATTATTAAAGAGAGAATTATATAGTCAAGCTGTACAGGCTGTCAGAACCCATGGTCTTATGTAAGACACTTAGCATGTTGTAGCATACTCTAGCCCCAATGTAAGCATTGAACCCAGCACACATCAGGAGTCTTCATTGACAGCTATAGTCACTATCTCTGCCTCCATGGGGCCCCAAAATTGGGGATGAACAGCTGATTTGTGCTGCAAAGCCTTTGCTTTCTCTTTATATTAAATATCAATCCTATTCAAGTTAAAGAATGGATGGACTTGTGATTGACCTTCTAGACTTACATCAGCAATGGAAAAGGCAAGAGGCTGTCTTGAACTTTGTTCTCTAGATCCCTACCAGAAATGTAGTGGTAAGAGGACAGTTAAGAAATGCAGGAGAAGATAATTTCTTTTCATGCCATGCTTGCTTCTGCTCAGTTAGGTTTCCTTATTTAAGCTCTGCCTTGCTTATTTCTAATCTTCTTGGCTTTATAGTGATTAATAATTGAATCATTCCTCACAACCTACAACAGCTGATCTTTTTGGCTCATCAAAATCTTTGTGTGTGGTTCTGCTTTCATTGGGTTGCAACTCTATACAGTATGGCAAATTTTCAACACGGTGGAAAAGTGCATGGTCGATTGGAGCAAGCCAAAAGCTTTATAATTAAAGATCCAAACATAATTGAAATTTGAAGATGCACTCTTCATGCTAACTAAAGCATTAAAGGTCAGAGTAGTCATTAAAAATATAGAGTTGATTGGATTTCTTCCTAGAAAAGAAAAAAACCCACAGAACATTTTTGTTTTGCTCTTAGAATCCCTGCCTTTGATGGACAGGTAGACTCAATTTCTCTAGGTTCTGCAGAACATTCAGAGAGTCTCTGATCTTTAACAATATTTTCAGAGTATTATAAAGGGCTTAGCAGCCACTCATTCACAGCCTTTCTTTTCTCTTAAAGCCCTTCTCCCTTAGTTTCCCTCTGCTACAGGGGTAGGATTTTGAGGACAAAATAAAAAGAAAAATCTGGGGAAAAGGCATTCTTTTTAAATCAAATGATCTGAAGTGGCTACAAGTTGAATCTACTCACATTAATGAGCTTCACTCAGACTGGTTTTTTTACATGTCAGTCTAAAAGACAGAAATAGGCAGAACTCAGAGTCTTGAGATGGGTGGCGGGGAGGAGGCAGTAGAATTGGTTAAAATATATAAAAATTACTTTCAAGTGCTAAATATTTTAGGAAGAAGTTACTGCTTTTCATCATTTCAAAGAAAGGCAAGTTACAGCATTTCTAAGATTACTTAGTTTATTCATCTCAGGGAAGCTACAACTTTCTGTGTTATGGCTTTGTGTCTTTTTGCATTCTGCAAGCCTAATGCCCCTTACCTGTCCGCTGTGTTATCCATCTCCTTAATGCCTGCTCTTTTGGGCCCTATTCTCTAACACCCTCTGAATATACATCATCCAAATATATACCTCACACCTCACACACAGTTTTTCAGGCATGTTACTTAACTAATTAGCTATCATTGAGAATATGTCTATTCATTATGCAAACCCCAGCCTGGAACTACAGGATATAATACTTTTGAACAATCTAGGTGGTTTTAAAACAGATCCCCTCTGTGAAACCAAATGGAGAGGTATTGGGAGACTGAGTGGCAAGTGGTAGAGGTGCCACCTATACACGCTCCAGCAAAAGCACAATTGCATATTATCAATGCATTCCTGAAAATAAGTTAATTTTGATTTAACCATCAAAATGTTTTGCTTTAGTCCACTGTGTGCAGTGTGCTTTCCTGACTGCGTGCTTAATGTTCCCCTGCAGACATCTCCATAACAATAGAATCTATTCCCTGGGAAAGAAATGCTTTGATGGGCTCCACAGCCTAGAGACATTGTGAGTTGACCTCTTATTTGTTTGTTTTTTTTAGAGTGTCTTCATTAATATTCTGAAAGAATAAAAATAGCCCAAAAGCCAAATGTGGGTTTTGGCTTGCCTAATCGCTACAGGACCTTAGTGATAGTTCACAATGACTCTATGTAGTAAATCCTATTTTTGACTATAAAATTAGTTTGCCTTTTTAATAAGCATTGTCAATTGATAAATTGTTTGAAAGACTTGAAAACTGTGTTGAGCATAGAAAAAGAAGTGACTATTCATGAAGTTATGGTTGCCTAGTTTAGTACTATTTATTTGTCTTGTTCAATCAGTAAAGCTAATAGCTAGATTGGGAAATTGTCACAGTGAAAAGCTTTAACATTAAGAAACCGTCTTACCACAGAGGAGAGTTATAAAATTAGATGGGTTTATTTTTTTATACCTGGAAAAAGCAAAAGTTCTAGGTAGTCAAATTATGCATGTGCTTTACAAGTGGGTGAAATGTTTGTTATATCCAAGTTTTCCTCTTTAGAGAGCTCTGATAAAGAATAGCACTGGTAAAGACTGAAACTTCCTCAGGTTTTCACTGTAATTCTGTTTAGACCAACTCAAATTTTCTTGAGTTTTCCAGCAAAAACATAATCTTCATAAAATACCAATCAGGAATGCAGTGCAAATGGTTAGCAGAAATTATTTTGCTCCAGTTAGTCAAATACAGATGTTATCTGCTGGAGTCACCCAGACCCCAGAAATGCCACAGGGACAGTAAAACTTTGCATGTGCTTCCTCCCGCACCTGCTGCAGTCAGCTGCATCATTTTCAGTGATTTTGGATGTTTTACTCAACTGGGACCGAGGTTAAAAACCCAGTTATGAGAAACAAATAGTTTCAGACATGGATATTACTAGTCTAAAGGTGACTATTTGTTTTCCCATCCACTAATCTGCTTACTGCCCACTTTCACCTGTCATTAAGATTAGGAAGCAAGGAGGTTTGGGCTTCTTGGGGTTTTTTATCACCAGTTTGAGAGCATTGATCCCTTGCCACTGAATTGCAATTTTACAATTTGGACTTTTAGCCACCTATGAGTTGAGAGGAAGTCCCTCAGTGTAGCACCGGAAAGGGGGACAGGAAAGGAAGAGGAAAAATGTAACGGTTTGGTTTGTTTTTTTAAGTGATATTCACATGGCACTTGGTCACAAATGGGGAAAAACAGAACAATGGAATAAGTAATTGCAAGCCCAGTCTCAGCCACCTGGCACAAGAGAGATGAAAACACAGAGGACAGTCACAAACCTGGGAATAAATGTAGGTGCAGCCACTTCCCTGCAACAGGACAGTGTAGCCCTTGCCTCAAGCATAGTAATTGCATAATGTATAGAACAGTTCCCAGATAGTCTCAAGATAATCTGAGAGATCTTGGTGCAAATGATGGACGCCGGCTTTAAGATCATTTGTTTGCATTGAGGCGTAGGTCTGGAAATCACATATCACTAGAGGGCAAAACCAAACCATACATGCCTGTAATCTCTTTTTGTCAATAAGCAGGAGAGATTTACAAGCAGGAAGGAAAGCCTTGTTGAGTTCAGACAGCAGTTTCCTGCCTGCATTACTTCAGCCTGATACTATTTCAATTTCAATCTATTATAAACTGTGGCTTGGGTTTTGCCTGCCTGTTTAAAAAGGCTTTTGCTCCAGTTTTTCAGACTATTTTCCTCACAAAGCATTGCCAGAGAGCATCACAGTAAACTGGCATATCTCCATTTTAGTTTCAGCCATCTCCTAAATGCTAAAGGATACATATGTCATGCTGAGGGCAGAAGTAGGATTATAATCCATTCAGCCTACCAGAAAAAAGTCTGATTACTTCTGCAGCATGAGCACTTTTTAAACCAGAGGTCTCTATGGTCGCTACACCATCATTTTTACAATTTGTGTGGTTAGAACTATTCTCTTGACTGTTGTCAAGTCTTAAAATTAACAATACAGTTAGAAATATTTATAGAGAAATGTAGTAGACATGTAAAGCACAGATCACCAAAACCATTGAATATTGTTTTGAAAGACTTTTTTCCCCTGTTAATACTTTAATGTAATGCTGAGGGTGGGCAATTTATAAAACAGCAAATCCCTTAGTAGTACTTGAATTTACTTACATTGTTTGGTTTTTTTTTACAGAATAGCTAAAATGCAACTAAAAATAGAAAACTGATAAAAATAGGAACAATAATGTGCTCTAAATAGACTTGTTGGAAAATATCCATACACTTTTGAGGATTTCCTGTCTTTTTGCTGTATGTATTTATTCAATGCATAGATGATAGTTCATTACAAATGCCAGCAATGCTATGTTGTCTGCTATGCAGTGCATAACCGAAATAATAATATCTATTTTCACACAGAGATTTAAATTACAACAGTCTGGACGAGTTCCCCACTGCTATCAGGACACTAACAAACCTAAAAGAGCTGTAAGTACAGAGCTCATATGAGGAAGAAGGATGTTTTGTCTAGTATGTGATTTCTTTTTTTAATGCTGGTGATTTTATCAGTGATCCTTAAAAACTGATATCCTAGAAAAAGCTAATAAGCATGCCAACATACATAAGAAATCATTTTCAATGTTCAGTTTAGACCACTCAAGTTCTGACAACTTTTATACTGCCTTGTGCAGTGGGTCTTTCCAGGAACTCCCTTTTTGGAATACAGTAAATAACAAACACAATTAATTCACTTTTTGTCCCAAACACAAGAGTTAGATTTTGCAAACTAGCCAATGCATTAGTCTTCTAGCTAAGAAGGCATGACATCTTTATTAGTCCATCAGGTTTAATTAAATTTTACCAACTTCCCTCCCTCACCTCTATTAAATTAAAGCAATTTTTTAAAATACATTTCTTTGTAATGTTGTGAATAAAACACTTTTGGATGCACAGGCATAAGTTTGCATCAGGAAAATCAACAATTAAATTAAATTATTCAAATTTATTTTTAAAAATGGTTGAATTATTAAAAATTGAAATTAAATTATGTTCACACATCATACACACAATGTACACATTAATGCATATGCTCAGGATTCTTTCCATTTTACTTATTTACCATGTTAGTGGTACTATCAGCATAGATTTTTTAACAAAAATAAGTAATCACATACTAGTTGAACATGATTGTACCCCTGCTACATCACAAACTGATCTGAAAAATAATTCTAAGTAGCCACCTGAGATATTTTCCAGAGCAGGTACCCCCAGATACCATGGACTCCTGCTCAGCACCTCCAGTGTTGCCAGAATGCAGCTCTGGAAGAGGCAGCAGGGCTATGAGTTTCCCAGCCCCAGCCCAAATGTTCTCAGCTGCGGTTTATGCCATAAAATAATTAGTATGAAATCCAGTGACCTCAAAGGATTGCCTTTTTGATGACTGGAGTCAGTAGCCAAAAATGGGTAACCCAGTTTGCACCAAATGCAGCAGCAAGCTGCATGATGTGCCTGAGGTTACGTACTGGCCCCCACAGGATTTCACCTCTGAGTATCAACTATATGCAAGAAACACTTGGGGTCAGAAAATGCAATCTGACATCCCAAATGCAGCACAGACCATGAGACCGTGTGGTTCCATGCTTTGTGCGGGCCCTGGGAGCTGATCCTCTAAGGAAGGGATGTGTTCCACAGACTCTTGTGGGAGCCCAGCCCCACAGAGGCTCAGCCCATTGCAGAGCCATCTTTGTAAGGCAGTTTATGGGTGGGACCGCATGTCTCTCTCAGAGTTTGTGCCTGAGCTGAAAACACAAACTGTGACCTTTTTGTGCACAGCTGGCAGCAGATATTGCTCTGGGAGGTAGTCATGCCATTTCCTTGGGTTTTTTCTGCTTTGCAAGGGATCCCATTCAAAACCAGTCTGTTTACTGGTTCTAGATGAGATGCTCATTCTGCTTAGATCCTGCAAGCAAAGCAAGCAGGAATGTAAAGCCTGGCTCTGCAGCTCATCACCAGTAGCACAATGCCTAAACAACTAAAACCAATAATGTGGGACCTGTTCAAGTAATGGCCAAGAGTGCTTGCCTCAGTGAACAATTGGAGGCTTAGTAATGCATAAATTTAAGCTGGGAAGCATTCTTCATACCCGACTGAACTAATGGGAGTTTCCCACACAAATCATTATTGTTCTTTTGAAATCTTAGTTATTCCTTTTGTTTTTCACAATGGAGCATTACTCATATGAATTAAATCCAGTAATTAATGATGAGATAAAGATTTGGCTCTCTATCGAGCAGGCACAATTACATTTTGTTTGTGTCCACATTTAAAATATCTCAACAAAAAGGTGGTTGTGGAGGATCAATAGTATATAAATAAAAAAATAAGTATATAAACAAAAAGTTTATAATAGTGTATAAAATAATTTCCTTGATAAACTTGTGCCATCCAGCAAAAAAATAGTTGCAGTTTAACAAGCACGGGGGGAAATATATTGTTAGCTATTTAATTATTAATATCTAACTATTGATGTTCTTAGTTCATATACTTGTGCATATTTACATTATATCAATATACATACTTGCATATACCCTGAATTTTAAAATGCCATTTTGAAGTTTACTTCATCTGAATGGTTTTGTTCATTTAGAGAAGTGCAGAATTTCAGCAATTTTGCTCTCTCTTCTCTTCTCTTCTCTTCTCTTCTCTTCTCTTCTCTTCTCTTCTCTTCTCTTCTCTTCTCTTCTCTTCTCTTCTCTTCTCTTCTCTTCTCTTCTCTTCTCTTCTCCTCTCCTCTCCTCTCCTCTCCTCTCCTCTCCTCTCCTCTCCTCTCCCTTCCCTTCCCTTCCCTTCCCTTCCCTTCCCTTCCCTTCCCTTCCCTTCCCTTCCCTTCCCTTCCCTTCCCTTCCCTTCCCTTCCCTTCCCTTCCCTTCCCTTCCCTTCCCTTCCCTTCCCTTCCCTTCCCTTCCCTTCCCTTCCCTTCCCTTCCCCTTTTGTTTTTTCAATTCTGTCTTATTCCAGAAAACAAGGGTATACCTTTACACACACAGACACTCCTTTTACTACAAGCAGCAACTATCATTGTGCATTGTGATTACAGACTGAGTATTCACTTTTTTTTTCCCTTACCATATAAACGGTTTTTCTTTGTAGGGGATTTCATAGCAATAACATCAAGTCAATACCTGAGCGTGCATTTGTGGGTAATCCTTCACTTATTACAATGTAAGTGATAAGAATCTTTTCCATTACTCTTTGTATTAGAGCATGTGGAACTAAGGATCATATTTGTGGCTAATTGTCAAATAAGCATTTTTTGTGAGTACACTTTATAGCACATCACCATACAAGCAAACAAGCTCATATCTTTCCAGCTTTGTGGAAAGAATGGTAGTTTTCAAATCCCGATTAAGGGAAGCAAGTAGTGGTCTCTGGCCTCTGACCTTTTATTTGAATGCTTACTTCTAAATCTCTTAGCATTACTGGCAACATAAAAGCTGGTAAAAATTACTCTTGATGGACTCCATTCTGAATTCCCATCGTCGTACATGAAAATGCACTTAATAGACAGCTTCAAATTAAGAAATTGCAAAATAAGTGTAAGAAAAATAATGATTCATCTTGAGTAATATTCCATGAACGAAAGCAGTATGACTTCAAAAGGACTTCACCTGTTCTGAATAGCAGAAGTTCTGACTTCTTCATGTACTATCCTTACATTTGTCTCAGGTCATAACAAAATTCTTCATATGTAAAATTTTGTCTTCGCAAATCTGGAAGGAAGAGAGAATATTTTGTTGACTGGCTTCTGGCACTAAAACAGGAAAACAATGACTACTTGAATGTTGAAAAATGTGGCATGTGGCTGGTGAATATAGATTAGAGGGTGAGAAAAGCCCAGAAGGTCACCCCTGCTACAACCAGGGGGGCACAGTCCATGATTCATCACAGAGAGTTTACTCATTTGTTTATAATATAATAATATATTTAGAATATTTTAAAATACTTTTCATTAAATGTCTTTTTACTCTTTTTTCAGACATTTTTATGATAACCCTATCCAGCTCGTTGGAAAATCTGCTTTTCAACACTTACCAGAACTAAGAACTCTGTATGTGTTTAATTTTTATTTTAGTTTTCTTTTTATATTGCAATACTAGAGTTATCCCACACTTCCATCTCCATAATTTTATTGAAATTGTTGGTTTTTTTAATTGTAGGACTTTAAATGGTGCTTCACAGTTAACAGAGTTTCCTGATCTGACAGGGACTACAAGTTTGGAGAGTTTGTAAGTGCTAGAGAAGTATTTTTTCTTTGTTTTATTTTCTTGTATACTGACTTATTGTAAAGAATGTGCTAAAAAGATTTTGGTTTTCAGTCTTCAAAAAGTAATTGTTTTTCATAAATTCTTTCAACAGGACACTCACAGGAGCACAGATCACCTCTCTCCCCAAATCAGCTTGTGACCAGTTACCTAACCTCCAAGTGCTGTATGTTTCAGTAAGATTATTAACATGACAGTAATGCAAGAGATTAATAGACAAATGAAACTATTATGATTTCAAAATTACCCTCTATGTATCATATTACTTCCTAGGAATTCAGCACAGGGAATTGGCCCCTGTGTTATTTAAAAAGTTTACAACCCACTTACCAACCATGATTTCTCATACATTGCTGAGAAAGATAATTACTTAGCATATTTTTAGGAAAAGATAAAAAGGTTCTTGATTTTGTTTAAAAAAAAAAGATAGAACTACCTTATTTTCATTTATTCTCTCTCCTACAGTAATTTGGGATTTTTTTCATACTAAGGCAAATAATTCATTGAAGTGAATAGAAAATATAAGTAAGGATGGCAGTTTTGAGTCCTTGTTATGCTCCTATTTTAGTTTCTTTCCCAACCAGACATAAGTAGCTGACTGAAGTTTTAATAGACTATTCTTTGACATTGCTAGGCATATTTGGTATACTAAATACACAATATTATTTTAGCTTGGAAATTCCCTTGGAGTTTGCTTAATCACTAACAAAAGTAATCATTGTGTCCACTTTTTTGAGAATGAGCCAAGAGCACTTTCCTCTATGTATTACATCACTAGGAATCTATCTGGTATTAATTCTCTGGCCAACATTGAAATAGCACTAATTATAATGCATTATTTGAATACCAGAGTGAATGTCAAGAACATTTTCAGAAAAAATTAACTTTCAGTTAATGGACTAAATATTATAATTTCCAGAATGATAAAAGACAGTCTGCTGCCAGAAAAAAAAAAAAGTCTGCACATAGAATTCAGTTTAAATATGCCTTATAACATTCAAAACCAATAAATAATCTCAAAACAGAGTGCAAACAAATAATACAGCAATTAATAACTTACAGAGTTCATCAGTTCTGGCTGTGTCAGGGAGGATATTGGTGCACTGAACCCACCCATGCCTTACTTGGAGACTGTGCCCTTGCAAGGGCTCCCTGGCTCAGACACACTCACAAAGAATCCAAGGGCAAACATTGCTCTGAAAGGCAATTTGTGTATCCTGCAGAGATTAATGTGCACGAGGCTCCCTGGATGTGTGCTCACCTGCAGTAAAGGTGTCTGTGAGAGCATGGTCCCAGCATAGCTGGGCAGGCACCTCAACACAGGGAACAAAGCCACTTGCCCTCTGCTGCTGCCAAGGGCCTCATGTATTAAGAAAGTGGGAAGACCTTAAAAATAAACAAGTAAAATATTTTCTGGAGTTCTGACAGCAACTGAGGGGACAAGGGTGTGAAGTTCAGGTTTTTTTTCCATGTGTTAGGAAGGGGGTGTCAGTATGTACAAAATTCAAGCTGGTAACATATTTTTAGGAAGACCTAAGTGATAAACCTGTGGATGACAGAATAGCCAGTGTCTGTCAGACATATAACACATCCTTTACCTTGGCCTAAAAGCCTCTAGCTACTTGAACCCTCCTCTGTAATCCCTGATTTAAGGCCACAGTGTACCTTTTTTTTTGTACACACACAAAAACAAAACAAAACCAAACAAATAAACAAAAATTAACAAACCCCAAACATATTGATATTTGCCTTTTTACAGAATAAAATCAGAGTAGAACACATTAAAGACACACACAGTCATTACTTGCACTACTTCCACTAATCAAATATAAAATAGTCCAAATGCACCTCTAGGAACAATTATAGTGAAAATACAGCTTTACTGAGGGATTAAATAGGTGGAGATGAACCAGTTTTAGAGAATTTGAGAAGTGAGAAGAATTTCACGAAGTGAAATTGAATCTCTTTCCTGTGATAATACTGGATAACTGTGAAAAAGGATATTTTTTTCTAATTCTAGGCATAAGCTTTTTTTCTCTATTCTTTTCACATGCAACTTTCCCATTTAGTTTTCCCTGAACAACACACACACACACACACACACACACACACACATATATATACATATTGGATGTGACTCTTGGGTGGTGAGGGCTGGTGTCTGGTTCCTTTTTTTTTTTTTTCCTTCAGTTTCTGCAAATTGCCTGGGCTTGGTTTTGATTAGTTATATTATACTGTAAATCAGTCCAGATGTTTCAGTTATTCTGTAATTTGTTGAGTTTTGGCTCAAGTCTTTTTAAGGATTTTTTTCCCCCATGTAGTGATTGATTTCAAAGTTAGTTCCAATATTTTTTGACCATTTCCTCAGTTATAAGATGTAGCAGCCTAAGGATCAGAGGCAGTACTGCTTAATTAAAAGTGTACAATGGGAAGCTGATTGTGACTCTTGTCAGAAAAATACAGGATCTTCTCTGAAAAATTATGAGTATATATGCTTAGTAGATTATTTAAATTGTTAAAATATTTATCAGAATTTAAATATGATAAATATGAAGTCTGTGATATAAATCCAGATGGCAAATATCATTGCTGTAAAACATTCAGCAGAAGTCTACACTTCAGGCAGGAAATCTTCAGACAAGGCAAGGAATTTGCAAATATGGATAGAGAGTTAATAAATCTTACCTTTTCTCTTCCGTGACTGTGGATAAAAAGAAATTATTTTTAATTGAGCATGAAGGTACACAATGAAAGCTATTTTTCTTACAACATTCCTTTGATGTTAATTTATTTGTTTCTTAATTTGTTTCTTAATTCAGGGATCTGTCTTATAACCTGCTGGAAGATTTACCCTGTTTTACTGCATGTAAAAAACTCCAAAAAATGTAAGTGTTAAACCACCCTAAAAAGCTTAAAAAGAAGCATCTGTGTGTGTTTGAGCATAATTAACTTGGTTATTGCTGGCTGATTTGACATACCTCAGATACACTTTATTGAAGTGGATCATAAGCACAATCTAAAACACCCCAAAGTGCCTTCCAAGTGTCTTTGAAACTGAGGAGATCCTTATTGCTATTTCAGTGACTTGCATCACAATGAAATCGCTGAAATCAAAGCAGACACATTTCAGCAGCTGGCTGCTCTTCGCTCTCTGTGAGTACCCCCTAACAGACATTCACACAGGTTCTCAAAAATATGGGCTGTATAATGTCTGCTCATGATGTACCCCAAAAGATCCTTATTTCAGTTTTTGCTCACTATGGTCTTTCACCATGAGTTCATAACTGTGAAAGGAGAGCAAACATTGTGAGGTTTAGCACCTGCAGCAATGAATTAAAATATATAAGCTTATAGCCATAAAAACTGTCACTTTTAAATGTTTCTGATGGAAGTAGAGAGACTTACTGCGCCAGAGCTGGTATCTGTTGGCAGGTTCATGTTATAATCAGCTCTAGGGAGTGGGGAGTCTTTTTACAGAGAACAGCATCTTAAGATGTGGAGTCCAGCCATGTGCAGGTTTCCAGTTTTCACACAGACTCATGTGCTAGAGGAGTGATTTTGTCAAGAAATTGCTCATGGTTGGAATTTTTTGCAGAATTGAAGCCATACATTTTTTTAAGAGTTGCTTTCAATCTCTTTGACTTTTTGGAGGTGGTGAAAATTGAGATTAGGAAGTTAAGCCTATTGACCATGGGTTGCTGCTCTTAATCACATGAGAACATTTTAGAAGACTTAGTCCATATAAGCTACCCTTCTTTCTGCTGCCTTTGGAAGCTGTGAAGCAGAATGAAATGCCTTGGGCTGTGGCAGGCATTGAGACATACTAAGTTGCCAGTTTAAAAACACCACAACTGACTAACAAAAAATTTTAAAATACTTTGCACTATGAGATATGCAGGAGCTTATTGAAAATATTGGCATGTAATTGATACCTTTTTTATATTTAGGCCTCCTAATCAAGTGTTTGAAAACTTCCATATTCACTCAATGGGTATGTAATTTTCTACTCACTTTTCTTGTAGGGATTTAGCTTGGAACAAAATTAAAACTATTCACCCCAATGCCTTCTCCTCTTTACCATCTCTGATCAAACTGTAAGTATTTGAATATCTTTTACATTCAATTTTTGCATTTTTCTTCCAAGAGCATACAAAATTTAATAACTTGGTGCCCCAGCAGAAATTGAGGGTTTCTCTGTTCTAATCATCTGGTCTGTTGAATCCATATCTAAATGTCTGTTTTCTTGTACTTCCCCAATTCATGTAGGTATTACAGCAAAGCTGCATACAACACTGTGTAATCAATTGGGGTCCATGAAGATTATCAGTGCATCTGCCTCTTTTCATTCAATTTATTAGCAGTTAATCTGTTGTAGCAGTGGTAAAGATTTCCTATTAGTTGTGTTTCAGGCCTCAGGAATTGGATTAAAAATTAAATAAGAAACTTTTTCCAGAATTCATCTCTATTTCATTCTTCCTCATTTGATGAAACAGTTTTTCCTCTTTAGTAAGTTCAGCCAGAGCAGTTAGTGGTCAAAACATCCACAGTCAGTTTTGCAGGCCTTGTTCACAAGCACTTCTCAGTGCTTACTAATTTTTTTTTTCTACTTCCAACTGTCACTATAATGCTTTTTTGATATGAATTGCTGAGGCATTGGCTGTATGGGGAAGATGTGAAAAAAATTCCTCTGGGGTCATCTTGCTGCATGGTTATCACAAAATTATGATGCTGGGCATTTGCTCACAGATAATCAGGTAGCTGCTAAACCTAAATTTGGAGAGATATTCTTTTCTGTTTGTGTGCAGAGTCCTCTGAATGGTGCACTGACAAATGCCTACACAGACAATTTTGTCTATAATATCTCTTTTGGGGTCCTTCTGAGAACTTACCTACTTTGTGAGGTAACCAGTAAATTGTTGCTTTGGACAATGACATACAACAGTCAGAGGACGTTAAAGAAAAAAAGCCCTTGAACATGAACAGGAACACAGTGTACCAGTGTTTCCCAACGCTGGTGGACCTCTAACCTTAGTCCAACTCAAGTCAGTGGTCGTTTTTAGCATTGCAGTAAGACCTGAATTTCACCTTTGGTCTTTAATGGTGCAGTGTGCAAGAAAACACACACTAAACCAGAGAGGTAGAAGCCCAGTCCATCAACATACTGTATTTTATCCTAGGCCTTAGATTTCAGTGTATAGTCCAGACTTTCCTGTACATAAAAGCATTTCAACTGCATCAGACTTTGATTATTCCTCCTTGACTGTTGACCATCTGAAGTATTGCAGAGTAGATAATTGTGAGGAGGACTGAAAAGACTCATTGAATAAATGGGAGAGAGAGGGAGAAAAAAATAGAAAACAGTACCTCTGGACTCCCCCTCTTTCACTACTTTGCCATATCTCCTTGATCACTTACCACTTTTTCATTCACCTGATTTACCTACCCCAAGTTACCTATCTGTGTTCACCTGCACTGTTCTGTCTTCCTTCACCCGCTCAGACAAACATCAGCTTGGAAATGTCATCTCTCTCTGCTCCAGCCCAGACCTGTCCCTTCCTCAAACGCACATCTCCCCCACACATCTGACCTGCTCCTTGAGCAGCTTTCAGGGCAGCCCTGCCCTCTAGCATCCCACCTAACCATTTAAACTGTGGGAAGCTGTTCGGCTCCTTTGAATTGAAACAGTCTAGGGAGAAGGTTTTAAATTCATTTGCTAGTCTCAAAACTGGCACTATGAATGTTTTGAGTCAAAATATGGGAACAGAGACTCAACTACTAGATGTTACTGTTAGCTTTCTGCTAGACATAAAGGTGAGTACTCCTGAGCAGTGCTGTAGCTTTGCTGCATTCACTGGGGCCTCTGTTTAATACAGTCATTTTTTATTGAGTTAGAAAACTTTAACCTATTTTTTCAATGTGACACTTCTAGTGCTGAAAAAAAAATTAAAACCATGAGCTGATTTTTATTTGCTGTTATGCAGGGATGTGTCATCCAACCTTTTGTCCTCTTTTCCTGTGACGGGGCTACATGGTTTAACTCATTTAAAATTAACAGGAAATCATGCCCTACAAAGTTTGATAACATCTGAAAATTTTCCAGAACTCAAGTGAGTATATCATTAAAACTAATAAGCCACATTTGTGTTCATGTGCAATGGAAGGTGTGTCAGTGTGTAACGCATGTTACTTCATATTGTCAGTCTTTGATCTGTGCCATTAAAACTAAAGCAAATATGATAAAAATGATAGACTTCTTTTATTATGCTCACTTTCAACTGAAGAAACTATGAGGGTTTTGAAATATTAACCCCAGTACTTGCTTAGTACGAGCCACATCTGCTTCCTGGTGATATGTTTCAAAAGCTGTTAAAACAATATCGCTGGCAGCTTAGTGATATGTCCTTCTTCTACTAGGCTGTGCTTACAGAACTCCCCTTACACATAATGAGAACACAGCAAAGACAAGGGAAGAATATACTGCTGAAAGACCAAAAGATTTCACCTCTTCTGTTTGAACATGATTTTTCTGTAACCTTTTGATTAAGATTCAGATAATTCTTTGCCAGTATTACTAACACGCTTTGATACTAATAATTTCTGTGAGTTCTCTGTGCTACAGGAAGGAAGTGTCCTCTAAAGATCATTTGCAGCTCTTCAGTCACTGGATGACCATGACCTGTATGGAGCTTGAACCCACGACCTTGGCATTATTAGCACAATGCTATAACCAACTAAACTAATTTCAGGGTCAAAGCAAAGAGGGTTTTGTCTCTCACTTCAGGATTTTTGGGAGTTTCCCCTAACTCTCCTTTCATTTTTATATTTTAGTTAGAAGATGCCAAGTGCAACATATACTTTATCATGTTTTACTGTAAAAGGTTTGGTATCAGAAAATATGAAACAACTAAACAGTGTGCACATAGTTAGAAAATCACAGAGTGGTTGAGGTTGCAAGGGACCTTTGAGGCCGTCTTGTCTAACCACTTGCTCAGGCAGGGGCACCTGGAGCCCGTTGCCCAGGACCACATCCAGACAGCTTTTGAGTATCTCCAAAGGTGGAGAGTCCATCCTTACGTTTTCACTAGATTTGCCTTTTGCACTGGAAAAGGCCCAAGAGTCCTAGCAGGCAGACAGCTCAAGATGTGAGCATTAAGGAAAAGGGCTGGAGTGGTTAGAGTCATCAGTAAGGGAATGATGAATAGAAGTGTGGAGCTGATTAAGGCTCTGTGTACAGCACTGGAGGGATCCACCCTAGAACATTTCTGTGATGGCATGTTAACACAAACTTCGATAAGAGCTGCAAAAAATGGTTCCAAGGTCAGGAAATAATGCCTTAAAGGTCTTAATAAACCCAAAAATGGTCATTTGTCACAGAGAAAATTAGGCAGTGACTTCATCAAGTGCATGAAACTATAACATTAACATTCAAAGTACTAGAGGCCTTAAACCTCTTTTACATTAGAGATCTTGAGATAGGTCTCAGAGGCTAAGGAGCAAGTACCATGAAAATCATGACTGGTTGAGACTGAGTTTGTATCATACTTTTTCTTCTCTCATTGACTTTGCCCAAATGTGAGGCAGGTGACAATTCTAAAACAATTGAAATTTATTTAAAATAATGTAAACACAAGAAAAGTGATTACTCCAACCTGGCAAATATATAATGATGCATACACCTGGACCTAGAGGCATAAGAGGTGCTGCAGTAATCCTAGAATGATCCATTATTCAACTGAATTATGTGTATGATTTTTTAAATTATTTTCTCAAATTTATACTCTATATGAATTTCCCTTCAGCAAAATTGTGTACATTACTCAAATGAAAGTACAGTGTATTTCATCTGGGCAAATTGTTAACAGGGATGTGTCAAACTAACTTAATTCTTTCTAAAAATGTATTCAAAGTATGATATCTAGAGTTAATTAACATCTGTAAGAACAAATTATACCCAGTCAGGAGAGAATATGGTAAAATCCTGACCTACAGTCTGCATGACTTTTACCATAAATCAAAATGAGGTCAAGATTTCACACAGGATCACTGCACAGAAAATGCACAAAGCACCAAACTTAAACAGAAATCTAAAACAAAATGAAATTTCATAGTTTGCAATTGCTGTAACTAGCCAGTGGTTACATTAAAGACAAATTCCTGTATAAAACTTCCTACTGTAAATTCATCAAAACAGACACATCAAAGAGCTGAGCATCCCCTTCCCCATCATCAGCAGTGGCACTAGTACACTCTGCAGAGCTGAGCCCAGCCTATTGCAGCAAGCCTTGAGGAGGCAAAGTTGGGCTGCCAGCCACTCCTTCCTTCTTTATCTGATGCTTTGATTCAGTGCTGAAAAGAACTCAGTGCTTTGCTCCATTCATCATAACTGTGCCTTCCTGTTCACCATTAACTCCACACCTTTGTGAGGGAGAAAACGACCTTGTGTTCTCTGCTGCTTAATCTAAAAACAGAAAAAAGAGGCATTCCTTGCTAGAGGAAAAAAAATATCAAGAATACAGATATCATTAGTAAGATAAGGAGTATATAAAAATAAAGTTAGGCAGTGTTTCTAAGAGAGTTTAATTTGACAAAGTCCAAATCTAATCACCCACATCAAATAAGCACCAGCCATAAAAAAGAATGCCTCCAGCACTGTACACCTGAAAGTTCCTTCTTTTTTCTTTTTTTTTTTTTTTTTTTTTTTTTTTTTTTTTTTTTTTTGTGTTAAATGTAGCTTTTGTGAGAAAGAAAACCTCCTCTGTCACCAAGAAGATCTGATACTTATTTCCCTGTTTCGCAAAGTATGTTTTATCCTCTGTGTTCTGGGTTGCAGCCATTGTGTGCAGTTGGGCTTTGCACACAGATTAAGCAGCATTTGGTAATTTAAGGATTATGTGTATATCCTAATAACACAGGCTGGGGGGAAAAACAAACATAAACTGTGCAGATTTAAGAATGGATGCTAGAAATACCTACCGAGAGGATAAGAAATGGGAGTCTTGCTCTTTAAATATCATTTAAAAGCCACAGATGTTTTTGGCTACATCATCAAAGTAGTGGACCAGTACAATGTGGGAAGTCCACATTTCCAGTATATTACAGGTCAGCAGGCTGGGAGAAGCACAAGATCTGGAAATCTGTCATAGAGCTGTTTGAATAATCAGAGAATATAATACATTTCTGTCAGTCTCTTGTGTCTAAAATATCCACTAACTGTTCATTTCCCCCAGCTCTATCAATGTCCTTCCAAAGGTCTGAAGCCACAAGTTGCAGGGATCACGTCACAGAACTGTCAGTTTTACTTTTGATAATTGTTTTTGTTGTTCCAAAAAAAAGGGAATTTATTTTTGGGGATTGGGATTGTTTTTATCCCAGATGATTAGCTATAGGTTAGTCTAGTAATCAATGGGTTTGATACTAGTTTATTTAAGAAGGGCTTGTGGGAAATGTGTTCAAAAATGTTTAATCAAGATAATCTCCTTATGTTAAAGGATGGCATGCAGATGAATGCATTAGAAATTAAATATTTAAATCTGATGGCCTGAGATTGCTTGACAGTTGGATCTTGCTGATCTTGAACTTTTATTGAGTACCCTAAAAATTTTGTATTGGGTACAAAGGTACAGATTATTGTGGTGAATTTCCAACAGAAATGTAAGGTTATAGAATCTAAATGCCCCCAAATGCACTAATTTTAAAAAATCACTTTAGAACTAAAGATTCTGTTTGTTCCCCTTTGTACCAAGCTTTTGGCTAGTGCACAAGTCTAAGTCCTGTTGGCACTGGGCCTGATTCAGCTTGATTTCTCTGCAGATTTCCCAGGGGGTTAGAGGTTGCTTATTACACTCATTATGTTAATTTACATTATTAACTTGTTGAAAGTAATCTGATAGGAGGATCTAGTTCTACTTTATTCCTTTTAAGTTAATTCAGAATAACTTCTAATCACTTCTATAGCTTTGAACTTTTTGGTATATCAGGCTTTTGGAATTAAGGTGAGTTGTTAGGTTTTACTATTACTGTTGGTGAACTGTGCAAATTAAATAGCTCTGCTTCCAAAGCATAAAATATATCTATGAAATAGAAGTAGTCTACTGAACTCAGAAAGTAGTTCTTGTATGCTCCCCCAGAATTTGCACATCCCCAAAGGAATTCAATTCACAGTGTAGCAGAAACATGCAATTTTCTGACAACAGGAGCCTTCATAATCATTGGAACTCACTGACAAATAATAGTGTTAGGAATAAAAATTACCTTAAAAGAATTAAGAATGAGTATCCTGTGTCCTGCAATGACTGTTCTCATTTTTAAGATAATTAATTAAGTAAAACCTTTCTCTCAGTGACATTTCACACACAGTGCCTGATTCACTCACCTTTTGGTTTAGAACACTGCTTTCTTGATCTTCTCACAAGAAACAATCTCCTTTTTGCCATCTTACTGTGAAATGAGTTGAAATGGAGAGAGGTGAATAAAGCTTGAATTCCAAAAGATCTCATTCTTCCTGAAGTGGAGAAATTCAATTTGGGAACTGTTTTGTTTTTGCCTAGTAGGCAGGTTGTGATCTTTGGATGTGTTGTTGTTTTTGTTTTTTTTTTAAGAAACCATTAAGAAAGTAACTGTTGGAGAAACTGTTGATTTACACAGTAAAATGATTGAAAATCATAAAAGCAGAAATATAGTTCTGAGTAACATTCACTCAACAGCAAGACATAGATCCCCCCCCCACTTTCATGTCTCCCATGAAAACACATAAGAAAACTTCCTTTGCGTTAACTGTAGAGGAGCAATACAATCTAGTAACTGGTGCTTAACCACTATCATGGCATGCTGCCTTATTCTTCTGCAGGGTTATGGAAATGCCTTATGCCTATCAGTGCTGTGCCTTTGAAGCTTGTGAGAACCACTACAGAATCTCCAGCCAATGGAACAAACATGATAATAGCAGCCTTGATGACTTTCATAGAAAGGATGCTGGACTGTTACAAATTCAAGGTAACCATCATCTTAGGCTTTTAAGTCTACCTGAAGGCTGTGAGCAACCTCTGCTTTTAAATAAATCCAATCCTCTTTACAATCGTAGACGTGGGCTCTCCCTGTCTCTTACTCGATAATATGTTATTTAAGTACTCCTGTGCTTAGCAAACTCATTATTTTAGGTCTGCCCTTCAAAAATCTCACTCACACCCTCATCATTTCATCCAAATAATAGCTATAATAATGTGGTAAATGAAATCTTCCCTTTACATGAGAGACAGGGTAGTTCAGCCGGTATTAACTCCATACAAGAGTGGGCCAGCAAAGATGTATTTTCTTGCCAGCCTCAGAATCCTAGCACATCCTAGGTTTACCCACACACTTCAGGATGAGTAATAGCCAAAATATGTTGCTACTTTGGCGTATTTTTTCATAAAATTGTAGAATCATAGAATATGCTGGATTAGAAGGGACCCACAAGGATCATCCAGTTCAACTCCTGACCCTGCACAGGGCAGCCCCAAGAATCACTCCATGTGCCTGAGAGCATTGTCCAAACATTTCTTGACAGGCTCAGTGCTGTGATCACTTTCCTTTGGAGCCTGTTCCAGTGCCCAATCACCTTCTGGGTGAAGAACCTTTTCTTGGTATCCAACCTAAACCTGGCTCAGCTTCATGTCATTTCATCGAGTCCTCTCCCTGGTCATGAGAGGAGGAGTTTGGTACCTGTGCCTCTGCCTCCACTTGTGAGGATATTGAAGACTCGTATGAGGTCTCCCCTCAGTCTCCTCTTCTTCAGGCTGAACAGACCAAGTGACCTCAGCTCCTCATATGGGTTCCCCTCAAGGCCCTTCACCATCCTTGTGGTCTTCCTTTGGAAGCTCTCTAATATCTTTAGCTTTATATCTTTCTTATATTGTGGCAACCAAAACTGCCCCCATCTCTTGCCCAGCTGGCGATGCTGTGCCTGATGTCCCCCAGGACAGGGTTGGCCCTCCTGGATGCCAGGGCACTGCTGGCTCATGTTCAACTTGCCATGGACCAGGACCCCCAGGTCCCTTTCTGCGGGGCTGCTCTCCAGCATCTTGTTCCCCAGTCTATTCACATAACCAAGGTTGCCAGAGAATGCTTTTTTTCTCCAGGACACAAGACTACTGCATTTTTCTTCCCCTTCAGCACTAGGTCTCTTACTGGATCTGTTATGTAGGGGCACACATACATTTACACCACTCTGTTGCTTTCTGTACTATCTCTGCTCCTGCAAACCAGTAGGTCTCAGAGTTCAGCAAGAATAGAGCAAAGAATATGTGCTAGTGATAACATAAGAAACACAGAAAACTTGATTAATTCTTAATAGTATGGCACAACAACAGAATTCATATTTTAAACTCCTTCCTAGGCAGTCATCACACCGCAAATTAGGCAATAGAGAATGTACCTGTAGGTGATTATTTTCACAGAAGTAAAGATGCCAACTTTTAAAATAATCCTGAGTACAATTCAAAACCAAATAAGCATATGTCTGCTTCTGCTCAGTTTGGCAGGGAAAGAGACAAGACCAGGCCTTATATAAAACAGGCATTTTTGCAACTTTTACTAAAAACCTTTTCCTGAAAATTGTAGTAACAGTTATGGGGTTTTCTCTCCCCAATAGATGAACGTGATTTTGAGGACCTTTTTCTTGACTTTGAAGAAGATTTGAAATCTCATCATTCCGTGCAATGCTCACCTTCTCCAGGTATGAAACTGCCAGACAGATAGGAATTCCAGGACAGTGTTAGTAGACATTCGAGATGCAGAGCAAACTGTGAATCTGACACTAGGACAGCAACATGATGTGCAGTAATTTGATGAGTGTAATACAAATATATTGCATAATAATATACAATATAATATGCAATATACAGTTTTGCATTGAATTCCACAAAACTATTCAGCTACTATGAGTGTAGCAAAAGTTTTGCCCAGTCACCAAGCTCTGGGCCCCTTTTCACCAGAATTGATACCCAATCAAGAAAATGAGAGAGGAAAGACTCTTCTACTGAGATACAGATAATAAAGGCAGCAGAATCTTTGCTCTCTCAGTCTTTTACAAAGCTAAAGTAGTTCTTCTGAACGTCACAGAGTTATTTTACACACAAGCAACTTGAACAACATACAATTTAGGTCTATGTCTAGGAAATACCAATCACTACTGCATTGATGTGCTCATTCCCTCACAAAGGACACCCAGCACTGTCATTTTCTTTGTAGAATGTAGCCAGTCATGGTCATAAGTTCTGATTGTTTGATTCAGCAAACGTTTTCACAAGCCATTCTTTCAATATGAAACATGAACAAAAAAACTCCAAGTGACAACTTGTACTTCAGCATTCATTTTAAGCCATGATTCTTATTTGCAACAGCAACTATTAGTAAATTTTTTAAAGTTATATGAAGAGGAATAGAAAAGGCAGGAAGCTAAATAATAGCGTCATTTGACTGTCACATATTCTCCAATGGCCTAAAGTTCTGAGTTCATTAAAACATTGCTATCTTCTAGGTTAGTTATCACTAGGCCTGAGGGAAATTTTAGCTTGGATTTTTCAAATAGTATCTTAGAAAAACTTGCAAAATGACACAGTAGATCCTTATGCTTACTTAATGGCAACAGCTGTAGTCATAGAGAGGTCATTTCAGCTGCAGGGTTTATGTCTTCATGGAAAAGTACAATCCACTGTGAGGGGCTTGCCTTGGTGGCTCGTACCAAGACACTTAATGTTTCTCTGAGTGCAGAGCATTCAGCTTCAACTGCACATCATATGCACCTCACTATATAGAGAATACTTCAAGTATTCAGCAAGCTTCAGTCATAATGATCTGACTTCAGACACAGGTGATCCAAAAAGGCAACACTCCCAAATGCGAAGAGACACAATTTCCTTGGACTGCATAATGACGTGTTATAAGGTAGCCAAAGCACATCTGTCTGTACCCATTACATCATGCCCCACCAGGACTCATTAGGAACCTGTTTTAATTTAGAGGTAACATTTTCAGCTTTTTTCACACACTGACAAATATCACTACATTTCTTGAAAGTACAAGAGTTGACATTCACATTGTAGTAGTACTGCTAGGCACAAAAAGGAACCCATAGACTACTTGTGATGAAGGACAAAGACTCATGTGCACCAATAATGCAATATGCATCATATATTCAGCAGCATGTTATCAAGGTCTCAGATTACTCCAGAAGAAGATCAAATTTCCAGCTTCCTTTTTATACTAAAATTCACTCTTTGGCTGTGCTGAGAATGTGCAAGAAGCATGAACTTTAGTGTCTTAGCACGAGGGTTTTTTGTTTACATGGGCTTCCCTTACCCTTTTTATTTTGGCATTTCAGGTCCCTTCAAACCATGTGACCATCTGTTTGGTAGCTGGCTGATCCGAATTGGAGTGTGGACCATAGTGGGTTTGACCTTTATTTGCAATGCACTGGTGTCTGCTACAGTTTTCAGATCTCCATTGTATATGTCCTCCATAAAACTTTTGATTGGTTTGATGGCCACTGTAAATGCCCTGATGGGCCTGGCCAGTGGAGTACTGGCTAGCGTGGATGCATCCACTTTTGGTAGCTTTGCTCAATATGGAGCAAAATGGGAAAGTGGAATTGGTTGCCAAATAACTGGCTTTCTCTCCATTTTTGCTTCAGAGGCTTCCATATTCCTCCTTACCCTAGCTGCACTCGAACGTGCATTCTCTGTAAAGCATGCTACAAAGTTTGAAACAAAATCCTCCACTGCTAGCATAAAAATTGCCATTTCCTTTTGCTTTATGTTGGCACTAATCATTGCAGTGATACCCCTTCTCACTGGAAGTGAGTATGGAGTTTCTCCACTTTGTTTGCCACTCCTGTTTGGAGAGTCCACTGCTATGGGCTACATGGTAGCGCTGGTATTGCTGAACTCCCTTTGCTTTCTGGTAATGACTGTTGCTTATACAAAGCTCTACTGTAGTTTAGAAAGGGGAGAACTAGACAACATTTGGGATTGCTCTATGGTCAAACATATAGCCTTGCTACTTTTTACTAATTGCATTCTTTATTGCCCTGTGGCCTTTTTATCTTTTTCCTCCTTACTAAACCTCACTTTTATCAGCCCAGAAGTGATTAAGTCAATACTTCTAGTGATTGTGCCACTGCCAGCATGTCTAAACCCACTGCTTTATATACTTTTCAATCCACATTTTAAGGAGGATTTGGGAAGTCTGCGAAAGCAAACTTTGATATGGAGGAGATCAAAACATGCCAGTCTGATCTCTGTGAATTCAGAAGACATAGAAAAACAATCTTGTGACTCAACGCAGGCATTGGTAACCTTCACAACTGCCAGCATATCATATGATATGCCCACCAGCAGTTCGCTAATGCCACCCTCTTATCAAATGACAGAAGGCTGCAATCTTTCCTCAGTTGCATTTGTTCCCTGTCGCTAGTTGCAGAAACAGTACAGAAAATACCTCTGTTTACAAAATTTTTAATCCCAAAAGTAAGTGCGAATGTGTGCATACGAGTGTAGAGTGCCTCTAAATTATTATGACACACCTCAGAAAACAGACAATGACAAAACTTGCGGCAGGCTGAAAATCCAATACTTGAGCCTGCTCAGCCTGCTGCCGAAATGCTGGGATGAAGAAAGGAAATGAAAGCTGCTGAAGTTTGTGCAGTTGTATCAGCTGCTCCCTTTTAAAGTAGCACTACTCAGAAAGGGCATCAGTTGGTCAAGAACAAAAATAGCATATTAAACTTGCAATATTTTCTCAAAGCATCACCTGATGTTTTCAGGGGTTGGGTTATTTTTTTCCTGTTTATTGCAATTTGGTTTTAATAATAGTTTTTCAGTGCCATGATTGTTTTTTAATAAGCGTCTGTGTATGGCCATTGTTCAGCAAGGTATCTAAATGGAAGAGTAGTCCTGTTCAAGTCCTAGAGGTTTCTGCAGAATACCCTTTAATGAAGTTCCATGTTTGATAAAGCTGATTAAATTATTTAACTGGCACTGGGTTTGGATTTTGGAAGTCATCTAAATTGACAAAACATTTTTAATTGTCAGGGAAAGCTAAAAAATTAACATGATGTGAATGAAGTTAATCAAAATCCTGTCAAGCATTTAAAATGTAATTGTAAATGGCAAGGCATTGTCACATGGCTATTTTTCTAATGAGGTTCTGTACAGTTTGGTCCTGAATTGCTTTCATGCCAGTAATTCCAGAATTACTGATGATAAAATTGGCAGATGACTTGTTTAATCTGAAGATGGAAAATACTACCTAGAAAGTCATCAATATAAAAAAATTGGCATGCTGAGAACTACTAAAGGACAGCAAAGGCACTCAGACAGAAATGTTAATTTAAGGTAATTTGTCTATGAACAAAAACTGTAATCCTGCTCATGGCATGATCTCTTGTCTCTTGAAACAGTGATTCTAGAAAGCTGCTAGTTCTTAGTCACTACTCAGTTGAAGCTTTCGAGGTCACCATGTCCTTTTGGATAAGGATAGCCAATATCCTTAGCTAAGGCAAATCAAGTAGGAGTGAAGAGGTTGTGTGATCTGTGTTCTCAGCACTGATGTAAGCACTCCTGGGATATTTCAAACACTTATTGCATTCACATGTTGTATAGAATATTGTGAAATTGGAAAGGATATGAATATCATAAATTTAAAAGAACTTAAGAAATAAGTGATTTGATCACAGTTTATAAGTAGCTGCTTCTGGGATACAGAAGTTTGAAGGCAGAGGAATGCTCATCTGGGAGGAGAAGAATCTGGTATGCTCAACTGGAAATTGACATTAGGGATATGCAGCATAGAAATAAAGGTAAAAATTGTTGATAGAGATGGTCATTAGCTAGTGAAATTACTGTCACCAAAAAGATCTAAATTCATATTGGATGTATTGCCAAAAAAGATACTGGAGCAGCTGTTGAAATTCAGGGACTTCTGATTGCTTTAGTTTAGGAAAAGGCTTAATTAGGTTAACAGAGTTCTCTGACTTTAAATCTGTTAAGACTTTGCTGAATCAAGGCATGTATGTTTACACATCAGAAGCACCCTAGTTAGAAAGAAGAGACTGCAGTCCTTACCAAGTCTACTGTTAAAATAGCTCAGAAAACAGAGCCACCTAGAATATAATTCTTTGACCTCATCCAAGCCATCAGGGGATATCCCAGTATTCTTTTCTCAGAGCTGGCAGCTTTTGCTTGAGTAAGCTGATCATTTGAGACAGAAAAATGCACAAATTTACCTATTTTTGTTGTTGTTAAAAAGAGCTCCCTGAGGAGTAACATTTAATAGCCCAGTATTCACTGCTCAGTTAGTGGCCACTCAACCTCCAGGTGAATGAGGCTAATTTTTTAACATTAGGAAGGCCCAGCAATTAAGGTAATCCGTTACAGATGATCTCTGTTGTTCATCTGTTCCTGTATATAAAACTTCCTGGGACTCCAAGGATGGATTTTCACAATGAAGAATTTGCTGCCAACAATGCATATGCCTTAATTTTCTTGTCCATTCACACTGGCATATTTTTAGTTTTGCAGTTACAGATGGCATCAGTTGACTTTGGCTGACATATTCATTCTTCAGGGAAAAAAAAAATGAACCAATTCCAAAATTATGTATGATAAAGTCAGCTGGGTACTTATCTTAATCCTTTATCTGTTGTGGCTTTTGAAGCAGTGCAGCACACAGCTGCAGAAACGATGCCTGAAACCACTTTGGATTAAACAGAGGATCAGTCAACCATTGCACAATACCTATTACCATGTTTACTTAGCTTTAATTTAACTGGGGTCCATCTGTGCTGCTCTGCTTAATGTCAGTGAGGTTCCTTTCAGCTTGCTATATTTAAGAAGTTTGTAAAGAAATTTGAGAAGCAAAATAATGTTATAATTATAAAGGCTAGTTAAAAAAAGCTTCTTTTATCAGAACTTTTTAGCTTGCAGGTCCTAAAGGCTTTGGGTCTTATTTTTATAAGCATGTTTGAAATATTTTGACCAGATATTTTTAATTTGAAATTGTTAAAATTCATTTAACAGATTTTAAAGTAAAATGTGTAAATATAGAACTGTATTTATTATTACAGTGAAATGCAACTACAGTAAAGGACATGAGATTAAGCCCTGTACAGTTTCATATTGATATTTGCTATATTTTCTGCTCATATATGTTACTAGATTCATTATCTGTAAATAATATAATGTAAATGCGTAGTGGTTGTAAATAGGTGACATGCTTTTCTTTTCTATCAGTGTTCCAAACATATGTAAGTTGTAATAAAATGTGACTACACAGTAAAGAGCATTTAATCATGACCTAACACCTCACAAAATGGTGTGCATTCTCAATTAATCCTTTTCAACTTATTGTAATACTTAAACTAACCTCCCAAGTGTCCCTAGGTGTCTGAAATTCCTGACAAAATATAAGTTACAGGTTGTGTGCCTAAAAAAAAGAAGAATAGTGTAGAAAAAAAAAAAATAATAGCAGTGTTTCATTTCAACACAGACTAAATCTTTTACCAAAACTTCACTCACAGACCCTTATGAAGAGATCCTGCTCCCTGTGCACGCTGCTGTGTTTCACTGATGACCTCTCACAGTTGCCACAGGTGACACCAGCACCTCCAGCTGTGTGACAAGGGTGTGCATCAGGTCAGGCACAAGTTACCCACAACCTGCAGACCATAAACAAGAGAGGTGCAATTCAGCTGCACTTCTAATACTGCTGCTTCTAATAAGACAGCAAAATCTCCTACATCATTTCTTATTTTCTCTCCGACCCCTAATCTGGCAGGTGAAGCCAGTGAGGGGATAACCAAACAGCTGGCAGAGCTCATCTGATATGTGGCAGAGGGGCAGCAGCACCATCAGGTATGAAATGGATGCAGGTGCTAAGGGCAAATGAAAGGTGTGGCTTAAAAGAGGACTCAGCAAGAGCCAAGTTGCTCGGGCTGCACTAGAACTTCCAGCTCAGTTGAATTAAAGGCAGGCAGCGGCTAAGCACAGCTGTGTCATTTTGTAGGCAACAAGAACAGGTGAAACAGTGCATGCATTCTTGTTAAGAGAGACTGCAGCATGGAAGAGTTACATCTGCTTGGTTTTTCGGAGATGGTGATTGTAGGTAATTTCTATTAAATACTTGAAAGAAAGAAGTAAAATGCTAATGAAGCAAAATCTCTCAGAAAGCGTTTGTTTCATCAGGCATTCATATGGCAAGTAATGAATTACAAAGATTTTTTTTAAAAGAAAGTAGAATTGTCCTATATTTCAATGGATTTTAGAATAGCATGCAGGTTCTCATGACAGATGAGGCTACTTTGGGGAAGGTCATTTCAGCCAGAAGGGCCTGTGCAGAAGAAGTGAGTTTGTTGGGTGAGGTTTAGAATAGTCTTATTGGATAGGATAGGACTAGCAGAGAACAGGAATAAGAAAGTCATTCATTATCTTTAGGAGCAAAAAAAACAAAAGTATGACAAAGCATAGGGGAGTGCATAACTCAGGAAGGACAAAGGCCTTAAGAAGACAGGATGCAAATGGGTGGAGTTTTATGGGATATTAAGAAGCATAAAGGAGTTTTGTGACAAATGGGGAGCTCAGAGTGGATACAAATAGGTGGAAGTGTTGTGATGGCTAAGGACATTGAAATGGTAAGAAAACAAGCAAGTAAAGATGATTTCACATGCATGTGTGCACCAGTGTAAGTGATATTAGAGCCAGGAACCATAAGGAAGAAGAATGAAATTGCATTATTTTAGGAGGAAGATAGTACAACTTGAGTAATGAAGAGAAAGAGAATACCTAGGAAGGAAGAATGAGCTGGTTGGTGAAAGCTTCGATACAGAAGGGAAAAACAGGCACCAAGGTTATACATCTTGATATGTGGAAGAAAGACTTTTATTAATTACATACCAAATAGTGAGCAGTAATGCCTGAGGTCACAATATCAGTGTTCTGGACAATGTGCTAGCACACATGCACAGGGGACTTCTCTCTGAAAGCACTCGGGCCACAGACGTGTCGTGTTCTCTGCAGTAACAACTGAAGAAGAGTTTATTGCAGGTTTGTGCAATGGGTTATTTAGGGAGACCAGACAGACCATGCCACTACTCTGGCTCACTAGATACATTGCTGAGTTTTATTTGGGAACTCAGTCCTCAGAGAAGTTGCAGATGGCCAAGAAAAAAGAGCTAGTCAGATATACAGTGAAAGCCATAAAGAAGATGGGATTTCCTGTAAAATTATGGATGGGGATAAAAGCCAAGCCTTAGCAGACACTAGCAGAGAAGCACAGAGAATGACAGCACATAAGCAATGCTGTACCAGGTGGGCAAGCAGCTTCAGTCACTGCCCCCAAAAGAGGGGAGAATATCCCTGACTAATCTGGTGATCGTAATTGATGTCACATGGAGACCAGCCACTTGTGCAGTCCTTGCTGTTGCTGCTGCTCCATATTTGCTTCCTGTCTCTGTGACCTACACGTACTAGACAGTAGTAGTGACCTATATATACTAGACAGCAAGAAAGCTGCTACCATATAAAGTACCAAACTATCTCCTATCCAAATCATCTGCAACAGGAATTTCAGCTTATCAGGGGCACCACTTTTTTCTTCTGACTGTTGTGTAAAACTAAAATAAAAATATCATAATCAGACATTCCTCTGTCATAGTTCAGGTTGCTATATGAAAGGTAAGATGCTGAAAATTTCATTGATTGATCACTTAAGAAGGATTCAAATAATTTAAAATGTAGCAAAAGTAACATTTTCCTTAGGAAAACACTGGAAAACAAGGTAGTGGAGACAGAAGAGTAAGAACATGGATACAAAAAGCTAACAATATAAAAACAGAAGTAGGATCACAACAGCAGCAGCAACAGTGTCAGAAAATTCTTTCCAGATCCATGAAGCATAGTAATTGTGTAGATGCTTAGGTGCTGAAGAAGACAGCTCTCAAATTCCAGGAGAGCTGTACTGCTTCCACCAGCAAGGGAGGGACCAGGATCTCCACCAGCCATAATAAGCACCTCATGTTCTCTTTCATTAACATGTGCCAAACAAGGGATAAGTCTGTCCTTCTACAACAATGTTATTGTGAAAAATAATGTGAAGCTAAGCCTAGAAAACTGATTGAACTCTTTTATCTATCTTTGCTTGAACAGAATCCCAGCTACATGTGATTACAAATTTTAAAAGAAAATGCAAATTTACCCATGCTAATATATGACGCAGAAGAGATTCCATGTATTATACCTAACCCTGGCAAATATACTGGAAAGAAAAGGCAGTACCAACATTAGGAACATCTTGTTCGTACAATGAGAATCACAGACTTGTGCTCCAGTGACTCTGGAGACATAGGAAACATGAGTATGTTCTCTCTATAAAAAATCCGTTGTGGCATTTTCAAAATTATCTAAAGATCCAATCTCAGTCATAAAAAACAAACATTAACAATATTCCTCTTGAGAGCTGGCCCATAGCCAAGATTTCTAAAAAACTTAGCCACAGACAAAGAGTCCACTTAAAATCCCTATTTAATTTTTTCACCGGTGGCAACTTGTGAAAAGTTTTACTTCCACTTGTCAAGTAAAAAATATGCTTTTTTTTACAAGAGGAAAACTGTCCATCTGTGAATCTAAATACTTCCACTAGGTTTTTTGTATGCACATACCAGAGTCTTCTGCAGGCAGCCTTGAAGGTCTTAGGACTCCAAAACTAATTATTGAAGCAAGTTTCAAACATCTCCTTCTGCATCTGGTGTCATTCTCTATATGCAATCACTGTTTTGACAGGTCTGCAGTTATTAATTTGGTTCCATACATAACAACAGCTTCTCAGGACTATCTATAGAGGTCACTGCAGTTATTATCAGCATTTCCATTCATAAACTAACCTATTCCTGGAGGAAGGAGCTCTCCCAGCCTTCTAAGAAAAAAGTAATAGGGGAGATTTTTCTATTCAAAACAGGTGTTTCATCTCTCATAGGAAGTATCACACCTCTCTGGGAAGTCCTTCTAGGTCTCTTTACTGGTTGGCTATGAAAATGAACTCCAGAGATCTTTGTGTGGCCACAGAATGAATTCTAGAATATGGAATCTGTGCTTCTGTGAGAGACACTGAAATGCCAGTAGTGAATGGCTCAAACAACTGGCCATTTGCAAAAGCAGCAGGTGCTTTGCTGACGTCAACGTCAAGGGAACAGCCCAGGTGCAGAGGGGCTGCACACCCTCCACCAGAGGCTACAAACAGGAGTTTTAGCCAGATAAGGGAAGAGAAGAAGCAGATCTTGGGAGATGGGACAGTACTTTTTATCATCCCAGAATCCTACATTACATAACTGGCTCAGGTGTAAACTTCCCTTGGAGGGAGATACTGGGACATTTACAGGTAGGTCTGAAGGTTCATCCTTTGTAATGGGGAATAATTGGCTCAACTGTGCTGATGGGAGAGGCAGCTGTCATGTCTTAGAAGGTGTCATAAGCTGTCAAAGACCCCTGAAGTGCCACATGATCCAAAGTGTTGCATCAGACAGTGTAAAACTGCCCTGTTGCAGGAGGTACCTGGGTGTTCCCACTGAGCCTGAGCGTATATTAACACACTGGACTTTGTGTTTCATGGGCTGCCCCCAGCCCTAGCAGATCAAGACTGCCACCATCACTTCGACCAGCAGACATCTAAATTGCAAGAATCAAGTCTCATCACTGCACCCAAGGATGGTGACTGTATACCTTTCTCCCTCCTTTTTCTTCCTCTCTACTTTCTCTTTTTCTCTCTTTCTTCTCCTAACTTCTTCTTCTCAAAATATGTTGTAAGCCAGACTAAAAACTTCTAGTCAGTGCCTCAGTAAGTGCCTCGTTATGTCTGGATAAGTTAAAGGTGGCTACACTTAAGTTTGCGAGCTGAAGTTTGTGAAGTTCGTTACTTTGTCTGGATCTGTATTTAGAATGTGGTAAGTACCTTAGTCTGCTTTAATGTTCTAAGTTTTCAAGCAAATGTTTGTTATTCAGCCTCCTGAGAATTTTTTTGTTTCTTCTGTGCACAATCCACAGTGAATCTAACAATATTCCCCTAAATCTATGGAGTGGATTGCAGCATAATATTTTAATGCATGAAGTGGGAAAACAGTTTCCTGACATAACTGAATGCCTTGACTGTGAATGCAAAGTATGAGGAAATTTGCTTTATTTGAGAAATATTTGTCCCAGTATACAGATAATCCTCCAAATTGTTGGAATTTCCCATGGGTTTTTTTGTTAGGAGAGTTTTGTGGGGTTTGTGGTTTTTCTGTGGGTTTATTTTTTTTGGTAGGTTTGGACAACAGGACATATTCTGGAAGAGCCTCTACTCCCCTGGATACACAGTCCTGCTCAACCTGGCCACCCAAGAGGCTTTCTCCATCCTATTCTGGAGGACTTGGAGAGCTAAGTCCTAAGGCATTGAAGAATACGTCTCTAAGGGACAGTGACATTGTTGCTGAGCTGAAATAAGGCAATAAAGCACACAGGATGGAAGATAGGAGCACTGACAGCAGGGCTTGGGATGTGTTCATTACCACAAAGACAAGGAGTCAATGTGCTCTGTCAGAGAAAAATACACTTTCACTTGGTAGGGAGGTAAAGTCAGAGCAGAATGGAAACTCTGTAGGATCTCCATGGGTCAAAATGCTTGTGCAATTACCTTAGAAAAAATAGACTTCATATCAGAAAAATATTCTTTTGGAGTTTTCTTCAGAGAAAGTGCCCAAGCTCTCCAGTAAGAGGTTTCTGTCTGTGCAGTGAGTGGTGCCAAAATATCTGCCTCAGGAAATGCCACCTCTGGAATTGAAAGCAGCCTCTGTGGCTCCCTGAAAAAAGCCACTTTGCAACTGAAAGTCATGAGCCCTCCTTGCTCTAGGCTTAAAAGTACCACAAGCAAAGCATTTAACGTAAGTTTGCCCATCTCTAAGAGCAAACACAGAGAGGTTGTACAGAGATTGAGTTTCTTTTTGTGGGAAAAAAAAAACACAAGAAAAGAGCTTTGAAGATGCTGGAGCAAAAGCACTTAAAAAAGTCTCATAATCATCAAGTTTCTCATTTAAAAAAGCAGCAAAGAGAAACCAAAATGACAGTGGGCAAACTGTGTACGGCCCCATGTGCTGGACATAGGGGAGGATTGTACTATACCTTTTATTGGTATTACAGAAATGGTAGAAAACAAACAAAACAATAAATAATTGTGTTTTATTGGGTTCATCAAGTGTTAAGTTTGGTGAGCTGACAGACTATTTAAAATTCAAATAGCTTTACATTTAAATTCACGCCACTTAAATAGGAGTAAGTAATACTAGCTTGGACAGAAATTAAATACAAGTCAAAGTAAAATATCACTATTTATAATTTAGTTTCTATTCCTGAATACTGCTTTTATACCTACAAAAACTGATTGGCTTTCCCTTGAAAAAAATTATCTCTCTTTTTCCCATTCTCTTGACACTATTCTTTATACAAGACTCTGGGTGTATGTTGACTATGGGTTTATGTAGGACTTTCCAGGTCTTTAAGCAATTTCCCCCCACCCCCCAGAGGATTTAACAGCAATAAGAAATCCATTTTGTGAGCCATTAATGAACTGTTTTCAGTATCAATTTATCTCTATTACTTTTATTATTATATGTGTTAGGAGAGCAATTTGGAGCTTTGGTCTCAGACCAGAATCTGACTGCTCTAAGCACTACAAAAACACAAAAAGAAAAAGCCTAGTTGGAAGCTCTCAGAGTTATATCCTGAACACAAGTGAGCATAAAGAGAAAGAAGAAAAATGGGTAAAAAAGCCCACAGGCCTTTGCAGTGTAGAATTCAGAAGCTTTCCAAGGAATTTCTTCACTTCAGTGGATTTCAGCAAGTGTTTATTCCCATACCAAATATTCCTATTTGCACAGTGGAATTTCTCACATTTGTAGGCAGTGAACTACAGCATAGTCCTAAAAACTGTTGCTTTATGATAGAGGGAAGCACTTCTCATCAAATCTGGGCCCTCATAAATAAAACATTAGGTCTAATTTTTTTTAATAGATGACAAACAATAGAGCTATTGTCCGCTAAGTACCATTCTTACACCAAGAGCCTTTCATAATGACAGCAGCACCTTAAATGTGTTTTGATCTATGAAGGATCAAATATCTTTGTTTCCTATTAACATAGCTCTCTTTCCCAAAAGAGCACAGAGCATTTCTGATAATGGCACTCTTATTACAATAATTAGAAAAAGATTGTTCAGCTCTGTTTCCCCCTTAGAGCTCCCTGGCAAATTTCTCTTTTTGTGTCATTTAGATTTTCTACCCCAAATACCTCTGTCATAAGGAAAAAATTTTAAAGTTTCACTTTTTATGGCTCAGAAGTTTAGGCTGCCAATGTGATGTTAACCAGCCATTAAAAGATTCAGAAGAAGGATCCAGACTAAAAAGTAAGCCATCAACTTCTAAAAATAATGTATTTTTAAAATGTGAGTGAGATTTTCAATAAATGTCATAGATCTCTTAATAAGGTAGCAGAAATATGCTCTGGCTTTATTTGCAAGGGAGACATGAGAAAACACTCCAGGAAAAGCTTCCCCAAGGGATTTGAGGGTGTAATATGACCACAAGCAAAATTCGCAGGACAGATGACAGACAGAGGAAGATACTTGTTAAGGGAGTATTCCCAGACATCCTATTGGAAGCTTAGATTTCTTACTTTGTGTTGCTCTGCAATACTCAGCCTTTTGCCTCTTCCATCAGGGATGCAACTCTGAGGTTGCAGGCAGTCAGGACTGGGTAGAGAACGTCAACCTTTTTTTGCCAGGCACTTAGTGCCACCATGTGCCCAAGAGTGCCTCACTGCTGCTGGGAAACACTCCTTTACAGTTTCTGGTTCAGCGAGTCCTCCCTTTTCTGAAAGGCTCAGAAGGACAGTTTGAGAAAACTCCCTGTGCAAATTTGAGGAATTCTGGCAGAAAGCACCTTTCCAGCCTCTGCCACCTTGGTGGTGGTGGAGATGGACAAAAGGCTCGCAGTGGAAGTCCTTCAGCTTCAATGGTTTTCCAGTCTGAAACAGCATCCTTAATCAGCAAGGTTGCAAGTCGCAGCAAAACCTTTTACATGCAGAAGGGGAACAATCAAAGAAGAGATCAACTGATAAACTCATCAAAGAACCCCGGCGTTATAAGAGAAAAGGATCTCATCAGCAGCATGAGGAAAATTACATCAGGAAAGTCAAAGGCAAAGAAAACAGACCCCAGCCAAGCAGATCTGGGAGAACAGTGGCTAAGAAATCATGTGCAGAGGACTCCCATGTCCATACAGAAGAATGGTCAGGAAATCAAGGAAACTAAGTGTATTGACACTGTTATACATATCTATGTATTTATTACTTTATGAAAGGCCATATTCTTGTTTTCTTCAGCTATCTAAAAAGGTAAGCTTTAAATCCAGGGTATTTGGAAGGCTGAAGATAGGACAGGGATGTCCTGAATCTATCGATGTGTTACAGTTCATGATTCCAATATCATACAGCAGGTGGGACATTAGAAAGTGTGCTGGAGAAGCCAAGGAGATGGTCAGTACGGCAGCTGACTTTGCCCCCATGTACACGACCTAAATGCTTCCAGCCCAGCAAGTGTGCAAGGGGGCACATCACAGTAAGGATGTATGACCACTCCTCAAAAGCAGAAATGTCTTAGAAAGTACCTCCATCTGCACATATTTGACTGCTCAGTCAAGTTGGAATCACCAATTGGAGATTGGAGTTGCCATCACCACCACCACAGTTTCTATAGGCTTTATGGGAAAATAATCATTTTATTAAGAAAGTACCCCCTCTTTCACCTGTATAATTGTTTATATACTTGTTCTTTAAACCCTACAGTCCTGGGAAGGTTGACATGCTAGCTCAGAGGAAGAGATGTGGGCTGCACTGCAGAGCTTCAGCAGAAAGAACACTCGGGCAGTGCCAGCAGCCCAGCTGCTGCCTCCAGCAAAAGGCATGAGGATCCCTTCTTCAGCATTTTGGACACTCAAGACTTCCAGGGTCCCAGCTGCATCCAGCAAAAAGCCAGGAGGCTTGTGCTTGGTTCTGTAAGATCCTCTAGCTCCCGAGTCCCAGCACACAACCTGCCACCTGCCTCTAGACACAGCGGCTACTTCTGTACTGTGAATTAAACTGTCTGGGGATATTGTCTGCCCTCAAAGCATCATCCAGGTGTAGCTACACACACTCACTCCAATCCCTCTTTCCCCCAGAATAGAATGGTCTTGTCCATAAACCATCTCAGGAACAGTGTCTGATCTACACATTAATTCACCAAACAGAACTGGGACAGGTGCTGTGTGGGCCCAAACCACATCAGGGAGCCTGCTAACAGCAGGCTGAACTATTAGCCTCAGCTTAAGTCTGTGTCTTGCCCAATCACATTAATACAACCAATGTTTCTGGATTTTCTGCACAAATCCAATGGTTCAGAGGGATGGAGTCCGGGGTGTAGGTTTAGTATTCTATCAGCATGTCCAGCAGAACTGGATGCAGTATATCCAAGGAAACTAGGTGTTTTTCTTGACTTTGCTTAGAGACTTTCCAGTCCACTCCATTGTCCAGTTGCCTGCAATCTAGGAAACACAAAACCCAGTGCTGGATGAAGCCCAGTCATCAAGCCTCATCAGTGGGTGCTTTGTGACTGGATCAAGGCTTCTTCTATGATTGTGCAGCCATTTCTACATATTACAGCTTAGGACTTCCACTACATCAAAAACCAGTGTTCAGTACAATGTGAGCTCAGGTCCTGGCATTGTACCTGCGTGTTCTGTGCCCCTCTAAGTGCTAGCTGAGAAGGCCAGGCTGAAACAGTTTTTATTGCTCCATTTCCACAAAAGCTTTTCATTACATAAAGCCTCTGGACTGCTAAGTAGAATTGGGCAGAAAAAGAGGCAGAAAGACACACAAAAAAAATAATCAAGCCTAACCTTTGATCTCAGTTCATCTGATAAAGCCCTGGCACAAGGCCTTCAAGAATAACTCAATATAGAACTCTGGAAGGATTATGCTGAACAAGTGATAAAAGCACATGCTTTATTTTCATTGGCACTTTACAGACCCTGACCCTCTCATGTGCTGATTTCAGACAAAAAACACTTACTTTTTGCCTCCCAGATGAATTTCACTGATCATTTTCCTATCATGTAATTATAAAGCCACTTACATTATATATCATGTGGCATCTTTCTCTCTTCACAATAATCTCCAGAAATCCATCAGATTGTGCTGAGGCTTGACAGCCAGAAAACATATGGAAGCAGGAGCTCCTACTTACAGAGGAAAAACTACTCCACTGAGCTGGTGCACAAGCACTACATGCCAGTCCTCCTTGGCATTTCTCAGCTGAAGCAAACAGATGCTCTATCAAACCAAGTTTTTTGCAGTCTGAACAAGACTGTTAGCCATAATTCAGTCTTTGGCTTTATTCAAGTCCCCTACATTTGGCTTCTGACAACACAGCACTGTAGTATGCACCTGCTACAGGACTTGGTCTTGCTATGCACCATCTGCTCCATCCATCACAAAACCCTCTACACAGATTGCATGGCAGTATTTATGGATAGCCTCAGCTATCTTACAACTTTTGTGATAATACTTTTTTTTTAACCATGTAGTTTGTCATCTGAGTAGAGAGATTCTTAGTTGATCCTCTCTCAGTCACTTTAGAAATGATGGCATCATACCTGTAATTGCAGTTTGGAACCACTGCCCTTTTGAAAGCATTCTTCATTCTTCTTGGTCTATGTCAGGTGATGTAAAGAATGTACTGCCACTCTTTCCTGCTGAACCAACAAGGGTTTTCAAAGTTTGACTTTTCGTGACTGTACAGAGTTTTGAACAGTGCAACTCATGGTGTTCATCTTTCTACTGAAATCTATCCAATCTATCCTGGCAGAGAAAGGTGCCTTAAGGTCTCTTCTGGAAGACAAAGGAAGTTTACAGAATGTTTCAAAGCCCTGATTTTGGCCGGGGTAGAGTTAATTTTCTTCCTAGTAGCTGATATGGTGTTGTGTTTTGGTTGTTGCCATGTAATGCTTATACAAAGTCAAGGACTTTTCAGCTTCTCATGGTCAGCCAGGACAGCTGACCCAAACTGGCCAAATGGATATTCCAGACCCTACAGTGTCAGTTATAAAGCTGTAACTAGTCAGGATAAGGGGATCTCTGCTAAAGGATGGGCTAGGCATCAATCAGTGGGTGATGAGCAACTGCACCGTACATCACTGAGAGTTTTGGTGGGGGGTTTTGGGTCAAGTGGATTATTTTTGTTTTCTCCCTTTTAATTACAACTGTCATTGTAATTGTTAGCATATTATATTTCATTTTAATTATTAAAGTTTGTGTTTTCCTAAACTTCAACTGTCCTTACACCAACCCATGCATTTTACCTTCTTCCTGATTCTCCTCCCCTTTGCACCAGGGAGGGAGGGGGTGTGAGTGAGCAGCTGTGTGGTGCTGAGTTGCTGGCTGGTGTTAAACCACGACAGTCCTTTTTTTTTTTTGGTGCCAAACATGGGGCAATGAAGGGTTGAGATAACAACAAATACGATTATAGCATGTTAGAACAAACCTGTTATAAACATGCATTATTAATAGTCAATGATCACAATGTTGATTTACTTGCTCTCAGCGCTGTTGTGCTTGTTATCTGAGTTGCATCACATTGTACTTTCGTGCTGGTGTATGATATGACAGAATTGCTGGTTATGAAACTAATCCGTTATGTATACTCGGCACTGCTGTCATCTTTGTACTTTGTGAGCGTCCATTGGAAACTATACATAGTATCTTCTACCTTTTCTCCTCAGAGCCAATCCAGGGAGAGACATCTCCACTTGTCTTCCTCTTCTCCTCCAGGCTAGTTACTACAGCTCTTGCAAATTTCAAATATCCTTGGGATGTTCAAACCAGCACAGTTTTATTCCTATGTCCTTTGACTGTGCTCCAGGTCTTGTTGAGTAACTACTTAAGAAAACCACCCAGAGATCTGCACTGAGACTGGACACCTCTGAGTGGACGGGGGTGTGGGACAGTGTGGGCAAGTGCCTAGGACAGTGGGTACCTCCAGCATTTTGGAACTTCCCCCTGAACAAGTGGGATCCAGAAAAACTAGGAAAATACTTGGAAAAAGGATGCCCTCAGCCTGGCAATTCCAGAGAGACACAAATCACTGCAACATGCTGGGTGCTGGCCTACTGAGCCCAGTTCAACACTATTCAGGATCCTCAAAGGAAAAGAATCTCCCTGGATTTGGTGACAAAGTGACAGGCACTGCAGCTGCTCCAACCCTGGCCCCAGGCCCTGCAGCTGACCCAGAGCACCAAGCCCTGCCAGTATCAGTCACCCCTTCTCACCAGAAGAAATGGACACAAGAGAGTTTGTTTAGCAAAGGACAACAAAGCAGGACCATCACAAGAGCAAGAAGAGCCAGAACAAGAGGGAACCACTCAATCCCTATCCCAGAGAGAGCTGTGGGATATGCAAAAAGATTTCAGCCATCACCCAGGTGAGCAGGTGATCTGCTCAGCAGATCACCTGACTGCTTGGATGCTGGGGAACAGGGCTAGGAGCCTGGAATTAGAGGCTAGGGAAACCAAGCAGCTGGGATCACCTTCTAAGCTCTGGAACACCTGCAATATATTCATGTTATCATGTGAGGCACTAAGCAACAGAATCTTTTGAGAAAGGAAGGAAAACACTAAAAACTATTATTAATTATTAAACATTTCTTATCTCAACCCATGGATTTTACTTTCTTTTCCATTTTTCTGCCCAACCCAACAGGAAATGGAGCAGTATTAGCAAATGGTTGTGTGGTACTTGGCTGCTTACTGGGGTTAAGCCACAACACAGAGGGCAAAGAAAGCCTCAGGAGGGAAAGGTGAGAGCTGATGTGATTACAGAAAGCAGGTGCTGAAAATATATGAGCTATTTCTACATCACAAAAAATCACAACTAAAACTTCCTCTTGGAAGCTAGTAGAAGCAGTTCTTCTGTCCTCCTATTCATGCTGTATTAACCCTAGTCAATACAAGAGAAAACATCACTGCCCTCAAGACGCATTCTTAGAAGTTCCTCAACCACCTTTCCTCAGCCACAGAGTTTTCTCAAACTGACCAGAAAACCTAACTCCAAGGGTCACAAATGAAAGCCAGATTGACAGTCATGAGATAGAAATCAGTAAGGATTATTATCTCACGGAGGAGTTTCCCACAGATCACCTGTGGCCATCACATGCTGTGGCAGCACTGAGAAATTACTTAAATCATTACCTTTTCCACAGATAGTGTTTTTTCCCAGCTCACTCTGAAGCAAGTCACTTATATAACAAAATCACTGCATTTTCTGTGGTACTTTCCGCTAGATCAAGCCTTCCTGACTGCACTGAAAGGCTTCTTCCCATTTAATCTTTGTCAGCATTTTACTGAGCCATCATACAGTCACTGCTGTCAGTACCCCCAGGTGCAGCAGTGCAAACTTTATGGTGGCATTTTATGCTCCCATTAACAGAGAACAAACAGACACATTGGTAATTCATTGCTAACAGCTTTATAAGGTTTAAGTTTCAGTTACAAGCCATACTCTGCTTTATTATCTGCTACTCTGGTAGGACAATAACAAATAGTTGCGCATGCAATAAAAAAGAAAACCAGCAGTTAACGTTTATATCCTCTTTTAAGCTAAATTTTGATCATGGGCTCCTTGCAAACATTAAGCCACCTTACAGATAAAGCTGACACTCCTGCTCTGGTCTGGAAAACAAACCTTTTCTGCTCTCACCTCCTTTTTGACAGCTCCTTAAAATGGATGCTTACCAGTCTCAGGTGAAATGGCAGGTCACATAAGGACACAGTCTAGACTCCCCAAGTAAGATGCAGCTCACTGCCCTGCAATTCTGAATGACATCTAACAGGATGGGAACTGAAATTACCTGTAAGGAGGAAAGGGCTTAGTCAAGGTCTGAACAGCATAAAGAGAGATTCAGGCTCCCCAGGGAAGTGGTGGAATCACACCATCCCTGGAAGTGTTCAAAAAAAAAAAAAAAATGAGTGGACCTGGCACTGGTTTAGTGGGCATGATAGTATGAAGGCAAAGGTTGAACTTGATTTTGCAGATCTTTTCCAACCTTAACAATTCAACGTGAGCTCTCTGGAGACTCACAGACTTAAACTCATTTCACAGAACATTTATAGCAAAATCCAAGAGAAAATGGAGCCAAGGAAAAGCACCCTATCTTTCATTATCAACACAATCTTGACCTTGGGTATACTGTGAAATTGGATCCAAGCATCCAATTGGACACACATGGAGGACAGCAGCACAGGCCAGTGAATGTATGGGGGTTTGGGCTGTATTGGGTTCTTCTGGGAAGCTGCAGGATGTGGAAGTTTTCACAGTCCCTTTTCACATAGCTCATCTCATTATCTGAATTTCTAATGTTTGGTGGGATATTGCCACTTTGTAAAATTAGCTACTCCTTTGAGTAGTAGTTACTGAGCACAGCAGTAGCAGTACAGGTGCACAAGGAATATGCCTGAAGGATTTTGAAAGCAAGCCTGTCCTATACTTTCCCCTCTCAGAGATGAGGCAAGGTCTCACCTGCTGCACAAGATCAACACACCTCCTTAGTCTTCTCAATTTAAACCGGCCATTTTTCTGTTTCTGACAATCATCTTAACAAAAACTTACATAAAATAATTTTTTTAAAACCCTAAAATATAACTTTCATCCAGAATTAATGAAGACAGGCAGCAAGTCTCTATCAGTAACTGCAATCAGTGCACTGGCTATATAAAACAAAAGGTGCAGTGGGGGAACACCTCAATAAAAACTTTGAAGACACTATGAAGTCCACGGCTAGTTCTTCAGCTCCTGTATATACTAAGGCAAGTATTTACAAAGTTAGACAAGTGCAAAAGATCATACGCTCACAGCTCTGCCTCAGCCAGAGATGGCCAGAAAGGACCAACACCGCTGGCCTGGCCCTGTGCTTTTTGCCCTTGAGTAAAGGAGCATAGAGAAAACTAAGGAGGAAGGTGAGGTTGGTAAGACAAAGGTGGTGAAAGCACACAGATTTATGTACACCAGGAATGTGAGTGTCACAAAATCACTGAAGCTGGAAGGGATCTCTGGAAATCACCTGCTCCAAACCTCTGCTCAAGCAGGAACATCTAGAGCCAGTTGTCCAGAACCACAGCCAGGCACCTTTTTAATGTCTCCCCTATCTCTCTGGCCACCTGTGCCAATGCTCAGTCACTTTCACAGCTAAAAAAAGTGTCCCAACACTCACCCAAAACCTCCCACATTTCACTTTATGCCAAATGGTTCTAGTCCTGCCACTGGGCACCACTAAGAGATTAAGAGCTTAGCTCTTTACATTCTCCTTTTGTACACATTGAGAAGCTCTTCCCAATATTTCTTCAGGCTGAAAAGTCCCGGCTTTTGCGGCCTTCCCATATATGTGGGATGTTCATCTACTACTTATCTGTGTGGCCACTCAGTGGGCTCTCTTCAGTAACTCCATACCTCTTTTGAACTGGGAAGCCAGATTAGGATGCATGGCTGCAGGAATGGCTTTGCCAGTACAGATGAGAAAGATCACCTGCCTGGACCTGCTGGCCATGTTTTACCTAATGGAGTATAGGAGGGGGGTAATGGCCTTTGCCACAGGTGAATGTAAGAGCACCAGCTTTCCCATGGGAACTAGCAAGCACTAAAATAACCAATACTGAATGAGATCAGTAGATTCAATGTAGACCTACATGAAGATAAACAAAACAAATATTAATTTCCATTTATTCTTCCTAATAAATGCAGCTGAATGTTTTGCTCATACTGATGTGCTTTTGGAAGAGCCAGGAAATGAAAAATACTGTAGTGGGAGTAGTTTGGTTCAGTACTATTAAAGATCTACACTTTATTTCCACAGAGACTTAAATAAAAAAAAAAAAAAAATCAATCCAGCCTTCATAAAGTAGCTGTTCTGAGCACAGAACAAGTAGCAGCATAACTTTAGTTTACAAATTACTGTGCTTTCCGCTTATATTTCCTCTTAAGCAGCTAGTAGTTTGCTTGATTGACTGGAATTATCCTTTATTTACAGTTCTTTAGAAATGGTAATTTCTGATTACCATTGCTGGTAATCAGAAATTGCTTGTAGAATAGAAGTTCTTAGGAAAGATCACCAATTTGAAAGACTAGTATGTAGATGAAATTAATACCCTTGGTAAATTTAAGGCTTCCTGGTAAAAAATTAATGAAGTTTTGCAAATGATAGCTAGAAATCCCCTAGTTTCTGGAACAGAAAGCCCTGTTACCAGAATATCAGAGCCTGGAGAGGATTCCATGCTAAGTGCAGATCTAAGAGTTAGTGGAAGCACTAACTCTTTCCCAGAACTTCTACATTACCTAGCAGTGCATTTTTCTTCTTTCTTCATTAAAAAAGTTGGTACTGCTCTGAAGACCATATAGCTTCTTCATACTTTTTCATTTCAGTTTCTAAATTAACAATTCCTATTACAATCAGCCACTTTTATATATACATCAAGCAAGATTGGGTCAAAAGGCCACATGTATCAACCATGAGTATTTTAATCAGAACAATATGGATTGAGGCCAATGGAGATCAGAACATTGTGGGCTTTGGTTTCCCCTTCCCTACCTCCAAGTATGTTGAGAAGCTATTAAGGCAGAGTACACATGATCAATCCCTGATGAAAATGTAAAGCTTAATGTCTCCTTTATAAAGGTCTTTTGCTATAAAGTCACTATACAGCAAGGCAAGAAAGGTCACAACAGCCCTAAGTGCAATATGAGACTAAGGTAAGGGTCACACAGAGCAGCATTACAACTGCTCTAGCCCTTGACAGCTTTTCCATTTTTAATAGTGGAATAGATAAAATGCTATCCCACTAAAAAAAAAACACTGCTGCAGAAAAATATCAACTGCTTATCTGGAAAATGTTAAAGACAAACTATGAAAAAATATTTGGCTAATCTATATAAGACAGCATTCATCAAACTTAAGGGGATTTTCAGTAAAAAAATTGAATACTGCACTTGTGTGGAGTGTGCCACACTACGTAAGTGTGAAAAAAAAAATCAGGACACCACTCTACTCCAGTAAAGAATAGGTTTGAGTCAGTTTTTGAATACTGGTTGTGTAGTCTGCAGGAAAACTTGGCCATTAAACTGAGTACTTGAAGTTTTATACTTAAGCATGAATTATAAAAGTATGAGCTGTTTAAAATTACTTAAGGTGCAGAAACACTCTCCATTCACCTGGATGAAACCAGTATTTCCCACTTTTTCCTCCTTTAAGAGAGCTGTTTCATCTTTCACTTCAGATAAAGTAAGGTGTTTGAAAGTTACTGGAAATGATATGTCAAACTACTTTGCCTCATTCTCTACCATGAAGAGACTACTTTGGCTCATTCTCTACTCATTTACTAGCATCTTAATGAAACACCTATGCAACAGGTACTACAGCCACCTTTTGATATGACTTGGCACATATTTCATCTCTCTTACAGTGTACATGTATCAACTTCAGAAAGTGGGCCTCATTTTATTAAGGGCAAAAAAGACAATATAAAATGCATTTTTCTTGACTGAAGTGGTATTATTGATAGGAGTAGTTGTCATGGGACAAACAACTGTGCACCTGAGGCAATGGGATAAAAAAACCTCAAGGAGACAGTTATTCTATATCTACAATAGGCAGCTCAACCACATTTGCTTATATCTTGATCAAAATAACAAATGACAACAGATTTTTTTTTAAAGGTCAGCTTGTATTGAAAATCCCTCTGTAAAAACACCTGTAATAGTGCAATGTAGTACCAAAACAAAACAGATAAATATTTTTCTTTAAACTGTTAAACTTTATTATAAATTAAAATTTCTTTACAAAAAATTGCACATAATTGACCACTCTTAGGTTCTGATGCACTGGCATTTGCAAAAGTTTCTTTAATCTTCAAGTTTAATAGTCTCTGCCATGAGTCCAATGCAGAAAAGGGCAGTAAGCAACCCTCTTAGAGCCTTCAAGTGCAAGAAGCATACTTGTGGCCACGGCAGTTACACTTTCCTTAAGAGCGGCTGCTTTTGTTTTAAATCCTGTAATGAAAAAGTCTCAAAAAAGGTTTAAAAAAGGAAAAAACCCAAAATGGACTAGTTGCTTTTTACTGTAAACACAGCCCAGTAAATTAATCCCAAACACAGATCTCTCAGGCATCAGCGAGAGTGTCAAGTGAATCAGGAACAGCAAAACAAAGAACACAGTAAATAAAAAGAAAACATAAAAAAATAAAGTCTGTCATTTTGATTAACTATACTTACGTAGATGATGTTATGAGAATCTGGCAGGGCCCAGAAGCAAGGCCAGACAGGGAGTTCATGTTTCCAGAGGAAGATCATGTTAATTGTTTCCAGGTTCAAGGAAAGCAGACTGGAGACTTGATATGCTCAGCAATACTCATCTGCCTTACATAGCTCTTAGGGCATGGATCAGCCTGAAGAATCATTCAACTGATTTTGGCATTTTATAGGACTTATGGCTGACCATACCAAGCGTTCAGAGATTCTTGTTTTCTGTTCTGTAAGTGTTTAAATTTAAAAGCTCATCTAGGCTGACTCCAACCTCTTGGCACTTGGAAACTAGTTTTCTCAGGTTATCAGTTTTACCTCCTCCTGATGCTTCAAACAAGAGTTGCTGAAAGAGATGGGGAAGCAGATATAAGATTTAGCCAGAGCCTGAGCATCACCACATCTATGGATATGGGATATGCAGAGAATTTATATGAAACCTCAAACTTAATCATAAGGAGAAAACATTACATCTTTCCACAGTGTTGCACATAGAGGTAACTTCTGAAGGGCTCTCTGATATAAATGATGGACCTGTAAAACAAAGGCAAGTATTAAAAGTCAGCACAATTTCATGCACTCAAAATGAATTATCTGAAGCACAAAAATCTCTTGCAATATTTTTTTTAAATAATGTTGAAGTCAAGCATTAAACTGGTACTAAAAGCAAAGGCAAGTTTATGTCTGACCTTAATTCTGACCCTTGTATGAATATGATTAGTTACATGAAGACCTGCTATTTGTCTTCAAAGATTCTTGCCTCATTCATTGCACAGGATGGAACAGATTCAGGGAATGAAGCAGCTTACAGAGTATTTCTTTTACCACTCACTATGCAGTCTCAAGTCTTGTTTATTGCATATCATCACAATCCTGCAATGAAAATAGCTGTTTCATGGGCTTTTTGCCTTCAGCATCTATCCATCTATGCTTCAACAATCAGTATGAGTCTTTGCAACTCTCAAAAAAAATGGTTTTACCATTTTATGGTTCAAAATAGAGGACCAAAATATTTAATACTAGTACTTACTCAAGTGTCCTTCAACTACTGGTATCTTAAGTCCCAACTTCAATCAGAGTCACTAGGGGAGGTATTTATTGGCATTTTAAATATTTGTACCCATTTTCATATTCTTTTAACAAACCTTTACATGACCTCTGAAGGAAATAAAGAACAGGTTCTCCAGAAACAGGAAATCCAAAATCTGAATCACAATTCAATTTTAAACCAATATCCTACTTGTTTACTAGAAAATCCATTTATCTGGAACAATCACTGATTTGTGTAAACAGATTTAAGTGCTCACTACATCCCAGACCAAGACCCACAAAAACCCAACTTCACTGTGTGTCACTACTTAAGTGATTTTACCATATAAAGTATAATTAGTGAGGTGGTTGCAGAAGAAAACCACAAGATTTCTTCTGGGTGTAATCCAGCTACAGTGTTTCACATATACCTTCATTTTAATTGGTTCATTTTCTTTAAGGGCCCTCTTTTTATGCATTTGACATATATTTTTCTAAACAAACAAATCAGAGCTCTTTTCAGTTACCAGCCTTACTGTAGTCAGTGTTTTAAGATGTAGTCCATCTAATACAATGACTGAAGCAGGGATCTGTGACTAATTACAGATTACACCAAACCATCAACACAGAGACAGAATTAAGGTTGAATAGGCAATCCAGCCTTTGATATCTCCTGACTTTGAGCTATTTGATCTAACAAACAAAGTAATTCTGCTTAGGGGATGTTCTTCTTAAACATTCTAGGAAACCATAGAAAAGGAAAGAAAACATTTCATATGCGAGTCTAACAACAGCCATGCTACCCTTTTTGGATCAGTTAAAGCTTTAATATTGATTCAGAAGACCACTGACAAAAAAGAAGGATGCTAAGAGTAAGTCACTACAAGATGACACAAAACCAGATACAGCAGTGAAGTAGCTCAAATACCACAAGCAAGAGATGAATCACAAATCCAGGGCCTCATGACAGCCCCCACCCTCAAATACACAGGATCTTTTCACAGGTGGAAGAGTATTTTGAAGGTGACAGCAACAATACCAGGAAGATAATTCTATTTGAAAAGTGATGCAGTTGCTGTGCCAAAAAACCTCTTCTGTGTTTGTATACAGAGTTATATTTCCCTACTCTAAGTACAAATAAGTAAACTTACTATTTTGGAAAAAAAGGAACTGGACTCTTGTGTGTGGTCAGGAACTATGGAAACTCTTTTCATACACTAGTCTGGCAGACCCACCCTTCCAACTACTGCACAGAATTTAAGAATGGTTCAGGTTGGAAGGGATCTTAGAGATCATCTAGATAATCCCCCTGCCATGGGCAGAGACATCTTCCACTGAACTAGACCAGGTTGTTCAAAACCCCAATCTACAACTTCTCTGGGCAACCTGTTCGTGTCTCACCACCTCAAAACAATGCTGGTTTTTCTAATATCCAATCTAAACCGCCTCTCAGTTTGAAGCTACTCCCTCTCACCCTAGTATGACATGCCCTTGCAAGAAGTTTCTCTCCAGCTCTCTTGTCCACTTGTAAAGACAGTCATTAGCATCTTCCAGCATGAGTCTTGATTCCCTCTGCTAAACTTAAAATACAACAATCTCCTCCAGGTAACAAACCAAAAAAAAAAAAAAGGAAGAATACAGCCTTCCCAGGACAGGAAAGATACACAGAAAGAGCATGCATTCATTATATAATCCATTCTACCTCAATTGTCAAAAACATTTCTCACACTTGAGGCACGTGTTTTGGTGTCTATAAATAAGAGTACTTCAACTAACTAGAAATCTTGGATTTACAAGATTACCGTTGCTTTGGATAAAGCCAAGAAATGCGAAGTTTTACAGAATTTCATAATTACTCATTTTAGTACACTGTGTTGACTTACTTCTCTTTGTCCCATTAGAAAGCATTCGGCAGCAATGGCTCTGAGGAAAAGAAATATATAAAAACATTTATTCTTGAATTATTTTAAATGCCATTAATGGCAGAATACTGACTGTGGAATGGCATTACTAATTCCTTGAGAAGAAACTAACTTCCAATGAGGTTCATCTATTGTGAAAAGATAAAAATAGCCATTTTTTAAAAACAACCTTACATGAGCAAGACATTTCAGTGGTTCCCCATTATGAACAAACACTGAAGAAAAAGATCAGTTCAGCATCACTGGATAATGGAGAATACTGCTATTGTGATATATAAAGGGGAGGGGTAGAGAGGGGGAGACAGAAGTCAATAGTTGAATTTTAAAAGGCAACTTGTAAATACATAATTCGTATTTATCTGCATAATATCCATTCACTTAGTTTTTTCCAAGAGGAAAATTACGTTTCTCATTTTAAACAAGTGACAATATCTCTGTCTGCTGTAATGAAGTTACTCTCAAAATAATAAGCTAATGAAGGAGAAGCTTTGAGTACAAGCCCAATTAGAAGGACATTTCAGATTTACCTTTGTGAAGTAAACCTTACAAACAAAAGCAATAGCTATGAAAACAGATGTATGACTGTTGCATTACATTTTCCAGATGGCCAGGCATGTTGGGATATTATATGTAAACATCTTGGCTTGCAGTTTCAGAATCTGAACATTGCTCTCCTCCCAGTATCGCAGAAGCAGTCTGTAAAAGGCATTCATGAGAAAGGACCAGTGCTCTAATCACTTGGAACAGAAAAGCTATCCAAAGATACAAACACATTACACAAAATATATTACACTAATCTGAGTCAAGAGTTGCAAGTAGGAAAAAGCCCAAGCCACCATATAAAATATTGATTTGATCATGCTCTCAGAACAAAACAAGTTAAGATACACTTTCAGAGAATAACTAAGAAGTGTGAAATCAGAGAGAAAACATGATCTTGCCATATGACGAGTGGACTCACTTTTAGCATGCACAAGGTAACTGCACATTTGAAAAGAGATAAATTAGTTTGATAGTAATGGGGCTAGGGATAATATTCAGTCAGTTCTGCTCACCCATTTCATGCAGTATCAACACTGTCTAAGGGAGCTGCAAGTTCCATCTAGACAGAATCGCAACTTGGTTTAAAATGAAGCCATTCAACTTCATGTTGCCAAAGGCAGGTGTGTCACACTCTCTCCATGCCCACAACCACACGTGAGCCTTGCTTTTGAGTTCCTTGTTGATGATGAACAGTGTTTTGGGACTTCTCAATATTACTCAAATATTCATGCGTTCAGTGCACCTGAACACAGTGAAACATGGAGTCTACTCCTGGCACAGCACATTCTGAAATACTGTTCAAGTAAGAGCCAGTGTAATGCTTACATGAACTGGTTGTTTCCCATCAGATTTCCTTTAAAATATGATTTATCATTGCTAAATAAATGTCAAATTAAGCCTTAAGCTAGCACAGTTATAGACTGGTATATCCATTTTTATCTGTTCTGGAGCTATACTTGTAATAGATCATCAAGTAACAAGATTTTAATATATCTGATGTTTCTCTACCCACTTGAAATTTTGACCATTTGAACTCATCATGTACAATGCAGAGTTAATTTCTGTATAATTATAACCTGTCTGTAGATAGAACAGAACATTGTCAAATCTAAGATTGAGATGACGTCAGAAGGCACAATATGCCTCAAGCAACATGCAATAATAGAGGAATAGTTTTACTTCTGTAGGAGAAAGCAAATCATGCATATCTTGCACAAAAAACAATAGTTAACTACTGCCTTAATTAAAAGTATTTTCACATACCTCAGTGCAAGTCCAGAATTAGTAGGCATGGTAGAACAAAACCGTTCCAAAGTTTTGGAATGCTGAGATTTTGGAATGCAGCTCAAATAAAAAAGAATTACCTGTAGAATTTGAATTATAAACATTAATCCACTTCATAGTCTTATTTTGCTAAGAATAATGATATGACAATCTATGAACACTATGACTAAAACGAGTTGCCACCTTCAAATCTTATCACTCAAGAGTATATAAATCAGTTTGCATAATATGAATTCAGTGTCAAGTTGCTAGCACCACCTATTTTAGTCCTTCTAGTCTGCATTTAGTGCACAAAGATAAATGCACTGCTTTTTAGCAAAATGGGATCCAAGACTTCTGTAAGCTTTATTCTCTCTGTATAAGTGCTCAACTTTTTCCTCCTACTTTATTTCTTCCGCTTCTCAACCATTATAATTTCTATGATCAAAACTGTTTCCATCTGCCAGTGGCACAGCTCTGCAGACTCCTCTTGTGTAACCATATCTTCCTTCCCTTACCTATTTTCTCTTTTCTCTATAAAAAGATAATTTTTCATTACCATGTCAAAGTTTCTCTTTGCATTACAGGACCTTTATTTGAAAAGGTACTGCTAGATACTCTTCTGTTCAAAACACTACTACACTCAGACACTTCCTTCTTTTTTAATGCTCTGTGTTCATATACTGGTGCTGTACTTGAACAAATAGATTACAGGTACCTGCTAACAGGTCATCAGCCTCTTTGTTTAACTAAAACTGCTCACAGACACATTTTTACCTTATTATGAAACTCATAATTGGTCCAATAATCAGCAGTACTAAATGGAATTGGATATTGTGTGGGGACTGTCACCAGACATCTGTTCACTAGATCAGTAAAAAGCTTGAATTCTTGTACTTTGTTGCTGGATTCAACAACTTTGCTATTGAGAAAAACAAGGTAACTGGAAGAAAAAAAAAAGAAAAGAAAAAAGATGGTTCTGGTAGTGTTCATTTAATAGTTGAGATTAATTAGCTTTCTTCCCTTAAGAACTTACTCCAACCAAATGTTCTGAACAGTTTCCTGCTGCATCACTGCCCCCAGAGCTGCTTCATAAGCATCCAGTGCTTCACCAACACTCGCATAAAGAGACTGGCACAAACTGTTTATAATAAAAAGATAAAAACTGGTGTGTGTCATAATCAATACATGTAATTACACATTCAGAGTAAGACACAATTAAGAATTTCCCATTCCCAGATGCAACAACAAACTGTTTTCACTTTAACTATATCATGGACTAATTTATGAGTCAATTTATTAGAATGGGTAATTCTCAAAAGCAGGTAACAAGGAATAATAAAACAACCACAAAGTTTGAAATGCAGCCCTTAAAAATAAATATTACAAACTGTCTTCTACTCTTGTAAAGTACCCTTTACTAATACTAGTAGGAATGCCCTAATTGCTACAGAATGGAGACAAGTCTTGAGTTTCCACTTCCAGAACAATACATTTTGAAGTCCAATTAAACCCATTTGAGAAATAGTATCAGTCCCTGGCAACAAAGTTAGTATTTTGAAACAAATATTACCAGGATCTGGGGTAGAAACATACTGATTGTGTCAGAGGAAAAAAAAACCTGACAAGAAAAGTCAAACCACCCCTCCTTAATTTTCTTCAGCAATTTCTCAAAGAAACATACAGTGAGACCAACACACAAGAACTCAAAGACAGGAGCAGACACATTCTTAGATCAAGACACAGTGAAAACTCTGTATTTCAAAGTGTAACATAAGAGTGAAAAAAAAGACTTGCAGTAAGTAATGGGGTGGAAAATCTAACAACCTCATAAACAAGGAGTATGCAGAAATATATAAAGTAAGATATGGCTGACCTTGCTACTGAGCCCTCCTGACTAAAGTTACATAATCAGTGGGTGATTCTACTCCTGCTTTCCCCAGGAATTACTAACTAAATCACCTATTTGCTACTCTTTCTAAAATAGTGTGTGTATACATGTGTGTGCAAACACACAGGTGTGCACACACAAATGATCTTTCCAATTAAAACATTGTTACCAGACCTTTAAGGCTTTGCGGATTTCAATCTATTTTTAATTGGTAAAAGTGAACTTTTATAGTTTTTGTCCTCCATACCTGAAGAAAGATAATATAGACTCACAGGCCTAAGTACCTAGACACTTACTGCAGCAAAACTCAAACACAGAAACACTCAATTATTAGCTCTGAAAGTAATTTAGGTACTTATTTCAAGAACACTTATCTTCCCTCCTAGAAGCAGATGCTAAAATACAGGAGAATCTGAGCTTAAGCCAGTGTACCTTATGACTAAATAGTGACCTCAAGTGTCCTAGTAACAATACTTCTATTGTGTAAGTGCCAAACCCAAAACTGAACTTGTCAAGAGGTATTTTGTTAAATTCTGTAGTATTTGATAGTAATAGACAATGCAAAAAAATACCATAATCTTTAAATAAGGTTTCAATCAAATTTTCTTGAAAACCATACATTTTACTTGTAAGTTGTCCACCAATTAAAAACAATAAGCAATAGCGTTGAAAAAGTTCTGAGGATTCTCACTCAGTATGTGAAGCAGTATCATCCTTGCCATTTTACTTATCTGAAAAGCCAAATAGCTACTTGTGAAGACTGACAAACCCAGACCGTGAAATGGTAAAAATGCAAGCCAGGACCTCAGTAACCACAGTTAAGTAACTGGTATAAGTTACAGATAGCTAATAATGTGGTGTCTGGGAATCCTGTATACTGCTGCTATCAAAAATAATGTAAGAAAACAAAAACAAACAAAAAAGAAACACAAAAAAAAAAAAAAAAAAAAAACCAAAAAACACCACCAAAAAAAAAAAAAAAAAACCACACCACCAAAAAAAACCCCAAAAAACCACACAAAAAAAAAAAAAAAAAAACAAACCCAAAAGATTGTGTATACATGACAAAAACATGCTCCTTTACAACCCCTTGTGGAGGAACAGGTCACAGTCCTGCATTACTTTGCTGTGGAGCTTCTCCATGAACAGCTAAAATAGTAAGTCAAGGAGCTGGGGAGATCAGGACTAAAGAGAATGGAAACTTTTATAAAGTAAAGCTATTGTAAAATAAAAGGGAGACACGTGAAACCCAAGAGAAAGAAAAACACTAGTAGCAGTAGCAACCTAAACCAAAAGTAAAACAAACAAAAAACATTTTGAGATGAACACACCTATTACCATTCCTATAGGTCAGAATTCCCAAAAGATTTCTCAAGTGGAAAATATAAGTTTCATAAACTCAGTTTCATAAAATGATCTCCATTGTACAGCAGGCCAGTAGGTTCTCTAAGGACTGGACAATCATTTATTAAGAGAATCCAAAGTGACACACCCTTAGGCAAATAATGAATACTCTGCTTTTGAAAATGCAATTTACTCAGATACAATAGCTGTTTCTTAGAAATTCCTGGGAAAATCTCACCAGTAGATCTGCCACAGATATGGGATTTGCTGGTTAACAACATCATCTGTAAGATGTTCTTTATAGAGAGGTGATGTAAATTCAATTGGCATTGGAAAATTCAAGAGATATCTACAAGAGAAAAAAGCAGTAGTAAACAAGAATAGCCTTCTAGATGGAAGAATCCTATGTAGGTGTAACATTCAGTTACAAAGTTCATGAAAAATACTAAAAAATGCACTTCTCCTAGATTTCAGTTTAATTCTACCCAGATAAAATCTGTACAAAAAGCATTTCACAGAAATATAGAAGTAATTTATTAAAGAAGGCATTCACTCTTTCATTATGTAGAAAGTTAAATGTTGCCTTATATGACAGACTTCCCCCTTCCTTCATAAAATGCATCAAGTACATGAACAAATGTAAGCAAGAATAAAATCTAACACCTAACTTAGAGATAAAAACATTTCAAAAGCTCATCTCAATAAGCTTTAGCATGGAAGGCTTTTGCTTTGAAGACCTTCACAGGCATCCATTTTGACCATAGGGAGCTCGCAGACTTCAAAACTTCTAGGTGCTAAAATTCCAGGGGAAAATCATCAGGCTACATATGAAACCTGTATCTTTTCAACAACAATCTAATTAATAACATGCTGGACCTCTTGATGGAGGTCTTTTTCAAGTGCCTAAACAGTGTGTTTTAGATAGTAATTTTACGCTCCGAGCTTTAGGGGGAAATAAACAAAACCAACTTTGGCATATATATGATTGATTTTCATTAACGAAATCCAGATATTCAACATTTCTGTTGTTTTATTTTTAGATACTCATGGCTTTATAAATTAGTGTCTATGCAAAAACAAGTATAAACCTTATACCAAATCACTACTCAGTGAAGTTTTGGCAAAACATGCCATGCTAAAAAACAAGAGTTTAAAAGTTCTAGATTATCACGTAATTCAAGAAAATGCCAGTACTGCCAAAATTTAAATTAAAATATTATTCTCAACATACCTTAAGAGATCCATGGGACCATGCTCTTGGCATGTATTCTCAAAGAAAGCTGCCACGAAATTTTGCAACAGTGGAAGAATACTGCTTGACCTTTCCTGTTTTGTTGTTTGTTTTTTTTTTTAAATGGAAAAAAAAAAATCAAACATCAACCTAAATATGGTAAGACTAATATAAGCAAACATCAACTTGAATATGTAAGACTAATGTAAGCAAAATAAATAACAAGTGGTGCATCTATCTCTGCAATGCTTCACTGTCTTCATTTTCTCACAAATGAAGTTTAAATGGGGCAGTCAGCATTAGAAAGAGGCTGAAAAAATATTACAGGATGTACTTTTAATTTCTGTTATTCTTCCTTAAGGATATCACTAACACTGAATTAGAACAACACAAATTATAAATCTATGATTTTATGTAATTGCTAAGATTATCTTTGATCCTGTCATTTGTCTTGCCAATTATACTTCTCCTATTTATAGGAAGGTGTACTAGACATTGCAAAAATATCCTTAAGTTGAATCAATTTGTTAAGATTTTTAAACAACACACTAGTTCTAAACTTTGCAGAGCTAGCAGACCAGCAAGTAAGTTTTGGAGTATTACCTGTGAAACAAGAAATTTACACAATCGATAAAAAATTTCTGCATTCTGAGGATTCTTCTCAAAAGCTCCAATCCACACCTTGTGGGCATTTTCACTCTGCTTCATCTGCAAATACAAGGTCGCCAAACTCTCCAAGAGCTGACAGTTGTTAGGACAGAGCTCCAATAAAGACCTACAAAGTTCTGCAGCAGACTCCCACCTTAAAAAAAAAGTAAAGGTTAAGTTTAACCAAAAAAAAAAAAAAAAAAAAAAAAAAAAAAAAAAAAAGTTGAGTACTCCAGTTAAGAATGTCTCAAAACAACTTACCTTTCAAGAAGTTTCAGCAAAGCTATCATGTTCCTATAGAGAGGAAAGCAGGTAGCTATTCTTTTGTCAGCCTCAAGGCTTTCATCAGTACATGTTTTGACTGCATCTTCAAAACAAAAGTAAAAAACAAAGCCTTTACACATCAAATAGTGTCAAAGTTATGTGAAAAATTAACATAATAAAATGTCTCCTTGAACATAAGGGAAACATGTAAGCATGAAAAGGTATTTCTGAGAGTGCTGTTTTTGCAAATTATTAGAAATAGATGATCATCTTTGGAAAAACTCTCATTACTTATCAGCACAATACAAAGACAAAGCTTTCAAGTTTCATTTCTTGCTCATTTTAAAAATAAGAAACGTCCTATCAATGAAACATTAAAGCAATGTTACAGGCAGAAGTATATCCCTAGATTTAAAATCACATTCCAGGATTTTCAGCATAGCTGCTGAAAGCTATTGAGGCAAAAGCTAATGCAGGTTATTTTTCTTCTCCTCAACATAATAAAAAGTCATCCAACAATGAATGCCCCATTGCCATAGCTAGACTGCCTTCAATCACACAGCTAGGCTACTCCATTAATCCTTGAATATTTCAATACTGCATTACCACCAGCAGCATAGATATTTTCTCAGTGGCAACTCAATATTACTGCTGGCTAACCACTAAATACTGACATTTATAAATACTATATAACAGTATTTGTCTGCTACTGTGAAGTCTAGGTCTGGCAGCACCACCATAAGCTAGAAACTCAATTTCTTCTACTACCTTCATTTTTCATTTTAAAAGATTTATTCAATTTACTTAAACTGTGAAAGATAAACACATGCATTGTTCTGCCTCTTTTAAGGAAATACACTAATAGTCCAGAAAAGTAGCTTCCCAATAAATATATCCTACTGAGGGGAAAAAGGGTAAGAAAGAATGACAGCTGAAGCTTGGCTTTATGCTTGCATAAGCTCAAGAAAACAAGCAATGTCATACAATCACTGACTGGTCATTTTCTCTGAACTATTATATTCTACCAAGATAAAGCCATGGATTGAAACCACAGATTAAAAACTCAAGTGTTGGTTAAGCACCCAAGAACGTGCATTTTCCTCACTATTCTGTTCAAGTCAAAATGCAATATTCACTGGATTAATTCAATGGCTTAACACAGTCATCAGCACTGACTTGAAATTCCGAAGTTGAATAATACTTCTTGAATTTCAACATGCAAAGAATGTATTAAATGTTTACCACCTTAATCTTACCTTCAAACATAGCTAAAAGTGTATCAGGATCTGTCTTCACATCTTGAACTGTCTGCCATGGTATTAAAAATGGCTCTTTGTGCACAATCCTTGAAGGACTGACATTAGCTGGATCATAGAACTTGACCGGGAGAACACCAAATTCAATTAGATGTATGTAAGCCAGCCAAGCCAAGCAACGGTCGCTTGCAGTAAGGTGTTCTGCTATTATCTTTTCATTTGCTGATTTTAAAGCATTCTGTAAAGGTTGAAAGAAATACATAATATTTCAGCCACAAAGTCTTTAAGATTTAAGAATGGGAAAAGAAAACAGAAGAGTAGGTTTTAATATTCTCTTTTCCAGCGAGAAGATAAGAACTAATTCTTTATGTCAATCAGAATCATATTCAGCTTATGTGAACGCATGGCTATTCAAATTATGCAGTTTCTAGTAAAAGGTTCAGAAAAACTGCAGAAGATTGTTATTGCAAAAAGTGAAGAGACACTTTGAAAACATGCATCTCTCAACCTGTGTTCATTCCATTTTCCTGCTTTATTCTCCTATTACTTCCAGTTCCATAGAAGTAATATAGTAGCTCTAGATACAACTCATCTATAACCTGGATTCAACTTGCTACATCCTACTAGGTTTTGTGCATTTGGGGTTGTTTGTTTGGCTTGGGGTTTTTATTAAATTCTAGTTATAAAATTACTAAGTTACACCTATTCAAGTCTACCGAAAGGGTCACCATCACATGTTTTAAAAAATGTTTTGGAAACCTTACTGAGAACAAGGATACTACTTCAAATTTTTCTACTAGTCATATGCAAAGATAGACTAGTCCAGTTAAACTAGCAGCTCCCAAATAAAATAATAAAATAAAATAATGCAATTAAATAAAGTCTAAACAGAAATTCTTTCTAAAACACCAAAGAACCTCATGACTAGTGATGTGCCAACATTTTTCTGGACAAACAGTACAATCAAAGAATGTCTTTTTCAAGAGAATGAATATACTTGCAAATTTATGCAAAATTCAGCAGAACACATGCCCTGAAGTTGGTGAAAACTGGTGTTTCAAAAGCATTTCACTTAATACTTGAAAAATAAGTCCACAAAACACTTGAAAAAAAATTGCTTTCAAGTTTTCCAATACACACTGCTATTTACTCTGAAGTAGCAGTTACTTGGAAATTATTTTCTCTGCAATACAATTAAATAATCTCTTGCCAAGCCATTCTTTTGAACTACACATTTCAGATTAATTTGGAAAAAAAAAAGCTTGACTTTGTGATTGTGCTTTGCAGAAAGGTAAGGGTAACCAACCAGTGTTACTCTCCCTGGATTTCCATGTTGATTTGACACACCGTTTTTTCTCCAGAGCTCTCTTCTTTTTATTCATTCTAAGTTATATTTCCCAGTACGTCTGGGGAAAGCCAGCACAGCATTGTACTTTCTCATTCCAACTGGAGCCAGACAAAAGCCTGAGGTTCTCAAACTCTGACAGGCTGCAGCAAGCAACAGGTGGCACCTGCTGGCAGGAATGAAACAACCTGCAACTGAAAGGACAGAGCTCCCACTTTGGGAGAGGGTGATGTCCACTTGCAGCCACACTTATCTACACAAGAGTTAACAGTCACCTAAATTACTTCTACAGACATAGTTCTGGCCTGAGATAATTCAATGACTTCAGAGTTGATAGGAACAATAAAATTTAATTTAACAGTCTCCAGATTTGAGACTAGAGCAATACTGTTAGATAACTACTATGTTCTTTCCCAAAAACTACTGGTTTGATACTTTCTGCAGCAATTTTGAATACCTGAGGCAATACTTTCCGACCTTTCACTGCAAAAACCTGATTTACAGTTTACAAGAAACCAAAAAAATATCTCCCTGGGAATTATTTTGAGACCTAGTAGTCTAGGCTATTAGCTACACCAACAAAAAAAGCAGGCAACAAAACCCCCAAAGATATAGCCAGCTTTTACAATGGCATCATAGCTCAAAGCAGAAGGCTCTACTTGTTGAAGAAATTCTCCTAAAGGAAGGTACAGTTCCACTGAAGTTCAAACTACCACAGTCACACACATTAAAAAGGTTAAGCTATGAAAACACTCCTGGGGTAGTAATTTGGAAGTTACCTGCAGCAGAACAAGAGCATTCTGATGTCTTCCCGTAAACAGGCTTAAATGAACCCTGTAAAGGAGAGTCTCTAGCAACTGAAAGGACACAAGATTTGGGTTTTCTCCTCCTCCTGTCACTTCCATTAGGAACTGCAGAATCCTCCCACATACGTAGTCTTTTCCATCAAAGGAATTCTCCAGATTCAAAAACTAGAGAGAAATAAATAATAGTAGCAACAATCACAATACAAGTAAAGCTTCTAGGTTAAAGCTTAAAAATCACACAGATCACAAACTTCAAATAATGCCTTTTGCTATCTTATCACACCAAATTTTCATATTAAACCTCAAAAGATACCACTTTCAATATGTACAAGAACACCCAAGTTTTGCAACACATTGATTCTAAGTAACTTTTACTACCAGAGGAAAACTGATGATTTCTACAAATAACCCGCAAGAATTTGAATAGTTTCATTTTCAACTTTTGAGTTTTCAAAAACCTACAGTGCTTTTCATTTGACACTTTCCCTGTCACACATGCTGACTTCATAGAGTAGAAAACACGCACTTACAGGAACATGTAATTTATACTTACTGTCCACCAAATTTGATAAGAGGGAGCATATTCCACTGCTGTTTCACACATTTCCTGTATCTCCTCCTTGGTTCCTCTTTTTGAGAAAAGTCTGAGGTAATGACACCAAATTTCAGGATTTTCTTTGTTGTTCTCCAAGGCTCGAGCCAAAACATTTAAAGTAGAATCTAAACACTCAGATGACGAGCTGTAAAAATTAAATATTGAAAAAAAGGACTTACATCAACTGCGTTGGTATTATGAACTCCACAGTATCACATATCAAAATAGATGTTTTTAATTAGAATGGAAGTCACACACAGTATATTTTCTTCCGCGTTTTCCTTTACTATCAAGCTTTCAAAGCTTCAGCAAGTTAAGTTTCAGAGGTTTAGGTACAATTATCATAGTGCACAGAAATAAGCATTTTATGAAGATAGCAAATTCAAATAAAAGAGTCCAAATTAAATGAAAACTGGTAAGACTGATCTGTAAGCAAAGTTCTCAAGCTGCAAGGATATAAAGGCATTTACATCACACAGGCTTAAGAATTTAAGTAGATATTTTAGAGGTGTAGTAGTTATACTTTTCTTAAATATTTATTTTCTACAGTCATTAAATACAAGCCTTTATTTCAGCATATCATACAGGTTCTGACTCTAAAACATTTAAAAAATTGAAATTTTATTTTTTGAAAGAAAAAGTCATGAGTTGATACCCACCAAGTAATATAAGATTAGCTGAAATAATTGCCTATACTGCAAACCACAGAGCCGAGCTTTAATTCATAAATACATCTTCCATAAAACCACAGAATGCTTCTGAGGTTCAACTTATTCTAAAAACATCTTTAGAAATTGTTTTGCATGGACATTTATGAGAAGAAATACACAAGTCTCAAAAAAAACCTAACACAGTTAACCATGCTTAAGTCTGAAGCTTTCCCAATCCCACTACTTTCACTTACTAGAACAGTCAAATTTCTTCAGAGTACTGAGGAAGTAGGAACGGAAGAGGTGGCTGTTTTAAGAAAAGGATGCATATCTTCCACTAGGTTTTCTCTCTTCTTTTCTTGATTGTTTCCCAAGTACACATATTTAGAAGGCATGCTCTTCTCATGCTGGTAATACTTCAATTACTGGCCTTTCCAGTTCTACCCCTTCTATTGTTTAGGCACCTACCGATACAGTTAAACTGATTTCTTCCTATATTTTCCACTATCCACCATTTAAAAAAAGGCTTTTAAAGTAGAGCTGCTCCTCTCCATTCCCCTTGCTTCCTGCTACAATTGCTCAACTGTACCTCACTATTAAAATTGAAATCAATCATCATAATGGATGAAACCATGACAGAATTCCTATTCAAATGATCTGACTGCCAATAGAACCATGGTACCCTGCAACATAATTTTAAGGAAGAGATGCTAGAGAAACTCAGGAAACCAAAGTTAAAAGAAAAAAAAAAAAATCACAAAATAAGGAACTAAGTGCTCAACTGGATGATTTCTACAGGGATAAAACCAACTATCAGAACTGTACTTATAAGAAAGATGGCTAATGAAAGTAATTTCAAACATTATTCCAACCATTCACTCTATAGAGGAGAATGATTTGAGTTCATTGGCCCACTTTTACTGCTGGAAGTACAACATTCCACTGTAATCTTACACAGAACACTTTTCAAACATTAACAATTACCTCTCCCACACTACTTTCCATCAACTTCCATTCTGAAAAAGAATCTACCCAAAGATAAACCATCAACGTAATTTATTACTCATATACTGTACTAAATACAGCAGGAAAAATAATCTATTTTTTAGCCTGCTTGAAGTAATGAATTATTTGTGGCATTGTTGAACAAAGTTCTTTATCATCAAATAGGAAACTTGATCATAGCAGGAAGGGCAAATGTAGCAAGGTCTCAAATGTAGCAGACATACCTTTCATTTTGATTCAAGTATTTATATGCAAGTTTAATCCAAAGCTGTACATCACAGGGGTTTTCTTGGACACTTGCTTCCAAGTTGGAAATGTCATCGGTCTCACTTGTAAAATACCGGACATCATCTGGAGTCACCACAGTATCAAGCACTGGAACTCTTTTATTATGTTCTGTGGGATGGGCTGTAAGTAATATACATTTTTTTTTAAAAGAAAATTTTAAAACAGTAGTGACCTGTAATTCTCACAACAGGTGGCATTTATATACTTGAAGTATACCCATTGATCGCAACTAAATTGCATTGTCTCAGCACCCTTCAAACTGTATTGTCTCTAGAGAACTGGTTATATTTCAAATGTGAAGGAATGCAGGAATTAGCAGTAAAGGCTGTCTTGATCAACAGACACCAACGAAGGCATTTCATCAGGCAGCATTAGGAACTAGATACATTTGACAAAGAAAAGTTTATCTCAATTCTGAGTCTCAAAAAAGCCTTTTTAGAGATTTGCTAACAAATCCTAAATCTCCTACCTGCAAGAGTCACATGTGAAATGCTACTGATTCTCTAGCAGCTTCCAAGTCTCAAATGCTGCTCAACCACAGCTTTTTTTTTAACTCCTGACCGCACACCAAATACAAATTCTGTACAAATTTAAGTTAACTGACCACTGATATTTTACTATTTAAAGTTCATGGGGAGGAGGAAAGAGAAAACACGGCTGTTGAAGGAATTTTTTTTTTTTTCTAATTCTAATGGTATATGGGAAAGGCTGAAACATTCTAGGGAAACAGTTCCTTATGCCTCTTTTAAGAACAGGTAATTATAAATTCCACCCTAATTTCCAGTCACATTAAAGGAAAAATCTAATAGAATTAGAAGTGTAGGTCAACTTTTACCCAAAAACTTATGCAAAATAAAGTCTGCATACAGGAAATATAAAGTCAAGAAAACTAGTAAAAGCACTGGTTTTCTCAAAAAGCACTTTAAAATTCAAGTGTTAGACGTGGGTGGGTTTTTTCCTCTAATACTCATTTAAAGGGTGCCACACATCCAGATTACCATATTTAATAGGTCCAACAAACTGTTCCTCTTCACTGCTGCTACTATCTAACAGAGGTTTTCTCCAGTACTTTGGTCTCCATTTCCTTTTCTCTTTCCAAGTTGTATGTGGAGGTGCTATAAACAAAGTAGTAAAAATTCTTTCACTTTTCTGTATTCAAGAGTAAAATATTTTTCCTAATAAGGATTTTAGATAAAAAGATTCTGTGAGTTCAACAGAAGTGTATAAATTTCAATACTACTTATTTAAAATTTATTGTGCTTCAGTGCATAAATAAATTCTATAAATGGAACTCCAAAACTATTGTATTATTGCCTTAAACTCTGTTGACTTTATTTTACCATAATCAGAATTCATAATACTGAGATAAATTATATTAAAACATATTCTTGGTTTACAAAATTATCAAGGTACTTATATAGTTTTTACACATTTATATATATTGTATTTAATCTACCAAGCTACTTACTGTGACTTTTACTCTCGTTGACATTGCTGGCCAGAAGAACAGCCATCTGATCCACTGACATACGATCTCGGTTTATACCAAAAAGTTTTTCGACATATTTTTCTGAAACAAGAATATGTGCACCTTAGGTAAGCATATAGATTAAAACAGTTAAGTAACTTAACAGCAATTTAACACAATCTGTGATAAATTTCTGAAATATGACTGCTTTAAGAGGCATGGTAATTTAACACACTAGCACAAAGAAATTAAAAATAAGCAAGTTCTGTTTGGCAACTTGCCTATATGGCAAAGTCATTGTTATAAAATTCCAGCTTCACTGAAACAGGTCAGTCCAGTAGTTACAGAAAGAACTGAGTAAGGAGAGAGGTAAAGACTCCATGCTCACTGCTCCCCAACACCCTGAATCCCAGCAATAGTTTGGTTTTTTTTTAATTAAATATTCCTCAGACTAGTGATTCTTTTCTTTCTGTAAGACACCAAGGTAAAAACCCACTACAAAGGATTGAAATGGACAACGAAAGAAACTTCATATAGCTGTATCTTATATACTGCTTCACATCAAAGTCCATGCACCTAGAGCTTTTAATGAAACACATTCCCTTCAGAAATTAATTTTTAGAGACAAAAGACCAAATAACCTGTGGCAGTGCTGATTTCCTCATCAGTGCTTTTTTCTGAACAGCCAATCAGTTCTAAATTGTAAGACAGAATATCCTGAAAGAGCTGCTTACGGCTAAGAGTGCAATCTTTCATGTGCTGCCTAAAACAAATAAATAAGCAATTAATACATTTATCATAACAAAATATTAAGAAAGTTTTAGTACACACTTGGGTGAGGCATAAAAAAAGTACTGTCTGCTTTGAAAGTTGGTTAAATGTATCTGGGCTTTTTCTAAACTTAAGCCTGTAGCACAGTACTTCGAAATTTCCAGTTCAAATAACGTAATTATAGGAATTGGATATTACTTTGTATCTTAAAGAGTCAATGGTCTGATGACAGCAGCTAAAAGCTGATCCAGAATAAAGTTCACTCCTATTTTACCAGTAGTTAGGTTTCCATATTAAGTTCATTCTTAACCAATTAATACCCACTTTTAAATATACTGCACAAGATTGGTAAACGAATTATTTTTAATACAATTAACACCAGCCTTTAAAGAAAAATCCTAGCTAGTACTTTTCCAGGAAACTAGAATTACACTACAATATTACTGGTTTTTCATTTAATCATTTATTTGCTATACACTTCTCATATCAAGTGTGCTTAACAGTATCAACCACTATGTGAGGTTCTACGAGTTGAAGTTATGCTGAAGTTGAATATAGCCAGATCAATTTGAATTACTAGAAAAACATTAAATATTCCATAATATTTTTCTAAATTTACATCTAAAGAGCCTCCTCTTTCTTCATGGCTTAGTTGAAAGGAGTTTTTCTTCCAACTACGTATCTGTAATAGAGTATTAAAAATAACCTTGTCTAGAACTTGTGCATAGGATCACATATTCAGATCTTTCAAAGAAAAGAAATCTGTACTTATTTCAGACGCTGATATCTAGAGGAAAGGCTAGTTTAAGCCATGAAAATTAAGAACTTACCACTGACAGTCATCATCATTACATGTGCCTGTTAAATCAAAGCGGCAGAAACACTGTTTTGGCTCAATCATATTGCTGTAAGTTATTGAACTGAGGTACAGCTTTTCCTTGGTACGAAAATAAGGACTAAACCTAAAATGAAACAGCAAATTATTATCATAAAGTACACAAGTCAAGACATCAGTTTTCTAAAAAAGTAATTAAAAATCACTCTCAGTATTAAATCTCATTATTTCCAAAACCCTGCTACTAACCAAATGTATCATTAACCTACAGGCTAAGAACAAGGTAAAAACAAGAGCGAGAGGAAGGAAACAATGGAATACTTCTCAACCAAATTAAGTTTTCCTCTAGCATTCTTATCTCCTTTAGGTGCAGAACTTCATTAATATGAAAACAGGAGTGTAGTAAAAACCCAGTATGGAAAGCAAACTACTGAAAGTGCATTTCAGTAGTTTATAGAAAATCTCATGCTCTAATCAGCATTAAAGACCAACATCGAATAGAAGTGTAAAGAGAACTGTAAAAGACTAACTTGAAGAAACAGGAGGAAAAAATAAACCTATCAGCCTTAGAATGCATAAACAAACAAAATCAGTCTTAGTCTAGCAGACTAACACTTGTTTTAAATCTTTAGCTGAAGTTTGACTACATCAATTTTGGGATTTCTAGCTCCTTCAGAAATTGACATCATAACCTACAAGTTAAAGTGAATACTCCTGTAAAAGACAGCGTCCTCCACCTTCTACTACTTAAGTCCATAGCAATAAAAAACCTGAAGCACATGGTAGGATACAACTTCTCCAGTTTAAATTAAACTTTTGTTGTCTAAAATTTGACGTGTAGGAACAAAGCTCTCTTTAGTCAAAAGACAGATGTGCCAAATTGATTACACTTGCAGATATTATTGTCAAGTCAAGATGAATCACTGTGATTATGCCTCTTTCCACTGAGGAGGAATCCAAAAATAGATGATTGAGCCAATTTTGACTCTGATTATGTAAATCCTAGCCAAGTTCAAAGACTGCATAACTGAAATATGCTTCTTGGATCTACATTGCTTCATACTAGATATAAAAATCCACTTAACCACTTTTTTAGTTTAGTTGTATTAAACAATGTGCAATACAATGTGAAAGCAGCATATTGCACAAAACCAAGGGACATGTGTATAGCAGAAAAAAATACTGAATAAAATCATTAGATTCCCTAAACCAGGCAATATTGTTTAGGGATAGTCAAGTTTCTCACTAGGACTTGTCTTTCTGTACATGCCTGGGTATCCAGGAAGAGCACTGAAGAACATATGAACAAGAACACATAAGCTTAAGTCAAAGAGCTGCTACAGTCTTCATACCTGTAGGATTTAAATAGTAGAAGAGGACTATGATACGGTCCAAACGGAAATGGTTTCACTTCAGCTTGTTTACTTTGTGATGCAAAAAAATCCACGTCCACTGAAATTTCCTAGGAAACAGATAAACAGATATATAGCAGTTGTGATACCACCTAGTAACAACAAGCTTCACATTTAATTGTAAAACATTTACCTGACCACACAAGAGATCTTCCTTAGGCACAATAAAGGCAGTACTTTTCATTAGCAGTTCTTTCAAGCTGTCAGCTTTAGCATAAAGTTTTTTCAGTTCATCAATATTCAACCCAAGGAACAGCTCAGGCTCCTCGGAGGCCTTTTTAGAAAGTTTGTTTATAGTTTCTTGTTTTGGAGTGTCCATGTGTTTAAGATTTGGCTTAGTAAAAGAATTAGATTCTCTGAAAGATCTCCTTCGTTCTCTGTTTGAATTGGACAAAACTTCATCGTCAAAGTAATTTTCTTCACTGTCCAAAGTCAATTTGTCCTGTGTAAGATCATGAAGTGATGGCTGAGGTAATGCAAATTCAGATTCCTCTTCTACATGAGGTGTAGTATTTGATTGCTCCTTGGTTTGAAGTGCGCGGGCCTCCTTCAACTTCTGAATCTTTAGAGCATATTCATACTCTAGTTGCTGCAGTCGTTTTTTCTCTAGTGCAATCAATTCTGCTGAAGGCTTTTTTGGACTTGACGCAGGGGAGGTATCCAATTTCAACATTTTGCTTGGCTAAAAAGAAAAAAATCTATTTCAATTTTCTCCTCTACTGATCTATCAACAGCAAGAAAAAACATAGGCAAAATATTTAATTCAGAGTTTATAAAAATGTATTTAAACTCTTGCCCAAAGATTTCAACAAACAGCAGAAAAACAAGAGAAGTTTGCCACAATTCAAGTGGCAGGTTTGCAGGTTTTGCAATAAAAATTATCCCACATCATGTACAGGGAGGGCTTCAACAGAAGTTCTGTCCCAAATTAAAAGTTGAGCTATAAAACAAGTACATAGAGTGATGTTGGGAGTAGGAGGACTAAAATTTAGAAAAATATTTTAGCCTTTTTTTTGTATATTTTGTTTTTCAAACAGTATCAGATCCACTCTGCAGCAACTTAGCTTGATAGTTTAACAAAATCATTGATGTCTACAGAAAGTATTTTCTTTCTTCACAGCAATACAGCTCCTCTTATTACTTCTCTATGAATGCCATTCCCCTAGCACAGAAATGTAGGTTTTGAAGAGTTTTCTTCCTCAAATCATTAATGCCTTTTTTTTGAATTCTCAGAAATGAACAAAACCAATAGGAATATTCCCTACATTGTTTCTGAAATGTCCTCCTGAAATTCCACTTGAACTTTATTAATTAAAATTGATACTCTTTTCCAAGCAGTTTAGTTTAAAAGCATGCTGACTTACACCAAGATGATCCTGCTCTAGCTTTCGTTTCCCAATTTCCTTACTTGCTACTGCTTTTGCTCGGGCAAGTTCTTCTCCATATTTTAATGCCAGAGCTTTTTTTACTGTAACACGTTGTTGAACTTTATGTATCTGAAAAAATAAAAATAAAAACTAAATACTACAGCAGGATGCAAATTTACAGATATGACCAGAAAATAAAATATAATTACATGGAATAAATGAGATATAACTAGATGGGAATTAGTAAGTAACTCAAAGAAAAGCCTACTGCCTCCAAAAACCAGGCATCTCACTTCAAGATTTCCAGCTCTAGGAAACAAACATTTCAGAGTGCCAATTACATGTTCCTGAAGCCTCTTGAGAAATGCTTTGTTAGCATTCAAGATCTTCTCTGTTGCTTGTAGCTGTTCAGCCAGTTTGTTAATTTTATTTTCAGCAATTCGAACATTCTCTCTCTTCTTGGCCTGCTGTTGCAATAAATTTTTCAAGACAGACTCATCCTTTATCAACAGCATTCTGAAATAGAAAAGGAAGGTACACAATTTGTTCCAAAGGTAAATTGCTTAGAGCAACCGCTGCTCCTCCAAAACCCCAGTTATTTAAGAACACAGCTCTCCTCACTTACAAAAAGACTACAAATTAAGCCTCTCCAGATAGTCTTAACATCCATAAGACAGTAAATACTGTCAGTATATACAGCACGTTTCAGCATCCCAAGTTCAGCATGTAAGTATAATGCAGAAGGACATGGGAAGATAAGCAAATGCTCTATCCTTAAGACTATTTTTAATATGACAACCAAAACACACACATTCTTGCTTTCTGTTAAGTAACAGCCTAGTTCCATCTTAGGGCACGTACACACACTACCAGATCACAAGCCATAATATTATGGCACAACAACAGAGTAGACAAATTACAAAAAGCTACGCATCAAAGGAAGATAAACACTTAGGTAGATGGGTGTGGATAAAGAGAGGACGGAAGATTGTTCTTCAGTTGATGACTGACACAACCCAGTTTGTTCCAAGACCATACAGAAATAATCAAGTGGCAAAAGAAGCTGAGAAGAGGATGCAAAGCACTTCTACTTCCAATTACTTCGTAATTTGAAATTAGGGTTAGAAACATGGAAGAGGCATGCCACAAGAGAGAAGCCATATTAGGTGGCACAAGTCATATACTCGTCACTGTAAATACAGCTGAAAACACTTAGTATGACAAGTCATACTTAAAAGTTATCAAACACTACACTGGCACTGCAACACAATTCCTTTTGCACAGCAATAGAATTAAAGGCTGAATAGTTCAAGACAACAGAAAAAATAGTTCGTTGCTCTTTAAATGCTACACATTTGAAAATATTTACTCTTCATCCTGTTAAGCAAAACATAGGCATTAGGACAGTGAAATACATACCTGTTTTTCTTCAGCTTTGCTTCTGCTTCTGTGACTTGCTTGGTCACTACTGCTATTCTCCCAATTCCATCAACTTCACCATCAGAATTTGCAGGGGACAAATTGTTCTTCACTGGATCAGACTTAATTAAGCGCTGTTTCTCACGACTGAAACAAATGTTAAAAACAAAGCTGTTCAGTAGCTTCAACATTTATTTTCATGTGTACTCGCAAGAGTTTTTAAATCTTTGAAAAGAGCAGCAGGACAAGATTTCCAAGTTAAAAGAAAAAGTACTTTCCACAATCAGTTACTCTAAGTCAGTTCAAATCTCAGGATTTTCTTTAGACCTCTATGCCATCTTACCAAAAAACTGCATGGGGGGAAAAACCTGAAGTTGATAGCAAGGTTTTTAAACTCAGAGCTTCCTTCAGGTTACAAAAGTAGACTAGTTAGTAAAGGGCTACAAATAAAACACATTTTATGTTAATAATTAAACTAAGGTTACCTGGCAATCTCTTCTTTTAGAAGTCTGTATTCTATTTTCTTATCTTCTGGCAGAGCCTCTGGAGTTCTCATTGGATCATTCTCTTTTTCTGATTTTGGAGGGGCTTTGATTTTTGATGCCTGTTACAATTAGACTCAAGTCAGTACCAGTCACCCTAGTTTAAAATACAGCTATCAAGTAGTATTTATAAGAGGAATTTCAGCACTAACTTAAAGCTGTTCAAGGACAGTAAGATCTTTTAAGCCACTATGTTTTTGCCTAACGATGCACTGAATTTTAATTTAAAAAAATGAAACCAAAATATATTCCAAGTTCTATCTTCAGGATGCCATCTTCAACAAAAATAATTTATTACCTTATGCAATCCAAGTTACAATATAATTCTCCAGACAGGACTAACATACTCACTCTTACCTGCTTCTGATGCAATTCAGTATTTCTTGACTGAATTCTAACATTTAAATTCCATATATAAAGAAAAATCATTAAAATTATTAAAATTTTGACAGCATTTACCTCAACATTTCTCCTTGCTTCTTTTATCATAGATTCTAGTCCTCCAAACACACTGCTAGTTGAGTTAGAGGGCTCTCCATCAGACTCACTGTCATCTGAGTCATTTAACGTAACCACAACAGACTTGTGTTTTGGAAGCTGGGATAAGAATGTAAAAAGTTTTACAGTAAGAAGACAAAGTTAGAGACATAGGTGTAACAGAGGACATACTTACAAGAAGAGAAAAAGAAGGTTAACTCCTTTTGTTACCATACGCACCAATCCCACATTTTAAGAAAAAAATAAGCATTTGTACATCTCCACAAGACAGTAATATTACACATAGTCTTGATATTGTAACATGAAAGGTACTCCAACGTTTGGAACCTAATCCCAAGTATCTGCAGCACATTTATTGGTTCATGGTCATAGCATACAATCTCAAACATCTAACTGCTATACTTGATTAATTAATTTAATTGCAATTAAAATTATCATCTGTCATTTGCAAGGAATTTTTTTTTAAGTAACTGAGAGGTAACTCCCAATCAAATCTGCATTAGAATTGGTGTGGCAGACATGCCAAAACTCCCTCATCTTTCTGCTACACAGTTGCAATGTCTCTTGTCCCACAGTTGTACTTAGCTGATCTTACAGCAAGCTGCTCAGGCAGTTTGATTGGTAGAACACCAACAGAATATAATGAATAGATGAAATTATAATTAATCACCTTTTGCCAACACAAATTTAAAAAGCTCATTGAAGATCAGGTGACTGCCAATTCCAGCATAAAGAAAAACGCAGAAACAAGCAGACAACCTAGATTAAACTCAAATGCTCTGGAGTTACAGCTTAGAAAAAAAAGGAACTTATATCACATTTCCAGGACTGCTCTTCTGATCTCCCACTGTAGATCTGGACAACTATAGCTATATGTTACCCTTTACCTCAGAACAGAACCTTGTCAAAGCTGTGTCTTTTAAAGCATTAATCCCATTAAAAAACCAGAGAAGAGTATGTGGATTGTCAAGGTGACTAATAATTCAAATGCTTAACTGAAACTTCACTCTTCTGTGCTGTATCACTAGAAAAACCTAAGTCTAGGTCTGCTCTTCACTTAAACTGAGCTCAGTTTCAACTCATAGTCTTATTAGTAGGAAGCACCAGTATTTCCTTACTGTGATCACTGCTCGTGGAAGCCTCGGTACTCTAACAAACTTTGTACTTTGCACCCGTGGCTGAGACACAGTATTAATACTGACAGCAGACAGATTGCTTCTTGGCACAGGCTGCAAGTTCTCTGGAACAGGAGGGGAAGGTGGACCACTGTTACTTGATGTTTCCTAAAAAAGGGAACAAAAATATGATCTTAAAAATACACACCATACATAGCTATTTTAAAAAGCATGAGTATAAAATGAGACTGTTTCATGCATGTCTCAGAACTTGAAAATATGATTTAGGCAGACTACTGAAACATATTAGGCAAATGTTGCAATTCTGCAGTAATATCAAAAAGGCACAGAAGAGCAGGCCAGTTATTCACAGGTCAACTGCCAAAGATCCTTTAAGTAAGGTCAAAACCAATATATTTTTTTCAAAACCACAAGCTTAGCTTCTCACTCCAAGAAAACTTTCAAAACAACAACAAAAACCAGCGAACCTCTTCCAACTCCTTCTCCTAGGAGGCTGAAACAAAGTTACTTGTCTTACTTTCTAACTGAAAAGTTCAAAAGTAATAAACATTTTCTGGCAGAAAATCCCCGTTCCTTTGATTTACTCCATTTTCAGTACCTTGAAGTTTCCTAATTCCTTCAGCAATAGCAGCAAAGGTGCAATTTACAATTCCAGAGTGGCTCTTGTTGATTTTTATGTCTCCAGAAATGCAGCGTAATACCCCCGTAAGCCTCACTTACAGCAGGTCACATTGAAATTTTGGTCAAGATTGCCATCTAGAGGCTTACATTCAAAAAACAATAGAGTACCTCAGCTCTGAAAGCACGCTTGTTGGCTAGAGACTTGAGTAATTCTTCTCTTAAGAGCATCTCCTCCTCCTCTTCCTCATCAGCAAATGGAGGTTTTGGTGGCTGTTCAGGCTCTTCAGGGGGAAGAGGGGGAAGAGGTGGAGGTGGCTCAAGAGAAACACAAGGAATACCCTCCATGTAAAGATGGCTCAAAGACTGTACAGGCTGAGGGGAAAAAAAAGATAAAACAAAGGTTTGAAATGTGAAAATCACTACCCCTTTATGATTACTTAGCAGAGGTTGAGATCTACATTATTCCACAGTTTAAAAGTAACCTAAACTGTGTCAGTTTAATTAACATTCAAACTACATTTACATCCCTGTCAAAGGCTGTGATTGAACAGGAAGGTATTTCTCACAGAGGCTAATGGAAGCAATAAAGTTAGATTTGGATAGTGGAAGCTATGGAGACATACAAACTAAATTTAAGTGAGAATCTCAACCATAGGTAGTCTAGCCAGAGAAATATAGTTGACCAGCAGTCTTTAAACAGTTTTATGAAACTGTCTTAGCTAACAAAATTATAGCTTCCCTTAGTCAAAAGTTCAGAAGCTGTCACAAGAGGAAACGGTACCTTTCTATTGCTTTTCTGAGAAGAGTAACAATCATTCAGTGAAAAAAATTGGTAATGAAAAAAGCTCCGCACTAATTGAACTTCCATGTGGACTCTTAGGTGAGAAGACAGAAAACACAGTCAAAAGGCACAAAGTTTGAAGGACTGATGAGCTGTATGACTTGGCTTTTCCCCCCTCTAGGTTACAAGTCAGAGATCAAGCTTATCTACCTACATATGTGGCCTAGAGATAAGGGGCAAAGTTGCCTTGTGCTAACAGTTCCAATTCATTCTTTTTCCTTATGTTCTTCAGACAATTTTTGTTTTCTGTATGAAAAAGCACAGCTCTAACAATGAAGAGAATTTCAATTTAATAGGGAAAAGCTCCATTAACCAACAACTGTATCAGACAAGAGACAGCTGAAAGAGTTTTTTAAAAGCAACCACAAGTCTAACAGACAGTTCAAGAGAATTACTAAACAGAGTATAATACCAAAACCAGAATCTAAATTTAATCCTAGCTTTAGCATTAGAAATCAGACACAAAATGAGAATTATCAAGGTTACTTACAGGAATTGGAGGAGGTAGTGGCAAGGAAATGGGTGGTACTGGAGGTGGAAAATATCCTACTGGACACTCAAAGAAAGGAGGCTGCACTGGGGAAGAAGCTGTAATTAAAATACTGAATGTAAGACATCTGACAGGTATTTATTAAACAACTCATGCTTTATGCTTCAACTAATTTAATGTAGCAGAAAGAGACAAATGCTTTTACGATGCACTAATTTCAAAGATAATACCAGACAGCACAGTGCTTTTTTTTACAAGTATGTATATTTTTAAAAAGAGTAGTTACATATTCTTTTTCCGTTTTATATACAAAATGTAAGTACAGCCAACCAGTACTGCTAAGGTAATGCAGCCCTCAAACTGAATTTAATTTGCAAGAATTTACCTTCTCAAACAAGATCTCAGTAGCCTGATTAGAGGCTACCAAAAACACAACATAAAGTAGGACAGAAGCAGACCCAAAGCACTGCTGATAAATTCTGAAACCTTAAACAAGAAATTGAGATGCTTTATCAAGAGAGATTTGTGTAGCTTACTTATACAAAATAGCAGGTATAATATTTTAACAAAATAATGTATAAAGAAGGCTGACAAGAAAGGAGAAAAAAATAAGAAAAAAAAAAAAGGAAAAGAGGGTGGAAGATGAAAAGCAAGAGAAAAAAGTAGCCAATCAATTAGTATGCTTAATGAAGTTTTCTCAACTCTCCACATGTTGGGATGAAACACAGAAACCCATGCACCTCAGACTCAAGTCAATAAATCATTTAGGCTGGAAGAGACTTCTGGACAGTGTATGACCCAGCACAAGTGCCCAAAGCAGGACTGCCCCCAAAGTCAGGTTGTCAAGTTCTAGGTATATTTGATGATGGAGATTCCACAACATTTAAATCTGCTCTAGCGTTTGACCACCTTCTATCTAAACAGAATTTGTTTTGTTACAATAAGTAATTGAAGACAAGAATAAAATCCTTCCTTAGCCTTCTCAACACAAATGCAGCTTTCTCAGTCTCTGTAAGCCAAGTGCTGCAGTCTCCCAATGAACTTTATGAAAAACAAGCCTGAAATAGTTTTCCTTAGTCAAAAAGGTCTTTTGCTAAACTCACTCTAGAATGTCAGTCTCTCCTACTGTGAAACCAGAAAACTGGCAATCTCATCAGTGATTAACAGGCCCTTCCAGCCACTAACCCCCAACAGTCACAATGCCACAACCCAGGCTGTGGCTTGCCCATCACCCAAAGCCATACTGCCAACCTACCTGTCACTCAATGCCCACTGGGACCCCCAGGCCCTTTTTTTGCAAAGCTGCTGTCTGTCCAGTCAACACCCTGCACAGCTGATTGGGAATATACAAGCATAAACCCACAGTACTGCAATGAGAAAAATATACCCTGAAGACCTTAAAAATACCACTACAGCAGAGATGGAAAGAGCCAGCATTAACACAATTAGCTCACCTTAAAATGTTAGTTCTGTAATTCAGACAACTCAAAACACTTTCTTTCTAGAACAGCGGCTTATTTCCTCCATTTTACCTATTTTTACCAACCACCATATAAGAAAACTGTAACTAAGTCTTACCTGGTGAGTTAGTTTCACTGTCTGTATCCATAGCTACTTCATCGTAATTATCATACTGATATATGCCTCCTGCACTCTCTGTAGGCTGCTTATCCAAAGACCATCTCAAGTCTGTATCTGATGACTAAACACAAAAAAAGTATTTTATTTACCTGGTCTTACATCATTATTTCAGAGTAAACCACTAAGAAATAAATTCTGGAAGAAGGCCCTTAGAATTTTTTCTTAATTCTAATGGATTTATAAATACAATTTACTTATCTTGTACAAGGAAAAGAAAATTAATATTACGTTGTAATCAAATCCACTGCAGGTAGCAACTAGACAAATCAACAGGCAGTTTTAAAACTGTACCTCTCCCAGGATGATGGGGAGGGGGTGTTATGATACATGGAAACAATTTTTAAATACATTTTAGGTCATTATATATCTGGCAAATGGTCATGGATATATATTTCTGAAAGACTGCAAGTGAATTAAATGCTTTATTATTTCTGGTAATCTGCCATGGCAACTACCAAGAATGCTTGAACTATCCTTGCTAGAAACAGCTCCCAAGTGAACAATTTTTTTATTGTCCCAGAAGGAGCCACATGCCACACTGAGACAAACCCGGAGACCGTCAACTCGTAAATCAGTGTTTAAAGATCTCCTAACACTGCATGGTTGCCAATCAATGTTCAGGACTGAAAATATGCAGAACCCCTAAGTATGACTTCTCAGACTCTTTAACTTGTATCTTTCAGAGGCGTACAGAAGACATTTTGGTAGCTTCTGAAATATCTACTGTTAATAGTCAAACATAGTCTCCATTTCCCACTCAATATTACTATAAATATGATTCTTCTACAACATGACCTCAACAGGGAGTCTCAATCTCCTTAGATGCTGTTTCTTCTTACAGCATTAGTAGCTCCAAGTACTTGAAGCATCCACCTGCAGTGGCTGTATTGCTTCCAGGCTGAGAGAATTAACGCTCTATAAACAGTAATTTTTTTCTATAATGAACCAATGTTTTAGAGAAAGACATGAGAACAAGAACAGCCACAAGGATAACATGATGACCACTGCAGTAACTATTACTTCATTAATTTGACACTATGTGAGGTTAAACTAATTATCTTTTGTCTTGGCGTATCTTGTGCCTCAACAAAATAGATGAAATACTATATTGAAAAAATACTACAAAGCAACCAAGCCCTCCAAGGACATTTTGACAGAAGCAACCCACTGAAGTTGTATATACAGAAAAAGTTTGAAAATGTGGAGAAGAAAATCTTGAAATCTAAAACAAGAAAGCTAAAGAAGTTTCACTGATTGGTTAGTGTTAAATTACAGGCTGCTCTTTGATTACAATGTTCAAAATGTCTTTAGAAGAAAAATGCTTTATCATTGACTTGCAAAGGTTCAACTCACCAAAAACTGATTTTCTAAATCCAAAGGAAATGCGTATGTATCATGGGATTAAAACACTGTAAACACTGAAGTACATTGAGCTTTTCTTTCACTGCTATATTTTGATTATTCTAAGGGTGGGGGAAGCAGGGAGAAGAACAGGGAGATTCAGACAGGATGGTGACACAAGACAGAAATCATTCATAAATCCTAAATGTAATGCCATAACACCACGTAAGAAATTTGTTACCCTGCTTCTTGATCTCCTCTTTCCTCCAACTAGCTTCATAAATCGATTGTACTGCTCTTCTTGATTTGAGAGGTCCCTAATTTTTCTTATTTCTTCTTCTCTCTTTCTTCTCTCCTCCTCTTCTTCTTGTTTCCTCTGGTCTTCCTCTTTCTGCCGCCGGTCTAGTTCCTTTTGTTGCTTTCCCTTTGTCTGTTGCTTCCTCAAAGCTTGCTTGCCTATAAATAAAAAAAGTATGTGATTAACACCATCTTACCTAATTGGTTCCACCTAATCCGAGATTCTTCAAGAGCTTTGAGTAAATGTGAGAGAGTTTATGATGACTAAAGGCGCATTGCTCACTTTAACTTTTCTTTTTGAGGCCACACCATTGACAGACATTTCAGTAACATTAAACTTATTACCTGTAGTACTAGTTTTTTTTGTTGAATGTGCTTTCGTACTGGCTCTGATTTTCTGTGTTACACTTTTCGTTTTAGTTAATTTTTCCTTGCTTTCCTTCATCACCTGTTGTTCTTTTTGCTGCCATTTTTTGCTAGCAGACTGAAGTGCAAGAAGCCTAAGCTGCAATTCAGACATCTCCTCCTCATCATCAAGCAGCTTCTTGAGAAGAAAACAGAAGAAAGGACAAGACAAAAAGTCAAGAAATGCAATTTAACAACTTTTTCTTTACAAGGTCTTTTGAAATCTTTCCCCAATATTTTTACTAAAAGAAAGCTCAAAATCCTACTTTATTGATAAGTGTCATTTCTTTAAAATTTACTGTTCCTATAATCAGAATGTTTCTGGACTGCCATTTGGAAAAAGCTACCATAATGCAATCATGCCTCATCTATGAAGGAATATTTTCTTACCTTTTCAGATGCAACATCTGAACTGCTAAGCTTTCGCAGCGATGTCTGCTCTTTGTCTTCTGTACCTTCCAAGAGAAAAAATACCGTATTTTTGAACAAACTGTTTCTCATGAGTCAGAGCTACATTAAAATGATACACGAATTTTAATCTATACAACCATATTTTATTAGTATCACTGACACACAGTATAAAACAATAGCTGTGGTACATGTAAGATCACATGAACAAACATTCATATAAATTTGGCATGTCTGATAAAATTTGACTCCATAAGCCTAAGGCAAGACTTGTCATTTCTTAGTAACTTAGTAAGGTTCACATGTAAGGTTCGTCAAGAAACAGAGAAAAACAGATTTGCAGACAAGGAGAAAAGAAGACTTCTTGTGATGTGTTTCATACCACCATCTCATATCAGCTACTGTCTTGAGCATCTCATATTTCACTGGCAGCTATTATGAGCAACTGGTCATTCTTTTGCAGAGTTAAATATGAAGGCCCAAAGCTGCAGTAAGAACACACTTGTTCCATTTCACACCAAAGGAAATCAGAAAAAAGTTACTGTGGAATGAATAGTGGAAATGAATAGTACAGCACTGTTTTCCCACTACAAACATTTACATGCTAAAATATTAATTTCTTAGAAGTTACAAAATATAGCCAATTTTCAAAATGTATATATATACAGATAAATATACTATATTTTACACATGTATAGATAATGCCGTACATATTGCAGTATTGCATACTTTATTATAGCAAATAATTAGTAATATAATTGGCTGAAAAAACCAATCATGCATTTTTTTACATAATCAGATATGTTTATATGCATCAGACAAAGGAAGGAAATGTTTAGAGAAGCTTGGAGTACTTTAGCTATATTAGTCTTTCTTCAAAGAAAGATTCCTTCCCACAATTCAAAATGGTGAAAAATAAATTCAGATTTTGTACAGCTTTAACTCTTCCTAGCATTTCATTAAAATTATATTCAGAAAGGCACTGTTTAAAGTACACCAAGACCTTACACATAAACAAAAATGAAACTTAAAAAATGATGAAAGTCTTCTTTGCACATGCATGCATTTTTCAAAAATGCACGTACAAAAAAAAAAGAAGAATAATATCTAATACCCATACGAACTACAGAAAAAATTCGAACAAGTTAGTATGCTATGTGAAGTTCCTAACCATCCACGCCATAGGATGAAAATAGGAAGACAGATGGTACAGTAGTTTTTTTTTGATACGAGCATATGAAGGGACATTCTATACAAGTACAAATGCTCTTTGAAACCAGAAGGGGACAACATGGACACAGCAAGTTAATGCACAACATAGGAAGTAAAGTAGGGAATACCATCAAGCCAGTCAGAGCAGCTGAACCACAGAAAATTAATTTGAGAGACTGAAACTTTCCTGAGTTTTAAGACCATCTCCTCAACTTTTATAAACCTGCAGGAATACCCAGTACACTATTTAAAAATAAATAAAATGTGAAAATCAAATTTTGCTGATTTTCCAATACATGCAGCATGTATTGTGGCAGTAAGGAGATTAATGTAGTATATATTCACTTAATACACGTGAATCTGCAATAACCCCAATTAGTTGAATTTTTATTTGGAAGCTTGCCTTACATTGTCATAAACATTCATTCATACATAATCTGTCTGCTTTCAGATCATTCATATATCATAGATTTGAGTATCATGTAAAAATTAAATGCTCTTAATATGCATATTTCAGCATCTATTTTTCACTATCATATGAATTGTATTATCAACTTCAGTGCTTTTAAGTTTGGAAACTGGATTTTTGAGATTATTTTGCTTTTTAAATAGCTGTTTTACTCTGGTCCTGCTATGTTCTCTTCACACAGACTACTAGTTTTTCTTTTATCACCAAAATTTGTTTTATTCATATTTGTCAACAGAACTTGTATGAACTCCTAAAGAACACAAAAAATTCTATTATTAATGGGAAACGCATATGGGGGAGAAATTACCTAAAATTAGGTGGTTTCACTATTAATTATCAGTTTTTTTCTTTTGTTTTGTTTACAAGATCTGTCTTGTTCTGAAGTCATACATAAATCATCCTGACTTTCAGTGCTCTAGTCCTACCTTTCTTCATATTCCTGCCAATTACTCACGTGCATTCTTATTCAATCCATTAACTACTTTGTCTCTTCCCACTCAAATTGATAGTTTACACACACTGGCAAATTAGTGAACACTAGATGACAAATGATAGCCTCAAGCACTACCCTCAACCACAGCAATCACTTACTAGAAGGACATGCAGCCTTAAGAGTAGGAAGCTTAAGTCAGCTGCCTTATTTTCCTGCAGACTTAGAAGTAAGCTCAACTGCTTTTAGTACAGGCCAGGTGGACATGATCACTTGTTTTTCAGTAACTGGCTAATGCACCTCAGCAATTACCCTCTTTAGTCAGCAGTCCACAACTATCTTTGCAAGATTTAATATTCTACTCGACAAGAATTAATATTCTACTCTTTTCTCTACAGATCCTTCCCATTTCTGGCCTATGATTTCTTGATTATTCATGAATATCAACAATGATCAAAGTAATTCTTGTGAAAATCTCTTATGGTGTTAATAACACCAAGGTGTTGGGTTTGATCCCTGTATGGGACATTAACTTTTAAGAGTCAGACTTGATGATCCTTGCCTTCCAACTCAGAATATTCCATGACCCTGTCTTACACTTAAGAAAACACACAAAGGTGAAATGCAGAAAAAGGGGCCTCTAAATGTTCTCTTTTCAGCTAAAAAAATCCCCACATTTTGCTTCTGCAGAAAAGAACAAGGCAAAAGCAAAAGTAAAACTTTCAGCAGAAAGTCAATGATTTCTGCTGTGAACAGGAATTAAAACCTTCAAGTCTTGTCCTCATGCTTTCTGCCAAACAATCGGTCTAAGAAAACACATTATTTAAAACACAAATCCAAAGCAAAAACATACTTCCCAACATGTTTATGAAATTCAAGTAATTAAAAACCACAAGAGTTAAGTACATTAAATCTTTAACTTGTAACATTTTAAATACAGTAAAGTTTAACCCAACACCTAATAAATACAATAGGTAATAGTGATGTCTTAATTTTACCTTTCATATTTTCCAGATTCCATACTGCATTAGTATATAACTCTAAAATTCATATAAAGTGTTAGCAAGGTCTCTTCACAGTTTAGTTAGACAAAACAAGCTTTTCCAACCTGAGAACAAAGGACACCATTGCAGCTTCAGGCCCAAAAACTATAAACAGCAGCAAATTGAGGAGAGCAATCTGGGAGGACGGGACTTCATAACCTGAAGCTGTAATTGGACAATTGACCCCAATTCATAAATGGACCAAAAATAAAAGCATAACACTCCGGGACCAAGCATCCATCTTAGGTAGAGCCACGGCTGGGCTCCTGTACTGCCCAAGGTGTATCCTTTGAAGGCCTTTTTAATTAATAACTACTTTATTCCTTTAACACTGTCTAGCCTCTGCTCTAGGTAGCCTCAAAAGTCATCAATAGCAAGCAAATAGAAGTTCACAAGCTAAAATAACAAGTATTTCTTTACCTTGGCCAGATTCTGATGCTTCAGATTTTTGCGAGGACTGCTTCATGCCTTCTTTGCCTTTTTTCAATCTGCTCCTCTCAGCTGGAGTAGGCAGTTTTTGTCTGAGAGGTTTCAGTTCAAATGCCTGAAAGCCCATAACTGGATTTTTCTCCTCAGGAGGTCCTTCTTTTACAGCGTCCGTTTTAATACTGTCATTTTCTAGAGTTTTTTGGTCCTCAGTGTCCACTGGTTTTTCACCATCTTGCTTCTCATTTTCTTCCCTGTTGCTCAAAGCCAGTCTTTCATCTTTATTAATGTGTTCAAGTTCTAATTGTATCTGCTTATACTTCAACAGCAGATCCTCAAAACTTTCTTCCACAGAGCTTTCATTTTTAGAAGAGTGGTTCTGCTTTCTAGATGGGGACCTTCCAAAAGTTTTAGCTGAATTACAGGTCAAGAAATTCAAGACAAGAACTTGTACAATCTTAAAACAGTGGCAATATTACCACTGAAGACCAATTAAGACAAACGTAACTTATGTCCATTCTCATATATTTTACCTTAAGGCTAGTTTGAAAAATATCCTTAATAAATACAAGCAGCATGCAAAAGCTGTAGCCATTATTACATATTGGCAAACATTTTCTCGAACAAACAATTTTGAATATCCTACTTATGACAAGAAGGTCATGAATTCCTGAGAAGTCTCATCTCTTACTCACACCACCCTCCTGGAAACAACAGCTATAATGCTGAGATGGTTCTCTACCATGGAAAGTCAAATTTCCAGAATTCATAACTCCAGTACTGACTCACTATCTGACATTCTGAAAAAGACAGAATCACTCATTTTAGACTTTCTCACTCATTTTAGACTTTCATAAAATGCCACATCTAGCCAATACTTAGTTTGGCCATAGCACAATTACACACTGCAGTAAATGCAGTTCAGCAAATGAGGTAAGGCACAGAAGAATCAATGAACAACTGAAGGGAAAAAAAAAAGTAACGAAGACTTGCGATCAAAAATTTCAGAAATGCTGAAGACAACTGGGAATTACTAATTACTCAGAAAAGTTTATTCATGGATGTTCAAGGCAAGCAGTGGAAATATTCTTAGGCACCTCTACCCAGAACAAAAGTTGTCACTTCTATGTCACTATCAACTCCTCTAACTTTAACCTGACCCTTGAAAATAATCCTGTAAAATAATCATGCTCAAGGGGAAATCTTTCAGGATACCAAGTCAGGTTTTACTCATTTGACTCAGAGTATCAACCCCACTGTGACAACAGCTGACTCACACATCCAGTTACGCAAAATGCTTTTTCATCAACATCTCTTAAAACAATAGGCAGAGTAAAACCAGAATCTAAAATAGGTATCCTCTGAATGGAGACATACTGAATCCAAGGGAAAACATATTTGTCTTCTGCTCACAAAAAGCATCAACTACTTGGATGTTTTGCTAAGTTTAGTTCTAACATTAGTATGAAGAATCTCGGTACGGATCCTGCAAAAGCTACTTCCATAATACCAGGAAATGTTTTGCTATACAGTGCTTTCTCAAGTGTCAGCACAAAAAGCAGAAACTAGCAAAGATAAACTACATAAATTCCAAAAAGCATCAGACAGTCTAAAAATATGCTTAAAATGCTAAAAACCATATGCAGTATAACACCAAATTATGCAATAAGCATATCTGCGAAATTCCCTTCCAACACCTATCTACTTCCAAAGAGCCAGCTACGTTCATCATTTCATAAGACACAAGGAATTTTGAAGCTAATAAGTCTAACTATGATCTGCTATTGGAATACTTAAATAGCTTCCAAAGTCATCTGGAGATGGGTAACAAGTCAGTTTTGAGATGCTTTTTGTGCTCGGGATAATACAATTGCTAGAAGCTCCCACAATGGAGTTAACCAGAAATTCTGTGGTTCACATATGTAGAAAATTTTTTTTAGTGCTTCTACACACAGAATGCAAGACTCTATGAAGTGCTGTGAAAGGTAGACAGGCACGTACTTATTAAAACAACTGTGCTTCAACGAACTCAAGAGAAACTTCATCCAATAACCAAAAAGAAGAAACTGGGAGTTAGAAATGAAGAAAAGTGTACACTGTGAAGAGTTTAGAATTCAATGGAAACAGGAAGTTCCATAATTGTTCTGTATTTCAGACTCAAATTCCACAATTCTCTATGCAAGAATTTCTGGAGAATTACTATATAAAAGCTTAACATTAAAGTTGCCAAGAATCGAAAGAGAAAAGCCTAATAAAAGCTAACAGCCCAAAAAAAGTAAAAGGAATTCTTTAAATGTTCCACCTTAAATAATGTCCCTTACTCCACTTACATAAAGAACGTCCCTTACTCCACTTACATATGTATTCCTACAAAACATGGTGCAAAGCACAAGCTGCAAGGATAAATCAAGTAAACAATCTCTGTCTTACCAGGCTGTCATAGTTTACCCCAGTCAGCAACTTATTACCCCACACTTTCACTCCTCCTTCCATGGTGGGATGGGGAAAGAACTTGGAAAAAGGTAATGTGGGTTGAGGGAATATGGGCTGAAAAAAGAACAGTTTAATAATGGAAATCAAGTAAAATAGGAATAATGATGAAAAGGGAGATAACAAAAAGAGAGTGGAATAATGCCCAAGAAAGGAGAGTGACACACAATACAATTGCTCACTACCCACTGAGAGATGTCCAGCCCAGCCCCAAGCAGCAATCAGTGGCTCTCAGCCAACTCCTCACAGTTTATACACCAGGTATGACATTCTGTGGTATGCAACACAATTTGGTCCAAGTTTTGGTCTCAGTTTTGCACATTACGAGCTTCTTGTGCACCTCCTCACTGGCAGAGCATGGGACGCTGCAAGTCCATGACTTAGTGTAGGCACTTCTCAGCAACAACTAAAACACCAGTGTATTATCAACATTATTCTCACACTACACCCAAAACACAGCACTGTACCGGCTACTAAGAAGAAGCCAAAATCAGGACTCAAGACATTTAAAACACTTTATTTTCCAGGGGGAACTTCAGATACCATTCCAGGCCACAAGCCTCCTTGTACCAGCTGATATGAAAGTCTCCTCTGAAGTCACATGCCAATGAACTACACCGGTACTCCATTAATTTTAGCAACATGGAGGTACCTTGGTATTCATTAATTCTCTAATATTGACTGTATTAGGTGGCAAGGATGTTTTAAAAAATCAGGAAGTAACTCATATTGAGGGAAAATCATGGACCTTCCTTAACTATATGATCCATAAACAACTGAATTTTCACTTATTAAAGAGCAAGAGTAATAGAACATCTTCCATCTACCATGTTTCAACAGATGCCTAAATCCTAAGTGTCAGGAATAAGAACACTTTCAACATCCTCATTTTTTACTTTTGGTTTGAAAATGGAATTATTCACTTCTGAATGCTCTTTTAATTAAAAGAGAGAAGGAGACTGTCCTAAACAGAACTTGCAATGTTTCTTAATGAGACTGATGCAATCTCCACATTTGCCCTGCAAATTACTCCTTACACAGAAAGTAACTACTTTCAAGTAGTCAGAGCAACACTGCAAAGAGACTCCAAAACTATTTTCAGCATTAGAATTGTCTTACTGTGAAACCTTGGGCAAATCACATCTTCACTTGGTGCCTCCCAAGATAAAATGAGCCCTTGAATGAAGGGCTCCAATGAAGCCTTCAATGATGCTGTAACTTGAGAACTAAATAAAAGCATCTCTATTGCTAATTTACATATTCCATCTACATTTAAACAAATAAAAAATATTAATGACATAATTAATAATCTTGTATCTAAAACAAGATCCAAGAAAGCCAAGAAATCAATCCACACTGTTGGTTCTAGCAAAAACACATCCTTTCACTATTGATATGAAGGACAATAGAACACCGTAAAATTCTGCAGAACAGGATTTAACCACCATCTCTCTTGCTCAGTGTTTTTTACACTCATCTACATTTTCAGTTAGGCAACAATGCAGTTACATCAAGTAACCAGGCTGCCTCAAGCTACACTCAGAATCAGTTCTTTATGTTACTTCCTATAGCAAACAGGAAAAATTAGGGAAGCTTTTCCCACCACTTTCACAATTTCTGCTCCTAAATGGATGAAATAACAGAACTCTCGTAATGAGTCACCTAAACTGTTAAGAGCAATCAGTGGAGAACATCCTACAAGAAATGGTGGGTATCGTTTTCATCTGAATGCCCATATAAACTAAAATTTGTGTATGCAGACCCACTCCAGCTTAACTAAAACTGACTAAGGCTAAACCTATGTACAATAGCCTTTGAAGGGACGAAAGTGAAAATGAAAAAAAATAGTAGACCCTTCATTGCCCAATACAGTAAATTAACAAGCTTAGGGTTTTAGCTTTACAATTGTGACATTAATTGTAGATACTAAAACTGCCGCACCAAAGAGTGACCCCCACTTCACAATATTCGCACTTCGGGCTAGAAAAGGAGCTGCCCGGAATCCAACCGACAAAAGCTTCTTTTCAGGCTATGCTTTTTTTTTTTCCCTACACCCGACAGATCGGCCGAGCCGCAAGCCAGGCCAGGGCACTAATCCGACTTCCCAGCAGCCTCTCCTTAAGCAGGGCCGGCTGTCCCGGCCAACCCCCAGGATTATCTTGGGAGCCTCCCTCTCCGTTACCGCTGCGGGAATCCCACTGCCAGAGCGGTAGAGAAACGCGTCCCTTCCCACGGCTTTCGGCCACGTAGCGCGGCACGGCCACACCCAGGCCCACCGCAACAGCACGGGCCCCACACCCCGCGCACGTCTCAAGGATACATTTTCGAGGCGAGGGCTCCCTCCAGCCTTGGCTACTACTGAACCCGGCGCCGCCTCCCCCTCCGGGCGGCCTCCCCGGAGGGTTGCCTGGCCGATCGCTGCAGCCTCGGCTCCGGCCCCAGCGCCCACCGCCCCGGTAGGGCCGGCCTCGGAAGCGGAACCGATCCAGGGCGTTGTGGCTGCGCTCCCAGAAGGAGAGCCGGGGGCCCGTGTCGGAGTGCGAGCCCGGCGCCATCCGCGGCGCTGGCGGGTGGGAGCGGAACGAGTCCTTAGGCCGGTACCCGCCGTGGCCGTGCACATGTCCCGTGTCGGGCGGGGGCTGGTGCCGCGAGCGCGGGAAGGGCCGCCCGGGGGAGGACATGGAGCCGCTGCCGTGGAGCCCGGGGGGCGGCCGGCGCCTCGAGTACGGCCTGCTACTGCTGCTACTGCCGTTACCGAGGCCGCCGCCGGGCTCGGAGCCGCCGCCATAGGGCCCGAAGCCGTTGTTGTCATCGTCGCTGATCTCTCCATCCTCCAGCTCCCCTTCCTCCTTCGGGGACAGCCCGCTGGGGTCGGGCGCGGCCGCCGCCTCCGCGGCCGCCATGGGCCCACGACAACGGTCTCAGCGCGCGCTGCGCCCCCTCCGCCGGCCCGCGCGGACTCTCGCGAGACCACGCCCCGTCCCTCCCGCCTGGGAGGAGACAGAGCCCCGATGCGTAAGAACAGAAGCGGCTCGGGCCACCGCCCCTATTGCGGGGTATCCTGGGTAATGTAGTTCCCCGCTCGGGGCGAGGCCGTGCAAAGCCCGGCCCAGGGAAGCCGGCGCTTCAGCCTATCGCGCGGCGGCGGCGGGCGCCAATGGGCGCGGCCTTCCGTGTTGGTAGAGAGGCGAGGGAGGAGACCGCCATCTTATCGAAGGGCACGGCGCTGTGTGGATATGGAGCGATGGCATGGCGGCGTGCTGCCTTGCCCGGCCCGGCCCGGCCCTGCCCTGCCCTGCCGTTCGCCGCGGGACTATCAGTGGTAGCTCCCTTTAGCGCCGTCCAGGCTGCGGGGGCTTGGGCCTCCTGGGTGCTCATTGGAAGTGCTGAACGCCATTTCTCTGTTGGTGCGGCCTGTGCCCTGCTGCTCTCCCCAAACAGTGTGCAGGCTGCTAAAGAAGGGAAAGCAGTGGGTGTTCAGGCATTAAACCCAGAACCCTCCTAGTAGCTAAACTAATGTTAAAATTTTTAAGAAGGTTTCTGCAAAGCTTTCCAGAGCTGTGATTGCCTAGACGTTCAATGCCCTAATGCCTTCAGTGATGTAAGTGACGAGCATCAGGGAGTGTAAAACAACTTCATAAACACCTTCAATAATTTGTTTTATTTTCATATCTCTTAAATAGCATTCTATTGCTACCTAGTTGGTTGTTAAGGGATGCAACATCCTACCAAACCTGACTGGAGAGCAGTGATGACTTTCTTGTGCAAAAAAAAAAAAAAAATCATTTTAGATAAAGCCTTTCTTAAGTCACATTAGTGTCTCCTGTAGAATTCACAAACCCCGACTTTAAAAACTGAGAAACCTGAGAGATTCCTTTGAATTATGCATGCTAAATGTCTTTGCAAATTTGCCAGGGTTTTCAAACTTGGAGAAAGATGGCTGCATCTTCATGCTTTTCCTGAGAGTGAATTATTAAGATGTTTTGTAGGGTATTTTTTAGTGAGTAACGTGCTATGAAATCACAAGCACCAAAATAAAACTCAGTATCATGTTACTGTTTCCTTTCCTCTCTAGACTTCATTTAAATCCAACAAGAATAGAGATAATGCATATGCATTGTAGAGTCCAAGATGTTGTGCCAAACAAGCTTACTTTTCTTTGTTTAAAACACTTTTCACCCTCTTTTTTTTTTGATCGAACGAGACAAACTATATGACTTAAAATAGATACCATTGCAGTGATTTCATACAAAACGGGGTAGAGTAATGGAAGCCTAAATTTCTCAATTTTTTTCCATTTAAAACAGTGTGCATTCTTTAAAGATGTTTACAGGGAAGCAAGTTAAAGGTTTGCTTTTCCACTCCCCCTCCCCACCACAAATATACATCATTCTACATTAGTGTGCTATTTGTGTCAGTACTTCTATTCAAATTGTTGGGATCTCTAGGAATCAAACTTATATTATTTTATATATCCCACAGTACTAAAACCATGAAAATATGACATAGGACATACTGAAAACTTGATCTCAAGTAGCAGCTGGAGGTCAAGCAGGTTTCTTAAACATTGCTAGGTGCCTATGTCCATGTCTGAAATCTAATCCACTGTAGCTACAAAGCAGTTTCAGTATCACTACGTGTAAGCTGCAGAAATTTCCCTCCCACCACATATCCTTACTTAGGTATCCCAGAGCTTTGTATATATCTGCTTCCAGTTGCCTTTGTACAGTTACCTCTATTTTTAAGTGTTTTCATGCACCAGTAGGAAATTAGTATCAGTACCTTTTAGACAGGAAAGCAAAGCGTTTATAGAACTGTAAAGTATTGGCAAAATGTCAGGTCTTTCATGGGAAATTACCCTGACATGGGTATTCCCACTCTATTGATTTTTATTGTATGTTTGCTTACTGTTCATCCAACAAGTGTGCTGAATTTATTCAAAAATGCTATATGATCTGTATTATAAATTTCTATCTAAGAGCAAACTTAACCATCTGTACTTAACCATCTGTAAAAGAATACCCTGAGAATCTTCCAGTGGTTTTGTATATCCTATGGTATCATATGTCCCTTCTTTCATTTCAGTCATCTGATATTCCTAGCTTTTTGCTGTCATCTAGGGTTATCATGTGAGTAATTTTAAATTTTCAGAAAGAAGCAGATTCACCACAGTTAATAAATAGAGAAATGAATAGTGTTAAATTCTTTCCTGTAAAGGGAATAAGAGGGCATGTGTAAAAAGAATGTGGTTTTCTGATGGTTTTGCTACCTACACATTTGAACAAAGGCCATAAACATTTGAAAACTGCAAGGGAGCTGCCATTCAAATAGAAAACATGAAGAAACTTCCTTGTTTATGACACAAGTAATAGATAAAGAATTTTTTGTGAGGTTTCATTGCAATGTGTGAACTTAAGAGAAAAAATAAATTTTATTTTAGCTGCATTTGACTTCATGCCTGTGAAACAGATTATATTGCTGATGGAGAAAAAAAATTCTATTAAATAGTGAATATATTTTCAGTAAAGGACAAATAGAATAATTTAAAATACAGAAGACCATACTGTAGTAAAATACTACACTCACGTTTTTCCTTATGATGATACCAAACAAGAAATGGCCTTTATTGATCAATCAGCAAGGACAGTGAGTCTTTCTGGCTGGCACACTCCTGTAAATGCTCGCCTCAGCCTCCTGTATTTTAATACAGGAGTACAGAATTTGACTTGTTTTAAAGTTTGAGGCAGGAAATTAGTAACATGTTTATCATGTAAATTAAATTCAATGACAAAACGTAAAGTGAATTTTGTTTTTACAGACGTATAGTCTGAGTTACAAGAACTTGGCCAGATTTCAGAATATAAAAGACATGCAGTATATTTTGGTACTATAAAATTTGGCTTAGGCTAAAATTATTTTTGCTCTTCTTGCTTTGCAAGTGTTAATTACTATCGTAGGTTCAGAGTAGATCCTCTAGTTGGTAAGGTAACAAAAATAAATATATTCTTTGCATTTCTTCTGCAGTTTTATGGGTTTTCCTGTGTTCTGCCTGTGCCTGCTGACACAATGTCCAGTTAATCCACAATCTGACGCTTGCACAACTTCACATAATTTTGTTGTTCTGTTTCTTAACTAATTTCTTCTGGATTTTTTTTTTTTTTTTTTTTTTTTTTTAACAGAAGGCTGTGTGAAATCTTCCAGAGAAGAAAGCAGTTTCTATCCAGTTAGGAACATCCAACTTCAAAATAAGCACTAAGTATAAGTAAGTTCTTACTGAACATAGCCTGAACACAGTGTCTTAAACACAATGCCTTCGAAATACGTATGAAAGTAAAAAGATGAGGACATAAGATTGAAAAATGAACAAAGAATCACATTCAAATAGCAGGCAGAGCTGCATAATGATAGAATTAAATACTTGCCTCATTACATGCTTAAAATTAATTAATATTTCACCAAGAGATATATCTGAGCAAATTATATTAAATACCTAAAGGAATCTTCCCTTGGAAGAGGTAAAAGTATGAGATATTTATATGAGATAAGAGACTAAAATTAGATATTTTACAGAAGACTATTATAAAAGCTTTTTAAATAAAAAAAGTAGTATGTAATTTTTATTTTGGTATTTATGGTGAATTAATGGTAAAATGCAAATCAGTCACATTGTTATTTTCTCAGACATGCACTTGGTGACGAGAAAAATCTTTTTATGACAGCAATTATTCAATACCTATCAGTTACTAAAAAGACTTATTTAAAATCTGGAAGATGTCAAAATGTGATTTCAGGTTTTCACCTCTGGTATTAATAGTCTGATGAAAGAGCTGATTCTAAGAGTCATGTCTTCCCAAAAGACAGAACTCTTGCATACAAGACACTTTTTTCTTTTGCAAGAGACTTTATTTTTAGGAACATAAAATAATCATTGCAGATAACTTCAGATTAAACACATTCAAGTAGCAGTTAATTCCCTCCTGTTAGACCTCAGCACCCTTTCCTGTATCCTCAGAGGTTATCAACTGAGGATCCTGCATTGGTACTTGAGACCCTACACAAGCCTTTGAGCAAGGACTCCTAGAAGTAAGCAACATTTTGAAGAGAAGTAAGCAAGCAAGGTCAAAAACTGAACCATTGAATTCATGCCCTCTTTAGGGCAAAGAGGACTGTAGGGTTTTTCTGTCTGGCTTTTTCTGTTGAGTTTGTATTGGACACCTAGCCCATGGTTAACCCCAAAGACTGTGGTGAGTGTGTAATGCTTTACTTTTGCCTTTTGATGGCATGTTTGTTGTTCCTTAATTCTTCAAATTGTGTAGTTATTTATAGTGTTATTTATAGAATGCAGATGCTACAGGCAAGTTAGAGATATTTAACAGATCAAGTGTCTGTGGTAATTTTTTATGCTTGGATAGATAGGCAAGTACATACATAGTAGCACTTTCTGCTATTTTGGTATTTTCCTCAGTGATTTTTAAATACTTCAGCTATTCCTCAAAACATAAAGTCTGAAACTAAAAGCTCAAATTAGCATGATTCAAAATAATATAAGAAATTGTAACTTTTCTGTTTGACAAGTAAATACTGCAATGGATTTGATTCCACAGAGAATGCTGGAAGGACAAAGAAGTGAAGAAATAAACTTCACATTAATTTCCTGAGATTTTTTTTTCTGAAATTATACTGTAGCATTGTCGTCTACGTATGGAAGGTACAATACTTTTCTTTTTGTTAAAAACACTGTAGAAACATATAGAAGCAATATCCTGTCATGTCCTACAGCTTTGAGAATTACTCTGTCCCATGTGGCATGTTGCACTTGCTTTCAAATATCAAGTGTTCCCAGATGCAACTAATCCCAGGTGATGGGTAGGAGTTGGAGCTTCATGCATATCTCTATTGGATCAACTTGGATCAGTTCCCATCTGTGACCTTCGACAAGGAATTTCTGCCTTCAAGGTTTTCCAGAATGGTTGTTTTACTGACAAATTCCATGCTATGAAAAGCACAATGACACCTTCACTAGAGTGAAGAGGGATATTGAAACACACCCAACATTTTGAAATATTTAAGTCTTTAGCATAATGGTAGGCCAAATGAAGAAAGGTATTTTATGCAAAGATACAAAAAATTTCAACTGTTTGAAGGCAGAGCATGTTTATGGATCTGATGATGTTCATCTTGAGTCATGTGTGTGTCACTTTGATGTATATTCAGGTCTGTGGTCCCCAATGGTGGTACGTTCAGAAGCAAGTTCTGGAAGAATTTTTTCCAACCTCTGAGTGAATAGTTTTGCCACTATTAGAGATGTAGCTTGGATCTATGTGGTGGATTAGGTGGGCTATGCAGTACCTTATGGGCTTACCTGTTGCAATTTCACATGGACATAGTGTGTGTTTTTATTTACAAAGATCTTGATGTATATTAGGGCCAAAGGGAAAGCATTTGTCCCTTTTAGGCTGTTTTATTCAGAAAGTTTGGCCAGTAAAATTCTAAAATAGATTTCTTCCTTTCAGCCACTTCAGAGTGTAAATGCTGTTGGGTTTCTAGGGCTTTACAGATCCCCTGTCCTGTGAAATGAGTCCCCTGGTCACTATATCGTACAGTGAGTATTCCAAAATGATGCATTGTCTGAAAAATTTCTTAGTGACAGTAGTAGTATCAGCATTTCTACATGGACAGACCTCTACCCATCCTGAGAAATTGTTTATGATTAAATAAGTGTATTTGTGGTTACATTATTTGGACATCTGCATAAAATCCACTTGCAAATTTACAAAGGAAAACCGTGTGTCTAGGTGTGCTGCATCTTTGGTCTTGACCCTTCATCTGATGTTATGGGCCAAACAAATTGGACAAGTGCTGCAGTATTGCTGTGCTCTTACAGAAAATTTGGGGCAAACCAATCTTTGTTGTACTGATGCAATCACACCCCCTTGCCAGGGTGAGTCACCAGAAAGTAAGTGAGGAGAAGCTGAGGTGCAACAGGGTGGTTATCAGGGGACGGCCATGAGGACTCAAGGTGTAACTGGCACTCCTGGCACAGCCAGGCAATGTTTCCATCTCCCAGGGCTGAGTCCTGCAAAACAGTTCTGAAACAGAAGCAAATGGTGACTGCTCTGTAGAAAAGCTGATGAGAGCATTTACAGGAGTGTGCCAGCCAGAAAGACCCACTGTCCTTGCTGATTGATCAATAAAGGCCATTTCTTGTTTGGTATCATCATAAGGAAAAACGTGAGTGTAGTATTTTACTATTGCTAAGAGCAGGCAGTACTAATGCTTGCAGAAGAGCTTCAACATAGCAGCAAGGCACTTGCATAGGAGTGCAAGGGGATATTAAGAAACTGTGTTGCTTTCAAAGTTATCCACAACTGTGCATAGACCCAAAGGTATATCAGGAATCTGTGTAACACAGATGGCTAAGAAAGCCAATGGCTCTTGTGCAAGTACAGAAGTGCTAATCAGGACAGCAAATTCTGCAGTTTGTACTGGAGAGCAATAATAAGCTTCCACTCCTTTTGTGGAAGTACGGACATCACATCCTAGAGCTGCATCAGAGGGCTGGAGCACCTCTCCTATGAAGAGAGGCTGAGAGAGTTGTGGCAGTTCAGCTTGGAGAAGAGAAGGTACAGGGAGACCTTCCAGTACCTAAAGGGGCTGACAAGAGAGCTGGAGAGGGACTTTTTACAAGGGTGTGTAGTGACAGGATAATGGGAAATGGCTTTAAAACTAAAAGAGGATAGGTTTAGATCTGATACTAGGAAGAAATTCTTTACTGTGAGGATAGAGAGGCACTGGAACAGATTGCCCAGGGAATTCATGGAAGCCCCATCACTGGAAGTGTTCAAGGCCAGGCTGGAGGGGGCTCTGGGCAACTTGATCTTGTGGAAAGTGTCTCTGCCCATGGTAGGTTGGTTGGAAGTAGATGGTCTTTAAGGTCGCTTCCAACGCAAACCATTCTCTGACTCCATGGATGGCCTGTGGAGCCACAGGGAGCCATATATAAGAGGGATTATGTCTGGCCTCTGAAGGTGAAAATTTCTGATGTCATCGTAGCATGGTAAGGGTTGTTCTATGACAGCAGGGCAGTCATGGCAATCTCCACAGGCAGAGCCACGATGTAATGCTATAGGGTTAAGGACAGAACAGCAAGAGTCCTGGCTGTTGACAGGAGTTTTTGTTGGAAAATGTGTCTGTGCTAGTTGGAAATAAGCAGAGTTTTCCCTTTTAAAAAAGGGCTGCAATAGGGTGGGGAACAACAACAGTTAGGGGATATCCTAGAACCAGAATATCAAGGTGGGTTTTGTTTTTTGGTTTTTTTTAATATAAAAAAGCTGCAATGGCTTTTCATTATTTCTTTTGTTCAGGTTTTATTTAGTTTTTTTTCATTCGATGTGTTTTTGCACATGCTGAAAAAGACATCCCACTGGACTGTGCCACCAGGTTGCCTGATTATTTATACTATTAAACATTCCAACAAGGGAGCCAGACTTTAAGAAATGAATGCCTTATAAAAGTGATATTATGAAAAAGGAGTATGCATATTACGTCTCAGTTGGTAGCTGTGAAACATTGGGGCTGCAGGCCCGGAGAATTAAACTGATACGTAAAGAGGTGTGACATAACCCTCAGTGCCAGGACAATTTCTCAGCTTTTCTTGCAGCTCTTCACGGTTATTTTTAAATGTAATCTGAACTATTAATATGTAGGAAAATTAAAGAATTTTAAATGTTTTGTCCAGCTCCAAACAACTTTTTTTTACACTATTTTCAGGAAAGCTCAGGAACCTTAACTTGGCAAGGAAACAAGTTGAAGAGGATGGTAGTCCCAAAGACACAGAGAGTTGATATTTGACTTTGCCTGTTCTGCTAAATAGGTGGACTTAGATTCAATCCTTCAAGACCAGCTGGTGTTTAGGACTAGCCCACTCTCTAGGGACTTCCTGGAGTCTTCTCCTCAGAGCAGTCCAAATACATCTGGAGAGTAGCTTTACAGTTAAGCAGTGCCAATTACTGAGAGGTCAGTGTTTCAGCTGCACCCAGCTGCTATTTATTTTTTTCATTTAGCAGTATAAATATATAATCAGTCTCTTTTCTTAGTTAATGCAGAAAGAAAAAATTATTTGCTGGTTGTTTCAGTTCCCCAGATGTAAAGTGAGGGGAGATATATTGCAGGAATCTCCTTGTGTTAATTACTAGGAGGAGTGACATCCATAGGCTCAAATTGACTGTATATATGCAAATGTCCTAAGAACATCATGCCATGAGCCATTTCTGCAAAAGTTTCAGTATCTTATGTTAGCCAGCAGCTACTAGTGGCCTGATTATTGTACAGAAAATTTTTAATTACTAGTTATATTTGCATGTGAACCTTTTCTAGTAAATCTGTAAGATCAGTTTTCAGGAAAAAAAAAAAAAATTCAGAAGCTCTTTGTGTGGCAGTTTTGACTCCGGAAGAGTTCTCAAGTTTTTCATTTTCACAGTCTTTGACAAATGTTCTTTTGGGTTTGAATCTTTAGGGGAAGGAAAAAAAAAACAGCTCCAGCATGCCTAAAGCCACCTAAATCAGTGTCTGCCATAAGAGAGATTAAACATATAAGATGAATTCCAGATAGTTGGACATATTTAGAGGTGGAAGTCTCAAATAATTAACATAAAAGCGGGCTGGTAAAGTCTCAAGACAAAAGTCTGCAAAATATATTTTTAAAAAGTCATGAGCCATTCTACTTAAATAATCATGAATGTTAAAAATGTTCACTTTTTATTTATTTATTGAGATTTCTTTTGAGAAGATTTTGTTTGAATCCTAGTCATTCTCATTTCTGCATCCATATTACCAAATGTCCATGTCATCAAGAAAAAATAAATGACTTGTAAGACTTGGCAGCTGGGAGATAACCTCCTGTTGTTATAATGATGTTCTAGAGTTCACAGAACTGAAGAATTTCCTATCTTGAAAAGCAGAGCACCAAGTTTTGTTTATATTTGTTATGAGAAAGGCATAAATAAGGCATAAATGCAGATTCCTTTCACAGATGAAGAAGGTGCTTCCACACACACCCACCCCCCCCCTCCCCACCCCCCAGCCTGTCAAAACCTTTTTTTAAGAGATTAAAACTTTAGTTCTACCTTAGAATGTTGTGTACATTGACAGGATGTTCTGGGACTTCAATACCAATTTCTGACACTGGGTGGATCTCTGAAGTCAGGAGAACAAGAAAATAAATCTTTAATTGGCACTGTTTTGGCATGAGCAGAGTGGATTGGGCTCCACCCTATTTGTTAGTGCCTTGACTTCTCCATTTTTAATCTGCTTCAGGACGGAATGATTTCCTGTGGCATCACTTTACTGTTGTTGACTGAAAGAATGGGAATAAATTATCACAGCAAAGCAGCAGAATAGACAGTGCAATAGTCATTCTGATGAGAAACTTCAGTTGCTGAAAACATTGGGAATCTGCAATTCTTTGTCATAGGACTTAAACTCATCTTACTTTTGAAATACTTTTTCAGCACCGCTTCTGCTGAATCTGGACTGAAGAGAAAAAGGTAAGGGATATTTCTGCTTAACTTTTGAACATGTGTAGTTATAGCCACCTTTTTTCAGTAAAACTTTCCTTTTTTATTCTGTAGTTTTAGTTTTCCAGGATATTTTCACATTTCATACTAAATTATCCAGTTTCTAAACTGAAAAAGTCTTCAATTCCATAACAGTGTTTGAAGTTGGATGTGTGGGTATTTGCCCTGGGAGAACCAGGACCAAAATTCTATACTGCCTAAGTCAAAATATTGTATTTCCATGACTTAATTTTTTGATTTAATAAATATTCAATTATAAAAAACTCATTCTTTATTACAAAGTAGATTTCCCAAAATCCAGTTTATTGATCACAGAGTACTTGCTGCTTTTGTCTATCTGCAAAATACAGCTAAATCTGTAGTGCACTTGGCAAGTGCATTATCCTTCAATATTTATCTTTCCAAGGAAGTAATAATTATCTAGTTTTACAAAAAAATTAACATTTGCCCAGGTAAGACATAATATGTAATTTTTCAGATACAACCTTACAAATACAAATTTACAATCTGCAGTAAATCTAAGAATTATGAGTTTTAATTTCTATTATAAACTTCATAATAATTGCTGCAGTGTAAGTAAGAAAAATAATTCTCTTCAAAAACATAAGACACCACTGCTATCCATAGTAGTTTTTAATAGGCTTCTACTAAAGTGTAGTGTCTTCACAAGACCAAATCAGTACAAGATTTCTACATTGTAATAAATGAGGAAGGTCCCATTATGCTGTGGATTTGAATGTGCATTCAACCCACAGATGAATATTTCCCTCATGATCTTTCCTTATAGTCGTTATATGGGTGACAACAGAAGAATGATTTTATAATTTATCTTACTACACAATCCAGAGACTCTGCTTAGGGCTCAAGGCAACTTTTACAAACATGTAATAAAATGTTCAATAAAATGTTTCACTGTGTATAAAAAAATGGCAGATCACCTGGTTTTATGTTGTTGAGTTTTTCATGTGATCTGGAACAAGGCATTGACCAATATTCCTTCCCTTCCTTAAACTTTGCCCATTTGTGAAGTTTTTTTTAACTTCTTATGATTAACTGCTATAGAAACGTAAAGTATTTGTTAATTCAGAGAGACACAATATCCTCAGTATTTAAGCTGTGTCTTTGTAGCTGATGCTTGTGCCTCTAATCTGTGTATAACACCCAGTTATAATGTAACACTAATAGTGCCTTTATTCAGTTTTAATGTTCATATTAATTTTGATACTTCACTTTCAACTATTCCATGCTTTTAGTAACATAAAAAGATGAAATAAAGTTGAAGGTGATTTAAGAGGTATTTTACATGCCTTAGATTGTATATAATGGATTATAAATGTAAACTGAGAAATATATCTGCAGAAAAAAGGTATAGCAACTATTTTTCTAAACTTCTCTAGTCAGAACTAAGTACATATGCAGTAACCTCTGGTGTGCCTCCAGTCTTAATCAACTGAAACAGACAAAAATGAGGACTACATTCAATAGTGGATGAAGTGATGTTATTGTGTTTCTCCTATCAGAACTACCAGGAGCCCATCAGCATTCATCATATGGTTTTATTTATCCATTTGATGGTGTTGATATAATCTCCCTTGAGTTTTTGGGTCAGTCTTCACATTGTATCAGCACATCTTCCCTGACTTGCATGGCATTGCAGCATGGTACAGCCACAAAGGGTTCACACCCAGAATGCATGAAGTTGTGTTAGAAAAGCATCCCACTCTCTTCACATGGAAAAGGCAGATAGCTGGAGTCACTATAGCTTAGAGCAACTGCAGTGTTGGCAAAAGGCAATGGGGAAGATACAAAGTAATATCCTGACTGGAGACCCAACAGATGAAACACTATCACCCACTGATTACACTGGCAGAGTTTACCCCTTCAAACAGCCATTGTGTAGTTTAGTGCCCTTTTATTTTAGATGCAGATAAAGACATTATGAGCAACTGCTTGAAAAGTCTCAGTCAACAACTATTTACATAGACACAGCATTTGGGTACTTGAGCCACTGTTCAAAGAAAGGGTAATTTACCATCCCATTAAGGAGATTATTTTTGAAATGGGCCACACGTTTCCACTGCTCTTCATCTTTCAGTGGCTCACAGTGTGGTCTACATTTTGAATCTCTACAATGAAACAAATTCACAAATAGTTGGACTTAATAGCCTGTTCATGTGGTTTCTTTATTAATAAATGTTTAGGAATACTACTATTTTTTTTCCTTTTGCTAAGTGCTGCTGAGCTAATATCAAAACATGCCAGATGTAACTGGGGTGTTTTTTGTTTGTTTGTTTGTTTGTTTGTTTTTGTTGGAAAGATTCTAAAGTCAGTACAGAATGCAAACAAAAAAATCCATTAGTCTGCTGGTTGGAATAGTCAGTTAAAAATAGTAAATCAAATTTCCGTCTTTGTTCTGCTTAGTTCTGGCAAGTCAAGACTAGTAAGCATTGGTCTTCTACATGCTCAGTGATTTACAAGTTGTTGATAAAACTGTCATGTCTGCAGTCAGACATCTCTTTTTGAGCTCAGTACATTCAATCTTGATAACAAGAAGACACAAAAAAAAAAAATTAAAAATACTTGTCAAGCTTGTAAGAATCCAGGCCTGGTCACTAACAACCTGGAGACAATATTTTTTTAATTAAGATTTTATTTCATATGTAGATGTAGCTTTGGTTGACCCCCTCACCTCCCAGTATTTCTTACAAAGTATTTTAAGCAAAATGAAAGTTAGTAATCTTAAGTCTTTAGCAATATTTTCTAGAATTGTCTGCAAAAGAACATAAAGGTAAATATAACAGAGTTCTTGAGCGAAAGATCTGTCCTGGTTTAGTCTGGGATAGAGTTAATTTCTTCTTGGTAGCTGGTACATTGCTGTGTTTTGGATTCGGTATGAAAATAATGTTGATAACACCCTGGTGTTTTGGTTGTTGCTAAGCTATGTTTATCCAAGGACTTTCTTGGTCTCATGCTCTGACAGTGACATGGTACACAACCCAAAAAAACACCAAAAACCAAAAATCAAAACAAAAAACACAAACAAAAAACCACAACAAAACCCCCACCAAAACCCAAACAAACAAACCCCCCCCCCACAAAAAAAAAAAAAAGACAACAAGAAAACCCAAAACAACCGTGAAGGTGCATAGCTTGAACAGTTTACCTGAACTGGCAAAAGGGATATTCCACACTATAGACCTTCTTACCCTGTTACATGAACAGGGAGTTACCTGTAAGGGGGCTAACTGGGGTTCAGGGATGGTGTCTGGCATCGGTCAGCAGATGGTGAGCAATTGCTTTGTTCATAATTTGTTTTACCTTTTTATTGTCATTATTTTTTTAAATTTCAATTATTAAACTGTTCTTATCTCACCTACAAGTTTTGCTTTTGATTCTCCTCCCCATTCCACCAGGGTGGAGAGGAGGTAAGTCAGTGACTGTGAGGTTCTTAGTTGCCAACTGGGTTTAAACCCAAATAAGACCCTAAAATCTAACTAGGACCAGTGTGGGAAAAATATATATGTGCATAGTTCCATCACTGCTTCTCAGTCTGCATAAACAAGTTAAAGTGCTGATGTGAATCATTATGTATGACAAGTTACACCTACCTGCTGCGGCAGATGTGGAGGACATGAGTTTTTACAGGATAAAAATGTATATAACTTAATGAGGTTGAATAATTAAAAAGTTATCTCAATCTGAAATCCAGCCAATCCTGTTCCCTGCATAGCTCTAATTCTGCATAGACTACGCTCTCCATCATACAGCAGAGATGCAGCTCAATGGTACTCTACCAAGCAGACCTTTGGAGAGACCAGTCTCCTCTCCTGAAGACCAGGGCAGTGAGCTTGCTGTGCACCCTCCTTGCTGCCCTAAGTATCTTGAAAGGCACCATTCCATGGTCACTCATAGCCAAAGCTGCCCTTGAGCATCAGGTGCCAGAGCAGCCCCTCCTTGTTGGTGAGAACAAGGCCCAGCAAAGAACCTCTCCTTACTGGCTTCTGTGTCACTTGGAGAAGGATGTTATCATCAACACACTTCAGGAAACTCCTGTATTGCTTATCGCCTGCTGTGTTGTCCTTCCAATAGATATGGTTATGGTTGAAGTCCCTCAGGAAGGTGAGAGCTTGTGAATGTCAGGGTGCTCCTATCTGTCGCTGAAGAGATGCATCCTTCTGGTATGACTTCATTCTAACACCAGTCACGGAAGCCATCCCACCATGTCTCCATGGCTGCAGTAAGAGTGTGGCCCTGCAGGCATATGCACATCTCTAACTCCAGTTGTTTATTCCCCATGTTGTGTGTGTTTGCATAGAGCCATTTAAGTTGGGACCCCCAATGAAACCAACTCGCTGGCTGGAGTGGCTGAAATTCCTTTGTGCTGCTCTTCAGGTGCTCTCCTGCTAACCTGTTGCTGCCTAAAATCAGAAGAAAAAATTTCCAAACAATATTAGAATGGATAGCATAAAAAGCAGTCTTTTAATGAAAGTTTATCCCTCTGTGCATACACAGCATCAAATTTTCACAATTTTTATAAGTTTAACTAATTAGTATATCTAGCTAGTATATCCAATGGGAGACTGGTTGCCCTGGTAACCACCCTTGGCCCTGCCCCACTGGAGTCCCTGCAAGGGGTTCTTAGTCCTGTATCTTGTTATAGCTCCCAGATGCTGGTGCAAAACAAGCTGTTCTTGCTGGAAATCCTTTTCCTTGAAAATAAGACCAAGCATTTCAAGAAGGTGACATAATGTGTGAGAAAGGGTAACTAACTACTGTTCTAAAGTGTAAGTGCTAGAAACTATACAGCTATGTATTAAAATCTACAAAGCTACAAATATACGAAGAAGCTAAAAAATCTTTAAGCATCACTATGATCCTCCTCCAGGTTCTGGGCATCTCTTGTGGGGGCATTGCCATCAAGCCAGTGGGACTGGGATGAAAGGAGGTTCTCCTCCCCTGGCAACTTTAGTTTAAAGCCTCTTTACCATCTTGGCAAGTCTATGACTGAAGATGGTTATTCCTTGTGCATAGTCCTTTTAGATCTTTACCTGCCTTGCTTACTGTTACCCTGAATTACTTGATTAAGTAGAAAAACACAGCATAAACACATAGTAAAAAGCTGGGTCATTTGTAATAAATTACTGGGAAAAGGACAATTAGAATAAATTTATTAATAAATTTAATTGGTGTCATTGTCTTTGGATAAATTCATTTAACACAAAGCAAAAGCCTACCCACACATATTTAATAAATTTAATACTTAAAGCTTCATTCTAGGTTCTGTTCTTTTTTGGTAAGCCATTTGGATATTTATTCTTCATTCACTGCTTTATAGTCCACAATCCAAATCCTGGTATGAATAGTTTTGCTATAGTGTTAAGCACTGACACTTTTAACTGCCTCAAAAATGTTAGGAATTCATTTGTATAGCAACTCCTTTGGTATGAAAATTACTGTTTGCAATTTGGTCGGTATTTTTACAGGTGACTACTAATTATGAATGCTCTGCTTAAGATGAATATTTATCTACAGTATTACTTTTCCCTTCCTGCAGAATAACTTTTCCCCTCTGTTTTCTGTAGCTATCTAAATACACCATCAGCATAAAATTTTACAGTCTTACCAGGTTGTCTTTTCTAAAAGTGTGAATATTATTTAAGGCCCTTGTGAACAACTGTACTTAATACAATGTTAACAATTTTTACAGATTTTTAATTTCATGTATTGAACAGTATTTTGTCTTCAATCAGTTTTTGGTATTGAGAAAACAAGTTTAACAAAGGAGAATAAAAGATGTTTAAATTAGTATTTAACTTTCAAGCTATATTATTCATAATGCATTCTATCAAGCATAAATATGAATAATGTTTTAAGCAGTGAAGACAAATGGAAAGTTGTATCTCAGAGATACAAAAAAATAAGTCAGAAAGTCTACTTCTAAAATTGTCGTAAAAGTTGAGAAATGTCATGCTAGATTATGGCAAATCTACTAAATTCCTATGAAAAGAATGAGTGTAAAAGAGTTATTAGCATGCTGTGTCCAGTAACATGTTATTATCTTCTTTCTGTTGAGCTGCTTTTAATCATCTCACATTCCTGCCTCTTATTAAGTCATACTTTTTTTTTTGTCCTCCCAGAGACTGCACTGGCAGTGCTTTGCATCCTCTACATTTAGGTAAAAGGTAAGAAGAAACTCTTCTTCTAAATATTGGGTAGCTTTTAATTCCATTTTTTTTTTTAATTTAAACTTCTCATTATTTTCTTATTCCACATATGAATTTGGATGGAAAAGTGTGAGGAAAAGTTTTCAGCTCTACTTGTCATAAGCAACTGTTTCTTGCTGCTTTTTTTAATTCTCAAGCTTATCACTACTATTAGGTGTGAATAAGGAATGCGGGGAGGGTTAAGTAAAAACTGATTATGAAATGAATGTATTGCATGTATTAAATATACATAATGCTTTTCTGACTGATTCAGGATGGCTTTTTAAATACATTCATTCTGTATTCACAATATTGTAAGCCTCTAGATGGCAATTTAAGTTTTTTGAAAACCCAGCTTTTTCTAATTAAAAGTGTTGTTGTTGTTGTTATCATTATTACAGGACCTAGTGAAAAAAGGGCAACATCTAGAAAAGAGTAGTTTAAACACAATATATGTGGCAGTTACAGAGCTGTTGTAGACATTACTTTCAAAACTGTAGCTACTTCTTTCAGCTTCCAAATTAAGAAAGAAGTCTAATTTTGTGTGCCTTTCTTCCTTGTTTTCTAATCTACTTGCAACATTTAATGTGTACCAAGCTACTGCAGGAAAATCTGTTGGCAATCAGAAACACTGGAAGAGGGATGTATGAAGCCACATTTAACAAAAGACTCAGAGCTAAAAAAGTAGTCAAAGCCAACATTATTCATGCACTGGTGGTTAGACATTTCCTGGCCAGAACCACCTTTCTCACACCAGGAGTGGAGAGCTGTGGTCCCTTTTGCTGTTCTTTCTCAGGTAAACTCCAGCAGCAGCAGCAGCTTTGGATTTAAGCCAAGATACAAGGTCTGTAGATAAACCAGTGCCATAGTCTGGTATGTCCCTAAATCAATGCCAAGTGCTACTTCAGATGGGTATGGGATCTATGAAGGAAGCTGAAGAGTCCTTTAGAGCTCCACAAACCTGCCCCCCTCTTCACACCAGCTTGTGTGTTACCATGAATCACAGTCCCACAGTTTTACAGAACCAGAGATAACAGCCAGGGCTCTAGGATTCCTGCAGGAACTTTTGTTACTCCACCAGAAATTCCAATATCAGTCTGTTACAGTTTAGAAAACAAAAAGTAAGCAATAAATTAAATAAAACAATTTATTACAATTAAGTATGTATTTGAATGAGTAAGTTTATGGGAGTTGGTTGTACCAGAACAAGCAGCTGCTTGTTCAGCCATGACTTTAAGTAGAGTTGATCTTGTTCTGGTTGAAAATCTCAACTAGTTAGATTTTTGCAGAAGAACCTAAGCAATGTCATGTCAGCACTATTCTTGAAAGGTGTCCTGTTCTTACAAAGCAGCCCAGCTACTGAGTCCCTGATTCTTATATCTCAAATTCAGGCCTTAGGTGGATGTTTAATGAAAATTTGGGTGCTAAGAAGGAAGACTAGATATACCAAAATCAGTACTCCTACATTAGTATTACTGTTTTAGGTATCTCTACTTGAGAGAAATTTTGGGTGTTACCAGTATTTGTTACAAATAAATATAGCAGAAAATAAAATAAAGCCTTGTCTAAGGCACCTGATCCAAGTTTTGTCTCCAACTGCCTGGAGAAAATACATTGTAACCACCCAAGTCTTAACTTTAGCCTCTGGAATAGGCCTACTTTCTTCAGCTAAAACCAGTTATCTGTAAATCTTTAAGGTTCTTCACTTAGACAACATCTGAAGAAGCAGCTCTGAGTCATAACTGAGTATTTCTTTCATAACAACATGGAAATATATCCAAGTTTATGATAGAAAAGAATCATATTCTTTTTCTGAGAGAAAAAGAACACATGGACTTTGTTTACATCTTGATAGAAACCTACTCCAGATACTGAATGAAAAATAAGAGAACATGCCTCAAAAATAAATGGGTGCCACAATCCAGAATTATTCCCAAATTCAGTAAGAAAATTATAATATCTTAAATTAAGAATGCTCACTTGAATTTTCTAGCTTTAAAACTATTTCTGTTGTGTATCAAAGATCTCTTACTGTCCTTTTTTGTATTACTCTGCCTCTTGCTGAATACTTAAATAAATATTGTTCTGCTGCTGCTGCTACAAGTCCATAAGAAAAAAGCACCTGATGTTCATGAGGTACCACTTGAAGGTTTTGGTCTAGGTTCCACTGAACAAGTGCTGAATACTTAAATGCTTCTTCAGCATTGTCTCCTGGGATGCCTGAAGTCTTATTTATTTCATTTATTTCTCGTTTATTTTGAGGCTGCTGCCTCAGAACAATGGGTTTTTGAGAAGTTGTGAAGTTTCACCTCGTACTGTGCTTTTTGACAAAGCCTCTAATGTGTGGAGTGGGAGCTGTGCAGTCCATCCCGTAGCTAATGTCAGCTTATTTACAACTCGAGTGTTTTGGGAGTCATTCTGACTGCCCCAGGAAAAGCCACCAGGCAGGTTTGGCATGTTTTCATCCCAAGTCAACTTTAGGAAACGTTTCAAATCTCTTTTTCTGCTGTTAATGAACTTCGAAGTGCTCCAACAAGTTTCAACCCTCATCCAGGTACTCATTGGTCTCACTAATTATCCACAGACTTCATGCCTTTCACAGGCGTGTCGTTCCTGGTTTTATTTCGCAAACTGGATCTCCGCTGGCAGCGTCTGTCGCAGGGGCGCGACCCCATCCCCGCCCCAAGGCAGCAAGAGCTCCTCACGGCGCGGGGCCCGGCCGCAGCCGCAGCCGCAGCGCCCCCTCGCTGCGGCGCAGGCGTGGGCGGGCCCGCACGGCTGGCGGCGGAGCATGCGCGGAGGGGCCGCGGGGCGGGATGGTGGCGGCGGCCGCGGCCCCAGGGAGCAGGTCGGTGACGGGGCCGGGCGGTGCGAGCGCCTCCGGCCGCCCGGCGCCGCGCAGCGCAGCCCGCGGTCGGCCGGCCGGGGTGGCCGCAGCAGCCTCTCCATGAGCGCCTCGGTGCCTCCCGGCAGCGCCCCGGGGGCGGTGCGGGCCGGACCCGGCCGCGGCTCCGGCCGGGCGGGAGGAGAAAGAGGAGGAGAAGGAGGTGGTGGCGGTGTCGCTGATGCCCTGCGCCTTGTGTTTTCCCAACAGGTGTTGTCCTTCTTGATTCCCATGTCCTATTACCAGGAGGATTTCTTCAGAGAATACCTCAAGATGATGGCGAATATGGTCATCCTGAACTTGCTCATTTGTATTTCGCTGGCGTTCTGGATCGTGTCCATGACTGCAAGTACGTACTACGGTGAGTCCAAAGGCCGGGGAGAGGCTGGCATGGCACGGCCACGGGTGAATCCTCCCCTCCGGCCCCTCTAGGCAGGAGACAAAAATGGGAAAAGGGGTGTGCACAGCCCCTTCCTTCGTCATTAGAGCTGATAACTCCCAGCTTTTACAGGAGGCGATAGTGGTTTAGAAGATGCTGACAGCCACTTACTTGCAGCTCTGCCCAGGGATCATGTACAATTTAAAATGTTGGTGTCCTTTATGATTTCTTTCTCTGAAAGAAAGCAAATAGAAATTAAGAAGTGAAAAGAAAGACTGAGCTGACAGAGGTCTTTCTATATTAGGGGAAGTACGTGACAGCATGGGAGGAGTGCGCCAGCTTTCAAAACTGTTGTAGGAATCAGCAACATCTGCAACGTGCAGAACAGGTCATGCAGGAAGATTTCCTTAGTCGAGGAACACAGAAACGGAAAATGGTATAAGAAAATGGGGATGTATGCATGGAGTGGGTGGCTGAGGTGTGTACTGTCAGCTCAGTGTTCTGCTCTGGCAGCTCAGACTGGCTGTGACTTAATTGTGTGCAATTGCAGGGACACAAGTCCTCTCTGTAGTCTCTCTTTTCAGCTCTAGGAGCATTCTAACAGCAGTGTGCAAAAGCAGCTGATATTGCCTGCAGTATTAGTTTAATGCCTAGAAGAATTTAACTGCTTTTCCAAGACAGGTAAAGACTTCTCATTCAGACCCCAGCCAGTTTGATGCTGGAAGAGCTCCAGTGTCATTGCAGTATTGCTGAAAGCACGTAGGGATAGAGTATGAACACCTTCAACAGCCTAGTAACACTCTGGGTCCAGAACAAGCTATAATAAATACCCCACCAGTATAAGCTGACTTTTGTAGAGGCAGTTGCATGTCTCTGCTCAGTGTTTTTCAGTGATTTAGCATGGGTTAGTTCTGGTACAGTATTAAATCCGTGTTGTCTGCATACTTCTGCTTTGGCTTGTAGTGAGATGCCAGATGTGTAGAAGGTATGCAGAAGCAGGCTTCACAACCAGCTTTTATTTGTGTCATTTGTAGCTACCCAAGCGGGATTTAAACATGCAACTTCATTTATGTGTGTCTGCTCTCTAAAGGTATAGCTTTTCTGACAATTAGGATATTCTAGTCCCTGTTCTCTTATGTGAGTGGGAATTTACAGTATAGTGTGGAGAGACCTGGTACCAGCTAAATCAGGATAGGGCCTGATAGAAAGAAGACTGCGAACAAATCCTCCTTTTTGTAGGGAATGGTTATGGAACAAGGACATAAAACTTCTGTTATTCATTTGCCTGAGACTGTGGAAAGACCTTGGCTTTTCAAGGAGGTGAATGAAAGATACAGTACTTAATGGGCTTAAAATGGTTCAGCCCATAAAAATGGTAAAATTCACAGTCCGTAATATAAATATAAAAATACTAGAAACATACTTTTATTAATGTACAGTTTATAGTAATTCTTAAGCACCAAACAGTGGGCCAGATGTTAGTGAAGCCAGAATGTTGAAGAACACGTTCATTGTTTTATTATAGATCCTATTTTGGTCTTACTTAGTAGTAAGTTAATAGAAATACTTTTCTCTCCCACAAGCAAATCCAAAAAGTTTAGTTTAAAAATGACCTTGAAGAGATGAAAATTCTGTTTGTTAGCCAAACGAAAGGACCCCCTTTGTGTTCCAGTACTGCTTACGCTCAAGTTTGCACCAAGAGCTACCTTGGTTTGTGATAAGCAATACCAGGCTACAGCACTGGAGGGCTCCTCATACACAGCTGGTGCTTGTCTTTTGAATTTCTGACTCAGCCCTGGGCTGCAAGGCCCTGCCTTGTTCACCTACTATGGCTTTGGGGCTTTTCAGTACACAGAAGAGAATTTTTTTCTTGTGAATCTTTACATTGCAATAAGTGTTTTACTGTGTCCTGCTTTACACCAGGGAGCCAGTGTTTGTGCAGAGGTTGGGGTATGGATGACACAAAAGTTCTTGTTGAAAACCATCATGTTTATCTCTCCAGCAAGACAGGCTTCTGTATCTCTGTAAAATCTTTCTTTTACAAGATCAAGACTTACTTTAATGCAAGATTTGTGATGTCTTGTATTTGTATAGGAGATGTAATAAATAACTTCTCAAGATCTTACTTTTTTATTTCAAAACCTACATTAACTATTGGCTTTAGCTGTTAGAAGTTTGTGGGTTTTTCAAACTAAAACTGTCACTACAAATCTTGCCGAAATATTCATCAGCTCAAAGTATATTTTAAAGAGCCTTACATCAAGGTCAGAAGAACTGAAAGGGCTGATGTTTCATAAAGTGATCACACTACTTTACCTAGCAGACTGTCTTGCTTGGCTTTTTTTGGTAGTGAAATTTTGTCATAGTAAATTCAGATGTTAGTTTTTGAAGTCCATAAATCCCTTTTAGAATGGAAAATACCACCATATTTATTTCCTGTCACATTTTACTATTTTTGGTAATTAATTTCAGTTCATGAAATATATTTTCTTTTGATAGCTTAATAGAAAAATTGAGTAGATAATTGCAGATACATTGTCCTTCTGTCCATATGAATATCTTTCTTCTGGAGGATGAAAAGTTTGAATCTCTATTAAGATCAAAATTTAAGTATATATCAGGAAATAATGACTTTTCAGACATGAAGATATAAAGGCTTTATGAGGGTCATCTGTAACCCTGTTATTTGATTTATCAGGTACTTTACGACCCATTTCTCCATGGCGCTGGCTTTTTTCAGTCTTGGTTCCACTAATTATTGCTACACAGGGTTTTAAGAAGAAGAGTCTTGATCACAGTGGTGCATTGGGAGGTATGTTTTTTCTGAGACTTAAGATAAACATTTAGTAAACTAAAGGTCCTTTTTATTGTTTGCTGTTTAAGACTTACCTAGTTCTATTATAATAAAGTATGAATGTAAGCATACATACCCCAGATTCATACTGGCTTTTTTTTCTCATGCCTGTTTAAACAGTCAAGTTAACCCTGTGCTGCTGTTTGTAATTGATTTGATTAATACTATTATAGTTATGTAAACCTGTAAGATTCTTTTATACTTCAGTACAGTATGCAGTTAAATTACATGGTTTGGTTTATCATATAGAAGGATTCAAAGAGAAACAAAGAAATGGCAGAGGTGGTGGTAAAGAAAGCCCCTAAACTAATCGTGTCAGCAGCCTTCCTGCTTGGTGGGAAATCAGTTCTCCTTTCTGTATGGTTCCCCTTCCTGTAATAGAAGCAGTTCTAGGCATTTTTTGGCCTGGCAAAAATAAGAAAATTAGATCTGTACTTCACTAAGAACAAATGATTGTTTCTGAAAAGTTTTTCTAGACCACATGATAAAAAGCCCAGTGTAGTGTACAATAGTGTTTATTGAAATCTGATGCAACATTTCTGGGTGAGGTGATTCACCCTTGTCTTGTGACATTGTTTGAATTGATGTTCAGTGGAGTAAAACAGGGCCTCAAATCCTTCTTCCCATATCATCCATTATGCAAATCTTCTGTCTGTGAGAGTTAAGGGAAGCATTTTCTACACTGACAAAAATATTTTTGACTTTTTTGTTCCGACCTCTTAACAGCTCTGCTAGCCAATTTATACTGGCATTTGCTCTTAAATGCAACCATTTTTCTTTCAGTCATTTAGAATTGTAATCTCACGGTGAGCAGTGAAATTAGGCTTCCCCTGAAAGGGGGCATAAAAATGAATTGCATCAAGGAGATAAAATACTTTAAAAACTACAGAAATAAAGATTTGTAATAAAAATCAGAAACTAAAAAAGAAGATAATAGAGAAGTAGCATCTGCTAAGATACAGAGGAGGGTTTTACAGGTTATCTTGGAGACCTTGGATGCGGGATTTAATACCTAAACTGATGATAAATTTGCTGATAGAGGCACAGCCACAGGTATATATCTGCTCCTTATAAAAATAATAATATTCTTCAGGCAGAGTACTTGAATTTCAATTATATATTCTTTGGATTCTGGGGGTTTTATTGCTTCTCTTTTATTTTTGCAGAGTATAACTGATTTTTGGCAAAAGGTCTTAAAAATCACATGCTTCAGCAGTTACAATAAAACTGGCAATTTTCAATAGAATCTCTTATTGCATGATGGTCTTAGGTTTATCAGGAAGATACTTTTCATATTCATAAAATTCGAAATGCTTAATTGCTTTGCAAAACAACCATTGTTACATGAAGGAATTTTATATACTTCTTTTTTCTTCCTAGGACTGGTGGTTGGATTTATCCTTACAGTTGCAAATTATAGTTTCTTCTCTTCTTTGTTTGTATTTTTTGTTACTTCTTCAAAACTTACTAAGTGGAAAAAAGATATAAAGAAGCAAATAGATTCAGAATACAAAGAAGGTAAGCCAAAATATTTAATTCTTTTAGATCCCTTGTAGAGAATAAATACTGCATGTTTCTTGTTCCCTTCACAGGGTCAGATGAGATATAACATCTAGAATAGGGAACACTGCTGAGACTCCCCTTGACCCTACCCCTCTGAATATTAGGAAGCCACTTTGCTTTTGCTTCTGTTCTGTTAAACAAATTGCCATAAAGTTTCTTTTTTGAATGTGTGTCTTTTTAAATTTAACTTTATATATGTGTTGTTTTGCTTTTGCCTCATGCTGTTGCCTGAAATTACTAAAATTCAGTTTCTATACTTCAGGTGGCCAGAGGAATTGGGTTCAGGTATTCTGTAATGGTGGTGTTCCTACTGAGCTGGCTCTCTTATATATGATAGAAAATGGACCAGGTGAAATTCCTATTGACTTCTCAAAGGAATACACAGCATCATGGATGTGCTTATCCCTTTTGGGAGCTTTGGCATGCTCTGCTGGTGATACATGGGCTTCAGAGATTGGTAGTGTTATGAGTAAAAGCAAACCGAGATTGATAACAACCTGGGAACAGGTTCCAGTAGGTAAGGTGTTACCTCTTCTACATGTTCTTAATATTTTGTTAATCTGTTTTGAATTATGCATCCAACTTGAAAAGTTCCAAGAAAGACATAGAAAAACAAATATCAGAAATCTGGGATTGGAAAAGGTTACCAGGAATGCATTCTCTGAAATGGAATATAGTCAACTGTGTTTCTTTTGCATCTTGTTGATGAGATGCACGAGTATAGCAACCACAGAGCTAGAATCATTCTGAATGCTGTCACTTCTAATCTCTGACAATGACAATAGTAAAAGAGTTTATACTGCTAATATGAAGAATACAAGTTATCAACTGATATTTCTCAGGCATTATTTTAATCAGTAGAATACATATATATTCAGTAGAGACAGTACAGAAAATTCACTTCATAACCAAATCACTCATTTCCTTTAATATCCTTCCAAGGGGGAATTAAGTGAACTTTCTGTCTGTCAGACGTTGTCTCCATGGTGGATGTCATTCATTGTTGCTTCAAAGCAATATGCTTTTTTTTAGTCTTGCTGGCAAATTGATCAGAGGTATAGATCTTGTTGGATAGAAGTTAAATGCATGGGAATTTTTTTTCAGAAATGCATTCTTTAGATTTTTTTTTTCCAATGAGCTATCATCTCTGTCTATGGATTTAGTTATTTTATTTTTAAATGTGTTGGTGAAACATGTCTTAGTGTACTACTTCTGAAAGAGGGCATTGTTTTAATGTGCACATCTCAAAGTCTGTTTCTCTTGAGCAAATCTCTTCTTTTATTACCCCACCACCACCAAGAGCAGACAAATACCAGGTGACATTAAGAGGTGTGTGCTTCTAGTTTTATTTAATTTAATGCTGGTGACTATTTCTAGAGAACTAGCCCTAGTGACAGGAGTGGAGTAGTAACAGGCAGAAATGGTACAGGTTAAGCTGCTCAACAGCATAATGGGAAATTGTAAAAAGCTGCTGTGGATGTAAGAGGAGAAGATCACTATGGACAGTTTGGATTTTATGTAAAACATTTCAATTAATACAAGTCTTTTAAAACCAGTTTGTAAATCAGCTACATTTTATTTGGTTTAGGTACTAATGGAGCAGTTACTTTAGTGGGCCTGATCTCAAGTTTGCTCGGAGGCATGACAGTAGGTATAGCCTACTTTATAACTCAACTAATTTTTGTGACTGATCTGGAAATATCTGCTCCACAATGGCCCATTATAGTGTTTGGTGCAGCAGCTGGCCTACTGGGATCAATCGTTGATTCGTATTTGGGAGCTACGATGCAATACAGTGGTAAGAGTCTTCTTTTTTTATTCTTTTTTTCCCTTTCTCCCAGTGTAACCTAAAATTTGACTTTAACTTCAAGAAAGGCTGAGTATACGATTTTTAAATTGAAAGATTACAGAACTAGCAGCATCAAGGACAAAGGGAGCAAATGTAATGGACATAGTAATGAAAAGGAGCAATGGCAGTTGGCCCTTTTCCACTTTTTGATTTGTTTATTGTAGCTTATTGTTTTGTTGATGACTGAAAGAGACAGAGATACCCAACAAGTTACCTTGGAAGAAGCAATTGCTGCCCTCTCCATTTCTATATATCTAATTATAGTAACATTTTATAAGGAAAAATGTCAATTTAATTTTATCCATTTACTTGGATGAAGTTGTCACTGCAAAAGCTCCATTCCTAACGTTGAAGTCTTAGCAATAGGCTCAAATGTAAGAATTAAGTAAGAAAAAGTGAACAATACTTTACCTTCAGGTTTTTTCACTGCTTCCTGTAGAAGCTTTATAATACAGAGCACTGTTTCCTATAAGTTAAGCTTATCACAAACTAGCTGTGATTTTAAATTAAAAGACAATATGCACTTAAAAAAAATTGTTGACTGGCTGGTTTTAAATTATTTCTGTGTTTACCCATTGCCCCAAAGGATCATTGTCTGTGAACAAACACTACAGACAACCTTTAGGCTAAGCTGTAAACTTATCCTATGTTTCAAAATTGTTTAGAAACCATATCTGACACGGTTGTGTTTACCAGCTTGTTTACAGAGAGAACTTAAGTTTCCAGGTTTCATTGTTGGTACGTTTATTAATTGGAAGTCAAGGTGTGAATGTGCAGATGAACTGCCTCAGAGACACAAGTCCTTTAGGTCTGCCATTATGGTGAGATCTACAAACTGTTGTTGATGCTCTGGATTTGGCTATAGAGCATTTTTTATGCTCTATTCTTTGTAATTCCACTGAAGATCAAAATACAATGTAGTGTTTAACTATTTTATGAATTTTTAGATATTTCTGTCCTGAGCAAGAAATACTTAAGCACTCAGAAAATTTTTCAAGCTCCTAATGAGGCAGATGCATTAAGAGAATGGAGTAAACCTAGCTAATGCACGTCTGCATTTATCAGCATCTATTTCTTCTTCATTTCATGTATTTTTTCCATGCTCAGCAACTTACCTTTTTAGCTGCAGCAGGGACAGTATGCAAGTTCCACAGTTTCTTTTACAAATTCAAAAGCATTATTGGAGTATGTATACTATGTTGCACACGTACATGCTGTGGAATATATGTGATGTGATACAGAAAAAACTGTGCTGCTGTCTCTCCTTCAGCCCACTTTTTTTTCCATTTTCAGTGTGGACTCAGGAGGAATACTTCAGTTTCTGCAGCATCTTGAAAAACAATAAATATGGCAGGGGGAATAAAGAATTGTGTCTCTCTTTTTAAAACACTATGCTGCTAATCCTTTTTGTCAATGTGCTTCCTTTTGGTAATATTCCTAGATGTGGTGTATCTAATAGCCTGTGATACCCACTGTTTCTGAAAGAAAATCCGCCCCTATCTGCACAGTTATTAATTAAAACTTTGAATAGCTGTGCAGAATAAGATTCAAATTTGCCCATGTTACCAGTCTATACCTATTCTGTAAATAACAAAGGTAATGGAAGGACTGTTACTTTACCTACTTGTTCATGCTTGGAATATACACTTTATGTACAATTGAGGCATATATTTAGAAAAAATTAATTCCAGTTTTTCCTCAAAGAAAGTACTAACCTCTAAAATACAGCAAATGTTGAGAGTTAAACTATTAGACTTTGAAGTCTGATTTTTCTGTAGCTCTTTTGCATTATTTAAGGCCAGGTTTAAATGTATGTTTCAAAACAGTATTACCAACTATATACCTGCTAGGTAGGTTTGTAGTGGGGGGTTTTTAAAGTTTTGTCTGAAGTGCAGAATTTTTTTATTAAAGCAGCAGCTTTCTTTGAAATTTCCAGGTTGTGAGTGTTGACAGTCAAATCTAAGAAGAAAAAAAAAAATAATATAAAATATACTGATTTCATTTAGAATGTTCCAACCTTAAATGCGTGCATGTGCACCTACCCAGTTACACTTCACTACAGTGTGAATTAAGATCAAGCATTCTAGATTGGTGTGCTTTTATCAGCATACAGCTGTGCAGCTGGACAAAATGTAGGATAATGGTGTCTGTACAGTAAGCTAATGAGGGACAATATTAAAGTGTTGATAATACAGAGGCAGAGCAAGAAATTACCTAGGTACTACAGAAAAAACGCCTGCTGCTGGTCGTATAAAATTGCTGTGTAAATAGAATTTATAAATTCAGCCTTTGTAAAGAGCTTGTTTTCTGTAAGATTCAGTAATAATGTTGTTTCCATATTTTTACTTTTAAAACACATACATCTTCTTGCCAGAAAACATGTTGTTAATAAATTCTTTCAACAGTTAATAAGTTCTTAAAACAGCATCCTTTGCTTTAGAGTGACTCTTCAAACAGCTTTTTCCTCTTCTGATTTAGCTTGTTTCATTCCTTTCTTTGCTGTGAAACTACATAAAGAGAGATTTGACAGAAGTGTAACTTCTCAAAAGAAGTAACATCTAATGTAAAATATTACATTTATACCCCATTCTTGAAAGTACCAAATTAAACTGACTGTAATTTAGTTTAGTCTGATGATGTCTTCTTAAAGAGATTTAACACTATAAATCTCTGTAACTATAAAACACTATAAATTATAGCAAAATGAATTTAGGAAAGTGTATATACTTGGTTACTAAGTTTCTCTTCATCTTGGTTGGCTTTGTAAAATGAAGTTTTTATCTTTTTCCAGGTTTTGACCAGACAATTGGCATGGTTGTTAACCACCAAACAAAAGACTCCAAGCACATATCTGGAAAACCTATATTAGACAACAATGCCGTAAATCTTTTTTCTTCTGTAATCATTGCTCTGATGCTTCCAGGCACAGCATGGTTTTTCTGGCCAAGGGGTTGAAATAGTTTAAGGTTTTCTGCATGTGAATAATTTATATTCAGTCTTGCTCAGACTCCAAAGAGTTCCAGTTGAACTCTCTCTAAGAGGTGGATCTGAAACGTTCAGAGAGCCAAAGGACTTTCCATCTCAACTTGTTAAGGCTGTAAACCTCATGTGGCAATCAGCATCTCTCAGGAAGGTGCTTTATCAATAAAGCTCTTGCTGCTCCTCAGGCGGATGTAGATCATTGCCAAGTGAGGTGAAGCACTTGATTCATTTGTCCTCCATTTATGGAGCTGAAATGTTGATGTCTCTTCTCTCCAGTTTCCAGCATCTGGAAGGGCAGGAAGCTGGAAATAGAAGTCTAATCTACATCAATCAGTGTGATGGAGCCTTGTGGCTATTATCCAAGTTAGACAAAAAAACACTGCAGCTTTATATAGGCAATGGTAACATGGGTGAAGTGGGTGAATTTTGGTATTTCCCATTATCTATAGTTTGTAAGGTCTTTTGAAAGTATTTGGACAGGGAAGAAAGAATTCAGCCTTGTTGCCTATTCTCTATCCTGATACTAGCTCCACTTCCCTGAGAATAGGTTTGATAAAAATGAGCCATACATAACATTTGAAGCAAAAATCTAAATTTAAAGTAGAAACTTTAAGCTGTTCCAGTAAGAATAATAAAATTTTCTATGCTTTTTTGACATCTTTATTTCAAAACTAATGATATTTATGAAGATTTGTCAATACTGTGGTACTTAACAAATATGTTAAAATTAAATATGACAATTGTGGATTCACAATCTTCTCTTTAGAAAGATAATGTTTTTTTCTATAAGCATAGCATTTTTCCATAGTGTTTGGCATTCTAACCAAACTATACTCCTTGGTTATTTCTCAACAGTGGAAATGTTTGCCATTTTGTTTGGGGCTTCTATTTAGAGATGATAGCTTCAAAGAAGCTACAGATGTTATCCTTGTAGCAAATGGGGGAAGTCACACATATAAATCATTTAGAAGTACAAATTTAATTTTTGATGCTCAGGTTCCTGTGTTAGGTAATTCTGTCTTCCGTCATTCATTTATAAAAGTTGTGGAAGTAATGCAGCCAGTACAGATTGTATTTAAACTTTAGAGATACCCTCATAATAATCTCTCAGCTTTGATATTCAGAAGTGTGGGCCCATACTTTTAACTTATGAAAAACTTTTTCTTTTCTTGTTAGAGATAGATGAATATTTTGTGTTGAACATCTGGGGTTTTTTTATAAGTGTCTTGTGTATATTGCCTGTCTTAATTTACTTTTTTTATTTTGTCATCTTTTATGGGAATATTAAAAAACTTCTAACACCTTCCATACTGAGTTTACTCTTTTGAAATCTAGTCTGTATAGATCTGGAACTCATCACTGGAAATATTTCATTGTATTATTCTGTTATAAACATGAGATTTCAAAGTAGTAAAAGCTTTCTGAAAAGAACAATTGTGTAGCTGCTCGATGTTTGTTCCTGTGGAAGAGCACAAAATCATGGAAGTAATATATGCACTTAAACTGTAACAATAAACACTTGGGAATTCTATGCACTATTTGGACTTATGCTGCTTCTAAATACTATATTAGCTGTCTTCTATGATTTTATTAATACTGTTGTGGTTTCTAGAATTGAGCAAGATAAAATTTTTGTAAGATACTTTTTTTTTCCTGATTAAATGCCTTATTCTTATATTCTTTTGTTTCCTGAAGTGAAATGTATTTTCAACCACTGAAGTGGACATGGTCAGCTTTTTCACTATTTTTTATGAGTTCATTTGAAAACCAGCTTACCATAGTGAGAAGACATCTCATTTCCATATTCATAGCAGCATGAAATGCTTTGATCTGTGATCATATGAACGAATGTGATCTGACTGAACTCCTGTAGTTAGCATCTTCAAAGGCCATTATTTTGGATTTTTTTTGTCATGTCTTAGTTATGACACTTGAGTTGCTTTTGAAATTGCTTATAAGTTTCCAGTATACAGAAAGATATGAGCACACTTAAACTCTGAAAAACACAGGGTTGACTTCGTTAATTTTGGGTGTATTGAGTGTAGCTTAGGCAAATATTGTTACATTTAACTAGTCAGTAGCTGTAAACTGACAAACTTTGGGAGGAGGTGGAGGTGGGAGTAGGGGATACAGGGAAGAAATTGCAGAATGTGACAAACTGTAACTTAGTGTGGGTCACTAAGAGCAGTTTCTGGGCTCACAAGGCAGCAGATACCCCGTGTCCAAGTGCTACTTGGACAGACAAAAAATGCAGGAAGTAAAAAGAAAAAGGGAAAAAAGAGAAAAACAGGAAGTTGATAAATTTAAAATTGCAAGATAGGTTACTGCAGTTAATAAATTTAATTCCATTCTTTAAACACTTGAATTATTCTTTAGCTTCAGAACCATCGGTACCCCTAGTATATACCTCTGTCACTGATTTTGCATTAATAATTAAGTGCATCAGTATTTCCACAATACCAAGGCAATACACTCAAAAACTTTTTAATTGAAGCGGTCACAACTGTGACTTACAGGTCCTTATGCCTGCCTTGATTAGATGTTTAAGTAAAATTTTGATACAGTTGCATGCGAGAAATCTTTAGCCAGGTCTCACCCAGACTTCGTGCTGTGATTGTTGAAGTATACTGGTATCAGAATCGCCAGTATCTATTTTTTAAATTTCTATTTTATTGTTACAGCTGAAGATTGTCTTGGGTCTGCACATGCTGCATTTGAGTGGTCTGTCATTACACAGTTTCCTGGGACAGCAAAATAAAGTGGTGTAAAAAACAAAGGGAGCATACCACCTGTCTTGGGTATTAAGGACAAGCTGATTCTGCAGATTTACTTTTTCTGACAGTAAAGGGCTGAAATGTCATGAAATTCTGTTGGTATTTTACAGAACCAACTTGGGCACTATTCACATTACAATCTGTTAGAACCGGGCATCTCAGATTTGTAAGTAGGATTTGTTTTCCCTGCATTTTTTCCAGCAGTACTTTGGTCCCTACACAGCCTTTTCTTTACATTTCATTATCTAACATTTTAAATTACCATTAAGTCACTTTTCTTCAAGCAGGAGTTAACCTGTTTTACAGGAAATTTATTCTGTTAAAGCTATGTAGGTATGTAAGTATACTTCTGGCTATTGCTATAACTGGATAATAATTTTTAATTTAAATACTGCTTCTGTTGGGGGATAAGGTGCAGCTCTGGGACACAATTTTGGGCCTGTTGTAATGCATAAATCAGAGAAGGTACATGAATTCACTCAGATTATATGGATCCCTGCAGCATTCCCAAGCCTGCAGCTACCCTCAGTAAATATTAATACCAATACCAAATGAGGATGCATACAGAAATGTGGAAACAAAGCTACTGAGAAAATGGCAGCTTGTAATTGGGTAATCCCAAGTCTGTAAAACTTAATTCCAAGTGAAGAAATTCCACCAGGAATATTCAGTAGCTTTTCTACAACATTCATCTCACAAAGTCAATTTTAATATCTTCCCACTACAATCACTAATTAAATCATAGAATCACAGAACAGTTGGAAGGGACTTTTGAGAGATCATCTGGTCCAACCTTTTGTGGAAAAGGGATCTTTGGTGAGATTATCTAGCAATAATCAATCTGCCCAACCACATTTGATGATGGGCACTCTACCACATCCTTATATGTCAGAGTTTTCCTTGAAACACAGTAAGGTGGATGCATAGGAAAGTAGATGATCACCATTATGATTTCTGATCAGGAAACATTTTGTGACTGACTGATGGTATGGAGCAAGTATATACACTATATCACTTAGAAAATATCTTCATAGCAGATGTATCCTCCTATAGCAGACCAACCACCGGCATCACTTGCTCTGTGCTGTTCTGGAATTTGCCATTTTAGAGCAAGGACAAGTGTTTGCTAATCCAGGTGAGATTCAAGAAGTGAAGACTGGAGTAACTGAAATGTGGAAGAACCAGCCTGACCCATGCTGAGGAAAGGAGAGCCACACCAGTATGGAAACAGCTGCTTGTTTGCAGGGAGCTACCTGGCTGGACCTGATGAGTCACCTGTGAAGCCTTGCATAACTTGTTTGTACCTCTCTTGTCTGGTGGCTGCTGTGTTCAAACAAGCATAAAGCAGAATTAAATACTGCAATGTGATCACTGCCCAAATTGGTCTTGGCGGTTCAAACCCACACCATTAGCAAGGATGACAGTGGTTTGAAAAAAGAGAATGCATGCTGCAATTAGAGGAAACATCTGTAGAAAGCAGTAAGAAGTTTTCTGGTGCTCATTTGTTAATACCCTTTAGTCTCTTCAGTCGCTATTTTTATAAGGTCTTTGCAGCTGCAGCCCTAGCTGCAAAGCTGGGAAGATAGAAGGACATCATAAAAAATCATGTGACTGTATTATGATGTTTCTTGGTAAAGGGCTCTTTCTGTGCTGGCTTATCCAGAGTTCAGCTCAGTATTAGAAAAGCAATGACTTCTGTCATCCTACTCTTTTTGTCACTATTGTCACTATTACTTGTTTTCCTGATATTTCATTATTTCACTTGTTGACTTCCTAAGTCCTGAATTCATTCCACTGTCAAATGCTGCTATGATCAAATGGTCCCCTGAAGCAGTAGCAGTCTCAGTCTGCCTTAAACTGCCATAACCAATGTCTTGGTTATGGTGCTCCCAACAGATGTGTATCATCTCATTCCATTAAGTGTCTCATCCTAATATAATTTAAAATGAAGAAGTGAAAGGAGCTGATTCATGATGCATTGTGATGAGAAGCATGAGTGTTACGCATCTCTAAATTCTGGAAACTCTTGTCTTTTGGTAGGTGCCATAAGAAAACAAAGACATGGGTGTCAGCATCTGACATTGCACTTGGTGGTGTCTATTCAAGGAGCTCTGCAGTGGATTTAGCTTGTGCAAAGCTATGCCACAAAAAAAAAAAAAGCATCCATTGTCAACCAAACCATAAAAAGTGCCCAAAGCCCTTATCACAAGACAAAAAGGAAGTGTAATATAATTTATTGTTCTTTAGAGTTTGAAGTTAAATGAACAAAAATATTCTCACATGGTTTGCCTGCAGATTCGAGTAATATACCATTTACATTCAAATAAATTAACAGATTAGAATAGATTAACAAATGTTTCACTTGGGTTCAGAACTCACCTGAAGTAAGAATGTCATCTAGATGTTAAACTTATATTCCTTACCTTTTTCTTTCCTATCTCTAATGAAGACAGTTTTTTATAATATATTCCCAGATTTTTTCAGACAGGAAAACTGAAAAGCAGAAAAGTAACCCCATGCTGGCAGACAGCCTGTTCAGGGGTACAATGCAACTTGGTATAGTGCTCTCACTCACAGGAGGCTGTAGCAGTCAGAGGCTCTGCAAGGCCTCCCTGGCAGTCACTCGCCTAAGATAAGAAATGCAGAGTCATGATGAGAGGACCAGAGCTGCCCCTCTTCCACACTCAGACCCCTGTTATCTCTCTGTAAGGCTATAGGTTGTATTCTCCTCAACCCTGGCCATTGGACAATTCCTAACACCCCAGAACCCTACATAAACCCCATCTCTACACAGTTTGGCAGAAGAGCTGTCACTGGAACCCTTTGCAGGAGCTGCTAATAAAGACACTGCTGCTAATAAATACAGACTTCTCCTCTCTCCATCCCTGCGTCTGCCGAGGCACATAGCGAGCACTGAGCTGAAATCACTCCAGAGTTGCTCACTAAAGTTGCCTGCGGCTGGGAGCTAGCCCGAGGGCCCAGAAAGGCTGAGCTGATTAAGCACAGCGCTATCCGCTATCCGGGACGCTTATGGCGGCAGCTGCCCAGGGGACCAGACGGACCCCTGGGATCCCAAGCCACGATAGGAGGCTTTGGCCAGAAACACATCACTGCCGCTGCTTGTTGCAACATGGTTCTCAAACATGTAATCCTAATCTAATCAGGCAATGTGTGACCCCACAGGACCACTCATATTCAGAATCTCTTGATGGTGCAGAAGATTTCTTTTTTTCCTGCAGAATTGAAAAGACACATGTGACTCCCCCAACCCCTCACAATGCCCTGGAGCATCATCTGCTTCAGGCATGGAGGCAGGAGTCATACATTCGTAAGGATTTTTCTATAGAGAAAGTGTGACCAATACTTCTATCACTACAGCTCTCCACTTCTAACAACAAAATACAAACATTTTAACAGAAAATATTTCATTGGTCAAATCAGCACGAAGTTGGTTTTAGGGGAAGAATTCTGCTGAAAGTAATATGCACTTGGCCTTGATAAAGTCTTCTTTGCATTTTGTCTATGTGACTTTCTTGAAACTGGGTTACTTAGTGTACTTAAAAGAAGCACTGGCTTTAATTAGAAATTTCTAAGGGAAGAAATTATGAATAAAAGAATAGGCTAGCTGATTCAATTCCATTTGTTCAGTCACAGAAAGGAAAGCACTTGCTTTAAGAGTTTACATGATCATCCTGGTGTCCAGTCACTTGTCCTTTACACAATATTTTAAAATGCAGGACTGAGCAAGAGTGATAAATGACAATGTAACTGTTGTTGCTGGTTTGTTTACCTGCTCATCACCAGTGTCAGCTGAGCAAAACACTTCAAGGAACCCTTCACAAAGGAAAGTGTCTGCAAATGCGTATGTAGTTTAAGAGTGCAACAATATATTTTATATCAATGGTAGGAGTTGAATGATAATGTTAAAAAATGGTTTATTAAGGCTTTTTCCTTGTTTTAAAGGATTCTTTAGGATAAATTGCTTCAATTTAAACCATACCGTGTAGTCTTGGGATTTCTCCATTCATTCCCATGAAGTATATGTTTAGAATACAAGTTTCCCTCTAAATTTTAGAAGTCTTAGTTGAAGGCCCTACATTTTAGTGAGATGTGGTTCTCATTTGGGCCATTAATAATTTTGACTGTCTTTTTTCAGAAGTGAATGTGATGAATACAATACAAAAAAATTATTTTAAATTATTATTAGATGTGAGAGCTGGTAGAGATAGTCAATCTTCTGTGAACTGGGCCTGGGGACTGCCTGAAATGCAATCTGTATCTGGCCAAATTCATGTCACCAGGCTACCCAACACCCCTCAAGCAAAGCTGCCAGAAAATAAGGAATTATTTTCTTCAGTTGGTATTGGTCATTAAAAACTTGTGTTTCATTTTGAATCTGAATGTGTCTGATTCCTGTTATTACTTCTTTCCTTGTGCCTGTTCCTGCTACAGCACTGATGAGCTGACCAAAGTGAGCCCTTTCCTTTTCTCTGCCCTATTTTTAAACTGTATGCCAAATACAGTTCCAATACAAGTTTTATCAATGCCATGCACTGAGATTAAAAACTTCTTCATTACTTCCTTATTTCATATCCAGGAATCACCTCTGCCCTTTTGCTGCAATCATATACTTAGATACCTGCTAGGTTTTGACTATCTAATTTGTTACATTGATAATGAGGTAACACTTTTGCATTCCTTATAACGTTTCTACTTTTCATTTTCAGATGACAGTTTTTTATATAGTTTTTGCTGGATACCTCATTCTTGTCACTGTTTATCACACTGATGGTGCCATATCGCTTCAAGTTTGATTAGCATTGATTTTATATTTACTTTACAGGCCATTTAGGAAACCCAAAAGGCCCTAAAGGAAACATCAGTTTTCAAAGACAACTGTCTCACCAATAGCTACTTTGAACTGCTCATCCAGTTCTTGATGCAATGAATTTGTCTTTCATTGCATCAAAAAATAATTTTTTTTCCCATTGTTAGCATGTGGGTACTAAGTCAAGCTCCTGAAAAAAGTTAGTGCAGCTATGGCCTTACCTTTGAACAGCCAAAGACTGTAATGTCATCTTAGGTTTCTTTGATGAGACCTATTATTTCATTGGATTTTGTTGACTGGCACACATAACATTTGAATACTTCATTTAATTATTAGTCTTTCTTTTGTGTCATTACTTTTCTTTGTGTCATCATCTGCTCTTCCCCACAGCTGAAGGTGTGACTGCCATGGTGAAGATGGGTGTATCAGGGCATCTGTGTGTACAGAAGGCTGTGCAAGCCTGCATGCAACAGGCAATTACCATTGCGAAAGAGTAGGTCTGTGGACAGGCTGGTTACTTTTACATGCATGATGATTTGGATGAAGATGTATAGGTGATTAAGTAAGCCTTCCATGACGCAAAACAGGCCGGTTTTGCTCACAGCAGCTCATTTCTATCCTCTCCTCACTGCTTAGCTGAAACTCCGTAACACTGAAACTGAGGTTTTAGGTTTTAGGATGTCCCTGAGGAACCCTTTTGGCACCCACGCTTCCTTTCTATGTTCCCATTCCTTTATAGAAGCTCTTGGAAAATCTGCTGGCTTATCAGCCAATAAATGAAAACTTCCCTTTTACTATTACTGCTGTGGCCCACAGTCAGCACACTGCAAGATCTCACTTGCATTTCTCTCCCACCCTGAGCAGAGTCTGAGGAAGCCTATGCTGCCACTGTCGTCCCCATCTCCTGCTGTACCACACAGCAGCAAGTTATTCTGGTGCAAAGTTCCATTCTTTATATATCCCATGAAGTGAATACAGACCTGTGGGTCTGTTCTTGGACCTGCCTGCTTCTGTGTTGGAAAACACTGGCATGACTATTTAAACAAGGATTGCCAATGACTGGTATTATTCTAGGGAGTTTATGATTGTATGGGTCCCATTTTTATTTTTAAAATTTTAACCAATTCTGCCTTCCTCTGGAATTTCCCTAGTCTGCCAATATCTGTTTAAAATGAGAATTTCTGTGTCTTTTTTTTTGGTCTTTTTTAATGTTTTCATTCTTATTACGGTTATAGCATACATCTAGTAAGCAGACTTCTGCAGAAGGGAAGTTTTGTCTTTTGTAACTCTGACACTTTAAAACTATTACATTTATAAGCCATTGGTTTACCCTCTCTTAGAGGGTTAGGGCCTCTCATTTGGAGCTGGAACATTGCCTTTGGTCCTGAAAGCAGAAACACCAATAGCAAGGGGTCAGTTAATGGTAGAGCAGCACTCTTGCTGTTCTCATCTCTCTTGATTGCATGGGAATGGTATTCAGCATTGCTATGGGTGCATGAAAACCATAATGCAAAATGGCAAAGAATTCAGAACTGCTTATCCTGGGGGGAAATGACATTTGCAGACAATTCTGCTTCAACATGGAGAATTGAATTTTTAGAAAATAATACTCTTTTTCTTTACAAGAAAAAATAACATTGTTCCTTGCTGGCATTCTTTCTTAGGTAGAAATCAGATTCTATGTGTTACTTATTTCTATAAATCAGAAAAAAATTTCATGCTGCACAAAGTCTCCAAGGACATTGTTGAACCTGTCAAGTACATCCCTGTGGGAGTACTTGCAGTCTCTCAGCAGTGAGTGAGTGGGAAAAACACATTCAGAAGAGTCCCTCCAGTGTCACCAGATGACACAAGGAAAAACGACGCACCACAGCTATGGTCACGATGAAGAGACTAATTTATTTCCTCTGACTCCAGTCATTTATATAGTTCTCAAAAGGTGCCAGTGGATTGGAGGGTGAACGTGCCACCTCTCCAACGACACTGGACAAACTAGCTGTACATCAGATTTCTCCGCCTCTATGAAAGAATGCAAAACAATAGGTTGTTTACAGAAAATTGTGTGAGAAAGTTCTCTACAAGAATGTAAACTCAGAAGGCTTTAGAAAAATCTTAAAAATCAGGGTGACACGTCCAGGTCAAGATTCTTTACAAATTATCTTTTCTTTTCTTTTCTTTTCTTTTCTTTTCTTTTCTTTTCTTTTCTTTTCTTTTCTTTTCTTTTCTTTTCTTTTCTTTTCTTTTCTTTTCTTTTCTTTTCTTTTTTCTTTTCTCTTCTCTTTTTTTCTTTTCCTCTTTTTTCTTTTCTTTTTTCTTCTTTTCTTTTTTCTTCTTTTCTTTTTTCTTCTTTTCTTTTTCTTTTTGACATGCTTTGCTCTTAACATTTATTCTTTGTCTTCTGAATCTGAATTGTTCTTTTTGACAATATTATTAACTTCCTTTTAAGTGGGTTTTTGTTGTTATTATTGGGTTGAGTTTTTTCCCCTGTTCTGATTTCTTGCTTTTTTGGACATCTTGTCCTCTTATGGACATTGATCTTATACAACTGTATGTTATTTGGCTGATATTTTGTAATATGATTCTTTTACAAGCAAATCAAATAAATTCAGAAATTTTTTTTCTGCAAGTATATCAAATTATGCTTAGAAATATTCTCCAAAGGAAAAAAAAAAGGAAAAAAGACTGACATTATCTGCAAATCAACTTCTACCCTTATATTATTCAATATATATAATGGTCCTAGAAATGAGTTGTGTGTTGTCCACAGCTTGGGAGGTGCTGTTTATGCTGTTGTAGGTTTGACCAATTTAAGTATCTCCACTGACAGCTACTGCATACACTTAAGTTCACAGTGGAATGAACACATTTATTATTTTTTAAGCAGATCTAATAATGCAAGGTGAAAGAAGAACATTATTTTTACTTTTAGAGATGACACCACCTGTGAAATAAACAGAAATGTTCAAAGTTCATGGCAATGGATACAGTAATAGAATTTGTTTTGGTTTAATAACATACAGAGTATTGTAGTATCTTCATGAAATATAAAATACATCTTGAAAGGCATTTCTCATGCAGATGTAATCAGCAGCACAGATAACACAGAAGGTGTGTACGAGTGGTTTTAGGAAGTTGTGTAAAAAGGGGAAGCAAAATAAATTGAAGGTAAAAGAGCCATTCTCTTCTCAAATTCTCTGAAACAAAATAAACACTTCCCAAATTAAATTAACACCATTAAAATAACTTGGTAACACTCACAGATAGGTAAACCTACAGATTTTTCAATAGTATATGAGATTACAGTGAAATGTGGCACTTCAGGTAGCTCTGGCAGAATTTCTGTTCTCAGACAGATCAGCCTTTACAGGTGACTGAAGTTTTGGAAGTACAGGCTTCTCATACAACAAAATCAGTAATCACAGAGAAGAACAGAAAGGATGGAATACTCTACTACTGTCAGTGGGAAATGCATCGTTTGACTCTGCACCATGGCAGAGGTTTCCTTTACTTACCTCTGGATGAAATAAAAACAATCCATTTTGTGTGAATGTAATACTGTTCAGTGATGAGGCTTCTTACACCGGGAAATCAAGTCCTTGTTCTCCTGGATGCATTCTCTTTTTCTTTCTCATACAACAGAGCATTAATATTATCTGTCAGAGAAAAAAGAAATTGCACTATGAAGCCTTTTCATAGCTATTATTTTTCTTACCACTAAATCATCACTAGAGAGAGGTTGCACTGCAGTCGTTTGGATTGGTTTGTGAGGATTGCTTTTAATTGAGGAATGATACCCAGTTTTACAAGGTAGTTATCCAGTTCTTGTGTATGAAATTCTACTGGACCCCTTCAAGCAAGGAACTCGACGCGAGAACGTTTTACTTGGGCCTTTTTTTTCACCTGCTCCCACATACCTGATTTAAAGTACTTTATTATGGACTTTTATTTTGCAAACATTTAGAGAGTAGTGTAGCTTAGTTCCCAGGAACGAAAATCAAAAAAATCCGTGCCGGTGTTCATTAGGTGCTTTCGGTTTCCCGGGGGAAACGCTCGGTGGGTGCGTGCGCTGCAGGAGGAAGCCCCACCCCGGGATTTAGGGACAAATCCTTCCAGGCGCAGGGCGCGCGCGGGATCCCTGCTCTGGGCCCCGCCCCCTGCGATAGCCCCGCCCCTAATCCCGCCCCCTTCGGGACTGCTGGGCGGGGCCTCCCGCCGCCGCCGCGTCCCCCCCTCCCATTGGCGGCGGGGGCTGCGCGTGACCGGGCAGTGCGTGACGTAGGAGGAAGAAGCCGCCATTAGGGGCAGCGGGGCCGGGCAGGTTCTGTTGCCGTGTCCGTTTCCAGCCTCTGTCTCCGCGGCCTCGCCGGTGCCTCCCCTTCCCCGGCAGCCCCTCTCCCCCGCAGTTCCTCGTCCCGGTGGGCGGCGGCGGCGCCGCGGTGCGGCCCGTTGATGTGAGGCGTGGCTCGGCGGCGGGGTGCGGATGGCGACAGGGGCCGGCGCGGCGGCCGGGGGCCGCAGCTTCTCCTTCAAGGTGGTGCTGCTCGGGGAGGGCTGCGTGGGAAAAACCTCGCTGGTGCTGCGCTATTGCGAAAACAAGTTCAACGATAAGCACATCACCACCCTGCAGGTGCGGGCCGGGCCGGGGCGGGGTGGGGGTGGTGGTGTGGGGGTCCCGCTGTTGTTCTCTGCTCACTTTGCGCGCCTCCTCGCGCTGCTGTCAGTGTCTCGTTTGCAGCTTAGTGGCAGCCGAAGCCACCGTCGCCGCTCGCTAATGGTGCCTGTCCCCTGCCGAGTTTGCTGGAAGCCAATTTTCTCGTTCTTTTCACTCCTCAGATCTAAGCTTTCAATATGTTTAGGCCTCGTTTCTCCTCTACATACCAACTGCTCCGTTTTTTTTCAATTACGTATATGAATGTCTTCATTTGAATCTTGGAAAGTATGATGCAAAAGTAATGTTGTTATTGCAATCGTTGTTAGTCGTCTGATGACTAAGTATTTCATACGTGCCATGTTTCTGTTAATCATGGTCTTCCTCATGTTCTCAAATCCTAACATTAGCACTATCTAAACGTTTCTGTTTAAGGAGAACAGCTTTCACAAAGTAGTTTATGAGATTAAGGCTTATGATGTAATAATGAGAAAGATTTTTAAAGCTTAACTGCTTGTCACGACAGCTCCCTGAATTTTGCTGGGATTCTCAGTAGTACTGTCTGCTGTTTATATAGAACTGCAAAGTGATCTTCCACACATGAAATGTCACAGGGTGCCTGCTTGAAAGTAATGGGGTTTTTTATGGCCTACTAGTTAGTGATGGATGGCATGTATGCTGTGGTACAGAATAAACTGCTTGTACTGTGCATGGTCTCAGAAAACATGTTTTGAAGTTTGCAAGTGGTGTTTTAAGTCTTTCAGGATGTCACCTTGCATAGGTAGAAGTGTGGATTCAATGTATGCCACTCTTATTTTTTTTTTTTAATAGTAGAGAAAGAAACCATGCCACTTGGTGGACCAATAGTGGGTTTTGAACTAATTTTGAGTTTCTTGAAGTACAGAAGAAATAATAGATGGTGTTAAAAAGAAAAGAGTTTTAAGGTAGTTATGTACTGTTCCCATGCATTTAGGGGAAACTTCTTGAATTGTGTATCTCAGAAGTAATTAATAGTGAAGTTTTCCCATAAATGAAAGCAGCATTATAGATGCACTAGAAGCAGTGCAGGAAATGTTTCATAAACAGATAATGTAACTCCATTTTTGCTGTGAAGAAGTAAAAGGAATGTTTTAGACTTGTGTTCATACTCAGCTTTTGGTTAATCTATTGGTGAGTTTATAGGCAAGGTTTTATAGGAAGCTAGTTGTAGCTGTCATGCCACAGAGGTAATTGATGCTTGGTATGCCACAGAGATGCCTGGTAGCTTGTAGGTGTCAGAAGTGCAGCAGAAGTATAGCATTGAGCAGACAATCAGTTAAAGTGCATCAAAATGGTCATGTGTAGCTGAATTCTCATATCCCATCTTTTAAGAGTAGGTCTAAGTAGATTGTTATGTGATGAAGCTTATGTTTGTTGTTTGGGGTTTTATGTTCTTTAAATCTGTAGTGGAAAACCTAAAATTACAAGCAAGAACTAGGTTGAAACCTAGATTTTGACTTGGGTCATAAATATCATAAAACTCACTTTTAAATTGCTCCAAAATACTGATAGCAAATGTCCATAGATGGTGTGGCTCCAGAGCTTTTGGTTTTGACTGTCTGGAGAGGGGTGTGTTGAGGAGTGGAAGCACATGTTTGCCATTCCTACTGAGATTTTCTTTCTCCACCGCAACCAGGTTTGTGGTTGCTACCTGTCTTTTAACTGGCAGCACATTGTTTATCAAGTTGTTTGTTTTTCTGTTCTGAGCCTCCTTGGCCACATATGCATCTTACTGATTATAAAATACAATGTCAATTGCTGTTGAATCTTATTGTGCATCGTGTGCACTTGTTAAGTATCTTTTATTTCCCTCCATCTTACCATTCTAGAAAAAAAATTTGGAGTTCTTCCACTATTACATTAAAAGAGAATTTAAAAATAAGATGAAAAGAAACTAGGGTATCTGATTAAGCAATGAAGTAACATGTTTGCAAAGCATCCTTTTTTTTTTTTTTTTTTTTTTAAGATAAAAGGCTTAATATGATAAGGTTGCTTTGTTTCATGGCAACAGTTCATAGTAATGCACCAAATTCCTTTTGTTCCAATAAAACCAAAATTAGATAAATACTTTGCTCTTGGTCCAGCAAAGGAGTGACAGTGATTAATCATATGAAGCGATCACTAGATGTTGAGACAACAGGCTCTCCTTCCACAATACTCTCTAACTTAAAAAAGAAAGTATTGCATAGTGCTTTATTCTAGTATGTTTGCAACAAAAAGGGTAGTGAGACTGTAGCCTTCTGGAAACTTCATCTTGAGATGTTTTTCTACTGTGAAGTTATTATTTTTATACCCAAATAGGTAAGTTTCTTTGGTGCTAGTAATAGAAGACTGACTAAAAGGGTACAGTTTCTCCTCCCTCCCCACTCCCCTCTCTCAATGCCAACTGGAGTGCACTGGAACCTCCTGTGATTTAGGGGGCTGCTGGGATGTGTTGCTGTAGTTGTGTTAGCATCAAGTCATGTACTTAAGATGTTGATGACCTGCATGTTGAAGTGAAGGTAGCTACAGATTCACAGAAGAAAGCATCTAGTTAGAACATTGTGGTAAAGCTGACGCAGGAAACGTAGGGGTTTTTGCACACAATTAATATAATCCATAACCTGTTGGCAGACCTGGCGGGGCAGTTAGAATTGGTTCCCATTGTTTGAAATATTGAAGTAAGTGTCCTCATCTTCTTACAATAATTATAAGATATAAATTGATATCAAATGAACTGTGCTGGAGTTACTCTAATAATAAACCTAAACTATTGGGTTTTTTAATTGGGTAAATACTTATTACTCAGGATAAATACAATTTCTGAATACTGCTCTCTTAAATGTGTGGAGGATTGCAGAATATCCAACCCAAGAGAGCTGCCGATGTGGTTTTAATCATAGAGTTCCTGATTGCTTTGATGGGCTTAGCATAACCTGGAAAAGCTGTCTTGGTTATCAAGATAGCTGGGGAGTGAGTGGAAGTTCTATGCCATATGCAGTGTTTGTATCCCTGACCTGCTTCTGTTGAGCATGAAGCACTCAAGGGCAGGTGCCACACACCTGCTTTTGTTCAGTGACTTTCAGGAGACTCTCTTCCAGCTGTATCTTCCTTGTGTTCTACTCAAGCCCCTTTATCAGCTCCTAGCAGGGCCTGGTGGGCATACAAAACTGGATTTATAGAAGAAAGAATTAAAAGAAAGAAAATATTTCCTGCAGCCACATCAAAAGATTGGAATTTTAGCTCTTATAATTGCATTATTCTTTTCTAAGTGCCTAAGTATTCTTCAAACCAGTCATAAGACAGTAGAGTCAAAATACAAAAATTAGACGCTTCAAAGAGTTGTTTAAAATTACTTATATTTGAATTAACCATGGTCCTGTGAGTTTTTGAAAGTCCTAGCAAAAATGAACTGTCATAGTAATTAAAATAATATGGAGAATAGCTACTGGTTATAAATCAAGTCACAACTCAGATTTGTAGTACTCAATTCAGTAATTTTTTTTGGATAATAGAGAAAATGTTGAAGCTTTTTCTATGTGTAATTATCTAATGCCCTGTAGGTAGTCAAAGGCTTTGATTTTGAAACTTGACAAACTTTAAAATCTTGGCAACTGACTTTTTCTCTAAACTATCTCAAAAAAGAAGTTAAGGCTCTTTCTTATGTGTTGGGTTTTCCCAAGTTTCTAGAAACTGCATAGTCTTGCTATTCACTTGGTTTTTTTGTTGTTTTTTTTTTTTTTTTTCTCCTCACTAACCTCAGAATGGCTAGGGAGGGGTATGTGTCAGTTGAATGGATAAAAGATATTAATTGATTTGTCTTTGGCATGTTTTCCATTGTGGATGTAAAAATACATTTTATTGATGGTAAGCATTTACCAAACTTACCCATACCTACTAATTTATGAGCAGAGTCTGCTAACTGTATTCTTCAAGTATATGAACAAACTAAAGAAGAATGAAGACTTAAATCTGTAGTATAGTATTGATGGCTTCCTCCAGCATGTTCACAAAGCTTTCTGCTCATTACTAACCGCGACTGCTTCAAACACCAAGTTCCAATCTTGTTAGGTATCTGATAGAGGATACTGTCTCTCCTTTTTTGATTATGGGCCTAAGACTTTAGATAGACTACAACTTAATCATTACAAATTCATCAATCAAATTCATCAATCATTACAAATTCATCAGAGAGAGCAAGTGTGATAGCCCAGTGCTAAATACCCTTGCCAGAGTCTCCTGTTAGGGATGTTTTTGTAATAAAAAACAAGTGTGCATGTAGGAGTCTTTTAGTGCTGGAATAAAAAATGGAAATCTATAATCTGAGTGATAAAAGACAGTATTCCTATCAAAAGCTGTAGTACCTGAAGGACAGGTTATACTGAAGCAAAACTCACCTATGTAGATAAACATACTTTAGTTTTTGCTCTGTCAGATAGGAGATATACTTGTGCTATTAACTGGGTCATTGTCTAAAGCTGCAAAGATATGACTTTATGGATACTGAGTTCTGTGTTTTAAAACATAAATCCCCTTTCTGTGAAAGCTTTTTCTGCTCAGAAATTGATTCTCAAACACTTGTGTGGAATTCACATCAACTAAGCAGGTTTGGATTGTTGGTGTTATGACAAAAGCAAACATTGCTCAGAAGAGCTTTTCCTTTGAGATTTACACTAGAATATTGAGTACTGTAGTACAGCACATCAATAAAATATTGTCAGATAAGCTTGATTCATTGTACCTAACAATAGCTTCTCTCCCTGTGGCCCAAGTGTTGGTGGATTAAAACTTCTGAAGTTGCCTCCAAGCTTCTGGCTTTTAAACTGTGGTGTAATACAACGAATGATGAAGACTACTGATGAGTTAATCCTCAGGGACAGCTATTTGAAAGCCATCAACTGCTTTCTTTAGAGTTTTTGATTAAAGAATGAAAAGTTTTCTGTTGTTGAAGATTTGTTACTCTGTTAAGCTGTTGGTTAGAGGGTCAAATCCATTTAACATGCTGTCTGGAAGTTTTTCCAGGCTTTTGATACTACAGCGAGTCCCTTCACTGTAGACTGAGAGGGTAGTGTAGTGTTAATACTTTAGTTATGTTGAACACAAGGGTTGTAGTGATCAGTTCTTTGCTATCTGCTCTTGGAAAGTGTTTTTCTTCTAGTGTGTTCTCTCTCTTCTATTTTTTATCAGACTTTGTGGAAAGGTTTGGGGGAAGATACAACTTAAAGATGAAAAGAATTTTTTTAATCATCTCATCTTGGGTCATGCAGATGACAGGGAAGGAGCTGAAGAGCAGGAGCTGCTCTAGCAACTGAATGTTGAATGACTTCAACTGTAATACAGGCAGCACTCCGGACAGGCACTTTGACAGCAGTTTAGGCTAGTGTGCATTGAACTGCTGTGGTCTTCTGTATGCATTCTGGTTGCTTGTGTAGTTAAGCAGCAAGCTGGTTCAAGCAGCTCATCTGGCCCATGACACTTTCTTGGTTCTATGGCTGGTCGGTGCTCATACCGAGAACTCCTCTTGAGCTGCTGCAATCCAGCCTAAAATAATCTGTGATGAATGTATCATAAAATACCACTGAGTACTTGTTTGAACCCAAATGCAAACTGAGGTAAAACTGAAATGAAAACTCACTATAATTTAAGGCAGAAGAAAAAAGTTAGCCCTTGGTAACTGAATTGTTTGATATAACATGTTACTGCTAGTTTTTAGAATGGGGGGAGCAGGTTCCTAATGGATCGATGCATTGAGACCCTGTTCTGGTCCATTAAACTTGTGTTAAATTATATTCCCTTTTTAGCTGTCAAATTACAGACCTAGTAACAGAGGTGGTGTCTGAAAATGTGAATCATGCAAGTTTGGAGGAAACTAGACCTACTCAAGTTACTGAAATTAGATTAACCTTGCAATGTGCTCTGGTCCTGTAAAACATTTCCAGAAGTTAAAACAGTGGAATTCTAAAGCAGCTTATGCTTATTCTGAGGCTTCGCAGCTCAATCAAACAAAAATACAGAACAAAAAAACAGATGAGGGTGAGTTGTGGGCTCACTTTAGCAAAAAACAGAAAAGCTACAGACAAGGAAACTTGTGGAACACTAATGTTCCAAGATACTTAGTGATAAATTAAAACAATTGTTTGTTTCTAGTATCTTACTAATAGTGAACTATTTTGCCTAATTCCTACAGATTAAAAATCCTGTTAGGCTTGTTCTTACTCAGACTTCACGTAGTCTTGTGAAATGCTTTGAGTTTAGCTTAGACTTATCAGTGTTGTGAATTCAGAGTCTTTCCACACAGCTCATTCTTCCCAAATCATTCAAAACAACAGCAAAAAGATGTAGAAAATGGTTGGCTTAACTCAAAATTATTTAGAATAGACTGCTGGCAAACTATAGTGAAATGGCTAACTGGCTTAGTATTGACTTAGCCTTCTTGCTTACAGAGTCTTTTGATCTGGAAATTTGTATTTTATTGATTGTGATGCTTTATTAATTAATTTCAAGTCAAATTATGTGTTTGGCGTCTAAAACTTAACTCTAATCTGTTTTGCTTTCCAGGCATCTTTTCTCACAAAGAAACTAAATATTGGTGGAAAAAGAGTAAACCTTGCAATATGGGTATGTTTCTAGTTTTTTCCTCCCTAGCTAATTAGAATGTTCTTTTGAAAAACAAAATTACTTGGGCTTACTATATTGCAAGTGTTAGGCACTTCTTAATAAAGTATTTGGGGTTCCTCAAAGTATTGTTTACTTTGTTTTAAATGCTAACAAGTGTATTTTATATGCAGGATACAGCTGGTCAAGAAAGATTTCATGCATTGGGGCCTATCTACTACAGGGACTCTAATGGTGCTATTCTCGTATATGATATAACAGATGAAGACTCTTTTCAAAAGGTACTAAACTGTAAACTGGTTGAAAAATAATCTGTGATATTTGTAAACAGAAGTCTTTGTTTTTGGCAATATATATATTTGCAAATGTAGATCATGTAATGGAAGTATACAGCTTATTAGTATTGTTTTCAAGACTGACTTTCCTGATATCATGTTATTCAAAGAATACCAAAGAATTACTTCAGTTTCTTAGAGCACAGTGCAAATAATGGCAAAGTTGTGGGTTTGATCCCTGTATGAGCCATTCATTTAAGATTTGCACTTCATGGTCCTTGTGGGTCCCTTCTAACTCATAATAATCTGTGATGTAGATGTGTGAGTTACCTGTGACAGGCTGTAAACATAAACCTGGACTGATCTTTACTGTATAAACCAAATTACTAAAAGATACTAAGTGACATGACCTTTTACAGATCTGAGAACTCTGAAATTGTAATACATGATAGTGGAGACATTACCTTCTCTGTGATAAGTTATTTGTTGTCAAATCCTCATCAAAACATGTAATTCGATGGCTAGTTATTTTATGGCTGTGTTAGTTGATCAGTTTGGTCAGGTGAGTTTTTTCTACCCTATGTCAATCTATGCTACGACTCTAGGATTTTTCAGCTGAAAACTGGTGACACTGTTTTCTAAGCAAGTTTGTCTCTGACTTTCAGCAAAACCGTTTGGACTTCTGGGTAGAGAGAAGTGAGAAAATATGGTTGTATGGGCAAGGCTTGGGTTAACAGTGATAGAAATAGTGTAAGGGTACAGATCGACGGCAGCGTAACTAATTTAAATAGTCTGGTCTGGGGCAAGTAAAGCGCTTGTGCTAGCAGTTAAACACTTATGGCCACCTGCAGAATGGTGATGGCTTGTGGACACTGCTTCAACTTGTGCCTTTTCATGCTGAGCCCTACATAGTAAAACCCTGTGATACCAAAGCATTTAAATGTGCAGAAAAAAGAGTGAAATCTGATTTACAGAAGTTACTGCAGAAGCACTGCTGGATCATGTAGCCTTATTTTTAGATTCTTGAAGTGATTGCCTCTCTTCACAATTATTCCCTTAAAATAGCACTTCTTAACTCAATGCAGTGATCGTGCAACTTTCAAACTTTTCACCACAACAGATTTGTTAACAGATTCCTTACCATCAGCTGACTTAATGTGCTTGTCCCATATGTTCTCTCAAGAAATAATATAATATAATATAATATAATGTTATAATCTAACCTGAAAAACTTAGTTCAGGTGCCTCTACCTTTAAAGTACTATTTGTGGTCTGTCAGTAACTGCCTATTGATAAAAGATCTCATGTCTGATCTAAAGTGGCCCATGCAGTGAACTTGCTATATTCAGTGTGTTGAGTTATATTTCTGGAGTAATTGAACCATTTTATCTAAGTCATTTGCTCTAAATTTCACCTGTGAAATAAAACCTGCTGAACAAGGGCCATGTGTAGCAATCTAAAGATTACTTTTTCATCTATGTTGCTCTAAACATTTTTGCTGTAAGTTTAGAATAGATGGTTAATGAAGGAAATGGAATGGTTTCACACTGCCTAAGTTAATAGTATATCAAGTGCAAACAAACTCACCTCTGTTCTTTTTGCAGGTAAAAAACTGGGTTAAGGAATTAAGAAAAATGTTGGGAAATGAAATCTGTTTATGTATAGTAGGTAAGTATGTTTCAACATGACTGAATTGGAAACATCTCTTTTGATTAATAGCATCTTCCAAATGCTGCTTTGACAGCTTGTACATGTGAAGGGGTAAAGCTTATGTTAGATATTTAAAATTAAACTGGATCTAGAAGTTTCATTAGATCACGTTGAGGAAAATAAGAGTTTGATTGAAAAAATAAGCTGTTTAATTATACACTGTTAGAAGTGCATGGTACTGACACCTGCAGACTGTAGTTTAGCAAGAAAATGTATATGATCCTTCTTTCAAGTACTCAAACTCATGGCTTTTCTCAGTGGCATTGACTAGATGCTTGTCTGTTTTAATAATTAAGTGCTTGCCGGTTGGAGTGAGTCTTAAAGCTTGGAAATTTCAATGCAAATGGAATGCAACAGAAGTGCTGGGTTTAGATTTAAATCTGATCTAATTATTAAACACTTTCATGATGTTGGATATGTGGACATTCTACAAAAATTACCTCTGCAGCATATGGAAGGTGCTAGTAAATCACAAAAAAAGGGGCAAAAGGCTGAATTGGGTGCTTTATATGGAGGCATTTAGCTGTCCTGATCTCTCTATGGAAGTGGTGCTGTAAATGCTTGTGTGAAAGGAGATTCTCAAATCATGGTGTCCTTCAAAGTGAGACCTGTGTAAGAGCTGGTCTTTACTGGGTCAGCTTGAGAAAATAGAGTACCATGATTACATGTCTGCTTTCTTTTTGGATAATTTTAGAGTACAAAGACTTAAAAGATTAATTTGTTTTCAACAGGTAACAAAATAGACTTGGAAAAAGAGAGACATGTTTCAGTGCAAGAAGCAGAAATGTAAGTCACACCTATTACTAATAGAAACAGTCATTGCAGAGTTATGCTGGAGTAATAAACTCGTGATGCTGTTAACATTGCAACCAGCTAGGCACTGCTGGCTTATGCCTGCCAGTTGTTGAGTGCTCTGTTAGTATCTGAGTCACAGGGTGTCCTGACTGACCAAACTGTAGTTTGAGAGTTGTTTATGATTAAAGTCAACATTTAAAGTTTAAATCCATTTCTAGACATGAAATTTCCTTAATCTCATCTAGTGTGTTGCATCAGTCCTGGCAGCTCTAAACACGTAATTCCTTTTTTTGTGTTAAATAAGCATGTGTAGATTAACTCTGAAGTCAGAATAAAACCTCTTGTGATCATCTTATTCCTTCATGTAAAGTGACTTAGAAAGATTGAGTCCTTTACTACAATGAGGCTCCATATCTGCATTTCTACAGGTATGCTGAATCTGTTGGAGCAAAACATTATCATACGTCAGCTAAACAGAACAAAGGAATTGAAGAACTGTTTCTTGACCTTTGCAAAAGTAAGTAGTATGTAGTTTGTTGGTAAGGTGCTCATTCATAAAATGCTTCAGGCTTCAGAAATGCTTTTCAGGCCATATAGAAAAGTTTGAGTGTAAAGTACTACTTAGAACTGACTTCATTTCAGTCTACTTCAAGCCACTGGAGTTCTGTAACAGCTTTGGAAGCTTGAAGTATGGATGCTTATAATATTGCAAATTCATGCTCTACTCCAAAAATGTCTTGGTCTTTTGTTGGAGCACTGACTACTGTTCCACTTATCATGCATAAGTAGTAACCCAAATCAAATGTCATGTTACTGGTCTCACCACTGATTGCTTCAAATCCTCTGCTTCATACTCTTTAAAAAATCTTCTCAAATTATGTTAATTACAAATCATAAACTCAAAGCTCTAATGATGCAAATTTTACCATTTGTTGAGAAATATCAACAAATGGTAAAGATCACGGTATGAGGGATGAAAATCCAACACAAGCAAATAATGCTTGTAGTTGTATTTATGTGATAAAAGAATTTAAGGAAAAGGTCTTGTGTGTTTCTGAAGAGGTAGTTGCTTGGGGATTTTTTGGGAGGGTGGAGTTTCTTGTTTGTTTGGGTTTTTTAAACAGTGTTACTGATATGGGTGTGTAAATCTAGCTTTTGAAGTTGCTAACTCCAGGACACCTGAGGATCTCTGTGGTCTCCCTTAGTTACCAGGAGCTCCTGTATGTTGGGTGCTTTAGAAAAAAGATTTAATATGTTCTTGCAGATATGCCATGTATTTAGTTCGCATAACAAATAGGAGAACCACTCTTGCTGAACTTTTGTCTCTGTGCATATAGTTCAGATAAAGATAGCAAAGTCTTAATGTAGAAATACAATGGAATATCATCTAATACACATCTTTCTTTACAGGAATGATAGAAACTGCTCAAGTGGATGAAAGAGCAAGAGGCAATGGCTCCAGTCAGTCAGGAATAGCAAGGCGAGGTGTACAGATCATTGATGATGAGCCACAAGTACAGAGCAGTGGAGGGTGCTGTTCTTCTGGATAATTATAAAACTGTGCATCACTGCCCTCTCAATATGAAGACTGCCATATTCCAAGTCACACATTCTTTACCAATGGAGTAATAGAATTAACAATATTTAAAAATAATCACATGTAACACTGCAGAGACCTTAAGTGCTAAACTAGGGGCGTCTGTGACCAGAGAATTGGCGTTTTCTACAGTGGTTAACAAAGCAATTACCAATGGCCTTTTTACATATTTTTCTTTAATGAGGAATAATATGCATGTAGAAAAGACTTACTTAAAGGCTTCATTTATATTCTTTTAAATCAGATCATTATTTAATAACTTATATACATTGTTGTTGGAATGGTATACGTTTTTGCAGCTCTTTGTACTTTGTGGTAGATGGAATTATATCACTTCTAAAATGCAAATTGATTTTTTTTAAATTAGCAGATACCTGAATTAATATTTTTGCAGGGCCTCCACAAGCCTATAACTCAACTACTTTGATATATTCTGTTCATCTGTATGCCAAGCTGATAAAATACATTGTAAATTACATATTAAATATTTTATCTGCTTTTACAGTTGCAGGTGCAGAAATATGTACATCAGTCTTGTCAGTGATTGTGAAGTGAATAAGTCAGTGAAAGATGCAAGCTTTTCATGTGCACTGTTAAATTGCTCATTCTGTTCCCCTGCCTGAAAACAGCTTTGTTTTGGGTACATCCATAGCTACAGCAATTCTTTAATCCATTTCTGGCAAGCAGCAGTACTTAGAGTATCCCCTTACTGGAAGAGAATGCTTCTATAAAAACTGCTGTTTAACATTGAGGTGTTTGACTTGCATCTAAAACAGTTGGTGCATGCACATACCTTGCCTCTGCAGTTACTTTGTTCTCTCAGGAGAGCCCCAGAAAGTCAAAGCAACTTTAGCCCTCATCTACCTGGAAGCCAGTAAACCAGATGCATGGGAAACTCTGTATTAGCAGCTCTAATACATTTGTTTCCAAAGACAGCATTATAAACTATTCATGAGCATTTTTTTTCCCTGTAGGACTCGAGTGAACAATTAATTGGCATTAACTAGAACTTCTAATTTGGAGTGATTAAATTGAAGATGTGAAACTTGCCAGATGTAGCTGTAACTTTGGCAATTCTAGGCAGAATTGAATGTATTCCCAACTTGCTCTTTCTCCTGTAAAGTGTTTTGAAAAACTCCACTTAAGTTTCAGGAGGAGGGTTTTCAGAAAAAAATGTGTTAACTACTGTCACAAAAGAACACAAGTGGTGGTAGCTGAAACTTCAAAATGTTTTGTGCTTTGACTTTTTTTACTTAAGTTGTCATGCTTGGAAAAACAGTAAAGGTGATGTCTATGACAAAGTAGAATATCCTTGGCCTTCCTTTTTCTGAAAGGTAGATTTAGTATTGCATATGAATGCACTGAATGGTGTGAATATGTTCTGATAAACAAAAAATTAGTAGTAATGAATTAGTCTGTGTAAGAAGTGTGCTGTCTTCAATCTGATTTTTATTTTCTCTGAAATAATAGAGGGCTTTGATACAGACTGATCCTGGTGCATTTTCTCCTTTTTTGCCTTAACTGTGGTGTAGGTACTTTTTCTTAGACTACCATTGCTGTGCTCTTCTTGTGCATGATGGAGAAAGGTGGTCTGTTTGTACTAGTGAAGATCAAGTTTCTTGGCTGTGCAGAGCTTTGGTTTGAACCTAAAAGCTGAGATTATATGTGTCAACATGTAGCAACACCATTACCTTTCACATATCTGACAACACTGAACTCTGACAAAGTTGAAAACCAGATCAGTTTGATCTAACACTGGTATCTGACAATCAGCCTTGTAAGTGATACAATATATGAAGAGTGAAATTGTCAAGTCTTGATGTTCAAGAATGGAATTGCCTCAGAATAGGAGTTTTTTGTTTTTTGATTAAAATTTAATTTTTTCCATCTCTGCAAAACCCCAAACAGCCCAACTTCAACTAGACTTAGTTGAAGCAGTGTGTAGAATGTATCTTTCTGCCTGCAGCTAAAGAGTTTTTAGGGTATTGTGTGGTAGGGGCACCCCATGTGACTTCTGTCAATTACAAAACTAACAAAGGCATGTTGATACTAGCTCTTAAGTCCCTTATGGAATTAAAACTGTTACTACTGAAAACTTAGGTGGGGATAAAGAGGTCTACAATTTTGTAATACTAAAAAGGTTCTGGGTGCTATTAGTGAAATATTTCTTACAATAAATTCTCAAGTTACTTTTCTTACTTAAGCTACAACATAAAAAATACTCATTGGAAACCTTCCTGTCTAAGCTGTGGTTTGGTTGGACTTTATTTATGAAACTTAAAATGTGTGTTTGCAGGATATCATTATATAACTGGACGAAAGTATAGCTTCATGAAATCTGGGAAGCTGGTTGATGACTAGACAGAGGAGAAAACATGAATTGTTTAGACTGATTTACATAAGACTTCAGCTATTCATTGTTAGCAGATAAAATATAACAGTTCCAGGAAAAAGCATCTTTGTCAAAGATATCAAGAATGTTCTTTGCACTTGAGATACAGAAAAGCACAAATAGCTTGGTTTTCTTGAGCAGGATCTTGCTCAACCTGGTGTTACTAGTATGTGACTTGCCCTTCAGGAGTCTTGAATCTTGCATTTGATATAGATTGCCTGGTTTGTATGTCTGAAGGAGAACTGTTTTCTTTTTGCTGATTTCTGTGGCTGTAAACAAGTAAGCTATTTTTCATTCTTCTGAGAAGTGAAAGAGAACAAGGCTGTCTGTCTTTAGGAAGTACCTCTGTTGTGGGGCAGATAGCCAGACGCTCACTATAGCATGTGTAAATCAACAGTGAACACACTTCCTCAGGGTGTATCTTGACAGAGATTACTCACATACATACTAAAATAAAATGGGATAACTTTGTACAGTACCTTTCTAAAACAACTCTTGATGTTCCTGCTATGAATACGTGAGCTACCTATGAAACTTTATCACTTGCTGAAATAAAATCCAACAAGCCAAAGTCCCAACAGCTTTAATGCAGCAGTATGTCTGTCTGCTGGGTGTTATTTATGGATACTGTATACTGCACTTAGACTTTACTTCAGAAGCTATAAAATATGGGATAGACTGATTCAGACAAGGACACACAAATTCAGATATCATATTTGGAGATGACTGTAACTAGTTGCAAAGACTGGGAGAGATGGCTTCATCTGGTTAGCAGTGGTCTTGCACATGGTTCCAAAATGGAGGTATCCAATGGCCAGATTAACTGTATGGTATAGTCTCTTGAAGCAGTCAAGTAATTGAGTGTTACGTTGATTATATTACATGTTTTTCTTCAGTGTTCACACATTTTGTGGACAGGTATTTTTGCATTCTACCACATAGAAAACTGCCTAGAGTTCTTAAAGAATGTAGTGATTAAAATTCTACTTTAGTTTCCAAACCAGATGAAAAAAGCTTTGCAAAAAGGTATGAAGTTATGGAAAGTGGTTAGACCTCAAATGGACTTCTCCAAAAATGTTGGATGCTGTCAAAAAAAAAAAAAAGTTTAAATGCAGGTCAGGAATCTCCATAAGCTGAAAGCAGTTAAGTGATATGAATAGTAGAGTATGGGAATAAGAGTTGGAGCCAGCCACATCCCATTTTTCTGCTTTTAGTGGAATGAAAAGGAGAAGTAGAAAAAAAAAGGAATACCGGAAAAACTGAGGTTACTGTTGGTAGGCTGCTGAGTAAGATGCTGAATTAACCATTTCTTTGAGTTGTTAGAGAGCCTCAGTAATGGCAATATCTTATTCAGGACGGCTAATACCACTTCTTGGGTTGTTCTTCTGTGAAATACTGTTTTTGCTTCATTAGAGAGAATGCAACTAACTTTGAGCAGGCTTTCAGGCACAATACTAACCTGCTTAAAAGTTTTTATTAGAATATGGTAATTTATTAACTATTTACATTTCACTGACTTTGTTAATCTTAGTCTGTATTGCATTCTAGGATTTTTTTATTGAGAAGTCAGGAAGTACATCATGCTACTAGGATAACTTTTACTACAGTTGTGTCAAAGAGTTGCAGATGATGACAAGCAGAATTGAGCAGAATAAGGAGATGATTTTGAGAGTTGAGGAGGATATGGAAGGTTTCTTGTCTTGAGATCTTGTCTCACTTGAAAAGTGAGAGTCCATGAAAAAGTCAACATTATGACAAAGTATTATTCTGCCCAAGGTAACAGGAAATAGTTTGGATCAGATAAATTTTTACTGTAATATGATAAAAATAATAAATTGCTCTACTTCTAAAATGAAAACTTATTTCAAGCTGATCTCTCTAGTCTTAATTCTTTTTAAGACTTAGGTTTGCTTAACTTGGCCAAAGCCTTAAATTGATTGCCATGTTGTACAGCCATAAACTAAACTTTTATGGTCGGGAGGAACAGCATACTTGTTCATATGCTGTCCAGTTTAGATCTTAGATTGTTTATTCAATACCAAAACCAACTATTTTTTCAGTCTATTTCCACTGCTTTGAGCACTCAGGCAAATAACATGGATGTGATGTAGCTGCAGGGTCACTGTGAAAAGAGGGCTCCTCTTTCTTTTCCTGCTTCTTGCCTGCATTGATACTTGGTGCTAAATTATTCCTACAAGAAACTGGGTGCTGCGCAAGAAGGGAAGTGCATGTTCTCTCCTTGCTTCTCTAGCTCCTCTAGACGGTGATAAGTACTACAGCAGTAATACCCAGTTCTTCTGTTTGATAACCGTTTTTTTCCTCAAGAGCAGCTTTTCTTACATCTTGGCAAATTTTTTTTTCAGTGTATCTAGTCTCACTGATCCATTCAAGGGATTTTAATTCTTTATTGTAGGTTACCCAAAAGATGTTTAATTTGAAAGTATGACAAGGAAGGATAATGAGTAGCAGTTTTACAGCAGTCTTCCCTACCAATTGGCCATATCCCATCTCCAAAACAGTGAAGAGAGAATATTTAAAGTTTAATGGTGAGTCCTTGCTAGCTCCTGATTCTTGGATATTGGAGGTGACTTATAAGAAATCTCAGTTGAAAGGTTTCGAGAGACTACTTCCTCATCAGATGCAAATAGTTGATATCATGTGACAGATCCAAACTCATGTTTCTTTTTAACTGTTGAAACTGTTAAATTGCAGGCCCTCCTTAAAGTTAACCATCACTCTGAAAAGTCAACAAATTTAGGACTTGCAGTGGAAGAGAACAAGTAGTTTCTTTTTCAGAACAGGAGAGTTAAAACTGCCTAATCAGGCTCGCTTTAGTAAAAAGAGAAGAAAAAAACCACATGATACCTAAATCTTTAAGTGCTGTCTATTTGATCATACAGGTATTATAATGATTGTCTTACTGGATTTTTTTCATCAGATAAGCTCATTAAGCTTATCAGTCTTACTCAAATAGAAAAAAACACTAGCAGGGCAAATCCAATGCTGAAAAGGATGTAGCATTTTTAAAGTAGAGCAACTTAACATTGTCAAATGTTGTAGGAATAATCTATTTGGCATTTGTGGATAAAAGACATTTTGGAAACACATACTGAAAAATACCTTGCAGAGGCTTCATGAATGTTAACCTTCCTAGTGCATTTCTGCAGCTGGAGTTATTAAATACGTCTTGATATATTTTATATACCAGTGCATTTACAGGAAGATAGTCCTGTGATAAATTAATGCCAAATGGTCAATCGACTGTGAAAACAAGGATTCTGTTGTCATGACTGCTGGTTTATCAATGCCTAATATTAAAAGTGAAAATGCATGGAAATGGACCAGTAGGGGGAAAAAAGTGTACTGAAGTCAATACAGAAAGAAAATATTGTCACTTCTTACATTTACAGAATGTTACACAATTTGAAACTTGGTGACAGTCTATAATAAAGTACCCTGAAAGTTACTGGAAACTGGGGGCAGTGACTGATACCACAGGTTTTTTTATGTTACAAATATAATATTTCTAAAACCACCTGGGCATGATGTGTCAAAAGATAGCTTTAAGATGTCAAACCAGGCTCACTGAGGTTGCTGTAAATTATGCTAGCATATCCCCAGTAAAATAAAGCTTTGATTCTCAACACTGGTCTTTGGCATCTCAGAACAGAGGAAGGAACAATTGCTGTCGAACCACGTTTATGTTTAACAGTAGACTCAGGTACGCTGCCTGTATGCAGCAAAGTCAAACATGGAACCAAGACTAGGGTGGGGATTTTCCACTAACTATGTGTCTATAAGATACTGCTGTCCTGTCTCCACCATGAGTATTTGTTCATGCTTCCCTAGTGAAAACTGCTGGCTGGCTGATGCTGTGGATTTGAACTGGGTGAACATTGTGAGTAAGAACAGCAAGCAACAGGAAAAGCATAGCAAGATGACAGCAATTTGCATGTTTCTGCTTTGGCTGTTCTTAGCCCTTTCACTTGCAGTTCTAAGAAGTCAGCAACTCTATTCCTACTATCTTCTTGTCACAGAATGACTGAATGGGTGAACTTGGAAGGGACCACAGTGGGTCATCTGGTCCAGCCTCCCTGCTCAAGCAAGGTCATCCTAGAGTACATTATATGGAATTGTCCAGGCAGTTCTTTAGTATCTCCAGTAAGGGAGACTACACAACCTCTCTTAGAAAATGTGTATTTTCTAGTAGGTGAGATTTTTTTTGTTGATGTTCAAGAAACTAAAAGCCAAAGCTTTTTAGATTAAATGTAGTCCCTTCACAGATTTAGTCTTTCCAAAATCTGTCAGCATTTCACTAAAGGGGCTGTATTAAGTGGTGAAGAGCAAATGTACTAGTTGTAGTTACACCCTGCAATCAGAGTCCTAGGGTGAATAATTCAAATAGCAAGAGGAAGCATACCTCTGAAGTCCATCTACTCTCCCACTGTTTTGTGACATAGAGTAATTGCAAAACAATCCTCAGCTGTAGTCTATGACCATCCTGAAGTTGGATTGAGGCTTAAAATTACTCCAATCAATTGCCTGCAACAAATCCTTTCAGTATGTGAATATTGCAGTGCTTAGCACTATGTACACCTTTTCTTTTTCAGAGACTTAGGGATTTCAGCCTGTATGGGAAATGAAGTGATCTCTGAAGATGATTATGGTGGCAAATTAAGATCAAGAAGTAAACATTGACGGCCCTCACACTAAAACAATTGTACTGTTACTTTTCTGCTCTTTCCAGGAAATGTTGTTTGTTGCTATTATGATGCATATGTAGAAGTGATAGGGTTACAACTATTTGTCTTCCGTGCTGCATTCCTAGTGCTGGCAATACTGGTGTGCCAATTGGCAAACAACAGATGAGTTTCTGTTTAGTCATCACTGTCATACAGCTTCCAGCTACCCTCTGTGGAGGCTGATGCAATCATGAATTTCTCCTTGCATGGCAAATGCAGAGCATTCATGTTAGTATCTGCTCTGCTTCTTTTGTATTTAAAAACTCCACAATTTTATGCCCCACTGAGAGAAAAAAGCTATTGTAAAGTGATGGTCAGTTATACCAACCATAATGTTTTCTTATGTGACAACTCCTGTATGTTTTGGGTTGATTCATATTCTGGAATTGTATTGATACACATAAAAAAATCAAGTTCACAAACATGAACTCAGTGCTGTGCTTAAGGATATACAAAACGTGACACAGCAAATGCTTCAAGAAATCTCATCATCCAGCATACATGCCTTCATGTCTTGTTACATCTCCAAGCCTTCACACTGCAAATGCAAATAAATGCCGCTGGAGGCATTTCCTCCCTTTTAATTTTGGTCTATATATACTTAGTTTGTCCTCATTTTTGTCTAACCTTGTGTCAGAAGGCAGCTAAGCATGGAACAGTACTCTATCTGCGTACTCTACTTGTGCAGGTTAGTGGGGTTTTTATGTTTTCTTTGAGGAACAGGTTAGAAAGGCTATCCTGTCTTCATCTCTCAGTTTCTGCCTTGAGGTAGAAACAATTGGTAAGTAGAGAAGATCCTAAGTGGTCCCAGAGGCTACATTTTCTGGCAAATAAATTAGACAAGGGTGCATAAGGAGCTCTCGCCTTGAGAGCAGATGGCACAATGCAGCTTTAATCCAGGTGCTTTACTCCTCTTCTGCCCTTTAAATCATATTTACATGCTGCCTGCTTGCAGTGGCTGTGCTGACCCCAACCCCATCTCTACGTATTAGTCTGAGAAACTGTAAATGGTATGGTCCATAATTACATAAAAGAGCAAACTAGTAATAAAATGCAAAGGCTGATTGTACCCCACAGGCTTTCTTGTTTGACCTGTATGGATGTAGGCAGGGACTGATCTCCCTCCTGCTCTCCTAATTGTGGAATAGAATGGGAGAAATTTTAAAAAATCTTTTCCTCTTGCATGGGGAAAATAAGAGCACTTCACAGCTAAATCCTTGGATATTTCCTTTATTGTCTACAATACAATTAATGCTGAGGACTGGTACCTCTTAAAATATGAGGAACTTGAAAAGCCTAGTCTGCAGTTACCTCCTGGGTGACTTGCTGCACCAAGTCCAGGACAGCACCACATTTACTATCTCTTTGTGGTCTGTGACAAACTGGAGTAGCCTAGAAAAATTGTGGGTTGCATCTGCCATGCAAGGCTTGGAATATATCCATTTCCTCTGAGGAGAAATAAAGATCAAAGGGAGATATTTCTGGTACTGTTTTTTCTTTGTTCCTCTGTTGTGGAGTTGTTTGTACAAATTAAGCCTGTGATGGAAGGACTTGACAGAATCTGCACTTGTCTTGTGTGGGCCAAGTTTTCATGTGGTTGAGCATGTGGGCAACTGACACTTCTGAATACAGGAAAGTACCTTGGAACTCTGCTGAAATAGCTGTGTGAACAACAACAATGGCAGCTGCTGCAGCTTTTGGCACAGTAGTAATAGCTATGCTTGCAGCTGTGACAGCAACAGAAGCCATGGGAAAGCCAGGAACACTCTGGCTGCATGCTCAGTGCTGGCTGGTGTGCTGTGACTACCTTTTATGTGACAGAAGTGTTAGAGCAGATGGTTAATTAAAATCCAACAAAGAGTGAGCCCCCAGGCTAAAGATATCCTCCTCCTTAGATTCCCATCTGTATAGAGTGTGAAAGGTTGGACTTCAGCATAGAGCTACAGACTGTCCCATTGTTTTCTTAAGGGGCTTATGGAGAAGGAAGAGGGACCTGCTAGCACCATGTCAGCCTATGGAACTTGCTGTTGTGTATCATTCAGGTTTGTAAAGTGCAATAATGTAATGCACCAATAATGTAGGCGGGAAGCAGCTTTGCATTAAGGTATCTGAGTGTCAAAACCAGTGCACAACAAGTCAGTCATGAGCCAGAAAATAAAGCCATCCTGGGCTCCATCAGGAAGAGTACTGCCAGCAAGCTGAGGGGTGATGATATTTCCTCAACCCTCGTGAGAGAGTCCTGGAATGCTGGGTCTAGTGCTGGATTCCCTGGTAAAATGGAGACACTGACATCCTGGAGTGAGACCTGTGAAGGGCAATCAAAGGCAATTAGGAGAATGGACCATCTGACATATGAAGAGATGCTGACAGATGTGAGACTGTTCAGTCTCTAGAAGGCTCAGAGGATCTTTTCAATGTCTAAAAAGAGATTATGAGAGGGAATAAAGAAGGCAGAGCTGGTCTCTTTAGTGGTATTCAATGACAAAATGGACCCAAACTGAAATACAAGAAATTCAATTTAAGCATAAGAAAAACCTTTGGCATTCCAAAAGCAACTAAACACTGATGAAACAACTTGACTGAGGAGGTTGTGGTGTGTATATTCTTGAAGATTTTCAAACCTCAAACTTTATAAAGCCCTGAGCAATCATTTGTGATCTGCTCTGGGCAGGAGGGTTGGATTAGATGATCTCTCAAAATTCCTGCCAACTTCAGCCTTTCAGCAGTCCTTTGATATAGCAACCTGATAACAAAGAGTAATTTTGCTCCTCATCTTGAGTAACAATGTACACATTGTTATGCAATGATAATTTGCTAAACAATAAGGGAGAAGGCCCAAGATGGATGTCTAGAAGATTGGGTAAGTAGCTATAAGATGGACATATATATCTCATGGAGTAAATTGGTCTGTGGGACTGAGAGTTCTCTGGAACGTACCGGCCTTCTTGACACCAAGGTAAGTGGTGACTGGCACGCAAAAAGCAGCACAAATGGGATTTACCTTTTAATTTTTTACTTAGTTGACAGCTCCATAAAGGTCATCTTGAGGAAAAAGCCTTTCACAAAACTTGTGTGCAAATTTTACAAATAATAGGCAAAGTCTAGCATTGAGCTGACTGGATAGAAGCAGGATCTTTGGCAGTGAGTGAGAGTGGGCGGAAATGGTCCTCAAAATGAATAATGGCATTTTATCTTGGGCCCTGTAGAAGGGTGAGAGTGGGTAGATGAACAGGAGGAATTAAGATGTGAGGGTTAAAATAATATGGGCTGGATGATTGACACAAACATTCTGCAGAAGTCTGGACATATCAAAATGGTATTGGTCACTGTCAGCAAACAGAATGTTACAAGAAAAAATATTTAGCTGTGTGGCTAGATGGGGAAAGTTATGATTTAGTGCTGTTGTACTAGAAAATGTCAGCAAGGGAGTTGGGTAAAGCATGAAAGAGTCCAGAGAGTTCTCTAAGACTAAGGCATCAACCAAGCTGTGGGCCCTGGAGACATATGGCTATTGATATTGAAGAGAGAGAGATGACTGCCAAGATAATCTGGAGGAAAGTAAAACCATTTTACTGTTAGCTGCCTGCAATGATAAAAAGAGATTTAAATTTGGATCAGAATTAATGGCTATCGTAGAAATATGACGATGAGTCATGAGATAAATATGTATTTATTGACACAATTTCCTACAAAGAAACAGAGGCTTTGATTCAATATGCTAATGATCAAGTCCAAGAGACAGGAGAACTAGAAGCTGGCAATCATGTTGGTAAAGAGAAGAGACCTCAAGGAGTCATTGTAGATTGTGGCTTGGCTAACAAAGTGGAAATGTGAATCTCAATTTTGAGCTTCTCCTAGGAAAGAAACCTTGACAAAGCAGTTTCATTGAAGAGCCAGAATGAGGGGATGCAATGGAACTAATCAAAGAAGTCCCCAGTGTTCATTGCAAATTCTAGGGAGGTTAGAGATGAAAAGGAAGTACAGAAGAAAGAGGATTACAGATGGGTGTGAAACGTATGTATGGTTATATTGCAAAGAGTGAGAAACAAAGGAAAAGGGTAGGAAAAGGAAAGGATGAAAATGAACACATGGGAGACCAAAGGAGATGAAACCGATGTGGAAGATGGCTAAAACAATTGCACTCCTCAAAACAATTAATTTATGGTGATGCATTTTTAATATGTAGCCTTCTCCCTTGTATTCACTGTGACATTAAGTTGTGTCCTTATTAAATTTAAATCAAAGGACTACCAAAGTTAAGGTGTCCATTTTTGCTACAGACCTAGATATTACTACAAGAACTTGTGATCTGTGTTTTTATTTAATTTTCTCATCTTTATGCATGTTTATATACAGAGAGTCACAACAGGCTTCTCCAACTTTGAAGCAGGTGAGTATTTATCTTGAAAATTGCAAATCTGGTTTTCTAAGGTAAGTATGGTATGGGTATTAATCTAACTAAACGGGTTTTTAATTCAAAAAGTCACAAGGGAATTATAATGCCACTACGGAAATAAAAACCCCCAACCAACCCATCCCAAAACCCTATAAATTACCTTTGCTCCTTCAGAGAACCAAGTCACTTCCCTGCAAGCATGTCATTTGTCTGTTTCAAATAAACAGCATTTGGGGATGTACTGTTTGCTCAAAATATTTTATGGTATTGTTGGAATATAACCAATGTCTTAAAAAACATCTTTATTATGTTTCAGACATTACATGAGAGCCAATTTTTTAAAAGTAATACCACACATAATATACTTTTTCAGATAAGTAAGACCTATTAAAATCCATTGAGTTTTGCAGAATTCTTTCAGGCTTTATAAATCTGTATACATATGAAAGCTGAATATTTGCTAAAATAGATGAGATTATAATTAAGATTTATCTTTGTTCCTTGATGTGTTGAATGCATTATGTGTTAAAAACTACCATCTTGAAAGTAGTGTATTTTTAACTGACATTAAAAATCTGGTCAGCTTAGTAGTGCCTGTGGGTACTGTGATATTGAGATCTCATAGCACTTTCCAGTACCTAAAGGGGGTCTGCAAGATAGCTGGAGAGACTTTTTGCATGGGGATGGAATGGTAAGACAAGGGGGAATGTCTCCCAACAGGCACAGGGTAGGTTTAGAACAGGTATTAAGAGAGAAATTCTTTCCTGTGTGGATGGTGAGGCACTGGGACGGGTTGCAAAGACGAGTTCTGGATGTCCATCTCTGGCAGTGTTCAAGGCCAGGTTGGACGGGGCTTTGAGCATCCTGGTCCAGTGGAAGGTGTCCCTGACCATGGCAGGGTGGTTGGAGCTAGGTGATCTTTAAAGTCCCTTCCAATACAAACTATTCTATGATTCTATGACTGGAAAACAGCAGAAAGAGAAAGAAAATAATTTGATGTGTATTTTATATCAATTATATAACATTGCTCAAATTATAATTGCAATCTCCTTTCTTCCTCGCGGCTGTACTCGCCCGCTGTGGAGCGATCACCGCTGCCCCGGCCGCCGCGGGGCCCGCGGCTGGACACTTGCCAACCTCCCGGAGGGCCGCGTGTGTGCCAGGGATTCAACATGAGAGCGGGACCGCGGCGACCGCTTCTGGAACAGAACAGCACATCCAGGCCTCGCTCCCCGTCGCGGGCCGCAGCCTTTCAGTCCCGGGCTCCGCCTGGCCCCGCGCAGTGCGCATGCGCGGCACGCAGCTGTGACGCCGTTGTTGTGGCGCGGCGGGGAAGCACGTGAGGAGTGCGACGTCACCATAAACACTCGTGGGCAACATGGCGGCGCCGCCGAGCGGCAAGGTAACGGGGGCGGGCGGCGACGAGCGGCGACGAGCGGCGGAGGGGCCGGCCTCTCCCCCCCCGGGACGCGCCGTGTCGGGCGCTGGGTCACCCTAGCTGGCGGGAGTCGCGGGGAAGGGGGGGGTCGGGCCGCTGAATGGCGTGCGGGTCCCTTTTCCCCCGCCGTGCGGGTGTCACCTTACGGGGCCGCCTCTCCGGGTACGTGCCGTCCTGGCCTCGGGCAGGCCGGGCGCTGGCAGCGGCCGCGGGCCCTCTGCGCCGGAGGCGGTCGCGGCCGGCGCGCGGAACTCGGGCCCTTCCCGCACCTGCCGGCCGGGCAGCGCCCCGCGCCTCCGCAGCAGCTCGGCTCCGGCCCCAGGGCGGCAGGAGGCCGCTCTCCGCCGGGGGCGGGCAGCTCTGCGGCCGCGTTGGCTTTCGGCCTGAGGCAGAGGAACGCGGCTTGTCCCGTCTACGTGTCCGAGTGTCCCCGAGGTGCTCATGGACGGTAGTGGCCTTTCCCCCGGCCTCCGCGCTGGTAGTGTGTGAGAACCTGCCCTCGGCGTGGGTACAAAGCCTTGTCAGTCCTATAATTTGGTAATTTAAAACTTTTTGTATGTCGCGGATCCTTGCCGAGCGTTCCGGAACGAAACATTATTGCTTGACAGGGACTGAGCTCGCAGGAGAGGGAGGTACAAGCAACACCCACTGTTTCCCTCCGCCCCCGCCAACAGATACGAATTGCGTCCGTATTGGTTTTTTGTAGAAACAGTTTTATTTCATGGCTCTGTCTTCTGAAAGCGTTGCTTTGCAATGCAGTGTTCTCAAGCACGTGGATCCTTTATTTAGGATTTAAAATCTCAGTGTGGTGTCCGATTGTATGTCGTAGCCATGGTGAGTGTGTGATAGTCTGCGGTTTCACTTTTCCAGCACGGGGCAGAAGATGATAGTTTCAGTTCATGCTGGTCTCGGCGTATGAGAACACACGTAATTAGCCACGTCTGCGCTTCTCCGAGGGTGCTGAGGAGTGACCTTAGCTATAGCATGAAAGTTCCTTAGAGCTGTGCCACCTTACCAGACCCGTTTTAACCAGAATTGTTGGAGCAGGCAATTTGTGCAGCTGGAGCTTTTGCAATTTTACTTTTACGTTCTTTACTGCTGTTAAGTGTGTAAATATAAAGATAGCCATACTGTCCTCCCAGCTATTTCTAGCTATGCACATCCAGTTTTTATGTATACAGAGAAGTTCCTTTTCTGGTTTTATCCATTTTAATATCAACACAGAAGTTTATTGGATGAACGGCAATATTTTATTTTTTTAGATAAAATTTTAATGTTTTAATTTTTCAGGTTGCTTTTTTGTTTTCTACTTAGGGTTTTATCAGGATCTTCTTCGGGATGTCTCTTGTGAAAGCAGCTGTATTATGATGGTTTATATGAGATGCTAGAATGATTGTGGATTAGTTGTTTGTAAATTTGCTGTGTATTCATTGTTCCTTTCCAAGAGCCCTGTTTGCCTGAGATTGCATCTTTAAGATATTGCAAAACTGTTTTAGTTATGCCATGTCCACAATACTAATGCAACTTCTAATTCAGTAACATTCTTTGCCGTGTCTCTTTTAACACAGAGGAAAAACGACAGTTGTGTTTTCTCAAACTTCATGAAGTGGCTAGGCTGGTTTGACGTTTCGCTGCTCTCAGGACCAGTTCCATCCTTCTCTGTATTTCCCCACCTGTGTGTTGCACTATTGCTTTCTTGGATACTGTACTCATTTGATCTGCCAGTGATTATATCTAGCAAGCTGAAATAATACATACAACTGTGCTTACTTTTATCTGGGTTAGTTTTCTGTTGGGAACACATTGGACCACAAATTGTTCCTTTGAGTAGCAGCAAGATTTTGGAAGGGCTTACAAACTAATGAAATTTCACTCCAGGTGGAATAAATGCAGTGTAGGTTGGTACAGACCCAGCATTCTCACTTCAGGCCTTTTACACTTCAGTGTTTTTACAAGCTGTGGATGTACTAAGTTAACTGCAGTGTTCCTTCTGGCTGGGCAATTTATTGTAATGGGGTGTTTCAGGTGGTAGCTTTCTGAAAGAACAGTAGGCAGTTTGTGGGGTGCTTTATTCTCATGTGGCAGATCTTATCACATGAAAGTAATGTATTTTAATGTATGTTCTCTTTTCTGCAAAATATTATACAAAGTGGTTCCCATGGAAAGCACATGGCAGTATATTAAGCAGCTGAGATAACCTGCATTGGTTCAACTTTCACAAAAACTTGTTTTAGCAAACCACATAAGACTGTGGTTTCTATTACATTTTTACCCTGTTTGCCTTTCCCTTCTCTATTGCAGGTTTTTGGGGTTTTATTTGTTTGGGTTTTTTTGTTTTGTTTGTATGCTTCTAATTTTAATTTTATTTCCCAGACATTATTTATATCAGTAGATTCAGAATCCAGCTATTTCATGTAGTCTCTGGTTTCTGCTCCGTACAATAATGGGATATGAATTAAATATGTGGTTATCTCATGTACTACTTTACTTGGACTTTTGTCCTGTTATTTTTTTTTTCTTGCTGCAACCTCTTATGAGGTTCTTATCAGTGTTTTTCTCTAAATGGGTGGCTAACTCAGTTCAGGAAAAGTTACTGCAGTTGAATTCTGGAGTCATGACTCATTCTTTATAAATGACCATCTGCCCTAGAACAGTGAGAGCTTCAGTTTTTTGCCCTTTCTTAGAGTTGCCATTTTTTTCTGGAAGTAACTTGGTAGTAAGGTCATTTGTTTTCAGAGGTTTTGACTTTATGTAAACAGGTATGTTTATATATTATACATATATTATACTTTATGAAAACAAGTACATTTTCTCTCTTTTTATTACTTTAAAAGTGGCATTTTGTTTATTGTATTCAGAGAACCTATTCTGGATTCACCCTTATAACAGAAAACTGTGTTAGAAAATGAGCTAAAAAGTTGTGTATGGGAATAAGTACAAGCTTCAATTTCAGTCTGTCAGTATACAGGTGATTATTGCAGCTGATCTAAAGACAGTAATGATACTTTTTTAATGTTCTTGGAGTTCAGAGTATCTTCAGCACATGGGCTGTTAGATCTTTCTCAAGTTACCAATTGACACATGGGCTGTCAGATAAGTTATTTTTCACTTGCTTGTGCTCTTGCTCTTTGAGTTAAAGTTTCAGAGTGTTAACTGGCCAAACATCTGAGGTTTATCTCTGAGCTCAGATGTCTGGCCAGTTCAGCAGCTAGAAGTGTTCAAGGAGCACTGTAGCTATTACTAAATAGTAGTGGTGTTAGTGCTGTATGTTTGGGGAAGGAATCTGTGTTTTCAGTGGAAGTTTGTTTTGTTTTTTTTTTAAATATGGTGTTAAAATTAGCTTTGCATCCTTCAGGTATTTTGTTGGCATAGATACAGCGAATGATTTTAGATGTGTATCTGTTCTGTGGGATAGGCAGTATCTTGTTCCACCTTCTACTAGTTAAATGTGAGTGCACAGAAGCTCCTGTACTATGCATTGTTGTGCCATTTTATTAAGCATTTGATTTAAAATATTTTTAATATCTTTTTCAGCCTTTATAATTTACTGTGAATACAATCATAATTCTTTTTGATTATACTGCACTTTGTAGGTTTTCTTTGTGAATGGAAGACTATCTCTCTTGAATTTACTTAAGGCTTTAATATGCTTGAATGTAAAGCAGTTAAGTGATAATTCTGAAATTTCTGTATTTTCTTTTTATTTTCTATTCATTAAAGATTTCTCTTTGCAGAAGTACTTACAATAGGACCAGTGGGTTACTAACTGAAGCTCTTGCTGTCAGTACCCTGAACAGACTTGTATTTTCACTGATACCCCTCTATTGTTGCATGAGTAGCAGAAATACCTTGTAGTTCAAGAAATCTTCAGAGCACATGAGGAGAGCTTGAAATATGTACTGTGGTGAAATAGGAGACTTTTCTTATGTAGTTCCTGGTGTTGAGAGCTTTCTCATATTTGTCACAACATGAACAACATTTGTGGGATTCTGTCCCTCTCCACCCCTCCCCCACCTAGAAATTGGGTGTTTTTAAGACTGGCAGGTGTGAAATGTTACTTCCTTGGGAAAAAACGTTGAGCCACAGGCTCAGCAGACAAAAGGCATACAAGGTTCAACAAGGCCAAGTGCAAGGTCCGTGGGGCAATCCCAAGCACAAGTACAGGCTGGGTGGAGAATAGATTGAGATGAGTTCAGGGGAGAAAAACTTGAGGCTGTTTGTGGGAGAAAAGCTCAATATGACTCAAATGTCCACCTGCAGCTCAGAAAGCCAACTGTGTTTTGGGCCACATCAAAAGCAGTGTGGTCAGCAGATCACGGGAGATGATTTTCCCCCTCTCCTGTGCCCTCATAGGACACCATGTCAAGTACTGTGTCCATCTCTGGAGTCACCACCATAGGCATAGATCCAATGTAGCAAAGAGGGCTATGAAGATGGTCAGAGAGCTGGAGCACCTCTCCTATGAAGGAAGGCTGAGAGAGTTGAGGTTTTTCAGTCTGGAGAAGAGAAGGCTCCAGGAACACCCTGAAGTGCCTTCCAGTATGTAAAGGGGGCTTACAAGAGAGCTGGAGAGGGATTTTTCCCAGAGGAATGTAGTGATAAGGATGAGGGGCAATAGCCTTCAGCTGCAGGGAGAGCCTCGGTTTAGATTGGATATCAGGGAGAAGTTCTTTGCTCTGAGTGTGGCGGGACACTGAAACAGATTGCCCAGAGAGGTTGTCTACTCCCTATCCCTGGAGGTGTTCAAGACCATGCTGGATAGGGCTGTGAGTAACCTGGTCTAGTGGAACGTTGCCTGCCCATTGCAGGGGGCTTGCAGCTAGATGATCTTTAAGGTCCCAAACCATTCTGTGATTTGTATTTTATTACAATTTAAATGCCAGATATTGTAGCATATCTTCTGTAGAGCAGAAGATTATGTTGATCAAGTTAATGTTGGCTTGGTGCTTTGTGGAGCACTCAAATGTATTGGCACCTAGTCGTTGGAAGCAGACTCTTGATGCAGTAGGTACTTCAATGTGCCCACTGACCCTTTAGCAGTGGATGTGTGAGTAAGCTTTGGGCAAACATCAGCTATTCCAAAGAGGAAGATGGCAATTCAAGCAGTATAATGTATACTTTTATATTGAGTTGTATTTCTTTTTACTTAATGCATAGTTATAAACTAAGTTGCTTTCTTTCGTGGGTGTAAGGTCACTTAGGCCAACCATTGTCTAAACTGAATTAATTTTATTGGCCTGTAATTGTTTCCTTACTGTGTTGCATTTTTTGTTCTGTTTCCTTTCCATTAGAATCTGAAAATAAGGTGCTTCACAGCTGCTATATCCGTTGTTGATGTTTGTGGACAGAGCCATTTTTCCTTAATTTGAAGTTTGCAAACCATTCAGACTTTTCTACTCAGTCACTTTCTTATGAACATGTCTGCTTGCTGTTTCAGCTGTTGAATCCTTGGTGAGGTCCTTTACCTGTTTCTCTAACATGAGGCAAAAAATGAAATAACTGCTATTGAAAAGTTGTTAATATCAGTATTTACACAGTGCCATAGTTGTTAACTTACTCCAGGGCAGTAGCTGATTGACTATGTAAAAGCTTCAAACTGTGTTATGAGATGCTGGATGGCATCTTGGCAGAGCAGTGCTGGCCTCGAGCTGTACTCTGGCAGAAAAGGGGAGTGAGTGGAACACTCACAAGAGTGAGTTCACCCAAGAACACAGGGTGAGAGTATGAAGTGTCTGAAACATGGGACTAACTAGCTGGGAGAGTTGCAATGCTTCTCCTTTCTCTCAAATGTTCTGTGTTTGACAGGTTGTTGGTATGTGACAGACCTAGGAACAGGAGATGCAAACTATCAGTACACATGGTGACAGCTAATACTTAGGTGCTCAGCACAGGCAGCGTGGAAAATACATGGGTGAGGATGGCAGGACCATCCTGTTCTGTGGTAGCCCCAGATCTTAGCTCTCCTTTTATTTGTTGTCGATACTTCATTGTCTTAGGGTGCAATGTTGTCATCTTTCATTAGCGGGTAGCACAGGGTTGTAGATTGCTATAGAATAGCAAGCATTAAATCACAAGGCTTTGCTTGTATTCTGTCATATATTGTTGGTGTAGCATCCCAAAGGCCTTCTGCTCATACATGTCTTAAACAACAAAAATCCTACATACATTGCCTGTTTGCTGCTCAGTGTAAGCAGAACAATAGAAATATGGAGATATGCATTGTCCATGCTGTGTCCTTATGATATTAAGAATGATGCAATTTATTTCTCAGAAAATGTTACTGGGGCGATGGTGGGACTTCAGAAAACTATTTTTTGCTGAACACAGACTATAAATACTTGAAGAGTTTTCCAGAACCTTAACTAGCATACGCCATGACATGTAAACCGAGCCTACATCCTGCTGCTTCCATCTGTTTTTTTAATAGTAGATGGGTAGACAGCTATTGCTTTGTGCAGCTTTCCTGAATTTTCTGCTGTGGTTCCCTATTTATACAGACCCTCAGTCAGGATAAGAGTTGGAATAGCTGTTGTCTCTGTGTGGTACAGCGCTTTCAATGACTGATCTGATTAATTGTGAATTTGCCTTTGACCTCTGTAGCACCCATAGAAAAAAAGAAACAGGTCAAAGTGGCTCACTAGCATTTGGAAACTTAAATAAATTTTTAGCTTTTGGTGGGATTCTGAAACAGACAGGCAATGGGTCTAGTTTTCATTCAATAGAACTGGACAAATAAATATGCTGTGAATTGTGCTTGTATGCTGCCAGCTCGGACTACTTGATAAGCACTAAAGACTTACGAGCATAAGCTTCTCAGGTACATCTTATTTCAAACTTGAGACTTCAGGATTATTAAAAAGTAATACTTAAATCATACTAACTTTTTTCCTACCGTCTCCATCATTTTCTTAGAGAAAAAAGTTGCCAGCTGAATGCTTTTACAGTCTTAAGTTGCCTTAAGTAATGCTTATGATTTGAAGTATTCTAGGAACTTAAGGATACCATGGATGGATAAATCAATTCTGCATAGAACTAGCTTTAAGCTAGTAAAATGTCTGAAAATCTTTCAGTAATTCCAATGTACAGCCACAAGATATAATTAAAATTTATTTGAAATCAAGTTATTTTCAAAATTATTCAGCTCCTGTCACATTACATCTTCATTTGCTTTGGTTGCATTGGTGTGTGCTTTTGAAAAACACTCTTCTTTTTTCATTTGTGTTTTTCTTGTGGAACCAGCAGAGTCTGGCTTTCATGTAGGTAATAACATCTAAACCTGTGACATACACATCTCAGTGGGCAGTTCAGTAGATGTTTGCAAACAGGTACAGAAGAAAACAGTTTAAGTCTGTAGCAAGGCCTGTCATTGCTGGACAGCAGTTTTGGCCTCGAGCATCTGAGCAACACAAAGGGCTTTTCTTCCCCAAGGTTCTGTTTCAGGGACCAGTGGATAGACTGCAGAACACAGAATTCTTATTAGCTGGATGGTTGGAAGGGCTGTAATACTGGGGTGAGGGATACTTTTGGGATTCTATTAAAATCCTAGGGACATGTTGACTTACCTAGTGACCTGTGGTATGCACTTATTAACATCAATTTGTCTTTTTTTTTATGATGGGCTTATTGATTTTGTGTAGATTTAGGGGAAGAGTGATGGCTCTAATAATATGAAAACAAAATGAAAGATTGAGCTTGTCTCTACATACTTCTCAAATTTGTAAAGGAGCCCATGATGAATATGTAAAATAATGAATAGTACAAAACCAAGGTGAGCCAGTAGGGTGTTTTCCTGTCTTGTAATACAAAAAGCATAATGGACTAACTGAGCAGATAATATTCTTTAAAACTCTTTAATTCTTTCACACAGTGGATAATGAAGCCTTCCTACTTAACTAAAGGTTAAAGATTATCAAGATTTCAAGGAGGTTAGGTTGTTTTCGTATGCCGAGGGGGTTGACAGGTAATACAGAAGCAGATTTGGGTTGGGTTTGGAGGGGTTATAGTTACTTCAACAGCTAATGAGAGGGCATCAGTCTCATTATCTTGCCCTGCCCATATCTAATTCCTTCTACTCTCTCCATATGTAGGATCTCAGTACGTAGATGTCGCATGCAGACCTTACACAAGTATTTTCCTGATGCTTCAGGTCATACTCCAACATTTACTGCCTTTTTGCATGTTCTGCAGTAACCTACTGCTTAGGCAAGAGGCAGTGTGTGAAGCCATTACTTAGTTTTGAAATCTGTTTTCTTGCATGCTTAAGAGGTCCAAGTGTGCTGACTCACCAGGCGTTTCCCTGAATATTGGGCTGCAGAGGCCCTGAGCAAAAACCTTTGTAGGCCACGCAGTGTGCGAGATTGAGCTACTAAGTTTAGTAGCAGTTGTCTGCTGATAGGTGGGATTTTACTCAAATCTAACTATTGGTATACTGTCTTTCAGTTTGATACTTTCCTTAGTACTAATCACTTGTACATGTAATTTAACATTACTTTTAGTCTTTAAGCTGATTTTAAATAGCTTGCCAGTGTTGCAGTACCAGAAAACAAAAATCTGTAACAAGCTATGTTTTACTGTAAAGTACTGTAAGAATACTTAATAGCATTTTTGAATTTTCAGCTTGCTAAGAACTTTGTGTGAAATATAGCTACCCAGTGTAGCTAATTTCAGGTGCTACCACTATTTCCAAGCTCAGTTTGTTCAAATGCATTTATGGAGTTACCTTACAAAGTACTGCTGAATAGAGTGGCTCAGTATTTTGAAGAATTCAAGATGGTAACTCCCAAAATGTTCTGCAGAGGGATTAACTGAGGAAAAACATCTAGATACTCTTTTGTACAGTCAGTGTTATCTCTTTCTTCAAATTAGTTAGAGTTCCAGTTAACAGTTGGAAAAAGTATATAAATAGATCATGCTTGTGATTGGAAAAGAAAAATCTCAGCAGCTTGGCCTTCTGGCCTTTCAAACTTGGAGAAGATTTTCTCTTAAATAACAGTATGAGGGGAGTGAGGTGCTTTGTGACCAGTCCTCTGTTTTACAAACAGCCTCTGAAGTTCTGAGCATGTGCTTTGGTTTTATCACCTATTTTGGTGGAGCATGGCACAGGGAGCTGAAGCTCTTACAAAGAGCAATGTAAGATTTTTCAGTTGCGTGACAACTGTGGCATTGGAAACACATTTTCTTTTCCCGTGAAAGGAAGTGTTTGTCCTTCTGAGAGATTAATGGACAGAAAAATAATAAAAACAGTTATTGGACATCATACCTTCTAGAGTGAGAAGGTATACTTTATGATACTTACTAACATTTTTGGCAGAAGTGCACTTCTACCAGTATAACTCTGATACAAATAGATTTTTATTTTTTTTTTTTTTTTTCTTGGAGCAGTGGTTGATGACTGGTTCATATTTCTGAGTAGTTTTCATGATAGATCAGGTCCAAATAGCTAGAAGGTAAAATTTAAATAAATGTCAAGGTTGCCTTGTTTGAACAGAACTGAATTTGAAAACAGATAATTGGTAGAAATAGAGTGAGGATCTTTTTGGATAGAAAGGAGAAAAAAAACTGTAATAGACAACAGGAAAGAAGACTTCCAATATTCTAAAGGCAATGATGTTAATAATCCTTCAAGCAGATGTGCTAAGTGACCTTTAGAGTTTTCTTCCAAGTGATATTTCTGTTTAACCAGGACATTCCTGACATTTCTTGCTTGTGTAAAAGGTAGAGAAACTGAAGCAAAACTAAAACAGAAAGGATGAATTAAGTGAATTTTATGGCTCTTTTTAAGCCATGTTTTCTCATCTGGCTAGTTAAGCTTACACACCTAACCTTTTAGTTTACTGGCCTGACTACAAGTGTAATGATTTTAGAAAGCAGATAAATGAGAAAAATAGCTCTTGATATTTTAGAACCAAAGAAATACATTATCTGTCTCTCATTAGTTAAAAATTTCTAGGCTTTGCCCTTAAAAATATGTTTCTTAAGGCAGTGTTCGCATCTTAGAGTGAAAATGAAAATGGTTCTGAAACAATTACTGTAACTATTTGATTTATTTCACTTTCACAAAATCGAAGGGACTCTTCACTCTTAGACCTGTGTAAAATAGGACCCATTTACAGTATTTATAGAGCTTTTAAGTGTATGTGTATGTAGCTTTGAAAAGCCTGCTAAATTTTGACAGCAAAGGGTTCTCTTTTTTTTTTTTTTTTTTTGAGAGCATGATCAGAGTACTGTGAAGTGTTTTGAAAATGCTTAAATGCAAAAGTTATGTGGGCTGTGTGCATTCCTACAAGCCTTTCTTATCCAACTGTTACATATCCTACCTTTCAGATGGAATCTTTGCTACTACTGGCCCTGAATGTAGGATTAGGCATTTAATTTCAGATTATAGTTTTTTTATTTCTCTGGAGTTCATCTTTTTACACTATTTGGTCCATTTAAAATTTAAATTAGTTTTATAATTTCAATTCTTAATGGCAGGTCGCAGAAAGGCCGACTATATAAGAAAGCCTTTTAATGTTTTAAAAGCTGTATAGGACTTTCATTGAACCTGTGCCTGCTGATTTAAAAATAACTACGTTTTGAATGCATTTTCTTGTGGTGTTTTAACAAAATATTAGTAGTCAGTATGTTGCTTAGAGGGTAAGTTTGATCAGTTCCATTTCCTCTTGTTTCTTGATTTAGGTAAGTGAAAGACTTGGATCTTGGACTCTTTGTAACAGAATTCCTAACAAGATAGAAGTGTTTATTTCAAATTTTGTCAGTGAGTCAAAATGATAACAAGTACCATAGGGGGATAAACAATTTTAAGGATTTTAAAACATTGTTTTTTAAATTTCATTACTCATTTTGTTATAGGTTGTATATGAGCAAGAAGGAGTTTTCATTCACTCCTCCTGTGGAAAAAATGATGACCAGGACAGCTTAATAGCAGGAATACTGCGTGTCATAGAAAAGGTATTTGCGTAATACAGTTACAGAACTTTTGTGTATTTGTTGGCAAAGCACATAACAAGTTTGGCAAATCTTAAATGTCTTTTTAAAGTGTAGGATTTTGTAAATGAACAAACATCACATTGTGTTTGACGTTGTCATCGTTTATATGTATATGTAAGTTTTAACATAGTCACACCATGACTATGTATGGCAATAGGTACTTTGCTGTGTAGTGTTGAATTTTTTGTGATTTGTATTGTAGGAAAATGAAGTGGTAGTAGACTGGAGACCACTGGATGAGACTTTGGATACTTCTAATATCCTCTGTGCTGGAAAGGTTTGTTTGTTAGATATCTGTGTTCTTCATTATATTTCTCCAGAGATTTTATTTTGTGTTAACTAATGCGTAGGTAATTTCATAACTGGAAGCAAAGCTTATTTATTATTGGTAGTAATAGCTATATGTAGGAATCTTACTTGCAGACTGCAGGCCAGTTCAGGTTATTAGAATATGTGTGTAGGTTGACTGTATTTAGTTTTTACTTGGTTCACAAATAAAATAGTAGGGGACTAGCTATGAATAGTAAAGACCAAATGAGTGTAAATATATAACAGTCACCAGTCCCTCTGCATCTACTGTGTTGTAGTTGGGTGATTCACTCTTCATAGATAGACATGAAAGTGAGAGGTGCTGTTCTAATGCAAAATAAAAACAGAAGTTTGTGGGGGTTCCAAGATGCAGTGATATATGGTATTTAATCAGTGTTAAGAGGATGGGGCTAAATAAAAAAGATTCAAATTTTACACTTAAATGAATAATTTGTTATGGTCATAGAGTCTGCAAGAGAGGCAAAGATATTTTAGGATGTTGGAATTTACTAAGTAAAACCACATAGTCATAAGTCCAAGTTTCCTGTGTTGAACTGTATCATGTTTCTGAGGATTTCAATACATTTTCTTTTAATCTACAAAATAAAGATGCTGATTCTTCATGTTGAATCTGAGAAACTAGGTCAATTTTCATGCCTTATTTTTTTTTGCTAGTTGGTTTTGTTGTTTCTCTCAGGATTCCAGTTCTGTTGTGGAGTGGACTCAAACTCCAAAAGAAAAATGTTCCCGAGGAGCAGACCGTCCAAGTAGTTATGAAGCAGAATGGGACATGGTCACCACAGTCTCTTTTAAGAAGAAACCTCATTCAAATGGAGGTACTTAACAAAACAACGTGGAGGGCTTTTTTGTGTGTACAGTGTTCTGGTTTTCTTCCATGATGGCAACTTGTAACTGAAGAATTGCCTTTAAGAATAGCCTTTTTGAAAGGCTGGGATTCATTTGTGCTAAGAGGTGAATCTCTGGGTGTGGAAAAACATTTACAAGTGGAATAGCTGTCATCTGCCTCTTTTTTCCTTAAATTGGTAGAGAATTGGAAGTAGAGTATTGAAAAAGACCATTAAATCTAACTTCTTGCTTCATCATTAGATGTAGTAGCAGTTTTATCTGCACCGGGCTTGCGCTCTTTAAAACAAGTGGAATTCAAACTAGATGTTATGTTAGAAATGAATATAGAAAAAGAATGCCTTTCCATACTGCAGCAGCAGCGGGAGATGGAATATACAATTATGACATACATAGGTCTTTAATATGGTCTTTTTTATGTGGACAAAATAATTCTACAGCTACACCATTTTTGTTATAGTGTCTCAGTAGAAATGTTGAAAAACGAGTTGTGACAAAAGAACAGTGATTCTCGAGTAATCTTTTTTTCTCTGATTCTCACATAGTGTTTTTTGTTTAATAATACTTGTTTTCCGTGTATTATTTCAGCCTGTAACTGGGGATTATTGTGCTTGTTTTACCATTTTTATAATTACGGATATTCTTAACAGTGACATATAATGGTTTTAAATGTCATGCCCGTCTTGTATGACTACAGGGTTAAGATGTCAGATTATGAATGTTTTTGAGTAAAGCACAGTCCTTGGCTTTTTTATATACACACACACACATAGCATCTCTGTTGGGTAAATATGGCTTACCACATCACTAGTTTGTATTGAATTTTCATCTTCAGTCAGCAGAGCATGTCTTCATCCATACGAAGTGTCACTGAGGACTACAGACTTGGATTATGCTCTTTGCCACTTCTTGCTTATTTCCAATTGCTATAATTTGATATGAGCAGGCCAGGGGGTGTCCCAAATTCCTTCTGGACATGCTGGCAAAAGTGTCCTCTGGTAAAGGACACTTTAATCCCTTCTCCTTGAATATATGCAGTTTTGCACAGCATGTATGCAAGCTTGCACACTACAGGAGGAAAGGGTGAGGGGGAGATTTCCAATTCCTTTGCCCTTACTTCGGTAGCAGCCTTACATGACATGTGGCTAGCAACTGTGGGTAATATATAGGTTATAGGATTGTGGCACATATCATGTTTAGTCTGAGTAAGTAGCACTACCTGGTCGAGGTGCAGGTTGGATTTAGCTTGCTGCTGGAATTTGATACATAAGATGTACATTTAACTGCTTGATCACCTCTGTTGTAGGATCACAGAGTATCTTGAGTTGCAGGTGACCCACAGGGATGATCAAAGTCCATCTCTTGGCCCTGCACAGGACAACCCCAAGAATCACACGTATACCTGAGAGTGTTGTTCAAATGCTTCTTGAACTCTTGTTAAGCTTAATGCCATGACCACGTCCCTGGGAGCCTGTTCCAGTGCCCAGCCATCCTCTGGGTGAAAAACCTTTTCCTATAAACTGTAGGTACAGTTTTAGGGGAGTAGCCTGATGTACTTGTTGATTGTTTTACAAGGAGGCTCAAAGGGAAATCCAGAAATAGTAGTTACAGTGTGCATTTTATTATTAGAACCAATGCTGGTGTTTATGTTTAGAGTTTGTTTTTTAGGAACAGTGACAGATAAAATGTATTTATAATTGCTAACACTGAAAGTCAAACTAAAATAATGTGCTAATTTTGTTTTTAAGATGCTACAACTCATGCAAACAGAGAAAGCAAGTGGTCGTTCCTGTTCAGTTTGACAGATCTGAAATCAATCAAACAAAACAAAAAAGGCATGGGATGGTCTTATTTGGTGTTCTGTCTGAAGGATGATGTGAAGCTTCCAGCTCTTCACTTTCATCATGGAGATAGCAAACCATTGATTAAATGTCTTGAAAAGCATGTTGCACTGAATGAGTAAGTATCAGACAACATTTAGTTCTGTAAAATACAGATTATTGGTTTACTTAAATCACCTAAAGAATTTCAGTGTAATACTTCCTGATTGTTATTCCATTCCTTTTTTAATTAGTAGAAATAGTTTTCAAGGTGACTGAAACTGTGGTTTCACATATGCGTTTGGAATGTAAGCTGAAGTTTAAAAATTGTTGGATTGATTTATGATGTATTTTAGAATCTGAAGTGTTACTAGCACTGGATGCCTCAGTTGCTCCCTCTAGTGGGTGCAGAGGCTTCTTATGAACATGCAGTGTAAAAGCTAAATCCTTCATGAGCTGCTTCTATAAAATGTGATAATTTGTTTACAATTTGAGATGCTCTCCTTTGTGCAAAATATGCATGAGTATTTACATGAGTGTGCAAGGTAATTTACAGTACTGTCAGCTAGATCAATTGGTATATAAATGTTTTCCTCCCCAGTTCTGTTCCCCTGTAATTTCTTTCCTGGTCAGTGTTTTGCTCTTGATCTTTACTACACAAATCAACTATCTGAGTGTAAATATAATTAAGACCCTGTCATTCTGTTAAATAATTTGAGGTTGTTGTGTAGTTATATTGTGCTACCTCCAAGTTTTTTACTAGGATAGCCTTTTTGATCAGCATGCATACATGTAGAATAAAATAAAATTTTCTGCTCTCACTATGTAGGCATAAGTATAATTTAAGAAGCCAACAGGTAAATAAGGTTAGATAGAATATGGAGAAATAAATGTGATATGACATGTATACCCATAACAGCTGTAATATTAGTGTAGCCTGTAATTTGTTTTCAAAAGTGTTTTGCTATTGTCACTTGCAACATAATAGTGTAATGACAGATTTGAAGGTGGATAGTGAAATGGCTGTAGGAATCCTTATAGAGGGCTCTTCTTACATTAGTAGCATCACTGAGGCCAGAGATGCCTTCAACAAGTAGGGCAGGTTGATGCTGAGTAATACTGAGGAAAATTTTGCTGGAGAACAAGTCAGTAGGATGTGAGTGGTTGTATATTTATTGAACTGATTTGTGAAAGCCTTTGACAGTTTCAAGACATGGTGTTGGGGTTTGTGATAATCAGAAGTTTTCAGCTGCTTGGAGAAGGTAGCATGGTCAGTGTGTCCAGTTGGTAGAATGGCTGTAGCATTGTATGTGAGCTTTGTAAGGGGAAAAGTCAGGAAGACCAAAGGAGAGGCTAATAGGGGGACAGGATGAACTTGTAAATAGGAATATTCTCTGTACAACTGTAGATTAGAAAATTAGAAAATTTTGAATGACAACTTCATCTTAAATCCTGAGGGTTTTTTTTTTCTCTAGGTTCCCTTCCTTAAACATTGTCATTTAGATTCATAATTTCCCAGCCTCTGCAGGCATAGGGAAACATTGTTGTCCTGTTGTTCTGAGTCACAGAAAGCTTTATATCAGATCTGTGTAATCTGTTACCTGTGGACTGCGACAACATATTTGAAATTTTCTAACTGATTTCTAGGATAAGACAGCAAAACTTGAGGTGATGTTCAAGCTTCCAGGCTGTGCTGTGCTGCTTGGTATTGCCACCTTGAACAGTTGTAAGCATTAATGAATACAAGAGCAGATACTTCAGGAACTTTAAAGCAAAAAGCAATGATAGCTACGGAAATTCAGTTTGGATGACCTTAAGCATTGATGTGAGCAGGAACTTCCAGTTTTAGTTTCCTTATTCAGTTAAGGTCTCTTCTGTCACCAAATTATCTTCTGTTGTCTAGTCATGAATTATGATTATTTTTTTCTAAGGAAAGAGAAAAGAACAAATAGGCCATCCAAGTTATGGAAATGACAGAGTCAATCTGTATGTTTCTGTTTTTTCCTAATGGTTATTCATTCTTTAGTACATAATGTATCTCAGCTCACAACCTCATTTAGGAAAAGATGTTTACTCAGCTGTCTGGATGCCACAAGTAAATATTTGTCAGTGTAATTACTTGTTATCCCAACTTGTATTTTATAAAATATGGGATATTGATATTAAGGCAGAAATTTTAGCTTACGTATATATTCTCTTTATGTTATAGGTATTTTCTTATGTTCCTATTACCTCAAGATTTTGTCCTTCTCTAACACTATTCTTTATAAATATCACATCATTGCTAAAATCAGCATGAAGCAGCGAAACTCATACAAAATAGTTGTGATTTGTTGTCCTAAGGATTAGGTGCCTTGTCATTTGATTGCACCAGTCTCAATATTGAGAAAATACCATGTGCACAGATGACACTTTCTAAGTTGCAGGACTATGAGGAAGTTTCAGAAAGTGTCTAGCTCACAAATTTTTGAACATTACTTAAGTAGGTGTTGTTACCTGCCTGACTGTCCAGAAAGTGTGTTTAATTAAAAGAGAGGTATGGTGCAAGGTTTTAATTCTTTTCGTTAAGAAAAACATAATACATGACTCAGCCTTTGCCCCTGTGCTGCTCTTTAGAAAAAGCCAATTGAGCTTCATTAACTGTTGGTGCCTCAGAACTATGACTGTGATGTCTGGCTGTCTCAAAAGAAGATCTCTTGTTGCATTTCATATCCGTCAGTGTTTACAGTGTCCTGTCCTGTTGGAATGGGAAAGAGATAAGGCTTATTAAAGTTCTTATCTTTGACTTTAATAACATGGTAGATGATGCAGGTGCTAATAAAAAGGAAAGTAATTTTTCTTTCAAAGACTAGAAATAGCGGATTTAAACTTTGTGAGAGAGAAATAGAGAGGTATTTTATAAATATAAGTCTGTGCAATGGATTAGGGTCAGATGGCAAAGTGCTTGGCTTTCTCCTGCCTGGATACAAACTCTGAAGCTTGAATGTCAGCCTGCTTTCTGAGCTGTTCTCTCTTCTGTCATCTACTGAGCAGTAAATTGGTGATTCAGCAGCTGCTTAAGGAAGTAATGGGGTGCCTGTGCTGGAGAAGGGGGCAAATGGGATGTTGCAGGGGGAGTAGGTGTGAGAGCAAAAGAAAAGATTCCTTACTAGGAGCAGCATGGTTTCAGTGCCTTTGGTGTCATTTTCATCTGCCTATGGAGCCCTGTTGAGTAGCAAATGTATTGAGTAGGAGTGTGCAAATACAGTGAGTTAGGCCAAGTCAGGTTTGTGTTCATTAAGCTTTTGGAGTCTACACAGAAATACATTTGCAGGGCTGTACTGAGGTGGTTCTGTTTTGCAGTATGATGGCTCTGATGATGTCTTTTAAGCTCCTATCAGTATGAATCTTAGAATTATTCTGACAGGATCTGTTGTAGTACTATTGGTTAGAATTTGTTGATGTGCTTTCATACATTGAAAAGCAGTTTGTATTCCTTAATGTAAAGTTTTACAGGGTGCCATAATATAAGATTTACTAACTGGTAGAATGAATTCCTTAACTGTATGGGTGACATAGGCTCTTTTAATTTCCTCTATTATTTTAAGGGAGTTTCAGCATATATTGTGTCGAGGCCGTGTCTCACTACATTTCCTGTGTCACTTTTTTTTGTCCATTGTCAAAACTAGAAAAATGTACTTGAAGAAAATTTTGTCACCTACATGTAAATGGAGTAATCTTCCCGTGTAATTTCTCAAAAAATTTTCTAAAGCTTCATTTTTCAGGGAATGAAATAGTACAATTCAGAATTAATATAAAAATAACATAATCTTTTGAAAAATGAAGGTTCTGTTTTATGTAGCATTAGTTGGTTAACTTGTGCCAAGGACTGATCTTTCATCACATGAATGATCTTGCATCAAATCTTTTATTTTTTGCACAAAGCCTGAAATGTGACTTCAGAAAACCAGTAAATGTTCTGAAAATTTTACAGAAAAAAACAGTTGGACCCAGACATGCTTTTTAAATTTTATTGTAGATCTCCACATGATGAACGGGTTCTTCTTGTGAAGACTCAGAAGTCACTGTCTCAGTCTTTTGAAAATCTCTTTGATGAACCATCTTATGGCTTATTACAAGTATGTAATATCTTCAAATTTTTTATTCTGAAGACATGTATTGAAAAAATGCACCCTACCATGTCACAGGAATATTCGCTGAGAAATGACTTAATGCCATTGTAGAAGAAATAATGCCATTTATGACATTGTTGTTAATTATTACCAAGAATAATGCCATTGTAGAAGCATTTACTATATCCTAAACCAAATGCTTGCTATAGAAAGTACACTTAATTGTAAGTTGTTTTCTATGATGTAATAACTTCTTAACTTTCCTGTGGTATTATTTCAAACCTATTCAAGTTCATGTTCTCTGTGATTCATACATTTGTCTTAGTCTTAGTGGGGAAAGGAAATATGTCAGGAGATACCACAACATATTAATTATAATTTTCTAAGTTTTCCTTGACTAAGTATTCTTTTCATTGATATTTTCTGAGGCTTTTGAAGGGATAATGGAAATACAGCACCAAAGAGGACAGTATTGGCTAAAAATACGGGGTTTTTTAATACTAAACGGTTTATCATTTGGTGGGGCTTATGGACTTGTGAAAGTCAGCAGCAAAACTTGAGTGACTTAAATGAGGACATAGGGTTTATCCACTGATGTGTTTAATTAAAGAAATTCTTCATGAATTAATTACATTCGTTTCTGGATTTAGTTGTCAAATCAAAATTTGTGTGAAATTCCTAGCAGAGTACATGATTGTTCAGACTGTTTTCTCTGTGAGGGTAGGGAAACTGGGTGTAAGGTTTCTGTTTTGTGCCATGAATCACTGATAGCAAACAGTGGATCTGATCCAGTTATATGTGTAGGTCAGGCTTGCTGAAAACACTGCTATCCAATCTGTCAAATCAATTTAGCAGTATTATCTTCATACTTAAGATGTGTTTTTTAATCATGTGATGACTGTTCTGTATTACTACCAATACATGAAACTTAAATAATTTTGAGATCTACAATACCTTTCCTGATGTTTTCCTTTGAGTACAAGAATTACGAATATATATATATATATATAAATAACAAATATATTATAAGCACAGGTGTTTGTGTTTTGCTTGTTTTCCATGTTATAACAGAAATGGAAGAAAGATCCATACGTAGTAACAATGGGAAAATTTTCCAAAGTCACAAACTATATTGTTGGTAGTTTACGTTCAAGTGATCAATCAAATCAGAGGCGACCACCATCAGAAATGGCAGACTTCCTCAATGATACCATTCCAGGGCTGAAGATAAATCAGCAGGAAGAGCCAGGATTTGAAGTCATTACACGAGTGAGTCTATAAATTAATGACACGGATGCACTGATTGGTTTTATGCACTCATTTAAAAGAAATGTAGGACTTGAAGCATGATGAGTTATACTGTTTATGCAATTGTGGCATATTACCATTTATTCACAAGGATTAAGATCATCATCAGTTACTTTTGAGTATGTCATTCTTATGTCTGTGAACGTGAGTTTTCTTTGAAAGGAAGTTTGTAATTAATGAAATGGTGACTATAGTTATGTTAGAGGCACTACCTTAAAAGGTGTCTGATTTTATGTTCAGTGTTTCCTCTGAGGTCAATTAGAGCTATATTAAGTAAAATTGGAGAATGCAGGCTAATAACCAACTTTCTTGGCTAGTCGCTCCTAACATTTCAGTTTCTTTTGAGATCAAAAAAAAAAATTAATTGGATAATTAATGTCTAGAATGTACAAATTACAGATATATGCATGATTTGAACCAAAGCTAGACTGAATTTATCATTGGATCATGAATCACTGTGGACACCTGTTGGAGTCTTTTACAGATATGTGGAAAAGCTTTATTTTTAAATGCTTGTGATTATTATTTGAGCAGCTTACATATTTTTAAAACATTAAACTATTTTATATGAGGGAATTTTTGAGTTCAAGCTAGTGTTAATATCTTAGCAGTAGCTGCATGAACAACATAATTCTAAGAAGTTGTTGCCTAGCACTTTGTTAATTTGTCAATGAGAAAAAATATAACAAATGCTATATATGGAAAATAACATTGACCTATATGTTTTAATCTGACGAATGCCTTGGACTTCTAAAGAGTTGAAATACAAATTGATTTGGGGGTTGCTATCATAAAAGTATTTTTAGAAAGTAAGAATTTACTTTCTGCTGAATTCTCCTGTACTTAGATATGGAATTTGGGAACTGAGAGACTAAGCACAAACTGAAACTTTTGATGGGTGTTATAAATTCTGAAAGCACATACATCCTTGGGTTTTTTAAGAGGCTGTGTACTAAAACTGATCTTTCTAGTCACATTGTGCAGTCTATGTAGGGATAGCATCTCCAAACCCAGGCTGGTTTTCAGTTCTCTTGTAAGATGCACTCATATGTATCAGGAATGTGTTTTTGAAGTGAAGCTCCCGATTATCCTTGTTTGCTGTGTTGCATTAGTTCATGGGAAGCTAGCTCAGAGGTGTTTGTGGAATTAGAAGGTTATGTAAAACACACATACATCCTCCAAAATCAGAAATATTAACATGTATAGTCAGGTCCTCAGCACCAAGTGTCTTACTCTAAGGATCTGTTTGTGTTGGCCCACTCTACTTGCTCATGTGGGTGCAACCTTAGATCCTTAGAGTTGCTGAGGTATGTGCATGTGGAAATATAATTGCACTGACTATAAGAAACTGGCAAGCTTAGTACCATTTGTGCAGTTGTTTGCAACTACTGAAGCACTTCATTGGGATTCATATAATGCCTTTGTGTGTGTTTCAGATCAACCTAGGGAAACAACCTGAAGTTAGTAGAAGAGAGCCTGTGTCAGCTGAAGAATGGGCTAAGAATATGGACTCTGAAGGAAGAATTTTAGATGTTGACTACATAAAACGATTGATATTCAAAGGGGTAACTAGTTTTTCTAAATTCAGCAAGACCTATGGCTTGATTCTGGCTTTTACTTTCCTTTCCAAACTGTGGATATTCTGCTTTCATTAACTTGTAATGTTTAATGCAGAACTTTGAGCATGACCCAGACAGTCATTATTGAGAGACTTCATAAGCATGGGTTCATGCCAGTCAAATACCTCAGCAGTCTTGCAGCTATATAAAGTGCTCTACAAGGAGGGACATCTTGTTGTGGCTGGCTAAAGGAAATGAGTTGGAAATACAGATGCTTAAGTGATAAAACAAATGAAAGTGGCTTTCAGGAAAAGACCAGTATTGCAGTGTTAGGATATTTGGTTTATTCTTTTCTCTTACAATGTTTTTTCCTGTCCTTCTCGAGCAGAAGCTGTTGGTTTTGCCCAGCTGTTTGCTGGGATTTGACCCTCATCAGAGCAGTGCTAAACACTTTTGCTGGTATTTTTAATTGAACTGAGGGGTTTTACAATATGAATGTGAATTTAGTGTCAGTGATGGAAATTTTGAAAACTAATTGTGTCCTGTAGCTTTTCTACCTAATGTTACTTCAGTATTTCTATATTTTGGTGGGAATGCAGCTGCCTTGATGCATTCATTTTGTGTGTGTATGTTTACAAGCAGAAGTAGAGAATGATAGCACTGTTCTTCAATATTAGTGTGCCTGATGTGCCCAATTAAGGATCCTTCCACAATAATGAGAATTACTACAAACCTTTTCTTCCTGTAGCCCACTTTCCTGTCAATCTCTGCCCATTACTAGGGGACTGAGTGCTCTATTTTATTTATGATTCAAGATCTCCGAAGTGGGGACTCTAATAGCAAAAGTTCCTTATTCTTATGTCTGTACTGCAAGAATTGCAAGAAATTGTCTTGATAAGAGCAGGATATGATTCAGCTCCATACGTTTTTGTCATCTAAAAATGATGAGCATTACTTGGGAAGATTTCTGACAAGCAGGCTTCTTTAAAGGACGCTAGTATTTTTGACTGAAAGATTCATTGAAGGTTAGCCATGTCTTGTGAGATGAAAATATTTGTTTAAAAACACAAATAAATGGAAGACTAGTCCTCAAGGTTGTTTCATGGCAAGACCAGAAGTTTGGCAACTGTAACCAGACGCAGTGTTATATTTTTTACATTTCTAAAGGTACTTTTTTTACTTCTTAAAGTCTGTGATGCCTGTAAGTTTTTTATTTTTAGCAGTTAAGCAAAAATATAGGAAAAAAAATATTTTCTAAAATTTCTTTTTTTACCTAAGTGTGGATCCAGTGCTTCTACAGTATTCTGTTTAATCCTCTCATTTCCTCCTGTTTCCTCCCAGCGTGAGACCTAGTTAGCACATGAGACTTAGCTACAATGTAAAAAGAAACTGACTTGAAGTTGCTACTTTGGGAAGTGTTGTATCAGTCTAGGAATGTTTCCTCACAGTATGATAATTCTTTTGTTGATGCGTCAAACCCTTTTGTCCCTAGGGTCTGTGCCATACTTTAAGAAAAGAGGCATGGAAATTTCTTTTGGGATATTTTCCTTGGAATAGCACTAAAGAAGAGAGAGCAAATCTGCAAAAAAGGAAAACGTGAGTACAGTGACATTTTCTTACAAAATAAATTTAAAAGGTGCATCTTTTTAAGACATAGTGATGTAGAAAGCCCTTTGAAAGACAGCTGCTAAAGTTGTTGAATGCAAGAACCTGTGACATCTTCTTAAAAATAGTTTTACTGAAAACATTACATAAACAGGTGTTGTTATCCCATTTATCTCAAAGAATGAATGAATGCTTAAATTAAAAGACGGAAAGGTGAATGTTTGGTTTCAAAATTGTCGTTCTTCTTCAGGGATGAATATTTCAGGATGAAACTGCAGTGGAAATCTGTCAGTGAGGAGCAGGAAAAGCGAAATTCAAGATTAAGAGATTACCGCAGTCTTATAGGTAAATTCATGTTTAGAAACATATCTAAATGCACACACACTTTTAAAAGTTAATATGAAATTGAAGAGCCTGCATGAAGACGCACTAAAAATGAAATGTTGCTCTTTTCAGAGGTGTCTAAACTGGGTTATGTACTTAATATTAAAACTTTCTCAAGCAGAGTAATTCAGAGCTTTACATATTAGTGTTACTAACTGGATTTTTAAACTTCCTTTACTCAACAACAAAAGACTCTTTATTTTGTGTTATGTCATAATGTGTTTTTACTGGAAATCTTGTTAAAATAATGACGTCCAGTATGAATGTGAAAATGTCTGTTCATATTTTATAATTTCTTATGGGGATTTGTGTATGTGCATTCTGACTTCTGGGGTTAACACCTACTTCTAAAAATTTAATCAAATTTTGCTGAGTATTAGCAGTTTGTATTCTCATTTATCTTTGGTAGTGAGATTTGGGCATCCATGTTCTGGATTACTAAATATTTTTTTCAGGAATCAGGTCAAGATTTCTTGGTTATTCTGAAAGAAAGACTAAACTTATTTCAGGCAGTTACTCAACAGACAAGCTGGAAGGGTCAAAGTAGTCTTGTCTTGGTAGACTAATAAACTACATTTTTAGAGAATGATAACAGAAAAAATATATTCTGAGTTTAAAAAAGGCCAGGTGCTTATTTCTGTTGAGAAAATGATTTTAATTTTTAAGTATTTGAAATGTATGTGGCAGTATTAGAGTTATGTAGTAAAATAGATTCAAATCTACAAAATACTTCTTTTATCAAACTGCATTCAAAATTTTGCAAAATTTCAAAATATATTGGTCTTGAATTTCACCTTATTAAGGAGTATACTGTGTGCTTGGTATGTTTCAGACATCAAAACTACCTGATGAAAGAGGTAGTTTCATCTGCCATGAGTTACAGGAGCTTATTACACAGTATTTATAAAATACCGTTATGAACTGTCACAGTGTCTTTGAGCTGATCATGTGGGAACTTTGCAACTATGGATTATGCTGCATTGCATCAGTATTCATAAATGGCATTGTAGAGTTAGCTTGCATAAAATTGTTTTTAATCCTCTTAAGTGTAAAACATTTTTGCTGAATTATAATCAGGATTTTTTTCCATTAAATGCATTATCAAAGAAAAAGCAAAAAGCTTTAAAATATGTTTGTAAGCAAATACTTTCATTGCAGATAGGAAGGATTTTCTTTATTTTAAAACATTCTTTATTTTAAAACATTCTTTATTTTGAAATGGCATTAGTTATGTAGTTGTCTCAGACACTTCAAAGCTTTGCAACAGTGTTTGAGAAAGAAATCATCAGCTTAGATATTCTGAATCAATTTGATACTGGCTTTGTAAGACTGGTTTTTAAAGTGTTTTTAAATCTGGACTGTTTTCTTAGAAAAAGATGTTAACAGGACAGATCGAACAAATAAGTTCTATGAAGGCGAAGATAATCCAGGACTGATTTTACTTCATGATATTTTGATGACCTATTGCATGTATGACTTTGACTTAGGTAAGTTGCGTCCCTCTGAATGTAAAAGCCTTCTTGGCTTCTGATATGCAGATTTCCTTATGCAAAGTCCTATTAATAGAATTGAACTTGTATTGATTGCAATTCTTTTTGTAATTTTTTTTTTAAATATAATAATTTGTAGTGTTTAATAATGTAGATTTGTTGGTTTTGGGGGTTTTGTGTGATTTTTGTGGTTTAGGTTTTTTTGTGTTGACTTTTTAATAGAATTGAAGCAGTCTTGCTTTTCAGAGTTTTGAATGGGTTTAGGTCTTCAGAGCTGGAGTGTTATATATATTTTTAAGACTGATAATATCAACAAAAATGATAAGTCAGCTGCCAGTGCTGTAATTAAAGCTCAGTATGCTGAACCAGCTGTTTGTAAACATGGTGTTCTTTTGAATATTTAAAAAGCTGGTTCTTGAGAAGTGCACTTAGCAATCTGTCAAAATTACATTTTAGTACATGCATCTGCTGCAGAGGGAAAAGCATATAACATCTCACTTTAATCGCACTGTTAATGTGATAGCTAAGTCTTGATTTCTTGTTAATTGTGTTGGGAAGGAGGGAAAAGATATTTGCAGTCGGTTCTCCCTTCACCCCTGGCATGACATTTGGCTGTTGTATACTTTGGAGTTTTTTTGGGTATTCTGTATCAGAAAAGTTTTGGGATTCTAAAAGCCCACTTTATGCCAGATTTTGAAAACAATAAGTAAGATTGAATCTTTAACCGCTAGTAAACATGCTGCAGAGCTGTAGTTCTTGTCAGCTTTCATTCTCTCTGAAAGAGAGTCTTGTTCTTTGGCTTGAAAGCAATACTTTACTATTAATTCCCTTTCTCACTTTGATAGTTGAATTCCTTGTTGTTGTCTGCTTGGTTACACAGATGGTCTTAGGCTTGGGTGTATTTAAAGTACTGTCCAAGCAGAACAGTCCCAATTTCCTTAAATAAAGGAATCTTTAAAGCATATTCAGTGACAGGAAAAAAAAAGAAGTGTAAAATGCAAAGTTTTCTTCATAAGAACTGTTTTTCTGGAATTGCAGCTCAACATCTCTTTAAGTGAATTTGAGAAGAAAATCTTCATTAGAGGGTGGGTGAGGGAGTGCAAAGATACTCAAAATTTTTAAATGTCTAGAAGAAAGTAATCAAGTACAAATAGAAAGGAGATGATATACAAGTTTGTATTTGTGATGGTGCAAAATAGAGACTTAATCTTAAAAATATCAATATATGCTTCTGAGTTCTAAATAGGAACATTTTTACTAAAAATATGTTGTGTACAAACTCAGTTTGTACATATTTTAATAGCTATTGGAACAATGTGTTTGCTTTATATTCTCTTTAGATGGGCAGAAATGGCTTGTAAATCTTATCAGATTTACGGGATATTGGTGCTTATTAATACAAATTTGTCTTTACAGGTAGTTGAATCAGAGAATTATAGTATCTGTATGTGCTAATATTTGTTTCACTCAGTCATTCATCACACTTGAAAAATTACTGTTTAACTGCTGAGTTTAAATTTCTTTTTGCTTTTTCCCCCCTCTGTTTTTTCTCCATCAAGGTTATGTGCAGGGGATGAGCGACTTGCTGTCACCTGTCTTGTATGTTATGGAGAATGAAGTAGATGCCTTTTGGTGCTTTGTGTCATACATGGATCAAATGGTAAAATTAGGTTTTTTTAGCTCAAAGAAACAGATAAGCTACAGATAGTATTTGGGGTTAATTTTACTTTATAAATTTCACTGGGTTTTTTGACTTCTTTTAAAGCAGTCATTTATGTTTGGAGTCAATATGCTTTTGTTGATTGAGGTTGTGATGGGTTTGCAATAGTATTGCTGTATGATGCAGGCATATTTGACTCCTTAAGAATTCCAAAGTAACCATCACGGACAAATTTGTATTTATCAGGAGTCCTCAAGCAGGATTTTGTTCAGGATAGTGGTTTCATTATATACCTGCCTTTTGGGTTTTGTTAAATGCAGTTTAGACTTCCCACAAACTGAAGCTTTTATGACTTGTGCATGTGGCAAGAATGTGTGACTGATACGAAAGTAGAAGAGAATTTTTTTGTTTGAGTGTAGTCATGCTGCTGGGAAGGACAGAGCTTAATCAGATTTAAACTATAATTTATTACATGATAAATGTTAGCACAGAAATACAGTTCAGTGCTTTAGTTAAACTTCTCAATTAAAGGCAGACATTTCATTAGATAGAAATACAGTTAAATGTCTATATATTAAATACCTAAAGCGTGAGAACCAATGTTGCAATAACAAAACTTAAAATTCCTGCAAATCTCAAAATTGACTTAATAAAAATGACAGTGCTAATGTTTTATTCCATACAGCATCAGAATTTTGAAGAACAGATGCAGGGTATGAAGACACAACTTATTCAGCTGAGTCATTTGCTTCGTTTACTAGACAGTGGATTTTGCAGTTATTTAGGTAGGTGTATTGTTCATGCACAGTAACTGAAACAGCTTCCTGCATTCTGTTCCTTACAAGTCTAAATATAATTCCAGTATTCTATGAGTACAGGACTTGTAACTTTATAATGCCTAAAATATTTCAATAATTGCTCCATGCTTATTGAAAAAATAGGGTCATCCTGTTACCAGTTTTAAAAATATGCCATACTCTTGCAGATACCTTGATTCTAAATTTTAATCTTAAAAATTAGTGGTGTAAGCATCTACCTGTAAAGTGTGGTGGATTTTTTTTTTGTTGTTTTTGTTTTTTTGTTTTGTTTGTTTGTTTGTTTGGGGTTTTTTGTTTGTTTTGTTTTGTTTTGTTTTTTTTCCCTGTTGTCTGAACCAAATTTGATGCTTCTGAAATGTCACACTCTTATTCCTAGAATCTCAAGACTCAGGCTACCTTTATTTTTGTTTCCGGTGGCTTCTTATCAGATTTAAAAGGGAATTTAGTTTTCAAGATATTCTCCGACTCTGGGAGGTAAGGAAATATATCATCACACAAACTCCAGCAGTTTTTGGACTTTAGAACAAAAAGCATGGATCATTTTGCCAAGTGTTTAATACTCTGATAAATTAAAAAGGATTTAGTACAATGATCTGAGGACAAGCAAGCATTTCTTATGTCTTTTTAGCCTGAAGAACAACTTGTGAAGTTAATGAAAAAATACTTACTAGAGCTGGTTTGGATAAATTGGCTGTCCAAAATTATTTGGACAGGAGCCTTCAACTGAGACTCTTAAGTGAAAGTAGTAAGTGGACAGTACCAGTTAATTGTTAATGGAAAACAGCTCATGATAAAAGGAAGAGCATTTGTTTGATTAATTCTTTGGTATTGGTGATGCTTTATAGATTAAGTTGAATGAAGCACTGTCAGGGTAGTTTGTGATAGCCAAAACCATGAGGAGGATGATGGCAGAAGATCATTTATCTTGATGATAAGGCCTTGTGATGCCACATAACATTATGTAAAACATCAAAATGTTGAAGTTGTGATAATTCTGGCTTAATGGGATCTTTTTTTGATTTAGGTGGTCTTGGGATCAGATGAAATAATTACGATTAACTAATATTCTTGTCTTTAATTTTTCATTCTGGGAAAATTGACAAGTGTGTCAACAAGACAGGTTTATTGTCAAAAATGCATTTAACAGGAGCACAATATTCACTGAAAACTCAGAAGAACAGAATAAATGTTCAGATGAATGGAGGGAGTATTTTATAGGAATAACATCGTATGTGTTGAGGAACAGAAGGGTAATGAAAAGAACAGAGCTGAGATGCATAAAGTTTGTAGTATAATGAAAAATAATGTTGCTTCTGATGTGATGAAAAATGATGTTGATACTTTTATTCATTTTTTCCCCTAATGAAAAAGGAGTCACATAAAGAGGAGGACCAGTATTTAAAACTGTCTGAAATAAATATTTTTTAGCTTTTTTATTATCAGTTGGTAGAATTTAATATCATAGAGTATTAAGGTAGTATTTCAACCAGAGGACAAAAAAGTTCATGGATAACACTCATAAATAAGGAAACCAATATGTACAAAACCAGAAGAATTCTTTTATTTGAAGGTATAAATGATAATGATTTGGGAGGGGAGATGCAATCACCTCTTCCCCCCAGTATTGTATTCTCAGTATTTTTTAAAGACTAATTTTTTAAGTAGATGACAACAGTATTTTTGTTTATAGTTTATAGTCCCAGGCTAGCATGTTTTATCACCTCTGCTTTAAGGCATATATATGTGTACATACAGGGAAGAAATACACTATATTTCTCTCTCAAGTATTTTTTTCCTCTCTTAGGAAGATGATGGAAACCTTTTGATATATGATAATCTTGTAGGTTTCTTATAGTGCATCATAATGTATGTTTACTACAAGTATTCAATTTCTTTGCTAGGAGACATGGAATGGGAAAGGGAGTATTTTGTTTTCCTTTTTAAAACAAAGTAATTAAGGCATTATGTTAATGTTTTTATGTGAAGGCCAGAGTCACCTTGATCAATCCAGCTTACGGTGAATTGTTTTTTCTCCAGTGCATAGCCATGCAGCACCATTGGTATCAGTGAAATAAGTGGAGTTCACAAAGGCAAGCTATAGACTCCAGAGGCCTTTTCCCTTTATAGAGAAATTAAATACTTTTTTGGGTATTTGGCTGAGCAAACCTCATGTCCAGTTTTGTAATAGCACACATGAGGGAATCCATTTGAAGGCAATATTACACAATGACATACTCACTTGCAGTGCATAGAATGGGATGAAGGAGAGGTACCATCTGAGATTCCAGTCCCAGGTTCCAGGGCTTCTGGGGCTTTTTCCGTCTGATTTGCTAATTTCAGGGTTCTTGTGGATCTCTGTTTCTGTCCTCTGACTCATGTGAACCACTAAGTAAGCATCAGACGCTTTTTCCTTGTTCCTACTGGCTTCATGACTTCCAGTGTTTTATCACAAAAAAAGGAATGAGAAAGATTCTTCACTAGTCTGGTTTCTCCTGTCTCCATTCACCTTGGAAATGGGAGATGCCAGTTCTCATCATCTGGAGTAGAGGCTAACTCCCAGCTTTTGCACTTCCTGAGCAAGAGCCATAATCATATTGTGGTACAAAATGTGAGTGGTTGTTTCATTGCTCTGTGACAGAGTTGCATGTGATAGAGAGGTGACATTCCACCTTGTGTGGATAAGCTGAGACACAGTATGTGAGTGCCGTTATTTGCGATGTTACACGCAATGCCTTTTGTGTGTGGGTTAAATTGCTCTGGCTGTGGATGGGTTAACTTAGAGCACATTTTAGTAGTGCCTCCCAAACACAGCCCAGATAGTCTACTGACCCACTTGTTAGCTGTCCCAAAATTGAGAGTAGTTCAGTCCCTCCTTCTCACTTGAGAGACAGGCAGTATCACCTGGTAATTCCAGCCAATTCTTAATCTTTTGTTTGTGCAGTGGGTGTTTTAGAAGAAACCCAGAAGAAAAGTTCTGTAACAAAATAACAACTAACTCATACCTAGCTTCAGTGTTACTCTAGTACCACTTGGTAACATAAAGCCAAAATGAGTTGGGAATAAGTTACTTTACATACATTTATTACAATATTCATGGCTGTTGAGGTAGCGTTAGAACACACGAGTCTTTACTTGTGTAGCTATATCGGAAAGAAAAAAGAAAAAAAGAGTTATTGCTCCTTATTCTTATATTTTTATCTTCATATTTATAATTTAAATGCTGCTTTTTCTTCCATGCTTCCAACATGTTGTGATGCTGCTGTTATGCATTTACATACATAACCTTAAGTGCATGCTCTGCTCCAGACTTCAAAAGGTTTATCAGAAATGGTAGCAAAATGTCTGGATTTTTTTTTGGCAGCAGCTTGATGTTGAACCAAATCAATGCACAGCTGTCAATATGTCCTTCTTGTAAAGTAGGAGTAGAAGAACACAATAGTAGTGTAGACAGACTGTGTTGGGTAGATTATAGGCATTTTCATTCAACTGTTATTTTTTATCAGCCTACTTGCATTCCAGTCTTTCTCCTGGAGTGAGAGAATGCTTTAACAGAATATTGGTTGTCTGATAAAGATGCAAAATTTAATTTCTGAATTGAAACAGTCAAGTTTAATTGTACTCTATTTTGGTGAACTTGGTGTGGATATCTTTGGGATTTATGCAATCTTGTTTACAGGTTACATGTACTAGTAATGAAGTTCAAGTATAAGCTCTTGCTCAGCTATAAGGCATTATTCCATCAATAATGATGAAAAAAGTTTTTTGCTAATGAAATAACAAATTTTCAGCAGTCTGATTTCTTACCTGCCTTTTTTGAGAGTAAATCCATTATCTTAAATCCCTTTATCTGTCAGGGCAATTTGTGCAAACAGACTTTGCTTCTTTCTGGTTTTGTTGGCAAAATTGTTCTCCAGCTTTCTGCCCACCACACATGTTCTTTTAAAATACTTTTTTTTTTTAAGGTTTTTGTGAATGTACTAAAATAGGGTATTAGTACTGAGGTTACGTATTTCAGTCCCACTCAAGAATGATAATTGTGTCCTCCATGGGACCAAAAGCCAGTGTATCTTCAGTTGGAAAGGAATACCCACCCACCCCCAGTACCTGCATGCACGTGTCTTTATGTCATGGTGGCAGGATTGGGAACAACTTCAGCACCTTATTTATAAAAATTAGAGCCTTTTTAGCTGTTGCTGGGCATGACACTCTTCTGCCTATTCACACTTAATGCAGATACTCTAAGCCACACAAATAATGTGTTAGCTTCAATTACTTCTGTTTCACATGAGCTGAGGCAGAGCCCACATTCACAAGACCACAAGCTCAAGCGGTTTAGTAGCATTATAGTGGACCAGATAAGTGTTTGATGACTCGGACTTGCAGTTGTCTCTAAAGGGCCCAAAGTAAAATTCCAAATAATTTTACAAAAACTTAGTTGCTTTCGAAAACAGCTTATTGTTAGTTAAGTGATTTGGCTGGAGGACTTATTTTCTAAGAACTACTTTTCTTTCCAGAGGAAAATTATAAGCATTTAAAATGTGGGGTTTTTATATTTTAACAGGTCATGTGGACGGAATTGCCTTGTCAGAATTTTCATCTTCTCCTTTGTTGTGCTATCCTAGAATCTGAAAAACAGCAAATAATGGACAAGCACTATGGGTTCAATGAAATACTAAAGGTACCAAATTCTTATGCATTATTGTACTGGTTTTGGCTGCAGTAGAGTTGTCTTCCTAGTGGCTAGTATGGGGCTGTCTTTTGGGTACTAAATTAAAATATTAGTTAACTTTTTGGAGTTAATGCAGTATGATTGTGATTTATGCTGGGGGAGGGAAAAGTGCATACTATCTTCTGAAGGGTTAAATGTCTGTCCTGCAGGCTTTCAAAATGGTTTATTGGATGCCTGTGTTTAGTCATAAGATCATTAATAGATTGAAAATGGTTCCCCCTCTGATGATATTTAATACTAACTTTTGCTTTATCTTCTGTGATCTAATTTATCATATGTGAAAATGTGAGCTGCTGGGGGAAGTATGTAGGAGGGCCAGATAGTTTGTCATGTTTAGAGGTACTATGGATTCTTCTTGCAGACCTTGGATGCTGGTGAAAGGCAGCTGTTCCGTACTGTATCTTTGAGTAGCCATTTCTCAAAGCTTATAGACTATGTCTAGCATTTCGTAGCTTAAGGGGTACGCTAATAAGGTGATACTTATTAGCAGTGCAGTATTACAGTGCAGTGCACCGTATTAGTATATTTTGGGTGAAACATAGTTATAATTTATCTCACTATACCTTGTGAATCTATTTTTAGCATATCAATGAACTGTCTATGAAAATCGATGTGGAATATATACTCTGCAAAGCAGAAGCAATTTCTATGCAGATGATGAATTGCAAGGTAAAGATATCTATCTACTGTGAAGGTTTATAGACAGGAAAAGTATGTAGTTAGCTGTAAGTGTTCATGTATGACTTGTGAAATAACTGAATGCCTGGGTACAGTATAGCATGTTGTGTAGCTATGCAATGCCTATGTTTGAGAAGTCTGTAAACAAGAGTAATTGATTTTATAGAGTAATACTGTTCACTGGGGGAAAGCTGAATTGTGGTTTTTGGTTGTGATTTCTCAACTTTCACTAGGTAACCTCACTCCAAGAAATTTGATGTTTGGTGTGCTTGAGAAAAACTAGTTGAAAGGTGCATTGCATTGAAAGCTTGCCAGACTTATTAGACAAAAACTAGTGGGTCACTCAATAAAACTAATTTCAATAATGTGAAGTGTAATTGTAATAGTTGATTAGACTTTAACTTTTGTATGAAGATTATATTAATCAGCATTAATCAGGAATTGATTCCTGAGTGTGTTCCCTTTGTGGTCTTCTTGAAAAACAGCTACAGAAAATGTTAACTGTAATGTAAGTATTGCTGAGAGAGATGATTTCAGTACAGCTAAATTCAGATGAATGATTTCTCACACAAATGAGTACTGGGAATACAGTATGGACAGAGGGGACTTTGTTGTTAACTTTTTGCATTTAATTACAGTGATTTTTAATATTTCCCCTGCCACCTCCTTTCTAGGAATTGCCTCAAACAGTCAGTGAGATCCTGGGGATAGAGAACAGTTCGGTATCGCCAGATTCAGATACTGGAGAGGATGAAAGTGGAGCTGAGTTGAGCTGTCCGACGTCACTATATCAGAGTATCTCAACCCCTGTAATTGCTGCCAATGGGACGGGGAACGGTGCTCAGCAGGCGGCTGAGACACAGAACCTGACACCTGCCTAATTACACTTGGTCCCATTGGAGAAAGACTTTCACTGAGCACATTCTTTTCAAGCACTTGAGAGATGGATATTTAAATTTGGTGTTGATTAAGCTTTAAGGTTGTAAAGAAAATCTGTACTGTAATGCTTTTGCATTAAAGCTTTACAACATGACTCAACTTAACTATTTTTGTAGTTTCTTCTACCAAAATAGCCTTTTGTTTTCAATAACATTCCTTAATATTTTTGTAGCCAAGTGCATTTTCTTTTTGCTGGTAAACTGGAAATGGATGATGATTAAGAATGAAAGAAATTTCTGCATTTGCTGAGCTTTCACACATACTGATCTAAGATAGTGTGAGCTCTTCAATTTAAGCAGATTCACAATATGGCAGCTGAAGCTGCTGTACAAAATTTTCAAGCTGAAGTGATGCTGATGTGTTAAAGGAGGATTCTTTTGTAAATGGATTTTCCCTATTGCAAATGTTTACAAAAATACTTCTAAGTATTTGTTGCTGGTTGAATGTAGATTTGAAATGGACATTCATACTTGCACAGTTTAATGTCCAAATACTGAATTTTGTGTAATTGGGAGTGGGTGAACAGTATATTTTTACATTAACATATCTTCACTTTATATATACATATATATATTTACACACATACACACACTATATACACAAGTGTTTGTGAATACTAAAAAGGATAGTTGTATTTTCAATATCTAAATAAAATTGACTGTTCATTCATATGAATCAGTTTGACCAAATTAATGCACAGCTCCAACCTGGGCTCTTTTTCAGAACTTTTCTAACTGAAGATAACTTTCATATGATTACATTCAGTCCTACACTTGATGTAATTTTGCAATTGATACCTTGCAAACTTTACTAATGTTCATATTTGTTAATATATTAACTGATCAATTAACCACTTACACTGTTTTTATGGCAACATTATCTGGAGAACTGGTAAGCAGGTTATAAAAAAGCCAACCAACAAACTGCACACCAAAATGGTAATCACAATTAACATTAATGCATTTTTTTGTATCTGCAAAAGGCAGTGAGTTTATTCCATGCCATGCTGATGTCTTTGATGTTTTGTGAAATTCAACATAACTGATTAAGTGTATTCATTATTTGGTAACTATTGTACATATATAAAATAAAAGTCAAAGCTGATTTAGTGTTTTTAATTAAATCATATTTAGAGAAAAAATATAGTTGTCTGGTTGTTAATGCAAGAACATGAGCCAGAGGGGACAGCCAGTGGTTAGTCCATGGATATGACATATTTTGTGGGTAATGGAGGGCTGTGGGAGTTTCTGCTTGTTACTACAGAGTGGAACATGCCTTTCCTCTTTAGGTAGTTGAAGTGTGGGATATGGCAGAGCTTTCTTTTCTTTTGGAGCTTTTACAAATATTATTTGTGCCATCTTAAGCAAATACAAGTAATACAATAGGCTTCAATAGATAAATCAAGTTGTTAAAATAATTTGGGAGTAGAGTCAACTTCTCTCACCAGTTGTGAGCAAACACTGGACAGCTGAATCAGTACAGATTTTAGTTTTAATATCGTCAATGTGCTATCTCTCATCAGTTAATAAGAACTTGAGTCCTAGGCCGTGAAAGTCAAGGATTCACAGCTCAGTGTTATCTGTAGCCTTTCATTTCCTGCCCAGGAAATTACTGTGAAGCATCATGCCTTTGTTCCCTGGTGAGCATTGCACTTCTTGGCAGTTAATTTAATGTGACATAGAATACAGAAAGGCATTAGAACTTAGATATTCAACACTTTGGTTCAAAGATATTAAGCAAGTTAGTTTCAGTATTTTTTGGAGTACCTAGTTCACTTTGAAGTGTACTTGCAAAATGTTTTCCATCAAAAATTATGTTCAATACAACTATGGAAGGAGGAGGGAAATGTCTACAACAGAAATGCAGTGGGTAAGCTGTCAGTTAACTGTGCATGGTTCTTAGTTATTTAGGATGTGCAGCCACAAAAAAACTCTATTCCAGATACTAAGATCTTGAAGAACACCATAACTGACTGAACGTGAATATTCAAATGTTTGGGAAAGACATATTTAAGTGGAATTCTGTAATTTCTTAGAATTGCAGCTATGGCTGCTAAGAAAATCTACCAGCCCATAAAGTAAAGTATGCCTTTTCTTTTTTGGTATAATTGTTCATCTTTTATCTTTGTATTCAGCACTTGGATGTCAAAGATGAGAAGGTTGCTCGTGAGCTAACAGTGAGCAGCTGCTGTGGAGGGCTCGGGGTAGGTAGGCTTGCTCAGCTTTCCAACAATAAGATGAAAGGCCCCTTGGAGCATTCATTATCTGTAGTTTCCTTCCTGCTGACAGGCAGCCTTGCAAAGAGTTGCAGGAGAAACCTCATCCTCCACCAAACTATTCCTGATTGTTTTAGTCTCAGTGGAGACTTCAAAAACACTGTGAGAAGCTTTAATCAGGATCATGATGGCTAAAATGCCATGAAATACTTTGGGTTGACAGTTCAGGATGTTTAAATTTACTTTGTATTTGAATAACTTAGATTGCTTAGAATTAATAAATGTGAGCTAAACCAGAACACAGTTTGGTCACAGTTGTCAGGCCATAAAAGAGGCAATACTGGTTTAATTCCTACGAACCTGTTTTGTTTTTTAATGTTTGACACTTGAAGATAATTATCTTCTGTGGATGAGGTTTAAAACTTAGTATTTTTCCATCACAGCAGTTTTCCAGTGTTATCTGTTCCAAGATAAAAATTATATTGATGCAGTTCTTTCAAATATTTTTTTTTCCTCATTTTGCCTTTTTGGGCAATTTTATTCATTTTGAAATTACGTTCTTGAAGTTATTTTCCTCTGTTTGTGGGCAAGATGGTAGCTTACAAAACAGAGAAATGGAAATAGCTTACAAAATGGAGGTGGAAGTTTCTTGGAAATTTGGACTAATGTGAATGTTTATGAAAGGGTTTTGATACAGGGAAGTTAAACACTAGAAAAAGATTATCCTAAGTTACCCAAAGTCATCACTTTAAGCTTCAGTTACATTGAATAGTGCCTGTCCTGTTCAGCTACAGTGACTCTGTTTGCACCCAGTGAATGTTGTAGCCAGTGGCCTTCAAACCTGTGTTGGGTTTGGAGGTTTTGTTTTGGTTGTTGCAGGTAATGTTCAAGGATTTTAAGGTTATATATATATGTTACAAAAGGTACTGATTGCTTTGAGAATCAGATGTAGAAAGAGTGTGATAATTGAACTACAGATCAAAACAAAAACAATGCTAATAGAAAACATTGTATTAGCAATGCTTTTGTTTTGACCTGTAGTTTAATTCAAACTAAGGTGCTAGTGTTCAACAGAGCCCAGTTTTGTTGCTAACAAGATTTTTTCTTAAAACCTTTAAATTTTTCTGGTGGACAGTTTTAAAATGCTGGTGGTGCCTCATTAATTATTCTCTTTAGCTTTTCCTCACACATTATGTGACAAAATTCCTTGGCCCTAGTCAGTCAAACAGTGAGGAACTGGTTTCCTCATTACTTTCAAATACATTCTTGAGCACCAAATTAAAGCTCCACTGATGAAACTTTTCAGAAACCTGTAAGAAGTGTTCTTCTACTTTTTGAGATAGTATTTTAGCTCAAAATGTATGAGGCACTTGTTCCTCACTTGTCTTAAAAAAATTTTCTGTTATAAGACAGTTGTCTAACTTGAAAAAAGATTTTATTTTAAATAATTTAACATTCAGAATTTGGATTATGAACTAGTTTTGGTATCACTAGCATGATTTGTGCATACTACTGTCATGCAAATGAAGCCTTACCAAGTATGGGGTTGAATTTCTGTAGGTGGAAGCTATGTTTTCCTCAAAACTTTCTCTGTTGGACAGCAGAGATGACAATGCTGAAGAGGTTAGCAACATTCTAAAAGTGCATCTGTGAATTGATTAATGTTACAAATAGAATTGGAAAAAAAAACAATTAAGTGTGCTGAGTACAAGATTAATAATTTGCTTATGTGTTAAATGTTCTTCTGACTCTATTTTAGTAATTGCATTGATGCAACTGAAAACTGAAGGTTGGTTTGTGGGCTGCGGAAGAGTGACTGGTAAAAGTTTTATGTGTGGCTGGCTAAATATCTTAAAATATATTTTTCAAATCTGTTGCATGTTGTTTCTGAGTATTTGTTCAGTGGTTGGTGCCATCTCTGTGTGAAAGAACCCTGTGAGAGAAATCAGTGCTTGTTCTTATAAGAAAAATTCCATGAGCTGCTCTATGGTGGCCGAGTTTAAAGCCAGAAATCCTTACTCTTGGTTCTGTCTGTGCAATTACATCTAGCTCAGTAGTTGGTGTGACCATGAGCTATGTATATGAGCTTTGATAAGGTGATGAGACACAGATACATAAGTGAGTGCTTAACAGACAGATTTCATATATGTGTGATACTATATTTGATTTGAAGATGCTTTCAAATGGTTTTGGGTTTTTTTATGGTGTTAAAAGATAAGTTGTTCTTCATGTTTAGTGGGACTTCAAAATGTGCTATTCAATTAAGTGATATTATTGCAGTGCAGACCTTGTATAAACAAAGCTTGAATTTAATTTTTCATTTGAGTGAGGATTTTATTCTTAAACATTTTTTTGAGAATGTGGTATTTTTTCATGTTAAATCACAATATCTTTGGCCCAAGTTGAATTTTTATGATGAATTGAAAACAAAAGATATGTTGTAGGATGTCCATGTTTACCTCATCCAAAATGAATTTCACAGCTGAATCAAATATATATTTCAAACTTTCTACGTAATTCAAATAGATGAATTCTCTTCATCCGATTCTTCTATTGCATTCTTCTATATGGGTTTTGTTTTCAAAGAATTCAATTATAGTATATATTTTGATTATACAGGCTCATGCCTCATATCCTACCTTAACATTAGCTCTTAGACTGTTTCTGCAGGTGTATCTTGTTATTAACCAAACACTGCAGAGCCCGATGTGCAGAGCTGAAACTGCTGCCCAGGCTACAGCAGTTCAGCAAAAGGTGGTCACTTGTGTCCTCTTGGAGCATTGCAGTTGACCCTGGCCAGCAGCCATGCGCCCACCCAGCCTCTTGCCTATTCTCCTCTTCCATGGATGGGGAGAAAATAGAAGGAAGGCAGGAAGGCTCATGACTGAGGCAATGACAGTTTAACAGGAAAAACAAATGCTGTTCCCACAAGGAAAGCACAAAGAGGATTTCATGCACTACCCATCAGCAGGCAGGTGTCAATACACCTCCTGGAGAGCAAGATCTCACCACAGGTTCCTTGGAAAGATAAAGGCCATGATCATGAATGAAGTGCCATGACCTGCTTCCTCCTCCTTTCCCTAAGCTTTTATGACAGAGCACAATGGCATGTGGTGTGGAATGTGCTTTTGGTCAGTTTGGGTCAGCTGTCCTGGCTGTGACTGCTCTCAGGCTTGTGCCACCCCCGGGAAGCAGCCAGAGAACCTCAGCTCTGTGCAGTGCTCAGCAGCAGCTGAAACCCTGCTGTTACTGACGCTGACCCAGGCACAAACCCAGATACATCACCATACAGGCTGTTATGGAAAGTGAACTCCATCCTGGCCTGACCCCTTTGGTGTGATGATTCTTGATGATGAGTGAGATTATGTTAGGAAAAACTCCTTGCTATATTGAAGAGGACACTTTTTAAGCACCCATCTAGATCTGATGCAAAAAAATTAATTGTATTACATACAACTGGTGTGCAGATGTTCTGTTTTGCTTGCCAAAACTCAAAGAGATGCAACACTAGATTTTTTCCAAAGCACTCTTGGTATATGAATTGGTCTAGATGGCCTTTAGGTTCCATCAGTACATGCTACCTTTGGGCACTGGTCTTGGAGAGCTTCCACACACTCCTCTGGTTTTACTGCTCCAGTAAGTGATGCAGGAGAACAAAGATGTCTTTAAAGTACAAACTTCTGGGTTCAGGGACTTAATAATTCCTCAAGCAACAAACGAGTTCTACTGCTGTGACCAAAAGTGGCAATCCCAGCTCTTTGTGCTCTGCCGTGGGCTGCTACACCTTTTATGCAGGTGTGATTAGCTTGTACAGCACACAGTGAACAGCATAAAGGAACTGAAATTTCAGACCTATATTATCTTAGCCAGATCAATCATACCACACATTTTTTCCTCATGTGGTGAATACTTGTATATATGCATACAACAAGTTTGTTAAAATTCCAGATTTACAGTATTGGAAGGCACTTAAAAAAATTAGCTAATTGATTAGCTACAGTATCTTTTGTTAGAGGGCATGTCTTGTGCTAGATGCCTTTCTAATCCATTTGCAGGATACTTTTGGAGATCCTGCACTGTATTATGCAAGCAAGATTTCAGGTGTTTGTGGATTTCCAGTGCAGATAGAGTGATTGCATGCTGCTAGAGATTTTCTGTAACTTCTGACTTCCCTCGCAGGAGGTCTGCCTACCCTGGAGATTGTGCAGCTGGTTATCTGTAAGCAGCCCTCTTTGCCCCAGCATCTGCTTAAATTTTGTAACCATTACAGCATTTCTGAGGTAGGTACAGTCTGGGAATTTACAGCTGCCCCCCCCCCCCAGGGGCTCATGTAAGGCTTCTACTAAATAGTTCAGGTGTGAGGGTAGGTACTTGAGGCTCCCCTGTTCTCTGAACCCTTCCATTTAACTGAACCCACCCCTTTGTATGATTTGTACTTTCATCTGTACCTGTTTTCCATATCTCTCTTGTGAAAATGTTATGAGAAATTATGCCAAATGCTACACTACGATCAAGATGAATGACATGCATTGTTTTGCCTTGGTCCGCAGGACTCTCATAAGAGGAAATGAAATTTGCTTGTCTCAATTTGTTCTCAGCAAATCTGTTCTGACTGTTTAATCATCTGTTATCTTCTGGATCGTTACAAATAATTTTGGTACTTCTGTTTTCTCAAACAAATGAAATTAGGCTGGTATGTAATTCTTCAGCCCTTCTTCCTCCCCATTATCTTCTTGGAGACTGACATAATTTTGGCCTTTTCCCAGTCTTTTGTCACTTGTCCTTCCCCATAGTTCTTAAAACAGTTATTGATGGCAGAGGTTTAATGAGCCTCCTCTGTAAATGGTTTCTGTGCTCTCATTCGCTATGATCAGACTCATCAGAAGTATTCTCCAACATTGTTTCATCTTGTTAAAAGCAAAGAGCTTATCTCTCTGCCCTTGCTATTAGTTATGATAGACATCTGGTCACAGTTGATTCTTTAACAAAGACTGATGTAAAAAAAGTGCATTGAATACCTAGCTAATTTTAAGGGCTTTTATTGTTTTGTCCTTTCCTTGTGTTCAATGGTCTAATAGTTCACTTCTTATAGCTGCTGCTGTAGTAATTTTTTTTAAAGTTGCTTTTGATATCCTATATTAATGACTTTGAATTTTGTACCACAGCTTTCATCTATGTGCTATTCTACCTGTATTTAGTAGCTTGGTCCTTGTTTGCATCTCCTATAAGCTCTTCTTTTAAGTTGAAGGTAATGACAAACTAATGACTTATACTATTACTAGTATAAGTGTAGTAGAAGACCACACTTCCTCTGTGATGAAATAGTTTCCTGATTAAACTATGTTTTCCCTGGAGCGGGGAAAGGACTGTCTTTCTGCTCTAGGTTCCCTCTTCTTGGCTCTTGTAATAACTAAATTTATTGAAATCCTTTTTTTTTTTCCTCCTGAAATTGTTTCTGCCTTTTTCTCAGAACCTTTCTTTTGCTGAAAATTGTGAATTCACTTTATGTTCATATCATCTCTGTTCCCAGACCTTCCTAGCCAGTCTATCTTTTGGTAGATATCCTTGCCCAATGGTTGTTAGTTGGTTAAAATCCCCTTAGTGTTAAAAGACCTTGGGATGGTTTTGCTGGCTGCTTGAAAACCCATATCTTCATGACTTAAAAATAAAGTGTACATTGTCATCACAGATTTTTCATAGCAGACTTACATTGCTCAGAGAACTGGACTTAGGAGTGTGTGTGTTTATCTCTGGTAAACAGGAACAGAATGTACATCTTTCCTTGTTGAAAAAGCTCCTTCGGTTAGTCCACTTGTCAGTTGTTTCATGAAGTCCTTGTTTTACCAACAAAATTGTGATTTGAAAAGGTATTGGGACTTCTATTTTCTGCTTGTGTCAACATCTCTTACATGAATAATTAGCAAATCTGTTCTCTGCCCTGCCTCTTTAACGGACATTGAATAATGGTGCTGTTTACATTTTAGATCCTTGTGGAGGCCATCTTCCTTTATGCTTTTGTGATACCTTTTCATAGCTTCATTTCTGTTTCTCTTCTGCTGCATGATGACTTGAGAGTTCTTTTTCCTGCTGTAGTGTGCCTTGAGACAAAGACTTGGTGATCTGGGAGAGGCAGGGCTAAATTTGAATAGTTTTTTGGTAAATACTAGCTGCTCTGCCCTGTGAATTTCACCCTCTGGTTCAATCAAGCTATGGTAAATGTTACAAATATTTTTAAGGAAAATGTGCTGAAACTGGCAGTTGATATCTCTGGTGGGACTAAAATGACTCAAACATTGAAAACATCTCACAGTTTTGCTTTAGATTTCAATTTTCACTTGAGAATTCTGCAAATTTTTAAGCTTAAAAAGTGCATAGCCAAGGACTTTAGGCAACAGTGACTCTGCTGTCTCATGAGAGAAAAAAAGAAAGTGTGTGTAAAGTAAAGAGGACCTTGCAGTTTCTGAATTCTGATTATAGGCCATGAGGTACCTTTTAGTAACAAGAGTGAGCTTATCCATTTCTTACTGTCAACATTAACTCTATTTCCCAAGATGAAATAGCATTGCTGAGCGACACTCTGATATGCTCTAGATCAGGTACTTTTGAACAGTTGCTTTGATGAACTTCTAATTTTTTGGTCAGTGATTTTAAGAATTTACTTAGTTTAAATATACAGCACTGTGAACTATAGAAAAGTAAGTTGAGCTCTCAACAAAATTTGTAGTTTAGCAATATTCCTAGAGCCATATACCAGCTCTGTACAGCAGCTAGAACAAAGAAGAAATAAACATTTTCAGTCCCTAAATGTCTTTTGATCTGGTGCTGATATGGCAAAGTCCATCTACAAAATACAAGTTGCCAAAGAGGAACTCCCTTCTAGGGAGAAGCAATCTCTCTGTGGGACACATGGGCAGAGAGCATGGTTAAAACCAGTTGAAGCACTGGAGTCCTTCTACCTGTTATTAACACCCCCTGACTCCTTCATTTGTTTTGCATTCAGGAGTCACGCTGAAGCGGTTATGAGAGACAAAACCTTTGCTGTACTCTGGTTACTGCACGAACGTGCAACAGTAATGAGGCTCCAGAGCAGTAGGGTCATTGAATTGTGTGATGTCCCAGCTGCAGAGCCAGGATCTAACACTAGATAAAATCATGCTCTGTCTTGCCTGTAGGTGGAAAGGCGCCCAGTCATGTTTGGTTTTGTCACCGGAGCATTCAGAAAGTGCTAAGCAACCTCACTCATAAATTGTTCAACTGCAGGAACCGTGTCTATGTATCTCATGCACAGCAGATAGGAATATCAAAGTCCAAAGACACCAGCTTGCTTTCCTATCATCAAAAGTAATGAGAAAACACAGGACAGGGAACATCTCTTGATAACTTAGGATATGAGACTGAGCTAATAATACGTGTGGCCATGTGAAGCCAGCTGTTGCATTCAACTAGTTTGCCCCTCTTTTGGGAGGCTCAGGGCAAGTCACCGATGGTGCTTTTCAAGGGGAAGTAGTAAGTTTCCCCTGCCTGGTGTGTTGGAATAGAGAAAACTGAGTACATATTTGAGGGAAACTGACAAAGTGCTCCCAATTCAGGTGTGCTGCTCAGTGCTACGTGCTGTAGGGTAACCTATGTATTCAAAGGATGTAGTGGAGAGGTTCTGGAAGATGAAAGAAGTGAGGAGGAGCTGGGATGGCAAGTGACGATGGCAAGTCACAAAATGAATGTTACAATGAAAGAGAAGGTAGAAATCCTAAATTTCGCAAGTAAATTTGGGAGATGGGTCAAGCAAGTCAAGCAGTCAAGTTATTGTTTCAGCAGTTGCCTTCTGCTCACTTAAACGGGGAGATGGATTTCTACACCAAAGCATTTCTCACTATCTCTGCACAACACCTCTGCGCTGAAGCTCGGCTCCTGCAATTCTCTGCCGTGCTGTCCTCACATTCTCGAGCCTGTTGCTCCCGGGGCTGTGAGCCCTGCCGTGCCTTGTTGCCGCGGTGAAGGCGGAGGCCGGCCCGGCCGTGCCGTTCGGGCCGGCTCCGGAGCGGAGCGCCCGCGGCAGGCGCAGGTGTGAGGGGAGGGCGAAGGAGCCGCCCGGAGCAGCCTCAGGGCGGGTGGGGACAGCGGCTCCGCAGCGGGACCTGCGCGGCTGCTGCCGGCGTGAGGCGGCGGGATCGCTCTCCGCGCTGCGCTGTCCCGTCCCGCCCCGGCTGCTGAGATGAGCGGGAACCGTGGGCGTCCGCCTGCCGGCGGCTCTCGTCACCCGGAGACGGGTGTCCCCTAATCGTGTTTCCATCAGCCCCGGCGGGGGCGTATAAAGGCAGCGGGCGCGGGCGAGGCGGGCAGAGCGCGGCGCTGCCCCCCGCCCGCCGCCGGCCCCATGCAGCCCGCCATGATGATGTTCTCCAGCAAGTACTGGGCGCGCCGGGGCTTCTCGCTGGACTCGGCCCTGCCGGAGGAGCGCCCCGCCGCCGGCAGCCTCACCGTAAGTGCCGGGGCCGGGGCGGGCAGGGCGGGCCGCCGGGGGGTCGGGTTCCGCCGGGGCCCGGTGCCAGGCAGCCGTGCGTCCCCCTTGCTCCTCGCTTCGTGGTCCAGTCAGCAGTTTCGCAGCAGCTGCAGGGGCCGGTGGAACTAACTTTGCTGTCGAATCGGTCTCCGTTCAAAACGCTGCCTTAAAAGTGTCATAAATAACAGAAAAAGTTTTATTAGCAATACAAGCCCTACTGCAGAAATGAACCGTATTGCCGCTGGAATAATAGAAAAAAGCATTGGATCCAGCTCAGATGGTTTTAAATGCTTGGATTTTGGAAGCCCTTCGTTAGTCCAGTGGGTTATACACATCAGCAGAGACTGCCTTTTCAGGGCACTCGTAAGGCTCACAGCACGATCTAGAAAGCATTTTTGGCAAGACACAAATGCCGTGCACTCTGCGTTGGTGCCGGTGGATTTGCTGCTGTGTTCCCGGCTTCTGCCGACGGTGTGCAAGGACACGTGGGAACACCGTGCCAGGGCACTGTTGAAAAAGACTGTCAGAAGATAGACATGGTTCTTCATAAGGTGATGATATGGGTGCAACGGGTGCTTGGGTGGTTCCAAGCATGGGATAAACTTCTATATGCTAACAGGTAAATAAAAGTATGTGTGACTAAATAAGGCAACCTACTCTGAATACATGAAATAATTAGGATTATGAAGACTGTGACTCCTGTAGAATTTTGTAAGAGATGAAGATTTTTATCACTTGGGTAAAACCAGCAGAGTACATGGGTTTGTACCAGTTTTGAATTGGCCTACTGGCTTTATAGTAAAATGTGGTATATCCCTGTTTCTACATGTTCAGCTTCTATTGAAAGCATTGAATTAAATGTAATAAATTTGTTTTACTGTCTTTATATTTGAGTTACTTTCTTCTCTGAGTTCTGCTGTAAATGACTTCTTTTCCTGAGGACTTTCACTTGCTTCAGATAAGTAATTTTCATTAGGAAAGTTGGTCTGTTAGTCATTGTTTAATTATGAAGTGTACTAATGAACATGGCTAATAAAATTCAACTTCATCCTCTTCTACTGGACTCATAACAAATAGGTGTTCATTCTAGTTTTCAAATGCTTGAGAGGGTCTTTCAATCATCACTTCGGGTAATGCGCTCTTGAGAGCATTAGGGAACCTGTGATGGGCTTGGAAAGTGCTGAGTGCCCTTGTTTTCCAGAGGAACTGACTGAGATTCTCAGATGCTCAGTTGACTCTGTGATGATGTGCACAAAGCTTCTAGAAAGCAGCACACATGGAAAAACCACACATGCTGTAAAAGCAGCACCTTTGTCACTTCATCTGGAGGTTGTGTGCTTGATGTATGTGAAAAGGAATTATCCAAATCCTAGATATTACTGAAGTTAAAACAAAAGTGACCTTCCCCATAACTATCCCTGGGCAAGATTCCTACCATATCAGGTAGGAGCAGATTCATATAAGCTCAATTGCTAAAAAATAAACACGTGTGAAACCCATTCATATATCATTATGCAAACAAACTGGTTTTCCAGATTGTTCCCTTGTGTTCTAATAAACAATGAGTAAAGACCAAAGAGACTTAGCATGCCCCGTACCTGTTTTAAATGTGGCTGATTTCACCTGTTCCATTTAAAGAGTGTTAAAAGATCTGTTCAAAAAGTTGAATTTTCAGGTTATTTTCTGTAAGCTGCTTTAGAATTTACTGAAGTACAATTTAATCAATTTGAATCATAGAAATAGTATATGTTTTTAATGTGTATCTGCATATTTTTATGGATTATAACAAAGCAGTTAGCATCTCACTGAAGACTTAATTTCTCCAGAAGTAACAGCCTAAGTATCAGAAAATGCAGGCTGCTTTTTGAAAAATGTGGTTGATGCTATAAAAATTGTCGATAAAGGCTGTACTGTTGGAATTTAAACAAGATTTAAGATTTGAAAATAACATTTTTTGGAAGATGATGACTGAAATTTCACTTAAAACAGTCTTGGACTCACAAATTCTGAGAAGAATGTAAGAGTGGCCAAGGATGGTGCAATTTTCTGTATTTTTTTGAGTTCCTCAGCTAATTCATCTTCTGTGGGGTGTAAAGTTTTTCACAATGAGAACATTCAGCCATTGGAATAATCTCTTGAGAGAAGCAGTGAATTCCCCAGCACTAGACAATTATAAGATTTGGTGTGACAAGGTGCTGGGTCATCTTGTCTAGACCATGCTTTTGCCAAGAAATGTTGGACCAGATAATCCTTGAGGTCCCTTCCAACTCGATATTCTGTGTTGCAGTCTAAGCATTTCTGTTATTGTTTGTATAATCAACAGAGGTTTTGTTTTCTCAGGAAGATTTGCATTACGTGATAACATTAATTGTACTATGACAGAGAACATAAAGTTTTGGCTTTAAATGTAGTAATGGTCAATACAAAAATACAGACCAGTGCACATCTTCATAAATTGACTGGTACAAGTTAGGATAGCATCCCTGTGATTTTGCAGCAACATTCAGGTTTCAATAACTGTGCTGCAGGCTTTACCAGTAATTTAGACTGTCTCCATTTGCTTCACATTCACTTCTAATTATAGCATTGCCCAAATAAAGCCACCATATATGTATCCCATTTATGCTTTTCCTTAGGCTTTTTAAAATTTTTTTTGTATGGCCTCTTACATAATCTTCTCTAGCAGCTGCCTTTAACCCTTGATTCTGATTTCAAGTAAACACACGACCTTTTCTTTCAAATTAAGCCAGGATGAGTTCTGTTCAACTATTTTCAAACAAAAATTTGCGGGAAATTTCTCTTGCCTGTTTTCATCTGAGATGATCGTATGTTTTATCTGTTTGTAGCTAAACAGATCAAGTTCTGGGAAAAATGAGGAGAAGAAAGGGAATAAGGGAAATGGGAGAAGTGAATCTGCATCTGAAGGTGGAAAGACAGCTGTGGTGTTTTCCTTGAAGAATGAAGTTGGTGGATTGGTGAAAGCTCTCAGACTCTTCCAGGTAATGCTTACAAATCATTTATGCTGGCTGGACTGAGGATGGCTACTGAGGTCAGGCTCTTTGTTGATATCAATCTAATGGACTGTGGCAGGAGGAATAGAGTGCAGCTACACTCGCTCTGCAGAACTGAATAAAAGTAACTTAAAATTTTATGGACCATTGAACAAAGCATTTTGGGCTTGTGAAGGGTTTTCTGAAATAAAATTTGACAGTGATGCTGATGTTCACATGGTTCACTTTAGGTTTCTGATGTGATTCTCAACACTGTAAATTAGATTTGAAGTTGTCTGTGCAGGCCACAATGAAAGGAGACACTTTCAGAGAGCAGTTTGGAATCTAATACAATCAGGTTATGCTGGTTGCAGCCTTGCTTGGTCTTGAAATTAGAGACATCTTTAAGTGTTTGCAGGTTCAGGGTTTTATATGTCTAACTGGAATGTCAATTGTGAGGTATTGGTTCCCACATAGATCACGTGCAATCAGTGCTTGTCAGTCAGACTCCTGGTCAGAATGCTTGGAGGTGTGTCTGAGGGTCATTAAAGCAGCATAATAAAAGTCTTAAGTTGTTCAGTCTGTGCAGTGAAGAGAAAGTTAGGAGGTGGCTTGGAGCCTGTGTCTCAGGTCAAACCATCAGAGGGATGTAAGTGTGGGATCACTGGGCGTTACCAGCCCTCACTCATAGTAGCTGGCTCTGGGAACAGATTCCTAAGGCTGGTGTAGATCAGACACATAGATTCTCCAGCCAAGAAAAAGAGGTGAGTTAGACCCACAGGAGGGAGCCTGCCAGGAAGCAAGGTGTTTGACAAGAAGAGGGGAAATGTAAGTGAGTGAACAGAAATTGCAGTAGGAGTTGTGTTTTCAATGCAGCTAAAGTGTCTAAAGGGTTAAGTGTCTAAATGCAGTTCTGGCTGAAATGCTGGTATGGGTTCACACCTGAAATTCTGGATTTAAACATCTGCTAACCCTTCTTGGGAATAGGCATAGAACTCACTCTGGTCTCTTAAAATGTGTCTGGAAGATGTGGCAGGGATATCCACCCCCATCCATGTAGTCACTTAATGATTTGAATACTGCAGGAAGGAGTGCAGAGTTTTGTTTTCAATTTACACTAGGCAAGACAAAATTGAATTTGTTATGTGATTGGGTTGCTACACCGTATACACAGTTATGGAGCATGCCAATGAAAAAACTGTGTCTGTATATCCAGAGGTGTAAAAACAGACACTGCTGGTTGGCTCTGCCAGAGGACACGTCCACCTGACATGGACATTTATGTAAAATACAGCGGGCAAGTGGAAATACAGGCATAAATTTCTTCCCATTTAGAAGTCAACAAATGTTTTATTGGCTTCACTGTGTAAGTGCATGAATAGTTGTGAAAAGTAACAGTTTCTATCTAGCAAGAAAAAGGAAACATCAGACTCCATTGGAAGTCAGTCATGTTGAGAATAGCCGTCTAATCCAACCTCCTGTTTTGAAGCAAGGCTGTCACACTAGATCAGGTCAGCCATAGCACATTATAGTTATCTGTCTTTGTATAATACCCTTGGCAGACCAGTAGTTGTGATGGGAGAGAGACCCCTTAGGAAAGTCTTCATGCTAGAAGTATTTACACTGTGATGTTTGTTGCAGGATTTGTGTTTGATGGGGACATTGCTATAGAGACTAAATTCAGTTAGATTTTAATTATATTGCTGTTAACATTCCATGTTATTGATAATTACAAAGTAGATAGGTGAAGATTGATACGTGAATATTCTCATAAAAATATTTTCTTCCTCATGTAGTAAGGTACATCAAGTAGTATGTTTAATAACATTTATTTAAAGAATCACACTCCATTATATTTAAATTAACATCATTATTATGCAAATTGCCAATTAAAGTGGCATTAGAATGTAATATTTATAGCAAAGATAAATATAAAACTGCATTAAATTAAAAAAAAGTGTTATACTGTCCTCTGTAAGAGATTGTTTTGGTAGATAAAATGAAATCATTAATTGGCTTTCTTCATTAAAAAAATTAATTTTATTTTTACTTTCCATGTAAGATTTTTTTTTTGTCATCAGTATTTAGTATGTGTCACTAACTAATCCTGTAAATAGAAAAAGGGAGTACTTTCAATAAAAAGACCTTTTAAAAACTGGAAAAACCTTCCTGAACAATGTGCCACCAGTATTGCTCTTCTAGCATTGCTCTTCTATGTATGTCTATATTTCATCTGTTATTTCGTCTTTCCACAGGAAAAACACGTGAGTATGGTTCATATTGAATCACGAAAATCAAAGAGAAGGAATTCAGAGGTGGAAATTTTTGTGGACTGTGACTGCAGTAAGAAAGAATTTAATGAACTGATCCAGTTGCTCAAGTTTCAAACTAATATAGTATCTCTCAATCCACCGGAAAACATTTGGACTGATGAAGAAGGCAAGGCTGTTTTTGTATCACTGACAGATGTTTTGCACAGGTATCTCCATGATCTTACACTCCAGTGCATTCAATTTGGATTCTGTTTCCTACAGATCTTGATTGTGTCCCTTGGTTCCCCAGGAAGATCTCTGAGTTAGACAAATGCTCTCAGAGAGTTTTGATGTATGGATCTGAGCTGGATGCTGATCACCCGGTAAGTGTAACACAAAATTGTCCCATAGATGATTTGTCAGATTATTTGCCAGTCCAATAGAAGGCCTATTGACTGCTGACTGTTTTCAGAAGATGAGGACTGGCTTCTCTTTGGTAGTTTCAGTGAATTAATTTTCCTTTTCTGTAGAAAGATACACAAAATGCAGGTCCTCCACCAAACTTGTTCATTGTTTAGCAACTTATTAATTGTTTATCCCCTTTTCTACTGTTTGCATTTAAAAAAAATGTAATTGGTTGATAGAAAAGTTTCAAATTTAGAATTTGGATCAATATGACCTTCAGTTCTGCCAGAAGTAGCTCTTGGGTAAGAATTGCTATTGTCAATAGGTGTCAGAAGAAAGAATTATGAAGGAATTATTTGGCACTCAGGAGGCAGTTACAAGATAAAACAGAGAAACATGTTCCTGTTTTTGGTGAATACAGCAAATGGGAAGGTGTTTCTCATTGTTTCTCAAAATCTGACTTTGGTGGCAGGAGACAAGCCTGCATACACAAGTGGTATCTCTAGTAGTGTCAAATGCTCAATGCGAAAGACAGGAATAAGGTGTTTGTTATTGTTTTATTTCTTTTTGCTAATGGCTATAAATGCTTAACCACTGAATCTTTAGATGACAGACAATTGCAATAATTTGTATTAAAATACTTTCCCTTTCAATAAATCCAAGCTTTTGGATTTATAAATCCAAATCTATAAACCTCTGAATGACTTGACTGAAGGACACTGGTGGTAGATAGTTATATTAATTCCTAAAATAGGCTGGATTAAACTGGTACTGTCAGAAATTTCCAGCTGAAAGGAAGTAGGCAGTGAACTAAGATATCTGACCATAAGACTGTCTTGTAATAGAATCAGATTAAACTCTAGCTCTAGATGGTAGTTTCCTTTGGTTTTTGTGGCACACATTTTTTTCTGCTGTGGTGGGAGCTCAGGCACAGATTCTCACCCCTGTGCACACAAGCCAAATGGAAACCATCACAAAGATCCATGGCAGCCCCACTGTCTCTTGTGTCACCTGCCCACATACCAGCCACAATCATCATCATCATCATCATCATCATCATCATCATCATCATCATCACCTTGCTTGGTTCTCAGCCTCCTCTATCATGTAGGAGCCCTTCCCATACTGAGGGCCCATAGTCACGGAGCACATTCCTGAATCCTGGTTTCTGCCATGTACTTTATGATGACAAACTAGGATTTAATTCACATTTTCACTGAAAGGAAATGCCTGTTGATTATCTTCAACCACTTGCAATAATTTGGTTCAAACCGAGGTTGTAGAGACAGCTCATTCCAGCTTCGAGTTTATGGCTGTGACAGGCCATTAGATACTGTTTTATGTTCTGAGCTGGTACCTTCATTAAATACTTGAGCGCTCTGCTGAAAATTTGTCTTCAGTTTTACAGAAAACAAAAAAAAAGACATTTGCATTATATGAATATATATTTTACACTTGGGAGGACTCTTACAAACACAATTTACACACCATTTTTTAGCCTATGCAGCATGCTAGATGATAGAAATAAATCTGTAACTGGCCTTTGAAAAGCCACCCCAGTTGCCTACCCTGTTCCTTAGCAGTGGCATGTATGTGCCAGAGGACCAAAGAGAATTATCCTATTACAGAACCTGTAAGGATAGCACCACTCCAGCAGCTTAGCCTTAACTGACTCCATAATGGCTAATGATTTCAGTCTCAGTATCATTACATTTGACAGGCTTTTAAGTCCCCTCTGCTGTCTTCCATCACTTTCCAGGTCTCCTGAATGGTCTTCAGCTGAGTAACTCAACATTTACCTCAAAAGGTATTAAGGAGACAAGGAGGGTCCCCCAGATTACAGCAACCTTTTGTCAGTCAAAGAAGCTTTTCTGTGTAGCAGTGGAGGTTGAAGGCTTTCTGTAGTCCTGTGAAATCCTCCCATACTCTGCCCTAGCACCACAACTATGGTTATGGGGCAGTAAATGTCTTCTGAGTTTTATGGAAGCTCATACAAGTATTTCAAATCAAGCAATATCATCTTTTAATTTGTTTCAGTATTTTGCATGTCTATGTGAGCAGTAAGGAAAAAAAGATATTTTAATTTTCAGCATTTTAATTTTCAGGGGAAATCTTAATTGCACTTTCTGGGCTACTAACTGGGTAACTTAGATAACTCTTTAACCTTTTTTTTTATCTTCAAGAGGTTGGCAGTTCTACTTTGAAAATAGTTTACTCTTCTTGTAGTCCAAACCTGAATTGTCTTTATATTTTATAGATAGAGAAGAGATCTGCTCTAATTTTGAATAGCTCAAAGAGCTGTAACTGGTCAGCATGTATGTGTTATACAACTCTTCTGCTCTTAATGTGGAAAAGGTGTGAGCCTACTGTAGCCCACGAGGTGCAGCCCTTCCTTTGTAACTCAAACTTGTGCAGGAGGCTGATGGTTCAGTTCCTAATGTGTTGGTTAAGATGGCAACTGCTGAAAAAAGAATCTTCAAAATGAGTTGCATATGATTTTTAGATGCTTGATTCTAGTGAAGAAAGATGTATAAAAAACAGGTAGATTGTTGTGCTATGCACCTGTGTGTAGATCTCAATTCAGATCAAGGAAAACATGAGTGAGATAAAATGACATGAAAAAAGTTTCACTTTTCAACATCTTGATGAATGGCTGTACCTATAAAAGGTAGAGAGCTCTCTTGTCCTCAAGAGAGCACAAAGCTGTCTTGAAAGAACTCCTGTGAACTCTGGTGGAAAAAAAATATTAAAAAAAAAAATCCTCATTTTCTCTTGCAGTCCAGTAGACAGTGTAAATTAAAATACAATGTGACTATGTACTAAATAAACAGTTTAATTATGTATTTTATAATTCTTACAGCTAATTTTATGTCCTTATTGTAAATTACTCTCTTTTTCCTTGCTTAAGGGATTTAAAGACAATGTCTATCGACAGAGAAGAAAGTACTTTGTGGATGTTGCCATGAGCTATAAATAGTAAGTACTGACATAATTCTTCCCTGTGCTGCTGACTAGCTAGAATTCATGCTCTACTTAATTCTGTAGGATGAAGTTTAACAGTAGACAAAGTCATCCTTTAAACTTTGACTAGTTTAGTGTAGGCTATAAATTACAAACCTGATGCTTGGAATCTTGTTACATTTTTGATACAGCTACAGGCAAGTAAAACATTTGAAATGCAAGCACTCTCTCTTTTAGCATTTTATTCACAGCTGCTTAAACTTTGGAAAATATTTTACCTATATTTGCCTGTCTTACTGACAAAGTGATGCACTGCTGAATCACACATATCTAGCATCCCTACATAGTTGGGAGAGCTCACCAAACCCCAAAATTATTATTTTCTTTTGATGCATGTACTATACTGGGCTGAGGCCAATCGCATGAGGTTCAACAAACCAGGTGGCAGGTCCTGCACTTTGCTCTTAACAACCTGCAGTGCTGCAGGCTGGGAGAAAATGGGCTGGAAAGCTGCTCAGTGGAAAAGGATCTGGAGGTGTGGGTCAGCAGTATCTGACCATGAGCCAGCAGTGTACCCAGGTGGCTAAGAAGGCCAATGTCATCCTGGCCTTTATCAGAAATGGCATGTTCAGCAGGACCAGAGCAGTGATTCTCCCTGTGTACTCAGCACACAGGATGGCCACACCTCGAGTCCTGTGTCCAGTTTTGGGCCCCTCACTGTAAAAAGGATATTGAGGTGCTGGAGTGTGTCCAGAGAATGGCAATAGAGATGGTGGAGGAGCTGGAACTGAGGTCTGATGAGGAGTGGCTGAGGGAGCTATGGTTGTTTAACCTGGAGAAAAGGAGGCTCAAGGAAGACCTTATCACTCTCTACAATTGCCTGCAAGGAGGTTGTGTGAAGTGGGGATTGGCCTCTTCTCCCAGATAACAAGTGACAGGATGAGAGGAGATGGCATCAAGCTGCACAAGGGTTTAGACTGGATATTAAGAAACTGTTTTATTGAAAGGGTAGTCGGGTGTTGGAGTAGGCTGCCCAGGGAAGTGGTGGGATCACCACCCCTGGAAATGTTCAAAAGGTGTTTGGATGTGGCACTTTGGGACACGGTTTAGTGGTGAACATAGCAGTGCTGGTTGGACTTGGTCATCTTAGAGGTATTTTCCAACCTTAACAATTGTATCATTCTATGATTCTACTGGGTGCTGCAAAATGCCATTCATTGATTTTGCCAATACAGCTCTAAATTTCTTAGAATTTAGTCAGTTCATTTCTATGTAGAGAAGCTGGTGGCTGCATGCAAGTAGACTGCAAGTGTTTTCTTATTCTGGTTTTTTTTTTTTTTTTTTTGTTTTTTTTTTTTTTTTTTTTCTGCATTTCAAGTCAGTATTTTCAATTTGCTACAGTCTCTGGAAGTTAGGAAACTTGCTGTTCTACCTACAAACAGCTACTGTGTTGCAATTTTCTTGTCACAGAAGCACTCAACTAGTTCTAATCCTACTCTAGGTTTTATTTGCAACAGGTTTAAACCCTCATTCTCAAGGGAAAGAACATATTAATTTCATGTTCTTTTCCATTTTCTTCTCTACACTTCTTCAGGTTTTTCATTTTTTCTCCTTTGAGATTTCTACCTACGTGGTTTAAGAATATGAAACGTGCAAATTTTTTCCACTTATAGGAGGCACATCCTGTCAGGAATCAAGTCAAAACTGAATTTCTGAAGATTTTTCAGTATAAGGTATATTATACAGCCTGCAGGAGGCTGGGGGGACAGAAACATTAAGTCTGCTTTTGACCATAAAATTCTGATTATATTTTTCCTCTACTGTTGTCCCAAGGCAGTCATTAAGCTATTACCAGTCTTACACACGTGTAGGTGCTAGTGTTCTTTCCCCTTTTCTTTCTGCCTACAGTGATATTTGTTTAGGTGGGTGCTCACGACATGCATCCAGCACACTGAGCTGCTGCCTGCTGGGGCAGATGTTTATTTGTAGAGAAGCTCTCTAGGCTGCCCAAGTAAGTCCTGAGTTTAGCCAGCTTTCAAATGTAAATTGAGATAGCTTTTTTTTTTTGGTTAGAATGTTTGTTTAAAGCTGATTGATTCATTATCTTTCTTTTAGTCTAATGCTTGCAGTGAAGTTAGTGCTTCTTGTCATTTACTGCAGTGTGAAATGTCAAGTGGATACCTGTGGATGAGGGCAGGCTGTGTGTGCTCTTAGGCTCTTTCAGTAAGTGGGATAGTTCTCCATTTATCCATGATGGTGGCAGTAGTGCTGTACATTTCAGAGCTGCTAACTTGCTGGTAAGATCTTCCTTCCTTCTCCCTCTCAGCTGCCTAAGTGCTGGAAAGGTGATGCAGCTGGCTTACTAAGCAGTAGTTGGTCTTTTGCTTCAAAGTGTGGCCTGTTTTCCCACCCTAAAACCAGAAGATAAACACCTTTTTGCAAAATAACAAAGTAATCGTGCATATTTTCAGAAAATAAAACAAATTGAGGAAAGGAAAACCTTTTCATTCTTTAGATTTTGAAGACTTAAGAACATTTTTGCAGGCACATTACAAAAATTACACAATCCAAACCAGAGGTTATTTGAGGACCAGATCTTGTACTTCAGCAAAACTTCTCAAATAAACTCTTTCATTCCACTCATCTTTTCAAACCTTTAAAATATTGCAAACTTGTCCTAGTATTATAAGCAGAAAGAAAAGAAGAGGCTTCAAATACTCTTAGCCAGGCACCAGAAAAACTGGGAGACCAGTGTTTAGGGCAGTTATCTAACATGTGTCAAAATCTCATTCATACTTCAGATCTCCTGCACTGGTTATCCTTACCCCCAGGGACATGCTGTATCTACTGGTCTGTACAGTTCGTCTGTCTCTGGGTATCCATGGAGAGACAGCCCAGGGAGACAACCTCAGTACCCTGCTGCAGCACAGCCCAAGCCATGCTGAGGAAAGGCAAATCAGCTCAGTGAAAGCTGTTCTGCTACAGCTGGGCTGTTTCTGGTACCCATGCTGTGGAGCTTGTCAACAGTCAACATTAGACAACAGTCTTGTCTGTTGTCTAATGACTATTTACTTATTTCCACAAAAAGAACAGCTCTTTTACAAGAGCTGCCCTCCTTGGGGATAAACATCTCTCAGTGTCTTCCAGGCAACTGACTTTCCTAATCACTTACTGAGGCTTGATGTGTTTCTACTTTTCATTTTCCATTGTAAAAAACCCAACAACCCACATTTGTTTCCTTAAAAAATCCAGAGATTTGGCTGCAAGGAATTGGCTCCACAAAAATTTTAGTTGGAAATCCCAGATCAGCATTTCCTTTATGAATTGCTGCTGTTGCATAGTGGAAGATGCTTTGCTTTGCTCAAACATAAAGTGGTGTCCATAATGAAGCGAGAGAGAGAAAAACATTACCAAGAGAACTTGAAGGAGCAGGTATTTGCTGGAGCTGGCTGTTAAAGACATGTTAATAGAGCACAGAAGTGAAGATCAGCTGTGTGAAATAAATGGACCAAAAAAGCCATAAAAAACCATATTCCTCCCTCCTTCACTTAGCTTCTATCCTAAAGATAGTGAAAATGCATTAATCTTGCTAATTAGTCCTTTGAGACTGATTAGGGTTTGGAAAAGTGTTGAGAAAATTAAATCTGTAGGAAACATACGATGTTTAAGAGGGAATTAATAATATGAGTTGATAGCTCATGACCATGGCAAAATAGAAGAACCCTATTTTAACAAGGAGAAATAAAAATTCAGATTAGGTTAGCTTGTAGAGTCATCTTAACCACAAGGAAACTGGCTATGCATATTGGCCATTTCCATTATTTATTGAAATATTTGTGCGCAAGGTGGATCTTGCATTTGAAATAAGAAGGTAAGAAATATGAAGTTTGCAGAGGTGAGGGAAAAATGCATAGATCCTCCCACAAGTCTGGCTGCCTTGATTCTCTCTATAAAGAAAGCAGTATCATGATCAGCTGGAAATAAGATCAGCTCTCCTAGGCATGAAACCTATTAAGGAATTAATGTTCAGTGAACCTTACTTCAGTACTAACGAATTAATTAGAACAATAACTAAGTTATAAACCTTTTACTGAGTGGTGAGCAAGCTTCAGATCCTTGATTGTGTTTAAGCCTTTCTAGTGACAGGCTAAATAGAAACATAAGCTTTTCCACTGGTAAAACATATCTTCCTCTTTGATGTGCCAGTGCTGACCCATACTGGTAGTATTCATAGTGGAGGTCAGGCTTAAGGAGAAGGGATGAGGCTGGGTATTCTGGCAAAAGCAAATGGATGGAGTAGCAACCTGTTTGTATCTGTTGTGTACAGTACAATTCAGAATAGCTATGCTATGTTTTCCATGAGCTGGCAGGCAGCTTAAGGCTGATGAAGTGTTAAGGGGGAGGGCAGATACTAGACCTGAAGGACTGTCTCCCACTGCAGGATGGGCACAGACCCAGTGCAGCTCCTGTGATGAGAAATACTTCACTAAATGTGTTGAAATTCTTGTCATGTCTGCAAAAGTGGCTGACAGGGAACCAGTGCGTGTATTGGATATTCAGCAGTCCCTACCAAGCACGAGCACCTCATACAAAGTTGCCTTTGACTGACAGATAACTGCCATGGATCAAAATCCTTTGATATCATGAAAGGCAAGGGGATTAAATGGTAAGTTTTCAATAAAGATGAGGGGACAACCACAATGAATGTAGGGCAGATGATCCTCTCTTGTACATGTAGGGACTGCATAGCAGCAATCAAATGTGACATGAGGGCTTATTCCTTGTTACCCCATACACTGGAGACAGGATTATGAATTTAGCAGCAGCTGGCAGCAATAGGCCAGCACTGCGGTTCTCCTGCTGCAGTGGAGCTGCCCATGCCTGACATGCCTGTTCAGCTGCTGTCTGTGGTACTGGGGAAGCTCCAGCACCGGGCTGGGAGTGCCCACATTGCCAGCCCTGTGGCAGGAGAGTGAGAGATAAGGACTAGTGGAGTGGAGGAGGATGCTGTGAATCCCTTTGCCAATCTGTATGTTGTTACAGTGTGGGAGAAGAAGATGCCTGAGGAGAAGGCAGATTGCAGAGATTACACATTCTAGATTTTGAATATTAATTCCAGAGGAACATTATAACATTTCAAGGGGCAATTAATGACATAAGATGATGGCCCATGGCCATGTCATGGGAAATTCCTTACAGCTAAATACAAGGCAGTTGGAAGGATCTCTTAGCAATGTTCACACTGTCAGTCAGTTTTGAATTAACTGTAGCTACTCAAGGCAAATCTTGGATGTCAGAAACAGATTTGCAGGTATCCTGGAAGGCTCCTGCTTTCCAATGTCTGTACATCTGTGCAAACAGGAGGGGGCAGAAGAACAAGGCAGAATTAAAACAAAAGGAAAGATGTATTTAAAGGCTTAGTTTCCTCTAGGCTGGGCTGCTGGTTCTGAGATTATCTTCCTCCTAATATAGTCCTGCATGAATTCAGGGTTCCAAACATATCTGCATATGTAAGCAACTGTCCAAGCAATAAATACACATTTTTAATTGGATCCATATATTTCTAAGAATCTATGTAATTGCCTAATCTTGACCCAGCATTTGATGCTGTGTGAATATGATGTATTGTAAAGAATGGATAGAGAATGCAGTCTGCTGAAGGTCTTACTGAATCAGGATCTTCAGCCATTCTCTTGCAAAGGTACCAGTGGCAGTAAGTGGAGAAATATTAGTCTGGTATAGGAACATGGTATATAAGAAATTAATCTTTCTACTATGATATGTGCAAAGGTTAAGAAGCAATGAGATTGCTTAGTAAGAAAAACAGTTCTTAAAGAAATGATGGAATATGTACATCACAGCATCAAGAAATAATTTTAAGGAACAAGCATCAAGCTGTCAATTAAAAATAGTTCAAATAGTTTTAATAGTTTAATTTGCCCTTATTTAAATAATACTTTTTGTGGAAATGTTGCTATCTAAAATCTGTCTGCAGTCTGGTTGTATTCAGATGTATTTTGTATTTTTTTTCCAATAGTGGTCAGCCCATTCCAAGAGTGGAGTACACAGCTGAAGAAGTTAAAACTTGGGGGGTGGTATTTAGGGAACTCAGTAAACTCTATCCCACCCATGCTTGTCGTGAATATTTAAAAAACTTTCCTCTGCTGAGCAAGTACTGTGGATACAGAGAAGATAATGTGCCTCAGCTGGAAGATGTTTCTATTTTTCTTAAAGGTAAGATTCATATTTGGTTTACCAATAGATATGGTTTCATGACAACACTCTTTTTTGTTAGTATTGAGTGAAAAGACTCAGAGCACTGTCAGTGGCCTTCAGTTTAATCTGAAGTATCATTCTGGTTTTGGTATTCTCTGTGGCAGAGAGTTTTTTGAGTCAAGACAGTTTTAGGAAGATATTTGCAAGTATGAAATGGAGAGAAATTAATCAGCTGAACATGTAAAGCATGATGTTATCTTGTACAGGGAAAAAATCCTTTGGTGCACTGAAAAGGAACATCTGCGTTAGCCACAGATGGGGACTTCTGATAACTGCACTGGGCATCCCCCAAATATCTAGTCAGGAAAAAGGGGGAGTCAAATGCCAAGATAACTGAATTTAAAGAGGAGGGCAGGTTTGGCACACTGTTGTGTAGTCTGATGAATATGAGGCTTTCCGGAGTGCTGAAGACCTCATGAACTAGTCCTTATATTTGTATGTTGCAAAAGATGTGTTGGACACTGTAGGTGATGTGGTGCTTCTCTTTTTTTTTTTTTTTTTTTTTTTTTTTTTTTTTTTTTTTATTTTTTTTTTTTTATTTTTTTTTTATTTTAAAGTATCAGTGTATTACATTAAGTTCAAAAATAAATTCTTATTTCTAATTTGTAATTGAAATGTATCCCATATGGACAATGTGGCAGGCATGGAGATATTTTTAGCTCTAGAGGAAAAGTCACCAAAAAGTTAATTTAACAGTTTAATTTCTCCTCAAAAATCCCTTCAGATACATATATTTGTTTCTTAAACCTCTTACTCAGGAACTAAAATATTATAAAAGTGGATGTTTGAAAAAAAACGACTTATGTGCTGGTAAAAGAATAATTAGCAAAGCATTTTATCCAAATATATATATATGGACAAGCTAAAGGAAATAAAGAATTTATAATGGCAAACTTACTTTCCTCAGCCTATGCTTCATCCATAATTCTTGTTTGTGAAAACCCGCATTTGCTAATAGCTGACTCATCATTCTTTGAATTTGATTGAAAAGTCCTTCTGGGTCTCTCATGTGTTGTGCTACAGTCTCTAAGGAACGATGCCAAATTGTACAGATTTTTTTCTCCCTAGCTAGAAATTCAAAATCTCACACTTGTTTCAGAAATATGTTTTCAGACTACATAGAGCAGGTAGTAGTACCTGTTGCAGAAAAACTTGAAACATTGCCCTGTAAAAACTTTGAAAGAATAAAGAATTAATTCTGGAGAGAAACATACTTTTTGAAGTCACTGAGTCTGAAACTGTTTCACTCTGGGACTAATCTGAAAAAGGAACACTGTTAAATATTTCAATGAGGACCTTAACTATAAAAATCAGTATTTTATTGACACAAACAATATTTTATGTGTAAAAATAAGGATGATTTGTTTTAATCCTATTCTGTTCTGTTAGTTTTTGAACATATTTTGCATATTTTCCAATATGGAAACATCTGTTCCATTTGGTACCAGACAAAAATTTTTGTTCTTAAAATTTTAAGAACATCACTTACGGTACCTTAGCATTTTTTTCTAGATAAAGATATTCAGACCAACTTTGGCTGTTTTTCTTATACATATGCTAGCAATGCAAAATACTTCTTGCACGTAATAATTGAAAATGATGTATGGTGATTGTCAAGATTCTTTTTGTCATGTAGAATAATTAACAACAGATCTGTCACCAGAAAGTGATACAGTGATGTGTGTAATGTGGCCTTTTATTATCTCTTTCTCTTCAGAAAGGTCTGGCTTCACAGTGAGACCAGTTGCTGGATACCTGTCTCCCCGTGACTTTTTAGCTGGCTTAGCATACAGAGTCTTCCACTGTACTCAGTACATACGGCACAGCTCAGATCCCCTCTACACACCAGAACCGTAAGTTGCTGCCTTTGCTTTAGTACTGAAAGAATATGCTCACCAGTTTCTTAAAAGAACCAACTGAATTTGGCAAGATTGAAAATATGAACCCTTCTACAAAATGTGAAATTCTTCTTACACTGCTGATGACAAAATCCTTCACATTGGCGAGGCAGAATTTAATTCAAAGTCTTTTTTGTTGACTTTTTACAAGGGTCTTAAATAACTGGGTTATTTATATAGTGGGTCAGAAATATTATTTAAAATATATTTCAGTGGAAAATGGAGTTTTCACCTAAAAATTTTGAAAAAGTGTCTAGAGAAAATTTTATTTTCTGCTGGACAGCTAGAAAGAAGCTGTGGGGAAAAAAAAAAACCAAACCCTGAACATCTTGAAAAAACCCTGCTTTCAGAATTTTAATGTGATCTTCTGTGTTCCCATTTTTATTTCTTTGGACTAGATTGCACAGCTGAACTTAATTTCTCTCCCACAACACAACACAAGCAAGACATGGAGCACTATTGTCTTACCAAGAGAGAGCATTAGATATGAAGCCTGTTCCAGGGAAATTATGACAGAAATAAGAAACACTTTAATTATGACTTTTATGGGACACCATTTCAGATTTTCCAAACCAGAATATTGTGAGTTAGTATAAAATACTTTGGCATATGGTCTTTTGATTAAAAGTGGGGAAAAAGAAGATCAAAGAGATTTTAGTTCTTGTCTTGTGTTATATATGTTGTATTCTGTGCAGTAATAGCAGAACAGTATGTGTCATTTAGACAATATAGAGGTAGTTTTACCAAAGGTATCCGCTGATCTTGTAACAGGAATGACATTTTGGCAGTGAATCAGTCATCAGGCAGTTAGCATGAAATTGTAGCTGTGGTTTAATCTGCTTGGACTACTTGAGTATGTTTGATTTTTTTCCAAATTTACACAAAGGATTCATACATATATATTCAGCTCCAGTTCTGTAAACATTTGGACTCATGGCTAAGTTTGATTTCATGAATTGACTGCCAAAACCATGGAGTAATATTTTTGAATATAAAAGGTTTAACTGCACGGCATACTAAGCCGTATCTAAAAATGCGGTGGCTTTATTCTGGCAGGAGTCACCAGGTGGTGCTGTTAGACACTTCACTACCTTTTTCCTCAGCATCAGGGAACGGGGCAAAGTACTTGCTGAAATGCTCTGGGGCTAGCTTTGTGTGCATGTTTCTTTTGGAAAGGAGGTGGTGACCCCTGAAGGAATTCAGTCACTTCTATAACCTCTGTAATTAGAACTTAAATCTCTTAAATTTGTAGGAAAATTGATAGAATGGAAAATCTTGAAAGAAGGGCTTGGATGGAAGGAAGGGCTGAACCTCTTTGGGTCTATTTAAAAATATCTGTAGATATTTCAAAAAAATAAATGACATAAGGGAAGTACCAGGCTTTGCATCAATGATTTCCTCTCCTGTGGGAAGCCAGTGTTTCAGGCTGCAGCATGTACCAGTGTTCAGCAAAAGAATGATGATGTTTATTAACTTAGTACAAACTAGAAGAACATTTTCATCTACTGATAAGAGATTTAGGTACATAAGTCCAACAGGATAAAGGCAATAAATAACATCTTCCAGGAAGCAATTAAGTGTGTCTGTGCTTTTCCTGATGTTCTCTGGTTCATCGATTTGTGTATTTGAGAGCCCCGCAGTTTTCAGGATGCTGCTTACATTCAGAATTATGCAGTGGATCATAGCTGATCCTTAGCAGTAATGGCAGCTGCTTTTTTGGTAACCTTTCTGGTCATGCTGTCTGGAAAGTCACTGATATAATAATAATAACAGTTGAGTTAGAATTAAGGTTTTTATTCCTTATTTGGGCTGAACTTAAAAATACAGTTTATTATCTTAACACCTCTAAATATGACTAACAGAAGATTTAAGGTTTCCTTTTCTAATGATGTTATACCCATTTCTTGCAGACCTACTGGTTCACATTAGTTAAATAATGTGTACGGGCTACCAGGAACTCCATAGGAAAATTTTGAAAATCCCATTTAAAATGTGTTTAAGTTTCTTTCCATAACATAGAAAACACAGTAAGTGTTACCAGAAGTGTAGAGTGAAAGCCTGGTGCTTTTTAAAATCAGTGGCAAAACTAAGTTGATTTGCGTGGGGACAGCTCTTCATCTTCTGCAGTAGCTGCAATGCCCTGAGATCTCCTGGTTGATATATGGGGCCATAATGAGGTTTGCTGCAGGTCCTGGCTGGTGAATGTTGCATTTCAATGATATAAACCAGGTAAAAAGGCTCCCTTTGACTTCAGTGGGCTTTCCATCAGATTTAACACCCAGTCTACAGAGCTAGATACAAATTAGAGAGTTCATGTTGTTTGATCTGTATCACTACCATATGCATTTTAAAACATATTTCTTCCTGATTTTAATTATGTTTCTACTACATTCACAGAGCTGCATAGATTTCTTCTGCTTTACTAATTTACTCCAAGAAAAATATTTTGCTGTGAAAAGTCCATTACATACAAAAATCTTATTTTCTCTGAGCAATGTGTGTGAATAAATTAAAGGAACTTAATTATTTTCAGAATAAGACAAAACAAAATAATCAAGCCTTGGTAGTTAAGCAAAGAAATTATATTGTTAAGACTATCTATAAAGGGCCAGACTGGCAGGGAAGCCTAAAAGACTTCAATGACAATCCCAAATGCTGGTTCATGTTTCTGCCTGAAAGATTTTGTGGTTTTGGAGTTTTTTTGTTCATATTCTTTTTTGCTTTAAGCTCCCCTCTTTGTAACTGCACATTCAGAACACTACTTTGCATAGCTTTAATGGAAGAATCTACAAGCTAAAGACATGAGAGAAATATCTTCTGCCTCCTCATTCTTTTCCCCTTGCCAAGAGACAAGTTAATGGGATTAGGCTTTGTCTGTTCTCATTTTGTCTGCAAGAGTGGACATAACAAAGGCCATGTGTCCCAGTGCAGAACTGGGAATAAATCACCTTTCCTTATTTGTTTCTGGGGGTTGTGGCTTCAGCACAGGAAAATAGAGAGGTAGGTACTAGCTCAGGTGTCAGTAGTAGTGATGCTGCTGTAGAAGCCTGCCTGCAGATGAGAGTGCTTACCTGGAGCCAGGAACTTGGAGCCAGCTTCACTGTTTGCTTCTGCTTGAACGACTGACACAAAGCTAAATACAGCTGAACTGATGGAGTGTAGCACAGATGCTCAGCAATTAGTGTTGGTTTGCTCCAGAATTGGTGTGCTGGGCTTCCAGAGAATGGGCTTTCTGACCCATTTTGATGTTGGAAGTTGATGGTTGGCGTAAACAGGTTCCTCCAGTGAATTGCTTGGTACTGGGAAGTGGTGTGTCTGTCAGACTGCAAACTGTATTTCCCAACTGTCCTTTGCATTGTTAGTGAGCTAAATCTTATAGAAAAAAATTGTTGTGATTGGAATGGAATTAATTAAAGGAGGACCTTTAGCTTTGATGATTATCCAATCAACTGATGCAAATCACCAACTTCTGTTTACTACCATTCACCTACACATTATTGGTTCAGACTTCTTTGTGAGGATACTGAGTAAGGAGACTTTAAATTATATAGAGGGTTGTTTTTCTGTTCATGATTTAACTGAAATGTCATGTTCTGTGACTTTCCAAGTGAAAATAGTTTATAAAAGACAAATTGGATGATTTTTGGTAGAAGGCAGAAAACTTGATGTTTTCTCCCTGCCTTTAAAACATTTGTTTACAGCTTAGGATAAAAAAAAAAAAGAGGAATGTCATGAAAGAGACAAAAGTAAAGGAAATGTCAGATTGGATTTTTAAAGTGAACTTTACTACCAAGTCCATTATTTCCTGTGAACAAATGCAGCAAAACTTTCAGAATTGTTTGAAAGCTTTTGTAGATGATGCATGTGCACTTCCGTTAGCAGTTTTTTGTACACTTATGTCTGCACTTTGTCATGACTAACAATGCACTTACAGATGTGAACAGCTGTTCTTTTCAAAATGACTTGGATTCTCTGCTTTTTCTGAAATCTGCTTGCTGAAAAGTAGACTGCATAACAAAAGTACCCAGTAATTGCAGTAGGATCTCATGATTAAATGAGAAATTAGGCACACAGAAACCTCTGTAAATATTGCCCCATATTTCTGGGGGCAAGTGGCAAAATGTTTGATGTGGAGTGCTACCCAATTACAGAAAGAGGAATGGACAAGAGGAAGAGGGAATGTGTTGGATTTTGATTTATGTAGAGAGAAAAGCTGAAAACTGTACTTGTGGGACAACTGGCTTTCCTCTGGGCAGCTCAGTCTTCATGTCACCAAGTCTGAAAGATTGTAGTGATAGGCTCTCCCACTCAATCTGGAAATGATGAGCAAGTCATGGAACAGCTAGGGTTAAATGACAAATAACCTATTTAATAGAAACATATGTGTGTGTTTCTACCTACACAGAAACCGTATACAAAGGAAAGAACTACACTGTAAAAAACATGTTTCATTGTAAGACTTCTAAGGTAGGGGTCAGACCCCTGTAGAATGTCTTATGTTAAATTAATTATGAAATTATTATGGTAATTATTTCTGTAATGACTCTCTTTTCATTTCCATTCCCTTAGGGATACATGCCATGAACTCTTGGGACATGTGCCTCTACTTGCTGATCCCAAATTTGCACAGTTTTCACAAGAGATAGGACTTGCTTCACTGGGAGCATCTGATGAAGATGTTCAGAAATTAGCCACTGTGAGTCAAAATCTTTCTGTGGCATGCTCTCTCATCTCTCCTCCTTTTTAGCTGATGAACTGATGTGCATTGTTGTATTTGTGCTGCCTACATTTTCAGGTTCCATATGACTGTGGTTTGAAAATCACAGAGCTTTAGGTGTTTTTCCATTGTTTTTAAGAAGACCAAAGCTGATCACACTAAGTAATCTGTTTCAATTTTTATTTTCCGTAATCACCAATTTTCAGGACTAGCTGAGATGAATTTTGTCTGCTTTAAGGTGCTGGAAATGAGTAAGAAAGGTAAACTTGGAAAAAAACAAAACATAGAACATTTTGATGTGTGCTCTGATCTCTAGACTGTTAGATCCCCCAGAGGTGGCTACTTTGGCTCTTAGCACTGATATTTCTGTACTCAGTGTTCAGTTTTGCAGCTCTTAATTGTATTCCGGTGTGTGATGGATTTTAAGATGACATTGCATCATTGCCTGCTGCTCCCCTTGGAGAATATGTAGTTACTAAGCCAAGGCTGTGCAGCAGTAGATCTAGATCAAGACCAAGCTCCTCAACCAACAGCTGGGAGATGGATTCTCTCTTGCATCAAGTGAGTCACAAGCCAGCAGACAGTGTGAGCTGTCTGTGTGTTAAAGCTGTTAGATTCTGCTGAGACTGGAGTCTTCATGACCTTTGTGTGAGGAACCCTGTCAAGCTGTCTTGACTCTCCACCCATGAGCACCTGTCAGCTCTGCTCTATTGCCATATTCCAGTAACCGGGATGCAACCCTTTGCATCACGATATAAATTAGTGACCACTGGTCTTTGCCACTTGCTTTGTTCAGTTGTTTTGACTTACTGCATATTTTCCTTTGGTGGATCCTATTAAAACTAAAGCGGCAAATAATTTAAGGAACGATATTAGATTAAAAAAACTCCATATTTATAAAACTCCACATTTAAACATTTTATCTTCTGAAAAATTCTGTGAGATCGAGCAGAGAAGTTGGTTACTTTAAAATTTTGCATCATACTGCTGCTCTTCTACACAACTACAGTGGGGATTTAAAGGCTTGGAAAGAATTGTTGGATGCAGAGTCAAATTAGGTTCAATTAAACTGCAGAAGTTTTGATGGACTGTCTTAGCAGAGGCTTAGAGTCCTATCTGCCAAAAAAGGTGTTTGTACCCCTTCGCTTGATTTGAATCCTGTTTGATTTGAATCTTCTGGCTCCTTCCAGAAGAAGCCACTAAATTTAATCAAACTGTTTTCACTCCTTAGTTAGACAGGCTCAATGTCTTGATCTTGGCCAACTTCTCTCATGTGATTCCCAGTGTCTTCCTTGTTTTTCTAATGGATGTCTGTGGAGAAGAAACTGTTGTTTGTATGGAGGAATCATGAAAGTTGGGTGCGTATTTCCACATGTGCTTGGGAGGGACTTAGTAGGACTATGTACTTAGTAGGACTAAGTAGGACTTAGTACCTTGCCATAACATGCAGTCTTAGGAGAAACTACCTAACTGGCTGTCCCTGTAAGTATTTTGAGAAAAATGATATGCCCAAATATTTCAGCCCAAAATAACCTTGGGTGACATGGGCCTGTTTCAGAGGAAAAAGTTGGTACTGGGCTGTTTGGGCAGAGATATTAATATAAAGTGACCTCTGAAAATTACATAAATGCTTGTACTCCTCCCCCTCACAGAAGTTCCCAGTAATGGCTGACTGTCATCTGAACAATGAGCTGCTCCTGAATCATAAACCAAAAAATAAAAGAAGACAGCTGAATCACTTTCCTTTATTGCACTGAGAATCTGATATCTGAGTCAAAGCTGATTTCTCCCCCCATGCTGGAAATAGCTCTTTCAAGTGGAGGAAACACTTAGAAAGAGTCTGGTGGTGTTATATTTTGTAGGAGCACAATGAGAGGCTGTGCTCCCCTGGGGCAGATGCTTGAAAAATACAGAGATGTTACTTGCCCTAAAATGTGCAATGTAAACAGCCAACTTGAGAGCAAGTAGAAAGAATACCTCTCAGTGGTGAAAGTGAGGAGGCCAAGAAATTAATTCAGCTGGGCACCAAATGTCACCTGAGATGCCATTGACTAACTTTTGCGGCATTCAGTCCCATTTCCGTCCTAGATAAAAAACAGACACAGCAAGCTGAGAAATGCCAGCCAAGAGTCTTAACACAGGAAAGCATTGCAGGTTCCAGTGAGGTGACTTCAAAGTAAATAGAGAAACGAATGGAGAGAGAGTATGCATATTAATGAGCTTGAATCAATATGCCCAAAGCAAGCTTGCCATTAGCCTGACTGGTTTCAAAAGATAGTGACATTAAGTGCTGAGCCATTACAGGGAGGACAATGGCATTAGGAAGAGAAGAAAACACCTCTTAGGAATTCAGACCAGAAAGAGAAGAATTATTACAGGTGATTTCATAGTCTTTTGCTCCATTCTGCTCTCAAAAAGACACTGTGTATCAGTTTTGATAGATCTGCTCTTTGTGCCCTGCCATGAGCTGCAAAGGAAACATCTGATGTTTTTGTCCCTGTAGGGCTGACACACTGGATGTAGAGCAAGCTGGAGCCTGGTGCCTGGGCAGACTAGAAGTGTTTTGTAAATTGCAGTTAGTCATGTCTGTGCAGCCCCATCGAGGGCAGGAATTAAATGGGAGAGCATTGCAGGAGCCCTGACACTGGCCAGCTGGAGGGAGAAGAATGGCTGCAGGGGAAGAGAGCTGAAAAGGCAATATGCAAGTTCCCTTCATCCTCTTGGGGTCTTGTAGTCAGATGGGGGAAAGAAGAAAGGACTTGCTTCTGCTTTACCATGAGAGTGGAACAGAAAGAGCTAAAAGACTGTCTTTGTAGTGGTTTGTTGAGAGATTCCATTTTCATTTACAATATTTTAGGAGAGTAAGAAAGAGGAAAGACACACACACACACACAAAAAAAAAAAGGTGACAAGAGATTATGTTACTGAAACAGAGCAAAATATTTGCACCAGCCACTTCTTTTCATGGGGTGTGCTATAATGCAGTTCTTGATTGAGGAAATACGATATTGACCGTGCATGTCTTGGTTCTAATTATTATCATTGTTTCTCATATCTTGTCCTGTTCTGATTGATTTTCTAAAACTGTTTTTGAGGTGATTTTTCAGCATGTCTGGTCTTTCTATTTTCAAATAGTACAGTAATAAAAAAGGCTGTCTTTTCTGCTTACCTATCAAGCCATAAACTGTAGAGAGGACTTGACATGAGGTATTTCAACTAATTTATGTAGTATATAATTTACAACATTTAACAGCACATAACGTAAGGTTTTGCCAGGAAAATGATACCAAGAAATACATCTAGATTTACATTTCAGTGTTAACTTGTAATTTGTGGACTTGGGAGCTGTCTTTGTAAAGCTGCAAGTTGCTAAGCAGGAACCTGCCTATCTTGCTAATGGCAGAAATGACTCCTGACTCCTGCTAAGTTGTTTCAACACAGCTCAGGTTGCCCCTTCAAGATGCATATGCATAAGATGTGTTTGTGTGGGTGAAATTCAGTGGGGGGCAGTTCAGAAAAGGGGTTAGCAGAGTGTCTTTTTCATGCAGTTCATCACCAAATCTTTCTGCCCAAAAATTTGGTCATTAGGGCCCAATAAGTTGCACTAAGTTTTTTCCCAGTCATTTCTCGCTGGAAGTTACATTTAAACATTCAGTTCTTTAGAGCTGTGAAACTTTCACCTTTTCATCTTTCTTGATAATATTTGTTCTTGTGTTTTAACAGCATGAGACAGTAGAAATCAAGAAATTTCTTTAGTTCTGGCTGTCCTTTACATGGAAAACCACAAAAATTGCTTCTAAATTTGAAGGAAATTTATGTGATGAGATCTTGTAAATGTATTTCAGGCTTGTTATGATCTAAAAGTTTTACCTTGCCTGGATGGTCACTGAGGCCAACAGTTCATTTCTAAAGCTAACTTTAATTTTTCGGTGTATGTATCACAAACAAAATGTTTTAAAATTATATACTGGCTTAAAAACAACATTCAGAACCACCTCTCTGGGTTGTGGCAATTCTTGCGATTTTATCTGCCTGTCTTCCCTCAGAATTTTCTGGTCTCGTTGACATCATTCTAGTCCTTTTCCCACACTGAAGTCTAGCACATAATTCAGAACAATTCTCCATTATGTTTGCTGAGGAGATAACCAGAATGGAAGAAATGGGAGCATTTCAGATTAAGACTGAATAGCATTTTGTAACTTAGGGAAGACTCAGCATTTGCGGTCTCACTAGATGGAATAACCTCTCATCTTCACAAATAACAGATTAGATTTCCCATAGGGGCTATTTAGTACCGCTAGGCTGAAAGTACATTTTCTGAACTGGCTTGCTGTCTTCCTCCATGGATGAGCAAATGGAGCTGAGAAGAAAATTTGAGATTTCAAAGATTTCCACTGTACATCTAAAAAATCAAGACCACCTGTGTGTTTCTCATTTGTAGTTGTGAAATGATTCATAGGGAACTAACCATCATTTTAAGTCTGTGACCAGTTCCCCTGCTGAAGCTATTCTGACATATAAAAATAGTTATGTATTGGCCAACTGAAACCTGGTATAACAATCCAGAAGCTATGGCAATCAAAAGCTTATTGAAATTTAACATTCAAATCTTTGCTTAGTCTTTTTTCTGTATCTCAGTTGCATGCCATGTATGTGTGACAGATGCCAAGAGTGAGTGCACAGTGAGTACCTTAAAACCACTGATGACATAATGGAGTTTCTTGAAAAAGTATGACTTCCAGCTACACCTGTAGCTAATGAATAAAGGAGCAGAAGCATAGCTGGGATTTAATACAACTTAAAACTGCTTGAGTAAATTTTGATGTGCTTACAGGAGACATATGAAATTACTCTGATTTGGCCTGTATGTCACTTAAGGGAGATGAATCAATTCCCAGGGTAAAAGCTAGGACAATAAAGCTGAAATCAGGTATAGACAGACATTGTCCTGTTATACCATGATCTGTACTGTTCAGTAGGTGGCCTGGGCAATGTTTCTGTTCCTGACTTTGACCAGGCAAAACCACCCGTATGAACATGCATTTGGAAATCGATCACGTGTGAAACCTGAAGCTTTAACAAGGAGCAGAAGCAGATGAAATTTTGTGGCTTTCTCGACCATTACAAAGTCTCACAGCACTTTGAATCAGGAGTAAAGGATGACTTACTAATGGATTACTTTGTTTGGTGAGGTGTTGCTAGGCTCACTGACCACTGCTCTAAAACCATTCCGTAATTTGTGGGCCTGCTCTGAAAAATGTTCTAAAGGAATTAATAAAAAGTAATGGGCTCCATTTTTAAGGGTTTGTTTCAGCAATGCTTTTCAATAAAGTAGCTGAAGCACTGAATTGAAGTCCTTCCTACATTATGCATAATCAAAAAGGTGAGCAGAAAAGATACTACATATGTCACAAAACAGGACTAAGGGAAAAAAAAAAAAAACAACTGTAGATTCCAGGGATCAATATTTAATATTTTAGAATACTGCATTTTTACAGTCATTCTGTCAGACATTTGTGGCCCAAGAAGAAAAATATCAGCAGAGATACTTAACTGTCTTTAAACTAGCATTCCAGATTTAAGAGTTCCATTACCGGAACTGGGAGCTAATGCTCATTATTTTCTGCAAGATTTGTGGCAGTCTGCTAAAGCCTTTTTTCTGGGTATGGAGAGTCTGTTTCCACATTTGCATCTGTAAGAATTGCTGTGCTGGTCAGGGCCATGGCTGGTGACTTGTGTCCATAGTAGCATAAATAGCTGCTTAGGGGAGATGAAAGAACAGAATGAGCATAGCTGATTATTTTCAAATGTTTTCCAAGCTTCTCGCCAATCAGGAACTTGAAGAGCTCTTGTTCTCACAAATGTGTTTTCTATGTATCTAATTATCTTGAAAGGATTTCTGTCCAGAGACAGTTGTTTACTTTCGAAGACACATATACTTTTAGTACCTGCAGTAACTTTGTCAATGAGCTCTATGGCTCAACTACTCAACTATTCACTGTCTGATGAACTGTCTCATTTTGTTGCTTTTAACCTGATTCCTACTAGGTTTTTTGTATATGAAGAGAGAATGATGAAATCATCCCTGGAGGCTTTCCATATGCCATCATGACTACAGAACACATTTTCTTGCTTAATTCTCTCTTTTCCTGGGTAGGAAACCAATAATTTGTTTAGTCACTCCTCATGCTATTGAAGATGTTATTCCTCTCCTGAATCCTTTCCAGCTAGAACTGTAAAAGAGAAAGGATGTATCAGTCACCAGGCTATGGAGCACAATAAATGAGCAGCCTGAATGCTAAGCTGAGTTTTGATTAAGTTTTGATTAAGCTGAATTTTGACACTGTGGAGTCAAGTCAGTTTTGGATGTGCTTGCTGTAGAAGTGGGAGCCTTTTGTATGATAGGAAGACTGGACCTGGTGTTTTAGAGCTGACACAAGTTGTTGCTTAGGGATGAAAGAAATAGGCTGGATGCAGAAGGAACATAGGATTCAGTGGATCCATCTTGCATTGCCGTACAAGGATGTAAGTCCCTCCAGCATGTGATCAGAAAGGGGTAAGTCAACATAGGATGTGTTACTCTTGGAAAGAAACATCTTGTGCTTTATACTGGGTCCCTCAAAGCTAAGAAGGTGAAAGAGGGCTCACTTGTTACTATGAGGGTGTCCAGTTGGTCAAGTCAGTAACCTGCTTCTTGAAAGGATCTCATGTTGTCCTGACAGACAAAATTTTGTGCTCACAAATAACCAGAAAGAGTGTTGTTCTGTAAAGTACTTATAAATATGTATCCTTGGGCCCAGCCCAATGAGGAAACTAGATGCAAGAGAGAGCTAATTTGACTTAATTGGGAGCAGGGAAGAAATTAGAAACTTTACTGTAGAAATAATATAGTTCATTTTAGACAGGATGTGATTTATAAAGATCAAGCCCTAAGCAGTTAGAAACGCTAAAGGCTCTATTAAAATAACAAATTGCAGCCAGAGACTGGGTTTGCTTTTATTTCTTGCAGCATTTTGTTTCCAAAAGTGGTTAGATCATAATCTGTGAGGTTGCTGAACTGCAAATGCAAATTTTCATGCACACAAGTAATACATTTTGACATAGAGGTTAACAAGAGAATGGTGCAAATTTCACACAGCACTGGCTTGCTAATTACGTTTGTTTATTTTCAGAAGCAACTTCATTTTCATTAAGAAATTGCAGATTCTGCAATAGTAATCTTTGCCAGTAGTTCAATAGCTCACACTCTGAACATTTACTCTGCTACAGTAGTAATGAAAGTGAGCCTGAAAAATAGCTTAGAAAAAAATTTAGGAGTGCATGCAAGTGGCAAGCATCTTCCACTTCAGTGTTGGATCCAATTGAGAAAGGCTGAGGAATGGTTGAAAGCAGTCTATGAATTTTGATAGGATTTTTTGCATATTTGTTTTCTCTTTTGACCTAGAGTTGATAAAATATTAGCAAAAAGACATAAAGTGTCTTTTATAGAACATATGTAACCAGGAAAAAAGGAAGTATCCAGCATAAGCTTCCAGTGAGCAACAATAAGACAAACATTTTGGGTAACAACTACTAACAAATCAATCATAACTTACAGGAATAAAACTTTAAATATCAGGGGGGAAAAGAGCAATAAAGAAGATGTTTGGAATATATTGCTGCTGCTGTTCCTGACTGCCCCTGAGCTTTCACCAGTATGCAGAAGGAAAGTGAGAATCCTGGGCTCTGTGTAGGTATTGTTCACATTGTAACACATTATTTAAGTCATTTGTACAAGACGTGGACATCCTCCAGCAGCAGCACACAAGTATATGGGGAAATGAAGGAGTTTAGCATAAGGCAGCTCATTTCAGCCATGTCTAGGTCTTGCTTAGGACTAAGGGAATATCTGTGCGGTGGGTGCACAGGTGGAGGAATTGGCTTTACCTATGCTTTCCTTGGAGCCAGAGCTGCTGAGGAGTGCTGTGCAAAAATAACTTTGGTGACTGCAGGGAGAGTTCTCTTAGGAGCAGCTCCCTGAATGCAGCTGTGTGGTTACCTGGCTGGGACTCACAGTGGTGTTGGGATGGGCCAGCTCCAGGCTTCCTTTGCTTAGGGATCTGTGCATCCTGCTGCATTGTGCTGTGCAACCATGGCTGCTACCCTGCATACCCAACCCTCATTTCAGGGGTCAGTGACTACATCAGGAGAAGGAAGCCAGGAGATTCTGCACTCAGGCAGAAACCATAACAGTTATGTGTAATCACAGAGTCAAAGTATCACAGAATGCGTCAGGTTGGGAGGGACCGCAATGGATCATCTGGTCCAATCTCCCTGCTCAAGAAGGGTCATCCTGGATCACATTGCACAGAGTTGTGTTCCAGATGGTTTTTGAATGTCTCCAGTGAGGGAGACTTCATGACCTCTCTGGGCAATGTGTTTCAGCGCACAGTTACCCCCACAGTAAAGTTCTTCCTCATATTCAGGTGGAACTTCCTGTGCATCAGTTTATGTCCATTGTCTCTTGTTCTATTGCTGGGCACCACTGAGAAGAGCCTGGAAACCTCCTCTTGAACCCTACCTTCAGATACTGATAGACATTGACAAAGTCCCCTCTCAGTCATTTCCTTTCAAGGCTGAACAGGCTCAGCTCCCTCAGTCTCTCCTCATAAGAGAGATTCTCTTGAGTCCCTGAGTCATCTTCATAGCCTTTTGCTGAACTTGCTCCAGTAACTCCATCTCTCTCTTATACTGGGGAACCCAAAACTGGACAACTGGACAGAGCACTCCAGATGCTGCCTCACTGATGTCCTCAAACTGTTTACTCTTCTTTTTGTTGTCTGGGATAGTTCAGTAAGTGATTTTGCTTCCAAAAGGACATTAATACACATAGCTATTATGCAAATAAAAACCCAAATTATTGGGTTATAATATGCAAATAATTAACCCAAATAGTGTCGTATGGAAGGAGTCTTAAAATACATACCTGTATAGAGCTGAACAGATGTCAACTTAATGTTCACAACCACAGGACTGGTCATACCTCATGTGTTCAGTCTAATTATCTCACCCAGCATGCTGAGTGCTTTCTTTGAGTGCACAGATTAAAGAATGGAAGTAAGACAAAATACTTCTGGCATCCGTAACTATGCCGAGGGCTCAATTCCTTAATGCTGTAACTTCGGAAGCAGCTCTTATGCCTGTCGTCACCTTTCTATCAAATGGCATCAAAGTGCTGGATGGAATATATGGTCCCATAAATTTTTAATTGAGATACTTTTGGGTGATCTACCATAATAATTTTGCAAGTACAGCTTAATTTTATATTTATAAGTCCAATGCTGATGCTACAGAGGGCCAGGGGGCAAGTTTGCTGTTGCTTTCAATAAGCTAGGATTGTGAGCTAAATAATAGCCTCATTTCCATGTGTACCATCTCTTAAAAGATGTAGAGTTGTACACATGCAAATGAAAATAGAATTTGTTGCTGTAAAATTAATTTTTATCATTTACTTTCCAAAACATCTTATTTAGAAATGAGGGTTTCTGCTGGGATTGAATTGATTCTGAAGGATGCATGATTTTGCAGTTGTGTCTCTTCCTTTGTCTAAGCTTGTGTGGTACAGCATGCAACAAATTCTGTTAGCTACTTCTTAGAGCTTGCAGGCCTTCTGAAATTATTGCATAAAGGTTTTTGTTTTATTTGTTGATGATTTTTGAAAGTTAAAGCAAGTACTTTAAACCTGAAAGCATTGCTGAAGCCAAAGAAAAAGTTACAGAGAAGGGCCTTGTGGCTGTTAATTTTAGTTGTTTTGGTTTGATTCCAGCTGTGGCTGAAATTGTTGCAGTGCAAGGTCAACAGAACTTCAACATGGTGGTGCCCTTTCAGGCACACTTTGAACAACACCTCCACTCTCTTATTCTGTTAGTTTGCTTTTGCATCAGACATAGCATTAGTTTAGACTGAAGAATCTTGTTTCAGTTGTCAGCTGTAAGTTTCATATATTCTGTACCATATAGAGAACCTTCTATAGACATTTACAAAGATGGTGTCTACTAATAGTGCTAGATAAAGCCGTTTGAGCTCAGAGCTTTTTCAAGACATGCTGGAAAGAGTAGGTACTCACAGATTATGATTTTTTTCCCTGTAAAGTGTATTACTCTTTTTTTTTTCCCCTAGAGATTTTTGTTCCCTACCTTGAATCAGTAGGCTGTAATTGTAATAATTATATAGTTAGACTACATAAAAGTAGCTAAAATTATAGTTTAACAAGACATTTTACATCTCTCAAATGTAAACACCTTTATAGGATTAAGTTTTTCATCTTTGAATGAGCATATTAGCTTATATACAGATATATACTATACATCTGCAATGAATTTAGCACCTATACAAGCACAGAATTCTTGCATATCCATAGGAATCTGATCACTAGTGACAATTTTGGAGTGATCTTCACATTTGGTAGTCAGTCACTAGACCAAAACTCACTTCCAGACCAAAAATTCCTGTAAATTCCTTTGACTTTAATAGCCACGATCTCTCTGCTCAGGTATTTGCTCAGTATATTTTTTCCACCTTGCAGAATACATGTTCATGCGATTTGCTTTGTGTTTATACACTGCTGGCAAGTAAGTCAGTGGTGACTCAGTTGACTACTCTGTGGTTATGACAGATTCATTTTACATGCCCTCACTGCTGAAAATCAAGGTGCTGCAAGAATGTGCTCAACCATACTTGAAAAATATTTTGTTTGCAGCCGTGAAAAACATCTTCAATTTGGATATATTTTTAGTAGCAAAATTAATAGACATTTAAAATTTCCTGAGCTACTTTTCTTCTTTGATCTGTCTGTCAGCTTGACATGAATAGAACTTACACTTTTGTGCTTCTGCCTACTATCTTTTTTGCTTCTTTTTTGCAAAGCAGGTTGAGTTAATGCATTAAGAGTCACAAAAGCTTTTGGGAGTCCCTTGGCATTTATGTGATTAAAAGAACATTGAGTTTAAATGCAGTGTTGCTGTTAGAAACTGTGATGTTTGAAAACAAGTCAGCTATTAAATCAGTTTTCAGTAAATAGATACAAGAACTTAATTTTCTTTTTAAAATGTTTAGAAAATTAGTATGGATGTTAGTAATTTTGGAATAAAGTCCTAACTCTTTTTTGCTGTTTGGAAATAAATTCCAAGTTAGCATGACTGTGAAGAAATAGTGCGTTTTTTCCTTGAAATCAGAATTTTAAAATTTCACTGGCCAGTTGTCCCTGACTCTTCTCTCAGTGTGTTTTTGTCCCCACAGTTACAGAACTTGAAAAAGGTCTGATATCCTTTCAGCCCAAGGAGGCTGCTCCCCTTTCTGAAGATATAGCCTCCCCTCATTAGTAGATACATTAGGAGTTTTGCAGCTGATCATGTACACAAGAAGCTCATATCCCTCCTTGGTTAAAATGACATGGGAGGCTCAGTGGCTCTCCTGCATCACTCCCTGCAGTACAACTGTCACAGGCAGTAATTGGCCAGGCAATTAGTGGGGACACAGCCTGCTTCAGGGAACAGCATCAGGAGAAGCACCACACGATCCTGGTGCCCTCCCCAGGGGAATGCCTGTTAGGGAGGACACCGGGGGTCTGTCTCTGGGCTGGCCCAGGGCAGTTTCTAAAGAGGCCTCACAGCTCAGAGTAATGAATTCTGACAGTGGACTGGCACAGGGCAGTGGTTCAGTAAACTCCCTGCTTACAAAAAAGTGAGAGTAAGCTTGTGCTGTGATTAGTTGCTTCACCTTTGTGACTTGATAATCTCTGGATTTACTTAGCCAGTCTATCAAAAGCTTTTCCCAGGATAAATGGAAGAGAATCCTGTGCCAGTTTTCCCCTTTTGCAGTTTCCTTGGAGCATTGCAGCATTTTCAAAAGGATGAACTCCGCCTCCCCATCCTGAAGAGTATTTCATGGAGTGCTGCAAGTTTATGCTTTCTCTTCTGAGTTGCCTGCTTAGCATGCTTGCCATGGAGTGGAAGATGGCCTTTTTAGAGAAGGACAAAAAATGTTGGACTGGGGCTGAAATCTACAGGTAATTGTGGTAAATATGTCCTGAGGCCTGAGCTAGGCTTCTGTAGAAATTCTGGTTCTGGATGCAGGGGGAAAAAAAAATCTGAGGCGGTTCTTGTCTATTCTCTGGATATTCTTCTAAGCAATCTTCTAACAATCCTAGGGTCAATGATGCATAAAACGAGTATGCTGTCAGGCAAAGGACAGACAAATTATCTCTTGGTATATGTATTTGTTTCAATTTTTCTCTCACTTTTGTGATGCCTCCTGTCATTGTTCAAGTCACTGGGTCTTTGCTGGAGGAATCATACTCTCCAAGCTGTAGCATAAACCACAAAGCTGAGGAGAACAGTGTGGAGTACTAGCCCTTGCCCCTGTACCCTAACAAATCAGGACCATTCTTGATTTGATAGATTGTATTAGTGCCAAGTTCTCATCTGTAAGAGTAGCAGGACAAAGAGGTGTAAAATAGGAATGGAAAAGCCAAAAAGAGGGTCCCTTATTGCAGCCTGTGAATTTTGAAGAATCTTAATGAACCAAGTGTGTCATATGAGGCAGCATAGACTAAAGGGTGTGGTTGAACAGTAGTGATATGCTCAGCTTTTTCTTTTTTTAAATTTATTTTCAGAGGACCCCATCTCATGTAGTCCCAGCTAACATGTGAAAAAACCCCACTGTCCCTGTTATGTTACCTGTGTGAAATCTCTGGATGACTGAAATTTGAACCAACAGCTTGAAAAAGAAATGAGCGAATACTCTCTTCAGCTAAAATAGGGAGCACTGAATGTGAATTCGTGTTATATGTTATAAAATAAAGTGGAAAGGAAATGGCTCATTATTGCACATAATTTTTTCTTAATAACTCCACATGAAATTAATAAACCTTAAACCCCCAGGTTTTAGAAGTTGTTCTAGATAAGAGTCAAATGACAGGGAAGAGGAAATAGGAAGGGCAAAGCATCAGGGCTTCAATGACATGTTTAACCATTATCTAAGCAGCAGTTTCTAGTTTCAGTGATCTCATCTTCTTAGCTGCATATTAAGCTTCAGCACTGTTAGTTAATTATGTTGAAAAAAACAGGAGGTTTTCTTCTGCCAGTGTTGAGCAAGTTTGCTTTTAGGGGCATTGATTTTTTGCACCATCTCTGTGACCACTAGCTTTGGTGGAAGGGAATTGCTGCCTTGCCAGGAAACACCAGACTTTCTACGTAAGTGTTGAAGTTCCTGATTCTTCACCCCCAAATAGCTCCAGGGTTTTCAACTGAGATAAAATGAGTGGGCTGGACAGACATCACCTTTGCACAGAGTGAAGAAATGATGTGAGGGGAAAAAGGAGGCTATTCTGAAGTAATTCAAACACAGAGTGGGATATTATGTGACTTCAGCTATGTGGGAACTAACGTCTTTTGCAACAGCAGAAAAAATCCCAGAAGTGCTTCATCCTCCTCTCACTCTGCTTGCTTTTTAGAGTAGCAAGAGGGCCTCCTTCATGTGAGAATGAGCAACAGAAATATTCTATCAAGAGACACAAAATTGTTAGTAGGAGTGTTCTCCAGGTCTTATTCTGGAAGTCATATTACACCTGCAAGGTTGGCAGCTGCCATATACATTGTCTTGTCTTGGCTGGGCTCCCCAGTGTTGGAGGTATAGTGTTACCTCTTTAATTGTGTGGCTTGAGGTACATTTTTTGCTCCCTAACAAATGCATGATAATTTTATTTTGGTTACCATTATGAGTTTTTCTGCAGAAACTCCTGAAAAAGCAAGCATAATTTCAAAATATTCATGAGGGGTTAAGCCTTCCTGAGCTCACTATAGGCCATGCTTTCTCTGAGCATGTCAAGCCTTGCATTAGAGGAATTTGCATGTAGTGGTACTGTGTGCTGTGACTGTCAACAGAAATGAAAAGGTGTGTGTCTATCCCAGAGTACTCTAATGAGCAGCACCACATTTACTCAAACTATTGTTTATAAAGAGATTGTTTCAAGCATTCACCCTTAGTGAAAGGTCTAAATGCGAAGAAGTGAGATGAGGGGAAAAAGAAGGCTATCGTTAAATATGTTCACTTTGCAATCCCTGAAGGAAACCTCATTTCACTGAGCCTAAATGCTTTTCAAAGTGGCAGAGTAAAAAAAACATCTTCAAGAAGGTAAATCTGAAGAATTAAACTTTGTCTTTTTATTTAGAAATGCTGTTGGTTGTGAATAGGGTCACTGCCTTTGTTGGAGGTAAGTGAATCACCTATAATGAGACTTGGCTATCGAATTTTACTCCTCTGCTTTTGATCTATTCACAAGCTCATCATGAGATTTATTTGTTGTTCAAAAATCTCCCTGCATTTCTGCTCAATAATGTTCCTGCATGAATAGCTGTCAAATAGCTGGTATTGCTTGAGGTCTGGGCTCCAACACTGGGCTGTATTGGCTAGTTGCCTGGGTTACCTTTGTTGCATCTATCTGTTTCTTGTAGCAGAGCATTCCTGATACTACTCAACACACTGTGAATTTTGAATAATTCAGTCAAATGTGAAATGCCAGCTGTGTTTTGGGTTTTTTTGTGACTATTGATGTTTTTGAGATTGAAAAATAAGCAACTATTCAAACATTTATTTGCACCAGCTCTGAATGAAGAAAGAAAGCACAAATGAGAGTCACATATATTTCTGAGTTGAGAGTTGCTTGCAATTTGAGCACCTTTTACAGGGGAATGAAAACACTTTTATTTCATTAATTTTTAGGATTAATTTCTAACAATGGGGTTTTAAAAAAACTTTCAGTGGTATATAATTATTTATTTATGAGATAATTACAACTATATGAGAGATTTAATCTCTAGGTGAATATTTTTAGAGCAAAAATACCAAAGGACTCCTAAAGAAAATTATTCTTTGCATATTGTGAACATATCACATGCATTTGAATTGAGTGGTCCATTCAAATATCCTTTGAAATCTGAAATCCTGTAGAAACAAGGTAAATACATTTTCTTAAGGATATTTATTTGGCACTGGTCTTTCAAGTACTTACATATATTAATAGTTGTATTGTCTTCAGGGCAACTAATTTTATATACATATAAAGTGATTGTGCTATTACACACCAGCTTGGGGCTGTAGGCCCATGACATTGGCAGTTCATGTAGTGGTGAGTCTTCTGCCCATGTATCAGGATTGCAGTCCCGCAATTACACAATCTCTCATTCTTCCTCCCTTGTGGCAGGGAGCACAAGTGAATTAGCTCTTAACATGCTTGGTGTTCTCAGGATTCACCCTGACAACATTTTCTTAAGGTACTTTCAGAAAACAGATAAAATCTCATGCTATACTTCATGTTGAAAATTGCCAAGTGACACAAGTATTGGTCTCCAGCTATACCATAAGAAAATTAAGCAAAGTGGAATGGCTTGAAAGGCCTTTTTATGAACAAGTCAGATTTTCTACTACTGACTCTGTGACACTAGGACTCAACACTATGCACAAGTTCTTTGCACAGATCCCAAGAGGGAGATTCTCAAATGCAAAATGATGTGGTGTGAGAAGGGATTTTCAAAGGCTTAGAAACCAGACAGGTGAGGAGAATTGAGCCTATCGGACCTTTTTTCCTGCCTTTGAAAATAGCTAAGCATCCTTGAATAACAATTTTTTCTGTTAGCTGTCATAGCTGTCACTGATTTTTCTTTTTCTTGCGGTAGTCCAGTTTATAAAGCAGGGCAGTGTCTGAATACAAAGAAGAGACACTGTATTTACCCTGGAGACCAGGTTTGGAGTTTGCCAAGGCTTGATGTTCTCTGTATCTTTCCTATCAATAGCAGGACAACTGATCTGACTCCTAAAATCACATATACACTTGGCCAGACAAGCTACCCCAGTATCTTGTCTCTGACACAGGCAATTACAGACATCTGCAGGACAGTGTATGTCGAGAGCCATGTGGTGGTATTTTCCTGATATACTGTTTTACTTGCCAATGACTTTTGATTCAAGGGCTCTGGAGGAAGAAATCTGCTATATTAGTATTTTATATCCCTTAATTGGATTTTCTTCCATGCATCTGTTGAATAATTTTGTACCCATTAGATAATGTTTCATGAGCATGACTGTAAAGTATCTTTCATATATTTTTGAATAAGTAAGAGAAATAGAATTAAATGATACTGAAGACAATCTTGTGCTCCTGGCACAGTCTTGATTGATGTCACTTGGTATAAAAATTCTTTCTAATCCTCATTTGGCATTTTGGTTCTTCATCTCATTTTGCTGATTTGACTAACAGAGCAGCGTTTTACTGTAAGGCTCTTTGAGAACTTCAGAATTTATACAACATGGAAAGCCACCTTTCCTACTTCAAGAGCCTATCTATAATTGTAGCAAATACACACTTCACCCCAAAGGTGAGATGGACCTGAAAGTAAAGTACAGATATTGCTGTAGTTTGTAGAGGAACCAAATATCTGGGGCCACACTCTAGGGAGTATGCCAGAGACAAGTCCAAGATTTCAAATTAGAGCAGGAGAGCCTGGATGACCCTGTTTGTGTCTGCATTCACCAGCCTACATGTAACAGCAGTGTAATAATCAATTTTGTCTTAGGTGAGGCTTCAAAAAATATATTCATCTCAACAGCCACTGCTTTGTTCAGTCATTCCCACTCCAGTGTGCTTATCCTGTGTGTAATATAGAATATCACAACTGTAGTTTACCATACAAAGCGATGCATTTACTGGGGTATCTATGTGTCTGGTCCATAAAAAGTGTCACTTTATAGTTAATATTTAAACTCCTTATCAGTATGCCTCAATGTTTGTAGGCTTGAGAACACAGCTTACCAAAGCCTGCAAACTCTACTGCACTGAGCTGCCTTTGCACGTCTGAGTAGACGTATCAGTGTGGGGGAATCATGTATTGCTGACTACCGATCTGAAGATGGCAGCATTGGGTGAGCTTTGCACTTTCTTGGCTAAGCAGGGAACTCTTAAATACAAGATTGTACTTGTTGCATGTGGAAAATTTATAAATCAGCTTTTAATCTGAAAGGCTTTTCTTAATGTTGCAGTTTGATACCACAAGTTAGTAGTAGGCAGACATATTGCTATTTATGTGTTTTATTTTAGTTAGTTATACTGAGAGTTCAAGCCTTATAAATAGTAAAGATTGGCTCTCACCAGCAAGTGTTAGCTCATAAATATGACTCCCTTTTATTACAGTAACAATACTAATAATTTTTGAACCAATGTAAAAGAAGCTCCCTCTTTAAGTACTGTCTATCCATCAAGGAAGAAGTGGAATCAAGTCCTACCTGTCTTGTGGATACTGCTCACCCTGGACAGCAGGGATTGCTCTCTCTGGTGCCTGTGTTAGCTCCTCTGCCTTTTGCGCTTTCCAGCCCCCGGAGTGCACATCCTCAGAGGAGTGGAGAACATTTCTCCTCCTTCCCTCTGCTGGCCCTATAAATTGCTAAGTGGGCATTTGACTTTCTCCTGGGAACAGCATGACATTGGTTTGATCTTCTTCAGCCTAAGAAAGGTCAACAGTAGAGGTGCCGCACATGTGGGGACTGAGTGCTGCTCTTACAGATCTGAAACATACAAACACCAGACTCCTTTTCAGCTGCTGTTGGAAAAATGAAAATGATCGTGATCACTGTGTTTTATCAGAAGTCTAATCCTGCTGTATGTCTATCAGAATGTTAATGTTAGCAACATAAGAACTACTACCTGATAGATTCCTTTAAGGAACTCTGAGGAAGAGGGGGACAAATTCAAAGATGTTAGTAGGATTTAAGTGTAAAGCTGAGTAGTTAGTTTCTAACTGTGTCAGCATGTATACAAACAGGACTGTGGCCTACTGATAGCTCTTCTGGCAAAATATTTAGGCGGGGAAGTGAAGTTTGTACTCTTTGTGATAGGTCTCTCAGCTCCACTCATTACTTCTGTGATGCCTTTGTCATTTTGTGTTATTGGCTGTTTGTCCCTGAGACAATATTTTTGGAAACCAGTTGTATTGCCTGCCTCCTAAATGGTGACATCAACTCAATGGATGTACTGAAAAATTTTATGCCAGCTTGATTTACCTGAGTCAATAGCAAAGCCAGAGTTGGAAATTAGATATTTTGGGTTTGTTTCTTTGCTTTGTTTTATTTTATGATGTTGTGCTTTCACCTCCCTTTTTGGATATCTGTGCATTTGACTACTGGATGGAATCAGACTTGAGACGTTTGAAGTCTCTGCCACTGGTTCCTTGTTCTCAGCTGGCTGAGCAGGTTTGGATCAGACACGGGGCTCATGTTTTTATTCTTTTTTTTTTATTATGCCCTTCTACATAATGCTATGCTATATGAATCACTAGCTGTACAGAAACTTTTATGAGGCTAAGCAATTAATAGTTTCTGAATTTCTAAAGACTGGTTTAACTTAAAAGAGCTGTTAAGTTCTGGTCTTCTATATTTAATATGATCCCCAGTCTGGAAGAGTTGGGAGTTAAGGAGGAATTGAATGGAAAAAAACCCAACATTGTATTGGGATGTATTCTGAAGTTACTTTAAAAACTAAAATTTAGTACAAAATATTGAGTAATTTCTTATCCTAAATTAATTTCTCCTGCAAAGACATGTAAATCTTCTATGTTCAGTGGAGTTATGCCTCTTTGCACAAAACCTGAAATTGTCAGATGATGTAATAAACACAAACATATATAGGGATATGTGTATATATATATGCAATATTTTTATATAACTTAGAATTCAAATTTCTAAAACCATCAGATGTAGAAATAGTTACTATCTTAATCTTAACTGTTTGATCTAATATCAAAAAGCATGTGATGTGTTGGAAAAAACCCAAAGCAAAATTCAGTACAATAGGAGCAGAAGTGACTGTGATCTTTAGCATTTAGTGGACAGTGGGCTGTCAGTGTATCTTATGATCTTCCTAAAATTTAACTTTGTTAGGTGGGTACAGCAAAGTTAGATACAATACTGTTATGCTGATTTAACAGAACTCTTTTCACAGCTTGTCATCAGTTTTACAGATCAGGCACATTACCTGATGGAATGTAGACCTAAAAAACAATTGTTATTGTTCAAGTGAATTCATAGGTCAAGTGAATTCACTTGACTGAATATAATTTTCTTTCTGCAATTTAAGAAGCCAAATGCCATATTCGTTCTTTATTTATGACAGAATAAAATCTTGTGAAGACTACGGCCTCAACTCAAGAAGGCTCTTAAGCACATACATATAAGTAAATTCATTCTAGCTCTAGACAACTCAAGTGTGTTTCAGACTTTAAAGTGATATCAGCCTGAGCTTAATATGGAGTGCTCTGAACTACATCTTAGAGATCTTCAGATGTTCTTAGACAGTCAGACTATCTACCTTGCAGGATTTTGTTTTAAGGCATCTCATTTATTTCTGAAGGTTTCAAAAACCTCTGGAGGTTACTATTAGCACCTTTGATACCTAAAAATGATCTTGCTGGTCTGTTTCTAACTGGCCATTCCTGTGAACTGCTTGTGTACCCAGACAAAGAACAAAATCCTAAATTTTTGTGCAAAGCTTCCTCACTGCTGAACATGACATTTAAATTACTTAGTAGCAATAATATACGTTATCTGATATTATATTCAAAGTAGATAATTCTAAAGAAGTGAGACAGGCAAGTGAATATGGTACTGATTGTTATTGTTGAAGTGCCTGTTTGCAACTATACTATTTGTACTGAATATCTGTATATTTTACAGTGCTATTTCTTTACGATCGAATTTGGCCTTTGCAAGCAAGAAGGACAACTGCGTGCTTACGGGGCAGGACTTCTGTCTTCTATTGGAGAGTTAAAGGTATGTACCCTTAAAGCACAGTAAAATGTTAATCTTAACAAAAAAAATAATTGGTTATAAATATATTGACTTTCAAATAACAGTTAAAATTCTCAAGATAAAAAGCTTGTATTTAAAATACGGTATTGACCTAAAAGCTTTGTTTGAAATATCAGCTGGCACTTGAAGCATGAAATGGACTTGTAAGGCCCAAAGTACCAAAGCAACTATAAACTAAAAAACTGATTTCTGCTTGAATTTTCATTTCTTGTCAAAGGAGGCTCAAGGGTTCTAATAGGTAAGAGTGCTTTGGGCTCTAAAAGCTTTGTTTGGGTAAGGAGCACATATTTTTAATACCCACAAAAAGTGCTACAAATCAGACATGATTCTGTTCTAAGTAATCCAGTGTACGTGAGTGGATTCATTATTGATGTGAAAAGAACAGCATTCATTAAAGTCCTGATTAAGTAAATTAATCATATTTAAAATTAAGGAATGCATATAAACTCACACTGAACTTGCCTATGTTACAATACATAGAGCCCTATTCTTTTAAGGGTGAAAGTGTTTAACCTTGCATGGTGTGATTAGTTGAAGTGGATAATTTATTGCCTCTTTTAATGCCTAGAAAATATGGGGAACAGGCAAAAGGTATTTTGTCACAGCTATGGTATTTTGGGACATAATACATCTCAGTTAGCAAGATGGGAGGGAAGGGTAAAGAGAGGGAGAAGTACCATCTTCAGAGACCCAAATGAATGGTGGCTTTGCAGGTAAACACTTGGATTTAGAAAGCATATATGGAAAAGTATTGAAAACTGTTTCTATACCTGTTGTTTATTTGTGTTTAGACATCTTCCCACCCTTCTGGGCTGGCTTTCAGTGAGCTACTTGGCAGTTTAATAGAAGTATCTCAGTCTCTTTTTGCTGTTTGTTTTACCTGTAACTTGTGAATATTTGTGGTGAAGCTTATTAGTAAAACTGCTATACTTCCAGTAGTAAAAAATGTTGAAGAAAGTTACCTTCTCTAGTGTTTTTTCTTTGATTGCATTAGAGTTGCTCTCAGTTCTGTGCATACTCCAGCCACAGAAACATTCTGTATCTATCTGGCAATATTTTATACTCACAGTGCAAAGATGTTTGAATGAAAAGAGATGAAGATGCCCCACTTGTTTTCCTTTGGCTCAGCAACATTCAGTGCTAAGCCCCAAACTCTGCAGGATTCTGTAAAGAAAGGCCTTTTATTTAAACTAATAGTTAAGGTCGTTAGGTGATGACCCTGGAAATACCTATCATATAATTTACAAAATCTAAGGGCATACAAAAGAAGAAATGAATAGTCAAGAACAAAATAAATCTTCTGCCATCAATGTCATAAACAAATGCATTATTCTTGTCAAGTCTGCATATTTGGTGCCACACATTTGTGACCCCAGATCTGGGTTCTTTGCTCAGCAGTAAACACGGAGTATAAACGCGAAAATTAATCCTTTTGAAAAGCAATGCTAAAAGCTAAATAATCTGACATTAACGGGCTATATTTATCTGCTACGGTGTTATGGCCAGATATATACCATAAAAATTTTGTTGTGAGTCAATAATATTATATACTTTTCTGTTACACTACATATATATTTTGTAGATATGACACCAGAAGGGACTACTAGATCATCTGATTTGACCACTTGTGTATCATAAGATACTAAATTTCACCAGATCTTGCATATACCAATCTTAAGTAAGAAATTTCAGTTACTGATAAACTAAGCATTTGTGTGCTGTGGGAACATAACAGCACCATACCACAAGTAGACATAGTCTCCATTAAGGGACTGATACTGTGAAAAATATTCAAAAAGTCTGTGGAAGTGTGCTCCAGGGTAGAAAAGAAAGTAGAAGTTAAGGGAAAAAATGCAAAAAATGACTAAGTTTTCTGATAAAATGACCATGGGAGAAGCAATTTTTAGACAACAATCCTGGCATGAATGTGCATCTTCTCAGCAAATTATTATTAGGGAGGTGCTTGGGAAGGAGAGTGTCTGGGCACCATTGTGGTGGGCCCCACATGGTACCACCATTGTCACTCTCTACTGTTTCTTGGGGAAACAGTCTCCCTCCTAGCACCTACTGGGAGGACAAATTTCTTCCTTGACCTGAAGGAAGGTCATGCTAATAGACTGTTGTTGAGATCCTGATTGTAACTGAAATCCTTACTGATGGCAGCAATTGCTCTGAAAATGGTGAGAACAATGCTGGCTATTTCTGTAGTGAGTGGGGATGAATAAGAGACTCAGATTGCATGGCCACGACCTCTCCGTCATGTGTGCAACACTCGTACTTCTCACAGGTGTCAGAGTGAAGACATCCTTTCAGAAATAACTTCTGCCATGCTTCAGGCGGGGATGGCTGTGGCCCATGGATGTTCAAATACTTATGTATCCTTGCCACTAGGAAGGAGGATCTTGAAATGTTTTGCTGCCTTGACTTTAGAGTCATAGAATAGTTTAGACTGGAAAAGTTCTCTAAGATGATCAAGTCCAACCCAGCACTGCCAAATATGCCAGTAAGTCATGTCCTCAAGTGCCATATCCACACATCATTTAAATACCTCCAGGGATGGTAACTCAACCACTTTCCTGGGCAGCCTACTCCAATGTTTGGCAACCATTTCAGTGAAGAAACTTTTCCTAATATCCAATCTAAACCTCCCCTGGCACAACTTGAAGATATTTTTACTTCTCCTGTCACTTTTCGCTTGGGAGAAGAGACCAACCCCCACCTGGCTACAATCTCCTTGTATGTAATTATAGAGATTGAAAAGGTCTCACCTGAGTTCCCTTTTCTCCAGGCTAAACAAACCCAGTTCCCTCAGCTGCTCCTCATCATTGTGCTCCAGACCCTCCCCCAGCTCCACTGCCCTTCTCCAGACACCCTCCAGAATGTCAATGTCTTTTTTCTAGTGAGAGCCCCAAAACTGGGCAAGGACTTGAGGTATGGCCTCACCAGTGCTGAGGGACAGTCACTGCCCTGGTCCTGCTGGCCACACTATTGCCGTTGGTCTTCTTGGCCACTTGGGCACACACTGCCTCCGGTCAGCTGTTGTTGCCCGGCACCCTCGGGTCCTTTTCTGATGTGCCACTTTCCAGCCATTCTTTGCTGCTTGGGGTTGATGGCACCCAAGTGCAGAACTTGGCACTGGGCCTTGTTGAACCTCAACAACTGGCCTCAGTCCATCGATCCATCTTGTCCAGATCCCTCTGCAGAGCCTTCCTGTTCTACATCAGAACAATGCTCCTACCCAAATTGGTGTTCTCTGCAAATTTACTGAGGGTGCCCTTGAGACTGCACAGTCATTTTTTATTAATATGCTTTTGTGAGCAAGAAGAAAAGCCTTTCTCCAACTTCTGACCCTAGCAGGTCTCTTTTCAATGCATCAGTATGCACAGGAAATAAAATGGTCACCAATTTTATGTATAATTTGTATAAATTTCTAGAAGTACCTGAGTCTATTTGTAGGGTAGAAATGGTGAGTAGTATTTGGGCTGTCTGGAGGACTGAATGACTTGTTCAGTCATCCCTGTTTCTGTATTACACTGCTCCACTTCACAAATCTGGTCGACAGCTCTAGTAACAAATAACTGTAAAAGCTAGAGAAATGTGTGCACCAGCCTATCACTATAGGAGTCCTTTGCAATTTTTTTCCCCACTCAGTATTTAGACCTAAAATTTCAGATAATGAAAAATGCATTTCCCTATGTGCATGCTATGAAAGTATCAAGTAAAAAAATATTAAAAGCACCACAAAATAAGGAGAAAGAGAAGATTAAAAATGAACCCTGAGGGGAATCGAATAATACAGTAAGTAGTTATAAAATGTTCTGCCTAATAGAGTTAGGTTAACTCTTGCTATTACACAGTACGTATTTGCGGCTTAGAGATAAGGTGGAAAGAATGTACATTTCAATTATTAAAACTGTTTCTAAAAAGCAGTTCAAATGTCTTTGGAAACTTTAATCGATTTAATTTGTGTGATGCTCTCTTGAACTCTTTCATTAAAGGAGTCTCCTATCAACTTCAGTTGGCTGTAGATCAAGTCATACATCCCTGTTGTATGCTTCTATACTGAACACAGAGGGTTAAAAATCTCTCTCTATAAATTTTTAAAGTCAAATATAGTATCCAATTGTATTATTTTGTTTTAATGATAATTTAAGAAGTGCCAGCATTAGACTGTATAACCAAAAATAATAAAATGCAAATTTTGGCTCTGTTTTCTGAAGAAGGTGAAGAAAACAACTCCTGCATCCCAGATGCTAATTTTGAGACTCCTTAAATAGAGAGATTTTCTGTATTTTTCTACACAATATATAAAATTACACTATTGAACAAAATTTTCTGGTAATACAGGACACTGTCAGATTCAGAATATATTTTGTAGATAAGCAGGAGAACATTTAAGAATAGGTTTTCTAAGACTCTTTGTACTCCCCCTGGGAAAACAAGGTGATAAAATCAGTACTGGCACACACACACAACTTCTCACCTGTGTTCCTATTCTGTTCTCCTGTACTTCTCAGACACTGCAGTATTTATAACTCATCTCAAGTTTTCCCCTTGCTAGCTGAAGATTTTACTTTTTGGGTTTTGTTTCATTTATTTTCTTGCTCAAAGCTGAAAAGCTCTGAGTTGTATTACTGCAATCCATTTTTATACTCAAAGGAGGAATTACAGGACCAAACTCTTTTTTCATGTGCCAGTGATAGTGGTCACTTAGGAAATGATTCACAGCTGTGCAGCGTAAATGCCTGGTGCCATCTGACATGCCGCCACTGCAGAAACGTGTAAAAGGCTTCTTTAGATCCTGTGCTGTATATTCCATTCTCTGTACGATCCATCAGACAGCCTAGGCCTTAGACACCTATTGTTAAGTACCTCAATCACTCTTTTAACCTTTCATCTGGCAGGGAGTGGAGACATTTTTTAATTGTTATGCTTATTTTCAGTACAAATGATTGTCTGCTTCTTAAGCTGTCTGATACTGCTGCTTTTCCTGAGAATCAGTGATGATTCATTTTGAAGTTTCACTCCAAATTCGTATTTCTTGAACCGAAGAAGACTCACCAATAGTATTACTAGTATTACCAGTACAGTCTGTATGAATAGGCCATTAGAGACAGTTATCACAGATCCACAAGATGGTGAGATGTCCTACTTTACCAAAAGCTATTTTCCATGAGTGCTAACCCTAACATCGCATTGGAGGTGGATAACATAGAGGTTTCTCATGGAGAAATACATATTGGGTACTTACTCATTTGAGTTCACTGGAGAACTGAATGTCCAACCAAACCATAAGTGAATAACGTGTATTTTAAAAACAGGCCGGAAGCTGAAAGCTTTTGGACTCACCAGACAATTTTTTTTTTTTGTTGTTGTTGAGATTATGTACTTCAAAATGTTGAGATTGCCAAGTGTCACAGTTTGACGCTGGCGCAATGCCAGCACCCCCATGAAAATACACCTTCCTAACATAAATGCTGTGAGATGTGATTAGGAACAGAGTAGAGCAGGCCCAAGCTTAATAGCAAAGGAAAAAAAAATTATTAAACTACTACTACTATAAAAGATACATGCACTAAATCCAGGATGAAGATCCTCCAAAAGACTCCTCCTCCCCCCACCCAATTTCCAAAACAACCACCATAAAACATCACCTGGGATTCCTGATCAAGCTGGCACCCTTCAGATAATCAAGACTCAGTCCATAAAGGGAGAGAGGAGTCTCTCTTGCACCATAGACCCCCCAGGAAACACAGTTGCCACCTCCAGTGTTTCCATGTCACATATGGCACCGCACGGAGAAAATCTGCCAGTGTGACACTCTCCTTTCCATGTCACAGTGCTCTCACCACCACACATGGACAGACTGCCCATAGGGCTCCTTTAAGGATGCTTTGCCACGGACCCAAAGAGACAACAGTTCGTTCAGTTTCTCATCTTGGGACTACAGTCCCTCCCCATTTTCCCCTGGGGCCGAGGGTCCAAGAACAGAGATTATCTTCTTCCTGAAGACAGAGGGCATTCCCTCCTCAGCTTTTCTCTGTTCCTGCCATCCCTGTGCTGATAGTTGCTGAAGCAGGTCTCTGGTTCACCATTGCATCCCCCTAAAATGCAGTCTCTATTGCAGGAGAATTTGGTTCAGTCTATGGCTAACACGAAAAGTCCAGCCAAAAGCTACTCCATCATCTCCTCCCACCTAAAAATTTCTTCTTCTAACATCTCAGGTCCCGGACTGTCTCTCTTCTACTTCAAATTGAGGAGGAGTAATATTTTACAAAGCCTTCATTTTCCAGGATAGGGTTAAAAGTTCAGACTCCCTGAATGGCTGAAATCTCTGCCCAGAACTCCAACTCCCCCACTGGGCACCTTCCCCCCGCCTTCTCCTTCTCCTCTGCTGGCAAATTCCAGGTGCCATCAGGCTCTCTGTCTCTTTCCCTCTGGGGGGGGGAACAAAGGCATCTCCACTTCTCTCACCCTTCCATCCACAGGGGTCGGCCCGGTTCCAGTCCTTCAGCCCCCTCGGCCTACCTCCCTCAGGCCGCATGGCTTCCCCTCCGCCACCCAGCCCGTGGCTGGGCAGGGGAGATCTGCACTGCACTCTCCGACAACCGAAACCAGAGACAGTTCCCCTGGGAGTTCTTGTTTTTACCCCCCTGTGTTCTCAGACACGTGTCCATGCCTTTAGTGGTCACTCCAGGTGCCAATATCCACATCTGACTACTGATTGGTTTGACCCAACTTCCTGAGAAAATTCACTTCTGTGTCAAACCACGACACCAAGGACCAGCATTTTACAGTACTGTAGTTTCTGTTAAATGCTCTGGTCAGCTTTGAGTCAGTGTCATGATCATTCTAGTTCATACTAGATACTTTATGGTCTCTCTGAATGTTTGTCTGCAGGCTCCTTTCAATTGCTGAACTCTGGCATTGCTGGTGTCAGCATATCAACTCAATAGCAGATGTTACAGATGCCTGCTGTACAAGTTGAAAACACCATCCAGACTTGCAAAGATGGAAACATTGCTTTGGTAGCCATGACAATTCCTACTTGATCTAAGAGCCAAAAGAACTTGGAGGGGAGACAGGTATCTCGGGTGGAAACTCAGCAGAATTTACACCTTCTGTTTCCAAACTACAATCCTAAGAATAACTCATCTGTTGTCACCAAATTTTGAAGGCATGTCTGAATACTTTACCCTTAGTTTACAGGGTGCACATGTGCTGCTCTCCTCATGTTCCAGTCTCTGCAGAGTTGCTTTGTGAAACAGCAGCTTTATCCATGTATAACTAAACTGGGATTCAGAAAGAATCAGTCATTTCATATGGATAATCTGAGGAGAATAACTAGAAAGGCTTTCTTAAAGGACATCCCCTGTGATGGCGACATCCTTTCGTTCTCTTTAAACTCTCTCCTTTTATAAAATTAGAGCTCAGTGACTAGAGCAGTTGTTCACAATGTAGGAGCCACAGGCTGGATCCTTTCTTGATGCTGATAACTTCAGTCTCAAGGACTAGGCCTGGCCCATCAGAGGCCATTAGTAAATAGAGAAGTTAACAGTGTCTCCCTTTCTGTTGAACCTTTCACAGTACAGGAAAGAATCCATGAGCAACAAGTAGTCAGTTCCTATGGAATCATGGCCTGTATCATCATCTTCATTCCCTGCAAGGAATCAACCTCACTCAGTCCACTCAGAGTTTTGAAACTTTGTGCTTTAGACATTTGAGCAACCAAGTCTCACCTGGAAGCACAAAGGCACCTTAAGAGGAGATTTTTATCTATAGATACCCTCCCAGGGAATCTATTATAATTCCAAGTGAAAAAAGGCAAATTAATTTTGATAGAAAGAGGTAAATGCCTTAATTTCTAAGCATTCAACCACACCATGGTTCTGCAAAGAGAAAATGACAACAGGGATATAGGCAGAGGCCTAATATGGTGAGCCTGTTCTGCAGTCCTTTTAGAACAGGATGATGGTTGAGAGAGCATTTTTTATATTTGTTTTCAAACCTGTTTAACTGATGGCCAGCTAGAAACAGCAATCATTGTGAGAAGGAAAAGAAACATGTACTAAAGAAAGTTAATTCCCTGACATTTTAAGATTCCATGCATTAATTTTTCATGTATTTATTTTTGGAGAGAGAGGAGGTGGGAGGAAGAGGCTCTTGTTCCAGTTTTCTGTCCTGCTATTTGGAGACTTCAGGTTGAGAGGTAGTATGATATTTTCAGAGCCTTTCACAGGGGTTTAGGAATGAGCATAAGTAAGAGCAATGATAAAAGTTGTGGTGAATACCTTAAGGTTAATAGTTTACTCCACTATAAAGAATGACCATGCAGATAGAAAGTAAAGAAATCAGAGGTACCTTCGGACCTCAGGGATCTGCTTCCTCCCTGTCATTTCTTTATGCTTTTCCTTCGCATTCATATCTTCACTCTATATAGATATCAGGGGACTAAAGAAGGTTGAAAGGTGACCTAAATATGCTTTGCTTCCTTACCTTATACTTCTGTAACAGAGGACTGAGAATGAAAATATGTGTGCTCTAGAAGATAAGGTAGATCCAAAAGCCAACATAAATATTCAAGTTGAAAGGGGAGCAAGAAAACATTTTCCTGGAAAATGTCTCAGTACCTGATTTTCAGTTCTGAACCTCTCCTTTCTAGTGACTTGTGCAAGTCATATAAAGAGAAAGGCTGATGAGAAATCTCTGCTCTGCATAGCAGCATTTGCCATATCTGCCCAATGTCTCTTCTGTACTTACCTATACTGTTTAGTTATTTTTTCTTTGCAGTACTATGTGAAGCATTATTGCTCAGGTTGTGTGGCAGAAGAGTAATGCATTTCATTGTCTTGCAATACATTGCTATTATTTAATAGGCTTTCAGATATGTAGGTTCACTTTTGTTGTCAGGAAAATGCTATATGATTTTAACCTGAAAATGCAAAATACAGATTACATGAATGATTTAGTCAGACTCAATTTGCCCACCAAGACGAAGATGAATTCTGCTAGTTAAATGAGATTTTGGGGACATATATGTTTGTAATTGTATAGATAATTTTTCAAGAATGGTTATTTGATAATTTTCCTTTTTCCATCTGAACATTTGCATCTGTATGTGTTCATGGTAGGTGCATTTCTAATATCCTCTTTATTATTTTATTATTATGGGGAAAAAACATCTCCCATAGTAAGAGCTTTTTAAGTAACAAATTCTGTTCACTGTTCAAACTGAAAAAACACAGTATGTAAAACAAGACAAGCTACCAATTATGGGAAACATACAGGACAGCGATCTAAAACCTGTATATATGAACAGCTGATATAGATACAAAGCATTACCAAAATCCAGTTTAACAGATCCTGTGGTGTATTTTGCAGCATGCTCTCTCTGACAAGGCGAATGTGAAAACATTCGATCCAAAGACAACCTGTTTGCAAGAATGCCTTATTACTACTTTCCAGGAAGTTTACTTTGTTTCAGAGAGTTTTGAAGAGGCCAAAGAAAAGATGAGGTAAATTATTTTCCCTGACTTAAAAATCTAATTTTCTCTTCTTTAGTGGCCGGGAAGAAAAAAAAAAAAAAAGGGAAGTTAATTTTCTTTTTTTCCTTTCAGGGACTTCGCCAAATCAATCAATCGTCCCTTCTCTGTGTATTTCAATCCATATACACAAAGTATTGAGATTCTGAAGGATACCAGGAGTATAGAAAATGTTGTCCAGGACCTCCGCAGTGATCTAAACACTGTATGTGATGCTTTAAGTAAAATGAACAGATATTTAGGGATTTGATATGTTTGGCACTGTGATTTGCTGTCAGTTGCTCTTTCTGTCACCACTTACATGAGATGGCTAATTTATCAGAGCCATCAGTTTTCCCTTTACAGCTTGGCCTGTGGCTTGCATCATTGTGTAGCTCTGTCTAACTGTAATGTGCAGACAAACCAAGGCGATGCTAATTTGTAAATGAAACATGGAATGTGGCAGAATATAATAATCAATTCTTCAGCACAATGTCATGTACAAGTATACCATTAAAATTTTCCTGGCAACAGTTTGGTTTCCATAAAATGATTCACTTCAATGTTTAAGAAATGGTTTTGCTGATTTCATTAGGCCTGAGTTTATTTCTTCATTATCCCTCCCATTCCATATGAATCCATAAGAAAAAAAAATTGTTTGCAGCATTTTATTTTCTTTGTAAGAAAGCATTATTTCCTTCTCTAGTGGTAAAGACATTGTTTTGTCCATATATCTGTTACAAAACGTAGTGTCTCTGAACAATACAATTTATGTACCAGTAGCTATCAGAGATCAGGAAGGATATGTATCGGTACTAAAAGGTCTGTGAAGATTGTACATAATGAGAACCCACAACTGACAAATGTCCAATGTGGCTGAGCAATTGCAACACACTAAAAAAAAAAGAAACCTCTGACAGTTCACGTAGAAAAGTAGTTGTAGTTCACATGTGTTACCTGTGACAATCCTGAGAGTGTTGCCTCTGAGATTGCTATCTGGATATAAGAGATGAAGCACTTGTTTTAATTTCATTGTTACATGTGAATCCAAAGTCCTTCTACATCCTTGTATGTCTTCTGCATTCCATTGTGTCTTGAACTTAATTCCTCTTGCGTTTCAGGCATAGTTTGCCTTTCCTCATTATTCCACATTCAACCTTGACTTGGCCATGCTTGACTGGGTCTACACTGTGCCAGTATCAGAACATATAAAAGGGTGAATATGGAAATTGTTATTTAATTATAGCTGAGATGATTTTCAGTTACTAGAATATTTGTGGAGTGATTAAATCATAGGAACACCCAAACTGCGTTGCTTGTATCAGATGGATGCAGGTAATGCCTGACTTAATAAACTCTAAGCTGGCAAGCTCTGACAGAAGTACAAGCTCTGTCTGGGAAGCACAGAGCAGAAATATTTGAGCTGGCTCTTATCTGGAAGTAATAATTATGCATGTCTTTCCTTTATCTGGGTTATTCTATTCTCCTATTAGCCAAAATAATGGTGAGTTGACTATATTGTGTGGACCCTTCTCAATGGAAACCACATGGCTTATGCAGATCATGCCAATAAGGGTGAAAGTGTCACAGCTTGTCTACATATATGGAAACTAGGTAACTATTGAAGCTGCTCTCCCAGCTGAAAGAGTCGTGCAGAGACTCTTAAATATTGCTAGCAATTTCAGCATTAAAAAGGCACCACTTGGTAGTACCAGCATATCCTTAAATAAGAGGCAATCTATAAAGATAATTTTCACAGGGATATCTGCCACCTCCTCAAAGATAACTGTGAAATAACAGAAAAAGCTTTTTCTGTGGATAGTCCCTGCTGCATTCTAATGGTGCTGCTAATAGGGTGTGGAAAAATCTACTTTTAGATTTAACTGTGACTGCTGTTGGTACAAATGAAGAGCTGTTGAGCTATCCCATGGGGACCAGCATGCCGGAGGAGTTTTTAACCTCCCAACATTAGTGCTGACTGTTAGCTAGCACTTACCACAGAGGAAATGCTGGCAACCTTAGCAGGAAACTTTCTCCCACTTTTTTTTCCATGGAATCTGATGAACCCCTTGTAGCCCTTTCTGGAGAAAATGGACTGTACTGAGATTTGCTTTAACCAGTCTGAAAAAATCAAGAAATAGTAGCTCTTACTTTGTTCAAGAACTGGCAAGGTATTGTTGCTTGCTTAAGTAAAATAAAGCCACAATAAGCAGCAAAGATTCAAAACATACAAAGTTACCAAGGCTTTCCCTTGAATCAGAATGATGCAGGAAAACTTTAAATACTTATAATATCTGGATTTATACTTGACTTTTCTGAATAGCTTAAAATAAGAATTCCATAGCAGTAAAACAATAGAAGCATATCTTCGTTTTGTTTTGTGTTGTTAGCAAGTAAATCTCATTATGGATTAGGGAGAAACCCTTGAAATCCAATAGTCATTCTAGGACTAATGATGGCAAGGAAACTGTCTACAGTGAAGATATAATGTCAATGACACAGAACATTGTCAGAGGATAATGGGCTCCCACTGCTAGATATATGATTTTATTTCTATTATACAACATGATTAAAAATAAATTAACTATAATGGGCTAAGGAATAACAGTGATTTAGAGAGACAATCACTCATTGTTCTTACATAGCAAAGCTGCTGTCTTACAGGCTGCAGAGCAAACTGACTTTGGGCTTCAGCCAGTCAGGAGCCAGGACTGGGAAGGAATGCTTTAAAAAGTGCACTGTTGCACTTTTATGAATCACACAGTTTCAGCTTAGCTGAAATTATTCTCTGTGGTTTTTATTAGCAAATTAAGATCAGCCATGCAGCAATCTCCTTGGATGACAAGCTCATTTAGGCATAATGAGGAAATTATTGACAGTTATCAAATTACACCAACATTTTATTTGGAATAGGCCACATTTATATATGGTACTTGTTTAGCTCTAGTGAGCTGGACTCTGGAAATTGGACTTCTGGCTTAGTCTCATTTATTTCCTGTGTAATTCTGAACTGATGCTTTATGAGTCTGAGATATATGCACTTGCTTTGCCTGCACAGAGTAAATGGGCCCAATCTTAATGAATGTAAACCATTGCGGTGTTTACTACCATGCAAAGCCTAAAATGAAAAACAACACTCTGAGACATGACAGAAAATACAAATACCAAGTTTCATTTGAAGACCAAGACATGGTTCATGCATTTCATTTAATTTGCTCAGTAGAGGAATGAGGAAGGTGTTAACATATTATATTGCGTCATCTCTCTCCACTCTTCAAGACCTGTTGGGAATCCTGTTTTAAGTTTGGCCCTAAAATGCACTTTTGTGAAATAAGGTGTCTTTTCCTTTCCTCTTGTTAGTGTGTGATGTGATGGAAAAAATTCCAGAAATTTATTGTACTGTAATATGTATTTAGTGATGAGCTGTAATGGATTACAGAAAAAAGTTTCATGTCTTTGAAAGGACAGCCCGGCTCAGAGAGCTAAAGATGCTGAAGACTTTTACCTACAGGCTGCTGGTACAAAGCCAGTCCAGTCAGCAGTTACTGAAAGCTATCACCAGCCAGCAGTAGCTTGGCTTCTGTGTGATGAACTAGGAGGCTGTGATTGCAGAGTTTGGAGAAGAGGAGACTGAGGGGAGACAGGATAACCTTTTTCAAACGCATAGAAATAGCTGCAAAATGGAAGGGACAAGCTGTTCTCCAGCTTCAAGAACTAATGGACTTAAATTGCAGGAAAGGAGCATTAAGTTATGTAACAGTGAAACGTGAGGGACATTGCCTGGAGAGACTGCAGAGCCTCTATAAATTTTCAAGAGAACAGTTTAGGCTGCTGTCTCTCAGGGGAGAGACTGGCACAGTCAATCCCATCTTGAGACCAGAGGAGAGGCCATACAACGTCTTGAAGTCCCAGCCTGGAAAAGGCTTCAGACAGTTCATTAGAGCAGTAATGGTCAACAGCCATGACTGTGGAGTATTTATATGTCAGCCTCACTTCTGACTCCCCCTTCAGTCTTTGACCAGCCCTCAAGAGTGGTTCTTTGTAAGATTGATCCTGGGGCCTTTGGGGTCCGATCCGGCGAGCTCTGGACCTCCGGCCCTTCTCATTCTCAGAAGGACAAAAGTAAAAGGTGGCAAGCATTCTTTCCTCTCAGGACCAGACTCCCATTTTATTCCTTGATAGGAGCTGCCTGGTGAACAAGGCGATGTCCCTGGGGGGAAAGAGAGGCAATGATTTATGGCAGGAGATTTTAAACATGGGGGAATGGGGGGAGGAGGAAAACGACCACAGCCAATGGGATACAAGTAAGGAGGGGCAAGGGGAGGAGTAGACCAGGGAGAAACCACTACCAATGGGGCTTTGGGGAGGGTGAAGATCATCTGCTAATAGAGGGGAATACAAACATACTATTCAATGCAAAATACAAAACCCAGTGCGAAACAACAACTAAATAAACTATTTAGTGCAATGCAACAGTTCCTCATCTTTCTGTCTTTCCTTAGGGAATGACTAGGATCCATGGTCTGAGTGTAGCCCTATATGCTAACTGTGGTGCTCTATTTCAAGTTCATCAGACATTTGGGAGAACTCTGTGAGTGACTCACCTGCTAGACTCACTCCTTAAGTACCCTGATTTCCAAGGAAAAGAAACCCACTGGTGTAGTCCAGAAGGGAACTTTGGTTTAGGCCCCTGCTGTAGTTTCACAGGGAATTTGGGGACTGCACCTGCTGTCCAGCCTAGTGTCACATTAAGAGCTAGGTAAGGATCAGTGCAATGCTCTTCTACTCAGGAAATCAGCTTTCCCAACCTGGAAACTTTTCTTCTTGTTTTATCAAAACAGTCTATGTCTTTTTAGAAATATGACAGCTTCCCTTCTATCTCAGTAGGACCCATGATCATGTTTCCAAATCATTTGTGAAGGGAGTAATTCTGCTATATTTATATTATGACTATGCTCTGTGGTATCAGTGACTCCAGCTCTGGAGATGTTTCATGGACAAATTCTTGCCTTCTCAGTGAAGAGTTGGACAACAATGACAGATTCCTCTTATGGGCTTCAAATTGTGTTTGAGACAGGACTCTAAGAGAAAAGTCTTGGTTATACTAGAAATTATTGGCTATTAAAATATATATCTCAGGAAATAAGTTACTAGAAATTAGTACCTCCAGCTGTCATACCAAAGGCTGTAGAGATGTCCTTGGCATTCTTATTGGTAATTTCCTGTAACTTAAATGAGCTTGAAGGCTAAACAATGAAATCCTTAATTGAAATGCTCTATGAAACCTCTTGTTTTTATGTGATCCTCTAGAAAAGGTAAGTAGACAAAAATAATTTGAATTTAGTAATGTCTATTCAAAACAACTATATTTAGTTTAAAAGGACCCTCTAACACCTTAGAGTAAGAATTCATGTTTCTTTGCCAACTGCTGAGATGTTAAGGTAAGACTGAAAATAAGTCCTGGCATCTACTTGGAATTCGTGCCAGAGGGGACTATTCGGGTGGTATAAGTGTGGAATGGGTTATACAGTCCCATACTTTGAGATGCAGATGGGTGATGGATATTCTGGTGGACATTTTTTAAATGTAGTCAGAAATTTCATGGGAAAATAATGGAGAAGAAACTGCTGTTGCCACACTCCATCTTTGGAGGTAAAGAGTTGAGTTTGTGAAGCAGCAGGAGGTAGATTTCAGTCCATGTTAAACTGGCACATGACCTGAAACACAATCCAAATACGCCTACATTACTGGCTCTATGTGAGCTCCTGCATAAATACAATCCTGATAACAGCAGCAATAAAGCACTCTAGAGCCAAACAGCCCTGTTTTCCCACAGGAGAAAATGTGGGTGATTTGAGACCAGCATGACACAAATAAAATCACTTTTATTTCCTATAAAACCTTTTAGAATGTGGTACTATTTTATTTTTGATAAGAATTATAAAGAGATATATTAATTATGGAATGGTTGATGCTCGTAGTATTTTCTGCCTTAAACTTTTCTAGTTGTCACCAAACTCCCTACCCAGTCTTGCTACTTGACATGAAAGTGGAGTAATGCTGAAGATGTGATGCTGCCATTTCCCAGGGCTTTATGGGTATGCCTAGTGCTACCCTCCCTCAGCACCCTCCTTGCAGTGAATTACAAATCTCACAGATATGAATAAGGTCAGTTAAGGGTAAATGAGTTTAAGGTTATATACACAGTGGATTTGCCACTCCAGCAGAATTTCTCAGGAGGATCTATTTGGTTGAATTCCCTTTTAACGATCTACATTAACCCTCTAGATCACTTGAAGGTGGAGTTATGAAAAAGTAAGTGTCTCTCGTCAGATAGGAAGCAGGGAGTCAAAATCTCAACTGCTGCAAAGCCAGCACATGTTCCAAGAGATGTTTTAGTGCCAGCATCAGTCAGTTCAACTGGAATTAGCTCAAAACAGATTTTTTAGTTGCTGAACTGAAAGGCTACATTTTACCTGCAGGCCTCAATCCAGCCACTGTTTTCTGAGACAGATCCATGTCTGCTGGAACAGGAGCTAGAGCTGTAAGTCAAGCATGCAAAGCCTGTTCCTTACTTAATTTGCAGATATTTTAAAAAAGAAAATGCAGTGTGCAGAAGATGAAGAGGCAACACGGTCTGCTGTTTTCTGAGATGTCATTCACTGCTCCTTCCCAGTGCTGGTCATCACAGTTCATGCATCCAAGGGAAGACTTGGCCTGTGCTAATTGACAGGGGCAGAAGTTATGAAGCTGTCTGAATCCCAGAGAAGAGTTCCTTCTCTGAGCTGCTGATGAGGCCTCAGAAGGCCACTGCTTGTCTTCTGTGACATGTTTGTACAGAGTAACTCCTCAGGCTTTGTCTGTGGGTGTCTCTGTAGCGGGATCACTTAACACTTAACACATGCTGTCATATGTACAGGGAAGGTAGTAGAGAGAGGTTGGGAAGTGCCAAGAATTTTATTCCATAGCTCTCCTTCTCAAATCATCTCATACCTGGTTGATGCTTTAAAAAAAAAAGCAAAATAGAGGCCCACCAGTACCATCCATCCATGCTTCCCTCCCACTGCAGCCCTTGGGCAGGTCTTCTTTAAGGCATCATTCTTGACTGTCCCTTCTCTTTTCTGAGGCCAGTAATGGATCTGAAGGGCTGCGTGCACTGTCCCTGCTGTGCCCACCCAGGGCGTTTCCCCAGTGGGACATCTCTGTGCGGAGGTGAGCGGCCTCGTGCAGCTCCGCGGGGCAGTACAGTGAGTACAGTGAGTACAGTGTGGTAGTGTGTGGGAGGATGGATTGTGAGAGAATAGAGATAGTGCTGAAGGTAATCTCGCCCCTGAGGAGTTGCAACTGTACTAATTACCAAGACTAGGAACAGCCCTGCCCTTAACAGGGTGCAGCTGTGTCCAATAAGAATTGTCCAATAAGGATGGGTGTTATAAAAGAGTGGGTTAGCTGGTTGAGAGATAGTTGTAGTCAGTTGGTTGTGCTGATGTGGGGAGTAAGGGTCATGTGTTTGTGTTAGGGATGGAAAGGGTTAGACAATTGTGTCAGGGACAGGAAGAAGTCAGCCAGCCAGCCATGCAGAAGAAGAGAAAATGAGTGAGTGCTGCAAGGAGCTGACTGTGGGAACTCACGGAGAGAAGGTATGAAAGTCTTACAGTGAGGTAACAAACTGGTGACAATTTCCATCCACTGTCCATTGGTGCCAAGCACTGATGTCAACAGCGGTGCACAGTTCTGGGGTGGTAAGCCCAGCCTCACTGCTGAAGTGAAGCCTTCCAGGCTACTTAGGGTGCTCAGTGGGGCTAATGCAATCTCCCATGCTCCATTTCAAAGGCAGAATTGCTTTAAATAAGCAGTTGCTGAGGAAGCCTAACACTTGGGACTGTTAAAAAAGCCAGTGGTGCCCTCAAACTTATAAGGAAAGGGGATGTGCAGCTGTATGGTACCTATAGGCAAGTATTGATTTTCTCATCACAATAGCAGCACAAAATCTGGCATATAGATGATGTGGGGTTCATGTGGATTCAGTTTTGTTACACCATCTCTTAGAAAGCTCAGGAGAAACAAAAGATTATCTGTTTGCAGCTGGACAGGCATAGGGACCTCCATTTAATTCTCTGTGTTCTTGCCATTACCTTATTTCCAGTAGAGAGGAAGAGCACTGTACTCATAAATGCTGTGTAAAAGCTGGTGCATTTTCACTGAGTGATAGCTTGGTCTGTCAAAGTTAGGAATAAAAACATGGTTAGAGGCAGCAAATTAAACCTCAAATGTAATGCCTCTGATTTGCAGAAGGGAAAGAGGAAGTGCTAAGTAAATATAGGAAATTGCAACGTTATGCGTTGTGAGAGCAATTCTTTCCATCCTTGTAGCTAATGGACTGAACAGAAAGTGAACAATTTATTTCATACAATGATTCACCAACACTTTGACAGGGTTTCCAATTCTGAGCTCAGTTTCATGTTCAGCTCCCTGTTTACTAGTGAAATAGTACAATTATCTGTCTACCTCTTACACTTTGTAAGCAGGCAAGGCTGCAGGATCTGAAAAGAATAAAAATAACTGTATAAATCCTGAGTATTTAAGGCTGAAGGGAAGGGGAATGAAGCAAGTGTTATCTTTCCTGTGGTCTATTGGAACATTCCTCTAAAAATAAAATTAAATTCCTAGGGAAAATAGGTCCAAAAGAAAAATACCAATGGAACTCGGTTTTCAATTTCTATTTAATGTTTCCCCCATCTAGGTTTGTGAAAGGAGATCACAAAACATTTCTCGTTTGAGTCCACTTGTCAAATTGTCTATAGTAAAGTAGCCAGAACTGTTACAGCTGAATTGGTCACATAAAACTCTGGTGAAAAAGGGATGCTTCTCCCAGAGGCATTTAGTAAATGTGCTAAGCTGCTTTACAAGACAGGATGACATTTTTCTGCCTTTAACCCCAGTTTTATTGAGAATAGAAATCACTTGGACTGTGAGGAGTTCCAGTTTTTAATCTCGACATGTTTGTGAGCCAGCCCTGACTGCATACCTCTTGCTCATGGGATCAATGTGTTTGAATGGAGCACCTCCCAGAAGAACATAATTAGTTACTTGTTAAGTTTGATTTTTTCTGATATATCAGTGTTTTTCAAGGCTATTTGGAAGGATATTCTGGATAAATATATTTTAGAAGTCCCAAAGTACAAATTCAGTAGAGCTTTCAAAATCCAGTGAATGTCAATGGGTTGGTGAAAAAAGATAGTGGCTATAAAAATGAGTATAATAGCTATTAATAAGGATTACAAGATGAAAATTTGAGTATTTAGGAGTCTTATTTCAAATTGCATAGGTAAAATAGAAAAAAAATTAGACATCAGTAGCAGCAATTACATGCTGCAGCCCCTTTGGCCAGATAGTGATGAGACTGTCACTTCATGGAAGAACCTGAGTCTATGGCTTTTGTTTAGCATTCAATAGGAGTAGAAAGTTGATGCTAAAAATGCTGTTAGTCTGAGGGCCACTTCAGTTGATGGCAGCAGCAGTTAATGTGGGTGCTGAAGTCTGGGATCTGGCTGAGGAGGTAGGGTGGGTAGCAGTGGGCAGCTGCCTTTGTTGGGAATGGCATCCACCAGCACCTTCAGAGCCCCTAAAGAGAAGGCATTTCGTACTGCTGTTTTGCACATTGTTCCTGGAGACTCAGGAGGGAATTCTGCATAACAGGGAGACAGTATCTGCCTTTTGGGTATAACAGAAAAGGGACAGACAGTCTTGCATGAGTTTGGTAGGGAAGAGAAATTTAAGATTATCAATAGCAGAAGAGTTCCCTAATCCTAGCCTATTAAGGACAAAAAAAAAAAAATCCTCATAAAAAATCCTTATAAATCCTTAAAAATTCCTTGCAAGTCTTAAGCTATGAGTACCAGTGTCTATGCACAAGAGGAGTATCCTCTGTTCCAGGGCTCCCTCAGTGACACTGGGGGAAAGGGGAGAGAGGTGTCAGGTTAAATATCTGCTGAGTCTCTATGTGAGTTTTCTGCTGCTCTTTCTGGAAGCACTGCTCTGGGTCTGGGTTTGCCGGGCAAGCCAGCAGTGCTGGCTGCATGGATGAGATTTGCACTGCTCAATTAATCTGCTCCCTGTAAAACAGAGGAATGTAGCACTCTCCTTGAATTATAGAATTGAATAGGAACAAATTTACATTAGGTGTTTACTACAGGATGAAAAGGAACGTAACCTCTGAGTACTTTTCTCTGTAAAATTAGTCCTGGGTACAGTTCCTGCAAATGTAACATTAGTTCATGGCTCCGTTCAGTTGGTTGGCTCTCACTCTGTATCTTTCTGACTTTATCAAGTTCCAGGCAAACCTTGGCAGTTGTCTGAATTTAAGTGAAATCAGCCATTTTTTTAGCTCTGAAATAAATCTCATATCTGGAGGAGCAGGAGAAATCTGCCCGAAGAAATCTGTGGTAGTCCTTGTCAGTAACTCTGAGCTAAGACGCATATATTATGGTGGCTCTGAAGCTGTCTGGGCAGAATTTGCACGAAACCATTACTGTGACTTAGGAGCTACAGCAGATTTCTCTGGATTCCCTTAAATTCCTTAGTGTCAGCTTTCTACTGGGCATGGAATAAAGGCCAGAAATCACAAACTGGGGAAAAAATGTTTCCCCTCTCTTGGCAAGCAATTGGCGCAAGCAGAAAACTTCCCTTTTCAGCATCAGCAAGTTCAAGTGGAGACTGACTGCTCCACTTCCCTGGCACTCTCACCTCAGAAGCTGGTGTAGACAGCACTTGTTTCCTGTGATTCCCTGTAGCAACCTTATTTTCAATTGCCTGGAGCATGTTGCAAGGTGACTTGTGTTTCCTTTTCAAAAGATGGCTTCATCTTTGGTACTGTAGAAAGGGTCTTTCTTTCTCAGAGGTTTGTGAAAATCTTGTTTGGTAAGATACCAGTACATCTACTTTCACACATTTGCCTAAGTGCTTCATTCTTGGACATTTCACAGTTCTGGGACATGTAAAACCCTAAACAAAAACTCATCTATTTTGGTCTTTTTAGAAGATTAAAGCAAACAAACAACCTGATATTTTGCTGCCCTCTTTTCCTTCAGTGTTTAAATTGCCATTTGCCCTAATTAATCTTGTGTGTGGCTCCTTAGCTAGGCTATATATTTTTTCAGTGTATGTATGTACATGTAAAATAAAAAGAAGCCAGATTATTTTCCAAGCAGATTTTTCCATGTTCTCCTATGTCTCAATTGCTGCACAGGGTTCTAAGAAGCTGCATGCGTGGTTCTCATGCAGAAAACAGAGCAAACATAATGTGACTAACCCATATTGACTACCAGATGCCTCAAAGTGTTCAGGACTTGTAGTAAAATACTGTTTTCTTTGGTCTGTCTCCACTCTGCCTTTTGATGCTTTTCTCTTTGATGCCCTGTGACCTCAGTGCAAATGCAATGCCTTCTGCTCAGTGCTCTTGGCAGATGGATGGTGGTGCCGTCAATTCCAACAAGGACTCTCAAGAGCCAGCCCACTAGACTCTTGCTTGTCATTCCTCAGAAGGATGGTAACTGATCAGCTAAAGCTAATGGTTTCTGACAAGCGGTTAACTAGACTTAAAGAAACTCTCTGTGAAAGCAGAGTCTTCAGACAGATATTTAAACTAGGCTTCTCTTCAGATGCAAATGTTGGCACCATACTTTGCCAGCTGATTGCATCATAATTACAATTACTATCCTAGCCCAGAGAAAAGGCTCAGTTCTTTGGCCCAAGTATTGATTAACTGGTGCAGTCAAGATTACTTCACAGAGAAGTGATAACCAATAATAGTGTTGCAATTACAGCCTGGAAAGTGCGATGAGGAGAGGCTAGATTGGAACTTCAATAGATCAGGAGAGAGGCATTGTTTATATAATCCTGAAGATCTTAGAGCTGCTATGTTAAAGGAGATAATTAACCTGAGGGAACCACTGATGACAGGGAGTAGTTCATGTCCTTGGGTTGTGTGCAGGGAGCTCTCCCCACAGGAATTCTCAGAGGAAAATATTTAGCTGACTGAACAGGGCTGATGCATGTGTGAAGGTGTAAGGAGGCTGTATATTGTTACTGTTAGACCATCAAATACAGCTATAACTGCACAAAGGGTGTTTGGCCTTTTAGTACCTGCTCCCTGTCTTGTCTACTTGGGCAAGAGTGGGAAGGAGAGGCTACAGCACAAGGTGGTACCAGGACATCCCTCTTCTCTCCTCCTTCTCATGTGGGTGTGCGAAAACTTAAATTTAGTTGAAAAGAAATTTTGTTTGGAGCAATAAAATTTTGCAGAAGAAAACAGCAAGTTAGAGCTCATTAAGTTTATAGGGCTGGTGCTGGTTTATTCCTAAGAGTGAGCTGCACCTTTGAGTTGAGTCTAACAGCCCCTTCAGCTTAGCAAGGAAAGCCTGTGAAAATTCTCCCACTGTGGAAAAAGTTCAGAAGAATTTTCTTAGTGCTTTGTGTGTCAAAGCCCAAAGGCCAGGTCACTTTGTCCTGCTCTAAGAGTTCAAATCTCTTGGATTAGCAGAGCTTCCAGAAAGCCACAGATGGAACCTCATTCTCCTGAACTTCTGGAGGCAGTGAAGCAGGACATACAGCAAGGATATGTCTTTATTGATGAAAAAATTATTATATGAAGTCAGTAAGTTCATATCCTCAATCTCTTTGACCCATTATTTAGACTTCAGCTAATTTCAAAAGTCTATTCCAAAGCTAGTCTGTTCCAAAACACTGTTTTTGGAACAAGCCAGTTCCTCTGCTGTTCATGGATCACACGGCAGGAATGTGACTGCTCCTACTGAATAGCAACTGCCCGTGGGCAGTGTGTGTGCTTATATTCCCTCTTGCTGCCCACGCTTCCACACAGGGCCATATTGGTTTATGTAAATTCATGCGAATCTCAATCTCTATACATGTGGGCATATTCCACCCATCTGATAAGGATCAAGGGACACACCTCTTGCTATATACTTTATATTTAAACAACCTGGGATTAATTTGATGCCAGGAGAACAGCTTTTAATTCCCCTTTTCAAGGTATTAAACTACCAACATTAACTTTCTATGCTCAGCTCTTGGGGTCTACAAGGAAATGGTGTGAGCAAATTTGATAGTAGGTATATTGGCATGTGAATGTAAATTAGGTAGAGAGCTGTAGGCAAAATGAATATCAGGCTAGCTAAGATGTGTGGTGATTTACAAAGGAAAAAATTGAACCAAATTAAGCGCAAGCTAAATTTTTTTTTTTTTCCTCATTTTGTTGATAGTTTGAGTGTTTGGTCTATGCTGTGGGCAGATTGTTTGGAAATAGTAGGTGATGAATTCTTTTGTTAATGAAAACATGGAGGGCTCTTGCGTCCCACTCTTAAATGTAAAATCTCTTTGTCAGAGCAAGTCTTGCCATTGACTGGATTTATTTCTCTCAATGCTCTGTTTTTCCTTCCTTACCAACTCAACCTCAAATTCTGCAAAAAGATTCAGGCCTTCAGTTTCATCAATTTGGGTGCATAATCCGGTGGTGTTCTTTTTATTTCCAGACTAGGTATTGACTAGAGAAATGTAGATAAAAAATAATCTGCCCAACTCACAGATACTGTTTGCATGCCTCCTCTTTACTGCTGTTGCTCTTTACCACTTCACTACAAAAGCTTTGTTAGATTTTATGGGGTATTTGTAAAAGTCAAGAGATTCTAGAGAATTTTACCTTTCTATTCAAGCTAAGGTAAAATATATCAAAGTTTGCAGCCCTTTTCAGCAAAATTATTGCAAGCAGGTCCTGCCCTTTCTTAAATTGCTAAGGCGACAGCTTGAGCACATCCATTGAGTGACAGCCCAATCACCTGGGGAGAGTAGTATCTTACAGACAGGCAGATCCCAAGCCATTTTAGTAATTATAGGTGAAAACTAACAGCTTGCCAGTGCAGGTTCTTGAGTGCTCAAGGCGTGTGCTTACAGTAGGAGCCTTCCCAGCACAACTGCTGCATTCAATGCTTCTGTAGCAGCTTGTCCAGGGGACGCCTGGAGAGAGCATCTTGTAAATAGAATAATCAGGAGATAATAAGTGTAATGGACAGTAGTTTTACAAGCTCCTGACCAGCTGGAGTAGAGAGACCCCATGCTAGCTAATGCAGCTACATGATTGTCAGGCTGAGCAGCTAACCAGGCCTTTCAGTTGCAAACCAAAGTAATGTTCCTTCTACTCAAAGATTTTGTATAATGTTTCTTGATTGCTTCTACCAATGAATTTTCATCTTCCATCAGCCTAATCTTACCTGTTCATTGCTTTCATGAGGCAGTGAAGTTCCAATCTCATTATGGAATGGGGCAGCACATACTGTCAACCATAATACCAACAGCACTGACATCAGGCTGTCAATTTTCTGTTCATGTAGGAGTAAAGTGGCAGCCCATTGGCAGGAGAACAGCTGTTTCTTCAACAGGACTTTTCCTGAACTTCGTCATCAGTGTCAAAACAGAGGATGGTAAAGTGTAGACACCTAAATCAAAAAGCATGGAAAATGCCACCTCCTTTTTTATTTACACACTGAAGGTGTTTGAATTCCCTAAGGGTCCCAAGGCTTGACTCTGTCATTTTCCAATGCCTAAATCTCTGGAAAAACCCAGAAGTCTCATTATTAGGACTAGGAATTTGCTTAGGTTCATATGGGGTTTCCAGTCAGGCATGTCCCTTAGCAAGTCTCCTGAAAGTCATGAACAACTTAATTGGAACAGGAGTACTAATTTCACAAAATTAGGAATGTGTGACCCTTCCTTTTTAAAACAGAGGCAGGGAAAATCTCCCTCCTCCTCCAAATACAGTAGCTGTCTGGAAGGAGAATTGACCAAAGGCATAAGAGGTTTTCTGCCTAAAGGAGGAGAGCCCAGCTCTGTGTATCTGGGCTGGAGATCGCAGCCACCAATCTCTGCCCTGAACTTGGGCTCTGTGGATTAAGAACTGGAGGGAGCAAGATGAATTCTGATGTTAGGACAGAGGTACTTGAGTTTTACTTCTCCTTTACCTTAACTATCACTGTTTAGAGTGAGTATTCCTCCCGGAGCTACAGTGGGAATTTGAATTAGCATGGACACTATCTTTCCCTGATTAAATTTTTTTAAAATTTCTGGATGTTATTCTAAATGCAGTGTGTCCATCAGCCATTTGGTGAGTTAACAAGGCTGGCATGACCACATCACAAAGCACCAAACCTAGGCTTCTGTTAAAACAAGTGAATTTCTAACCATTTTGTTTGCCAGGATAATCTTCCCATACTCTAACGTAATGTTGTCTCAGTCTGCAGACAGCCTTATCAGAAAAGGATGAACCTTTCCAGGCCATTCATCTCGGTGGAGTACCAACCTCTTACTTAACTGGTTTCACTCAATATCAGTGCCACTTGTATTGTTGGGTGTTTTAGATAAAGGTTTGGAGGGACATGCAGGGTAGGAAAGAAGAGCAATGCCACGGAAAGGAAAGCCATCCACACAGCCATCCTCTGCATGTGGTTGATAGATTAAGCCCCTCTGGTGACAGCAGAACAAACAGGGGCTGGAGCTCTGACCAGCTCATCCATCACAACCTCACCTCAGAGCAGCCCCTTCACATATTCCATTGCTGTTAAAGGTAGAAATCTTTCCCCACCACCAGCTGAGATCGTCCTCCCTGCAACCTGGACTGGTTGTCTCTTGTCCTTCTGCCTTGTCCCACTCTTTCTGCTGCTGTAATTTGAACCATCACAGAAACTGGTGTGAACGAGTATTGCGAATGCCCTGAGTGTTGTTAACCAGAGATGTTGGTGTTGGTAGTGACACCTCAGCAACCCCTTGGAGAATCAAGTCTTCTGTCTTCCCCGTATCCAAAAAGCAGTCTGCATTTGCCCATGTCTCCATCACAGTGGCTCCTTCCCTGCCCAGGTTCTTCTACAGAAAACCTCCCCTTCCCCACTCTCCTCTGGGTTTTCCCTTACCTTTTTCCTGAGGGTTTTCAATACACGGCAGTCAGTCTTCTCTATGCCACTTGAATGAAACCCTTTGCTTTTAGTTTCCAATTTTTCTAAGCTGTTCACTTGATCTATACCCAGAATTATAAAAGGGGCAACTCTAATCTAGTCACTTCTCTAATGCTTCAGGTGTGAATATTGTAACTTTGTACCAAAGTACCAGCTTTGGTACTTTGTTCTGGATGTATGATAGAGAAGAATTGAAGGCTATGCTGCAAAATGTTTGTCTTTCTTCTTTTAAGGCTGACAACCAAACCCCATGATTTTTTTCTCCTCTCCCTCTGTGCTGTAGCTTTTTCACACCTCTCCACTGAAGAACTCCTTCAGAAGCACTAAAAAGAGTTCCTATTTCTTTGGATAAGATGTGGTTAAAAAGGCACAGGACTGTGAGGAGGAGATGGAGCTATAGAGCTAAGCAAGGCTGAGTCAAGGCAGAGGAAGAGGCAGCATCAGTTGAAGTCAAGGAGAAGTAAGGGCCTGCAGTAATAGGGAAGGGAGGGATGTTGGAGCCTGTCCTTCATTGACTCAATAAATAACCCACATGGCAATAACAATAAATAATTTTATAAGGAGCTAGATGTGCTTTTAAGGGGAAAAATGGTAGGGGGTGTAACTGCAAATTGAGAAGGAAAGCAGCTGAGATGGGTTTCCCTGTTGCTGTCCGTCCTCTATTTGGCAGCAGCTCATTTGTGAAAAAAGCAGTCAAGAGTAGTTTATGATGCTAAGACATTTCAGTGACCTACACTCAGTGAAAATCCCTTATGTTCCTCTATTAGCTAGGTTTTTCTGCTCAGAGCTGAAAGAATTTCCCTGTCTTAAATCCTATTTTGTTAAACCTGGCAATCAGTAAAATCGCAAGTTCCTTAAGAAAATCCTCTGGGCTTGTAAAGGGACATGTTCATTACCCTTGTAATTAGCAGGAAAACCTCATCTTGACAGGGCACTCAGTCCCCTCTAGTTACCTTCCTTGCAGCTCCTTAATCACTAGGTGCCATTCAGATTGTAGATTGCCACTATTTAGTATGTGTTGTAGAAAACTCTGATTATATTTCACTGTGAAACACTGAAAGAGCCATAAATATTTCCATCAACCTGTGTGTCCTCCACTCCCCAGACTCCACTTCTGCAATACAGGTAATCCCTCAAAAGGCAGTTTAGGTTTTGCTTTTGGTGGAGCTGATCCTTATGCGAAGGAAAGGTTACCTTGGGAACAAGGTTAAATGATAGGCTTATGGACCTATTCTCTTATTTCCCCTTTATTTTATGATAGAAATATAAGATGTTGTGAATGGTTCATCATAACATATGCCAGCAGAAGCATGCCAAAAATAGCAATCTGAAGCAGCACATGGTATGTAACGCTTGCACACTTCTCCGAGAGTTAGGGAGATCATTGGAACAACACATGTCAGATGCTATTACTGTCATATTGCTGGGGCCATCTGTTAGAGGCCAAGATCAAGACCTGCTGTTTCCCTGGGAACAGCAGCTCCACGAAGGGCTGTGGCAAATTAAACTAAATCTGCTCAGGCCCAGGGAGTTCATCTAAGGGATTTTCTTGTTTTGTTTTGAGATTTCATCAGGGATAAAACGAGCAGTATATTTTGGATATTACTCCAGGGGAACTCTGAGGAAAGGCTTTTTAATTCTTGTTTGTTTGCTATGGGGTTTTTTTGAGGGACTAAATTGCAGGTCCAAGATAAGGACCAAATTGTAAGGACAGGATGTGCACATTTGCACTCACAGCTGTGCTTCTTGGGAAAACATGTTCATAAGTAAAATTCATACAAACGTGCACATGAAATTCTTTGCAGCTTCTGAACAATAATTTGACAGCAACCTGGAGTTGAATATGACAACTGATTTATGCAGTTGACTACACAGGCACAAATTTTTAAAGCAAAGACAAGACTTTTGAAATTCCATATGGAATTTGGATGCCAGTTCCTCCCACTGGTCTTCAAAATCTCAGCTAGGATACCTGTAAATGTATTTATAAGAAGTAAGATGAAATTCTATGCAATTTGGATCCACAAGGAATTTTGCTACTGGAAACAGTAGGCTGGATTTCAGACATACACGTACTGTATCAATATAGCTACTCACACACATATATCTATTCATATGCATATAGATAGATGTTTTCTATTAGCATAATGGCACAGTTTTAGTTCTGCTGCATTCATAGAAATTTATGTAATGGGCATATGTTTTACTGATGTGTTTCATAACAGTTCTAAACAATGTCCTTGCAGACACCAGAACAGGATACAATTAAATGTATTGATGTGGAAGATTGGAAGTCTCTGTTATGAAGACAGACGTGGTTCAAATGCCATGAAGTGGGAGCAGTTTGCAAATGTAGGAAAATGGTATCATAGACGTGGAATATTGTTGCAGAGGTTTTGTTTCTCTGCTTGTTGGTGAAAAACTTGGACCCAGTTCGTACCCATTCTGCACCTTCCGCTTAGTAGAGGAACTTGCACCACAAAAAGCCTGCAAAGCTTTGCTTTAACTCTGCTACAAAAAGAGGTTCTGTTTTGAAATCTTAGGCTGTGCTACAGCAAAAGAATTCTTTTCCTATGGACTCAGGATATTCACAGTGAGTGCCTCATTCTGCTCCTGGAGGAGCCCAGCACAATGGGGTGCAATAGCAGGAGGGACCTTTCCAGAGTGGACGAGGCTACAATCTGGTACTAAAATAAGGAGGTACAATGGGGACTCTACAGGGCAGGAGGGAGATGCACAGGGAAGAGAGAGAACTTCTGGGGATTCCTGGCTGGCAGCACCTTGTCATTCTTCTTTTTGACTATTTCCATGTTTTACCCAATGACTGCTTCGTGTAAAATCTGTGGATGGTCCTTGGAGTAGGATCCAAATCTCCTTTTCCAGTACAGCATTCTCACTGGCAGGATTGAGATCTGAAGTTTATTAACTACATCTTCAGGACCTTTTGCTTGTGGAGGTCAGACTCTGGAGAGAGGACAATAACTTTATGCTCACAGCAATTTTATAATCTACTGTTGTTCCGTCCTCTGGGCCTCTTGCAGGAAACTGGTGTCAGAAAGATGCTGCTGCAGCTTTTGCCAGCGAGGCGTAATGATCCCAACTAGAGCACCCTCTGTACACATATCACTGTCTGAGGATGCTAACATTGCAAACTGATTATGCACTGCAAAAGTACCTAACAACCTTCTATTTATTTCCTTTCCATGAGAAATTCCCCAAGTAGGTCTCTGTCAGTCCTCCCGACCATTTCTACTCATTGCGTTGTTCAATCAGAAGTGTTAAAAATACATTTTTGGAAGTTTTGTTTGATTGAAATTCATCATGTCCAAATTAATTCAGATGAGTTGGAAAGCTATTAATTCCTTGGAGGAGGGAAGCAGGGTGGAACTGAAAGATGGCATGGCAGTTTTGGAGCCAAGCAAAGGGTGTGTTTGCAAACTACAGGTACTGTAGAGATGTTTGTGACCCCTGAGAAGTGCTAACCTAAGAGAGAAGCTTCCATAATATGAAATAACCTCCCCTTCCGTCCCTCTCTGGGTTTAATGTGAGTATTATTTGGAGTAGAAGCAATTTTCTGATTTTGAAACTTGTGCCAAATGACAAGTTCCCCGGACAGGGCATTTCGGCTCACTGAGACTGAAGTTCTTGTCACTTTTACTCCCACCTCCAACACAAATGGGCAGCACTGCCAATTTCCCTGAGCAGCTGCTGGCATCTGCCACCAAGAGGGACTCTGAGGGAGTCTGCCAGCAGACTGACTCCAGCTGAGGGACCACACAGCTTCCAGCATCTCCATTCTGGGGCAGGTGTGCCAGTAGTCAGGATGACTGATCTCTGAGGATTGTCCTGGATTAAGCAAAAGCTTGAAATGTGCATCTGGCACATTTTGGGCTGCAGAGGGTGGTAATTTTGGACTAATATGTGTTTCGACAATGTGTTCAAACAATTCTGAAGATTTCCCACAATCTAAGTGCTCATGTTACCTCCTTGCTGGCACTTTGGAGTATTCTCCAATTTCATTTACTATCTTGCCTGTATGTGACCAGAAAAGCTTCCAAAAATGGTTCCACCTTTAAATTCATGGAAAAAGAACAGTCAATTCTTAAATTATCTGACCAGCACTGGTCTATATATTTCATAGGAAGTGATAATAGAGAACTTTCATAAAGCAAACCCTAAACCATCCCAAATTGTGCTTTCCCGCGAAAGAATTCCATCACAAAAACTGCCTGCATGTGGACTGCAGGAGCTCAAACACAAGGTGTGTTAACATGAAGGCTGTGTCCAATCTGTCTTGACACACAGAGAGGGTATTGCTAATCCCACTGCCAGACACTAAGTCATTCCTTGCAGCAAGTGGTTTGTTCAGTCCCAGCAGAGAAGGAGGCAGCTGCACCATAGGGGCTATACAATTATGTGTAATTTTTCAGGAAAAGATGTAAAAATATTTTCCTTCATGAGCTTGAGCTGTATATTTCTAGTGACATAATATTATCATTCTGCTTGCCTTTTTGTGGTGTTTCATGATGTGACAGGTTTCAAGTATTTAGTGATTGTAAGATTAAAATGTGCAGTGTAAAGATGGTGTTTGCTGCTTTCTTGCTTGATGTTCCTTAGGCTAGAAGAGGCCAGAAGAATTCAGATAAATCAGGGCTAAAATGTCTTTTTTCAATATTGAGGAAATACAGACTTACTTGTTTACACTTGGAATATTCTTTAATGAAGGCAACTCTTGGAGTAATAGTATATATGGGGGAGGCTGAGACTGGAGCTATTTCTCCTAAGGGAATTATGAATTAATATGTGTTCCTCTCTTTTCCTCTACTTTCTCTCTGCTGGTAGGAAAAATTATATCCATAATGTAGCTTCAGTCCATGTCATTTAATATCCTAGACTGGTTTCCCCTTGGGATGTAGGGGAAGTGGGAAGAAGAAATATATTTCGAAAAGGAGATGGTTTGTCAAGATTTTAAGAGCATTTTGATCAAAACAAGACCCCTCAAATGCACTGGATTCAATACAGATTATTTTGAAAATGTTTCCTAGCAATTCTGTGCTGCTTTTGCCATGTCCTATGGTTTCTGGGTTCAGAGATGGAAAAGTTACAGTTTGCCTTACCAAGCCATGGTCCTGTGAGAAATGAAGAGTGCCAAATAGCCTGTCCCTGCTGATGGCTGTCAGTGGGACATCAGGGAGAGAGCAAAAGAAACTGGGCAAATCCCTAGGGAGCCTTGCCAGCATCCAGCGCTGGTGGCCCAGCTCCTGGTGCTCTGCCTCTCTGGTGGGGAGCACCTCTCCTCCCTGGGGAGCTGATCTTGTGGTCCTCTGTCACTCACCAACCCCTCTTTCCTCTGCCCATGTGGAGCTTCTGTACCCAGGAGCTCCTTGTGCCTTTGAAAATGAGCTCCCCTTTGAAGAGCAGCCGCATGGAGAGGAGGCAGGTATCATGCCACTTTTTGAGCCTGAATCCTACCTAGTTTATTTCAGAAGAGGCTGCTGCCTTCCACTGTGCCAAACACCTGAAAGCATCCAGTCACAAAGCCATTCAGCACACTCTCACATTACTAGGGGGAAGCCATTTATTCATTTTATCTGCTTTTTCCCCTGGGATAGTAGTCCAAATACCTGAAGTGCCATTAGGAAAAGCAAGAGGAATACTGACAGTTCTTGTTTTGCAAATTGTCAAATGAATCCATTTCCCACCGTTGCTAGTAATGTCTTTCATTATGGCTTTAATGAAATTGCATTGACATATTTATGATCTAATAAAAGAAAAAAAGATACCCTGTAAAAGAAGTTTTCAGAAGCTGGAATGTTTTAATAATGATTTCATAAATTATTTTGATTTTTTTTTAGTCATAAACTTTGGCAAAATGAGTGTCATATTATTCAAAACCGCTAATGAAATGGTCTCTGGACTGTGCCATTTAAATCCTGTAAGATGTATTTTTTCCTGCCTCTCCTTTAAATTCAATGCCCTTCATTTTTAACATCAATGGGAAGCTAGCTACAATGTATTGTATCTTCTTCCCACATAGACCATTTATCCACTATTATATTTTCCTACTCTCTTATCACTGGGAAAACAGCCCTTTGACATACCAGTTTATGATTTATACTTTTAAATACCCACCTGATCCAGTTTTATTATGTCCTCAGTTGTTGGATTGAGCTTGAGTTAAAGTAGGGACTTAAGCATCTGTTTTGAAATTGTTAGGGATTAGCCAGAAAATTTTGTAATGATTCTGATGAGCATCTGTCAGCTTTTTGTGGGGCAGTGGTGAGAGCTTCCAGATAGATTGTCATGTCTGGTGGGTCTAGATCTGGACTCTTCTTAAACCGAGGATCCAATCTGTTAGTTGTACTCATTTTCATGAGTGCAGTTCTGGTTTCAGTAATAGATGTGTATAATTTTTTCAGTATTTTTTTTCTTTTGTAAACTCATTTTATGAGTTTTACTGAGAGCTTTGTATGTTCACTTCACTTATATGAATCAGCCAATTGCTGTATCCAGCTCAATTAACATCTGAATTGGCTTTTATAAACAAAAAGGCTATTGGTTCTATCCTAGATGTTAGAGCAGACTAAGAAAATAAAGGTCATGTTATATTTTGAATTCAGGATGTACTGATGTTATAAAAAGATAAAATCTGAAATCCAGAAAGAAAAGGAAGACTTATCTGCAGCTATGCTATGTATATGTAAATGGTAACAGATGATTTACTGGTAGTATCTTTTTTTTAACAATGAAATGTCATAAAAATAGGCAAAAAAAAATCTAAAATGGACCAATGAATATCAATACATACTCAATCTCACTTAAGTATGCAACTGGGGGAACAGATGCTAGTTTCTTAGGATATGGCTAGTAAATATGTAGTGACTTAGTGGCAAATCTGCCTTCTTGGAACAATAGTTCCTATGTCACAGATGAAAATAAGGATATATGCATCAAAAATAAAGAAGGGAAATAATACATATACCCCTGAGACCTCTGTATAATTCAAATCACTTGTCTGCAAGAGAGTTAGAAAATGCTTCATACATTCAGGGAATACAGCTTTCCATCAGAGAAATAAAATAGATATATCTAGGATGTATCAGCATTGGTCTCATATTTCCTTTCCCTGGGGTTACTCTGATGTCATTTCATAGTAGCCATGCTTTTCTCTTTGAAACTCACCATAGTTAGCTCAGATGCAAGGGCATGGAATATTTCAGAGGCAGAGCTCTTGGCACAATTTTTGCTCGTGTTGTATTTTTGTCCTGTTTCACACTTTGTCTCCTCTTCTGCCTGTTGTCTTCTGGTTGAGCAGCTGCAGAGTTCACCATGTTTGACACATGTCAAGTGCTAAGCTAATATATAATTTCATCCTCCATGAGGTAGTGGTGGGGGGACATGGTGACACAGAGTACAAGGAGTTTGGCCCATTTTTTTCAACAAAGATGTGTGTGATAGTTTTCAAAGTTTTTTGAAGGGGTTGTTGTGTTAAGCTCTTTGTGGCTCTTAAGCGTGTATTTGTTTATCTGCCTGTTCAGGTGCACTTGCTCTGTCTGCCTGTTGTCTACTTGCCTATTTGTGATCAGCAAATCTCAGGAGTGTGGCTGCAATGGCTTAGGTACTTATCTAAGTGTCATGCTTAGAGTTAGACAAGTTGTCATACTGAAATCTACCCATTCCCTGTTTCTTGATTATATTCACAATATACACAACATGTGAGTGTAGTCTCCAGGCATCTGGGAGGGATGTTCTGTTCAGTCTCACAAAAGGCCATGATAACTGAGATGCAGTAAATGAATTCCCTAAAGTCACATGTGGTGTTTCAGTAGGAGCAGGAGCTGCAGTGAATTTCTTTGGTAGATCTTTAGATGTACATCTGTGATTGTCAGCAACCAACAGGAACAGAATATGAGGGTATTTGTGGTTTAGCATGTGTGTGTTCAAACACTAGTTTACAACATGATAATACAATGCATTTATGGAAACCATTGATCGTAATAATATAGGAGAATATAGATATATAAGAATATATTTAAATATGGATTTACAGTCCTGTGTCCTGTCTTTTGTGCCTTAAAAGCAGGTGAAGCAATTCTGTACCAAACAGGTGTAGGACTCAGCTTCCATTTGATATCTCATCTGAGTGTCAAATAGAGATCTGCATGATCTTAAAGCAACACCCTTACAAACGCACAGAGAAATAAGTTTTGAATTGTGATATTTGCTTAGCCTCAATTACAGGTTGAGGTGCTGAATTTCCCTGGTCTTTATTTTATAAAATGTCTTCCATTTCTTGTGACACAGAAATACCTAGAACATAAACCAAGCCACAAATATAATTTAGCAGCTTGTAATAGAAGCCCATACAAACTAGGTAGGTCAGTTGATACCTCTAAAAGGCCTGGAACTGATTTGTTTGTCAGAATGGTAGAAAAGTTCTTAGAGGTGTTCTAAGCATGATTTTAAATGAGACACTCATAAACTGACAAACTTTATATGTACACAAATATGTACTGAGTATGAAGTGTATTTCTTACTAATTTACAGAGGTTGCTCTATGTCTTCAGAAAACACAGAGACACAGAGTTTTGAACTTAACTGTTTGCTAAAATTTTAGCACCAAATTTAAAACTGACCTATTCTAATGCCTACTAAATTCTATACTGTTTATTATAGTGTCTAAATAATTACTGACCTGATAGTACTCCTGGTCCATTTTAACGATGAGGTAAATGTGCCTCAGGCTGCATCAAAAGACAGTATACTTTTCATTTAATGTGAAACTTCAATAGTAACCCTCCCTGGGTTTTTACAGGATTGATCATTATGTTGGAGGAAAAAAAAAAAGTATCTTGAAAAAAAGTATCTTTTTCTTGCATGCTATTTAGTTTTAAGGGATAATAACACACAAGAAAAAGATTTTTTTCTTGCACAAAAGTAAATAGCAACCATTTGATGAATCATTGCCACAAGTGTAGCAATTAAATTTCACTCCTCAGGCAGTTTGTTTTGAATAAAAATATTGCAGTTCCATACCAGTGTTTCATATATAGCATTGGCTTTTGTAGGGAATACTGGAGAGTTGGAAATGCAGGCCTGTTTGTTCTGCAGATTTGTAAAAGAGGAATTGTACTGTGAGGCAGTTTGAAAAAGAAGGGTGTCTGTGCAAGGAAGCCAAATTTGAATCCATGCCTGACTCTATAAACATCACCTTTATTTTTCATTATCCACCACAAAAAGTGAAGTGTTTTTGTGTTTGTTAAATCATTGGTCTCGGTGTTACTATTGCCATTCAGGGTCTGCAGCCATGGCATTACATCTGTCTGTGAAACTGAATTCAAAACACCCTCACTCTGGCTCCGAAAGCAAATGAATGGTTTGGATCAAGTGATGACAATGTTTAGAAAAAGAATTTAACTGGTTGTTTGAGGGTAAAGGGGCTTGCATTTGTTTATTGATCCCCTGATCCCCCCAGGCTGAGCCACATCTCATTGTGATGGCTAAATTTTGCTATGGATCTGAATTGATGTAGCTAATGGAGCTGGACCTCATGCCTCTGACCTTTCCTGGTCCTCCCTGTCAGATTAGACTGGCTATTCTCCAAACTGCACCTGGGGCTGCCTTTGCTGAAACCCATGAGCCAGTGCTTACTGCATAGATCCTTTTCAGGTGTCTCTGCTTTAGATCCCACTGTTTATGTTTATAGCCATGATGTTACAAGTATGAATTCTCAAATAAAAAACTATTTACTGGTAGACTTGATATGCTGTGGCATCTGTAAACATCTTCCCTGATGTCCAGAATAAAGTTCCCATCTCCCCGTTAGTCCAGAATAACACTTTAAAGGTCTGCTCAGGGCAGGAACCACCAAAATTCCCTACTCACATTATGAGATCTCTCCTGGTTTTCTTGTTGTTTTAGTGGAACCTGCAGTTTCTTCTAAAGGTATGCCTGCTCCTCAAAACTCCTCTAAAAATCTCCCTGAGGTTTTCTATGTGATAAGTTCCTGCAGAGAGAGTAGGACCATTGCAGGAAGGGGGTTGCCTGCTTCTGCTGTCTAATAACTCTTCATCGATGATAGAACTTAGCATAGCTACAACAGGATGAATAAATTGCTCTCAGTCACCTACCAGTGGAATTTTCTCTTCACAGCATCACTTTAAAAAGAAAGCAGTTCCCCATAAATTTTAAATTGATGTTCCAGCTGAGAAAAATAACAGTAACATTTGAAAGAGGAGTTGATTTTTATACTCTTCTGGTTCAATACCCAGTAGCCTTAGGTATCTGCAAATATATCCTGAATACATAATCAGCCTACGCTGAAACCAGCATAGCTTTCATATCTCTCTTGTAAATACTATTCCTACAAAGGCTGGTTGCCCTACCACAATACACTAAATCACTGCATGAACTTACAAAGTGCTCTGAAACCCTTTAAAGTGTAATTATTTTGAGTAAACTACATTCTCCAGTTTTGTAATGTCATGTGGATAAATTCCTCTTTCACTAACTGTGAGGGGACTACAAAGCTTTGGTGTTGTAGAAGTTTGATTTTCAAATTCTTGGGACTAGAAAATAGAATAGAGACTTGTCCTAGCCTTCTGGCAGAATTGACAAATCATTCATTCCATTGATTTCCACGCTAGTGAGATTTATCAAACAGAAGTCCATTTGTATTAACAAAAAAGGTTAAATGCCATGACATTGAAAGGTCTCTTCTCATGCTTTTGCTTTTATACTTTCACCTTTATTTCTTTGTTCTTCTTAAAGCACTGTTACATACTGTCATGTGCATAGAAGCTTCAGACAAAGATTATCAATGAGACTCTCCTGTTGAGTCACAAGGTACAGAAAGGACCCCCTGGCTTTCTGAACTCCTTCTAAGAGAGGAGTCTGTGTGTGGCTGGATCCAGTTCTAGTCCCAGACTTGGTCAATGATTTATGTCTAAAGGATTATATAGGTGTAACCAAGCTTTTATATGATTCATCCTGCAGGATTAAGGATGGCAAACCAATTATTTATTTAAATTGATGATAATAATGATTTAACGAAAAGACTTGAGTCCAAATAAGTTACTACAGTATAGATAGTAATAGGTACAAGTATAGTAAACTATTAAATCAATTATTTCCAAGGTAGCAAAATAATTATTAAGGGAGATTGATGTTACCACTACCAATGACTGTGGCCAAATATCTTTCACTCAGCCTCGAGGTGTAACCTTGAGGGGATCTCCTCTCTCAAGGGAGGAATCTCCAAATGCACTCCTAGCAGGAGTATGCTGGAAGTCACTGCTGTTAAAAAGTGGGACTGTGCCTTAATTATATGAAGTGATTGACTGTCAGTCATGTGTTCCTTGGCCAGCTGTATCAGCTCAGCAGCTTTAGATAAGATATCAGTACTATCACTTGTTGGTTCCTGCGGCGTGGGTTTTCGCTCTCCCTGGCTGCACGCGGCTCTTGGGAGCCCGGCTGTGGCGTAGCTTCCACGTGCTGCCGGGGTTTGCTGCCGCGGGTTCCCGGACACGGCTCCGTGTCTCGGGCGCGTGGGCTGGCCAACCGCTGTTACCGTGCGCTAGGGACCCGGCAAAGAGGTAAGGAATTTGTCCATTTACTCCGTGCTTGGCAGGAACGGTTTATTGGTCACGTATGGCGCAGCTTGATGGAAAGACACGACCACTCCCGGCACTCGCATGGGAGAAAATGGCGCCTGGCTGCCGGCAGGATAGGGTTTTATGGAGGGGCGGGGTGAGAGGATCCACGGCCTGCCGCCCAATAGGGGCGGCTGCCGTGGTGGTGACGCCAGCAACAGCGACCAACCAGAGAACCCTGCAGGGGCGGGCACCAAGCCAGAGCGGGCTGAGCGGGATCGTGTGGCTTGGGGTGGCCAGCACGGGGTTTCCCGGGGCCGGACGGCAGGGTGGTTACAGGAGCGGCAGAGGGGGAAGAATCCGGCAGCAGGCAACATGGGGCCAGAAACCGCGGGGGGGAACAACACGGGGGAAATGCGGGATTACAGAACTTGACTTATTTTAACATAAATTAAAAACCCTAATCTAAACCCAAACTCCGGGATGCAACAGGTTCCTTTATCAGGAACTTTTTCTGCCACATCCTCACCAGTGAAAGTTCCTGTCATGATACATTGTTTTTCACATTCTCAAAGTGTTTAACTTTAGGATTGTTATCAGTCTGGTCTCAGCATTCTTCAACAGCAAAAGCAGCATGACCTCCCTTCTATGTCCACTGATGGAAAGGGTAAAGTTTGAGCTGTTTTACCCCCACTTAGGGAGAGGAGCCTGCTTTGTGTATCTTGTAAAGAACCTAGAGTGGTTTACTGTGAAGCCTTCTGCTTTCTCTTATCCATTGCACTCAATGGATAAAAGAACTTAAAATTGCAAATACATCAATGCTGAATGAACAAGTTTGCCAGTCTTCAGAAGGATTGGAGAGGAGAAGAGGACTGCATGCAGCAGGCAAGCCCTTGACTAGGAACAGATTTCTCTTTTTCTTGATTTCAGGAAGAAAACACTCCATTCCTGCTTGGTGGGCTTGCCCCATTCCAGCAGGTTTTGGTGCTGACTGGTGTATGTGAATGCAGCTGCAGCTGGAGTGATGGTGGCTCACAGCACTGGTGATGATTTGCAAGGAGTGCACTGCTGCTGGGGGCTGTGCTGTGCTTCTACTGGAGATCAGCCTCTGGATGTCATGGAGGTGCACAAGAAGAGGAGAGTCAAGGGTGATCTCTGATTAAAGTTCCATTTGCTGATGCTCTTCACCAATTTATATCCAAGTGCTACTTTGCTAATTAATGACTGCTCATGAAATGCCATGTGTCAGCAATGAATCACTTATTTTTGTTGCACTTCAGTAGTATATGGCTAATGAGCAAGGGCAACTCATATAATTAAAGCCTAAAATAGCACTGTAGGTCGGACACAATCTTGTGTTTATATCTTGTTGCAGTGTGTGGACCACAGTATATCACTTTCCTCTCTTTGCCTTTGGTAGTTTTACAAGAAAAAAAATGGGAATTTGAAAAAATTTGGGATAGCAATGTTTTTTCAATGGTAGTAATATGAGGAATTAAATTTCATTTTAAAAGAACAAAAACTGTCAGTTACCTGTATCTGGTGTAACCTTAAAATAAGACTCTCTTAATTATTGCCTCTAATGGGCCTCATCAACTCAAAACTAAGTAAAAAGATAAATAAAAGGGAGAAACTGCCTGGATGAAATGGGGAAGGTTACTGCAAAGTTACAGAAAAATCTGTACTTTGTGTATCCACAGCTGCAGGCAGGTAGGAAAAGTGAGAAACAGGGACAAGCCTGTGGTGAATATGTGTAGGCAGCTGTTCATACTTTAAGCAATACCTTGAAAAATCTGCCACTGAACCAGTAAACCAGCAAATAGCATTTCTCCTGTTTGACCTGGTCAGTGCTAGCACAGCTGGGATCCTGTATTTTCATTCATGAGAGGTTAAGATCAAGCCTCTGGAGAACATTTGGTCCATCCATGCACACTGTATCACTTTCCCCACAGTGTTATATACTCATGGTCTGAACCACTGATGTAGTCCCCTAGTTTTCCTCACAAATGGGGAAAATGATATTCCTGAAAGAGCTAGTAGAATACATGTAGTCTACATTGAAAAGATAGACATTATGAGAGGCATAAGAAGAAGAAAAGGCCTTTTATTTCTTAGTTTTGGATACAAAATATTTCAGTGTTTAGGATTTTAACTTTGTAATAAGAGGTTGTTTTATGGCATGTTTCTTCTAACAAAAAAAAGCCTCTAACGTTTCCCTCCCAAGCCCTTTTGCACACACCTGTGTGGGAACTCCAGTTTCTATAAAGGAACAAAAACCACAGCCATCAGATGTGACCACTACTATGTAAAAGAACAGTAAATATGAACATCTGTTTACCTCTGAATAGGTTCTGGATAGTTTCTCAGTGTGACCAGATCTAATCTTGGTGCTCAGCAGTAAGAGTAGCTACAGCTCTCCTGTTCGTGCACTGGGTAGAATCTTTGCATTGGCCTCATACAGCAGTTCAAAAAAATCCCGTGAAATGAGGATCTTTTCTGAAATGGCTTCTACAAATTCTCAGAAAGCTTTGTGAGTGCTTAAGAAAAACCCGCCCTCTGGAGTATAAAGAGTGGGATTTTAATCTCTCTGTTTTCACAGGCTTGTTTAGGGAAAAAACTCGGGTTGAGTGGTGAAGACCTTAATCTCCTTATTGAAAACACTATAGCCCTTCCCACCTGGACCTACTTGAGTGTTAAGCTATGAAGGCAGAGTTTCTGCTTGCATCTTATTCCGTTCATGGCTCTGCTGCGATCTCCAATGACATCCTGACACTGAAGAGCTCCTCAGTGATAAATTGGGAGAGAATTCCTCCTGCTGACATCTTCTCTTCTACATTTGTACAGCTCTTTGAGTGCTGTTTGCTTTGTCCGAGATTGAGAAACAGGATGCTTATTATTGCCATCTGTGTAGCAGTTGTCTTCTGGGCAGTTTTCTTTATCTCCTGTTAATGGGCCCATCAATGTCTTGCCACATGACTCAGAGATAACTCCCTCCAGGAGCCATTTCTGTTTAACAGGCGATCAAGGACCCACTGCATGACTCAGAATGACATCAGCCCATTGTGAGATGCTCCGCCCAGGGGGGAGGAGCTAAGCATTCCCACCTAAAGATATTCTGGGATTTTCGGACAGGCAGGTAGCCTTCCCACAGGTTTCCAAGAGGACACAGCTGGGGTTTCCACTGGATGACTACACCTTTTCTACAGGACCACTGCTCCAGCAGAAACCACATCTGCCACTCCAAGAGGACTGCAGCCACTCCAATTTGGACTGCTACCAACACACTGGCCAAAGGGGTGTCAGGTTGTGTTCTGACTTTGTCAGTGGTCTTCCTTTTGTATTATTGCATGCATTTTGGTTCTTTTCTCTTTTCCCAATAAATTGTATTTCTGACTTGGAGTCTCTCACTGGTTTTGCTTTCAAACCACAACAGCTTGTACCAACGAAGCTGTGGATAACCACCCTCCATCTGAGCAGTGAGATTGTGAGAGATCGTGGATGGAATTTATTTAGATATTTCTGATCTTTTGACATCCCTTTTGGTTATGTCAAGGTTCTTTACAACTTGCAGAGTGGAGGCAGGGATAAAAGTATGAAACTGTTGGAACATCTACAAAATGGGCACTTCATGTTTTTAAAAAACATGCACTGTTGTGGAACAGAAGTGTAATATATGTCATTAAGATTAGTGTCATTGAACATCCTCTAAATTGCAGAATGTGAGAAAAAATTGATATGAAAACAAGAGAAAATGAAAACTATAATAAGCTCTCTGCATCAGAAGGGTAATCTACAGTTAAATATAAAGGCTAAACTGAAACAATGTGAAGAATGAGATATATTTTCTATTTTACAACCGAGTCTGAATCTCTGTCTCTAACCCCCAAAGCTGTGACAAAAACTTAATGGTGTGAAGCAGAGATGCCATGTCAGACTTCACTCTGCATCCCTGGGTCTGGGTGATTTATCACTTGCAGCCATTCTGTTTTCTATTAATTAAGTGCAATAGTTATTTTAGTAAGTTAACTTGACTGTGCTTTGTTGAGCTTAGTTGAAAGTGAAAACAAAAGGCCTTTGAGCTGCTGTCAATTCGGGTCTCAAATATGTTTCTTTGTATTTGCATACTCATAAAATGAAAAGAGGCAGTTCTCTGCTATAGGTGTTCCAACACTTGTGTATAGAGCTGGTTATAAAATCTGATTACTTCTTAACAAATAAGCTGCATGTATTGGAACGTAGCCACAAAGATGGATGTGATCTGGGTGGTATTATGAGAGAATTCTGTCATTTTTCCCCCCCTGACAACAGACATATGGGCTTCTATTTATGCTTTGGAGAACAATGAACTATTGACTACCAAATGATGGGAGAGTGACGTTCAATGTTGAGAAGGCCCTGCTGGAAGGGCCCTCTGGGAGACCATGCTCAGCACAAAGGTATTTCTTGGAACTGGAGCTGACTGCCAGCCAGGCTCTATCTGTAGTTCTGGCTGCTTTGGAAATGTTAATAATGTTAGCCAAAATGGGAGGTTTGTGAGAGAGGAAGAAAGAGCATCTTGCATAGCAAACCTTAGGCTGAATGTGAGCTACTACTACCTACATGCATAGGTTTCAGAGAATGCACCCCTTGACACAACTTTCCTGGCAACATGTCCCTGCTCTGCTGGGAACTCAGATAGACACATACTATGGCAAGGAGCTTTTTTCTTCTTTAGCTCTGTTGAGCATTGTTTCCTGTTCCTCCGGTTGTGTCAGAAGTGTCTTGGTCACCTTCTGGTTTATTCCTTTTTTCTTCTACCCACAGAATATTAGAACATTCTCCCATTTTTGTGGCAAGCACATTTCTCTCTCTCTCAGGATTTTTTATTGAGGTGCACAGAGAGAAATGAAAGAGAAAACAATTTCTATTTCTGCTCCTTGTTTTTCTCTTGTGGAATGTGTTTTGAGAATTGTTTACCCAGAGTGAGTGCTTGGTTGGATCACGGTGGATTGTTTGGGCCTGATGGCCAATCAGATCCACCTGTGTCTGGACTCTGGAGAACAGGCTCACAAGTTGTGAGTTAGTGAGATATGATAGAGAAAGTAGCATGTAGTATTTAGTATCCTCTTTTATATAACATATTAATGTATTATAACGTAATTATAATAAAGAAAGCATTCAGCCTTCTGAAATGGAGTTAGACATCATCATTCTTCCCATTGGGTTTGCCAACATCTACAACACATTTTCTTAATGGCAGGTAGAAAGAATGAAAGATCAATCTCAATAAAGAGTCTCTGGGCAAATGGCTGTCTTACAATTTGAAATATGCTGGAATACAAGACACAAAACTGATGACTGATGTGGCTTTTTATTACCCAGTCAGCTGATTATGAGGTAAATGCTTCCTTATTTCTTGTACAGTGATGATAAATTCAAGACAAGACGTGTTTGGGTGATGCAGGGGACCAGACACTATTCAAACACAGGGTGCAAAGGATTTTGTCCCCTTCAGATATCCAAAAGTCCTATCGAGCCCTTCTGTTAGAAAGCCCCTCCATAAATGGAGATGTGCAGTGTGGCTGAGCTGAGAAGGGATGCCAGGGGCTCAAGAGATGGTGGAAGTTAGAAACCACAAGCGGTTTCCAGTCCTTTTGCTGGGCTACAAATGTACATCTTGTATCTGCTCTTTTCTATGATGTTCTCAAGGGTTCTGCTGCAACTCTGCTCCAGTGTAGTGGCACTGCATGAAGGAGATACCTAGTTTTTACTCAGGACAGAGATTTAAACATTCCCATATAATTCCATGCTGAATGGCTGGCTGGCAGATTCTTGTGCTGAAGTTCTGAGGAGCCAGTCCTTACAAGGTTCTTTGACTAACCACTTTGCTCCTCAAGTCATCCCTAAAATTTAAATTACCCAGACAATCCTTCAACTCCCAGTTCAGCTCATTAGGAAGTGTGAGTCCCTGGGAACGGCAACCACAGCACAAGGCACCTTGCGTGCAGTGCTATCTTTTGTATGCTGATTTTAACAGCTTTCTGAAAAAGGTTCAATTACATTTTGCTTTGGAATAGGCTTTTTTTCTGAGCTGCTGAACCCTCTCACGCAGTGTTTACAGACCAGTGTCTGCCAGGTTTTGATGTTTGCTGGAGGAGGTCCAGCCCATGGGCAAGGCACCAGCTCCTGCTCGAGGGGCCGAGCAGCAGACGTGCTATGAGTATGAAGAGCCACCTGGGGGCTTCAGAAAGACTGCACCCCACCCAGAGAGATAATCTTAATGTCTAAGAGTGTTTCCCAGGGCCAGAGTTTCTTGCTTTAATGAAAGTAAGAATTTTAGCTAGTTGAAATGAGGACACATGATGGGAAAAATTTAGTCTTGATGGAATATTGTTATAAACATTTCATTATTACTTTTTGCACTGAAGTGGCTCATCGTGTCTCAAGAGAACCATCATTAGACATTTTGACATACTTTTTATTCAATTCAGAAATTAACAGTGTGGTTTTAATGAAGTTCAAATAAACCCAATATGAATACTGGGATACAAAACAATTATTTTGTTCAAAAATCAGGAAAAAAAATCAATAAGTATATCTGAAAATTACAAAAATAACTTCAAAGATAATAGAAAGATAAATGAATGAGCACAGCTATAATTCCCCTGAATATAATGAAATGTGTTTTATGACTTTGGCTGTAGTTACAATTAGCAATACTCAGGGCTATTTGCTTGGCTATGTGTGCAAATCAGAATTTGTGTGTATGAGAGTAATAGCGGCTGTACAAATTAATTTCTTGTGAAGAGCTGATTGCTCCACCTGTTATAGTCTGTCTACATCCTATATTCCCATCAACTGTTGCTGATTAGTTCACAGAATGTAATTGAAGAATGAAAATAGAGAGCAAAATGTCTGATTTATAGTCTGAATTGGTTATGCCCAGTGGTTTTTTTTTATGGTAGTTCAAATATTCTGTTATTAAATTGATTAAATAATTAAATGCTGCTATAAACATGTCAGATGGTATTGCACATCAATTTTCTACTGCTGAGTAGGACTCTCATTTACTTCTCAGTATAGTGAGTATTACTAAAGTTGGTGCTAGTCTTGGACAGGACTGCTAAAGAACACTAAGAAAAGAAGGGAGGGATGAAAATACCCCCTGTAAACACTTTTCAGTTAAAAACATAGCATGGGCAGATCATGCTGTTTGCATGTGATTTGTCTTAAATAAAAGGGCTTTCTTTGCTGGTATGAGCAGAGCTGAAAGAATAACTGGTTCTAAAGGGAAAAGATGATTTTCAATGATTCCTTGTTTTCTTTAAAAATAGTTTTGTGACAACACAATCACCAGACCACAAGCTGCACTGTTTATATCTTTATTTAGTTGGAGAACTGAATCTTTATTTGAGGAAGCATGAAAAGTTAAGGCTTAAGAAATCCCTAGACTGAAACAAAGCCACTTGCTGTAAATCACAATGTTAGTAAAGCAGACAAAGTAAAAACTGGTTTTTTTGCAAAATATATAAGCTGATAAAATCCAGGTGGACCTGCAGGAAATTAGCATAGCAAACTGCTATAAGTATTGTCAGAGAAAAGGAGATCCAGCTGCAGTACTTCACTCCCCACTCAGAGCTGAGTCACTGCAGGAGCTGTGCTCCCTTTGGAGCATCGTAGCTGAGCTCCCTTTCTTCATATCTGGTGGCAGCTGAATTCCTATGTTTGTATTCAACCCTTTATTCTTTGTTTACACTGAACTTGCTTGGAGTCTATTTAAGCTGTGCTAATGGCTGTAGTCTGATTTAATGAATAATCTCCTGGAGATTCACAGTCATTGTCTGGGTTTACAAATTTCTGAAGGAAGAGAAAATCGTGTTACCTGCCTTTTTGATGGTTTTCTGGCATGTTATTTAGTCCACCTGCTATTCTCCACCCACGTGCAGAGAAGAGGAGGTAGCAGTTTGTATATCATGCCGTGCTGGTTTAGGCTGGCATAGAGTTAATTTTCTTCACAGTGAATGGTGTGGGGTTGTGTTTTGGATTTATGCTGAACACAGTGATCATAATACAGAAAAGCTTTTACAGAGCCAAGGCCTTTCCAGCTTTTCATGCTGCCATGCTGGTGAGGAGACTGAGGGTGTGTGGGAGGTTGGGAGGAGACACAGCCAGGACAGGTGACCCCAGCTGACCAAAGGGATACTCCAGACCACCTGACATCATGCTCAGTATATAAAGTGGGGGGAAGAAGGAGAAAGGGGATGACATTTGGAGTGGTAGCTTTTGTCCTCCCAAATAACTGGCACAGGTGATGGGGCCCTGCTCTCCTGGAGATGGCTGAACACCAGCCTGCCCATGGGAAGTGATGAACCCATTCCTTGTTGTGCTTTGCTTGCATATGTGGCTTTTGCTTTGCAGGGACTAAATATTAATCTTTGTATAAAAAATGTTAAAAGGAAGTTGAGGAAGTTAAGTTCTTTGATACACTGTTATCAAGAATATAGCTATCTGGTCAAAAGAAGATGGTTCCTTCGCTGTTGCAGATCCTCTCTCAAGAGGGTGTATTTCTTGGAAAGATATACTGTGGCCAATAAAGTTTTTAAAATGAGTTGAGAATTTTTGTTGCTGTCCTTTGCTGTGATTTTGGATTTTGTATATCTCTGTTTTTAAGGGCATTCTGAATGCAGTGTATATATTCTGCCCCTAAGACTTTACTTCTTTCTTTCTTGAAACATTGCATTAATTTAAAAGCAAATCAAGGCAGAGGCTAGAGATCTATTTATTGTATTTGGCAAATAGCAATTTCTATGCACAGGTCTGCCTTACAGCAAATGTAAGCCTCTCATTTTTAAACATTCATATGGATCCCAAGTGTCAGGGCCACAGTGACTGCTTCCATTTTCTCATGCTTTTTCTTGTTCACTGAATTTTGAGAATTTCAATGCTCAGTGATTTATAACTTGCTTGTAAAGGCAGGTATTTGCGATGCTGCAGTGATGGCCAGATGCCTGGACACCTCCCTACTTGCTGTCATTTTGCAGATGCAAAGCAGAAGTCTTTTCTCTACTTACCATTAATCATGAACTGTCGGACTCAGGTATAAAGATTGGAAACTGCTGGTTCCCTTTTCAGACCAGTTCTGAGCTGAGTGCACACTATTCGCTGAATATGTGTCAGAGTGGATTACATTAAAGTTCTTTTTTCACTTGCTGTTGAAGAGATTAATTAAGAACTTACAATTTAATTTGCCATGAAAACTTGGGAATTTGACTCAGTCTGAAAGCATGTACTGCAGCTAAAGGAAATAAAATTGGCATTGTGATTTTGAGCAAAGGTTCCTCCAGACTTATTTAGGAGAACAAGTAAAATAATATTGTGAACAAAAAGCTTATAAAAGGAAGAGCTTAAATACTGAAAAATTAAATTATTTTTCAGCAGTAAAGAAACTGGAGAAGGCCATCAGATTTTGATGACAAGTCAGCAATGATCACTACAGAAAATATACTTGGAATGGACATCTCCACAATTCAAGTGACTGGCTTTACTCCAAGTCTTAAAAATGATAAGTGTCTATATAGCTGCAGTGGTTAGTGGGCTTTTTTTTTTTTTTTGGTAGAAATTACTGTAATAAGAACAGATATGATTGGTATGTGGAAGGCAACATTTGTCATTACTAAACATATTTGTTTATATTTCTAGTTCTAGAAGTAGCCAGCAAGAAAGGTTTCAACTTGAAACAAATCTGCAGTGTTGTTAGAAGGCGTGTTAGTTCCCCTGAGATGCTCTCTTTCTGTCTTGTAAATACACTTTGGCAATTTTATGTAGTGCACAGAGAGCCAGACATAAGTGAACATCTCAGTTCACTCAGCTCTATTTGATCTGAGAATTGGACTTTGGTGTACATTTTATTAAATGCAAAACTGGGAAAGAGAGAAAGTTTCTAAGCCTTGTGTCAGTGAACCAGGCAGTAAAAGCACAATTATAAAACTATAATAAATATTTATGTGCTTAGTACATACGAGATATTCTATGATTCTATTTTGAACAATGTGCATGCATTGAATAACAAAATACTGAGGCATTTTCTGCTTTGTAGATTACTTTAGGCTACTACAACCCACCTGCTTTAGAAACACAATTATTTTCTTTCACTAAAAGTGAGTGTTTTAAGATTTTCTTAAATGCACAAAGAAGTAAGTACTTACTCGTATCTGACAAGATGTATATGACATGGTGTATCCAGAGTCAATTTATTCATGCAGTGTATAATTGCCACTTTTTAGCAAGTGGAACCTCCTCTCCTTCTATGAAGAAAAACCAAGGCTCTTTTGTACTGTTTACTAGGCTTACCCTGATTTTTATTCTGTCAAAACAAACTCTGAGATATAAACTCTGCTCCTCTGCAAAAAATAAAACCCCTACAACCTTTTAATTTTTTTTTTTTTTGTTGTGAATGGAAAGAAAAAAGGTTGAGAGATAAGTCTGGGAGCTATAATCATAGAAATGTATCAATAAAACTATCGAATAATTCCTTTGAAGACACTTTTTAGCGTGTATTTCATAAAAGGAGCAATTTGTGTTACGCCAACCATCATTAATTGAAATTTCTGTGCCTTCACTTCAATAAATTTGCTTCAGTTGCTTGATCCTTTAAACTCTCCAATTAAGTGGCTGCACTTGTTAAGGGAATGGTATGAAGCTTGTGGTCTGTGCTGAATTCTGTCTAAGAGCTGGGTCCATTGATGAAAAGAGGTGCCCATCGACTTGTAGTACAAATATGCATCCTCCTTTCTGTGGAGAAAGAAGGCTGGAAAGGGTGGCTTGGGCATATAATGCTGTAGGATTTGGTCATTCTGCTCTCTTAACAATGATCTCATTCATACAATGACCTGAGCATGTGCTTGATTCTCATGTGACTAAACAAGGATTTTAGCATAAAAATGGGCTTTTGAGTGCAGAATCAAGCCTCCGGAGACACACAAAGTATGTGATAAGCAGTGGCTTGGAAGAAGCTGACAAAATAATAGAAAATGCAACAGGATGTGCATCATTGGCAGGAATATTTCAACTGGAGCAGGTTGGATGAGTTTTCCTAGGGGAGTAGTCCAGCTCCTTGCCACCATAGAATGTGATGGTCAGGATGTGTTTCCATCATATGGCCAGATTGGTCATCATTCCCCATGTGACAGAGAGGGCCCCAAATCTCAGCCATGTACTCTCATTACATAGGTGTTGTGTTTCCAGCCAGATGAGGGGACATCACCACCGCCACCACACAGTACGGGCCATAGAGAGCAGCACTGAGCTGGCACCTGCCAGCCAGCCTTGGTGTTTTGGTTACGTGGTGAAGGTGCTTCCTTTTGGCCTTGTGAAGACATGGCACGGGGCCATGGGCAAAGACGGTAGCAGGGCTGGCAAAACAATATCCCAAGAGAAGGGATGGGATCAGGTCTTGGGCCAGATTCATTTTTTGCGTTAAAACAGATCGTTCATAGGGACTGGAGATTGCTATCCCAACATACAGTGAGGTGTACCTGTCAGGGGCAGCTTGGCTTTTCCTATGATAAACACAATAGAAAAACTTTACACGTGGAGAACCTTAGTTGGCACATGTTCCAGATTTCTAACAACGTGGTAGTACAAGGGGCAAGTATATTGGTGTAAGCCGACACAAGCTAATCTAATAATGAATGGCATCAAAAATATCCTGCAGATCACACCTTCATGCAGACACAGGCTACAGCCAAACCCCATTTTATGTAGAAATGAGTGTCTAAATATGGAGATAAGCGAGGACCACCCACCCCCTGCACAAAATGTCTCCCTGCTTAGCTGCACCTTTGCTTACCTGGCCTGTCCCAGCCTGAGCATCGAAAAGAGCCTGTCTGAACCAGGAGGGGAAGCAGCAGTCTCCCAGATGGCAGCTTCATTCATCTTTTAGATACCAGCTCAGCTCCCTAGGCATGCTGTGCCTGAAGAAACACACAGGCTATGTCCATTGTGTCCATCACCAGAACTTCTTTCTGTAGGTATCACTGCAGTATTATGTCTTGGGACAAAATTGGAACAAAAAACCCAAAAAAAAAAAACAAAAAAAAAACCAAAAAAAAATCACAACAACAAAAACCCACCCCCTAAAAAAACACTAAAAAACCACAAAAAAACCCAAATAACCCCACCCAAACCCACAAAACAACCAAAGAAAAAAACCCTGACAAAACAAACAAATAAACCCCAACAAACAAATGAAACAAAAAAACCCCAAAACACAAAACAAAAAAGAAAACACAGAGAAAAAATGTAGTAGGGCTGTAGTCTATGGGACCTGTCAAAATAGCAGGGCCTTAGGAGTCATTTCAGCCATAAACTGAAGCTCTCTCATTAGAAAAATTGAGGGAGTCTGGGTAGCAGGGCTTTTGATGCGAGTCATTGTTGAATACCTAGAAAGTATGATCTGTTCTACAAACATATAATGCATGTACAATTTTGCACTAGGTACGAATCCTATAATTGTATGTCACCTGTTTAAATGCAATAACAGGCAAAACTGTTCCTGGGCATAATTTTTAATGCTATTTCTTTGAAAACCACAACTACTGTTGAAATTCTGTGCCCAGTTATGAAACTGGAGTACCTGCCATCTATAGTAATACATGTCAGAGGGAGGCAAGAGAAGGATTAGTGTTTCATGCCAAACTGATTCAGTAAATGAACTCAAGTTTTATCTTAATCACATGAAATCATAGGGTAGCTCAAATGCTTTAAGCTGAGATGTCCAAATACCTTGCTGGGCTGATAGGCTTAGGCGTAGAGAATTCCTAAAAGAATCTGAAATAATTTCTCTTTTATATAGTGACTGCTGACATGAATTAGTTGCATCCTTACCTTACACTGAGAAATAAAAGAGTCTCACCTTCAGATTTGTCATCTGTGTGTTAGACAAGAAGATGACTTAAATTGTAACAGGGGTTCTCCCTGAGATAGTGAGATATCTCAAGAACAACCACTGGTTGATGGAGGCTTCTGGTGTGCAGAAGAAATGGCAAATGGGCTCCCTGAAGACAAAAGAAACCTATAAAACCTACCATCATCTTGTTAAAATTAGGTAGATTAAGAATTTATTTATTGCAGCTGGATTTTCATATTCAAACCCATTCTGTTTGATTATCTATTAATTCATAAGCAAGTACTTTTCCCCCATAATTTTCCTTTCCACAATCTTTCTTTTTGTCTTAGGAAAAAAAAAAAATCACAGCATTTGAACTCCCCAGTGTCAAATTAGGATCCTTATGTTTTAGGAACAGAATTCACTGGGAGGATATAAATTTCTTGCCAGCAGTGGACATGACCAGTAAGGAGTCACTTGCCGAGATGCAACTTTTTGGGTATCTGATTACCAGCTCCTGAAGTGAAGTCCTTAACTCTCCTATGCACTGTGCTGCATAATAGTAAATGAAGACCTGTCCACTGAAGTGGAAAACCAAGCAGAGTTACTCACAGGAACCAGTTCAGAATTACACAAGAGGAACCCATCCTAAATTGCTTTCCCAACATCAGCCTGGAGCTCCAGTGCTGAACTCAAGGTGATAGAAAGGCACCACCATTCTCAGCCTAAATTTGTCTCTCTGACACCCATTTGATCAAAGAATGGGACTAACAACTCTCTCTTTCCTTGAAATGTGGAATTACCAAGAGACATTAGTGTGAAAGAGAAAGTCCCAGGATCAGGAGTCCAAATAATGGCATTTTTGGACTGAAGATCCAAAGCACAGAGCTACAGGCTGGACAGAGCTCCACTACCATAAAAATCCCTGTGACTGCCATGCCCTGCTGTTAGAAGTGAAGATAAGGAAGAGCCCCATTTGACATTTTATTAAGCAGGCACTGGAGAGTGCCCTCTGTATTTGCTTCCTTTTCTGTGCAGAAGTAATTTCACTGAGAATTTTGCAGTCATTTTTCAGAGGCAGTCTTATTCACCTACTTTTGAACACCTCTGTACTTCAACACTTCCTCTTTTCTTCTTCTAGACAAATAGAGGACAACATTTCAGAGGTTTATTTCTGTCTGTATTTTTCTACTGTACCTTTTGCATCATTTGCATCATTGAGGCTGTTCATAGAAAATGTGCTTGCATTACTTTTGGGAACTGAAGCATGGAAGAAAAGAAAATTACATGTTTATCTTTATTTGATTTCTTAATTTGAGATGCAGGGATAAGTTAATTAATTGACAAAGGTTTTAGATTTATCCCTTTAGAAGTTAGGGCTGGGACTGCTGAACTATTAAATTAACTATTTTTGACATGTCAAGAACCTGAGAAGATTGCTTTTTGTTACATATAATTTTTTTTCTCACTTCAGGCCAAGGTACTTTTATATTTGTTTTAATATTTTTGCTAAGTAATAGGAATGCTAATGGTAGTAACAGGAAAGGATCTCTGCTTCCAATAGTTTACACTGAAGGATTTCTTTGCTAAGGAAGTATAGAGATGATTTTATAATATAATTACATAGCTCGGTTTACACGCCTTCTCAATGATGTGGAGATTCAGAACTCTTGCTAGATTCTGGTAAAAGATAGCTAAAGTTCAGAAGATAAGAATTAATAGTAGCATTGTAGGATGCTAATAATGCATAATAATTAATAATAGTTAATAACTAATAAAATAACTAATAATTCACTTTTTGACTGGTCTGAAATTTTCAATCTAAAAATCCAAGTCAGATAGATAATACTTCTAATAATTTATACTTAATTCAATGTCCTCTCTGCTCTATGTTTGGGGGAGACATTTAGTCATAGGCAGATCACTAAGTGAAAGCATCTATGAGATGCTCTGGGGTTTCCCTACAGCCAAATTCTTGCTCTGACACAATTCTCCTTGTGTCTTTGAATTTCCAATCCATTTTCCAGGCCATCAGGGCATTAGCTACGTGAAAAACTTGAAAGTATTTTTCATATTCCATTCAGGTATCAAGTTATTGAATCAAAACCCTGAAGAGTTATATCCAGACTTAGTTTGGCTCTTTATATTTAGCATAATCTAATACCAGGGCTTTATTTCCTCTAAACTATCTGATTGAATGCTGCTGCAAATTATTCTGGTTTTAGCAATGTATTATTTCATCTTGTTCTCATGTTTCATAACTTTCAGAATAATAATAAAAAAAAAGAAAAAAAAGAAAAAAAAAAGATTTTTTTCAGCTTATTTCCAAGACTTGCTTAGGTAAGCTTTATGACATGCCTGGTGCACAATTCGAAACAATGCATGACTTGAGGGGGAGAAGAACATCAGTGACATTTCATATTGCCCTAATCACAAAGCAAATATATTGCATAGATTAATTCCTCTCTGGCCCATGTTGGATTACAGGGTAATTTGGACTGGAAGGGGCCTCAGGAGGCCTCTAGTCCAACCCCATGCTCAAAAGTTCAGAATGGATTGCTCTGGACTGTACTCAGAGTGTGCACTTCAAAACCTCCAGGGAGAGAGGCTGTAGATCGCCTTTGTCAACCTGGATCCTCTGCTTGGTTGTCCTCACAGGAAATATTTCTTCTGTCTGTTCTGAACTTCTGTGGTTTCACTTATGTCCTTTGCCTCTCATTCTCCAGACACATGCTGCTGGGAGAAGCCTGCCTCCATGTCCTTGACAAGCTCCTCATTGGTGCTGGTGGCCTTTCTGTGGTGCCCTCAGAGACATTTCCCTCTGGGTGAGCAAGCCCCGGTCTCTCACAGCTTGTCCTCTCAGGGCAGGTGCTCCATCCCTGCTCACCACAGTGTCTCTGCCCTGGGCTTACTCCAGTTTGTCGATGCCTTTCCTGCACTGTGGAGCCCCAAACTGGTCACAGGGCTCCAGATGTGGTCTAACAGCTGCCAGGTAGAGGGAAGAATCCCTTTCCTTGGATCTGCTGGCTGTGCTCCTGCCGATGGAGCCCAGGGCACTGCTGACCTCCACTGCTGCCAAGGCTCACTGCTGGCCTGGACTGACCCACTGGTGTGTCCAGGACCTCCTGTGCAGAGCCACTCCCCAGACTACCTTGTTGCAAGGATTTCTTCCTCCCAGGAGAACCACATTGTGTTTGTCTTTGTTGAATTTCATAAGGATTTTGTTGGCCCATTATTTGAACTTGACCTCAAGCTGGGTTGGAAATATACTGGGAATCAATTGAAAGGATACAATTGAATTCAAAGGTTGCTCTTGATTAATTCAGGACAGAAATTTAAATACATTAAAGGGAGAAAGAATGTGCAAAGGTATTCCAAGGTATTCTTGAAATACTTGAAATACTTGAAATACAGTGACCGAGTCTTTCATTGAGTTTTGTATGGTGTTAGCATAACCTAGGTTAGCACAAAACCTGCTGCTGGAGAAGACCCCACAATCCCTCGACCAGGAAAATATTCATTAGGTGCCACAGCATGGTGCCCCATATCTAGCAACAGTCGGACACATAAAGTGCACATCAGGCATCTGAGGCAATAGGAGGTGCTGTGTGTGTACTCACACATATATACAAAGGCACAGTGTGTTAGGATAGGACTGACAAAATGGTGATGGGATGGGCTGCACATGGCTGGGAGCAAATCCCTAGAAAATCCCCTATTTGTAATAACATTTCACTAAAATTGACAAAAGAAATTGAGGTAATTTAGGTCCTGTGTATAATCCGAGTTACACAAGCATAAGTTCATTGTTCTACTCAATCCCTAAATTAGGCCTTTTTGAGAGTTATTTAGGCTTAAGGAAGGACATGAATTTAAAGTGAAATAGCTGTTCTAATTTTTCATGTAAACAAGCCCTTATTTGATTTTTGCTCTGTAATTATTCAATAGCATGAAAATTAAAGACTATATTCCCTTTCAAAAAACTTTATTAAATATTTTGCCCAAATGACTTGATCATATCATTTTAATGAATACAGAAAAAATGAATCAGCGCAGAAAGTCATTAATTATAACATGGCAGAAAACCACTGAAATAGACAACAATGGCTCTTTAACATGTTAAAGAACTTTTTACTGAGACAGACCAAAGCCATCTGGCAAACTTATCCATGTGGGGCAACAAATTTACCAGACATTCATAATGCCCTCTCAGTGCTTTACATTTTCTCCTATGTATTTCAGTAGGAAACAACCCTGCTAAGGCTGGTTTATTGCAGCCTACGTACATAAAAGACAGAGGAATTTACTTTGAAAAGTGGTTTCTGATTTTAGGAGCCATCTCTCTTTTCGTAAACACAACTTGATCAAAATTGAAGACTTTGTGAAAGGGGATATTGCACATAGAAGAAAGTCATAGACATTTTGAAAATGGATAGTGTTTAAGGTGGATCAGTACTACCAGCTACTGCAATCATTACAACTGAGGATTAAGTTATATGTCTGTGTGGATGATGCATTTGTAGCTCTGCAAAACTCTGGACATGGAAGTTTTTTCTTGAATGCACTTCCTTTCTTGGTTCATTTTTCCAATAAATGGACTGCAATCAACTTCTGAAAGAGAATCTCAAACAATAGGTAATATCAAGTGCCTGAAATCTGAAATACTACCAACTGCTTAGAGAAGAGAAATTGTGAAGAAGAAAATTATGACACTGTCAGGAAAAACATCCCGAAGAAGGAAAAGGTTCAATTACATGTTGGTTTCTTGCTGAAAATGGGAAAGCAGCAGTATTTTTTGTCTTACTATCTTAACCAATCAAAACATAGCAGCAGGACTGTGTCACATCCAAAAAATGAGGAGATGTGGTTTACAAATTAGGAGATAATATCTGTAGCTAAAAATCCCCATTTTATTAATATTTTGATTTCTGTTATTTTTTATTATTAAGTAGCTTTTTTTTTTTTTTTAAATTTATTATACCAAGCTTCTTCAAGCATTTAGGCTATCAATAGCATATTTTTTTTCCACATGGATGCTGAGATTCCCTGTCAGTGGTGGCACTGCATCAGATGGGAAGCATCAGATGGAGGGAAATTTAGACTAAGTGTGAAAGAGGTTGGAATGCTGAGAGTGCAGTGGACATTCCCACACTCATGTGTGACTAGAAGACCTACTGGTGATTTCCATGGGCCATGTTTTTGGATGGGCTAAAGTAGTTTAATTCTGAAGAATTCTGGAGCTGTGTTGATTCACACCATATGGGTACTTGCTAAATCGTTCCCTGGCAGAGTTACAGAGCTATAAATTTGGTAGTGCTCTTCCACTGTCACTCTTTGTGGGTTGATTCTATATTTGCTGAAGGGAAACAGTAATTGAGGCACAGATATTTACTTGACAGATAATACTCATGGCAACAATCTCTTAGGCATTTATTGTGTACACAACTATTGAGAATACTGGCAGTTTTCCTTCACTTGATGACATAATAAAATACTACAATTAGTACAAAATGCACTCAACATTCAAAATGTCGTCGTCCGGTGATATTCATTGTTCCTGTGATTGATAGATTTTAGTGGAGAAGGATGAATTTACTTAAGTGATACATATTTGCACATGTTTTTCAGTCAAGCTGATAGATTTGAATTAACTAAAGGCAATGTGATTTCCAGATTTTTGTTTTCCCACCAGAACCATTTACATTTGTTTTGAGGTTTCCCTGCAATTTATTGAGTAAATTGCTATTTAATTCATCATGGATAGGTGCATTTCCTATGACATTTCCTATGACAAACAAATACTTGGCGTGGTATGTCATTGAAAGGAGACAATGACTTGTCTCTGCATACTTTGATGGCTTTAGGATCACAAGCATAGTAAGTAAGGTCATCCTGCTTGCAGAAGGAGGTTGTACTAGCTCATTCAGGGGGACAAGGTTCCTTCCCTAATTTTGTTATAGTCAAGTGCTGTGATGGTGCAGTGGTATCTAATGAAGTGAATAGTAGGAAGAGGACAATGTTTTTGCTATGCAGACAGAAATGGTAAAGAGAAATCCCAAAGGATCAGTGGGGGAGATAATGACACATAAGACCCTGGTAACTCTTCCCTGTTACTGCCTAGCAGAATATTTGGTGGGTTTTGATTGCTTCATTTACTATCAGACACTTGCCATCAAGCATTAAATTACCACATAAGTCTTCTGATAGATATAGCTATAGAACAAATGCATGCAAACCTTTATCAGCATGAGTTTGGGATGCTTGCCGAGGCATGTCCTCATCAGACATAAAACCCAAGTGATAACTCAACTCTGGGGCTTGAAATTTGTATAAAGCCTTAAAGCTACCCAGCATATGTGGGATCTCCCCTTATTTCAGTGTCCTTGGAGGTCAGAGTGCAATAGGGTAGTTAGGTCCACCTGTGGTGAATCACTTCTTGGTTATCTTGTCCAAGCCCTGAATGGATGCAGATCCATTGAAATCATGCTGCTCAGGATCTTGTCCAGTCAATTTTTTAGTATCTCTGTTGATGAAGATGTGTTCCTGACCCCTTCTGAGGTCTGGGAAAAAGAGAGGAGTCAGAAGGACTATTTCTTCCCTGCTCTTTCCCTGTTCTGTTCTTGGGTACTCAAAGCAGACATTGGTGCTGATGCTGGAGGTCAGAGGGAATTGGGAAAAGAGGGGTTACTCAGACAGGTGTGATCTAAGCAGGCTGCCTGGGACTCATGACTGTGAATGCAAGAAATTGAATTGCAAGCCGAGGCTTTATGGGAAATAACCAGTTACATGCAAGGGATATCCTGACCTGGATCACAGTCTCAGCACAGAGTCACACAAGCTTTTTGAGAAAAGAACTGGTTCCTTCAGTGCAAGACTTTTCTGCAGCATAGTGGATACCAATAAAATTTTTGAGCACATAACACATCATGTGAAAACACTGTTTATGTTCAGCAAAGTTATTTTTAGAATTTAAAAAGAAATTCTAAAGACATTATCTTGGAAGAATACATGCTTGCATTTTTCCACCTGAATGTCAATACTGAGAAGTAGAAAATATGTGCATGGACTCATTCAGTGCACCTCTGGCAAGGTTGTATGCAGTGAGACTGGCTATCTTTGCAGATAAATTAGCTGTGCGTGGCACAGAAAAGGCATAGAAAACCTTTCTTCCAGTCACTGCATGACTGTGTTGTTAAATACAGTATATCTGACTCTGTTAGATGAGTTTAGCATCAGAAGTAAGGTTTGCTTCTACCAAACTCATTCCCATTCCTTAAACTATCATGAACTTGAATGGGGTGAGTGGATGAAGAAGAGATGACAATGGCTCAGTTCTTCCCTGCCTCTTCCCCTATCCTGCACACCCGGGTTTATGGGATGGGAACTGCACATTCTGTTCCTTGAGATTTGTTGGAGACGCTCTATTCCCTTGGAGTTCCTACTGCTAAGTATATGCAGATTGCTTAGTTAACACGTTTCTCTAGTACTCACAGTAACTGCTCCCATACAGCAGTATCCAGCAGCTTTCTGAGAGCTCATCTTGTAAAAACCCAATGAACATCTGAGGGGACATAGCAATTTTTTGCACCTGTCAAAATCTTATTCCATTGCCAATGCACAGCATGTCGCAGAAACATTTTCAATGGTGGGAAGTAAAGTCTGGTTAATCTCTGAAAAGCCTGAAAATAGTTCTCCAATCATCCCAATTTAATGGGTGATTCTTATGCAAGGATAGCAATGTCTACAAATTTAAGGTAGCTGTACTGAGATACAGGGGCTCTCGTGTCACAATCTAGTGAAGCATAAAGATATGCATATAGAGCAGCTTTTAAATTTCAGTTGAAACATCAAATTGCCATGTAACATCCACAAAACTTTGTCACAATGTTTAGTGGTAAATACTTAGAACAAAATATAACCCTCTCAGCTAAATACATGTCAGAGAGAAATATTCATGTCTTTCAGTATGGCTATAGAGGCAAACTGGAGTTAAGGAAAACCAACATTTTCAATAGAAGTATTTATTTAGGTTGATTTTTAAATGAAATATTTGACAGCCCTGGAGTAAAATTGTAATTATTTACTACAGGATTTAATTAAAATATGCTTATTTTTGGGAAAAAAAAAAAAAAAAAAGAAGCATCTGTCCTGACATGCCAGTGTTACACTATGAAGGCAAAATAAATAAAGCAACACAATTTTGAAGTTCACCTTTACTGTGTGTATGCTTTGAAGTACTATTTTTGGGTCAAATTCAAGAAGCACTAGAGGAGATCCCTGTGGATGAGGAGTTTGTGCTGTGGGATGGGAGAAGCAAGTAATATCCACATGCGCTCCTCTGTCTCTCAATGCCACCTTCTTTTCTCCCATGGGGAATGGCTAGTTGATCCACATATTCACAGAATTTCATTAAAAACCCTGCAAATTTTTATTTTCTTTCAATATAAAACCAGCAACAAAACCTTTTCTGCCTTACCTTATACATGCATTTCACTGCCACTGAGTTAAAGTCATGCATATGAGATATTGGCAGGGTTTAGCTCAAAACAGTTGGTGCAATAACCTGCCTGTGTGTAAGTAGGTGACTGTAACTTGCACTCGTGGACAGATGATGAATTAGGGTTCATGGAACTTTGGGTCAGGATTGAGGTTACCATGGGTCTGCAGAAGATTCTGTTAGTAGGTTATGGACCTCCTGGTGGACTTGTGTTGTAAAGGCAAAGGGAAGGCTGCACACATATCCCTGACATTGAATGCCCCAAATGATAAAATATATTATTATTAAAAATAAAAATAAATGTGATCGTGATTAATATTGATTTAAATATTATTATTAAAATGCAGTATTTCACTGATAAGATGGTGGAATTGGCTGGCATTTTTAAGAGATGTGGCCCTCTCAGTCTAGGTCTAACCTGTTCCTGCAATAATCTGGTGAAGTTCTCCACTGATGTCTTTAAAGAGAATTGCTGGACAGAAATGTTTGTTATGCAGAAAACCCAGATATGATTGGAAAGTATATGTGTGACTCACAATTTCAAATTGATTTCATGTATCATGTATGATGTACATCTTCCCTAGACAATAATCACAGCATCTTCCCTAGAAAATAATCACAGCATCACTTAGTTTGGAAAAGACCTTTAGGACCTAGTGTCCAACCATTAATCCAGCACTGCCAAGTCCACCAACAGACCATGGCTTCAAGTGCCACATCTACACCTCTTGTAAATACATCCAGATTTGGTGATTCAACCACTCCCCTGAGCAGCCTGTTCCAGTGATTGACAATCCTGTCTATTATTACATTTTTCGTAATATCCAATCTAAATCTCCCTAAGTGCAGCTTGAGACCATTTCCTCATGTCCTGTCACTTGTTGTCTGGGAGAAGGAATCAATCCCCACCTGGCTACAACCTCCTTTCAGGCAGTTGTAGAGTGATAGGTTCTCTCCTGAGCCTCCTTTCCTCCAGATTAAACACCCTCATTTCCCTCAGCTGCCTCTCATCAGACTTGTTCTCCAGACCCTTCACCAGCTTTGTTGCCCTTCTCTGGACTTGTTTCAGAACCTTGATATCCTTCTTGCAGTGAGGGGTCCAAAACAATATTCGAGGTGTAGCCTTACCAGTGTCAAGTACAGGGGGGACAATCACGGCACTGGTCCTGCTGGCCTCCGTATTGGTGATAAAGATCAGGATGCCATTTGCCTTCTTGGCCACCCAAGCACATGCTGGCTCATGTTCAGCTGCTGTGAACCAGTGCCCCAAGGTCCTTTTCTGCCAGGCAACTTCCCAGCCACTCTGCATCAAGCCTGTAGTATTGCAAATGCCATGATGCAGTTGTGAAAAAAGCCAGTGTTTTAAAACTTTTCTGATCAAAGTGCATAACTGCAAGAGTAGGTTGTGTGTATGGATGTGAAAAATGTGAAACACTGCCATCAGCTATAGGAGAGTCAGGGCTTCTCAGAACTCCTTTCTAAATGATCCTATTGGCTGAATACCACAAATTTCATCCTCTGCTTTTTGCAGGTATTTTTTCAATAATACTGATGTAGAGAATAGCTTTTTCTTCATACAAGTGGCCTCAGTGTCCAGTAAACTTTGCCCATGATGACACCCTGAGGGGGAATCTGACAGAAGAATCAGTCATTGACTTGCACATGTGTTGCTGTCTGCATCAGGTTAAGAGAGTATAAAAATGCTGCTGACAACTCCCCTTAGGGATTCCCTTAGGAATTCTTACCATGTGGAATAATTATCAGGGCTCTGGGGAAGTTGCGGAGGAGCTTCCTTTCCCTTTGGGGACTCTGTTGAATAACTCAAGCTCCCTTGGTATTTGCACAGCTCTCTCTGTATGAAGGACCAGGATTTAAAGCAAACAAGCAGGTAGCTACAAACAGAAAAAACAATCAAAAAACAATCTAGTCACGTCTAAACAGAGGATCCTGCAGCCAGACCTACACAAGAAAATAAGTGATGTTGTTAAGGGTGCATGTTCCCAGAGCAGCTCCTGGCAGGTTCAGTGGGAATCATTACTTCCTTCATGCAATGAAAATCAGGTCATTCACTGAGTGCCTGAACATGGATTTAATAGCCTCACTGTGGTGGACGTGGTTTTCCTCCAAGGAGCTTTTGGCCTTATGTTACATGTTTTGAAAAGGACACATTTCTCCCCACCCCATCCCTAAAATAAATTTTAAAAAACCCAACTGCTGTAAATCAAGTAAAATTCATAACTTGCTTGAGGTATCACAGCTGTTGATTAAAGACTCAACATCTTTGGGAGTGCATTGCTGCTAGGAAGATAAAAATCTTTTTGACAAAGTTATGACCATAAAAATTGCAAGGCTTTAGTCAACAGTTAGAGAGGATTTGCATCTCCCTTATAATAAATAACAATAATAATAGCTCATATTTATATGATGCTTACCAGAATCAAAATGTTTTACAAACATCAGCTAATTAATCTTATTGAAATACTTTCTCTTGCAATACAGTGATATATAGTCCAAAATGTATCTCATAAAGGGGGCTAATGACTCATAAAATGCAGCATTTTCCTCGCTGTGAGGCTATCACTGGTTTTTAAAATGGCAAATATAAAAATCACACACCTTTATATTTATGCAGCCTATTCTTCAATTATTACATCTGTGCAGTGGCCACTGTGGTTTATTTGGGTTGGGAACATGACTGGAATTTGGATATCCAGTTGGAATCTCTGATCTCTTCATTCTCTTCTCTGGGATTTGTTCACCTTACAGAGGATTTATGTCAGTCATCAGCAGCCTGATGAAGATAATGGTACCCAGCTCCTGCTTAAAGTCTATGGGCAAAAGGTGCTGCTCAAGGGGCCAAGTCAGAGCAGGCATCAGTCTATAGGGCAGAATGGGGTTGTGTCCCTCTCTGCAAGGTCTGCAGAGACCATGGAGGCAGAACAGCATCAGCAGCTCTTGTAAATACTCCCTGAAGTCTTTCTGACTGTGTTTGGGAGACCTGAAAGGAATATGTGCCTAATTTTCACTCCTCCTGTATCCCTTTCCTTGTATACCCCATGTCACACAACATCTCTGAAGGAACATGGATGAAACCTAGGGTGTGCAAAGGTGTTCTTGACAGCATAGTTTTTAGCACATATTTCTTGACCAACAGTGTATTTGGTTTGCATGGCAAGGTTTTGGTGGTGGGTGTCTGCAGGGCTGACTTCCGTGAGAAGCTGCCAGAAGCTGCCAGAAACTTCCCCTGTGTCCAGCAGAGCCAATGCCAGCCAGCTCCAGGATGGACCAAGGCCCAGCACATCAGTGAGGGTGGTAGCACATTTGGGGTAACAGATTTAAGAAGGGGAAAAACAAAGCCTGCACATCATCATCCAGAGAGCAGAGTGAGGAAATGTGAGAGCAAGAACCCTGTAAGACCCTACAGTCAGGGAAGGAGGAGGGGAGGAGGTGGTCCAGGCACTGAAGCAGAGATTCCTCTGCAGCCTGTGGTTCAGCCCATGGTGAGATAGGCTGTCTCATTGTCCTCACTGAAGGTCCACAGGGGAGCAAAGATCCACCTGCAGCCCATGGAAAACCCCACAGTGGAGGCCTGATGGAGGCTGTGACCCAGTGGGAAGCCCATGCTGGAGCAGGGTCCTGGCATGACCCATGACTCTGTGGAAAGAGGAGCCCACATTGGAGCAGGTTTGCTGGCAGGACTGGTGAAACTGCGAGGGACTCAGGCTGAAGCAGTTTGTTCCTGAAATATTTAACTCTGTGAGATGGATTCATGCTGGAGCAGTTCTTGAAGAACTACAGCCCATGGGGAGGACTCAGGTTGATGTCTGTGAAGGACTGTCTCACATGGGAGGGACCCCATGCTACAGAAGGGGAGGAGTGTGAGGGATCCTTCCCCTGAGGAAGAAGGAGTGTTAGAGACAATGTGTGATGGACTGACCACAACCTCAGTTCCACATTCCTCTGCGCCACTGGAGGGGAGGAGTTAGAGAAAACTGGAAGTAAAGTTAAGCCCTGAAAGAAGGAAGGAGTTGGAGGAAGGCATTTTAAGATTTATTCTTATTTTCTCATTGTCCTACTCTGATTTGATTGTTTATAAATGTAACTAATTTCCCCAAGTCAAGTCTGTTCTGCCCATAACTGGTGAGTGATCTTTCCCTGTCCTTATCTAGACCAACAAGCCTTTAGTTGTATTTTCTCTTCCTTGTCCAGCTGAGAAGGGGAGTGATAGAGCAACTTTAGTGGGCACCTGACATCCAGCCAGGGGCAGTCCACCACAGACAGTCAATATTTTTGTAATACCAGTTAAACCATACTGATGACATATTGATGATAGTGGCAACAAAGCTTTTCTTGTGGATCCCCAGGAAAAGAATCTCTGTGTCCCCAGTGCAGAGGACATAGTTTCAAAAGCTGGAAGCATAAAATAGTGCTGCAACTAGGGATTTTCTTCTCCCATCAGGCCGAGTACCTTTATTCAAAAAGATTGGGTAACTTTACAGCTTTTACCATTGTTTACTGCTTCTTACTTGAAGACAAATCTAGGCAAAAATCTGCTAATATTTAGATTAACTAAACATTGAGCCAAACTCAAGCCAACCTTTGCACCAGAAAAATATAGTATTGACTTTTCATTCTAATATATTTTACTTGCTCTTTGACTTACTAATTACTGCCACAACTGTGGTAGCATTTTTTGTAGTAAGAGGTAAGATTGATTGCATGGCTATGGGATTATCATGTGGGATGACATAATTTTTCAGTGCTTTTGTTTTCTCTGTCTAGAAATCTTGAAAGATTTCATTTTAGGTCCTGACCCTTATTCACATGAATGCTGCTTTATTCCTTATACATAATATCAGAAGCATTACAGGGAATGCTAAAATAGTTTTCTAAGTCTACAAGGCCTATTTAAGACGTCGGAGTGGTACAAAGTGCCCTTAAACATTTTTGAGAATCAGACTGTTGGGGCTTTTGTTTAACTCAGATACATGCTTTGTTTAAATCAGTTTGTTGACTGAAAAAATGACAGAGGAAACCAAAACTTATGGAGTTTGCTGTCCTGTCACAGGCAGGTCTTTTTGCCTGACAATAAATGAGATTATGGCATCCTAAAATTTTTTCAGCAACTTCCAGTATGTGTCTTTCAGGGCACTAGCAGTGCCACTCAGTCCTGCCACGCCCAGCCTAGCCCTGATCCTCAGTCAGCTCTAAATCCAAAACCTCAGCCTCCCTAAGAGCCTTGCTGGGACTTCAGGAGAGGAGCAATCATCTCCATTATTGAAAGCCTCAGTAAATCACTACTGGGGAGAAAGGATGTGGAGGCATCCAGCCATGGCTGTCAGCTGCTGGCATATAGCCCTAACCTGCCCCTTTCCCCCATCCATGTTTTACACAGTCCTGCCTCCCATGGCATAGCTTTAGGTTTTCTAGCAGAAACCCCTACCTGAATAAGCAGGCTTAGAGGAATTTGAATACTCCAATGAATCTTGAAATGCTTTGCCTCAACTGTGAAAGGCCGCTTTGAACAAAGGGGAAATTGACCTCCCCTTCCATATTTGATGTGATGCATAAATGGTGACTCCCAATGACAATATCTGCTTGCTGCTTTTTCTTTCTGTTACCACTGAAGAGCCCCCATTATCATGGAAACATGAGCCAGGTAATCTCTGGTTTGTACTTGGTCAGCAGGGAAGCTGCCTGAGTTCAGGCTGCAGCATGCTTGATGATGATGCATGATATCAGATGCATGGAACTAGTTTTCTGCTCCAAAACCCACTTTGTAGGATTGCCCGATAGCAGAATGTAACTTTTCTTTGGAACTTCATCAGATTTGAGCTGACAGTTGTCAACATGTTAGATGTAAATATGGAGCTTTTATGGTCAAAGTTATAAAAAGTTTATTTTTAGGCTCAAAAGCATACTTTAAGCAGTAACACACGATGCTTCAGTGAAATGTATGTTTTTCAGATCATACCTTGCTTCAGTGAAAGGTATTTTTTGTATGTTATCACATCACATGAACAATGTTTATATCACCACTGAAAGAGTAAACTCTGTGCTTTATTTACACATCTGAGAATAATTGTGTTTAGCTATCATTTCCAAGTAAACCTAAAAATAAATGTTTGAGACACCTGAGCATGAGTTTTTCTGACTATTCTTTACATTCAATATTGATCATGGAGCCCTTTTTACATTTTTAAACTGAACCACATTGTCACCTGAGTGAGGGGAAGACTAATGAAATAATAAAAACTTTGCTGGTAAACAGGGATCAGAACTGTTCACCAACTTCTAATTCACATAAGTGCTAAGGAATTGACAATAATGTATGTGCAACCACTCAGTGATGAGTAGAGAACAGTTTAGGATAAAAGTGACCCTGAGATTAGCTCAGCTGTTTAGAGCTTAGTGCTAATAGCACTGAGGCAGTGGGTTTGATCCCTGTAAAGGCCATTCACCGAAGGGCTGGGCTTGATGACCATGTGGGTCCCTTGCAATTTGGAATATTTTGTGATCTGTGTATCATATTTTGAAATTGCCATGAAACTAATACAGAGAAGTATTCCCTCTTTGCAAATATCTGTTTATACAAATGCTCTGGATAGATGGTCAGGCTAATATAAAAAGGATAAACTCTCAGAAACAAGAGAAGACCTCGTGAAAAACAGGTCAGAATATGGTCAGTCAATTAAAAAAAAAAAAAAAAAGGAAAAAAAAAAAAGGCAGACTCGTGCATTTTAAAGTTCAGTGGATAGAGTTTCCAGCCAAGGTGTGAAACAGAGTGCCAACACTCCTCCCTTTGGAGGTACTGAAAGCCGCATCTTCATAAGCAAGGAGAAAATATTATGATTTATTTTAGGAGATACAGATCTAAACACTTCTGGGAAAACACCTGCTTCAGAGCAGCATTTAGCATTGAAATTTTGAGCATGGAGGCTGCACTTTAATTACCTTTAATTACCTGGCCTGGTACCCAGGCCAGAGTCCCATAAATACAGAGATGGCAATGTTGCTAAGCTGATATAGCAGTACTGCAGCAAATCTATGGTTTTGATTGTAGTATACTACTTGTCTTATCTCCTTTGACACCCCTTCTGGGAGAGCTGTTGAAGGGAAGGAACTTTTGGTATACGACAAGAAAAAGATAACTGTGTGCATTTGATGAGAAACTGTAATGTCCCTCCTCAGCCTCCTCACATCCTCTTCTGTCAACCCATACATTATAAATAGAGTTGTTTTAATAGATCTTATACATTTTTCCTTTCAAGATTTTTACATCATTTTGATTGATATTAAGGCAATTACAGAGAAAATTCTAAACCATTTCTTAAACATAAAGAAATAGTTTAGCTCCTTTTAATAATGCCTATGTATTTGAAGAAAGAGGAGCAACCTCTCTGTAGTCTTGTAACCCCTGTAAAACATCCCTTTCGCTGCATCCTTACTCTTAGGGATCTGTAAGGAATAATTAGGATAATTCTGTGTAGATTTAAGCCCCTTGCGAGAGTTTATTCTGCCCAGAATTGCTATTATTTATTTATTTATTTTTAAATTTCAAAAGCAAAGGACTCATTATAGTCAAGTATTGTTCTTCCAAGCTAAACCAGATTAGTATTTTATAATTGTAGCACAGTGTGGAAAGAACAGAAATAAATAAAACAGTTGGTGAGCCACTATCATTCACTTTACATACTAAAAACCAAATACAGCTGACGTTTCCTAACTTTCATTGAAAATAAATTGAAAAAGTATATCATTCTTTAACCTAGCAAGGAAAGAGAGAATTTTCTAATATTCTGCAATGCACATTATTTGTGTAACACATATATTACAAAGGGGGAGAAAACAGAATGAAGGCGTGAGGTGACATAAAGTTGTAAAACTAGATTATCGTATCCCAGAATCATAAAAGACTCATTTGTAAGACACAGAGAATAAGGAAGAAAAAAATCAATTAAAAGTGAGCAAAATAAATAGCAATTGTTTCTGTCTTCCTACACTGCTTTGCAGCTACTCTATCAAGCAGATAACAGGGTAGGTGAGTGTGGGTGTTGTAAAGGTCCAACTGACTCAAACCCTCAGATTTCTGAAATAGTGTATAACACTGACGCATTAGTTTTCAAGGATGCCAACATAATTACATAGACTTTTCATCTGGAAAGTAAAAGAAACCTACTATCAATTTTTGTCCAGCTTGGTGGATTGAAGTCACAAAAGTAAAGCAAAGAGTAAGCCCCTGTAGCTCTTTGTCAGTGTGTTCAGGGGCATATGAAGCTTTGATAGCCCAGATGAATGAGCAGGGCTGCCCTACATAAGTTATCATCCTTTTCCCAAACACCTGACCTGGGAGTCAGTCATGCTGAGCACAGTTTTGATCTTCACTCCTCATTGGCCAGACTAAACACCAAGCCCCGTAATTCAGTGAGTTCAACTGCATGACTCATGCTTGCCCTCCTACATCTGGCCATGCCAACAAAACTGATTCCCAGAGCAAAGAAACAATGATCAGTTTCCAATAAGTCTCCTCTGACACAGGAAGATCTGGGCTAAGCAGCTATGCAGAAAGAATTCTTAATTTTTGTCACTTATCCCTTCTACCACTCAAGGGTGGTTCATCCCAGATCCTGTCATTTTGTGAATCATTATTACTGAAATCTGTAAGACTTTAATAATCACAATTTTGGATTTCTAAAACAGCTCTGTTGAGGTTTTCCATCTTAAGGGCCTCAGATAGCCTGTGCCAGAGGATGATTGATGGCCAACTGACATGTCTGGGGTGCTGAGAGCCAGTGAAACACACACTGATGAGAAACCTGCTCACAAAGATAAAGCTTTTTTTTGCAATTATTCATAAAAAACCCTGTCCAGTTTTCTTTGGAGCAGCTGCTGGTCACACATTAATTACCCTTTAGAAAAGACTATTACCAAAGGCTAATAAGGTTTACCCTGTTGAGGACAAAATACTTGTCCTGTAAAATATTTTTCAATAATCAAGATGTAATGACTTCCTTCAGAAAACAAAAAGGCAGATTCTATGTTTAGGAGAAAGTAAAGAGTTACATAGTATTCAGCTCCTTCAAAGGACCTCATGAGACACAGAACATGAATTATATTCTAATTGGTTATACCCTAACTGTGTCAGATTACATGGAGAAATAAACAAAGCCTTTTCCATATAATATACCTGACAAGCATCTATTATAGCATTCTCCAGAAGCAATTTCCAGTAAGGCATATTTTTGTGCACAGTCTTATTAAAAAGTAAAGGAAATTGGAGAGCATATTTGACAGATAAAATTAGAAAATTAATGGACACAGATAATCCACTCAGATATTCAGAACAAGTGTACGAAGAACCAAATTCAAAGGCACAGGAGAGGAAATACTTCAATACATGAAGAGAAAAGTGAATGGTACTATCGGTTTGCTTTCTTATTCCTTAGCACTATTAACTTATATACATGTGTACAGTAGCTCCAATAAGTGCTGACCAAAACTGGAAACATTTTTGGTCAAATCTTTTATATATACAAAATCTGACACAGTCTGATTCTCCCTTCTTCTCCCTCCTTCCCAAAAATATCCATTTATACATTGTACTCAGAGTAAAAAGCACACAAATTTTAACTGCATGCTAAATACAATAATCATCACATCATCACAATTGCTTTGTCCATAGACATATTCACATAATGTGAATAATTTCCTGGTTTGTGAATAAAATCATATAATAATTTTTTGTCACTTTAAACTGTCCACTATTTCTTGCAGCAGTCTTGGAAAAATGTATGAAATAGTTCATACTTTTCCTCAGCTCTTTTTAAATACAAGATTTAAAGTGGATGTGAGATGTATGTATCTGTGCACACTTTAAATGTCATTATATGAAGTTCTGTGCATGACTGTTCATTTTGGAGCCCCTGGCAAAGCTCAAATTGATTTTGAACTTTACATCTGCCATAGGAATGCATATTAACAGATGATGGACAAATCTGCAACTTTATATAGTGGCTACTGTGTAAGTGACAGGTCTTACATGTGCTGGGAATAGTGGTGTTAAGGATTATTGCCAACAGATTCTGCTCTAAAGAATGGCTTGTTTTCATTGTATTGAGCATATTGTACCCAAGGATATATATTTTACATAATTTGCTTAATTAATTTTTATTGAACAAAAAACCATTTGTAAGAAACTATTTTCAAAATTTGCCACTGGATAATATACTCTTTTGATGATGATTATTACATTTATCTTCAGTTTGGGAAGGTAGTACAAGAAGATGGCAATAAAATAAACCACAGTCTGTGGTATACCTTAGATGCAGCATTGATTATGTGGCTGTGACTTTTCCACTGTAGCCCCGTTCCTGCCACCCAGGCAAGCTCCTGACAGTAATGATTCAGGTTCTCATTCTTATTGAGCATCCCTTTCTATTTCTGTAAAAAGGCTTTTGGCTTCTAAACAGGTGTAACCCTTTTTTTCTGTACCTCATTAGGCAGTTTGCCAAGGAGAGAAAGGCTGATTCAACTTTCCTGTCAAATCATCTCTTTTAAAGTGGCACCTTTGAAAGTGAGATCTGACAGTTTGCTCATGTGTCTGGGCTCAAGTTTGGAAGGCAACAGAGTGTTCCTGGTTATTCCAGAAATAAAATTCTTAAGCTTTAAGGCTGATGTTGGAACATGGGGTTTTGTTCCTGCATCTCTCACTGAAAAATATATTGTGTTTCAAATATTTCCAGTAAATTTGACCACAGATAAATAGACCTGTCATGGTTTTCTTAAGGTGCAATTATTCACATGAAAAAAGCTTTTCAGCAGATCTGATGGTTTTTGTTTGGGGAACATTTGCTTTGGAGTAAAAGGGCTTCAGCCCATGCAGAAGCTGAAAAAAATATACTCTTCATCTTAATATGGTTATATCTGGCGTGTTTATCTTCTACATATTTGGGCTGCAGCTCTCCTCAAAACCTGTTAGGATGTTCCTTGCTCTGGGGAGCTATCTCAGTGCCAGTGCCTTTCTGTGTACACCCCAGTAATGACATCCTGCAGTCCCATTGCCCACAGTCAACAGAGATTTTCTTGCGGAACGATGGCCTTTGTTTTGATTCTGTCAAGCTGCCTTGCCAAGTCATTTAAGATCTCTTCTGATTCAGTGACTTACTGGTGAACAAAAGGCCATCTCACTCTATTTTCGCCCTTTCCAAGATATTTTTGCTAGCAGAAGGCCTAGGCACAAATGTTCTGCATTGGAAACTTGGCCTCCAACCTGGTTGCAAGTTGGTGTGCGGCAAATTTTACACCTGTATAGATAACAGTTAAATGATGAATGTTAAGGCTAAGGTTTATGCAACCAGCTACAACTGGGCCATACCACGTTGAATAAATAGTGATTACATGGAACCTTCTCTAACTAGTTTTAATTGCAAAATGTGGATGCAAATGTGGATGTGATGAATGCACAGATAATAATAATTTGAAAAAGAATCACCATTTTATTATTGTTCTTTTTAGTTTATTAAATCTTTACTGTAGTTGTCATGTGCCAAAGCTGTGTGTTCAGGATTTCAATAATCACTTCTTAAGCTAAAGCTAAGCCTATTTTGCCCATTTGATCTTAGTCTCAGACTATCTTTATGCTCTTAATTCCCTGGTTTTCCCACCCAGCCAGCGCCTACACTTTGCTCCCCTCATCCTGGACTCAATCCAGGTTAGGAAACAAGATGTCCTGTGCTTTTGCCATTGGAATTGCATGCCATATGAGCAGTGACCAGCTACCTCCAACAAAGCCGTGAGGGCCTGACCAATGGGTCACAGCTGCTGAGGGGTGCTGTGTTGGGAATCATCAGCTGGGAATCAGGAGCTGGCAGTGGGGCCAAGGTTGGCTGACCTCAGCTGCAGGGCTTGCCTGGGTCCAAATCTGAGCTCAGCACCATGAACCAGCTTCCTTGGCTTCCAGCCTCGGCCTGGGCTAAAAGGCTGTATGGGAACATCTCATTCATCCAAGACCACATGCAGCTGTGTCACTGTGTCACCATAACACCTGCACTACTATAACCTCCCTTAGGCTGCTACCATACAGGCTTAAAATTAACAATGTAAAAAAGATAAAGGAAGAAATTTATTTAAAGAGCTCCTGATTATGCTAGCTAATGTGCCTACCTATCCAGAAAAAGATTATATATACAAGTTACAAAGAATGTTTGCAAACATTATAGTTACTGGGCATACCTTATCAACATACATCGATTTTATACACATCCCTTAATTTAAATAGCTTTGATTTTCTGTCTGGAAGACAAAAGAGAACATTAATAGCCATCGCTTACTGAATTTACAGAGTTGTGCATTAGCTCCTCTAAAATAATCTTGTGTTTGTTATGCTTTACATATTAATACTTAAAAGAATATTACAAATGCTGGTAACCTGAGTCATGTAGACATTATAGAAATAAATTGCATATTTGATATTAATTCACCCTGTTACTTCCTATCATCCTCCATAAGATAGTACACTTCTTGCAAAGCTACCAATAGCAATCTCTATGTGCCAGTTTATTACCTGTAGAGATATCATTATTCCCCTGTGACAGCAAAGTCAAATTCAAGGCACTTTTCATAAACTAGGAAAAATTACCTTTCCAGTGACATATGACACAACCTTCAACAACTAAATGAATCCAAGAAAAAAAATCTCTTGTGGGAAAAGACCTTGCATATGATTTGTCAGCCTTAAAAATATTTCTTGAGAAAGTTAATTCAGAAAGACTTTACAACTGAGCACTGTTTTCTGTTTATATTTAATCTGTACTCTGCTATGATGCATTTCAGAATCAAAACTACAGAACAAAAATTTGCTTTGCTAAATTTCAACTGTACAAAGACTCTTAGGCCCTCATGGTGAAATCTGAGACCTTATTGGAAATCTCACATAAAAACTGTATTTGTAAATGTCATGATTTTCAGCGCTGAGGTGTTCCAAGAGATTGATGCTGTGATGAGGAGGCTGAGGAATGGAGACTAAAACCGAGGCAAGATGTCTGGGGATTGACAAGGGAGTTAAAGTAGAATGAAGTGGTTGAAGCGAAAAGCATCAGCTTAGGGGAGGAGGGGAGGACAGAAAGATATTCATAAGAAGAACACATTCTTTCCAAACTCTTACACAGATTTAACCTTTTTGCTGTTGCTAACGATGTTTCTGTAAAGCTGGTTGGCACCTGAACTCCTTAGTGCTGGCTCATATGCAGGATGATAACCCAGAGATGCTACTGCACCCCACAGTTACTGAGATGGAGTAGGTACAACGTGCCTGCCCAAAGCCCAAGATAGGGTTAATGACTTAATTACCTCCCCTAGCTGAGGGCAAGCCGTGGATCTAAACCAGCTGCTGTAAGAGACAGCTGCCTGGGCATTATGGAGCAGCAAATGGTGAAGCTGCAGGCTGCCCTGGAGGCTTCAGAGATACAGGCTGACAGGAGTGGTAGAAAAAGCTATGTGGAGAGAAAAACTGCCAAGCGGGGAGATAGGAAGTTGCAACAGAAGCAGGAGGAGAGGCAGGGAAGAGTGATTTGCTATTGCTTGGTCTAAAGCTGTCAGGAAAGAACATCTCTGGACGTTCCACCTGAATGGACTAGGGTGTTCAAAGTTAGGGTAAGAGCTCATAACTGAGTTTGCAAGCCCTTGTACAGGGTCACAGGGTGATGCTCTTATGATTGTGTAGGGTGGCATGGAATGGGGATGCTTGTCTCCACTGCAAGCATGTACAGCAGGTTTCTGCTGTCTTGGTGGAGATTCAGCTGTACAATGTATTATTAAATATGGTCTGGGCTTCGCCCGGGTGCCCAGCCAGTCTGGGGGGAAACCCTCGGCTGACCGGTCCGCGGGGAGGAGATGATAGGACCCGGATAACTCCACCAGACAGACGAGAGGTCTCCGGAGTAGCAGTATTCCCAGAGGCTTTATTGAAGGAAAGGTGCAGGAACGGGAGGAGGAGGTAGGGAATACAAGCGCTCTAGGAGGGAGCAGGCTCCAGGAGCCCTGAGGGAAGGCGGGACTGGGTATATAAGGGCAAGGGAGCAGGAGTGGTCAGGGTACAAAGCAACCAATGGGTGACAGGCAAAGGGGAGGAGACAGGATGGGGTGACCTACAGCAAACCAATAGGGGTACAGAGAAGGAGTGGTTTTCTAACAGGGGCCAATGGGGGTAACAGAACAAATGAACTTTCTGGAACCGGGGAGTATGCTGAATGTTGATTGACAAGTTAATTGGGGTGGGTCACAGCAAGTGACTGACAGAACCTTCTAAACTGTTGCCGCCTCCCATGGGAGAGCGGGGACCCCTCCCACAACTCCCCCTTTCTGGTTTATTAAAAAAATATTCCCCAAGGTCCTTGATATTATTTTCTTAAAAATGGTCAGAGCAACAAAAATTAGGAATATGATAATCAAAATCCAAATCAAACCTTTTACTATAGGGACAGCCCACCCAGGAACACCCCACTGGGAGAACATCCTGTTCACTACATCCACAGCCCTAGTTTCAGTTTTTAAGTCCTGTACCAACGCCTGGATCCGCTGGATGCTGGCCTGGATGGATGTGCTCTTCGATGACAGATTGAAGCAGCACATCTCTTCAAAGTCCTCGCAGCTGTGACCACGGGCGAGTAGCAGAAAGTCAATTGCCACTCTGTTCTGCAGAGTGGCGTGCCTGGTGGCCTCTTCGTCCGCCAAGAGATCTGATAGTGTGGCGGATGTAGCGTTGGCCTGCTTACTCATCCAACACCCTAGGTGAGAAATCTCACCGAGGGCCTTCGCTGCCGCGTACCAAGGTAAAAAGATGGAAGCGGCGACCCTCTTTCCTTTACTCCAATCATAAATTTCGGAATCACAATTTGGGTCAAATTCACTGTACGATCACTTTTTTTGTGCCAATTGACTTTCTCTTTTCCAATCAAGAATTTGGGTTTTGTTAGGGGTCAGCGTAGTAAGCCTTCCAAGGCTACAGGGACCCCCTTTGATCTTAGAGGGGATCCCAGCCCACACCCTATCCCCACAGATCAGAAACACACCCCGAGGGAGCTCCTTAGGGTATGGGTAGGACTTGGACAACACAGGGCTTGTGTAGTTGCACCACTCATTAATGTATTTTTTGTTGGCCGGCGTTATATCTCGAATGTTGTGACTTGGTTTTGTTTGAGGGGCCTTCGTATAAAATCAAACACAAAAGTGGGCTTTGGTGGACCCCAGTAGATCCACTTCCTGGGGTTCCTGTGATGCCTGTGGTAGTGTCCTTATCCAACCCATCCAGGAGTCCGCCGGGTTGGGTTTCATCCCTGTGAAAGGGTAGTCATTTTCGGACAGGGGTACTCCCACCAGGCATGAAGACAACGGATTGTCTACACTGCCCATGGCCATGCAGAACTGTTCTTGCCCGATGGACTTTGCCAGCGTGATCCAGACGTTTTCTTTGGGCTGTGGAACGAGCCAGCTTCCTGCCATGTGAAGCCATAGAATGGTGACGAGGGCAGTTGCAGGAAGCCGGTCGCTGCGGGGTGTTCTGGCTGATGTTACCTCCATCTGGGTGATTGGTAGTCTAGTAGATTAAACATAAGAAAAGGAAAATAAGAATAAAGGTCCCTTAGAATCCCCATTCTCCCCCGTTTAAATCAATATTATAACGAAAGGAAAATGTAAGGTCAGGTATAAGGGTTGGGGGGGTGAGGGAAATGGTGGGAAGGGAAAGGATAAGGGATGGTAGGGGATGGGGTTAGAGGGTAATTTGTCCATGCTGGTGGGAAGTATTTGTTGGTGATTAGAGTCTGTATGGTGGCGTTGATGGGCCTGGCTTCCTTCCTCTTCCTTCGGCTCCATGCGACGGTGTTTCTTGCCGGAGGCGACGTCTCGGGGGAGTGATCCGGGGGATGGCTTTCCTTCTTGATGTCTTCCTGGTATGGCTTAATAAACTTCCTGGGGATCCACGTGGGGCCCTGCTCTGTGGAAATACATCCATACCCTCTCCCCCACGTTATCAGAGGGTATGGACCTTTGATGATTCTGGACTCAGGGTCTTTAACGAGCACTGGAGGTCTTTCTTTCAACTGCGCCCGGGTGTTATTGTGGAAGTGGCGCAGTATCGGGGGGTTTGGCTCGTGGTCTGAACAGTTCATGAAATTAAGAACATACAGGGCTTTGCACAACCTCTCTACAGGGCTCGTGGTGAGGGCCGAATCGTTTTGTTGTTCTAATAATTTTTTAATCTCTTGATGCATTCTTTCCACGATCGACTGCCCTGTAGGGTTGTGCGGAATACCTGTGATGTGATCAATGCCCCATTGTTGCATGAATTCCATGAACTGTTTGGACACAAACCCTGGTCCATTGTCAGTTTTTATTGTTTTAGGGACACCCAAGGTGGAGAAAGCCATGTACAAATGCTTGATTATATCCTTTGTTTTCTCCCCCGTATGGATGGAAGCAAACACTGCCCCCAAGAATGTGTCTATGGACACATGGATGTATTTGTGCCGCCCAAAGGAAGGGAAGTGGGTAATATCTGTCAGACTCCCACTTCTGACTGTCTGGGTCCTTCCAAGTGATCACGACTTGTGGGATCTACCCGACCCATCGGTGAACACCGTGAGAGCGCCCTTCAATGGAATTTTGCTTTTGAAAGATTTTGGGGCCAAATACAAAGTGTCCTTGAAAAGTTTGTGTTTAGGATAGTGGATTAAAATTTGACCAGGATAGCTATCTATAGATATTTGTAAATTTTCATTTGTTTGCAACAGGAAATCCAATTGATCCAAATTCAATGGTAAGTAGATGCATGCAGGGTCACACCCTGCGAGGGTCTGGAGGCGCTGGCGGGCCTTAATAATTAGTTTTGACATTAATTTGGGTGGTGTGGTGATAGTCTTTGCGGGTTGGTGAGGGAGGAACAACCACTCGATGACAAGGAGTGGGTCCCTCTGGCTGTCGTCCCAATGGAATAGTAGGGCGTGTAAGTTTGGGGACTTACCCAGGATGGCACAGTTGATGGGGAGGGACCGCGCGACCCGATGCGCCTGATGGGACTTGATAGCAGCGGCGACTCTCTCCAGGGCCCCACGGGCATCCAGGGTGAGGTGACGTGGGGATGCCAGGTCGCCGTCGCCTTTCAGGAGGTGGAACAGCGGCGACAGCTCCTCTGTGGTGAGTCCCAGGAGAGGTCGGATCCAAGTGATGGTGCCGCAGAGCTGCTGCAAATCCTGCAGGGTCCGTGGGTCGTCCTTGATGGTTAAGGACTGGGGCGCGACGGTCCTTCCCATGATAAGGAAGCCCAAGTACTTCCAGGGGGACGACAGCTGAATTTTTGCCTCCGCAATTTGAAATCCTGCATTCTTGATGGTTTTCAAAGTCTTTTTCAAGGCCGCTTGCAAGTACGTGGAGTTAGCAGCACAGATTAAAATATCGTCCATATAATGTAAAAAGATTGCCTCGGGAAAGAGGCGGCGAACAGGGGAGAGGACCCGAGCAACAAAGGTCTGACAGAGCACCGGGGAATTTTTCATTCCCTGGGGCAGAGTGGTCCATTGGTAGCGTTTGTATGGCTCTCCTCGGTTGATGGAGGGAACCAAGAAGGCGAATCTGGGAGCATCTCTGGGATACAATGGGATGTTGAAGAAGCAATCCTTGATGTCAAGGATTGCCAGCTGCCAATCCCGGGGCAGCATGGAGGGAGAGGGAAGGCCTGGTTGCAGGGGCCCATATTCTCTATGACATCATTAACCCTGTGCAGGTCTTGGAGCAGGCGCCACCTGTCTTTGCTGGGTTTCTTAATTACAAAGACAGGCGTGTTCCAGGGGCTGGTAGAAGGTATTAAATGCCCCAGGCGCACCGGCTCTTCCACAAGTTCGTTGAGCGCTTTTAATTTTTCAGTTGGTAAGGGCCACTGGTCCACCCACACCGGTGTATCGGTCTTCCAATTGAGCGGTGGGGAGGTGCGCTCCGCAGTGGCCCATACTAAAAATCCCACGCAGGGCTAGGGATGTCAAGATGGGCACCCCACTGGGACAAAACGTCCCTTCCTAATAATTTGATATTTGATGCAACAACAAAAGGCCTAATTGTAGCAATTTGACCCTCCGGCCCCTCCACACATACTAGATGCTTACTGTGGTGGGAGTTGACAGCTCCTCCCACGCCGGAGATTGTGCCACAAGGGGACACCAATTCCCAGTTGCGAGGCCACTCTGCCTGGGGAAGGATGGTGACGTCCGCACCGGTGTCCGCCATCAGGTCGCATGAAATTTTTCTCCCCTGAAAAATAAAAGAGGTTTTAATAATGGGTCTTTGCCTGGTAACGTTCTGCGCGAAAAAGGCAGAAGAGTCTAAGTCCGATGTAGTGTCCGATGAAGCGTCCATGTTGGCTTCTTCAGTGTGGACGTGGAGGATGTAACACAGGGCTAAAGGAGACCTCTTAGGCAGAGAGAATGGTGGTTGGTGACAAACCACTGAGATGGTGAGCTCTGTCCCCGGCTCGAAGTAGACGACCTCTGGGATGACGGTGAGGTCGTCTGGCGTGTTGATGGAGTCTCCTAGCAACAAGACAGTGGCAGGGTAGTTACAAAACGGTGGTGGCAGGAATCCCGCCAGGACGTGGACCAAGTCCTCATCTGGGAACACGATGTGGATGCTGCTCCGGAGGACTTGGCGGCGGGCACAGTTCAGTTCGGAGGAGCCGGAGCCTGTCCTCCCGGCTGCGGATGTCCGGAGAAATGTGCCGCTGGGGCAGTGGTTCTCTGGGAGAGATGGCAGCGCAGGGCGCTGGGACAGGCCATTTGGTGTCGTGGCGCGGCCCCTCATTGCGCTCCGCCTCCCGTTTCCCGGCCGATGAAAGCGGGGATTCCGGTATGATGGTCTTGGGGAGGGGCTATATGGATGGTGGAACCTCTCAGGCGGCCAGTGTGGGCAGTTAGCTTGAATGTGGCCCAACTGGCCGCAGCCGAAACAGCGTGTGTTCATTAGGTCCACCATTGCCTCCCCCACCCCTTTGCTCACCGCAAAAGCCACTGTCTGCTCCATTGATGTCGCTTTAGTACACGCCTCTACCATCTTAGCGATGGTAGGCTCCGGATCCTGGGGAAGAGCTCTCAGGATCTTCTTCGTCTCAGGGTTGGCGTTTGTCAGGGCCATCTTCCGTAACAGTTCCTCCCGGGCCCCAATGTTCTCAATCTGCCTATCGATGGCCTCCTTAAGCCTGTCCACAAACTTAATAAAAGTCTCATCAGGGCCTTGAAGTACAGATGAAAAGTTTTGGAGGGGAGTGGTCCCGTCGAGGATCTTCAGTAGTGCCTCCTTCCCAGCGTCCCTGATGTCACTTAGTAAGTTTTCGGGAAGGAGGATTTGGTCTTCTGGTCTACTGAATTCCCCTTCCCCCCCCAAGGCTTCAAGGCCCTCTGCGCCATCTCCCAATACTTCCTTAAGGTCATATTTGGTTAGGAGAGGCTTTATTAGTTTTTTCCAATGAATCTCCCACAGAAGAAATTCTGTGGGAGACAGCAGAGCCTTCGCGATGTATCGAAGGTCATGCTGTACTAGTGAATGTCCAGAAAAAGTCATATCTAATACGTTTTTGAAGAAAGGAGAGTTCCTTCCGTAGTCCTTAGCAGCCCTCCTCAACTCCTTTACCTCGGCATAAGGTAGTTGTTCCCACCTGGGTTCCTTCCCTCTCTTGTATACAATCGGTGCTGCGAATGAGCCTAGATCCCTAGCGAGATCTAGGTCCCCATCCTTAATGGCCTCGGCCCGTATCTGGGCCCAGCCCTCCCCCAGCTTGGTTGTGGGCCAGGGGTCATCACTGTCCTCATCCTCTTCCAAGGATCTGCCTATCTTCCGAGGATGAGGCAGGACAGGCTAGGGCGCGGAGCCTCTCCTTTGCCGGTGGGTCCCGGTGACGGGAGACCCTGCAGGCCAAGATGGCCTGCTTCCGGCTAGGCCTGTTTCCGGTTCCGGTACCGTGGGAACCGGAAGCGGCAGGGGAGGGGGCGTGGCCAGACTCACCCACCGGGGTGTGGCCTTCTGGCAGGCCTGTCCCACCCACCAGGGGCCCACCCAGGGGCGTGGTCGAGGAGGCAGGATGGGAGGGTCCCGACGTCACAGAAATCGATGCATGGTGGGAGGTGGAGCCCGACGCGGGGGCAGCGACCGACGGAGGGGGCGGAGATGTTAGAGTGGCGGGAAGCCGAGGGGGCGAGGAGGAGGAGGAGGCGCCATTTTGTGCTGTGTGGTGATCGGCCACGCGGCCGTCGCCATCTTGAGATGTTAGAACAGCGTTTGAACAATTATGACAACTGGGGATAGAAATAGGATCAGGGATTTGTGGGATGAGGGAATGGGTAGGGCTCGTGCTGGGGTGGCCAGTCCCAGCACAAGAAGAGGAGAGGATGGAACGGGAGGCAGCAGGGAGACGGCAGCAACCCTGTGCCTCATCTTGGCAGGATCTGTCTCCCAATCCACCCTTAGGGGAAGTGGGGTTAGGAGTGAGGGGGGCGGAATGAGGGGTAGGAGAACTGGGGCCCAAACTTTCCCCTTTTGATTTAACTAAATTAAAAATAGAATCATAAATAGGAAAAAACCTCCCAACTTTAAAATTCCCCGAAACTTGAACATCATAAATATATCTTCCCACTTTCCCCCAGAATAAAACAGAAAAGACGTTGTCCGTGGAGACGTCAGGGAAATGGTCAAAAATAAAGTTTATGAAAGATTTTAGAACCCCTTTTTTAAAGGAAATGTTCCCCAACACGAGGGTGGATTTAACTTGGATGTAGAACTCTCGTCGTGCAGGGGAAAGGCGGTTGCCCATAGTTCCCGCTGCAGAAGAGATCCCCGGCCAAAGCAAATGAGAGAAAAGAAAAGGAAAGAGCCGGCGTCGGCTGCTCGCCTCAAGCAGCTGCACTCACCAGAACCAGGACGAAGCGAAAAGAAGAAGACTTTGGCGGGGTGGTGGAGGGCCGCTGGTCTCGTAGAATCCGGAGCTTCCCCCGAAGCTGCAGGATCGGATGTCTACGAGGTGTCAGCAGGTCCAGGAGGCAGAAGTCTTCTTACAATAGAAGAACAGCTGCTCCTGGAATCGGCGGCGAACAGCGCTTAAAATCCTGGAGCGCAGGGTCACAGATCCAGAAGCTCGCAGGAGACGCTCTCCGGTGACCAGGGCAGTGGTCGCCGCGTTCGGGCGCCAATTGTATTATTAAATATGGTCTGGGCTTCGCCCGGGTGCCCAGCCAGTCCGGGGGGAAACCCTTGGCTGACCGGTCCGTGGGGAGGAGATGATAGGACCCGGATAACTCCACCAGACAGACGAGAGGTCTCCGGAGTAGCAGTATTCCCAGAGGCTTTATTGAAGGAAAGGTGCAGGAACGGGAGGAGGAGGTAGGGAATACAAGTGCTCTAGGAGGGAGCAGGCTCCAGGAGCCCTGAGGGAAGGCAGGACTGGGTATATAAGGGCAAGGGAGCAGGAGTGGTCAGGGTACAAAGCAACCAATGGGTGACAGGCAAAGGGGAGGAGACAGGATGGGGTGACCTACAGCAAACCAATAGGGGTACAGAGAAGGAGTGGTTTTCTAACAGGGGCCAATGGGGGTAACAGAACAAATGAACTTTCTGGAACCGGGGAGTATGCTGAATGTTGATTGACAAGTTAATTGGGGTGGGTCACAGCAAGTGACTGACAGAACCTTCTAAACTGTTGCCGCCTCCCATGGGAGAGCGGGGACCCCTCCCACAGTACAATACAGCTCAGTGCTGTGCAGAGACCCTGAGGCTATCTCTGATGGCCTCACTGAGTGACAACTCAGTGACACTGAGTGACAACTTTGTTGTGCTTGCTCTTGCACAGGTGATCTTGCTAAAAAACTTGTTGGAGCAGTCTGAACAGCACAGTATTTAAAGCTAAACCTCTTCACCCCAGCTGGATCACAGCTCTTCCAGGTGATGCTGTGCTATATAGATTGACTAAAATACTGCAAAAGCAAGGCTCTGGGGTTTGCTGAAATAGGGTGACACTACTAGTCTTCTCTGTCCTGCAGACTTGGAAAATTAAGTTTGCTGTCTGCATATTCATATAGTCTTAGAATTGGAACTTCCTGGGGTCTGAAGAACTTGCACTTCAAATAAAACCATGGGAAGTTACTTATATATGTAACTTTTCAAAAGCAAATTGAGCAGCTTTTTTAGGAAGGGAGCTACATGAAAATTGTCTCAGGAGTGGAGAAGGCAAGAAGGCCACATCCCTGCAAAACTGGGGTCTGTACTCTGTCACTGTCTGACTTGAACCTGGCTATATGTGAGCGCAGCTGCCAGTGAGAAGGTCAGACTGCACCCAGCTGAGGCTGAAGGGCATCATGCTTGGTGTGTTTGGTAGAAGACTGACCTGGCAGAAGCATAGCTCATTGTGTATGCCTGTTATTTTTGACGAAGCAGAAGCTAAAAACCCCTCATAAGAAATGGAACTCAGTTCTATTAAGTACCTCCCAAAAATTACACAAGAACTTATGATGTTGCAGTCCTGGGCATCCCATTACATTTTCTTTAGAGTATTTGTTTTGTGCCATTACACTCATTCCCACCATTTAAACATTATTGATACTTTTTCAGAATTTCAGAATGCCAGGATTCCAAGCATGTAAAACCCCCCCAGCATATATTCAAATCTTATTTTTAAGCATGCGGCCATTTCTCAGTGCAGTAAGTGCAACGTTCCAACAGGCAGGTTGCCAGTCTATGTCTTCTGGTGCTGGTAATTATGTAGAAGCACCTGGTAACTGATCAAAGTCTGGTGTTTGTGAAGGTTTGGGAAGGAGAAGTGGGGAAAGAGTGATAAGAATAACTGATGCATAGTGGAGTCATGCAGAGATGGCTGTCTCTGTAGCTGTATCCTCTGCAACTGCTGATCATGTGAGCACAGGGTGAAAGCCCTCTCCCTTGCTGTGTGTCATTCTTTACTCAACCTCATTGTAACTCCTTTCCTTTCTCCTGTCTTCTCAGCAGAGAAGCATTTGCCCATTGATGTTTTGCAGTGGGTGCCTGTTCAACTCACAGTGAATTTTGGAACATGATCAGCTGTTCCAGGCATTGCTATTTCAGTGCTTCCATGGGGTGCAGCATCTAGGCACCATACAGTCATCAATAGCTCTTTTCCTCAAAGGCTTTTCCAGTATTTGGAGGGGTGAAGATAGCAAAGGGGCTATGGAAAAAGGCTGTGGCTGTACTCAGAAGTCAGCTGCTGAGTTTTCTTCAGGCTGGGCTAATGAGACAGCTGTTGGACCATCCTTCCTATTGCTCGACCTGAACTTACTGTGTTTGGACTTATGTAAGGCTCAGAGAAACTGCTGGACACCTACTTACTTGTTGTTAGGAGATTTTACTGGGCTTTTCATGCTTGGGAAGTTTCCTTCAGCTTCAATGCCTGCTGTGGCATATATTTCTGTGAAGATCCTTAGTCTCTTTCCATCTAAGAAATACCTATAACTGATCATGGGAAACTGCATTTTCTTCTGACTTATATTTTTGTCACTTGTTCTGATCATGTGTTTTAACGATGATACTTAATTTCAGTAAAACCCAAGGCTACCATTTAAAATAACCCCTCTCCTTACCAGCAAGATTACATGATATGTGACTGCTTGATTAAATGTAAGAGATTCTCAGGGATAACTTATTTTGTTTATAAGCCTGTATTTAGTAAGAGAGAATGCAAAGGAGCTGGCTAGATAAAAACCAGAATTTGTAAGCTTAATTTGCTTTTAATGCAGAAAAAAATGGGGGCCTAAAATGTATAAAAAATTATTTTTCTTGTAGCTTCAAAAACTGTCAGCATTAAGAAAAGTAACAAAAAGAATTAATGAAAGTAAAAAAAAGGGCTCTTTAAAAATTAGAAACATCAGAAACATTCTCCCTGCTCCTTTCAAGAAGACAAACTGACCATAATTCCACTGTCCACAGTTGTCCAAGTAATCAATGAGGAGTATTTGAACTGTTCTGGAAGGTGAGGGAACAGCTAAGTCATTAGTGTTGTATTAAACAATGCCTATTGTGACCACACTCCAGCCAAGTTTTGATCTGAATGTCCTCTGCAGTACATGTCCCCTGACACTTTTAATTTTTATATATGCTTTTTAATTTGTGTTTTATCAGCAGAATGAAAAGCAGGTGTGTGCAAATCCACCCTGAATTTAAGCAAGTATGCTATGATGCTGTATCTGATCATTCATCTTCTCCAAAAGTGGGATTAGTGGGAGTTTACAATCATCTAGCTTTACTTCTCTTGAAAAGGTGTTGCAAAATTAATGTCACTAAGATACAAAATAATTTTTCTTATGGCAAAAATCACACAAGTCAGAGCTTGCCACTTACATTTTCCAGGGTAAGTTTGATGATTATCCTTTAAATGAACATTGATTTTTTTTCTGTGGATCCCATTATTTTCAGTCCAGAGAGATTGTTCTGTCTTCTTGCATACCTATTATAAATGAATAGCAAACATTTTCACCATACATTATTGCTTTTTTTTCTTAAAAAAAGAGATGGCCTAAACCCTTAAGCCAAGCCTCCCCCCTTCCCTATGATGTTCTGAATGCCAGGTCCAGACTATTAGTGCAGGAAATATTTCCGTGCTTTTATAACTGGCTGACCCACAAGGTGGCACTAAAGAGAAAAGTGACAATTTGGCTAATAAAAAGTGAAAACCAAAGGCAAAATACCATATGCTGAATCAATATTATTTTAATTAGGAGCATAGCTCCTTTATTGTCAGTTACATTTTATTTTGTGAAAAGCCTTAAAGCTATATAGCAGCGAGGATGGTTCATTGGCCCCATCCCACATCAAAACTTAAGTTTTTAAAAGAATGAGCAAGACATAGGTTGTCTGCTTATCACAGAATCTTAAGGAAGGTGATTGTGATCAAAATGTAGTTCAATTAATTTTCTTCTCTAAGGAATAAGGAATTCAAATGAACTAAAACCTGAAAACTTCTTTTCAGTCATTAGTCATATTGGTAAGAGATATGACACCAGGAATTGTGTATTGACTGCAATGTAAATGTATTTTCTTCTGGAATGTTTTGATTATTTAATTTTTGTGGCTTTGTTGTTACGAGCTCTGGTCTTACTTCATAAGCAAATTATTTGAAACATTGGGTTATGTAATCATGAATTTTATACCAACAGGGGTAAAATCTTTAATTTAACAGGGGTAAAATCTTGCCACTTTGATGATGAAAATGAATCCTCACCAAAAACATCTTATTAGTAAAACTCTTTTTGAGATCCAAGGTTTACGTGAGTAGTTAGATTAACACTTTTCTAACAAGAAAGTAGCAGCCATGAGTGCTGTAGACTGTTCTGTAGAATGCTGACGTGAAGCTTACAACATAATGAAAAAATTATATCTGAGTCAATTTTAGACCTTTAAAACCAGACTAGTTACAATATTTTTAATTTTCCTGAGATGCGTGCCTATGGTATCAGCACTATTATGGGCGATAGGGGGCAGGAGTTTACTTGCAAAAACAAACTCAAAATTGTACTAATGCATTAAGAAGAAAATCCTTAAAACTATTTTGAAATATTTTTCTCTGAATTGAGCAGTGTTACAGAATACATGGCAGTGGGCTCTGGGGCCCATCAAATGATCAGATATATTGGTAATGTATTTTGATCCTTAATGAAATTGCAACTTTACAACCACCCTGGAAATCAAAAGTCACCCGTGGGTAGTTTCAAAGACTTGGATCTAGAATTATTACTAAGTAGGATATTTTAATGTATTTTAAATGTTGGTTAAATTATCAGTGCTGCTGCTGCATTTAGAATAGTTTTATCACTACAAGTAGTTACTTGTTTTATTTTTGGTTTAATTTTTTAAAAATCAATAACTGGTATTCTACATTCAAAGACCTTGTTTGATTCACTCACATGATTCGTTTTGTGAGAAAATTGAATCATCTAATCCTCAGGATCCCAGTAAAGTCAGACCCAGACAAATTTTGGCTAAAAAGAGCACTGAGACAAACAATATTGCCCAGTCAGCTGATTTCCTCTTCCCTTTCATAATTTGTGCCCCTCATTTATGACTCCCCTTCGGCACTTGCTCCATTTTAAAGGCCAACCCAAAGAAAGTCACGCTCTGGCAGGTACCAAAGTGCTTTCTTGGAATTAAATATAAAATTACAGCAACCATAAACACAGTGATTTTTTTCCTTGCAGTCCTCATTCAGAGAAAGTTTGAGATCAATCAGTATTTAGACTGAATGATCTCACAGTGATGCTGTTTGTAGATGCTTGTGATTGTTTTAACAGGTCATTCTTCTTGAAGGACTGTTGTGGGTTGATCTTCCCTCAACTGTAAAATTTTGACCAGGTGTCTGAAAATATCGTCTATTTTATGCTTATGCTGGACATTTGGCAAATCAAAGATCTCGAAGGTACTTTGATTGTGAAGATCAAGGGAGGTGATCATTGAAGGCTGAGGTGAGTATCAGTGCACATATCCTTTCTTAGGGAGTCCATAGCAGGATACAAAAGATTACAGTGGAGCTGACAAAATACATTCATATTCTCATATAATGTGTACTACAAATATGGAGTCTGAGGAAGGTGATGGTAAAGCACAAGTATTCTTGCATAAGGTGGGACTCTCTGGATAAGCTGAATCAGGAGACCCACAAGGAAATATCCATATTTTTGCCTTATAAAATGGAAATGGGACATGGAAAGAAACAGAAGAGCATATTATGTTTATAATTGCTATAATGTTACAAAACACACAAAACTCTGTATTGAAATCCAGTTCTAGAAGTCCGAATATTTATTGTAGAGTTTAAAGGATGAAGAGATTATCCACAGATGTTTTTTAAAATGGAGTTTAATCTAAATTTTAATGGAAGTAAACCCTTGCCTTGCCCACTACAATGTTCCTTGTCCTTTTAATGAAAAAGGTTCAGTAGATAAGACACAATCTAGACATGTAAATGTTGATTCTTAACACAATCTGGAGTTTCCACAAATAATTCTTCTTGTCCCCCTGAGACTAACTTCTTACTACTAATTGAATCCAATTAGCCAGTTTTAAGTGTAATTATTCAGTGAAAGAAACAAACACTATTATATCTATGCTCTACATTCCACTACTAAAAACATAGCATTATTGAACTTGTGAAGTTGAAATGGTTCATGCTTAGAAAAAAGGTATCCTCAAGATGCTGTGTTTAAAAATACTGAGAAAAAAAAAAAAAAAACAAACCTTGTAAATAAGTTGGAATAGACTTTAACTAAAACTTGCTAGTGGAGAATGAGGACACTTCTTTTCCTTTTTAAATTACTGCTGTAATGAAGAAAAAAGAATGTAAGGAAGAAAAAGAAAAATCAGTTGCTAATTAGATGTGGATAAATATGAAAACACAACATCTGGGGAAAAGAATACATCTCAGATGCCCAAATTGAAAATTTAAAATATTTAGGTCTCATATGAAAGTAGATACTCTACTCCTAATACTTGAGAAAGAAAATACTGACTTTTGAAAAATGAAAAAGTATTATGACTTTGTAGGGTAGCACTGAGTAGTTTAAAAGGATTGTAATATAAAGGAAGTAAATTCCCCAGCAAAGGATGGTGATGGTGTGATTTCAAGGCACAAGGTGAATGGAAAACAGCAGGTGGTCACTGGGGCCTGGTGGTGCACAGACAATGCTCCATTGAGGCCTCCTCTGATGTTCCTTCCAACTCCAGAGGTGACAGGAAAGCAAGAGGTGATGATAAGAGAAAAAAGGAGGGGAAGAGAAAGATCAAAGCTACTATGAAGCCTCTCTGTCCTGTGGCAAACTTCTATCTTCTCATTCCATAGGACATTACCCACAGCACCAAGCCCCTTCCTCATGTATCCTTTAAAAAAGGAAACACAAAACCAAGATAAAGCTGCACCTAGACATCTGGACATCTCTAGCTATAAACTAAACATAAATAGTGCTTACTGCCAATGAACTCAAGTAAGAAGGTCATTCATACAGATGATATGAGGGTGAAGGAGCAGAAAACAATGAAAAGAATGTTCCTTTTCTTGGGATGTTTAAGCCAGCACAAATCACCATGTGTCAGCTTGTTTTACAATCCAGTGTTTTCACTTTTAATTAGAAAGTCTTTCCCTTAGCATTTTTCTTAGCAGCAATTTTTAAACTAAACAGAAGGTGTATTCCCCAGTGCCATATGTTAAACCTGACATGTTACTGAGAATGTCTTTTGGAAAAAACAAAACAAAAGAAAACCAGCTAAAAAAACCACTAAAGATAGGACCACTGTCCCACTCTGCTCTCTTTGGCCTACTTGTAAGCCTCAAGAGCACACAGCTGTCCCCTTAGGCAGTATCAAGTCTTTGAGGAATTAATCATAACTGAAAAGTCAATGGATGACAGACTGATAATTTCCTCTTTTGCTTCACTGGCAACCTGCGTGGCTGGAAACAGTCATCCCTCACTTGGTCTTGTAAGTAACAGCTAGATGGAAGCTGTGTCTGTGGGGAGTGAGTAGTTCATAATACTCTCAGAGGTCACCTTGTTGATGTTTTTTGACCAATATATTAGTAGGCTATGAAGTGTAGACCATTTTAGGACTTAAATAGGAGGGATTAAGACCTATGGGTATCCTTAACTTTAAAGTATGCAGGGAGAATCCAGCTATGACTAGAGAAATGCCTGACTGAGGCTGAAAGGGTCAGTGGAGCACTGACTGATGGGGTCTGATACAGTCTTTTTTCCCCTGTAACTTTTCCCAATAAAAATTCCAGTTGATTTTTGGCTTTGCATAGAAGGACATTTTCTGAGTATCTTTTTTTTTTTTTTTTTAGTGAGTAGTGTCAGTATGATAAAGTCTGTGTGTAAACCTCTGCTATATACAGATGAATGAAGGATGGATCACTTGGATTAAAATGCAGCCATAGTTAGGCAGACTCAGAAAAATATAATGTGCCAATCTCTGGGTTGGATGAACTGTACCCAGCTGTATGATATACAATGAAGTTACCCATTTATAGTGCTTTTCTTCCAAGACTGTAAAGCACCAGTGTGAATACTGAGAGGTGTTGTGTGCAATCTTAGCATAACATAAACTACAGCTTTATGCGGGTCCCTCATCAGCTCTTTGGGATCCATGCTATAAGATGGTATAGAATTGGAAACTGTGCTATCTGAAGTTTATCCATGTTTCTTCTGATACTTGTCTAGGTAGGGCCATCACCATAGAAATTCAGTTGAGACACACTCTTTTATTTTGTATGAGTACCTGAAACCCTAGGCTATAAGCTCATAAAATGAGATTGCATACAAGATGTTGATGGCCTAGGGGAAGTTTTGAACAACAGGAAGTCATTATCAGGATTTTGCTGAAAAAATGATCCATGATCTGATATATTTTCAGTCTTTGCAGAAAGACCAAAGGAGTTGCAAGCTTCAGAGGCAAAACCTATGAAATTCATGTCTATGTTTATAACCGTGGACAAATGAAAAAACAAGAAATTTTCCCAGATGTACACACAAGTTTTTTTGGGAGCCGTATGCATTTGTATTTTCTTCAGCAAAATGGCTATATATAACAGTCTGTACACTAAACTACTTGCAGAGAGTAGCATTTGAGAACAAATTACTAAGTTAATACCTTCTTTGACCTGTATCTGGTCAAGCTATATTTTAGAAACCTGTCATTACTAATATGAAGAAGAAGTTAATCTTGTATATGTGAAGTTTCAGAATGATGGATGAGTCAAGGCACATGAGCTATTTAACACAATACCTAGCTGCACCTTCTTATTGTAAGTCTCCAGACTGAGAAGCCCAAAGAGAAGGGGTTGCAAACCTCTCAATACTTTGTTTCACCAATGATGAAATTTGGAGGTGAATGTAGACAGCCTTAATTCCCATCGCTCATGCCTTGTGCCAGTTTTTGGAGCACTATTCCAACTTGGCTTAAAGGGAATCAGCCTCATGGCTCCTTATTAGCATGCACCTTGGAAGATCTCAGCCTGGAGAGTTATGTATTTGTTATCTGTACATCAAGATGGCCAGAAAGATGCTCCTGTGCTGTCACACACACAGTTGTAGCTCACTCTTTAAAAGTGGCAGAGCTGGTTAGCCCAACTGCTTGCTACTCATCACTTTTCTGAGAAGGCTTCACAAAAACCTTAACCCATGAAACTTGTAACTATCCAACTGTATTTAATTTAAAATTATTAAAAGTTAGAAATGTTTATAAATGGGACATAATGTACCACTTTATTCCAGGCTACTTCTACTCTTGAATTACATCTTTGGCTGAATGTCTCCCTGCACTGCTGACAGGAACAAACATAACTGAAAGTGCAGTTCAGAGAGCAACAGAAGAAAACACTGCCTATTTTACTAATGCCTGATACTGACAGCCTGCACACAAAATCTTAAAAGCACTCAGGCACTTCCTTTTGTGCCCAGTTTTAAAGGGTTTAATGAAACATATAGAAACTGACATTTTAAACCTGTAGCTTTGGATGTTATTTTGCCACGTCAGTTTCTTTTTTTTTTTCCCAAATCACATAGCAATAGTTTTCTACCTTTCTGTATCAAACTTCAGTCAACAAATAATGAAGGCTGTTTTCGGATAATAAAATGCTTCTGTTCTATGACCTGATCTAACAGGTGGACAGCCAAATATCACCACAGGAAATATGTGGCAATGCTAATTATTGAGCAAAATCTCAGTCTTCCTAGGACATACAAACACAATTAGCATGTGTATCAACATACCTCTAATTAAAAATTGCTAAGATTAAAAATCTTTTTTAGACTGTGCTGCAAGATAAAAATAAAGGCTCATTTCTTCCCAGAGACAGTAGACCTGAATACAATCCTTCTATAGGAATATATAAGGAAGCTAGCAAACTCCTTAGACTGAAACTGGTAATCCTTAAACTGGTTTGAGTGTCAATAAACAATCATTTGTATTCTACAACAGCATGCAAAGTGATGCAACACTTCTTGAAGATGTCTAAGATTCAGGACAAAGAAAGATTAGGCATTTCCTCTTTTAGAAAAATGGCTAATATATCACATTTAATGAAACTCTTCAGATTTGCTTTGCTTATGAAAGAAGTGCAGGACTTGATTTTTTGTTCTTTTTTCTTCACTATGGAAAGTAAGGCCTTTATCCTGTAAATTGTTATGTATGCACTTAACTTATGTACAGTATATATTCCCACAGATTCCACAGGACTGAATGCCAAAGATAGACACATCTGTGACTGCTTACAAGATTGGAGCTGAAGAGCTTCAAAAAAGAAAATGAACAGAGATAGTTTTTGAAGTATGCAAGCAAAATAAGGGGAACAGAGATGCTTTCAGACATTGATCTAGATCCTTGCTGTATATATTAATTCGGTATGTTTGCAGATCCTATGTACAAAAGTTTAGGCGCAGGTGGAAAAAGTAGGCTAATTTGGTTTTCCAGACAGGGGTTCACTCCTAGGGGTACTCAAGCCAAGTGTTGCTGTACTATCGCAGGCAGCATTTAAAAGATCTTTAAATCCCTCCAGCTGAGGGCTGGGGGTTCAGCACTGGCAGGAGGGAGAGTAAGTGAGGGAGTCCTGGGGCCGCGGAGTAACGGCAGGGGGATTTCTGAAAGTACCAGCCAACGCTTACGGCGCAGCTTTTTTTTCTGGGCATATTAATCCTATCGATTTAAGTAGGAGTATTTATCCTTTTCTGAGCTCCATCCTCATGTTAGTATGACAGCACTATTGTCGTTCAAACACGTAGTCAGCGGCTCTTTATTAAGTATCTACAAATATGACACAGTAAGGGCATTCAATATTTATGTGGAGCGCACAAGCATTTGTGTGTAATCTCGGGCAGTCCTGCGGCTCGGAGGCTTTGCAGCCTCCCCACTCCCGGAGCGGAGCAGCCCAGCCCAGCCCGGCCCTCGCCCTCCGCCCGCCCCGGCCGGAGCTCCCGTCGCCGCCTCAGCGACCTCCCCCGGAGCCGCCGCGTGTGACACACCGGAGAAAAACCTCCCTCGTCCCCGCGTCGCCCCCGCCTCCCGCCCCCGCCCGCTCCCCCGGGGCGCCGCCGTCACCGCCGGCAGCCGGAGCAGCCGCTGAAGCCGAGGGGCGGCGGGGCTTGCCCGCCTCTCCCCCCTTCCCATCCTTTCCCTCGCCTCTCCCCTATGCCTATATATAGCCGCCTCTGCTCGAGCCAGCCGGGAGATTGGTCTGTACCTGCAGGAGACAGGAAAGAGAAAATAAGAGGAGTGACTCTCTGAAGCCTGACCGCTATCAGGAAGAAGGAGGACGGGCCCGGCCCGCGCTGCTGTCCGGTGCCATCGCTCCCGGTGCCAGGCGAGCCCCGCGGGGACGGGCCGACCTGCGCGGCGGCGCCCCGGGGGCGCGCATGGCTCGGGCGCTGCCGGGGCCGGGCGAGGAGCCCGACCCCGGCCCCGGCGGCTCGGGACGCGGGGGAAAGAGAGCTCCCTGCGGACGGCGGCGCTAGCGGGGGGGCCGGGGCGACAGAGCCCTTCCCCCTGGCGCCGAGGTGCGCTCGGCGGCATGTGCTGAAGTGCCCCGCAGAAGCCACATAAGTTGCCAGCGCGCCGTGGCCCGGCGGCCGGACGGCGGGGAGAGCCCGCCGCCTCTTGCCTGACCCGATCCGACCTCGTCTCGTTCCCCTCCCCGAGGGCTGCTCCCCCGCGGGGCTCCCGGCGGCCAGGGTGATGCGGCTCGTTGGGAAGTAAGAGACCGTGCGTCCCACGCGGGCCGAGAGCCCCCCTGCCTCGGAGTCTCCCATGCTTTCGGGGCCCCCTCGGGTGGCGGCGGCCCCGCGGGAGGCGGGGGCGGCGCTGCCGTGATGGCCCTGGAGGAGAAGCGGGAGAAGCGCCCGCCCGTCACCCCCATGATGATCGAGGAGGAGGCCGCCTTGCGGAACGGCAGCCGGGGGCTGCCGCCGGGACCCTGGGCCGAGACGGCGGGGCCAAGACCCCGCACCACGGAGCGGCACATCGCCGTGCACAAGCGCCTGGTGCTGGGCTTCGCTGTCTCCATCCTAGCCTTGCTGGCGGTGACCATGATCGCCGTGCTGCTCAGCGTCCGCTTCGAGGACTGCGGCGCCGCCGCCGACGGTCCGCCGCGGGCCGGCGGCAACGGGAGCCTCTCGGGGGCAGCCCGGCAGCCGCCCGGTGCGGGGCAACCCCCCGGCCGGCCGGAGGAGGAGGTGCGGGGCGGGGAAGCGGCGGAGGAAGAGGAGGAGGAGGAGGAGGAGTGGCAGCGGCGGCGGGAGCTGCCGCCCTGGGCCCGGCCGCGGCTGCCGCGGCACCTGCGGCCCCTGCACTACAACCTGATGCTGAGCGCCTTCATGGAGAACTTCACCTTCAGCGGGGAGGTGAACGTGCAGCTGGAGGTGCGTAACGCCAGCCGCTACATCGTGCTGCACGCCCACCGCATGCACATCGAGGCGGTCCGCGTGGCCGAGGACAAGCTAGCCGGCGGTGTGCGGGTGGCCCGCACCTTCTTCTACCCCCAGACCCAGGTGTTCGTCGTGGTCCTCAACCGCAGCCTGGAGGTGCAGAGAAGTTACAACCTTAAGATCATCTACAACGCTCTCATCGAGAACGAGCTGCTGGGCTTCTTCCGCAGCTCCTACGTCATTCACGGCGAGCGAAGGTAGCGGACGGGCCGCGTCGCCTCAAACCCAACTCGGTCCGAAGTTGGCGGCCCCCGCGCCAACTTCGGGTAGGGCGGCGCTAGGACCCGGCGGCCGCGGCGCCGCCAGGCGGGTGATGCCGCGGGCTCTGCGCTGCCCGGCCCCGGCGGTCTCGCCGAAAGGTGTGGGGCTCGGCCGGCTGCCCGGGGAGTGGGCTACGGCGGGGGAAACGGCCGCCAAGGCTGCCTGGTGACCGCAGGCCAGGCCTTGCCTCTCCCCGCCACTACTCTCTGGTCATCTCCGTAGGGCCCGGCTGTCAGAGCAGAGATGCGGAGGTTCTCGGGGACCGCGAGACCTTGCCCGCTCTAAGCGACCGGCCCGTGTCGTGAGACAGCCGTGAGAGCGGCTGGAGGGCGGCCGAGGCTGCGGGACTGAGCGGGGGCGGGCGGAGCTGCCTCGGGCTGCGGGGCGGTGCGGGCTGGGGCCGTGCGGAGGCCGGGCCGGAGTTAGCCGGGGCCGCCGGCAGGTGAGCGGAGCGCTCCGCCTGCACGATCCGCCTGCGAGGGGAGGGTTGCGGGAGCGGCCGGCGGGGTAGGAGAGGCCCCAGCGCAGCTTGGGGATGGAGGGTGGCAAGAAGCAAACTTGCAAGGGTGCCACCAGGGAAGCAGACCGTCCGCTAGGTCCTTATCAGGGCAGAGGCTCCGGGTCTCTTTCACACAAAGGCTCTCCCGTTCGGCTGCCGTGTGCCCTGGTATGACAGAGTCTTGTCAGGTTACAAATAGCAGCATGTAGGGCAGCGGGACTTCTGTTTTGCTTTTATTCTGTTTGGTAAAGCAAAAAACACTGTGGGATGCGTTTTCATATAAGGTGAATATGTTTACAGTACAGCTGGGTCGCTGCAGATTTACACCCTGTGACCTGACAAACCTGATTCATTTGCGGGCAGAGCAAGATTCATTCTTGATCTGTATTTACTCACGTAGTTAAAGCCCCTTGGGTCCCTGTCTAGGCCCTTCTTGCGGTAGGCAGGGTTACTGTGGAGGGCCCCGTTTAGCCAGTTACAGAGGCTTTCTTTTTAAAGAAGGTGTTTTCTAACCACATTGAGGCTTTGTAATGGAAAAGAAAGGCAGGGTGGACTTCTCGATAGTTCTGGCTCAGCTGGTTTATAATTTTAGAATTGGATTATTTTTAAGCTGTCCTTTCTTGAAATATCTGTGCAATGACAGGTTTTCTTTTCCTGACTCTTACTGTTTTAGATTGAGGAAATAATATAAGTGAAACAAAGATTTTATAGTTGGAAGAACTGGGTAAAAATATTAAAACATGAAAAGCATCCTCACCAACAATTAAGTCAAAATCCCTTTTATTAAAACATATTTTCATTACTATGATTACTGACAATTTTAAAAAGCCTGATACTAGAACTGCAAGCAGGATCGAAATTAAGTTTTTGCAATTTGTCATCAGAGTGAAATAAAAAGGAAATTTCAAAAAGCACAGTTGTAAGAAAAGATGCGGATAAAATGCCTTTTGTCATGGTAGACTGAATGGTTGGGGTAATTGGGAGTTCTTACAGACCTGTATTGAAATGGGCAAATCAGAAAACAAAATACTGTTAACAGCAGGGGGTATAATTCTCTCTACAAATCTGAGAAGTTATTTAAGCAGTTATTATTCTCATGTACTTCGACTTTGTGTAGGAATAATTGAACTGTCAAATAGTAGGTGTGGCAGTGACATTTCTCCAGAGCTACTGTACTACACTTCAATACTGATCCCCTAGATAAGATTTAGAAACCATCATCACCAACAAAAAGGTCTATTCACTGTTTTGGTCATCAGGATAGTTTAAGACACAGGGTGGAAAGTGATGGTAAAATGTTTTTCACAGTGGTCTGTGTGTAACTTTTCAGATATAAATTACTTTGTTTTTAATACACTTAAGTATAGTCGTGGGCAAAATACTTACCTTAAATAAGGTAGCATTGCTATATTGAAATCAGTGACATGTTTTTCCTTTATACCAGCTCACTTATATTTCTTTCAGTAAAACATTTTTATAACTAGTTATTGCATGGTTGTAGTTTCAGGTGTTAAATAGAAAAAATGTTTTTCCTTTTCAACTGTCACAGGCTTAGTGACTCACTATAGTATAAAGTGAATAATACCCATTCTAAACCACAGAATCTTTTTGATCAGACAGTGCTCATACAGTAAAAAAATGCATTCTGATTAATAACCTATTTTTTAATATGATACATATAACCATTTTTAGTCCTCAAACACGGACAGCTTCTGTTATGATAGACCGACTTGCATGCTCTGGGACACCTTGGTGTTCCAGCAGGGCTTTGATTTTTTTGACATCTTTATATTCAATTAAAGTACATCATCCTTATTGGAGTAGTACTTGCTGTAAAAGGGTCAAAACCATCATTTTTCACTTTTGTTGTACATGAGGATCAAATAACTCTGCTGTGAGGCATCACAAACATATTTTATGATTTTTTTCCCCTAAAGTAAGTTTCTTTGGCCTTCACAGGTGAATGTTGTAAATCAGTCTGAAATGTAAAAGCTACATTAAAGTATTTATTTTCTGACTGAAATCTTTCCTACTGCACTTGAAATATAAAGTGCAAGTGGTAGGCTGCAAATTTACTTTGCATTATGTGCTAGAATTTACTGACAGTAATCAACAGAAATAAAATACAGAGCTACTGTAGGAGTATGCAGGCATAATATAAATGAACATCAAAGTTTTGCGTAAGGGAAAAGGAAAAAAAAAATCTTATATCACACAGAGAAAACAAAGACATAATCTTTAATCTTGTAACAACTAAGATGCCAAAATAGATAGGTTATTGAGGAAACACATCTTCTTTTAATAGACAAGATGGAATTAAAACGCTTGCAAGTTCCTGCCATGGTATTCTGAGAAGACAGACTGTGAGCCTGTCATTCCCTCAAGTACAACCTTTTGTGGTGATATCTTTGGGAACAGGAGGTAAAAGTGTTGGCACCCAGAGAGCTATGTAAAGGGAAGGATGAGATAGTCAAACTGCCCTTCACTTCTGGCATGCTGTAGAAGTCTGCTTGTTTTACTTGAACACAGAGTGAAATAGATAAACAATGTTTTGGGTTTAGCTTGTTTGTTTTCTTTAAATGGTTTTTTTAAGCAGTTTTAAGATTTTGTTTGTTTTGCTTTATGGCACAACAAGCAAATCGTTTGATAGTAATGCACATGTTATAAATATCACTATTATTGGTAGTTGGTGTATTTTTATACACCAACTACCAATAATAGTATGAAATATTGACTGCCCTGTGTTTGCCCAGTTATGTCTATGTGGTTATATCTGTCTATCTGTGAAAACACAGAAGATGAAGAGTTTACCAGGGTTTATTAGCCGGGGAAGGGATTCTTTCAGTGGCCTAATATGTATTAAAAGATTACTGATAAGATCTCTGAGAAGTGGAGTGAAGATGTGGAGAGGGGACAAGGGAAAGCTTCCTTATTTAGAGGGTATCACAGTATGAACAGTATTTCCTAAGTATGTGTTTAGGTGTGTGTCGGAGCTCATTAAAATCATTAATTGCAGAGGAAAGTTCATTATTCTTACTTTGTTAATAACAGTCCAGTACAGTTTTCCATGCTCACTTGAAGCTTCTGTTGATGTCTGTAGCTGTTTAGAGTGTGCCTAGCATGCAGAATCAGGTCCACTTGAAATACTTTGCATATAAAATAAGTTGCTTTGCTTCATTTAATTGGCTGATTTGGCTTTGTTGCAGTAGTGCAAATCCACTGATATGGGAATTTTTTGGATTAACACTGGGATATCTGGCACCAACTTTTTATGTTAGATATAGCAATCTTATCCAAAATGCTGGTTTTAATAATCTATGTTTTGTAATGAGGCAAGAAAAATGAGTAATTCCTTCAATAATTATTAGTCAAAGAGGCTTTTTATTTTAGAAAGAAGACCAATGGTAACTGCTTCAGTGGTGGAAAATGTTTTCAAGTTTTTAAAAAGTCAGTCTTATTGAAAATATATATCTAGTTCTATCAGGTGCTAGAGCAGGAAAAAGATGTGACGTTTCAATAAAATGATTTCTTCATTGCCTCCAAAATATGTGTAAAATCCAAAATGTTGTAGAGAAAGTTAATGAGTTACGTTTTTTTTTTTTTTCCCTATGGGGTACCTATGTTTTTGCTCTGTCAGTGTTAGTGTCATATTGCAGATTAATGGTTATATACTGATTAATAATAGGTGCCACCATTTTCATTACATCAAAGCTTTCCACCCATCCTTTTCTCTCAGAGGAATAACAGATGATTAGTCAGCCTCTAAAATTTTGAGAAATGTTTGCCTGGTATCTAAAATTGCACAGTTTGAAACCCTGGAAGATGAGACATGAATCAATACCAGTCAAAAAGCCTACAGACATGCTGCCTTCACATTTACATGGTTGGCCCATGGTAATTTTCTCATTCTACATGCCTCCAGAAAATACTCTTACCAAACTCCATAATTCAACCTTTTAAGTTTAGCTTCTTGTTTCTGCAAAAAGATCACGAGTTTTCTCCAAATATGTAAATACATGTCTCCATCCAGAAAGCTTCCTATTCTGTATCTAGATCAGAATTTATTTAGTTCCAAAGAAAACAGTTACAGGTTTTATTGTCAAGCTAAAGCCTTTCCATTCTTCCCATACGTGCTTAATAAATGTTTAATCTTTCCTAAATTTGACCCATTAACTAAGAACATGGATTTGCTTTCTATAAAATACACCAGAAAAGAAAAGCACACGTAGAAGAATGGTGAAATACTTTGTGCTTGCGCAAAGCACATTTGCTTGCATTTGTGATTCTGCAAAGCTCACAGAATGGTTTTTTTTGGAGGTGCACAGACAACAGCAGTGCTATATAGCACTGTGTCCCAGACCTATGTGCAGCCGGTACAGAAGTAATCAGCTGTGGAAAACAATGACCCTCCTGAGTGCGCTGTGTGATCGTAAGTTCTCATGCCCAAAGAAAGGTAAAGCGCCCTGTCAGTGTCTCAGGGCAGAGTGAATTCCCTGAAGGCTCTTAAATCCTGGTTTGAACTGAGTGTGCTTGTTTTACGTTTTATAACCAACAGTGGCTCCCTTTTCCCCCCACATACTGGTGAACAATATTGCGAGAACCTGAAGTTTGATGCAAGGCGAGGGTTGATTTCTTTAGTGTTAGTGTGGTATCTACAAATTTCCTACAAATTTGTATCTATTACATTGCAGTAGAGGTGGTAATAAAATGATCAAGCAGTGTTCAAACACTATATATTTTGTGTATTACAGTTTTAATTTTTCCTCCTTTAAACCACAATGGTCAAGCAGTGTCTGATTTGGTATGTCTGTGAATCAGGTGCTAGGCACAGCTAGCAATCAAATTTTATTTTTGTTTTCTGCTTTTCTAGGTTTCTTGGTGTTACGCAGTTTTCTCCTACTCATGCCAGAAAAGCCTTTCCTTGCTTTGACGAGCCCATCTACAAGGCTACATTCAAAATCAGCATCAGACATCAAGCAACTTACTTATCTTTGTCCAATATGCCAGTTGAAACTTCTGTTTTTGAAGAAGATGGATGGGTTACAGATCACTTTTCACAGACCCCTCTCATGTCCACCTATTACCTGGCTTGGGCAGTGTGCAATTTTACATACCGGGAAACTGTTACCAAGAGTGGAGTAGTTGTAAGTATTTCTAATGTACCAAAAATATTTCATTACTTTGAAAACACTCAGTTTTTGTAAAGGGATTGTACCAGCAAATACTTAAAATATTTTCTTGATTGATATTTTTAAAATTTGCTGGTCTATTTAATGATTGTGTGTATTGTTTGGGACCTTTTCTGGAGGTTTGTCTAACATTTTTGGTTTATCTTGTGCCTTTTGTAAACGGTTAGCTTAGTAGGTGTGATTATCTGATTAAATTTTAAACTTTTAAATATGCTGTTAAACTAAAATTTGTTTTTCTTGGGAAGTTTTTTCATGTTTTTCCTGTAGCCTTTTCATTAGCAGTGTTCATGAGATTATTAAAGTGGTAATACTGGTAAGGTTTCCAGTCTCCTTCCTTTGATACTGATGTGTCCCTTGGTGTGCTGTATGCTAGCTCAGGAGGCTGATATAGTAATTTCTATCTTAGATCTTTTGCTCAGGAGCAGGACTTTGCAACCTATCCACTTCCTGAGGTTGATGGAAGCACTAAGTTTCTTAAGCTGTTTTTTTGCAAATAGGGCATGATTCCAGGAGTTACACCTTGAAAAAAAAAACAAGAGAGAAAATCCTTTATTTATTTATGTCAGTTTTGGTTTCTTGTACAAATATCAAAACTGTATAACAAGCCAAAACATAAATGAGAAATGCTGTCAGCTTAATAGAATATTTTACAGTGCTGTCATCTTGATTTTTCAGGTGAACATGCAGAGAAACCCTTCCTACTTAGATACTGTGAGTAACAAAACAGAGCTAGTGCTGGAAATAGAGGACTAGACAACAGTTTGAGCTGTGAGCCTGAGCAAAGGAGGGTTCACCTTACACTTTGGCAAGTGCTATATGATTTTGTGCTGTAGCCTGGAGGATTGAGGAAGGGCTGCAGACTGTTCATATCAGGAAATATCTCCTTAAGCACTTTGAGCCAGCCTGAGCATTGTGCTGCAGTGGAGGGAGCTGATCCACCTTCTCTGAGCCAAAGGTGTTTCTTGGCCTTCCTTGTCCCAACCATGAGCTCTGTACAGCCATATGATCTGGCTGAAAACTTACCTGAAAAATAACTGAAAATGTGTTAAGTTTTCAGCCAAAACAGTTCACTGATCCAGCTTTTTGTGCTGCTGCCAGAGTCTTAGCATGAATTCAAGGCTGTACTGATGGAAGGTAGACCCAGAAAGCACTGGCATATATCATTTAGGCCATCTTGAAGGGATCAACAAATAAGTCTTCTTTTTGTTACTGGAACAGCTGGGTAGGACACTTGGGAGCCTTTCTTCAGACCTTTTCTACCATGACCAGCAGACTGTTACACTACTTTCTGGCACCACACAAGGAGGAAGTATGACTAGGAAGTGGTTCTCCTAGTGAGGTGCTTTAATATGGGAACTGCTGAAACTTATGTAATATTCATAGGATCATAGAACAGTTTGGGTTGGAAGGGACCATAAAGACCATCTAGTTCTGAACCCCCCGTCACAGGCAGCACATCTTCCACTAGACCAGGTTGCTCAAAAACTATATCCAGCATGGCCTTGAGCACTTCCAGGGATGGGTCATCCACAGCTTTTCTGAGCAACCTCACCACCCTCACAGTAAAGAATTTCTTCATAACACCTAATCTAATCTGCCCCCTTTTGTTTTAATGTTACTCCTTGTCCTATCACCACTATTGGCATAACCAAGTATTTAAAATGTTGGGGATGGAAGTCAGGACCATCAGTTTGAAACGTGACCTATTTCCTCCTTAACTCACTTTATTGTAGTATTGTTTAGAGCTCATATCCTATAGACTTTTGCTGCTTGAATATATTTGATGCCTTGAAAACAGTGGCACATGTCTTGTAGACAGCAGTTGATAACTTTCTGCTGTTCTTGTGGTTTTTTTCAAAACTATTCTCAAGACTTTTGATTTACCTGGAATCTGAACAGAAAATCCAAGTATTCTTTTGTTAGGAATTTTTGGTTATACTAGAGCCTTATATTTATGCTTGAGTCAGTTAGTTCAGCACCTGTAGGAGATACATGTGTATATCGCACCAGCTTGACAGTACCAATGTACAGAACTTTGCCAACAATTATGAAAATTAGTAGGTTAATCTTCGTGAAAACTTGGAGACCAAAATCCTGCATAGATTGAGATAGTCTGTTATCCTATAAAATTGTTTGTTAAGTCTAGATTTTAGCTCTTGTTTTTTTATAAAGCCGTTATCACAGAGGTATATTAACACCCAGGAATACTGAAATAGTTTGCACTGGGTTATTGGTTGAATATATCTTGCTATTTTTCAGTTCCATTTGGGATCTGATCATCTTTTATCATGGTTCAGTTTTGTTGAAAGAGTATGTTTTAAGGTATGAACTTACAGCAAGTACTTCAGTTCAGAGCTGCATTCTTTCAGATGAATTGCTGAGGTAATCCATCTTTTTGAGTCTCTTATATTACGATGCCAGGAGTTCATGGACGCTACTGAGTGAATTTGAAATCATTGGAATCCTTGCACATGGAATTTCAAATTTCTTAGTTTCCTTCAAAACCACTTTTTACTAAAATACACTTACCCCCATATCCATGGCAATTAAGTTAAATGTATAATAAAAGTAATTTTGCTTCTAAAAATAAATAGATTTTCATGAAAATTACCCAAACCTTTGGCTGAAGCATCTTGATAGGCTATTTCTTATATTGGTGAATATTAATTTTAATTAATGCAGTGAACCTTCATTTTAATTAATGCAAATATAACAGATATATTTGTTAGTAGACACCTAAAAGACTCCAGCTTGCATATACTTTTTCTTTTCTTTTGGCAGTTCTATGAACCTCGTTTTGGTTCACAAAACTTTTTGGAGGGAGTGGGCTGTCCTTGCAAATTTTGACAGCATGCTAATGATTATAATCTCACTTCTCTTCCAGCTAACCAGTATTAATAAAGTATTGTGGTCAAAGTTAGATAAACTCTGAGGAATAGAACTAGCTGTGAGATGAAAAGCAGATTTTTTCCTCTGGCTTAAATGGCTTAAATGGCTTAAATGTTAACTTTTCATTTTTTTCTCAAAGAATGCAGCTGACCTTAAAATTAGTTTAATCTTAAGCATGACATTCAATACAAGTTAAGTTTTAAATAGAAACTGCCTTTTGGAAAGCTTAGGTAGCCAATCAAAATACTTACGTGGCTATAGCATATATAATTCTTGCATGAAGATGTTTTGCATTTCATACACTAAAATTAATTGGAAAAGGGGAATTAAGACAAGCAGTTATTTTTTAGGAGCATCCTATAGTGGATGTGAATCATTATCACATGCATAACTCTAGTCTATGTGGGTCTGGTCCAAATCCCTTCCAGATTAGGTAATTTAAAAGCAGACCTGACTTTTTATATGTATTACAGGTATATAATATGTTGTTCAGATTCAGCTGGGATTACAGAAAATCACTGCAGCTGCCTTTGTCTTTAGGCAGGGACTTTATTCCTGTGTAAAGGACAGTGGTGCAGTCATCTACTATGGAGTAGGGAGCAGTGTAGTTCTACCAGGGTGATGCCTGAGGTAATGTTGTTTTGAGGGAGGAGGGGTGCCCTTGCAAGCAGGCTTAGCTGATCATGTATGGCTCTAGCAGTTGTACCAGCTGCAGCTGGGGAAAATCATGGGATCTGTATACTGTCATCTTTGCACAGTACAATAATCCAGAAAACTCCACTTACCTCCACATGTTCTTATTTTTCATTTCCTAATCATGCATCATATGTTCTTTGTCAGTAATTCTTAAAAGCAAAATATTGATGGTTGAATTGTATTGTCTGTCACATATCTCTGTGTCTCTTTCCTTTGTGCTTTCAATCCACCAGGTCTTTTCCAACTATTGTTGCTTTATTTTTTCCTCCTGCTTGGATTAGTGCTTCTAGTCTCCAAACCCTCTGTTTCTCATTCTTTTGTCAGATGAGCACGGAAGACTTGCTATTTCCTGCATGGCTTTTCAGTGTCTCATAAGTTAATTCATTTTTTCCCCTGTAAATTCTTTCTCTTTTTGAATTAGTGGAAGGAGGGAGTACATAATGTATCAGTGGAGATGAATGTATGGTTGGAAAAGATGTTTCTGGGAGATTCATCTTCTCCTATTCTTCCTTTTTGCTGTGAATGGGATGTGGAGATAGGTATGGAAATAAAATGCCAACTGGCAACACTAAAGTGTTTCTCTTGTCAGGGGGAGTATCTGCTAAAAACAGAAAAAGAAAGTGTATGGAAAGAAATGAAGTCAGGAGGAATTGTGGGTGCAGGGGTTAAAGAGACAAGTGCACACAGTACCCGAGCAGATGGGAATGAGCAGCTGTGAAAGAAAGTGGCTATCTAGCTGGGTGGTGGTGAGTGGGAGGAGAAATGCTGAAAGAAGACAGTACCCAAAGAAGAATTTTGCGTGGTTTTACTTTTCTTACCCCTGGTTCTATTCCAAAGTGGTGGCAGCACATTTTGCAGGACTGGCAGTGTGTGCCTGACCACAGCTGGGTCAGCTGCTCAGGGTAGGACCTCCACTGTCTGACTGAACCCATGTATATTCCATTTTGGAGAGACCTTTACAATGAGGTGTATCTTGGTTTCAGCTGTATTAAATGTTATTGTAGTGCCATCAATGCTAAGTACTTTGTCATGATACAAAGACCTTAAGGCTAAGAAAGTTCTTACGATAAGAATTATACCGGAATAAAGTTAACCTTTATTGCACTCCTTTTGTTTTGATCTTGCTTTATCTAAGATGTAATTAATGTTCACAAGCTGTACTGTACATTTAATCTTACCCTGGCCAATGAGGAGGCGCTCTAATAATCTGGCTAAAGGAAAGTAAGATAATTAGTGTTTCTGCAGTGCTTTTTGGCTTGCAGAGAGCCTATATAGAGGTCCTGGTATTGAATTTTCTCAGGCATGTGCCTGGGGGGCTCACTCAGTTTGGCTTAATATAACTAAAAAAGATGTAATGGTCTCAAGAATGGGATCCGTGTAGTAATAATTGCTTGATTCTGCACAAGTGAAAAATTATTTTTGTCCAGGAAGAGCTAGTGAACAGAGTCACATAAGCAGATATAGATCATGATCGGTACATGTCCAGCCGCTCATGTTAGTTTACTTCCAGCATGGGACCATGGTTTTATTCATGTCCATAAGACAAGATACTGGGTGTAGTACAGTGCTTCCAGCTGGACAGCTGTGTTGGGCATTCCCTTACCTGAAGTGTGGTGATCAGTCTGAGGAGACTAAAGAGCTGACTTTCAGTAATAGTCTAAGAAAAAGAGAAAACCCCATGTCAATCAGCAGAATAACTTTTTTTCCCAGTGAGTTTTGTCATTTGCTAGTTGCTAGAAAAAACTGAAATTATCAGTCTCGTTTAAAGTAACTATGCACTTACTATGCAGTTTGGCCAGTAGCTTTTATAAAATTATTTTGTATTTGAAAAATGTATTAGTATTTTTATCTAATAGCAAGAATGACCTCAGGACCAGGCAATTTCTGTCAGCTAATCACTACCTGGGTTAAAGGCTTGAGGCTCTTCCTTAGGCCCTCTCTTCAGCTGATGGTAGTAACTGCCAGCAAAGTCTCTTCATCAGTTATTATTAATTAATTAATATTGAAGCAATTAGATGTGAGATAATTCTTTGTGGGTGAGCATATTGGTTACAGCAGAATGGTTACACTATCAAAAGTAGAACTTGTCCTCAATTAAAATTTTCTTCCTCTGCAGCCTGAATTTAAGTGCAGCTCCAGAGCTGTGCTCTAGGTTTGAAGCCCTGCAAAGTTACTTTTGTTAGCCCATCACTTACCACTGGGAGGCCACACGTTTATCTGATAAACAGGTAACAGCTAACACAGGAAGCACCAGGGATATTTCTGAATCCTGGCATGATGCAGACTTGTAGTATTTAATCTTTATATGTCCATGAATCTTACAATGATGCACATTCATTTTTGCTTTTTATTACCAGTGTCCCACACTTGCTGTCTTCAGAACAGCTTTCATCAAACAGTTAAAATGCATGTTAGAAAGAATTAGGAAGTATGCAATTACGTTGAGCTAGAAAAGAACACAAGGCTATAGATAGGTGTGTTTGTGCTTTCTTTTGCAGGTGTGACATTTTCTCTGTAGTTATACTAGGCTGGTTCTGCAAGTATCTTTTACTCAGTTCAGTGCTTACTAGTGTGAATTACTTAAGTGGGAAACTGTATTATAATACAATAGGAATCCAAAGAAATTTTAGCTTTTTCAGATTCATTGCATCAATATTTGTTTACCCATTCTGTTTCAGATTTGTATATTGAAAATAACTTCTAATTTATTAATTTTTAAATACTGTAGCTACAAAGCATGCTACAAACAAAAACCTATGTGATCAGCTTCCATGCTAAACTGAATATGCCAGGGAATTTGTTAAAAACATAAATTGCAAACTTGCAATCCATTGTTATTGATTTCTGGTTGAATTTGCAAGTTGAATGCACTAGGAAAACGCTGTACATTTATTGTGTTTACTCCTTTAAAAATTACTGCCTGTCAGCACTTGTAGTACATACTGTATTTAAATGTGATATTTGTTTTACTAATGTCAATGCCCAGGTGCACTCTGCAAATAATGCTATTGAATTGAAAGACTCGAGTTTAGAAGCATTGTTTTGTTTTGTTTTAGGCTAGGAAGATCACCTGTCAGTATTGTCAGTATTTGGGGGCAGTGGTGTACTTTGTATATAGTAGCAAGAAGACTGTCAAAAAGCACAAATCAGTTTCTTAATTTGTGGGTATTTTGTAGGTTTATGGCTTGCTTGCAGTTACAGTGAGGAGGGAGAGGCAGCACATGATTCCTGGCATGATGGTTGTCAGAACAGCTTCCTAATGGTAATTCTGTACATTCAAGAACAGTTCGGCCTGTAGCGGCTTCATCTGGGGTCTCTGCTGCCTAATGAAAGAAAAGAAAGGTCTGAGACTTAGTATTTCCCACTCCTTCCCTGCCATTTGCCCAGAGGAGAGTACAGTGAAGTGCCTGCAGTTCCTTCTACTTCCCACATTACAAGCAAGGAAAGGAGGGAGATGTAAGAGAAGACTTCCCTTTCATGTGCTAATGAACATATGCTTAGTAGTACGTGCTGTGACAATGCAACCATAGTCAAGACTGAAAACTCGAACTGCGCTCTGCTTTCTGTACTGTGTTGTTTCATGTCTCCTTATGCTTCTTATGTTGTGCTGTCATATTTTATTTCATTAACTTATTCATTTGTCCTTGGCATCAACATGAATACTGCTCTCTGACATCCAAGGAAGTAGCAAGAGTCTATTAGCGTCTTTCTGTAAGAGTCATGCTCTTGCTATAAAAGCAAAAGTGATGTGCCAAATAATCTGTGGGAGGTATCTCACTCCAGAACAACGTAAAGGTGAACACATTCCTGCACCAGCCTGAACATCTGTCAGTCAGGCCAGTGCTTTCCTGCGTACCTACCAGAATAACTGTGCTCTGTGGAGTGAAAATGGATTACAGACTTAGCTGACATCTAGTTGAATGACAGATACAGTATTTGTTGATGGAGGAGAGTGATGTGTGCTTTTATTTATAGACCAGTGCCTCCTCCAGGGTTTAGGTAAATTTTAATTGTAGTTTTCTTACAGGAATGAGAAACATAGCCTGTTTGTTTCCAGTTTTTATAACCAGTGGTGAGAAAGTAATCTCTTATTTTGGAGATTCATGCCTGTTGCTGGTTCAAGCCTCCTTTTTGAGGACAGACAGTCAGGTGTCTGTAATGTTCACCTTTTAGGCTTGCCTTGATCTGTTGTTTTTGTGTTGGAAAACCTGCACAAATACCACCTTATTTTTTCCCTTTGTCTCCCAGTATTTTATGCTGCCTGAAGATTTATGGTATTTACCCTCATTTTTACTAGTAGAATACCTAGTCAATTGGATTTTCTTCTAAGGTATTGTAGGGTTGACAGAACTCTTTTGCCCTTCTGATGGGGTACTTTCACACTTCAGGTACCTTTTTTGGAAGCTTTAATCAGGTGCTGGAATGGAGTGAGATGCTGGAGAGCAGTGGTACAGAAAGTGACTTTGGGATCCTGTTTGATGGCAAATTGAACCTAGGTCAACAGTGCCCTGGCAGCCAGGAGGGCCAACCCTGTCCTGGGGTGCATCAGGCACAGCATTGCCACCTGGGCAAAGGAGGGGATTGTCCTGCTCTGCTCTGCAGTAGGGCAGCCTCACCTCAAGTGCTGGGTGCAGGTTTGGGTGCCACAATATAAAAAAATATATTAAACTATTAGAGAGTGTCCAAAGAAGAGCCGTGAGGATGGTGAAGGGCTTTGAGGGGAAGCCTAGTGAGGAGTGGCTGAGGTCACTTGGTCTGTTCAGCCTGGAGGAGACTGAGGAGATGCCTCATCGTGTCTTTGATATTCTCATGAAGGGAAGCAGAGGGGCAGGTACTGATTTCTTCACTCTTGTGACCAGTGGCAGGACTTGGGGAAATGGCATGAAGCTGAGTCAGGGAGATTTAGGCTCAATATCAGGAAAAGGTTTTTCCCCCCGGGTGTGCTTGAACACTGGAACAGGATCCCCAGGAAGTGGTCACAGCACTACACCTGTCAGAGTTCAAGAAGTCTTTGGACAATGCTTTCAGGCACATGGAGTGATTCTTGGAGATGGTGCTGTGCAGGACCAAGAGTTGGACTTGATGATCCTGATGGATCCCTTCCAACTCAGCATATTCTGTGAATCTGTAAATGTGCTTTTCCAGGGTCTAGCCTCCATGGCTTCACATGTCCTTTCCTGCTATTCTCCAGGGGTGTTATTTGCACAGGGCAAACTGGAAATAATGAGGATGGAATGCAGATAGTGAGGCTGATTGACTGCCTTGTAGGCAGTGCTCTCATTCTCAAGTTATTCCAGCTCATAGTGGTTGCTGTGGCTGTCCAATTGCTCGAGCTCATCACGTGGTCCCATCCCCTGGCACCTCTCATGCACTTGGGTGGGGACAGGTGCCAGAGAACCAGCTCTGTTGGCCTGGTTCCACTGAATGGTACCCCTAGGAGATCCTCTGCTGCTCCTGCCTGGCAGCTTTCTGGCTGCTGCACGCTGTTGAGACCTAGCAAGAGCAGTTAGAAATGAGAACTGAGCGTGTTATCTTTGTATTTGGAACAGCATAATTTGAAAGCAGATTATGTTTCTCTTTGAAGGGTAAATGACCTAAAGTTTATTAAAAAAAAGTTATCCCACAGTGGATTATCATGAAAAATGTTTAGCTATGCATTTTGTTTCACAGCATGCAGTGGCACTGTGTGGCAATGTGGGACAGAACAAGAAGACTAATATTTTATTTATTTGAAACGACTGGGTGGGGGAGAGGATAAGAAGCAAAAGGTGGTTATTAGCATTTGCCTCTGGGGTACCCACACTTTTTTCCCTCTCACCTCCCTTTTCCCAAGCGCGGTGATAGTTTGGTAGTCACAGCAGCTTGGAACCTCAGTTAAGAGTTCATATCCTCAGGGTGGCAAGTAGCACCTCAGTTAATAAGGGTAAAAGGGAATAAAAGGTGTAGGAAATAAAAGGTGTAGGAGGAAGAAGGGAAATGGATTCCTATAGAATAATTTCAAAAAAAGTATACCTACTGAATCATTTGCATACCACATTTTCTTGTAGCTCTTCAATCCCCTGGCTAAATAAATCACAGACCATTGTTGAACAATAAATAACATCATGCTGTGTTTTGTTTTACTGAAAAGTGTTCCTATATGTTTGAAATTTGATAATATTGTTGTAAGTTCATTGTTGCACTTTAAATACCATGAGGAAAAGGCAAAGTCATTTATTCCTGATGAGAAAGTTTGATAGTTTTAGTTTTTTTGTCTGATAGTTGGATGTCTGTTTTTCAGGTAGAAGCCCAAATCTGCATGTGGGAATGTCAATGAGTGATAAGATGTACTGCTTCATTCAAAGTCATATGCATATGCATTCATAAAAAGATTTTTGGCTACTGCTGCATCAGAGATGACATACCTTGTTTTTTTTTTTTCCCCTCACAAGACGATATGAATAATTCTTCTTATTCTTCTCTCAATTTCTTACTGAAATTCTACTAACAGGATTTGGGGGATGAAAAGGGAATGATGCCCAAACTTGCTTTTCCTCTCATCATGAACCTTTGTTTTTTATTCCTTAGCAATTCTGTAAGTTTAAAATGTTAAATACGCAGCTCTAAAGTAAAAGAACAGAGTGATCACTGGGATCTGATTTATTTCAGTCCACAGTACTTTTACTATACAACCTTTCTGAACAAGCACCAGCAGAGGTAGTAGTAGCATTCTGCTCTTCTTTGGAAGTCTGCTGTCATGCCATGTTCAGGTTGTATTTGATCTTTATTGTGATCTCTTTTTATAACTGTAGAATGTGAAGTGATGGTTTATACTTGTGCTCTATTTAACTTGCTCTGGGGTTGTTGAATGCTTATTCTTGAGCCAAGACCGTTAGATCTGAAGTGGAAATTTAGACAGTTAATATGAGCCATTCTAAAATACCATTGCAATCACCTGCTGACCCTGATGTTCACGTTAAAAAAAAAAAGCTTTAATAGGCGGAGAATTAGGAAATAGACTGTATTAACTTTCTTACTTAAAAATATTACATCTCTTGTGGACAGCATAGCAACGAGTATATTAAAGTTAATAGGCCCCAAGAGAGCAGAAAGATGAATCCCTTGGGAATATGTATCTTTATGTAGAAAAAGGAAGGTTGAAACTTTTCCTTATGTCTCTGTATTTCTTGGCTTGTGATGATTCTCAGAAGACCTGTCATTCACAGTTTCTGAGGCAAGTACTGTATAGTTTGTCTGCCAAGTGAGCTTACATAGCTTCTGTCCACAGAAGGCATTTAGAGGAGATTGGGTGGTAGCTTAGCGTTAAGAACCTAGTGCAAACCTCTTCAAAACAGTGATGTGTAAAGCATAAAGAGGCTTGAGAAAGTGAAAGGGGATGAAGAAGGCCACCTCTCAGAAAACTTGGGACTCCTTGCTTGAAGCAACTTTGAAATGCTGAACTAGCTTGGAACATGAGAGCTGCTTGAGCAGCAGAAAAAGTTCAGCGAAAGCATAATTTAGGTATGGAAATGAACGTCAGTAATTTGCATGGTTACAATAGGGCGTATTATAACATTTGTCTTTACTACAAAATACTTTGATGAATCACACATGACTAGGAATGATTATACTACCATGAAGTATTGTGAGGATAAAAAGGATCTCTGAATCATAGTGCAGCTGGTAGTGTAGAGTTGCCTGGCTTCACAGTTCTGTTATTCAGGGTTGATGGCTAAGAAGAAGTATCCTGAGTGCTCTTTTGTATGTACATTTGTGCTTTAGCAGCATTTGAAGGATTTAAATACATTTAATTATACATTCTGTTCCGTAACTGATCTCACCAGTACAATGACACCTTGCAGTACCTACATGAGGAAGTCCAGAGAAGAACAAAACTGATTTCCCAGCAGAACTTATTTGCTCTGAAAGATTCTTCCTCTCAAATGCAGACATGATTTACTGATGCTGGGATGTTTTCATTAAGTTGAGCTGTTGTTGTAATTACAATTACAAGTTGAAGTGCTTTTCCATATTTTTAGAGTTCTGTCACCTGAACTTGGACAAGCTCTGCTTTATCTAACATCCTCTAACCACAGATTTTAATGTACTTTTCTTGCTTTTTTTCGTGACTGCTTTGTGGCTTCTAGTCAATTCAGGCTCACCATCTTTCAGGTCCAAGGAATTGTGTGTTTTCCATTCAGAAGACTAAGTTAAAATAGTGCTGCTGAACCACAGTGCCAGTTTTTGGCTTCTTTTCTCTACCTCTGTCAAGGTTGGGATTGAAGCTCTTGAGACAATATTTTGCGTTCAGGCTTAGATGTTTATTTTTTCTTATATATGTTACAGTCTCACAGGCAGTGAGTTCGGCAGTAATTCGCTAACAAGGTACAAAATGGCTAACTGTCTTTCGTTGCAAGGTCTTTTAAAGCTAAACTATCCAGTTAAGAAATGACACCTAAATTATTTTCACTTTTAACCCAATAACTAATCACTCAAAGTCCGCAATGTGGACTTTTCTGTCCAATTACAAAGTACCACCCAAACCCATGAAGAAGAAGGAAGAAGGTCAAGAAGAAGAACCAGCCTCCTCCCTAAAACCTCCATCTTTCTCCATATATATTACTATATTCTAAAATCGTAAACTCTTAGTTTTCTAGCTTGTGATATTACATACTTCTAATCAAACTACACTCCCGTAATCCCAGTGCTATCAATCAATTTTGGAAGCCTTCTCCATGGCCTCAGGTCAAATGCAGTGCTCTCCTGGGAGTCAGGCTGTCAGCACAGAAAGTCTAAAATTCTCAGCATCCAGGACTCCAACCCCATATCATGCATTTTATCATTGTGAGTAAAGCAGCATAGCTGAAAGCTGCTACTGGACAGACTTGTGTTTTTCCTCCCCCTCCCCTGCCTGCACACTTTGCTGTATCATTTCTGTCAAATCTAGTGATCTGTGGTTGGACAGTGAGCCTGCAGTTGTCCAATGGGAAACTAAAAAAATTTAATGACTTTTTGACCGAACCATCTTGTTCAATATGTGGATAGTCTGTGGATCTAATTGGAGAGGAGAAGGAAATGCACAACTGCCCTTTTTAATGATATGCTGTCATAAATGTGGAGAAAGAACAATATAAAACTGTATGAAGACATTTTGCCACTCCTGATGACTCGTGGAGGTGTGATTGAGAAATATGACTAACCATAACTCTAACTTTGTGAAGCATCCCTCTAACCGTATTTCCCATCCAAGCTGCTGTCATTATTGCCCAGATGGAGAAGTTAACGCCAGTGTTTGGTATGTGTGAATTACAAGCAAGATTATTCAGAAGAGTGAGCTGTTACCATTCCTCTATCTATACCTTACCTTCCTGATTATTAAGAACCCGTTATCATTTATTTTCTGGAGTCTAGCTGTGTTGGTCACTATGTTGAAGGAAAAAGTCCTGTTATCCACAAGGAAGAGCCACTGTTTAAAGGACCCACAGCCAGAGCTGGTCTTTGAGTCATGTTAATTTACACTGAGATATTTTTTCCCCCAGCATTTATTAAAAAAACACAACACACCTGATGTAAAAATCAGATACAGAGGAAAATAACTTCCTATGTCCTATATGGCGACCAGTTTAGAGAAGATAATTGGTGGAGTATTACTCCTAAACTCTAGTTTATCAGTGACCCTACCTGGAGTTGTACATGGGCCACTGGCTTAATAGCTGCCAAAGGACCTGCTTTCTGTGAATGTGCATTATCTAGATTGGAAGCTGTTGCACTTCACACTCTGACAATTGGTGGCAACAAGATCTGTATTTTACTTACATGTCTCATTTACTTAAATGCATTTATTCCACATTTTCATTGTCTTCTCTCTCTTTTTTCTGTGATAATCAGTGACTGATTGTACTCCATTTGCTGTGTACCAGTCTTGAGTCTATAGATAGTTTAGCTGTCCTTTTTCAGAGCTCAAAAGTACTTAATCTCTCTTTGCATGGGATTCACTTCCCATCTCTTTCTATTCTTATCACCGTTCTCTGTGCATTTTAAGTTCTACAGTGTCTGTTTGAAACACTGAACAAGAGAGAGAGGTGGTGTCACAACTGCCTACAATGCTCAAAGTTTATATGCTTGCATTTGTTCTGTGGCATAATAATTTTTTTTTGGTTTTTTTTTCTTAATCAGTTGTAACTTTGTGTTTGCCTGTTGAATGTCTGTTGAGCACTGAGCTGACATTTTCAGAGAGCTGGCCACAGTGATTCCCAAGAATTCTCCCCTGAGCTATAGCTAATGTAGACTACTAATGTGCATGCATAGTTAGGGTTATGTTTTTCTGTTTACATTTATTTGCACTTACTGATGTTAAATTTCTTCCACTGTTTTACCAACCAGCCACTTGCTGTCATGAGATTCACCTGCAGCATTTTGTACATATGACTGTTTTGAATAATTCTGTATAGACTGAACAGTTTTCTTCTTTTTTGTCCACATCAGTTCTGGACACATTCTTTATTGCTTATCTCTGCTGGTGTGGCAGGGTTCGTAACTGACAAGAAGATGGCAGTTGTGTGTTCTGTTTTGTGGCAGGGAACTTGTATGGAAGTTGACTAAAACGTCTTGCTGAAAAAGATGCTGATAGTGTGATAATATATATGCCTAATCATGTGAATAGAGAAGGTGGTTGTTGTTAGAAGTCATGGGTAGTTATTATGGTTCAGATCACTGCTATGTGAGAAGTCTGATAACATTAGCAGTGGCAGTTGTGCTGAGATTGACCAACATCTTCAGCTCTTCTGAGTGCATTTTAGTCAGTGTATCTGTTCAGGGGTATTCTGAATCCTTCTTTGGGTTCCATTAACTCTGTTGAACAGACTGCCATTGCCTGACGGCAGAGATACAGATACCATCTTGTGTACAGACATGAACAGCGTAGAGACCTTTGGGATCTGAAGTGCAACTGAAGTGTCTGCTTTGTCAAGCATCAGCTGTAGAGTTTCCACTGTAATTCTGTTTGAACAAATTTTCATTCCACTTTATTTCAAGAGGGATGTATTGTCTCTCATGACATTAAAGACTTCGGTTTGGTGAGAAACAGGATTACAGCAATCCTGATTCAGTACTAACAAACCAATAATGACAAGTTCAGCTGGTGAGTTGATACTTGTCAGTTGTATGCACATCACTGGTGAGATGCTAACACATAAAGGATAAGTACCATAAGGCTAGGAAGATACTTTTCATTATATTGCCATTTTTCCTGATTTTTATGGTATGCTAGTAATCTAAAAATATAACAAGAATGCAAAAAATGCAAAAAAAAAAAAAAGTTAAAAAATCATGGCTCTGGTATGTGGAAAATTTATTTTATTTTCTTTTTTTGTTTTTCTGTTTGTTTCATTATTTGTTTAAATATCCAAGGCTACAGTGACAGGAGTATAATTTCTGTTTTTAATGGGAAAGATATTAGAACTATGAGTGAAACATCATTCATTGTTTGAAAGTCTGTCTGTTCTAAAGAAGGACCGTCAGTGAAGTATTTAACTGATCTTTATATACCTGGACAATGCCAAATATACAGCTTCTTTGGAAACCCCAAAATGGAAGAAGTTGGACCTTCTGTACCTGAACTTTTAATCTGAAAGAGGGTGTCTGTGGCTTTGTACCATTTTCTGCTCATCAGCATTCAGCAACCCTGCAGGATAGAGGAAAAGTACAGAAGCATACAGAAAAGATAAAAGGAGACTGGGAGCAGAAAAGATAAATGACTTTGCCGTCAGTGCAGTATAATGAAAATCAAATCAGTGCTTGGCAATGCACAATTTCCTGGTATGGCTAACCCCAGACAGTGTTTTAAATAAGGTGCATGCCTTTTGTATTTTATTCTTGTATTTATATAAAGAAAAATTACTTTGTTATTAGTTGATTGCAGGGGAAATAGATGTCCTGATTCTGTAAAATCCTAAGAATGAGTATGGCTTACATGTTTAGTGCCTCTTTAATTATTGGCTTTACCTTGGCAAAAACAAAATTCCATTACTGGCAAAGCCTGTTTCAGCCAGTCTTACATTGTTTTGGCAGGGTATAAAAAGGATTCTGCATATAGGATACATTAATCTTAAAAGTGTAAAGGAATTATTTGTTTGATAATGCATACAAAAGATATCTAGGAGTTAATGAGCTGCTTGAACTGCTGTTTTACTGTGCTCACCACTGCTCACAATCCTTGCTGGCCTGGCAGGCACTCGCTGGATAGGATTGTCCAGTGTGGCTCCTTTCTATAGACTCAGTGTTCCTGAGCTGCCGTCTTCCACCAGCTCTGTCAACGCTGTTGGTGGTGATGACTGGAGTTGATGATTCCTAGTGGGACCACCTAACCACACCTCTATGATTTTATACCTTTGTATTGGTACTTTCTTCTTGAGTCCTTGACCTAATGATGATGTCTCAATAATCTTAAAGTCTGTAACTTTCTGTATTGACAACAGTCTGTAACTGTTATCTCCTTCCAGGCTTCCTTTCAACTCTCTTTCAGTAGTTATACAGCTAGGCAATGCCAGAAATGGACCTGGATGTGCAGGCAGCTGAACCTCTGCATGGTGAAAGCAGAGCTACCACTTAGAGTTATAGACTGTAGTAGTGGCATCTACATGACCAAGTTACACTGCAATTGAAAGTAGTAGTAGTAGTAAAAAAAATAATTTTTGCAAAATTACCGATTTCATTTTATCAAAAGAAATAATAAAAGTGTATTTTCTGTTTTATTTCCAAATAAAATGTTTCAAGTTACTATGCATTAGCACAGTGCTGTACTGTTTGTGGTAAACTCACAATAGAAACAGAATTCATTTGGGAATATGCCTACACTGGAATCAAAACACAAAAAGGAATCCACAACAACTCTGAAAGACTTCTGCAAACTTGCATTTTGTTCCCGATTGGGTCTGACAATGTATTTTTAATGAAGTCTTGAACATCTGCAAACTGTTTGCAAGCTGGAATTTTCTTCTTGAATTCCACAGCTGACTGTGGAATCACAGGCTCTGAATCATGGATGCTGTGTCTCCACAGTACTTATTTGCAGTATAGTAATACAATAATCATAATAATAGCAACAGTGAAATCCCTTTCCTCCCAGTTAAAATTCAGCATTCTGGATAGCATTTCATAGTAGTATAATGTACTATTGGCTGTTTATGATGACTCAAAATTACTGCAATTGCCCTCCAAACACCTTGTACAGCTGAAAATACATTTGTTTTCTGGGTTGGTCTTCTCCAGCTTCTTCATTTCAGTATCTCGGAATCCACAAGTGTACAGGAAACTTCTGAACCAGGGCTCTCTTTCTTTTCAGGTTAGATTACAATATACAAACCTGTTGGGAGCTCTGGTTTTGTGTCCACAGAATGATCTTTTTTTGTTGCTAGCTCTTATCACAGGAGTTAAATGAGTCAGAAATGTTCACAGGGTGTTATAGTTTCATCCATTCCTCATATTTCTAAAATTTGTGTTGATACTGATTGTTGTAAGTTTTAAATCATTGAATATGTTCATATGAATGCAGAACAATTTATGGCTAGGAAAGCTGCTGTTATATAAACTAGCAGGGCTAGGTAACATACCCACTAAGGTCAGGTCTAGAAATACCACTCATTTAATTGGAGAGACTTATAATTGTGATGGTGCTGTGTAATGTGGGACTAAATGCACATAGATCAGCTCTTAAAAAATTGCAGTGTTCAATGTAGACAAGCCCTTAAATTTGTATTTACTCTCTTATCTCAGTTTTCTTCTGAAGCTGCAGGACCAAAATGGCAGGAAGTGCTATCACATTTTTTCCTTGCTGTGCTTACTGGCTTTCTTATCTGAGCAACCTTGTAAATTGATGTATTTCTACAATTCCCAAGCCTTCAGTGACCTAGGATTTGGAGTTTGTTCTAACTTTCCTGAATGGGATGAAGATGCTTTGGTTTTTATGAGGCCACCACCTATTAAACTTTTTTTTTTTTTTTTTAACATTCATAGAGTTTTCTGGATGGCTATTGCTCAAGAATCTGAAAGGCCTTTAGCCATCTCAGCACAAATGGCAGTAAAAATCAACATTCGAACAAGAGTCATTTCTCAGAGTCTTGAGTGTGCTTTGCAGAATGTGCGTCAGTGAAACTTGGGTCAGAGAAGATCGTTGGAGTGGCCTTGGCTGCTGCTTAAGAGTCTGTGTTACAGTATACAGATACAGAAAATAATGGAGAAGAATGTGGAGAATAATGGCTGTTCAGTTGACTTACAGCTTTTTTCACAGCCCATACTTGACCCCATTCCTGTGTTGGTGTAAAATGAATGAAGCTCATCTGCTCTTTTTAGGGAGAGATGAGTAGCTCCCAGTGGAGTACAGTGCAAGTACAAGCATGAGGATCACTTAATGGGATCTAGAATGGAAAGTGGGATAGCATTGTCAGCAGAGCATCGTGTCCCAGGTCATTTGCTGTGTTGCAAGTCAAGATTTATTAGCTCAGACATGACTCTGCCTCTGCTATACACGTGTCTCTGAGTGGTGCTGGACTGTAATGCACAGCGATGCTGGTGTGCCTGCCAGCTCCTCTGTGCCGTGCTCTGCTGTTGAGAGGAGCTCTCCTCAGAAGCAAGGTCAGTTGTAGTTGCTGAAGTTGCTCTCATCTCTGTCTTCTCCTTCTAAAGCTTATCATTTTATGAACTCACCACCTAGAGGCCTGCAGTGATCTTGTGGTTAGTTTAGGTTTCTTTTTGTTGTGAATGAGTGAGACCCTTTCATTTTGTTAGGGAAAAAACAGAGGTGAAGTTTTCTAATAACTATTTAACATAATCTGTGACTACTGACCTTTCTTATTTTTTTCATGAGCAAGCTGGGCAATGGTAAATGCAGTAAAAGTCAGGAGACCTGTATGGATTTGTAAGCATAATGCATGGAGGTGCTTGGGCTGGGTCGCATTTGGGAGGTCCTGAAGTACAGCAGCTGAGGTTGGCTGTCTCATAGCCTTAATCCCCTGGGTTGGGTTAATGAGATTGACTGGTCCTTGAACCAGGGAACATTTTAAGCTTTGGCCTTCTATTTAAGAATGAGTAAGTCAGCACTGTGAGCATGCAATCCAGCAGCAATACTTCTCAGTGGGATTTCTTTCTTATTCCCTCAGCTTTTTTTTTTTCCCCTTGCTCTGCATAATAGAAAATGGCAGCTTTGAACACTCTCATGGGAAAAGTATAGTAGATATTTTAGAGGCAGTAGCCTCTACTTGAGAGCTTTAGGCAAAACTGGCAGCAGAATATTAGTCAATGATATTTATACAAATGTTTTTCATAGAAGCTTCTGGTAGCAGTTTCCTTCACTTCATAGACTGATATGAAGACTCTCAAATTTTTATTAGTTTAATTTTCTCAGCCTAGCTCCTTTGGTCTGCTTTTGTTCTTAATAGTCTTTTCTGTGTGGCCTTAGTGACAGTTTGTTATTTATGGAAATCAAATTTTCAAGCTCAGAGATTCCAGTCCTCACTGATACTTTGTTGCATGTATTAAGAGTACATGAACTGCAGGCCAGTTCATTGTCTTTCATTGTCCTGCCAACAGCGCTCAAACACCAGAAACTTTGGGGAAAAGGGCTATTTGATGTGCTGTTCTGATATGTTAAAATTAGAGGACCCTTCCTTGCAAGGTCCAATTTTATCCTTTCTAGTGCTTTTAACCTATGGAAGCTTCCAAAAAATTTTGCATTTTTTGGTGTCTACTTGCATAAGTGCACAAATGCTGTTGTTGCCCATGCACTGTTGATATTGCTGCAGTAATTGTTCATAATGACTGTTGATCTGCAGATCCTCCAGCTGTAGACACAGTTTATGCTGTGGGTAGAGATACGACAGGAGCAAATAAAGGCTGCCATTTTAAAGGTTTACCATGCACTGTGCAGTCAGGATATGTCTCATGAGAGGAGATGCTATCTTAGACTCCAAGAAAGTGTTAAAAATAGAGAGACAAATGAAGCTGTTATACTGATGTCAATGTCAGCTGGAAGCAAAGCAAGGAAATTCTTCATCAGCTAGAAAAAAGAGAAGGAAGGACTGTTCAAACAACAGTGATCTGCTCCACTGTCAGCAAAGAAACATATTTATGCAGTCCAGTTTATTATGCTACTGAAGGAACTGAAGTAATGTTGGTGGTAAAAATGTTTTTGTATTCCTACTTTCCCTAATTGACATGCTATTTAAGACTTAAACTTTCAGTTCAAGTTCAGTTTTACCTGAGATATGATCACTGTGATTGATACCAGGTGTCAGAAAATTTTCTCTTCTTTCCATCTTCCCATAATCCATTGGACCATGTTGTTGCTTTGTGCTAGTTACCTTCCTGGGAAAGGAGTTGCCTTGACTTTTTTGTAAGGAAGGGTTTCTTCTTATAATTGATCCTGTCTTAAATACTCAATTTTAATCTAGTGCTAACCAGCACATTGATATGAATGAAGAGGTCAGCTCTCAGCAAATTTTATTTTAGGAGACTACTGTGATAGTCACTCACACCTAGTTTAACCTCAGCTGCTTAGCTGACTGACTGGCTGTTTGGATGTAAACCAGATGTGGTGTTTGAGCTGTGACTGATGAGAAAGCATTAGCAAATTGACCTTTTCCATAGGCATGCAGAGGACATTGCTGATTAACTCACTTCTTCCGGATAGGAAATATGTCCTGAGTAGTGCAAGTTTTAAGATGAGGAAAGTAATTTGAATGATAAAACGTACAAAAATATTTTTTGTAATCATCTGAGCATTTCATATATTGGAAGGGATTTGATTAATAACCCTGTGGTTGAACATTTTATAGTACTTTAATTTAAACAGTTTACATTACATTAATGTGTATTTTGTAGACTAAACCCAGCATACTTCAGAGCCATTACGTTTACTTGCTTAGGTTTGTATGTGTCAGAGTACTTAAATTTTTCAGTTTCTTCTGTCTTAAGGTGCAAAAACGTCAGTTTGGTACTTATCTGTGTCTCCTGGCTAGTGGGTCAGGTGGTGAGCCACTTTCTTTCCTGGCTGTGGCCTTCATCTTTCTCAGCTGGGAGTCCTGACACGGGAATAATGTTCTAATTGATTCAGCCCTCTATTTTATTTTCTCTATTTACAATTGTAATTTGCCTTTAAAGTTTTTTTTCCTCTGTTGGTTTTCACTGCGATTGGTGTTCTCAGAAGGGGGTTGAAATCCTTCCAGTTGGAGATGTTAATGATAGATAACTACCTCTCTCCTAATTTGCTCATAGTTTTGTCAGAGGCTAGTTGAGCAAAAGTGTTTGAATATTATTAGTGCATTTAGCTTTTTTTTTTTTTTGTTGTTTTATTTTTATATTGTTCTGTCAATTTTAAGATTTAAAAAAAGATTTGAAACATTAGTTGAGAGTGAGAATGAGAGCTCTTAATGAAGCTTTTTAGTGGATTTTAGTGTGTCTTCATACAAAGACACATACAAAAAGTTTGATTTCTTGATTCCCTATTTCATGGTTTATGGTTTTTGTTTTCACTGGCCTAATTGCTTGTCTTTTTGCTTCTTTTAGCCTGAAAGAGCTCTCACTGTTAATATAGTTGTTACTCTTATATCGTGTAACCTGTTTTTGGTTGTGTTATGGATTTTGTACCAGTCAGAACACAAAATTTCCATGTGCGTATTTTTCTTCCCCATAAGGGCTAGGTGCGATTTTTCACAAAATCTCCAGCTTGATCCAACACAGTGCAGACTTGTCAACAAAGTACTGTGTTTCCTCAATGCCAACAAGTTCTAAAGGATACTTTAAAATGTAGCACCTTATAGCTCTGATCTGTTTACCTTGCAAACAGTATTTCTGTTAAGTTTACACGTAGCTCACAAGATACTTTGCTGTGTTCCTCTTGCTTATTGCTGCTGTTATAAAGCGATGCATTGAGTAAATGCTCTTGAGGTCACAGGTGAGCTGTGCTTCTGCTTTGCTTTTCTCGCAATTGTATTTTGTCAGTGGTTGCCACAGCTTATTTTTTTTCCTAATATTGATCAGGATTACTGCAAACATATGATGAGTAGGGTGAAATGTATGTATACAGACCTGGGTTTCCGCTATGGTTGTGCAGAATTTATGTTGAACAGGAGACTACTGACATGCCCTTGCATTTGTCTTTGGTTTGTCATGTACAGTCTGTCTCTATCTCCCATTTTTTTTTGCTATGCTCTGGACAAGTACATCACTTTACTCAGTAGCTATTTTGTGGGGGACCACTATGTTGACATCTCTTAAAGTAATTACTTTCAAGTGAATAATAAAATAACCTTTGCCTTTAAACAAACCTAAATAAGTCTCAGCATGGTAGCCACTTGGCAAAAGACTGTGTTATGCGAATGAGATAGTTACTCTTAGACAGAAGTTAATGTGGGAAACTTCAGTGTTCAGAATGCTTCTAAGTTAAGAAATTTCAGGGATACAGTTCTACAGCTTGGAATGAACTTTAGGTTTGGTTTTTAAAAAACATGTTGTGATTGAGGAACCTTAAAACAAGATTTAATTGTTTTTAAATTTGTGATGGAAAAGGTGGTGTTTTTCAGCAAATGTATTTTGGGAATAGTGATTTGTTGATTTATGATGAAAAGATGATTCATCAGTTTGGAGAAGTGATATTCAAGTTCTATTTCTGGCTCTTTTTTAGACTTTCTTCCTGATATTAAGCTCATCTTCCTATAACTTTCATTTATAAAATGAAGATGATAACAGTTCATTTTCCCCATGTTTTGATTGTTACTCTTTAGGCAGAAAGACTGAAGTAACAAACATCTCTTACTTCTATATATGTTGTTGACTAAGCACAGGGAGATTGTGCTGTCATATTGACAGTCTCTAGGCAATGCCAAAATATAAATAAGTAGCTACGATTTTCATATTATCATTTCAAGTGGAATTACTCTAAGGTAACATCTGTGTGCTTGTGACAAAGCAGTCTCTAGCCCGGTGAAATTTGGCTTGCTATAGGGTTGCTGAACATTGTAGGCCCCTTCTTAGCACTTTCTTTAAACTTGTGTACTTCTTAAACACTTCTTTTTTTAACCAAGAGTAGGTGAAATATTATTGATGAATGATGTGTGATATGAATACTTTGTCTATAAAATAGGGAGTAAATATACTTGAAATAAGAGAATTCTGTCCAATCTCAAGCCAACCAAAGAAAATCAAAATTGGTGTTAACCATTGGGATATATCTACTGTGCATACTTTTTTCTGAGGGAAAAAGCCATTTTCACATTGTCTTACCACTGGGGTTGTGATACAGAACTTTATGTGTAATAGGTAAAAAATGTAAATCTTTGTGCTTTGTTACTTGAAGCTATGTTGATATTTCACCAGCTACAAAGGACTGGAAGGAGCTTTAACTGCTGTGAATCTCAACAAATTAGACACTGAATTCCCTAGAAAAGCACTTTGGAAGAATTTGAACCTTGTTCGTAGGTTGAAGTTCCGTAATAATTTAAATTTATCTGTAACCAGTCTGTTGTGGTCCTCTCTCCTCTCCAGAAGTGCTTTCTCATGCTGTTTCTAGCACTGAACTCGTGGTGGCCAGGTAAGTAAGCTGGGCTACCTGGACACTACCCACCTGGCATAGTTAGCTGACTCATCTGGCTAGCATGTTTCTGTGAGGAGAGGACATGAAGAGGAGAGAGGAGATGAAGTCCAGTGCTGATGTAATAGAAGAATTGAGCCCATATGACTGAATATGTGGTGGTGAGATTGTGGCAGTCTTAGTTGGCTGAAATGGCTATGAAATTGTGTCTGTAATTACATTGTTCTACATTAGTTGTTAACATGTTCACTTTCTGTCCCTGAGCCATTTCAACAAGATCATAGAGATTCTAAGTGCTCTAAATTAGTCTTAATGGCACTGTGGTCAGTGACATAGCCAGTATTTTATTGTATGCCAGCTGAGCACTGGTTGGATTTATATGTGACTGCAGCTCATTAACTTTCCAAAGTATTTTATGATCTCAAGTTAGAAATTGCAGCATGTCTACATGACAGTTTTGCCTCCTGGTAGAATATATTGTTGCACCTTTGGCTGGAGCAGTTGCATTTGTTTTAGTTCAGATGAGGAACTCGTGAGGCAACAAGATGCTTGTGGTCATGTTTACTTAGAAATGGGCTGCACAAAACTATTACCCCTCTTTCACAACTCTGCAAATACCTGGCAATCTTTTTCCTTAATATTTCTCATTTGCCCACTGTCACCTGGAACTCCAGAAGTTTCTCTCAATTCTTTCTCCTTTAGGGTCATACTACAAGTTTTTGTCCAGGAATATCAATTATTTCTGTTCAAAGCCTCTTTCCCTTGCTCTCCAAAAATGTTCTGCCCCCCCTAATGCTTGCATTAGACATGTTCCCTGAGGCACCTCTCTACCACTGTAATTCCATCAGTGACCATTTATTTAATTTACACTTTATTTTTAGTGATGGCTTCTCTTATTGTAACTGGTCTGTTAACAGAGTCTTGAATGAGGATTCCTAAACAATCTTTTTCCTAAGAAAGTATCAGGTCATTGAATGCTCATTGATTTCAGCTAACTCTTAAGACAATTCTTCAAATTCTTAAACATGTTTTGTTTTATTTTATTTATAATCAAAAAAGACTCAGTGCAGTGCTGTGTGTGACTGCTCAGTTTGGAGTAAAATAATCTTGTAAAGGTGAGCTGTTCCTTCGGTATTCAGTAAGCACATTTCATTATCAGGCAATCTTTTTTGAGTATTGCCCATGATGAATAATGAATAGGAGATTGAAACAAGGCATTCTTCTGTAATTTCTTCCCATTATCACATCTAACTACGTTCACTACAGCAGAATTGATATGTCAATACAGCTACCTCTCTCTCCCTCCTTTATTTATCAATGTTGTAAAATTTATTGCATTTGCACCACGCAAAACTTGTGGAGGTATGTGCACGCACATATGAAACAATTCATACACATTCTTCGTGGAACCTGGCCTGTAGCTTGTTTGTGTGTAGTGAACTGTTATTTATTTTGAATTTATCATATTTAAAAACCCATTTGTGATACAATGCCTCGGTTGCAGAAGTGATACAGGGAGTTCACAGCCAAGGCTGTTGGATCCAGACGTATGTATGCTGTATTGAATGTGTGATGTGACCACGTCTTTATCTCAGTAACAATAGTAAAAAACAATACCTGTGCCTAAAATAGTCAGTGAGCAAAATAATTATAAAAGATTTCAGATTATCAAGTAAATTGAAGCATTTAAGTACAGAGGCAATGCATGCGTCTTTTAGCTGAGAGTGTCACTGCTGAAGTCGCTGCAGATGAAACAAAGAGCAAAACACTATTAATCTCCCTTTATAAAATTTGTAAGTGCTGCTCTGTTGAAATGTTAGAGCCTTCTATAACATGTAAACGTAAGTTTGAGGTTAAACATGTATTTAATATTAAACTAAGGCATAAGGCTTTTCTGAACTGAGATTTTAAAATAATTTTAAGATCCTAAATGTACCAGTGCTGGAATGAGCCTGTGGGTATAGTCACACAGAGAACTGGAGCTTGTTTGGAGGGGCCTCCCAAGAGCAGCGCTTTATGTGGAGTCTGCTGGCTTTGAGGAAGGGATTAAAGAACAGACATTATTCCCAGGATGGCTTTGCTGACACCAGTTGATGAGCAGAAACATCTGTCTCATAATGGGAAAGCGCTCCTAGCTCATTTAAAACACCTGACAAAGTTACTTTTAATTCTGTGTGAAGTAGGGGGGAGGGATAACTATCCTTAATTGTGAAGTGGATTCCTGTGTTGATGCAAGGTTATGCAATCCATGCTTGCCTGAGAAAACAAGATTTATGGTTGTCACCAGACTTACGCTCAGTTTCCATACCCTCATTTGCTCTGTCTCTTCAGACTTAAGTACATGTAGCAAAATGGATCAAAGACAAGAGAAAGGAGAACGGGACACCTATATATTAGCAAAACAGGTATATATGCCAACCTTGGAACATTAGCCATGTTTGCTGGGAGTGGTACTGTAATAGCGGGAAGCTAAATGAGAGCAAGGCTCAAGTCTCTTTTGCTTCCACACACCTATGTGATGTCACAGCATTCAGGGATGGGAAAAGACTCTCCATGTGGGTGCCTTTGGAAGTGGTTTTGTGTGGTGGGATGGTTGGCAATATCTGTGATCTCAGATGGTGTCATCCAGGAGTTAGGATTATACATGCCTCTTCTCCCCTTGTCAGTCTCAAAGCTGACCTTCTTGTACCTGATGCTGTGACAGAGATACAGCAGTAGTTACCCCTGTGTAAATCCTGTATCAGGTTGTTCTCAAGATTCAGAGAGCTATTTTCTTTACAGCACATGAGAGAGAAGTGTGAGATCCAATCCTGCTTCTATGATTTGGACTATCAGTGGCCATGACCAAAGCACAGCCCTTTATTTAAATAACTTTTTTTTCTCTTTTTTTTTTCCTTGCTGTGCAGCTGACTAACACGGACTGCTCGAGTGGTAATCTAAAAACATGGTCTGGTGCTGTTGGTGAAGGTTGCCTTGGTGGAAGTGTCTCTAGCCCAGAGGCTGGACCAGTCATGTCTCCAGAACGTCTGAAAGTGCCTGTAGTTAACAGGAGTCATTCAGCTGAAGTCACCAGATGTTGTTTTAGGCCTTTAGAGCCAAATGATTCTTCTGCTTTCACAAGCCTTTCCTTGCTAAAATAGAGGTCCACTTTATTTCCTTGGAGCAGGAATTTTCATCCAGTGAGCTGTGATTCTCCCCAGGGCATATGGAAGACAGTGATGGCAACTGGAGTGATCTTAAGACATGGAAAAGATGGCTAAACATTTAAAGAAAAGACACCTTGCAGAATGAATGCAGACTATTATAGAGGATTATTGTGATCAGTAAACTTTACTATAATAATAAACAAAAGAATACAAATAGGATATGAGGTGATGCTCCCCTAAAAACATAACACCACTGCGAGAATAAAGGTTTCAAAGGGGCTGCACACATGCAATAGAAGGTGACATAGAAAATAATGTCTTCAAAAGCAGGCTTCAAAGTTAGAAGTGCATATTTAATTCTACAGTAAGAGGTGGGCTCTGGTGTATGGCATGCTTCAGGCATGCAAACTTCTTCCTGTAACATCCTGATTTCTGCCTGGTTGTCAAATTCCCTAATTCCCTGGGAAAACAGGTTGGCAGGCTTATGGCAGATGTTTTTAGTATCTTCTAGTGCCAGAGGAAGAACATTGTGCAGTTCTCTCTGGTGTTCCTTTATCTTTAGTGAATTCATGTAGGGGAGAAGGTTGGAACACAGTCTTTTTGCAATTAGACACATGTAAATAATGGATTTTTCCTTTTTATTGCTGTGATCAAAAAGCTTGTGATAGAAAGGAGACAGCCAGTTTGGTTCCATTTGAGGGAGAAATGAGAGGGCTGGATTTTTCTTCTTCATAGTCAAAACTTCAGTTGAAAAATTGTTAGTGGTTGCAAATGTAGATCTACGAGAGCTAAGAAAAACCCTCAGAATTTAGGTTAACTGTGTGAACTTTGTTGTATTTGTAGGTATTATTGCAGTGTCATTACGAATATGATTCCTCATAACATTTTTCTGATATTTTTCAAAGAACTTTACTGCATCAGAACTATACTGCATCAGAACACCAGCAGTGTGCTGTTCATATACCTGGTGTCCAAACAGAACCTACCTTATTAATTACCAGATGTGGAAGGTGCTTGGTGCAGGTTGTTAAGTGGTCACAAGGGTGAATGCCTGCTTTGAATTCCCTCCCTGCCACTGCCACCAGAATTACTCTGGGATGCCAAGTAAATCACATAAACTTAGTCTCATTTAGTCATTAATCATGTATTACTGATTTCGTGAATGCCCAAACTAAGGCACCTGTGGCCAAAACTTCATAAAGTGTTCACCACTGCAGTAAGATATAATGGGAACAGTGCTTTAAGTATGTTCAATAAAACTGTTAAATAGACTTGACATTGAGAGGTGTCAAGATAGGCACCCAGAATTACTCTTAGTCTCTCGTTGGACTCTACTTTCTTACATGAAAATAATAGTCTAACCTAATCTTGCAAAGATTATGAAGAAGAGCATTAATAATATTTGCAGGGCAGTAGGTGCCGTTGCAGTGAGTGTTGAATTATGCACTTATGCTAGAAACCTGTTTGTCTTTTGTAGGAGAACATGTACTGCTTTTAGTTACATATTTAGGCTGACCCTGCAGAAAACTTTGTTTTTTTCTCTTATTTAAATTACTGTAAAATCAAATTCTTAGTACAGTGGTCAAATAGCCTGTGGGAAAGTATATAATAATTGGGCATTATTGTTCAGTCCAGTGCAGTTTTAAAGTAACGCTACCTACCTGCATTTTGAAATGAAAGTAGTAAACAAATTATTCTAAACAAATCTCATGTCTTAATCTTCATTCTGTTTTACTTAAGTTCCTCTTTGGAGCAGAATGTAAAAATTGTATTCCTTTTGACTGAGAATCTTCTTATAAACTAAGAAAATAATATAGTCCCCATTTGATGGATTTGGAAGTTAGAGATGGTCAAAATAAGCCCAAACACATTAAAAAAAAATCAGTGTGTGCAAGTTAGGGGCTTCAGTTTCAAACTTATTGGTGCCAGCCTTTAGACTGAACTCTGGACCAAGCCCCTCATGTTATGAATGGCACCTAATGTGACCAGAATGTGTCATCCAAAGCAGCTAGCCAGGTAGGCAGAGTGTCCTAGACTGTCCCCTGTGGTAGCCCTCTGCTAACCAAGGGGGAAATTCTGAGGCCAGGGTAGGTCTGTAGTGGTGTGTCCAAAGTTCTCCATACATTTCATGCTCAGTGGTTGCTGGGTGAAAGGCAGAAGCAAGACCCAGTGTTTGAAGATGGTTGACTGCTTTGACAATATCCATTGCCTCAAAGCCCCTGAGAGACCTGGGCAATGGTGTGGGTAGTTTTTGAACTGTGTTCCAGCTTACCGGTGACCTTGGTGTGAGCCATGGCAGTCCAGAGCTGTTCTGGGCAGGCAGAGGGGTACACAGGAAAACTTTATGGGCAAAATAAAACTACATTCAACGTTAGGCAGGAGACAAATGAGAGGTTTGCAGCATTGCAGCTTTTGTACCTTGGCTCTGTCTCAGACACCATTAAATGCCTTTTCTGTATTTGCCAGGAGACATTCATTGTAATGCAATAAGTTGAACCTTGATTTTTCTTCTATTTGCTTTTTATTTTCTTCCCTTCTGTTGTTCTCTTTCTTATTATGGACAGATTTGGCCACTGTCAAATTGAATGATTTTTTGCATACTTGGTTGACTCCTTTTCCCCCTAATTTGCTGATACAGGCAACTGTGCCAGTAAAGCAATTATGCAAAATTGTGTATAAAGGTTTAATGATACAAAACTGCTCATCACAAATCTAATTGTGATTCTTAACATCCTTCCATAAACTCTGTGGTTAATACATATTTTGTTAAAACCTGTATTTTAGTTTAGTAGATAAGGGAACGTTTTAACGTACCTGTTACTGTTAACTTTGAAAGGAAGCAATCAATAAAACTAGCGATTTGGAGGAATTCAGATAATGATCTATGTGCTTTCAGGTAGTGATTATAAGAAGTCTGCTTTATTATATATCTCATCAGGTTACACCATTACCTGTTTTAATTATTATGAATGATAGCTATGTATGTGCACCGAGTCTAATACAACACAAAGATTAAATATGAAGATGGACATTGTAATGAAGCAAATAATGTGTTTCCATACTGAAACTCAAGAGACAGTGGATTAAAAGAGAATTGACAGGTACACTGTACTTAGGCTTGATACCTGGTTTCCACTTGGATAACTGAACTGTTTCAGGAAAAGAGCAGTAAAGCAATACTTGGTAATACTTTCACTGAAGCCAAAAATCCCATTGCCTTGTCTTAATCCAGAATAGAGCATTTAGAAACATTCCAAAGCTGATATTTCTCCTTCATGTATGCATTGATACTTTCTGATTTCTGTGCTATTGCTTTCCTCAGAACCCTGGCTGGGATTTAATCCTACCACAGAAAGTATTGGCGAGTCAGATATTATTATAAGGATTGACATTTAGTAGAGTCTCATTTGCATCAGATCATTATGAACTGCAGGGAGAGACCTTCTGCTACAGTCACTAGAGACAAAGCACACACTACTTCCATCAAGCAGGGTATGAGGAGAGAGAACAAAAAGTGGTTCTCCTTTCTATGCCCTTCTTGGTTAGCAGTTGTAGGCTCTATGTCATCTTTGCATGAAGGAAGTGCTACAGACTGTAAGGACAGGGAAGAGGTAATAACCTGGCAGTGCTTTCTGCTATCTCCCTAATCAGGGTCACACTTGGATGCTGAATTATGAAGGTGAGTTCTGTTCACTCGGTTCACTCTAGGTATTGAAATGTGTGAGCTGTGCTATACTGAACAGAGCAGTCTGTGGCTTATAAAAGCAGCTTTAATTTATTGCTTTCTGAAAACAGAGGCCTGAAGCAGTCATGGAGGTTTCAGGAATGTTAATTGTTTATGTACATGAATAAGCTTAGAAATGGTTGTTTTTGCAGTCTGCCCATAGCTCATCAAGAGTAACAGTGTCACTGCCAGAGAAGAGAAAAGAGAAAGATTATTTTTTTCTTCCCAGTCTAGTAATATTTTCAGGGCTTGATATAATGTGCCTTTAACAAACCATGAACTTCTCTCCTACTGAGTCACTGCATTCTGCCTACATTCAGTGTAGGCAGAGAACCATTATACTAATCCACTCTTCCATCATATCTCTCACAAACACATGTATTTTCTTAGAATATTTATTTTGATACAAGGAGTGCAAGTTTTTTATTTAGCAACACAAATAAGCAGGAGATTGTAACTTCAGAACTTTGTAACTTTAATTTTGGTAGTTCTGGTTTTCAACTATGATATGATTTGACAAATGTATGGCAATCATATTTGGCTTTAAGGGAATAATCCTGCCACCTCATAGCAGTAGAGTAATTCATTCACCTCTTCTGTTAGAATAGGTTTAAAAGGCAGATGCTGAAATTGGACTTTTGCTTTGTTTTTTAACAGGTACGGTTATATGCAAGGCCTGATGCAATCCGAAGAGGATCAGGGGACTATGCTCTAAATATTACAAGGAGACTCATTGAGTTTTATGAAGATTATTTTAAAGTGCCCTATTCCCTGCCAAAATTGGGTAAGATTTTCCAAAGAATTTGAAAGTAACCCAGAAATGAGGGATTAAGTCAGCTATTCTAAAGGAATATAATGTATTGGATGTCAAGTTAAATGTTTGGGTTAATTTAGGAGGATCAGTAAGTGAGAAACTTTTCCTTGTGGAGGAAGAGAAGCCAAACTATGCTTTCTCCAATCTGGAACTGAAAAGAGCAGGAAGCAGTCAATATTTACATTCGTTAGACATTGGGTAGAGAACTTGAGACCTTTCACTGATAAGTGGGCTGAGTTTTTCTTTGTTTTTTCAATGTTGTCAGTTTTGGTCCTTAGTCCTATGAGATAGCCCCTGGGAGATAGTTTGTTCTGTAATACTTGTACCTTGGTGCCTCAGCCTTAAATGGGGAACAGAAGCGAAAATAGTTGTGGAAACTGGAAACCTGTAGCAGTGCAAGACTGTGGGCTTGTTTCTTTCTTTTTTGATTTTATGGCTCATATGACTTATTAATGATGATTAGTAGAAAAGCTTATTGTCCTGTTTATTGAAAAAATTGCTGTAAATTAGTTTTACTGTGATGTAAACGTAAACCCCATAAATTTCTATTATTTTTTAAAAAGAGTTTCTTCTCATCCTCCCTTTCATCACAATCAGTTGGTCTCCTACTCATTTAAATATTTCCACAGTATTATTATGCCCTCCCTCCTTTGGAACATGTTTGATAAAGATTCAGAAAAGCCTGTTGCTCAGCAGCAGGAAGAGAGCATGTATTTGATAAGAAGTGTTAGAGTTGGAACCACAGGTGATCCTCACAGGAAGGCAGGGTTTATTTCATTAAATTCCTTGCCTGGTGAGTAGTTTTATTGGACTTACAGCTAATGGTGTAGAAGATAGATAACATAATTGATGTTTCTAGATGAGGATATTGCATGAATATTTTTATAAGTATGTTGTGGCATTTATTTCTTGGTGTCTTTTAATAACAGGTTACAGGCAGTATTCTTCTAGAGAAATATGCAGATGGGTTAAACAAGCATATGGCATATTTAAGTATACACAAACTTTCTGTGTATACTTTAATGTATGTCTTCAAGTGTGTTAATAATATATAATAATTTATATATATATATATATATATAAAATATATATATATATATATAAATAATAATGTTTTGTAAAGGAAGTTCTGGGCTTACAGGGGCCAAAGGTTTAGAGGGGGAAAATAAAATCAAGAAATTGTTGAATAGAAAAGGTGAACATAGAATGGTTTCAGTTGAAAGGGATCTTAAAGATCATCTAAACATCCAACCATCATTACTTCAGGTAGTTTATTGAGCATGCCAGCTGGCAGCAGTGCCAGTAACTGTATCTGCTTCAGAGTATCTTTCAAAATTGTAACATATGGTCTTTAAACCCAACATGCTATATCCATTGTCATTGTGCTGTGCATATCTTTTAAAAATATCTCATTTTAAGTTAATATATTCCACTTTGGATCTGTTTGGAACAGAATGGGAAGAATAGTCACAAGTAAAGTTGTATTTTTTCATCAAATATTTGCAGTAAAATTTTTAATAGAAAATACTACATGAAAACTTTAGCTATTCAGTAGTGGTACAAGAAAATAATTACTATACAGAATCATTTTTTATAATATAGTAATGTTGAATTTATTTAATGTAAATATAGGAAGAAAATTTTCTAAACTCAATGATGTAAATACTTTTAAGAATTTTATTTGCATATTAATACAGGTATATTTGTTCCAGTTCATTCAAACACTAATTGCTATGTTTAAGCATGTGCTGGTGTCTTTAACCTGAAAGAATGCCAAATTTTTATTTTTGCTTTAAACTTGAAAAATAATTCAAAGTTTAGAAGGTTAGGGACAGTAGTCTGATGGGTGAATAGAAGGACTAAAAATGGTAATAATGTAATCTGTCTATGATAGGGATTTTGCAGTAGTAGTGAAGAATTTCCCAGCTGAAAAGACAAAACAGCATTAACGACAGCAATGGAAAAAGCATGTGCATCAGGTAGATGTGTTGATACTGAAAATGCACCTGGGCTCTCCAAAAACTTAGGACTTATCTGCTTTACTGCTGTCAAGACTGCAAAGGATTGAGTACTTTATTACGGTTTTAAGAAAAATGAGCATGTTTTCTACAGTGGGGCATTTCAGCAGTGTTTAATTTCAATTCTAAATGTGAAAGTGGGAGTGAAAAATGAAGAATGTACTTTGGAAAGCTTTTTAATGTCAACAGTTTTATAGAAAATGTTCTGTTTCAAACAGATTTTTTTTAAAAAAAATTGTTTCACGTACTTTGCAGTTCTAACAAGAAGAAACGTAACTAAATGTAATTATTTTTGTTGAAAGCACAGTTTATGTTTACAAAATAATTTTGTTGAAAACTGACCAATTGACTATAGAGGTGCTGTACTGGCTATTGAGTGAGACATTTTTAGTGTCAGTGGTGTCTGTGGGGCTGTCTGTGTGTGTTAGAGTTGGAACAACAGGGGATTCTCCCTAGACAAGGGACCTGCCACCCTTGGCAAAGCACTTGGTCATCTATGTGGTCATCCATTTCAGCTTTCTATATGGTAGGAGTATCTGAGGACTTTTAGGCTCTTTAGATGTGTTGCTGTATCAGAAGGATCTGTGTTCATTTGTTCACTTCTGAGTCATTGAGGTCTATTTCCAAGGCATTTGAAACTAGTGCTCCTTACTTGAGTTTATAATACATCAGTCAGTGTTCTCTACAGGAACCAATTCCTCCTGTTGCTCTTGACTACCTTACTGGTGGTGACCAGGCTTTCTTGCTGGGCTTACATACAATCAGATGGCTGTGGCTAAGGTTTTTTACATCTTATATGGTCTGTACTGCCTTCTGAAGGCACTGGAGAAGTACATTTATTTTCCAGTTGATGCGAATTCTGGTAATGAATGTGAATTGGGAATTTCTCTAACTGGAATTAACAATTTCCACAGTTAAAAGTTCTACTTAGCATGTAGCTTTCTTTTCCTACTCTCCAGTTCATACTCTGAACAGGAAGGTGCTTGTGTAAGGTTTCAAACCAATAGTTTTGATATTAATTTCATTTATGAAAAATAAATCATGTCTTTTAAACAAAACCTAGGTTTTCCTAAGACTATAATACTATCATTGCAAACATTGGTTAAAGTGATGGGTAGATAAACCATGGCATTTTATTTAATCCAAAAAGATATGCAGAAGGGTTTTTAATTCTATTCTAATGGCTAGTGAATAAAAAATATTTCTGTATTTATATCACATAGTTATTTTAATCCTGTTTGGACTGCACAAAAAAATGCTTTGTATGCATAGAGCTTTTTCTTATGAGGGTCTTTGAGACTGGAAAGGTCTTGAATTTTTCCCCCTGAAACCTTGACCAGTTGCTGTTTTGATGTGCACAGAGCTTAGAAAATTAAAAAGAAAAAAACCACCAACAGAAAAACCACCTTAAAAGAGAGGCTTCAAAGAGTCACACTATGGGGAATGAAAAGATAATCAAGCCCTCTTGCCATGTGGACAGCTGTGATTCTTTAGCTGTAAACGGTTTGAGGTGGAGGGGCTGATGGACTTTTCCAACCAAGCCTCCACTTCATGTTGGGTCACATGAGAGTGGTGTAGAGTGACAGAATCCCTCCCTCACCCTGCTGGTCACACTGCTTTTGATACCACCCACATTGGCTCATGTCCAGCCTCTCCTCCATCAACACCCCGAAGTGAAATATATTTTCCAACTTCTAAAAGTCCTTTTCTATAGATTTGCTGTATAGTAAACTTCGGAGTTCCATCTGATATATTATATGTGGTTATTGTTCGGTGGGATTTTTTTCCTTTACAGTTGTGGTTGGGGTACTAATTAGCTGCTCTACTTTGTGAGAAACACAGATGCCTTCAGAAAATGATGCATTTTATCGTGAGTTAGGAGAAATCTTGGCTGAGAAGGTACTAGTAAAGGTATCTCATTTGACTACACAGAGAGGAAACTAATCTGGACAATTAAAATTTGATATCTGATTTTTTGATTGATAAAAGATGAAGTGAATACTTCTGTAGGATTTATAAAATGGGATAAGATCTTTGACACCCAGAAACTCCATAGAAATTACGGGAATCACCAGAAAACTGTGTGAACTTCTACCTGGTATGAGATGGTTAAATGCCTAAAAGCACATGAATCCGAAATACTTTTTACATAGCTGTGACTGAAGTAGTTTTCATTATAGTTCCTTTTACTTGCCTGAGCAGAGCTGTTATACCTGATTGACCATGTCAAGCTTTTGTACAAATTTTATTTTTAAGAGAAGCTACAGAAAAAAACTATAACCTGTTAGATTAGAGAGTCAAGAGGGTTCATCAGAGATTTTGACCAGCAGCTGAGATCTTTTATACCACTAAGTGTAGCTCTGTTTTAAAGGAGCATGTCTAGGAAAAGCTTAGGTCTTCGGTCCACAATGAACTTCATATTTGTATAGGCATTATGAACGGTAGTTTTTATTATAGGACATGGTCTATATGTCATTGGGATACTGTGAGAGTTACTTTCTGTGCATGGTGTGACACTATGAAAGTTACCATGCAAATCTCAGAGCTACATGGCAGGAAACCAAATACAAAAGAGTTTGGATAAAAGATAAATGATATCACTGAGGATACTGTGGTAGATTTAGATCGTGCTCGAGAAGAGGGATGTGTGAATCCTTGGGCAGTGTTCAGGAAGATTGGATTGCAGTAGAATCTACTAAACAATGAAATTTTTTCTTTTGAAAATTGTACCTATAGCATTTAGTTTGAATGAAGTAGGTAATGCCGTTGAGCTACATCAATTAGAGTACCAAGGAGAAAGTAATGGCCTTTTCTCTCAGAATTGAGGTAGAAATCTGGTACCATCTATGTCTAGAATAGGACAGAAGTGTTACACAATCTACTCAAGTATGTTGTCCTATGGTGGAAAAGGAAATGGCTGTTGTTGACTTAATGAAATGCGTAGTCCCCCTATGCAGTCTTATACACTGGGCATTATTTAAAGAGCACCTTCAAAAGAACTGTATATTTACAAACAAAGCTAATGGAATAATATATAATGGACTAACGTGTTCATAATGATAGTATTTGAGTAAATATGAAAGTTTACTGCTGACTAGCTTATGTGTAATTTTGATTCATAGTCGTATGACAAACTTGAAATAATTTCAAGTTCAATTTATGAAGTTTTCATTTAACCTTGCAGTTCCAAATGGAAGGAGGGTGAACAAGGATACGGTGACTCCTGTTTTTTCTATCTTAATATGTGAAGTAGAGGTTGTCCTGAAGAGTGAAACTCAGCAAAATCAAAGGGTTGTGCTGGTGAGAAAAAAAAACCAGGCAGATTATAGGACTGTTCACATCGAACACTGACACAGTTCACTTAGACTTTTTGTTTAATATGTGCAGTTAGAGTAGAGGTCAATTCTCTTATTTTTTAAGGATTTTTAGTGTGAATTGATTGAGACAGGTAGTTTTACATACTTCAGTAACAGCAGCAGCAGCAATAACTTTCACTAGTATTTTCTCATTCAGAATTGTGATTTTTGGCCTCCCACATTTGTTTTGAAAAGTGAAGACAGCTCAGTTTCTGGCTGGACTCAGAAACAAGTTCAAATGAGTCTAAGAGGAAATAAAAATCAACACAGTGGAATCTCTTTTTCCATTCCTGTCTGAAAATGTGTTCTGTACCAGTTTTAGCCCTGCCTAGTGTTTTGCTTGCTGAACCCTATAGTTGCTGTGTTGGATCTCCAGCCCTGGAAGCGGTAATGTTATGACAATATTCAGAGTCTTATTTCAGAAGTCTGTTCAGAGTTGTGTTTCAGAAGCACAATTTTATTTAGCCTGAAAGTCATACTATAGCTGATTTCCTTGGTCAAGAGAGGCAAGAAGGCCTTAAAAGACGTTTCTCCTGCATTTTTTCCTCCCTGGTGGCACATAGAGCTGTTAGGGTTTGCATAACCTCTTGCCTTCCTTCTCTTAGGGTAAGCCTACAGTTTGAAGAGTTAGCAAACTGATTTAGGATGCTTAACTATAGTTTCAGAGCTAATCTGTACCTTCTGCCACTTATTCAAAGTCTCTGAATGGCTGGGATGAAAACTTCCATGCAGAAAGACTAAAAAGAGATTTTAACAATACTTGCATTGTGTTGTTCCTTTTGCATAGGTACCAATTGTTTTCACAGCAGTTTCAAAAATCCTGCCATCAATTTCATGCTGATTATTGGGACCTTTAGGAGTGTGTGAATTTTTTATTATCAGTATCATTGCTAAAAGTGAGTGAGAAGAAGAACAATTGAGTTTTGGTTTTTTGTTTTCTCTTTTTTCCCCCTGTAGCACTGAAGAAGTGTTCCTGTTAACTCTCCATGTTTTCAGTTTTAGAAGGATTGTGCTCCTTTGGGGTAGTTCGTTATGCTCTCCTGATGGTATTGTGACTAAGTCTGTTTTCCATTAGATGCTGATTTGAGGGCAGCAAATATATTACATTGAGAAACAGAAGTTTCACTAGGCAAAACTGATGATAAAACACTTTGCCCACTGCCTCACTTAAACTGATTTGTGTTGGGCTTTGCTTATTTTCTTATGCTTGTTTTGAAGTAAGAATTTATGTATTTTAAAATGTTACCTATTCACACGTAATGTAATGCCAACGTCATGAAAACTCCATAACTGTCCCTACTAAGAACGTTCTTCTTCACTATGAACCTTGTGCCATAAAGATAATAGATGAGGGAAGCACACACACACTCGCTCACTCAAAGTAATCTAATTAGTGTTATTCCTAGTAAATCTAAATGGTATGCATTACTGGTGCAGTGAGAGTTAGAAAAAAGTTACCACTTACTGAAAATATCCTGTGTATTAGAAACAGCTAAAATCTTTAAGTAGGTGTTTAAAAATGAGCTTTCACATCTTACTTCTGAACTGGAAAAAAAAACCCTTTAGATACAGATGTAAAGAAGATACATTTTCATGTATCAGCACAGAGCACAGAAAGTTTCTTTCAAGAGATTATTACAGTGTCTTGAAAAGATTGTAACACATTAAAGTGGGACTTAAGTAGGCCAGAGATTTTTGTTCATACAAAAGATGCGAGAAAGTGTATAGCTACTGAGCTGAATAAACCTATTGCTGCTGGCTAGATTCTGCTGGCTTAGTTATAAACCTTCCACCTGTACTAGCTAGTTTCTTTAAGCTACTGAAATTCAAAGGGATGTATGTGCTCACCTTTTATTGCTTTTTCTAAGGATATTGTAACTGAAAAATATCCTAACACAATGAATTATGCTACGTTTGCAGTTCCATGCCTGAAGCAACTTCATTTTTACATTATGGAAACCAATGATTTTCAGTGTAACGATGAAAATATTAAGATGGCTGAACAACTTTAATTTAAACAAGTGAATTACCATTGTGCATTTCCCCTTGCCCCACCTTGCTTTCTGGGTGCTGGCAGGCTTCTTAAAATGGTATATGGACATTGAAAGAATCACTTAATTAAAATTTGGTGGAGATCTTTGGTAGGTACTGCTAAACTTACTTTCTCTGTTTTCTCTTGTATGTGAATTCTCCTTTTTTTCTAATTTATTTAATTGCCATCTGCTTGTGTATTTAAACCATAACATTTCCAGATTCAGGATCAGTTTTGTGAAGACTGTGATTTCTGTTGCTTTCTCTGATTCTTATCAGTAACACTTCTAACAAAGCTGTCCTCATGAAGATGCATATTTGTCATAATGATAGCACACTTCAGGAAGTGTATTAAGCTAAAACAAATCCCACCATTCAACTAAAAAATATGTTCCTTGTCATATGCTACTACTAATGGAAATTAAACTTGGGCAACATTTTAGTCTAGAAAAATCCAGTTGTTTTTTCTTCTTGGAATATTTGGCACTGCTGCATGTTGTTCTGCTTTTGTAAGTACCGGGCAGTTCAATCCTGAAGTGGGTGGGAGCGGGAGGAAAGAGACAAGTGCATAAAAGAACTTAGAAATGTACTCTGGAGACCCTTCTTGGAAGTTTCTGCAGCTATTGCTGTCTCTCTGGGGGGCTTAGAGAAATCTTTAGAAACTGTTTCCAAATAGTGCCTGAGTTTGTGCCTTTGTAATCGATCTTCAGCTCTGCAGCAAGAGAGAACTTACCAGTGGAACAGATCATGCCAAAAGAGGTCCTGATATGTATTTTATTCAGCAGGAGCTTTGGTCTATTACCACTACTGTGACACTAGGTTTCCTTTTGAAGTTGTGTTGTAAAAGTACAGGTAATTTGACAGAACTTTAATTACACGTAGCTCTTTATAATGTGACTTCCAAACAGAGGTCAGTGGTTGAATTCCTCATAAGAAATTATGTGAGATGTTTGTGATGGTTGTTACAGTACCTAAGCACTTTTTACACTGTTGTAAATGTAATCACTGTTTACATGTAGTGTATTTGCAAATGGAGAAACACCACAGTTCTGTTGTCCTATTTAGATGCTCAGCTGAAAGCCAAAGAGTGCTAAGAAGTGAGGGCAGGCAGATGTTTTGCTGGTTAGATGTGTATAAAATGTTCAGTTTCCAGATAGAATTTGAGTATGCATTGAGACAGGCAGCTGGAACTTGCATCCTTTCATGGTTAAGTATTGATGATTCATGTGAGGGACATAAAAGTGACTGCAATATTTCCTGCTTTAAAGTTGGTCTGAGAGGTGTTCTTCCTAGGGTGCTAATTCTTAGGTGTGGAAATAAAACTTCACAAAACTGTCAGCTCTAACTTAGATACATAGAAAGATGCATTATATGTATTTTCACCGGTAATGTAAAAATTAATTCCTAGGCATATTTTCTCCATATTCTTGAAATGTTTTAAGCTTTGCTTCCTCTCTTAAGGTAATCACAGAGAATTGAATTTTAAGAAGAAGCAGGCTGTTACTCAGTAACAAACAGATGCATTAGAAATGCAGTTTTATGTTTCATGCCATATCTCCAGGATTTTTCTGTAGAAACCATACAATAGTTTCCAAGTGATTAAAAGGGTATCTGAGTTGTACAAGTTATGACTGACAACACAGTGATCTTATGTAGCTCTTAATAAAACCTGCCAAAGAAAGAATGTTGACAAGTGATACTAAAGGCTATTTGAAATTGCTCTAAGTCATTCAGAGTAATAGTGAACAGACAGCTTTCTGTAATGCTTATTTTGTATTTGGGGACAGCTGGACGGAAGTCCAGCCCAGACAAATTCACTGTTTTATCTTTGTCAGTCTATTTCTTGAAAAAAAAAAAAAGCTTGCTCTTTGCAATCAAAATACAATTGCTTTGTGACAGCTTTGATGTGGAGTATAAAATGGTCAAATCTAAGTACACAGCTGAAGGATAATTTAATGTTTCAGTAGTGAAGTGCAGAAAATAACATTACAAGTGAGTAAAATGTAATTTTAAACATTAAAAACAAATCTTCCTACAAGTAGTTCTAACCTCTTGAAATTTTACATATACTTGTCTGTGAATGTTCCTTTAATATTAATCTGTCTGTCCAACCATATATCCTGGCTGTACTTTATGATGGTAGGCCTATAAAGACTGTAAGAACACATATCTGTAGATAAAATTTCAGTCAGCAGATGCCAGACTTTTATGGAGGCTCTCCCAAACTATAGTTCCCCCTTTTCTGCTGTCATATGTAACAGGTGTAAGTCTGATCATGGAACCAAGAAGTGTACACATAGGATAAGGAATCTGGGAACAGACAGTCTTACAAGCATCTGTTGACTTTGGAAATGTGGATAATAAGAAGATCGGTGTGCTGGTTTTTGCTGGTGTAGAGTTAATTTTCTTTTGGTGGCTGGTGTGGGGCTGTGTTTTGCATTTCTGCTGAACACAGTGTTCAGAACACAGAGATGTTTATGTTATTGCTGGTCAGGGCTTACACAGACCCAAGGCCTTTGCTGCTTTTCACGCTGCCATGCTGGTGAGGGGACGGGGGGTACCTGGGGGGTTGGGAGGAGACACACCCAGAACGTCACTGACCAGAGGGGTATTCCGGACCATTTGACATCATGTTCAGTAAATAAAGTGGGGGAAAGAAGGAGGGAAGGGAGTGACGTTTGGAGTGATGGTGTTGGTGATTCCAAGTCCTGATTGGGGTCTCTTGGAGATGACTGAACACCTGCCTGCCCATAAGAAGTGATGAGTTCATTCCTGGTTGTGCTTTGCTTGTGTCCGCAGCTCCTGCTTTCCCTATTAAAGTGTCTTTATCTCAACACACAAGTTTTCCAGCTTTTATTTTTCTGATTCTCTCCCTGATACCACTGATGGGGGAGTGAGCTACTCTGTGGTGCTTGGCTGCTGCTTGGGCTTGGCATTGTGGCAGTTTTCAGGCTTTTATCTTGTGGGTTCCATGGAGAATATGGGTCCTACTCACTGTTTATGGACTAGTTGTCCCTCATTTCAGAAGTTTCCTGACCTTTTTCTAGTTTCCCCCTCCACTTACAAATCATCACTGCAATTCTTTTTCATCAGACCCAAGAAGGAGCAGTCCAGCAGACTGTCCTACATGCAGTTTTATAAGACATTAACTTCAGTGGTGTAAAGTAGTTTTCTTCCCTTTGATTTTTTTGGAGGTTATTTTTAACCAGCTCTTTCCAGGGAACTGTTTTTCAGGCTGGTCCCACAGTTCAGCTGCAGTGCTGAGAAGCTGCTGCTGGCTGGGCTATCCAGAACTTCTTAAGTCAGGTCTGCTGCCAGTATGCATGAAACTATAACCCTGGAAGATTATAGTCACAGATGGTACAGCAGCGTAAAGATAAGTGTAATTCCAAAGTAGCTTGTAACATTCTAGTGTATGTCATGTGTGTTATCAAAATCAGAGACCTCAGCATCAGAAAGCCCCTGATTGCTGTCAGCAAAATAAAGGTGGCAGAGTCAACCCACCTAGAGAGAAAGAACTGTCTTATACTCTACCACTAGCAGCTTATTTCCATTATTCAAGTGGTCTAGAAGTAAAAGTTGACAAACAGAGAAGCTGTAAAATTGTTTCCCTTCAATATTCATATTTAGGAGGAGGGCTCCTATAGAGAGGTAATAAGACTAGAGATAATATAAATGTCTCTCTTCGTATCAAAACTTTTGACTTGACAAGCAAGCTGTTTTATATTTTGGAAGGTAATTCCATGCAGAACCAGTCTTTTGACAGCATATTCTTTGATCTGATAGACTGGTAAGCTTCACTGAAACTCATTTTAAAACTCTCAGCTCGGAATTTGCCTTCACTGCACATCCAGGATTAAGGCATTTTGACGTAGGGATTATGAAAAAGTCCAGGTGGCACAGTGTTACTCCATCTTTGTGTGAAGATGGAAAATTCCTGATAATGTTGCTATTGGTTCATGATATTAAATTGTGGAACCACTCAGGTATCTTTAAAAGCTTTTTTTCAATGTCTTTATCCATCTTATCATCACCCACAAGGGATTATACCTTTCTTCAGGTTGCTAAAGCCTCATTTGGGATGCAGATCTACATAGAACTGGATTTAGATAAACACCCACATGTGGATGGGGTTTCTTCAGTAAGACATCTTTCCTTTATCCTAATACTCTAGCACCTTGTTCTTCCTTAAACTAAGCATGCTAGTGAAAGATGTGTTGTAGAAAGGTAGTAAATTTTCATTTTTTGGTGTTGTTCCCTCAATACATGTTTATGACTTTTTTGTCAGTAGCTCTGTGTCTCATGCTCTGATGGAGAAATTGCATGAATGCATTCATCTCATATACAGTTCCTTCTTTTCCAATGGCTGACACTTTTCTAGAAGCGTGTGTGGAATACCCCAGTAAAGGAAAAGCATCTTCATCCTCTCACAAATCTGTTAAAGAGGGCACATTCTTAAAAGCACAGACCATGTTGCATTTATTTCAGCATGAATAGGTTGCATTTTTGGTATAATCCATATTACAAAGTTGCATCTGTAAAGATTCTTCTTGTATTAGCAGATTTAGTGAAAAATGGCACAGCAGATGCACACATTGGATTTTATAATAAATATTAGAACCTTGGCTTACACTTTTCTTCATGCTGATCACAGAGTTTTACTTCAAAATCTAACAATAATATTTTCTTATTTTTACTGTCTTGGGGAGGATTGACTGTATAGACTGAGTGCTGAGTATCATTATTATAGTGCTAATTGCTTTTGTTATCCTTTTCTAGTCTTCCTGTGTGTGCCATTTTAGGATGGCAGTGGCATCTGAGTCAAGTGTTTTCTCATTTGTATGTTACACTTCTCTCTGGTGTACTGTGTTTTCCAGACTCAGTTAGCAGGAAGCTGAAGCTGAATACTGTACCTGATTATTTAAAACTACCATCTGAGATTTACTTCAGGTTTAAAAATTACATGTGCTCAAATGTAATGAAATTTTAATGGGTTTTAGCAGCATAGTAAGATTTGTATTCTTTAAAAAGAATTTTTTCTGTAGCAGTTAAAATAGAGATGAAAAAGGATTTTTTCCTTTCCTTTATTTATCTCACCTGAAGTCACATGTTATGACACTTGGGATTATGGATTTACTTGGACTTTATCTGGAAAGTTCGGTTTGTGCGGTGGACTGGACAGTTGAATCTGTGCATACTAGCTTCTCTACACTACTGTGTTAACTTCTACATCCCTGCCAACATGATTGTGAAGGCAGTATAGTTGTAGTACTTAACAGCATATAAATAACCTTTTGTTTACCTTCTCTGCTCTTGACATTATTTTTATGTCCACTGGAGCTGTTCTAACACTGAACCCATCTCTCCGTCTTTAAACTCTATTACAGCAATCTTTGCTTGACATCTTCCTTTCATGTTTTTATACATTGTGATGAGCACTGAGATGGGGAGTCCCAGGTGCTGTTAGACTAGAAATTCAGTATATGGTTGGAGAGCTGCCAGAAGCTTGGATGAGTTGCAGATTTAAGAATCAATATGAAGTGCCTGACTTTACATGTGGGCTATCAACTGATTGTCCTTGCTACTCAGTATGCATACTTAATTTATGTTCTAAATGGGATGGCACCAAAATATATACTTCAAGAAGATGATTTCAGACATAAAGATAATGTTCTGTGTGCTTGATCTTAAAAGGTGATGCCTCATTTAGGCCTTGAGTTCATAATAAATCTGATTTAGAATGTTTTTCGTCAAGACATTTTATTCAATTGGATCAGACTTTATTGTCTTCCTTTATGTTTCTTTTAGATGTTGATGTAATTAACAAAAGTTTTTTTTTTTTTCCTTTCTTGTTTACTGTCTAAAGCAAAAATATAGTACAATTTTAGAAGATGAGACTGGGGAGCTTTTGTAGGCTGTATTTATGTAGACAAAAAGCTTTTTAAAACAGGAGTTTTTGATACACAATTAAGGTATAGTGTATGATCAGTGCACATGGGTTTGTGCTTAAGTTTCCCATTACTGCATATAAAGACTTGTGGATATTCTCAGCTCAGTCAGAGAGAAAGAGAAAGGTTTTCTAACCAGGCAAGAGCCTGGGAAACAGTTGGGAAAGAATGTAAATAATTCTCTAATCTATCTTGTTATTCACATTGTTTATAGATATGCTCTGCCACTGTGCGTCATTCACTGTACACCAATGGTGTGACATGTTTTTACTCTAAGACCAATGAAATTAGTCTTCTCGATGTCCTCTATATATAGAGCGGTATATTTGAAATAAATCAGAGCTCATTTTCTTTGCCTTCTGATCTGGAGTTTTCTGTTCCCGTCCTGCTCGACAGCGACATCGACTAAGTAAAACATATTGAGATCAGAGTACTTTAAATTTTTTTTGTACTCATTGCTATCGATTAATGTATGATGCTACTAATTGCACATTTGTGTATTGTGGGCTACCTCAGCTAGGCTGTAGTCTCATCAGCTATCATCAATCAAACATGGCTAGGCATGACCAGAGTTTGTATGGAAACTGTCTCGTTGGGAATACAGTCTTTTAATTCAGTTGATGTTCTGCTTCTGACCAAATCAATTCTTCTTTTGCAATAGGATGAAATAAACCCAAAGAAATCCTTCACCATGTCAATGCCTTAAAATAGTTGCCCATTTGGTGAGGTGTAAATATGGATAGTTATATTTGGTGAAATTTCTCCATAGTGTAAATTGTGTTTGTGTGTCAGTGATTCTCCCACAACTAAAACCTCATTAAGCCAAAACCACTTCGGAATAATGAGTGAAGTGATTAAGTCAACACTGAAGTGCTGTAAAATCTGTCATCACTCATTATCCAACCTAAATTCTGTAGTTCAGATAAGATATAATTTGTAGTCTTACTTTTTCTTCAATGAAATATTATTGTTAGATGCCCAGAATTTCTGTATGTTGTCTCTTGAATATATATAGAATAGAGTATGAAATGAAAGTCTTATGTTGTACTATAAATGTCAGAATAAATAATGTGCTATATATATTTTCATTTGGTGATGGGTAAGGCTGGAAGAATATCTTTGTGACCAGAAATATTTGACATTATGAAGTACAATGGCTATGAGGTTGCAGGTTTTATACGGGCTTGAAAATTAGATTTATAAAAAGATTAAGTGTTGCTAAAGGGATTTTCTGGAACAGGCAACATTAGAGCGTAGAGTGATATCCAAACATGGTAAAAACATTCCCACCAAATAATAATTGGAAAAAAATTATTGTATTTTGTGGTTAAAAATCATGCTAATGATTTTTGTTTTTCAAATAGCAGTAGACATTTTTGGAAGAAAGGTGGTTTTAAAATGTATCCAGTGTTTTAGGCCTGTTAACTGTCATGCCCGCAATGGACATAGAAAATAGCTATTTTTTTCAGTAAGAGTTCTGCAGCCCTATAGATTCAAATGAATAATTTGTCAATGGAGATTTTAATCCAGGAGCTATTTTAACAAGTTTTTGAATTTGAGTACATGATTATTTTTTGCTGACTCAAACCTAACATTTTTAAGTACCTCGTTTCCATACATAATGGGGGGATTCTAACAGTTGTATCTGTAGTGGTATTAAATGTACAGAATGTTTGGTAGTTAACAGATATCATAGTGCTTACAGAAGAAATGTTGAAGATTCATGTAATAAAATATCAATGAAGTAAAAGTTGAACTAGATGCAATGCATATTTTTACTTGCAAGAGACTTTACTTTTGAACAAACATGTAAACTGACCTTTTCAGCATTGACTGTGCAGAGGTTTATAATTCATAAGAATGAATTCAGGTGGTAAGTAATGGTTTGCAATTGGCTACAATAAGTTTTCATGGCAAAAATATGACCAGTACTTAGAACAAATTTTCAGACACCTTTTTACTGGTACCTGGTTGCAGAAGAAACCATTTTTCAAATTCCTTCAATAGGAAAGAATAATTTTGTGGAATATTTCAGTTAATGGAAGATGCTTCAGACAAAGTTTGCTTTCATTTGGGTTTGATGGATTTTTTTCTATGGATTTTCAGTCCTAGATTTTCAGTTGTAAGTAATCCTTTCCTCTCAATTCTGTAGCTGATTTCCTGCATTACCTGCATGACAAGTAAACTGCAAATTATATTAAAGTGCATGTACAGTTCATAAAAAGGTGTTCTTCTAATTGATATATCATACTGTTAGATTTCCAGGAGTACTAATGTTCATGCTGGCACATGGTGCAACTGTTTGGGGTCACCTATGACTCCGTACAACACTGCATCAGGATTTTCCCATCCTGGAAATAACAATATCAGTAGCGAGAGTAACAGAGCAGTAAGCCTTTCTATTGTTATTTGGATTTCCTTGAAATTACTGTCTTAGGGACCAAATCCTAGGCTATTCAAATGTAAATTCAAATTTTAAAAAAAATCAGTTTACTTTCCAGAAGAGCTCTTCGCTTGTACTTTTGAATCCATGGTCTCTTTTTGTGTCCGCAAAACTAGAAAATCTTCCTTGTTGGGTCCTCTCAGACTTTACTTTGGGTGTAATTATACCATACATTGACAACTGCCAGAACAGTCTGGATTATGAAGCAGCTCTGCCTGATATGGCTTGTTCGCACTTTATCCACACATGGGCCATTAAAATGGTTATGAAATATTGCTGTCAGTCAGCTTGTTGAAATGACTCAGGTAAAAATAAGCTGCTAGGAAGGATTCTCCTGGACCCTGGGATGTTTTAAAAAGATAAACATTCAGTATTTTAAAGATACATGAAAGGAAAAGACACTTTACATCTAATAATTAATACCTACCCCTCCCAGTATCTTGTATATTAAATTGAGGGAATATCTCATGAGAGTGCCCAGAATCACTTATTCAAAATGCAAAAGCAATGGACAGAAGTCAGCATTTCTCTAAACCAGATTTATAATCATTGTGTGGTTCTTTTTCAGACCTTATTCTAAGAGTCAGATTTTTCCTGTGATTGGTTTGTTTTCTTTTGCTTTCTGCCAGCAAGCTGATATCTTATTAGCTTTCAGATATTTTTCTGTAGTTTTCATAAGTTGTTTGAGTAGCTAAAAATTTCTTTTTGCCTTTGCAAATGAGGCTGAATAGAGTCACTGATTTTCAGTGATCATGTTAAAGTAGCTGGAGAGGTTTCGATGCAGATTGTTACTGTTGCTAAAACGTTGTTAAATCGGGTAAGGATTGCTCTACCTCTGTTTTTGTTTCCCTCTCTTTCTCTGAGATCTTTTGTCAAGCTCATGTTGACAAGACAGCAGTGAAAAACGTTGTTGAGAAGAAAAGGGCTGTAGTCCCTTAAAGAACTAGTATAGGGGGCTCTGTACACTGATGTCTTAAGGTGTTATAAGCCAAGTAAATTATGTAAAAAGAGACAGAATAATTTGCATTGACTTTTTACTGGCTGACAAAACAAATTGTCTTTTCTGTCATGTTGTGGACAATTTACATTATTTGTTAAACGATTTCTAAAATAGAATAAAAGCATCTGGAGGAAATAATCACAGAGAAAAGCCCAAGGGATAATCTTCAGATACAGCAAAATAATTGGAGCTTTAGCTATACAGGTTGTTTGAAGCATAATTCCATGCCCAGAGGAGCCAAAGGGAGAAACCTGGAATGGTTTCCACAGATATCGATTCAAAGCTTTGAGCTGGCAGAAACAGCAAGCCAATTTCTTGCCCCTCATTTCTTGTCCCTCTTCTCTATGTAAAGAGCTATATTGTGCTTTTATCAAGCAATTTTATACTCAGAATTTCTTCACGAGCCCTAATCCATCTCTTAATTCTAGGCTTTGGACCAAAGAATGTTCCCTCACCTTTCTTGCTTTCTTTTATGGCTAGAAACAATCCTTATTGTTATTGCAAGGTAACACGGCATAAATCCCTAGAAAGAAGCTGTCTCTTTATACAGGTTGTTTCCTCCTGTGTCAAAAACATGGGTAAGATTCTCATGACAGCAGAGTCTCTGTGCAACAGCAGAATGAATATATGGCTTTTTCTGAGAGTAGATCCCCACTCTGATGGGTGGATGGGCTTCCTAAACTAGTGATGTTGTTCATGTGAAGGAGGTTTATTGCACCTTTGTGTTTTAGGCAGGCTTGCAGCATTGCAAAAATGAGGAGGGCTACTGAGAGAGAACTAGTATTTTGCTTTAAGTGTTGTTAAAGACAGAATTTGAAATGTGAGGAGACCATATGGCACATGTCAGAAAGCTTCTTCAAATTTCACTGAATCCCTGTTCACTAAAAATCTACTCCAGATGTAAGCTTGTAGATTGGTAGCTGTGAATTTGTATTCCCTTCTGGACTGGAGAAGAAGCTTGCAGATTTCTGCATGGCCTAAAGTAAATACAAAGAAATGTGTCTGCAGCATAGGTCTTTTGCTGATCATGTGCCCCAGTCAAGTTGCTGTTTTGCTAACAGGCAAGCCTCTACTCACTGCTTCAAGGCAAGGGGCTGAACTGGGTTACTGTAGGAGACTGTCAGCAAAGCTGACAGTTGGTTCATTTAGATAGATAGGTTTCATTTAGATAGATAGGTATCACTTCATTTTCTTTCATGGCATCACTACTTTTTCTTTTATGGCATCATCTGCATGTTCTGGCTACAGGCTGATATGAGGAAATGAGGACAAGAATGACACTACAGCAGCATGATTATTTGGTAGCCTTTTTTGGTATTTCTTTAACTGTGGGAGACAAAGTCAATGACATATGTACATCACTGCTGTTGTTGCTCAGTTATCTCACTCATTAGTGAATCAGCATTTCTAGAAGGAGATTCTTTGGTCAAATGCTGTGTTATCTGGGGAAGTGCTGAGTGAGTAAGTTCTTCCTAGCTAACACTTCACTCTGAACACCAAGGAGTATGTTTCCTTCAGAGTAGTGTCCTTTTGGAAGACAGCAAAGAAAGGAATTGAAAAAAGGCAAAAGTAGAGTTTACTTTGGCTATTGATATTTCACTTCTCTGGTGCTTGCATAAGCATCCCAAGCTCCCTCTCAAGGATGAGGAGACTTAGTTTTTCTCCATCTTCATTGTGGGAAATGTCAAGTGATACAAACATGTTTTAGTCATATTTCTGTCTGCTTTCCATGTGTTCTTCCATAGCATACATGTGCTATATGTATGCTGGTTGTTTTGTAGATCAGACTCTTCAGAATCAAAGCTGTTACTTTTTGTACTGTACCTTAAAAGAAACATACAGAACTGTTCTTTTGGTGTCAGGTTTCTGAAAGGGCTAAAAATATCTTCAGTTAACTCTTGCTTGGCACAAAAGTGGTAATGGCATCCTTCAAGTAAGTGACCAAGAAACAAGCACAGGCAAACAGAAATAGTTACATATCTCTGAGTGCCACTAGTTGCTTTTTTCTTTCCGCAGTCTGAGATTTCTTCTAAAATGCTGTTGGACAACAGCCCCAGAAAGATAACTTGTACACTTACTATAAATATTTTCACAGTAGCAAAAATGTCTTGTGGTGGGACCATCCTGAACAGGAGAAAATGCAGGGTTTGTTAGAGCCAAGTTAAGAGAATGCATCATATAGCTGGGGACACAGTCTGGAAAGGGACCTCCTGAGTTGTGGCACCGAGTCCTACTTCTGTGTTTGACAACCAGCTATATTAGCAACTCATCAGACTCTAGTTTAAATATGTCTATAGAGTCTTCTGATTCCAATATTCCTACCAGAAAATGTTTTAGATTCAGAATTTCTTGAAAGAAGTTCATATTGTGAAGTCTGAATTCTGGTTGTGGTGGCCAAATGCTTCATTTTACACTACTTTTTGGAAGAAAATGAAAACATTGATTTTAAAGCCTGCCATATAGAACATTAAATATACAGTTTCTTGTTTCTTCCACAGTAAATGTATCCTGACTTGGTAAAGGAAGGAGTGAGCTGTATTTTAACAAATGGCTGTGTCTTTCTTGATAGATTTCATTGGTCTATAAAGAGTATGCATTAAGAAAAATATGCATGTAGGAAAGACTGAATCTACATCTTATGTGTAGTTCATTGCTTTGAAATAAAACATTTAGACTTTTTGTCATACCTTAGGCCTGGAGCAGAAACGAGAAACAAGTCAGAGAAAAAGGGCTCATTGTAATCGAGGGAAAGTCTGACAATTTAGGCATGGCATGGTACCTTGTTTCCTCTTAGGACCCTTAGCTACCTCACAAAACATGAAGAATGGAAAATCTGGGTGCTCTGGGTTTGGGTTATGTTAGATGCCTCTACTGAGGCCCAGAAGTAACAGTAACTGGATCATTTATGTCGTTTCTATTTTGTGGCCATACTGTTGTATGGCTGTTATTTCTTTTTTTCAAGCTGTCACTTCTACATCTTTCCTAAATCCTTTCAGTTTCTTTCTATGTCATGTATTGATAAGGGGCCATGCCTAGCTTTACTACAGACAGTTCTTTCCTAGAGCTGGGTCTTAGAAAATCCACACTGTTTCTGGGGAGGCAGATTAATTTGTAAAACCTGGTGTTTCCATTTCTCATCAAGGCCAAAACCTTGCAGGTCTTCCTTGCAACCTTGCAAGGAAGAGTCAGATGAATAAAAGTATTCATTTACTGTAGACTTTTTGAGATATGTTAACCCTCTTGCTCTAACACATAATACACCTGCTGATTGACAGGGATGGAAGGGCAGAAAGGAGAGAGAGGCTAACAAATGAGAAAAAAGATCAAGTTGTGCTGTAGGCTTTTTACAGCTCTTCATTCTCAGCGGTGCTACTTACTAAGGCATTTGGGTTAAGTAAGATGCAAAAGTTACATGGTTACTGGAGGGGGTGAGAGATTGTATTTTCTAATTCTGGGTTCAAAGTCAGTTTAAGATATTTTTTAGGCTATCAATGTACCCTTCCAGACAGGATTAAGATCAGTTAATCTTTACCATCCCAAAGAGACTTGTTACCACCATAGTAACTCTCAGTAAAAAGACGATGTTGCCTTTTGTGTGGGTCACACATGCCCTCTGTGTGCCTCTCTATAAAAGAAGAGACTAATGTGCTTCAAGAAGTGTCAGGCTATGAATATGGAATCGTTTCGTCTTCAGTGGAATGAGTGTCATGCCTTGTAGAAGATAACTTGTTGAAAGTTCACTTGTTGCCAGTCCAGGCACTGTTTGAGTGTCACCTCTCACAATAGCACTACCAAAGCAGGATATGCCAGTAAGATAGGTGAAGATGCTAAATTTCTTCCTGCCTGGATTGATGCATACAAATAAGAGTTTTTCTGGCAGAAGATGTGGAAGTGAAAGAGACTGAAAAGTGAAGAGTTACAATTACAGATCTGGGTCATAGGAGAAAAAATATCTTGTTATTTGGAGTCATTTTTGGTCAGGGGTAGAAGGAGATAGGGTGAAAATAACAGTTCTTAGTTGGCAAAACTACTGGTTTACTAATTAAATAATACAGTGTGGTAGAAACTTCTAAAGCTGGTTGAAATTCAAAGTTCTTCCTTCTCTTCAAATTATCGTACTTTTTTTAAAACTTCAGGCTGCTGTTTGTGTTTAGGACATGAATATGTTTGCTTCACTTTAACTCAATTTAGGGCTGATGTAAAAATAACTAGTTCACTTTAATATGCTTCCCATTGCTTGTAATGCTCTTTAAAAATAGAGTACTGGAGTACTGTATTAACTAAATATCCTGCTTCCAAATTCAAGGGCATAAAAAGAAACTACTTCTCCACTTCAATGGCATTGAATAGTTTTTGATTCATTGATTTGGAGAAGTGTCCTCCAGTGATAATGAGAGAAGGTCTTTGCCATGTGGTTGGTAATGTGTGTTAAGTGAATGTCTGCACACCAGAGCATAGAGAGTCATTCTCTGTGATTTCTGTGAGATACATACAAGAATGTGTGTAATATAACAGAAATGTGGATGTGTAGGAGAGCGAGACAGAGAAAGACAGATCTGCAGTGCTGGAACAGAGGTGGAACTCATATTGTGGAATGCCTTAGGGACCGAATTGTATCAGTTTACATTTCCTAGGCCTGTTTTGCAGAGAAAACAACTATTTTCTAACTGTAAATGGAAGTATTTTTTCTGTGGCTTATGGATTAGCATTGTTGGCAAAGTACTTATGAGTTGCCTCCAGGTTGTTGCTGTAAGTTGAAAGCCACTGGCAATTTTGTTTGTTAGAGGATGAAACTGTTTAAGAGAAAAGAAAGAAAAAAGGAAAGGATAGAGGGAAAAATACAGGGTTTACTAGGGGGTTGTTTTAAAATGCTATCTCCTTGCTTTGCACCTACTGAGAAATTAGAATTTAAGCTTGCCTGGGTTCCCTGTGGCTACTTGCTGTTAGTGCCTGTTTTGGCAACCTCTGAGCAAAAAGCATGAAACAGCTTTGATTCTCTTTCTTCTCCCCTCCTTCCCATCTGTTGCTTCACTTTGGATCATGAAGTGTGCCAGCCTCCTTGTGCTGGGAGTGAGATCAAGCAGAGGCTCTTCTATAAATGCTGTCAGTGTCTGAAACCCCTGTAATTGGCATTGTCCCAGGTATCAGCCAAGGATCAGTGCAGACGGAGCATGCAGCAACACTTGGAGTCTTTGCACTGGTATGAGCAAGTTTCTGAGAAAAGAAGCCTGGTCTTGCAAGCAAGGCAGTAAGAGCATTAGTGTTCTTTGAGGCTGGTAGCTCTCTGAAATCAGTTTTAGGGTTAAAGTTATACAACCAGTGCTATGTCATTTTTTCCAGCATATACCACTCTAGGACTAATGTCAGCTAAAGGCAAAAATGTATAGAAAAGGTACACTTCAGACTGAAGGCAGAGAAAATATTTGATCTTTCATTTTTTATTAACTAACCCATTTTCCACCAAAGCTGAGGTGGAACAGGTGTGGCAAGGATTCTGCCTTTCCTGGATACAGTGCCAGGGATGAGTGACTTGAGAGTATGGGAGATATGACACTTCCTTTGTTAGCTGCATACTCATGATTTTGAAGTGTGATTATGAAATTCTTCCTGTAACACAAGAACTTAAAGGTTTTATTTCATTCTAACTGCCATTGTTGCAGAAGTGAAGGTTCCTTTTCTGATTATAGCAGTATTGAAAGCTAGCTGATAGGCTACCCTTAAAAGTTTACAAAGCTGTGTTATGTAAACACAGCTCTCCAAATTTGGCTGTATGTTTCAGTAGTGAAGGCTGATTTTTTCCCCTGTTGTAATGTTTCATCCTGAATTTTCTTTGTAAAGTGGGCAAAAGCAGTAACATGCTTTTTTATTTCCTTGTTTTCAGGAGAAAAGGAGGCTAACAACAAAGAAAAGTGTATTTCACAACATTGAAATTATTTGGATGAGAATTATTCTGAGAGGTGGAATTTAAAAATTTCTCTCTTTCTCCCTTCTTTCTAGTGTCCCCTATTTTTATCCAAAACAGTTTGACTTTGAGAGTACAAAATACATTATTAAGGGGGTTTTTCACAGAGAGTTTAATAAAGAGAAGGATAAAACTGTAAATGAATTCATGCAGTTGTAGTTCATCAAGTCCTGCAAGGGACACTACTACCTCTGATGCTCATCGAAAGTGGTAGGAGATTGGTTTGAAATAGATAGAAGAAAATACTTTTTAAGAGTCTTTAGTGAAGTGCAGAGAGAATTTTTGATTACTTTGCTCCAGTAAGGTATTGGATGGAAGTTACCACCTTTTTATCAGTTTCTGAAACTTAGTGGTTACTAGCAGTTCAATTTTTAGTATTTTCAGAGTACACTAGCTTCTTCTGTCACTGACTTTTCTGCTTCCTGGATGTTGAAATGTCACTTTTTACATATTTGTTTATCTCTGACTGTGACTGCTGGATATACTTGTGAAATAAAAAGGCAAAACAGCTCTTGTGGTTTCCAAAACTGTCATGCTAAAATAAATCATAAGCATAATTTGGGAAACTTGTCAGACTGTAATTAGGATTAGTTTTATTGAAGACTGTGTTGTGGTGGTTACTAAGCAAAAGATAGAGCATAATTAATGACAACCACTTCAAGTCACCTTGTATTATATGCCTTTTAACTCTTGATTTATTGGTGCAAAATTACAATGAGGTGGCAGTGTGTGCCAGTTCAGCATATTTGGGTGAGCTGTTCAATCACCTCGAACATATTTCCTATTTGGGCTGGCAGACACAGCTTTGCATCAAGTGGCAAGGGAAGATAGATGTAGTCTGGAACTGTGCATAAGAATGCTGCTTCAGGTATGCTCTAAGTTGGTGTTTTTCCTGAGCATTTTACTGCTTTACCAGCACTATCTTTGTTCATATACCCTGCACAGAACCTTGACATAGTCAAGAAAAAACACATTGCAGCAGATCTGCTCTGCTAGACGTATTCTGTTGCAAGCAAGAGAATCAGTGATCCTGCTTCAGTCAGAGTAACAGACTTCTGCAAATTCATTCAGTAGCATGCTGGAAACAATGTGGACATGAGTATGAAGTCTAGGAAGTACCAGGTTATTACAATTTTATGTCGACATCAGTGCGTTACATTCGACCTCAGATCTGATCACAGAGGTGTATATATATAGGTACAGTTTTCTGATATACTGTGCTGGTGGGAGAAGGAGGGATAGAAAATTACCAGACCTGCAAGAAAACAATTGAAAAAAAAAATCTGGGTATCTTCAATTGCAGATGCCTACTTAATAGTCATTTAGTTCAGAAGAAGCCACAAAATACTTCCCAACTGCTTGCAGCATCCTTAAAACCTTTAATACAAAAGTTAAAAGCCTCAAAAGTTGGAAATAAAACAGGGGAGACCAAGAGGTCTAAATTTTCACTGTACTTGGAAATATCTTAAACAGAATTTCCTATATGAGGCTGGTAAGCTGATCATGTATCACTCCACAGACTAGGCCAGTGTAAGTATGGACTTGTACCACTGTGATGCAGGGGAAAGTTTCTGGCATGTCAATGTAAAGCACTAACAGGGTGTCAAAAAGGTAGCATTTCTGATTCTGCATAAGAAAGGCTGATGAAGAGATTCTTTCTGGTCTTTGATTACATGCACCCAAAGAATTTCAAGGATCGATGACACACATACTTTTTTTTCTGGGGGGGGGGGGGTGTTACATGAGATTCAGTTCTCTCTTCAGTTTTTCTTTACTCCTTTCCAGCATCCAAACACAGAAAATTGCAAATGAACCTAAGGATGTGAAAGGCAGTAATCTAATCTAGTCAGAAAGAAGATAAAGAGTTTTGATCAAGAGGGAGGGAGACATCATTACAGTACTAGGAGAGGAGACAAGTTAACAAATACGAGCCAGAAGAGGTATACTGAATTGACAGCAAGAGTTATGTGGAGGCCAGAATGCCTGGATTTTCACCAGGCCAAGTCATTACTGGAATTCATGTGCCTGGTGACGTGCTCTCTTAGCTGTGATTTCAACAATACTTTTGTGAATCAGATTGCATGCTGATGCAAGTCAATTCTCTGACTATGGAAAAACTCTTCAAGAGCTGAAATCTCTAGAAATGTTACTTTGCTAATGGCAGAAGGACTGATACCCTATAGACTAAGTAGTAGAATTCTGTGATAACTTCTGTTATCAGTGTTCCTTGTCTTTCTTTGTTAGTTGCTAGATTATATTTCTATAATTATGCATTCCTCTGTATTGCATACAATTGCATACAATTAATTCATTGTGTTTGGACATTTGTTTTCAATTGAAGCTATTTTATTACAAAAATAGTTTACTTTTTATTACAAAAATAAATAAAATAGTTTAGTATTTTATAAAAAATAGTTAATATAAAATGATGAGAGAATGTCTGTGGAAAAAGCTGAGTATCTAGAATGTTAAATACCAAATGGAAGGATGTGCTCCTCTAGATCCTAAAGTGATGGTTGGGATTTTTCATCTTTTGCCTGATACTTCTAAAGTTTTCCATTGGTTACTTCAAGTACTGAATTTGAAAGGACAGGTAATAATCTTGTACCTCATCACTTTGTCAAATATAGTACCCCATTCACTGAAATTTGCATTGTCACAGCAACACTGAATCTTTACTTGTAAATGAAATATCAGTTCCTTGTGCAGCATATAGCTGTGGCAATAGACAAAAGTGTTTTTTAATAAATATGTGTTTCACTTTTTCTTGCTGTCAGGATAGCTGGTATTCTTGAAGCCCCTAGTAATTTGTCTCTGTAGATGACCGTCTTTGGTCATCGCTGCCATACCTTCAAGCCGACATCAAGCTGAACTCCCAGTCAGCACAGACAGCAAGGGATGTACTGAGATTTTGTATGGTAATGCAAAATGTAGTACCATTCCTGTTATCTTTGAAGAAGACTGCACTGTACTTACTTTAGACAGTTTTTGAAGCTTTAAAGAAGAAATTTGGATTAGAATATCCATAAAGAACTAGTTACAGCTGTGGATTTTTATTCCACCTAGAAGAGGAGGTTCAGCATCTTTGAAGGTGTTAAACAAAACCACCCTTGCTTGTTTTAGCTCTATCTGAAATGCAGACGGCGGGGGGGGGGAAATAAATGTTTACTAAAAGAGAGAACAAAACTGGCTTAAAGAGTAAAAGATCTTGAGAAGTATCAAAATACTAGCATGAAAAAGCAAACCAAATTGGCCTCTTATAGAAATACCTGTAATCTTCCTTCCATCAAGTAAAGTCATGAGATAAGGAGAGGATTCCTTCACTGATATAATTGTTACTGTTTAATTTAAACCGGTAGATTTTTAATGCTTGCACCAAGAAAGAATCCCTCAGTTCTCCTTTGTTTTTCTTCAGCCTCATCTGCATCTCTTATTTGCATTCTCAGATACCAGTAAAGCGCTAGACTTTGATCTTTCACATACTTAATAATTTGCTTTAAGCAAGTCCTTAGTCCTTTAGAATCTATTTTACATTTGAACTAGCATCTGATTTATACTGTTCCGGTGTTGAAAAGGGACCAGGAACCACTTGTAAACATTGTTTCATTCAGGCTGTTTTATAGCCTGTCTTTTAGGAGAAAAGATCATGTTTGAAGGAGAACTTGGTTCAAAGTCTTCTGTGTGAATTTTGCATACTTCCAGTGCAGATGATTTGATGACTTGGTGTCCTGGCTTACTAGGTTCACTACAGAACTGCAATGGTCCTCTGCATACTTTTACTAACATCTTTAAGAATGCTTCTGTGGTCCACATTGAATTAGTTGTGTACTCTGTGTGGATAGGAGTCAGAACAAAAAGACTTCCTAAATTCAGGGACTATTAAATTCTCATTCCATACTAGGCATTCTTTTGTGCCTTTCATTATACTGAAGATCTAGCAATTTATTCTCTTTCTTCTAGTAGACATTACAGTACTTGTTTTGTGCAAGTTATTCTTACATTTTCTGAAAAGAAAAGCCTGTATACTCAGTCATGGTCTACATCAAACATTACTGATGCAGCCAAGTCTTTAATTGGATTTTACTTTTAAGAGGAATGATCAGAAATTGTTTTTTCTGTAAATAATAATGGAGCAAGATGGTTTGGGAAAATTATGATTCTAACAGAGAAAAATCATAATAGAAACATTTTAAAATAAGACCTGTATTATCTTAATGTAAATTATTCATTGGTTATCAAGTTTCGATGAGGTTTGTGAACCTAACTTTGTTACGGTTCTTTAATATAACTTTAATATAACTTTAATGTTTCAATCTGTGATGCAGAGAATGGAATTCTACTCAGGGAAACCATTCTGATTTCTGTATAATTGGAAAAGTTTATGTATTCAGTGGGCTAGTAGTGCTGAGAGCAGACATCTATCTCCATGACTTTGTAATGTCATGGTATAACATGGGGCATAAACAAGATTGTACTTAGACAAATAGTGCTATTTCAGGAGAAGAGCGTGCTACATCTGTTTTGGTATCTGTCTTGTTGCCGGGGCTGATCAGGAAGGTTCTCGGCTTCTGTACCTGACAGATGCAATTGATTGAACTGAATTTCTGTCTCTTTTATGTTCACTTCATTCAAACTTATTTTTATGGCTTCTTTTACTTGTTCAGTTTAATTGCTGTTTTTCCTTCAACATCTTTGATACTCATGTCGTCATTCAATTGTCCATGTCACTGCATTTTGTGTATATAGTTTGCTCTCAACTACAACTGCACCATGTAAAGCTGTTTCTTAGAATCATAGAATTGTTAAGGTTGGAGGAGGCCTTTAAGATCATCAAATCCAACTGTTAAACTAGCACTGCTATGTTCACTGCTAAACTGTGTCCCCAGGTGTCACATCCATATGTTCTTTGAGCACTTCTGTGGTTGATAATACCATCATTTCCCTGGGGAGCCTGTTCCAATGCCTGATTGCACTTTCAGAGAAGAATTTTTTCCTTATACCCAATCTAAACTTGCCCTATTGCAACTCAAGACAGTTTCTTTTTGTCCTGTTGCATGTTACATTGGAGAAGAGACCAATCCTCATCTGGCTACAAACTCCTTCCAGGTCAGGAAGGGAGGAGTGAGGTTTCTTGTGAGCCTTCTTTTCTTCAGAGTAAACAATCTCAGCTCCCTCAGCTGCCTCTCATCAGACTTGTGCTCCAGACCCTTCCGCAGCTCCATTGCCCTTCTCTAGACACACTTCAGCACCTCAGTGTCCTTTTTGTAGTGACAAGCCCAAAACTGGAACACACAACTTGAGGTGCAGCCCCACCAGTCCTGAGTACAAGGGGACAGTCACTGCCATGGTCCTGCTGACCTTGCTATTGCTGATACAGGCCAGGATCCCATTTGCCTTCTTGGCCACCCAGGCACACACTGGCTCATGTTCAGCTGCTGTCAACCAGCACCCCCAGATCCTTTTCTGTCCAGTTTCCAGCCACTCCACCCCAAGCCTGTAGCATTGCATGAAGTTATTGTGACCCAGGTGTCCGGCATGGCATTTGTCCTTGTTGATTCTCATACTGTTGGCCGTGGCCCATTGATCCAGCCTGTCCAGATCCCTGTGCAGAGCCTTCCTGCCCTCCTGCAGATGAACACTCCCGCCCAGTTTGATGTCGTCTGTGAACTTACTGAGGGTGCACTAGATCCCCTTGTCTAGGTTGTCAGTGAAGATATTAAACAGAACTGGCCCAAGTACTGAGTGCTGTGAAGCACCACTAGTGACTGACCATTGGCTGAGTAGATGCCCATTCACCACCAGTATATGTCCATTCCCTGAGCTTGGCCATCCAGCCATTTTTTAACCCAGTGAACAAGCGCATGAGCAGTCAGCTGGTCCAGCTGAATGCTGTGGGGAATGCAGTCAAAGGCTTTACTGATGTCCATGTAGAAAATATCCACAGCCTTTCCCACATCCACTATGTAGGTCACCTTGTCAAAGGAGATCGGGTTAGTCCTGCCATTTAATGATTTTCAAGCTATAGTTTTCCCAAGGCATTACTAATTTCCAGAATTCTTGAGGACTTCTCTGCAGCCATTCTGGCTATTTAAAGTTCTAAAAGGCAGAGTACATGAACATCTATAGTGTTAACATCTCTAATAACTGAATAATTGCTGAAGTGAGTTATTTTAATACCTCATGAGCCTTCAGCTCATTCAGTTACTACCTGAGCAGTGGATGGGTTTTTCCACAGCTTTTCTGTTTCTTCTAGTTCTGTGCATTGAAGATACACAAAACCTTACTGGAGTGAGCCTGAGGAATTGCAGATGTGTTCTAGCAAGGTGTGTTTACTTGCTCCCTCTTTATCCCCTCAGAATGTTTCTCCTGTTTTTATTCATAGTCCCTATGAGAACATTTACTCACCTTCTCAGTCCTTACTTAATGTCTGTCTCAGGCAAACTTTTCATTTTTTTGTCTTGTTTCTCAGTTTGTGTTTTTCATCCATTTCAACTTTATCTCTCAAGCCTTCTGGTGATATTTTTCAGCTTTTCCCACTGTATTTCCTGGTACTCTGAGGCAGGATCTTTCAGTTCCTCCAGCATTGTATCTTCATTTTTTCAGAAGTAATCCTGTCTTTCATTAGCTTAAGAAAGTATTCTTCTGGTTTTCCAAGCTACCTTCTTAGTTTCGGTCATCACCTTGCAATTTGTGAAATGCAAAATATTTGTCTGTTGAGTACTGAAAACTGTTATTTCATTTGGCCATGACAAGAGTTCTCTGTTTACACCAGAGTAGTATTCTAAGTAAAACAATGACACTAACAGAAAAATATTTTATGGGAAATAAATTAGTAAAAGTGTACAAAATGTAGTTATTTAAAACATATTTTTAATCAGAGTTTAGCATAAAATACTCTCTTTTGAACTAAGATTGTAAATTGTAGTGGATTTGTGGAGGCCTGATTGATTTTTGTTCTAATTTAATTTTGTTCTAATTTAATTTTGCTAATTTAAATTTGAGGTAATATTCAAACTGTTTGACGAAGTCTTAAAGAATGACAGACTACTAAACTTGGAAAGATAATCTGCTAAACCCCAGGGAGCGCAGAGATTGTGGTATCTCAATCCTTAGAAATACTCAAAAGCCATCTGGATATAGTCTTAGGCACCTGGCCTCTTGATGGCCCTCCTTGAGCAGGGGAGTTGGACAAGATAGCCTCTGGAGGTTCCTTCCGGTCCCAACCATTGTGTAAATCTACTAGAGGACTGCCCTGATGCCATGTTAATGGTACTTCAAGAATTTAGCTTTATGTTTTCTGTCATTCTCTTTTTGAATTGGCTGTGGGATTACAGGGAGATCTCTTTATCTCAGTTCTTGTTTATTTTTCAGACATCTATGATGTCTGTAAACAGGATTTCTCAGTAATGGTTACAGTAATTGCTGATTAAAAACCCCCTACATCTGTCACAAATTTGGTCACATAATATATTACTTCAAGGAATTTCAGTATCTCTTCTGTAGTCTTTCAGTAGTCTACTGACTAGACATGATGATAATGCAGTTGTTGTACTCTGCCTGCACATCTCAATGCAATAACAGTTTTTTGTACTTCCACTACAATACTTCCAGTGTATGTCCATTACGCTTTTTTTCTGTGTGTGTTTGGTTTTAGCTTGGCCTTTTCCTAATCTTTCCAAAGTTGTTGAGCACCTCTTGCTGCTCTCTCTTCCTATTTTTTCCCATAGGAAATGTTACTCTGTAAAACTTGATACCCTTTCTGTGCCATCATAAGATGAATGCATAACCTTTTCAAATGGCATCTGCCTGAATTTTACACATTCATCTAACACAGGAATACTTGAGATCAATGGCCTCTCAAATTACTTCCTTTTGTAGGCAATAAAAAAAATTCCAATTTTAAATAGATTCTTCCTTGTGCAAAAGCAATGGAAGATGTAGCTACTTTATATTTTCTTATAATTTCTTATTTGTTATGTTCTGCAGTTGTCTTACTCTGCTGTAACTTTGAGAACAGCGAGGCTGAAGTGGGATTCAGTTGCTGCAAGCCTGCTGTTATCCCACAGTGGTTTGTCACTAGTGTGTTGGGATTATTGGTCTCAGTCAGCAATGAGCTGTGCACATTGTATTTATTTAGATCTTTGAATAATGCAAGTAAAGACTGGTAGAGAATGTAAACTCTGGTGGAGGTCACATTAGACTCTGAAAAAATGCAAATGAATTACTAAAGTGAGAGGAAAATGTTGTTATCCCCCACTGAAGTAAGAAGCTGCTTACCAGCCAGTTTAGCAGGGAAGATGTTTTTTATTCTAATAAACAGATATTTGCATATCTAAGGAAGTGAACAAGCACTATTAAGAAAAATGGACAGACTGTGTCTCAAAAATAGAGGAAACAGAAGGAGTCAGGATGAAAGATGTAAATCCATTTAGATCCCAGGAACATTTTGAAGCCTGTTGTGATTTAACTGATGAAGGAGTATGAAGATCTCAGAGGGAATGGAGGAGTGCACCTGAAAGTACTCAGTGAAACGTTTGTCTCTTGCAGATGAATTCTCAGACTAGAACTTGTGAATAATTTTTTGATGATAGGGAAAATGTGAACCATAAGGTGTGCACAAGGACCTGAGCTGTGATTACCTCCTTGTTAGTGCCAGCTCAATATGGATGTAGGTACAGATCAGTGTACCTACATTAAACATAGATTTTGTCTGTTTGGTGGTAACTTCTGTAAGCATTCAGCAGTGTTGTCAGTTTTGAAAGTTACTGATAAAATGTATGACTGATTTTTTACCTGAATTTGGCTTAAATGTGATTTAAGGGAACGAGCAAGGCATACTTAATATAAAAGTGTAGCAATACCATACTCTAGGGCATTTGTGTATTATAAAAGTACAAAGGAAATACTAATAGGAGTAAGTGTTGCTGTCATCATCCCTCTTGTCAGTATAGTCACTCTGTTGGTGGAATAGAGAGCTCTAATCCATCACCTTTTCAGAACATCTTCCTCCACTCTGACGACGACTGTTGCTTGTCCAGACTGTTGCTGTGTGTGCAGCTCCACATGAACTCTGAGCTCTGGATGATTTTCTATCTTGCATTTATTTTCTGGTGGGATATTGGATTATCAATCTTATTCTCTGTGTCAGAGATCTGACTGATCTCTGTAAACTTTGTTCTGGACTAGATGGCTCCTGTTGTTTGCCAGGCTCTGCTTTTCCTTTTTTTCTGAGGAAGTCAGGAGTCTGTTCCTGAAATACTTGTCCCAGGTCTGTCCCAGTCTCTTTTGTTGTCAGCTCTGGTTAGCTCCTTGCCAAACTTAAGTAGTACAGTTCATTTGGTATTGGTCACCAGCCTCTCTTCAGTGTGTCGCTATTCTTTTGTACTTCAGATAACAAATATGTCTTTCTAGGGTATTTTATTTTTACACTTTGCAGTATTGCGTTTTTGTGACAGATTTTCATGTTTGCGTTCTACTCTCTGAGTTAATTGAAACTATTAAATACTTGCAGTATGTCTGGAACCACAACTGTCAGAAATAAGGCTACTTTCTAATTACTGTCTTTCTTGTCACTAGTATCAGTTGCTTCCAGGTGCAGAACGAAGCACCATTTTCATCTCTTCTCACTGTTTTTCATGCTCAGAGAGATTTTCAGCTGTGGTGAAGGTTTCAGCTATTCTGCTTTTCCATCTTGCTAATTTCTTTGATTTATTTTAGTTACTCCCTCCCTCCCCCTCAGATAACCATGTGGGGTTAAGTCTGGGCCCAGATGCTTAAGAAAAGACCATCTTTATTTGCAGACATGTTACTGCGTGCCTCTGCATAACAGGGTGTGTCCAGGGTGAAGTCCAACACTCAGCTCTCCTGCAGCAGGAAAGTGAAGCTTCTTGGTGGTTCAGATCTTGATGCTGCAATTTACTGTGGGAAATACAGGGTAACTCTGCAGAGGCATGATTTTTTTTCTGTCAGTCTTGCATACCTGCTTTTTAACTGTGATTTTTTCACCTGTCATGAGTAGCTGCACAGCACACGGTTGGCAGGCTGTGCCCATGCTGATGGGTAGCAGAGTGAAGTAGTACATTCACTTAGTTAAATTTCTCTAGGAAATCTAAATGCATCAAGAAGTTCACCTTGGACTTCTGTATTCTGATCCATCAGGGTGTAATTTGAGCCTCTTGTGATTACGGATTCTGTGACAAGACTTAGTTTATATGGTTGCATCCTTAGGTATGAGTGGGAAGGGAGAGAGTTTGGACTTGCATGAGGACAAACTGAGTCCTCTGTTATTTGTGTTTCTTTAAAATTCAAGATGATGGGGTTTTATTGTGATATGTCATAGAAAGATACTAATTCTTTTATTAAAATAATTTAATAAACAAAGTGATGAACAGATAACTATTTTTAGTGTTAAGATAGTAAAGTTTTATCCTGATCTACTATATTGAAAGGATTTGCATAAGAATGTAAGATAAACTCTATTCTAGGACTTAGGATACACAGCAAGATCTAAAAAGAGTATCTCAGGAGCTATCCACTACAGTCGATTTGCATTTCTTCATCTTACTCTGGAACAGAATATAAATAGATACAGTCCTCACAAAAACATTGCCTTCAGATGTAGTGAATATGATTAGGTACATTGTAATTTTATATCCAGGTGAAATATAAGATACTGCTAATGCTAAATAACTGTCTGTCTGCAAAATTCCTATTTCTGCTTTCCCTGTTTAACTGTGCCCATCACCTGTGAATGTGATCTCACTTTAAAGCAAACATAAAAAAGGTAAATCTTGGTATATAGAATGTTCTACTTATGCAGACATTCATCTCTTTATTACTGTGGTGCAAATCAGTTTAATGTGTGCCAGATGAAAAAAAAAATCTCATTACTACTGTCAAGTAGAATTGAATTCTGGAGTTTTCTGTGTACCTGCACCTTGATTTTGCAGCAAAGAGAAGGAATATAGCAGTGGCACTTGATAATTTTCTTTGCAGCAGCATTCATACTGATAGTGCTCAGTAATCAGTGTTGTGTTGTTTTCAACCATAGAATCCTCATGCTCTATTAACTCTGGTGGTAGGAAAATGGCTGTTGGCAATTTTCCATCATGTCAGTGCTCCTAGTATTTACATTAGAAACAGTATTTATGAAGGCAACAAAAGTATTTCCTGTTTTTTCCTCTCTCTGGATATTTTGGTGTTGAGAGTTGGAATGTATTTTCTCTGTTTGTTTATTGTTTATATCCTCTAGAGGATGCATATACAGTACTACCCCTGTTACCTGGAGTAACAGAAACCTTAGCTCATTTCAGTCTGTGTCCTGGTTTGAGCCATACAGCTCCCTGTTTGAATTCCCGCATAAGGCTGTAACTAAGAAAAAAAGTTTATTTATAAACTTTGTGAAAGATTTTTTTCCTTGTTTGATACTGTTCATAATGACCTGTCCAGGTCATTATTTTAAAACAAAGGCATTGCTCCTGTGCAGATCGATATAACCTAGATGATGCACAATTCATACTCAATGGGCGATTGCATTCATTTTTCATTTTAACATTGAATCATTTGATGTACTTTGAAATAACAAAGCAATGATCTATGGACTGGGGGTATCAAAATGGAAAGAAATTTAATAATATCCATGTCAAATAAAATCAACAGATTTCTATTTTATTTTCTTAAACTATAAACTAGCTATCACCCAGTGTCAAGGCTCAGTTGCTTGAAAACATACCAGTTTTTCTTTCTGTGTTTCTGCATATTCTCTCTCCCCGGTTTTCTCTCCCACATTTTTTCCCTCTTGGATCCTTTAATATTCACATTGCATTAAACATCTGCTATACGTATCAAATACTCTGAGAATCCATCCTTTGTTTGTCAGCTAATGTTAGGTAATACTTTGTACAGCAATAAGAAGCAATAAAAAACCCAGCAATAAACTGCTGTGTGGTAGTGATTTCTCCTCAGGGTCTGCAACAAGCCATTTGATTTGACCAGAATAGCAGCAAACAGTTTTAGACCTTTGCATTAACTCTTCAGGCCAGCGTCCATGTCAAGCTTACAGAAGGGTAGTGGTGGTGTAGTCCTGGAGATGAAAACTGATGGGTGCCAGAATAAGCATTTGGCTGAACAGAAACATTCATTGAAAATTTCCTGTGGGGTGTCATCCACGTTATTGTGGCTTCTGTGCATTTGAATACTTCACATGTACTGCGATAAGACACAACAATATTATTCAGTTTAAAGACAGCTAATTTAGGGTATTTAGGTCCTAACTGCCAGAAGTGAAATACTGAATTGATTTAGTTTTCAGGAAACATGCATGTAGTATTTTCTGAAAATAGGGTGTTTCAAAGTGTCTCAAGGTAAACATTGGCCTGAGAGAGCTTTTACCAACCCTGGGATGTTTGGTTTTTTTGGTGTGTCATCCCATTGTGTCATTCCCCTGCTTGCCTCCTCTCTCACCCTCATATCATTTTAAGGGGATGAAATATTAATCAAACAGTGCAGGGGAAAAAAAAAATGTCAGCAGCTAATTTAGGTATTTCTTATAAGTACCATTATCAGTAGTTCTTTATCAGTAGAAAATTTGAACATTTCTTATAATAACTACTGTTTGACTTCATGTTTTTTAATGAGATCTGTCACTTTTTGTATTTGGCTTGTTCCTTAAAATCTGTATAAATCATGAAATGGTATTGTGCTACAGAAAAGCATCTTCCACTTAGTAAAACAAATTATTTTGATTAAGGAATCTGAGTGGAAGAAATAGGCACCCTTCTGGTAAACAGTTCTTTTTTTTTTTTTTTTTTTTCCCTATTGGTACAGTAGCATTCATTTAGGAAATTGCACAAGACCTTTAGAGAGATTATTAATAAAGCTATTGATTGCATTATGCAGTACTAGGAGAGGGCAAAAAACATACTTATGGCATGACCTAAATAAACTGATACTAGTCTGTGCTTCCTCTTAACTTGTTGAATTTGTTGTCAAAAAAGTGGAAATACTGGGAGCAAGATACCTGCACCAATATCCTGAAGAAAGTTTCTGAAGAAATGAATGAAAATAACATTGTGAGAGGCACATAGATAAATTCAAATTATTTTTGTAGTGTCATATTTTGTAATAAAAGTAGGGATTATAAGGAAAAAACATGGAGTTCATGGAGTGAACAGTTTATACCTGCATGGCTCCTGGGTTTATTAAGGAAAATGTATGTGTAAAGATGCTTGACAGAAAATTCTTGTCTCTTACTCTGTTCTCATTTACAACTTGCAGTGTTTCAAGGGTCTCAGATATTTATTCGGGAGACTTCTGTGTGCTAACAGAAAATGTGCAGAAATAATTCATACATCAAGTTTTTTTTTCTGCCGTAGTGCTTTTTAACTTCCACCATGAGTATTAGAAATTTAATACTGTCATATGTTCTGGAGTATCTAGCCCTTGGTTACATTACAACCAGCAGCTAAAACAAATAAGATTGCAATGCATAATGTTAGTAAATGGGGATGCCTGTTGGTGTTTATCCACGCGCTCATATTTATAGTGAGGATGTATGCATGTGTGCAATATCCTTGTCCAGCTTCAAATGGAGGTGGTTAAATGTAGTAGAATCACTGTGATGAAGAAGATGCTTTGATGTTTGCAAGAGAGTAGGCTGGTAAAGGCGGGGGGGGAAAGGCCCTACAGATTCATGAGAGAGCTGGATCTTTTTGCATTTAATCCTCTTCTGTTCTAACCTTGCTGTCATTTAAAGTAAGACAGTTTATGCTTTGGGGAGTATAATGTTTTTTAACAGAACCTAGAAGATACCATGACTGAGTGGCAAAGATTGAAAAACAGTATCATTTATGCAAATTACACAGATACTAAGTTCATAGCTAAAAAAACCCCCATCAAATGTGTATTTTCTTTGTGGAAAAAAATGCCATGTTAGGTGTGAAATTGCTAATTTCTATTTTGCAGTATGATGATAACTTGCTGATAATGTCAGAGGATTATATTTTGATGTAAGCTCACATAGTTATGATGATGCCTTAATTAAATGTTTGGAAATAAAACAAGCTGTTGAGCTATGTACAATTTTTGTAACTTAATTTCTTTTTCATGAAAGTCACACAGAAATAATTTTTAAAAATCTATTAAATCTCTTAATCAAATCCAAATACTGTCCCTGTATTCAAATAATTGTACCAGTGGAGCATGTTAGTGTGAAGCTCCAACACATTTTTGTCTTGTGATTTTATTTTAGATGTATAATTTTTACTTGTTGGTCATGAATTTAGTCTCTGTGAAGGCCAGGAGGTAGAGACCCTTTATTATTCCAGCACTACACGGGACTCTGCACTGCTGTATCAGGAAATCTCAAGTAACAGTTTTATGACGCATGAGGATATTATTCTCTCAATAACACACATTTCTATTTCCCCAGCAATATCCACATAATCAAACATTCACAAGTGCTTTACAAAGAATTTAATTAAATGGTGTGCAGAGTGACTGGATGTAGCGTGTACACAAGCTGTTAGATATGCAGTAGTTCCCATTTTGCAGTTAGTGCAGAACACTTTCATGCAGTAATAGGTGTGAATGATATTTCCATCAAAATGTGCATTATCACTCCTCCCTTTGTACCTTACTCCTTAAAAATGACACTAAAACCTTAACAGATGTCACCTCCAGGATCACAGGATACCTTGGTCAGGGCTCTAATGGTGTGATAAACAGGGAAATATAAATTCTCATGTTGAGACTTGAACATCAGACATTGTTCCTCTGAAATCAAGCATTTATTACTCCCCAGAGAAAGATACAGATTACTGTGTCTTTTACCACAAAACTAGATGTGTTTGGAATGTTATTTAAAGGTAGTAGAAATTTTTGAAGCTATCAAAGACCAGCCACTGAAAAATTAACATTGAGACTTGGATATTTGGAATTTAGATGTGGACAATAAGAAGCAAAAAAAGTGAGTGATGAGTATTTTCAGAGACCATTCTGTCAGTCAGTGGAGATTAAGAAAGTCTCTTTAGCATTAAAGTGTAGTGTATCAGTCCCTATACTAGGAAATGGTAGTGTGCTCATATTCACTCAACATTATTGGTAAGCTCATGTCACCTGCAGGGATTACAATTCTGGAAACTGACAGGGTTATCTAATATGTTTTGTTTCCTCTCTTCAGAAAAGCCCTTTCAGCAGTTGCCGGTGCATGAAAGGACTTTTCAGGCTTGCAGAGAAATGGGGCTGTGTTGGATGAAAGTGATTTAAAATATCCCTCTGTGGCTGCCTTCCTGCAAGGCAGTTATCTGTCCATCAGATTGGAAGGTTTTGTTAGTGTGTCAGTGCTGTAAAGTATCACTCCAAACCAGAAAGGCAAAAACAACGACGCAAATAGTGAAAGACAGTCTGTAATTAGCTAATAAATGTGTTTAGCGTGAGACCTCACCCTTGTTTACCAGTTCCACAAGAGTTATTCCAGTTTATTACTGGATGACACTGATAGAATCTATCCATTTTGACTGGAAAGAAAGACCAAATGAACAAATAGTTACAGTAGTACAAATGAACCCAAAGGAGAATAAAGAGATGACAACATCAATGAAAAATAGGGATCTGGTTTTACTTTTGTGCTTGTTCTGTTCTGTGTTTGAAGGGAAGTGCTGGAAACTTAATTGGGGTAAATAAGAACAGTATTCATCTTCGGATGACACCTTTTGGAGTAAAGTTTAATTGGTGTAAGAGAAGTTATGGCTTTCCTTACTGAGTTGAGAATGGGAGAGACCCCTGTTTAATGTTAATGAAAACTTGCCATTAACTTCAGTGACTCCACCTTTTTTTTTTTTCCCACCCCTAGTCCTTCTTTGTATAGGAGACAGGAGCTTTTCATTTTGCATGTCATTTATAAAAAATTGCAGTTATTCTAAAACAATTGTACAGTTCAAGCTTCAACTGAAGAAGAAAAGGAAAGTGTGTAGTTTTAAATTTACTCATATGCCTAATCTTGAACAACATGTTTTGGATTTTTCTTTATTTTCTTTATTTAGGCTCATGATCTAATGTTTGCTTTTCTATAAAATATTTATTCTTTACCATTTGAAGTGTGTCTCTGTGATTTGGATATTTTCTGCATGTATTTGGAAGTAGCTGCTAGACTTGCCATGAATTCACTAGGAGGCTGGCATTTTTATGCTTCTTGAAGCAGGCCCTTTTTAGGAATGCCAGAATATACCCAAATTCTCATTTCCCAGTATTTCAGTGGCAACTTCCTTTGAATCTTGGAGCAGGGCTTCTGCAGTCTGTTTGTTCTCCAAGCCAATTCCAGTGCACACATTGGCAAGCCAAACCAGACAAACCTAGGAGAGGTGTTCGTGCTGTAATACAATTTATAATATTATTTAGAATAATTAGGTGAGAATTTCTCTTGTTCATGTTAGGAAGTCACCCAGTGAAGGACCACCTAGACAGACTTGTGATAACTGCCAATGAACTAGCTTTGGAAGCAGAAGTAGTAGAGGCAAATGAGAGAGGAGTGTGGCAGCCAGGCTAATTAATTGAGAAGTCCGGCTAATTAGTTTGACTGGAGGGAGCACTATGCTGATGTCACATTGTAGCTTCCAACATGCTCTCTGATTTGTACACGGGTTGTACTGGGCTTCAGATAGACAAACAGGTTATTTCTGGGCTCTTTCAGATATTTTTGCCATGAAACAGAATTGTGTTTTGGTTAATTTATGAACCTATATTGAACCTATGGAAATTTACTGTAATTTTAGATTTCTTTCCAGGCTGGTAGTCAACTTAGTTCCTTTTCACCTTGTGCAGTAATATTTTTCTAAGATATGTATTGTAGTATTGAGTTGTTCAACCTCATGGCACTGGGAGAGATTCCTTGGTACTTTTTTTTTTACTTGATGAAGGACCATCCCATCTTGTTCCTAATATTTTCTCACTTAATAAATACAAAACTGAAGTAAAGTTCCTTAAGTTGCATCTGGTTCCATTGTTCCAGCTGGCAGGGCTGAGAGGTGGCTGTCAGCGGTCTTGCTCCCAGAGGATGTGGGCTAGCAACAGTGCACCCTGAAAGATGTCTTTTAAGAGCTGGGGATTCTGAAGTTTGCCATTTTTCTTAATGTTATGAAACATTTCTTCAGTGCACCCCTAAATGTCAGTCATGACATACAGTTAGATGTGTAAGATGTTCATAAAGGAGTTGCTTTAATGAAAAGATAAAAAATACTTATAGTGATAGTCTGTGTTACTGTGCTGATATGGTAAACATACGAAGCAGTATCAAACCCAGAAGTAAATCAACAAGGTGTTGTAAATAAGCTGGATTGTGTATAAAAAGCTTTATTAGAAATACTAAGTACTGTGTTACATCAATAACATGGTAATCATTTGTGAGCAGATAGTGGCATAAGATAAAAATGAATATTTTACTAATATTTCCTACAAAATATTACTAGAGAGCTTTTTTTTTCCCATGTATCTTATTGAAAATACTTCTAGTGATGATTTATGGTCCTTCTTAAAATAGCTCTTCAGCATAGTTGCTCCCACAAGGAGTTAACATATATTTTTTCTATTTCTAGATCTGTTGGCTGTGCCTAAGCATCCATATGCTGCTATGGAAAACTGGGGACTCAGTGTTTTCGTGGAGCAAAGGATACTGCTAGATCCAAGCACTTCTTCTATTTTATACCTATTGGATGTCACCATGGTCATTGTACATGAGCTATGTCATCAGGTATTAAAGGTGTTTGTGTATTTGATCTTAATGTCAGAAACCATGCGCTCCTTTTCAGAACTGAAAATGAATTTGTACTGTATATATAGATGGTTGTGATTTCTGTTGTAACTGGCATCCATATAACATGGAGGTCTGTAAGACACATCCCTCCCAATACAGAAACTGTGAAGACTCAAAATTGGGATAGAAGAGAAAATTGGTAGCAATGAGCAGCTTCCCTGTCTTCTGTAGCAGTATATTCTGTGTGTTCATGTGTCGGTGTATTTGTTAGTGGTATGCAGATGCATGCTAAGTTTCATGTTCGTGTCAAAAAATGTTTTGTCTGAAGTCAATTTGGTAGTAGTCTTTGTCTTCTGTTGTATATACATATATCCATTTTCTTTTTCTTCTCATTTTTTCCCAGTTTTTTTTTTTCCCAGGTATTGACCCTCTCTATTCACTAACAGAGGATAAGCAAGTCTTTATGTGTACAGAAACCATTGTGTCAATAAGAAAACTTAAAATAATAAACCAATATTACAATTTATTTCACATTTTTCCCATCTTCTTATCTCAAGCTAAACACATTACAAGTGTTAGTAATATTGAATTGAATGCAAATGTTATTGAAGAAATTTGCTGCAGGGGCAGGAAACGCTTTCTTACACTCATAAGAGGCATAATCATAGCCTTCAGGTTAAAATGAATGAAATCCTACTGTGTAATCACCATGGCTTACATCTGTGAATTTACACAGTATTCTTTAAAGGCAATGCAAATTCTTAACACTTTCTGCAAATAAAAAGTACCATGTAAAAGGAAGGCATTGAAATGGTGTTTTGGGAGATGAACCTGAAAATAATGTTTGGTTCATGTTTGTATTTCACATTAAATTGGTTGATGAATATGAAGTCCTCAACTAAAACATGAAATTTTTATTGAAAGTTACTGCTAGTTTGATCTTGATGTTATCATCTGATTTTGCTATAAGCTCTTCACTGTGCAGTGCAATAGAGTAGTACACAGTTCAGCTAGAAAAATTACAGTGCCTTAGGAATCATACATTCTTTAGGTCATCAAGTCCCAGCTCCTGTGAGTATTAGGTTTTTCCATGCGATGTGTTCGTAGTGCCAGGTTCTGTGCTCCTGATTACAGGGTTATATAGCTTCCCTTAAAAGCTTGTGATTAAATCTGATAGTAAGTAACTTTTTCCTAGTGTTCAGCTTAAGTCTTGGTTTCTGAAGTCGTATCATTACGTCCAGTTATTCTTTGTACTGCTTTGATAATTTTCTCTGCTTCTAGAGCAATTTGTACTTCAGATATGGGCAATTATCACATCAGTAACTGGCCAAGTTTGTTTATTTGATTCTTATAGATACTGAAGCCTTTTTACATTGTTCTGGGAATTTTAAGAGGATCATGAAGTGGGCAAAAGCTTTAGCAGAATTTATTTTAAGGTAGAAATATGGTCATAATATGATCATATGATATGCATTTAAGTTACCTTAAAATAGCAGATGAGGAGGTTTACTTGGTGTCCATGTTGATATTACTTCCAGTGCTGTTTGCTTAATTAAAGTAGCTTCCTTTATTCCTGTTGCTGCTGTTTCTGTTTTGGTGTCATGCAGATTAGGTATTTGCTCAGCTATTTCACTGGATAGCTGACAAGATTGTAAAAATTGAAGTTAAAGAAGCATTTTTTCTACTTTTTGGTGCAGAATTGAGTCACACAGAATATGGATTATTCACCTGCAAGTAAAGTTTAAAGGGAGAAACACTCAAAAAATATAACATAAAAACCACTGTCTAGCACTTCCATCACATTGTCTTTATTTAGCCCTTTTTTCTATCTTTATCTTACCTTACTCAGAAGCCCCTCAAGGAGCTCAAAACAATACTGTCTTAGTTGAAAATGTACTGAACTGAGACCAGGTCCAGGGTCCTGGGTCCAGGATCTCTTGCCTCTGCTGTTTAATTGTTATTAATTGCATTTTTCATTGTCTTTTGCTGTGCGTCATATCACCTGTTAGCCTGTGGTGACATATGAATATTCTTCCCCTTCAATTATTTTTACACATAGGATAACAAGAATTAACCAAATTCTCTCTGGTGCAAGCAAAACTGGAATCCACATTGCCAGTTTTATTTTTTATTTATTGATTTTTTTTTAAAGATTTCAGGGAAGGGGAAATGAAACTCTTCTAAAATATGTGTGGGTTTTTCCTTTTTTTAAAGAATTGTGTCCAATTTCCCCGACTTTAAACGCATGACTTCAAGATCTATGGAACATATCTGAGCATGTAGTAAACTGATCTGTATGAGAGCTTTGTTACTTAGAGTAACACAGAAATTTCTTTCCTAATGTTGTTTCCAAGATTGGAGAAATCAGATTAATATTAAAAATCCAGATTATTGCCTTTAGATTTGACTGTTTAAAAATTGTAATTACCAAACCTGCTCTGTATTAATGCTTGAGCACAGTGCTCAGGACAGATGGAAAATGAGAGACAGCGCTGCAAAAAGACAAATTCAATGGCTAAAATACAAGTAAAAAGTGTGTAAGAAAGGATTTCATGTCCAGTTTCTTCACAGCTGACTTTTCATGTTTGACCAGGTATTTTAGGTACATGTTTTGGGGGAGATGCATGAACGTTACTTCAGTAGTTCTGGTCCAGGAATTTTGTAGGGTGCTATTTTTTGATATTTCAGCTTGAGTGTTCTTTCAGAATATTTTGTTCATTTAATTAAAAAAAAAAAATTGGTCATACGAGTGTTTTTGCATAAAAGCTTGTCCTCCAAGTTCCAAAACATGAGTTGCTCAAAACACATGTATTTCTACCAGCTTCATTTGGTAGCTTGAAGTAATTACCATATTTTATTAAAATAATTATTTAAAGGTAGTAATCAGTTTTATTTGCATCTCATAGATGAGTTCCACCTATAGCCTTTGAAGAAAGAATAATTTGAATTTATGCATCATGATTTTTTGTGATAGTTTTCCCACCTGAGCACAAAACTTGGTGTGACAGATTGAGTTACAGAAGCATGAAAGCAGAAAGAAAATTAAAAACTCCTAAATCTTTTTTTTTTAATAATCTGTAAAAAAAACATATAGAAAAGAGTGTCCTTTCAGCGTATCTGTAAATTAAGTACTTTTTGCATATCAAGTTGAACATAATACCTGAGGGAGAAGAGAAATTTATGTGATCAATACATTTCAATATCTTTGCTCCAGGCAGATAGAGCCTATAGTCAAATACACAAATAAATAAATAATTACTTAAAGAAATTACATGCTTTAATTACAGTTTTCCTTTGAGACATGTAACACCAAGGAAGATAATAGCACCTTTCTGCTAGGAAATTTGGCTTTCTTGCTTACAACCTCTGGGTACTGCTCTGTCTCTGACATCCATAACTCTCTCTGATACTGTTCAAAACTAGTTAAGCAAATTCCCTACATTGTCATATTGATATCACATACTGGTTTAATGCCTTTAAAACATTTCTTCCTTTAGGTGGATAATTAAATGAATTGTCTTAATTGTATCATTAATGAATGAATCCAGAAAACTCACAAAGGCGTAGAAGAAATTCTCTTTTGTAGCACCATAAATTAATGTTATTAATTCAAATTACAGGACAAGGTATTATGAACTTTACAGCCTTTATTTTTTTACATCTCTCTGGCTAGTCATAGTTCTAAATGACAATTTTACCACTGGTTTCATATTTGTTCAGTAGTACTCCTGCAATTCAGGAAAAAACTCTATGCTGTTATGTTTAGTCATTAGAAATCATTTAAGCAACTACTCTAGTATGAATTTAACTTCCATACTTCTTGGTGTATGAAAGTTACATTCATTTTATTGTTTTAAATTCTGAAAATGCATAAGCTATATGAATATATTTCCAGCATTTACTTGTCTTTTTAATTAAATGCTCTTAAGATCTGTATCTATGTTTAGTGGCCTTGTAGAGAGTTAATTTATTGATGGCCTTCAGCTGTATTGTGCACACTGAGTGTGCATTAAGTTTAGCTTCACACAGTGTATGAATATGACCTTTAGCAACCTCATCTTTTCTCTCTAAATTCTTAAGGTGATTGTCAGTGACATTCATTGCCATGTTTTTCTTAATTTTTTTAATTTGAATTCTGTTTGCTGAACCTTATGTGGCTGTCTGGTAATCTTCCAGCTAGTCTGGCCTTTGCTTGCTAGTCTGTTCTTTGAAGCACTAGTGTTCACATCACTATGGATCCTCATTGCAGCATTGATCCTTCTGTGGTGTCATTCTCACTCCACAGAGACATGCACACAAGTGACATCTTTCATTCAGGTCCCAGACAACGCCTTCAAACAAGCCAGCTGTCATGAAATGAAACTGCTTATGGGCCAAACTGCTTTCATTCATTCCTCACTCTCATTACAGTTCAGCATCAGTTCCTCTGCTCTGACCTGAGACTTTCCCTCTAGAATACTTAGTTATCAAAACTAAGAAAATTGGCAGATAATGTTACTTAAACAAAGTTTTGGTATTTGTTTGGCAGAAGAGAGGCTACAGAGAGTATGAAATAGGTTTTCGTAATACTGTTGATGTTTCTGTTCTTACCACTGATGTAATATTATTCAGGTTACACAATTACAAACATTTAAATAATTTAAATAATTATTTAAACGAGGTCATCCATCAGCAGATCAATATATGACGTCTGGTTTCCTATGAATTTGTGTCTGTTGATGTATACTCTGTGAGCAGAGTATGCAATGGTTGTGTTCTTGCTGTCAGCTCAGACCCTTCTCCTCTTTTCAGCTGATGATCTTTATTTACTTGTGGAGTTTATGGACTGTAGTTATCCTTGAGATTTCTGTCCTTGCTAAATTAGATTGAAGTCAGTGGGAATGTTGAAGAATCATCTGGAGGAAATGGGAAAGGCAGGCAGCTCATGTAGGGTTCCTTTGAATATACACAGGTGGGCTGTGCCGTTTCAGATACCTTTGCTTCTGGTTGCTGTTTGTGAAGGCTGCACATGTCCTTTAAGTCATGTATGAAATTTCCTAGGCATTTGTGGGTATCTCACATACCCTAATACCTTCTCTAAATGGCATCAACTACCTGCTTTTAGGCTTCTGAGTCCTACCCACAGAGAGCTGGCATTGTTGTGTAAAGCTGCTTTCTTTAAGAAACCTGCCAAGGAGAGGAGCACTGGTAGTATTCTAGATCTTCGTGGGCAGAGAGTGGGGAGAAAGAAATGCTAAAATTTAGGTCTGAGGTGGAGAATGTGTTCCCATTCTCATATACATTTTTCGATATTCACACTATGCATCATGAAATTTCCATGTAATGGATCAGATTACTTGAGTTAGAAATGTTTTTCTGTCCAGTGTGTATGTTAGTCTGTTAAACCTAGGTGAGCATCTACTTCAGAAAACTAAAGTTGACACTGTGAATACTGTCCTCAATGCTTCTTTTGCCCTGCTTGTTCTTTTCTAATGTTTTACTTCATTAACTTGTGCATCCTGTAATGTTGCATTAATTAGCACAGGAAAAATACAGTTAGTGAATTTCAGTGCATGGTAAATACTACTGTTTTATTAATACGTGTGGAAAATGTGTTTGTCTGGGTGAACAAACATGGTTTTCTAAAGGTTGTTAAAGTTCTTCATGTGAACTTTTTGTTTTTCCAGTGGTTTGGTGACCTTGTGACTCCAGTTTGGTGGGAGGATGTGTGGTTGAAAGAAGGTTTTGCTCACTATTTTGAGTTTGTTGGGACAGACTACCTCTACCCAGGATGGAACATGGTAAGTCAGTTCTATTTCGTTAATGTGGAGACTGCACAGAAAAGTTGCTCTGCTGTTAGACTCCTGCTTCTGTTATAAACAAGGACTGCTGAAAAATACCAAATGATGCATGCAAGTATCAGATGCTGAATGAAGCAAAATCGCTAAGTGTGAAATAATTTGACAGCATTGCAAAAGCGTAATCTGCAATTTATTGCAAAAGAAATACTGTCATGTCTATCGTAACCCGGTAATAAAATAGCTACTGTCTCTGCTTAGAAATATTTTGGATTAAAGCAGTTATGATTTAACATGGACTATTTTTTAAAACATTGAGAACATTGAATTTCATCCACAGAATAAATTGGAAAGCAGTGTTTGGCTAAAACATTCTATGAAACTGAGCATATTTTTTCTTACAGTATTCTGTTCTTCTCTCCCTAAATATACTCTTTTTATCTTGTATTATTATTAGGATATCCAGAGTAAATGCTAAATTAACAGGTTACATAATTTGAGAATTTATGTTTTGGTATGGTTTCTAGCCATACACAGTGGGACATGCTTTTTCAACCAGTGTGCAGATACTGGAGCTCTCTGAGGGAACTGGGAATTACATGCTGGGACATTATTTTGGAGTCCTTCTGTTATATCATATTGTACCTAGACAGATCCCAATTTATATGAATTGCTGTAGTCTAGCTATATTATATTTATAAGCCAGATAAGAGCGATGAGACCTCAGTACAAGGAAATCATATATGAGACCATCTTGAAGGTTCCTATAGAGATTTTACTGTTCTTTGGAGGCATGCTTATGTTTACTAACCTTTTGTGCTCTTATATATTTAATTATGCGGCAAAATATTTATTATAGATCATGATTGTCTGACAGAGATTTGTTGAGGCTTGGATGTTTTGCTTAAACTCTTAAAAACTAACTTCTGAATTTTTTTTCCAGTTCTATGTGCTTTCTTGAGTATCCTTACCCCATTAACTTTTGGTGCCATAAAATGAAGATGCTATAATTATGAGTTAAAGCTAATCTAAAAAAAATGGTTGTTATGCTTCTTGTGAAATTTGAATTCTTTGTAGTATTTTAATTTTTTCTTTCAGGCATCAATTTTGGTATATAATTGCATTATGAAATGGAAAACAAACCTTTATTTGAACAGACAACTGTCTTGCATAGGTAGGCTTGTTGGGTTTCCCTGGGTTTGGCTATATTAAAACTCATTCCATTCATCTTTATAAAGAACGAAACCTGAATTACAATGTAATGATTCTAATTATGAATGCAATGAAATCTGGCAGGCCTCTGTGGTTTTAGCATAGTGAAGTGTCACAGATGACAACATTTATACACTGAATTTTATCTTCAATTCATCAGTCATTTGTTTTTCACATAATCAGTCTAACAAATTCAGAATAACTATGCTTAAGAAGTCATTTGGAATACAGTATATTTGCTTGAAATTTCTGTGGAATGAATATAATGTTCACTGTTATGCAAATAACATGCCCATCATGTGAAATCTTGGCATCTTAGCAGAATACAAGCAAGAAGAGTGGATTGAACAAGGGATGGCAGTTAAACTGGGAAATCAGAAATGTGCTGAATAAATTAGAATTAACTACAGTAATACTGCTGTGCCTGAAAAAGTATTAATCTATCAAGTTTTTCCTTAAATTATAAAAAAAAAGAGAGGCATAAACTGTTCATAAAGGTTTGGATATCTTTGGCCTTTGATATAAAAATGATCATATTGACATATTTAAATGATATGGAATGAGAGGAAACACATAATGAGTTAAACATGCTTCATATTTTTGCAGACTACTAGAGTAGGAATCAATACTGTCATGTTTCAGCATGTTGATTGCATAGATTGTAGGAAGAGGAAGTAAAAGTTACTGAAATTTGGCTTGCTGAAAATTTTGTTATTGTTTTAAAGTGCATTTGCTATTTAAACATACTGACTGACATTTGTAAACTTGAAAAAATTGAGGTGATCATGTATAAAAAGAGAAACTGTTCCAAGCAACTTACTGTTTTTCAGAAGAGAAGGATGAAGTACATGTTGCAAAAACAAGAACCACAAACCTTATTTTCTGTCATGATGGCCAAACAGTGCAATATTCCAGCATTCTGGTTGGTGTTTTGTCAGTAGTAATTCATACCTGTGAATTATAAATAAAAAAAAATGTATGGTGTATGTTACCACAGTTCTTTGTGTTAGGAAATAGTGATAAACTAAAATCCTCTTTATTTCTAAAGAATTGGGAAAGTTAGATAGCTACTTCTTTCCCTTGTAGTTATGAAATGTTAATCTTGAAGGTTTGCTCAAGATGCCCATGGATTAAAATGTCAAAATTTTTAGCTTACTAAAGACTTTTTGTCACATTCTGTTTTGGATGAATGTAGAAGCAGAGGACTGGTAGTCCATTCCAGAAAAAGGACCTTTGTCTGGATATGCAACTTGGGCAATGGATGCATCTGAAAAAATGGGATTTATCCACAGTTTCCTCTCTAAGTTGTTGGATATTTATAGGCTACAGGTATGTAAGCTTTCACCATTAAGGCTTACAAACCACTGAAGTTTTGATATCACTCTCTGAAGATGCTTCTCTTTTAGCAAAGCTGAGCATTTCTCGTGTCCATCTTATCTGGCATTCACAGCCTTGGTATGGCTGAACCTGAGACTCTTGAGAAGAGCTGTCTGTTAGGCATGTTCACACCAATATTACTTAAACCAAAAGCACCAAATTCTGCACAAAGCAGGGATCCAAGATTTTTGTCTGAAACCGATTTCTTGGCTTTTCCTTCTTCTGTAGATTCTTTTGCTTTCTTAAATATTTCTTCCCCCTCCCATTTTTCATTTTATCAGTTTTTCTTTAATTGTCTCATAGACTCTTTTACAGCAGGAAAGATGAATGGATAACAATTCCAACTACCATGGAGCTGCAACACTTTATTGAGCATTCCAACATGTCTGGGATTTCTTGTGTTGTCCAGAAGGTGTTTACTGCCATACTTCATCATGCTTGCATAATCTTAATGAGAAAGGAAATCCAGTCCTTATTAAAGCCTTGCTATCCTTATGTCCTGGATCCTCTACCTGAGGTCACTTGGTCTGTTCAGCCTGGGGAGAGCAGACTGAGGGGGGACCTCATGGCAATCTACAACTTCCTCATGAGGGGAAGAGGAGGGACAGGCACTGACCTGTGATGCCCAGTGACCTGAGGGAATGGCCTGAAGTTGTGTCAGGGGAGGTCAAGACTAGGTATTAGGAAAAGGTTCTTCACCCAGAGGGTGGTTGGGCACTGGAACAGGCTCCCCAGGGAAGTGGTCACAGCACCAAGCCTGTCTGAGCTGAAGAAGTGTTTGGACAGTGCTCTTGGACACACAGTGTGACTCTTAGTGATGGTCCTGTTCAGAGCCAAGAGTTGGACTCAATGATCCATGTCCCTTCCAACTCAGATTATTCTGTGATTAAAGTTTCGGGTGAACAAGAGAATGAAGAGGCATTCTGATGAAGGTGTCCGTTATCCATAATGTAAAATACATCAGAACTTTCCCAAGGAAGGGAATGAAATTTTGATGGTTTTAAAACAGGAAGATGAGCTTTCTGTGCTGAGGTCCTTAATGGTTATCCCACTGTCTTAATATCATTTTTCAAAGCTAAATTGCTTCAGATTAAAACTAGAATTTCTAATTTCCTTCCTTTAGCTAGAAAAAGAAGTCCCTGCATGTTACTTTTTACCTTGTGAAGGTGAAGCTATGTTTAATTTTGCAGGAAAGCTCTCTCTGCTATACAGTGATTAGACATTTGCCATGGGAAGGAATTCACCATTCTTCCCATTTTAGGCTCTTGCCTTGCCTGTCCCCCAAATTAAGAGTTTTTTCGAATTCTTATTCTGAAGTACCTCAAATTCTTACTGCTAGATCTCATTCTTAAAGGTCTGGGAAGTTTGAACAGCTGTTTCTGTGATGTCAGGATGATTTTAAAAAGAAAGCTGTCTTTGCAAAGTGTTCCTCTGAGATCAGAGAATTTTGCTTGATCATGTGTGCTCAGAATAGTCATCTCCATGTGAATTCCCTGGCTGTTTCTATTTCATGACTTAGAAAAAGGTGAGATTTCTCTATTAGAGGCTTTCCATATGGTTGTCTCTCCATGCCATCAAAAAGCAACCGCAGGTGGATATGAGTTTTTGAGCTGTAAGATCTTGTGACCAATACAAGGTAATCTCACGTCTATGGAAGGGGCCTTTACTAGTTTTAGAATCAGAGAAAATTACAGCGAAAAACTCCATGCTGGTAATTTCCACTTCAGAGCTCTGTCTTTTCTCATCTACCATGCTCACCTTCTTCCTTTCAGAAGCCTGTTTGCAGCTGTATATTCTGTCTTCCTCTTGGCTTGTTTCTCTCGTATCCTGAAGTCCTTTTCATGTGGCTTTGTAAAGGAAGGAATTCAGCTGAGGCTTGCAGATCCAGGAATTTATTGACTGATCTTTTCTCTCCTTATTTTCTGGTAGAAGGAACCATCGTGTTTGTCCTTGAATGTCTGTGGCATTGGGGTAGATTTTGAGGACAATGACAGCAGGAATTACTGGCATGTAATTTGCCCTTACATCCATCAAATGAGCATCAAATACTTCAGCAGTCAGTACCTGGCTTGGTGCTGAGAAAGCATTTCACAAAGCCCAGCTGCCTACTCTCTTTTCTTTATTGTATAAAAGTTAGCTTTGCTGACAACTTTACTGGCTGAGTCAAGGTGTAGCACATCTGCAATAGCTTTGAATCCTATGTATTCTTGATACATTAATGCCTTGGGATAGGATTTCCTACTTTATTTGCTTACTACTTTTATAATTAAGGATGGTAATATCTGCCAGAATTTTTCTTAAAAGTGAAATCTTAAATTAATTTTTCTTATTAAATTAAAAACTTTGTACGTGTATAGAAGGTACAGAACTCCTTAAGTGAGCTGTGCTTCCTTTACACTATTAGGTTCCACAGTCTGGACAATCCTGCTATTACTACAGGCAGTTGAAAATAATAATGAGATTGCGTATCAACATGTCTATATCATAATAAGTAAGAAATAGGTAATGATCTTAGTTGCCCATCTTTCTCATTAACTTGGTTGGAATAAGGAGTGAATTCAGCTACTAGACACACACATATCTTTAATGTCCTTTGTCTCACATGCCTCCTAATGTATTTGCCTCCATCAGTAAAGATTTCTAAGGCATTGTTTGATTCATAGAAAACCCAGAAAGTCATTATAAGTTTTGAAGTTGACTTAAGATATGGACCTTTTTGATTTATTTCATTATTATTTTGGCATTTCAGACCTGAGCTATAGCCTGCTTGATCCTTCTAACCCAGCATAAATATCATGCTGGCTCAGCATTGAGGGAGAGAGATTCAGCCTCTCGTTTTTTAAAACTACTTTCATCTTTTCTTTTTTTGGTTAAACACTCCCCATGATGGTGTAAAGTAAGCCTTTAATTAATACCACATGGAGTGTTTTTCCTCCAGTAACTGCTCAGTGAAGTCAATCCTTGTAAGATTTTTGTTTTAACTTGACTATGGAGGAAGCTTTCAGTGTAAAATTAACTAGAATCTCGTGTATAATTGACTTTGGTAGGAAAAAAGAGATTGTGAAGGTAAGGTGCAAAATCTTCTGTTTTCTAATTACTAGCCCTTTTTAAGTATACCAGGTAAGAAATTGTTATACTAAATTTTGCTTATAACTAAGAAAAGAATTTCCATTTCCATGTTTTCTTCCTAAAGACAGGTTTGCATTTTTTTTAATGCTCTGGCAAAGTAGATTAATATAAGGAATTCTTTAAGTAGTTAACTCTTAACAGTTAGAGATCAGACATAAGTGAAGATCAGCATTGAGATGAAACATTTATTCAAGAGATTTAAGTGCGGGTTTGGAGAATGTCAGTCTCTCTCCTAGTTTTGTGTCATTTTCTGCTCATCTTGAGACAGCAGGTTTAAATGACATTATGATGAGAGCTTTGGAGTAATGTGACTTCAAACCTTCTGGGTTCAGGGTTTAGATGAAGCTTTAGTTTCAGAAAAAGACTTCACTCATATAATTTTGAATCAGTAGACACTTCATCTTCAGTAAAGATGAGATAGAAACTTTGCAGCAACTTTTGCCTCAAAATAAGGACTCATTACAGGGTTGCCCTGCTGAAACAAGAATATGCATTTCATCAGGAAGTATGGTTGATATGGGAAACTCAGTTGGAAAGTTTATTTTTAAATGTATTATTTTTAAAGAGTATTTTTGAGGGCATTCTTAACGGAAAGACTGCTTCTCAAATTTTCAGCAGTCTTGAATGTGCTACCACTTTATTTTAAAGTTGTGGCAGTGTGAAGTTACTTGGAGCACAAACTGGTAAGTAATTTTTGGTGTGTCTGCAAAACATCTTTGCTACCTTCAGGACATAGCTTGCTGAATCTCATCACTTTCAGGCTGAAGCATAGTTTAGGCCTGAAAAGTATTTTCATGAATGGTAACCTCTGACCATGGTTGCTGGAAGTTGACTTAGTATGCCAACCACATAATAAAACCACTTTTCATTTAAGTATTATTTACTGTTTCTTGAATTGAGTGATTTTCCTTTACAGATTTCCTCTGTGGTGTTTGAATTAGACGATAAGCTTCATACTCTGTTGGCTAATATTTTAAAATGCTCTGAAGACAAATGCATGAGGAAAACTCTCTGTTCATCTGTTTGCTTAATGACTCTATTTCAGTGCAGGCAACTACATATATGGTGGCAAAACATGATCTCGGAGAATGAAATCGGCCTTGTTGTCAGTCAGTGTGAAAATTTCTCAAAAATTTTGCAAGGTCTTTGACAGAAAATGCAGAAAAGAGGGTTATGAAGGTAGATATGGAACTGTGACATGTTCACAGGTGATCAATGTAGAATGTGTTGCAGGCCTCCTTCAGCAAATTATACACATAACTGAAGCACACATCAGAGATATAATCTAAAAAAAAAAAAAGAAAAAAAGCAGTTTTTAAATTGCTCAAGGTATTTACAAAAGATTACTATTGGAAAAGCGAGAAAGAAACATTGCTGTCATTTTCAAGTACTCAGGAGACTTCCTGTGCTATGACAGCTTAGGATTTGTAAGCATGTAGACAGAATGATCTTCATTTTGGTTCTCAGTGGATCTTATGTGGCTTTAATATATTTTACCAAACCATAGATTTCCTCATAGATTATATTCCTCTGGTCTTTTAAGCTTTATCCTGTAATATATTTTGTTAGAACTCAACTGCTGGTAGTGTATATGCTGGTTTTCTTTGGTTGCTTTAAAAATTTGCTCCTATTTCTTTTTCCCGAGGGTGCACTTTCCCTGTAGACCCAAATATTGTGTCTTGCAAATGCTTGTTCTCTTAGGCATGAAAGATCACTTATCTTCTTTGTATTCTTGATGGCTACTAAAGCTCTTGTGGAGATGATATTTTCAGAAAATTTGTCAGGAAAGTAATTTTCAGATTTGCACACCAATGTTAAGCTTTATTCATGTAGATTTCGCAGTCCATGAAGTGTTCAAATGGCTGTCCCAGAACAAAGGCAATGCCTTTAATATTGAGGCCTTTGATCTCTTTTGCGTACTAATTATCAGTTTGGGCTTTCAGTGTGGTGCTTCTTTAATTCCTTTTTTTTTCTTTCATTTTAGTTCTTTTCCCTGGCATTTCATATTAATTTTTAGAAATTATTTTTATGTGACTGTCTAAGTCACATATGTTATTGTCATGTTTTTACTCTTACATTATACCTCCATATGATATTTTAAAATCACCAGCAGCAACCTCTTTCCATTACATTATTGTTATTCTGTTATACAAAATATATTTTTCTTGAAGGTAAATGCTTCTTGAAGGTACAGGAGATTTATACATTAAGAGTGGCCACTGTCTCTCTTTATCCCAAGGACGAGGTGAATTTGAATGTTGGCTAAGAAGGAGACAGCACAGAAAAAGGACAAGTCTTTCAGGAAAATCTTGTGCAAAGCAGAGAAGGTCTTACTGGTGAAAATTGAGATAAATAATTCCTATGAAGAGACAAATACTTGAATCTAGAGACCACAGATGTTTGGGAATAATCCGAAAATGTAGATATTTTAAAGATGTGTTCATCTGATAACAGCGCTTCAGTCCCTACACCTGGAAGCATTCTAAAGAATGAGAGCAACCAGATATAGCTGTCATGTGTTTTATTTTTAACACAGGTCTGGTGTCTCAGACTTTGACTATACACAGCTCAAGGAAAGCTCTGTGGAAAAGAGATGGAGAGTTGGGATTCCAAGTGCGCAGTAGGAAGACAGGGAGTAGAGGAGCTTCCTCTTTGTCTTTAAAGTGAGGCACAAATTTGTGTAGAAGCAGCTCTATCCTTATTTCAGACTCACCTTCTGCTGCTGGGATACCCTTCCTGCTCAGAGCCCTGGCCCTGTGTTAGCGTTGCACTTGCATGTGGCTGCTGACACTCTCCAAGCAAGGCTGCAAGATTCACTTGAAGCCCTCTTTTCCTCACAGGTGGATCACAGTCTTTGCCTTTTTTCTTGCAGCTGAACTCCCTCAGGAAAGGGTCATCTTTAACAGCATTTTGTCATTGTTTCAATGTGTAGCTGCAAACCTGACACCTATCATATTGCCAGCTTGCTGGTCTCATTAAACACATTCCACGATTGATTTCCTTTACAATTTCTGTCATGAGTGTTTCTTTACTCTTGTAGTGTCAGTTAAAACAGATCAGTTCCACTGTATGCACAGGGCAAAATAACTAGGGAATAGAAAGCCCTTCTTCCATCAGTGTAAGCAGTTTGGTCACACGTATTGACCTTTTCCCCTTAATGTGATATTAGGACTTCAAGAGCTGAGGTAGTGTTCCGTCAATATAATTAAGGCAGTTTTAGTTTCTTTCTGCACTTCTGCTTCTTGTTGCCTCTTCAGCGTGTAGGCCCCTTGTCAACCAGCAGTCTAGCTGTGCCTCCCTTGGGTTATATTTGAGTCTGCTGCTCCAGTCTGCTCTCAGGGGCTTTATACTAAAGTGAAAGGCTGGGAATGTTATGGAAATCCTTTTATTTCAAGAAATTTAGCTTTATAGGTCAAAAGCCTTCTTAATTCTGACTAAACTGTATGTTTGCATTTTTGGAAGCATACTAACTATTCCTTTTGTATTGCAGTGTGACAGTCTGTCCTAAATTTCAGCTATGGTAAAGGAAGACTTTTCAACTATGGTAACTTGGATAAATCATCATGAAACTGAAGTTCTTTTCAGTCATTCAGGACATAACCAAAGAAACAAACAGAAAAACAAAATGTAGCCTGTTCCTTTTATATGTATCTTAGTTTTCTTCTTGCAGCTTCACTTTATGTTTTCCATGTGCTGATCTTCTTGATTCTGGTTCTGTATTTAAGGTATTGATTTTTGATTATCCAAGGTCCTTTTAATGAGTTAATTCCAAACAATAACAATCCACTCACACAACTGTTTGTCCTTTGGGATCCAAACCTGAATTTGGAGACAGGTCTGTGTGTTCACACCTGTACGTGTTACATATCATACATTTGATGAAACTGGGGCTGTTACTGACTGATAAAAAATGTGACTGAAGTGTAACCAAAATAGCTACAATTTTTACACCTCAGCAGTTTTCCCCTGAGTAGGACTGTCATTATAATTGTTTCTCTCTCTACACCTTTTTTCCCATTAAAAAAGGACAGTTGCTAACTGCTTATGCATGAGAAAATTAATAATGATATGAAAAAGACATTACTTTTTGTTTTACAAACCTTACTTCATGCAGCCAGATGAGAACACTAAGAGTGTGTAGGTAATTGGCTTTCCTGCACCCTGTGTTTTTAATTGCCTGGATATGCAGTCAGCTCAAGGTACATTTCTTATGCTCTAATGAGTTTTAACATAAAGGTTTATTTCTAGGGAGATCAGCATTGTAAGAGCTTTTCAGCTGTCTTATAAAAATACTTTAAAGTAACACATTGGTACCTAAACCTTGCCACCCAAGAAATTAAGCACAGAATTTATTATGTAATTGTGTATTTTACCTAACAACATCAAGGTGGCTTTTGAAAAAAATGTAGCATTCCCCAGAGTTTCTTTATACCATGGCAGTAGGTTGACATTGATTCAGGAATTGTTATAATTTAGATAAAGTTTGAGAGATGTCATTTCAGAAGAAAAAACTTATTTAATCCTTATGTAATTTTTAATTCACTCTTTGCTTTTATTTGTGACTTGAAACAGTAAGTAAATAAAGCTCTTCTTTCCTGACAAAATGTTTTGGATAAAAGACATCTACATGAATGCAATCTGAGGAGTTTTAAGGGCATGTCATATCTCAGCTGAAAAACCCCCATCTAGTTGTACTGTACAAATGAGTGCAGCACATGCATAGAGTATACATGAACATTTCATTAGTGTTGCTGCCAGAGTAAATAGACAGCAGTTTTGAATTACCTCTGCTATCCATATTTATAGAAGGTATTCAAACACATGGTTGTGTTAGATGTTGTTTGGGTTTGTACCTTCCTCTGATATAGCTGTGACTTTGACTATGTCATTTAACTACATCCAGCTCTTTTCCCACTTGTGAAGAGAGATGGTAATGGTTTTCTTCAGATGGAAGTTACAAAGTCTGTAGATGGCTCAAGCTCTTGAGTAGGAAGGATTTCTATGCTAGAGTTAAGAAAGACAGTGCAAGCATCTGCTGTGACACTGCTGTGAGCTCTCTTCATTGTCTTGTCCCACACTGATCTGCTAAGTGAACTTGTCACTAAGAGCCAAGTAACTTAAACTTCACTAAATAAAAAGTAGTAATTGTATTTACCCATCTTTGTCAAAAATTTTTGTACCTGCATATGCAATGAGCCTGAGGACATCTATTTTTGTGGTTGAAGATTTTGCCAGTTTGCCTCTCTCCCCACCCATTTTAAGTGTGTATGAATAGTCATAATCCAGAATTCCAGTCTGCACATATTGGATGCATTTTGATTCGTTTAATTCTTTTTAATTTCAGTCAAGTTTCATTGCAGCAAAGGATCTCAAGTCTGAGTCTATTCCAAATAACCTGTTAAGAATTGTAGGAGGTCACGGTGGTTTACATTCAAAGCAGAAGGTCTGATTTTAGTTAACTGTAATAGTAGCCAACTGCCTCTGGTAATTGTACATAATTTCTGTATTTCTGTAAATACGTATTTGTCTGTGATACTACTGCATATGCTGTATTTCAGGAAAAGCAGAGATTTCTGACAGATGTCCTACATGAAGTGATGTTGCTGGATGGGTTGGCCAGTTCACATCCAGTATCCCAGGAAGTGCAGCAAGCCTCAGACATCGACAGGGTGTTTGACTGGATTGCTTATAAAAAGGTGAGACTAACTAAGCTTATCTATATGATACAGATATGTCAGTAGCTATAAGAAGGTCATGTTCCATCTGTAAAAGAAATACCATGGTTAAACTACGTATGGGAAACTAATTTGTGTGGAATGCATTTGGAATATTCTACATTGATTAAACCCAATTACATTCAACATATCGAGTGTTAGTAAATGTTACAAATAAATTTGGGAGGCTGTCAGAATTCACTAAGAAGATTTAGGGCTTTTTATTGCTATTTATTTTGTGACAGGGTCTGCATTGTGTTAGATGCTTTAAAAAGCAAAAGGATATGTAGTTTTTGTCCTATTGAAACTCTCTAGAAAACTTACCAAGGGCTGAATTTAAATGTAAAGTTTTTTTCTATGCCTGAGAGTTTACTGTCAGCTAGTGAAAACTCTGAAGTCATTGCTGAACACTGAGAGTGGAAAAACTGCCTTCTGGTGTGGTGAAGGAATATATATTAAATTCAATCAATTTTAAATTGCATTTCAATGATTCAAAAGTCTTCGGCCAGTTTCTGGATTCAACAGCTTCTGTGCAGGAGTGAGAGGGTTTCCCCTCCTCCATAACATGACTGGGCTTGCTGTTAGCACATGGCCTGAAAGCTGGTGTTTCCCATCATACCACATTGCCTGCTCTCTGCTACAGTCTATGACATATAAAACTGTGTATCACAGCCAAATGTGTTTGCTGTGTGACACAGTGGCTGCTGCCTGCAGCCTTCCTGTACAGAACGTCTCAGTTCTGACTGATGATTCAGTCACAAGAGTTTCTTGAGTGTGGCCTTTGTTTCTAATATCTTTTCCTCTGCATCATCTTCTGCCTAACATCAGACTGTAGCAAGACAGCATAGAACTGACTTGGTCACTGAACCTCTTGTTTATCCAGTGCTCTTTCTGGGATGAAAAAGAGGTGTTATCCTCTCTTGTAGTCATAAGCTATTCCTAGACTGCAATAACTTCACCTTGGTCCTCTTTCATGAAAGGATCATATGCCTGTAAGGATGTGCAAATGAGAGAGTGTGTGTGTGTATACGTGACTATGTAATAGGTACCTATGATGGAATATAAAAACACAAAATACTTAGGACAAGATTTTAAAATGCTGCAGTTGCTCAAGAGCCCAAGTAACATTTTCAAATCGCTTAGTTATCTTGGAAAATGGTCTAGGTCTAGGTCAATTAAGCTATAACAGCCAGCAGCTTTTAGCATACTGAATATTACCTTTGTTTAAATCTTTCAGTCTTATGCTTTCTGGTGATATCTAGATTTTGGTAGGTTCAGAGGCTTATCTCACATGAGTATCTTCATATTTCAATCTAATTATTTTTTTTAATTTATACAGTAATAGTACTTATAGTTAACTGTAGTATATGACAATTTTATGAACACTGCAACCATCAAGTAATTTTCATTTACATTGAAATGACAAATAGGACAGTAGGACACATCTGTATACTGATAGCTATTTTATGCAGGCTACTAGGATCAGTCTGTTTTTTTGTGGAGATTACGGTACAAACTTTGCCTTTTATCTATCTATGTAAATGTTCCTTTTTCAGTGTAACAGTGGCCATGCCCAGTGGATACAGCAGCATCTCTCCACTTAGCTGCTCTGGTGGCCAATCCTTCTGAGTCTTAGGTGACATTGGATGTGTTCATATCAGGGCATGATCCAGTAAATTTTGAGCCCATTTACCAGATCAAGCAAACTACCTTAGGGAATGGCAACGGCAGAATTTACTTACACACCTTCATAGGTGGGGAGATTAAAATAACCATTCTTTCACCTATGAAGTCTTTTTTTTCCTGTCTGGTAATTTGTCTGTCTGCTATTCTCTGTAGCTGTTTATCATTTTGGTTCAAGATACAAGCTTAATTATATAATAGGAAGCATAAAAGTTTAATTAACAGCATACAAGCCTATTGTTTAATAGAAAGAAACCTTCCTGACTTACTTTGTAGCTGTTCTTTTCAGTACTTTCATTGAAACACCTGACACTGTTCCTTCTGAGGATAAATTAGAGCGAATTTAACATATCTCATATAGTTTCATTCCTAGAAAATGTTGTATGCATGCATGCATTGCTTACGCTGAAAATCAGCTATGGAAATAAGTTTATTTATTAGATATCCAGAATAGAGCCTATTCCTCTAGCTCTCTAGTGTCTCCTAGTATAAATACTGTGGTGAATAGTATGTTGGTAAAATCCAAACTGTAAAATTACACTGAAGGCTTTCATATGGTCAGGTGTGGGCTCAAATATTTTCAGGTGCTACAATGAGCCTTGCTGGAAGGAAGTTATTACTGGTGTTTCTGGGATGACTTTTTGGTTGTCTTTGGTTGAGTGACATTTTAAATTGCTGTAAAACATTAAGCTGTCAGAAATTTTTTTATCTTGAACTTTTTATCTTAAACTTTGGGTCACGAACATCAGTGAGGACTTTTCTACTGTCTTAAATAAAATATTTTTAAACAATTTACCACTATGTGCAATATCTGTCCTCTACGTGTTTGATTTTTTTTTTCATTGTCTTTTAACTTTTTTTTAAAATTTCCATCTTGTGCTCCCTGAGCGCTTGGATTGCCCATGTGATCTCTATTCTCTCTTCACAATTTTCTACATGATATTGAAATGATGAAACTTTCTCTGACACAAGTTTTGTTCAGTGAAATGACAGTCATAGAATGTCCTTGTTATTTCATTGTCTTTACTGTCATCAATATGGTATAAATCAGACACCATTAAAGTACCCATCTCTGCTAGACACTCAGCTGTCATTCTAAGGACATGCCTTTTTCTACACACTTCAGAAATGACCATTGAAAATGTGCTATTTGGTTGCCTCAGAGTTGAATATATTTTTCATTTCCACTTTCTCATCCTTGGTGATTGCATGTATGAAGAAATCCATGACATAAACCTCATGGCATTCAGGTAATCCCACAAGCAGAGTGAAACAGACATTATAGCCTAGCAGCACACAACGTTTTTCCACTTAAACGGTTGAGGGTAAAGTTTGCCTCTTTGAAAAGCATCATGCTAGTCATTCTTCAGATAGAAGTATGTAATCCTCCACTAGGGCCACAAATAAGTAGAGAAAAATGAGAAGTTGTGATAGTTCATTAATAAACAGTACCAGTAGATGATTCAAGGCTCTCAAGTTGCATCAGAGAGTGCATATGTCTTCCTAGTGCAGCTGGAAGTGAGATAGTGTCCTCCCACGATGACGGGAAAAGTGGTTATATCCCAAGTGCAGTAGAAAATATAGCCTGTTGAACACAAGAGTAGAACTGAGAATTGTTAAATCAAAGCAAAAAGCGTGACAGCCTTTCCACACCCGAAATAACTGACAGCAGGAATCATAGCCCTGGAGAGCTGCAGCATCAGAGGAGGAGAGAGTGCAGCAAGAATAACATGAGGAGCAACAATCAGCATGGAACAACTGACTGTAATAAAATGGAGAAACAAGGCAGCTGCATCTCAAAGGCAACAGCCAGACCCAGAGCAACCTGAGGGAGAGCCATCTCAGACAGAACTAAAGGAGTCATAGCCGTAGATGAGCAGCCACAGCCAGATAAGAGAAGGGATGAAAGGACACCTAGAGAGCCAGATATCTGAAGTCAGTTCAGTCAGCCTGCTGCAAGCTTTGAAGTGTGCTTGTTGGAGATTCTGGCAGCAATCAGTGCAGGCAAGACCATTATGATGGAGTGTAGCTATAAAAATACCCCCAAAAGAATATGCCTTGGTAAGTGACAAACAAATCAAAACAAGGAAGAGGATGACTGGAATAGGGAAGAATATTTTTTTTATTCCTTCTGTGTAAGCTAAATTAACCTCAGCAGTGAGATAGTTACTGACCCTGACTTTGTAATGCAAACAATTAATTATTTCCTAAACCCTTGTATGTATAACTTCCTTTTCCTTTTTAACTCTATGCCACATCTTTAAAATTTCTTTTTTCTTCTTTCAGTGTCAACTGATGGAAGGAAGATTTATTTCTGATAGTAATAAAGGGAAACCATGCTTCCTGCTTCCCCTCAAAAGCAACATTCTGCATTAGGAGATCTGTTCAACTAAAACTTTACACAAAGAAAAAATAAACAGCTTCCCTGCATTCTGGCAAAGGAGAATTTAAGAAAATGAAAGCAGTGACTCGCTCACCCTTTTGAGTGTAATTCCCTTTGAAAATTTACAATGTAACATGTTCTGCAAGAATGTAGAACAGGAGGGCTAATGCAGTCACTGGGAAGCCTTTCTAAAAGCTTCATTCTTTTTACTTAGGTTCCTCAGGCACTGGGAAGCACATTCACACTGAAATAACAAAATAAAACCAAACCAAAACAAAAACCCCAAACCATCACCCCATATTCTGTTCAGGAATAGTAGTTTATAAGAAAGCCAGTTCATGAGTGCAATGAAATTGTGATAATGTGCATCTGTGAAGTGACAAAAGAGTGAGAGTAGCTCATTACCAATGAAAGAAATGCTAGATAAATCCTTTAAAACTGTACAATAGGTTTTATTTTTAATTTTTCTTTTAGTTGAATTGATAACATAAGTTGGTATCAGACTAGTTGAAAGTCTTAAATACAATAGAGATAGCTTTGGAATCCATTCACTTGCCATGGCATAAAGGGAGAGATTTTTGTTTTCCCTATTTTAGCTGTGCTGTTGTCTGTGGATGCCATTAAGTCCAAAGGGTGAACATTTGTGTGATGCTGATTTTTCTTCCATGACTTGTGAGTGCAACAGGTCAGTGCCCACATTGCAGAAGGTGCTTTCAGGAGCCATTTGTTCATAATGCATTGTAACAGAGGAGGTACCTTGTAATGAAAATAATGTTTTCTGTTTCGATAAAAAGGTTGTAGGTTGTTACTGCTTCCTGTATGAAAGTAATTGAAATGCAGTCAGTGATACCAACAGGTTCAAGTTTAGAGCAGCTCCAAGAGTGCCTCAGAGGATGGAGGTGAAAAGGCTCCTAAAGTATGGAGGCTGTCCCAGTTCAGCCAGTGGGTGCCAATGCCTAAAGCTAGACAGGTGCTTCAAGATACTTAAAATACTTCTCTTAACTCATCTTCCTACCATCCTGACTCAAGCAGGAGCAAATAGTCTTTAACTCTTTACACTGGTTAGTGTATGCTAGTTATTATTTTCTGTAGAAGAAACATGGAAACTACAGTGTGTGGTATATAAGCAGCTACACATGGACAGTACTTCAGGACTTTTATGTGTTCCACATGCCAGGGACAATTGCATATGGATTTGATTGAAAATAATAAAGATGGAGCACAAATATTAATAAAAGCATTTTATTGTAAAGAAGAGTTCATTAGACTATACCTGTCCATCACGGTAGAGTTATCGGGAGGACACAACCTGTTGTGGTACAAGCCTTCTGCCTGTTTCCCATGGAAAAGTAGTGGCAAATGGCACATCCCTAGTGCTGGAGGAGATGATTGAAGCAGAAATGGCACCAGTGGGTCTAGACACCTTGCCCTACCATCCTTCCTTCCCCAAAAGGGAGCCATTAGAAGGAACAAAGTAGTGCATCTGTGCCTCTGATATTTTCATGGCTTAAAATAGAGTCTTCATAAAAACAGGTATACATGGAGGTACTTGCACGTGTCATGCACTTGTCTTTTCTGCCTCTCTGTTTCTGTTTTGTAGTGATCATTTTCAACAAAGGGCAAAGCAGAAAGTTACAGGTATTTTTTTTTTTTGCTGAAGGAGTCAAAAAAAAAATGCTGGCATACAGGCAAGGGCTGATTCTGCTGATACACATTCTGGTTTAGATCGATAACCAGAAGAGCGACAGTTACAAGTGCTAAAGTAACTTGGAAGAAATTGTAAGAATTAGAAATAGAAAATAAATTTGAGTTAGTGAAATGGAGTAAAAGGAACAAAAAACTTGACATAAGAATATGGTCAACATTTTGATCAGAGTATGATCCTGTAACATTTCTATTCAAAAGGTGACTCCCTAGAAAAACCTCTGGCACACTGTTTTGTTGTTGTTGCTGTTCTTTTTAAAGGTATGTTTAAGTACTGGATAACTTAGGAAGCTTAAAGGAGGTATTAAAAAAGAGGAATTAGAATGACAGGTTTAGTTATAGATAGCTGCAAATCAGTCTTAGACTAATGGATTGAGATTCTTATGTGGTGTTTAGTGAACTAAAAAAGGATATTAATTTTTCTTGAAGATTTTCATATAAAGGCAGTTAATAAAAAAGTGTAATGTTCCTTTGTTCTTGTCACTGGTGTCAGAACATGTAAGAGGGGTTTTGGTGGTGAGACGAAGTAAAACTCCTGTTGTAAGTTGAGTCATGATAACATTTTATCTGGGCAATGGATAATATTTTATTATTCAAGGAAAATGATACAACAATATCCAGCTGAAGAGTACGATTAGTTATGGTCATATACCCCTGAATTTTCTTCTTTGTGTCATGTTCCTAAAATTTTCAATGGAATTTATGACTAAGACAAGTATTTTGCCAAAGTCGTCTTGCTATCTGACCATTTTGGTATTATCCAGCCCTACAACAGCTGTGTTTGTCAGAATAGAAAATTATTATGATTTCCAAGTGGAAAGCTCTCCTTGAATATAATGTTGTTTTTTCAGTGATGTTTTGGCATCAGATAAATGGCCTTTCATTCTGTAAAAACAACGTAAGGTGCCTTTATGCGTCTTTGAGGATTTAGTAAATACATTACAGGTTTGTAGGTATTATTTGCTGATTTGAAAAATACTGGTTTACCCATGCTGTTAATAAAGTTTTAAAAAACATGTAAGTTTATTTTTTTAATTAAAACATATCCTGGTTTTATTGCTGAATATTAACAGCATGTTAATTTGTGAGTGTGCACTGCCTGATTAGCAAATATCAGTTGGAAATTCTGTTGCTTTAAAAAGTAAAGAAGATTAATTGAATGTTTTTTTTGCTGTTGTTGTTTTTTTTTTTTTTTTTTTTTTTTTTTTTCCCTAATCTGTATCATTAAAATGAAGTAGGGATGGTTTTCTTTGGGCTCCTTTTAACACATATAGTCTCTTAATTTTTAACAATTGTTACCAAGTGCAGGGAAAACAGTGAGAGCCACAATTAGCCAAGTACATAGATGTTAAACTTTATGTGTGTAGGGCTGTGGAATTTATTTGTGTTGCTTGTGTGCTTAAGGTACTTCAGTGCATCACTGAATGATTGCCTGGGCGCAAAGACCCTCAGGATAGTTTCATACTGTGACATTTGGTACCAGTATGCTGCATGATCTGCATATACCTATCTCCTTCCATACTTCTTCCCTTGGCTTTTATGTGGGTTATCCAGAGACAAAGCCTCTAGGAATTAATTTAAACATTGTACATTTCTGTCACAGGGAGGAAATTATAGGCACATGTTTACTCATTTAAACAAGTATGTTCTGTTACCCTAATCAAATAAGGAAGAATTTGCACTTATCAAATTCACTTGCATTAAGCTTCATTTTTTTCTTGTAATATTTGGAGGTGCCATTGGAGAATACAGAAAATAGCTACGCTGTTGTATTACAGTGCTCAGTTTCTGAAAATGAAAGAGGAATTTAGTGTTGGTGACTCATGATACAATCTAATTAATTCCCTGAAAAGAATTTTTCAGTGGGTACTTATGCATTTCTCCGAGATGAGATAGTTTTGATACAGACAGCTGAAGAATTCCAGAGAAGCCTTTGCAATTATCTCTGCTGTTACAGCTTGATAGAAGTGCTTTAGCAAAGGTCTCTCTGGAGCCTGCAACAGGATCATGTTGTAACTGATGTCATGAATAGGACACTCTTGTTCCATAATTGTCAGAGTAAGACCACATAAGATAAAAGACTGTTCAGATGATAAAGGTAGGAAAGTAAAATACATTTCAGCATAACCTTCTGAGTGAGAGCTGAGGAATGGCTGAACTCCCTTTGTGGGAAAATGGAAAAAAGAGAGCATACAGTGAATATGTTTGCTTAAGGAAACGCAGCTGAAGTGCAATACCTGTGTTTGAAAGTGGTTACCCAGTGTTCAGTTGTTCATAAGGGGGAATTCAGTAAATCCAGTGCACTGCATGTAGTGTAACATGTTACACTACTTCCACCAGTTAACCAAGTTTTTAAGTAATTCATTTACATATGTATACCTCTGTCTACATCTGAGCAAATTCTGCAGATGTGACTTCATCAAAACATACTTATTTTCTGTTAAATATCTCCAAGATGCAGCATATTTAATTTTGGGGGGTTTTAAAAATTTTATGTAATTCTTTTTTTAAATGTCACATTTTTTGCTACGTGTTTGATGTACATTATTCTTTTGCTTTAATTCATGCTGTGTTTTTTCCCAATAAGCTAAATTTCATGGGGTATCCAGCTGTGGTTGCTTAGTACCAACAAAGAATGATTGTTTTGAAAAATGTGACTTGGATATTACTTGTTGGCTAGTGTTCACATTACAAAATTAAAGTGCAAATGTGCATTCTTCGTATAAATGCTTGGTAACATGCTCTTCTAATATTTGAAATGAACTTAGACTCACAAAATTACCCAAGTTTTTGAGAACTAAAGAGTAATATATGAATTCAAGAAATTGAAGCTGAAATGAAATGATACTCACCCATTTAGAAGCCCATTTAATTGTGGATATCCTTAGGCTTCTATTTGACAGAGAACTGTAAAAATATGTTCAACATTTAAAAGAAAAAAACACAACCTGTATGCTGTTTTTATTACATTCGCAGTTCTAAAAGAATATCCTTCTTTGTATGTTTCATGAAGAAATGATACGTTTCAACCAGTACTTAAAACACATAAGCCAAAAATAGGAAGTTCTTCTGTGTTCTGAGGTGATTCTGATGAGCTAGTAGAGTAGGCCTGATTTGACTGTATGCAACAGGTATGGCTCTGACTTATGTAGTGAGGGACCAAATCATGGTCAAAGTATAAAATGGGGACTGGGATTTTTAAGTGACGGAGCCTTCCCCGGATTGGGGTGACTCCAGATGGTGGTAAAGTCTCTCCTCCAACCCGTGCCTTCAAAGAAAGACTCAGTAGTCTTCAGTCGTCTGGTCTCAAGGCAGTTTATTGCATGTTATCTCAAGGCACACAGACTCCCTGACATTGTCCCTGACTCTGTCTGTCCCCGTCTCTGGCTGTCCCCGTCTCTCCTCCCCGAAGGGAGGGTGCCATCTTTTATATCACACATTACGTATTAGGTGTTTATAGTTTTTTCCCAATGCTTACTACCTATGTTGAACAGTGACTTTCTACTCTAAACCAATCTGTGAGTGCCAACACCACCAAGAACATGGAGAATAGGAAGAAGAAAGAAGGAGGACAGGGCACGCCCAAATCCCTCCATCTTAGAACCTCTGACCCCCATGTACAAACCTCAGACCCCCCTGTACAAGGCCTAAAACCCCCCTGTACAGCACTCAAAAATCCTACCTTTCACCTTGTGACTACTTCTATTATAATATCTAAACTTTTGTGATTTCTTGTTCTTCCTGCAAGGTTGGTAAATTGTTCCATGGGTCAAGCTCAAGACCACAGGGGTCCCTGGCCGCCTGCCAGGGTCTCAGAGGCTTCTGCCCTGGGCCCAGAACATCCAAGAGTGTCTGAGGGACACCTTGGGTTCCGACATTTAAGGATCTCCCAGAGGAGTGCAATGAATTTTTTGCATTGGATGTTCCTGCTGAAGAATGGGTTAATTCCCATGCTCAGTTTATTCTTTGTAATAGGTTGCAGAAACCATCAATTTGAGGTAGGTGTGCGGGAAACATTACCTAAAAGAACTGTTAGCTGTTAGAAAGTTTGCAGATCTGAGTGGCATCCACTTGCTTCTGCTAAGGGTAACCAGATACGGAGCTGCAGAACTTCTGGCAGTGGGATGTAGACCATCCTAACAAATAATTGCTATGCCAGAGAATTGCTTGAGAGCTAAAGGCTGGTGAGTTTGTCTTCCTTCTCCAGTGAGATGGGAACTCTATAGGGTATAAAGAGTACGATAAGTCAGCACATGGATTAATATGGATGGTTATCACTGCTGCAAAGGGGAATTCATTCTTACTATCTAGCTGGAGTTCTTGAGGGGAGAGTGAGAATGGATTTTAAAAAAGTTTTTGACAAGGCACGCCGCCTATAGCTCAGGGTAAATAATTTAAGGAGAGAACTACTTAATGTGTGTGTACAGTAGCTGATTAATTAAAAACCACCCATACTAGTATACATCAGGTATATACTAGTAGCCATGAAATTTTGTATATTGATTCTCATCTTAAATCAGGAGGTCTTTATGAAAGAATGATGCCTTTGTGTGAGCCTGTGTGTGGTCTGAGTCTTGTTTTAATCAGTGAAAAGGAAGCTGATTATAAGAACTTACTATTAACAATAATATAGATAACAATAGATAACAATAGCTCTAACAATATGAATAAAATTTAGTGTAATTGAGGCAGAGGATAGAGTAATTCACATTTCTCTTAGCTAGAGAGAAGGTGACCTTAATCCTGAATTGCAGGTTTATCAGCACACAGAAAAATAACTGTAGGCCTTCTGTTTGTGTCCCACTGAATTTGGAAGACAGTTTATGTGTTATTACATATTAATCAAGACTGATTTTGAACTGCCACAGACTACAGCACAATAGAAGAAAGTTAATAAATCACCCGTATTTAGTGTTGGTTTTGGTTTTGTTTATTTAATGAGCAGAAGAAGCAAAATGGATAGGTGGAGATTTTGTGGAAAATGGATGTATTAAATTTCTGTTTTAGAACCTCAGTTAGGTAATTTTTTCTGGTAGTCCAGTGTTCCCTTCCTCAGCATCTCACTCCCTCTTTACACCTTGGATACTATGGAGGTGTTTTTCTTACCAGGATCGTTCCTGATTTTAGCTTTTGTGTCACAAAAGTATTTTTATGAACTAAATCAAACCACTTTAATTCCTAAAGAAGGGTGGCAAGGTGTACATTCAGTGAAGAAGAGATAAATTGAGGTCTGTGTAATTACTGTGATTGATGTTACATGAGATAAATTGATTGGTTAGCCTGCAAGATGCTGTATTGGCCTTTGCAAACTCGAGGAGGTGTTTTCCCACTGTTGACTTTTTCATAGTTTTTAATATTGTTTTGTAATTTACAGGGTAAAATATCTTCAGAGAGATTGATGTCATCTCACTTGAGATGGTCACCATGTAGACACCTGCAACTGAGTAGTTCTCCATCTCCCTGTATCATCAGTGAAGATAAACAGGCATCTTTAGGGTGAAATTCATTTATCCTATTTTAGATGCATAACTTTGGATGAATCAGGATGAACTGAAGTGCTTGTTTCTCTCTCCTTTGCCTTTAAAGAAGGTCCAGGCATCTGCCTCAGCTGTGTATAACTACGTAAGCATCACTTAGCCACAATGTAGGTATTTGTAGTCAGATGAATCTCAGTCCTATGGTTAAAACAAAAACAGGAAGCACACAAAACCACAACTAAAAAGAAAAATACGCAGGAAAAAAAATAAAAAAAAATGTAGAAAAGAGTATGGAAGAGCTGTGTGTTTTCCAGGTCAGCCTATTATGATCTCTTTTCCTTCCCCCACTCTAATTCATTTACAGAAAAATCTATTACTTTGCCCTTACAATGTAAATCAGTTGTAGTTCACGGTTTCTGTTTGTATTGCTGACATTTTTCTCTCAAGTGAACTTTTTAGAATAATGACATAATTTTTGGTTCTTCAAAGAATAATGCTGAAGGAGTTTCTAGTTTATTTGTATCTCTTCACATATGGCTTCTTGTTCCTGCCTCTTGGCTTCTGCATAAACCTGCTGCTGGTTTGCTGATTTTTATATTGTTCCCTTCCCTGAAACTGCTTCACCAGTTCTTTATTTCAAGTACTCTTCTTTGCTTTCTGTTCAATATAGAGCATCTACCTTCAGCTAGCAAGCACTCTGCTCTATCTCCAGGGCCTTCTGTTGAATACCTACCCTTGCTAGTCTTCTTATGTGAAAGTATGGAGTGTAGAATAAAGTGAGATACGATTTTTTTTATTTGACTATATATACAAAAGGATCACACCAGTTTTGTGCCTCCACAATTCAGGAGCTTCCCCAGAATGGAGAATCAATTTCTGTATGGCCTTTTTGGACAGTGCAGTTGAATTAATCTCACTGCACTTTAGATGTCTACGGCACAGATGTATATATATGAGCTAATCACTCAAGCCTCCTTTTGGAGTGAATTACAAGAGATGGGTGCTTTTAGAGTACAATTCCCCTGATCTGAGGTTTTCTTTAAGATTAGATAAAGTGCATCCAGAGGTGACTCATAAAGCCCAATGACTGTAAGGGAAGTCTGAACAACTAAAGTGATGATAGTCACAGGTGCTACAGATGCTGCATTGAATCAAGTGTATCACTTCCTGTGTGGCTCTGTTGCAGTACTGTGTAGTAGTAGTAGTAGTCATGTTTTTGTGGGTTCATACATAAGACTTAATTTGTTTCCTGTTAAATAAAGTTCCATTTGGTACTATCTTTTGTGTTAAAAAAAAATTACAAGATGCAAGTTGCAAGTGAAACAATTAATTAAGGAATTTCAAGTATAATAAAATTGAGATATTCAGTAAGTAATAAAATTAAATTGACTTACAGTAGTTGTGATCTCTAATGATGTAAGAGGATCAAGATGTAGGAGTGGGTTCTTACAAATTAGTTAAAACTAATCTGGGATCAAGGATGCAATCACATTATTTTATATTGGCATGGAGAGAGTTAGACTGCATGGAGAGAATTAGACTGAATACCTTAGCTTGGCTCTGCATTTTGTAGATTTCAAAGATGTGTTCAGTTTGCATACAAAGGAATTCTGCTCCTAAGTTTTGTTATGGATTATCTTTACCATGTTGTGAGTGTACAAGTTTCTTCAGGGGAAGAAAGCGCATAAACGTCCATCCCTTCAGGCAGTGTTGTCTAACTGTCCATGAATGAGCCTTTTCCCAAGATCACTTTGCAAAAAAGAGCTGTATGCACCTAATTTCCATGAAGTAGCCAACATACTCTACTTTCCTTTCCAATAGCAGTGGAATATCAATGCTGAGGCTGAGAAAGCTTCAACTGTATTAGAGATTATATGAGGAGCATATAGGTTATACAAGGAGCGTATAGGTTATATGGGGATCTGGATGATCTTTGGCAAGTGATTTCACTAGGGTGCGCCACAGAATATTGCAGAATATTGGCATTAATCTTAGTGAGCACTTGTGAGATCTGCTAATGAGAAGTGCTTCACCAGCCCCAGGTAGTGCCATTAATCATTGGATGAATAAGTAGTGTATTTGGGTAGACAAATTAAGATAGGGTACAGTGGCTTAATGCTAGTCAGATTTTACACTGACAGGAACTAGGTATGTTTTTTGAATAGGAAAGAATTGCTGTCCACTAGACCTCTTAAAAGCAATGTGCTTTACCTCTTGACAAGGTACTGAGTCATCCACTGCCTGGAGGAAAGCACTTCAATTATCAATAAACAGTCATTCTGCCCAGCAGGAGAGGCAAGTTCGCTTCTCAAGACATCCTGTGTTGTTCCTCTGTTGGACAAAGGTTGGCGGAACAGAAGTGGCTCTGCGAGTGAAGTGGGGAGCAGGGCTCCTTGCATGTCAGGGTGTTCAGAGAGTGATGCTGATAGGTTCCAAAGAGCATCTCCTGCACCAGAACAGATTTGTTGGGATTTTTCTGTAGGTTTAGGTCTAGGTCAAGAAGCTTTTGGAAGGTATGGCAACACAAGTCCTCTGGACTCCATCTGGTTTGCTGCTTGCTAAGCAGATAGGCAATGGGAATGTCAGCACATTGGGCCATTCAGATGACCCCAAAAGCTATGTATTCTGTTTTTCCTATAACTGAACATACTGCACATACCTTCTGCACCTCCCACAACCCTCTGTTTAGGGTCACCTTCCAAGCTTCTCCTTTTAGTAAGCCACTGTTCTTTATGCCAGTTACTCTCTATACCTCTTGCTTTTTATCCTTCTGCCTGCAAGCCTGTTTTGCTTCCTCCCTAGTCAGCGTGCCAGTGTTTGCTGCCTTATCCTGCTCTGCTTTCCAGAGCTGTGAACGTGTCAAGAGCTTCTGTGCTTCTTATGAATATGTCATTGTTCTCTGTTCTGCCTACTCTCAAAAGTTCAGGAAAGGTGAAGTGAATGGTTTCCTCCCATTTCTTTTCCCTCCACACCAAGGGCTTCATTTGCTCCTGTTTCTTCTCCCATGTCTTGAAGACACTTTTCCCCTTCTTAAGGTTCTCTTGCTTGTTTGAATCCATTCCCTTCCTGAAACACGTAAAGAAAGCATTTGCTTTCCCTGAGTGGGGAAGAAGGCGGAACTGTGACAAGCCTATTATTCTGCAAGCTGTAAGTAGGGTTTCTGAGTTTCCTGAAGGTAATTAATTGGTAGAAAGTACTTCTAAAGTAGCTGTGAAAAGATATCTATCTTGAGAGAATAGTCCTGCCTTTGTGCTTTGACTCTCCCTTCAGTCTTTGCTTGCTGTTTTATTTTGTTTGCTAAATAATGGCCAGCCATAGTCTATCCAACATGTGTCTAAATGTTACCTGTGAGGGGAATTCTATAATTCTTTACATGTATATGATAGTTCTTAGTCTCTGGATAGAAAAAAAGACTCTATGGGCAAGATTATATGGAACTATTAGCTTGCTTACTTTTTACAGAAGTCAGTAGAGTCAAGGTGCTTATATAAATATATGTCTTTTGTTACTATGTGAAGTGTAAACAGTGAGAAAGAAACCAGAGCATCCTGGAATACTTAATAGTGAGTAGGAAAAGAGATGTGTGGTGAATAGAAAAATGTCTTCTTGTTGAGGATTTTGACTGATATGTTTTACGGGTTTTTTGTTTCTGCTACAGATATTTCTGATTGCCCTGACCAAGTTACTTACAGAATAAGTAGGATTTACTTATTTATGAGATATAAAAAAAAACCTTCTGTTTATCTACTTAAACAGATTTATCTGTTGTTTATCTGCTTAAATGTCTCTGAGAACTTTACTCAATCTGTTTCTCTAGTAGTATTAAGTGCAATAATGTTTCCTGACCTATGGTATTGTCTGCTCAGGTAATAATCTGTTTTGAAAGGTGTTACTCCCGATTCTGCTATGTGTTCCAGACATGATTTGTCTTCCTGTAAGATTATATACCACCATAACATAGCCTGGTGTTAATAATGCGAAAATCATGTTTTGGTTTATTCACTATTCACTTCCTAAAAGCAGCTCAGTTACTCTGCAACCTATATGATATTTGTTTTTGCTGCCTATATGAAGGACTTGTGTTTTCTTACAATTTACTAATTTACAAATAGTTTTGATTTTGTCATTATTTCAAGTGTTTATTACAGATCCATTCAGTACTTAAAAATAGTCACTGTATAAAAAAATCAGTGGAACATATGTAAAATGATCTAAAAATTGGACAACAGTTAAACTATCCTGAACTTTAATTTATCAGAAAAAGACATAAAATCTTGTTTTGAAAGCTGAAGCTAGATAAATTCAAGTGAAACTAGATATCTTCCAATTAGTAAAAAGGTGCCTAGTTTCACTGTGAGAGTGAATATTAGTTGTGACACATTATATAGTACTCTGAAACATTATTCTGATCTTGAATTTTCTAAAACAGAAAGAGAAACCGTAGGGATTTTTGCCTAAATTACTAAATTAATGCAGAATAAATGTTTTAAAAGTCCTTTTGGCTTTAGAACCTGTAAATTTTTGAACCTATGTAATGTTGCTTTTTTTTTTTATTAGTGTTTGATCGAGTGTTAACCTAATTCCTGGACCTTCATCTCTAGATGAGGTGGTTGAGTTCTAGCATCATGTTTTCTTAAGGCCTTTAATTCATGGATTTGCAATCACAAGTGTCCTTCCTCTTGTATGGTGATCAATACTAAGTATAACATTTAAATACTGGGATTGGAAGACTGGTTGTCTTGAAATTATATTGTAAAGTGGGATATTATAGCTAAATGGTCACATCAGATCTGCAAAGTTATTTCTGCTTGAAATAGAGCACTTGTGCAAAAGAAAAAAATACACAGCAACAGTGTTTCTGAGAGTGTGTGAGAAAATACAAAAAGGATGCTTAAAAAAAGCTGCTCTTGCAAGTATCTGTCTGTTTCTTGCAGTAAGTCCTGGGATTTAGAATCACTTGTCTTTTAGATCTCTATGCTTTACCTGAAGGGGAAGAGGCTAAGAACTTCTATAAGTAGAGAAAGAGTGCTATACAAGTACATACCTCTTTGCATGATAGTCTGGAAAATAACCTGACTATTAATAAGTCAAATATATATATCCACATCTTATAAAATTCTAATGGAAATTATTTACTTTTAGTCACCAGATCTCGAAGGCTGTTACAAAGGGAAGTAGTATCACTGAATCCTGATGTACAATAGTGTAATGGAGATAAAAGTATTATGAATAATCACTGAGGTAGAATTTGCAGTTGACACTATTTCTTTGCTCTCATTTAAAACTGGGCATTTCCATTGAGTGCATAGAAGGGTTGGGGTCAGTCACCCATGGAACTGATGCATGCGTGCTTCAGCAGTGGGGAGAGTGTGTTGTTTGACCTGCGCCTTATTCAATATATGGGGCAGGGTATTAACACTTCATATCACTTATTAACACTTACTATCACTTTGCCTCCTCACTTTTCCTAGTAAGCATTTGCATTGTCTTCTCTCTCTCTTTCATTCTAGCACAAATAAAGATTGTATAAGTTACATGTTTCAGGCATATTAGTGTTGGATGGAAATGCCTGCTTCTGAGAGTATTTGTTGTGTTATACTGGCATTCAAAACTGGTAACTTTGTTTCTCTATTATTTCCCATAGGGTGCAGCTCTGATTCGAATGTTGGCTAGCTTTATGGGTCACTCTGTGTTTCAAATGGGCTTACAAGTAAGTAAAGGCACTTCCATCTTTGTGTAGATGTGTATTTCTAGCAGTTTCTTTTGCTCTCTCTTTTTCTTTTGAAACTATATTTGCATCAATTTATGGTATATTCTGGTATATTTGCATCAGTTTCTTTACTTTAGGACCTTCTGAGGTACCACCATGTCCCTGAAACTGAATTTGATTGAAGATACAGTTTCACCTGTATTTCTTGATGCATGAAGTGATTGTACTTCAACTGGCACACAGTTTTGTATAGTGTGCCACATAAAAGCCACTTTATCCATGTGACAACTATGTGAAGGACTAGCTGAGGAACTAGCTACTTCTCTTCACCTGCGTTTGACTGCTGGTCTAACAAATAATAACAATATAAGCCAGCTGGAAAATAAACAGCCCTAAAATGAATAATGCTTTTCAGATAAATACTTTTGCCATCCCTTCCTCTGTAGCAAAATCCTTGAGCTTTATTTTTACCTTTAATAAGCATGAAGTGCTCTCTGCCTTAACAATGTTTTGAAAACTCACTCTGTCTTTTAAAAGAAATTTAAAGAGGCAACATTGCTATAGAAAGAGAAAGAAATTCAACGTGCTGATTACCAAGGATGAACTCCTTTCAGCAATAATTCAACACAAATGAGTGTTTCGTAAACTATTTAAAAACAAACATGCCAAAGCATAAAAAACAATGCAATTCCCCCTATTCCATTGAAATCTGCTTTAGTAAATCATATTACAGACAGCTGTGATTGATGAATTATGTATGATACAGTCTGCTACTTAGAAGTGTCCTTTAAAGTAAATTGATGTTCACCTGAAATACAATTATGCTAAGTTGGAAGGAGTAATCAATCTTATCTGTTCTTAGTAAGCTTTTCATTTTGAAATTTAAATAAACTATGTCTAGGATCAGGTCATTTTTTAACAGAATAATTCTACCTCTAACCAAAATAAATTGGAAGATAAAATATAAACCAAAAATTAAATGAATGCATTGGTCATGTCAGAGAGGTATTTTCCATGCAAAGGCAATGAAAGGAAACTTGCTGAGGAAATGCAGCTTTTTGGAGAATTTACAGTACAATCAGGGTTTGTAGCATAACTTACTCATGGGACCAGATTGATCATTTGCTTAGTTGTAACACCAGGTCAGATCAGTTTGATAAATTTCTCATTCAGATGAGAACTCTTTAAATCAGAAGTTTCCTTCATAAAATCTTGTGTATGTTAAGGGTAAAACCATCATGTCATTCAAGACAGTAAGACTTCTGTCCTTAGTCCAGCAAACTCCATATTCTAGCCAGACAGATCCATTCATAGAGGAATTCAGTAGCACTTTTTCCCAGTGGATTATTGTCACTCAGGGTTTTAGAAAGGAAAAGTTTTAGTGTGTACATCTTAAACCCTGTTTTTCTGTTTTCTTCTACCATTGCCTGAGAAATAACTGTGTGCAAGTTGTCTTGAAATAGACAGAAAAAAGCTTAGATCAAAGAATACCTATGCAGGGATTAATCATAATTACCATAAAGTTGTAATGGAGCTTTGGTTTTTGATTTGAATGGTTTCCTATTATTTCTGCTTTTCACTGGGTTGGCTCTAAATAGAAACCATTCTGTTTGCTAATGAAAGTCTATGAAAAATCTAACTGTGAAAATCTGACTAGTACAAGGCTTGGCCTCAGTTCAGTAGGAAGATGATGATTTTAACTAAAACCAGTTTGAAATCCAGATAGAGATTTTCCATGTGTATGTTTTCAAGCTGAACAAAAAACCCATAAAGTTCATAGTTTTTCATAAGCTACAAATTTTACAGTTGGAAATACCTGTCAATCATTTAATTTTTTGTATTTTGCAAATCTAACAAAATACTCTTCCTGCACTGTACATTTGGGGGCCTATAGCTTTACTAATGATGAGGGAAACTGGAGGACTAATTTACCCTTTCTGTCGTGCACTGGTTTAGGCATTTTAGCTCTTTAGCTTGGTACCATCGCTTGGGTTTTTGAATTATGTTGCCTTGAATCCTGTTTTAACGTCGAATTCTAATATTCTCTGAAGAATAGCAAAATTGAATATTACTACTGTTTATAAATCTCTTCAAATAAAAGATATTCTGAACATGCACTTGGTGGTTCATTCCTCCTGTGTTATTCTAATGGCTTGCTGAGTAACTGAGTTCTAAAAGACCTCCACAGCCAGTTTTTCCAGGAGAATGCTGTGGGAAATGGTGTCAAAAGCTTTACTAAGTTTAGGTAGACAAAATCCACAGCCTTTCCCTCATCCACAAAGTAGGTCACAGAAGGGGGTCAGGTTGGTCAAACAGGACCTTTCTTACAGCATGCTGGCTGGGCCTGATGCCCTGGTTGTCTCACATCTGCTGTGTGATGGCACCCAAGACAATCTGCTCCATGATCTTCCCTGGCACTGAGGTCAGGCTGACAGGCCTGTCATTCCTCAGATCATCCTTCCAAACCTTCTTGTAAATGGGTGTCACATTGCTAACCTCTCGTTGTCTAGGACTTACCCAGTGAGCCAGAACTACTGGTAAGTGATGGGAAGTGACTTGGTGAGCACTGCTGCCAGCTCCCTCAGGACCCTTGGATAGATCCTGTCCCTTCTGATAGACTTCTGTGTATCTAAGTGGGGTAGAAGACTGCTGACCATTTTCCCTCAGATGTTTGGTGCTTCAGTTCTGCTCTCTGTCTCTGTGGTCCAGCTGAGGGGGCTGGGTACCCAAAGAACAATGGGTCTTACTATCAATCTGAGACTAAGAAGGCATTAAGTACCTCAGCCTTTTCCTCATTCTTTGTCACCATGATAATCCCCATATTCAGCCAAGAATGGAGATTCTCAGCCCTCCTTCTGTTGCTAATATATTTATAGAAACATTTTTAATGTGTTTTACAGCACTTTCTAGACAAAGTTCTGCTTTGGCTTTGACTCTTCAAGTTTTCTGCTTGCATAACCTCGCAATGCCCTTGTAGTCCTCCTGAGTTGCTTGCCCTTTCTTCCAAAGGTCATAACCTTGTTTTTTGTAATCTGAGCTCCAGACAAAGCTCTCTGTGCAGCCAGGCTAGTGATCTTCCTCACGGGCTTGTCTTTCAGCACGTGGGGATGGTCAGCTCCAGCACCTTTAGGATTTCTTAAATATGTTCAGCGATCCTGGACTCCTTTGCTCTTCAGGCAAAAGCCCAAGGGGCTCTCTCAATGAGTGTCATAAACAGGCCATGGTAGCAGTTCTGCTGACCCCTCTCCTAACTTCTCCAATAATTGAAAACTCTATCATTTCATAATTGCTGAGCTGAAGATATCCTCCCATCATCACATCACTCACCAATCTTTGTTCACAAACAAGGGCTCCTGCAGGGCAGCTTTTTTACTTGTCTTACTCACCAGCTGTGTCTAGAAGTTAACTTCCAGACACTGCAGGAACCTTCTATATTATTACCTCTCTACTCTATTATATTTTCAATATTATTTCAATTTTTTTTTTAGTCTATTAGCTATGTCCTTAAGTGTTTAACAGATGTTAAAAAATAGTAATTCTGAAGTGTTGTTAAAGTAGCATAAACCAAAATGAGTAGTTCTTTAATTGTGTTTGTATTGTTTGTGGTTTCATCCAAATCAAGGCATGATTCATTGTCTAACTAAGAGGTAAAGAATTAGAGCTTTAATATAGGAGACACTACTACAGATAAGGTGTAACTTAACTTTGGGTTAAGGAGAGGAAAAAATAAGGTTTAGAACAAGAAGCAAATAGGATTGCTACCTTATTTGTTAATTGCTTGTTTTTTCTTACTCACTTGGCATGTGGACTTTTTGAAGAGCAGGTGGAGACAGGCTGGGGGTGAAAAATCCCTTACTTGTCAAAGAAAACAATCAATTGTATTAAAAAGAAGAGAAAAGTTGATGGAGGAGAATGAGGCTCTTTGGTGGATATTTTTTACCAATAAATATGATCTGAAGGAAATGTACAAATGTGCATGTGATCTGTAACAGTCCAGCAAACTGTTCTGTTAAGGACTCTGCAAGGAAGTAAAATTCTGGTAGAAGTGCTCATTTTTACAGTGTAGATGTCTTTGTAGAGATTCATATCTGTCAAGAATAACTGGCCTGTTCCTATGATGGTAAATATACTTGAAAGGGCATTTGATTATAGTGTGGCAGTTCCACAATAAAGCTGCATCCAAGAGACTAGTGAAGATAGGATTTTTGAAAAGCCCTTCAAAGATATGATGTCTTGAATCATATGGCATTTAAAACAGGAGATTTCATTACAGACAGAACATTCTCACTGTAGCGCTCCATAGACAAAAGCAAAAGAGAATGTATTTCTATTGGCTGTAATGAATAATTGAATAATGACAGTAGTAGCCACAGCTGGTAACACTTGCATATGAGAAAGTTACAGCTATTATTTTTGTAGAAGATGTCTAATAAATCCTTCCTTCTCACAGCAGGTGATTTCTGGCTTTTTAAAAGTTCTGGCATCTTTCATGATGTGCAGTTTCTTATGCTCCAGGAAAATTCAAGAAGTGCACATCACTGAATGCCAGTACTCTTCTTACAAAAAGGTGTTGCTCTTCAGTCAAAAAGCTATAAAACAGGTAAGAAGGTGGTTAGAATATGAAGAGGCTTGGTCAGCACCAGTTGCTCTGATTATGTTTCTGAACTGCACAGATTGATAGAGGTTGGCCTTACCATTCAGTCATCACTCAGGGTGGTAATGTGCAATACGATACTAGGTCTGTGTGAGATTTTCTTTTGTAGGCTGTTGTTCCAACTCTGTGCTTGAAATAGATGGTTTCTTACATGTCTGGTGTCACTGGATTGCATTTTTGCTAAGATTTTACTGTGCTGTGACAATGCATCTCTTTCAAGTAATCAGCGCTTGGTTTTTGTTTTTTTGGAATTAAATAGAGAGAGAAGTACCAGTGGTTTGAATGTCTGGTAGATGTGTTTTAAAAAGCACCTCCAGTGTTGTAATAAGATATTTCTGCACTGCTTTATTTTCTTACATTTGGTTTGATTATTTTGGAGCCTCATCTCTATTACTGTACGTTTGTCAACACTGCATTTCATTTGCTGTGTGACAGCTCATTGATCACATAGATCTGTATCCTTTTGAACTTCACTTGCTGCTGTGTATGTGTTCATCACTCACTCTGATTTAGTGCATCATCAGCAGTTTGAATTAGTTACCGTAGGAGTCTCTACTTCTGTGATAAATTAACTACTTTTTGGGCTTTACATTGTACATTTGGAAGAATTTTCATACAGTGCTTTGGATAGATACTGCCTCTTTTGGTGCTGTAGAATGGCCACTGTATTGAAACAAATTAGTCAGCCTTTCACAGGAGCTGTCTGGTGAAGTGTGGTGTTCAGGCTATTAAATTCAGCAAGGTTCAGATTTCAGTCATTTCCTAGTGTCATATTGCTGGCTATTTAAATTTACTTTCATCCGCACTGCTTTTTCCTGCTTTTTAGACACCAACAATGTGCATGAAATAGTAATGCATGAAATATTTTAATCTATTTCCATGGTAATATATGATTATCTATTTTTTACATAGTGTATTAAACAGTGTACCCATTTAATACCTATTTATTATCTTGTTATTACCAGTTCATAAAAGTTAGTTGTTTGCTATCTTTAATGAGACATCTTTAGAGAGAGACTTCTTTTCAAGAGTTTTCTGTAAAAACATAAAAAATCTGCAACGACAAACAAAAAATCAGGCATTTTAGGATCAAGGTCAGTGAAGCAGTAAACTGCCATGCTGCCTTCAGATCAAAAACGAACATGGAACTACCTGGAGCCTTCTTTTGTTCAGTCCAAGGATGTAACTTTTGCCACCCAGGAGGAGCATCTTTATATCTACAGTACTTCTGCTGTTGCAGCTGGTGCAGTTACTAGATGTTGAGTAAAGTACTTTTCAGCTGATTCTGCACCCACCTCCTCTGCTTTAGAAAAGAAGAGTGTATGACGTTGGTGAACATCGAAGTATCACCATGGATGTTCTGGCAATTAACTGTCCAAGATAGTTGCTACCAATCCCTTTATCTAAGAATTGTCAACTGGAGAACTTGAGCATGTTAAAGGGAGGACTTCAGAAATCATAGGAAATCTCACAGGAGCTGACATCACTGTTTTCTACAGTGCATATCATACGAGATTGTTAGCATCTTTCACCTTTTTTGCACCCTCAGCATTTCTTTTGCTTCTAATTGACATCACTCTGGATTTTAGTTTACATTTGTTAAAGGAATTCAGGGTTATGGACTGAATTCTTATAGCTTTTTCCATCTTGACTTACACAGGTCAGTAAAAGACAGTAGGTCAGTTTCTTGCATAAGAAACTTCTATAAGTTGTCGTGTCACAATATTTTTTTCCTTTGAAAATGTTAAAGACTTATAGCATAGTAAGGGCCAGACTTGGGTATCACTCCAAAAATGGAAATTCTTCCTCTAACTCCAAGAGTATTTGAGTATACTGTGTGTAGCAAAATGCTAATGCTTAAAAGAAAATTGTGTTTGAAGTTGCATAATTTAAATGTAAAAGAGAAATGCTAAAGTTAATTTTATTTTTCCATTCTTTTTTTTTTTTTTTCTGTGTGTGCACCTTTACCAGTTTTTTTTAATTATGCAAGTACCCAGTGTTTTCTATATAGGACAATGTCTGATTCAGTTCACAAGGTGGACCATGCTAACTGAATTGTTCTTCTGTTCAATAGTTTCGTATAATTTTCATTTACTTTGTAGCCCAGTTCGTAATCGCTACATTCAATTTTCTTAAATGTCATCCAGCGTGGTATCAGAGTGCATCACCAACAGTTAATGCAGAGGACAGAAACCTCAAAGGGAAGAAAGGCCTTGATGCTAGGGTGGAGATCTAGGCACAGAGAAATTGAAGTTAAAATTTACGTAGGTGTGAAGTATGCAAAACTCCCATGTGTCTTAGCACTTAGGGATCAGAAGATTTTATGTGTTCAAAGCACAGCTTCCACTGGCATAATTGTCAACTGTGTGGCTGTTGCTCAGCCTGTGAAGACACCAACGTGGGCCTCCAGAAAATGTTGATCATTCAACTAATATTTCTTTAAAGAAATTAATGAGAATGGAGTGCCTGTACATCTGAAGGGAAGTTGGATGAATGTGAGTAAAATTAAAAAGAGCCATGAAATTCAGATATCTATTTTGAAACCCAAGAAGATATTCTGTTAAAATGTTTAGCATTTTGAACCACTTCCAATATTCAGAACAGATGTCACATCAGGTTCAGTCACAGAGTCCACCTCTGCTACAAATGAGACCGCAGTGCTGTCCTGGTGTGCAACAGCTGATCCACAGAGTGAGGGTATTTGGTTTATCTACAGTTCTGCAGTTTAACTATTACCTTTTTGAAAGCAGAACATTGTCAAGGCTGAACATAATGCACCCATAATTTTAGCAGCTGCACATCATGTGTGCTGGTGGATTTTGCCCCATATAACATTGGTGCTCGGCAAAGGGAGCTTCTTCCTAAAATGGTGCATTAGCAGAACATTCCTGTTTGGTTATATAAACTCCTTTCCATCTTTCTGCTCTGCTGTGTGTTCCTGGAGCATTTGGATCAGACAGTTTTCTTCCACAGTTGTTGGGAGTTGCCAAGGAGAAGGGAAACGGGCTCTTTGCTTTCTGCTTCAGGGCCTGAGTGTCCTTCTGAGCTTAAACAGCTCTAAGCTGTCCCTGCAGGGAGAGAGAGGGTCTCTATTGCTGCTGGGTCATCTAAAAGTGATCAGTGCTAGGAAAAAGCATTTTCCTGAAACGAGATAGTTTTCCTTCTGACCTTTAGAGCTGTGCTCCAGTGCATGGGGACAGCAGAGGAAAGGACACACTGACAAAAAAAAGTAAAATGTGATATTTTTCAGTACTTTCTGGTGTTGACTAAAATTTTGGACAAGAATTCAATCTTAAGATGGACTCTTTGAAGACAGGATTTCAGTTCAAACAGTTACACTTTGCCCACATTGGAGGTCGCAGCAAGGAACATAAAATGTGGTGAGGGTAGCTGCTACTGAACCTCAAAAGCCAGCAGTGTCCCCAGTGCCTGGGTTCAGAGCAAGGTTATAGATGGTATTGCCTTCATTAGGAGGAAGTCATAGTGTTCTTCAGCTAGGATAAAATGTTACTTTGCTCTGCTGCTAAAGCTTTTTACAAAAAGAAAAACAATTAGTATACACACTGTGTATAAACCAAGTTTGTTTTCTCAGAACAGAATTGCCCTTTATGGCAATGTTAGAGTCAGTCATGTTACAGATACTGCATAGTTACTCACTTGGTGTGCCTTCAGTGAGCTTTTTTTTGTTGCCTGTGAAATTCAGTTATGACTGTTTTCTCCTTCATTTTTATTATAGGAATTATTAAGAGAAAGAGTGATAGGTATGAATTTCCAGATAATGTCAGCAGGCTCAGCAGCTATTTACAAAAATGCTTTCTTTTGGCATAGAATTACACTGTTTTCCTGATAGCAGCTCAGTGCCAACCTTACCTTTGTTGCAATGAAGCAGCTCAGTGGATTTTACAGGGCACTGGAAGGGAAACATTTTGTGCATCATTTTGCTGCTCTTATGCAATCAGAATTTCCATTAGCTCTTTAGAAGTCAGTGGGGATATTTTCAGAACAAATACTGCAGGATTGAACTCCTAGTTAACACATTATATATCTTCAGTCTAGTGGAGGACATTCAGGAAAAAATATCCTGAATCCATGCTGGACAAAACATGCTGTTGTAAAAACTTTCCCCTCTCCTTTATCATCTCTTTCTTCTCTTCCTCCTCCCTTTTGCTCTTCCCCTTCCTCTTCCTTTTCCTTTCCCCATATGCATTTAAAGCTGTACTGTTACTGTAGCTATGTTGACACACATATTGCCGGATGTAAGGGCTAATGATTTTTAACGTGTCTTCATTTTGGAAAAAAAAAAGGTGCAGCTCTAGGGACTGAATTGTATAAAAGTGTTTTGCACAATGAGAAACATTTGCTCATAGCTTCTCTATTATTCACTGTTAATGTACAAGTGTTGCAGCTCCTTATGATCTCGACATGGTGACATGCTTGCAGTAAGTTTTCTTGATTGGTTTTATGGACACCTTTTCATAATAAGTAGCAGTAACTTCTTTCCAAGTCTGGTGTTTATATAGAGAACATTGTTACAGAAAAGTACTGCCGAGATTTTTTGCCTGGATAGCAATTCTTGGGCATAGTTCAAGCTAATGCAGAGGAATGAGCAGGTGCCATCTAAATATCTCTGGAAAACTTTCCATCTTTTTTTTTTTTTTTGTGTGTGCACTAAGCATATATTTTTTGAGTAATGTGTGGTTTTAGGTTAAAGTGTATTATACAACCAGACAAGACAGAATTAAATGAATGTACAAATTCAGTCAAATATATGCAGTTCAATTTCAGAGAGTGCTTTATTTCTGTAGGATTTGTCCTTAGCTCAGTATTTTAGTACCGCTACCAAATAATACATCAAATACATTTTTCTTTAAAGCCTAGCTTCATATACTAGCTAGTTTCTCACTGCAGAGCAGATACCATCAGACTCTGCCATGCACTAACTTTGCAATTCTTCTAACTGTTCCCTTTAGATTTCACTGCAAACTTCTTTGCCACCACATTGCAACTGCTGCTACTGTGTTTCAAAATGGAACTGCCCTTCTCTTGATATTAATAGCTAAAAGGTGAAGTTGAATTTTACAAGGGAAATAAACCTCTCCATTTAATATTTCTGATATTTTAACAAGGAGTCTCAGCAAAGCAGGCTATATTTTAAAGTAGCTGGAAATTTGTCAGAATACAGATTTTTAATTGGTTTTAGATGCCTCATTCACACTGAGTTCACAGAGTTGTACTACAGAAGATTATTAATTGAAAAATTGAGTTCCTTATAGGCACTTGAAGTTTTTCTTCTTTTTTTTTTTGTGTTGGAATGAAAATGAAGGGTCATGTTGATTTTAGTTGGCTTATTTTTAATTTACAGTACTGGTTTCTTATCAACAAGCAGTGGGTAGAGCAAAGAAAGCAATCCCATTGACTTAATGATGGCTCTTGCCTGCTTTCTTTTACTGGTTTCTCCTGTATCTCAGCCTGCATATAACAGGGCACAGGTCCTGTCTGGATCCTCTAAATGAGTGTTATACTTCTGATACCATGGATGAGATACTCTCAACATTGCCCTAATTTTTCTGCCACAAAATCAATGCTAAAACTCCCATTGGCCCTTATAATGCCAGAAATGTCAGTTCTGCTGATCTGATTATTGTTAGCATCAATGGGAGTATCATGAATTACAAAGGAAAAAGGACAAAGTAAAATGCTATAATTATGTGGCCCATTCAGCATCATTGGCTCCAGAGAAAATTAAGATTTATTTCCATGTGTGGTTCCAGTTTCACTCTTTCTGATTAGTAGCTATAGCTTGCTGTTTAGACATAATGATTTAATTGTAGATATTACATGTTGACTGGATATTTTCCAGTTGCTGGCATTGCATCACTGTTGTACCTGAAAAAAGTCTAAATGCACCTTTTGTAAATTAAGGGCTGGAATTTTAGCTGGTGTACAGTGATAGGATTCCACCGAGTTTTATCCCTAGGATTTTATGTGTTCAGTGAAATAGTAACCCGAAGTGAAGGCAAAACACAGCTGAAGTGAATTTTTGTATGATGGCTTTGAAGTATGTTGCAAACCTTTTGTGCTATCTTTAAACTTCTTTTTACCTATTTGTGAGTTTGAACTAGAAGCTAGCTAAGAAGTTCCTGGTAGTAGACATTTTAAACAAGGTAACACAAAAGTTCATTCAAAGCTGCAGAAAGTGGGAATTGGATTAGTTAAACCTCATAGTAGCCCCATGTGGACACTTTAAAGACTGGAGTTAAATGTTATTTCCTTTCTTTGATTTATGGTAGTGTTTTTATTATTATTTGAAGCTTCTGAATTTAGTTTAGTTCAGTTTTGAATACAGTGTCCACACATAATTTCTAATGCAGGTTAACTAATTCACTGTAAAAATTAGCTTATTGATGAGAAATGACACTACCAGCTGTTACTTAAACATTTGAAAAGAACATTTGAGCATTGCTTTTAGAGAAATACACTTCAAAATGAAATTTTGTTCCCCTTAAATGTGATGCACTGATAATCTTTCTCTTAGCTATATTCTGAAATCACCACTGTGTATCTTTCTGTCCAGTCTCTTTCATAATACTTGGCACATACTTGGACAGGACGCTGGCTTAGGGAACCACTGTTCTGTTTTCCTCAATGCTGCCTCCAGCTGCTTGTTCTCCTTCATTCATGACCACCCAACACTACTTCATTTATACCAGTGGAAGAGTTTGGAGTCCTTCTTGGTAAACTTGATCAAGGAAGGAAGGTGTCCTTAGGGGGGAATGTTAGATTCGCTCCTATAAAGGCAATTTCAGAGGTCTAGTCTGCAAAGCAGCATCACAAACAGGGTCATGGGTCCAAGGAACAGCACACACAAGGTTGTGGGACCTGTTTAGTCTGGCTGTACCACCGAGTTATCATCAAACTGTAGCTCAAGGCAGATACAGGAAAGCATTTGATGCTGTGACTGTAACAGATGTGATAATTTTAATACTAGGTAATGACTATCTACATAAGCAGGCTTGCTATCTGCAGGCATTACCTTATACTCCTTATGTGCTTGCTATTTCAATATATTTTTGATGCTGGCTTTTTGTTATTTTAAGTTGAAGTGATTTTTTAGTTAGTTAAATTCTTGACTTTTGAGAAACTTTATTTTTCATAGGAAGAACATTTTACAGCAGTAATAGATTAAAGTATAGGAAGAAAATCAACATTTTTGATCCTCTGGTAGAAACTGTGATGAAAATACATTCTATGACTCTAGTATATTCTGTATGTTGGCAGTTTATTACTAGACTGCCTGAAAGCAGTTTGGGGCACTTCTGGTAAAACGATGTAGAAAGTGAAGCAGTTGTTTGGCTTACTTGTCCAGGAAAAACCTGTTTTCCAGTTTTTTTCTTAGCTGGCATTGCAGTAGTGCTTTGACAACTGGTCTGGTAACAGCTGTTCTTTCAGTTTGGAGGTAGCTCTGCAGCTTGACTCACTGGTACAAATTAATTCTTGACACAAATAGAGTTAACCCCCAACTAATTTGCCTTACCCAGTGTTGACCATGACCAGTAAGGTAAATTTACCTACTCTGTTTCTTGGCTGACTGCCCAGCCGGGAGGGTGGTCACTTCTCTTCCTTATGGCTGTTTCTTCAGGATTAGTCTGTTGTAAAGCTGAAAAATACTGCAAATCTAGTTGGCTATTTTAGCTTTTCTATTCAGTAGTCTTCCTCTCTTATGAGAATCTTCAGAATTTTGTAGCTTGCTGGTAGTCCTTTACCCCTGGTTCTTACTCCCTTTTGTTTGTTGCTCACCTTTGTGAACATGTGCACTACCCTCTGACCCTTGCCCAAGCTTTTTTATTTGAATGTTAGACAATGTTAAGATAACGTGTGATAGTAGATTTGATGTTAGCAGTGTGAAGGAAGGGAGGAAAAAGGGGCATGTTATAGTCAGAGTCAGTATCTGTCAGATGGTGTCTGTTGGCTTAAGATTCGATATATAAATTGCCAGGAAAACAAACACACTGGATTTGATACCTGGAGCCTTAGAGACTGATTTCTACCTGAACTAAATGCTTTTATTTGTAGAGTTAAATCTTCAGTGATAAACAGCACTCATGTATAAAACCATTGAAGAAGAACATATTGTAGGCCAAAGGGAGGAGGATGTGCACTGAGGAGTAGGAATGAAATACAAAAAAGGGAGGTAGAGGCAGGTTTGCTTTACCTGAGCCTTGAGCAAGGAGAAACATAGCCACAAGAATTGGAGATGAAAATAGTTTTCCACTTTTCCTCTTTCGTATAGTGGAATTTTCCAGTTACCTTTAAGAGAAAAATGAAGTTACTCAATCTCAATCTGGTTCAGATCTCAGCATCACTCATGTAAGTCTGGAGCTGTTCCTTCAGCTGAGCAATCAACTTCAAACAGATTAACTGAGAAGGGAGTTTAGTCCTAGATTTGATATTTCGGTTTCTGTTCATAGATGTAAAATCTCCCCTGAAAGTAAGGCACATGTTTGGAGACTTACTCCTCCTTTACACTTGCTTAACTTTTTGGTATTAAGTTTCTGGTATTTATCAGTCGCTACCTTTTGTTAGTTGTGAGCATTATCATGTTTGGATAGTGGGGTAGCTCACTTAGTTTGTAACCAAGAGGCTTAGTTAATAGGCAATATTGCAGAAAAATGAAATACTTTCCCCCTTTAAATAATCTCCTTTTCTTAAAAATATCTACTACAATAAAAGGTCTGAAAGTTTAATCAGTACAGCATTACTGAAACCATCTTTCAAAATCTTTTAATGTTTTTCACTGTTCCTACTACTGTTCAAGCTATCTTCTCCAGTTTGCAAGAAATAATTTCAAAAGCATTGAGCCTTTTAATTCTTTTTTTGGGGAGGATTAAGATTACTGTTTGATAACACATTATACTGTAGTCTAAATCTGTTGGGATTTTTGGAAGGCTCTTACATTTTGGTAGTGTAATAATTGGACGTTGTTTTCATGGTATCACAGAATCAGGATATTTAGTTGTCTATTTATTTATTTACTTAATGTTAAGACTTGCTAAAACATGTTAGTAAACTGCATTGTCTGATTAATTTTTTATCAGTAGAGGTGAATGGATCACATTCCATTATTCTTTTTGGCAAATAGTGGCTTCATGTTTTAATGTGAAAATATTAGGAAGAATTTTACAAGAAGATGCATTGCTGAAAATGAAAACCCAAATGATTATTTTGGGTGTGTATTTTTGATTAATTTTTATGTTGTGTGACAGTGTCCTAGGGTCTGTGAACTCTTCCTACTTTCTCCATGACAATGAAAAACTTTAGAGGCAGCATTGCAGCGAAGGAGAATGGAAGAGTTGTAGAAGAGCACTCTTGAGTCTTGAGTTGTTAAAGAGATTTTCATGCCTTCTTTTGTGCGCACATACACTGAAGGGTATAGCTAACAGGAAGGTGGCTAATGCATATCTTCATACTCCAACTTACTCCTGTCGATGGAACAGCTTTTGTCAGTGATAGACTTGCAAGTTTATGATGGGAAGCAGCCTTGCAGCCAGATGGTTTTGGGCATATGTGTTTATGAATAAGTGGCTTTAAGTCACTTCATCTCCTTTGGAGCTGTGCTGAGCACAGCTTAAATTCAGACAGCTGTGTTTTCAGTGTCATTCTCCTTTTCTGCTCTGTGGCTTGCATCTGTGTTCTGTCCACTGTGGTTTTGCTACTGAATGTACAGGCTAATACTCCAGCCCTGGAGAATTACAGTGAATGAGAGCATGTATTCTGCCCCTCTGCAAGCTGCTTAAGACTTAGATATGAGGAGGAGGAAAAATGGATTATATTCCTGCTTGTTCCATCTTTAAAATAGACAAACAGGGTATGTATAGATCTTTGGCTCCTATTTTACTATTTCCTGATATGTATTTGATGCTGATATGTCTTTTCCTTTTTAAGCTAAATGCCTGTCAATGCAAGAGGAAGTGAGGCTCATCATCTGGTGAATGAAAGTTCAGGCAGGGTCAGAAACTATCCAAACTACCTTTGGAGTCAGCAGCTGGGGTGGCAGCATAACTTTGCAGCAGAGCTGGGAGTGGTTGGGTCTGGCAGAATTCTCAGTATAAAAGCTGTACACATTCCATAAAGATCTGTAAAAACATGAGTGGCTTGGGGAGAGTGACGTGGGGAACAGTAATGCACTGTGTCTTCTAATGCTAGAAGTAGGAAGCAGCAGATGAAACCAGTGGACAGGCAGGCATTTCGAACAGGTATCACACAACAAATCACTGAAGTGAGAAATGCTTTTTCATAAGGTGTTGGAAATGCTGATTTGTTCAGAAAGCAACCAGCCAAATTCACAGAAGATAACTATTAAATGCAAGGATACTAATCTGCTTAGGATTTCTGGTGCCGTGAAGTGCTGGATGATGGAAGAGCAGTTGTGGGAGGTACCACTGTATGTTTTTTTAGTTTTATACTGTTTCCAGGTGTCTGCTACTGATTATTGTTGAAAAAAAAATATGAGGATAGGAATAAGAGGATATTTGACGGGACCCAGTTCAGAAGCCTTTTGCTCATGTGCCTCTGGAAAGCACACTCAGATTTGAGATTCCAATGTCGGTTTCCTACTGAAAGCCTATGTTGATACACGCTGTCACTTACGACTGCTTTTTGTGCATGCATTTGATAACACTCCTAGTTTTATGTTGCGTTTATGCTCTTGATGCAACTTTCAGGAAATAATGACAGAATTGATGATTGGGCTGTATGGTACAAGGATCGTACCAAGACGTTGTGTTTCTTATTGTATATTCTTATTTCATGGTAAAGGTTAGGATTCCTTTTGTTTTTCTTTGTGAGATAAACATGTTAGATTGGAGGATAATAAATTTTTAACTGAGTGACAAGCCACATTTAAACCTCCCAATCTCTGTATTGGGAGGAAAAAAACTGAACAAAATCAAACCCAAAAGAAAAGGCAGAAGCATTTAATTTCTTTGCAGTCTTTCTGAACACAAAATGTAAAAGTCAAATATAATGTCTAATGGTAGACTGGTAAACAGGATTATTGCCTGGATGAAGTCCTCAAGTGTTCCACCCATTTTATTTTGCTCTATAACGATTCTAACAGGACCAATATATGCAGCATTTTCTAGCATTGCTTAAAATATGCAAATATCTGTTGTTATTTATTTACCTTGTCCCACTTTTGTTTATTCCTATTTTAGCTTTCTAATTTGCAATTCAGCTTCTTTAGCCTTGGAAGCTATTGAATGTTTCACTGTGCCTTAAATGATTCTGTATTTTTAGACAAAAGGGAAGCACAGTGTGCTATAGGGGCAGCCGGTATAATATTGTCTTTTTTCTGAGTTAGTCTCATGACATTGTTAAGACTCAGCACTGCATTTAAAGAGTCAGTGTTCTCATTTAGCCTTCCTAGTCTGTGATTAAATGGGAGTTGTTGTTTGTTTCACTATAAGTTGGCTGACAAAAGCTGTATCTGTCACAGGTGCTACAATTTGTGCATCAGAAAATTTGCTTTCCAAATGCTAATTATTCCCAAAGTATCTTACTTCACACAAAGCACAGATAACACAGTCAGCAAATTTGTCCTAGTTTTATCACTGTGCAGTAAATTAGGGTTTGTCTTCTATCATGGTGTAAAGTAAAGATGGTAGAAATTCAGTTGTAGGAGAACCAGTTGATGTACAACCTCTGATCTGTGTTTTTCACTTAATTCTCCCAATCAAATGCTTGAAATGTATGTTATTCCAGCAATCACTGCTGAATTTCACTTCTGTAACTGAGTGAGCTGTTGTCAAGGGACATGGGATAGTGGGAAACAACAGTGTTGCCTCTCCAGAAATCATTTTAAAAAGGAAGTATTTTATGCTTGAAAGACCTAGACCCAAGCTGGTAATACGCTTAAACTATAAATTTTGGAAGTTATTGTAATATGATCGAAGCTTATTGGGAATTATCTTTCTGGTTGTTACGGGAGAAGAATGGACGTTCAGTTATTGAAACTGTGGCGGAGTAAGTGAAAGCATTCAGTTTACAACTTCCTCAGACTCTGAGTCACAGGTGGCTTGAAAAAACATGTAGGTTCCTGTGCACAACCATCACGTGTCCTCCATGTGTCTTGTCATGTGTCTTCCACTGTTCCCTGTTGTGGAAAGCCTTTGTGATAACCTGTTGCAACTCTAGTAGCCAGGACTATGTATTTTGACACTGAAGGGCCAGGATCTCCCTAGATAAGAGTTTGGAGTTCAGATGGACTATTGCTCAGTTAAATCTTATGTAATGAAATGCAACTGTTATCCAAGTGCACAGATTTTTGACACTAGACAAAGCAGAATGACCTGCTAAAATAGCAACTAGAACTGTGTTTCAGCAGCTTCTCCTTTCATTGCCAAGAATTACCTAGGAACCTTTCCCAAGATTAGTATTCTAACTATATATATATGTGTATATATATATATATATATATATATATATATATATATATATATATATATATAAAGATATTTAGCTTATAGAATGAATTACACAGAAAAGGAAGAGCATTTAATGTTGTAAATTAAATTTTAGCAACAATTTTTGCATTGCAAAGTAGCTTAAGAAACTGCTTATTTATTCCCTTAGGATGAACATATTGTATATTTCTAAATTTCTAACAAATGCAAACATTGATGTGATTTAACTCCTAATAGCAGCAATGCACAGCTCTAGTTGTGTGGCCTATGTATTGTAATACCGATTTTCATTTTTATTTTATTTCTGTAGGACTATTTAACCATTCACAAGTATGGCAATGCAGCCAGAAATGATCTCTGGAACACATTGTCAAAGGTAAAATGTTTTAATCTGTTGCACCAGGGGAGAAATAGGAATTTGCTATGGTGTTTTTCTTGGTGAGATCAGGACTGAATAATGCCTATTGAGATCTTCAAACCACAGAGCAAATATCAAAACTGATACAAAGAAATTCCATTTGAGTTAACCTAGTGGCAACATTAAAAATATGACTTCTGCAGCATTTATATACTTTGTTATGTTAGAATATATTTCCCTGCATGTGCTATGTCACTGATGTGCAGTGAAAGATACTTCATGGAATCTATCAGTGACTTCAGTGGCAGCACACTGAGACCCATAAGCTAGAAAGCACGTGAAAGTGCCGAACTTTGGCATTTCCATCACATGAGTTTGTGATTTTGTATGGAGTTAAGATTTTTGTGAAGGACAAAAATATTAAATCCTGAAAGTATGATGTAAACAGAGTACTATTTACTGTAATAATTTGGCATGCTATAGAGACTTACATATCCAGGGTGGGCTTGAGTTCTAGAACCTGGTCTAGGGCTCCACAATGGCTATAATTTTTGTAAAATGAGCAAAGTGTCCCATAATTTCTCCCCTATGGGACTAGTCTGAGCTAGTCTGAGTCTTCCCCAGAAACAGACTGAGTGGAGGGCAATGTGGAGTACAGTCAGAGAGTTTTGGCACAAGTACCAGTTCAAGCCCTACAAAACATGGCAATCTAGTTGTAACTATTGACATCAAAACTAGGATTTAGCTGGAGGTCAAGACATCTAGACAAGCAGGTATATACATGTAAACTAGGTGTCCAAGATCCTCTTCTTCTCACTGAGTCTTCAGTTGCTGACTCACAGACTTCTAACAGCTTTTACCTTAATTTATCCTACCTAGTTTCCAGCTGCCACATGAGAACACGTCTGTTGTAGATACACTGGTTCTGAAAGAATATGTTGAATATTTTAGGACATGTCATTTGATACTAGTGAATAGGAACAACTGGAGTCCCAGAAATGTAGTCGATATAATTAGCAGAGCATAGAGAGTAATTCAATTGGCTAGCCACTACATGATTATTTTATAATAAGCCTGAACCACTGACTGTTGACTAGAGACTTGAGATGGTTGTTCAGATATAGGCAACTAGTGCCAGATTACATGCAGCAGGATGTTTAAGACATTCAGGTGTGTCTAAGCAATTTAGCATAAGATATATGGGGAAATCTCTGCTCTTCTGGAGTGGCATGTAAAGGTCAAATGACATTATTCACCTACATGTGGTCAACTGAACCAAGTCCTATGTCTGTACTGACTAATGAGAGTTGAGACAAGTAACATACAGTCAGGCTTTTAAATCCATGTCTTAATTTGTAGCTGAATGTCACTGCAAGAATCTTTCTTTCCTTCCTCTGTTAAAGGCTCTGGGACAGTTCTGGGTGATGGGAGGTCGGAGGAATGAATGTTGTCTTGAAAGAATAGCAGAATCTGCAGCTAATAAAGTGGAACAAAAATGAGACTGTGTTCTGGTCCATAACCACTATAGCTATACTGTATGCTCATATCTACTCTTGCAACTAATAATTCTGTTTGCCTCAGCTGTAAATGCATTTGTTGCCTGCCCCTTTGTTCCTAAGGCAGTGCAACTGCAGCTTCAGTTCTGAAGACATCTTCTGCTTGTATTCATCAGAGGTTGCTCAGTCTGTGATCTTGGACTGTTTGACAGCTAGGAGCATGTCCGTTGCTGAAGAACAAATGATGCCTCTTTCCCCTCATATGCAGTCGCATTTCCCACAATGCTATAGTATCTCTTTGTGTTTCAGATGAAAATCCACTTGTAAAACAGCATTTTTACTGACATGTAGAATCAAATGTGAACACATTAATCCTCCATGTGTTCTAACAGGTGCAGTTTATGAAGCAGCAGGGGATATCTTGGTATACATAACCTCACTTTGGACATAAGGGACAATATTTTCAAATAATTTGTAATTTTGATTTTCAGAACAGATAAGCCCTGTAGTTTTAGAAATTAAGGCCCTTCAAATATGCCTTATTGTAGGTTCCTAGATCAACTAACACTGTCTTTTTTAACCTGAGTTGGTTAAGAATAGCTACCCAGTATTTCTGTGGCTCTTGTTAAAATCCTGTAAAGCAGGTTATTTCTTCTGTTTCAGCAGAAGTACTTGAATGATGTGGAAAACATGATTTTCTGACTGTCACTCTCCTCTCTGTTAAGATTACTCAACATTTATTTTTAAGATACACAGAGCCTGAAGTTCAATTATGTAGTGTTTGTGTATTCTGTGTAAGTGTGCGTGTGTATCTGCATACATGTGTGATGGTTATTTTACCCTCCAAAAATAGTTATGATCCTAGGGACAGAAAAAAAAAAAAAAAAAAAAGGTTTTACATGTTGATACTGCTTCAGTGTATTGAAACTTTTCTTTTTTTTCCCAAGGCTTTAAAAAGGGTTGGAAAATCTGTAAATATCCAAGAGGTAATGGATCAGTGGACACTACAGATGGGTTACCCTGTTATCACTATCTTGGGAAATGAAACTACAGACAACATCATAGTCATCTCCCAAGAGCGTTTTGTTTATGATAGTGATACTAAACCCAAGGATCCTGTCCGTGGGGACAACAGGTACATGTATTTCTCAATTACTATCTTTCAAGATGCTTTAGTTTTTTAAGTAAGTGCTTTATATGTGTATCTTTATGCAAATGGTTTATTTAGAAATCTAAGCTTTGCTTGAGATCAATAGCGTGTGGTGATACTTCAATTTGAACTGTAGTAAAGTTGAGTCTAATGAAAAGAACTGGGGAAAAAATGCCCAATTGCATCCTGACAATTCTCTGTGGCAGTGTCTTGCATCACTCATCTGTTTCCTTCCCTTTTCTTTTGATTTTGTCACACTTCATGAAGTAATTTGGAATGTGATTGGAAGGTCTGATAGTTCTTAAGAAATTATTTGGAGTGGACCTCTCAATGCTCATACACCGAGTAGACAGATGTAAATATATGTCAGCTACAGACCTTGCTCTACTTGGGAAGGAGTCAGGAGCTGAACTGGACCTCTGTAGAAGGCAGGGGGTTCACCTCTTATGTTTTTGGAGGCAGCTGAGCTGGTCCTATAGGAACTGTTACACTGGCTGAAATCAACATCTCTGTCTCTACCGCTTTTCCATTTATTAGATTGTTTTGTTCCTGCTCCCAGCTGACTATATATGCTTCTTTCATCCCAAAGACAAGCTGACACTCCTGTCTGATCCTGGGGATCCTTATTGTTTCAAGCAGTTTTGGCATTGTATTTTAAGGCCAAGAGCTGATGCTAGAGAATTTCAAGATGGCCTTTGAAGTTTTTGTGTTGACTTGTTCATGCTCAGTTTGAGAGAGGGCACACTATTAACCTGGAATATTACATGTTTGTCCAGTAGATTTAGATTGTTTAAAAGTAAAATTTAATACAAAATTTTGATTGATATATGAGAGCTTGTAGAATATTCCTGTTGAGGAAGGCCTAAAATGATAGTAACATTTACTGGAAAGTGTTTAGAAGTTCTTTATCTTTTTTTAGAACATGAATACTATGAAAGTCAAACATGACACAGAGTAAATAGTTGTTTTTCTGGCCATACTGGAACAACCTAACAGGGTATTAAGCATCTGTCCAAATTCTGGGCTGAAATTAGTTCCTTTGTGAAAAAGAGATTAAACAACTGAATGTGGACTATTGGAAGTGTTCATGACTCACAGCTCAGTGCAGCAGTAGAGAAATTCTCCCTTCCTATCTCGAAAATTTCTTTTGTGCAAGTTTATATATGTGTAATGTAATGTGAGTGGATTTTACTACACCAAACAGCAATTATTACTTTTTTGATTTACTGAAACAGATATGTTAAGCCTTCTATGTATTGTAGAAACTTTTAAAAATAGATTTTCTAGGTATTCAATATTGATTGAAGTAACTGTTACTGTAATGTATGAGTAAAGACTACTGGGTGTGTAAATGATACGAGGGTGATATGGTGGGTTGACCCTGGCTGGATACCAGGTGCCCACCAAAGCTGCTCTATCATTGTCTGCCTCAGCTGAGCTGGGGAGAGAAAATATGATGAAAGACTCATGAGTTGAGATAAGGACAGGGAGAAATCACTCACCAGGTACCATCATAGGAAAAATAGATTCAACTTGGAGGGGATGGGGGGGGGGCAAATTATTACCAATCAAATCAAAGAAAGGTACTGCATAAATAAACAAAAATCTTAAAACACTTTCCCTGTACCTCTCCCTCTTTCCAGATTTTCTGATTTTCTCTACCTTGTTCCCCCCCAGCAGTGCAGGGGAGCAAAATTGGAGTCTGTGGTCAGTTCATCACACGTCTCTGCCACTTCTTCCTCCTCAGGTAGAGGGCTTTTGCCACAGCGTTGGGTCCCTCCAACAGGAGACAGTCCTCCACAAACTGCTCCATCATGAGTCTTTCCCACTGGCTGCAGTTCTTCACAAGCTACTCCAGTGTGGGTCCCTCCCTCAGGGTGTAGTCCTTCAGGAACAGGTTGCTCCAGTGTGGGGTCCTCCACAGGCTGCAGGTGGATCTCTGTTCCTCCATGGACCTCCATGGACTGGAGGGTCACATCCTGCCTTACCATGGGCTGCAGGGGAATCTCTGCTTCAGTGCCTGGAACACCTCCTGCCCCTCCTTCTGCACTGACCTTGGTGTCTGCAGGGCTGTTTCTCTCACATATTCTCCTTTCTCTGACTGCTCTTTCCCAGCAGTTTTTTCCCCACGTTACCTCAGAAGTACTACCACAATGACTGATGGGGCTTGGCCTTGGCCAGCAATGGGTCTTCTGTGGCTGGCATTGCCTTTGCTGAACATGGGGGAAGCTTCTGTTAGCTTCTCACAGAAGCCACCCCTGTAACACACCAAAACCTTGCCATACAAACCCAATACAGGTGAGAATTAGACTTAGTATTATTTTCATACATGACATTAATTTGTAATTCAAACTGTATGTTGCCATATGTGGAATGACCAGGGCAATACCACCAGGGCAAATTCTGCTGGGTTTCTTAGGAGATTTTGTCCACAGATTTTATTATGATTCTTGTTTCTAAACATTGTTTCTTGTTTCTAAACACTGGAAATAAGATTTAGTGCTAGAGAGAGCACAGGGAAAGATATCCATGTGAGCCCTGCCTGGAATTTAGTATCCTAACAGGCAATACAATACATATAGGTATCTCCTTTGGCAGGTCTCTTCCCCCTTTGGATTATTTTTTTTCCTATGCTTCCATTTGCTTTTAAGCACAAACAGAGAAGAAACCCCTTGCTCAAGAAAGGCTTTACAGATGGGTTGTTTTCTCCAGCCAGTGAGCAGACAGAGGTAATTTGCCACTTCCCAGTCAAAGTTATTTGAAAGTCATGTTACATAAGGAGAAATACCAAAGAACGGGAACCATATACATTTAGCAAAAGGGGAAACTCACCTATGCCATCCACCTTTCAAAAATCATCCATCAACTTTCATTAAAGTCCTATGGCTTACTTATAAATTGGTGTCTGAGTGTTATAACACTGACCATGCAGTTCGTTCATACACTGCCCACAGGCACATGTGGCTGGGTATGCACAGTGGCCATGTGTCAATAATGTCCTTTCATACCATCAAATTAACTAAAAAACAAAGTTGAGATACTGAGAATAAATTTAATCTTTTAGTTGGTAGTGACCTAGATATTTTTCAGTTGTTTGGCTTTTTTATTTCTTTTTTTTTTCCACTGCTGAAGTGACTGTTGCTTCAGTTATTGTGAAGGCAGTAGACAGGGAAAATCACATTAGTGTGTGGTCATTTGATAATTTGAGATGCATTACTCTACCTTGGTTTTTAATATTGAAAGAGCTGAAGTGTATGACATGACACAGTTTTTCTACAGCTTCACCAAGGGCAGTGGTAGCACTGTTGTGCAGTGCAGTGTTGCAGTGTTCTGGCTTGTTCTGTGGGTGGCTTTGGTCAGGAAGTTGGCAAGGGTTTACTGATGTCTGCTGATTATATATATATATATATATATAATCAGCATGCAGGCTTTGTGGGTGTTACGGATCAGTGGCCTAATTCAGAGTCTAATAAAGTTGGTGCTTACCTCCCCTGCATGACCCATGAATTTAGGCATTGGACTCATGTCTCCCTGGGGAGCTGTAATAGGCACTGTAAATAACAGAGAGCAAATGGTATTTATACCACATCTGAGGCTGTGCTCTTGTAGGGCAAGCAACATTGGCTTCCTTAGGGTAGTTAATCTATGGATTAATCGTGATGATCATTCTAAACACCATAAGAAGTAGATCTGCACAAAACACAGAAAAATGTTCAGGTCCAGGCATTTCCAGGAATTTATCATCTAAACAGGCATCACAGTACGCACTGGAGGGCTCCAGGGAAGGCTCTTAAAGCATCCATCTACCGTGTAGTCTTTTGTTATCCAGAGGCGGGGCTGTAGTTTGGTATGGCACAGCAATAAATGTCAATTCTATTGCTTTCAAAATGATGAGGAGTTTAAATTTTTGGTTCAGATGCTGTCTAGGCAAATTTAACTTTGCCTTACTGTAGAAAGAGTCACTTCAAAGTAGGTCTTTCAAATATATCTACTGCATAAGAAATGTAAATAAAGAGGCAACTGAATATTTTGGAAACATTCTGGTTTTATAAAATGTCTGTGCTTTGCTTTATGCTGTGTATTTATGCAGCAATTAACTGTTAAAAATGAAATGTGAAGCTACATATTTAATTTTTAACTCTGAAATCATGCAGAGGAAGACAGAAGCATCAAGCAGATTTTTCTAAGTGACAAACGATAAACGTGAAAATTGTTGATACCTTTGGCAGTAGTTTATGGCAAGTCCATTACTATAAGTGTTTTTAATCCTTCTACAGAAGAGAATGATTACATGTATTCCAATCTCCTGTATATTTGGGCTCCTCGTCATTATACCTGAAGAAAAATGTGTCTCAAGAGCCATACATATACAAACTGTGATTTATTTCTGTGCATACAATTGACTGTATGGCTGCTAAGCTCTAACATTTGGACTGAAATTATAGAAGGAACACAATTTCACTTCTTTGTATACTGAACATAGATCTTACTTGACACTTATGCCTTCACATCATCCATAGTTCTTATTTTATGAGAAATTAAAACTGACAATTACAGACGCTGTTCCTAGAAACATAATTCCTTAGAAGGGCCAAAATCACCAACTTTGATTTGAGTGCCAAAGCCTGTGGTTGGTATAATCTTTCAGTAGCAATTTCAGCTTATGCAAGCAAAACTTTAAAACTCCTATTATAACTGTATAATTCATATTCTATCCCTGTATAACAACCCTTTAGTTAAGTGTAGTTTGGTCCTGACTCCTGTATACCCCTGTGAGAATAGATTATGCCCTTAGTTTATAAGGCTCCAGGGGAGAAGGTGATACCATCTGACAGGGTTCAGTGGCTTTCCCTGCTTACAGAAAATCATGATTTTAAGGCAATAGTCTCATCCATCATTGCAAAACAGCTCACAGAGATGACAAAAATCTTATGAAAAATAATTTGTGGTGTAGACAATAAACTAACCAGTTTTGATGAAATCCATATACCTTTTATATACTATACTGAAGAGCAGACCAAAGCTTTCTGGTTGTGGGTGTGCTTTGCCCTCTAAAAATATACAGAGTTTGTCTCTGTAAAAGTGGAGAAGTAACCTTTCCAGTGTTATCAAAATAATTAAGTTAATGTTGCTGGAATAATATTCATTTATATGGTGTTCTTATCATGCATGCAGTTTCCATAGCTAATCTTTGATTGTTCATGATACTATTCTAAAGGGGAATGTCTTGCTAGGCACTGAACACAGCTAGGTGTGAAGAAAGAGAAAAACAGGAAGATGAACAGATCAGGGTATGCACAGGATATACATACATTACATAGTGTAATCCTGGGCACCTTTCTATGTGTTAGCTGAACTGGGGAAAATTCAGTTGAACAGTGCAAGCCATGGACATGACCAGCAAAACCAGAGCTGTACAGACCCATGGGTCTAACACCCTGTAGTAATTGCCACAGCTGAAAAGCTTTAGAGTGGGCTGCAGAGCTGCTCAGCAGACACTCCAAGATGAATGATTAACTGCAGAATTTATTTCCCTTCAAGTTTCTTCTGAATGTCATAGACAAAGCTCCTGTATTTATTCAGGCTTTGCAGAAAAATGGCTGTGCTTGTCCCTTTACTGATAATGATTTGCATAGTAAAAGCATTGCTGTTTTTGGATATTGCCATGTGTCTTCTTACATAGTTGTATAGCATATTACCTGAGCAGTAATGGGGAGCTTACTCTGGCCACTTACCAGCCAAGGAGCTGGTTAAACACAAACCAGAATGTTAGAAGCACAAGGGAACACAATGCTGATTAGTATATTTGCTATGTTCTTAGAACAATTGCAGATTAATGTAGCATATGTAGTATTAATTATGTAATAAAAAAGGACCATAATATGGACAAATATTGTTCCATAAACTGAGAATAGAGGGCTAACAAAATATAAATAGAAAGCAAAGTGCTCATTTACCTCCCTGTCTCTGAGAAATATCCTTTCACCTTCTATTTTCTCAGGTCCTTTGAGTGTTTTCTTGTTATGCCTTTCATCTTTACTCTACCTCAAACATTGTGCCTGTATCAGTGTTTCTATGAGAAACAACTATTGTGTTGTTACTTAGGGAGTGAATGTGGTACCCCTAGTTCATATGGAGTGACCTAAATGTCTCTATATCTGCTGTAATAATGATGTAGGGAACAGGCTCCAGGAAAGAAAGGTACCAGTGTATTAGGCACAGAGGAAATGGAATTAACAGGAATGAGATGAAAAAATCAAGAGTCCTCAGTGGATCACAAAACTGTGTGTGAACACTGCCAGATATTGATTTAACCATTTTTTTTAGCTGGTCAAGCAGGTACTTGAAAATACTTGTTCTTGCAGAAGAGTGGGAAAGCGTGGGGTGTTCCCTCTCTTGAAATACACACTGGAGTAGAGGCCAGCTCTGTGACACCAATAGATCTTGTCCTTTGATGTGCATAAGGACATGCTTAACCCCAGCAGCCTGAGAGAGGACAGTGCTCTGGTGAGTGCTGCTTCTTTATAGGAACAGGCAGAGGAGCTGCCTTTGTGAGTGACCTGGAGCAAGCTTGCCTGCCTTGGACACATGATGGAACAGTGCCTTTGCTTTACTAGCCCAGCGCTGGTGCTGTGTGCTCCTTGTTGCAATAGGGTTTTTTCTTTTATGTAAAAGCCACTAGGACATCCTGGTTTCTTGTTCTGCTTTTTCATTTTTAGAGACTTTTCTGATTGTTGCATTTTTAAAAAAATCTGAATATGAAATACTCTTAAAATCTCTTCCAGTACATATCTGTGGTAGTGTCTCCAGCAAGATTATGTTGCTATCAAAGACAGCAGAAATGCCAATTATAATTTAACACTTCATTTCCAAAACCATTTCACAGCTTCTATTTGCAAGAAGCTCTTCTCACTGGGAAACTTCCAGGACACTCTGGTCTGCAGTATATAGGCAACTTTCAGTGTTAGAATCTGCAGAATGCTAAAGAAGACAAAATTAGTGTATTGTGTCATTGATTCCTGTGTGGTGGCAGCACTTGTATCCTGATAGAAGTTAGGCTGACAGAGAAAAGCTGTTGTTGTATTTTATTATCGCTGCAGAATGTGTCACTTTCCTCATCTTATTTGCTAATATTAACTCTCAGGAATTGCTAGATACCAAATCTAGTTAATTGACTCACATTAATTAAATTAATTTCATGCTGAGGAAAGGAGCATGTACTTGAGAGCAGTGCTGTGTTTTAGTATAGAGTGAAGTCTCTGGGAAATGAAGAGGAGAATAAGGACAACAATGCTTGTAGTGAGCTGCTTAACATGCAGGGGGTAGGAGAGGTAACGTGGCATGGCAGGGTACAAGAGTGAGCCAAAGTTGGAGCATTAAATTTGTGTAGCTGGAATAGGCAAATATGGAAAAGGGGTTTAAAGTGAGGGCTTCAGTGAGGGAAAGACCAGATTGGGGAAGGCCCAGACAACATTTGGCAGAGACAAGTTTTATAGGAGGGATGAGGGTGGATAAATGTCATATTTTTTGGCTTTGGAAAAATACGAGATGTGAGTTCCCCAGTGTAGATGAGGATAAAACTTCTAACATGCTCCATTTTTTGTCTTTTTCCTCCTGCTTTTTAAAGTTGCTGATAATGGCTTTCTTTTCTTATCCCTTTACACTCAATACTAGAATCTTGGGTTTTACGGAGGAGATACTTTGGTGGGGGACTCCTACAAATTTTACTGAGGAAAGAGAAGCCATCATAGGAATTATATTTTAATCTTGCTTAAATTCACAGTATTCAAAGGAAAAATCAGAACTGAGCACTGGAATATGCTGAAAAATATTTGTTACTAAGTCTCTGAGAACATACTGGAGGATTGTAAACATAGCTGAAGTGCTACTCTCTTATTCCTGTGGATCCTTCTCAGTCCATAACACATCCTTGTGCTCCGCTCAGAGAATTCTCTAGTTAAGGGGTTATACTTATGGGTTAAGGACAACACAGACATGGGGTTTGCATGATCAGCACCTTGTGTGCAATTCTGCAATGGTGTTTTGCACTGGTTCAAGGCAGAACAGAGGATGTTGGAGAGATTAAGAGCCTTTATTGCAGGGTAAAGAGGCAGCTGTTGGGACAGACACTTAACATTGCTAAAGCTTTTTTGTATCCATCTTTTATTCAGCACCCAAAGTTGCTTGTCATTTTTGAAAATGAAGCCTTTTGTGTTTTAGTGTAAAAGGTACTGTTGGGCAGGGAGGAGACAACATGTGCTGACAAAGAATTTGTAGTATTGGTTCTTTGCCCACATCATTTTTCTAAATTTGGTAAGGTACACTGCTAGCACTGGCACTGAAATGAGTCAGTTTTAGATAGCTTCACAATATTTATAACCGCCTCATTTATAATTTATTTTTGGATGAAATAGGTAGCTAAAATCACACAAAATTTTATAGAAGGTTTAGTAATCAGATAATTATATTAGTTATGCTATGTTGTTATCAGACAATTCTCTTTTTTTTTCTTTTCCTCAAATTTGGTAATTTAATTCAAATTTACTCATTTAAATTACCTTGTGTCTACCCTTAAAAAACAAAAGGATAATGAAGTTTAGACAGGATGGCCAAAGACATACACCTGTTTTCTAATAGAATATGCAGGCTGTCATCTTAAGGCAGACCCACAGTGCAGAGCCACACAGGGGCTCTTTCATGCTAGGACTGCTGCTACAACAACTAATCTTTTTTTATGTCTGGAACTTTGTGTTGTAGTTGCATCGGTAAGGGCATTATATTTTGATTAAGACTCCTGGAAAATGTAAATTTTTTCCCTTCTCCTGCTCTAGAATTTACTTATTGCCAAAAATTATTCCAAAGACTCTTGCAAAATCCAGAAGGAATTAGGACTATGGCAAAGGAAAACCACAAAATCTGCATCTTTAATACATTGCTATTAAACATGTTAATAGCCGTTATGACTACAGATGAATTATAGTGTCAATTATTGTTTTCAAATACATGCTTCTGAAATTCATTGCTCTAAAATACATGCCAGCAGTCCTGCGCTGACATTGAACATATTTTCTCAATATATGTTTGTGTTTAGGTCCTTATACAGAAAAAAACTCAAACAATCCATGATCCTTTGTATAAGTAGTTGCTCTTAGAAGCAGCTGTCAACCTTTCCCTTGGAGTATACTAATATGATTGTCTTTTTTAATATGTTTCTAAATGAAAGCATATATAATAGACAAATATATAAAATTAGCAGCTGTATTGAGACAGACCTGCGAATAAAAAAGTTTAAAATCGGAAGCAAGTAATCCTAGATGTGCTAGCCTCTTTTGAGACTAGAATATAATATTTCTAATCACTCTCATACAATTTTAAATATTTCTCCAAACTGCAAGAATTATTCATGGTTTCCTTCATGTGTGCAGCTAAGTATAATTTGTGTTCAAAATTATAATAGGTTCACAATTCCAAATACCTTCCAAATCTCAGAATTTTGCTTCCCTCTGAAATATATATTAGCTGTATTCAAGTGCCCATCTAATCAAAGCCTAAAAGTAGACAAATCTTAGTAGTTAAGAGGCAAGACTGCTCTACAAATTGATTTCTGTTCATCCATGAGACACCTTCTAAGTTCACTTATATTAAAAACTTGAAATACTCTTCAAAATCTGACACCTCATTTGTGAAGCCCATTCAGAGCTACCAGGTGGTGAAGCTGCCTGCCAGCACCTGTCACAACCTGACCCTGTTGGGTTGTTCTGGATGGTAGGTTGGTCTGACTGAAAAATTCAATCACCTTCATAGTTGGGGCATTAGGGAGAAAGAAGAGAAGAACTGATACAAAAAACCCAGTTAGATTTTGACAGTGTTTGGTAACAAGAAGACCAATAATTTCTGAGTAAAAATGTGTGCCTCACTTGGAATTTTGTTATGTGCTTACACAATAATGTGTGTGTATTATATTGCACCCTACATTCACTGTATCTGGACTCTTGACTGAAAAGGTTACTGTCTGTATTACAGCCAGATAAAGCTCCTTAAAGATGATGCTGGAACAGTGTCTTTAATTCAGAGTCCATCAAAGTCCACCAAAATTTTGTAGAGGAGCATGAAACTCCTGCCCACTATAGTGTAGAATAGTCTTAGAATAAGCATTTCCACAACCTTTTTCTTCCAGTCTTTTTCTGGTTGCTCATGTAGTCAGTGTTACTAATTTATCTTTTTTTTTTTTTTTTTTTTTGCCTTAGCTGACCTTTTTATTGTTGACCAGTCTGTTAGTCTTGGGTGAGGGCAGAACCCCTGTAACCCCAGAATCCCGATGTCAGCTCCATTTCCTTTCCTCATTTTGCTTAAACCCAGCAAACTGTGGATCCTACAATTGATGTGGTGTGTGTTACACTTCCTGTGCCCTGCTATTTCATTTCTGCACTGCATACAGTGTTGCAGTCAGAAATTGTCTATCTACAGGATTTGTGAAAGTCCTGTCAGTTTCAGACATCAGGAGGCCTTCTCCTGTTTATGTAACTAAAGTACTGTCCTTTCTGGTTTCAAGTTAGCTGACTGCAACTTGTTCCTTGATGAAAAAGTCTGGTGTTATCTGCTTTGTCATCCCCCTTGTAGGGGAATTCAGCTTAGTCATTTGCCTTTACCAATGTTTCTCATGTATTTCTCACTTTTCTTTGTATCAAACTCCTTGTTCTCACTTTGAACTCAGGAATTAAGGTCACATTGGGCATATGCAGATGACCAGTGAATATCTCAAGCTGTGTTCAGGGGATCTCAGTTATTTCAAATTGTTCTTTTTTATCCACTTTTCATTTCTGTTTGTCTTTGCTACAAAGTTAGTGACATCTTCCCTTCCTATCTGCCATCTTCCATGCTCACAGGGTACAAGGAATCTCTTGACACCCTGTCTCAGTGTAGGAAGTGTAATAATTTTGTGAAAGAGGGAATAACATCATCTTCTGTTGTGTTATGCCTCTGGGCACAGCCTGCAATCACTTTCCTGGCATGTTTTAAATCAAATGAAATCTCTGTGTTCTTCAGTCTTTTGAGAATGATATTCACAACATGAATATATTGTCAGCTCTTTATCCATTAAACAGAACTAACACTTGTAGAATTGCACTTAATAAAAATGTGTGATTTCCTGTGATACTCACATGAGCTTCCCCTGGAACCTGAATTACTCCTTACTGAATGAGATACTATTCCATATAATAACCTGGGAAAATCTCTATGATACTTTTAAATTATCTTTCCCAACACAATCTTTCAAGAAAGTGTGGCTTACAAAATTGAATCCTGCTGAGTTCTGCTTCTTGTATAATCTTTTTCTGTAGTAGGAAGCTCTGAAGCTGTTCTTCTGTTCAAGAGCTTTCACTCATTTTCCACTGACCACCTTACATGTGCTTGTGCTTTCAGCCTATGATGAAACACTTCCAAGTATCACTGCGACAAGACTTGTGATTTTATAGATTAGTTGAATACACTTTAAGGTTTTCTGTTAGCAATTTATCTTTGAACTTTCACTATCTTAACATTCAAAATTCAGTGAAAACAAAGGCTTTCTTTTGGCTTGTGTTGTGGTTCAACCTCAGCCAGCATCAAAGCTCTATGCAGCCACTTGCTCACTCCCCATGTTGGGATGGGGGAGAGAATTGGAGAAGTGAGAAAACTCATTGCTTGAGACAAAATCACCTTAAAAGGGAAAGCAAAAGCTGTGTGCACAAGCAAAGCAAAACAAGGATTTAAGTTACCACTTTCCACGGGCAGGACGATTTTCAGCAATTCCCAGGAAAGCCAAGCTGCATCATGCAGTCAGTTACTTGGGAAGACAAATACTGTGACGTTCCCTCTTCCTCCTTCTTCCCCCTTCAGCTTTATATACTGAGCATGAAGTCACGCAGTATGGAGCATTCCTTGGGTCACTTGGGGTCTGTTGTCCTGGCTACTTCCCAGCTTCTTGTGCACCCTAAGCCTCCTTGCTGGTAGGGTGGGGTGAGAGACAGGAAAGACCTTGGTGCTCTGTAAGTACTGCTCAGCAATAGCTAAAACATCCCTTTGTTATCAAAATTGTTTTCAGCAATAGTAAAAAAAATAGCCCCATACCAGCTACTGTGAAGTAGTAGCCCAAACCTTGCTAATCTTGCTAATAGAAACTGTACTTGTCTTGGCAAGAAAAGTGAGAGATCTCTACTGTCTGCCTTCTTTACTGATTTAATATCCAAATATCACACAATCCTTTACTTAGTTCATTATCAACTTCCTGTGACTTTTAACTTGTAATAAGCAGTAAGGTCATTAGCCAGAAATATCTGCAGCCATCCATCTAAATGCTTCTTTTACTCACCACTATTTGTATATGTCTCTGGAGATCAGCCAGGTATTTAACTGAAGTAAAAATACAAACCTTTAAATCGTAGTTTTTGTTCTGTAAGATTTACTTGCTTTCAAAAGGTCAGATTTTCTCATTACTTTGCTTTTGTGGTTTTTTTGCGTCTGAAATCCAAGCACATGAGTTCATGCAGATGTTTCATAGCAATACATTCCCTTGATAAGAAATACTAATGTCAGCATCGTAACCTGTTGAGGGAATCACCAGTGTTTGCGAGGGCCACACTGGGAAAGTGTTCCCTTCTCAGACTCAGTCCTGCTCAGCTGAGCATATGTGTTTATGTACGAGACTTCAGGATTTCCATCTGGAGAGAGCAGAGAACAGGAAACTAATGCCAAGGAGTCCTTGCTCCCCGTTTCTCATCTTCAGCCACTCTGGATGTACCAAGTTGTTATCTTAACTGAAGAGTTGGCATTTTGGGTATTAAGTTCTGGTGGTTAAAATAAGGAGATAGGTGTCTTAATCAGTCAGTTTTACTCTTGGATTTTCTTTTTTATTTTTTTTTGCATCTAAACTATTTGTATGCTTCACTTTATCTCTGTGTTAAATAGCTTTAATCATATCCCTCAGTGATATGAGGTCTTAGATTGTTATGATCTCAAAATACTTAACGAAGATTAGTAAGTGTTACCAATGAACAAGAAATGGATTCCCATCCCACAGAAATTTTTGACATATCAAAACATTTACCTGCACTGAATCAGGACAAAAATCAAAGCAAAAATTGGACAAAAATTCGTTTAGAACATTCATTTCAATTCTTTAATTTAACTGCCTTACATTTCAGTTTCAGTAATTTCAACTTCTCCCTGCAATTTTTTGAATCAGCAAACTGAAAGTTCTTATTTAAAACAGTAGTTATAAAATATTGCAGCAGTGCCTTTTTAAAATACTGTGTTCGAAAATCTGTGCTGAAGCCTTCTTTTTCTTACAAGCAGCTTGGTTTTGAAAATTTGCCTTTTTCACTTAGAAATGAAAAAGTTTCTTTGGGAAGCTCACGTTTAATTATGTAATGTTTCTTTGTCAACACTGAGTGGATGGAAAGGCCAATTTAGTTGCTTGCACGTGTGACTGGTGCCATTCAAGGTGCCATCAGGTATCTTACTTTCCCTTGTGCTGCCACTACACCGGCGAGAGCATCCTTATTGTCTTACAGACCATAGCAGAGGTCTCAAATACCCTATCATTTGCCATCACCTTGAACAACTGAATTTATCCCAGAGAAACTGATTCATGGAAGAGTGATGGTTGGGATTTCACCAGTGCCAGCTGATGGGTACATGACTGCTGTTCTTCCAGCCCAAGATAACTCAAAATCTCGTTTTTCAGCCTATTGAGGTATTTGAAAATACATACAGCTTTTGGTGTTAAGCTTTCCTGAAAGTAATTCTGTAGCAGCTTTGCAGTGGGGGAGATTAGGAAAAAAAGCAGATGGCAAATCATTTGCCTCAATTGACTTGATTGATTTTGTGTGATGCCACTGAATATACATCCTGTATATCTTCCTCTGATACCATCTTCTGCCTACAGTGAAACTTGTTTTCCTGTGCTCTGATCACATTAGACCAGAAGGCTTTATCTCCTAAAGTCTCTTTCCACCTAAATCTATGATTCAAGTTTATGATTGCCACTACACTTTAAATTAATTATCCTTATTATATCCTGCTAAGAGCCAAATCACTTACTTTGCTTTTGTGCAAAGCTTTTTAATTTTGTCCCTCATTCTTTTGTTGTTAGATGTACTAAAAAAAAGTAATTTTTTCCTTAAATCTGTACATTCTTCTGCCTTGCCATAGTTCTCCTTCTTTGATGTCCTGGCTAAGTGTATAATCAAAGACTAATAATAGATGTCTTCTAAATCTAGATGTATGTAGCTTCTTGTAATTTAACTGGGTTTTTATGTGGTTTTTGAGGTCCAGCTTCCTTCTTAAATATTCATAAAGAAATTAATCTGTACCAGGATAAGAGAGAAGACCTGTTTAGAAATACAAGCAAAAAGTGAAAAATTAGATGGTTGAATTTCTTAGTGGAACGTCATAGCCCATGAAATTCTTGAGAAACCTGCATTGATTTTTTTCTTATTCAGCCATGTGATAAAGGGTGTGGAAGAGTTACATTTCAAGAGTTTTCTGGTAATAGGAGTTTTGTAAGTATAATAAAAACAAGTATTACTTACCAATATGACAGAAATATTCCCTAGTGCTAGTTGACATGGTAATAAAAAGACAGATGGAGCTTAATGTTGATAATGAGGTGATACATGTGGGGAAAACAGTTCAAACTCACATACTCAGTGATGGGTTCTGAAGAAACTATTTTGTCTCAGGAAAGAGATCTTGGACCTGTGGTAGGTAGTGTTCTGTAAACATCAGCTCACTGTCCAGACACAGTCAAGCAAGTAAATAGGACAGTAGGGATTAGTAGAAAAGGAGCATTTTAAAAAGTATAAAGAGTGTAGAAGAGAAAAGAATTATGCCACTTTTAACCCCTGGTAGATATGCCTTCAAAGCACTGAAGCAAGGTGTGGTTTTCTAACCTGAAATAGTAGGTAGAAAAAATACAGAGGTGCACAATAAGAAGGATTAAGTACAGTTTCTGTGTAAAAAACAGCAGGATAGATTAGAAATCTGTAATCCAGAGGTCTGTAAAAGCAGAATACAAGAGGAGTGTGGTTGTTCACTCTTGTGGCCATTCAAATGTAGGTAAGCTGAATTCTACAATGGTACTTTAGTTACAGATGTTCTGTCACTTTATGTGAAGCAGTCACATTGCTTGTATACTCCTTATAATGCAGGATAATAAGCCTCTGAATATTGAGCAGATACTTTCATTGTTCTGTGAGTAATGACTAGGAATAGATCAACTTCTTTGTTTAGTTTTGAATCCAGGGGAGAAGGGAGGAATGCCACTGGAAGAATGTGGTATTCACTGCCAGCAGTGTGTGCAAGCTTGGTACATTATGGTTACTGGGAAGATGAATCTTGAAAATGTATGGATTTACATCCCAGCAAAAACATTTCACATTTCATTAATATGAAAAAGTACTTGAAAAGGAGTGCAAAATCTGAAATGCCAAGAACCTTACCTTTTTGTTTTTAATTACCTGAGATCTTTATTTTGTAAGCAGAGGAAATAAGGTGCTGCCCTTTTTCTGGCTTTGCATAGCTCTTTGTAAAGAAGCCACTGAAAACCCAATGTTACTACAATATTCATCAGAGGCAATAGTGTGAGACATCATGTTTGTTTAATATTTTATGGTCTCAGAATTTGCCCACAAAGGGATCTCAGTTCTTTTTTTGCTGAAAATCAAGTCATAACCAAGTAATTATCACAAATGTGATAATTTTCCAAGTGAGATAAAGTATACTAATACTGCCTACCTAGTCATTATGTAATGCTCAAGACAAAAAAAAAAATCTATATAATCCACACAGAGCATAATTAGTTTGCTTCTAGTATTGCATTAGCTAGCTTCTAGTATTGCATGTACCTTGGCTGATGCAAAATTCTGATACTTTGTGAAACAAGTCCTTCTGATTAATCTTGAAGCTGAATGAATACACTTCAGTATTATGCATTGATATAGTGCTACAAAAAATCCACCAATGCATTCCCTTGTGCATTAACCTGTCAACCTAAGTTTAACTATTTCACATGAGCAGTTTCTCACTTACAGATCAGCAAAAAAAGGTTTATTTATACTAGCTTTCAACAAGATTCCCCTTTCCTTACATTTCTTGAAAATCGAACAATGTTATGTTCAGCACAGTTCATGTTAACATGTCTGTTCTAGTTTTAGGTGTCTCTCCTCCTCAGCTTCAGAGATGGGTTTTTTAAAATTCCTGAAATAGCCCTTAGTTTTTCCACAATAAGAGGTTTGCCTTTAACTCCCTGTCAAAGTGATCAGGTTTGATTGTGGAGGGACATTATGTGGGATACCTCTGCAGCTGAGCAGCATCTCCGGCAGACTGAACACACAGTTCATTAGCACCATTTCACCCAGGGACTGAGTGGGCTATCTGTACAGGCATCTGAGTCCTGCAGACATAATCGTGACAGTAAGAGGACTGAATGGGTTGTTTCATGTCTTGTTGCCCTGATAACTGGGCCCTCAAGGCTAGATTCTTATTGTCACTGGAACTGGTTTGTCACAGCAGGCAGCAGATGGCCAGGTGGAATTTTTCCCCAATTCAATACATACTGAGAACATGCTGGTGGTGCTCTCAACATATAAAGAATAAATAAAGGGTCTACACTACTCTCAGACAAAACAGGAGGAAAGCAGGAGAGTCCCCTTTTTTCTCTTTTCTCTGTAAAGTAGAAGACTCCTGACAGAAAAGTGCAAGAAAAGTTTGCTTCTTTCTGGTCACTCCTGGAGAACACAGTCTATACAGATCATTCAGAGACAATGAATGGAAGACGCCTTTTTGGAAGGTGAACCAGATGCATTTCTCTCACATACATAGAAGTTAGCTGCAGCTTCTTCTGCAACAGAAGTTCTGCAGCAGACGTTTCTCTGAGAATAAAGAGGAATGGAAGGAGAAAACAAATAAACAGAGTTTATCAGCAGCAGTTAAGTAGGAAAAATATTTTTTTCTAGATGTCTGCTAAAAGGACACCTGTGTTTCCTCGGGGAAACCACTAACCAAGAGGGTGAGATTTGGAGGTTCTGGAAAGCACCAGGAGTGTCAGGAGGTCTCTTATATTGGGTAGATAAAAGTTAAATTTACCAGTACTAATATTCCCAACTAAATCCCACATTTTCTGGTGGGTGGATTTTGTGACACTTGTTCTGCAGCTAGGTCACCTTTCAGAGAAGGATCTGTCTTCAGTAGGATTTACCTCAATTGAAGGCAATATAATATATTATAAGGAAGTATAAAATTCTTCTCTGTATAGCTATTACAATGTACAGAATAACATTCTGTGAAGTTCCTTCTGGAAATAACAGGTGTCCATGAATATGTTCATGCATGGATATTTGTGGGTGTGCATATATATGCTTAAATCAGCTATATAGGCAGCTCACAGTATCTTTTATTTTGCAGTTTAGCTTTTTCAGTAGGAGTTGAGGTGTCATAAAAATTCCATGCAAATGCAGTTTTAATTTTTTTTTCACATACCAATGTTCCTGTTCTTTCAGATAATATAGAAATTCCATGCTAAATTTTGCTTTCTTTTTCTCAATCATAGTTTGCTAGGATATTTTTCATTCTGGAGAGATGAGTATTTAGAACTGGGTATGTTTCTAAAGGTGATGTATTTACTAGGAGGTTTTTATGGACAGACCCTAAAACACTGGTGTGTGTCTAGTAAGGTATAAGGTATTTAGGGCAGTAGTGAATATAGTTCAGTGCATCACTTCACAGCATTTCCTGACTGCCCTCAACTGTTGAACCCAGGAGTTACTGCTGCTGTAGCTAAAGCAGCAGGACACAGTACACACTGTATCTCATTACTCCAGTTCACAGTCCAGAATATTAGTTAAGCCAAAAATGAAGGTAACATTGTGTGAAGACACCAGACTGGGAACTAGAGAAGCTAATGCACCAATGGACATCCTTTTCTGCTGGCTGTGCTGTGGAGTGTGATAATATCCAGCACAAGAAGTGGGCAGACTGATAAAGCCAAGAGAATCTTCAAATGACACAGCTTAATTATCCAAAAAGTGTCTGCCAGATTATGTGCTTATGTGGAGCTTATCTTCAGTGCAGGAATAGAGCTAATTATTTTCCTAGTGTGTCATGGTACTAACATTCAGAGAACCTAAAATCACATGGAAACTTTTTTCTTCTTTCATATGGCAGTAAATGCCATGTTTTATTTCTAGTGTCACTCATCGCTCTTTCAGCTGTATGGTTGTCCAAGTGTCTCCCCATCTTAGCTGAATCACTGCTGTATGGACAAGTGTTTCCCTGCACACGATTCTGTTCTAAGCAGTGCATATTCCTGTGTGTGCTGGGGGCTCTTTGCAAATGGGTGGGGAGCTGTGAGCCAAGCGTGGTGGCAGGGCAGGGCTCTGTCCCACCCCCAGCCTCCAAGTCATGCCAGCAAGGCAACCCTTGGAAGCCAGCCGGTGTTGGCTGTGGCTGTGGAACATTTGGGTGGTGTTTGTAGTTAAATGGAGCAGGCTTCTGGGTAAGTGGAAAGGAGCAAACCTAATTTTTGCTTCAGTACAGTGGACTAGTTTTGCAATGCTGTCTACTAGCAGGAGACAACTGGCCCACACTCTCTTTGCACCATTTTAATGCAATAAGTCTAAAATTATATTCTTGGTATCAAAGTATGCTATACGGTGATATCTGAGTTGAGGCCAGCCTCTTGCCATGCTGCCTTGCTTAACTGCACACATACTCCGATTGACCACCTACCAAGGGACCATCTGTAAGGCACCTAAGGCAGAGGGACCACCTGTACCATTACCGAGTGCTTCTCCTTTACTGATTTACAAAATGACATGGCAGGCCTGTGAGGGAAATGTCTACTTTTTCAGTGACTGGTGAAATGCTACTTTTAAGAGTTAAGAAGTAGAGGTGATGCTGAAGACATGAAGGAAATAATCCTTTCCATCTGTCCCTAAAAATATTCACTTCATACAGTCAGTTTCTGTTTTTTCAGAGAAAGATGTTATTTATAACATTTACTTCAAATGAGAAACAATTTCTAGTACCCTGTAGGGAAGATGGGGTCTGATTATACCAGTGCATCACCAAACCCACATGTAGTATGTTTTGTCCAGTTTGCATATGCATAGGTGGTTATAAATGGTGCCAAGAAGTGGAGATCTGTCACATTCATTTTGGTTTTATATACCAGCAGCAGTGAAAGCCCATTGTAGCTTTTTAAGGAGTTGCTAGAAGAGTATGGTATTTTTAAACGTTGAAGTCCCTATAAATCAAAGCATGTCTTATGTGGAAGTTTTTTCTAAGTGAATGTAAAAAAATGTTCTTTTTATGAGTAATCATTATTTCCTCTTTTGTAAAGCATTTTCTTAAACTAGGAAAAGCTTTGTTAAAAAGTCCTCGTATGATGATAGTATGTGAAAAAATGGGAAATATAATTTAGGCTGGGCTTTTTTTTTATAAATTATTTTTCTTTGTTTTATTGCTAATGCAAACACATTTCAAAATCAAAGTAACTTGTTAGACTCCACAGATCTTTATACTGCTACTGAGATTGTGTTTTGATTTCTTTGACATGATCCCTGATTGCTGTGAGAAGAATCAGTTCAGTATTTTTGTTCTTAGATTCCCCCTCCTTTGTCTTGCAGCTACTTGTGGCAGATTCCATTAACAATTGCAGTAGGAAATACGAGCCACATCTCATCAGAGGCAATTATATGGGTGTCTAACAAATCAGGTAAAAATAAACTTTCCTCCCAGTGGAATCTCATAAAGCATACTTGTGTTTTCTTCAAATGTATCTTTGGAATCGATCCTAGATAATTGTTTAGTTGCTCTGCACCCAGTTTTAACTGCTTAAAATGAATTGCAAAAAAAAACCAGAGCTGGGAAGGGAGGGAGGAGGAATGAAGGATGAGCAACAATCTAGATTTATAATATTGCAGAATTTAGACAGTATAATGTAAAGCTTTTACAAAGAAACGTAAAGTGCTAAGTATTTTATATTTGGTGACACATATCAAATCACTGATGAATGCAATTCACTTTATTGATGGGTGAAAGTTAAATGTAATATTGTATCATGAAGCAGATATGGCGAGTATGATTTAGTACATTTAGAATTCTAGCATATTTAACTCAATCCATAGTCTCAACCAGGCCTAAGAAATGGTTGCTGCCATAAAAATTGTCCTTACTGATCTATAAAAAGTATTTGTTCACTCTATTAGGTAAGCATATGCTGGACCTCAAAAGTGCATTGTTCTGCTTACAATGTATTTTCTTCCTCCTCAGTTCCTTCATGATCATAACAGTATTAGTTACTGTCTGGAGGAGAGTGAGTGCTAGATGCCAGTGGTTTTTTACTAACTAAGAAAGGAAGCCCACCAAAGAAATTTCATTAAATATTTATCTATTTCCTTAGCACTTCATACTACATTGTGTGAGAGTTTTGGACTAGAATTAAAGAGAGTCAAGGAAGACATGTGGGGACTTGAATGGAATTATTATATAGAAGGTTGCATGCATCCCCTTGACATGTGGACTGCAGACCCTTTGTTGTATAATTATAAAGGCATAGAGATTTCCCTCTAATAGAAAATTAATGTGAGAGAGGAGAGTCAAACCTGTGTGAGATGTTTTTTCTCTTTTCTAAGTTATTAAAATATATTAGTTGCATGGAGCTTAGCAGCCAGAAGGACTGGAAATGAATGATGTATGGTCAGTAGAAATCTGAGTACCCCAGCTTTCTAGTGATACAAGGTATGTGTTTCTTTACCCAGATCATTTGCAGCCTATGAGAAAGTAACATGTTTTATGCTGCTCCCATGATAGAATAGTCCATCTTGGTGTGCCTACAACCAGAGCAATTTTCATACCTGGGAAACATACTCTCATCAAAACATACAGGTTCTACCTCACTTTTCAGAAACTTTCTATTTTGGCTGTACTTTTTTAACATTAACACTTCCAGAATACTTCAAGACCTGTTTGCACTTTCAGAATCTGCCTTAATGACCTGTTCTACTTTTGTCCTTTAGGGCTTAATTGAACTCTCATTGAAGTTATTAGAAAGGTTCCCACTAACTTCAGAGTGAGTTGATCATCCCATCTCATTAGGTTGCACATGCATGCTTCCCTCCCTTCACTCCCTCCTTCAAAGTTCAGTGTATTACTATTACCTACATAGATGCTTCCTCATTGCATTTTACTTGCAGAGTGCTGTGGAGGAACAAGTCCATAAAACTGCTACCCACTCTTTTAAGATCTACTGCTTCTGTTGGAATGCCTTCAAGAAATCAACAAATTAATGATGGCCAGTGTGAGCAATTATTTTGGGCTGGCTACTATATGGAAATTAAAGAGGACCCTTTCCGAGTCATCAGTCTCCTGTGTAGCAAATCAATGACACTGTGATCTATTGTCATTATCCTTGTTCTTCCTCATTAGTTTCACTCACTCATTCACTTGCTGTGCCTCATTGAAAATGAGACTGTAAACTTATGACTACAGCAAGAATGTCCTCTTGCTTCTACTTATTGTGGTCTAGCTCAGATGTAGAATTCCTCGACATAGAAATATCAGTAAGAACATGTCTGAATATATACTGAATGTATGACTGATTGTACATGCTGCTATGTATTGAGGCTGGTATACATGATTTTGTGATATTCCTGGGAGGTTTTTCTGCAGCTGGTGTGTTTGTTTCATGGGGATAAGGGAGGAATTCTGAGATTCCAAAGGACAATTTCCAGGTTTGATTCTTGTGGACTGGAAGAATCTTGAAGACTTTCTGTTGTACAGAGGACAGTTTCAGTATTGTCCTAGTGGGTAATCTTGGAAAAAGTCTGCAAGCTGGAGGTGAAACAAACTGCTGCAGAGGATATTTGGAAGATGTGGTCACATTGTTCTTCAAGTGTGTGTAATTGAATGCAGATATGCATGGACACCAGGCACCCCACCAAACTCACTCTTATCACTCCCCTCTGAAACTGGACAGGGGAGAGAGAATATAACAAAGTGTTCATGGATCTTGGATAAGGTCTGAGTTAGAGATCCCTCAACAAGTACTGTCTCAGAAAAACAGACTCGAAATGGGAACAGGATAATGAGAAGTAAAACCGGACCTTAAAATGCCTCCCCCTCTCCCCACCCCTCCCTGTTTCCTAGCTCTGCCTCCTCTCCTGCAGATGTGCGAGGAGAAGGGAATGGGGGTTGTGGTCAGTTCATCACACATTGTTTCTCCCACTGCTCAGGGAGAGGAGTCTTTCCCCAGCTCTAACATGGGGTTCCTCCCTCAAAGTCACAGCCTCCTCTCAGGCATCCACCTGCTCTGGTGTGGGTCTCCTCCACAGGCTGCAGGTGGATCTCTGCATCCGTGTGGATCTCCATGGGCTGCAGGGGCACAGCTGCCTCACCATGGTCTGCACCACAGGTTGCAGAGGAATCCCAGCTCCGGTGTCTGGAGCACCTCCTGCCCCTCCTTCTCCACTGACCTTGGTGTCTGCAGGTTTGCTCCTCTCATGTGTTCTCACCGTGCGCTTCTCTGGCCACAATTACATCTGAGCAGTAACTTCTTTTGTCCTCCTTCTTCTTAAATATGTTGTCACAGAGGCATTACTACCAGTTCCGGTTGGCCCAGCCTTGGCCAGTGGCATATCTGTCTTAGACCCAGCTGGTATTGGCTTTGCCGGACATGGGAAAAGCTTCTGGCAGCTTCTCACAGAAGCCATTTCTCTAGCCTCCCTTCTGCTACCAAACCTGGCCATGTAAACCCAACATAGTCATTATTACTGATCACACAGCCGATTTCAGCTGCCAATATGGAAAATGGTTCAAGTTGATGACTACCACATTTATATCTTGGCATATCACTTAAATCTTCCAATAAAATTAACCTTGTCTGTGGGTTGTCTGATAGAAATGAAACCACAGTGGTTTTGAAATAGCTACATATAGAAATACATCAAAACATGTTCCTTTTTTTTCCTGGTAGTATTTCAAATAATAATATCCATCAGAAGTTAACCCCCTGCCTTGCCCTACCTCACCAAGAATGCTTATTTGCTGATACAAGAGGCTTTTCCTTCACATACATCCAGAAAGACAAAAGAAAGATCTGTTGATTTTTGCATCCTCTCTGCTGCTGTGTCTGTGACCTCATCAAGGTGTTGTAGGATACCAGTTGGTATTTTCATGAACAAAGGATATGAGGCTCCTCTCCAGCTCTGTGAGAGTGACATTTAGGATGATTGAGTTGCTGCTCTGTCCTCATCTTGTCTGTCTCTGGCTACGTGCCAGAGATAGTGAGCATGCAGATCACTGATTGTTCAATATGCTGAGCAGGATCAGTTCAGATAACTGCATCTCACCAGAATTGCTGGCAACAACACTAGATCTGTCCATTCTTCACAGCACTGAAATGAAGGAACACACTGGAAATTACAGCTATGCAGTGTCCTTTTGAATTGTAGTTCATTGTCCTTTGCAGGAAGTCCTGTAGGGAGGACAGTGCCAGGCCTTGGAAACTTGTTTGACAAGGTGCATAATATCCAAGATGTTTCAAATCTAATATAGCTCTTCCCACTTGTTTGTGGAAGATATGTAGGCATAGTTTTGAAAGCTTTTCATTTTGCAAGTGCTTATGCCAGTATCTCTTCTCCTTACCCAGTGAACCATAGTATTTATGTAACCACATTTCTACTCATCGGTTCATATACCAGCCATCAGATGATGGTCCTTGTACTGGGTTCAGTTTGTCTGGTGTGTGAAATGGAGCTGTCTCATTTGCTCTCAGAGTGCTGCATAAAGGTCACCACCACCTTTCCCTGTTCACTCCCCATGGCCATGGATGGCTGTTCTGCTTCAAATGACTGTAAACCAGTCACAAAGGAAACATCTGTTCTAGACCTTCCTATCCATGCTGAGGTCAGAAACATCATGTTAAGATGGCTGCAGTGCTCTTTGTGCCTCAGTCTTGCAGGTCTGCTGAATGATAAATTTTGCTGGCACTGTGGAAATAATTTGTGTTATAAACTTCTGCTCTGTCATATTCCAGGGCTTGTTTCTGTTTCTCCTAGATAAGTTGCCTCTTTTGTGGTTGCTGTAATTATCTGCGAATATATATCCGTAGTGTTTTGGGATCAGCCCAAAATCAGTAATGGGTAGGAAGCCAGGAATCAGCTTTGAACCCATTCCATCCCTATGACTGCTAAGCAGTGTTTGTGGGAATGTGTTGGTGATTTCTGATGAAGGTGTACTAGATGTGGAAGCACAGGCTTACCTGTGCATGTTTCTGCAAATCTAGAACTGACTTTAACCTCAAGTGAGGAGGTTTAGCTAGCATCCATTTCCAATAGCTGAGCAGGGCTTTGGAAAAAGGCATACTTGCCCTGGGAATAATTTTTCTGGCGCTCAGTCTCCAAGTAGGAAACATCTCCATGCAACTCAGCAAGTGCTGCTGAATTGGCTGACACAGCTTTAGTCCCTGCCCTTTCCATCTCCACCTCCTGTTCATTAACTGATTAAGTTCCAAGGACATACTCCTTTGACAGACCTTCCTACCTCAGTTAAAGTGACTGCTGTTCAGATTGCTCCTAATATCTCCTCAGGATTGCCATGAGATGGGGGAAAGAAAGTTCAACAGGGCAATTCCCTTCCAACAGCAAGTCTCAATTTACTTTGCCACCTCCTACTAGATAATCTCTAGTTTAAGCCACTCAACAGTCAGATTCTCCTCCAGGAAGTGTTTTGTAGATGACAGATGCTTCTGAGCTGGGGTTTGCTGGCTGCCCGCTGGGGAGCAGAGCATTAGTTGCAGCTTTAGAAAAATACCCATTCTTTTCTTTTCTGAAACTCAACTGCTGAGCTTTACCTGTGTTGCTTCCAGACTCCACTCTTTTATCTTTCAAAAGCAGGAAGAAGGGAAGCACTGTGGAAAAAGATCAATATACAGGTCCTGCTTTGAGCCTCAGCCAGCTGTAGTGAGGGCCAGGGATACAGGACTTGGAATCCTGTGTAATTTTGAAAGAATGAGTCAGAATCATTCCCCTTGTTCTAAGAGCTGAAGATCCTAGCAGAAGACTGCTGCTTACATGGTGTATCACATAGTCATTAGCAGTTCCATCATAAAGGAACATTAATGGATGGAAGGGAAATTTGAAGAAAGAGTTTTGTGAGATGGAACATGATCATATTTCCTGATGTGCTCCATTTATTGTGCTAATCTCTATACCAAAATATTTTCTTTCAGCATGGAGCTATGTCAACATGGCAGGTGAGATAGATAGAATTTTTTCTTCTGGTTTGCCTACTCCCTGTGTGAAAAGTTCTTGCAAGAAGATTAGCAGGATTTAGTGAAGCCAGTATAAATTATTGTGAAATTCCTCATGGAACAGTTTTTTGTCAGAAAAATTTTGCTTGCTGTTGTTATCAATAAATAGTGCTACACTTGTGCTGTTGTTTTTGCAGCTAAATGGAGTCAGTTCCCCCAGTAGGGATTCTACTAGCTTAAACCAATATCTTAGTATGCTAGGGGTTGTATAAAGTAAAGAGTTAAAATAACACCTGTGAGTCTAAAGACTTGAAATGGTACTTGGAACTGTGTTTAGTCCATACTTTTGGCAGTACTCTCTTGCAGAAGTGTGCCCTTCTCCCACACCCACCTCACATGCTGCTTTTGATGGAATTGAAATTGTTTGGAGGGCTCAGAACTTCAAGCCACGTGCACCAGCTGGAGGAACTATCTCACACTTTGAGAGCAGACAAACTGGGGAGAAAAATGAGACCCTAACTGATTTTTTACTTCAAAACAAATGTCATAAAATTTAAATGTTTCCTTCTAAATATTTCCTATATATGTGGCAAAACTAGAAGTTTTAGAGCAGTGTTATTTTCTGAGGCATCCAGACAAATCATGACCATGGAAAAACACTTTCTGATGAAAGAAGATTAAAAAAATTCCCTTTAATCTCAAATACAACAGGATATATATTTTAGATTGACTTTTGAGAGGTGAACTAAAACCTTCAAAGATGGATTTCATTCCAAATGAAATGTTTTTGTTGTTTAGAAAGTTATGAATGGTTTAATGTAGGGCTTAACACTAAGTTACTACCTTTTTGCTAACTACAATACTTTTAACAGGAAACTAATAAATGTGTTTGTGGTAAGTGGAAACATTCCCCCAGGTATAGAAATGTTTAGTGCCTATAATTACCAAAAGAAAGAATTTCTTTTATAGGAAAGCATGAGAACTGACAGACACAAATATTGAATTCTACTAAATTATATAGAACTATATTAAGCACATGTATCAGGCGGTCCTGTAAAATAGCCATCTCTTTACGTAAGTTGGGAAGGTGTGAAAGATTTCTGTCCTTTATTTCAGGAGAAGGTCAATACCTGAGTGGTCTTATTGAAAATAATAGCAGGAGATTATGGTTGCATTAAACTGACCAAAACAGCAACAATGCCATCGTGATTTGGAAAGATACTCTCCTCCTTTATAGCGATACATATTGGGAGTGTTGTACAGCTGTTACATGTGAAATAGTTTATTTGGTACTTGTCATATTTGACTGGGAAGTATCATTCAATACTCTGTTGAAGCATAAGTAATTTCCTACCTTTGGAGGTGAAAATGTAATATAAATGCCCAAAGAAGAAAAGGTGTATGTATTTTCTAATTATGTATGATTTTGAAAATTTCCATTTTCCAGATATTGTTTGATGTGTGCTTATAGCCTATTTGGTATGCTTTTAGGTAGCATTGTAGAGGTGCAAAGATTAACCAGTTACAAGTAGCTGTTTTCAGGACTGGTGGCATTTAAAGGTTAGTTTGCAAGCAAAGAGCATAGACAGAAAGCTGTACTGCATTAAGGTGATATAAGGTTGCAAAGGAACAGGATTCAAGTCTTCTCTAGATAGGATGGAGCAACAGGCTGGATCTGACTTGGACTCATTGAAAAAAGAATTTAAACAGAGGAGCAAGTCTAAGAGAGTTTGCTTAGGACTGATCTGTACAGCGCCTTCTGGAAGAAAGGACACACAAGTTTTACAGCCTTGTTCCACATCAGAGTGTGTGGCAAAAGCATCTTAGGTGCTTTGACAGTATGAACACCTAGGAAGTCCACAGAGTTGTAGGACTCAATACAGATCTTCTCAGTCTTATTTCTGCAGGATATATTGGATCCCAAGTAATATGTCTGCTTGGTGCTTTACCACAGATAAAAGAGAAATAACAATCAAATTGAACAGGCAACAACTGAATTATTCTGGGCTTAATATTTTTAATAATTGTATTTTTCAGAGATTTTAATGGTTTCAGAGCTACCTAGGAGAAAAGAGGACTGTCTGTTTTAGTCCTGCATTTTTTTTATCTGAATCCATGTGCATAATGCAGATCCATGAATTTAAACATATAATGATGTGTTTTTAAGATTTGGGTCTTGCTGATCTTTGTACTTATTGCCCTTTAAAGTAGTAGTTATTTGTGGGCTTGCTGTTAGTCAAGGGAGAAGCACAACTTTTATCTGTAGCCCTGGTTAACTATCATTTCCTCAGAAATTACTTTTTTGTAAGAAGGACTAAAACAAATCAATTTCTTTAGTAAGCCTATGTACGAGATAGCATGAGTGAATTGTAAAGACCATGCTGCTAACTTTTTTCCCATTTGTTACCTTCAGGGAGTTCAAGCACATAAAAAATTCTCTAATGGAATTAAATTTATAACAAATTTTATGTATTTTTTTAAATGAATGACAAGACTACTCCTTCTCAGTGTACAAGCTAATTTTATTGGTTGAAAAAAGTGTTTCTGAATTTTTAGTGAGTTCTTGTTAATGGTTAGTTTTGTCAAAATAGTTTACTAGTTTGAAGACTTCTTCCAGGGGTGTTGAAGCCTGATGCCTTGTGCCGTGATAAAAAAGAAGTGCTTGTTGTGAGTTCAGGGCATTTCTGTTGTTGAAATTTTGAAATCCCTATTCCTGCAGATAGTTGTGGAGTGCCTGACTGCACAAAAACTGTAATAAATTTAAACTTTCAGCCCTAAAGTGATTACTTAAAACAAGGAGAAAGATGAAGAACAGGTTAGGTGATATAAGGTTAATTAGTCTAGCTCTAAAGAGGAAGCTCTCAGTGCTTAGTAGGTAGAAGCTGTTCAACTGGAAGTACTTTAATTTAAAATCCAGTGTAAAAACTTAATCAAATACATGCAGAAACACTTAAGAATCAATTTTTTTTAATCACAGGTTTACTCTTCTCTCTATAGCACATTCATTGAATTCTTTGAGTTACAATTGCAGAAAACTGTTTAAGCATGGCCAGAATAAGGGTGCCAGACTTAAAGTGGGTACGGTACCTCTCATAAAAATAATACTTGCCAGGAAAGAAAAGCACACTTGAAGTTCTCTGTGGGTAAAAGGTCAGTGGGCATCTCTCTACATCAGAACAGATGAAGGAAATTATTAATCAAACAGAGTGTTTTTGTTAGACTTTGAATTCATTTTACTGCCTTCCACGTATATTTAAAGAAGGAGAAAATGTAACAGATGCACCTTTAGAATGTTTAAATTTAAAACCAAGACCCCTTCCCTTCTTCTTTGTTTCCAGAGCACCACAGAATTCCTGCTTTGGAAGAGGCAAGTTGGTTGCTGGGGAACATCAACCAGACTGGCTACTTCAGAGTTAATTACGATATTAGGAATTGGAGGCTGCTTATTAATCAGCTAACAAGGAACCATGAGGTAAGATTCTCTTCTCATCCCTAAAATCTGCTTTCATAGATGAACCTTCACTATTTCATCACCTTAAATGGTTCAATTTTTGTGCTTGCCCCTCACAGGTTATCTCTGTCAGTAATCGAGCAGGCTTGATTGATGATGCATTCAATCTAGCCAGGTATGTTTTCCTGAAGATCATCTATCCTCATACACATTGCTGCAATAACTCATGCAACCATTAACTCAGCAGTTGAGTGTGTTTCAAAGTTAAGTGTGTTTTAAACACATTTTAGTTTCCCTCCCCTGCTTTTTTTTTTTTTTTTAATAGCACATAAAAATGGTCTGTAGCACATTCACTACTTTTGATCAATAATTGCCGTAGGGTATTTCTGAGTCTGAAGAGATTTAATCAATTTTGCAGCAAGTTCAATTTAACACTTTGCAGATAAATAATCTCTTTCCTCGTTCTCTAATGACTGAGGGTTTTTTCTTCCATTTCTTCGGGTTGTCCCACCTCTCCTTTCTTTTGCCACTGATCCTTGTGCTGTATTTAATTTGAGATGGAAGGTACCTTCAAGCTTCAGTAATTCTTTTGCCCTAACTTGTACTGTTACATAATTTTTCCAGTATCTTTCTATAGTTTGCTAGAAAAGACTCTTTTTTCCCTCTGAGATGCTTTTCAAACATAATGGAAAAGCAGTTCCATTGAGCATTTCTGGAATTTATGCAACATTTTGTGTTTTATTATGATAAGAGATAATAATTAACACATACAGTGCTGGTTAGATAGTGCCTTCTTTAAAAATGGAGGCAATGGACTGGTCCCCATTTTGAAATCCAATATGTTGATAGTGAAAGTGTAAAATGAGAGGAAAATAGTGGAAAATTTGTAGCTTTTTGATTTTGGGGTACCTGGGAACATAGCATTAGAATAGGGTTTTGATTGCATAATTACAGATTTAATTGCAAAAATTGCAAATAATGTGATTTTACTTGCACTGTCATGTCAAAGGTAGCATGAAAATAATTCCTGAAACTACTGTCTTAACATTTTACTTCAAATGGTCTCTGGAGGTGTTTGGGCTGCAGTCACAGTGTCACAGCTCAGTGATGTTCTAGCATCACTGCAGTAAAACACAGTTGTGTGCCCTACCACTCTGTTCCTGCTGCTGACATAAAGTAGTGATTAGCCCTTACTTAACAGTCCAGAGATGTAGTAGGGAAGGAGGTATCATGGGGAGAGATGTATCCATTTGCTTTTGGCACTACCCTTCATTCTTGCTTTGTGACATCTTCCCATTGGTAACAGTAAAAGCTAGAAATAGGTCATTACGTCAGACTTCAGTAGATCATGATTTGTCTACTCTCTGACTAGAAGAATACTGCAGATTATTTTGTAATATCTAGAATATTAGAAGAGCTACCAGATGGTGAGTAAAGTTGTAATCTGTTCCAATTTTATTTGTTTTTGACACCTCAGAGAAGTAGTGTACAGTTACACAGAGCCAGTATGTCACCTTCTTTTTCCATACACTGAATGTAGTCAGATGTGTCTAGACTTCCCTGAAATTCTAGATCCTGAAAAAAGCTGTTTCTTAAGCCACTTTTTGTAGGTCCGTGTTTTTTTCCTGGGTGAGTATTGAGCCAGTGCTCTAGGATGTCTTGTTCATAGACAAAAGAACTGTCTGGCCAAGTTTTGTCTACCTAAAAACCACTCAAAAGATTAGATGAGTAATGCATTCCCCACTCATTTTCTGAAGTACTTTTACTGGGATACTTGGGAATACTAGAGTTGGTACCTTTTTTCAGAGGTAGCTACACTAGATCCTTGTGAAGTCTTTCATAAGATTTCACATTGTAAAAACTTGACTTTGTTTTGTTAATGATGGTCTGCAGCAGACTGCTGCTGCATTTGGTCATTAATGCACTGTGGAAAAAAGTAGTGGACCTCTAAATATATGTCGAGACACATGTGCATACATGGATATCACTTAAGAGAAAATATTCTTCCAGTAGGTATATGTAGCTAGACTCCTGTTTCCAGAGTCCTGTCAATAGTCTTACCTTGACTGTGTGCCTTACAAGCCAGTCTGTTTGGAGGAAGGATCTGTTTGCAAACAGTAGATTTATGGTCTGTAGTTCAAGAGTAGCAATAAGATATGTGGACCTGGCTAAACTTGCCATGTAGGGTATACTTCTTGTTGATCTTTATTATGTTACTAATCTATCATCTTCCTATCTAAAAAAAACCAAACAAACAATTATAGTGATGCTGAAGTTACTATGATTGGCTGGCTGATAATATGGTAAGTTTTTAGGAAAAGCTTGGTATTTTTTATTTTCATTCCCCCTTTCCCAGACAAAAAAAAAAAGGCCAGGATTTGGCCTAATACTTGCTACATTCCTTTATGATGAATAGGACTAGGGAGGCATTAAGAGATCCTTAGCAGTGTGTTGAGGCCTGGCCTCAGAACTTCTTGAAATAAGAAAGTAGTTGGAAAAGCTCTTGCTGGGAACAGGTGGTGGGAATTGAACCCTGATGCTGTAATGTGGTGCAGCTTCTCCTGCCGTGTCTGCTGCTTTGATGTGACACAGCAGTGTTCCTAAAACAAGCTCTGAGGGCTATCAGAATAACACAGAGTCTTCTAATTTTTTGAAAATGTCACAGTTCAAAACGCCACCATCAGCCTAAAAGCCGCTTAGCTTTCCCTCCCTTGGCTGCAGGGTGCAGCACAGAAAGTTGCCTCACTTTATTTTGGAGCAGTACCATAGTTGGATGTCGCATGCCTCATGGGTGCTGTGCTGCTTCAGTGTTGTGTCCGACGCACAGCGAGCATTTCTCCCTGTCTGTATGACATTACGTGATGGGGAGATTAAACACGTACTTGTCTCTGACTGTGATATGAGAGAAGGTCAGCAACCTTATTGACCAGACATAGAAGTAGTACTTGGTAGTTCAGATCTGATTTCTGAGAACACTGTCTGTTTTTAAAAGTAATTCAGTCTCAATTTTGGTTCCTAGTTGCAATGGTGTGTTATCTTCTTGTCTACAACTATAAACATGCATGTTTTGAGAGAGGGAAAAGAACTGTGGAATACATACTTTAATTCTAATCTCTAGATATTATTCTTAATGCCAAAGTAATGCAAAAATTAAAACATAATTTCTTGAATTCATGCTGGTCCTTTCATAAATGACTTCTAATGTAAGCAGTTCTACTGTGGGGACTATATTTCTTCAAAATACCCTGTCCTTCTTAGAAGCTTCCGAAGTACTTCCTAGTGTGCTCTTGAACTTGATGCAGATAATACCAGAAGGTTTGGACTCAATTTTTCCACTATTATAATATTGCCTGTCCTAGTATGATTATTTCTGTGTCATTATACTGCTAATTGATTTTGTTTGTGGAATGAGTGCAGCTTTTCTCTTCAGTAAAATTTAATAATATCTAGAGCTGGAGACAAATGAAAGAAAGAGCTCATATAAATTGTTTTAGAATGGCACATTTAATTTTTTTAAAGGTTGATTTCATTCCTCTGAAATGATTATCCTTCTACTCTCCAGCATAGTGATTTCTTGAAAATAAACAACATAAATGAATTGATACTACCAAGGAATATTTTAAACTTTATAGCTTTTAATTGAATTTTTTGTCCATTTTATATGGAAACATTCCATCTTCATTCTTGCTGTATTTTGGTTTATATAACATTCATCAAGGAGAGTTGAGAAGAATAATAACAACAAAAGAAAGTTACAACATGTTTGTTCTTCAGATTTTTAAGCTTAATTCTTGGCTGTAGTGCATACACATACCCGAACAGAACTTACGGCAATTCATGTCCCATGTTCTTCCGCAAGAATAGCACCTTGACACTTCCTCTTCCCTTCTTCATGAAGATTCTTTATCTTTTGGGTTGTATGAGGTTTCAGTAGAATTTAAAAAAGATACTGACTCTAGTAAATAGTACCAGTAAACTTTGACTGAGAAAGCCCAGAAGCTGCGAGAAGACAAGCAGAACTGTGGTTCTCATCTAAGCTTAAATGGAGGAGAGGGCAGATCAGGTAGCTCCAATAAGCAGTGTCACAATAATTAACAAAGATTGCACTGTTTCATAAGAATGTGAATAACGTTGTCAACTTCTCGCATCTTTCTCTTTCCTTAGGATAAGAGGTCAGTTAGTGAGTATGTGAGGTGGGATGCCTCCCAATTTAGGCATCCCAAAGGTAGACCTGTAAATCTGACATTCTCACCTTTCAGTGCACTGACAGTTAATGGAGAGAAACATGCACCTGACCTCTCAAAACCACTTAACCACAAAAGATAAATTACTCACTTAATGTTAGGAGTGTTGTGTCACCCTTGGTTCTTCCTTGATGGGCTCTAAATCTTCATAACTGATTTCCCTCAATAAACTGGTTGACTTGATCTAGTGTTATGTGAAAGAAAAGGTCTGATTTATGTTTAATGTTAATCAGTGTTGAATCAGATGTGACTGTGAATATCTCTTTTACTGTCATCTAAAATAGCTGTTGTTGTTTCCAGTTCTGTAAGCACTGAATGAGAAAGCATGAAGCAGTGTCGTTGGTAATTGTTCTTAGGCTCCAAGGATGGACGACTGTGTTTGAGTACTGTCCATTTCCATGCACAGATTAGGGACAGAGTGAGCTATAGTCTCTTCAAATGAAGCTTGCCCCTGTAGGCTTCACAAATATGGAGAGCTGTATCAGAAATGAGAAACAAGAAGAAAATGTACCTTCAAAATTTTCTGTGAACTAAGTGACTTCCATGCTGTAGATTGGCCTTCATAAGTGTTCTTCTCTGTCAGAATTTCCTACACCAGACCAAAACCAGGATCCTGGTGCAAAGAGATAAATGATGAATGATGAGGATTGTTTTCCTGCTATTAAACAATGCTTTGTGGCTTGTTTCTTTCCAAGCTGTGAGTTCTGCTGGCTCTATAAAACCCAAGTCTGAGGGCAAGGGAAAAGGTAGTACCAACCTACTTTTCAATATATAAATCTAAATCTCCCTTGACATAAATTTATCTTTATTAGCTGGTGCATTTGACTGCAAGATTGATTCCAGAAGTAAAATACTGAAGTAAGCTAATGGTGACTACAGATCACTTTCTCAACAACTTTTAGAGAGAAATTAATTTAAAAAGTAAGTCTTGCTTAATTAAGTATAGCCTTTTGAATCTGGAAAATCATGTCTTTAGAACCCCCTATTTTATTGTTTCTTAAAAAATTAATTCCTGGCTGTGGAGTCTTGACACTGAGGAGAGAACAAATTATCCACTCAGCTACCTGAGACAGCACCAACCCTCATAATGATTAGCTGTTCTTATTTCTGGAAACTGAGAGTTAACTCGTAACTAAGACTATAGTTCATATACTTCCATATAAAATCCAGAATTATTGGAAAAATGTTTTCTGCTAAATCGGAAAAATGTTTTCTTGAAATGTCTGGTGGAAATACATGCATTGCAAAACTAAACTATGGAATTGAAATTATCTTCATTGCTGTTTTCCTTCACAGAGATTAGGATTTCATTTTTTTGTAGCCTTTGAAGTCTTCCAACATAGGTGGGCTAATTGGTTCCATGTTACACTTGTTTGTATTACTTCAAGTCCTGTTCAGTGTATTGTCGGGAGAAGTCAAGGCATTTGAGGGTCCTTGTGGAATTCTGAGTCTGGATAATAAGTAGGTGACAAAATTAATGTACTTCAAAATGCTTCAAAATTTCAACAGCCACATTCAGAGTTGTTGACTTTGTTTTGTTGGGCTATTCAGAAACAGTCATATAGGATCCATTTAAATTAGTAAACTGCAGTTCTACTCTAGCCTTCGTCTTTACTCCTGATTGCATTTTCTAATAGTTCAACTCAGAGGAAAACGAGATGTGTTATGCAGCTCCCTTAATTAGTGGCTCTGAATACCAGCTAAGGGAGTATTAGATCAATACTTCGTATCACGCTTGATTAATAATGATATAGATTTACTGTTTTAATAAATGAGGCCTCATCTGAATTATTTCAGCAGATGCCATAGTAACTCCCATTCATTGTCAGGTAAATTTTGGTGATGGTTCACTAGCAATTGATTTAGATATGATTTCCAACAGAAGTTGTTTGGTTTCTTTTGACATAAATACTCCCTCAGTGGGCCAAAGTAGATGTGCCTTTTTTAGAGAAAATAGAAAGTTTCAATTATTTTAAAGTAGCCATCATTCATTCCATATGCTGCATGTCAGTCCCTATGTTCTGTGACATATCACAGCATTGATATCTGCTTTATGTGGGGATACATATTTCAGCTAACATTTGCCTGTGTTCATAACAAGAGTAGTCAAAGCAATTCCTGCAACTAAGCACACTAAAAGCCAATTCTGCTTTTGTAGTGTGTGTCATTTGTGCATCTGATCCTGTTACATAGCTAAAGTCAGTAAAGCAAATTGTAGAGCACATTCCAGGAAAGTGTTGGTGCTGCAAAAGTGCTTGAAAGATAGAAATACCTGCCGAGAGTCAGAGAAGCTGCTGAAGACTCTTCAGCATGTGCTAAAATCCAACCCTGTAGATCTGACTGCAAAGTGTTTAGTGCAGAGGAAAGGTTTTGGTCTAGTCATAGCCCAGCAAAATTTGTCTAAATTATTTCTGGTACTTATGACTAATTGTAGCAGTAATTGTTTTATCCTGTAAACTACATTGACTCTATTCTTAGCCAAACCCAGAATAAACTGTCAGGAAGACTTGACTCTGGTTTCAAGGGAGTGACAGAGTTATTTTTAGCTAATATTTGTTAACTCATTATCTTTTTACCACATAGTCTTAAGTCTCAGAGTGAAATGTGCTTGCCACACTCAGAGTTCAAGCTGGTCTCTGGAGTCAGCTTGGTATGAATGTATCCTTGTTGCAGTGCAGCTGCCAGGGGCTGCTGTGTAATGAGAGGGGAAGGTAACAGTCTCTGAAATTGGTTTTGGGAGTATTAATTGAACCAGGTCTGATTATGCTTCAAAAAGCACTGGAATCTGAGGTTAAACAAGAAGAGGAGTTAATGAGTGGAGCTTGCTGAAGGCTTCTTTGCAACTTCAAGTACTGGAAACAGAGCTGCAAATATGGCTTGGCTTGAGGAATATGTGTTGGTGGGGCGGGGGGAAGTTTTTGTACAGCCTTAAAACCTGTGACATTCTTTGGGAACCCTGTCTTCTCATAGCAAGCATACATCCATTCCCTGGGACTTCATATCATTTACATAGCCCTTTTTCTTCCCCACAGCTGCCTGGTCAGCCCTAATCTCTAGCTCCCTCACCTGTCCTCTCAAAACAAGTGGCTTTTTTTTAACCCCTTACCCCAGAACCCGATTACCTTCCTTTCTGTGGGTCTGACAGGACTAATGTGGAGAGCAAAAGATCCTTCTGCTACATTGGTTAAGGTAGCAAAAACAAGGCACTCTGAGAAGCTGGAGGTGCTGATCTAAACACCTTGACTTTCCTAGCATCAGTGAAGGGTATAGGAATGAAGGCATAAACCAACTTTTCTAGTTATAAAAGACAAGACTAATGCCTCACTAGCATAAAGAAAGAAGTCTGCTGTCACAGGCTAGTCACTGCTTTGCCTGCTGTTTTGACCTGACTGCAGCATTTCTTCTCAGAAATGATCCTACTTCTTGAGCTTATCTGATTGCTTTTGACCATGATTGTTGTCTAGAGGAGGTCTGGTCTTTGTCCATGTATGCTCTGTCTGCTGAAATGTTGTAATAGATTAGCTCCTTCCTATCTGGATAGAAGTGTGTTTTCCTTTACCCAGAAATCAAGCAATAAATGACAGGAAGGACTGTGTTATGACTAAGGCACAGGGACTGAAGAAACCTGGGATGCTGTTTCTGCTGTAGTCTTTCTAGGTGATTGTCATGGTTGGGCACTGGCGCAATGCCAGCGTCCCCATGAAAATGCACCTTTTCTAAATAAATGCTGTGAGATGTTATCAGGAACAGAGCAGAGCAGGCCCAAGCTTAATAACAAAGGAAAAAAAACTTTATTAAACTACTACTAATACAGAAAACACATAAACTAAATCCAGGATGAAGACCTTTTAAACCACCCCTCCTCCTCCCAATTCCAAAAACACCCAGCCATGAAACATCACCCGGGATTCTTGATCAAATTACCACCCTTCAGGTAATCTATACTCAAACTATCAAGGGAGAGAGAAGTCTCTCTTGTACCACAGACCCCCAGGAAACACAGCTGCCCCCCTGTGTTTCCCTGTCACACATGGCAACCGCCCGGAAAAAATCTGCCAGTGTGACACTCTCCATTCCATGTCACAGTGCTCTCACCACCGTGCATGGACAGACTGCTCATAGGGCTCCTTTAAGGATGCTTTGCCACGGACCCAAAGATATAACAGTTCAGTTTCTCATCCTGGGACTACAGTCCCCCCCATTTTCCCCTGGGGCCGAGGGGTCCAAAAACAGGACTCATCTTCTTCCCGAAGACAGAGGGTATCACCATTCCCTCTTCAGCTTTCTTCGTTTCTCGCCATTCTTGTGCTGCTTGAAGCCGAAACAGGTCTCCTTGGGTCACCACTGCATCCCCCTAAAATGCAGTCTCTATTGCAGGAGAGTTTGGTTCAGTCCATGGCTAACAAGAAAAGTCCAGCCAAAGCTACTTCATCATCTCTTCCCACCTAAACATTTCTTCTTCTAACATCTCAGTTCCCGGACTATCTCTCTTCCACTACAAATCAAGGAGGAGTAATACTTTTAAAAAGCCCTCATTTCCTGGAAAGGGTTAAAAGTTCAGACTCCCTGGACGGCTGATATCTCAGTCCGGTGTTCCACTTCCCACGCTGGGCATTCCCCCCCCCTTCTCCTTCTCCTCTGCCGGCAGATTTCCAGGTGCCGCCAGGCTCTCTGTCTCTTTCCCTCTTGGGGGGGGGGGGGGGGGGGCAAAGGCATCTCCGCTTCTCTCCACCCTTCCGTCCACAGGAGCTGGCTTGGTTCCAGACCCTCAGCCCCCCTCGGCCTACCTGGGCAAGGCCGCATGGCTTCCCCTCCCCCACCCAGCCTAAGGCTGGGCAGGGGGGGAGTCTGCACTCTCTGACGACCGGAACCAAAAGAGACAGTTCTCCTGGGAGTTCTTGCTTTTAACCCCCTGTGTTCTCAGAGGCGTGTCCATACTTTCAGTGGTCACTCCAGGTGCCAATATCCAAACCTGACCACTGATTGGTTTGACCCAACTTCCTGGAAAAAATTCACTTCCATGTCAAACCACGACAGTGATCTTAGTAAAATAACTTAAATTGTTTGTGTCTTCTTCCTCTCTGCAAAGTGGAGATAAGAGAATAGGTGAAGGTTTAAGGTAATTTCAGAGACTCTTTTATTATAAATATGTTTATTGGGAATTGCCTTTAGAAAAGGAATATCCAATTCTGTAGATACTCTGGCAAACAAAATTTGGATTGTATATGTGTGTTCTCAAGATCAAAATTCTTTGCTATCCATATGAAGTTCCTAGCTTTTAAACATATTTCACTTGAGTGACTGATATGCAAATTATAAACATTAGACCAGGCAAACAGGGAATAATGAAAACGTATTGTGCATAATAATAAACTAATTCAATTTTGATTCTGCTCAAACATGCTCTCATAGATACCATCACCTGTTGACAACTTAATGAATAGAAGAGCTGTTTCATTCTACCTTTCCCAACAAAAATCACCAAGAAAAAAATAAATAAGACTTACAATAATTGAGTAATCTGAAATTGATGTCTATTAGCCCCTGAAATACATTCAGATTTCTTTACTTATTTTAACTTTGTGAATTACATACTTCTCAAAAATCATGGTTTCATGATGATGGAAAACATGACATACCTTACTGCGTAGCCTTAATTTTTAGCAGTAAGATTATTCCTTTTCTTCTTGTATTACTCCTTTTTAATTCATTTTTCTTTCATAAGGGGAAGAAGAGGAAAGGAGAGATTGTGAACCTACAGTCTGAAGGAGTTTTTTTACAAGTATAGAGGGGTTTAGATTTGAGGTTTTCTTCTGTTTTCAACAGAGGTAATTCAAATTAATATTAGTCTTCGCTTATGTGGCAACTCTAAAACTGTGCAAGATAATTTAAGCCACATAATACTCTGATAATTGCATTGAGTTTGAACTATTATTTGTAGGATACTTCAAATGCACTTGTGTGGAGTTGAATGTCTGTTGAAGAGTCCTTAAATATTTTGCATGTGAGAAAACGTAATAAGAAGCAGGCTTCACTTCAAGCTGTCTTACTCTCTGAATCTTTCAATGTTGGAGAGATTGAATTCTAATTAAATGTAGTTCTTAAAATGATCTTGTAAGTCAAAAGTTGCTGTTGTATCCATCAAAGAGCAGATATGCATTCCTCTCCTGTTTATGTGGAGGCCCATAGCTGGTACAGATCATAATGACTCCATCAAGTCACTTTGGCATCTTAGAAAAATAAGGTCCTTACATGGTCTGTATATAAAGTCAGCTCAATCCTGGGAGGGAAAGATGAAGCAGATTATTTTTTGGTACTGGAGATCACAGGGCCTTTTTTACAGATCATCCATTAGTTTTCTATGATAAAACATTCTTTCTGCACCTTCTGTGGTTGAACATGGATGCCAGTCATCCTATGTTTTTAATTGTTGACTTCTAGCCCTGCAGGAGTTGAAGGGGAAATCTGTGACTACAAGAGTTAATTTCCCAGTTCTATGGGTCGCCTTGCCCAAAGCTTTTTTGACATGTCAACAAGGTTCAACATATATGTTTTTTCTCAGCTATCAAGGCATTGCTGTTAAAGCACTGTGGGAAAGAATATCCTGAATACATTGGTAGAGACATCATGGGTCCTGGAAAAATGAAAAAGGCAGATACAGTTATATGTGGATGTTCATTAGTGCCAGGTTTCTCTGTGAGTTATTCTAATCCACACACTTGACTGTTAAGATAAAAGAATGAATCAACTGTTAAGAATCCTAGCTTACTTTAAACTGTCTCTAGGAGTTAATGAGTATAGTCTAATTATTCATATATTGCATATGCACAGAAACAGAACTGATGTTAATCTGAGTTGCACATCTGTGTTCTGAAGAGCTGTGTTTTACCCCTTCAAAATTACCCAGACAAAAAGCTAGTCATGTTTTACACATTTCTAAGAAACAGACAAGGCAGGGTGAGTTTTAAACCAGCAGCAAGTAAATCACCTAATTTCCATAATTTCTGTAATGCACACCAGTTTTCTGCCAGCTTGGATTTTCTAATTTTGATTTAAACACATGACTTATAATGTCTTTGTTGAGTGGTGGGACTAAAGGATTTATGGTGCCCTTGTATGTGGGACTCTCATCACTGTGTGGCAACCCTGTTGTTTTTGTGACGGAGTCTGTTTGACTGCTGCTGGATTTATGATAGAAATAATTCAGAACAGAGTAATAATTTTCCCTTGGCAATTACACTACCATTTGGTACTTTGTCCCTAAGGGGAAAATGAATGTGCTGGGATCTGTCCATAAGTTCAGTGGCTCATTGTAAAGAACAAATCAAGGTCAGAATACAGTTGAATACACACTGATGTTTCATAATATAATCTAGATCTTCTGCTTTTATCTAACTCACTAAAATCTCTTGTAACTTAAAGACTGTTTTTGATTGCCATGAGATATTTATTGGGTATTCTTTGTGAGAGATATTTCATTACTATGTTCAGTACTTTCTTTTTCTGCTCGTTGACTCTTTCCTCTGTAGCAATGGCCACTGTAGCAACTTCTCCAGTGTAAGCAGGACAGTACCTTGCTAAGCATTGGTGCTTATGATATCATGTGATATGATATCATAAACCACATAATACTTACATATAACTTCTGGAAAACCTTTTTCCACCTCTGTCCTTTCATAAAAATGATAGATCACATTTTCAATACAGTTCATCAGCAGTCTCCTTTGACATGAAAAACCTGCTGAACCAGGATGTTTGTCTAGAGATAACTTGTCTAATAACTAAACCAGATTTTTTTGCCAGTCCATGTTCCTGTTCTCCTGTTCTCCTCTTCAGTTTGGCAGGCAACTGTGAAATCAGGAACATAGTAAGACAAAACTCATGTGGTGCTGTGTTTCTAACACATGCTCTCCTGGGTAGTGGTGGCTACAGAATGATTGACATGGTGGTAAACTGATGGGTTAGGACAGTTATGTAAAAAATTGATAAAGCAATGAAACATCTCAAATGTTTTTTGGTTAAATTTTGCTTTTGTAGTCATGTGTTTCAAATGACTCGGTATGGGGAAAGTTGGCTTAGAGAGGGCTTGTAGAAGCTGTTTTAAGTCTAGGCTGCTTTCTGTATGACCCGTGATGTCAGATCAAAACTCTCTAATCTGAAACACTATAAAGAGGAATGTCTACTTTTAGTATAAACTAAGGTTTATATTGAAGATATGTAAACAACAGATCATTTTAGATATAACATGAAATGGATCTGTTGGTACTCTTCTATGAATATTTACAGGGCAAAAGATCAGAGCTATGATATTATCTCCTCTTGGCAGAGCAGTACTGAAACAGTAGTGTTCCTAGGATATCCATTGGTAGAGGCCTATATAGACAAAACATTTTTGTCAGGAATGGCACTGGTATGAATCTGCTTTGGGTAGGGAGACTCTAGATGAGTTCTTAAGTCTCTTTTCATTCCAGATTTTTAACCTTACCCTTGAGAAATGTTTTACCTGAACATCAGTATGCTTTCAGGAGCTGTTTATATATCAACACTGTTTGACTTAACTAATTTATCTGTTACAATACTTGCCAAAAGTATCCCAGGTTCCTCTGTGTATTTTTTTAAGGAAGAGATACATGCTTGCTAAGATTCCCAGGTGGCTGCTGGAGGCATACCTAGAAAAAACTGCACCTGTTTCAGACTAGACATAAGATCACACAGTATTTCTGTGGTGTTTATGCTTGTTACCTGGTTTCAGTATAGCTCATAATCAGTTCTTCCTCTAATGACAGACAGTATTTCAATTCTCCTCCAAGATGGCTAGGCTAGAAAAGAACCTTGTCTCTTAGCCCTGTCTCATATGCTTTTGGACTTTGACAGGCAATATCTGATAGTAATTTTGCTGGACTTAATGATAGCAATATGATTGATGGCTAAAAAGACACAAGAAAAATAAGGATTTCTGTCACTGACCTTCCAGTGACTTTCTTGAAATAGAGAGTAATAAGTCAAGCTGCATGTGTAGTGTATGTACTGAACTTACACTCTGTAGTACCTTTGAGTGAATATTTCTAGGCAATTATATGACAGGGAAATTATTTTACAATTTTGCTTTTGATGGGAAGGTTGCTAGTTTTAATTTTCTTATTATTGTTATAATGATGGTGAAACATTTCTGTTCAACATTTCCATAGATCTGTGTTTTTCCAAGAGAGTTCCCAGAGATACTCAGAACAGATTCATTCTCTGTTCTGCCTTCTTTCCTCATTTTGGTTATTGTCCTATTCCATAAATGCTTTTGCCAACTAGATCCTATATAACCATCTTTGAACCTGGTTCTTCCAGGTAGTGAAGGAGAATCCTAGAATCATGCCAGCACCCTTTGTCTGTTTGCCACTGTTCAAGTGAGCCCAGTGCAACTTGCTGAATGCAGTGTTCCCTGGGAAAGAGGAGTCTTGAAGTCACTCTTAGCACTGGACAAGCTTCTAGTATAAACTAAAAGAGTGTGACTGTACTAAAATACGAAAGTTAAGAAACCAGTTGTTGTGCTTTGTGAAGATGCAGAATATTAGTGCATAGCTCACCACACAGTCACACTGCTTTACCAAGCTTCTGTCTTCTGCTGACCTGGTTGTCATGGTTATCATGGTAGTCATGCTACCTCCTGGGACACTTCCCACAGATCCTAGATTTGTGATCTGGATTTTAGGACTTATACATTTTTTGGTTCGTGGTTTATTTCTTTTATGGTTTAGGGTGAGAGTTTCTCCTTATATCCTATTTTCTCAACTATGAATATAAAGATTAGAAGACTTAGTGTTTGGCCTTACCCTTACTAAAATATTTCCTTTTTGTTTTTTCTTTTTTTTCCTGAATGAAAATACTCCTCAAGGTATTAAAACTGTAGTATATAGTTAATAATTTATAACATACACATTATATGCCACTTTTTATGCAAAAAGGTGAAACAATAAATGTACTTACTACCTCTTGACAGAAGGGGTTAGGGTTAGGGTTATTTGGAGTAAAAAGTTCATAAATATAGCTTAGCAACTAGGGTAAAAGAATAGGGCTATCATGGTTTTCTGTGGGCATCCATGAAATAAAATAGTGTAAAATATAAAGAACATTCTGGTAATGTTCCTGAAGCACTTACATTTTCTTCAGGAAAGTTGCTGTCTTAACTGCCACTGTAAGAAGATTTGAGATATGTCTCTGCTTAAGTTCTCTTAGAGGTTCATCTTAGCATCTGGAATTAGCATCAGCATGTGCTGACAGAAGAGTTTAACATCAGTTGTAGCAGCCATAACCACTTTTCCTCTAAACCATTATCTGAAGTGATTAATTTGTTGTCACTTATATAATAATGACAAGAATCTCCCTTCATCCCCAAGAATCTCCCTTCATCCCCATCCCTTCTCTTGGGATTGATTGGTTGATGTGTGGTTGAGGGGGTGGTTCTGATGACACTGGGCATAAGCTCTTCTAGGGTCATACCCAGAAAGGAAAGGAGGGTCAGGAGTAAACAGGAAAAAATCTAACTTCGTCACAATCTGTTCTTGTAAATTGCACAATACTCTTAGGGAAATAGTAGGAAAAGGGAGAGTCGGGGGTGAGACAGGCATAATTGAATAGTCTGATAAATTTGGAAGTTAGAAGAAGTGAGTGATGAGGGTAACAGCTGTTGTGAAGAGGATGAGTGAGTATCATCATCCAAGAATCATGATTTTGAAACTCATCAGGAAGCTCTGAACTCAGAAATAAGAGATCAATCTCTGAGTTCACTTATGTCTCTTTATGGAGAAATTAAGCTTAAAAAGAAATAATCTGTTTGTTTCAGTGTTGATTTCCATTCTGCACTTAGTATAAGTAGATTTAATTTCAAAATAAACTTAAATGTTCATTAGTGTAGCTATAATAAACATTAATATGTTTATTCCTTAAGCAGCATGTTTCCTAGAGCTATTCCTCTTGTTCTCACTCCACACTTTTTCATGTCAATCAAATTATCCATAAAAATAATCTCAAATTCTGTTGAAAATAATGATGTATATGCAACTTTAAGCTAGTGTACATCTTTTCTAACATTATCTCCAAGATTTTTAACTGCAGTCAGTCCAGCATGCATCTGGCTCCATTAATTACATTTAGAAATCTTTGCAAAATATTAAGACATAGAACTCACCGTAATGATACTCTGCTGCTTCAGAAACAACACCTATAAAATGGAGTACCCTTCTGTCTTCAGATGCACTGGATTTTGTCCACTGCCTACTCTAAGTGCTTTACCACTTTCATTTCATATTTGCTCAGCTCCTCAGTTGGCACAGTGGGCTCCCCAAGTGATCTTGTTTTTTGTGCTTGAGTATGTGCTGGAGGCAGAGTTGAAAACAGAGCTGATAAAATGTGGACAAAAATGACATGAAACAGACTGGAGGGTGGGATAGATGCTTTTGAAATCTGTTACATGAACTCACTTCTTTCCTGAGAACATGAAGGGAACAGAGTGTAATTCTTCCAACAGAGAGTGTAAAAAATGAAGGCCTGCAAGATGTGGTGCACATTGCAAGGAAGCAAGCTATTTCAAGCAGCGAGGCAGTTTTTACATGTTATAACAGCAGAGATAAAAATTTGTATTAACATGTATGCAATGGTTAATTTCTGTACTAATGTGTGTAATTTTGTTTGTTTGCATTTCTTCCACATTGACGGAAATTAAAGGAACATGTGCAATGAAGGAGAAAAACTAGTCTTTGAAGCTATATCATACTGTAGCCTATTAAATTGAACTTTGTAGAATCTACCTTGCTGATTTTAACTATTTAATGAAAAGAGAATCAATATCTCCTCTCTAGGTAGATAGTTAACTCCTTTTGGATTTAAACACCTGCATCAGGAGAAGAGTAGACAATTTATTTCAGGAAAGTTCACACCCACAGGGTTGCACTTTGTTTCTGCAGTCTGGATAGTTAAGAAAAAAGTGCTGTTCTGAAGAAGAAAGTGAGAGCAAAAGCTAAAGCTAGGCATTTTCTGTATTTGGTTTTTAAAGCAACTTTCAGATGTTTGTGTCTGTATTGCATTTTACATATAATGCTATTATTTCAGAACCCTTCCTGTACCCCTCCCTACACTGTTTCCCATGCAGGGGGAGATCTTTTATGATTGCAAAATATGTGACAAAATTTTAGCTGGTTGATTAATAAACACCTGAAAAAAAATCCATAATTTATGTGCAATGTGCTGGAACATCCTGAACCAAAGTGACGTCACTGGATAAGTCCTTCCAAAGTGACTTAAGGTGGATAGAAGACAAGGAAGTTCTAAGGGAGTGAGGAGAATAACTGCAGAACTAAAGCTTTTTCTTCTGCAGTAGTTATTTTCAATTGCTGATGGTCAGAAGAAATGTTTTCTCAAGCAAAATGCCTTTGGTTGTTGATTTTATGCAGACAGCTATCTTACAAATCAAGAAAGCAGCACCTTCCTTTTGTTTTGGATATTTTTTGATTTTTTTTTTTCCTTAAAGGCAGTTACTTATTCATTCATGTCTTTCATAGCCACAGGAATCCATTCAAAGTAGGGATAGCTTGTCGGGTCTCTTTCATGTGTGTTCATGCCTTACCTGATCAAGTCAGTATGCTTCTCTGTGTTGGGAGAGACTGCAAGTTGCTGTTTTTTTATAAGGTTGATTTTTATGTCATTAAAGTGTGACGAGTTTATTACGTTTTTCTGCATTTTAATTTCATTTGGAAAAAAAGAAGTTGTTTATGCCCCATCATGAATATCTTCTGAAGACCAATTTAATACTAACTTTTTTTATTGTGCAGAGCTGGTTATTTGCCTCAAAATATTCCTTTGGAGATTATGAGGTACCTTTCAGAGGAAAAAGATTTTCTGCCTTGGCATGCTGCCAGCCGAGCTCTTTATCCTCTAGATAAATTGCTGGACCGTACAGAAAACTACAATATCTTCAATGTAAGAGATACAGTCTTCCTCTCTTTCTTCCTCTAGTTCTTCCTTTCTTTCTTCCACTTACTCTCTCCATCTGTCTGTCCCTCCTGCCTTTCTTCCTTTCGCCTCTTGCTCTCTCATATTATTGCTAAGATTTGAACTGTTCCCCAGGCAGATACTGTTAATGACCTAGGCATATTAACTTTCCTCCTAATTACTCTTTATTTAAACATAGCAATTATCAAACTTCTGTTCATTTGCAATTGAACAGTGATAACTGTTGTTTGAGGCATATATGGCTAGAAGAAGGAAAGGTAATTATCCCTCATGTAAAATGTTATGACAAATAAAGTATTTCACTTAAAAGAGTCAAAGTATTCTATTGCCAGATTTTCTCTTTTCAGGAGCCCCATGGTGATATTTAGGTGGATACCCTAGATCAGCAAGAACAGCAAATATAGGCACAACTGAACAGAATACAAGCAACTGAAGCAAAGATTTGTAGTCATTATTTCATCCCAAAATCCGTGGTGAATTCAATGCAGTTACCTTAATAAACAAGAATTAGATCACTGTTGAGTCAAAAGCCCATTCATAATTGTGTCCAAAGGGACAGCAGTAATAGCTTGCAGTAGATTATTAAGATAGACATGGCAAATATTTTAACATTTATCTGTAGCTACACTGAAGCATGGTTTATGAAGTATACAGGATTTGACTGCAGCCAGTGACAATTACGAACTCTTGGGGTTTTTATTCACTATGAATTTTATGTGGTCTACATATTTTCAACAGCCAGTAGTACATATTTTCAAACATGGTAACTTTATGTAATGTTGTAAAGTCTTCAAATGAAGGAGATTTTTAAAGCCTGAAATGCCTAAGGATGCTTTTTTCTTCTTAAATGTATATTGGTTTGTGACCATAGACACCATGCTCAGAGAGGAGAAAGTTAGAGGTGACTGTATGTATATATATAGACTTTAATACATATGTAGATATGTAGATAAACACACACACACGTACATATACACAGATTTACCTGATGACATGGAAAATTATTTTTTGTAGAACATATACTAAAGCCGACATGTAAACCAGAGCCATAATGTAAAATGCTGTTGAAATAATTTGCATATTTAGTCTGTTGTTAACTGTAAAGAAAAATTCTTAGGAGTCTGCCATTGCTATTTCACTTTTAAGCATGGTTGTATAAAGAAAACACAATTTTAATAGATAAAACCAGTAAAATTCACAGCTGGGTTATGTTTTATCATTACTGATGGGAGTTTTGAAAGCCGAGGTGATAGCAGAGAAAATAAAAAGTCTTTTTAGTCACAGTATAACATATCTGCTAGAGAAAGCTGCAGTATGAATCTTCTTTTGTGTTGACATATATACATTCCTATGCATTCTGTAATAATAAAATAGATGCTCTCCTATGCAGTTCCGTATATCTCAGTTCTCTTTTTCAAATTGGTGAATTCCACTGGAAAAAGATTACACTGAATACAAAGGCAGTGGTTTTCTTCAAAACTGGTCAGAATATGTAAGTATGTTGTCAGTGTAAAAAGTAGAAGTTGCTAAAATACATCTTGTGCTTGTTTTGTTCCTTAAGCACACCAGGAGCCTAAACTTAAAGCATAGTGTCATTAAGTATACAAAGCTTATTTGCAGCCACATTGTTATGTATTCTGAAGTCAATTGACTGTACCCACATAATGTTTTGGCCATGGCTATGGATATTAAAACAGTGTTCTTTTAAAAGTGAACATGCAGAGTGTAGTTAAGATTGACCACAAAGTAGAAATTAAGCTATTGGCACTCTTGTAATTTTTCAGCTGTGCATTGTGAGTTCAACGTAGCATGTAATAAACTTTTGAAATTCATGGATTTTATAACAATAATTGTCTTATACTAGGCATCTAATCAAGTAGCTTGTCTAGAGACTGCTTCTTACTATAGCAGTGAAGGAAGATTATAAGTGGACAAGTAGCTTTGCTATGTCTTTGGAATTGGACATTATTTGAGGGTACAAACAGAGACAAAACTTCACTAGTCAGCAGTATTTCAGTTTCAAGTCAAATAAATTATTTTTAACATTAAATATACTTTTCTTTTTCTCCTCAGGAGTATATTTTAAGACAAGTGGCATCAATGTATCTGAAGCTTGGATGGCCAACAAACAATTTAAACAAATCACTTGTTCAAGCATCATACCAACATGAGTACTGTTATATTTACTTTTTTATTGATTATTTGGGAAAAATAATTAGGAAATGCACTGTCATGGTTGGACACTGGCGCAATGCCAGCGTCCCCATGAAAATGCACTTTTTCTAAATAAATGCTGTGAGATGTTATTAGGAACAGAGCAGAGCAGGCCCAAGCTTAATAACAAAGGAAAAAAACTTTATTAAACTACTACTAATACAGAAAACACATAAACTAAATCCAGGATGAAGACCTTTTAAACCACCCCTCCTCTTCCTAATTCTAAAAACACCTAGCTATGAAACATCACCCGGGATTCTTAATCAAATTACTACCCTTCAGGTAATCTATACTTAAACTATCAAGGGAGAGAGAAGTCTCTCTTGCACCACAGACCCCCCAGGAAACACAGCTGCCCCCCTGTGTTTCCCTGTCACACATGGCAACCGCCCGGACAAAAAAAAAAAAATCTGCCAGTGTGACACTCTCCTTTCCATGTCACAGTGCTCTCACCACCGTGCATGGACAGACTGCTCATAGGGCTCCTTTAAGGATGCTTTGCCACAGACCCAAAGATACAACAGTTCAGTTTCTCATCCTGGGACTACAGTCCCCCCCATTTTCCCCTGGGGCCGAGGGTCTAAAAACAGGACTCATCTTCTTCCCGAAGACAGAGGGTATCACTATTCCCTCTTCAGCTTTCTTCGTTTCTCGCCATTCTTGTGCTGTTCGAAGCTGAAACAGGTCTCCCTGGGTCACCACTGCATCCCCTTAAAATGCAGTCTCCATTGCAGGAGATTTTAGTTCAGTCCATGGCTAACAAGAAAAGTCCAGCCAAAAGCTACTTCATCATCTCTTCCCACCTAAGTATTTCTTCTTCTAACATCTCAGTTCCCGGACTATCTCTCTTCCACTACAAATCAAGGAGGAGTAATACTTTTAAAAAGCCCTCATTTCCTGGAAAGGGTTAAATGTTCAGACTCCCTGGACGGCTGATATCTCGGTCCGGCGTTCCGCCTCCCATGCTGGGCATTCCCCCCCCTTCTCCCTCTCCTCTGCCGGCAAATTTCCAGGCGCCGCCAGGCTCTCTGTCTCTTTCCCTCTTGAGGGAGGGCGGGGGGTGGCGCAAAGGCATCTCCACTTCTCTCCACCGTTCCGTCCACAGGAGCTGGCTCGGTTCCAGACCTTCAGCCCCTCGGCCTACCTCGATGAGGCCGCGTGGCTTCCCCTTCCACACCCAGCCCGTGGCTGGCCAGGGGAGGTCTGCACTCTCTGACGACTGGAACTAAAAGAGAGAGTTCTCCTGGGAGTTCTTGCTTTTAACCCCCTGTGTTCTCAGAGGTGTGTCCATACTTTCAGTGGTCACTCCAGGTGCCAATATCCAAACCTGACCACTGATTGGTTTGACCCAACTTCCTGGAAAAAATTCACTTCCATGTCAAACCACGACACTCTACCCTTCGCCTCTGAGAACACACATTTCTAAAATTATTATCAAAATTACATTCAACACACTTCTACATAAAACAATAACCTACACTAACCCTCCACCTCTATATTGGCACCATAACCTAATACATGCTTTGCTCTTATTCCTTTTGATCCTATCTCACAGCTCTCATCTTATCTTCATTTCATCTTGCCCAGAATTCGATTCCCGGTCAGGGAACCAAAAATGTCATGGTTGGACACTGGCGCAATGCCAGCGTCCCCATGAAAATGCACTTTTTCTAAATAAATGCTGTGAGATGTTATTAGGAACAGAGCAGAGCAGGCCCAAGCTTAATAACAAAGGAAAAAAACTTTATTAAACTACTACTAATACAGAAAACACATAAACTAAATCCAGGATGAAGACCCTTTAAACCACCCCTCCTCTTCCTAATTCTAAAAACACCTAGCTATGAAACATCACCCGGGATTCTTAATCAAATTACTACCCTTCAGGTAATCTATACTTAAACTATCAAGGGAGAGAGAAGTCTCTCTTGCACCACAGACCCCCCAGGAAACACAGCTGCCCCCCTGTGTTTCCCTGTCACACATGGCAACCGCCCGGAGAAAAAAAAAAATCTGCCAGTGTGACACTCTCCTTTCTATGTCACAGTGCTCTCACCACTGTGCATGGACAGACTGCTCATAGGGCTCCTTTAAGGATGCTTTGCCACAGACCCAAAGATACAACAGTTCAGTTTCTCATCCTGGGACTACAGTCCCCCCCATTTTCCCCTGGGGCCGAGGGGTCTAAAAACAGGACTCATCTTCTTCCCGAAGACAGAGGGTATCACTATTCCCTCTTCAGCTTTCTTCGTTTCTCGCCATTCTTGTGCTGTTCGAAGCTGAAACAGGTCTCCCTGGGTCACCACTGCATCCCCTTAAAATGCAGTCTCCATTGCAGGAGATTTTGGTTCAGTCCATGGCTAACAAGAAAAGTCCAGCCAAAAGCTACTTCATCATCTCTTCCCACCTAAGTATTTCTTCTTCTAACATCTCAGTTCCCGGACTATCTCTCTTCCACTACAAATCAAGGAGGAGTAATACTTTTAAAAAGCCCTCATTTCCTGGAAAGGGTTAAACGTTCAGACTCCCTGGACGGCTGATATCTCGGTCCGGCATTCTGCCTCCCACGCTGGGCATTCCCCCCTGCTTCTCCCTCTCCTCTGCCAGCAAATTTCCAGGCGCCGCCAGGCTCTCTGTCTCTTTCCCTCTTGAGGGAGGGCGGGGGGGGGCACAAAGGCATCTCCACTTCTCTCCACCGTTCTGTCCACAGGAGCTGGCTCGGTTCCAGACCCTCAGCCCCTCGGCCTACCTCGACGAGGCCGCGTGGCTTCCCCTCCCCCACCCAGCCCGTGGCTGGGCAGGGGAGGTCTGCACTCTCTGACGACCGGAACTAAAAGAGAGAGTTCTCCTGGGAGTTCTTGCTTTTAACCCCCTGTGTTCTCAGAGGCGTGTCCATACTTTCAGTGGTCACTCCAGGTGCCAATATCCAAACCTGACCACTGATTGGTTTGACCCAACTTCCTGGAAAAAATTCACTTCCATGTCAAACCACGACATGCACCCTCCTAAAATTTAGTCATGTTTAGCATAAATCAATCATAATTCCCTAGCTCTGTCACCCTTCTGTTTTTTCCATTCTCGGTTGCAGGCAAAGCAGAAATGTGCTGTGAGATGAGCTCTTCTTTCTTAAATTGGGAGAAAATGACTTCCTAAGCCCTAACTTAATATCCTATTGTAGTGGATTTCTAAGAACTTGTGTACTCATGTGACCACAGAGGTCAGGAAGAGTGCCTAAATGTAAATGGGGGCTGGTTTTGATCCATATCCTTTCTTTAGTTGTTGCAGGCATTAAACTGACACTGAGATTTGTAAAGCCAGATTGTCTTTGATATGTTGCCCGACTAGTGGTTGCTGTCACTGTTATAAAAAGTATGTTTTTGTAAACATTAGAACATATTTGTTAAAGCAGCCTTATTGCTTTCTTTAATTTGGACAGAGAGTTGCGTCGGGAAGTCATCATGTTGGCTTGCAGCTTTGGGAACAAACACTGTCACCAGCAGGCTGCAACGTTGATCTCTGACTGGATTTCTAGCAATAGGAACCGGTAAGTGGAGCTGAAATGTGTATTTCACATTTCTCCTACTGAAAGGCAGTACAGCTCTTCCTTTCCTGCCTGCCCTGTCTGCTGTGCCCTCTTTTGAAAAGTTTTTTTTTTACAGGAGGAAGCAGAAGCTGCTGTCTGTAATTTAGAAGTGTCTGTGGGGTTTCAGAATGAATTATTTGACTTCGCATATATGAGTGGGTGGAGGGGATTCTGCCCACTCCTGGTAAATTACTTTTGGATAATTCTATGCTAGAAGATGAGAAGGTGGGTTTTAAGGATGGGTTTAAAGGAAGAAAGGTGAGTGAACACCATTTGTCAGACAAACATGAAACCTGTGTTGAGGTAAGAGAGCAGAAAGTGCTAAACATTTAAAGAAGTGATAGGGGTTAGAGACAGAAGGACTGAGAAGTAAGGAAGGAGATGAGTTGGCGGGAAATATTACAAGGTATTTAAGGGTGAAGACTTGAAAATTAATGTGATTCAGGAATATATGGAAAAGCTCGTGTAAGGTTTCAGAGAGCAGATAATATTAGAGATGATGTCTTGAGCATAAGCAGCACTGTAGTGGTTTGACAGCAAATATGTAAGTTAGGCTGTCAAGACACAGGTTTCTTCAGCTGAGGCAAAGGAGCATGGGCCATGGATTGTGTATGAAGTGTATCTTTTGAAGGCAAGCATCTAAGAAATATGAAATAACTGAAATTTCAAATATATAAGTATGTAGTGTTCTATGAGATCAGTGCGGAGTATAGGTTAAGACCACAACTTCTTTAGAAAGAATAGTGGATTTTCTGATTATGTGAAATATTTACACTGTATACATTTGTACATGACATGATATTTTTGTTTAAAAGAGAGTATTTTACTTTGAAATGCAAAAGAAAAAGATAAGAGAAAAAGTCTCTCAGTTTTAGACACAGTCTTGTGTTAGCTTGACAAAAGGATCAGATCTCTCTAGCCATACAAGCAAACAGAATTTTTCAGAGATTTCTTGGACTTATCGGTGTTTGTTTGCATTACGGGCATACTCAGTTACATAAGTATCCAAGTGTCTTTTAAAACCAGCTATGGAGGGAAATTACATACCTATGTGACTTTAAAACTTCTGGAAAAAAATAGCTTGAAACTATTACTATGTACCTTTAAGTAAGATGTATGTGAGGTGGAGGGTTTTCTTGTGTAAGGTGACACCAGACATATTTACCATTAATTATATACCCCAGGGTTTTATATGAATTCTTATCATAAGCAGCAACAAGCAGTATGAAGCTATTTAAAGAGGCAATTGAAGGGAAAGAATCATTGGAAACAGTCTGCAAAAGTAATTTGCTTAGATATCCATTTGCAAAATTAGTTAATCAAACCTAGCATTACCTATTAGCATGCACAGCAGTAGATTATTCACTGTTAAAAAAGCTGTCACCCTGTAAAGCTACCTGCCTGTGTCTTTCCAATAGGATTAAGAAAGGAGGCATCAGAAGAGAAAAACATAACAAAACACAACAAGCTTATTGCTTTACTAACAGTAGGAAGAGAGAAAAGGAATAAATTTAAGAGGCTGTCTGAAGATTCATCTTAGCCTTTCAATGGGGCCATTTTTGGTAGCAGAAGATTGTGGTTGCCAGCATATGATGAGTATTATGATAAAAGCACCACAGCAGGGCAGAGGAGAATAGCTACTAAGTTAAAGCAATGTGTTTCTCAAAGGAACTGCACAGTTTTGAAAAATGGCTGCAGCAAATAATGTAATTACAGAATAGAGATTGACAGTCAGCTAATAAATAGGGGCACAACTGGCAAAGAAGATAGAGACACATTTAAGATTGTAGGATTTGTTCCGTCCTGCGCTCCAGAGTTTCCCAGTTTTCTTAGAACAGAATGCAACTAATATATGAGCAAAACTCATTTCCTATCTACTTACATTGAAACAACATTACAAAGACTACTAGTAATAGCAGCTCAGTAAACATAAAATCAGCTTGTGTTTCACAATAACAACATTTGTAGGATATGTCAGTGTTCTCTCAGGAATGTTCAGATCCTGTTGAATCAGAGCTATCCCACAGCACCTTTACTCAGTTTAAGCTAACTCAGACTGAAACCTGAAAGTAAAACAAGGGCTCTTTTTCCTGCTTTTTTACTAAGAAACTGATGATCCCACAATCAGAATTTAATTAGCATAGTGTTTGAGTCATGCTTCTGCCTCTTTTAGCACTTCAGAGGCAATAACTAGCTCAAGTGCAAAGGGCAAACAGGTAAGTACAAGATACATACAGACAGCACATCTAAGAGGTACCAGTTTGTATTCTTTGTCATCAATCAAGTGTTTTGCTCAGTTTGATGCTCTTAACAGCTGTTTGTGAATTTGCTGCAAACAGTCTCCTCAGAACCTGTAAGATTCCCTCAGAGCTTGTTTCCTTAAAAAGAAGGGGAAACTCATGCTGCTCCTCTTTCTCCAGACTTCTCTGACGACTGATGAGAAAAGTTGGTGACAGATTCAGAAACTCTATGTATCCTTGCCTATTCCATTCCTTATCAGCAAATACTGTAAATGTTCTTGGGTTTGCCATTCCCTCTTCTGAAACAGAGCCATGTAATTGACTGAAGATTGCAAAAAGCCTGGTTTTGGTGGGTTTGCATAGCCAGAGCACAAAAACAGAGTTCCAGAGAACTCAGAAATATTTTATAATTTGAGTGTCACTGTGACAGTAAAAATAAAGGTTAATTTGCAACATTACTGTCCATCATCCCCCAGAAAGTTTATTCTGGAAGATAACACAGATTTTTCAAAGCAGTAGAGACCATGGAATTAGGTTTGTGTCTCAAGATTTTAATCAAGTGAAAATTAGTCAGTATTCAATTAAAATGTGATATTAAGTAAATGGACAGTCAGTAAATCATAGAAGGGAGGTTTTTGATTCCCTGACAGTTACTGCAGTTAAAGTTGAAATAACTGTAAGAGAGAATGTGCTATTAATAATACTGAAGAAATGCTAACATTCATAACTTTTTTAGCCAGATTATTAATCTATGACTTTTTAGATGTTCTTTTGAAATGTTTTTTCTGTTTTACTTGTAATATTTAGTTTTGGATAAAGTGTCAGGTAGTACAGTAACTTCTAACTCTGTTTTACTGGCATATGCTTACAATTGCTGTGGTTTTTAGTAATTACATTTAACCTGGTAGGTCCAGAAATGAATTACCAGCTACTCTTCACAATAAGAAAGTGATCGTGATATCAGATACTGCTTGCATTTTGTAATTATATACTCTTTACTGTGCAAATAATTTGCCACTGTTCACCAAGTAAAATAACGGTCATTCTTGGCACAAGATCAGAGGTCCTCTTGTATTTTCAGTACTGTTTGAAAAAGCCCTTAGATTTCCACCTGTAGTACTGCAGATTTTCTTCTGGAATTAGTGATAAAACCCAATTTATATGTGATCTACAGCACTAGCCTCTATGCATGAAAGTGGAAGTCAGATGAGAGGCTGCGAAGACTCGAATTTCTAAAGTGCCTTAGGTATTTCTTCGTTTTTGGATGCCCGGCTCATAGGGCACAATCAGAGGCTCAGAGTTACACTTCCTGCAGGGGGATTTAGGGCCTCTAAAAATGCAGCTAGCAGCAGGCATTGTGCTGTGAAGAGCCTTAACATGAGATTCTGAAGTGTGAGTGGGCCCTCTTAGGGTCCGGCACTACAGGTAGTAAGAAGGATACCTATATCAAATGAATACATAAATGGCAATCTTAGAGTATGGGGTCCTTGCAAAAGATGCCTTTCAATATCATCACTAAAGCAGGAAAATGGCTGCTCATTTTCTATTCCAGCACAGCTGCTCTTCAACACCATTTCAAACAGTAGTGCTGAGATTCCAGCAGTGTGCTGTGCTTTGGTTTAGTACCTCAGCCCCGTATCTGCCAATGCAAGCCTGATGACCTGTCTGTGAGGTGTTTGGCACAGTATTAAGATGCTGCAACACACTTCCCTCCTCTAGCTTCAGCTCAGTTTCTGGAATTTATTTCATTAGCAAGAGAAATGATACAGCTCTCCAGTCTAAAGATGAGAGACCATTCATCTGAGGGAAAAGGGGCTTCAGTACCTGAAATACCAGAAATACTTAGTGTGCAAGGGGCTTTAGGTGGTATTGCTCATGACCACTTTTTCAGGGCAAAATGCAATTGAAAAAAAAAAGAAGCATAACTGAGAAAGAAATTTGTTTGTACAAGGAGCAAACCAAACACATAGCATCAGAAGCAGAAGAGATAGTAAGGAGACATCTTGTTTCGCTGGTTTAGGAATTGGTATATTTTAATCCTTGCAGTTGTTAAAAACAGTCATTATTTCTTTCTACTGAAGATCTGAGGTTAGGCCTGAAAGTACGTCTTGCAGTGTTGTAATCAATGTATTTAAATAATTTTACTTTTTTTTTTTTTTTTTTTCTTTTTTTTTTTTCTTTTTTTTTTTTTTTGAATGGCTGATTGCTTGGAAGGGCTGTATTTACTTCTGACTTGATGGTGATATTCACTCTCTTAAATTGGGATATATGCTGCTCCTGTACTGGAACAATGGAAACACTTGAAACTTTTGTGTTGATGTTCAGAAGAATACAGAGTAGAAAATGTATAACCAAGTTGAAATTTCCCTTGTAGTTTGAGAATGTAAAGTTACTGGTATTCAGTCAACAGCAGAATGTTGTACAAGAGAAGCTGCTCTTGGCTGAAAATAAAGATGTTTGCTTCTACCTTCATTTAACTGAGCTCATCCCTGTGGAGCTTTCATGTGTGAAGAAATACATTATTCACACTCCTTAGATATAGCAACATTGTGGTTCAGCCTAAAAAATTAACAAAATTACCATTCAATGCCTGCCTGAGCTTAATAATCAGCCTTGTTAACCCCTTTAACCTTCACTGCACCTATTCTGAAAGAAAAACATGTTTCTAAGAGGATTAGCATTTTCAGACTTCTTGCCTTGCATAGGTTGAGTAAACATGTATTTCTGAAGTTCAGGAAAGAATGCATGGAGATCTGCAATATGTAAACTCCTGACAGGCGATAAGAGGGGGTAATATTCAAATACACACCATTATGGCTTGAAGCATAACTTACCCATAGACATGAGCATGTTTTTACAAACATCTCTGTGGAGGCAGGCACAGTTATCTTCCAGCCACTCTTACCATATATCAGCTACAGGCTGCCACGTATACATTTCTGCTGACAAAGTTGACTGTGGATGTATGCTTGCTTGGGGCAAAGTTAACAGGATGATGTAAACATGAATATGTGAGAGAGCTGCTTTGATTTGAGACAGCTGATTTTGCCTTCAGCAGACAAAGGAGTTCTGATTCTGTTAGTAGAGCTGTGGTGACGCTGTTCTTCTGCTGACATACAGCACTGAACAGTGGGAGATGATAGTATTGCATCAGACACAGTTATGTGCACGTGTTCTGTGAGATGTTACTGGACCTGTTGGAAGGCCCCAGCTAGTCATAGCCACTTCCCTTTACTCTGATTTTTAACTTCTTTAGAAACATAACCATTGCTATTTATTGCCGTCATTTACATGGAAACAAAGTACCTTAATTAATTGCCTTAATACCCCTAGAAAACTTAGGGTAAATGCATTTCACTGATGCTGATGTCATCACTTTGAGGTGATTTTAGTTTCAATGCATTTTTTACTATTTGTACTATTAATGTTCTGTCACAATTACTCTGATCAGTTTTGATGATGTTTGCAGTGAGGAGTGCAGGCTGTTGCACTGAATTAGGCTAAGCCAGCATCCATTCTGTAACCCATGGGTTAATGAAGTTTGCATTTGTCTGTCTTTGTGAATGAGGAGAAGTAGAGACTGATGGAGGATTCTGAATGCAAATACAGACATTTTAAAACTGTTCTGGTCTAATAATCTAGATTGTTCTGAGAAATCTTGGAGTGCTGAGGTGGGGCTATGTCACAGGACCAGTGGGAGTTTCAGACAAGTCCTGTCTTAGCCTCAGATTTTGGCAGCAGTTTCAATTTAAAAAATTATTCTGGCCAGCAAGTACTAAGGATGGCAGATCATACCTATTTTAATAAAATGAATTATTTATTAAACAGACAGGAGCTAAAAGACAAAATATCTTAATCAGAGTTACTTACTACACTGTATAAAACTAAAAGGAATTACTAGTAGGTTACAGCATGACGTAAGCCAGTGCACATCAAGGTACCAATATTAAAACTAGCAAAAGATATAGTATTGGTTAGGAGTCAAATATAACTTACCATTGAAATGATGACAATGTACACAGATTCCTTCACTCAATCTCAGTGGAAATAACCAGGAAGCAAGCATTCCTACTCATGGGAAAAACTCCACACATTTCCGTGCAATGTGTAGATGATTTCTGCTTTGTGAGAGTTTGGTGTAGTTTTTACAGTTTGTAAAGTGAGGGGTCTGTCAGTGAGAAATCCAACTTATCTTCGAGATCTTATGTCAACATTAAGATGTTTATTGACAGTTGGGAGATGCCAGACCTATGTTAACCCTGTGGTGCCAAAAGAACTCACTACAAGACAGCTGTTCCTGTTTCGGTTGTCTGACTGGCTAACCAGCAACAGAGAAGCTCTTGTTGGGGGCAAGGTGCCCGGCTACAGATCAGAGATCTCTCAAAAGAGAATAAGAGATGAACTTTCCTGTTCTGTCTGTAGGTTTCAAGTGAGAACACATCTGTGTGCTGTTTGCATTACAAATGGATCACTTTTGGTTACTAAGTAATGAAATCAGGATCTTATCTCTCTGCACATTAATACTAAACAACCTCATCTAATCTTTTAAAGTGTAATAATGTAGATATGGGCTTTTTCAGTGACTTCTGTTTGCCATTTCACTTTTGTCATGCTGCTGTGATGGTTAGGAACATTGGTTAATTCTTAAGAAAGGTGTAAATAATGAAGTAAATGTCTTCCATCACATAATTTGAAGGACAGTGATAATCAACAAGCCAAATTTGTGAGTTGTGAACCTCCACACTTGTTCATGCAGATTTTGTGTTTCCTCTACAAGGAATAACAGATTCATGTCCATCCACCTGGAAGTGGGCAGCGTGCTTACTTGGCTGTAGCTTTAACAACTCAGTGGAAATGCCACCAAAAAAACAATTGCAGGAGTGTGTTGCATGTGTATAAACAAAACTCCCCATAGATCTGAGGGAGTAGTAAATTACCAGTCACTAATTGAAGTAATTTCAATAAAGTCTGGCTTAGGTGATAGAAAATCAAAAGTTTTTCTCGACAAGCCTTTTTTCTTTCCTTTTCTTCCTCCTTTATTTCTCTAATTACTTGTGGTTGATAATTTTATTTCTGTGTTTCACATGTACACAGTGGTGCTACTGTCTTGCAACAACTTAGAAATGTACTTAAGTTTAACCGCCTACATAAGTATTTGTGAGAACATGGCCAACAGGTTAATTACTTCTGTTAGTTTCTTGGAAGAGGCACTGGGTTCTTTCAAGGAATTGATGCCTAGCAGCTATTTTTGGAAATTGTTAGCAGCAAACATGAAAAAATGAGTGTTATTTTAATTTTTTTCACACATGAGTGTCTGATAAATGTAAAAAAATAAAGCGAAACTCTTCTGTGTTTGAAACCCCTAGAAGCTTTAATTACTGAAAAAAATCAGGCATAGCTATTCATGCATTTTGAAAAGTTTCTGGAGCTTTGCCAACTAATGTGAGCCAATGTTGCTGAAGTGATTAACTAATTAATAGGTTGTTACAACATTTGAGTAGAATCTTGCACTAAAGTCAATAAAGCTTAAGGAGGAAGTAAACACTGTTGAGTGCATGAGTTAATCAAGGACTTAGTACTTTGAAAGACCATCTGGGTCTAAATAGAGAGAGGACTTCATCTTGTAAAAGGTAAAACTGGGCATTATGGGGCAGCTGGTTCAGGCAGTGTTTTTGTCTTCTGACTTCTTTGTGTCACCACATTAAAATGACCCTATATGTAGTGATTATGGATTAGCAGTAATTAATTTGAAATCCTTAAAATTTAGATAGACTAGCCTCCAATTTTCTTATTCAGGGATGATCTCTCCACAACTTTGCAAAACAATTGATCAGAAATGACCATATTTTTGTTGCAAAAACTGTCCAGAATGGACAAAGGCATATCTACTCAGAGATTGGTGCCACAAGGAAGTACTTAACTCATCACTCAGTTATTAAAATCAGTGTTGAAGAGCTTGACTATGCTGGTTGCATGTTCACTTGTGGGGGATCTCTAATAGGAACGAGAAGGAGCAATAGCAGTCACCATCACTTGAGGGACAGGCACCCTGCGTGCCTCTGTCAGACTCATGTGATACCTGAAACTTGGGAGCACAGGACAGGGACTGTGCATAGCTTTGCCCCAGACACCTTGAGTAGCCACATCCTCAGTTAATGTCCCCTGAATTTGAGGTGGGACAGGTACCTGAATGTTGCAGTGTGCAGAACGAAAAGCAACACCTGAATATTGAGCCCATCACAGCTCTGTACCTCAGTTTTCAAGGGGAAGTTCTGCCCTCTCTCTTTAGACTGGGTATGTGCTACGGCAGAGGATCATCCCCTCCTCTTCCTGCACAATGGTGCCAGCAGCATGACTCCTGGAGTTCGTAATAGAGAATGGGAGTAGAAGATTTAGGATTGAGGTTTTTAAAAATAAGCTGTATGGTGCTCTTCTTTATAATAGAATCTGTATTACAGATCTGCCAACAAAGTACTAATACTTCATTCTTGTGTCTTATCTGAGCCTTGTAACCTATTAAACAAGATTATAAATATAGTCATCAAGAAAAATAGGCTTAAGTTAAATGTTAAATTGTTGCAAAAATAAGAATAATGTACCTGATTAATTTTCTTTGTCAAATAGAACCCTAAATGGTGTTGAAACTTGTTACTTAATCAAAGAACTGTCTAAACTGTGTGCATATACATTTTAAAAAATTAGAACACAATTTCTGCAGAAGATAAATAATTATGGTCCGTTTTTATAAGTGTATCTTCAATTGTTAGAACATACTTTAAATAGGAGCAAATATGTACCAATTAATTATGACTTAGAACATTATTCTTAGCTCATTGTATAGCTTTATAATTCACTCTTGAAAAAAAGAAATCCCTGTAAAGGCACAGCACGATTTTAATTAATTTTTTTCTAACTGTTTAATTTTTAACTTTTTCTCCCAAAGTGTTTAATTTTTAAACGAGCTCAACTAGCTACATATTTCATTCTCACCATCATATCTCTAATGCAAGAAAAATAAAGTTTAATAAATTGGATCAGTATTCAAATTAAAGCTATTTAAAGTGATGCTCTTAAATGTTTATTTTTATTCTTCTGACATATCCATCAATCATATTAGCTCTTTAAAAATGTGAGCAGCCTTGAATGCACAGATGAGGTCTCACTAACAACAGGATGTGTTCTGCAGTGTTACAAACCAAGCAGTACCAAAATAATGGTAATTTTATCCACTTGATTCGGTTAATACAAGGGGCAAACATACACATGCTGATCTAGTGCCTTGGAACTGCAATTTTCCAGGAACCTATAATACTAAAAAACCTGTAGACTGGAGAGATTTCAGATATTTAGATAATGATAGAATACACACCTAAAATGACTGGATGAGTGAAAAAGCAAAAATCTCCACCAATGGTCAAAATTCAGAGCACTCTCTGTAGGGGCAATAGTTAAAGAGAAATTACTTTGGGGATATTTGCATTTTCATAAGTAATTTTCATTTCCACAAGAGGAACCCCCTTGTCTACAGTGCTGATTACAAGCCTCTCACAGGAGTAGTTTGTAGTGTTTCATAGCTGTACATTTTGTAGTTTCTGAAGGTAAGCCTTTTAAAACAGTATTTGTGCTTGATGTCATGGTTTGTAGGGGCTGATTTTTTTCACATTGTCCTAATTACTTAGCTTATAGGTACAGACCTAAAACTTTCCCTGGAGCAGTTTATTGGATAATTTTGATTAGATCTGCTGCAGCACTGCAAGTATACTACTACTGATTTGGTGGCAGTAGAGTTTTCTTAGCAAGGAAAATGGTGATGTCTAGGCTATGGTCATGGGATCAGCTCCATGGAGTCTTAACGTCTCCTTCCTTCCCAGAGATGCAAATGATCTTGTGCTTACTGACTCCATTGCTGCAAAAATTGCTGGTGTTGGCCCTTAGAATGTAAAAAATGGCTAGCTGGGAAAGCTCATTGAATTGATATGTTTTCCTGTAAGTTTTGAAAGTGAGGAGTGCTGTCTGTTCTGGAGTTAGACATCCACTTCTAGGTACATCTGCTGCTGTGTCTGTACTAGCCAAACACAGGGTGACAGTCCTTCCAGCCCACACTTCCTACAAGAATTAATGGGACAATGGTACAAATGTTTCAGCTTCTATGCTTGTATAGGAAACATAAGCAAGGTAGGAAATTGAAAGCCCAGCTGAGACCTTTCTAGAAGAACACTGTACATATGCAGATACTATATATACACTAGGTCTGAATTCGGTGGTTTAACTGTAGTTTGAGTTGATACTAATTTAGCAGTAATTACAGTTCTCTGTAATTATACCAGTGGCACAGCTGGTTTTGTACTGGTATTATATGCTGAAAAAAACCTCAGATCTTTCTGTTTTCTTCACTCCTGACAATATCATGTTTAAGTATCATTTTCACAGCATATCCTTTCTTACTTGTATGTTACTATATGAAGATGAAGCACTTTCCAGCACAAGCAAGGAATTTCTGGCTGCTCAGGTCCTGTTGTAGAACAGTGCAGAGGACAAGAAGAGCAGATTTGGCACAGAGCCCAGTAACAGTGATAAGGTCCCATACTAATTTGGAGAGCTTATGCTACCTGTAGGTTACGTGGCACATTGTGAGTTGGATGAGCAACATGACGATATTTTATCGTCTTCTGACAATGTGATGGCGTTATGAAGAAAATGGCAAGCATGTGCTACCCTTTAGAACGCCCATTAGGATATCCTGGAAAATGTTGGTGGCAGTAAAGAGAAGCAAATGTAATTTAAAAAAAGATTCCATTACTGTTGGACAATAATTTTGAAATCTTAGAAATGGTCCTCCTTTGTATCCAATATCAGGAGGCTACTTGTTTACCAAAATGAAAATACTGATTTCTTTTCTAGAATCCCTCTCAATGTGAGAGACATTGTCTACTGTACAGGAGTTTCATTGATGGATGAAGATGTATGGGAGTTCATTTGGATGAAATTTCATTCTACTACAGCAGTGTCTGAGAAGAAAATACTGTTAGAAGCTTTAACTTGCAGTGATGACAGAAATTTGCTCAACAGGTAAAAAATATTCTATATTTGAATCTGTTACTAATAATCACTTCAACAGTTATGGATCATCACTTGAGCTTTAATCTAAAGGCAAGAAATTTGCTTTTCAAGTACAGGTTTACTGTCTTTACTGTAAGCCATCTTATACTTTTGCATTAATGCATATGAAAATTGACACATACTATCTTTTCAGTTCCAGATTTTCCTTTGTTCATTGGAAATGTTTAAAATCCTATAATAATTATTGGTATTTTTTGTTATCATGCCCTTTATATACAATTTCTTGATCAATCTGCTCTTACAGATTTCATAAAAGTGCACATGTAAAGTTGCACTCAGCTTTTATTAAAATCTTTTTACATCGAGATTTTTCTGATTCATAAATTCGTCCAGTTTTTGGAATCATAGAAATAAACCACTGAAGTCACTTGGAGACTTAAACAGTTCAGCAGTGATCTTTTTTTCCCAAGAGTTTCCTCATGGACTGACATTAGACAATGTGTTTGTGAAACTACATGTTCTTGTTTCTCCCACTAGACTTTTAAATTTGTCTCTCAACTCTGAAGTTGTCCTGGACCAGGATGCAATTGATGTGATAATCCATGTAGCTCGAAATCCACATGGAAGGGATCTTGCTTGGAAGTTTTTCAGAGAAAAATGGAAAATACTGAATGCTAGGTAACGATAAAAAGTCTTAATTTATTTTCATTTTCTTATCTTGATATAATTTGTGTAAATATTGTATAGGTATGTATTTATATAAGTTCCCGAATCTAGTCCATTCTCTTTTTAATCCATAGAGATGTCTCTAAATATGAAATAGCTATGTATGAGTCATAAATGCATTTATTCATGGATTATCACACAAACGCATAGAGACATTTGTCTCTTAGCAATCATCTGTATATATATTAGTGTATTGTGTCTGTGCTTATGATAATGAATTTTATCTATATGTCAAGTGCTGGAGTCCTATTTTTACACAGAGAAAAAACGGCAGTTCCCAAAGGAATTTTTCTGATTTAAAGTCAGATAGAAAAAACAGTCTTTTCAAAAATATTATTTCAGCTGTGGAAAAAATGCACATTTTGAAACATTTCCATTTTCAAAAGGATGTTAATTTAGTGTCATCCCCTTTCTTTCCACTCAGTGTTTTGGGGGAGTTTTAAGTAACAGAGGAGCGACATTTTGAATTAAAAATGGATGAACAGAAAGGAGACAAGGTTGCTCCTTACGCCTGCTTCTCTTTTCTCTTTGAACAAGTGCTACATGCTCCTACTCTGAAGCCCAGTCAACATTTAAAAATCCTTTTTGATTAAGATTTTGATATTAATTCAATGAATGACAAATTTCTGTAGCTCTTTAGGGACAGCCCGAGGGCCTGAAAGATTGCACAGCAGCTCATCTGATACTAACAGATTAAAAAGGATCACAACTTGGATGAGATTCGGATTCTCAAAGGCAGGTGTCCAAGATTTTAAGGCATCCCATGCCAGGTCACACCTTTGATGTTGGCAGGAAAGGCATTGCAGATCTGTTCCATTCTAGACTTGTGAGGAGCCAACTATTGTACCACAGAATACTTGAAATGGTACATTTAAGGAGCTGTATTTAAGCAACTATATCCCAGTGCCCGATGAATATGGGTGCAAACTTCCTATAGGTTTCACAGCATCAAAGTAAGAGTCAAAGAAACTCAGACACTGAGTTTATTTTTCCTAAAAATTCAGAAAATTGTTCATGCTGTTTTGGATAATACTTAGTAATATAGTGAGATTTTAGAAGAAGGTTCATCTGGGAAAGTAGGTTTGAGCTGGAATTGGTTTTGGAAATTTATATTGCAGGAGCATAGTTCTTGAAAGCCATCTCCAAAAAAGCTCAAAGAGTTTAAAAATTAAGAATTCTCTGCTTTTGGTGTGATTATTCCAGGAACTGGGCTTGTAGACAGAAACTGGATGGCAGATGTATTACTATTACACACCCAGATCAGATAGCAAATAATTTTTCAGGTTCCTCCAGGGATTTAGCCAGAGTTTAGGCATAAAGCCATCACAATCTGTATTGCTACAAACACATATGCTGTAGTTGTGTCCTGCCTTAGTAAGTATATTTATCTGACAACCTGGCTAACACCTGTGATTTTAGATGTGCACAATGTTAAGCAGTGTAGAAAAATAGAAAATATTTAACAAACTGTGCCACATGCCAAATCTTTTGGGTGTTATAATTTAAAATAGCTTAACTTCACCTAGATTTTGAATTGTACTTATTTCACTTGCTTGGGATGCATCACTGTGCATATCTGAATTCATAACAATCAGTAAGGCCTCATCAAAGACCTGTTATTGTCCTTTTTTAAATGAAAATAACAGACAGTTTGTCTTTTTTGCTCAACACTCTCTTTGTGTTACCTTCATTCAGTTTGATCTCAAAACACAAGTCAGAACCACCAAAAAAAGCACCTCTTCTACAAAGACAGGCTGAGGAACTTGGGGCTGTTCAGTCCAGAGAAGAGAAAGGTTGCATGGAAACCTAATACCAAAATTCTAGTATCTGAAGGGCACCTACCACAGAGCCAGAGGGGGAGTATTCATCAGGAACTGTAATGATAGGACAGGGAGGAATGGGTACAAATAGAAGAAATAAGTTATATATTAGGAAGAATTTTTTTACTGTGAGGGTGGTGAGATACTGGAACTGGTTGTCCAGGGATGTTATGAATACCCCATCCCTTGGCAGGGTTCAAAGCCAGGTTGGATAAGGCCTTGAGCAACCTGGTCTAGCAGGAGGTGTCCCTGCACATGGAGGAGTGGGGGTTGGAACTGGATGATCTTTAAGGTTCATTCTAATCCCTTAATGTTCTGTGATTCTGTGATTAGGTTTCTGACTTGAGCTCACCATGTTACTGCATATTTAAAAATATAAGCTTTATTGTAAAATTATGGTTCAAGAAGAACATGCACTTCTTGGAGCAAGTGTCAAGGACAGTCACACAGGTGATATGATGCCTAGAGTATCTAACTTATGAAGACAGGCTGAGAGAGTTGGGAATGTACAGCCTGGGGAAGAGAAGGCTCTGGGGAGACCTTATAGCACCTTCTAGTACCTAAAGGGTCATTACAGGAAAGCTGAAGAGGGACTTTGTACAAGGCCGTATGGTGATAAGACAGGGGGGAAAAGCTACATACTGAAGGAGGGCAGGTTTAGATTAGATAGCAGGAAGAATTCCTTTACTGTTAGGGTGGTGAGGTGTTGTTGGATAGGACTTCGGGCAACCTGATCTAGTGAAAAGTGTCTCTGCCCATAGCAGGGGGATTGGAACTGCATGATATTTCCAACCCCAACCATTCTAGGATTCTATGACACAAGTAGACTTTGTCCCAAGGCATCCTTTTCCTGCAATTATAATTTATTCATTAATTTGATTCCAAATTAAAATACTTTGTATGAAACATTAATTTAATAAGGTGATATCTCAGTGGTGTTTTCAATTTTCCATTTAATTTAGTATAAAAAGTGTTGATATTTCAGATAGGAAAGTGAAATAGCTGAGAGGTATTAAATTACAACTCTATTTCCTCTTACTTTTAAACATAGCATGTCAAGGAGTTAGAATTGCCACAAAATATTGTTGATCCTTCATATTTTTACAGTATGCTTGTATTCACATTGTCCAGAACATATTGATGTATAACATCTTCAAAGTCACTCATAATTTACACATCTGACTTAAAAATTGAGGTGCCTAACAAGTCTTTAGGAAGAAATCTGTGGGACTAAGACTGCTACAACTCTGAAAAAGAGAATTGAAAATACTACGCTTGACTTCATGTTACCTGAGCATGCACTACCTTGTCTCCTAAAGCATTTTCATCCTGTGAGCACGTGTCAGTGTGTGAAAATTTAATATATCAGATGCCTATAAGAATTTCTTCATTTTCAAGTGCTGAATCATTTGTCAGCATTTGGGTACTTGACAGTATTTGGGAAGGCATTTATATCTGTCCAAAGTAAATGGACTATGCTGCCTCTAGAGATTGCACAAGTGCAAAGCCTGTACAAACGTGAGGCACTGGAGGGTTTACATCCGCAGAAAGAAAGGTGCAGTGGAGAGTCTGTGTCTCCAGAATGTTTCCCTGAAGTTCAGGCATATAAGACCCTGGTTCTGTTGTGCTGTTGTCTTTCCTATGAAGGGTGAGAAGACTGACACTTGTAAGACCAAACACTTTTCCTATTTATTCTTATGTTTCTCACCTGCAAAATACTGTTTTGGAAGGTGACTTTTCTAGCTTTTTTATCAGCATAGCTTCTGTAGAAATTGCTGTAAATGGCTGACTTCTTACCAAGTATACATAATGGGCAGTAATCAGTACAGGTGTGCATGAAGGTACCATTTGTAGTGGAAGGAATTCTGTTACTTCTTGTTTGCATTGTGGTGGCTACAGTGGACGTAAGAAAAATAAAATCCCTGCAGCTGTTTTTCTGAAGTTGTTTGTCTAAAGTGGATTGGTAACCTTGTCAAAATACCCCATCAAGAGGAACTTCCAGTTTTCCAAACAGTCAATTATGTCTGAGACTGTAATAATAAAGGGCTTTGTTAGAAAGCCTAAATGTACTTAAGAGTACCATGAAATCCCTACTTCCCATAGTTTGCCTCCGGATGTCTGTATATGCCAGTGTGACTGAAATTTTGGGAAAATAGATGTACTTGCTGAAATAGCCATTAATAATTCATTTATTAGTGGTCAGGGAGTAGGATTTTTGATACCTCTAACAGTGTTTCTCCTCACAAGAGCTCAAGATAACAAGCAATATAGCATAAACATTCCCTAAAAGAGAATCTTGTCAAAGAGATCCTAGTTCTCTTCCCTCCCCATCTTTCTATACCTATTGCTTTGGCTCTCCTTCTCTTTCTTTCTCTCCTTTGAAAGAACTGTGGCTTAGAGTACCTAAGCATTTAAGGGTAATCAGTTTGGGATTAACGGAAGCAGAACAGAAAGCTCTGACTGTGCTGTTCGTTTCACTTTGAATTTTGAACTCTGTCTATAAATCAGTCTGTAAAAGTAGACAATGAATTGAATTGTTCCCCCAGATGAACATAATTTCAGTAAAGTCTATTGGTAATACTTACACATGTCTTTCAGGAGATCTGGATTCCCTACCTTAAAACCAGTGTTTAGATTAGCTAAATACTGCTTTGGACATACGTGCAGCTATAGATAAGGGCAACTATTTGTCAAGTGCCTTTTACTATGCTGAATGACATCTAACTTGATTTACTTCTGGTTTCCAATGGAATTATACTCTTCATGCTGGAGACTGAGAAAACCCCAAGCCCCAAAACAACAAATCCCACAAACTATTCCAACATGAAATGTAAAACTTGAGGAGTGATCTGGTCAGTAGTGATAATAGTGCTTCATTTGGAGGATTGAAAAAAACTTCTAGAATACAAGTGAACAGGAAGATTTGAACAGCCAATTTCAAAGCAATTGCCTGCCAAATGTCATTCCTGATTGCTTCTGTATATCCTTTAAATATTCCTTGCCCAGGATTTCAAATTTTCATTCCAGGTTGGTTCTTTGAAATGCTGTGTTGTGGCCCAGGGGATTATTTTAGTAGTATTACTCCTATCAGCATTATTTATTTTAATTATCAGGTACTGGAACAAGAAAATTTGATTCAGTTTAGTTTTTGAGAGGCTATTTGTAATGTAGATGAGATGGATGAATACAAAATGCAGAGAAGGCTGCAGCACATCAAAAAATCTGATTTAATGGTACAGCTTGAAGCGTTCCTCAGAATAATTCTCCATAGTTGCTGCTCTGCTCCTTCATTGAAGCTATATTTTGAGCTTTATTTCACAGAATCAGAGAATAAACTGAGTTGGAAGGGATCCACAAGGAGCATTGAGTCCAACTCCTGGCCCTGCACAGGGCCATTCCCATGAGTAACACAGTGTGCCCAAGAGCATCGTCCAAACACTGCTTCAACTCAGACAGGTTTGGTACTGTGAGCACATCCCTGGGGAGCCTGTTCTGGTGCCCAACCAGAGCAGAAAGAACTGACCAGAACCAGGAAGGTTCTTCTGGGTGAAGAACCTTTTCCTGATATCCAGCCTAAACCTCCCCTGACACAACTTCAGGCCATTCCCTCAGGTCCTGTCACTGGGCACCACAGAGAAGAGATCTGTCCCTGTCCCTGTCCCTCCTCTTCCCTTCATGAGGAAGTTGTAGACTGCCATGAAGTCCCTCCTCAGACTCCTCTGTTCCATTAAGTGGGAGGTGGTTTGGTCCTCTCCTCCTCTGAAGCACTCGTCTGTGCCTGTAGTTATACTCATTCTGCTTAATAGCATCTGACTTAATAATTACGAACATTTCAGCCTAGAAGAAGGTCTCAGTCTAGGTTTTTGTCCTGAAATACCAGTACCAAGTTGCAGTGCTATTCCTTTGATCCCCCAAAATCAGTCCTATGCCTTCTCCCTTGATTACAGAAGATTACTTTGTAATTTTCAGTTGACCTGGCTCTTGCAGTAACTCTCTGTGCATCTTTTTTTTTGCCCTTGCAGGTATGGAGAAGCATTATTTATGAATTCAAAGCTTGTTAGTGGAGTCACGGAATTCCTCAATACTGAAGGAGAACTAAGAGAGGTAATTTTTGAATGACTTCTGTCATGTGAGGCTGTGTTCATTGCAAGCAGGGATCAGGGCAGGAACAATGATATGGTTGTCCAGAAACTCTGTTCTCTCTGCTGCAGTTGAAGACCCAACTGCCTGTGCAGAACCAAGTGTGTTGGGTAGCACAAGGGTGAGGAGCAGATCACAAAAGCACGTAAGTGTGTAAAGGTGGTGTCAGGAGGGGGACTGTGCAGGCAGATCTTTGTGCTTGGCTGAATATGAAGGTTTGTTTTTTTCTCTTGACTTGGTTGAGAAACTGAAGATGGGATGTTTCTATCTTCATTAGTTTATGCTGCAGAGGGCAGTCCTTGAAAACATCAATGTTGAAAGTAGAAGCTGCCAATGTGTTCTCTGTTTTTCTCACATTATTTTCCATGTGAGAAAATCTGCTAACTGAATATGCTGGGCAAATGATGTCACAATAATTTGTACTTCTTATTTAGATGGGAAAAAGTTCTCATTTTAACTTAACATCTCTGTCCTGACTGAGGTAGTTGTGCAGTTGTGCTACACCCTGTGCTACACCTACTCAGTGCTGCTCCAAATGGATACAGTGATTCTTATGCAGCACAGCCACCATTACTTGAACTCTGATTGTGCTCTGATGTTTTGCATCCAGCCATTTGTCTGCACTCAAGTCTAGTGACCTCAGTAGCTTAGGGAGGAGCCACAGGTGATTCCTCCCTAGGTGGGGGTCATTCCTCCCCTCAAGTGGGAATGACATTGTTGGTTAGATTTGAGTATCTGCCCTCCCCCAGGAAGCCTTCTGTACTCTTAGTTTCCACTTTCATGATAGGATTGGTAAGTTGTCTGGTTATACTTCCCTAAAAGAAACTGGTATTGTAAACATTTTGGTATAAAAAGTACAGAGTTCAGGTAAAGTCTGATTTTGATAGTTTCCAGGTCCTTTTCATGCTTTTAACTGTGATGGGAATGAGACAGTTGCAGAATCAATCTTTTCAGTTTTGAGACCAGGCACAGAGATATTTGTGGAAGTCAGAATTTAGAAACCAAGGTGAATTTGGTGTCACCAGGAAAAAAATAATTAACTAGTTATTCATAAGTGTTGTTAAAACCATCTTAATTTTGTATAAGTCTGCAAACTATTGTGCAGATCAGCCTTACAATTTTCACTTGAAAAGAGCAACAATAATTGAAAACCTGCCAGCGCCATTGGTTATAACAATCCATGTGCTGGTGCTATACTTTGAGTATACACAAGAACAGAGCAAAAGCCTTTTCAGTCTGCAGAAAAAATGATCCAAGTTTTCTCATAAGGGAAGGAGTATGTTTCAGGCATTCAAAGATTGTCAAATGTATGCCCACTTGCTATTTTGCCATTCTCTTCTCTCTAAGCATCCCTTCCTTTTTTCAGCAACTGACATGTATTATATAACCAAAAGGGATCTGCACATCAAAATAAAATTAATGTGTTTTGAAGCTTGATAAAAGCAAAGGGCATCAGGATGGCCTTCTGCTGATATTTGCATGTAAACCTTAATTAGAAGCCATTCCAGTGCTCCTAGTTTGGTTTCTTAGGTACAAATAAAAGTTTAAAGCAGCTGTCTACACAGTGCAGCAGTTGAGCTGCAGGAGGGAAGGAGATAATTATATTAATGTGATCCAGCACTGACATATCAATATCTTCCAGTGCAATGTGAAGCAATTGCATCACATCTAATTGACAGTTTGCTGTCTTAATATATTTCCTATTAAATCTTTCTACCTCATACTGCATTTACTTCACATTGATTGTGGAAGTTTGTCCTAAACGTCTGACTTATTTGTGTGCACTGGAAATACTTGCTGTTTTAGTTACTGTAAATTTAACCTGTTAACTTGTATTTCCAGCTAAAGAACTTCATAAAGAGTTACGAAGGGGGAGCTGCTGTCTCTTTCTCTCGTGCTGTGGAAACAGTGGAAGCCAATGTAAGGTGGCAAAGGCTTTATAAGGAAGAACTGTTCCAGTGGCTAAGAAAATCCTTGACACAATAATCTGTCTTTTTAGCTAATCATATAACATGATTCACTGCAAGAGGAAGAGGAGACATTTTAAAAGTGTTCAACATGAAAATCATGAAGACAAGATCAGATTGCAGGGATAAGGTTTTTGGTTTATTGTTTTTTTCATTGTGGATTTTTTTTTACACTGAAATCTTGTGAAATTGTCAGATTTTCAGAAGAGAAGATCATGAATGCTTGTGAAACCCAGTCCTCAATGTACATAACCAAACATGATATTAAGTGGTGCATGTAAATGTCGGGTAAAAAAACCAAACAAAAAATCCTTCAAAGACTATTTTGTGCATGCTTGTACTGTCTGCCTGTATTTTAGCATGCGTATGTATAACAGCAACATTTTGTATGTGAGTTCCGGTTACATCAAAGTTGGGCATTATACAAAGCACAAAGACTCTATGACAATCACTATTTCAATGAACAAAAGGAAAGTAAGGAAAAGGAAATGCTGAAGGCTTCCAGCTTGGGGTGGTACGAGATGTAAAATCATCTTTCCCACTTGCTGCCAGTTTGTCTACCACTCAGATTGTCTCTTAATGATTGCAAAGATTCCAGCTCATTTTTTGAGTTACTAGTTGTATCTGCAGTCTCCCTATTCCTTTATTTAAATAAGCAGAATAGTAAGAGAGGAGAAAGAGAAAAGGGCCAGGAGCAGGATTAGAGAGAGAAAATGAGAAGGACATCATCATTACATTATAATCATATACATTTGTTCACTGCTGATCAGTGAAACAATGTAGTTTCAACTGTGAATGTGTGCTGGGGTAGGATCTTTGCATTGATAACGCAGAATCCATGAACCACCTATTCTCAGCTACTTTACAAGGCACTGAAACTCACAATGGATCACCCAGGTCATCCAGCCTGTGCAGTAGTAAGTTTCTTAGCTCACAGTGCACAAGTATTATAAATAAACATAGGATTCAAATGAAAATTAGGAAAAAGGGAGAATATCTTGCATACAAAGACTTAAAATTATCCAAGAGGGCTGTCTTGCATGTGGTAGACCAGTCACTGTAGTGATTTATTATGATAGACAGGTCTGATTCTCTATATGGGCAATACTTTTGCAAATATGGAATGTACTATTTATGTCATCATTGAAAAGTGAAATACGGAGAAAGTGAGGGGGTGTACATGTGTTTATTTGTGTTTATTTGACTGATACTAAGAACATGGTTTTCTTTCTGTTCCCTTGTACTTCACATAGACTATTGTTCATGAATGACATTTTTCTTAATGATGTTTGTTTCTTCTCAATCCTTAATCTGAAAGATCAGTGACGCAGTGGAATTGTACAATAACTATCTGCACTCTGGAGCTAAATGCTGAGGATAAAACTGGTGGGGGCCAAATACTCTCTCATGTCTACACTGTGAAGGAAAAACTACAAGAATACAGTTTTCAGGAGTCAGATTGCAGCGGCTTCAGAGATAGAATGTAGATGTGGGACAGTGTTTCTTTGTCCCGTCCCAACCTATCCCAACCATCTGACCACATCATGGCTGTGTACATTGGGAACACGTGGCCCACCAACGCACGGAGCAGCCATTCTATCTGGTTGTTCCCTTACAAGGCATGGAAAATAATCAACATGCTTTACACTTACAGTTGCTTATCCCCAGTAAGTTGAGAAAAGAACCAAACCCAACAATCTTCAGATATTGTCAGAGTTATGTGGAGACAGTATTGTTTTCTGGGCTCTCATTCCCAAGGTATTCTGCTCCATCCCATAACTAAGCTGTTGTACCGATATTGCACCTGTCATTGTGTGCCCTTTGCTTTCGGAGGCTCTTGTTTGTGGATTGAGTGCAGTAAATCCTTGTGGGGCCATTTGTTCAGCTGTTTGGCGCTGTGTAGCACATTAGCTTGACTCACATATAACCAAAAGAAGAGGGAATCCTGTGGTCTTCTACTGTTAACTCTTTGCCTTATAGTAAGTCCTAAACCTTTGTGCTACATTGCAGTGCTAGTGAACCTGCTGCCCAGAGACATTATCATGTCAAAGCTGAGTGAAATCCTCCTCCTCCTTTGTATTTTACCTACCTCACAGGGGTGTTGTGAGGCTTGACAAATGTTAGCAAAGCACTGGAATATCTTCTTATGAAAGGCATTTAAAAAGTGAAAAGTATTATTTTATGCGGTTGACCAAACTCAACCTTAATGCCAGTATGTAGCGTCACATTTTTAATTTCTACTGAGAAAAATCACATGCAGACTTTTTTTTTTATAATAAAAATGCAAGCCAAATACTATTTAATATAACCTCTGCCCTTTAATGAAGGCCAAAATTGTGATATCCAAAGAGTGTGCAGAAAGCCAAGCCCTCAACTATTAATTGCTTGGAGGATTTCAGAGAACAGAAGAGTGTGAAATGGTCTGTACCTTAACACTTTTAGTCAGTATTGTCTTTGATGACTTTTCTTTTCCAGAACCACAGATTGAACAACATACCTTGCAAGTTCCACATAAAAGTTTCTGGTCTTCCCACTGATAACAGTATATTCCAAAGTCAAAAGTTCATTACAGCCTGTGTGTTCTGCACAGTGCACAGAAATTCCCACTCTTGCTCATTTGGATTGAAGTTCTTGCACATTTAGCTGGTGTTGGATGTAAATTGGTATTTTAGTGGCCTTGAGCAACTGGTCTACCACAGATATCAAGTCCTAAATGTATACCTTATACATACCTGTTGATGTGTTGCTTATAATTGTTATATTCTAATAATGTTAGTATTATTGCTCTAAGGTTGAACTGGCCTTTCCATTATAATTCTCTATTATTTTATTTTTATGTTTTGTATTTTGCTGTTTCACACTGAATCAGGATTATATTTAAATGGATTAAATCTAAAAACCCATAACCGTTTTCTGCAATATTCAAACATCCTGCATTTTATTACATGTCTTTAGAAACCTTTTTTAAAGAAGTTTCACACAGCTATGTGTTAAAGAATAGTTGATTCCTCATGGAAAGTTCTAATACAATTTGCTTAGAAAAATCTATTTATCATACTGATTTTCTTTCTCTTTTATCAGTCCTTTTCTTCCCTTGTCCATGTCTAAAGGCGGTCCTCATTTTTATTATTTGGACTGTGATTAGGAAGCCAAATACTTCATACTTTTCAGCATTTTCTAATCCAGTGTTTGACTTTGTCCTTTCTAGTGAGAGGAGATTGTGCAAAATGTGAATGCTGTGTGGACATGGACGTGGGTGTCATTTTATAGAGATTTGATGAGGGTAGAATCTCTAATCAGCCTTTGTATGACTCAGGATCCTTTGTAGTTATTAATTGATATGGTTTCCAAAATCATATAGGAAGACATATGAATAGACATGATTCTATGCCAGCATAACAAAATAGCTATTGTATTTTTATAAAACTGTCCACTACAAGTATCTGACCTATTACTTTGTAGCTGGTAGAATTATTCATGTATCCACTGCTAATAGCTGTTAAAATGGTAGTAGCTACTAATTGTGACAAGGGCAGAATTCTGTGAAAACATTTTTGTGAAATGACATGTCATTTCTGCTATTACTGGGAGTACTTGGACATTAATTATGATTAAAAAAAAAACAACTTCATATGTTCTCAAGTGCATCTAAATTTGTGACCTTTGATTATCATTTCTGCTATTACTGGGAGTACTTGGACATTAATTATGATTAAAAAAAAAACTTCATATGGTCTCAAGTGCATCTAAATTTGTGGCCTTTGATTATCTTTTCAGTGAATATAGCAAGAATTCTGATATTACATGGAAACTGAAAGTGAATTTGTGTTGTTTTTGGTCTGTTGTAGATATTCCACTGGTCTTTAGAGTGCCAAAGGAAATATGCCCTGATGTAGAAGGGTGCTTTCACAGCAAAGATCCTGAACCATACAATTAAGTCTTTAGTAGTAAGTAATAAAAAATGAAGAGTGTGTATGTGTGTGTGTGTGTGTGTGTGTGTGTGTGTGTGTGTGTAAAATCCTCCATAGAGATATTTTTCTCATAAAAATCTAATTTGGATAGAATAAAGCAAAGCTAATATTTACAGGGGAGGGTGCCTTTATTTAGATACTTGCATAATAAGGTTTTGGTTTTCCACATGATCATAAATGATACTGAAAACAGACTTTGAGGAAAATGTGCAACTTTTTCTTTGAGGAAAATGGATGTGGGTTTGAAAACTGCTAATGTATATAATCAGCTTATACTCACTCTTGCTATGAGTACTCATCATATCAGGCTGCCTGCCCTAAGCAGGATATATAGCCACAGTGTCAGTATGGGCATGAAGGAGTAAAAGGACCATCCAGCTGTGAAGCAGCCTGAAGAGAATATGTTTGCCCAGCTATGGATGGAGCAGTCAGAAAACTGTTGGCTGTATCACCTGCCACTGCTGCCAGACCACCTGGGTTAGGAAAGCAGCTGGGAACCACTGAAATGCAGAAAGGGTCCATCCAACTTTCTTTCAATTGTATGGAAAAGACAGAAGGTCCCTTGGCTGAGTATGGGTTGTGGGTGATCTTCAGAGATGAATGTCATTGCCTTGTGCTAGCAGAAAGCAAAGGTCCAGCTAATGAATATGCACTGCTAAGAAAAAGCATAAGCTCTGAGCTCTGGCCACCCCAGCTGAAAAGCACTGACCAAAATGTTTGTAAAGGTCTAGAATATTATAGTGTCCCTTCTTCAGAAGTATTTTTGAACAGTCAAATATTTAATTATCTAGTATGAATAGGAACACAGACACTGTTTTTCTTTATGATGTTTCTGTTAATATTTGAAAGCGTAACAGGGAATTTCTTGTGTTTTTTTCTAACGTGGGTTGGAAGGATGTACTACAAATTATTTGTGGTAATAAGTCTAGTAATAGTAGTAACTGTACTCATACCATTAAAAAACCCCCAAAAACAAACAAAAAACCCCAAAAACACTAATCAGATGCCTGTGTAAACCTGTATGGCACCAGTGATTGTACAGCACCGTTTTTACGTACAAAAATGTAAAAAATTGGCCACTTTGTTTCTTATACAATTCTGCAGGGTTCTACCAGTCTTAATAGCAGTTCTGAAAATCAGTGAAGCCACTCTGACATGAGCAAGTAGTCCATACTGACATGAGTAATTTTGTTTTCAGTGGGCAGGAAGGGAAGAAAGGATTTTTCACCAAAGTAAGGCCACATGACCTCATTGGGCAGAATTTTAAAATCAAGTATATTTTGAAGAATCTGGTTAAACTTAGCTCTGTCTTATGTCCATGCTGACAGTGGAGGGGGATTCTGGGCTTGATCTCAGAATATGGTAACACAGTTGAGGCTGGAATTTAAAAGACATATGGAGCCAGTTTCATTGAGATGTGTTTAAGGAGAATCACACACATGAAAAGCGCTGTGAGTCAGACCAGATGTAATTTCTCAGAAGAAAAGGCATTTATATTTGACTGATTTGTAACTAGTGAAATGTGTGACCTTGCCAAACAGAATTTCAGAATGCTTTGCTTATTTCTTGTGTACCATTTCCTAAGAGCATCAAAGCAGTGCTGGTAGATATCGCAGGTGAACAGCTTTGTGAGAGCAGACTGCAGCAGGCAGTCATGAGCCAGGAGGCTCTTGCCAGAGTGTCCCAGTGTTTTCTGGACAGTGTCACTTGGATTTGCTTGGTCAGGATAGCCGTGGTACGATGGACCAGGCCAGCAGCCAAGATGCAGTCTCAGTTCTTTGTGGTACGTTTCACTCCACTTAATATGTTGGTTTCTGTGATTTCAAAATAATCTGCAGCCAAACTGGTGGAGCATGTGTGGCCACAGAACCTCTGTTGTTGCCCAGTGAGGTAGATCCTTTGAAGTGACTGATGGAATTCCAGCTGAGGATCTTCCCTATTGCTCCCAGAACAGCCCTGGAGGTGGCAGCTTGGCTGCTGTACAGAATGTTTAATGTATTTGTATCTAGGTTTCAGTAGCACATATTGGATGACAAATGTTTTTCATTTTCCTTTGGCTTTTCATTAGAATAATACTTTGTGATTGGTTCCAATATGATAAAGCTTTATAATATTTTTGGAGAACTGTAGAATACTGTACTGTGAAGAGTGTGGCTACCACCCTCTCTTTTTCCTGCAAACAGTGGATTTCAGCAGAGATAGACTTTCCTGGACTTAGACACTCAGTGAAGAAAAAACAAACTGACTATTTCTAATGGAAAAATCATTGTAATTACTGTATAACTACCCTGTATAAAGACATCTTTATTATATGTGTAAATGTAATTTTGCTATGTTGTTGTTATGTTTGAGAGACAATTGGCTTTGGTGTGGGTGAAACATACAGCCTTATAAAAACAGAGATTGTATCTCCCTGTCTGATGTTTTACTGAAAGGTGTTCAGTTGCTGTATTTTTGCAGAGGATAAATACAAACTAGTTCTCTGGAAACTAACTACACACACATCAATGACATAAATTAATCATATTATTGAAAAAAAAGGATTGATGATACATTTTATTATTTGTCCAAAAGATTCCATGTGTAAGATCTTTTGACACCTTAAAGAAGAAAGAAGTCATCCTGTAGCTGTTAATGCTGGTTATAATGGATGAGTTCCTCTGTTAATTCTGTCTCAACCTTAGATTAATTCTGAATACTGTAATTAGAAGAACATATTTTTCTATCAGTTCTTAAATCTTTACTCTTTGGAATTCAAGTTTTTGTCATGTTTAGGTACAGTTCACCAGTGTTTTCACATAAATATCTTTTTGCCAGATCAGAATGCCATTTTCATATAGAGAAAATACAGATGATTGCATAATACCATATTTTTCTTTCTATGTGCCACGTGTACACGCACGTATAGCTTTTAGTTTTGGACATTTTGCTTTGAAAAATTATTCATTGGTTATTTGTATTTCTAGATCTTACTCAAACAGTTTCAACTCAGCAAAACAGTTGGATTTAAGGCAGGAAGTGAGGCTATCTTGTTGACCAAGATTCCACCATATATATAAATCTGTAGGCAGTCCCACTGATATCTGTGGGATTAATCAAGCACTTCAAATTAATGTAAGCTTCTGCGTATGACTGAACTAGTATTTCTGGAATGTGATTTAGGTTGAAACCTGTTTCTGCACAGGTTTCAGGTGCAGTATGTGGTGATATGTTTTTGCTGAATTTAAAATCACAGCTTTGTATAGAGCCAACTACTCTCTCTCCTCTTTCTTTTTTCACAGAAGAGGATATATTTTACATATAGAAGGGAGATGTTTACTGATTCTCAGTATATCTAAAAGGCCACACTGAACAAAGTTTTTCATTTATTGGGGCATTCTAGGCTTTTTGAATAAAAGCAGAATTATTCTTTCAATGCTAATTAATGAATATAGAACTAATCAGAAATTGAAACCATTAACCAAATAAAATATATGAATTTCTGAGAACAGTGTTTTTTGTTACATGCCTTTAACAATGATTACATAAATAGGGGACCACTGTATGTTCAACATGAAGTTTTTATTCCGCTCTAAGGACTGACTAAATGGAATTTCTTTTTAAGAGAAACTTGATTTTCTGTATTTTAAGCAAACCAAATTTGAATTTTGTGTCTGATAATAAAATTTTGTATAGTAATGTGTAATTCATCACTGTGTTAATTTTCTGATGTGGAGATATAGCTAAGATAAATAATGCCCAACCTTTTGCTTGTTCCCATTTCATTGAGATAACAGTTTAATAACTGAATAGATATGCTGATGTTTTACAATGAAAACCATGCAAGAGAAGGTATTTTTTGACATGAGAAATTTCTCAAAACATATTAAAATTCTGGGACTAGTAGAAAGCAGAGAACCAAAGAAAAATACAAAATCTGGGCTTGGAGATGCTGTTAAGCACTTCAAGACTGACAGGACTAAGACTGGAGAAAAGAGCGAAGTCTCTTGTGCTTTTCTAATTATGTAAATTTTGAGTAAACAAAAGGATCTTTTCATTGGTAAAAGTGATTTCAACTGGAATGCAGTTCAAATGACTTTTTAATAGAGAACTTGAATCCAGGCTATTATTTTCCTTTTTTGAAGAACAGTTTTCAGTAACAATGAGATGTGAAATATGTGCAATTATTTACCCATTGGATACAATCATGTTCCCACTGAAGTCAATTGGAGCTTTGACATTGACATCACTGGGAGTAAAAGCCAGCCTTGTATTTTTCAAAATACAGCTTTCAATACCAGAATGCCCTTTTTTCTTTAGCAATAAAGATGTTTTTTTCTGTATTGCACATCTTAGTCTGCTGAAAAGCTGAAGGGAATTTTTAAGGTTCTGATTTTGCAAAGCACAATAGGCAGCTTTGATGCTTGGAACTGAGGTAAGCAAGAGCTGAGGCCTAAATTAGTATGTTTATAGTATCCCTCCTTTAAACACTTCACTGTATTATACTGGGGCTAGAATTTCAAACATCCAATATGCATTATGTCAGCAGGGTATGTAAACGGAACTTACGTACCCCCCTTTTTCCCTATGTTAAGGTCTGGATCAGGAGTTCAGCGGGCCTGAGGAGCTGGCTTGAGGGCCAACAGAGAGCTTTCACATTGAAATAGTGGAATGTAAGATGAAATATGAGAGGCTAGGATGTACTGCCCGAAGAAAGGTCCTTGCCCCTCCCTTTTCTGCTACATGTCTTTCTCCATGACTGTTGAATAAGCTGAGAAAAAGGGCATGACCACCTTGGAAGCATCCCTGGAAGGATGTGAGGAGAGAGAAATGGCACTTCCCTCTGAAATCCCGCTGGCAGCACATCTCCTAATCAAACATCAGAGAGACCATGCTTGTTTCTTCCCCAGTGTGGCCACGGCAATCAGCAGCACTTCAGTCTGGCTGAGCTGCTTTCAAGTTGAACATTTTCATACAAGACCAAATGAAGAGCTGTTTATTTGCTCCCAGCTCAGTGTCTTCAGTAAAAGCAGAACTTTAAAGGGGCCCATTTTCTTTGAAAGCTACTCAGCTGAGCTGTAGGGTGTAGGAGGAAAAGAAGCCTAGAGCCTCTGGCTTGTAAATTGACTTAGGAGTATTTGCTATCTTAATAACAGAAAATCAGCTTTTGCTGACTAATTTGCTACTTCCTCCTATTTGTAGCAAAAATATATCTAGTTCCTTTAAGTACCACCTTCAGCGTGGAAGCCACCACTCAGAGTTGCAGTGCTATCAGAGTCACTCTGCTGCATATTGCTAGGAGAGTGAAAAGAAGCAATTCAGTGAGCTGATGACAGTCCCATCTTTTCTAAGAATTGAGCACATAAACCCATGTTAGGGGAACAGTATTGAGAATGACATGACTGAGGCTGTCTTACAGATGGGATGGGAAAATGATCACAAATATTTGTGAGAAAAGTGTAAGGAAGGTAAGGCTGAAATTATGTGAATTAATGAGAGTGTGCTTGGGAAATTAAAGCTTCATTATGCTGAAACTTAGTTTTTGAGTTAGCAGCCTCGATTTTTTACTGTGGCCAAAATCTAATTAAACTAAAAAAATTCCTGAAAGGTTAAAAGGAGACATGCTGCATCCTACCAGTGGTTGTTTTTGTCATGAGGCTGATGCCAAACTAAAGGAACTTCTCCCTGCTGTTTGAAGCAGCAAATTAGCCCATACTCTCCTTCCTCTCTGTGTCAATTTGTCCAAAGCTAACCCATTAGAATCTGGACTAATGGTGCAAGGCTCAGTGAGAACTGCATTAGGAGGGTCATTGTGAGACTAGATCCTCATGGCACATGTCGCATGTGTCACCTCCTGCACTGTCTGGCATGGTCCTGTTGCTCTGCTTCTCAGGTCACAGCAACTGTAGGAACAGCAGGGAGAGCCCAGGTAGGTTTTGTAATGTTTTACCCTTGCCTTTTAGCAGTAGTAAGAGGGCTGCAGTGAAGAAATCAGGGCAGAAGGATCTAAAGGGCCTTGGTATTCCATGGTGCTAACCTTCATTCCCCGATTCACCAAAGTGCCTCACTCCCTGTTGCACTGCTAGGGCCAAGCAGCAGCATTAGGGCTCAAGCCCTAGTATAGCATTTTCATTATGTGGTGTATTGAACCTGAAGTTAATTACTCATTGTACTGCTAGAGCATTATTTTTAGCAGGCATCTTGCTTACTGAACTTTTTCAGGAGTCATTTTGTCTATTCTACTTACCATCATTTTTGACCTGCTCATTGCAGAAGGTGAGGAAAAAGAGGGAGAGGATAATAAGATGCTATTACATGACATGTCTATTACAGTAATTCATTTCAGGTGGCACAGAGCTGTTGCCGATGATAAATGCATGTTCCTGGTACAATTATGAGATGTACCTTGAATTTTTCAACAATAAAACTGTCAAAAGGTTGCAATAGGCACAAGCACAAATGTGAATCTGACCCTTAAAAAGATGAAATAATGATTTTAAGAAATGTTATCATTTTCAGAGATGTGCTTTTAGATCCATTAACTCTTTACAGTTAATACCAAAAGTGTAGATTGTTTCTGTTGTACAGTCATGGGTGTAACATATCTTTTTCTCATCCCACTTATCTACTTGGCTAATTGATATGTTTTCAAATACATTTCTATGGAGGTTTCAGTAATGATATAATAATAGAAGTCTTACCACAATATCAGCATATATTTCCATATATGTATATAAGTGGAAATCAGAGCAGTTCTTTCCATTTAAAATGCCTATAATGTTTTAGGTGGTTGATATCAAAAGTAGATTAAAACTAGCAGGTAAGTAACCCCAAAGACAGATGCATTCCTCCAAAGGAGACCATGTTAGACTGAGCAAGGAATCTTTGTCTCTCTCAGCGTGGAGAGCAGAGGCAGTTTGAGGAGGGGTTCTTTCTTGATTGTTTTCTGAAGATCTGTGCAGCTATAAAGGACAAGCAGAGGAAGATCCCAGCTGAAAATGAGAACAAGAAAAAAAAAAAAAAAAAAAAAAAAAAAGCAAGTGAGGAAAAACAAAAAGCCAAGACAAAAAAAGAAGGAATGGAGACTGTGACTCTGGGAAGAGCTTACAAAGAAGGTGCTTAAAACTTAATTCTGAGTGAAAAGACCAAAAGTTACCTACAGAGCATTATTTCACATCAACAGGTCCAGTTAATGATAATCTCCATGATAATCTATCATGGAACCACCATGATAGGAGAGAGCTGAATATTTTTGCTGGATAAGATTAATGAAACATGCACTTTAAAATATTCCTCCTGCAGTTACCATCAGCTGCAAGATGTGATTTCTGCTTAAGAGAAATTATGGTTGACAGTCACAGTTAAATGTGAGGGGTTTGAGAAGCAGTAAAAGATCAAGACTTCCATAGTGCCTTATTGTGCCTGGTTTAGGCTGGTAAGCCAGAAGCCTTGGTTAGGATTTCACCCAGTGTACTCTGTAGCTGCAGATTTTTCCCTTTAGTTTTAAACCCAATTAAGCCATAAACTGTACCATGTATCCAGAGTGCTTGTACCATATTAAAATATATGAACTGCTATGGGAGAGCTCTTGCTTGAACTAAGTTTAGTTTACACAATTCAGTAGGAGATAAATGGTTGACTCAGGAATTTTTTTTTTGTTCTCAATCTCCTAATTGTAGAGCATATTTTTCAGTAACTCCTAGTTCAACCTGGGAAAAATAGATGAATAAAAAACTAATGACAAAATATCAGGATCATGGTTCATAAAAGCTCTCTCTGCATCTCTGTGTACATAATTCATTCTTCTGTGACCTTGTCTACTATAAAAACTTCAAAGGCATGGATGGAGTTTGCATTTTGCTATTTTTGTGTGCACGATAAATTAACGTGGGTAAATATTTAGTTGATATAGCTGCATGGAATTTCTGTGGAGGCTAAGTAATCAAAATTACACACATAGTAAGTGGGAAAATGAAAGTCATATTTCTAAAATTACGTGTGCAAATGCAGTTGCAATTTTAAAAGCATTTCACTTATGTTCAGCAATTGTACTTTGGGTATAAAATGGTGCTAAATACTTTAAGGGTCTAAATAATTTGTCCTTATAAAAGCACAGAATTCTACTACTTTCCCTCTACATATATTAAACTTGCATCTTCTGACACAGAAGCTACATTTCAGAAATTGGTGTAAACAATGAGATTTGCTAAAACGAAGGGATTAAAGGAAATGCATCATGTTAATTTGCTTTACAAACCTGAGCAAACTAAGTGTAGGTATGTACAGACAAGGGTTTAAGCTCAACTGAACACAGCTCACTCACTTTCAGTTGGGCAAGGTTGAATTTGTCTTCCTAATAAGTCACTATATTCACTTTCTCTGCATCGTGCTAGCAGCTTCTGATTTGTATCAGAGTTGGTGGCAGAAAGCACAGTGGTCTGAAAGCACAGCACAGCTGGGACTTCTATGTGTCCTCGAAGTAATGATTCAATTAATGTACTATCCAGTCCTATGTTGGCAGAGCTAGAGAGATTTGAACAGCTGAGACAATGCAGTGCAATCTACTACTTCCAAAGAGCCTGGTGCCTACAGTATGTGTCAGACTTGCTAAGTTTAGTTGTCTGCTAGATAGATCAGCTTGCATCTGAGCTGGTAGTTGAGGATCCCTTAGTCAACATGGTGAAAAAAACAACCAATCTCATCATAAAATATGCAACTAATGCAGTAAGGTGGTTAGAAATGCTGAATATAATAAATTTTGGTAGTAGAATAATGTACGTAGGAAATGTTAAGGCATAACCTGAAATGAAAGATGAGCTTGTGGGAAAAACTTAATGGCATTTACTGTTAATTAAATTAATAATTGAAACCCAACTTAGGGGGTTGGACAGAACCTGAATGTAAAAAAGTGAACCATCAAGCTAAGGGAGCCTCAGCAGGACTTTTGGATTTTTTTCATAGAGCTCTGTCACTTCTGTTAGATAGGAAGCAATAAATCCCAATCAAAATATGTTTGAAGATAGACACTGTCTGTTCTGACAGATGACAATCCTCTGGAGTGGATAATTGCCGCAGAGTAGAAAAATTGATTCTTTAATCTGATTTAAATCTAGATTTTTAACCCTTTTTTATTATGTGAGATACTCTCTTTTGTTCACTTGATTAGTATGTATTTAGGACTTGCCTGTTTACTGATGATATTACTCAAGAACAGACTCGTGAAACTCCAGGAGTGCTCCAAGGGCAGAGAGCAGATGTTGTCACTGAGCAAGGCTCTGGTTTGCTTCATCCATGAATAACATAATTTTTTCATGTGTCTTTGATGCCATGGTAGGGAAGATGTTGTTTGATACAGAAAATCCTTTATATTGTGTTGTCTTTTCAGTTTGTGATGTCTTGTGTCATAAAAAGAGAAGTAGGTAGTATTTAAGCACTATATAGTGGCAAACATAATGATTTCTTTATAGTGCAGCCACATGGCAATAAGTTATGAACAAGGTAGCTGTAGAAAAAAAAAAAAGAAAGTAAAAAGGAAAGAAAAAAAAAGATTGTAGGAGTATAAAACAAATAAAAAAAATACTTATTATTGTGAATAAAGACATTGGACTTAAATGGATTAGCATGTAACTTTAATCTGATACAGGAAAAGGGCACCTGACAACTGACTACTTAGTGAAGAAAGATATTGAGAGAGAAGTATGGAAGTGGAACAGTGCAGTGTCAATAATCTGGAAATTATGTATAAAGATGTATTATTGCCTTTGACCAAGAAAAAAGCAAGTTCAGGCTGCACATCATTTACGCATATTTCAAACCATTGAAACATGGTAGACAAGTGAAAGAATAGAAATGGAACAATTATTACCTACTACTGGGCTTCAGAAAATTGGGGGTGGAAATACACAACAATTATGTATACTTAGGCAGCTAGAGTGTTGCCCTTTAATAACTCTAATATTGATCATTGTTAATAAAGGTTGTTAAATCAAAAGTGTTGGGGAAAAAAGACATTTCTGGAGTTGGGGAGGATAATGAAAGCAAGAGCATTAAGTAGCGTGAATTTACCAAGTACAGATCTTACATGATAAACAGAGTGATTGTTCTTTTTTGATAAAATTGCAAGATTATTGGACGAATTCAGACCAGAAGCTATCAGTTATTTAGATTTTCATAAAGCATTTGACAGCAGCTTTCCAAATTAATTCAAATTGACCAGGAAACAAACTTGCTCACATAGAGTGAAGTTGTCTGAAAAACTGTTAACAAAAGATAAGGAGGAGTGGCAATCTGTAAGACTTGGGTGAAATATCGAGAGGATAGCTTGATTTGCTCAAATTTTAATACCTTGTTTATGATTTCTCAGTAAGGAAGGAAAAAAGCAGCCTCTTAATGAAATGTACAGTGTGAGAGACTTGTTAACAACTGTGAGAGTGGGGAAAATTTATGTGACCCTAAGTAAAGAATTTTATAATGTACAGGAAATAAGATTCAGCTCTAATTTTAGGCTAATTCTCCTGGGAAAAGGCATTCACAACCTCAGTTACTTAGTTATTGAGTAGAATGGAGAAACCTAAATAGTACCAGAGCAACATAGTCTAGAGGAACTGTCAGAGCAAAGCAAGTGCAAATTTGCAATGAGTTGTAGTAGCAAAATGAGCAAGTACCATTATGGGATCACACTATAAAGCATAATTTCACTGAGCAAAGAATCTTTGTCTACCAATTTTAGTTTCACTACAATTGGATATAGTTTTTCATTCTCAGAAAGAATTTAAGAAATAGGAATTAATGCAGGATGAGAAATAAAATAAGATTTAAAGAGATGGTAATTGATTCCTCCAATTACATGTCTCAACTTGTTAATGAAATTCAGTCCTTGGCAAAGAGATCATGAAAATAAAATGTGTGTATGTATTTATCTGTAAGTATAAGAAAATTTAGAAAATTTTAAAGGAAAGACCAATCACTAAAACAGCCTGTGACCTAAATGCAGTAAAGTGGAGGAAGTTTCTATAATTATATCTGAAGACAAGAAGAATTCTAATAGCTATAGGAAGAGCACTTGCAATGTTATCTTGAAGTACGTTGATCATCACTGTTTGAATCCTTACATCCACTATGATAACGTGGGACTTTAGAGGCAATAAGAAGGGCAAGAGAGAAGTGCTCATAGCTTAGCTGTCACAAACTTCATAGAATGGATGGGGTGAGTCTTTCAGGAAGAATAATGGGACAAAGGTAAAAAAAGGAATGCCAGACCCAGATGAGTGGTCTACCGGCTATTGCCTCTCCTGTCTAAAAAGCATTACAAGAGGTGAATCAAAATCAATACTGGGTCAGATTTACTGCCCAGTCACATCTTTAAATTTCCCCATCTGCTGTCAGTTTGTGTCTCTAAAAGATGTTTGAAAAACATCAGCTACCTTCACTTGCTAGCTAAAAGGTGTGTAGATTGACATCTGCCACTGGAAATGGATTGTAGCTAGCACTTTGAGCATCTTAAAAATGAGATCGTGATGCATAGATAAATCTGGTGACACACTACAATATTGCCCTCTGAAAGTGTGCAAGATATTCCTGCCTTGCTGCATATTACATAACATAGCCATTAAATGCAGATTATCTTTCAAAGGAGAGGCAGAGATTAATGAGTCAAACAAAAATGATTAACTAAATTAGCCTGATCAGACACACTTGCAAAATTAGCTAGGAAAGAATTCTATAGAAACAAGAAATATTAGAGCTAGATTGCTCAAACACAATTTTAAGAAAAGTGGCAATGCATAAAAACGTATATTATCACATTTAATATTCTTATTATACTCTTTTAATTTTCCTGTCAAATGCGTAATGCAAAGACATTGCAGGCTTTACTCCGTAAACAGAACTGTGGGCAAGAAAAATGTGGCCACTTCCTCCTAAATTGAGTACTGAAACTCTGCTGGATTCTAATCCTGCACTGACTCTTTCTCTAGTGGGGCTGGAGTCTTCAGTGAGACTCTATGCAAATCCAGAAAAGTCTTCCTTTGCAGTCAGGCCAGAGGAGAGCTATAAATCAAAGCCACTGATTTGCTCTTTGTCTTTAGGCAAATAATTTATCCCTAGCAGAATGCAAGTCATTTAGCCTTTGCATAACAGTACTTTACCCCCAAGGGATATTGGGAGATCTAAGTGTTGAAAGGTGAGAAAAAAATTAGAGAGTCTTTGGTAGAAGTTAGTTTGTGAATTCAAAATTTTCTTGTTTTAACATGCTTTGATGGGCAGGATGATTTGCTATGTACCACTCTTAAAAGCCATTTCCCCGCTCGTATCTGCTGAGATTTCCTTGTGTCTTGGCAAGGCTGTCACTGATGTGGTTGCTATCCAGCTGTCACTGATACTGACCTTGAAGCAGAAGGTTAACACCTCCCCAACTTCTTTATGTCCATGCAAAGTGTTCTTCAAAAGGATGCACTCAGTGCAACAGGGACATGACTGGTCCTTGAAGCATTTTGTTGGTTCCCCAGATTTCTGAGACTTCTGTTGACATAGTGCAATACTGTGGTCCCTCCAGTCCAGCTCACAGCCTGACTCTGCCTGTTTTGTTTTTTTTTTTACCACTCCTCTGTAATCGGTTTGTCAGTGTAAGGACTGCACTGTTCAAAGGGACTGAGTGGCTGGTACTGCTTTCTCTCCCACAGGTACAAACTGCTCTATTGTCCCGTCTCACTGCTTGGCACAGTTAAGTTAAGCAGCAATTTAAACTTACCTCTAATTGTTCTGTTTCAAAGCTAAAGAAAGGATTTTGTGCTGGAAATCCTAGATACTTTCTCCAAATCCATCAGTAGGTTGAATAAAATTATATTTCTGCCTACCAGCTTTGTACAGCCTTTTTTGTGGACATTCCTGGCTGCAGTAACAGGACCTCCGCAAAAATTTACAAACTCTATTCATTGAAGACTGCCAAGATGCCTTACTGACACTACTTCAATTACCATATCATCTGATAAATGGCTGCATAGTCCAGTGAGATTCTTTTGGTGAGGGGAATCAAGACATTGGCTCCACCAGGCTGAATACAACCTCTTTATTTAATTTAGGTAAATGTCTGAGATCAGTCAAATTCCCAGTGTAAGTTTCTGGAACTCCATCCATCACCATCACGATGTCTTTATCAGTTGATGCTAATGCTGCTATTTCTAACTTGAAAGCTAAGAGAAGGTGTGGAAATTGATGGCTGGATGAATAGCTGCTACCCTGGAGATTTCTTACACATGATGGAATTGGGGCTGACAGGTGTGTGGTGAGTGAACTCAATAACATCCTGACTATGTTTGTAATTATATTCTCTATATTTATTTTTTGTAATAATTCAGTATTTAGCATTAATGTTTCAAAATATTGTTGTAAAAGATCTGTGATCTAAAACACTCTATCCAGAGCTTGAACCAAAGGTAACATATTTTTTTGAGAATGGGCAATAGAAATCACTGGAGAAAATGAAAATAATTCACATGCTTGATCACTGGCAGAGGCATTAGCCTTGGAGAATGTAACTCTAGCAGAAAGAGGAACATACAAGATCTATGTGTGGCTGTGCTGACTGCGGCACAGTTTAATTGACTTGGATGGTTGACCTTCCCAGGTACCTTCTAATGTGAGGGATTTTCATTGTGCCTTACAATGAAGTTGGGAAGGACACTGAGGAATGTCTCTGGTAAGAGTCAAAGCAGAGAAAAAGTGCTGCCACTGCAGTTTCCATCTGCTGGTAGAGGCCTGAAAAAAGAAGTTTTAGCTGCAGGTGGGCTGCAACGTGGGGGAGCTCATGCCCGGTTTCCTCAGAGAGGCACAGGGCGCCAACCAGGCTGTGAGAGAAGATGGAATTAAAAAGCAGCTGCTTTAGTACTATCATTCTCAAGGCTCTTCTTTCTCTCTCCTGCTAGCTGTACCTGCCATCAGTTCCTGCTGGTGGCTGGTGAGCCTTTGGCTGTGTGTGCAGACAGATGAGCTGATGTCTTTCATTGGCACGGGGTGCTGTGGGAAGTGGGGTTTGCTATTGGCTCTGTCTGCACACTGGCTTCCCAGCCTTAGGGCTGGACACCCCTACAATTTGCCAAATAATTCAATAAAAAAGGTGGCAGAGGTATATTTCTGCAGTGGAAATAGCAGTTAACCTTTTTTTTTTTCTGTTTCACCTCAGCTAATAGTAGTTTTTTGACACTTTCATCTGTTACACAATTTTTGACACTGGTGATTCCCAGGAGTTAATTGGTCCCTACAGCAATCTGAGAGAGAAACCACTATAATTTTGGGAGATACCTATAAAATCTGTGTACACTTTCCCTTGGGAAAGATGGAGACAAAGAAATCCAATGGCAGAGCACCTCTTCCAGAGTTGTGGTTCTCTTTTTCAAGCCAGAGTGTCTTGACAAAGCAGCAGTAATTTCTGTGGTTAGTGATCTCATGGGAAGAGCAGTGCTGCCTGATCAGAGAAACACTTCAAAGCAATATCAAAATTATGACAATTCCCTCATTTAAAAACTCTTTCTGGCTTCCTATTAAAGTGTATGCTTACACTGTAGCTACACAAGTGTTATTACAGATAGCTTTAAGCTAACTATGTCACTTTCATAACAGAACAAATAAGTGGATACTTTTCTGCCTGCTGCCTCGGAACCAAGGGACTTCAGACTGCTCACAGGCAATTCTCACATGATGTTTGCAATCTTTAGCTCATATTTCTAGAATACTCTAGTCTAGCTTCATACTATAGTAGTTTTCAAGTTCTTAATTGAATCCTTCTTGTTCCAGAGCCTCTGGGGAAGACTCATGGCTAGAAATTACTCTCCTTGAGGACTCACATGCAAATCTTATCATTTTGATTAATGCCACTTCTGCTTCAGGGTAAATTCAAAGATATGTTCTTGGGGCTAGTCTTCAAGGACACTCATTCACCTTTTGTGAAGTGCAGAAAAGACCTAGGCCACATTTTCTTTTTGAAAGACCAAGTGAGCCCATTGGATATTTATAGCCTACATCAGCAAACACCTGGTGAAGGACATGTGTTGCAGTCCAAACTTCCCAAAGAATGGTAGATGTCATCATAGCTGGTGACTTATTGCCTCTTCAGGTAAGGATGATATTATGACTGCAGTCATTAAATGTTCCCAGTGATTGGCATTACCAGACAGAACCAATTCACCAAAGAATATTATCTGCCTCCAGGAGTAATATTTTAGAATATTTAATCACAAGCAACACAGACAGCAATTGTCTTGTAAGCCAAGATGGCATAGTAAAAGTTAATATAGTCATTTTTCTCACATTGGAAGCAGGCACATTTAGCAAAGAAAGACTGTCATTTTCTATCAAATAACTTTAATCAAGAATAATGACTTTCCTTCCAACTCCCATGTTTCTTCAGATCTCCATACTTCCCATAAAAACTAAGGTTTTAATTATATTCTTCTTCCCTAGAGAAGGACTTTTATGAAAAGAAATCTTGAGCCTTGCAGCACTTCAGCATTATATTCTTACTTCCTATTATTAGTGTAATTAAACAAGTTGATTTCACAGAGCCTCTGGACACATTTTTTATCATACATTGCAGGGACTCCAGGAGCAGATCCTGCAAAGTTCTTTCCACAGGATCCTCAATGTATTCTCTCTTCCTTCTTTGTCCATATAATGCAACTCTAAGAGAGCAGTTTTCCAAGGGCGTACTCTACTTGTCTTTTGTTGGGGAAAACCATCATGGTATTCAAAAGAAGTTGTTAGGCTTGTCCTACTTCTTTTGCAATGAAATTATTGTAAATGTCTTTTTATTCTCTGGAAGCAGAGTTATACAAAACTACTGTCATCTAACTTGTGAATTCTGAGCAGCTTGCTCAATCAATATTTATGAAATGATCAGTCCTAAGGATTAATTGTAGTCAAAATAAGTGGTAGGCCTAAAATGTAACATTTTTGAATACTAGACATTTAATCAATCAAACAAAACAGTGAAGCAAAATAATGACTGATTGAAGTACTGTACATGAATTATTTTAATAGTCTAATTAAGCTAAAAGTAATAACAGTCTTTGTCAAGCTTGTCTGCCACAAAATGCTACCATGCTGAACCTCAAGAATCAAATTTCACATTCTCCATCACATGTGGTGCAGAAGAAATCAATTAAGATACAACCTGAATGCGGCGTGGGTTTTCACTCTCCCCGGCTGCACGCGGCTCTTGGGAGCCCGGCTGTGGCGTAGCTTCCACGTGCTGCCGGGGTTTGCTGCCGCGGGTTCCCGGACACGGCTCCGTGTCTCGGGTGCGTGGGCTGGCCAACCGCTGTTACCGTGCGCTAGGGACCCGGCAAAGAGGAAGGAATTTGTCCATTTACTCCGTGCTTGGCAGGAACGGTTTATTGGTCACGTGGCGCGGTTCGATGGAAAGGCGCTACCGCTCCCGGCACTCGCATGGGAGAAAATGGCGCCTGGCTGCCGGCGGGATAGGGCTTTATGGAGGGGCGGGGCGAGAGGATCCACGGCCTGCCGCCCAATAGGGGCGGCTGCCGTGGCGGTGACGCCAGCAACAGCGACCAACCAGAGAACCCCGCAGGGGCGGGTGCCGAGCCAGAGCGGGCTGAGCAGGATCGTGTGGCCAGCACGGGGTTTCCCGGGGCCGGATGGCAGGGTGGTTACAGGAGCGGCACAGGGGTAAGAGCCGGCAGCAGGGGGCCAGAAACCGCGGCGGGGGGAACAACGCGGGGGAAACACGGGATTACAGAACTTATTTTAACATAAAGTAAAAACCCTAATCTAAACCCAAACTCCGGGATGCAACACCTGAAGTGCCAAAGGAAGGCACTTGTGGGATTAATGTACCTCCATATTGTCAAAATACAGCACTGCACGTTTTCTTCATCACATTAAAAATGCATAACATAGGAAAAAAAGAGTGTCAGTTGGCAGAATTAGATTTCAGGGATCAACTTCTTTAAGGAGAGACAAAATTTGTGTTGCAGTGTGCCACATTTTGAGTGATCTGAGTCCTGACAGGAGAGAATACAAATGCAGTCAGCAGCAGGGACAATATATTCCACTACTGGTAGGATAAAAGAGCAAGAAGAAGCAAAGTGTTTGAGAAGTTCAGGTAGAAGTGTGAATGCATTAGAAATATTTATCATTGTGTTACAAAATGAGTTATTTTGGCATACAAGTGTGAAAAAATACTTGAACCAAAGGAAAATGAAGGTTGAATTCTGGCATCTTGGCTCATAAAAGGATCACTATCCTTTTATTTTGTCCATTCTACATTTTAGAAAATGGTAAAGCAAAACTGAAATACTGTCTCTTCAGGCTGAAGTGCCAAAGAGTTGTTCATCACGGGGACATATACAAGGGAGAACAATGATTTGGTTCAGAATTACATCGCATGATGTATAGTGTTAAAATGTGACACAATGAGTCACTGGCTATGGCTGACAAGTTGTGTGGATGTGGATGTGGGTGTGGGTGTGGGTGCATGGGTGTGTGTTAGGAGCAGCAGCTCTATACCAAGAGACTGGACCTATGCAGCAGGAAATTTGTTTCTGAGTAGCTCAGGTCTGCTCCCATGGAATAAATACCTATTAGCATCTTCTGGCTCAGTTTCCTCGAGAAGGAATCCAGGGAAAACTTTCCCATATGAGGATATGAATCAAAGAGCAATAAAGTTTAGGCAAATGATGGGAAATTCTCTTGAAAGGGCTCTCATCATAGGTTGCTTGCATATACAACTGCTTTGAAAAATTAAAGCCATAAAAGGCACAACATATTAGTATGATATTAGAGCACAAAACCATTCTATCTCTGATCCTAGTCATAGTTACCAAAACAAGAATAACACAAATTAAAAGCTATTTTAAAATTTAATGATTTTAATCTATATAGGATAAGTAATCACATAAACCCCACTAAAACTGATGATAATAAAAAAAAGTCTTAAAACTTATTTTGATTTTATACAGAGAGGAAGTTTAATATCAAACTTGTTGTGACTCTGCATTGTGAGGTTGCTTCTCCCACTTAAGAGTTTAGTACTATGTAAACAGGGACAATAAAAACTATATTTGAATTAGTCATCCAGCCTTTTCATCATTAAAGGAGAAAAATAATCTGTTCATCTGATTGTGATGTGGATATCTAAATTAGGTCAAGTGATCATGTATGGTTATATGTTTTGCCTGTGTGAAAAGACTAGATAATCAGGAAGGTACAGAACAGATGAATATGAGTATATGAGGTACATGAGGGGAGATGAATATCAATTACAATATCCTAAGTGTTCATAATATTATTTGATCTTACCTTGATGAATCATAAATATGTTTTACATAGGCTTACTTGATGTAAACTTAATGGACTCCATGATTTTTATGTCTATGTTACCATTTATTTATACAACATCTTTTGACATCGGGTGGTATTAAACCAGTATGGAAAGATTATAGAGGGCAGAAAAATTGCATTTATGTTCAAACTACTGCAATATCATTTTATTATTCACAGTTTTCAAATTAAACATCATGATCCATTTTCCCTCAGTTAAGCACTTGAAATGAGACGTGAAAAATGTCAATGACTATTTTTTTAGCTGCTGGTCCTCTGAAGTAGTAACAAAAGTAGTGTTTGTCTTTATTTTTATATGATTGGGAATCAGATTGTTCTGAATCTTCAAGTAATATACACACAGACTCAGGAATTACCTCCACAATTCACTCTGGATTTGCTCCTTCACTCTCTCTGGGTTAGAAAGTGTTCTCATTCACCACCAGGAACAATCTCCATGACTGGTACCTCCCTGGATGAGGGCATAGAGGAGATGAGGTCCTTAGCTCTTTTGAAGCTTTCTCATAAAGGATTCAGGAGGAAATAAATTATGTCAAGGTCAAAAGTGACTTTTCCATGACTGCTGTTAATTTTCCCAAAGATTTTACCTCTGAGGGTGATGACTTGGTTTCTGAAGCTGCTGGTGTTTGAGGGCCTTGCAGAAAATCTGCACAGTTCTTCACATGTGCCATTTCTGTGGTTGTTTTAAAATTACTTTGTGGGAGATAACTCAGTCAACAGTTCAACCTGGTTTTCAGGAAATCTTCACATCTTGGATGATGGAGTATAGCCACCTTTTCTCTCTAGGCTGTGTCTGCACTGGTAAAAGCATTTGCACCAGAGAATGATGCCTAGCTTCCAGGGCAAATCACACCTACTTTTATATTCATTCTCATTGTTCTATAGATTGGGTTTGTCTCCTTTGGGCTCTGGGTAGCATGCTTATGGCTCCAGGAAATAACTGCTTGCTTGCTTTGTTCATTGTGTTCTGTTCAAGAAAAACATCTGGAATAATGCAAGGATTTTGTTCCAGCCTGTCAGGCTGCTCTCATTTTCTTTTCTGTCAGGCTCCCATTAGTGTACTGTGGGCCCTAGGGCATGGCAGGGAGATGCAGGAGGAGTTTGAGGGGATGCAAGGCGTTTTGAGCTGGTTTATGAGGGCTGAGGTAGCCAAAGATGGCTGATTCTGCTGATGAACTGCAGGCTCTATCCCAACCTGGCTCCTATTCCTGAGTCACTTCACTTTGAAGAAAGACTGACCTAAGGCACAGAGATACAGTTTGTGCAAGATCAGGGGGCCTGGGAAGAGGCTGGGGAGGTGAATTATCTGACAGCTCAGTAACTTTGGCAAGGAGAAAAATGCACAAAAAGACTGATAATTATGATAACAATTGTAGTGGATGCTTCTGTAGAAGGACAACAGAGTTATAGCTATAATGACAAATTATATTATCAAATGACATATTGTATTATCAAATTATATACATGGGATGAATTTCTACTTTGATTTTAAGCAGTAGGGCACAGCAAGAAGGTATGGTCTTTTTTACAGCATTATAATTATGCAAAATCATGTTATAAAGACTCCATACATTTACACTTGAAAAGACTGACATAATACAGAAAAAATGCTGCAGGTTTTGGAAAGAGGTTCTTTCTAGGTTTTGGGTGGTTTTGGTTTGGGGTTTTTTTAGGTCTTTGCATTTTTTGGTTATTTGTGGGGGTTGAATTTGTTTGTTCATTTGCTTGTTATGTTTTTTTCTTTTTATTTTTAAATACAATATAATAATTGTATGCATTCTAGGAGTATGGGATGCAGTTGCACCATTAAAATGAAAAAGCCCAGTGATGTATTTGCTTAGTTATAGTGTACATATTGCCAAGACATGGGAGATAACTCTATTGTTTTTCTTCTGTATGATGCAATTAAATTTCCTTTTCTGTACAGTGTAAGCCACAATGGTTTGCCAGTTCTCACTGGAGACTTTGGGAAATTACTAGAATGTCAATATTTACTTCCTTTCTACCAATATGTAGTAAAGCCAAGATCTCCTTGTGTATAAGTGTGTGCATGTGTGTACGTCAAGCAATACTCTACAGTGTGTAAGGGCTAATCATCTACAGAGCTTAAATTTAATATCATTTCCTAAGAGAGCAAACACTGTAAATAAAGTGTTTGTGCGGAAGATGAACTCAATCTTATCTTAAACAGGAAAAAAAAAAATCTCAGGGTATAAAAATATATAGAATAAGACAGTGACTTTCCCAAAGGAGATGTGAAAGGGAAAGACAATAATACAGATTAGCCAGTGTTTGTAATTGTATTAGTGTAAGTATTTCTTTGCTTGTTAATGAGAGGCTAAGAAGGATGCTCTTTGAGATGTGATCCTATTTCTCCCATAGAATGAGAAATTACAACCGCAGCTCTTTAATTTGATACCCTAAGGAGGTTTGAATTTGAGTCCTCTTAGATCAGAAAATCTTGGCATGAGTGGTGCTACACTGGTAGGAGCAAAGAGGAGGAGATAAAGCAGGGAGAGGAGGGCTATCTGCTTAATTTTAATGAAATTATATATGTTGTATTAGACAAGGTAGACATGATGGGAAAGTCCAATGTAATTTTTAAAAGCTTTCCAAATGTATTTGACATAGTCTTTAATTTTTAATGAAAATATTATGCATACTACAGTTCTCTATTTTATGGATTCAGTGTAGCTTTAGATAGAGTAGCACTATTGAATAAAAGTTTTCATGTTAAAAGGAATTTAGATACCCTGTTTCTTTATTTTATTTGCTTTTTTTTCCTTAATTGTGTCATCAAACATACAGATTTTGCATCTTTTCACTGCCTTGTCTTGAAACAGTATGATAGATGTCTTCAGCAATTTCTTTGCAAATATATTAAGAGTCCTTGTACTTATTGCTTGTTCCAGACCTCACTGAAGTAATTGCCAAAAAATCCCACTGATTTTGCTGAACTTTAAATTAGATCTTTTATGATCCTGGAAGAGTGCTGTAGAATGCCTTAAGACATATGCTATACAACTTATCTAACCTGCAGATATACAACAGGATCACACAGACATACCATGGCAGTTGAGGAGCAATAGATTGGAGCAGAATAACAAATAAATCAAAGTGAAATTATCAGCTGAATGGTACACTTCTAAAAGAAGAAGTTTGGGCCCTAAAATGGTAATGGATCTGATAATCACTTTGGCTTTGGGTGAGAAGTACTACACAGTACAGCCAAGGCCCAGCAGCTCCTTCAGGGTGCTCAGAAGCTCCCCTGTCCATATGATGATGTTTGCCGTCTTTGTTCCCCTTTGGCTAACAAAATCCATGTAGGAAAATTTCACCAATAATCAGTGTGTTCTGAGTTAACACCTTTCCTGTCCCCAGTTCTATGCAGCTTTATTGGCCTGCAGTGTATCTACAAGGACGAGAGCTGTCTGAAGGGGTTTAGGAAACTGGGGCTTGTTGTATGTTGGGTTGGTTCAGTTAGGATTTTATCAATGTTAGTTAGGTTGGTTCTCTGTACCCCTATTTTCCCTCACAATGGTTTGCTCCAAGTTGCTTACCACAGGAGCTCTTGTCACTCAGACATGTCAATCTTGTAACCACTCCCTACTTATTCTTGAAAGTTCTGTATCAATCACCCCACCTTTGCAATGCTATTTGTCCCAGAACACTGTACCCACCTCTGTTATGTTCCCATAGGCTGTTACGTTCTATGTCACTCCCCTTTTGTCTGTCCCTATTGGGCGAGGGGGGTTTCCACCCCTGTCTGCCCACCCCCTATTTAACGTAATGCTTTCTTTGTCCCGTTGCCATTTTGCCTTGCACCGCGCTGGGAGCAGTCACTCCAACCATCGCGGCGACCACGTGTGAAATAAACGTTCTCAGGCAAGCAAGCAAAGTGTGCCTCTCTTGTCCCTTTGCTTCCTCTCAGTGTGAAGCTACCAAAGCTGCGTTACCCACGCCGGAGCACTCAGCACTAGCAGGGAGGCAAACACCATAGCCCTGGAGCACCCGTTCATGTGGCGGCTGAGGTCTTACCAAATGCAGCACTAGCCGGGCTTTCCAGCTGCTTGAGGCTGTAGCGGATAGAAGCCGCAGGGGCTATCCCTGCCCTTGCTGTTCCAGCTCTTGTTCTTCCAACCACGGTAACTTTGCAACTCTGTTAGGCATGCCTGCACCCTCTTCCCCCTGCGCTAGCTCAATTGCCCTAGTCTTTCAACCATATAAGTGGCAGCACAAGCTCTGGTGGGCAGAAGCCAGGGAGCCAGAGAGCCATGAGTGCTGTTCTGGCCTTCCTTAGCCAAGTGGAAAGCCAGGAGTCCTGAACAGCTCTGTGTTTGAGAGCACAGCGGATGATGATGCAGTCCCTTTGCCAAGTTACTCTTCCCTGAAGCACCAACTGACTTGCCAAACCTCATTTGGACTTTTTCTGCATCCTGCCTTTTTCTCTGCAGCAAGCTTTTTGATAGGGGTGGCAACATAATTCAGAAATTGTAGTCCCCAGGGATAAGTAATAATACAGAGGAGAGAGAAGGGCAGACAGAGAATATGTCTGTAGATTACAGACAGCTCAACTATTTCCATCTTCAGATTGGATGTCACTTTTGTCTCATACCTGACCATTTTTCCAGACTGATATGACCTGGGAATGAGGTCTGAAGAATAAGGATGGGGCCAGGCAGCACAAGCAGGATGTGTCCAGGATTTGGGTCTGGCAACACTTTGGCAAAATGACTGTAAACACAGCTTTTCAGTGGTCACTGCAATATATAAATTGAGAAAAAGTAGAAAAGAGGGAGAATTAATTCATCGTACAGTGGAGCAGAAAACTCACATCTGTCCTTTATACAAGCCAGTACACCCCATTTATTAATGCTGTTCTCCGCACTGACGGGTCTAGGCAATTAACTTCCCTTGACTGGCTTCCCCAGTGTGAGGAAGGAGACAGTATGTTTATCTTGGGAACATATTGATTTCTTTTTTAAAATTCTCAAGTAAATTGTGTAATTTTCAATATGTTAGAGACTGGAAGATAAATGCCTGGTCACTTGCAATAATGCCTGGTCACTGGTAATTAAAATTCTAAACTCTAAATTCTGGGCTGAAACCCCTTAAAATGGAAACAAGTGAAAGGCTGTTCTGGGTAAATTGAGCTTTGGTTTTTTTAGTCTGCAAATTAAAGGCTTGTTTCAAAACTTCAGGCAGTTCTGTACCCCAGAAAAATGTATAAAAAAATTAGCCCTTCACATGTGCAAGCATTAAAAGCATCAGATTTTCTGAGACAAGTCAACCCATATGCAGCACTCATCCGAGATTAAAATCCACTAGCCTTAAGGCACCTATTTGTAAAAAAAATATTTAGGTTATTTCAGTGCCCATTCTTTGTGTTTTGATGTGGAAAAATATGTAACACTAGTTTTTATGTAAAGCTCATGCCTTCAACTTTTTAACTCTCCTTCTTCCCTCCTCAAGTCTCTCAGTTTAACTCATGTCTGTTGTAGTCTAAGCTGAAAGGGAAGAAAGGGTTCAAAAATTAAGGACTGTCTAAAACTTCAAAGCAAATGGCTGTGCTCGATACAAGAAAACTGGATGACTAAGATGCATTATTACTTCCAACATTTCAGAAAGATTTGGTCTGTTTACTGTGAGCCTCCTTATCCAAATTTTATTTACCCTGATGTTTTTCAGTCTGAACAGATGGTGAATCAACCTTCCAGGCCTAAGGCTGGCTGGGCTTTTTGAAAAAGATTTAAAATAATAAAAGGATGTGCATTCTCATAGAAAGTCTGTATGAGCAAATACAGAAAATAGAGCACAGCTAAGATTAAATGTGGGGAAGTGGAAGCTGCATCTGTCAGGAGCTAGGATACAGCCAAGGTGAAAGATGGCATGTTCTCGAGTACAGCACTCCCAGCTCTGCCAACCATCCTGATACTGGTGGTGCCTTACCCTGCAGTTTGCCACTGGAAGTGGGAGGCAGAGGCTTGCCAGCAGCACTAAAATGGCATGGCACTTCTGCCGAGCTGGGCGAGCCAGGCTGATCCATGCAGGAACAGACAACTTGTAGCATGCTTGTCCAACCCCTTTGGCTTTAATCAAGCTTGGGTGGCCTTTCTTTTCTCAAGAACTACTCTGGGGCTTGCAATATCAAGCTCAGGAAATCTGAATTCCAAATGACATTTGAACGAGCTTCACTTGAAAGAGGTAATTTAGGATGAAAGTCAAGAGGAAGTGTTGTTCTAGAGGCTGAGATCAGCAGCACAAAGAGTAAGGTCAGGCTGATGGAAAAGGCAATAACAGTAAAAAAATGGAGGCAATAGAAAAGAAATAATAAATCAAGTGGAGAGTCATAAAACAAATATTAGGCCAACAAATGAGAATGCCTGAATATAAAACATCAGGGAGAAATGACCTCTGAAGAAAATGTCCTGCAGAGGTGAAATAAGACATAGGAAAATTAGCAGGAGGCAAGGACTGGCTAAACCAAAGGCAGAATAGAAGCTGAAAACACAGGCATGGAAATATCCTACCATATCTTGAAAAAGAGAAAAATGCAATTAGTGGGTGACAGCTAAAACTAGGTTTAAATTTAAAAAGCTCATTATTGATGAGGGGACACCCTGGCAGCTCCTGGATACAGAGAACCCCTGCATGGTCCTGCTCTATGGTGCTACCAGCCACGACTGTTGCTGAACCCAGGGGATGTGCTGGCCTTAGACCCTGTGCATTTTTCAGGCAACTCCTGCTGGCTAAGCTCTGTGGAATCTGGCTGGAGTTTAAAGCCAAAGTGCTGTTAGCAATCCACTGGAGTGGATGTTTCCACTGGCAGAGAACCACTGGCAATGAATCAAGCAGTCAGTGAATGAAAAATAAGTACAGCCAGACATTTGATAACAAAAATATTGTCAGAGAGAATCTCCAGCTCATTTAGAGCTGTCTGTTGTTGTGCTCAAGGTGTCTCTGTGTTTTGGGAGCTGGGCAGAAAGCAGAAAACAAGACGCATTGCTTCACCAAAATGTAAATACAGCATGGATTTTGATCTATTTCAACAAACTGCTTTTTTTTAGGGAAAATTTTCAATAATGCCCAGGAAGTCCTAGTGGAAACCAGAACTGGATATTGTCAAACACAGGACACTTTTCTGAGCAAGGCAAGGGGTAAATATCTGTTCTGCTTAACTGTGCAGGTGATACAATTTGAGATTGACCTCCTCAGGTGGGTACCATTACTATTGGGTCAAAAATTAATACTCAGTCAGAAAATTTCTGGTGGATCCAGCTCTGGTAGTTTAGGAAGCTGCTGTCCACAGCTGCCTGTTTTGTCTCTCTGCGAAAGGCTGCTGGTATTAAGACATCAAGCTATGAACTCCAGTGGCCAAGGTATGGGTTCAGTTTAATCAAGCCTGATTTGTAATCTCCAGTGAAATGTCGAGTTAAGCAGTGATTAAGATGGTCTTAAACCACCTCAGCTATTAGCTTCATTGCAAGTGAGACAGAGCTTTCACATACTTCTTGACCTAATGCATATTTTAAATAATTTAAATGCATATGAAATGGAATAGCACCAACAGAAGATATTGAAAAATCTTTGCAAATAGTTATCCTGAAAGAGATTCATATAAGTATCATATAGTAAATGAACTATATTCATAGGGCACTCACATATGACAGCCTTGTACAAATCTCTGCACAAAGTCACTAAAACCAAGAAGCCAAATGCTAAAATTTCACACCTGCGTTGTAACAGTGGTTATTGACTGTACCAGTATTATTAGTGATTTGAAAAAAAAAATTAAAACAAAAGAAGATTTCTTAGTTTCTTTGTTATTTGTGGCAGAAAAAAAATGTTTAAAGGGACAGAAAAATCTGGATATAAATGCATGAATGTTTCAGAACTGGGCCAGTATCCTACTATAGATAGACATCCTTCTGATAATCAAACTGGTTTCATAGCGTATCTGGTTTGCTTTTCATCCTTACAGACAGATATTGCAGAAAACCTTTTCTTCTTCTGGTTGTTACTTTCCCTCCTTTGTTTTTTGTGCTTTATTTCTATTTATTTCACATCTTCTTTCTTTTCCCTATCAGTTGTTTTCTTATTTTCCCTCATTTTTCTTCCTTCTGTTCTCCTTTCAGCAACATTTTTTCTTCTTTGCAGTGATTCCCTTTTCATCACAAGAGAAATCTGGAAGAAAAATGGTCAAGGAGTTATTTCCTCTGCCTCACCAGAGGAGACTTGCTGACATAATGAGCCACCTCTCAAAGGGACAGAATTGGGCTCCTGAGATGCACATACTGACTATGCCAGCTCTGCTTTTCTTTTGCTATTATATGCTGTTACATTACAGCTTTCTTTTTCCAGGCAGCCCTGGTGTTAAGATTCGGCTTTCCCTTTCCTGCTAATCTTCTAACACCTTCTTAATCATTTTAAAATGTCTATCCTTCACTTTGTCCCTCTACATCACTCTCTGGATCATCTTCCATGTGTGATGTGAGGGCCTCCTCCAGCTAAGGGCTATCCCCTCTAGTCTTGTATCTGGTGGTGTAGATGTCCAGAGAAGACAGCTGATAGGATAACTGCCCAGTTCAAGCATGGATGAATCAACTATTTTTTCTGAATGTATGTTCTTTAAAGAAACAAAAAAATAAACTAAACAGTTGTTACATTAGAGTAAATCCAAATTAAAATGCAGAACGTTCAGAATATGGAACTGGGATGCAAAAAGAAGAGAAATGCCTTCACTAGTGAATAAAATGGCAAATATTACCCTTCTTGTACTTGTCCACACAAACATATCTAGAGGAATAAGTTGTTGTAAAGGCATAAAATTGGTTGAAAAATTGCAGAATACTGTTTTTGAGATTGCTTGATTCAAATGGCTTTTAAGGGATCGATTTGTGTTGTCCTCTTTTCTTTTGTATAAATTTGTTTAATTTCTCTTTCTCATAATAGCAACTGGAGGGAAGAAAAAAATATTGTCATAGCAAATGTACAGGAGCTTGAATCAGTTCAAGGGCGACTAGTTTTTATTTCTTTTTCTGGCTTTAAGTATTTCAGCAATAATGCAATGTGTATGCATTACTGTAGCTGCCCATCACAACTACATGTTCTTGCAAACACAGGACCGTGAAACACAGATCAATATCACAGAGGGGCTATAATCAACATGCAGATTAATGGACAGAATTGTATGCACCGGGGAACAGTAGAAGAAAGACTAGCTGTGCAATTTAATTGCTAGTTGTTACTAAATCTCTGCTTTCTATCAATTGCTCTTCATTATAGCTATTGATACATAGCAGACATAGTTATTCAGAGTTGCTGGGGTTCAAGGGAATTGCAGACTTTAATGAAAAAAGGTTGGGATTATTTTCTACCTCAGAGTCTGTGACAAGATCCAAGAGATTATTCCCATTTTTCTCCTTGAGTAGGATCTTTTGGTTATCCTTTTGCTCAGTAAAACCAGTAAAGCAAATTAATAGTTAAGCAGAAGCTTCCTGGAACAATTTTAAGTCTATCTGTTTCAATGTGCTTTTGAATGAAAGTTCCAACTTTTCATTAGTTCAATTAAGTGAAGTGCTATAGAAAATTAGGAGAGTATAGTGGTGGAAATGACCTCTAGTTATGTATTATTTAGCTTAGCTACCTGTAATGAAAGCTTGTTAGCTCCATCAAACTGTCTTTTTAATGCTTTCTTTCAAGTCTTTTACAGACATTTGGCTCAGCAGTTCCTGAAAAGGCTGTTTTTCACTTTCACAGGCTCCACTTGGGAGACACTTTCTCTCAATGCTCATCCTTAAAATTTCCTGCTGCTTCATATAACTTCTGCTCTTTGCCATTTTTATTCACATCCATGGTTTTTAAAATCTTGTTCCTTTGTAGTTATACCCTTTCATGTAGATACCTTATTAAAACTGTCCCCGTCTCTTTTTTTTCCTTTTTTTAAAATTGGTTTGGTTTCTTTTTTTTTTTTTTTTAATAAAACAGAGTACCTTGTTTTCTTCTATTGGCATTACAGCACTATTTGTTAATTTGTTTCCATCCCTTTAACCCTTTTTTTCTCTTCAGCTAATCCCTGTAGAAGCATGATTTTTAATTACACCTCTCTAAATTCTCTCCTAGCCCCTGGAGAAAAACTAAAGCCCCAGATGTGATCCTTTAGCTTATTTAACAGAAAGTTGCACTGAATTTTTGATGGCCTTTATTGCTTATTACAAACTCATCTCCAGTTGTATGTTTACATAGCAATTTCTTAGCTCTCACATAGTTCGGGTTTTTTTAACTCATTGTTTCCAGTCCTCTTCTGTGTTGACTCTCAGTATTTTTATTAGTCTTTACAAGACTAAAAAAAAAAAAAAAAATCTTAATGCTGGCCCAATTTAATTGAATTTTTGGCACTGGTTTTCTAAGGCAGCTGCATGTAATAAATATATTCAGGGTGACTATGATTTTACTATTTTTAACATCATTCCCCAAGTTCTCCATGACCTAACAGTAGAAATACAAATGTGGAATCTTGGCCAAATCATTGTCTGCTCTTTTCTTTCAAATTCATAGACAGACAATCAAACACACAGAGCTTTTGTTCATTGTTTGTTTTATCATGTTGTGAAGCATCTCCATCTCATTTTTATAAAATTTATACTGAAAGTACAGGTCAATATAAAACTTTTATTGAATCTTTAAACAAAGTAATTTGCCATTTTTCCATCTTTACTATTTGGTGTCTTAAGTCCTGGTTAAGGATGTTGCAAGAGGATACTTCTGTCTCTTCCCATAGAGCTCCTGACTGGCTTTCTTCCTGGCACTATTTCTGCATCAATAAATGGGCTCTTATCAATATGTCTCTTCCTTTGCTAGCAGGCTGAAAATTAACCTAGAGACAATTGCCTGAGAAGATCCAGCTTTTATTTTCCCTTTCAAAGTCACTTGGATCATCTGGGAGTCTCTCTTGCCTCTCTCCAGTCACAGGTTCGTGAACAAGTGGAAATTCCCCAGCGGTCTTCAGACCAATCTTTGACCTTTCTTGTCACAATTCCTGTCCTGATACCCACAAGGCAACAGGCCATCCTGCTCTCTCAAACTGGGTCACAGATGGCCCAAGCCACACTCTTCCCTTACTCACTGAAGGAACATCCATGAGATAAATTAGAACAGATGTACGGCAACTTCTTCTTTTGGCATTTACACCACTCTCTGGTCTAATTAATCCTGACATTTTGACCATCGTAATATGAACTGCATTGAAGGAATCAAATAGCAGATTGTCCTCTCGATGGCAAATATACTCATTTTTCCTGCCAGTGAGACATGATTTTATGTTCCTTTTCCTGTGAGACAAGTTCTTATTTTCTCCTGCTATCTCTAGACTTATAACAATGAGACAAAACACCGTGAAGCCCTTACACTGATGTTTGTTTCATTTCACATGAATGGAAAGCAGACGCATTTAAGAAAAAAACCTGTCTACTTTCACCCATCTCTTCTGATGCAGTATTTCATACCAGAATTCTCATTTGTTTTTCTGGTAATAAGGTAGTGTGCTAACAATTTTGGGTACCTCTTAATAATACATGTAGCAGTTATACATATTTTATACTAAAGGCTTTCTTAAAAGCTACATCCTTATAGGTAATAACATGCTTATAAAAACACCTTCTTGAATTATTTATACTTATTTGGAACAACAAAATCAACTGTCTTTTTATAAGGTCAGGCAAACAAGAACCATTAATAATGTAGTAACATGTCTTGGGACTAAGGCGGCTTAATATATATTTTTTAATCACATAGGTAAGACAGTTTGCTGCAATATAACTAATCAAGCAAGACTTGTCTATAAAGCATTTTAATGTGACTACATAGGTTAATAGAAAATTACTAAAAGGATAATGTCTGAGAATGTTTTCACATACAGGCATAATGGAAAAAGTTTATGCAAAAACCCATCTCTTTCCGTGAAAACTTCAGAAATAAGTATCAGTAACAGAAATGTTATTTTGAAAAATTTACAAAACTCTACTAAAATTATAGGTCAGTGGTGATAATGAATGTCATCACAGTGCAAAAAACCCCAGAAATCTATCACAAACCAAGCCCCAGACATCATCATAAGTCTTGTCTAAATGGACATTACCAAATGTAATAACCCTGAGTCTTCATTGTCTTTTCCATAGACACTTTTCTATTGCCTGTAAAGATAGTGTAAATTTCTATAATGAAATTATGGGATTTTCACATAGTGTCAGCCAAGCATTCTTTATTGTTGTTTATATAATCCCACAAGAAGAGGGGATCAATCTGGAGCTGTTCTGTGTGACCAGCCTGGTCTCCAAGAACTTTCAGGCCACTTGCAGAATCAAGGTCTCCTAGGTCTTTGCTTTTAGTCATATCTGGAATGGTCAGTACAATAAATATTGCATCACTGGGAAAGTTCCATGGAAACCTGGTGGTAGGAGCTTTGTATGAATTCAGACTTGTCCTTTCTCTACCTACTTTGGCTCTGCATTTTGAAGAACTCTGGAGAGGAGCAGCCAAAAAGACAGCTGTCAATTTCTGTGTGAAAGAGAGAAGATGCTTTGAAGGGAACGCTGACATTTAGCATCTTTTGTCAATAATAGTTTTACTTTATTACTGTACACCAAGAATAGGAAATAGCAGGAAGCTCTTTCTGTTACCTCACTGAGTGATTCCCAAATCCACAAATAGATTTCAATATCAATTCATAAATGCCTCCTGAGAAAATTGCTCCCATGAATACATATAAAAAGAAATTCTCCAATGGCTTCCAACTCAATGTTAAAACCATGTGCCTTCTGACATAAATTTAGTCTTACTTCATTTATGTCACTGGAGATAATGTACAAGGAAAATAAAAAAATTAAGAAAGTGATTTTAGAGAATATATTTATACTCAGAAAATAAGACTCACAGTATCCTAATTTCCCTACCTGAGTTTTTTCTTTCTCCTTCTCATTTTCTGTAATTGTGTCTTACATTTAAGTTCAGAAAGCTGTAAGCCTCAGAAAGCTGGAAGGCCTGATGCACATTGCCATATATTAGGACTCTCATTTCTTTGAAAATCTTGCAACCAAAGCTTGTGCTGTGCTTATTTGTGCGTGTTGCTTTGAGAGGGTCATAAACATCTGTGAACCCAGTGTTCAAGAGAATGAGGACAAGAAGAATATTGAATGAATTTCTGAGCATGCTGTTCTTCACATTACTACCCATCTGTGCAGATGAGATACTGTCAGTTCTCAAGCAGTTATGTTAGCATTTGTGCACTGTGTTTTTTCAGGACATGAGTGACCATACTAGGTTGATTGCATGCTTGGATAGCTAATACTATATTTCTTCCATTACCACTTGGTTTGTATTAGGGCAAACTGATAGCAAGAAAACAATTTGTTCTTCTGTTCTCTTTCATTGTTAATGTAAAAAAAAAGTATATATTTAGAGGAATGATCATGTGGATGGATCTTCGGTGTTATTCCCTTTTCTATTTGACTTTATTCTTGGCTGGGGTGGGTACAACCTTTGAACCAGAGACAGGTATTAATGGAGCTACTGTTGCAGAGAAACCAGCAGTCTGTGAAGAAAACTGCTGCCTCCCAATCAGAGAAGGAAGCAAGCCCCAAATGCTCTGGTAATTTGGCTGCAACCTTGCCAGAAATCTGTGTGGAAATAGATTGCTGCTGTCATTCATATAAGAGCTGTGACACAACTTTGATGTAGGACTTTGGTTACATTATAAGAGCAAACTGGACCTGATCTAACCCTTACTAATGCTCATCAGATACTTCTAACCAACCCCTGCTGAGTCCTGCAAAATCGTTTCTGATCTCTTTTCAGTCAATAATTTAAAGCTTTGCCAAGTACCTTCTGGCTGTTTTCAGTGACTGGAAATCCCAGCAGTAGTATTTGTTGGACATCCTTAGGAACAGAGTCCTCTCTGTGCTGACATTTTGAAATCAGCAGAGCCTTTTGAAAAATTCATTGCAGTGGATCAAGTGGGTTAATTTGGGCTAACATCTGGGAAAAGGTGACACTTAGAAAAAAAAAAAAAGCGGCTAACTAGCACTTTTAATTTTCTTTCTTCTCTGTATAGTTTTACAATTTACAATTGTAATGGCAATCTCCATCATTCAGCAGTCACCATTGTTATAATAGCTTAACCAGCTATCTGAGAACCCTATATCATGTGTTCCAGCAACTCTGCCATTGGATGGAATCCATTTGGTTTGAAGGCACTATTAGTGTCCTGGACCAGCAATGTACAAGAATTTATATTTGTAGCTTCGTGTTTCTTTGGTTTTTCTCTGCTGTGCTCCCTTTCAAGCCCTATGATGCATCAAATGAATATTCTGTTTGTTCTTTTTACTTCACATATATCAGGGTGTGTGGAAAATTTAGAACTAGTATTTGGTAGTCTACTGGTTTTGTGAGAGAAGCTTGTTAACATAGGACTTTGGCAAAGACAAATGGCCACGCATGAATGCTAGATAGTTCATACTTCAAACCAGGAAACACTTTAGGCTTCAAAAAGTCCATTTTTTTTTCCATTTCAGCTCAGATTTTTTATTACTAATATTGTACAGTTCTCCAAAAGTAGCGTTTCCTTGTTGTTTGACAGTGAATAACCCATGAAACTGTAAGTGAACCACACTGAAAGATAAAGTGGGCTGTAAAGAAAATATTGGTCTTCCAGGTCAGCAGGAATGAAACCTCATTGCTATTGCTATAAGCGAGTGTTTGTAATGAAGTCCATTAGCTACTTTAGATATTTAAGATCAATTCACCTCACAGTTCATCCTAAAAACAATGCATAAGGGACCTCTATAAAATCTAGGACTATGATGATGCTGAAGAACTGAGGGTAGTACCTGAGCCATAGTTCAACCACAGTCTTGGGGTGTGCATGACTCAACATCTCACTGATTTGGGCAATTGTCCATTGTCCTGGGTTTTTTCCCAACCCCTTTCAGAGAACCACAGCTAGTGCCTTTTCTAATGGTATAATGACTCTTTAGTTGTGATGCCTTCCCCCTCCCCCCCCCCCGCCCTCCATTCCTCTATCCTTTGATATTCCATTCAGTATGGATGTGAGATTGTCCAGGAGAAAAGCTCTTACCATGTGTGCATAAAAACCCTACAGGAAATAGCAATAACTTAAGGGGGGTGCCTTTCTTCCCTTCTTATTTTTCTCTAGAGTTTAACCATCCTAATTTTTGGCTGGTTTAGCTTTGCAAGTAGTAGAAGCATCTTGTGTTCCTGTGGATTTATGTCTCTAATTCAGATTATTGGGTGTTTAGTAGCATATTAGCTGTAATGGAAAATTTTCCTTAAATTTAGGGCATGGATAGCAGCTCTTCCAGTGGAGTTTCATTAAAGTCTGATGGGAACTGAGTGCATGTCTTTCTCATCTTGGAGAGAATCCACACAGTCTTCCTCTTCTAGTTGATTAATTTCCTGCATCTTGAAGAGACTTAGTAATTTTTAAGGCAGTATTTCTGATATAATGATTCTTCTTATGTTCCAAATGTGGTGGCAATTTATCAAGAGACTCAAGCACAAATAAGTAGAGAAAGACAAGACAGACACAATACAATTCCTTTCTTTTGGAAGGCAAATGAAAAAATGCATGTTGGATTTCTAGATGTTAATTTGTTTAGCTTCAGTCCCAAATTCTCTTTCTTGGTGTACTTTTTCTGCAGATTATAAATGTGTTTGTACTTATTTTCCTCCTGTCAAAGCAGTTCCATGCTACAGTCAAATTCCAGCTCCTGTTTCTATTGACAGACTCAACAAACTGTATGGTCTAAATCTGTCAGTGCAAGGTATTTTTATTCCAGACCTGATATCAACCCTGTAGTCCTAAGCATTTTTTCACATCTTTTTCCACATCTTTTAGTATCTTTCACCAAAAGCACTTACCAGACACATATACAACATATACACTATTCTAGTATCAGCCTTCCCTTGTTTTGTAAGTTTATATTCTGCTTTGATAATGAATAAAATCTCTTAGAAAAAAAAAAAAAAGGATCTGAATATTTAGTAGATTTTGCAAGATTTTTCAAATTTCAGAGCATAGCCATAGCTCTGATACATTTGTTACAATTGCTGGTTTTAGCAGCCACTGGAGGTTTCATTTGTCTGATGCCTCATAGAGCACTGTTTGTTGTGAATTGTTTAAAATGAACAAAATGTAATAACTTAATGGACAGTAAAAAAAAATTGTATTTAGAAGAATGTAATAAGTGCTCTTCTCCCTCCTTTACAAGACAACAACCCCACCCTCCTATTATCTTAAGATTACAAACCTGAGCTTTAGAGGTTCAACAACATGTTGCAAGCTTATTATGTGACTGTGCTGTGCCAGTACCTGCCTACCAGCTGCTGAATGATGAGCCTGTTGTATACTACTTTTTTTCTGCACAAAGACCCTTTTAAGTCTTAGAAATATGCGCCACATCTTTGGACATGTCTTTCATTATGCTTCAGAAGAATGTCCTCCTTAAAATATAGTTCATATCTTGTTAATATGTGTATTTTATAGCTGTTTATAATATCTTTCTTTACCTCTGGGAACTATCTCTATAGTTTTCCTCATCAATTCTTTGCTTGTAGGGTTTCTGTTATTGTAACACATCATATTTCAAACTTATTTTGTCTTTTTTCATCTTGTTGAGTGACTATTACAGGACGTAAGCCTAATCTATGCTGGCCCTTTGAGCAACTGTCAACACCAACTGACCTCCCAATGTCCATTCAAATCTGTGATTATTTTTAGAAGAATACAAAACCAATCCTGAAACACCATGGAAAACAATTTATTAGAAAAGGTATTATAAGATTTTCTGTCACCTATAAAATTTCTGGCAGAAAAACAAGGGGTAGCAGAAGGTTACTTTTCTTGTGATTTCAAATCTCAGTTATCATTTTGGTATTTATGTGACCTTCAGTAGAAAGATCAGATGTAGTTTCATGAGGTAAAAGATGCAAGGAATCTCCCTTTTCTAAAAAATGCAGTGTACGAAGATATATCAGTGTAAGCTCATGGTCATCTCTGTTGAGGCTTTCAAGTACAACAGCTTAAGGTGAAGGGACAGAATTATGAAGACCAGCATTCTCAGACTTCTTGGAGACAAGCTCTGACTTTCTTTCAAAGTAGGGAGAAAACAACTTTAAAAAGAACTTGTTAATTTCTTGCTTAAGAAGCTACTGCTTTAATTTAAAACACTGAAAATACCAACATTTTGTTACTCCGTTTCTTCTTTAGAAAACAAAATAAATATTTAATTATCAATCAATATAGATTTGTGTTGTTCTTGTTGCTGCAGCAGCAACTGTTGTTGTTGCTTTTGATTTATACCTGGGCAGTCTGACAGACTGAGGAGACCACTCTTCCTTTGCTCTGAAAAACATGCTTATGTAGGTGTTAATCATGACTTTTTATGGAGGGAAATTATGCACTCTAATAACTGTAAAAACTCTGATACCAGAGCTGGACTTTTGTGTAGTGTCATGTGTCTCCTCACAGTTGTTTCTACTGACGTTGACTTTTATCATTCAGATTTAATGCAGCATTTTCATTAACAATTCTTAAACTTGATTCTGGGCTAGAACTAATGTAATTTAAAAAAAAAAAAACAACTACATTACTTAAAGAGAAGATTTCTTTTCCAACATCTAATTTATTTATTCATACATCATTATTATGCATTTATTGTATTTATTGTTTCCTTACTTTGAATGGCTCACACACAGAACTTGGAAAGACACTTTCTCCCACTGTATAGTACAAAACAGTACAGTTGTCTTCTAAGTTCCATTCACAGTTACTTTTTCTAGTTTTTGTTTTTTTCTTTTATTTCCACCTGCTTTCTTACTGAAAGACTCCAAAGGCCAAATCATGTGCAAAGGCCAGCAATGCAATAGCAGGTATAGATAGTAACAAAAATTATGTGTTTCTTCTTGACTGTTCACTTTGTTCACCTGTTCTTGACTTTATATGCTAGGTTTTTTAGTAACCATTACTGCTTTTTTTTTTTTTCAACATATTTTGCCTGTTGTGGTGTTGCCATATATTACTTAATAGCTACTGAATTGCAATTAAATTAGGAATGTATTTGAGGACACGAAGGCCACCTTTGCACCAGAAATGGCTTTCAGAGTGATTATGTCTGTCTCAGGCATTTTATATATTACAACAGGTTTGTTGATGTACCTAAACTGGTGCAGTTCTAGTGGCAAATGCTTTTTCTGTGTAGACAGCCTCTGCCAGGAAAGGGAGGTATTGTGCTGTAATTTATATATTTTTACCCAATAAAATAAACTATACTGGCAATAACATTTTTTTTGCTTTCAAACACAACTGTATAAAGCACTGGCTCAGTGCTTTAATAATCCTCTGCAAGTTATTGTACCAGAACAGAATGATTATAGGTGCACTAGAGCTGACTGAGGATCAAATACAGTGCCCATAGAAATCTAAGCTCCCAGCAGCGTGGACTGATACTTTAGTTTAAAAAAAAAATTCTTTTCTGTGGCTGAGACTTTCATGCTAAGTAAGCCCCCCCCTTTTTTTTTTTTTTTTTTTTTTTTTTTGCATGGGCTGATGGCCACAGCTTCAACTGTGATGTATGAAAGAAGGGTTTATATTCCTATTCTGGATAGTATGACCCAATGTCTCAGCTTAGACTTTTTCCCACCCTAAATGAATGTGCTGTTTCAGACATTATGAGATTCATAAATCTCATTGTTTTGTGGCAATGGACATGTGAATTATGATGTAAAGCCGAAAACTACTGAAATAATAAAAAAAAATCTCTGCTCTCTGGAAGTACACTTTCCAATCAACTTTACTTATTGCTAATATTTCTTCTGTATACTTCTCTCTCTATAAATGGTGTGAAAAGGAACAGGGGAGTATTTCTCCATCTTCAGTAGCCTATCTCTTAAAGCTGTGAGGTAGAGATCTCCTTTCTTTTATCTCTCATGGTCATGCAGCTGGATTTGGGAATGCTTATGTCCCATGGTGCAGAAGAAGATAAAGAAAGGTTCCTGAAATCTTTTCTCTTTGGACTAAAGGAATTGATTGTGTGCAGTTTTGGTCACTGTAATATAAGAAAGACAAGTGATTAGAGAGCATTCAAAGGAGGGCAACAAAGATGGTGAAGGGTCTCCAGGGGAAGCCGTATGAGGAGAGGCTGAGGTCATTTGGTCTGTTCAGCCTGGAGAAGAGGAGACTGAGGGGAGACCTCATTGCCATCTGCAACTTCCTCATGAAGGGAAAAGGAGAGGCAGGCATTGGTCTCTTCTCTCTGGTGACCAGTGGCAGGGACTGAGGAAATGGCCTGAAGTTGTTTCAGGGGAGGTTTAGGTTGGCTATTTTAAAAGGTTCTTCACCTACAGGGTGGTTGGGCACTGGACCAGGCTCCCCAGGGCAGTGGTCACAGCACCAAGCCTGACAGAGTTGAAGAACTGTTAGGACAATGCTCTTGGGCACATGGTGTGATTCTTGGGAATGGTGCTGTGCAGGGCCAGGAGTTGGACTTGTGAGATCCTTCCAACTCAGCTTATTCAGTGATCCTGTGATTCTGTCAAATGCCGTGCAATGCCATCTAGAAAAGAAAAAGGAAGGAGTGATGCTGTGCAAAAAAAAAGATTATTGCTATTGTGTAAGCTCTTGCAACAATGGTTGCAACAATATTAGAGCTCATACATTTCCCTGAAGAAATTTTTGTAAGTGGAACATAAAGAAAATATAGTTTTATTCACTAGTCGGAGCAGCCTATATCACCCTTGGAAAAAAAATAGTATTCTTTGCCTGACTGATTCACTGCGTTGCATATTCAGGACACATATTCAGCCCATCAGCTCTTCCCAGGTAATTATTGGTCACCAGATATCTATCTTACAATTACAATGGTCATAGGAGTGAAAATGGATTTCCCTTTACACCATTTTCCTTCATTATGTGACTTTCATACCACTCTGGTTTTTATTCTTTTTATATTTTTGACAGAAGAGATTTTGTCTAATGCAAAATGTTCAGTGTGAGCTAGCTTGAACCAAGTTGAAAAAACTTGTTTTATTTTCTACATGTTTGCTCCGCTCTTGTTTCTGCTCACTACAATTCTAGTCAGAGAGCAGAAAAACCCACTCTTTTAACCTTTATTTTGCATGCTGTTAACCTGCAACTCTTCTTTTTACTTTGTTAGCCACCTTTGAGCAACAGATCAGATTCTATGTGAAAGAACTGAGTATTTGCAGCTCCATATTGTACAGAACCATATCAAGCACATCTGTACTCTATTTAATCAAACAGAAGTTGCCTGTACTTGTTTTGTTGTACTTTGAACTAGTGATGTTCTTTATAGGTCTAACACACTAGACAATGAGTGCAATCCTTTTTTCAGACATGGTGAAGACCAGAATGATGTCAAGTTACCACGGGCATCTAGAGTGGTGTTTTGGGGAATTAGGTAATGACAACAAGGTCAGAGTAAAACATTCTTACATTCAGGAGGGGAAGTTATCACAGTGGTATATTAAGGTATCAATTCAGATATTTATGTAATGCATTATTTATTTATAACATGCTATATAATAATCAGAAATAATAATATCCCTTCCATAACCATATTATAATTAACTTCTTCTATTATCCATCCTGTTCCCTTTTTCCTCTACTTTACCTTTTTCCCTTGTTTTCATTTTATCCATTTGTACTGTAGGAATAATTTAAATGTCTCATAAGTACTTCTCTCCTGAAGTAGTTTCTGCAGATACAGAAGCTTTGAAGTTCAGACTTAAATTATTCATATACCCAACTAATATTTCTTGAGACATATCACTCTGAAAACTTTCAAGTTGCAAACACCAAAGTTTTCATACATGGTCAAACCTTGCCAGATCAATGAAAAGTTGTTGAAACTTATCAGTCTGGACAATTTCTATTTTTGAATGGCAATTGCTGATGAACTTCAGAAGAGTTTCCTGTTTTCTTTCTTGGGTTATTGTCTTTTGAGAATTGGCAAGTGAGAAAGAATGGTGGACTTTGTTCCTGAGGAAGCTCCACAGTTACTTGAAGGAGACTTCAGACAGAGAAATGCTTTCTTGAGATTTGAAAACTCTGTCAGAATTGGTCAGGAGTTTTTACTTGATCCTTCAGAAATCCAGATGGGTCAGAAGTGAGTGCAAGAAACCACAGAAAAGCTGTCTTAAACTAAATGGACAGGCTGTCAGATGTCAGGAGACTTAGCAGATGAAAAATAAAACCTCAATCTGAACTTCTATAAAGTACACTTTTTCTTCTATTTTAACTAGATTTTTACAGCATTCCACAAATTTGCTATGATAATATGTGTATTTGAAATGATCCAAAGCTATTAAGTATAAATATGTATAAATATTATTTCTGTTATTTTGTTGGTGGTATTAATGATTAATAAGATTTTTTTGAAGATAGTAGCTGAAAATACAAGACAAGTTGATAGAGGTAGTTGTTAGTTTTAGTAATATTTCTGGTGATATGTTTGATTTAAAATATCAAGTGACAAAGAAGTCCAGAGCTATGTCATTGTACCAGGATAAGTGGGACCTTTCCAGACAGAGCTTGTCCCAGGGTAGGGCAGTTCCACCCAGAACAGATTCGGGGCAGACTAGTCCAGGGAGTGAGAGGGATGTGCCTGTGAAAAGATGCACAGACATGGTCCATGAGACATCCTTTCCCCAGACAGGGAGAATGAGAGCAGGGGAGAACAGCAGGTGCTGCTGAGTCTTTCAAAACAAAGTTTTCCAAGCTGTTTCTAGGATAATGCCTAGAAAAGGGCAGGAAAAGAGGTTTAAAAAACAACCCACAGGAATCACAGAATGGATGAGGTTCAAAGGGACCACAGCAGGACATCTGCTCCAACCTCTCTACCTAAGCAGGGTCAACCTGGATCACATTGGACAAGAATGAGTCCGGACTACTCTTGAATATTTCCAGTGAGGGACACTTCACAACCTCTCTGGGCAACCTGTTCTGGTGCTCAGTCACTAACACAGTAAAGATGTTCTTCCTCATATTCAGGTGGAACTTCCTGTGCATCAGTTTCTGCCCATTGCCTCTTCTCCTGTTGCTGGGCACCTCTGAGAAGAGCCTGGTTCCCTCCTCTTGACACCCTGCCTTCAGATACTGATAGACATTGATGAGGTCCCCTCTCAGCCATCTCTTCTTGAGGTTGATCCAGCCCAGCGCTGTAAAATGGATGAAGTTTTTGGGACACCTCTAAAATTCTCTTCCTGTGTGCCTCTGACTGAATAAATCTTTTTGTTTACTATACCAAAAGGATCATATCTGGTGGTACCTCACCTAGAATAACTGATATTCTACCAATTATGAAAACTTTTGAGGGTATAGATTTATCTCCCATCAGGCTATGAAGGTACCTTAGCCCAGATTCCCCTGTATTGCAGTAGATGATCAAAATATTCTTTCTTGGTGGCAGTATAAATCAATATGTCATCTGTTAATTGCTGTTTTCTTTATAAAAATATTTTTATTTTTAGTAGCTTGAAAGATACCTTTTAAGAAATATTGGTAGAGATAAATACTTAGTGCAAGAATCATGAGGTGAATGCAATGCAGTTTCTAACAAGGTGAAAAACCTTTTGCGTAGCATACAACTGCTTTTTGAGTTGTGTCCTTCCCTGTGTTACAAAATGTGCTCTTGAGGTTCTCTGTTAAGCATAGAAATCAGAAATTTTTACTGTGCCAAATGTTGCAGTTATGTGGGCAAATACAAGTGGGATGAAGCACCCCAATAGAAGGGATCTAAAGATTCTGACTTTTTTTCAGAAGTGGTATTCTTCCCAGACAGGGGAAGGCTGTGTAGTTACAGCCTCTCAGGCCTGAGGTTCTAGGGACCATTTCTTAGTTTCACAGTCTTAAACATTTTTAGGTATCAGGAATATATAAATATGTGGATATAAAATAAATGGTCATTTAAGAATCAGAGTAATGAATGTTGTGCAGAGAATAATTAATTTTTGCCACAAATACACTTGATTATTACTGTACTACTCAAAGAAACATTTAGCATTCATTAGGATTTCAATATTTTCTCAAAGAGATGAATCTAATAGTAGCATTTCTTTACATTTAAAGATGGTATTACCAAATTGTGCTGTTGTCTATAGGATGCTCATAGGAGGGAAAGAGAGTGATATTTTAATGACAGCTAAACTGCCTTTTTGATACCCTTCTGGTTTAATAGCATTTATTAGCTATTCATTATTCACTGTCGGAATACATTGCTCTGTATTTGTAATATTCATTTCCAGAGGACACACATTTTAATCATCAAAGTGCTTTAAAGTCAAGCACAGTAGCAAAATCTTGGTGAAATTTAAGTACAAGCTGACAAGTTAATATTTGCTTATGCATGGGAAAAAAAAAGTTTAAAAAGTCCTTTGTGACTGAAGAATAAAGGACCATGAAAAAAATGTAAGGCAAAACAACTTGAAAACTCTACTACCCTGCTCAAACTGCTAAATTCTGAACTAGAGAAGAATAGTGGTAAAGGGAGGTGCATAGAAATTGTGTCACATCTAATGTTTGCCATTATATTTTTTTGTCTGTAAGAGAATGATCACTAGCTTGTAAATACCAATTACAAGGCAGAATGAATACATTCATAAGGCATTGATATTTTATTTTCCATTGAGTTCATAACCAACAGACTATTTCATATGGAAAATCTATCACAAGAAGCCGTTCAGCAGAAATATACAATCTATGTGTGACTAAAGGTGTGTAAAGGCATAATTGAAATTCCTAATAAATAAGTCCTGTCTGATTTATAACAGTAAGAAAATAGCAACTTTGTAATTTAATGTATACAGGCACAGGTAAATTGCAAAATCATACTTTCTTTCAACCCTTTCACTACAGTATCTGTATTTTCATCAAACTTCACTCTATCTTTTCTCATTTCCTTTTCATTTGGTTTTTGTATAATAGTTTCTTTCATATTTGAAACAGTTGATTTGCCATCAACAGCAACAGAAGAAATCAGTACTTTATCTAGTCTTTTCTATATGTGATTTTTGGAACAGATTCCTGCATTTCTGCTGCCAAAAAAAACCCCCAAACAAACTGCAGAATATTTTGTGGAAGTCATGTGACCCAATGAGATACTTCTGTCTGGCCATAATAAACAAGCAAAGAAACAAAATAAATCTAAGCCAGAGCCTCATTTCATGCATCTCTATTCTATATGAAGAAGGAAGGAAATGGTGTATTTGAGAAGTTGATGCTCAGATGACATGAGAGTCTTGCCCAAAAATGTGAATGTCATATGAGTCACAATATAGTTTTTTCACCTGAATATTATTTTAATATTTTATCAAGAAGTAAAATGCATCCATGCACAATCTTGATATGTACACAAAAAGTATTTCCTGTGTTAACCAGGTTTTTCTGCAATGGGTAGGATGACTTATTTATATTTATCTACAGTTGTTTTGCTTTTAAAAAGTCCAGTAGAGAACTTTAAATCTGATTCAGGGAATGCAAGTTCCAGTCACAGGGTTAGTACAATAATTTGTGAGAGGTTTCCAAAAATAAGTAAAGGGCTTCTGGTGGGAAATCCATTATTAGCTCTCTCGTTGCTATGTCATCCACTACCAAGACTCCAAGAGGGACAATTTTATGAAGTATTTCTATCCTGGTTTGAAGAATCAGTCTGATTTACTTCCTGGTGGAATGTGAGAACAACTTCCAGTTTTGGAAGGGAAGTTAACCACTTTCAAATCTTGATGAAGAGGGAAATCTTGACAAAATATGCAGGTATCACTGCTTTGTAAACAAGATTTGTGTAGACTATATTTTTGGGTTTGGTAATATAAATTTGTAAATTAATTTGTAATATAGTTCCTACTGTGCTTTTACACATAAGTGCTGTACTCTTATGATATACATGCTGTGAACTAGCAAATGCTGGCAAGTGACACGCTGCTTGTCATTTCATAACTTATTCATTTTTTTCTTCTCTCAGACTACTGCTGTTTTATACAGCTTTTGGAATGACTGGCTATTTCCCTGGGAGATGCTTGATCAGAATTGGTGATAAGTGAATTTATAAAATCACTATTTTATAATAACACTATTTTTAGTGTTCAGTGTTTTGGATATGCTCAATTCTGTTTAATGGGCACTCTTGATTAGAATTTCTATTGCAAGTGTATCTCTTTTTTTGAGATATTCTTCAGTAAAATACACAAACAAATCTGCAGATTGTGGAAAGTTGGTAATTTCTACCATGGTGACACACTTATTTTCTGGTTAGCAAGTGCATTATTTTCATCATCCTTTAAGATTTTTTGCAAAATCATCTGATAGTTATTTTAAATTCTGTAGCATGTAAAGATGAGGCAAGATTTGAAGAGAATGAATAGAAATTTGTGAGGAATATCATGTGAGAATTGTGAAATCAGTGTCATCACTGGTTTATTGGAGTGTATGCGTACATACACAAAACTTTGCATTTCCATTTGGTTTATATACCTTAGTAATTTTTCAGTAACACTGAAAGTACAATATCTTTGACCCTAGCCTGTTTTGTGATAATCTCAGTATTTAAAGCTGGACATTGTCCTGATCACAGTGGTTTTGACTTGTGAAGTACTAAATGGCCAAGGACTTGACCTCTGACTTGATAGCTTGAGCAATAAAAGCATTCAGAGTAACAGTTTGTGGTCTCAAAGGGGAAATAATGGAAGCTCAGGTACCCAAAGTGTATTCCTGTACTTCATTCTAGCACAGGCAAAAATCTTTGCAGCATTCATTGTGATTCTTCTGTCTCTCCAAACATGCCAGGGAGAGTGGTGGACTCCTTGAGTTTTGGTTGGTGTGACATATTTTTAAAAATAATTTTATTTTTTATAAATTTTGCTCAAGTAGCAGCACTCTGTAAAGTGCATCTGAAAGCATTTTTCCTTAAACGTTTATCTGCCCTTTTCAAGTATGACCAAAGTGGAGCTATCACAAATCAATGGGACCTCAACATTTTTGAAATAATACTGACCTATATTTTTTGGAAGAAATTTCAAAAGAAGCTTCCTTCTACCTTTATGAAAATTTCTGTGACTAGCTATAGACTCACTAAAACTTTTGCTTCCAAACTTCCTCTCTGTAATGACTTAGTGAACTTTTAGAAATGCAAAATACTTTGCCCCAAACCCACAAAAAAAATACCAGCCTAAGATATTTCATATCCCCAATCATGTACTGCAGTACTAATATTCAGTACTAAAACTATTTTTTTGACAGAGGAAGTGTTTCTGCAAAGAAGAATAAAGTATTGCTAAATCTTTTCCTGATTTGTATACATATCATTGCTTGGTTTTGGTGATGGGACACTCTGTAGGAATGTTGATTAATGCATTTCTGTGGAGTTATCTTCATTGCAATGAATGCCTTTCTGCTATGAATATGGCCATCACATTTCTACTGGGTTGGAAATGGATCACTTTTCTGTAAACATGAGGCAGCTGATGCAGAAATAAAGGAGAATGTGGTCTAGCTCACATCTGCTGGGTGTATGGCCCTTAAACAATATTTCCTGTTACTGGGACTATTCATTTTTTTATATCTCATTTTTAAATATATTTTATGGCAACAACACCAACAACTAAAATCTGGAAAATTGTCTGTGAAATTAACCACACTGTCCCCTGGGAATTACTGGTTCAATGGCTCAGCCCACAACCCCCTCAGGCTGGGCTCTGGCCTCTGTTCCCCATGAGCATCACAGTCTTTTGCTGGTGAACTACATTAGGTCTGATGAGAATTGTGTGGCTTGTGGAGAAATGGGACACAGAGGGATGTCTGAGAGAGCTCTTCTGCTTTTAGAATTTTTTTTTTTTGCTAAAAGTAATGCTTTTCCATGGAAACAAAGCCATTAGATGAAATTCAATTAGTCCAAAATACTGTTTATAATAAATATAGTTTGGATGGAAATGTTTTTTACATAGTTGTAATTAACAATGCAGTAATGCAAATAGTACCTGCATGTTCAGGTTAGATATGAACACAGGCTTTGGAGAAGGTTAAAATTTCCAATGACTTTCATAATTTTCTTTCTTAGAACTGAGCAAAAATATCAGGATGATACTGATATCAGGAAGCTTGTTAAAGCTTGATCTTGCTGTCACTTCAGTGGGAGCAAGACTGGACCCCAGGAAAACTTTTAAGATTACTGTTAACTAGCTTAAATTAATTAACTATCTTCTACCCTCCAGCAGTAGCTGCTGTTAGCAATTTCATTTCATCTTCTGAATTGAAATTACAGTAATGGTAAAGCATTTAACTTTGTCTCTTTTATATGACACTATTTTTGCATCTAATAGGAATATGCTTCTGGCATTTACTATTCTTCCTTTATTACAAGTCTGTCTGCCTTTCATTACATTTTCATTTTTTTTAATGGTGACTATTTTTCATATTTATCACAGTGGTTAAAATTGTATCTGTCACAAACAGCAATCATATAAATTCCTGAAATGTTTATTGATCTGTAAGCAACAGGTACAATAAATTTTAAAAATGTTGTTTCTCAAAGGACAGGAATTAATTCAGGTACCTAGGACATAGGCAAAATACTCTTACTGTGGTAAGGATGTTAATTTATCATGCAGTAAATCTTTTGTTTAACTGGTCAATATTAATTATGTGCAATAACAATGAATGTGGTTGTAGGCAGTGGTACAACAGGAAAAAAGAAGTCTTTTTTGAAGAACAGTTTTTAGTTTTACTCTAAAACAACAGTGTTAAATTACAATATTCTTACTACTAATGGGTTCCAATAATAAAAAGAGTATAAATCCATAAACTATCTTATTTACTGAAAATGAAACCTATTTCTTTGTTCAGACTGTTTCTTGTTTTGGATTTTATTTTTTAATCACCTGTCTTTGAAATTCATAGAGGAAGAAATACAGCTTTTTACCCATTCTGAAATCAGTGTTGACAAATATTCCTAGTCAACACAAATAGACTTGATTTCACTTTCAAACTGTACTGAAAATTCATTTTCAGAAAAAAAGTCAAGGTCAATTCTTCTTAGCAAATGCTCCATTAAGAGTCATACAATTATCCTACTGCCTTGCTTTCTTAGGAAATCCTAATTATCCAAGGTCTGTAGAGCACACATAACCAGCCCATTAAGGCATATTTCAGTTTCCTGTAAACCCTATCCCAATAAACCACTGTTATGTTAACTAGAGAGCTATATAGATGTCCAAACCATGTGTGTTTGTGAGGAAGGAGGAGGCCGAAGCTGTGACTGACCTAGTATGACTTTATTTGCCTTCATTGACTTAGGGTCTCTCACTTCACCACCAAGTCTTCCTTGTCTCAATAGCTGAGATTCCTGACAAAGCTGAGACCTGCATTTCCTTGCCACTGGCACTGCCACTGGCTGCTTGGCAATCTGCTTGCTCCAGATCATCATTCCCATATCCCTAAATGGCTGGGAAGTCCATTGCTCTATAACTGTGTTATATCAGAGGTAAGGTTGAGGAGAAGGTACACAGCTCAGTACTTAGAGTGCTATTTCAGGACTTCAGACATCTAGAGCAAGTCTCTGAGTACCAGTACATACAGCTGGGTGACAGTCTGGGAAATACCTTTACCATCCCTCTGTTCCCCTGGCTGATGACAAAATTGCTTGTGACAATTCACCACTGCTCACAAAACAGCAGAGAAACAAGTTTCCATCCTGAGGTGTTCAAGGAGAGGAGCAAACAGCTCACTTCACCTGTGGAGAAACAGGTGAGGAGTCAGCAGGGCAGTCAAAATGAACTCTTCCAAAGGAACCCACAGAGTAGAGAGACAATTTCTGCTTTTACTGCATATGGCCAAAGTGGCTGCAGCAGCAGCATACAAGTGAGGTGTCACACATTGCTCTGTGCTGCTTGATGCGGACATGGTCTCCCAGTTCTTCAGATGCTACTTGATATTTTCATTCAAAGGGGTAACATGAAGCAGTTCTTGGATATGGTACAGGGCTGCACCATTGCTCTATACTTTCTGATTTCTGTTAAGTAGAGGGGTGCATTGCTATGCTGTTGGAGTATTAAAAAAAAATTATGTTCACTATGTAAATAGACATTTTTAAATGTCTATTTTACATAAATAGTATAACGCACTGATTATTTTAACATGTGCAATGAAGTTTCCGTGTTTTCACTATTCCTTATTTTTGCAAAAATGTCATCAGAGAGAAGATGTCCTGGGGGGGAAGAGTAGAGCCTGTGAAAGCTGTTTGGGACTCTCTTATCTCATTGTTCAATGTCAACAGCTTCTATTTTTTCTCAGGGTTTTCAGAAAGTGACTAAGAAAATTGGTCCAGTACATTCTCCTGGGCCCTGAGTGCAAGTGACATAAGCAGTAAAGTGCTGATAACTCATTTTTCCTAAAGCAGGAGGATCTCATCCAAACTGCTTACTGGGAACAGTTTGGGGCTATAGTCTCTTGTCTGGGAAAGCACTGCTTTCAGGAAAGACTTGTGAAAGCTGTGTCAAGAAGGGTCTTTAACAGCAAAATGATACTGGCATTTGCAGGGCAATAACTGGGGCTGTGTCATGGCCAGTTGCTCACTAGAAGTACAGAAACATCACAGAATATTCTGAGCTGGAAGGGACCCACATGGAGCATCAAGTCCAGCTCTTAAGCAAAGGGCCCATATGGGAAACAAACCCACAACCTTGGCATTATTAGCACCATGCTCTGGCCAACTGAGCTAGAACAGGTCTTGATGTGGCCAAAATGGGTGAAGAGGAAATAGGAGGATGAAGGAGCAGAGCAATAAACCTATGAGATATACATTACTATTTGGAGGTAGGGAATAGGTAAAGTTTTTTGTATTCTGCCTTGGAAGTAAACTACTTAAGACCTTTAGCTTAGACCACTAACCCTCTTGGAGTCTTTCAGATCACAGCATTTCTGAAAATAATGTAAACTATAATGTGAATTTTCAAGTACTTAGAAAACCAGTTGTCAAACAATCAGGTAGTTCCAGCTGCACTCCTGCCATCTGTCTTTGTAACATAAAAAGCCCCTGTCATTTCTTCCTAGGGCCTTTTCTCCATACGTCAATGGGTTTCTACCATACTTTTTCCTTTTGCTCCTGAATGGGGTGTAACTCCAGCAAAAAAATCATAGTCTTGTTACATTTTTGAACTGTCCTGGTTCTTAGACATTTATTCAAATCATAACCATTGTTCTTTTGTTTCCTTTTTTTCTAACTCTAGATTTTTTAAACTCTACTAAACCAGGCCTCTGTTAGGCTGGATAGATGACAGGATTTCCTCATACAGCCATGAAAAGAGAATATCACAGGCAAGAAATAGCAACAGGGAGCGTAGGTGGCTGAAGGAAGGAAAAAGCTCTGACAAAAATAATTAAAAAAATAAAATTATCCATCTGTCCTTGTTGTGATATTATTGCTCTGTAAACATACCTAAAATTTCAATCTTTGATCTTATCATATGAATACAATTATTTTAGACGTAAGAATTTTTTCTTCAAGAAAACTATTTTTATCTAAGACATTAATCATTCTGATGTGTCATTTTTTATTTGAATCTAGATAGCCAAATATAGAGTTTTACAATGCCACTACAAAGAAGTGGACACAAACAATTTCTTTGCCGAAGTGAGGCAATATAATCTGAAATATTTGTTACATTATTTAATGAAAAATTGCTACCTTTTTTCACAAAAGTTTAAATCAGATATGGGTGCTTACAGCAGCCAGAAAAATCTGTGATTTAATGAAAAAATATATCATCAGAGTAACTAAGTAGAGATGCCCAGATCCATAGTGGCAGTTTGTGAAAAACCTCCATATTTGATGTTTGCATCTCAAGTGAAGTTTTTATTTCAAAGCCTATAGCCACATGAGACTTGAGGTAATCAGGGCTCAGTAAGACTGAGATTTTTACTTTAGTGTGTTCATATTAATGGTTCAGGAGCGGCTCCTGGTGTTGTTTTGTTTTCAGCAGATGATCTCCATTTATCTGTGTCTGTGGAGACACTTTATTTACTTTCACTTTTCTTTTACTCCAAGAGGCTCTTCAAAGTAGAGCAATGAGTTGTGTGTCTTAGAACCATACCACAGAACCTTAGAATGGTTTGGGTTGGAAGGGATCATAAAGATCATTTAATTTCAATCCTCCTGTCCTGAGCAGTGATACCTTCCACTGGACCAGGTTGCTCAGTGTCTCATCCAACCTGTCCTTGAACACTGCCAGGGATGGGGCACCCAAAACTTCTCTGGGCAGCCTGTTCCAGTGTTTCACTTTCTTCACAGGAAAGAGTTTTTTCCTATACCCAACCCTAATCTTTCAGTTGAAAGCCATTCCCCCTTGTCCTGTCACTGCATGTCCTTGTAAAAAAGTCCCTCTCCAGCTCTCTTGTAGGTCCCCTGTAGGTACTGAAAGGCTGCTCTGAGGCCTCCCTAGAAGGCTCTTGTCTGAAGGTCTCATAAATCATCTCTTGCTCTGTAGGAACAAAATAGGTGTTAGCGAGGTTTTATTTATTTCAAAAGTTATGTGAAAGGTTATTTTTTTCCCCATTTTGGGAATGACAGCACATTTCATTCTGAGATGCAAAAAACAACTTTATAAAAATATATCCATTTAGTTTTTTTGGAGCACGTTAAATGCTATTTATATCAAAGCAAGATACTTTCCACTGGGTTTTAAAGTAAGACATCTGAAACAAACTGTCAGGTACACGTATATATAATTTAATGAATTTGCTTGGATTCTTTGAACAGAGCAGAAGTGAGCTAACTGTCCCTTTGATGCTGTAAATGATGACAGTGAAGAAATCAGAGGCTGGGTATAGCTGTGAACATGGGCCATAAAAGGCTGCAGCCACTGCCAGGAGCTTACTTCAGGTACTAATTCTTTTTCCTTTGCAAATTACAGAATCAAAAGAGATTAAAAATGGCATGACAAGATAATATCTCATTTTACACAGCTAATTGAGAGCTCAAACACTCGTATCAAATACTTTGGCAGAATACAATAAACATGAAAGGTAAATTCTGAAAATATTTAGAACATATAAAAGAAATTTTGTCTTTTCCTTGGGTATGTAAATACCCCATATAAATCAGTAGTCTCCACTGGGTTTCACAGAACCTGTATTTCTCTAGTACCAACTTTCCTCTCCTGTCACCGCTCCAATTTTCTTTGAAATAACCTTGTAATAAGACACTGTCAAAAAATGTCAAATGTTAACTAGTGTGTCCATGGAAACAGTAGGAGCTGATGGTGCCATGTGTACAGTGAGACTGTTGTCTTTAACACTCGTACAGGCAAGGCCTTTTCTTTAAACCTTCAAGAAATATTGAACATTCTAAAGAACGTAAAAATAATGCTTCAAGAATTTCAAAAAGGTACAGGATCAACAGCTGGGCTGTTTTGTTTTTTTTTTTTTTGGTGACACTACTGAGACTGCCATTCAAGAAAAGGACTGTCTCCTATGATGTATCTGTTAGAATGCAGAGCACTTTGGGATTCTGACCTTTAATATCATCAGGTGCTACTGAAGTTCTAAACCTAAATAATAAATATTATATAAGTACCAACCTACATGTATTTTAAATAGCTTTAGAAAGATTGACAGTTGTTTTGCTCTTGCTTTAGCAAGGTACAGCCAAGGATACTTCCTTTTCTGAGGCCCTACCCAGCTGAACAGGGGTAATGATTCACTGCTTCCCTAATCTTTTCCTTCATTAGACATTTTTAAAACTAAAATACCAAATTGATGAAGGGCTGAAGGTTGAATAGTAATATGAACTACTGCTATATCATTTTTCTAATAGATTACTGAATTTCAGTAACATCATTCATTTACCACAAGAAGCCCACAGACCTTGCTGTCATTTTCTGCTGAAGCCATAAATCCATGACAGAGCACATTAGTTTGAGCAGAGAACTCTGCTAAAGTGGTTTGTTCAGCATTTAGGATAGACCTGACTTAAACTCACCCTGGTTAGTGTGAGTTTAGAGCAAGTTTAGCTGCAGGTGAGCAAATTAAACAGGCAATCAGGCTAAGAATGGGCTTTCTCTCAGGAATCCATCCCTTTTTGTATCACCTCAGTTTCTTTCTGGCTTTAGCAGCAGTACCTGGGTGTAGATCTCTCAAATAGAGTTTTTCAAAATATAAGGCATAAAATGCTTTTCAGAAGACAATGCAGTTTGCACTGAAATGCTTGGTAGTTTGAAGTGGTTTCCATTTAAATGCAAAATCAGCCTTTCTGAAAAGAAAAAAGTCAAAACACTCCACCTGTTCTAAAACCCAAGTCAACAACAATGCCTCCCTTAATCTATACAAAACAAATTTTGGAAGTCGTGACATGATCCAGACTACAAGTTCTCATTTATTTTCTTGATGAAATTGAGTTACATTTTATTATTGCTCCATGTGCTGCTAGTATAAATTCAATATATGATACAATTTTTAATTAGCAGGAAATTAAATACAATGGCATTAGCAAACAAAACTCTAAAAGCAGCTCTAAAAATCTGTAGCATATTTTTGTCCTCAGAAGAAAGTTGGATCAAGCATGTTTTCTTTTCTGCATGTCTACTGCTTTATTTGGTGACTCTTTCTAAGAAAAAAAAGTCTCCTCCTGAATTTTATTTCTCATTTAATTTACCCTGGTTTAAAACTAATGTGCTTTAATTATTGATTTATAACTCTGAGCTGCAGAATTACATATCTCAATCTCCTTACCTTTTATTTCAATGCAAGAAAGCAAATATGTTCTATTAGAAATAGCTTAAAAACACAAACAAATTAACAAACTAACCCCTCAGCTCTTAAATCCACCACTATTCTTGAAAATAGTGGTTGTAAAAGGAAAGGGGATATTTAATAAAGGAGACACAGTTTAGACTGAAGGAATGGACACAAAAAGCCTTTCACATTGCATTTGAGGAGTCTGTTTCAAGGAAAGAAGGAAAGTTATCAGGACTGTTCTTGCAGTCTGTAGTGTAATAGTTGCTGTCCTAAGAAACACAATCTGAGACCATTAGCTGTGTTAAATCGTAGTAAGTGATGAGAGTGCTACCAAAACCCACAAACAACATTTGTCTCTCTTTTGACTGTATTCATGGCTCATATTTCATTTATTTCACAGATTCAGGAGTGCTAGGAAAAATAAAAAGATACTGGGTATTAATTGTTAGCATTTCAGAGGAAATATCACAAAACACTAGGCAGAGAGATTGCTGCAAGCCAAGAAAATACCATTCATAGTTCTCTGCCAGATCTAGGACCCCTGTGGATGTTACCCAGCGAAATGCAAATGTGTGATTTTTGCACAGCCTATTCGGATTCTCTCTACTTTTGTTTCAAGATTGTGCAACTGAATATGAGGTCAATTTTAATTTGGCTTTTACAAATTTGAGGTCTCATCTTGCATGGAGAGAGCAAGAAAAGACTGTGTCTCTCTGGCTGCCTTGAGTAAGAGCTGCTCACCTGGACCTGCTTCCTCCTGTGCATCCCAAATGGTGCAACACTGGAGAACCAGCTGAGGATGTCCTAAAACAAGAATGTTCTTCAAATCACCTGCCCAATGAGGAGATGCACATCCATGTAGCACCACCAATACACACCTAGTTTTGGGGATAGTTTGTGAGAGTGACAGGAAATAAGTGATAGCCCCATGCCCCTCTGTGGTCCTCCTCATCTGGAGGAGCAATCTGTACCATCTTAGAAAACGAAGCCAACAACAAAATGAGTTTGGGTCCATCCACCCTGGATAGGAGGCAGTAGGATTATTTTACAACTTAAAGTAATGGGTAAATGGGTAAAATAATTATTTTAAAAATACTTCTCTCTCTTTTTTCTCACTATTTAATATATTTCCTTATTTTCACTTGTTTCAATTATTCCCTTTTCTCTATTATTAAAATTCATTAGCCATACATATGTAAAAAATTCCCATTGATGTGGAGTGTACAATTTCAAATCTCATGTGATTAAAGCTTTTGTCTTAACCTGCTCTTTGTCTTTACATGCTATGTATTTTTCATGAAAATCTACAAATTTCTGCTAGAGCACTGCAATATTTAACTTCTTTTGTTTGTTTGTTTTTTTGTTCAGACACAAAGATTAGAGGAGAAGGAAGGGATGTAATTGTCGTCCATATTTCACAGATAATTATTTTACCTAGGAAATCTAAAGTTTTGATATGTAAATTTAGTCTTACACTTCCAAATAAAACCATGGCAGGAGATTAATCTCTACACTTTAAGCAATATGATTAACTAATCCACTCTTTGAGTCTATCTTGGGTATTTTAGCCTAAAAATTTGTAATGTAATCTATTGTGATAATCAGTAAAATGTGTGTAGTTTGCATAATACTTTAATAAGTGTGTTTGCACACAAAATAAAACTTTAATTGTTGGTTTGAGAAGGTCAATTTTAGCAGTTCTCTGCCAGCCTTATTTTGATGAATCAAAGTAATTTATACAGGTACCTTACTTCTGTGTCTGAATTGATCTTGCATTTTTACTGTTTCTTATTGAAGGAAATCACAGGACAATGTTCTGAGACTGGAGTCTCAGTATCTGCTAGGCAGAAGATGGTGAACAGCTGGAATGGGGCAGAGGGGCAGATGGCAAGCACAGAGCCCCAACTTTGTGTGGTGGGTCAGAACATTAAAAAAAAATCATTCTCCAGGAGTTTTTTCTTGAGAATTTCGGGGAGGGGGAGGGTATGGTGTTGTGTCTTATTGAAGACAACAATGGAAACACCATTTCATTTCCCTGTGTAAGAATCTTTCTTTTGTGATCAGGACTTTTCTAGGCAAGGAGAGGTAGGTTGAACCTTTCTGCTCTGCTTTAGAGAATCCAAAATGCTAACCATAAATGTGGGTCCAATCTGGCAAGCTCTGACACACTCCTGTATGTTCTCTGCAGAAAAAGTTGTTCCTGGAATGGTCCCACTAAAGCTACTTGGGACTACTCTGTGAGTAAGCATATGTGAAAGTATCTGTGGCATGTCTGTGATGGCCGGTGAAGTACAATATAGAACTGAGAACTGATTAAAAATGTAAATTTTCTTTGGTAATGAATAATTCTCCTGAAAAGAGAGAGAGATGACTTAGTAAACATACCTGTACCTTTTTCAGGCGTTGTTCTGCTTTCTGTTATATCCAAGAACAATTTCCCTCTGTACTAAAACCAGAACAATTAATTTATAGTGGTTTCAATTACCATTTCCCCTGCTGACTAGATTTAAACAACAATATCAGGTCAGTATATACACTAAGGAAACGACTATTTTCTCTGTAGTATTCAGACGGCTGGTGCAGGTTTACTAGGGAAATTTGAAAGAAAAAGACCCCCCAAACAGAAAACAAAATGGGAAAATGAAGCCACACAATATTTATCTTGTTTTTGGGTCATAGCTACCTTTCATTTTCTAATCTACTAAGTCTTTCAATTCTGTTGCAGTGCAATTCAATGCATTTTCTAAGTTTTAACAATAACTGTGAAGTATTTTAGGATAAAATCACTAGGAGAGACTGGAGCTAAAATCTGTAGCAGTTTCTCCAGTATGTAGACCCCAGGTCAGAGAGCCAAAATGTAGGTCTCAGCTGCAGCTGCTCACCTCAAATGATAATGCTATTCTGAGGAGATGATAAGGATCTTCTTGAAATAAAATAAACTGAATAATTCCCTTACTTTATCATGTGTTCCCAAAGAGGTAAAAATCCCTGAAAGAAAGAACAGTTGCAGGGATATTCACAGTTCCCACACTGAAGAAATGGATGGCTTTCTGGTGACATATCAGGCACAGCTTATAGTCAGGACAAAGCATAGAGATCCTGCTTGGCCACGGAGGGTCCTGACCTAAGCAGAAACTTTGAAGAAGTTTGGGGAATTCAAGCACCTTGAAAATCTCTGGGGGAGAGAGTACCATTCGTTTTGGGAAGGCAATGAGATGATCCCAGTTTTGTCATGTCCCGGGGACAAGTCCAGTGTGTGGATGTGTGACCCAATAGGACCCTTTACAGGAAAAGCACGGAGGAATCATAAATTTCTTGTCTTTCATTTTGGCCTTCTCATACAGCTTTAGGCCTGGTCTGTATATGGCTACAAACATACGGGTACTGTGAGGTCCTTACAATTATGAGCTTCATTAGCTGAAATCCAAGGAGCTAAGATCCATAGGTGCACCACAGTGAACAGCAGGAACTCTACTTATGGCTGTATGAATGTAGAATTAAGTTGTTATGGCAGAACTGATGCTAAAATTGATAATACTTCTACAAAGGCTCCGATATAGTAAAGTCAAACATGACTATTATTTTTTGTTTGCAAGAATGCCTTTGGCATTATGGTGCTAAAATTCAGTGGAATTTAAAAAGTAAAGAGTTTAAAGCAGGGTCCATTTGAAAAATGATTAAAATCATTCTGTAGCAAACCTTGCAGTTTCCCTTCTCTTTTCTTGTAATGGAAAAACCACTATCCACCCTTAACATTCCCATCATTTACAAAGTTTCATAATGTGGCTGTAGACATTGGCTCTGAGGCTGAATTTATGCCAGACAACTTCTGAGCCTAGAAACAATTTGGGCTTTGACATGTGAAATAGAGATATCCCAGGGACTTTAATCTTAATCTGAAAAAGCTTTTTTAAGTTTTCTGAAATGTCATGTAGGAAACCCATGTATACAGGGACCAGATTTTGACCCAATTATCACCTATGCAAATCCAGAGTGATTACACTGAGTTCAGTGGAGATGCTCAGAATTTGAAATGACGCTAGCTAGGATCAGAATTTAGCTTGTGGTCTCCTGTGCTAACTTCAGAGCTAAATATTCCACCAGAAGCATTGAAAGTTTAATTATATGTCCTTTTTTCCCACTTAAACTTAGGCATTAGGAAAGTAAATCTTCCTTTTTTATGCATTGCTATTTCATAGTGGGTTTTTTCTAACAGAAGTGATAGTGTGGAATATAATTTTCTGTTGGCAATTTGTTTTTAATAAGCTCTTTAACATTCCAGCTATTCAAAGCTCCATGAAGCAAAGTTACTGCTTTGCACTTTACTCTAAAAGGTAATGATGATCATCAGCTAGGCAGAGTGCTGTAAGATAATTCAGGTAAACTGACACAGTTTATGTAGATTAGAGTGAATTAATTATTTGGAGATGTTCAGCAAAGGATTGTTAAAACTGTACTGTAAGCCCTCTGGGCCAAGAACCAGGCTTTTATTCTATGTTCACATCCCAGGACAACAAGACCCATGACTGTGACATCTAGGCACACATAGTGCAAATTATGAAAATATAACATCCCCAAGCAAATCAATAATGGGTGAATCTGATCTCAGAGTGGTAAAACTGTGTTGTCTTAACAGTGTTATACCCTATTTACTGCAGTGTAACTGTGCCCCACTGTAGGTATTCCCCTACCCAGCACTTGAGTTTTATTACAGCAATAATGAGTATATCACAGGGCATTTTCAGTGGACCTTTATTGTACTCTGTCACAGTTTCAGGGCTGCTGTGGGAGAGGCATTTCTTTATAGTATCTCTTTTGTCTGGCACGGAGTGAAGCATCTGATAACGTGTCCTACCCTTGGAAACATTATGCTAAACAACATTCAAGTGGTTAAATGATCAAGTGTTTTTAATAGCCTCTGGTTTCACCTCAGGCTATCTGTTTCATTCCAGCCGGCCATTAATCCTCAGGAAATGCCCTAGAGATAGATTATTATTACCTACATACATGATTAGGGATTTACAGTACACTGCTGTCTGCTGGAAAGTAATGGGGAAGGAGGTAAGAGTTAAAATGTAAGTTAGCTGTAGCAGTGACTTGGGTTCCTTGGGCAAAGGGATGTAACTTGCTGCCCAGTCTTTGTGAACATGCTGCAGCAGCCTCCTACAAGCTCCCTTCACTCTGTTTTTTTTTTTCACCTTTGCTGCATACATAAGCTTTCCCATCACTTTCCAGATGTCATTTGCCTTTCTCTGGGCAAGATGTACCCACAAGCTGCCCATTGCTGATACTGGCCCAGACTCAACGGTGCAGCCGCAGGTGGAGCTGCATTGCCAACACCTCCACACCAGCTGCACTTTTTGATGCTAGGATGTCTCTTTCACAGAGATTTTTCTTTACGTGGGAATAATAATTTCTTTCCACGAAGGCTTTGGCCCTATGTTTTTTCCATCTGCAAATTGCAAATGAAGACCTCTAATACAGACTGGCTTCTCTGTCTCTTGAGACACTGTCTTGCACAGAAATTTGCTCTGATGCCACAGAACAAAGTGATATGAATAAATGATAAAAGACAGAAGGGAACTATGATCATAGCAAGTTCTAACAGTGTAATGGAGATTGGCATAGTAGGAGCAATTTCTGATTTTTCTCACCCAAACTCCATATTTTTTTCCCCTAAACAAAGCTTGGGGTTTGGGCTGTCACAGTGGGGTTTTTGATCACCTGGTGAAAAGAAGGTGCTGAGTCCCAAGGCTGCAGGCAGCCACAGTGTGCCTGGCAGCATGTCTGTTTTTTGGGATGTGCATGGCCCCGTAAGAGGGCCAGGACCCTCCCAGACGTGAATGCTGCTTTGCTGGCCAGTTTGTGCCTGGCACAGGAAGCAGGGCAAAATGCAGTATATTATTCACATGGGCCCAACCTTCAGGACTGGTCATGCCAGAGGGATCCCCTGGTACTTGTCTTGGACTTGCTGCCAATTCCATGTAATCTGGGAAGTTTGAACATCCTGGGAAAATTTTTCAGCATGTATTTCTTTCTTTGATTCATCAGACCAAAGGAGATTCCAGGTGTCCTCTCCCCTGTCTGCTGTACATATAAGGGAATTCTGTCCCAGGCCAGAAAACTTACAGAACACCACACAAAAAAATGTAGGGCTTCTCGGGTAACTTTATTTTGTGCAATTATCATTCTGCTCATCCTTGTGGTTGATTTGACCCCCTCTAATGGCTATTCACATGGAAAAACATCCAGGGAACAACATTTCTGGACTTCAATCATTTGGTACTCTTTCTTTACTCTCTATAAAATGCTGTGAATACTTAAGGTGTTATAGCAAATGTTTAAACAATACTGCTTTGGCATTTCACCAAAATCGAATTATATTTACTGGGAAGATCAAAAACATCTCAGATTTCTCACATTTAATAAGAGATGAAAGAGATAAGATTTTTTTCAGTTAAATGTATTTAAAATCAGAAGGGGAGAACACTTAAATTACTGTCACATACTGCAGGACCTACCAATCTCAAATGAGTGAATACAACTAAGTTGTGACTCAAATTCTCAATGAAAAGACTGAATATGGACAGAATAAATTATAACACTTTTCTGTAATGTATATTTTTTCTCTGAGAGCAAGGACACAGATCTGTTTGAGCAAGTATATAGAAAGTTTGGATACCTCTAAAACTGCAATCCAAAATCTTCTGCTTAAATGTTGTTTTATGAAGACACTTTGGTGCTTTAGTTTTTAACATGAAAAATCTAATGGACTTTTATCTGTATCTGGCAGGACATTAAGGTCTCCTGTGCAGATCACACAGAAGATTGTGTTTATGTTTGCTTTCCACAAACACCCCATGGATTTAGACTTTACATTAAATGAACCTTTCAAAACAAGGCCTTCCTATACAGAAAAATTGTATTTTTACAATATTAAATGGGTTTTTTAACATCAAAGAGGGAAGAGATATGGGCAGTTCTTCTCCTCCTAATGGGCCATAGCTTTCTCCAGGGAGGGGCTAACCAGTATCTTGGACACTATTGACTGTTCAGAAATGCCCACTTTTTTTCTAGTCTGTTTACTTTTCAGGAGTTAGGGGTTGTCTAGGACACTGAACCAGAAGATGAAGCTTCTGAAGTACCCTAAGGAATGGAACTTTTATATGGGAGCTGGGAGACCTAACCTCAGTCCCTAGCCCAAGAACAGTATATACAGTTTAAAACAAATTATCCTTAGATAAAGTTGTTCGAGTAGAGGCTCAAGTCCTCCCAAAGGATGCTGCTTAACACATCTGAAACAGTGAATCTCTGAGTGAGGTCAGCGCAAGGTGCAAGTGCTGCTGGGGAATTCAAATGAGCAGGAAGCACTGGAATGGTGTTGGCACAATACTTAAGATGTTCTCCTCGGAGATTTTGAAATTCTTCAGGCAGTAAAGTGAACAACCAAGCACAAGGCTATTATGTTCTGAGTGAGGGCACTATCAACTGCTTAATGCAAAGTGAGATTTGTTTCCTTCTGCACTGTGTTTTTCACAATCTTCATTTTTTGAAAGGAAGAGCTTTATCTTTCAGTCTCAAGAGGTCAGAAGACTGTGTATTAGCTCTGTAAGTTGCCTCTGGGTGTACCTGAGAAAAGTACATGTCCTTAATGGACTGGAGGAATGTTTTGTGTATTAGGGATTTGGTAGCTCTCAAAAAACTGTTCACCTTCCTGTCTTCATGGACACAGTTCTCAGGTGACTCTGCACATTCATGAAGCTGGATGTAGGAGGTCTTATTCAGAGAGAGTCTAAATTGTGGATCATATGTGCAAAAATTGACGATTAGCCATATTCACAGTGGTTGCACCCATTTGAGAATGTGAGATTGAAAAATACAGTCTATTCCTCTGGTATTTAGCTTCATTGGATGAACAGTTTTGCAGATTGGTAAATAGATTTGTGTTGTGCTAAAAGTATTAGCAATAATGAACATTTATGTTTCTTTAGAGAGGGAAAATGTCCAAAAACTGAACAAAACAAAATTGACTTTTCCCATGAAATAAGATTGCAAAAAGCTTTGGCTTCACACAGTGTTGCAGAAATGTTGAAACAGTTTCATTCAGAAACTAAATAATGAAGTACTTCAGTATTTTTAATGTTCTTTTATATAAAATCAGTTTGATTTCCCAAAAGTAATTTTGAAGCAAAAGGTGAAACACTACATTTAACAAATATAGACATTATTGAAAGGTTTTACTTTGATTTTTATTTAAACAAAAAATTTTCAGAGTTGATCTTCTCTTAAAAAGTGAATTTCAGGAAAGGTTGTGTAGTTTTTTTTCCCCCTGAAAATCTCTATTGACATAGGAGTTCAAATAGAACTTAATGCTCAGAATTTTATATGAAAATCTTTGTCTTTTTGAAACTGGAATTGAATTTGGATGCATAAGAAATAATTTGTAAAGAACTGTTTTGCATGCTCCTGCTGAAATTGCACGAGTCCAGTAACATTCACACAAAGAAAACTTGGACCAAAGAAGTCTTGAAAGTGCCAGAAACAAAAAGAAGTAATGTTGCCAATCTGTAGAATTACGGTTATTTTCTTACAACACTTTTCAGAGAAGTCTCCTTTTTTAATCTTCTGCACTAAAACACAATGAGTGAATGGCTTTGCAGCTACTGTCCCAACTGACACAGCTGAAGGGTTAAGCAACCAATGCAGTGCACACAGTAGAGTCCACATGGGACCCTAAAGGGATAAGCCCCAAACCTTCCTGTGGGGTGAACATGGCCATAGGTTTGAATGCTTGCCCTGTGCATAGAAAACTGTCACACCATTTTCTACTGTTATTAAACTCTTAGTGTGTGATTCTTTGTGATCATGTCTGGGTCATTTTTAGTGTGCTGAGCTGCACCGAACACTTGTATGTGACAGGACATTAAATCATGGAGAGACCAAAAATCTTGAGTAGGCAGGAGTTGTTCTATACTTGAGATTTCTGCTGAAAAATTGAAACACAAGATCTAAATGAGAGTCTCTCAGTGTGCATTCAAGGCAGTTGTTCTGACAGTAGTGGCTGAGATCTCCAGAGGTTCTACGGTGATGTATTTAGTTGTCAAGAATTAATGTTTTAAAGGTTTCCTAAGAATAATTCAAATATACAAAGTGCAGACATAGAGGTCAATAGATATGTTTGAACCAGTTCATAAGCATGCAAGATCTATTAGAGTTTAAAGGATCAATAAATCTCTTCAGAGCCCATACATATGCATTGACAAGACAGCGAGGGTGGTTATTATAGTCTCTCAAATCAATAGTCCACATTTAAGAGCTGTATGAAAGGTAGTTTTAAATGTGTATTAGATAAGGGGTTACCCTGTTAGAGATCCAGGTATCAAGAAGTGCACTATAGCCAACTCCAAAGTGAGAAAAATTCCAGGAAAGGCCTCATGTCTGATCTTATGGGGTTCTTCAAACATTTTTGGACCAAATGTTAGATAATATGACTAGCTTTATTACAGCAGCACTGATATTTTTTGACAGTCCCAGGTGGGTTCTGAGCACTACCATTTCCTCATTCACACCAGCCCTACATGTTTTCTCAGCTCTCAAATACCAGGCAATGTCTAATATGCAATTAAGAAATTAATTTAGAGCTGTCAACTTTTTCTTGTCCAGAAGAAACAGACAGACAATGCAAAAAAAACCAACCTTTCGCCAAAGGTCCAGACAAATGAAGTATTACCAGTACCAGATTGCTGTAGCTGAGAAACGTGCTGAATAATCCTGATTCCAATGGATTTCAGCTACAGAACTGTGAATGTCAGATAGAGGTCCAGCCCTGATATATTTAATTATAAATATTTTCCCCTGAGAAATCTGATTATTCTAGGCAATGCTCTCCAAGAAAGTTATTATCTTGATTTGATCTATTTAAGAATGGATTTAATCTGTTTAAGAAAGAGGTTATGATGAGGCAAGTAGAGAAGGGTTTTGCTCCTTTTGTTGAAGCCTGATGTGTTTCTAATTAATTTGCAGAATACCAGATACTATGGACATGCACATTATGGTACAGTTAGGAAAGCTCAATCATAATGGTGCCAACTGACACTCCCACCAGGGCTCCTCTCTGGAGAATGAGCCCAGGGGAAGGAAAATTCCATTTTCCTCCTGTTCAGTTTAACATTAACAGAGCACATGATTACAGGGGTTGAAATGGCTTTCCAATGGCTTAAAATATGTGTTAAGCATGCAGGAGACTGAAGAATGTATGTTGTCCAAGGAGCAGTCAGCTGGGAAGTAGGAAAAAGAGTAGGAAAAGGTAGAGAGAAATCTGTGGCTTAGTAATGACTGACCCAGAAGCAATCCTGGTCCAGTTCCTGCTTTCCAGGCAGTTATAGACATTAGTTCACATCTTCCCAAGATGATGGTGTCTAAGCTGCGTGCCCAGGTGCCAGACATGTGTGGTTGTATTTAAAATATTTCATGGCAGTACATCATGTCCTCAGAAAGATAGTCAATGTATAAGCTGTGCTACCTATTGGCAAGCTCAGACTGGCCACAGTAAACCTGCTTGACTTTTGAACCTGTCATGTAGAATGAAAGCCATGAACTCCATCCTGGTCAAGAGGATGTTCCACTTACATGAAGAAACTGCTTAGTTTTTTACTGTACTGATAAATATTTCACCTATAAACATTCAGGTCCATCCTTATCCCAGAAAATAATTCCTAAGGTTCTGGATATCTGTCTTGTAATGCCAGAATAGTGCCATAATGCTGACTGATTTCTTCTGCATAGGTCTTCAGTCTAAGTGTGATCAGAGTCAAGTTTTGGATTACTCATTACTGGGAGTTAGCTGTCAACTCTAAAGTACAAAGAAAATCAGAACAGACCCTGACTTTTGAAAGCAGTGGTACATCCCAAATGAGACAAAAAATACTAAAATAAAACATGCTAAAAGGAAATTCCACATCTTAAAAGTCAAGCATGCTTCTGATGATAAAAATTAATAGATTAAGTATAAAGCAAAAGGAATTTTTCTAAAACCTTTTCCTCTCTTTTCTTTCTGACTCTCCTATTGCATTTAGAACCTATATTTACACAGTGTATTCTGACATATTGAAATAACAGTGGAAAAAATAGAATTTGATATTTTGGTCTTACATGGAATTTTATTTACCTGAAATAAACAGCAATCTTCATTTCTCAATGGCAATTCACCAGGAAAAGTACATGAAACCTTGCCACTGATAAACTGAAGAAATAATAAAAGAATATTAATATCATAAAGCTTTAAAAAGCATAGATGGGGTGTCATAGTGTGACAATGGGGGGATAATATGAGGAGTGGGATTTGCTAGTTGACAGAGGCAGAACATAATAAGAGTGGTCTACTTTAATTCTTATTAAGTTACTGGTAAAAATGCAAAGATAATTTTTATAAAGGAGATGTTGGCTGCACTCAACCTTTTTTGTCTCAGAGGTGAAATATTAAACAGTCAAATGAGCATGAGAATAATATGGCCCCTATTAAAGTGATTTTAAATTTAAGCATAATTTTTGCTAATACCACTGAGCAATGGGAATAATTAGAATGGTTTCACTAATGCTAAAGATTTTAATAATTAAAGATGCAAGATTAATTTGAGAAGAGGCATCATTAACCTAAATCAAATATTAGATTTGTTGTAAAGGAGAGGGAGTTTAGCCATAACCACATATTTCAGATGGGGAATCTCATTAAATACTATGGTTTGCCTTTTACTCTGTACCCACAGGATTTACTTGCATGAATATTAAGTCTCTGTGTATTGAATAAAAGCATTTAAATCCCATGATGTGGACCAACATTTTTGTACTATGTAAAGTATTAATTGAATAATCTTGTTTTTACTTTCGATGACAATAGCTAGTTACCTAAAGGTTACCATATTCTTTTTTCCTGGAAAATAATTGTACAAAATTTAAGCCTAATGTGGTTGAAACCTTTTTTCTGCCTGAAAATATCTCTCTAGGCTCCCCTTATTAATGTCACAGCTTCTTTTTTTGAATAAACTAACAAGTATTTTCATGAAAACCAAAGCAAATAGGGAAGTACAGGACAGAATGTATATGTGATACACTGGAAACTGCAGTTATCTCACGAGGAAGTGAATTCCTCAGAGAAATAATGAACAGAGTCCTTTTGTTACTTGGTTGTTAACAAACATTGTGCATTTGTATTGATTAAAATGCAGAAGTTGATAATTAAACAAAGAACACATGATAAAAAAGCAAAGTTTTTCTCCATTTATAGGAAAACAGTCCTTCATAAATATTGATTTGAGTTTATTTTTTTCCCCCAATGTGGTGCTTTTCTATAAATATCAGTATCTGATAATGAGCACTTCCACTACTCATTATTTCTCTACTTGCAGAATTTAATGAATAGAAATGCATTTATTATATGGAAATCTATCTACCTGTTATGCCTTTGATGAAGCCAGCCCCTGAGCTGAAATTTTGTGAACCATTAATGATATGCAAAGAACTCTGGCTTATCTTTAATGATATGCCTGAAGAATTTATCAGTGGAATTTATTATATGTTAATTCATTTTCCATGAATTACTTAGGCAGTGGCATCTCATTTCTCTATCACTTTTTGGAATATTATTCCTCTGTTGTTTTTGTTCCTTTGCCCTTCCCAAAAATGATGGAAACGTAACCTATTTCTAGAACATTGACTCATAAAAACATGTTCCTTGTCTTGAAAGCTCCTGGGAAATATTGGCTGATTATGATCAATTTCCCAAGCCTGTGGGACAACCAGCTCAAATTTTGACTCAATTAGAATTTTTGATTGAATTTGTTTAACCACTGTTGCATTAGAAAATCAGCTTCTTCCACCTTCACAAAGCTTCACTGTCAGCTTCTTCACCTTCACAAAGTGAAAGCTTACATCGAACCAGGCTGGCCTGGACAAATGGTCACTTTGTACTGAGGCAGCACATAGTCCTACATGCCACATTGGGCACTTTTGATTCCTAAGCACTTCTGCCTTCACTGGGGCTGTTTTGGTGGCTGCAGTTCTTCTGCCTCTGTACTCTCTGCAGTCTGAACACCAATTGCTCAGTGAAGCTGGAGGCCTGTGTCACTGCTGATTGACTTGTGGTAAACAAAATGCCTACAGTATTTTTGCCTGACTGCAAACGAGTTTTTGCAGTTCTCTACGCAGTCCTGTTGGACTTGGTAGAATGGCCCTGCTCCTCTAATACCTGGAAGAAGAACCTTCAACAGGTCCAGGCAGAAAGAGCACAAGATGATTGTCTGCTTAGATACTTTCTAGACACCTTCTACCTGATTATATATTCCTCGTGCTTTCTTTCTGCTTTGCTCAAGTACAGCTACATGCCAGCTGTTCTGCCTGGACTTTCCATGTCAAGTCATGTCAGAAGGGAAGTTTATTACAAACATGAAAAGGACTACTCTGAAGAAGAACAAAAGAATCCATTTAATTTAAATCCTGTACAAACAATTTCCTATTCATGTGTGGCTGGATGAAAAATACTGGCCTTAAACTGTAGCTAGGACATTCAGATTAGATATTAGTAATGGTCTGATCTGCTCCAAGAATAGTGAAATATTGAAGAGTGCGGGTAAATAAAATCTCCATCTACAGAATTTTTAAAAAATATGTAAATATCTGTTGGAAATTGATTCTGCCTTAGGAAATGAGCCCCTGGCTTGTTTTCTGTTGAGCAGGAGGGCAAATGAACATTAAATGAGGGTGTTGTAGTCATTCCTTGATAAGGCAGCTAACATCTAGCACCTCTCATCTGGAAATGCCTCTTCAGATTTGGTCCTTTTCTGTATTGTCTGCCTGCATGGGTACCTCCACCCATAGAGTCACCCTGAGAGAACACAGTGCCTTTCCCTTCTCCCCTAAGAAAATGAAAGTTCCATCTTTCTAGGAAAGGGAAATGGTTATATGGATCTCCCCTGCACATACAAGATGGCTGGCAAGCCTCTGTTCCTGCAGCACATTCCTGTGCTTTAGCTGGTGAGGAACTGTGTCCACAGCTGTGTCTTCACCTTTCCTTCTTCTTTCCTCAACCCATATTTTCACTTCTATCATCCTGACCCCTGAAGCAAATACATGTTTTACACCCAAAACAAAGGTTGAATTGTTTTTTGGCAGACTGACTGGATATCTTGCCTCACCCTGTGCAGCTCTCAATCTCATTCACTTCCAATGTGTTTGGATCAATTAGCCCTGATATTATCTTCCCTGGAGTGACAGGCAAAGCAAGTACTTAGCATGTTCCCCTGAGCATTCTTATTTTTAGCCCTTCCTCAGTCACCTTCACTGTTACCAGCAGCCCCAAACCAGCCATCTGAAACAGCCTCAGCAGCAACTCTTTGGAAGAGGCTGCATTAGATAAGGCTAGAAGACATCTTTCCTCCACGTGGCATTTTGTCCCTGTCAGTGACTGAAGACCAGGCTGATCATGTGCTGCAGCTCTCTTTTTTTTCTGAGCCTTTTTTTTTTTTTTTTTTTTTTTTTTTTTAATGTGTGGAAGCTGACGTAGATTCAGAGATTGCTTCTTCCAAAGTTATTCAGGACAGCTCTCAGCTTCAAATCAGATCTGTCAAGTGAAGCCCTCTATTAAATTCCCTGTGGGTATGCTATGCTTGGTTTGCTTGACTGACATGCACGTGGCTTGGCTTGTTTCTCATGCAACTATAAATTTTGTGAAAACTCATAGAATCACAGAATCATTACAGTTGGAAAAGATCTTTAAGATCATCAAATCCAACCATAAACCTATAACTGCCAAGTCCAAAACTAAGCCATGTCACTAACGATATTGCAGTAAATTTTGAAAAGGTTACATTTCTAGAATCAGAAGTAAATTACTATGAATCAGGATTGCACCATTGAAATGAAAAATCTAAGGAAGATTTGAGCTAAATTTTTTTACTTAAAATACTTACTTTCCCAAAGACTTCAGAACTGCTCCAAATTTGTGGAGAGGCAGTTTTATTTAAGTCCTACTGTTCCTTCTCCAAGAATCCAGTCGTTACATTTTCCGGAAAGGAATGGGATCACATAATTTTCCAGTTAATTCCTCAAATTGCTAATCCTTTAGGGTATCTACATAAATTATAGTGACTTATATCCTGGACCCTGAAGACTTCAGATGTAAATTAGAGCAGAGCTTCAGACTGCTTTTATAGGTCTCACTTGCACATGTGCATGGAAAAGTTCACCATGGAGTGCAGGGTGTTCTGTGATGACTGAACTTTTGGCAGTGAGCCTTAGGGCAGCTGCTCTGGCTCTGTCAGCTGACTGCAATCAACACAGGTTCCTGCACAGTCTCCCTGTGGATGCCACTGTGTGCCATATGCCAGCTGGGAGAACTCAGCACCATGCTATGACTGGTGGCTGGATATCTCCTACAGCCTTGCCTGCAAGCTCAAGAAGCCAGGAAACTCTAGAGAGTGGAAAATCTAGAGCAGAAACTCCCCATCAACATCTTTTGCTCAAGATCACAGTTTTGTATAACCTGTGAGATCAGCTGCAAGCAGGGAAATTGTGATGTTGTGCATTGCCTAGAAATTTGCTTTCTTATCAGAACTCAACTAGCTTTTCCTGCCTGTGGTACTTACCACACCTGCCCAAGGAATGTAGCAGACATATTAGAAATCACAGTGGTTTCTGCTGTGGAATGAAGTTTGTTTCAGGTGTCGCTATCCCTCTCACAGAGCTGTCTGATTCGGCTCTCAGTTATATATGTCATTTAGAGTCCAACTTCTAAATATGTATTGGGACCCAAACACATAAGTGTATGTAGTGTCTGTTCTTCCCTACTCTGTAAAATAGATGCTTCAGGAAGAATTTTCAAAAGTATGTTGATGAGGAGATAAGGTCTAGCAGTACAAGTTATTTAGACCTCTAGCTCCTACCAGGTTCAAATTAGGCTTGTAATTATCTCTGTGGGGCTAAGAGCACATCTTTTGAGTATTTTATTTGAGCACTTCATTAAATTCTGTGGCACCTTTATATCTGTTTATGCTTTTACACATAAGTCTATTAGGGTTTATGTTGGAAAGATGATATAATATTTCACTTTATCAAAGAGACAGCCAACCTCTTAAACTATGACTCTACTAGTGGACTAAAGATTGCACTGTGACTATATATTCTCTGTGCCCAGCCTGGTTTTGGCCCATGTTTGCTAACTAATTCCCAAACACTTCCTGAGAGCTCTTGAAGCCGTTTCTGATTGTGTGACTATTACATATTGGCACCTTGATCTAAATCTGAGGAAACTTGTAGATATAGACACAGCCTATATGCAGCCTATGCAGGTTGGCCTCAAAGGCAGGGAAAATTTTATTTACTGGTGGAAAACTATAGCCCTATTTCCCAGTGGTTGTCATTTCAGAAAAGCCTGACACCAACATGTTGTGCATGTGTCACAAACTTCTGGAAGTATTAAGGCATAAATGGTATGCATTTTTCCCCAACATCTAATAAAACTGCCATAAAATTTCACAGTCACATAGAGGCTTAAGTTTTCATGTCCAGTAAAACTTAGTACTATTAAACATGATGGGATCATCAGATTTCTTTGTCCTCTGTTGTTCTGGGTCAGTAATACAGCAAAGTAAGTACCTTCATACATTAAGAGCATGCTTTGCACAGAATGAGAGCTCATTTTTCAGTAAATTCTGATGGCAGGATATGTTTGCCACCAAATCAAAGCTTCAGAGATCAGTTCAAAGGAACTGCACCTTCAGGATGCTTTTATTTATCCTCCCTACCCGCTGCAATAGGCAAACTTGGCAATCAGTTCAAAGACTTTAACAACACTCAAACAATAATTATTACTAACCACAACAACAATAATAATATTTTTATAATGCTTCAAATATTTGTCTGAGAAAGGCATATGCCATAATTACAAACTACTGCTGCTGTATAGAAAAAACTCATCTCATAGTAAATAGCACTTTGGAGGTGACATTTCCTCTTTTTCAATCTACTTTACAGCATTTTGGTGACTTTGTTGCTATTTTGTTTGCTCATCTTCCCATTTGCCAGATGCTGAAGGCAAATTGGCTGAAAGTTGTATTTGAATCTCTGTTAGTGAGTAATATTGACCTACAGACTGGATCTTTATTGGCAAAGCAGTTTGATGCTGAGGACATGACACCTATATATATTATGCATGTTTTGAAGAAGTAGGAAGGATGAGTGGGGTAACTTTGCTGTAGTCTGGTCCCATGATGTGGAAGGCTATTAACTGCCAGAACCTCCTGGAGTGTATCTTCCAGCTCTGCAGCAGCCAGGCTGTGTGCTCTGAGACTCTTCAGCCATATCAGAACTTGGCAGAGAAGGGAGATACTCAGGAATTTTTCTGTACAAATCTCTTCCTGTTCTGGGTTAAAGTACTAAGGTAGATGCACCCTATTGTCTTGCTGCTGTGAGATTAACACAAATTGAGCACTTCCCAAATGCTGCATATTATTGTGTAGATAAAAGCCATGTAAGAAACCATTCTGGGTGCAAATTCCATTCATAGTTCCTCATATCACTGTTGCTTTCAAAGCTACTTGTGATTGATGGTGGTACACAAACAAAATACAAATAAGCAATTTAAATAACCTTATTAGAAATTAATATGGAAATGTCCAAGTAGAGTGACTCACTTGGTAGTGAACTGAGTGCTAACATTACAATTTTAGATTAATTTTTCTTCTTGCTAACAGCTGAAGATCAGCAAAAAAATGGAGGAGCAGTGTCTTTGTGCAAATCAGCTGAGATGATCTGCACTTTTAGTGGAAGAATGATGTTGTGAGTGTACCACATTCTCAGGCTATGAATTTGCCATTCTAAAGTGAGTGAATCTCCATGACTTAAGAGCACAGGTTCCTTTTCAGTGGACAGATTATTATGTACAATTATATGCTAGGTGCTGGCTGGAGATGTGCACAGCAGTAAACAGAGTGCCCATATGGCTTATTAGATCAGGTTAGCTGGTGTAATAGAAAAACAACTTAGGTTACAAGAAGTTTTTCTAGGGCTGGGATTTTGTCCCAGTGTTAGTAAATCTGCCCAAATGCTGACATCTCCCTCATGTAGGTTGGTAGACTGTGGGCTTTACAGGTGTCATGGCTGTAAGCTCAGTGATATCTCTGCCTGCTGTGTTTTCTGGCAAATCAGTACTACTGAAAAAGAGAAAATGGAGTAAATTACTGAGAGAAAAAAAGTCAGGTTTGACCCAAATCTACCCCTAAAATATTAGTTCTTCCATTTAATATATTTTATCTATCACAGAATCAAAGAATCATAAAAGTTAGAAAAGATGTCTAAGGTTATTGAGTCCAACCATTGACTAACACCCCCAGGATTTCTAGTCATTCTTCCCCAGATGTCTGTAGAGCTGCATGAGGGTGTCATGACCCAAGTGCCACCCCTCAATCTGTGCTTTGTTGAATACCATACAACTGATCTCAGCTCATCAGTCCTGCTGATCCCTCTCCTTACTTCTCCAGGACTCAAACCCACTGCCATCTGATGACCTGCAACCATCTCATCACCCACCAGTGCTTCTCTGTGTGCAAAAGCAGGTCCATCTGGAGGGAAGCCCGAGCCTTCCCAGCCTAGCTCACTCCATCCTCCAGGCAGATCGACAATGACACCCACCTTGGTGTCATCTGCAAACTGGTGAAAAGTGCACTTGATCCCCTTGCCTAGATTGCTGATAAAGATATTAGGCAGACGTGGCCTCTATACTGAGCCCTGGAGAATATCACTTGGGACTGGCTACCAGCTGGCTGTAACTGTGTGCTGAAAGATGAGCTGTTAGAAAGACGACTGGCCTAGCTGAACAAATGTCTGGTAAATCTTGTGAGTGGAAGTTCTGAGAAAACTATCTTTTGGAAACACTTAAGCAATTGTTTCTGGCATGAAATAGCTCCCCAGAATCTGAAGCTGTCCACTGAAATTGATCCTTGTCAAATTGGAGACTACTAACAGACATCTTTTCTCTATAGTCAATCTTCCTGAAGCAGAAATTAAGTCCTTGGGGAAGATTTATATCAGAAATATGAGCTCCTGCAGACCTTTAGGAACCTCAAAAGCAGAAATGTGAAGGTTTTCAGATAAGAATTTTGACAGTAGATGCTCAAATCAAATAGACACCACACCAACCCCTGTCTCCTGGTGAAGAAAAGACAGCATAAGAGAATTTTATTTTTAATGAAGAAAATATTCCTGATCTTTGTGAACAAAAAATATCATATCCAGACTGAAAGATTTAGAACATATATATCATTCTCTGGATTTGAGCCACATCTTGCTCCTTCCAAAAAATTCTAGTTAAAATCACAATCTGGACTATGGCACATAAAGAAAACAGTAAGTCATTGCAAAACCTAGCATTTCAAAAAGACAAAGAGCAAAAATATTTCCAGAATTGAGATCTACCAGGTGTTGTGTCTGACACTGCGTAGCCTGATTGTCAAACAAAATAAAGACGTAGCTGTTTTCTCAGTGCTGCTGAGAGATGAAGTGGCTGACAAAGTCCTGTCAAAGCCAGAGCTTCAGATGGTGCGAACTGGCATCATTTCATTGCTAGCTGCAGAGGTGCTACCTCAGACCAGTGCAGAGAATCTTTTCCAATCTGCAAACAAAATCAGAGATTTTTCCCTGGTTTAATGGCTTCCAATGCCCATGTTGAGGACTGTTCTGAACAATTATTTGAGTAATTTTTGGCTGCCTGTACAAACCTGAGAAAGTAGCCAGAACTCAAAAATGACACAGCATGAATTTTCTATCAGCTGTAAGTGGTGTCACTTTGATTCATGTTTTGAGGGCAATCTTGGCCAGGGAGACATAAAAGGGAACTTGCTGGACATGTAGCAAAGCAGAGCAATCTGCTTGTTCAAAAGACCTGCTCAGCAAGGGACACAGGATCAGAAGATTTAAGCATCTTCAGCCTCCAGTTCAGAGGAAGGTGAGATGTCAGGTGTGAAAAATCTTTTAAAGTACTACAAAGGTTTGGCAATTCTGCTTAGAATACTTTACATATAAACTTTTTTTCCTCCCTTGGGTGACAAACATTTTTAGGATAAACAGTTTATAGTTTTCCTTACAGAGTAAACCTGTGTTCCATGTTTGTATTATCTCTGATTTAAAGACAATTTTCCAGTATACATACATTTGCACTGATTCATAACACAGCATTTAAAGAATCCTACCAGTGTCTGATGCACCTACTGCTCTAATTTAACAAACTTACTCTCACTAAATTGCATTTCTTTACAGAGGAGGTGAATGGAGTGTGTAGTAATTTAAAAAAGGTTCTTGCTATGAACTCAGGGACTGTTGCCTTGGTGAAATCACGTATTTTAAAACCTGAAACACTGGAAAATTGTTTTAGCAAGAAAGGTAATTGACTCGGCTGGTAGTGAATATGGCTGGAACCTGATGGTACTACGAGTATAATTCAAATAAAATACTGAAGGCAAGGTAAGACTGACTATAAGATTTCTGATGTTCTTTAAAACAACTGTTCCTTGATTTCATCCTGATGGCAATGTTATTGACATTTTCATATATTTTATCAAATCTGATATCTCTTCAAACTGAAAAATCCTAGTGTTTTCCAAACAAATACTCTTGCCGTGAAATCATTCATGACTCAGACAATTTACAGAAAGTGGTGGGAGGAAACTGCTGCAGGCAGTGGATGCCAAAGGATGAGGCAAAGACTCAACACTGAAAAGAAAGTAAAAAGGATCTTCGCAAAATGGTGATTTCTTACCTTGCACACATTCTTTTCATGTCTACTAACTCATGCATTTTGAAAAATCAGTTTTTCTTTTTCCAAAGATAACTTAAAAAAAAAAAAAATATTTAACAAGCAAACAAAAGCAATAGTCAAACAAATGAAACAATCAAACCTGTCCTCAAAACAACCCCAACAAAATAAAGAATTAAAAAGAAGCGAGTGATGTTCCACAGCTGGGAGGCCCTTTCAGGACCCACAGGTTTTCAGCAGCATTCAAGTCATCCTTAGGCAGGTCTTAGTAGTGAGCTGGAGCTGTGCAAGCTCTTTTTGGGCTGGCTGCAGTCCATCAGCATTGAAACAAGTGGGACTCCTGCCACCCGCTTCCTTCTGCCCTTAGACTGGAGAGGACACAGTTTGTATGGTTTTCCCCACCTCCATTCTCTTCTATAAAAAAACAGCCAAACTTCTTTCTTCTTTTCTGAGCAAAGAGAGGCTGCAAACAATAGGAAAGAATAACTACTAAGAACTAAACAATAACAAGAGGATATCTGGGATGTTAAATATAACTGCCATGACTTCCACTTTTGGCAGGAGAATTATGATGTCTGCATTTCTCACACTGTGGGTAAGCAGCTTAAGCTTTGTTGTCTATTTTCAGAATTTTGTTGTCCTATGCTCTTCTGGTCACACAGAACCCACTTAAAGGTAAGCTCACTTGATACCACTGGTGAATTCCTGTCAATATTTTCAGGCCTGTAAATATGGCAAAAATTGTATATAGACATTTGCATGCATTCTCATATCTACTGTACTGCAATAAATTTCCATCCTATGAGATCACAGGAAAAGTGAGGAAACCAAAGTGTTTGGGTGTTAGAGATTGAATGGGGGTGAGTGGGATGCTACCATCATCCTTGTAGAAATTTTGCTGCAATGCTCCAGAAGGCAATGATGCTACAGTAAATTAACTGCCAGTGCAAATTATCATGAAGTCTATAAAATTTACTTATTTACTTCTTGACATGTGAATAATAAAGCCTGAAGAAATGCCAGTCAGTCAAATGTCATTTGAAGATAAATACATCTCTGTAGGTTCTTTTTATTTTTGCTTGAAAACTAGTAAAATTTGCATCCTACAATGCAGGTAAAAAACTGGTTAAAACTGGTAGGCAGTTTTAACTGACTGGTTTTTGTCTGTCCTTTAAAATATTCATCCTAAAAGGCAATCACTCTTGATAAGTTGTTCAGTTAGGGAAGCTGATACACCAGTGTCATTGTTTGAGAAATTTAACAATCAACAGAAGTATCAATACTCATGAAGTAATATTGTGACAGAGGGTGTAGAAGAGAAGTATAGGTATATATATATATGCGCATCAACTTTTCAGTGAATAACAGAGTTTATAATCTTCTGAAGTACATAGCTCCTGTGGTTTTGAGGTAATTTATTCTGTCAAGTCTTTTAGGTGAATAAAGTTTTTCATTTTTAAAAATAATCTAATAATCTGTTTTTCATATACATTGCTATCTTAGTATAAGAATTTAAAGTAATTTTTCTAGTAAAAATCTGCATATTTACAAAATGACAACCCCATTTTTATTTTTAAAAGTATTTAAATGAGTGGAGCCTAAGTAATATCAACATTTATTTCAAGGTTTACTGGTGGAGAAAAATGATAGGCTCTATGTTGTAACACAACAGGGGCCATAGGAATGTCTAGAATTTATTTCATAGTTCTTAATGAGAGTAACTCCACTTTGCATACCTATGCATATGTTGAAAAATTGTCATTCATGTGTTGGTAGATCTTCTTTTTCTTTTTTTCTTGTTTTTCTTGTTTTTGGGGTTTTGTTTTTTTTTTTTTTTTTTTTTTTTTTTTTTTTTTGGTGGAGAGGAGAAACATCTGAGATACGCTTCCTTCCAGATATACATCCAGAAAGTATATCCAGTCATGTCCTTGCACTGCTCTCAGCTCTCATATAGGAAAGAATTTCCCTAACTTTTGAAAAATTTAAAAACAACAACAAAAAAAAGGAGATAAATTGAGAACTCAATTTATACTAAGGTTTGTTTTGCAGTACTCTTGAAAAACAATTTCCCCATGGAAAAATCTCTCACTGTTCTGATATAAGGATTCATTAGAGCCTTGTTTTTTTATCATAGGAAAAGGAAGAGGAAAGCACAAAATGAAAAAGTAGAATTAACAGTGTTTCTTACAACATAGGATTTTTTCCAAATTAACTGATGATTAGGATCCCATGTTATCATAATTCTCAAATTCAAAATCAGAACAGAATGGGAGATGGAGGAAAAAGGGGTTGCTGCAGATGGGGAGGAAATACTTAGAGAAGATTGCATATAGAATTCTCTTAAACTAGTCAAAAATCATTTACTGTAGTCCAGCTGTTCATTTCCTTATTTTTCTTTTAAATTTGGCATGAAAATGAGTTTATTATTTTTGCAGAGAGTTTTGCTTTTTTCTCTTTTGTTGCTGTTGAGATGAGAATTATCAGATGCAGCTGGGGAAGCTGAGAAGAGCAAACTTGGGAAAGAAGGAAACAGGATATGGGATGCCAAGAAAAGTACATTTCTGTGGCACTAATATGTAGATTTTCAACATGTTTTGTTCACTCTAGAAAAGAAAATCAAAATGCTAAGCAAAGACAGATGTTAAATTCTGTATCAGAAAGCTATATTTCATTTACTTCAACTTGCCTCTGAGAATTTCATCTGAGTATGAAGTTATGCACCTTCAACCATGAACTGTCAGATAATGGTGCAGTATGTGGCTGAATAACTGTCTTGTCCATTACAGAAGTGGTTTATTTTCAATGAAATGCAAAATGCTCTTCATGGTTGCGTCTTTTTACTGCTTAACTGTTAAGGCCAGGGTTCAGGAAACCACTTCTCTCCAGGAAAACCTGCACATACTTATCACCAAACATTTGTAGACAGCAAGAAACAGGAGTAATGATGCATTACTAGTTTTGCATCTCTTGCAAAAATTTTCCCTTTGAACATAGTTAACCATTTAAATTGTTGAAGCTAAGATATGAAAGATTTTTTTTTGGTACTGAAAAAAATCAGGATTCAAACTAATATGTCCTCATCTCACTGCTCTTTATATATATATCTACAAAGCAGATCCTAAAATCTGAACTAAAATTCTTGTCTCTCCTTATGATAACTAAAATAAAATGGACTGAAGTGAGCTGTCTGGTTTAGATATCCACCTCAGGATTAGATGAGCCTTGCTAGGCTAAAAGAAAAGAGTGAGTGTAATATATGTCCAAAATTATGAATATGATAAAGATGACAACCCATATCTTGGTGTATAAAATAAAGATAATAGCTGTGGAAATTACAAATAGAAAAGTTTTTTAACAAATATGTTATGAACCTCCTAAACATTTCACAATTCTGGTGAAGTACAAGACAGGATTAAATTGCTTGCATTACAGACCAACTGTTTGGTGCCAGTCCCTTCTGGATTGTTGCAGCTGGCAGGATTTAATTTAATTTCTCCCTATGGTGTCTGTCTCCAAATCTTTGCCTTTTCCTGACTGCCTTGCTTGTCTCCTTTACCCACCTGAATAGCTCAATTGCAAGGAATGACACAAGCATTCTCCTAATACTTGCAAGAGAAGTCTTCAACATGGTATTTTGCACATAAGTTTTATACTTTTATTAGCTGTAAGCTTAAATCTCTCTTAGCTAGATATCTAGACAATTCATTATAACTATCGTCAACAGCCGCTTCTTGGCCAGTCTCTTCTTCATGGGACATGATGATAACATGAGAACGTGCTAAGCAGACAATAGTGAATTTTCTGTATCCATATGTGTTCAGAAGCCAAGCTGTGCTTTGGATTCAGATTTATGCCCTACATGTATTCATTTGAACAAGTGTAGTGCAAGTGGTAACACCAAAACTAGGAGCTCTTCCAAGGGTTTCCCTCTAAATCAAACATACAGGACAGCATACTTCCAGCATACAGTTAGTTTGATCTTAAATTAGTAATGTAAACTAGATCTGGTAGCTCCTGTCTCTAAAGTACCCATTTCTTTCCATGAACTAGGGAGATTAGTTCAGTTGTTGTCTACACCGAGCTAGTTGAGATAAAAGTCACTTGAAAAATCAGCAAAAATTGTATTGGAGCTTTCTGCTGGTAGAGGCCTGGAAGGTGCTTATCTTAGCTCCATCTGTTCCATCTGGAGAATCAGGGTTAGTGGTTGCATGAGCTGTATTAACTTTCCCTCTTAGGTATGCTGTGGAGCACAACATTAATCTGTGCCTGCGTGTATAGAGTAGTATAGATGTTAGGTGGGACTGGGCTTGGGACACCAGCAGTAAGTCCATCCAGTTGCTAATACCTTCTGATTTCCTCTTCTGATTTCCTCTCCTCTTCCTAGTCATCCTATTTCTTGACTTGTTCACATTTCACTTTCTAAGAAAGTTTCAGAGGAAGAAATATTCCCCTGTTTTCCTATGACTACACTTTGCAGTGGCTGAGAGATTTGAATGGGCTGGAGTGTTCAATCATTTGGAAGACTTCACATGGAGGAGGCTTATTCCTGTGTTTTTGGTTTTTTTTTTTTCATAGGCTTAGTTCTTCTACTTAGGAAGGTCTTAAGTTAGTAATAAGTAGAAGATCTGTTCCAAAGTGTTAAAAACTCCAAAAAAGAAAACCAAATGTAATCATGACATCATTTAGAAGCTACAAAGATTATTGCTACTTTGGTTCAAGGTCTTCTGGTCCCTGCCCTTTCAAGCTCATACCACTGTTGCTTTTCTGGCTTTTTTGTTTCCACCCAGCTCCTTTTTCCCGGAGCGCTTGCCAGCGGCTTCTGGGAGTGGCCGGAGGGAGCAACAACCACCTTTGGGGTTCGTTTTGATACAGACAGAGCCATTCTGAGAGCCCTACCAATGACTGAGACAAAGAGACCAGAGAGGACCCTTGTTGTGCAGTCTGAAGAAGGTTGTATTTGCTTGAACGCCGCACGGACAAGTGACCGTGTGCGGGGGTTGGGTTACAGCTTTATAGGGAGTACATAGGAGATAAGGTAAAACCAATAGAAACAGTGTCTAGTCTGAATACATCATAGGTGAAATCCAGTGGGAATAGCTTCAGGGGGAGGAATGAGCTTACAGAAAAATACAGAAACGAAACTCCAACTACAAATTCACAGAAACGAAACTCCAACTTCAGATTCACAAAGCTTTTTGCTCCTTCTGCGTAGCTACGCACTACCACATCTCCCTCTCTTTTATTTAATAAGATGGAGTGAGCTTTTGGGAAAGGTGAAACTGCGGCTATTAAACTGCAGTGTCGCCCTGTTTGCCATTTTCCATTCTTCTCTTGTGGTGGCAGCAGCAACTACGACAGGTGTGGAGTTTGCAAACTTGGAGGAGGCAATGTTAGAGATGATTCGCTTAGAATCCCAAATGATAGCAAAACTAAAAAAATGCAACTATAAAATAACAAATGTCTTTTAGAAGGGACATCACCCACCCGGAAAGACTCCAGCCTTTAAACATGCCCTTAAACCAATCCTCATTCTCCTGCTTCACGCTGCCAATGAGGTTTCTCATTTCCCGGATGGATAATTGAACACTTTGGCCTTTTGATGACAAATCAAAGCAACACAATCCCTCAAATTCTTTGCATCCATGCCCATGTACCAGCAGCAGGAAATCGATAGCTGCCCGATTTTGCAGGGTAGCTTTCCTGGTTATTTCCTCGTCTTCAAGGAGGTCACTCAAGGCTGCCGATGTTAAATTTGCCTGCTTCGTCACCCAGCATTCTAGATTGCCTAATTCATTCAATGCTTTGGCTTCTGCTACCCATGATAGAAACACAGAGACAGCAACCCTTTTTGATTTTGCCCAATGGTAAATTTCGGCATCACAATGTTCATCAAATTGACTTGCACTCCGTTTCATAATTTTTGTTTCACTTTTTGCTTGCCCGATTGGAATTTGAGTCATGTTGGGGGAAGCAAGGGAAAGACGCCCCAGAGTGCATGGACCTCCAATAAGATGAGAAGGGATTCCTGGATATGCTCTATCCCCACAGATGAAAAACATTCCCTTGTCCAGCTTGCGGGGATAGAAATCCGTGGTGCTAGGGATCTCTAAAACAGAGACAGCTGTGCACCATTGGCCCGCTCTGGATTCTATCTTGTATTGTCTGACCTGCTCATATAGGTTTATTTCTTTAACTGGTGAGAAATTAAATTGAATGCAGAATTCAGCTTTTGTGGAGCCCAGTAGTTCTAATTCCTGGGGCTCCCCATCAGCAGCGGGCAGGTCTAGAAAAAACTATCACAGGAGCAGGGGATTCTGAACAGGTATTTGAACACGTTCTACGACTCCCTGGTGGCTGTAGAACTCTGCCCAAACATTTGGTGGATTTAACTCTTTCTGCAAAAGGACCAAGCACTTTGGAAATTCTTGCCCCTTATTCGGAATCCCTACCAAGCATGTGGACATTGTATTTTCTGCTGAGGCAGTAGCTAAACACAGGTGTTCTTGTTTCAAGGCTTGGGCAAGGGTGACCCACACATTTTTCCGGGGCTGAGGGATGATCCACGCGTCCACTGTGAATGGGTAGAAGGTCATTTTCTGGAGCCAGACGAGGAGCAGGAATGTAGAAATTGACATCCTGCCAGTCTGAAAGAAAAATTAAATCATACAACAGGGTAAACCAACTATAAAAAAGATTCTGCCAGTATAAAGGAAAACAGGAATTAGGGTTCTCTTCCTCCCTTGCGGCGTTTCCTGTTTGATGCAACTGCCTCATCTGTGGGGTCTCCAACAACCCCCTGACCCAACCCATTTGTATCATCACGCGGGGTAGGTCTGCACTCCCCAGTTAGTTTTTTTTCTGGTTGGAGAACTCTCCCCCCCCACCCTCCCCGCCTGAGGAGGCCCCGAAAGGGGCACTGGCTGATGAGATGGCCTTCCTCACTGCAGTAATAACACCTGCGTTTGGGAAGAGGAGATCTCAATGCTGGAGTTTTTGGGGTTGCTGATGTCAGAGCAACCACTTTTTCCTGAGGCCTTTTCACCAAGTCCTCTGCCATCAGTGTGGCTTTTCTTGTGCACTCGTCAATGAGCTGATCCAGCGTAGGTGGAGGGGACGCTGGAAGAGCCATGATAACTGGCCAACAGGCTTCATTTGCAATTGTGGTGACAATTTCTAACATGATCTGGTCTTGTGCCTCTTACCCTTCCACCGTCTTCTCGACTGTGTCTCTCACTCGATCAATGAAATCCATGAATGGCTCTGAAACAGATTGCTTGAGAGCGATGTAAGGTATTACAGGTTCCTTAGAAGGCATGCTAAGAAACATTCGCTCTGCTGCGTCTTTTGTTAGGTTTAACACTGGTTTGGGAATTCCTGCTGCCTGCTTCTGATCCTGGTTCCAATCCCCCTCACCCACAAGATGTTCTAGGGTGATCTCTTCATCCTCTATATCTTTGGCATAATCGGCACTCTGCAAAATTTCTGGAAGAACGTCTCCTGCCAACCTTTTCCAAGTTCTTTCCCACATTTTATATTCTGATTGAGGGAGCAAGCAACTGAACAAACGCTTTAAATCAGCAGGGACCAAGGTGTTAGAATTGAAAGTTGCTTTTAAAATGCTCTTAAAAATTCGCTTTTCTGCCCAAATTCACGTTTTGTTTTGCAGAGTTCCCTTATGCATTCATACGAAAGGGGTTCCCATCTGGGGCTTTGTCCTCTTGCATTGTACGTTACCGGAGCTAGGAACAGAGACTCTGAATCTCTGCCTGTTTTCTGTTTCCTGGGTTTGGTTCCCCCGCCCTTCTCATTGCCATGGGAACCAGAGGCTGGGGCTTGGGAAACAGGAGGGGGGGGCAGAGTTTGGTGGCTCAGGGGTGGAGGTTTGTGTGGGAGTGGCTGAGGTTGGTGATGTGGTGTGGAGCAGGGCGGGATCGGGTGATGGAACCTCGAGGGGTGGAGCTGAAGGTACAACTTGGAGGGACGGTGCTGTGGGGGGAGCCATGCAACAGCACCCGGGATGGGGTCCTTTGTCTGCCGCACCCCCTGCTGCAAGAGAGGAGGAGGGGTCGGGACAGGGGGGAGGTGGGGCAGGGGCTGGCGTGGGGGAGGGTATGAAGGAATTCTGGGAAGAAGTTCCCGCCACGCTGCTTTGACCATCTTTTGATGGGACAAAGACCCCCGCCACGTGGCCGCCGCCATCTTGTGGGGGTTCTTCTCGTGGGGGATGGAAGAAGGGGTTAAAAGGGGTACAGTGTTCTTGGGAACAGCCAAAACTGGGAGCCGTGTGAGGAGAATCAGGAAAGTGGTTAGAAATGGAGGTTTCAACAGAGCGATCAGCATTTTCTGACCAAGGAGACAAAGGAGGCACAGGAGGTAAAGCAGATGGATTTTTTCAGTTTCCCACACTTCCCGACTGTCCGCACCTTCTTTTACAATGTCATAAACTAACAAAAAGATCCTCATAAAGCCTTCTCTGACTGAATGGTCCCCCTTCTTAGTGCCCTCAGTCAAAACTGCCCCAACATGCTTCCAAAAATCCTTCTGCCTCACATCCTGAGCTGAAACATTTGGGAAGCTTAAAACCAGCCACTTTTTCACAAAACTCTTAGAAAACCTTTCTCCTGACTCTCTCAGGGTTCCTTTTACCTCGTTATAAATCTCTTGCTGCTGCGTGGGCATTTTCCCACCCATTCTGCCCACAAGCAACGTCCCACCCGCCTGCTGCTGGGAAAAAAACCAAAGAAAAAACCTCAAAAGGTCTAAAAACCAACGGCGGCACTGCCCACACTGCGTGCCGCGTGGCCCTTTCCCTTTGTGGGAACGTGAGTGCCTCCACCTAGTAAAATTTCACCAGCCTGGCCCTTCCTGCGCTAGTATTGAAACTTACCAAACCGTCGACCCTTAGAAAACAAAAAACAAAAAAACAGCAGCGGTCCTCGGTCTTGAAGCCGTCTTCCTGGGTGTGTGGAAACTGCGTCTCCCCCCACTGAAAGCAGCACTAGACAGAAATCAGAACTGTTTCTCAGCGGCGATAGTGCTGCGGGCTGGACGTGAGTGGCGTGAACACCTCACACGAACGGTGTGATCCGAAAGCTTCTCCCCACCGGTCTGACTCTGGCGCTGACAGCTCTTTGGTGACAGTGTCGGTGGCTGTGTCTCCCGCAGTGACGGGGGTGGGAAAGACGTCTGGAAAAGCTGAGAGCCAGATCACTATCTGTAGCACAGTTAAAACAGCTGCCGCATTGAGCCCCATGTTCTGGGCGCCACTTGTTGCTTTTCTGGCTTTTTTGTTTCCACCCAGCTCCTTTTTCCCGGAGCGCTTGCCAGCGGCTTCCGGGAGTGGCCGGAGGGAGCAACAACTACCTTTGGGGTTCGTTTTGATACAGACAGAGCCATTCTGAGAGCCCTACCAATGACTGAGACAAAGAGACCAGAGAGGACCCTTGTTGTGCAGTCTGAAGAAGGTTGTATTTGCTTGAACGCCGCACGGACAAGTGACCGTGTGCGGGGGTTGGGTTACAGCTTTATAGGGAGTACATAGGAGATAAGGTAAAACCAATAGAAACAGTGTCTAGTCTGAATACATCATAGGTGAAATCCAGTGGGAATAGCTTCAGGGGGAGGAATGAGCTTACAGAAAAATACAGAAACGAAACTCCAACTACAAATTCACAGAAACGAAACTTCAGATTCACAAAGCTTTTTGCTTCTTCTGTGTAGCTACGCACTACCACATACCACCATAACCAAAGTTACAGCAACCCTAGCTCATTACACTAAGATAAAAAACAGTATTTTTAAGTTTGCATCCAGCTATCTGGCAGTATTTAAAAAACAATTTAAATATCACTTCTTAAATAATTATCTGAGATTGTTAGAGCAAGAGAGGTGTCTGAATGGTTTATTTCTATTTACTATTTTCACAATTTTTAAAACTGCTGTGTTACAAGACTTCTAAGAGAGATGAAAGTTCATTATTCTCCCACTTTTTATGCTGTGTCCCTTAGGGATAACCTTGCTTTTCTTTTCCTACAACTCGTTGTTGTCATCAGTATAATCCAAGATCAAAGAACCAGAAGGGAAAGAGTTTATTACTTGTTTCCTCTTGAACTGCTGTGGTTTCCAAAAGGGTCATTTTTGTATGTGACATCTGAGCTCTGTTTGCCCACTTATCACTGTTGCATGTCCACATTGCATTTCTGAATCAATGTCCCTCTTCTCTTGGTGAGAGAAAGGGAGTTTTGCAGATAAACCTTGTTTGAAATAACAAAAGTCTGAATGACTATCAGCAGGTAGTTGGACCGTAGAGAGAAGCTTTGACTTTTCTCTTATGTATGCACAAATGATTTAAATTTGTACAATGAACATAATTAAAAAGAAAGAAAAGGAAAACAATAAACAAGTATAAGTTATAAGTTATTGTTGTAATTTTTTTAAATGGTTTCACAAAGAATGAGGCTATTTTTATGCTCCAGTTATGAAAGACATGGTCAGGTCTGGTTTGCCTAGGTATCTTTATATGGAATAGAATGCGACTGCGTGTGTATATACTTTTGTATTTTGTTTCAAAGGGCAGCAGGATATCTCACTTCAGCTGTCTGTCACATGATGCTAGGAATAACAAATATTCATAATCTCTTGTTTTTGTAAAAGGGCATGACTGGTACTGTTAGAAAAGGCTTCAAGAAATTTAATAGCCCATAAACAAATATGGGCAGAGTCCATTACAAAGAATTTTTAACCTAAATTAAGGTAGAAAAAAATACACATTATTACTCTTATTCTGCAGATTAATACAACTTTAGTAGATCTGCATTAGACCATAATCTTATGTCTCCCCCACAAACCTCCCCTTCTTCCCTGATGTCTGGACAGCCCTCTTATGGTGAGAGGACCTAGGCCATGGTGTAGAAAGAGGTCTGCTGCTTTCTGAGCTGCTGTGTCTTAGTGATCTCAATGCCACAAGATCACCAAGAAAAGGAAAAAAGGCACCTGTTTGCTCAGCCCACTGTCGGAGGTCCCCCTGCAATGAGAGCTGAACTCTGTAAGACTGTCCCATTGTGCCCTTTGGACACACAGACTATACCCCTGGCCACCAAGGCATCGCCTAAGATGTGAAGATAGAAGGGATTCTGAATTATTGACAGAGGCAAACGTGGCTTTCTGAAACCAACCAACCAACCAAGGCTACAAAGAAACTCTCCCATCCAAGTGGGACTCACCTTCATCTCCATTTGTCCTCTGCTATACAGGATCCAGCAAAGGGAAAGTGAGCTGGCTGTAAACACCTCTTGGAAATCTGTGCTGGCACTGAGAGTGCTGGAGCAAAAGCAAAAATATAAAGAAGTTGTGTTAATTTCAAGATTCATTAGTCACAGAGGACATGTTCCTATTCCCAGTGAAGTTAAGCTCTCATTGATTGTAAAATTCTCATTGGTTGCAGAGGTGCAGGATCAGTCAATGGAGAAAAAATAACCAATGCTGTATGAAAAATGGACATTATTGAGGCAGAATTATTTTTCCAGTTTTTAAAGGGACTATTTTCTAAATTTCAGTGTGGCAGATATGAAACTTCAACAGGCAATTAACCTGAATATAGTTGCCATGTAAGTACAAGTTTACCAGGTTTGAGGCCTGAAGCTATCCAATATTTTAATGTGGATGTCTGTAAAATAGCGTGGAGTCTTCCATCAAGTGTCTAGTCTAATGCACATGCTTTCACGATAATGGCCTAAGGCAACTATGAAAAATTAGAATTACATTAGGAAAATCTGACCAAACAAAGCCTTGACAATATTTCAGCCAGCAGCTCTTCATTCAGTTCCTCACACATGTTGTACATTTATTGAAGAGCTCATGTGCAGCATAAAAGCAGTAAAATATCTGCCTGTCAATACTTTTCTACTTATTTGACATTTAAAGACTCTCCTGTTCTATTATCTCTGCTTCACTTTGTGACATTTTTATCAACTTCAACATTAACATGGCAGATTTTACAACTAATACACTTAAAAGGTACAAAGATGTCAGGAACATCAATTATAAAAAAAAAAATTACAGCTCCTGCTGTATCTCAGAGGTAATTAAATGAGCTGTAATTATTAGCCTAGATTCATTAGATTCATTTTCTCATTACCTCCTCAGTTTGGATTATTGTAATTCTTGGTATGTCTGTCTGCCAAGACAGTGCATTTGCAGCCTTGAAAGCAGTCAGGAAGGCAGAGGAAAGAGGACCATTAAAAAACAAATTATATAGACGCTTTGTAATTCACTGTAAATGAATTCACTGTTATCTGTTCATGATAATATTGCCATAATTCCTTGATGTTTTGTGAATAAGGACCATTGTGCTTCCAGGTTGTTGTCACTTCTGGAGGTGTTGGTTGTCCAGTGCTACCACTGTGGAGTGGCTTGGTGTGGCAGACCTGCTTTGTACAGTCACATGCCAAGCATGCTCATGGGTGGTATCAGAGGCATGCTTGCATCTTGACTGCATTCATTTTGCTTGTCCTATGGCCCTATTACTTGGAGATTAGAACTAGAGATGATTTGAATTTAGTAATAGAAGAAGTAAATCAGGGGGTTAAGTGTATGGAAAGTGAGAATATTCCATGCAGACAGTAAAGAAAGGATGCCCAAGAAACAAAACCCTGTGATTATTAGACAACAGGTGTGGGACTAGCAGTGTGTTAGATTATATTGAAGTGAATGAACTGTAGTTTCTTAGGCATCATCTAACATGGTTTTATCTAAATTTTTGTATTCCTCAAGTTTCTTGATTATAGCACTATTTTATCCTGCCTTTAGGGGCACAGCTTTTGCAGAATTCCTCAGGCTGAAAGACGATTTGAACTAAAAAGATCACATGTAAGACTTACCTGTGGTGGAGTTTTTTGGCTGAGAATCAAATGCTGGTCTATTATTAAAATTGCTCAGGCAGTGCCCGTGGTTGGATAAGCATTGGCTGTGAAATAAAATGTGAGGTCAAAGAGAACTTTATGGGTTCACCCCCATTGTAATCAGGTACCTGTACTTTAGATTTTAGCAGTTAAAGAACAATGTTAGTAGAACAGGGGAATTACATTACCTTTGATGTGTAGTTTCAAGGCATTCCCCCTGGACAACAAAAAAGCTGTTTAATTTTTGTAAAAGAAGTCTCATTAGATGTCAGTTAAAAACAGAAAAACAAACTTGCAACAAATTAATGTTTTGTTTTTATGAACGTATCTTTGTATTCTATATGTACTTTGGAATCTTATCAGAGATGGAGCCAGATCTGATTTTCTCTGAGAGACAGAGTGATATTGTCATGAATGGCAGTTGTAGCAAGAGCAATCCAAAGGAGATGAAATTAAAATGTTGCCTCAAATATTGTCTGTCCTAGGGCTGTCAGTAAAATGCAAACATTATCTCTCTTCTGTTAAGAACTGAGGGAAGAACTAGAAATCCAATTCCTTTGAATCTCCAGAGAAAGGAGAATCATTGCTTCTGATGCTACTGCATGTGAAAAGCTTCTAAAATTAAAAAAAAAAAAATCCCAAATCCAGGTCATAAAAATTAGAAAATCTAATACAGAGAGATGCAGTAGAGCAGCCCACATCAATGTCTTTGGACCAGATATGGTCACGTTTACACTCACGGAATAACACCTTACTCAGAAAGTAATCTCATCAAAATGTATGAGAGTGCTCCCACAGTATCCATCCACTTGCTTTTCTGCAAGCTGAAACTGGCCATTATTTTGAGAGAAAACAGAGAGCTGCCTATGGGAACCTGTCAGAGTCCAGGACATCCCTCTGGCTGCCCTGGCTGTCTTGAGACCCTGGCAGGGGAGACCCTGGAATGAAGTCAAAAACACCTGTGGCTTTGATTTTACCCCATGGAAAACTGCCAACTCTGTATGAGGAATTAAAAGTCACAAGAGTTTGAGTAGTGTGATATTTGAATTAACACAGGGTGGAAAAATAGTATTTTGGGATTTTAGAATGGGATTCAGGGGGTACAAGATGGAGGAATTTGGGCATGTCCTAGCCTTCTTCTCCTTTGTCTTGTCCTCCATGTCTTGGTGTGATGGTGACACTTTTCTACTGCTTTAAGGTAGAGACACACTGTCCAACATAGATGTTAGATGTTGGCACGTTATTGTAAACAGACTATACGTAACTTTTGATATAAAAGGTAAACACCACCTGAGAGGGCAGAGCAGATTGCCATGGCCTCCTTGCTAGCCAGAGCTCAGTAGGTCAGACAAAGAATGTCATAAATAAGAAAAAATAAACAACCTTGAGAATGTGATCCGAAGCATTCCAGACTCCTTCTGTGGCTGTATCAGGCTAGGACTCTTATGATCTCGGGGTCATTCCAAAGCAAAGCAGACCTCGACAAGATCCCAGAAGGGTACCCTGAGTTGGGTCAGGCTCTGGCAGTGGTTCACACTGCATAGGTCTAAGTGTCAATCTCTCTGTATGGTTATGTCCAAAGTAAGACCAATAATATAAGCATGCAGGGAGGCAACGGCTGAGGCAAAATTAAACTGCATTTGCTTCTCAATCAAATGCGAGACTTAGTAAAGTCAAGTCTGATTTGATCTTACTCCAGCTTCTAGACAAGAGTGACTTTATGGCCACTTTGCAGCATTCTCATTTGCAGGGTGATGTCCTTTGAAACAAAAGGAAATTTTCCCACTAAATTCATCAGGCTTTGGTTCAAGGTCAAAATGAGAAAAATCCTCAGATGTTAAGGCAGAAAGGATGACAATGGTCACACATCCTGACTTCTTGCAGTGAAAGACATAATTCCACCAAATAATAGATTCAACAAGACGGCAACTTCTGATCAAGGCATGTCACATCTTTGAGAAATACAATTTTAGTATAAAGAATTTGAATGATAGAGAACATACAATATACCAAATAATTAGTTATTAATACTTGATTAACACTGGGCACTTTATTTCTAGATTGATTTTGTCCACTATTATTCAATCTCATGATGTTTCATAATGTAGAATTTTTCAAAGGGATAGCCAGTGCCATAATCATGGTGCTTGCATACTGCATTCCTACCCGGTGATGGAACTGGCAGTAAGAATATCAGGAGCAGTCTGAAAAGAGTAAAATATTTCACTTCCCCAAAATATTTTACTGGTGTATTTTGTGTGACGCAATCAGACCAGTCATTTGAAGAAGATGACTCTTCAAGGGCACAGGTAAAGCGTTCTGTGAATAAAATGCAAATGAAAAATTGATGCAGAAGACAAGTAATGCATAGAAACTCTGCCCTGCATTAGTGAGAATGCTATGAAGTAGCCATAAAGTCACTCATGTCTAGAAGCTGGACTAAGATCAAATCAGACTTTACTAAGTCTCACATTTGGTTGAGAAGCAAATGCAGTCAAATTTTGTCTCAGCCATTGCCTGCATTCTCTGCATGCTTATATTATTGTTTTTGGACATAACAATATAGAGTGATTGATACTTATAACTATGCAGTGTGAATTACTGTCAGTCTGACCCAACTTTCATTGAAATTAACAAGATTTTCCACTGGAATATAACAGGATTGTGAGGACCAGTTCCTTGATGGCATTCAGCTGCCTAGCAGAGTATTGGCTAAGTGGAAGCTAAATTCTATGTGATTAAGGCTATGGGTTCAGCTCTGCTGACTTTCAGTGTCACCACTGTAGGTGACTGCACCTCACTCTAGAAAAAGCACCTACATCCAATGTAGGAATCATACTGTAATCTTCCTGAGTGTTTTGATCATTTCTGCTGTAATCAGAACCTGTATGCCCAGTTCAGCTATCTATACTTGCATTGGAAACACCTGATGTTAGATGGCTTGAATCCTGCCCTAAGTACCCAGATTGATTGTGTCTATCTCTAGACACTGGCAGACAGACCAAGGCGCCCCCTTTAAATTTATTGCAACAGAAGGTAGGAGCTTTAATGCCTGTTAGGTTAAGGGCTTAAATGATTAAATATCTGTATAAACCCACAACACAAGTTTGTCACTTGCAGAAGGTGACTTAGATTACCAAAGGCATATATCTTTCATGAGTTGCTTCTCTCTCCATTTACATTATAGAACGGTAACAGGGACTGGCTGAAGCTGGGGGCACGAATCCTGGCTATAATACTTCATCTTTTGTGTTCATGTGTATGTCGCCACAGCTGTGCCTACTGTGTACTCTAAATAGAACATTTGCATCACTTAACTCTGTCCTATAAAGATACTAGCTAAGCAATATACATTGTTTTATGCGGTTGTGAATTAAAAAGCCCAATAGATATTAACCAATGAAATGTGCTCAATTCAGCTTAGGTGCTTCCTGGTTTCTAATATTTAATACCTGTAGCTAGTTATCACTAATTCTCTCTTCTTTAATGTATAAGCTGAAATACTATAACCGTACTAATTGTTATCAGAACTTTGAACAACATATTCTACAGAGAAGAGATTTTTAAGTAAAACTGAATAATAGCAAGCATGTAATACAGAATAAAAGTTTGTTTTATTGCCAATTTGGATTTGCCTAGCACTTAAAGGAAAAATATCCCTGCCACTGTAATGCACTCTGCTTAAAATTAAAAGATTTCATTGTCCTCTGCAGCCTTGTTGTAGCGAGGAGGCTTTACAGTCTTTTGACTTCTGTGGTGATGATAGAAATATATTTGTAGTCTAAATATGCCTGGAAAGTGTTCCAGTAGAGATTATAGGGTAGCTGGTGTGCCACTGTGATTTGCTTAATTCAAAGTGGTGCTTGAAAGAGACATTTAATCTGCAGTGGACAGAAGCTGCAATGCTGATACTGAAAATGACATTTAGAAACAATTTCTGATGGCTTTTTCTGAAAGTGGCTTGGGAAAAGTATCTCACAGATACTAGTGGTGAAGTTAAGCTTCTGAATTTTACATATGAAGATGGTGGAGGGAAAGCTATATTTAGATGAAAGGGATTCACTTCTTTCTAATACCATGCGACCAGAAAATCTGAAGTTCTTCGTTTCAACCCTGAATCAAAATGGTTGATGTTAATTTTTTCGTTACTTTCACTGACCTCTCTGGAAACCAGTAAAAAGGCTGCCTAAAGATCAAAAGTCCAGAATTAAATGGTATTTACATGTGTAACAGCCAGTTATTTCATGGAGTGACTTTGCTGATTTTAATTGAAAATTAAATCCTTAAAATAAATACTTTTAAGGATCTCAGCTTAAGTGATTTAAAAAAACCCAAACAACTATAAAATTTCTGTGTTAAGTCTGCATGCTTCCTTTTTTCTTAAACATTTGAGCCAATACTATTCCTGCATTAAGACAAATATCTTTCACTCTGATCACATCACCTCACTATGTGTGCATTAAGGGCCAAGTTGTGAGTTTCTAGAAGCCAAAAAAGGTAAACTTTTCACCAGCTTGAAATCCAACCAAAGCTGTTGAAATTCTGGCTTCAGATCCTACCTCTATTTTGCCTTCTGCACCCTGTTTGTCATGAAATCTAACTCATCAGCCACGTTGCAAAACATATCCCCTGGTTAACTTTTGCTGCTCTGAAATTCCAATGGGTCATAAATGCAGATTCAGTTGTGGATAGTGATAGAGTAGGAAGACAGGATTTATATAGAAGAGACAGTTAAAAATTCATCAGTAGCTTTAGCGTAAAGAGATTTTATTGAATTCCTGCATAGGAAAGCAAACCTGAGGAACTGTTGTTATTAATCCCCTTTGAAGATGGACATGAGATAGTAGATATGGCATACAGTTTATTAAGATATCTAGATAATCTCAAAGGAAAAAAAAAAAGTGAGCTGAAAACAAGTCAGAGCTTGAAGCTTTATAGAAACTTATGGTGGTGAGAAAATATTACAAGACATATTTCAATATATCTGAGAATATTTCTGACTACAACAGGAAGCAGTCCTTAAAAAAAAAGTTTAAAAAAATTTTAGACCAGTATTTTGAAAAGCTTTTTATTATTTGATAGCTTGTACTTTGGAGGTTGAAGCCATTAATGTGGTCCACAGAACACCTTGCTGATTAACCTGAAAGTGAAAAAGTGAAAATCACACACTGTTGACATTTCCTACAGGGGGGCATGGATGTTCTAGGGTAAAAAGTTACAAAAGAGAAAGGAAAAGGGGCTCAAAGTCACTGTGACAGAGGATGTGTGTTTGGTTTGCTTTTCAATGAGGCTTGCTGATAGACAGGAAAGATTTCTACATGCATGAAAAGGAGGAAGGGCATGGGGAATAAATTCAAGTGAGTTAGATTTTCAAGAACCAAAGCAATTTCTGTCCAGGCAAAAGAGACAGAAATGAAGATTGATAATGCAGCAATAGAAGCAGGAGCACAGTGCAGAAAGATAGTTATGGATGGTTAAAAGTTTCTAACTAGTTACAGATGTCTGTTGCTTGGAAAACCTATTTTAGGCCCTTAAGCACGTGCTTGATTTTAATGAGATTTATGCTCAGGCTAAATGGCAGGCATGGTTCAAGGAGTTTGCTGAACCAGGATCAAAGAGAGAAAACTGTCATTTGAGTTAAGTATGGTGATTTTTTTCACATTCCTTTGAACATATGAGAAGAAATTCAAAATTTTTTTCAGCAATAACAGTTTAGTAGGAAGATAAAACCACACTGACTACAACCTTAGTGGTCTGATTTTCTACATGTGGGTATGAGATCAGAATCAGCAGTTAGCTCTTAAAGTTTGAAAATAGAAATAGGAAAGCAAACACTGTCACAAATTGGATGAGAAGTCTGAAGAAAGGGGGTTGAAATTATGCTGGTAAAGGAGGTAGAGAAGCAGGGTAAGAAGAGATTTTTAATGCATAAGGATATTAAAAATGAACATATTATAAACAGTCCAGACAAAAAGCTAAAAATAAAATCCAGGAAAGAGTCAGAGAAGAGATGCAGGTTAAATCTTACTGGGGGGAAGAAAACAGTTAGTTGTGGAAAACTGGGATGTGTGTTGTACTGTGTTGGGGATGTCTCAGCAGAGGAAGAAGAGAACCTCAGCTTAAGGCTGTTGGAAAACCCTTGTAGGCTCATTCCCAAGCTCCCCCTGTTCAGTTACGTAAATTGTTGCTAGAAAATTCTGGGTTCTCCTTGTTATTATTGGTTACTTTTTTGCTGCAAAAATTGTAATATTCCTAATCATTCTCTCCCATTGAATCCTTCCCTCAGACCCCTCCTTAACCCCTACCAATACTCTCGTGTATAAATATCTCTGCTCTACCCTGGACCCTGCTCTTTTCTGGTTTGTTCCTGGTACAGTGCGGACCATCCTGTTCGTTGTTTTCACCTTATTAAAGTTCTGTTTCCAAGCAGTCAGATCAGAGTAGTCTCTTGACATAAAGTCACCAGAGCCAGTTCCTGAGGAAACCACCAGTCAGACTGTCTGGGCAAGGACCAGAGGGTTTCAGGACTGACATGACAAGGTTTTGGTAGTGAGCAGACTACAGAGGTGGTGTCTATGAGAAGTTACCAAAATCTTCCCAAATGACTGACAGAGCCAATTCCAGCTAGATCCAAGATGGACCTGCCACTGGCCAAGGCCAAGAACATCAGTGATGATGGTAGTGCCTCTGGAATAACAGCTTTAAGAAGGGAGAAGAAACAGTTGTGACACAGCAGTCAGAGAGGAGTGAGAATATGTGAGTGAAACATGTCTGCAGACACCGAGGTCTGCAAAGAAGTAGTGACCGTGTTCCGGGAGCTGGAGGAGAGATTCCCCTGCAGCTTGTGCTGCAGACCATGTGAGACAGGCCGTGACCCTACAGATCATGAGGACTGCATGGGTGCAGAGATCCACCTGCAGCCATGAAGGACCCTGTGCCAGAGCAGGTGGATGCCCAAAGGAGGCCGTGAACCTGTGGGAAGGCTGTGCTGAGCAGGTTTGCTGGCAGAACTTGTGAGCCTGTAGGGGACCCGCACTGGAGCAGTGTGATCTTGAAAGGTTGCAATGCTGTGAGAGGGATCAATGTTGGATCATCTCATGAAGAACGGCTGCCCTTGGGAAGAACTCACACTGAAGAAGTTCATAGAAGACTCAAACGTGGGAGAGACCCCATGCTGGAGCAGGGGAAGAGTGCAAAGAGTCCTCCCCCTGAAGAGAAAGGAGGGGAGAGATAATGTGTGGTGAACCAACCTCAGCCCTCATTCTCCATCCTCCTGTGTGCCCTTGGGGGAAGGAGGCAAATAATTAGAGAGTAAATCTGAGCCTGAGAAGAAGGGATTGGTGAGTGTATTAAGATTTAGTTTTTATTTCTCATCGTACTCTGACTTTATTAGTAATTGTAGAAGCCTACAATAATGAATAAAATTATTTTTTTCCCAAGTCAAGTCTGCTTTGCCTGTGATAGTAATGGGGGACTGATCTCTTCCCCAAGTCCTTATCTTGGCATGCAATCCTTTTATAACATTTTCTCTCCTCTGTCCAGCTTAGAGGGAGGAGAGATAGAGTGCCTTTGATGTGTGTATGGCATCCAGCCAGGGTCAACTTACAGAAGGTTGTCACACTGTGCAGTGTTAACAACAACTGTTGCTCACCAATCAGAATTTCAGCCAAGTGCCCCTCTTGCTGTTTTCAGGTCTCTGCTCCTCATGTTCCTCTTCCTTCTTCCTTCACCCCTCTCACTCCCTGAGTACTTTCCTACTTACAGATATGTAAGAGTATTAATAATTCATACTCATGTTTTTCCACTGCTCTTACCACATGCTATAGATAACTTGGCATGAAAAGGAAAAATGGAAGGCAAATAGGAGAGCAAAGACCAAGACATTTTAACTGAACTCAGTCCTACACAGATAGATAAGTAGATAACTTGAAATGAGGCAACGCTATATAATCCATATGCATCTCTGCCCAACCTTATCTACCACGTTCCTTTAGGCTGAAGGGTTCTTCTGGCAGTAGGGAGTGAATTTAGCATGTTTATGCAGCAGCCAGGACTAGAGGGATTTCATATGGTTATGATGACTTCAACTGCTGCCAGAACAAGGGTAATATTTAAAATACTGATAAACAAAACTGTATGTCAACATTTATTTTATTTGCCTAAATAAAAGAATACAGAAAAGAAGCAAAGATGTATGTTAGGTTTTATTTCATCTATCCAAATAAAATACTAAATAAAAGGAAACTTTCTACCTTCTGGTATGCCAGATACATAAACAAAGTATTTAATGTGTCCTCCTTGTCACTAGGCAAAACAGTGAGGCCAGCAGCTATCATACATTTTGAAATCCTAACCAATTAAGAGTAAATAAAAGAATAGTTAGGAATAATCTAAAATTGGTGCCACCCGAATAATTGAAAACAAGTTTGACCTGCTTTTCCATGCATATGAACACACAAAATATTCCTAAATTTAGTTAAGCTACATGTATTTTTACCAGCTACAGTACTGTATTACTTTACTAAGAGCAGAGACAGACAGTTTATTGCAATACAGCACTTCAACTGTAAACCAAAGGGAAATATCTGTTTGAAATGCTGTATGTTTACTAGCATTTGTGCAGTAAATACATCATAGCTCTTATGAAAAATAAACATGAAATATAATTACACAGACTGTTTGTCAAGATACATTTGTGTCTTGATTTCTTACAAATGCTAATATTGCTCATTCTGCTCAGGTAAGAAATGTCTTACAGGTCTTACATAAATGCACTGAGCTAGACCTTGCAGTGTTCCAATTATTGCTGCCACATTTTTAGGCTAATGAACCTTGTTCCAGTTTTCTCCAGAACCTTTTTCCAGTTTACTCCTCCAGAAGGTGGAGGAGAAGAGAGCTGGTAGAGAACCTCCCAGGTGATTTATGGAAGGAGGGTTGGCTGACCTGCCAGTGGCCTGGAGTCCTTACATGCACTTAGAGCTATCAAGGTCAGTGAAGGTTCATCGCAGGCAGAACTGCTGGGGCAGCTGCAAAAGAGCTTTGCTGGGAAGTTTGGTTACAAAGCAAAATATATGATGTTACTCTGATGCACTCTGCAGGGCTTCCTCCTCTTTAAATTTATTTTTGTAGACTGTATTCTAAGGGTAAGCACAATAGGCAAGTAATTTAGGTAATCGGAGTCATCTTGATTGGACCAGGCAAGGGCATTTGAAGTATTGATTGTAGCATCTGTGTGATACAATTAAAGCCAGTAGGCAGAATCCATCCATAAATCTTGGGTGAACTAGAACCATTCTTCTGCCCTTGCTTGAGGATAAACACAGCTTCTTAATGTACCAAAAGTATCTTACTACGGTGTTTTAGTTGCTAGTGTTGCCCATGTAAGAGCTTTCCTCTAAAGAAAATATTCTGCTACTGAAATTGAGATAACCAAAACCCCTATCTAGTAATACCCACCTTTCTGTGGGTCCACATTAAGGTCACAGTCTTGTGATGAAATATTGCACTTGATGAGATTGCCTTAATTTTTAAGGCAGCAGTGGACAATATGTGAGGCATCTATTAATTTCCTTGCTTTTAAGTGTTTTTGCTTTGTTAGCAGGGAAATAACTAACTAAATTGGGTTTTTGAATTCAAGTTTTAAATATATTGCAAATGCAAGATTTAATATATTCCCACTTGACACCGAAAGGCTGGGAAGACAAAAGATCTGCTTAGATTGTTTTCTGAGTCACAGCGCTTGCACAATGCAAATCCAGACAGAAAGCCAAGGGGTTCAGGGAAATTCTATGGAGAAAAAAATATATACATATTTTCTTTAGAGACTGCAGTGTATAGCCTATATTAGTCATGTGGGCTCACTTTGTTGGAATTGTGAAACAGACTAGGCACTCCAGGGTGTAATGCATCCTACTTACCCCAGACAATGAACTAGGCAGTGGGTCTGCACAAGAGTGAGTGAGGCTCAGCTGGGCCAAGGTGTGCATGTATGCTGCACCCAGCAGGAACAAGCAATGCTTCCTACAGCCACTTAATTGTCTGCAACCTGTGCATAAAAAGTGTGTTTCTTTCTGCTAAGAGGCTCAAAGAGTTCTATTGAGAACAAACTGGCATTCATGTTGCTTTCTGCTAGGCTCATAACCTTGTGTTTTCATTCCATAAACCTACGTACGTATGGTTAGAATTCAGCCTTTTTTATATGATTTCTTATAATTTAGTTTTCTTTCTGTGTCCTGTCCCCAGTAAAGATCACAAGCACTGCATAAATACTCTGGCCTGGATCCAAAAAGATGGATTTCTGAAAGAGGAAAGAGTAGAAGACTAAAGTAAGAAATAATTTTTGCTTTTGTGATCATTGTACCATATTGTAAATGTGCACAGTAATTTGACAGGACTGTTGATGCTCACGTGCATTTCCCTGAATTAACATTAGAGCTGTAGTACTGACTTAGGGTGCTTAGTTTATTGTAGAACACTTAATCTTACACTGAAATATATATTTATATATGGACAGTTCGCATCTAAATGCTTTTGGGGATGTTGCCATACAAGACATGATGAAAAAATAGTATCTGCCTCTCTGGAATCTATGAGGAATTAAGGAAGAGTGGAAGGAAGGGACTTCTTTCAAGGCTACACAGGAACTTTGTGTAGGCAGACAGGAAAATTAAACCAGTATTGCCATTCCAGGGCCCAGACCAAAGTATGTGAAAGGATGTGGCCACATCTGATACACCCTCTGCGTTTGAGCCTCTTGCCCACAAGTATAGGTGTTGTACCACAGAAGGTATAATAGCATCCTACTCAACCCTCAGCTGAGGCTCCTCTGTAAGCCCTGTTTTGCATTCGTCATTTCTATGTGGCTATCCTAAGGCATCTTAGGTGGCACTACAGGTTTCTGGGCAAGAAACTGAATCAAGTTCAAAGTGTTAAGGATTAAGCCTTAAAATATTAAGTGGTGGAAATGAGCCAGAGAATTAAATATTTGATTGGATTACTTGAAAAAAAGTTGAAGAGTGTAGCAATCTAAGAAAAAAGCAACAAAACAGAATTGTTCCTGACTTATAGACCTAATAGTTTGTTTTTTGTTTTTTTTTTTTTTTTGGTAGAGAAATGTGGAAGAGGGTTTTGCATAAAGTAGATAAATAGGCTTAAACAAATAGCATTTTTCAAATGGAGGGACAAATTATGATAACCAATTTATGATACCTAATCTTTAAAACATTTTAGAATCCTTTAGAATCCACTAAGGTACATTTTCTGATAGCTTGAAGACATTTACTTTGCCATTAGTTATTTTTCTAGAAGCTGAGTTCTATATCCCTACGTTTGGTCTTATATCTCTAAGTTAGTCTTTCCATGATGCTGCTGTCTTTTGCTCAATTAGGGAATTCCTCTGAAATCTTTTTGCATGCAGTAACTAAACTTGACAAAAGGAATCCAACTCTGATTACATTTTAACAGTACAATATTCTGAACCATTTTCCAAGAAAAAAATTCTTCTTAACTAGGATTAGAGCAAGATAGATACTTTGTTATGCAAATGTGCATTTCTGTGCAGACGTTATAATCCATGTTGGAGGTTTCCTTGAACTCTAAACACACTGTATTTTGGATTCACAGAGATATAGTTGAAAAATAAAATAAGCTCTGAGATAGAATTTTTGAGACTGTAGCAAGAGAATTAAGTGGATACCAAAAGTCAGTGATGTCAATGCTCCTAGTATCATTTTGTTTTGCCTGAGAATAAATCCTACTCAAAGGTACTGGATTTTTTTTTCTCCTGGATGAGTAAAAAATTGAGTGTATGTGAATTTCATTTCCTCCTATATAAAAAAATCTCTTTCATCATAGAAAGTTTTACAAATCTTGTTTACAAAATCCAGTTTAAAGAAGTAATCCTAATGCCTTCAGTATCCAGAATATCAGTTTTATGATGTGATCATTGCACACAATCTGCAGCATCTTTTGTTATGCAGCTGACCACAAGTTAAATAATCATGCTGTTCTTTATCTTACCCTAAAGTATTGGTGGCTTGTTTTGGAGCTATGACTCACTTAGGACATGTGTGTAAGAGTTATCTTCAACAGTTTATTTCCTTCATAGACTATTTTAAGGATGCCAATATGTATTGCCTGTATTTCCACAGGCTCTTCCCCTGGAGAGCTATAGGACTCCATCTGTTCCAAACAGCTGCCAAATACTTTTGTGAGTGTGCATGTGTGTGACTATATATAAACAAACATACAGTATAGTAAGAAAGCCTGAGACTTTTCTGTGGTTGTGATATCACCTGAATAGTTAGAATGCAGCGTTTTACATATTCCTGTGTCTGAAAAAGAACTAGTGCCCTTTCTTTCTCAGCTGAGGTAGTATGATGAATATATTTCTTTGCCTTTCTGTAAATATACAGAGGATTTTATTATTTGTTTATCGCAGGCAGTACTTGATTATATAATAGGGATGGATAGAAGCTGTGATTGATATTACAATTGTTATAGGGAGGTTGTAGAGAGATGAAATTGCTTTAGGTGCCTTGACAGCTCAGAGTTTTTCTGAATCCATCAGCTCTGAACTTCAGGTGACTGAGTGAGCTGGTTTGCAGAGTGATGTTTCCCTGTCTGAAGCATCCTGCTAGTTATCCACACCAGAGCTAACTTCAGGTTAATCTGGTGTGACATGGACCTACTGGTCTTTCCTGAATGAGAAGGCAGTGGAGTCTTTTAATGATGTCAAACACAGTGTTCTGCTTCTTCAACTGATACAAGTGGATGACCCCTGTGTTTCAATTTCTTTAATCTCTTCCTGTTCCTTTAGAGATGCCATTCAATATAGAGATAGCTTTCCAAAAAGATCTAAACAAGCTGGCACTAACATTCTTCACACACAGAGTCAATTTTGTTTGTCTTCAGTGTTAGAAAGCATGTAACAGGAGATTATTAACACAGATATCTATAAAAAACAAATTATTTAATCTTGGAGATGCTACCACATAAATTATTATACAAAAAGAAACCTGTTATATGGCAATATCATATAGCATCTTTTTTTTTAAGTGTGCTTCACGTTAGTCAATAATTTTGTCTCTGTTGAAGGTATTCAGAGTTTTGAAAGTGTTTTGAGAATACCAAGTTGTTTGACAAACCTGCTCAAAAAATAGTCCATTTCAATAAAGAGATTTTTGGCTTAATTCTGAAATCAGTTTAATCTGATTTCTCCCAAATGAAACACATCTTCTTGAACTAGAAAACAGATCTCAAACAACAGACACAAGTTACTGAGCTTGTACAATCAGTCTGTCTTGTCAAGGATAAGTATGGTTAAAATAAGTCAAAACTAACAACATTTCATTTAGCATACTCATTTACTTCTCACAATTTATGGCACTTGTTTTCTTGTTGGCTTTCATTTTGGTTCTGAAATTATGTTATACATGTTTCCCATATATGATGCTTTTCTTGTCATTTGAAGAAGCAGGAGACAATACAAAAAATAATAATTTTTGCTGTTTTTTTAGAAAAAATTAATACTTGGCAGTTACCAAGAATTCTACATAATTAAAGTACTGTATTAATAGTAACTATTGAACCCTTGAACATCTCCACTAAGGAAAACAATTGGATTTTTGTATCCTAATTTTACAAATAAAAATGTGAACTAAAAAAATTAAACTGTGTGTTCTGATGTAAACATCAGAAACATTTGATTTCAGGTACATGATTATTTCAGGATCAAACAGCTGCATTCAAACCACCAAAATAGTTGTTTCTCCTTTATTGAACTATTGCGATTTAAGAGGAGAGACTGGGTTTTTTCATTGCATTAAGGTACACTAGCTATTTCAATTAACCTTTTTCTTTTTCTAACTGCAAAATCTTCCAGTAAGCCAAAAGCTAAAATATGCAGATGTATGTTTTTCTACCTCCTGCCTCAGTACCTAAAGGATAAAACCAATCAGGAATTAAGTTTTCAGAGAGTAACTTACCTTCATTAGGCGTACTTTCTTGAGATCTGTGCACTAATTTGTGATGAGCCAAATGAACTCTGGCAATATTGCTGTTCAGAAGTAACCCAAGCAAGTGCTGACATGCACAATCCCATTGTTTTTTAGGACACTAATTAAAGATAGTGACTCAACCACTTCCCTGGGCAACCTAGTCCAATACTTGACAGCCCTTTGTGTGAACAGCTTTTTCATAATACCCAATCTAAACCTCCCCTGGTGCAACTTGTGGCCATTTTGTCTTGTCCTGTCACTCCTTACTTGGAAGAAGAGACTGATCCCCAGTGGCTATAACTGACTTTCAAGTAGTTAGTTGTAGAGAGCTATAAGGTCTCCCCTGAGCCTCCTTTTCTCCAGGCTAAACAATCACAGCTCCCTCAACTGCTCTTCATAAGTCTTGTGCTCCAGGCCCTTCCCCAGCTCCACTGTCATTCTCTGAACACATTTCAGCACCTCAATGCCCTTCTTGTAGCGAGGGACCTAAAAGCGGACTCAGGACATGAGGTGTGGCCTCACCAGTGCTGAGTTCAGAGGGACAATCACCACTATCATCCTGCTGCTCACGCTCTTGCTGATACAGTTCAAGATGCTGTTGGTCTTCTTGGTCACCTGGGCACACACACTGGATCATATTCACCTCCAGCAGATCAACACCCTCAGGTCCTTTTCTGCTGGGCAGCTTCCCAGATGCTCCATCTCAAGCCTGTAGTGCTGAATGAGGTTATTGTGATACAGATGCAGGACTTGTCACTTTGCCTTGTCAAACCTCACCATGCTGGCCTTGGCACATCTGTTAAGACTGGTCAGATCCCTCTGCAGACCCTTCCTAACCTCCATCCGATCAACGCTCCAACCCAGTCTGATGTCACCAGCAAACTGACCAAGGTTGCACTAGAGCTGACTATCCAGATCATCAGTGAAGTTATTAAACAGGACTGGCCCCAGTATACTGAGTCTTGGGAAACACCACTAGTGACTGATCACCAACAGGTTATCTCTCCATTCACCACCAGTTTCTGAGCTTGTCCATCCAGCCATTTTTTTTACCCAGTGAACAATACACTTGGGAAGGGATTTTCTTCTGGAGAATGCTATAGGAAACTGTGTCACAGTCTGTACTGAAGTCCAGGTAAACAACATCCACAGCCTTTCACAAATCCATTCAGCAGGTCTCCTTGCCATAATAGGAGAACAAGTTGGTCAAGCAGGACCTGCCTTTCATACACCCATGGTCTCTGAGCCTGGTCCCCTCATTGTTCTGTATGTGATGTGTGATAGCACTCAAGATGATCTGCTCTATGACGTTCCCTGGCACTCAGAAGAGGCTGACAGGCTCGTGGTTCATTGGATCCTCCTTCCTACCCTTTTTGTAGACGGGTGTGTGAACCTCCAGTCCACTGGGACCTCCTTGGTTAATCAAGATCTCTGGTAACTGAAGGAAAGTGCCTTAGAGAGCACTTCTGCCACCTGCTTCAGTATTCGTGGAAGGGCCCCATAGACTTGTGTCTGTTTAAAATGTCTAGTGGATCACTTATGATTCGCCCTTGGACTGTGGGGGCTTTGTTGTTCTCCCCGTCCCTGTCTTCCATCCCAGAGGGCTGGATACTCCCAACGCAAATGATCTTGCTACTAAAGACTAAGACAAAGAAGGCATTAAGTACCTCAACATTTTTCTCTTCCTTTTCCACTATGCTTCTCCCCATATTCAGTAAAGAATGGTGGCTCATCTAAGCCAACTTTTTCTAGCTAAGTCTTTATAGATTTTTTAAAATTGTGTTTTACAACAGTAGCCAGAACAGCTATATAGAGAACACAAAAAGCAGAACAGTGAAAAATTAAGACCTGGGGATTTAGCAATCTTGGGTTCAACCTGAGACTCCTCTATTTCTAGAACTCCTTTAGAATGCCCAAGACATGTGGCAAGCATGTGACCTCTAACAGTCCCTGAAAAGCATAGTGGTCTTCTACAGGTTCCCAGTCATAAGCTAATCTGTGAAAGTGCTTCATATGGGGCTTGAGATGTCAATATTTAGGCATCTGAATTTAGATGTCTGAGTGTCACAGTTTAACCCCAGCTGGCAACCAAGCCCCATGCAGCTGCTTGCTCCCTCTTGTACCTTCAGGATCAGGGAGAAAACTGGATGGGTATAAGCTGGAAAACTCATGTGTTGACTTAAAGACAATTTAATAGGGAAAACAAAGGTCCTGCACACTTAGGCAAATTAAAACAAGGAATTAATTCCTTGCTTTCCATGGGCAGACAGGTGTTCAGCTATGTCCTGGAGATTCCATCAAATGGAATGGTTACTTAGGATGACAAACATCATCACTCTGAACATCAACCCCCTCTTCCTTCTTCCTGCTACTTTATACACTAAGCATGATGTCATATGGTCTGGAATATCCCTTTGGTCAGTTGGGGTCACCTGTCCTGGCTGTGTGTTCTCCCAGCCTCCTAGGCACCCCCAGTTTCCATGTGGCAGTCAAAAAGCTGAAAAGGCCTTTTCTCTGTGTAAGTCCTGCTCAGCAATAAAAAATACTTCTCAATATTATCAATCCTGTGTTCAGCACAAATCCAAAACACAACCCCACACCAGCCCCTGTGAAGACAATTAATTTTACCCCACCCAAAACCTGCACACAGGAAAAACTGGTTCATATTCTGAGACCCTGATTCAAGGAGTGGATGTGCCCATTGAGACACAGTAGAGACTAGAATTATTCATCTCTCCCTGAACTGAAATCAGGCACATAAACATGGATAATGGGTGTTATTTCAGATATCCCAAGATCCATTGTGTGGGGCTGCCTATGCGACAAGCAAATCTAATTTTGGATGCCTTAACCTGAACCCTACTTCTTCAGGATGACTGGACACATAAAAGTATATATGAATCAAAGATTTTGTTGACAGAGTTTGCCATTATTAAATGCTTCTCCTGGTTAGAGTTATACCAGAAAAGAGGAAGTAATAAATGCTGAGGTAAATAAAAATGTAAACATAGATTCATTAATGAAGAAACATAGTAGCAGCAAAACATTTGATTAAAAGTAGGTGTATACAATTAAGGCTCTTCAAACAGTCCTGAATATTCTTTTCCATAATAATGTAATGTTTCTTAAGGATTATGGATATGAATATTTCTTTTTAAAGCTTTTGCAAGCTTTATAATTATAGCATGGTAAGTCTGATCTATTTGAGACAGCAGCTATGGTGTGTTTGACTCAGGAAAATTTAATGCATTTGAGTTTGGTGTTGCTTTCATCAGAGGAAGTGGCAAATTCAGAACTCCAAAAGTGTGAATGTGTCTTCATACTTGTCAACCTCATTGTTACTGCACAATGAACTCAGGTATTTTTATAGACAGGCAGAATTACCAATATTTAATCTAAGAAGGGCAAATATGTGCCACAGTTATTCAGACTACTTCATGATTTCTTTCAATGAAATCCTGCATGATTTCATTGCAGACTTTTAGTGACAGAATCTGAAAAGACAATAATATTACTTGATTCATTTAAGTTAGGTACGTATTCTAGAGGTTGGCTGAGAACTAAAATCTAAAGAGTAATCATGCATTCCTTTAAATACTGTTAATTTCAATACTGGGAATTTCTTTTATTTTATAAGGAATCTTTGTCCTTGGTCACAGACATTGCTAGGTATATCTCATGCAGATTTAATTTGTTACGTGATAATGTGGCAGTTAGTCTAATAAATACATTGGAAATATAATTTTTGATGGTTGTGTTTGGTTTTTTTTTTGTTTGTTTGGTGTTTTTATGGGATTGTGATCAGATATTATTGTTTTGAATGCACATTCTGTTTTATTTATTTCATTAATTTTAAAGGGACATAACTCTAGGACTGTCATTAGGATGAATCCTTAGTAAACCCATTTTAAAATTTATCCTTTTTTTTTTTTAACTGGAAAATCACATATAATTTGAATATATAAAATTAGAAAAGACATTATGTGTCCTTTTGAACCCGCTAACATTCTGTCTACCTCCACATCTTTTTACAAACTTTACAGAATTTGGTGGGCAATTGTGAAAAGTGTCAACACATTTTCAAATCTGTTCCTGCCAGTGAATCAGTCAAACCTCCTGCTGTGAATTTCATTCACCTCAGATGAGGACAAGAATCAAGATAGATCCATCCTAACTCTGTGAACTTACATATTGGTCTCATAGTAGCTGACCCATGGTTTGCTGGTTTACTTATGTACCAAGTAAGAGGTAAAAGATTATGTGAAAACAAAATAACTTTAATCCAAAGATTTTATGTCATTCTGATGTGTGAGGCAAACTCTGATCCAAGCCTGGATGCTTTATTCAGTCCATTTAATGTTTGACATGCAACTGAAATACTTACATTTGTAGCTACTTGCCTTAGGCAACCTTTATTTACAATGGAGATAGTCACTTCCAAGGAGTGATGCAGATCTTAGGTGGTGCGATAATAGGACCACAACATTAAAGTACTGTATCACTAACCCCTTAAGATAATAAATTTCATGTATTAATTTACAATTAAAATCTCCACTTTGAAGTTGTTATCTATAGTTATCTCCCAAGTATTTGTACAACAGGGAATTTAGCTGAAAAATTATTCATGAAAATTCAACAATGCAGGATATCCAGGCACAATATTAAGGAAATGCAAATAAATCCCAAAGTAGGCAACAAAGAAATTAACACTAAAATGCCAAGAAAATAAAATGCCAGCTCAAGAAGCATAATGCCACATGAACTGCAACTGAAAATGAGGATTCAAAAGGAAGGAATACATGATCTGTCCATAGTTACACCCTTATGGGCATGATCATCTGCCCAAATCTGGGAAGCAGCTGTAAAAGGTAATAGTTCAAAGGAGAGGCTGCAGACAACAATATATTGAGAGAGAGGCTGGTCTACTTTCTGCGCTAGTTTTGTTGTTTGGTTGGGTTTTTTTCTATCAGCTACTGTTCCAAGTGTTAAATAGAACATCTCCCTTTGTTCATGTTCTTTGATTTACACTTAGCTATTTATTCACACACATATTTAGTAACAGAAATTATTTCCTATCAAAAACAGAGTGTTTGCTTAATTTATATATGTGCTAGCTTTTACAGGTTTATAGATAGAAGGGGGAAGAATATTTCAAAAATAGGTGGTTAATGAAACTTTTGGTTTAATTCAGGCAAGAGTGCCACCAGAAAATGTCATCTCCTTGGAGATCTTTTTCAGGAAAAAAGAAAGACTTCTGCTTGCTCTATACTTTTTGGTATCTTGTTATCATTGATCTCATTCACTGTCTGGTAACTATGAGCTAACTAATGACCAAGTGGCAGAGTGAGCTCAAAGTGAGACAAGTTTCTCTTCTTTGTTCTGCAAAAGGCTGACTGAGGAGTAGGACTCCACCTAAAAGAAAAGTTCTGCATCTTTAGTGGAGGTGTCTCAAGCTTCTGTCTCCATGTGTTTGCTAGAGTAGAAGCTTGCAACATACAGACAGACCAGATGTATACCTTTATAAGTTAGTTGTGGTGGGACTGCCTACCAGATGGATTGCCTACCAGTCTTTGCAAGATATTCTAGTAATTCTGACAATCAGGATGCCTCTGAAATACTCAGCAATGGCACCAGTGTGTTGCATACTTGTGCATCCCAAATGCTTAAGACTAAACATGTTATTTCCATTAAATTAATGATTTGCCATTGTGTACAAGGAGCAGTGAATAATGAGTCTTCTCTTTATTGGGAAAGGTAATTTTCCACCTTTCTTGAAGTCAAGTTTGGTTTACAAGTGGTGGTGCAAAAGAAGTAGAAAGGAAGAACTGAAAAAAATGCATGGGCAGATAACAGTTCTTTATACAAACAATTATTCAGGAAGAAGCACATTTGTTCTGTAATTAATCAATGATAACTCAAATGTTCCTCCTCTGCCTCTTCTCTGATCCCATCATTATTCCACTGGGCCTTTGGTCCAAGCTTCTCCTGCTCCAACTCAAAATTGCTTGAATTTCCATCTATGTATGAACTCTACTTTTTCCTCAGAAATAACTATACCAAATTAAGTTTAGCCAGAGTGAAGCCTTAAACAATATGGTATATAAATTATGAACAGCAGGAAAGGGCCATTTTAAGTGCAGAAGAACAGGGAAGATTGGTGGAGAGACTCCCTGCCTCTGCATGGCTCAGTCAGAGTAACAAGATTCCTGTTCTGAGATTCCTGACATGTTTAGGCTTCAGCTCAACTAAAGCAGTATCTATCTTGTCACTGAGGTTAAATGTGTCTATGCTCAAGTAAGAATGAATGAGTAGACAGAAAACACTTTGAAGCTGTATACCGCTATCTTTACTCTCTTTGCAAATTTGATTATCAAATAATTGTCACCTACAACTTATCTTTCCACCTTTTAAAACTAATTTCTGTGTATTTATGTGATAACTTTAGAACATAAGGTTACTTTTTTGAACACAGCTCAGTGTTTTCTACATTTATAAAATATAGACTAGACCTTATAGTTCATCAATGAAATGCTCAGGATCTAGAATACTTTGCAAAAATAACCTATGTTGTCATATAAATGTATTTTGACCTCTAGAATTATCAGAATTAAAATATTTGCCCAAATCCCAAAATACTTGGTAAGAAAAAGATCAGAAAGAAAGGAGGCATGAATGTCAGAAGTTCGAGAGACTTTGCAATGGTGGTATGCTGTAGTCACAGTTGTAAGCAAAGCATTTTTTCTACTAACAATGATTTTCATTCTGATACAAACTCACTTTCGTTAACCCTAGAACTTGAGGTTTGTGATAATAGAGAAATATTTAGGGAATTTCACCTGATTAAAATAAGCACTGTTGGAAAATAACGTTTAACTACAACCAAAATTATATTAAGCCTCTCTGAGAAATATTTTGTATAAAACTATTAACATCACACAAATAGTAAAACAGCCTACTGAAACCTATTTGTGAATGTTGGAGAAGACCTTCCTTATTTGGCATTACACTGAGTTGTTTCGTTATGCAGACTTTTGTTGTTTTGTTTTGCTTGGTGGGCACTGTTACTTTTTATCTTGAAAGTTTCAGTAGAAGTTAATATGCATACACTCTTGTCTCATGCTTATTAGTCTATAGAAGTTGTATAAGGTCAGTAAGTTTAGAGCTTGGTATGGTAACAGAGAAGTGAGTGCTACTGCTTTCTTTTATCAGCAGAAGAAAAGAAAAGCAGTAGACATGGGCCCAGGTAGAAAATTAAGTGTGTCTAAATAAGGGGTTATAATTGCAGAGCTTTCCACAAAAGACTGAATGGTTCAGTTTGGCTAAGAATAAAACACCTCTATTCACAATTTGCTGAGAAGTAGAGTCTATTACATTAATTTACATTAAAAAAAGCAAATTCCTGTGATGGTAGTATTTAATAGACCTTGTTTTAGTTAATTTGCAAATATTCACCTAAAGACATGTGCAAATATTACTGGATTTTTTAAATGAGTCTCACTTAGACACACACATATATCTAGATTTGAGCATTCAATACCAAGCATCCAGACATCCTAAAATAAATGTCATTGGAAAGGAACAGGAAAAAAAATCCAGAAGTCACATATTAAATTCAAAGTAGGGGAATAGATCTCTCATTTACCTGTGAAAGAAAATGCTAGACACCTAGTTCTTTTCACCACTCAAGTCTCACATATGCCTACTTTTGAGGAACTATGCAGAGCTTTTGACCTTAAGGAAAAAAGGACAAAAATCTAAACCTTGTGGAAGCATCTTGCTTTCATCCTTTTCAAACACACCCTTGAGTGGTCATTTTAACCCAGTACTAGCATGACCCTCTCTGACATTTTTAAGAAAAAATAGTACAGAAAGTCCTGGGAGCAGAGCCCAGAAGAGTAGGACATTACTCTAATCATTATACTGGATTTAGGTTGTTTATTGCTGCTTCTGTTTGATCCCATGAACTTTACTTTCTTGGCAGCAGAGTGACTCTATGATAGCAGAAAATGTCAAATGTTCTCATTCTGAATTACGGTGATGGAGAGCTTTGGACTAGCAATTTGGCTTGGAACATTCCTAGGATGGCTATGCTGAGAATACAGGTGCACCATTTCCTTTGGAAGTGCTCTAATTACAAGTGAGAAAGGCAGCCTACATCATTACTGACACTGCTTGTGCTCGGGATCTTTGGTCCCTCTGAGGACTCATGCAGAGCCTTGGCAGTTGTCCACCAACAGTAAAATCACAACAGAACTCTAAATCAGAATAATATATCCAAGCAGACAACCCAGAACAGACATTTTTTACCATGAATAGTGGCTCAGAAAATTGCAATGGAAGCTGGAGGTAAGAACATTTCTCTTAGGAGGCAAGGTAGATCTCCACATGTGGAAAAAGGGACAGTCCTGATTTTTAAAAAGTTTTATTTATTTGCCTCCAACTGTTACAGCAGTTATGCCCTTAATATGCTATTTGAGTTAATTCTCTACTTTATATGGCTTGCTTCCACAAAGCAAAGTAGTTTTACCCAAGAATATGCAACAATTTCCTATAGTTTAAGTATTATTCTGTAGTTAGTTGGAATGGGAATACTCCTGGGTAGATTTCAGTTTGCTATTATTACTGTAACACCAGCAATCTGCAAGACCTTCATTCTCCACAGTTATACTCTGAGTGTATTCCCAGTTTTCTGCATATCAGCAGGTGCAGTCATACAATTCAACATATCAGAGATAAAAAGAAAACAAATTAAGCAGAATAATTACTCATTTTTGCCTATGTTTAAGTACAGTGAGAATTATATTTTAAAACAAAACCATTCTTCACATACTTTTCTAAATTAAATTGGTCTTGTATTACTTTTTGTGACTTCATGTATTAGCAGAGTCAGTTATAACCCTATTTGATAACAATATTAGTGTTCAGAAATCATCATAATTTTGGTGTATCTTGATATGTATATAAACAAAACATTGATTTAAATACGTTTTCTTAATTTTTCCATTTAGACTTCAGGTAATCTCCTGACTACATTATAAGTCAAAAGGAACAATAAACTGGGCCTTTGAGAGGAATAAGGATGCTATGAGAATTGTTACAATTATTTTGGATGGCAACTGGAAATCTCCCTATCTCACCAAAAAGGGGTCAATTGTAATCTGCTACACAAAACATTTCCAGATTCCAAACCTAACTCAAAGAAAATCCTATACAGTAAATCGACTGTAGAAAAGCAGAGTAAATTTCCATTGTTGAAACCACTGATCAACTCACAATGAAGGAAAACATCTCAAAATACTGCCTAGATAGAGAAAGAAGAGTGTTTTCAAGAAAAAGAACAAAAGAATGTAGCAATTTATTTAGATGTACTCAAACTAAGAAATGAAATAGCTAAAAAAGGACCTGTGTAAAATGGATCCATTTGCAGACACAAGTTACACTCCATAAAGAAATTCCAAAATAATTAGATTTAGAATGTTTTAATTTTTATTTTAGGTTTTCTAATCAACAGCACAGTTGGATGAATATAAAGGAGTATTTTAAACAGAAAATAGCTCACAAAATTGCGCGCAATTAAGGGATGACTTCATATCAATCAATAGATCAAAAATGAACAGAAAAACTTCTTCAAAAGCAAATGCTAATTTCAACAACAATTCCCCACTGAATAAAAAATAATAATATTTTGAAGTAATTAGGGCTTTGTCACAGCACTATTAGGTCACCACAAATAAAATTATGTGAATTTATTGTGTTTTTTGTGAGTAATGAGAGCAGCCAGGAAACAGAACAATCCATTGATTTAGATCTCATTATGCTGTAATGTAGTTTTTATGTTGAAACCCTAGGCTTTGATGGACAGTCATTAACAAGCATTTCTTTCCCTCTGCAGTGCTTGAGCTTTTTAGCACTTTATTTGTGTCTTTTAAAAGCACAAAGAGGGAAAAAGCCTTTCCAACAGATGGCACCTGACATATGTATTAAATGTAACAGGTGTACAAAAGCCTTGCTCGTCAGAACGAGCTTTTCTGTCCATTTAAGCATAGGCTGCATATGCATGTGTTTGTTTATCCCTCTTCGAGGACAAGAAAGCCACCAAGACATCAATTGCCTGTTGTTAGATTCATACAGGGATGTGTATGTTCAGAACACAGGACATTATCACAGTTGGACACAAAAGCCTGTTGTCAGTGATGCGAGAAATACAAACAAAGAAAATATGTTTATTTCATTGAAAAGATGGAAGTTTCCATGTGGTTAATGTGTGTTCTGTGTATTGCTAAACAAACTCAGAGAGCAAAACAAAGCTGTAATAAAAATGAAATATTTGGTAAAACAGGTCAAATATTATGATCTTTATTGAATTTTCTTTTTATTTTAGACTCTGTATCAAAAGATCTCTGGAGTAGAGTCACAATGCTTTTCCATTTGCATTATTTTTAATTAAACACTCAGTCTGGTTGTAATTTATGTTATAGAAGACTAATAACTCCTCTGCTATATAAGAAAACTGAACTCAGCATATCTTTATTTTCCATAAATTTTCTGCTGCCCTTTTCTAAAGGAAGAACTTTGAAGGTAGACTGCTATAAAAATTATTAAATGAATCTAAAAGTAAGATTTAATATAGGCAGCTGAGAAAATAAGAAGTTTGCACAGTGGATCACCTCTGGGGTTTTTTTCACCTGGTTCCTAAGGGACATAAAAATTTGTGAGTGTGCTGTGTCTCTATGGTACTTCCTGCCCAAATTTTTTGTTAGTGTCTTCACTGGTTCCAAATACATTTGATGGTGAAAATGAGGGTGATTTTCAAAAAGTTTCTGAAAATAAGTTTTTGAAGAGGTAGGAGTGATGATCAAACTAACGACTGCCAAGAATAAAAGACTTTGGTGTGAGCTAGATGCCAATAAAAGCCTTGGGTGAACAAAATGCTTATAGAAACAGTTGTTTTTATCAACTGCTTTTTGCTTGTTTCACTGGCTGATGGTTTGGGGGTGGTATTGTGTTTGTTGTTGTTGTTGCTGCTGCTGCTGTTGTTTTTTTTGTTTCTCTTTTTTTCCCCCCTAGACTATATTAAAGGAAAAGAAAAACATACATGGAAAGTTCTGCACAAGTGCACCTTGTGGAAGCAGTATATTTAGTCCTTTGTTGATTATGAAAATGCATATTATAAATGCATGATATTTGTCAGGATATCCAATACTTTGTTTTCAAAGCATTATTAATTTAAGGTGAAAGTTCAGAAGGATTGGAAACTGCTTTGTTTAAAAAATTCCCATGGCTAAGAGATACTATATCAAAACATGCCTATCCCTGTATTGCTTGTATTCAATAGATACTTCACCTCTTTCTCTGAAAATTTCCTTGTAGTTAATATTAGACAATAAATTGCCTGTTCAGAATTACCCAACATCTGCCACTGAATCCCATCTCTGAGGAAGGGTGAGTGCAACCTCCTGGGATTCACAAAGGAGATGATTTTTGCTCGTGCTTGCTACCTTTGTATACTGATCAGGCAGGTGGGATATTCCTATAGAAAGAAATGGACCTACAACTTGATTGCACAAAAGGCAGATGGGGCAGACAATTGTCACAGCTCCAGAGTTTGCCAGGGGTTAATAATCCCTCCCGCTTTGAGCAACCTGGATGCTGTGGGGCACCCACAACCAAGGATGGTAGAGAGGGAGCCTACCTGCTTTGCCAGATTAACTCTGACCTTATGGCTTTAGCACTTAACTAGGAAGAAGAAACACTGAGCTTTCATGTCCATCACCCTCCAAGCATACTTTTAGAATACATTTCTAACACAAAATTTCTGTTAAAAGTTCTGTAAGCAAATTCCAGAACCTTGTTGTTGCCTCTCAATTTTCCACAAGAAATAACTTTTTGAAATGTAAATGCAGCAGACTTGCTTAAAACTACCATTTGGCCCTTTCTAATGAGCAGCAAGTGGTGACTCTGCTGGACTTCTTGGCATTGGTTGCCCAGTTTCAACAGGATCACAAATGATTTGCTGTGCAACTACAGCCAGAAATGTATACATGAAGTTAAATTCATTCACAAACACAGTTTTCAGTCTATGTAGTGATGGGGTAACAAGTAGTTTCTTCTGTCCCTATTCTCACATATTTTGTATTTAATATGTGTTAAAAACCCAGAAAAAAAAATTTTGTCATTTGGATCCATTTATTAATTGAGTACTATAATTCTATATAATTCTATAATTTCCTGGTACATGTGGGGTTTGTTTTTTGGCTTTTTTTTTTTTTTTTTTTTTTTTTTTTTTATCTCAGCACTGTATTTTGTGCCTGTTATAGTTCTAAAATGAATCTAAAATACATGCTGTTATACTAACTGTTATCTCACTCTGGATACATGATAAAATTCTTTTGTAAAATATTTAAAATATGAAATACAGCAGATCTATGTGTTATCAAAATATGCAGGCAATTTCCTTCCCACTGCATTTTCTCAAGTTTTAACCCTGTTATAGCCTTAAATAATATAAGAGGTGCAATGATTTCTATTATCACAGACAGCAGAAGGGTACTGGTATGATATCTTGCTATGAAATGACACACTATATTAGAGCGTTGTCATGTTTTTGTATTCAGATTCAGTTACTACCTGAGACTTCACACTTTTCCCCCTTTCTTTCCAACTTTTCTTCAAAATAGATACCCTACAATGCAAATTGTGCCTTGTATTTCAAATTCAGCATTTGTATCTTGTAGGTAATTGTGTGAACTTCATTCACATCATGATAATTTCAAAGACAACTATGGAATGAGGTGAGAAAAAGTTTTTAGATTGTTTTGCAAGAATGGTTGTCCACAGGAGAAAATAGTAATTTGGAAATACTTGTCACTGAAACATGTGGTATAGCCCAGTTGCTAAATACAGCAAGCATAATCTGATTCAAACAGCTAACCTTTCTGAAAATTAACAATACTATTGCTTTCAACTTCAAGGTAAAATTTATAGAGCCTACATACACTTTCACTGGGAGATTCTAACCTTTCTGCTCTCATATAAATACATGAGATGACCTAGGCTTCAACAGGTAAAAAAATAAAATACCAGCTAGGGTGATCATTTCAAAAATATGTGAAAGCTAAATAGTCAATATTGTCATTCATTTTCCCCTAGAGATATGAGAATATTCAGTATGAACATTTAACTGCATTCATGTAATATATTCATATCATAGTCTTTAAATATATGATGCAGGGAATCCAAGCAGAAGCCATGAATACTTGCCTAGAGAAACCTGTTCCTGCAACAAACACTGGGAAGTATTTTATGCTTTTTTTCATCACCCAATGCTGAGTGTGGTGTAAATAATATTACTAGAGGGACTTGTAGCAACTGTCCAAAGTTTGGATTTGTGTATGAAAGCAAATTTATAAAACTCTTGTTTTTGGGGGATGGCATGTGTTGATTGGAAAGAAAGTGATGTGGTAGGATTCAGGAAGAACTGATTATCTCTAGGTTGTCTCTAAAGGAGAGGTCTGATGATGACCCTTCAAACCAGACTTCTGACCCTTCTGTTTTCCACACTTCTGAATTTGGTGACAGGACCTGCCAGAGCAGCCCTTGCACAGGGTCTTGAGGGCCCAGGATGCCGTGGTGGATGAGGGCACTGGTGTCAGCTGTGTGCTCGGGGCTGTCCAGGAGGCAGTCATCGTGACAGAAGTGGAACGAACCGTAGCATGTGCCCTGCTTACAGCAGCTGTATAAACTGAGCCAGCACAGCCCCAGAATTGAATCTTTAACCCCACGTTGTATGAGAGAAGTTTTTCTTCCTCCCACTTTACACTGTCTTCCCTATTGTCAGTCACTGGGAGAGAACAAGGACCCCCAAGGGCATATTACGCATTGGCCTCGATGCCCCTTGAAGGTGATTGCCAACCCAGGGAGCTGTGCCCTCACTTGCACTCAGGCTGTAACCTTCCAGGCAAGGGCTCTCCATCCCTGCCTACAGCATGGAATCTTTAAGAAGGCTTCAACCCTTTCTCTTCTTGTCTGCTGTTCATTTCAGTCTTTTCTCAAGAGATTATGAAGACAGATATGATATTGTCTTTTATTTCTAAGTGTTGGGAGGGGTTGTTCTGTGCCATCTCCTCTTTAAACCAATACTTTTCTCCCTATACAAAGGGTGAAAAAGAGGTGGTCCATAACTAGCAATCTCTTTTATAACAATTTATAGTATTATTGTTTCTAGTATTGCATGGAATATATTTTTTAAAATAAAAGTCAACAGATACAATGAAGTGCATTTGACACTTATTAAATCTGCCTGAAAAAAGAATTATTTTCTTTCATATTCCTCTGTGAAGATTCACAGGTTCGTTCATGGTTTCATCCAGATGTAATATTCATCCTAATAATAAAAAAGATTTTCCCTTTTTGCTTTTTTTCAGTAGTTCAGTAGTTCTAAAAGTAGGAAACCTAATGTATAAACGGCACTTAATTTGTGTCAAGTGAGCAAAGGAAGCTTGAAATGTATTAAGCTCTTCATTATGTGGGTGACTTTGGTTATGTTCTCATAAAACTAAAAATACCTTTGGATTTTAGTAAATAAAAAATCACATTATAAGTCTGCTTCTTACTCAAATGCACAGCTATTATTTCAAACTATTGATGAATATCTCTTTAAGCAGTTGTTAAGCATAACTGTGATGAACTGTCTAGTTTAATCTGCATCTAATTCAATGTATCATTTTTTTCTGGCACAAAGGGAAGGAAATACGTTATCCAAACATAGCTTTGTGCTTGTTGTCTAGGGTTTTGTCTCTGTTGGTTTTTTATGTTCTTCATTTTAGCCCACTATTTCAGTAAGAACAGTACTTATAAAAAGAACATATTAGAATATAGCAAAGCAACAAGAGAAACAGCTCTATCTTGTTTGTAATCAAAGTCTTTCTAGTACACTTAATAATATCAAATATATGAGAGAATAGTGTTCTTTCCTTTAGTGTTACCACAGTCAGAGGAATGGCATTCATAAAATGGCCTTCAGCTCACTTTGCTGTTTTTATTCACAGAATCACAGAATTACAGAATCACAGAATCACAGAATGGGGAAGGTTGGCAGGGACCACACTGGGTCATCTGGCCCAAACTCCCCTTCTTGAGCAGCAAGGCAAGATAAAGTGAGCCCAGGAGCTGCCATGGGTAGGGAGAGCTGTTGGTGCAGATTTATGACAGTGAGAGTTGCTTAATGGAAGGATATGCTCAGTTTCTGCTGTACAGACTCCAGTGGTGCTTCATCACTTTCTTGACATGTTTTGACAAATTTGACTTCTAAATGCAGTTCCAGCCTGCAAAAGCAGTTCTGTAGAAATAGCATCATAATGTTCTGCATTTATTGTCTTTGAATTGATTCCAAATTGAAAGTGCTTGTTTTAAGTGGAAAAAAAACCTAAGATTTTTTTCAGCTTTGAGTCTTCAAACTCAATCTGAACTCGTAAGTCAAGGCATTCCCATTAAAAACTACACAAAAAAGATTATACCTTTTATTGCAACCATTCCTTCATCTTAAACAAATTTTAACCCCTTGGTCTCTCAGTGAGAACTAGGCAAAAAATTTGTGACTGCACAGGTAATAACAAGTCACATCAGCTGTTTCAGAAGGGTTAATTTTTCAGGGCTGGTAGGAATTAAATGTGTTAGACACTTGTTTGCTTAACTGAAGTGAGCAGAAGTGACATGGTGTGCACATGGGGAAAAGATATGTTTTTCTACAGTTTCTGAACTGAACTGGTCTTTAAAATACATACTGGGTAAAAACAGCTTTTGACAAATCTTGTGGTTATTTTTCACATGGAGTAGGATTTTTTTGATGGGAATTCTGAGTCCTGAGCAGCTGCAATTAGAATTAATCAGGGTTCATAATGCTCACAAATTGATTTTAAGTTGAAGTTTAATTTATTAGAGACCTAGCTGCTGAAAAAAAAAAAAAAAAAAAAAAAAGAAGCCATAGAGTTATAGAGTTCTTATGACTGTTTAAAAAAAAAACCCCAAAATGTATGGAACTCAGCAACTAACAGAAAAACATGAAGATGTAGCACATCTACACGCCATGATGTACTAACTGGAAGTAGAGAATGAGATGTACTTTTACTTTTAAACTGTATGATTTCTGAACTATGCTATTAATTTGGGGACTAGCTTCATGACTTTTAATGTTAAGACTGACACTACTCCTCCTGAGCACAGGAGAGAGGGCCAGGTTTTCGTGAGGCAATGAGGGTCCCCTGGAAAGCCAACCTGTGACTGAAACATCTTTTGGCACAGAGCCCTAGGCTGGAGCTGTTGCAAAATATGAAATAGGTAAAATTGTCTTAAGAGAGTACTTTATTTTTAATATTTGATCTTTATATAATCTTAAGTCTAATCAACAAGAAGGGATATCTAATCCATGAAACATATAGCAGCTAGCAGGCTCTGAGCGATGTTCATGTGTAAGAAAAACAAATTACAGGCTGGTAGAAGTGTTTTGTTAATATTTAGGGCTGGACAGGTTTCAATGCTCTCCGACCTGGTGGGGGGGGGGTTTAAAAAAAGCTGAGAAGAAGGATAGTGGACACAAAAAGTGCAGAATTTATGGGCCACAAATACATTTGGCAGAACTTCCAAGATACAGAAGAAATTAACAAAGCCAACTCAGCAACAGTGTAGAAATCAGCTCCAATGGGGAAAATAGGAAATTCTGGCAGGGGAGATTGTGACCGCTGACTCATGGACCACTGAGCTAAGATACCCACTGACCCAAAACAACAGAAAGATGGAGCATGTGAACTAATTATCATGAGGTGAGAGAATCATTAACCAGCAGAAGATAGAATACTAATTAAGAAGAGAACTATGTAGTGTGTAACCACTAATTCCTTTGTTTGCTAAAATGTATAAATAGCAAAAGGTTTTGATAGTTGTGTCCTTCATTTGTGGAATACCACCAAGCACCTGGGCTTGTGCAACTCTGAAATAAATAATCAATGTCTCTATCGAGAGTGTGATTATTGGCTTGTTGCACACTGGATAATGAATCTGATTTTTGTAGACAACAGAGCTATATCTATTTTATTGATGTGACTTGTCAGAAGCCATCAAAAATGGTTCTAACACTCTAAACTGCTGGATTAATAAGGCAGAAAAAGTAATGCTATGAGCTCAGAAAAATCAGATCTGTTAGATGCCACACCAAAAAACAAAGGACTTAAATACTTCACAGACACTGTGATCTCTGTGTCTGGTCTTTTCCTCATGCTTTCCTAAATGAAATGTATTGGTAGCTTTCTGGACCAAAGTAAATCTTCACTGATCTTTTCAGTTTCCAGAAAAGTCTTCTCTTCCTTGCCTTGGTTGGTTTTTGCTCCTCATGCCAGACATCTGCCACACTTGCTGGGGCAATTTCTCTGTGCTCGAGATCCTTGTTTCTGTCCCGGAGGTTTTGCACTGCTAGAACAATGCAAACAGTAGTACTGTCTCCCAGCTGCTGGCCATACTCCCTTTAATGGTATTTTTATTTCTTTGTAGGCCATTAGTAGTTTAAATATATCTTGCAATACATGGAAGCAGTGGGGACATTTGAGATATATTTTTTCCCCATGGTAAAAAGTTAAAATGTCTCCTGAAGAAATATTTTCTTTCTGATATTAATATTTTGAATACAAACTTTAGAAGCAGTCCCAAACTAACACTGGCTACATTTGAACACCTCTACAACTGTCCTTTCCTTTCTATACCTCATGATGTAGTACATCTAATCAAGTCATAAGTAAAAAGGGATATGTATCAATACCTAATGCTTCAAGGTATCTATCATCATTAAAACGAAAAAATACATGTATTTATGCTTTTTGATGTCAATTCTTCTAATGTGAATTATTATACTATAAATATGTAAATTTTATGCAATTTGCAATAATTGCTATGAAAATGAAAGGTAAGACCACATTAGCATCCTATTAGTAATATGTTAGATAACAATTAATATTATTCCTGAGATCTATGAATTCTTTGCATTAGAAAGTATAAAGAAAAAATTAAAACTAGAACCTTCAGAAGTATCTGAATTTTGTTTTCTGTTGCATCCTGGGATTGGGTTTTAGGGGTTCTTACTTGTGTTAGCTAGCCGAGTCCTGTGTACCCCTGTGCTTCCCTGTGTCATTGCTCTGCCCGTGGTTTCTGGCCCCATGCTGCCTGCCGTTGGGCTTTCCCCTCTGCCACTCCTGTGACCACTCCCCCGTCTGGCCCTGGGAACCCCATGTCCGCTGCCCCATCCCCACGATCCCACTCAGCCTGAGGTTCAGTATCCGCCCCTGCGGGGTTCTCTGGTTGGTCGCTGTCTTACGTCATCACCGCAGCATTTGCACGAATTGGGGGGCAGCGTCTGCCCTCCCTATCACATCCCCTATATCATCCCGCTCCCTCCCGGGTCCCAGCGCCATTTCCCCCACGTGGAGTGGGAAGCGTGGGTCGCTACCCCTCCACCGCAGCTCTCAGCAACAATAAAGCCTTCCTGCCTTCCTCGTGGGTGATCTGGACATTCCTTCCCTCTTTACCTCGAACCCGTAGCACGGGTGACAGAACCCGGCAGACCCCGACCCGTGTGCTGGTGCCAGTGGCACACGGGAGAGAAGCGGCAAACCCAGAAGTCCGGGGGGAGGTGGCGCCGGAGGGCGTTGGAGCTGCCCCGGACCGGGGAGAAAGAGAGAACGCCACAGTTTTCACCATTCTTGTCTATATGAGCACACTTTCAAATAAATTCCATAATACGTGGTCAATGAGAATAATTTCTGTCTACTGCATAATAGCCTATATTTTTTATGCAGTGGCTGCCAATATGTGATGAGACTCATCTGTAACATTTAAATCTTCAGCTGCTTCCAAACTTTTTCAAACTTTAAATTCAGGTTTTTGTTGAGGGAATTGACAATGGTGTTTCAAACGGAGAGATTTTTCTTTCCTTTAACACTCAAAGATTTCAAATCTAGTATTTCAAACTCCAGTTTGCAAGCTAAAATTAAATGTAGTAAGTGACTAGTGACATTTTATGTTTGTGGCAGACATATTTGCAAGAACTATAAAAAATGTCTGTCATTTTGCAATAAAGCATTTGTACTACAAGTAAGAATGCAAAATACTTCCCAACTTGAAAACTATCATATTCATTACTCAATAAATATCTTTATTTATTTATTGGTATTATAACAGTTAGATAATTTTAGCTTGCACCAAAAATAGAATTTTAAAAAGAAGATATCTTTCAAGGTTCTACTTAAAAAGCACATAAGTGAATAGGTCATATAGATTTTAATTTTTTTTAATGCAAAGTAAAGATGACATTATCTCCCATTGCTAGTTTAAAACAATTTTGCTTGTGGAGAGAATGGTATTGTAAATGTGGTTTAGAGTTAAATACTTTTTAAGTAATTGCATTTTGGATGTCTTACTGTAGACACAACACATCCTAATTACTATTGCACTGCACCTTCCCACATTAATTCGTGTTATTTCCTTTGGCTCTTTTAACAAATCATTTATTCAAGGATAGTAATAGAGTGATGATTGAGTCAGTACTCATCTGACATAAACAGAATTGCTACTCATCTTTGTTATCCAATTTATCAGCTGTGCTGTCATCACTCCTTGATTTTGATTTTGCCCTACTTTTGTCAGACTTAAGTCTGGTTAACACCTGAGCATTTTGCTTCATGAAGTACAAATACTTAGATTCTGTTTTGCTGGACTATGGCTTCAGACTGTCTTTTTAATTTACACTATGTATTCAAAGTTTATAGAACTGCAATAGGGAGAAAGGTGAAACAAATTGATGCTTAGAATAGAACATGAGAGATTTTTCCAAGTTACCTGTACTTGTGTCATACTGGATAGACATCTGTCTAATATGAGCACTGAAAACTTCCAGCAATGGAAAGTTCACAGCATTTGTTCCTTGGTTAATCAATCTTCTGAGCTGGAAATCTTTATAAAAACTAATCTCTCTTGTCACAAATTACTTCTTGTCCTTGTCTCACTGATATGGAGACCAGACTACTACTGTGTCCAAAGCTTCTAACAGGTTTGTTGAATGTCATTCTATAGCCCCTCACTTTTATTTTGCAGAATAAATAAAAAACAAATTTACTCAAAATTTCCTTATAATTGCATTTTTAGACTACCACTTGTTTCTTTTAATCTGCTCTGGACCTCCACTCAAATGAATGCATGTTTATCTGGAAGACTGGTGCCCAAAAATGGATGTAGGATTTCAGCTGCAGTCCTACCAATGCTAAATGAAAGAGAAGTTTATATTCTGCATCTGTTATATAAAATATACTCTGGTTTGTATGCCCTAGTTTAACTTTTACCCTTTTTGCAGTAACACAGTGCTGTTGACACTAATTTTCATGGGGCAACCTGATGTGTGCCTGTAGAAGATAGGCTTCATTTATTTTGCAAAGTCCTGCATTCACAGGGCTGATAGTTCTTTCTAAACATGGAACTTGGCCCGTGTTCTAACACTAGGTTTCCATATCCTTCCTTTAGACCATTTGCACACCCAATCCTGCTGAACATCACCTCTCTGACAAGTTAATAGAATGTGTATGGTAGGTTAGCAGAGCCTTGCACAGAAAGCAGGCCAATCTCCTCATTCCTTCCGTGAACAAAGCAGTCCTCTTCCAAAAGCCAGGCATGACATTCTGAGAAACCTACCAACGAATAATGCTGGTAGAAGGTGAAGAATTTTCTTCCATTAAATACTATGTATCTATTGACATAGTAAGTCAGAAACACCAATAAAAATTGTCTTCCCTAAGCAGGTTCTTGTTATTCAAAAGGAGTACTCCCTTGCAAAGAAAAAGGAGCAAATAATTAATTCAGGAAAACGTCAGCAGTCTGTTATCCTTCAAATGACACCAAAAGGGAAGTTAGAAATCATGTGCAAACAATTCCACCTCAGGTCTCAGAGACTCTATCTGAAAAACAAAAAAAAATTCTCTTTCAATTAATTTCCAGACTACAGAAAGTCAGATGAGCAGTTAGGAATATGGTGATTCTGGCAGGACATTTAGTTTTCATTTCATTCCCATTAATTCAGAAGGTGAAATCCCAGAGCACTGGAAGGCAAGGGAGATCTGCAATAGATTTCTACAGAATCAAATAGCCTGAGCTCTAGTTGCAGGCAGTCAGTCCTGTGATATGCTGATCTCCTGAAATAGCCCCTTCCCTGCCCCTTCTATACATTACAAAAGACATTCGACAAGTCCCATTCGACAAGCTCAACAGGAAGGATTGTTTGTTTTGGGGCATTTTTAATCTTCAGCACCTCATATATAGGACTAACACTTAATGTAACTAGTTACATGTTTTAATTATATCATACTCATATACAGGTATTACTTATTTTGGTTGGTTACAGCAATGATCAGATGGAAACATAAATGAAATTCCTGCCTCAGACTGTGTAAACTTAAAAGCCTCAGTCCTGTGAAGATCAAAAATATATTTCCCTTCTTGGATCAGAGAGCTACTGAGGTGATTGAGGCTGCTGACAAGATTTAACATTCAACACAGCTTTGTAAAATTTTGCAGGAGTGGGACATGAAACAAAAGTGAGGGGGTTAAAATAGCCAGGAGTAAAGATTTGGTGAAAAAGACTTTATAAGGCTTTATGGGTTACAAGTTATGTACATGTCCTAAACTATAATGATAGGTCTTAAGAGCAGCAGGTTGCATTGCTCCCCTTCCTCTGGATATCAGCAGTACCATTTACTTACCCGAATACACAGAGGTGCTGTCTGTGACAGGCAGAGGGGTTAGGGAAGGCTCTGTTTTCACTTCTTGTCCTTTGTACATCTCCTCACCAAGAGCTGTCTCACTGTGTAGTTCTGACATTACCGTGTCTATATGTCCCATGTGTATCTTTTGCTCTTTCAGTGAATACTGAAGATAACAGACATGATGGTCCCTTCTTGAAACTGGGGGAGGGGAGGTGAGACATTTTGAGCTGAAGAACTTCCTCTAATGTGGTTTTGAACATTGTCAGAAGGTAGCTCATACTTTAAAAATTTATAGAAAATAAACCTTGAATGTAGGCTTTAAAATCCTTCAAACGCAAACACAATTTGAAAGCAATTCAAATGCTAAAATACATTTATATAAAGACTGAAGCATTCTGAATTCTTAGTGGTAAATTATGGACAACAGAAAAGACAAAATTCTTCAAGTAGATTGTAGACTATATTACTTTTTTAGTATAAACTTGGTGTAGAAAAAAATATGCAGGACTGCTGGCATTTTTCAATAGCAATAACTGCTATACTAAAATACTATTTTCCCAAAGCTTAATTGTGAGTTAAATGGCTAAGAAGAAACAGAGGTTAATGTTGATTTATTTTTTAATGTATATTAAAACATACTTTTTTTGTATTCTACTTTTATAGTCTCAGGAAGGAAATATGCATGCAAAATTCAGATCTGTTTGGAAAGTAATGTATTTGAAGTTCGTTTTCTTATAATTTATTTTACACAGTTTGACGGCTTAATGTCAAATTAAGCCTATGGAAGTCTCTAATGCTGTGCAACATCTCAAAAGTAATGAACTGTATCACAATTCCTAATGTGGTCCTGGTTGATTAAGAATGTTGACTCCTTGACAATTTTGAAATGTCTGTTTAGTGAAAGATTCATGGTGTTGTGATATTTATCCTCAGAGAAACATGATTTATCTTAATAGAATTTATTGCATATAGCTTTTATGGGTTAGATTTCAGAGTATTTGCTTCAGCTTATGTATGATTTAAGATCTAGTGTTAGTGGACATGCTTATTAGCAGGATAGGGTGATGGTATTAAAAGAATAACAGATGACATTTAGTACACATTTTAATTTTGTTAGTCTTACATTCTGTCACAGCAAGTGTAGAAAGCCACCTTTATGATAATCTTGCCCTGTATCAACTAACCTTTGATTTCTGAATAGTTCAAAATACAATTGTCTGTTAATTTTTCAATGCAGAGAAAATTAATTGATTTATTACTGCATTCAACACACACTTCTAGTTAGTGATGATACAGTAAAATAACACTTAAGTTACTATTCAAATTGAGTTTAACAATGATGAGGATTTGTCCAGTACTAACATGAAAATAAGCAGCATACCCTTATATTTCCAGAAAGACATAATTTTGCTTAAAGGCCATGCACTGAATAAAATTGCATATGTAGTTAAACTCTGTGTGTGCTAAGAAATTACTTTTAAAATCTGAGCATTTCCACTCAAAATCTAATTGCTTCCAAGCTCCCCAAATTTGGATTTCATCTATAATGTGTTGCAAGAACGACTTCACTGTGATTTCTCTCTACTCCTCACTAGATTTTCCTTTTCAATTCATAACTCTCCCACCACCTCTTTTCCAAAATCCCCACCAGATTGTTATGAGATTTGTACATTATTTCAGTGCAGAACAGTGTGCCACTTGCACTGCTCTGGGACTGCAGTGCGTGCCTCCTGGAGCACGGACAAATTGTGCACTTTCCAGAAGTACTTTGTTTCAGGTTTTATTGCACTTACAAGCCCATTCAGCAAAGTGCTGAACTTTATCATCACGCAGGGCTCTTTTTTCCCTTCCTGTCTGTGCTTAGAGTCTTGCAAGCTCTCTAGTGAGACAGGTCAGAACAAAATGATAAATTAAGTTGGAAGTTCTGAAGACTGAATGCTTTGCAGGGTTTTGAAAATACCCCAAAACAGACTAAGTGTGGATCCAATAAGGAAAATGTTTAAAAAGCTCACTAAAATCAACTGCCATCCACTGGAAAGTGGCAAATGTGTCTATATTTTGAAACCATGTGGATTTCATCCAAGAGAGAACAGATCACTGAACCATATTTTGGAATCAGTTAAAATGGCTGAAATAAATGAAAGAGCTAATAAATGAAAGAGCTAATTATCACCTACCTGCTGGAAAAACCATGGTATAGTTTTACTATAGGTGGAACAAATACTAGTCAGTGCATTTGCCTGAATACTAGAATTAGAGCATTTTCATATAGAAACTGATTAATGTGAGGATCATTTGCTTAGAGATTGCCAAAATAATTATTGGAAATAACCTGTATATTTAAAATCTATCAACAAATTTAGTTTATTAAGACAAGTGTAGGTAATTTAACCTGTAATCAGGCAATGTCAGATTGGTGCACACAGCCATAAAACTCTTTCCAGCATCTTGTGCTTTACTATAATTTTTTGCACATTACTATTATTATTATTATCATTATCATTATTATTATATAAAATTGATAGAATTATAATTACAATTATTCTAATTAAAATATCATAATATAGGAAAAACTTGGCAGTAGAAATCAAAATCTATCTTACCTGCACCTGAAGAGAAGTCAAGTTGTTGAAGCCTCTATCATCTATGACTGTCAAACAATTTTTCATATTGTGGCAGATACGGTAAAGTAGAAAACAGCCATAAGCATTCACACTTCAGCATACAATCAAACCCCTTAAATTAAAGAACTTGTGCAAAAATAGGTGTCTGGGAAACAGTTTACAGGATAATAGAGTCTTCATATTTTGGAAACATCTGTGATTAACTGCTAATAAAGACAGGATACTGAGCTGAATATATCACTGAGCTGACCAAGCATGAACATTTATGTATTACTATATTCTACTGTATTTTGCAATAATTTCCACATACTCGTGCTCAAGAAAGAAATCTAATGGAGTGACAGTGATAATATGAGCTTTCGGTTGTACTTCTAGTATCCTGTAATATATGGGTTTATATATGGGCTGTATAGGCATATTCGTAAGCCTAGTATTAGTCTGATTTTAAAATTTAAACTGTTAGGGCTCTCATTTCCTCATTTAGATGCTCATAGCAAAAGAGAACAGTAACAGTGAAAGATGAATGCCTCAGGCAATGCATGTGCCAAATGTAATAGAAAGAATAAATTGTTTTAATGCTTCTATTTGCTGGACAATCCAAGCATTGTAGGACATTTTCCTGATACTAGTGCAATCTTTCCTATTTATGGTGGGCATTCAGAAACAGAAAGTGAAATGTACTTGTATGTCATCTTCATATGACATAATTTTGTGATATTGCAGTGAGTACTGCTGGAATGGAAAATAAAAAAAACTGAATTCAGAAGTCCCTTGACATTATTTTTCATTAGCTGTATTTCTACATAAAATCGTTAAAATGGTTCATCAGTGGGAAACGGGCACTCTTTTTCTGAAACAGAATATTGCAATATTAAAAGGCATATCAATTGTGTCAGAAGTTAACAACCAATTTGCCAGATGTCTGCAATGATAACACTTGATAAACAGGGAGTTCATCTCAGTGTTGTGATACCAACATTAGTATTAATATCAGGTTTAAAATTATGGGTAATTTGTATCTATTAGTCAAAAAGAAGATGTGTATTTTCTGAATTATTATTATTGGGCACAACTTTACTTCTAAATTATATAGTTTGAGCTAAAACTGTAGAGAGCTGTAAAGGAACATAATTGAGCAGATATTTAGTCTGACATATAGGAAACTTCTATACTGTTAAAACGTAAAGGTGTCACTCAGTTGTTATTAGTACTTCCACAGCAGGCTCCAGAAGGACTAAGAGGCATAACACAAACAGGTTGCTGCAGAAGTATATCAACAACATATCCAGTGTGAGATCAGGGATACTATCTGCAAAACACACAACTGAACCCAAAAATGTTAAATTAAATATTTCCTGTAACATTTCCCAAACAGCCCACATCCTAACAAATGTATGAGTGAAAAAGACAAGATAGGATGAAGGGGAATGATTTTAAACTAAAAGAGGAGAGATGTAGATTAGGTGTTAGGTAGAAGTTCCTTACTCAGAGGCTGGTGAGTCATGGAAACAGTTTCCCCAGAGAAGTTGTGGATGCCTTGTCCCTGGAAGTGTTCAAGACTGAGTTGGATGGGGCCCTGAGCCACATCCTCTAGTAGGGGGCATCCATGCCCATGGTGAGGGAAGGTGTTAGAATTATAGGATTTTTAAGGCCCTTTCCAACCCAAACTATTCTGTGATTCTATGATATGTGTAAAGGCTTTAATAAAGAGAGTGTATTCAATATGACAAATTCTGGATGTGTTTTGGAAACAGTATCAGTGAAAAATAAAGCAAACTCACAGTGAGATGGTGGAGGTAGCTAATGGTGCAAGAATGGGATTCGGGGATAGCTCAGGTCAAAGTAGCTGGGATGTTGTGCATTCCAGAAGTCTGGAAATCTGTACCCTACAATATGCTAAAGCATCTCAGAGGAAGAACATTTTGTTCATTAGAAAGCAGATAGGGAATGGAAATAAAAAAGTCTTATGTCATTCCAAAGTGATCCTTCTTTATGGAAACACTACTGAGCTGCATCATTGGGCATTTAATTTGGTCCTCTTTAGTGAAAAGAGACATAGAGAAAATAAAGACATTTGAAAGGTAATGATCAGAATGCATGAAAATAATTAAGAACCTCTTAACAGAAATATTACCTGTAACCATCCCCTTCTCAAAACAGGTTCCCATGCATCAGTCTGTGGGGGATTTCACTGCAAAGCATGCTTTTCATGATTCGTCTTCAAGCTGGGGCTAGTTTGCTCAGTATCAAGATCTCATTGGCTTTCCCAGTGTAGCTACATTGGTCCTTTGGTGCTAGTATAAGATAAAAAATGCCAGTAAAACAAGTAAAATGTGATTATGCACCTTATATTTTTTAACATGTATCTGAGAACATCCAAGGAATGTGAAAAGAAATTGAAAATTCCTGTTCTGTTGGATGGATGACAGGATAAATTGGTAATAGGTCCTTCTTGTGCAAAAAAGTGCCGGAGCAATATGCCAAAGCAGACCACATGCCATAGGTGATGCTCCTTTTACTCCATTTAATGCAGGATAGAATATACTTACTTGGTTCACTCTGCAAGAAACGGTCTGTGTTGCATTATAAATAAATAATATTACCTAGAAATAACTGCAAAACAGTGCTTGCAGACTTTTCACCACGGAGATTAGATTGGTTAACATTTGAAGAGGAAGATTTGGAAGCATACCTGTTATGCTTCCAAAGATTTATGCTGGTCACAGAATTGCTGAACGCTAGTCAAGGTTTCTGCAACAGACCATAGGAAATAGTTTGTCTGTAGAAAACAGTCTGTCTGACTGTCTGTCAGTATGTCACCATCACTAGCTATATTTTGGATTCTAATCCAGACAAATACATATTCATAGCAGTTCCTCCAATGATTTTCATCCTTCTTCTTACAGCATTTCTCAGAAGACATCTCCCTTCCTATATAGTATTTAACACAGAACTACTGAGGCTTGAATCTATCTACCTCTCTGCTCTTCCAGACTGAAAAAGCATGAAGGTTTCCTTCCCCCCAAGGGGATCATGAAGGCCTAAAGTATTGCTGTGGATGCCTGATTATTGCACAGGCCATTGCCTTTTCCCTCCAGGTAGCCTAAAGGAAACCTGCATGCACCTTGACATTCTGCAAATAAAGAGGAAGTGTTCACTCTCTTCAACCATTACTGAAAATCACTTTAGTAACCACAATGGGGAAAGGAAAAAAAGCCCTTGAAGGGGAAAAAAATCCCAAAACCCACAAAGAAATCCTTCACCACAAATAAAAATGGGTCGTGTTTGTAGAGATAGAAAAAGGAAATCTTTTCCTATGAGATTCATCTGACTTTAATCCTTATCTCTTGGGTTGTTTGGGTTTGGTTTTTTCCTTTCTCCATGCCAAACAGATTCAGTCTGTTAGTTGCAGATTGCCTGTATGTTTCTTGGCCTACCAAACTGCCACTTTTGTTATAATGGCCAACAGGTGAATAAGCTTCATTCCAATTTGTTTGCTAGATGCAGAATCCTCTGAGGAAACAATTCTGAGATTGCATACACTTTGTAAAGCCAGTGGATTGACTTCAGATGACAGCTTCTCGGTGAGCTGATTGCCTACAAATGAGATGAGCAAAGGGGTCTAGCTCTCTGCCCTGTGGCTCCTTTCTAAATATTTCTCTGATGATATTGAAGAGTGAGAAGCAACAACCTGTCACTTAGGAAAAACCACATGCTCTTGATTCATGGGAGGTAACACTTATCAACTGAATCTCCAGCAAAAAGTACAATTTTGAAGATCAGCTGGGAAAACAGACAGAAGTCAATTTGAAAAGAAAGAGGGCTTTGTTTGCAGATTTTACTTTTGTTGGGAGACATTCACATAGCTGACTGCATTGGACACAAAACATGGTTCATTTTCATGGAACTATGCAATGGATGAGGCTGGATGGGAGCTCTGGAGATCAACCCCTCTACTGAAAGATGAACCATTTAGAGCAGGGTGCTCATAAAAGGGTCTGGTCAGTGTTTGAATATCTCCAAGGCTGGAGATTCCACAACCTCTGTGGGAAATCTGTGCCAGTGTTCAACCACCATATGAGAGAAAGAATTTCTTGTTATGTTTAAATGGAATTCCCCATATTTCAGTTTGTGACCATTGCCTCCTGTCACTGGGCACCACTGGAAGAATCTGGCTGTGTATAATTTACTCACCCCCATCAGGATTTATACATATTGATGTGATCCCTCTGAGCCTTCTCTTCTTTGGGCTAAACAGTCCCAGTTCTCTCTGCATTTCCTCACAGGAGATATGATCCCATTCCTTAGTTATCCTAAAGGCCCTGGACTAGTGTCTCTCCAGTAGGTCCATATTTCTCATGTACTGAGGAGCTCAGGTCTGAACTCAATATTCCAGATGCATCTTACCAGGACTGATGAAAGCAGAGTGATCACCTCCCTCAGTCTGCTGGCAGTGTTCCCTTTAATGGGGTCCAGGAGGCTGTTTGCCTTCTTTGACACTCACGTGCACCGCGGGCTCATAGTCAGCTTGGTGTCCACTAGGAATCCCAGGGTTTTGTGTTAAAAGTTCCTTTCAAGCCTTCTTGTCCCCAGCCTGTTCCAGTACAGGGCTTTGGAGTTATTCCTGTTCAGGTGCAGGGCTTTGCACTTCTTCTCGATGAATTCCGTGAGGTTTCTGTCAACCCATTTCTTTAGCCTTTTAAAGTCATTCTAGATGACAGCACAACCCTTTGGTGAATCAGTCATTCTTCCCAGTTTTGAAACAACTGCAAACTTGTTGAGGATGTACTCTCTCCCATCCTCCAAGTGATTAATGAAAATGTTGAAAGGCATTTCCCCTAGTATTGACTCCTGGGGTGCATTTTGTGTGAAGGAAATCAACTTAAAATCTGTAAAATCTTCAGTTAAACTGGTTTAAGTATAGACACTTGTCTCATAAAATACTTATGATTATAAAAATAATTATTTTTCTCTTCAATTTCAAAAATTTTCATGTTCAATACTCTGTCTTTTACTGGAATTAAATAATTCACCCAAAAATTCTGTCCAGCTCTATCCTTTAGTAGAATGTTTGTAATTTTTCTTGGGGACAGGGTGGAGGTGGAGGATGGGAAAAGAATAGTAATATGAGGTTTTCCAACCACACAGTTATTTTGAAAAGGATTTTATCTGAATATTTTGTGAAATTCTTTGTATCAGTTCAAAGTGATGAGCTATAGACAAATGATAAAGAAATAAAGAATTGTCAAGAACTAAATCAAGGAGACAGTCTGAATAACTCAATTTTTTTTTCTAAAAAATATTTGCAGAATTGATTTTTATTAGAGTCAGGAAGGAAAACAGATGTCAACAACCTCAGCCATTGTGAAATAGAAGTTTCATTCCATTCAGGTCAGTTCTATATGGAGAAAAGAAATTTTGAAAAAGTTCCTGGATTAGAAATCACCAATAAGTGATGGTGGGTATTGCTTTACTCAAAAAAGGTCCCTTTATGAAGGTTAACAATAAAGTACTGAGATTTAGAGTGAAAAGTAGGGATGCAAAGAAAACTGTCTTTATCTGGAGAGTCTCAGTCTTTAGAAAGGGTTATTTTGATTTCAGGTTACTCCTTTTTCATGACAATCACCATGTCTTTAATCAAAATTGAGCATTGCAACAAGTCACGTTTCATTTTTATTGCTCCATGTAAATATATTGAAAAATTGTAAGTATAAACAATTGTAAGACAGAATCACCCATATAAATCTTATTTTGTTTCTGCTCTGAAGACAGGCTATCATTAAGTCACAATTTGTGGTAATCATCTTTTACATTTAGTGACGATTTTTGCAAGATACTTGAAATAACTTGTGGAAGCTACTGCTCAGCAGTTTTCACAGGGAATCATTCCAACATAAATCACTAGGTTAAAATAAATTTTCAGAAGCAGGGGGGTGATTAGAGTGGCACTATTTTTAAATTGGTGATACCTAAGAATTGTTTCATCTAAGCCTTGTAGATAGCTCCAGATATTTTGGATGTGCCAAGTACACATACCCAAGTACACATTGCAGTACACTACACTAGTACACTACATCCAATTGTGGTATTATAAGATGAGGCATGAAGCAACAGCCAAAAGTGTGATCTCACCTTGGGACTACTTTTGACTGATATATTTAAAAACTAAGACTTGAGTTTTTCACCATCCAATGAAATTTCCAGGAGATGTATTGAACTGTTAGCTACAGACTTTTTTCATTTAGCCATATAACAGTACAATATGCCCAATAGCGGAGTTTTACTCTCATTGCACTGAAGTAGACTTTTTCAGAGTTTTAGCAAGCAACGTATATGTCAGTTCTGACCTTTAGGAACCTTGATGGTAGAACAGGGCAATACTGTTAAATAAGTAAGTTTTTAAGCCTATTTTTGCAACAACTTTATGGAGCATATTTTGCACAAATCTAAGAATAAAACTTCTAGTTTTAGTAAAGATCTGTGACATTGAGCTTCTAGCTTTTTTTGAGAATCATTATTTTAGTTCAGTTCTACATTTGTCAAAGGCATCATATTTCAAAACATATTTGCAGAGATAAGAGTCAATATTTTCCTCCTCATGGCATCTATTCCATCCATGTGAAGAAATAGAGTGTAACATTTCACAGCTGAAAGAGAAGCAATACACCGAATAGAAAATAAGCAACTTAATGTGCTGTGCAGTACAATTTTCATTGTTAAGTGTGAAACATTGCATGAACTAAGAGAATGGAGGGAAGCATGAGTAATGTCAAAATGAATGGGACCCAAGACTTTCAAAGACAAATGCCTCTATCGAAATCACTATATTCCAAATTAAATATTCAAATCAAAGTCACTCTATGGGCACAATGAACTTTTTCTTTCTTTTTCTTTCTGGGGAAATTTTAAGCTTTTTTTTTCAAATTTTTTGAAGCCTTCTCAGAATCACTGCTCACTTAGGATAGAAAAAAAAGCAGGAATGTGAGCAAACACTCAAACCTATAATAAATGGATGTAGTTAGCTGTGAATGCCTCTACAAAAATGCTTTGTTGTTTCTAATGATGGGACACATTCAGCACATTTCTTTATCTTCTATTTTGAGGTGTACCTGGCTCATGAAAAAAATGATCACAATAGTACTGACAGATGAAAAAGGTAGATTGAAAAAAAAAATAAAGTACCTATGCCTCAGCTACTAAAGGATATTCAGGATCAATGATTTTTATTGTGTAGATGGCCATCTTTTAGGATTTTACGGTGAGATACAGATTTCTTTCATATTAATCCCTACAAAACCTTTGGATGCTAAAGGTTTTTGGCTACTTCTGACCTAAGAGGAGATAATGCACTTTGCAGAAGGACATGTCTTTCCAGGTATGCTGTCTTGACATAAGACAATTTGTTGTCCCAAACACAAAAGAGTGTTAGAGGTGGAAATAGGATGAAAATGTGACTTCCCATGACACTCATCAGAAGCCCCCTGTAGCTTTGAAAATCAGCAGACACAAAGATAATTATGTCTAAGGTACCTTAAAGGAGATATCCATAATTTAACCCCCAAATGTTTATCTGTAATTTTTCACAGCTCAGCACCTGCAGTTGTCCAAACAAGCTGTGCATAAATAAATCATCTGGCTATAGCTGTGGAGGGAGGAGTAAAGAATGGCAAGTAGGATTTCACAGCCAGCATTCACCAGTGGCAAAACTGGTTTCTTTGTTTAAAAAGCCTCTGTACTGATCAAACTCAACGATGGCAATTAGATAGTTTTTATTTGTCAATGCAGACTGAACAGTTATAATTGTTTTGTTGCTGGTTTCTCAATTTTTTTCCTATACAATAATTTTGGAAACTGCGTGGGGAAATGCTTTTTTGCAGACTTGAAAACACCGTTACAGATGAAAGCATCTTGAATTTATTCTAGTGGTGACAGCAAGAAAAAGATGGCTTGCTTCCAAACAATTTGCCGCACATAACATGTTTCTTTTGTCCCATCTTACTCTTTTCCTCCTCTTCTTTTTGAAATCACAGCACTTCATCCCTGCAGACTGCTCTACCTAATGCTGTTGGATGATCTTTGTCAGGAATGCTTTATGAGATAAGATTCTGTGAGCCTGATGATTGCTCAAAAGCTCAGGAATGCTTTTATAAAAATACTGTTCGACTTTTTATATGTCTTACATTTATTGTTGAATTGTTCTTGGACTCCTCCTTAAGAATCCATGATTCTCCAAACACTGATAAACAATTTTCATCTTTCTCTCAGAAAAATTTTGCTCGGTGGCACAGATTTGCTATGTAAATTTAGACATATGTGAGGTTATGTAAAGTGAGGCATGGGCATATGTTTGCAGGACTGGAGCTCTGGTTTGTGCTAGAGGCATGATATGACTAAGATTCAAAATCTGGACAGTTTTAATTACACAAAAAACTAGTCCTTATTAGTGTAAAGAATGTTGTTTTCTACTAGTCATGTATGTAAAACATACTTTAAGTGTAGTAAACTAGCATTGGGTAAAGCCATAATTGTTCCTTTTTTGTCCTAATATGAAGTAAACTTTAGGTTACACTCATTAAAAGCAGAAAATGACATGCTCATGCATATCAATATAAAACAACCATCTAAGATTGGCATAAATTAAAAATTATTTTTCTTTCTTGCAAAATACAATTATATTACCTTGAGTGATTTTTTTGGTTATTACATATTTTTATTGCATAAGTACTCCATCAAAATGATAATCAAATAAAGTATTTCTTAAATTTTTTCACACATACTTTTTTCTACAATTTCCATTATGATGGGCAGCAGTATTTTTGATTTTGGTATATTGATCCCTTTTTTCTTTTTATTAACCTTCTTCACTTAATTATAACTGCAGGTTTTGGGGTAAGGTTATTTTATATAGAGTTGAGGTTTTTCCTCCACAATAAGCTGTGCATAGCACAGACAGCACAGCAAGGTCATGCTAAGTCATGACTCACAGGGCTGTCTCTCTTAACACTTTTACCAGGGAAAAGCATGGTTTTTTCAGGTTCAGAACTTCAGTTTATCTTTGGAAAATCTAAGGTCTCTAGATCAAGACCTTGTTAGTGTCAACAACATGATTCCATAAAGTGATTTGAGGCATATTCCTGTCCTTAATAACAAATTTCCCTCGGTAAAAATACTTGCAGTGGGACTGGATTGAAGGCTGTAGCCAAAGTGCTTGTAATTGAAAATCTGCACTTAGTGCCCTTTGGGTTTCAAGAGGGGAAGAGTTCAGCCTGGTCCTCTTTTGATTTACAGTCCACTTGGGAAAGCTGCAAAGACAGGAAGGGAACAATAATTTAAAACTAAGGTGACACCCACTAGAGAGAAAAAAAAAAAAAAAAAAAGAAAAATATACACACAAGCACTGTGAAAAGATAAAAAAGGAGAATGGAGTACTTAAAAATGTGCATATCACAACAATTTTCGTTGTTGTTTATAGCTTTCCTTTTATCTTTTTGAAGATTCCTTTCTCCCATTGCAACCCCTAGTAGTATACAGCAAAACCTACTGCAGACACCTCTCATGGCTAATATGGCTTGATTAACAAATGAATTGCAAGCTGATACCAAGATGCATCTGTATGTCATAGCATCAGGCATAAGGTATTTGATATGACTTGTGGTGGACTGTGATGGGACACTAACAATTCTCATGCAATGTATCTTCCCAGTAGCATAATTTTGCAGAAGTTAATGCGTAATATGGCCATATGTTGTGTCTCACTGAATCAAGATAAATTGGAATGCAACATGCGGCAATCACAGTTTTACATTATGCAGGTGCAATATAGATAAAATTGCTACCAGTTTACACTTAAGCATGAAGTGTAGGTATGCAAAGTTAGGTCATATTGTGAGGACAGGACAGACATTCATCAGCTTCAGAGATCTGAGATTTTAATGCCTTGTCTATTTCTTCTCCTGAGAACAAAAATAAAAGCTACTATACTTGATTTTTAAGCTTCTTGAATTTTATGGAATCAAAATATGGACTGTGTTACTAATTCTTCCAAAAACATCTTCCAGCTATTTTCTGTCAACTTGGATTTCAAATGCATCAAAAATCTTAGGTACTAAAACAATAATTCAAATACATCCCTCAGAGCCAGGAAAAAATAATTTTTTTGACCATTAGGTTGCTCCTCTGTTGATTAATCAGTAGTTTGACTGAAACTGGCTGAGTGACTCCAATTTCCCTGACATACATAAGCAAGGTCCTTATTGTTAATTGCTCATTGCAAGTAATTTTTTAAGTCGTTTTGGACATGCTTTTTTATTCTTAGAATTCCTTCCCGGTACAGGTTTTATTGGCATTGACTTCTTACTGACTGCAGGTGTTCTTAGAAATCCCTGTATTATATGGTGGACCCCAAAAGTCCTTACTATGGACTCTTCTGCCTTCTGTATCTTCTCCTATTGGTCTGCTGCAATGCGTATTTACTTAAGAAGGAAAACCATAGTGGAATATTTAACTGAATTTTACTGGATTATCATAACAATCATGTGTCTCAGGCGAATTACTGAATTTATTGTCTTATTGCCTTTTTCATATACTTTGTTTAGCATTTCTGTCATCTGTACCTACCCATCTGTTTGTTGCCATTGGGCTAAAATGATAATGAAAATCAATGTTTCAAATATTTTATTTGACTTTAACAGGTCAGCATTTCACTTTTGAGATTAAAGTGAAATACCTGCAAACACTTTTAATTTATGAGTTAATTTACTGATGTAAGTAATCTCATTGGGTTAAAAAGAATCAAACTGTGTTATCAGTAATTTAATTTTAAAGTAAAGACTAGATATAAGCAAGACTTTTTCTCAGTGAAGGTGGTAGAACACTGGAACAATTTGCTCAGACACGGTAGATGTACCATCCCTGGAAATGTTCAAGATCAGGGTGGATGGGGCTCTGAGCAATGTTATCCAGGTGAAGATGTCCCTGGTCATTGCAGGGGATTAGACTAGAGGGCCTTTAAAGGTACCTTCCAAAAATTTTTTGATTCCATGATTCTATGGTCTTAATTTATCCTCATGCACAAACTTTTGCAGATATGTATGCCAGAGATTGTATGCTATTTCTAAACATGGATAAAATTTCTATAGTGTTAAGACAATCCACTAATTCAGTAATAACAGCATCACAACACATAGAGATTTAAGGAGTACAGAGTGGAAAAAAATGGGCTGGGTAGTTGATAAGTAATTCTTCTGTTTCTGTGCAAATGCAGTTCACCTACAGCATTTGAAAAAGTGCTTGTGAATCTGCTTATGCCATAAAGTATCTTCTGCTCAGAAACTAACCTGACAAAGGGACGTCAAAAATGTCAAAATCTTATGACTGTCACTGAACCTTCAATTCTGTATTTGCACGTTTCTGTTTCCCTATCTTCTATTAAGCACCAGAGCCATAAGAAACACTTATTGAAGCTAAAGGGAAAAACAAACCAACAAAAAGGGAATATCATGCACCAGAGGGCAAAACCATGTGCAGTATTCACTCTGAAATTTGGACAAGTGGGAGATGCATATGCAATGAAGGATTGCCATAGGGCAGATATACCTCCTTACTCCCCATTCTGTCTCTGCTCTGAAATACTTTTGCAGCGATGGCATGAAAAACTGTAGCCACGTAGCATGCAGCATCTGAACTACTGTGCCTCTGGGTTGGGCATACCAATCAACAACCTGCTTACTGTTTTTCAATGTTTTGAACAAACCAAAGGGGAATTCTAACATACTCGTTTCAATAAAAGGTCATGTCCTCAGCCAATGTATAAGTTTGATGGAGTTGCTCTGGCATAGGTTATCTGAGGCTTTAGATCATTATTTCTAAAATATTAGAGCAGAGCCTGAACTAGTGTAAATCAGTGCAACTCCACTGGCTTCAGCAGAATCACTCCAGGTTGTGTTGGCTGAGGATATTGGTCTTTATGTAAATACAGAGCACTTGATTGATTTCTGTATTGCACTGGTTTTCCATGTGGAATTAATTTGTTTTAAACTAAAGCTGCTCTGTTACAAAGGTAGAGCAGCAGGGAGTGATGAATTAGACCCCAAATTCCCAAGAGGGATCTGATCAGCTCGTCAGAGAAAGTCTTTTCTTATATGAGTGCTCATTATGGTCTTCTCCCTAATGGCTATTCTGAGAGTGAAGCACACACACAGATCATGAAGTGCCTTGATCAGCTCCTGTGCAGGTGGAATTGAACATGGGTGCCATGCTGCCCTTATGTTGTTCCCTGAGGCCCCACTTGGGAAAGCACCCAGTCTAGAAGTTCCCACCAGCACATGCATTGCAGGCTGCTGGCATGCTCATGGAAAACTTTAGTTATGCTTGCTTCCAGGAGAAGCAAGCTCTGAAGAATGACTTTGATCCGTAAACCAAATATTACTTATATTTCCTCCTCTTTTTCTGTTCCATGTGCAACCCTTGCATATATAGAGCACAGAACTCCATAAAAAGTATGTGCCAGCATTCTCTGTTGCTCCTATAACTTTATTCCAAAGCTTAGTCAAGGTGAAAGTCCCAGTTGCTTCTGCTCCCCATCAGTCACAGTCTGGGATGAGATTTTGTCTGAAATTCCCAGGGCTTGGATCAAGGATCAGGGGCACTGAACCTGCATCCACACTTCTGTAGGCTACAGTGTTATGGATGCGCATCACTTACTTGCCTGGTGGGATCATGGGTTTATTCCAACTCACATGTCAGCTATTTCCAAGAAGTGAAAGGCTACTTTGATTGTACTGTCAGGAGCTTCCATCCTGGCAGGGACACCTGACCTTGATCTGGAAGTTGGTAGAGCTGTCTCCCAGGAGCTTGGAAAAATGTTTTCTACAAATCATTGCACAGCAGACTGAAATTCACAAGCAAATGATTGCTGTAATTGGAGGGTTTGAGCAGCTGAACAACATTTGTACAACCTGATATATATCCTTGGGAAATGCTGTAGAGATGCAATGTACTCAGGAGGCACGCTTTCTGGTCCACCATAAACATGGTAAATCTATGTGCGAGAGGCAATATTCCTCATTAGTCTCAATGTTTTATTAACAAAATCAAATAAAGAACAACAGACTGCTTTTTGCAAATTTGACATCTTTCTATTTGTAGAAAACAAGCTGTACATCACTGATCACCCAGAGGTGGGATCTCCATTCCTATTGTGGTGGAATGGGAATTTCCAACTGGATGACTACAAGTTGCTATAAATTGTATCTTTCAATATGTAAAAGCAATATTTTTTCAAGCTGGGAGACTACAGAAGACTGGTCAGCCCAGAGGACCTTTGATCAGGTGTGATGAATTTGGATATGACTTTTATAGCTCTGGAGGATCCATGAGTGAGTCACTGGGACATGATATTCCCCATGGCATTGTGAGGTATGAGTTGCCTGAGCTCGTCTACCCCAAGTAAGGCTGCTGCTGTTGCTGGTCATTTATGTTACTAGAGGTATTTTTTCAGTGAGAGTATTTCTGCTGAATCCCCACTGGACTGCACTCAGGGCACCCAGGAGGATGATTAAAAGGAAAGATAGTATTGTTGAGACACCATCTGGCACCAGGGATATTTTCAGAGGCACTGTGACAACAAAGTATGGATAAAACCAATCTTCTTTTAGTGCAGTGCCCACTTGTCCCTTGCTGAGCCATTTCCCTCCTCGTCCATTGCTGTCATTGCAAGACAGACTGAAAGGCCACAGGCACATCTTCCACCAGCCTTGCTCATCCAGAGCTGTCACTTGAAGCTGTGCTGTCACTGACAACCAGAATCACAGCAGCTTTCAGGAGACTTAAATTGATAATGATCAGAATCCAGTTCGTGATAAGGAGTTACAAGGCGAGGTTTGTGTCACTCCTGCGACCCATCTGTGTTTGTGCAATGTGAGCTGAACTGCAGTTCAGCTCAAATGCAGTCAAATGAAAGGCATGGCTTAGATAGTAATGCCGCTGTTGCTTATTTAGAGAAGGTTGTTTTATTTATTTTAATTAATTTTTAGGTACATTTAATACTTGGAAAAAATGTCTTCTGCAGAGTATTAAATATTGTTTAACTTATGACATGTGATGTTTGTGCTTTAATCTGTAGTCAAAATTACTCCTCTCTATCGATTAAGGGCCCCATCTGTCAGTCACTCTGTTCTGAAAATCCCATTGATTTCAAAGGGATTTGAAGAAGAATGATAGTTCTACAAACCCATTTTCAGTAGTTGGTGAAAATTAGATAAAGTTAGATATTGTGTGATTTCTAGTAGAAATTATATGATTCTTATGGTTCTGACTGAATAAAATAAAGTATAAAATTAAACTGACAATGAAAATAACTGTGTGACCCAGTAACGAAAGCAAAGAGTCCTTTATATCCACCTGTTAGGGTATATGTACTTGGTCCAGGAACTTGTCCTACCCTGTAGGAGCCTTAGGCTGAATATTTGATCTGCTAACTCAGGGTGACAGTGCAGGGAACCTGTAAGTGTGCAAAAATCTCAGAGTTCAATGATACTTGCACTTGCTTAGTTTTTGCTCTCCATTCTTGGATTAAAAGAGTTATTGCCAGGACATTTTATTTTTGCTGCAATTTTTAAGTTAACAGAACAAACTGAAAAACACAGTTTTCATAGAAAAATCCCCTCAAAGTTTCATTAGCAAAAAGAAAAGAAGACCTCATAGGTACAATTGCAATACATCTCACTATGGCATTTTCTATATCTTTTTCTAAAATAGCATCTTTCTAATTTGACTTATTTTTTCTGGCAACAAAATAACCTTGGCTTAAATATATGTTCATCCTGAAAATTCTCCTCCTACCTACCAGCTAAAGGATAAGAAAATGTTTTATAAAGAAATGCATCTGGTATTGATTGGCATTAGGTTGTTTTTTTAGCTGGTGGTAATACAATGACAAACCTTTTAGAGGGATGATGACTGAACATTTATTTTTAGTATGGAACCTAATTAACAAACCCAATGTACTTTTATTCAAATATTTTGGAAAGATAACATCAGTCACAAATGTTAAATACCTGTTTTGCTTTTCTCTGCTTACTCATGCATTTATTGAACACTTGCATTTCATTTATCTAAAATTAGGTCCACAGTAATTTAGGCAGGCATATATTATGTGAGAGATCCTGTAGAAGACCTTAAATCATAATGACAGCTATTAGAATTTGCTTAAATGAAAAACATTTCTGAACAATTTTAGGCCTTATAATGGAGCTTTTTAAAGGATTAAGAAACTCCCACTTTTCAGGAAGTAACAGTGTATAAAAGCTGAAGACCTTCTATAGATCCAGCTTTGTACATAGTACCCTTGCTTGTACTTTAACTAAACCTGTGCTTGTCAGCAGATAATTTATACTAGAAGTTTCCAAACTCTTGATCTCTTCAACTGTGAGTTAAGTACTACCGAAAAATAATTCAGTAACTAAGGACAAGATGCATAGCTTGCTCAATGCTTAGTTTAAAAGTTTAAAATCATCAGGCTTTTCAGCACCTTCTATATACACTGGGAAAGGTGGGCTTATCTGGAGTGACTACTAAAGAACCTCAGTTAGCTAGTACTGGTTGAAGGTCCATGAATTCTGAAGGTGAAATTTAGATTTTCAGTCTCTGTTTCAGCATCAAAATGCTCAAAGCCAGATCAGGACTTCATCTAGAGCAACTGAACAAATAAAAAGTTTTGCATTTGCTCTTACATCAGCCTTTCTCTCCATTTTTGTCCATTTATGTCACCTTTTCTCTGCTTAATCTCATCTCTAGGAGGTGGTGTGTTGTAAAGACAAAATTCCTGGAGATGATGGTTGTACATCATGGGTGCTGGCAGGGTTTTATGATGTTGTTATGATGCATTTCTTCAGGTCCATTTAGAAGCAGCCTGACAATTATTTCAGGGATCTGAATTTCTGCTCTGTGTATTTTTGACACCTATTTTGATTCTCTTGAATTATTTTATTGCAGTTACAATAAAATAATTATATTTAATTTTTAATGTATTTGACTTTCTATTAATTGTTAAAAATTACTATATTGCAGAAAATTAGAAAAAGACTACTTATAGAGGAAAGAAATGTATACAGTGTATAAATAATGTATAATACAATATGCACCTGTATTTTCAGTCAGTCTTTGGGATGGTACCCTATATTTTTGAGATCTCTGATGTGCTGCACATATTGCAGGCTGTACAGAGTTGGTCTCAGTCCCTGCATTGCTCTGTTTAGAACTTTCCTTTGGCAAAACCTGGTCCTCAAGCTACTCTTCTGCCTGAACTTCTTCAGTTGGCTCTGTTTTTCATATTTAACTCTTGTATCAGTCACTGGTGTTTAACCTTTTTAACAAAAAGGGGCATCTTCATGGGGAAAAGGTCCACAGTTTAGATGTTTGAGTTCGTACTGTTAGATGGCTATGCCATTGCAGATTTAACCTATTGGCCTTCTCTGTTTGCTCTTTTCATTATGCTTAAAAGGAATTGACAATACTCCTACTTTTAATAGCATTTATCTAAATTTTCTAAATAACATAAGGTCATTAAAAATTTAGATTCAAGAGGTACTGTCCTATAATTTACCAGGACCCAGTACAGAACAAACTAGTAGAGCAGGCTTTTAAAAACCCTTCAAGTTATTTTGATAGTCCTTTTTTTTTTACAATTTGACTGTGTCTGTCTTGGACCTGGAAAAGTATACAAAAAATAATAAATTTTTGCAAATTTTTAAAAGTTGTTTCTTACATGTCCTTACTGTGGCTTGTGTCATATCTTGCAAATATTGATTTGTACATGAAATAAAATTTATAATAGCAGTGGTTTTTTGTTCTTTATTCTTCAGCTAAGTGGGAATCATAATCCAAAATCAATATGTATTTTCAAGCACATAGAAAAATGTCTATTTTAACTGTGGATGATTTATAAAGTTTCTTTGTTCCTATATGTTATATGTCTAACATTTTTGAGTCTCATTCTGATGTGAATGCCATTTTTTGAAACTGTCACTATTATACTAGCATTTTATTTATATAATTTCTCAGCTTGTCAAGAATTTTTTTTTTTTTCCTTTTTGTAATGTATCAAAGCCTACCTGAAAGCACAAATCCCTTAAGTGAGACCTCGAGCAATCTGCTCAGCTCTTACATAATATTAGGTGATTATGGCATGTTCTGGGAAAATACAAATAATAGGGGAGCCGTATTTGGAAGTCAGAACTACATCTGCCCACCTTTAATGTAGTAGGTGTGCATGGGGAAGAAACCAAGTAACACAAAGTTGTTCTTAAGTACTCTGCATCTTTGTAATACATTTAGGGTGGCATGCCAGGAGGCAAGAGAAAGACATGTAGAAACAGCTAGCTGGGTTTATATACAAAGAAATTCAAAGGTGTTTGTCCTGGGGTGACAGTCTGGCAAGGCCTTTGGAAAGTTTGCCTGATCATCTAAGTTAGAAAGCAATAAAGAGGTAAAGCTCCTTGACAGGAAGACCTTCCCAGGAGCCCAGCTCACTGCAGAGGGTTAAGTCCAAAGTGAAAGCACCATGTGAAATGAAAGACACCAGCCAGGGCTCAGGCATTTTGTCCATCTGTGAAGAGTCCTGCTGGCCCGAGAGCACCATGGCGCTCAAGTTGGAGCCAAAGTGGTGGCTGGTGGGAGTGTATCTGTACAGCAGGTGTAGGAGTGGGGTGTGTTGTTAAACAGAAGCTACCCACCACTAGTCATCCCGGTTAGTAAAAAATTTTTCAGTTGTGTCGGATGGGGTGCTGTGGCTTTGCTTTTGTGGCTACCCCACCCCTAAACTCTGTTGTAACACCTTTACCATTCTGTAGCTCCACTTAGTCCTACTTTGTCATTTCTACTTTTCATCTCAGCCTTCTGCCTCTGCACTACAATCCCTCTCAGTGAGATTTAAGGTCTGATACACTTCCAGCCCTGCAATGTGTGTTCCTTCTCTATAACAGTTCAAACTCTGTCTTTTCAAGATTTTGTTTTGCCTCTATTTTCCCTCAGTAGGGAGCATTCATCTTGTGACTTATCTGAATGTTTCTTGCCCACACCTTTTAAATAAGACTGTTTTAACTTTCAAATATTTTCTTCATTTTCAGATGTGACATTAACTTGTGTTAAGCAATGAAAACATATGGAATGAGTTCTCTCATTTTCAGAGTAACCAAAGGGTGTTGAAATATCCACTATTCTCACTTCTTTTTTAAAAGCGATTTTTTTTTCCTTGGGAAGTTTCAGATTTTTTACGTCAAACATTAGCTTTCCTTGAATATAATGTTCTTCTGAAAGGCTGTATTTTATTTCATTATGCTTCTTGTTATTATCTCTTGTCTTGATTAGGTTTTGTATTGACATCTTTTTAGGTTTTTGATGTGCTCTGGTCATTTCTATGGTGTGAGACATAGTGGCAAGAAATTTCCCCTGCCCCCACCTCAATATTATAAGTTTATCTCTTATGCAGCCTGGCATCATCGTATTATTTTTCTAAATCTAATCCTAGATGTAAATCTTCTTTTCCTTAGTTGTGCACATCTTACAGGTTTTGACAGGCATCTGATACGTGTCACATTCTAAAGTGAGGTTAAGGATTTGTTGAAGATTCCAGAAGAGTCTATTTGTGTTAACACTCTCAAATATGTATTACATGAATCGACTTCTTGAATTAAAATGCTTGCTAAACTTCAGTAACATAATATGTTAACCAGCTTGGCCTTTCTCATTCAACTGTTGATTTTTAATTTAAGCTCATATTCTGCAATGTTAAAATGAGAAAATCTGCCTTATCCCATTTTTCTTTTCAGTGTTTCCTCTTAGCTTCATAAAGACAAAATTATCTTGCTTGAACCTTTTCAGTCATCTGCTATAGTCCTGGAGAGTTTCAGCCTCTTGAGATTGTAAAATTCATGCTCCACATTGTCCAATTATTCCTCTTCTATTACAGTGTTTCTCAAGTCACTCTTTTTTTTTAGCCTTTACTCCTGATACCATGCTATAATTATAAGCAGTGACTGGAGACAATTCTGTCTTAGAAATTATGCACTCTGAGTATATATATATGAGTATACTTGGTCAAATATTATGTGTCCCAAAAATACCAGGGATTTCTCAAGCATCTAGATCTGGTTTAATAACTTGGCTGAATTTTTAGAATATTGTCACAACCTCTTAAAGATGTCTACACTGTTTACTAGCCAAATCCAATAAATGTCTAATGCAGTTACAGTTAATTGGTAGAAAATGACAACATGGACCAACTGTTTGCTTTTAATGTTATATCTGCAGGCAGTGGTACAGATGCCTCTTTTTCATATTACTCTGTTAAACTGACTGAGAAAAGCACAAAGCTACAGAGAGACTTTATTTAAATCCCCTCCTTGTTTGAGGAATTTCAGAACTGTCTTCTGGTGATGAGGAGAATGCTGGTAAGATCAGCCCAAATATCTTGGCCTCAGCAACATGTTAAGAGAGAAAACTGGAGTTTAGTTAGGACAAATGAAAAATCATATCCACCCTGCCCTACAGAAGCACACTTTACTGACTAGTATCAAGATAGCTTTATGATGTAAGAAATACTTTTATATACATTTATATTAGTATTAACGGATAGAGGAGTGAATGCAAAGCAAAAAGTATGAGAAAGTGTAATTTTACAACCTATTATGGTAAGGAGATGTTGCTAAAATTGATTACAATGAAATTGTTTGACAAATATTTTCTGTTCATTGGAATGAATTTAGGTTGAAGAAAATAACTTTAATGAAAACCTTTATCCTAACTACTTTGAAGGTAGGATTTTTCTTAACTACAAACTTAAAACTAACCTAATTTGCATTCACAATTTAGATGTAGGGGATAATTAAAAAGAAAAAAAGATGACCAATGTGGGTTAAATGGTTATCACAGAATTACAGAATGGGTTAGGTTGGAAGGGACCACAGTGGGTCATCTGGTCCAACCTCCCTGCTCAAGCAGGGTCATACCAGAACAGATGGCATAGGATTGCATCCAGACAACCTCTCTGGGCAGCCTGTTCCAGTGCTCAGTCACTCACACAGTAAAGACGTTCTTCCTGTGCTTCGGTTTCTGCCCATTGCCCCTTGTCCTATTGCTGGGCACCACTGAGAAGAGCCCGGAAACCTCGTCTTGGTGCATTGACTCCTCCCTTATGCACATTGATGAAATTCGCTGTCAGTTGCCTCTTTGTGAGGTTATCATATTTTTTAATTCAAAACTCCCAAACAAAGATAATTCACATAAAGACAGATTCACAGTGCTGAAAGTACCAAAACATTCTTCCACACATCTACCATGCAAGAAACTGTAACAATTATGCTATAATTGCTAGATAACTAAACATTTATGTGTATATAATTATATTGTAATTTTTAGCTACAGATGTATACAGAATGTGGAGTGATATTATATGCAATTATATCATTTATTCTACAATTGTCTTGTAGATTTATATAGCCTGTGAACTGCCAGCATAGAAATTACCAAATCATATGGATGTTTAAAAAAATAGTAAATTTTGTAACGGTGAAGAATGGTAAAAGCAGTCTTTGAAAATGGAAGTTGAATTTTATCTTAGAAAATTGGTTTTTCTCAAGAATTTGTTTTCTGAGAGTTTTGAAATACAGGTAGAAAGAATAGTAATGTAACAAGAGGGTCCATATAAAGAAACAACAAAATATACAGATATTGAGTTGTCAATATAGAAAGGAGAATATGAGAACTGGATAGACCAAAATCTATTAGGCTGTGAAATTTTTCCCCAGTGAGCACATAGTACATTTTAAACTAAATATGTCTGAGGAAGTGGAAGCCTTTCAGTAGGCAAAATTTTTAAGTGCTGTATGGAAGAAGCTGAAAAATAAATATATTTTTTCCCATCTACAAATGAAGTATATTAATTTTATCCCTCATACAGCCCTATATCAGAGAGCACAATTAGACTGTGATTTTGTGAACACTGGTTTGTGAACTTCAAATTCTTGACTGCATTTGGTAAAATGATATCCTCCTGGAAAAGACAAATTAGCTAAGGAGAAGATTTGCAATGTTACATACTTTACTGGGGGAATGGGGAGCCACTAATAGTAATATTAGCAGTTCTTTCCCTTCTTTTGAGAAGAAATGTGAGGGATCTGTACACAAATTTTGCAGTGTTGTCATCATCAGCTTAACTAACTAGTCATCCTCTGTAGGGAAATGGTAGTTCTCTACTGTAGTATTTTCTTTGTGGTTTCTTTAACTTCCTCTTGCTTTGCACCCCAACCAAGTGTTGATGAAACCTAGGGGACTGAGCATAGCAAAAGCAGTCTAACACTCCAGTCTTAATTTTCTGCTAAGGGAAGTAAAGAATAAGGTTTCTCTGCTGTTTTGCTTTTTTATACAGTTTTCACACTCTGTTTTGCTTTCTCTCTTGCTGCTGGCATCCTCCTTATTGGGGTTTTCAAGGATCTTTTTTTCTTGATAAAAGTAGAGAGGAAAAAGACTCTCCTGAAAGTGGCAAAAAAGGGACAAAATTCTTTCAAGTTAGTCTCCAAAGAGGAAAGAATTCATACCTACTTGACTCTTCAATTCATGCTAGTCTCAGAAATTCTGAAGCTTTAAGTATTACATACAGTGTAAACTGGGACCTTTCCCAGTTTCCTTTGGGAAAAGTCACAGTTGATTGAAAACAAGAGCATAATTTAAAATGCCAAAGTAAAGGCTTTTGCTTTCATTTTTAAATACATTTTTGAGTAAAGTGAATTTGATTAAAAAAAAAAACTTAAAAAAAAAACTTATTGCAATTTTTATATTTGCAGTCAGTTAAGTTTGTATAGGCAAAATGCATTGACATATCTTCTTTTTGCTTTATAAATTCAGTTTGAATGATAAAAAATAACGTGTTCTAGACTTAAAAATGTCTAATATGAAGCAGTTTCAAATAAAAGTACAAAACCCACCAAGGATAAACTAGGTTTGTTTGTAACTCTGACAGCTGGAAAATAAAGCATAGCCAATTTAAAATATTTCTAAGACGTAAATAAAAGAAAACAGACCTCTGAGCTGGTTAAAAGCAAAGAGCTACAATTCCTTAGCTAAACTCTCAATTTTGAACTTTTCTATACATTGTCCTTCCATTAGTACCCATGTTCTTCAAGTTCACTTTGATTTGTCAGAAGTTTTAATTGGTATGTACTCTTTGTAACAGACAAGTTAGTAAGCAGTGTCGTCACTTCAAAAAATGACGGACGAAGGAACAAAAGGTAGAAATTGGGAGATGTTAAATGGATAAATGGACAGGTTCTTCTCTACTTAGCAGTATTTACACTTGAAACAAAGGGAGTTTTGTGATAGTGGCAGCTGAGGCGAGGTGGTTTGTCCAAAACTAAATGCATTCTTTAAGTCTCTGCTAGCTGGAAGAGTTCAGAGCATTCTCTGTACTGTTTTCTTCTATCATCAAATGTAGAATAATGACCCTTGATTTAAATAGATAGCGGTTCTTGATTTAAAGGGATGACAACCTCTTAAAAGGCAAAAAGTTTGAAGTATAATTAGGCAATACCAGTCAAGAAAATATTCCTCAGGAACAAGATATAAGTTGGAAGTAACTGATGACCTAAGACACTGTAATGATAGCTGCTTGTTTTCTCCTAGAAATCAATTTATGGTTGGATTAGTGTCACAGTCATGCAGAGACAATTATATTATCACTCTTATTAAGTCACATTCTTTATATTTTAATATATTGCTTTAATTATTTTAAGAAAATTAAGACTGCATTGGCCAGTTAGATTACTTACCTTATCTCTCATCAGTCTCTGCATCTCAGAAGATAAGGATAAAATAATGTAGTTACAGCAATTATTTCTGAGTCAGAGGGAGGGTGTAGTCAAAAAATAAGCATCTAATCTTCATAGCTAGAAAAGTTAAGATGGGTAAAATCCTTTCTCTTGTTTTTCCCATACTCAAAGGTTATGTCTGGCTTTAAAACTGCTTCTATTAAAAGTGAAATGGTTCACTAGTCTGTGCTACTGTCTTGTCCTTAGAAAGCTTCACATGCCTGCCCTTTGCTGCCTCATTTGGCTCTAGTCCATCATTTCATGGGTGCCACATAGGCTGGAGAGATCCAGGAGCCAAAAATACTCAGTAAAAGACCAAAATGTAAAGTTCCTCTCTCTGACCAAATATACCTTGGATTTCAAGCAAAAGATAAATTTGACTGTACATGTGAGGAAGGTATGCACTGGTACCTAGGGAAATCCCTACTGACAGACCAGTCCTCAATTTCCAATAAATCAGAACTTCGCTTAGATCTTTAAAGCTAATCTTTCAGAGTAGGGGCTGCTGGCATTTTCCGCTTATCTCCCCAAATTCAGATTTAGCTCTGATAAAAGATTCAGTGACAAAGATAAAAGGTAGAATTTTCATGCTATACAAATGTAGGCATATCTGGCTGAAGGTTAAGTCATACCTTATAAGTCATTCTGAGGGTGGCAGTACAGCCACAGGCAGTCTCTTGACTATTTCGGATAGATCACTGGAAGTCATGCATATAACAAATACTGCCATTTGAAGAGGGGCTGTGTTTGGATTGTTGCAAGGGAAGGCAAGGATATCCCAAAAGCAATATATTTTGCTCCAGATGCTCCGTATAGCCAGTACGCTGGCCATCGTAAAAGTCTTCCCTTTGCCTCTTGGCTTTCTGTTGTGGACTTCAGACTCAGGCCCAGTCCTTTATCCTCAAAATAACATGACTGAGGAGGTCTCTAGAGTCTCTAAGATTAGGTTTGAAAATCATGTGAGTACAAAGATTAACCTTCTGCAGATAAAACATAAGATTCCTTCTTGTCTAAGAGATAGTTCAACAGCTCAAAAGAGATATCCAGACACAGCAAGGACAAGAGTAATTTTTGATACATCATATTTTTATGCAGAAATCAGAGAAGAATTTAACCTGCAACAAGGAACCTCAGGACTTTATGTGAATTTCTGATGTTTTGGTTGCTGAATTTTTATACACAATCAGTAGACAGCGTGAGTGGTGAGCCATGACATTTGAACATAAAGACATAGACTGGATAGGGATCAATGCAAAATGCAGAGCATTTCATTAGAAAATAAATTCTCTCAATATAGTTTAAAATCAGATTTGTTTAAGATTTTCTACCAGCTTGAACTGATTGTGGCTGTGTAGCTGTCCAGAGCTCACTGACAAAATGGTTTAGTTTCAAATTAGAAAGGAACATTTCTGGGTAAAAAGAAAAAGCATTTTATTACATACTGTTGTACTGTTGCAGCCAGACTGAACGTTGATTAATTGTCCAAAATATTTTTTTTTCCTGTCACTCCAATAAAGGACATTACATTTGGCAGAGAAATGGAGGACCAGCCTGCTGGATGGAGTGAATGTAGACACTGACAGGTTCACATTTCTTCACTGGCATGACAAAATCAATATGCTATTTCCCATTCTTAAATATGACCAGGAAAAGGCAATGCATTATCAAGAAACTTCTAGATGCGGAGGGAAGTAAATAAAACAATCCTACCATATTTCACTATCCTTAACCTTTACAGCCATTTCAGGGAGTATCTGCACAGTACCAAGGCAGTGCCAGGCAGAGATGGCACTGCTCCCTCTTAAAAGCCAAGTATGGGCTGGGGGTGTTTGCAGCACTGTCCTGTCCCAGAGCTGTCTGTGTGCTGCTCAGGGTACCCAAGCTACCTCGTTCAGATATCCTCTGAAACCCCTCCACCCATCAAAGGCAGTATTACCAGAGGTAATTACTTATGCTTGGGTGAAGCTCCCTGTAAACATCTGTGAAGCTCCATCATTATCCTCCTTCAAGTCCCTCATTAAAACTCTCCTTTTCCAGGATGCCTACAAAAATGCCTACAAAAAGCTTGTCAACAGTTAATCTCTGTGTGTTCTGAAATAGTTGCTTATCATGGTGGCTCTGATGTCCCACTGGCTCCATGCATTTCCTCTGCATCCCTTTCTTGGCCTGTGTTAAGACTCAAGACCTGTGGGACTGAGGACCACCTTTAATTCACTGAATGAAACCCCCACAGGAAAATACTTCTTCTGCATTTCCTGAAAAATTGGATAGGATAGTGTCAGAAAGGATGCTTCAGAGAACTCACTCTGCTTGGTTAACCAAGAAATTGAGTGAGAGACAACATAACTAGCGTAAATAAGATTCCTTCAGGGAAAGAATATAGAAAAGGTTCTTTAGTAGAGAAAGACCGAAACAAGAAATGTCTAGCAGTTAAAAAGCAAATTCATACTAGGATTGAACTACCCATTTTTAACAGTCAGGTTGGTCAGCCAGTGGAACAAAGTTGTGAGGAGATGAAAAGCTGCTGTCTCATGATACCAGGAGAAGAGTGCAGGTCAGAATTGTCTGCATTACCTTATCCAGATCATGCATTGCTAGAATTCAATGGAACACAACAGCTGATATACAGGATGACAGTCCAGGTGACCTTCCCATCCACTCTTATGGGTCTCAAAAAAGTAGATAACAGCAATGTGAGGACTTCAAAGATGCTAGATTCACATAAATGGTTTCTCCCATTCATGGGTGGAAGGACACATGGCATGTCTGTGTGCAGTTTGGTAACCTATTTAAAATCGCTTGCTTTCAGATTTCAGGTGAAATACTGACTGCATAATGTAACCACCATATCTGCAATGAGGTGAGTGTAAGGTAAGAAAACTAGACTATTATTTTCCAAGGGGAAAACACACAACAAGTCTATGTACCCAGTGTTGCTCTAAATTATTTATAGTGTCTATTAGTAGAGCAGAGGAAGCTTTGTAAAGTGCAAATGAGTCAATTGCTATGACTTTTATATGCAAAACAAAATACCTAAAAGAGTAGTCAAAGTCTAAATTTAAACAGTTTATAGTCAGGTTAGTAAGATAGTTTGCACCAGGCTCCCTAAGCAGATTTTTAAAATCTAAAGAAAACTTGGACTAAAAATCTTCCAGAAAGCTTCTTTTTGTCTATTATGCATGTTGCTTATAGAAAATGCCAGTTTATTGCTTTAAATAGTCAACAACCATAAACATTTAAAATGCCCAATATTTGTGCAGAGGAGATCTTACCACATTCTTCATGCAGTTCGCCCTGGATTGTGTGAGAGCTTATATTGCATCACTGAGATATTTAATAAAGCAGTGACCTTAGCAGTGGCATGCATTTACACTAAAAGTTCAGAATTAAAAGATCTACAAAGGTAATGAGAAAATGGTTACTCCAGCCTACATGCTGAAATCTCCAGGGACTTCTACGTGCAGCAGTAATATTGCAGACAGATAATTCCCTCATTTCTTCTTTGGAGTTTCTAATAAAACCAAGGTTGAAAAGCACTGCTCCAAGAGAAGAAGATATTTGTGAAATTTATTTGTTTTTATTAAAGAGTCATATCCCTTAGGTTCTTGAAAGAGCTTGTTCTGATAAAGGCAAATTGTAGCAAAATAAAATAATGTGCCACCTCCGCTTGATGAAAATGACTGATGTAATACCATATTTCAGTCATTCTGAATACATCTTCTCACTCATTCTTCGCTGTGAAAGAAGAAGGAAAACATCTCCAGATCAACAGTACTAATTTTTTTTTGGTGGATGAGTGATGCCTTTCCAAAAGAACCACGGACATGAACAAGAATTTAAAAACAAAGCTGCGGGAAACAGAATTTGACAAAATGAAGTCAGTCCTGACATTAGTTACTAGATTTAAAACAACAAGACAATTTTTTCTGAGTTATATCAGACTTGAATTTTACGTAACTAGATGGAGCTCTCCTCACCTCTGTTTCCAATCAGATTAATATATAATAATTGCTAGTGTTAGTTTGATTATCCACTAGAACATATATAACTTCAATCAGGCCCTAGTAGAACTGTAAATAAATGATAAAAATACTGGGCACATTTAGGGAAATTAATTGTAGCAAAGCAGTGGATTATAGACTGCAAAATAAAATAGGACTCCCAGCATGTGAAGTTTTTGTTTTTAATGCTTAATTTATTACTTCTTGCTGTTCAAGCAGAAGGCATAGTAATTTCCATGTCAACACGCTGATCAATATTTAGATAAAGCAGTGGATACAGTTTTATCTAACTTTATAGGGCTATAAAATGGGTTTGAGTAAAAAGTTGAGAAATGAAAATAGTAAACAAGAACTATCACCACAATTACTTACAGGTTGAAACTGCTTCCTTCCATACCCCCAAAATTAATAAAATACACTTTTGCCTGGAATACAGAGTATAGTATGTATTGATTAATCTACTGCTAATTTCATTTGTCATTACAATTAAGCTTTTTCAATAAGCCAGCTCTGCTTTAAATAACACTCCAAAAGATTGATTTCCTGGATCTGGTTTACCTAAGCCTTCGCCTATTGATCTGCCCACAGATCATGCCATGGCGCTCTGCTTTTCTTCCAGACCAGACATCCTCTTGTAGATGAGAGGAGAACTACTCGTTACCTGTGTCCCTTCAAATTCTGCTTATAGTGCTTTTGTCAGAAAGAAGGGAGTCTGGGAAGAAGCCATAAAACAGAGGTACCCTGTAGCTAGTGAATTAACTTATTTTCTGAATCCTCCCAAACCAACACAGGTTTTAAGGCAATCTGTAACTCTGGAAAATCAAAACTCCTGAGTTTCAGCAGGGACTGAAAATTGACTGCAAAAGACATGCTAAGAAGTAAATTGTACAGGCATTTAATTTCCAGATCTTGCTGCTACAGGCCTTACCACCTGAAAACAATCTCTGCACCTCATTGAAGGAGTTCTACCACTGTATTACATATCAGCCAAACATTTAAAATAATAGGAGACATCCCAGACCTTGTCTAGTGCTGCCTGCCCCTTTATGGACTTTATTTTCTTGTCATGCAATGTCTATAATTAAACTATTTCCCCTTATGTTGACAGCTTTATTCTTGCTCTCTGATAAATGTTTCCCTCCTCTAAAATATTCTTGTCAAGAACATTTGTCTTTCCAAGTGATTCTTCTATAAAAGAAGGGAATAATATTTGTCACAGCTGACTTCAAGGAACTTTATTTGATATTTAGACAGTGAATCAGAAAATGATCATTAACCTTTGGAAGTTTTAAACCTTTGATATTTGAAAAGTCAGATTTTACTGGCCTAAGAAGCAATACAATTCTTAAGGACAGATAGGTAATGTAAAGCAATTCATAGGGTAAGGCTGATAAAGGAGAAAGCATTGGCTCAAAAGCAGGCTACATGGTGTTGATAAAACTGTTGCTGAATTATCAATTTGTCTCCAGCAGTTACTTTAAAATCAAATCTTTTAAGTAAGATGGGGTCAAATTCTAATCCTTCCTCTCTCAAATCTGAGCAATTCTCATTGAAATCACCTCTCCCTATATCTGGCAGAATTTGACACTTTCTTTTCAAGTGAAGCTGGGAATCCTACTTCACTGAAGGCAGGGATTCCTATTTAGAAAATAGGAATCTTTATCTTCCTTTCAACCAGTAATAGCTATAGGTAGCTCTCCCTGGTGTACCAGAGCACAGCATGAAATCTATTATGTGTGTTAATATTGCTTTTTTTAAGCCTACTGACATTTCAGCAGCAAAGTCTAAACCATTCAGATTTATGAAGTATTTTTATTATACCTATTCTATGCAAAAATACAAACATTTTATTGTAATCCAGGAATATTACCCTCTTTCTCTTAAATTAAATATATATATATATATATGTACACACATATACACAGATGCAATATGTATAAAATGAGCTCAACTTAAAATAAACACTCAAAGAGGTATTTTTTTATATGTCCCAACTTATCTTTCATCACTGAAATAATTTCAAAAGACTGCTACTGTTGGCTCAAGTTTGTCTTCCTTTCTTTGAGGATCATCTGCTTCATTTGTGTCCTTCATCAGTTTAAATGACTGACATCTATCTATGTCTTCACTCTAGTGCTTGACTGGCACAGATTGCACTTCTGATGATATCTGCACATAGAATATTAAGCATGAGGAAACAAAGGAAACAACAACTACATGAATTGGAGAAAATACATCCACAAAATGATAGCACCATGAAGTGAGTTAAAAGGAATCATGACTTCACAACAAATGCAAAATTAATAGGAGCCATTTTAAAATGGAAATGAGAATGAAAACCAAATAAAAACCCAAGTTACATAATGTATCAACATGTCTGCAGAAGGAATTTGAGCACTGCATATAGGTAGAGTATTTTGAACAGAAATTACAGAATCAAGTTATAGAAATGTGCCAGACATGCTTGATGGGAGACAAGACAAACAATGATTGTTTGTGGTGCATGACTTCAAACATGCAGACAGCTGCTCCCGGGACTGCAGTCGGAAATATGTTGCCATGATCACCTGCTAAGCTGTGTTTGTCATGGAAATCCTCACCCCATCATTCCAGTATGCAGCTCAGTGTAGATTTAAAGGAAAGAAGAGAAAATAAATACAATTTTTCCTGTCAGGGTAATGCCATCTGTATGCTTTTTTTTAGCTGAAAATTGGTCCTGCTGTGTCATGGTTCTGCATGGACTTATTGCTGAGCTTCATCATTGCTACATCTCAGGTGATATGCAAACACTAAATTAAATTGAAAATAGAAAAAAGTGAGTCAAGAAGACTACATTGTAGATAGCACAGTAATGCCTGAAGAAATGTGAATTTTTTATAGTAAAATATACTAAGTATTTCAAGTGCTTGAACACAGCCAGTGTACTCCATAAACAATATCACAACCAATATTGGCAAAAAATATTATTAATGCTTCTCTTACAGGGCCTTAGGTGCTACAAAAACCACCCAAGAAAAATCTCCTCTTACAAAAAGAGGGGTTTGGTTATTTTGGTTGCTTTTTTTTCCCCCTCTTGTTTTAGTTCTGTAGCTGATTCATACAGCATTTACACTAGGAATTTTTACATTTACAGTATCTGCAGCTAAAGGACAGCTGAATCAACAAACAGATTTTCACAGCTTTTGTTCCTTCTCATTTAATTTACTTTGTAGTTTTCACACTTGTAATTTCAAGAAATACAAGATGAAGGAAATTGCAGTCACACAATGAATGTTTGAGCTGGACATTAGTAAGTGGTAGTGTTATGTTCGTACATCTTTGACATCTCCCAGTGTTACTGCAATCACACAGACAAATGTTAGCTTTTCCTACAGAGATAAGCCGATGATGGTTTCTTGACTTAATAAAAAAATCACCATGCAATAGGCAAATTACTAACGTTTTCCACAAAAATGAATGTAATTGAGAAAGCCTGATTCCATGTATCATTGCCTTTTTAGAATTAATAGCTCTATTCAATGCATGTTAATATGGTTCTATTAAACTTAAAACATCCAGACTATATTATTTTTACTTTTACATTGTTTGATTTATATTAGGGATACAGTGTATGGTGTGCTGGAAATTCAGTTTCTGCAAAACAAGCCCCTCTGAAGCTCAGCTCACAAGGTTCATTGTAATGGCATTGATTCATGTAATTCCTCTTGCTAATGGTATTGTACATAGCAAGACTTTGCAATCACTGGATGTTATTCCTAGGTGGGAAATCATGTAATCAGTCCAGTGGGGAATTTGCTTGGGAATGAAAGCTGTTGCTGAAACTGTAATATTCAGAACTAAAACATAGATACAATGGGGTAGCTTTTTGGAGACCAGGATAAAGGCAGAGCTGGGAAAACGATGACTTTTCTTAAGTTTTGGGGGTTTTGTTTGGTTTGATTATAGGTTGTTTCTGGAAGTCCACCACTAGAAATCCTGTTCTTTTTCTTCTGTTTGGTTTCAGTTCAAGTGGAACTCTTAAACTATTTTTTTTTTTTTCCCAAGAGAGAAACTAGCAAAGCAAAAAACTGAGAAAAATTACATTGTACATGGATGGAAGAGAAAATGGAATACCTACAGGTTGGATTTTTTCTTTTTTTTTTTGGCAAATACTCAAATAAAAAAAATCCAAGCAACACCATTTATGAACTGCAAGAAGACCATTGAAAGCACATCTGTCTCTGTGATAAACCCTCTAGAGAAGAGTTTGGATTTGCTCCAAAAAGAGCATTTCTATTTTTAACTGAACATTACAGCCTTGAAAGAATACTAGAAAAAGAAGGCAATGGCTATAAATCTCTTCCAGATTAAATCCAGATATGGATACTAGGATTAGAAGTATAAACCCAAATCTATTCTGCTCAGGTCAATTAGAAATTTTTTGGGGTCAAGGCTCTGGACAGAGAATGTAATTTAACCTTAAGAGCTGTGGTAGTCCTTTGAATACTTTACCTGAACTTTCAGAGTTCCAAGTCCATGGCTGTAGCTGAAGATTCCTTACTAATAACACCAGGAGATCAAACTTGCCTATATTCTAACAACTCTTTAAGATCTTTGGAACTTCATATTTCCCTAGCAAGATGTGAAAGGTTTTGACAGAAAAGCTTGTCTTCAGGTTAACAGAACTGAAAACTTTTATGTTTCGCTTCCTCATCTTTCTGTAGCTCTTTTTCTCTGTGTCTTTGTCTCTCTCAAAGCTTCTGAATTTTTGTCTTCCTTAAACTATGGCTCCCTGTCTTCCTACTTCTTTCATAGCTTTCTTTCATGCATGCCTTTACATTACTTCCACATCACTACATTTTTTTCACAGAAGGGAGTACAAACAACCACCCTCTTATTTTTTTAAGTCTGTTCTTAGCTTTAAGGTGTTGGCTGATGCTGAGCAGTGATGACAGCCTGAAATCAAGAGAGAGGCAGGTTGCCTTGGCTGCCATTGGTGCAGCCAAGGGGAAGAGCCAGCGCAGGTGCAGGAGGTAGCACAGCACAGTTGGGATGTGGCCAACCTCTGCTACAATGAGCCTGGGGCTGTGTCTGGGGAGAGGGATTTTTTTTCTCAGTTCTGTAAGACTTCCATAAGTAAACCTCAAGTCTCTTTCCTTGGAAACTGGGGTATGAGCTCCTCAAGAAAATTACACTGATTTTTTACTTGTTAAGATTTAGATGAAATTTAAAATTAAGCTCTTACACAGTCCCTTGTGAATCAAGAAGGATTCTATCGGAAGCAGCAAAGGTCCATAGTGTAAGTGTAGTGTGGCAGGAAGGCAGTCTCTACAAGTGACCATCAGATGGATTCATCTACAGCAGGAGGGGAACCAGGCCAGTAGATCAGAATTCCAGTCTCCAGGTGGAAAAGCACAGATGAGTCAAGAATACATGAAGATGAGTCTGGTCTAAATTTCTTCAACACTTCCCTTGTATTCCTACCAGTGAAACCAGTGTATAAATGCATGAAAAGCATCTGCCTCACAGCCTGACCTGCTAGAATCAATGTAATGAACAGATAGCTGGTTTAATTTTACATTTACCTGGATGAATACCAGAAGAGAATGATGAAAAGGAAGAGAAGTTTTTAATCTTATTTCCTCATTTCTGGGTTGATCTCTATAATCTGACTGCAGAAAGTATCATCAAGACTGTAAATTTTAGTGACACACAAGAGGACATTGAAATGAAAGAAGCCTAACTACCAAAATGATAAATTCCTTTTAAAATACATATTTGAAAATGTAAGAAAAATAGGGGGAATGTAAGACAAAACTTGTTAGTGTGGAAATATTTTTTAAAATATTAATTTAATAAAAACATTCCTTGTAGTTTGCTTGTTACTGTTCTGCTTCCCATTCTATTTGCAAAACTCAAATTCCTCACAAAGCTGAAGAGGAAAGAAGTATTTTAGTGTATGTCTCCAAATGATTAATGTAGAAGTCATGTTCCCTCTCATCAGTTCAAGACCACTTGCACATCTGTAGAAATTGGGCATGAGGTGTGCTGAAGGATATTAAAATCTCTTCTTCTACTACTTTTGTATTGAATAATTTTTACTGCTCTTCCTTTTGAACCACTTAAATGAGAAAGGAGGCAATTTAGCTGCTATCACATACAGCCTGAGGCAAAAGCGTCATATAAGCTTAATTCAGAAATATATTTTAAGATAATTATTTATTTTCCTTTAGAACAGTTTAAAGACAGCTTTTTAGGAAAATGCATAGTTTTCCACATTTTTTGCTTGTCTATTCTTGACTAGTCTCTGTCTAAGATAAATAATACATTACCTATCCAAGAATCAAGGGGCTGGAGATGAACAGTTCCTGTTAGATCATATAGCCTATCTCTCTCTAAAATCAGGATTATTTCTTGCAGCACCTGTTTTTGAGATGTTGCACAAAGGTATAGTTGCCTTTTTTGCCCCTTTCAGTTTCAGCCAGATTCTCAGCTTCTCTGCAGTACTTGTCACTAGAGGAACACCACTGACTTCCTAGCAACTTCAACCAGCTTCAGTTCAATTATGTTATATTGCCTTGGAAATATGAACAGCTGTGAACTCCTTATTTTGCAAGTTGTCAGAAGGATATTACTGTCTGTCACTCTAAAGTTTCACCCATGTTTCGAGAGTCCTACTGTGCCCAAGATAAAAGACAGTTAGCAAAGGTGGGATTTAATGAAACGAAAGAGTTTGGCTTGGCCTACATAGTGCATCTCCCCAATGACCTCAATGACTTCACGCCTAAGCAGAGTAGAACATTCTCACAAATCATACATCAGCTGAGACCAGAGATAATCCAGTCTGATGCCCTGCTCAAAGCAGGATCATCTAGACCACGTTGCTCAGGATTGTTTCCTGCCTGTGTTTGAATTTCTTCAAGAACAGAGACTTCACAACATTGCTGAGAAACCTGTTCAAATTCAGAGTGAAAACATGTCTCCTAATACTTAAATTAAATTTCCTGCATTTCAGTTTGTGGCCACTGCCTCTTGTCCTGTCACTGGACACCACTGAACAATACCTGGGGCCAGCTTCTTTATTCCCTGCCTCCACCAGGCATATATTGCTGGATACAGGTTACCAGCTCCTTTTAGCAACAAGCCCATGTTTTACCTCTTTCTCCTTTTTCTACTGATTGACTTGTAGAAGCCTTTTATATCCTTTGTCACACTCAACTCCAGAATTTTCAGCTCCTGTTTAACCAAATGCAATTTGCCTGGTGGGATAACAGGCTGTGCACATTCTGGATAAACATGAGTGTCCTTAAAACTCAGCATGCTTCCCAAACAGGAAACAAAACCAACAATGGTTTTAACTATCACATATTTTAGGCAGGAGGCTTGGTTGAACTTTAATTCCAATTGGAAGTTTTGTTGTCATGATCTTATCGGAAATAAATCTACATGGTAGATTGCCCAAGCTGAGGTTCATCAAAGTAAGTATGTATGAAATAAGATAGATCAGAAGACAAAATGGTAGAAGAGATAAAAAAAATGCATTTCATACCAAGCTTTATTTTTTTTGGCATTTCTCAAATAAATAAAATAAAACAAAAAAGATTTCTGCAGGGAGGTTATTTAAGGGTTGTATTACTACATTAAATCGAGTGCTGGTTCCAGAACTAGTCCATCTTTTGAATGTAAAAGCTGTTAAATAGCAAATTCATAGCCAAGAATGGAATTTCTATTTTTATTTGTTTATGTATGTTAATAATTCCTTGAGAAGCAGCAATGAGTAATCTTAATTCAGAATAATTTTCCTGTTTACAATAATTGCCCTCTTTAGGAAAGACTTTTTCCCTCGATGCCTTGAGAAAAAAAAATAATTTCAACAAAGTAAGAGAATGAATATATGTACAGATAGACGATGCATTATACTATATACATACTCTTTCTCTCTTCTTCTCCCCTTTTTCCCCCTGAATATGCTACATATAAAACCTCTCTGGATCACCCCATTCAGAACTAGAATTTTCAGTTTCAGTTCCATTTGCAGGTTTATGCAACAGTGATTTTTTTTTTAATTTTTATAAATTATTTATATTTTACCTCCTGGAAATGGATAATTTGGATAAGTCTGACAGTAACCACCAAAGACATTTTACAGCTGTTTTCACCAGCAGAAATTTTGGCCCTCACACTGCAAAATCTTTAATCAAATGGAAAGGCTGACTCTCAGCAATTCTTAGTTCTGATTGAATATACTGATTCAATATATGTTCAAGCTGCACTTGAACAGCGAGTGACAAAAGGGGTCTTCTAGCAAACCTTTATGGACCATGTTTTTGGATTTCTGTCTTTGGTGCTTCCACAATACTATGGCTTTGTGAGATCAATTTCAAATTAGTCCTTAGAGTAGCTAATAAAATAAATTGAAACATTTTTGACACAGAATATTCAAACATAAACTCAACCTCATTAAAAATGTAGCTGCACAGTGATGCGTTGTAAAGCAAATGGATCTGAACAGAATATCATGAAAACTGCAAAGTAGTGTTTGTGAGCACATCTATCACTTCAGTTTTCATGTTCTATTACTATTCCCTTTCCAAAAATGTTTAGATGTGTGGAGTTTTGTGTTTTCTTGAATATTTCTGGGATGTTGGAGGTTTTGGTACTCTTTTAGCAGTGCTAATAAGGATGACCCTACATGTAAAGAGCTATTATTTTTTGCTATTCAGTAGCCACCTGGCTAGAGAAAAGTCAAGTCATTGCAGTTGGCAGTAACTGAACCTATATAATGTGAGTCAGGGATCAGCTGGACATTCTGAATGAGGAGTAAATAAAATGAAGAACTGATAAGATATCAGTCTATAGTTTAAATACCTCTGTACAAGCTCAGTTTTCCCAGTCTTTTGGGGTTGTACCTTTGCCTGTCTGTAAAACCTTTACAAACCACAAAACATTAATTTTACTTTGCAAATATGCCCAAATGGAAGAGATCTTTTTGCAGACAAGTATTATTATATTTATAAGGTAATTTGATTGTCTTTTTCTTCTATATGTGGGTTTAACTTTTTATACAAGTCATGAATAAACCACAAGAATTAACTTAGCATGGAGATTCATTCAAAAGCCAGTAAATGGTTATGAGAGAAACAGCCTATGGATACAGAGTATGAAAAATTGAAAAAGAAATGAGGAATTAAACTCTATTATTTCTCTTATTCCTTAGGACATGAGTTGCAGCTATGCTAACGGTTAGATCAGCAGCATTTAGAGGAGCAAAATGATAATGGATCCACATGGCTGCTGTGATAACACTCAGCATACTGAATAATTACAGAGACATTGGTAGCATGTTGAGCTTCCCAATGAATGTAATTAATATGGTCAGGGCCTCATTTACTCATTGAAGCACACCAAAGCTTAAATCTGGAACAAGGGCTCCTGTTTCTGCAAGGTTCTACAGTGAAAATCATGGTGATTACACAGCCACTCCAGAACAGAGGAACAAAATGAGAGAAAAGGAATTAGTATGCAAAATCAGTGTTTAGCCAAAACACTTTCAAACCCCTTGTTCCATGAAATTGTGGTCTTAATGCTTGTAATCAAGGCTTATGCTTCCTTTCCAGCAAAGCTGCACTGATTTATCTTAGATAAAGTTTGCAGCAGCCCTGAGAAGTAGCAGCAGCAGTATGTGAATCATTGCAACATTTAACGTGTGATAAATAGTCAGAGCTAGTGAGAACACATTTGGTGGCTTTTTGTTTGTTTTGGAGTTTTTATTAATGTGATATCAAAGATATGTTTCCTTCTATTTGTGTTTTGTGCCAGATCTGCATACAGCTGGGGCAAAATTCAGTCCTGGCCATGAACCGAATTCATCTGAGTCCTGAATTATTCAGTCCATCAGTTTATGGACAAGAACTCCACAACTCTGCATCTTTTTTTTCTCCTTGATTTTGTGATTTTCCTTTCCCCCACAGCCCAATCCTGGCAGCTCCCTGTTGACACAGCTGGCTGCCTTGCTCCAGCACCCACCAGTCTCTCCTGCAGTGCCGAAATCACTTTCTTCTCTCAGTAACCTCCTGCCAATGGATGTTTTTTTATTAAAAGACACCAATTTAAATAAGATTAAATAAAACAAGGTTAATTAGACACAAGCAAGGGAAAACAGAGAGAAAATCGAAGTAACTGAATGTAAGCAAAATAAATCATAACCAACATCTAGACAGGCTAGCCAGTTAGACTAAAACTCATAATTGCAAGATATTGATTGAGTAGGACTAAAAGTCTTATATAGCCTTGATATTTATTTGGCTATTTCCAAAAGCCATTTGAGTTTGACAGTTCAAAGCTCTTCTCAACAGAACTAAGGTGGTTTTTTTTCCTATGGTGGTTATTTCTTCAGGGTTTTCAACCCTCTTTCAGTACTCCTGGGCCAATAACTTTGTTTTCTTATCTGATAATGCTCACTTAAAGCATCACAGACTTTGGATTGAAATTGATGTGTTACAATATATAATATTAATATATTGGTTAATATTTTAGTATATATAAATATATTATTTTTAGTAATATTTGTATCAGTGCTAAGGTTCACGCACAACTCACAGAAGTACAAAGGTAACCCATAATGCAAGGGGACATTTCCCCTCCCTGGGGCTCTAGAAGGTGCACATGCTGCTCTTATGGTAGAACAGTGTCAGCACATCTCGGAACAAAGCACTGGGAAAGCTTCCTGTGGACAATTTTTTTGTGTCTTATGTTATATGCTTGGACAGACTGACATGCCCTGTGTTATCCTAGCAGTACTAGATATTTTGGAGGTTAATAAACATGGATTCATGTTGCGGCGCAGCAGCAGGCAGCGGCATGCTGGGTATGAGCGACTGAAGGGGGGTGCGACGCCTCCCCTGGGACCCTGAATCTCCTAAGCAGACGCTGAGCGATCAACGTAGAAAAGATGAGATGGGCCTTGCTTGCTTATCCGAGAATTGTTTGTTATGCAAAGCATCCATAACTCAAATATCCAGCAGAGGCAAAGACCAGGCACAAACCTGGGCAGTGGGTTTTTAGGGACAGGACTAGGGTGGAACTTGGGACTAGGAACCAATAGCAGAGTGGCAGGGAGGAACATAAGGTGGGGATTACAATGTTTAAACCAATAGGGAGCTCCAGGGGAGGGGAAGAGGCTAACTAAACCAATGAAGCATCGGGGGATACATAAATGACAGGGAATCCTCTGGAACAAGGGGTAGGAATGAGGGAGGACTGACAGCAGGGACTGAACCAATGCCTCAGGGGAAGGGGGGAGTACAGAACCAATTATTAAAAACAATAATAAGTGAAAACACACCACAACAGATTCAGTTCTTGTTCTGCCAGTGGTCTTCTGCCTTGTCTCAGGGTGAAGGTGTCATTGTAAAATCTGACCTGTGGAGCACATCACAGAACAATTAAAAAATCTTTCATGATAGGTGAAATAGGAAAATGACTATCTTAACTAAACAACACAAAAAGTTTAGTTCATCAGTTACAAGTTTTGGGAGCTAATGAGAAGATTTAGGTAATAGGCATGAGACACCGTCTCCTAGTGAGAGAAAATTGAAATATTTTATGCAATGTGAATGTATAAAAAGCTTGTTTATTATCAACTAATTCAAGGAGAGCAGACCACAATTAAATTTATATTTTTCCTATACCACTTATCTTCTATCCAATTGTTGATTATTTGCATCAGTTAATCCTGGTGTACCATTTGGTTGTAATAAGCTTCATAGCATATTTTCAATTAAGAAAAAGAATCACTTCTGGTCCTTAATTTTAAACGCTGTCTCTCAACAAATATATAATTTATCTTACTCAAAACTAATATGTCACACAGTTTTGGATTCATAGAAATATCAATTCTTAGTCTGGTACCATTTCCTATTTGAATACTTAATTCAGAGAAATGAGAGTAAATACCTGCACTTGCAGTTAAGTATACTGGAGTGGTATTTCAGTTTGTGTTCTTATAAAAGTTTTTTTTTGTGGTTCTTTTTCCTGGCCACAATTTTAAGATCACTTGCTGCTAATCAGTTCAAGATCTATCAGACAACCTAATCTGAATAAATTCATTAGAATAACAGTTAGATAAAAATAACACATAAAATAACATGTTATTTTTAAAATACCTTAAATTTTGTTCCTATATAATACTGGTGTTGCAGTTTGGACAGTGTTTTTGACAAATTTTTTTACCTTCTGTGCAAAGAAGGGATAATTTTCATAGGAGAAGAGGCAAACTGGCCTGTATCATAAGTGATAATGATGGGAAAGGAGTTCTGGAGGCAGGTTTAGATTTACAGTTTCAGGGTTGAGCATCCCCACAGTATTTTCTCAGGTCACAATGCCCTTCATTTCTGTTTATGTTAGTGGCAGATAACAGACATGAAAAAGAAGCTCTATGTGGAAATATGGTCAGCCTCTTGAGCCCACACCAACGAAGGAGTGATGATATTTGGTGCACCTTCATGTCTATCCTCGGAGCCTGTCTCTGAGGCTCTCTGCTCTCTTATCCCTTTCTGTAGTCTTCTTCAGTGCTCCCAACCCTGGCTAAGCCTCATTGACCCCTCATAAGGATAATACTATGAGCCCCCTATCCTGGGTCTCACTGCTTGGCATAACCTGTGGTACAGGCATCCATCAGTTAGGAATTATTCCTGGATTATTTTCAGGTTGAAACTTGACCATTGCCAAGCTAGAAATCCAAAATGGCCAGCTCAAAACTGCTTATTGGTTTCTCGTTAAAGGAATATCATCTTCAAGTGTGACAACATTTACTTTTGTTTAGTGCCTCTGAGGGTTGTTTAAACCAGGTTAATATCCTATTAACATGTTACTTCCAAGTTATTAATGACTCAGTGTTCTTAAAGGCTGGTGACAAAGCTGAAGGTGATCATTGAAGGAGGTCATTAATACCTTGACAAAAAGGCTGACACAACACTTTAACATTGTCAGTTTTTTACCAGAAATTACATTTATAAAATATATCCTTGTAATATTCTATGCCTTTCTCCATTTAAAAAATATTTTATGTTATTAATAGAATTGATTTACCAACTGAATTTTTTTAATAGCTAGTAAATTGCATTGAGTTTTTTTTTTTTTTTTCTTTTTCAACCCAGCAGGAAAAAAGACTTTTTATCACATATGGGAACCATCAGTATGATTTTTTATTTTTAATAAATAAGATAGTGAATCCTGGTCTTATAATGCTATAAGGTAATGTCACTGAATTCAGTGTGTACATTGGTAAAACGTGTCAAAGAAAAGTATGACTTCAGGACTCTTGGTTTTCTGACCAGGAGCATTTGAGTTTTTGACTCCGTATTTAATAGAGCACATTAACACAAGCAACAAGTAAAATAAAAATATCAGCCAACAAGTATATTGGTAACTGACCTCCAATTCACAGAGTCCTCCAAAGAACTCTAGAACCAGAGAAAGTTTCGGTGTCCCTTATTGCAGCAGTATAGTGTAGAAATACCCTAGCTTGTTAAATGAGAGAGCTGGAAGGAAATGCATCTCAATGGCATGTTTTGGCTCTGTGGAGCGGCCAACTCTGACAACTAGTATAGATGTGGATCTCAGACAACTGGCAGGAAAGCAAGATTCACCAAGACTTGAAGGTGAAGTAGCAGAAATCTGATGCTCATATTTCTTCTGATTTTGCTCCACTAAAACATTACAAATAAGGAAGCTGAAAGCAAACAGAGTTTTAAACAGCTTGGAAATCAGAGAATATTTGGCCACATTCAGGCTTGGATGTTAACATAAGTGATTTTTAATGAACCATAAAAGCTATTTTTAATATACATATTTTAATAATATTCAGTGAATTTCCTCTGTGGATTCATGATGGCGGAGGAGAGGCAGAGGGCTATCTTTTATTGATTGAAATGATGTTTGCTCCTAATGCTGAGTAGAAGCCCATCAGAAACAATCTGGCCAGAAAAGAACAGTCTTGATTGCTTCCTCTGGCAGCATGTAACACACTATCTTCTCAATAAAGTTCAAATAGGAACATGCTTCAGTTTGGATCTGACTTCATAGAACTTTAAGTTTAATCTAGAGGAGTTTTGTTTTCCTTCGTCCACTTCATGGAATTTTCCTGTTTCAGTTTGTGTCCATTTTCTCTTTCCAATGGGTACCACTGAGAAGAATCCAATTCTGTCCTGTTAATCCCACTCCCGTCAGTTACTTACACACTTGAACAAGATTCCCCTGAGCCTTCCCCTCTTCAGGCTGAACAGACCCACATCTCTCAGCATTTTGTCATAGGAGAGATGCTCCAGTGCCTTAAACATCTTATTGGTCTTTAGCTGGACTATTTTCATGACTCTCTTACAGCAAGGAGACCAGAACTGGACACAGTACTTTGGATGTGGCCTCAGCAGTGCCATAAAAAGGGGAGGGATCCCCTCCCTCAGCTTTCTGGGACCGCTTTTCCCAATGCAGCACAGGAGGCTGTTGACCTTCCTCGTCACAAGGACAGATTGCTGGCTCATGATCAGCTTGTGCACCAGGACAGCAGCTTGCACACCAGACCCTTTTCTGGAAAGCTGCTTTCCAGCTTGTTGGCTCCCAGCTCCGGCTGGTGCCTGGGGTTATTCCTCTCCATGTGCTGGGCTTTGCATTTCTGGTTGATGAATTTGAGTAAGTTCCTCTCAGTCCATTTCTCCAGCCCACTGTGGTCCCTCTAAACGGCAGCAGAGCCATGGGTGCCATAGATCAACTTCTTTCCAATCAGTCCAGTTTAAAGCGATTTTTCCTTGTCATTATTTATTATATAACCCCTCAAGCCTTGCTATTTAGGAACTGTGCTAAGAGGATTCTATATGTGTTCATTTGTTTTGTAGTTCACTGGTAAAAAAATATTGAGCAAGACACAGAAAACTTTCAGGAAATATGGCAAGTAGTTTAAAGATGTATGAAAAGTCATATGGACAGGTGTTTCACTTTTTATCCTTTCCTCTCAAACTGAGTTTGGAGGAGAGGGTTGTTTTCACTTCTGGAAGGACAGAGATTCAAAAAGGAAAAAGAAATAACGATCAAAGATCTGATTGTTCAGTTGCAGAAAACTGTGTGGCACAAGCATAATGGGAGGACAATTGAAAACTGTGATTATATTATTCTGCTACTGTTTTTAAATAGCTAGAATTATTTTACTTACTAGCTAATCTGGATATTAACACTCAAATAATTTCATTTTTCTTTATGACTTCTGTCAACCACTTTCCTCATTAATTCAAGTTATTTTATGCTTCATTTTCATTCAAGGCAATTCTCCTGTGTCTGCAGAGAGCATATGGGAACGGGGAGAAAGGATTTACACATGGTACAGTACTGTTTCCACTTTAAATTATGGTGTTTTTTTTTCCGGGGTGTTTTTGGTATGGATGCCAAATTGTACTGTTGTCATAATACTTAGAAAGCTTTCCTTGGGTGCTTTAACACTAGAGTCAGTAATGTCCCCTTATATTTAGAATCAAAACACAGTATATAAAGTCTAGAAAGGGTTATTTCCCTTGACAAGTGAGTTGTTCTCATATTTTGTTTGACTGCAGAGCTAAAACACACAGTTTAAAAGAGGTAAACCTTCCTACAGTTTGCCTAAATCCTTATTTAATAAAAGTTCTTCTAAAACAGGGATATTGCCATGCAGAAAACTCTTGTCTATACTTCTCTTATCAGTACATGTGGCTAGTTTTCAATTTACTTTCAAAAGGCATGTTTTATACGTGCATATTTCTCTGTACATTTTTTATATGTGCATATGTATTTGTGTATGTAAGTACATATGCAAATATAACCTAACTGACTTTTCAGAATTCTCATTTTAAGTGGTTTTTGTTTGTAAGGATGACTGTGGAATAGATGCTGATCATTAATATTACTAAACACTAAGAGGCTTTGTATGTCCAAGAAGCTCTTGCTTTTAATTTTTACAATTGCTTTTTTTTGGTGCAGATTTAAACTTGAAATTGAGCTACTTATTCTGTCACCTCCATGTGTTTCTTTACTACACTTTAGATCACTGTCAGCCAAGATACTGGACCTAGACCTGTTAAAGGCCCCTGAAATTTAAGACCCAAGAATCATCTCTTTATCTCCATGTCATGGCCCTTACCCCTACTCATCACTAATCCATAATATCCTTTTTCTCAGTAACCTAGAGATTTTTGAGTTCCTTCCCTCACACTGATCCAATTCCAGATACAGTGGTAAAAAAATCTGCTGCAAATCTGGTTTACAGCTTGGAGGTTAAGATACTCCTTAGATATATATGCTTCATCCCTTGCTGGCTAAGGTGGAAGTATGATGTATTAAACAGCTTGGGATATAGGAGGGGTAGGGATAGCAGCATGTCCAGCAACCACATGTTAAAGGAAAAGAACAAGAACTTCCCTGATAATTTTTAAGAAAAGCAGATTAGTTTACTTATTGAAAAAGCATGCAAAAAGGATACTTTGTTTAGTCCAGAATAAGGTACCTTAAAGGCAAATTTTTTATGTGTTCAAGTGCATGTTCTATTGAATCACTAGCTCCACAGGTTAAATATCTTGAATCCCATTTTGGATACTTTCATTTTTATTGGAAATCTAGATGGTCAACAGATGTCTTAGACTGCATTCAAGATTTCAGCTTCTAAAATGCTCACAGATCTTAGCAAGAAAATCTTATCATCTGTGTATATGTTCTTTCATGGAAAATATTATAATTTTTATCAAATACTATCTTGTCATGGTTAGTTTGAACCTAACACAATTATCTCTCTGCTTGTAAAGAGAATCAGATATTGTTTTAAACAACTTTTTCCAGTAAAACAATTACATACGAGTGTTTTGCTTGAGAATGCAGAAATTAAATAAACAAATGTACTAGCAATTCAAATACATGTGAGAAAATACTTCTTGTTTTAAAATTAGAGAATGAAAAGACTATACAAAGCCAACAAAAAATAGTATAAATTGCATTGAATGTTCTCATATTTCTTCTGGATTTGATTTTATATTTTGCCTCTGTATACACTATAAATCATTCTACTTGTGGTATTCATAGCTTTGACATAAATGGGCAATACATTTGAAAGACAGACAATTCCCCCCTTGATTAAATCACTGGCCCATTTATTCATTCAAAACTTACTACATTCAAACAATTTCATGCTCTTACTGTGAAATAATTTGTTGCAGGGTCTGCACTGATTCTAAATGCAGCTTTTTTATTTTTTATTATATTTTTTATCCATATGTTTGTACTTAACTGGTAGGCAGTTACAACTTTTATAATGTGTCCTTGGAAGTGCATTCTGGGTCCTACACAGCACAAATGACAATGGAAATATGACTTGCAGATTTTGAGCCAGAACATCTGAAGTTACTGAGAGAGCCCCTGACTCAGCTCTGCTGTCAGTTGCGGAGCAATCGAGGAATCACTGCCAAAGGGCGATTCAAAGACACTACAAGCAGGAGGCCTCCATGGGACGCTGCTATGTGGCAAACGGCCTCTGGGGTGAGATGCCTTACTTGTTGAGGGATTTGTTTTTGACTCGGGAAGCAAGTCAGATCTACAGATTCACTGCTACTCAGCTGGATTTCAGGTGGCATTGTGTTTTTTGCACATTTTGTGATGTGAGTATAAGCACTGTGAAATCACCTGCTGAGATGACCTCCAGTTGCAGCGAGTCTGAGGGCTTCTGTCATAGCTTTTTCACATCCTTCTTCACTGAAGCTACAAGCAGTACCATACATACTTGTGAGTTGTACAAGGCACTGCTCACACAATTGTTATTCTGCATTCACTGCTGAGCAGTATGATCTGCATAAGCTACAGAAGACTGAATCCCAATGATGCACTCGGTGTGTTGCTTTAAAAACATGGTGTGTTGAGTGTTTAGCAATGTAAACATATGGTACTGCAGTTATTGCTGTGCCATATGGGGATGTGTAGAGCTCTCTTTCTTAGAAGATAGTGCCAGGAACACATCTGTATGAACTCGTCATCAGTGGGCATCATCAGCTCTGTTTCGTTACACCTTTTTGAGCACCTCTAGTTTCTGCACTTATTTTTCATTTTAGATTGAATAGGAGAAATCCACTGGAGATTTTTGAATTACTTAAGATAATTGGAAGAATTTTAAATTTGTCCTAGGTGGCATTTTCTTACCATGGATAATAGCTTTGCTTTCTCTAGCAAAGTTTAAAAAAATCTAGTGCAAGACACCAACAACTGACTGTGACTACCTCCTGTTTGTAATCATCGTCAAAACAGAGAAAAGCACAGATTCTCCATTTCCTGCAGTGTTACTAAAGGAACATCATAATCTTTTAAAGAACATATAGATTTCTGAAAAGTAAAGAAAAATTATAGATAACATACCAAAATTAGGCATTTTCATATAGCTTTTTACTCAAAAATTATTTTAAATAATACACTTTGTGTTACTGTGCTGGGATTTTTCACAACTGAGCAATGATTAAAGTATTTTCCCAAAGCTGTTCTAAAGTGGCTGCAAAGGTCTGTGCAACTTTATTAGTACTTTCTGTTTGAGGAACAAAAAAGTGAAAAAATTACACCTCCTCTGCTTTTACTGATTTGCAAAAGTCTTTATATTCTTATTTTACTACATGTTTACTGTATGTTAAACATTCCTGATACATTTGTTGCTTTGCACTTCTTTTCCTCCTTATAATTAAACTAATTGGAGAATTAATCAATGTCATCTGTAACCCTAAATGACAACTGATATTAATGAAGGAGGTTGTTCATAGTCCAAGCTTGGCAGGGTAAGAAGTCTATATTCTGCAGATGGAAAGCCAATTAAAACTGTGAAGTGGGTGGTACAGATTGGAATAGAAATGAGCTTCGTGAAAAATATAAATTCCTGGCTGTATTTTGAAAGGTAAAATGCCATCTGCAGCCAAAAAGTCACAGGAAAAAAAACATTCCTTTTGTTGTTGCTTCACACCCCATTGCAATTAGATTCTAATTGCTAATTTATATGCTAAATTCCCTCTCCTAAATTTTAGAGAAATAGTCTCTTTGGTCAAAACATTGACAGTAAAGTAAACTGAAGAGATTAAATGATGGTGGATCTCTGTTTCAACAATTCTACTACTGTGAGGCATTCTGTTTTTGGCAATGAACTTGATCAAGTTGTACTAACTGTTACTCTAGTTTTTAAAACCTAAATAAATAATATAAAGCATATAAAGGGCAAACTGCAGGGACCAATTTACCTCTGTTGGTGAAAATTACATCTCCTATGCCAGTAGGATGCCATCCCTTAGGAGCAGGGGGTGAAGAATTCATTACCAACTGAGAGAACACCAACTGTTTTCATCTGTTGCCTCAGTGAGGATTTACAGGGTGGCAGCAAAATATGTGAGTTGGGACATTCACCCCACCCCAGGTCTTCTTGGTTTTCAATGCACTATTTCTTTTCTCTGTCTGTACTTTTCTTCTATACTTTCTATTACATACATATATACACATATATATGTAGTCTGACTCAAATGACTCACACATCCACAGCTTTGTCCTTGCTTTACAATCAAGTACCTCATTTCATCTTACTTTCCTGTTATCCCTGTTACTTGTCCTCAACCTGTTCTGTTGTCTGCAGTAATATTAAAATAAATAAAAAGAGGAACCTTGTACCAATCAACTGCTTCATACAAGCCTCCCTGTCTGACCAAGGAAAGTGTTAGTCCACTTTTTCTGCAGAGAACAGATGACAGCCTTCACGACCCACAGGTGAAGAGTCTATGTAAACTGAAATACTAGAGTATTTGTGATATTTTATGTGCCATTTATACCAGATTGTGCAGAAAAGTCCTGTGTAACCCACATTTGAGTCCAAACTCTGAGTTTATGGATTTTTTTCTAGCATCAGAAGCATCATTTCAGAATAATGTTCTTTAAGATGTGTGAAAGGTAAAATACAAAGAAAAAAAGCAGAAGACCATGAAGATAAAATTGTTTCCTTTGTTGCCTGTAGTAAATTTGAATTAAGAAGGATTAGCAAAATAAATGAGATTAGGCCAGAGGGTGAAAATGATGTGGGCTATCCCAGTTCAACACTAGCAGAGCATCCCGGAGTTATGGAAGAAGGATTCTTTTTCTTTCTAGCAATTCTTTAATAAAAAACACTGAGCCATTAGGCACAAAATGCATAATTACCTTGCCCTGTATGCTTATTGGTAATGGAAGGAGTAGAGAAAAGAAACCTGTTTCCTCTGCAGTTGAAAACCAACAATTTCCTCCTGGCTTCAGAGTGTTTTTGCTGGTTTACACTTCGTAATAGTCCAGCTACTACAATTTCCTATGAGTAAGAGTTAAGCAGAATTCTTGAAAAGTAAAGGATTCATGTTAATTTGCTGCTAAGTTACAGGTAAAAAAAAAAAAAAAACAACAAAAAACAACAACAACAACAACAACAACAACAAAAAACACAAGAAAAAAAACCACCAAAAAAACAGAAACAAGCCCAGAAACAAGAAGCTTAAATAAGAGGATGTTGGGAATCAGATGTATATGTGTCAGGAGGCTTAGCATTGTAGTCTATGTCTGTATTGCAAACATCTCATGGCTTCTAGGTACAAACTTTCAGCCTAGGAAACTCCTGACTGTATCCTAGGAAAACCCTCAAATGTATGTTTTTGCATATAGGCATGTTGGGGCGAGGCCAAAAGCAACTCCTGGGAGGTCCTGTTGGATTTTGCTAGTTGGGAAGGTAATAGCAGGTGCAGCCTGATAGATTTGACATAAACTCCTCATCAAAACACCATTGTGCCCCATCAGCACATAAAATCTGTGATCTGGAGTCAGGCACCTCTGCATCCCTTTACTTATATATCAGGAGCTGGGCATCTCAGACTGGCATCAAAAATGTGACAAAAGCATTGACCTGGGAAATAAGTACTGAGTACTGATTGGAGGACACACTGCAAGAGTTCAGCTTTATAGCTCTGAAGCTTTGCTTAAAATTCACAAATTTGATCTGTTTTCTGGAGGTAAGAGGGAAACTCACGCAAAATGGAGAAATGCAGGAATTAAAGGAAAAGGAGTGGGAGAAGATTTGCAGTCTCATTCTGAGTAGGAGTTTTAATGCAGATGTCTGACCTTGCCAGAGACTAGACAGAGGATTCCTTTATAGGGTGTTTCAGACAGTTGGAGGGAGTGCAGCTGAATAAATTTCTCCTTGATTCTGCTACTCTAAATATTAGAAGAGACAAGTGGGTGGTGATAGTGAGCATGGTGATTAGGGTACTGAACATTCTCCCTGTGTGCTATCCTCCTGCAATATATATGTAAGCATCTGGTAAAAACTGCAATGCTGCAACAGCCTTTCAGTGGCTGTGAAAAAGTCCATTAAGAGCTTTGAAGTTATAAACTGGAATTAGATGCCTAAATAGAAGGTAGAAGCCTAGGCTATTTTTTTGTACCTAGTGTTAACTACAACCTTTGACCTGTACCATAGGTAAAAAAACATGTTAAGTGTGAGCACTTCCACCTTTTATTTACAAAATGCTAGAAAGAAGTGGGATTAAAAAGGGAAAAGACACATCAAAATGAAAAAAGCATGAAAGGAAAAGCAAAGTGATGCTCTCACCAACAGCCAAGCTTCATTCTATCTTGTACTGTGTATCACAAAGTACAGTTAATGTCTTTGGCCAAATTCTTTGCCTTGAGGGGAAGCCAGAAAGCTATTTGTACTGGCAGAATAGTTCACACAGTCACTCCAAAGTGTGCTTATTTCCATTCTACATGGGCTTTGATATATTCTGAGCTTGGCATCCAGACACCCACTAGGCAAAACAAATTGCTTCCTAGGTCCGGGAAGCATATTTTACCACTTACTGTAAAGCAGCTCATATCATATCCATTCTCAACAGTCCTCTGACTATTCCAGAGGAATTCTTTGCGTAGTAGTTGCAGTACTATTCAGATCCAGAAGCAAAAACCTAAAAAACCTAAATCTAGTGCTAGTCCTTTGCCAAAGATGTCATATACTGTAATTTCAGTGTCACAAAAATACAGCCAATGGGGAAGAACATATATGAAACTGTGAATGAATATAGAAGGTGACTGATCTAAGCCTTTTTTAAGATGAAAACTGAAGTGTACTTTTACCTTGATTCAAATATTTATACTACAATAACTTCTACACTCTTGTAATGTTACAGATCTCTTATAAGAGACAGAGTGCTACAGAGAGTTTACAAAACAAACTTTATCTCTGACACTATTACTTTGCCCAAGCAAAGACACATGAACAATAATGGAGTTCTGTCCTGAAGTAGACCTGCAGGATCAAGTATAGAATCAAGACCATGCTTAACAAGTAAATTACTAGTAAGTATAGAAATAGCAAAGAATGTCAGAGAAGGGGACAGATAGCAGCTACCTAGTTATACTAATTTTTTTTTTTTTAGGTCTGATAAATGTAAATATGGATTTGTGTGTAAAAACTCTTAGAAATGAGTTATAGTATGCATGATATTTCTTACAGCACCTAAGCACATGCCTGTGCTATGTACAATTAACACTTTCCTTTTCAAGTCTTCATTTATCCTTTATTTAATACTGTTACACAGGCCCAAATGACAAGATATGTAGAGCAATCAATTATTAGAAACTTATTACAGCATTTAATTATTGCTATCTATGTCAATGATTTGTAAAGGGTTTTTTAGCTGAATGTATTTTGATTACCATAATTCAAAGCAAAAGGCTTAGGGCCCAGATAATTACAATTGAAGAGAAGGAGATAAAATATTAAAAAATTACATTCCCTCTGACAAGCAAATATTAGCTAAAAGTCAAGCAGAGATTGTATTTTGAAATGTAATTTTGTTACAGAAGGAAAAGTAAAAGAAAAACTAATGAACCAGGTCACCCTCACTATCTTTACTTAGGGTTTTTAAAATGTATAGATTTTACAGCTAAGTTAAGAAAACACTCCAGTCTAAATGTATGCTATGTTGAAACGACAACCTGGTCTGGATTGCTGTGTTGTGAATGAATCACTTCAAAAGGACAATTTATCATAAAAAAAAAAAAAATTAAAAGAAAGAAACAGTTGCTTTCTTTACCTCTTCAGGGATATTGTTGAATATATTACTTTCCTTCTCTGTCCCAGATGATTAGGTTGGCATTGACAGGGATCAAAGATACCATATACAAAAGGAAGAGAGATCAGTGAGGTATTTAGCCTAGAAAACTCCATTTGTCATAATTCTCAGGCTATTTTTTTGATCAAAAAAGTTACAGAAATCAATCTGCTATGACCCTTACAGGGTCTTAAAATAATGTTTTTTTAAATCCTCTGTGGTTTGTAGCAAAACAGTAGTACAACAATAGTTGTTAACAAAATTCTCCAAACACTGGGCAGTCATCCAGCAGTGCATACTGATTTATGCCTGTAGTAACTATTCTACTAAGCACATAATGCTGTTATTAGCCCTTGTGCTCCTATGAGTAAGCAAAAAACGGTCCTTATTTTTCCCTTTTCCTCTGAATTCTTTACAATGACCTAAAAGTCTTCCTAATGCCAGGTCATATTTTCAGTACTTTTATTCAGTATGCATATTAGGTGTCCAGCGAATATTTTTAGACTGCAGTCATGTTAGATGACTTTATATCTCCATTTCCTGGACAAAATCTTTCTTTGAAATGACCTGCTTGCAATGTGGACAGGACAGAACTACCAACATACACGCAGAAAGAATAATGATAAATATTTGGAGGATTAACTGCAATAATTTTTATTTTCCTAAATGAAGCACATTAAATCATTGTCAAGAAAATTTTCAGTCACATTCTTTTTGCACTTTAACCTGCTTATGAGGTATCTGTTAAATGTAGTAATTGAATGTATGTTTCCTATTTGAATCTGATCAAAAGGCAATCTGTGGTTTGTCTGTCTCTTAAGGTGGAAACTTTACATTAATACATCTGCTGGGAATACTGCAATGTAAGATTACCACTTTTACAACAAATAGCATTGTTGCTTCTCTTGTGTCACTTCTGATTTTGGGATCAATTGAAAATAAATACTTAAAATTTTAAAAGATCTATAAATACATTTTTCATTTTTATAAGTACTAGCTACACAGCTAGAGTTTCATTGTCTAAGGAGAGGGTCAGAGGATGTCTAGATCAGGAGGTAGGGTACAATGCTGCTGCATCATAAAATTATTATTGGCCAAGAACCTGATATTTACACAGAATCAGTTTCATTCTTTTGCCTCAGGCTAGCTTTAGTCTAAGCCCATGGCCTGAGTGTCTATCAGCAGCTGAAGCATATTTCATGTGCCATGGAAGAGTGTCTTTCTGGCTTTGTGGTCAAAAGTGGTCTTTTCCGCATGCTTGCCACTTGTCCATGATGTGAGCCCAAGGGTGAGAAGTGGCGCTGACTGGTCTACTCCAGAGAGCAGTCTTGAACCAAAAAAAAAATCAGCACCCTAAGCAGGAGTATAGCTTCATGATATGTTTCTAGTTTCTCCAGAGTTTAAGTTAAAATGGGATTTGAGTTAAAAATCTGTTCACTGGCACTGCCTAGTAAATGGTTTTCAAATTGTATGCACATTTTCATGTTCCTTTCAGATGTTTACTTTTTAGAGAATTTGTTTGTTTTGGTTTGGTTTTGGTTGGTTTTTTTTTTTTTTGTTGTTATTTTGTAGTTTTGTATAAAATGTAGTGTCAGCATAAAATGCGTTATTTTTTTCTCAGAGAAATTCCCACAATTTTCATGTCCCAAGCTTAATATCTCAGAGCTCCTTAGCTAGGAAATGAAACTGAAAAAGGATTAGAAAAGATTAGTCACAGGTGTATAGTGAACTGGTATCAATACTAAGCTTTTCTTCTTGTTGTGTGCCATGAGTAGGTGATGAAATTCACAACTTTTTCATACTGTTTTCTCTGCATGCTAAAGAAAACTGCAGTCAATATTTTCCTATATGTAATTAAAAGGAGACAAGTCATATAAAGAATGCAATTAGCCTGTAATTATCAGGTGATAATGAATACCACATCCAATATCTTGCCTCCTTTGAAAGTTATAGTTATGCTGTGAAAGAAAATGAGACAAGAAACAGTATTTAGTGCTGTGCTGTCAACATGGGTGACTAAGATTCTAAATACTTTATGAAGTAGTTGTTGACAGCTAAAAATAATTGACAAGTATTGCATTATCAATTCATTGAAAAGTCTTCTAAGCAGATGAATGAAGACTATTAGTAATTACTTAATTACAAATCCAAAAAGCAGATGAGATGAAGGCAACAGTTAGAGGGATTAATAAGGAATGAAAATACAGATTTAGGTGATGAGAGAATATAATCTCAGATCTTAGAAAAGCGAACATTCAAGGAAGGCTCTATCCTTTTGAAATCAGTCAGTCAGTCTTTTGCAAATAAAGCATGTATTCATGCAGTGCAAGTTATGGCCAGAGGAATTAACCGAGGTCAGGAATTAATAGGATTTGAAAGCAATTTGACAGGTCTGTTGATATGACGAATATCCCATTATCCTTGTTAATGCTAATTAAATTATGCGTAAGTGTTATTAAACCTCAAACTTGAAGCCCACCTTTAATTATTTTTGATCAGGGGGAAACTTGTGCAGCAGCAAATTAACCTTAAATTGGCTTACTTAGAGGTCTTTGAACTCTTCTTCGCAACATCTTCTTGCAGTGCCCTTTCAGAGTGAAATTTGAATTGTGAGCCAGAGGGTGGTTCTGGTGATTTTTGTTCTTTCTACTGGTTCTTCTTCATAGGTTTAGGATGAAGTCCTTGAGAAACCATGTGTGCTAGGATAGATTTTTAAGACTAGCATTAGGTAAAATATGCCTTGGTGTCCTCACAAAGATTGAGCATGTTAATTATCTGCTACGTGAATGGAGTGCTTCACATTTTAACAGGTGTTGCCTCAGGTCTAAGCTATTCATCAAAGTACCTAGTAAGGAGATAGAAAGTGCTGTGATCTTATTACATCAGGTACTATGAGCATTATAATTAATGTCATTAAAGATGACATTAATTATTACTATTGCTGCACAGCAACCAATCCAAACTGAAACTAAAGTTGTTTTACAAGCTGGGGAAGTGCCTTCATCCTGTCGCCTGGTTTCCTGTGCTCCTTTGTTCTAAAAAAACACCAGCCTCTGCTTATGTAACATTTTCTATGCTTAGTCTTAAACTTTTCAAAGCTGAGACATTTAGGCAAAGACTATTAAGTTGTCTGGGAAGAAAACAAATGTTTATGTTTGGGAAAACACAATAAAAGTTCATTGTTAAATTGGCTATTCCCTGCAATCTGTAGTTTTTCAAACTCTCTGTGGAGACCATAACAACTCTGAGTTCAATTTTGACATCAAATTCTTATGCAAAAGTTTTTTCTTACTGAATTTTAAATAGAATCTTCTGTTTTGTTTCATTTATTAACTTGTTTGCAAACAAGATGATAAAATGCACACATTAGCATAATTTAAAATATAATTTCTACATGCACATAGCATCTAATCCTGATATTTTGGCTGTATGTCACAATGCTGGTGATGTAAGTTAGTATTTAAGCAGCAATGTGGAAAATACTTGACTAGGGATGACTTTCTCCAGAGGCAGAAATGACAGAAGTATTCTTCTTCTTGCTGTACTGTGTCTTCTATTCTATCCTGTATCATAAAATAGAATCATAGGATAGCTTAGGTCAGAGAAGACCTTTAAGATCTTCAAGTCCAACTGTTAACATGGCACTGTCATGTTCACTGCTGAACTATGTCCCTAAGTGCCACATCTAGATGGTTTTTGAACATTTCCAGGGATGGTGACTTGAACAAATTCCTGGACAGTCTGTTCAAATGATTGACAACTTTTCATGAACAAATTTTTCCTAATATTTAATCTAAACCTCCTCTGACCTGATGCCACGTGCATTTGTCCTATTGCTTGTTACCTGGGATAAGAGACTGACACACACCTAATTTCAGGGAGTTTTAGAGAATGATAAGGTCTCCTTGACCCTCCTCTTCTCCAGACTAAACAACCTCAGCTCCTCCCCATCAGATTTTTGCTCCAGAAAATTCACCAGCTTTATTGCTCGTCTTTGGATACATTCCAGCACATCAATGTCTTTCTTGTAGTGAGGGGCCCAAAACTGAACAAGGAATTCAAGGTGTGGTCAGCAGTGCCAAGTACAGGGGAACAATCACTGCTATGGTCTACTGGCCATACCATTGCTGATACTGTCCCAGAAGCCATTGGCCTTCTTGGCCACCTGGGCACACTGATGGATTATGTTCAGCTGCTGTTGATCAGCACCCCAGGTCCTTTTTTTGCCAGGCAGCTTCCCAGTAACTCTGGTCCCAGACATTAGCACTGCCTCTGCCTAGGGTTTTTGTGACACAAGTGTAGGACCTGGCACTTTGCCTTGTTGAACGTCATGATGTTGTCCTTAGCCCATCGATCCAGCCTGTCCAGAGTCCTCTCCTAATCCTCCATCATCAAATCAACATTTCCATCCAGTTTACTGTCATCTGTGAAATTACTGAAGGTGCACTCGATTGCCCTGTCAAGATCATCAGTAAAGATGGTAAACATGGCTGATCCCAATAGTGAGCTTTGGGGAACATCTCTAGTAATGGGTCACCAGCTGGTCTATCTCCATTTACCACCACTCTCTAGGCCCAGCTGGCCAGCAATTCAGCCAGTTTTTTACCCAGTGAACAGAGCACCTGTCCAAATCATAAGTAGTCAGTTTCTCAGGAGAATGCCAAGGGAAAAGGTGTTGAAAGTCCAGACTGCCATGCACAGCTTTTTCCTCATCCATTCTGTGAGTCTCCTTGTCATAGACGGAGATCAGTCAGGTCAAGCAGGATGCACATGCTGTCTGGGCATGACCCCCTGGTTGTCCTGTATGTTGCATGTGATGGCACTCAAGATGATCTGCTCGATGACTTTCTCTAGCACTGAGGTCAGGCTGACACACTTGTAGTTCTGTGGATCCTTCTTATGGTCCTTTTAGCAGATGATAATCACATTTGTGAACCTCCGGGCAGCTTTGACCTCCTTGGTTAGCCAGGACTGCTGTTTAATGGCTTGATGAGCACCTCTGCCAGCTCCCTTGTTTCCCAAGGGGTACTTTTGGTTATCCCGGTGTTGCAAAATCAGATGGAGCTGTAGACACCTTTAGGACACGTTGCTCTCATGAAGGAGGAGCAGAAATAATTAGTTCTTCTCTGCTCCATGGGAATCCACAGGCAATCTTCAATGGGTGATGTAGTGTGACTTGATTTCCTCTCCAGTGTACAGTGGGACCTAATAGATTCAAATGAATTGTAAATAATAATGGTAGACAGCAACTGTTACTCCCTTTATCAGATTAATTACCCCTATATGTGAAAATCTAAATTAGGAACCAAACCCTGAATGGCAGCTCAGCTGTGCAAGAGTCAGCACAGAAGAAGTAAAAAATGGTTTCAATCCATTTGTATTTTCTCTGTGTTCAGGGCCATCCATATTCTTGTTAGGCTTCACAATCCGAGTCGTGTTCAATGAAATTTAGAAACGCAGCTTGATTTTTTGACAATGAATCATTTCAGCAAGCTTTTCAGATATAATCTATGGATTAAATTTTATCTCTGTGTATATAATGGCTTTTCTGGTGAATATTCAATTTTTAAAAACAAGTTTAAGCTTGCCTATGGACAGGAACAAATATAATAGAATGAATTTTCATTAACCGATCACTGCGAATAAGTCTTCTATCTTAGTTGTGTTAGACATATTTTCTCATAAGGCAACCTGGTTTTGATTCACCCACAGGTATAACGTATATATTTCTGAAAATCATTTGTGGATGCAGTCTGGAAATATCTGTGATTAAAGTTTTCACACTATAAGGAAGCAATTAGGAAGACATATTGGAAATTTACCCAGATCCCATTGTGATGCTTGTAATATCATGCACCCATCATAAAACTAATCATAGAATCATAGAATGGTTTTGGTTATAAGAGTCCTTAATGATCACCTAGTTCCAGTCCCCCTGCTGTCGACAGGGACACCTTTCATTAGACAGGGTTGCTCAGAGTCCTATTCAATTTGGCCTTGAACACTTCCAGGAATGGGGCAGCCACAGCTTCTGTGGGCAATATGTTCTAGTGCCTCACCAATCTCACAATTAAGAATTTCCCACTGATATCTAATCAACCTATTGTCTTTAAGTTTGAAACCATTCCCCCTTGTTCTGTCTCTACATGGTCCCATAAATAGCCTCTCTCCATCTTCCTTGTAGCATCCCTTCAGGTGTTGGAAGGCCACAGTTAAGTGACCACAAAGGCTTCTGTTTTCCAGGCTGAACAATTCCAATTCTATAAGCCTTTTCTCAAAGGAGATGTGTTCCATGCCTCTAATCATCTTAGTGGCCCTTCTGCAAACTGGCTCAAACAAGTTGCTCCAGAGGTCCTTCCTGTGCTGGGGACCCCAGATCAGGATGCAGCACTCCATCTACTCTCACCAGAGTAGAGCAGAGGGCATAATCCCCTCCCTTACCCTGCTGGCCATGTTGCTTTGGATGTAGCCCAGGACGCATTTGGCTTTCTGGGGTGCGAGTGCACACTGCAGGATCATGTCCAGCCTATCATCCACCAGCAGCCCAAAATTGTTCTTCGCAGGGCTGCTCTCCATCTATTCATCCTGCATCTTGTACTGATACTGAAGGTTGCCCTGACATAGGTTCAGCACCTTTCATTTGGTCTTACAAGGTTACTATGTGGCCACTTGTTGAGCTTATCCAGGTGCCTCTAAGAGGCATGCAATCCTTCAGGTGTGTCAACCACACTGTTTAGCTTGGAGCAATGGTCCTAATACACACCTTAAAGCTTTGCTTAATCCTTCAAATAGATTTCTGCTGAAGGAAGTTTTGGTCTTCTTCTGGACTCCTGTAAAACCTTTGAATGGGTCCCTCCCAACATCCTTCTCTCTAAACTGGAGAAAAATGGAGCTGATTGGTGGACTCACAGGTGGATGAGGAATTGATTGAATGGGCACATGCAGAGGGTAATGGTCTCTGAGTCCCAATGGACATCAAGGACAAGTAGTGTCCCTCAGGGTTCAATATTGGTACCAGTGCTATTTAATATCTTAATTAATTACATGAAGGGATTGAGTACACCCTTGGCAAATTTGCAGATGACAGACACCAAGCTAAGTGATGTGGTATTTTATCATGGAATCATGGAGTGGTTGTGGTTGGAAGGGACTTTTGGAGATCATCTGGTTAAACCTCCTTGATAAAGCAGGTTTACCTATAGCAGATTGTACAGGATTGAGTCCAGGTGGGTTTTGAACATCTCCAGAGAAGGAGCCTCCATTACCTCTCTGGGCAGCCTGTTCCAGAAGCTTTTCCTTGTATTCAGATGGAGCTTCCTGTATTTCAGTTTGTGCTCATCGCCCCTTGTCCTTTTGCTGGGTACCACCAAAAATAATATGGCCCCATTCTCTTGACACCCCATCCTTATGATAACCTGTTTATCCCTTAACAGAAAATGCTGCGTTTTGTAATCTCTTTCCAATATTCCTACAAACTTTCAAATTTTAACTGTAACAAAAATACCGGAAAGGATTGTTAACTAACCAGGAAACAGTGGAAAACCCATGTAGTGCTCAAAACACAACCGTTCACATAGACTGTCCTACTACACAGGGCTTTTATACTGAGTATAATTACCTCTCATGAGACAAGATTTCTTTAGTCTTGTATCATTGGGATGCTATGCAGGAGTAGGAAACTGAAAAGAGTATCTCCTTTTGGAAAAGGAGAAGTAGCCATACCTGTACCTATTACACAATTTAGGAGCAAATTTGTGGCAGCTCAGTGGCCTCTGGGTCTTTTGAATAGGGGCAAATGGGGTTTCCAGTACAATGTGCACAAAGAAGGGAGATTCCTCCTTACATGCAGACTAGACTTACATGATGATTTGATTTTAATTTAAGTCTACTGACCTATGATGGTCAATATCATATTGACCTATCTTTTGCTAAAATTCTTTCTTTTGTGGTATCTCTTGCAACACAGTCTGAGTGAAAATTATTATGAGAAGAGAATCCTCAGTTTCCTTCAGGCCAAATGAAAACCTAAAGGGTCACATTTATATATGAGAAAATCCCACAAAGTAATACAATAAAGGTGAACAACTTCATCCATGTGCTGTTCTTCTGATAAATATTTAAAAGAAAATTTTCAACAAAACCCAAAATTTTCAACAAATATATAATTTTACTTTACAATTTATTTTTGAATTTCAAGATTGAAATAGGTTTCCATTTCAGAAGAAACAAGAAATTTAAAAATAAATCAACAATAGTTGGAAGACCTAAAGATAGTCTTAGATAACTAATTTAAGATTGTCTTCCAATGTGACACCACGTCTAAGAGGAAGAATCCTTTATTTCTTTTATAGAGCCCTTTAGACTCACAGATGAAAAAAAGGATATGAAAAATATTTAGCTGTAGAAGTACATGAATATCTAGCAGGGAGAGTCGGTCTCCTTTACAGTAGTATGTGCCTGATTTTCAAAAAGTATGATAAGATAAATTTGACCTTCCAAGAAGGTCTGAGAAATGCATAATGCAATGAATATTTTAATAATCTCGGTCTACTATTTCATTTCTTCCAGAGAAGACTAATAGGTGACTTGATCACTGTTCAGAGATATTTATCGTATTTATTCTTACAGTTACCTTCTGTAATGCAATAAAAAGCCTTGTTTGAAGACTGAAGCTAGTTGCAGTATGACTACAGTAATTGACATATTTATCTTTTAAAAAGAAGATAATAATTGCATGAATATTTTCTTGAAATTATTCTGTTCTATTGTTTTTTGATTTTGTGCCTTTTTTTCTTTTTTCTTTCCTTTTTTTTTTTTTTTTTTTAATTGAAATCTTGTATAGAGGTTCCTACCAGTTTTTCCATGTAGGGCACAGAACTTAAGAATAAGGTGTAAAGTTCATCTCATGTTGTCTCCTGTGCAATGCAAATAAACCATCAAGGTCATTCACAAAAAGACTTAAATCTTGCCAGTATTTCACTTGAAAGACTGGAAAGGCAAGAATTGTTCAGTTAGAAAATTTTATAGGAACTGAATTACTTGGGGCCTCTTACTTTGTGGTATAAGCCTATCTACTATGTCATATCACCAGAACTGGCTATCAAAAAATGAAAGTATTTTTGTTTCTATTTTAAATTTTTTTTTTAAATTTTTATTTTATTTTATTTTGCTCCTATTTTTATTAAGTGCTTAGGGAACAGTCCCAGAAATATCACGTGTCCTGATATTTGAGTGACATCTGGATTGTGGAATTTTGGAATATTAAACTTGGCCATGATGTCCACAAAAGAAATGGCTAAACAGAAATTTCTCTTATGATTAGAAAAGTTGACACAAATCCGTTATCTAACCCTGGAAATGGAGAGTTATTCTCCTAGCAGAACAGGGCTATAGTAGTTCCTGAGCAGGTTGCTGGGAGCTAAATATCAATTCAATTTTCTTTATGCCTCGATTTGTATTTAAACCAATTTTTATGTTAAACAGCCATGAAGACAATATTCTTCTCAAAGATCACAGGTGTATGCAGCACAACAAAGTCTCTGTGTGCTCTGGACTTGTAAAATTAACCATCAGAAAACCTATGATGTTTTGAATGGGTCCCCATTTTAACTATGATGTTACAATGTTTACTAAAGTGAATATGTCCCTCTGCTTTCATAGCCTATTTTATCCATGGTTCTTGGATAAAATATTCTCCATGACAGCAAAGACTCATTTATCTTTCAAAATGACTCCTGTTCTTTATTTGTATTACAGCTTTGCCCAGATCATCCATCTTCAACACTTTTAGAAAGCCAAGAGGAATGCATAGCTATTAGACAATCTAGTGAAAATTCATTTGGAAGGGAATGAGCTGTGTTCTCATACAGTTGTGGTGAAAAATGGTTCAGATTGTAGATCTGTCTGTAATAATATTTTTCATAAAATCCAGTTACAAAATGAACATATGTGATGCCTGGACTATCTAAAACTTTGATCATGTTTCATAACTGCTAGATTAAAGTATTCACATAATGACAAATAAGGATATAAAGCAGTAGCACATTAGAAAAACTTCTTCCTTTGAAATTTTGGAATTTCTTTTACTGCTTAGTTGAAATGTCCTAAAATTCCTAATATCATCTCATAAGCAATTTGCTTTTGAGACTTGTGTTACTGTGATGACACTTTGGAAAATCCTTCAATATAACAAAGTACAGATAAGCTTATTCCTTTGCAAGTATTGAGATGATTTCAGTACTTTTTTTTTCACTGTGAGACAAAGCAGTTACAAATTTTCATATGCAAATGTGTGAGAATTCATGCTTACCACTGAGTGCAGAAAATGATGTTTTTCATTAATAAAACTCAGCAAATTCTGCTAAGAAACACATCAGTGATGAAACTAGACTTTTATCCTTTTAATCTGTAATGGTGTGTAAAATTACTCATTTCATCTCTTAGTAGTATTTTCTTTATCTTGATAAAAATTGAGAAGGAAAGCTCGTGTTCTTTTAAAAAGGATGGAACTAAATATTTTCATATAATGGTGTAACAAGGTGTAAATTACTTTTACTCAGTCTTATAGATGAAAACCTATAAACTTTAATATTTTTATGAGAAAATAGACACAATATGGAACAATTTAATGTATTGCATACAAAACACCTAGGACTCAAATTGTGGATGGGTCTTTTTCCTTATGTGCAATATAATTTTAAGGAACCTGCTCAACCCAAGGTGAAAACTCTTAACAGGAGTTTTTAAGAACTTCTAATTGCCTGTAGAAGAACTTAGAGTTTGCCAAAAAGCTCGTTTGACAACAATTCCTGTTATGGCAGAGAGCACAATGCATCTCTCTTGAAATAAAAGAATTTAGAAACGTGCAAGTATAAAAGTCTAAAGAAACTGAATTATTGTTTCTTCTGTCTGACTTCAATTACCTGTCATTATTTTCCTCCTATTCCCTTAAATTTGACAGTGGAAAAGACAAGTTGACCTCCTCAACTTGAATCAGACAATCCCCTTCCTGAAGAGAGCTGATGAAGGGTGTCGATGTTCTCTTCCCTCCTCCTAACAGGCGAAATGAGGCTGCCAATGTGGAGGACATATTTATAACTTTTCTATGATCTGTTACAGACTGTCTGTAAAAGCAAACCTACCAAAATGTATTTCTATTTATAGCTTAATTCTTCAAAGTGGAAGATTGGAAGGTACTTCCAAGACAAAGAGGTAATTAACATCAAATACAGAAGAGTCTGCAGAAAGTACATTGTATGCGCCTTCATAGTTTCCTATGTTTTTGCACAGATAACATAAAAAGTAGCACAGTGTGTGGAAAAGAGGTTGCAGTCTACCTGTCAGTAGGAGCAAATACAGTGGCAGCAGAAATCCTAACTTTCCTACCCACAGCTAAAATACTTGGACCAAGTGTGATTGCAATTACATTTGGAATCAAACTGTATCCATAACAAAGGAGAACAATTATAGGTAATCTGGACCTGTAGGCAAACAGAAATCAAGCACAATGATGCTGTAGGCCAATAATTTGTTCTGATGTCTCTAGCCAGCCACTTCATTCAGAATGGACTAAGACAGAACTTCTGGAAGACGAATTTTTGTAACAACTTCATGGGAAAGATTATTTCAGCAAAGCCATGATCTGTCCATTTTTTTAAAAAAAGCTGTTTTCCTAAGAGTCTTTGATAGTTAAAATGTTTTCTCCAGCTATCTTCTTGGCTTCAGTCTTTCTAAGAGCCACAATTAAACAACTCTTAAAAAACTTTGAGTCTTGGTATACCTCTGGCATCTTGACTGTTTTATTTCAGTCTGGAAGAGTCATGGACAGGGTTTTATGAGCAATGAATAAAACCAGAGTTGGGGTGAAATTCCACACTGAGGTATCTAAGCCTAGATGTCTAGATGTAGACTAGGTGTCCAGGCTTTCCTTACAGGTGTCGAAGACTCTTGTTGGTATTCAGGTGGTGACATATAGGCATCTAATGCTGTTTGTAAAGTTCTGAAGTATGTGAGATATCTGCATAGGGCTGACAGATATGACACAGGAGCCATAGTACCCCAATGCCCTCGTGGACTTGCAGCATGAGGCCAGCTCTTACAGACCAGGGAAACCAGATGCACTGGGGCTTTCTTGTGGAAATCTGAATGGAGCCAATGTCAGCTGATACAATCAAAAGCCTCTATAAGGCTGTTTTGCAAACTTTTATGTAGATCTACATCTGATTAAATTGGACATAATCTGTCACTATAGGACATGAGAAAGTACTACGCGTACCGCTGCTATTGTAAAAGTAAAAAAGGGAAGTTTATTTTCTGACTCCAGCATTTATAGTTTTCCAAAGGTGACAGTGTATTGGAGGGTGAAAGTGCCACGTCTCCAGCGACACTGGACAAACTACTACTCCATCAAATTTCTCCGCCTCTATGAAGGAATGCAAAAACAATAAGTTATTTACAGAAAGTGTGTGAGAAAGTTTGCTACAAGACTGTAAACTCAGAAGGCTTTAGAAAATCTTAAAAAATCAGGGTGATAATAATCTCCAGGTTTCATCTACAGGTCTACACAGACTATTTCTATTAATCCACTTTTGAGTGGATTAATAGAAATAATACTGTTCACAAACACATTAATTACTTGGTTTTCCTACAGACAGCAACACCAAATTCTGTGGTTTGATTCTTTTGAGACGTGAATTTAGAATCTGGCAGATAGAATAGGAATAAATTTGCCCTATCTTATGTGTCTGTGCACAACAGGAGAGTATTGTCTTCATTATATTTCATAGAGAGAGCTAGGATTTCAGTACAGGAATTGTTTACCTCAGTATCAGACCCTGCTGCCATATGGGACCAGGCAAGGTATCTGAGAGTCTAAAATTCTAAATTATCTCCAAGAAACTTGTGTCCTTTTAGGTTGACAGGTGAGTATGGGTGGAAAGTCCTAATCAGTCTAATACAATGTTATGTGCTTAATTTGTGGGCAACTTAATTATCCTTCTAGTTGATCCATGAAGTGCTTGCCCTGAGATGGGTTATTTTTAGACAAACACATACTTCTAGTAAAATATAGTCTTACAGCTGTTTGATTTTGCTGTAAAAAGCATGACTATGCACTGAAATACTAGTTCTGCACACTGTCCCTCTACGAATTCTTGGCTTTTGATTTTGAATTTGTGAACATTATGATTTAAACAGGATGAACAAGAAAATCATGAAGTTTACAGCTGTTTGCAAGCTCTAGTAGAGCTCTAAAACAATAACCAATCAGTTTTGGCATGCCATATCTGTGGCATACTCAGACTTCCGTGAGTGTTGCTCCTTTTTGCACTGAGTTGGTCATTAGACATGTTTGATTATGCTTTTATTTATACTCTACTAATTATAGTTGTGAGTCTCAGCTTCAGGACCCAGCTTTGCTTCTAGAGGCAGACAGTGCCATTCTTTTCCCTATAGTTTTAAGTCTATATACACAGGACAGACAAAAGAGGGCAGAGAAGAAACATATGCGAAATGACTCTCCTTCTTCAAGACGTGGATGTGAAAGTTTATTTCATCTGATCTCTGCTTCAAGAGACAGGTTCATTGCAATACCAACCACTCTGCACTCTGCCTGTGGTACATTACAGAATCTGTAGCAGGAAAAAGTTGCCCAAATCCTCCCGTAATGTAGTCTGCTTGCTACGAGTCTTACAACTGCTAAGGATTACACCACATGGTTGATGTCCAATCCTAGTGGAAAGACAAATAAAAAAAAATGTTAATCCTAATCCTAATAGAAAGCTTCACATTTTACCTTAAAAGAGATGGTGTAAACTTCAATGTTTTTATGCTCCTAGAGCTCAAAGGATAATTTTATTTATGTGCTGTAACAAGAACTTGGCTGATATGAGAGTAAATAATGCTGACTACTCTGAAATAATAAAACAATGACGAATCCAGAGACACCATCAAATATTTATGGAAAAAAAAATCCATTAAATTTCTTGGAAGTTTGATAAATCAACATTTATTTTTAATGTTTATTATTTAAGTTTAAAAAATACTACTGTCTTTCCTGATATCATTAAATAAATAAGTAGAAGTGAATTGAAAAAATAACAAACAACTAGGTAAAATACTTTCATTATGCAATCAACAAATCCTACTAAATGTTTGTATTAGCTTATTAAACTTATAAGATAAAATGTAAGACAAATGCTTGTTTCATGCCATCATCATTCCCTACAATGCCCCTTTCTGCTGGGTTTAAGTGTAGGATGAGCTATCTTGAATCCAAAAGATGAAATTTCTAGAATATTCAACTGTTTTGTGTACCTTAATAATCCTGTTATATTGTGTCAACATTTCTGTGATAGTCTCTATTTTCCAGGGGTTTAAAACAGATATGAAGATTTATTCTGTGCTGAAAACATATTTTATCATTTCATACAGGCAGTCATTTTATGTACTTAAAGGTTACCATATGCTTTATACTATATGAAAAATGCAGAATAAATTCAATATAAAACAAAGAGATTTATTCTTAAGCATAGGTTTTAAAAAGTTTTATTAGCATCAAAGAGTGAACACTTACACACATTAAAAAATTATAATAAATACTTAAAACAGATGTATAAAATGGATATTTGAACAATAGTCAAAATCTTCCACTTTAAGAGAATTTTGCCCTGCAGTTTATGCATTATAAACTAGTAACTCAAACTAACTGAGCTTAGGCTAGTCTGAGAATAGGGGTGGGTGTGTGGGAGGGATATTTGTCTGTGGTGGTGAGTGAAGAAACAAGAAAGAGGAGTGCAAATAGCATCATGTTCTATGTTGTTTACTCCCACTGCAAGTAATGAGGCTGTCCTTGGGAGTGGGCTCAGGTCCCCAAGATTTGGCCAAGAATTTTTCATGCCAATAAGAGAAATATTGGAATTACCAATTAGGGAGAGGATTTTGTATTCTCTGCACACTCAGAGTTGACATTATAGCTTTGCTTTAATTGTGCAAAGAATGCAAGATTTCTGTCCTAAAAGCAGACATTAAATTTAGCATAAGAAGCACTATATTCCAGCATCATAGTAAGCGGACAGAACTTGGTCTATGGAAGAGATTTTCAGAACAAAATTTAGATGAGCTAATTATCAGGCAAGAACAGAAGAACTGATTTGATTCACCAAGATGACTTCCTATTGTAAGGATCCAAAGAGGAGAAAAAATGACCTATCTAAATTGATGAGATAGTCAATTTTAGATTTTTGCATATAGACACCATTATCAAAAAAGAGGAGGTGGGCATGGGGAGGAGAGCCACAGCAGGTTTCACAGTAGGATTCTTCTGTGTGTAACTTCAACAGAGACTCAATTCAGCCAGTCAGCTACATTATCATAAGTGCCAGTTCCTTCTGTAATGTCATTAAAAATACTTCTCATAGACATTGAGGTTTGTAAGAACAGGGGAAAGACAGTAATATGAAAGGGAGATCAGTCCTCCAATAACAACAGTCAAGGGGAAATAAAAAATAATCCTCACATTTATTATTTCAAGAAAAAAAAGTCTGAAATTAAACATTCCAAGTGAGATATCCCATGAAGTTTTCTTTTTCTGATTCTCTGACAGCTGCAAAGTTCAGCTTTACACAAGTAAATTTCACTAGATTAATTATCAGGAAGAAAAGAAAGGTACAAATCCCCCACTTGCTACTCTTCATGTTCATCTGCAGTCTGTGGTAACCTGATTCTGTTACTGGGAATACAACACCAACATGTTTGGTAATGTAAAATAAAAAACTTCCAATAGAGAGTAATGTTGAGTTTATTGCTCACATTTTTCAATCAAGAGATGCCTAGAAGAATCCTAAGGCACAGCAGGATGAGAGACTGCTATAATGTTTATTCTTGTGTGTATGTTCCCTTAGAATTGTGTTTGCACTTTTGCAAAGACTGTTACCATTTGATTAAGGAAAATACTAACAATAATCCTTTAAAAAGAATACTGTTGGGTTCTTTATAGTATTTAAGAATTTTAATGCATCCAGTTTAGGATTTTTCTTGCCCCATTTGGAAAAATTCAAATAAAGGCGGATTATAAATGGAATCTAGAATTCTGGAAAAAGAAGATAAATTGGGAAATCCTAACACTGAGGTATTTTTATTCTTGGAAGCTACATATGTCCACATACGGTATTCTAGAACAAGACTTATCAATGGAGAGACAGACCACAAAATCATTAATAATATTGTATTGACAAAGTTTTATTCTGTCCCACTGTTGTAGGAGTTGCAGGACAACACGTAGGAGGCTTGCATTGAAAGAACATCCTCTAAATGGAAAGAACAAAAACATTAGTTATATATTGTGCTGTTAGACAAAAGCTTTACTGGGTCTCATCTTCCCAGTGATGAGTTTTTCAAACCACCAGTGGCTGATCTAATTTCTTCATTTGTCCCTTTTTATCACCAATGCCTTGATCCCATGTCTGTCAAAGAGCCAAAAGATAGCTTCAGCTATCTTGTCTAATGGAGATATTTTCAGCAACATGGTATTTTTCAAAGAATTTAACTTCCATAAGGATTTTTGTGAATTTTAAACTGGCATGCTGTAGGTTATAGGGAGTGAGGGAACATCAGACTGGTGACCTGTCACTAGTGGGGTTCTGCAGGGCTCCATCTTAGGCCTTGTGTTTGTCAACATCTTCATAAATGACTTGGGAGCAGGACTGGAAGGGATACTGAACAAGTTCACATGTAATACAAAACTGGGAGGAGTTGCTGACTCCTTTGAAGGCAGGGAGGCCCTGCAGAGAGACCTTGACAAATCAGAGGGCTAGGCAACCAACCATACCAACCACAACCACATGAAGTTTAACAAGAGGAAGTTCCGGAATCTGCACCTGGGACAGGACAAGCCTGGATGTAAAGACAGATATAAAGATGCTGGAGAGCAGTACTGTGGAAGGGGTCCTGGTCAAGGGCAAGTTGAACACAAGTTAGCAGTGCTGCAGTAGCCAGGAGAGCCAGCCCTGTCCTGGGGTGCATCAGGTACAGCATCGCCAGCTGGGCAAGGGGGGCGATTGTCCTGCTCTGCTCTGCACTGGGGCAGCCTCACCTCAAGTGCTGGGGGCAGGTTTGGGTGCCACAATATCAAAAAGATATGAAGCTATTAGAGAGTGTCCAAAGGAGGGCAACAAAGATGGTGAAGGACCTTGAGTGGAAGCCTCATAAGGAGCAGCTGAGGTCATTTGGTCTTTTCAGCTTGGAGAAGAGGAGACTGAGGGGAGACCTCATGGCAGCTACAACTTCCTCATGAAACAAGGAGGAAGGAAAGACACTGATCTTTCTCTGCGGTGACTCGTGACAGGACAAGAGGGAATGGCCTGAAGCTGTGTCAGGGGAGGTTTAGGTTGGATATTAGGGAAAGATTCTTCACCCAGAGGGTGCTTGGGCACTGGAACAGGCTCCCTAGGGCAGTGGTCACAGTACCAAACCTGACAGAGTTCAAGAAGCCTTTGGACAACACTAGCAGGTACATTATGTGACTCGGGAATAGTGCTCTGTGGGATTAGTGGTCAGAGTTGATGATCCTGATGTATCCCTTCCAAGTCAGATTATTCTGTGATTCGCACACAGGGAAGTGCTCTGTTGGCTGTACAATCCCTTTCTTAACTCCCTGAGATAAGGAACTACTTTCGGACTAGTTTGTTTTGGCAAAATGCAAAATAAATGCCAATCAAAATAGTGGTGTTTAGGAGGCTATTTTATTGAAGTTTTCATTGTAGGTCAGATCTGCATCAGGATGGTAAGAAAAACAGATCACTGAGTATTTTAGAAGAGGAAGAAAGGTAGAGAGAAATTATTTCTTACTGACAGAAGAGAAACAGCGGATTTACAACCTGTATTTTGACAATATGAGTGAAAAGTACTCATTTGGCTTCGAGCAAGCAGTAGTGTCAGTGTAATTTTCAAACTGTCACTTTTATTATATTCTGATTGCCATTTTTTGAGCTTCTGTCATGTAAGTTTTCCTATTGACAATTTGTCACAGGAAAAAAGTGGAGAGCATAGACTTCTGCAATGTCTGAATGTGTCTGATTTGGCAATTGAAATCATTTGTGCGTTATATGAGAAAAAGACAAGGATGGTCCAGGAATATTACCTCTGTCTTTTCAATATGTATCTTTTTAGATGTTATATATTTCTGATAATGTGAAAATTCAGTGTATCGTAGTTTTAGTTAGCCAAGCTTATTTTTTTTAATTCTTGCAATTCATTTCTATAAAATGAGAGAAGTAGGACCTCAGTCAGATCCTTGGATGATGAAAATTGACATGGATATGTTGAATTTAGTGGTGGTAAGATGATTTACCTCATCAGAAGTGACAGTTTACAGCAGGAAAAGCTGGAAGGTCATGTTCCCTCTGGATTTCATGGGGAAAGATGTACAGTTTAAGCAACCAGTGATTTACTGAAACAAATGCTACAGACTGTGTATTTGACATGTGTTAACTGTGAGGTCACAGGGATGGTGGAACATGCAAGCAGTGCCAAACAGGAAAGTTTCCATCTTCCATAATACTTGGTGGTGTAGTTCTCACCTCTCACTCATTCTGCATTCTGTACCAAGATGACCTCCACAGCGTTTGTAACAGTTTGTGAAAAATGTATGTAATACCAACTGACCATAATATCTGTGGAAGTCTGAGAAAATGCACCATAGGTATAGAAGATGCAGTTGTGAAACCATTGCTTAAATTTTCTCAAAGATTTAAAACTCCCTAGTTCATCCTGGAATTTTGCAGTGTGTCAGAACCAGACTTTCACTTGAGTAGTACCTCAGAAGATTAGTACAATCCTCCTGTGAAAGGAATGTCAACTACAGCAAGCTGCTTAGAGCTGTTTCCAGTTGGGTTTTGAGTATTTCTAAGCATAGATATGTCATAGACTCTCAGTAACTTGTTGTCAGAATGAAAAAAAACCTTCTCATGTTTAAATGGAATTTTGCTTATTTCAGTTTCTGTCCACTGCTTCTTGTGCTGATCTTGGGTGCCACTGAGGAGAGTCTGATTCTGCCCTGTTTTCTTCCCCCATCAGTTACTTACACACATCACAGATATCCCTCTCTTTCTTCTCTTCAGGCTGAACAGTTCCTAATGTCTCAGCCTTTTCTCATAGGACAGATGTTCCAATCCTTTTAACATCTTAGCAGTATTTTATTTGACTCATTCAATGTCTCTCTTGCAGCAAGGAGACCAGAACTGGACACAGTACTTCACATGTGGCCTCACCATTGCCAAAAAAAAGGGGAAGAATCCTCTATCTCAGCTTACTGGGAACTCTCTTCCCAATGCAGCCCAGGAGGCTGTTTGCCTTTTTCACCACAAGTACAGGTTGCTGGCTCATGGTCAGCTTGTCCACCAGGACAAACAGATCCTTTCCTGGAAAGCTGCTTTCCAGCTGGTCATACCTCCACTTGGGCTGGTGCCTGTGGTTATTCCTCCCTAGGTGCTGGGCTTTGCTTTTCCCTCCAATGAACATGAATTTCCCACTGACCCATTATTTCAGCCTGTCCTATTATGGCAGCACAACTGTCTAGTGCATCAACCACTGCTACCAGTTTTGTCTAAGTTTCAAGTTCATTAATGAAGGCATTGTTTTTAAACTTTTGGAACCAGTGTTGCTATTGGACTACACAATTGGCAAGTGGCTACAAGCTGGTGTTTGTACCACTGGTCAGCTTTTTGAGCCCAGCAGTTCAGCCAGTTTTCTGTCCACCTCACTGGCCACTTATCTAGTCTGTGCTTCATCAGATTCAAGAAGATGTTACAAGAATCATCCCTCTTTCAGGAAAGGAGACTTCCAGTTTTGAAAGATGTCAAATACATATTACACCATGATTAACTGTTGATCACTTCAATAGTATTTCTATGAAAATGAGAATTTTAAGCTTACTTACTTTTCCAGACAATCTTCTTTTTCGATAGTCAATTAATGAAAGCAAAACATATCCACTCACATGGAATGCTATACATATCTGTTAGTCCACTGAGTGGACTAACAGACAGAAGATGATAAACAGAAGGTGAGATGAATTCTTACATATCATATGGTTTCCCTGTACTATCCAGTAGGCTTCCTGCAGATATTTTCTTGGTTTCCTTTATTCCTTTTGGTTTTTTGGTGGTCAGTCTGTTTGTTTTTAGTTGGTCAATCTGTTTGTCAGACATAAGTCATTCTCACTCATTGAGAACCCCAATGAGAAACTAGCTTTTTGAAGTTAGTAAAGTGAAAGGTAATCTTCTCTCAACACAACAGAAATCTCTGCATCACAAAAAATCCACTGATAATTAAACTATTGAATTAATCTAAACCTTTCCAGTAAAGTCAAATTAATTATATATTATGTGTTCAAAATTACATATGAATATGATACCTATACACAATCTGAAGGTATTGTTTCAATTAGTTATTGCTATCAAGCTGCAAAGCAAATCTAGTAATTATATTCTCATTAAAATGATACATTTAATATATAAGTTCTTCCTTCCAGAATATCTTGTTTGTTTGTTTGTTTGCTATGGACCAGGATAAAGAGCACCTGCTTATTATCTATCATTCAGAAAATAATCCATCCAGGTGCTCAAAGAAAAGATTGGTAATATTATGGCATTATTGTCCGATCTGTTATTGAAGCTGCCCAATTACATATATTTGTATGTATATTCATCTCACTGTTTGAGGATGATTTTGACCAGTCTTCTCCTAAATATATATTGTAATTTCTAAATCTGGGTGTCCATGTTCTGATGCTGTCCAATGTTCCTCTTTATGATCCTTGACAAATTTTATGCTCCTGATTCTTCTGAAATTTCCAGAAATTTGTTCAATTGACCTGACAGCTTCTGATCTAAGTTCTTTTCTCTGAAAATTGACACTTGCCCTTTATTGCTAGTTTCTTATTTTCATTATTGATGAGCAGCAAAAAAATCCAGGGATCATTTATTTAAAATTTGCTTCTGCTTCTGTTTGAAAACCTCATTTTGTTAAAGTCAAAGGTGGAATATTTCTGCAGTCTTTCAATCCTCTTGAGGTCCTTTGTTCTCTCCATAGTACATTGACAAGGGAACTCTATGCCAAGTAAATGTAATTTTCTCTCCTCAAATGTTCTTCTAAATGGTTATAATATTCCTTTCAAATATTTTTAATTGATTTAGCTCCAAAAAGATCAGTTGAAGGCTATGGAGGGCTCTACTGCATTATTAGTTTCTTCCTTAAGAACGTAAGCAGTTCATTCATTCTGTTTGTACCTCTTCAAGCTTTTTTTCTGCCTATCCTTCTAGCATACTATTTTCCTTACTAATCTATAGCATTTTGTTTGTAATGATGCTATCAGCACATCACTACAGAGAAAAAAGCATTTGAAAGCTCCTGAAAAAACTTTATAGCAAGAAACCTACATAGTAGGAAGAAATGCATCTTTTCATTACATAACATCATACAGATTATTGTTCTTATGTCCATTATTCTCATATCCAGAAGAAGGACTATGTCATTAAAAAAGAATTAAGGGCACTTTCCATTATAAACAATGTGCATTCAAAATTGGTGGCAAGTCTGCTTCAGAATAAGATAAAGCCAAAAGGAAAGAGATGGATGAAAATGACATTGATATTATGTGGTTAGCATACGCTATCTTTGCTAGACATAAACTATCAGAGCCAGGAAGGACAAGATAAGAGGGGAGGACTATGGCAATTGTTTTTTAAATAGTATTCATGTGAATTGTCTTCTTAATTTTTTAGTTTCTTCATTCTTATCACAAGCCACAGATTCTGTGGTTTTTAGCAGCAGATCCTGGACATCCATGACATCATTCCTGCTTTCTTATCAGATCAAACATCACTATATTTCTTATTAGTCTGAAACAGAGAAATGTCTGTCAATTTGATTTCATCTCCAGCTCCTCAAGTTCAAGTTAACATTTGTGTCAGCAGCTCTCTGGCCACAGTGAGCAGGCACAGACTTTCCCAGGCATTTTCTTGGGGAAGGCTGTGAGAAGAGCAGCGAAAGAATGAGAAACAATTCTTATCTCCACTTCTTGCATGTGCTGTTGTGTGCATGTGGAATGTGTCATGGAGATTTGTTTACCAAAGGGTGATTTCTTAACTGGACACTGGATGGTGTTTGGATGGATTGACCAATTAGGTCAAAGCTGTATCGGACTGGCTGTAAGGGTTACTGAGTTTCTTAATAAGTATAGTATAACAGAGTATAAGATGATATAATAAAGCAATTGATCAGCCTTCTGCAGTCATGGAGTCAATTTATTACCCAGCTGGGGGCCTGTGGCCACAAACATTGGCTCCTTTCCAGGTGGTGCCACAGCTCAGGAAGCTTTTTCAGTGCTAAAGTTAGCCTAAACCCTATTGTTCCCAGAAGAAAAAATATTCTAAATTCAGTACCTGTATTTGCTAGAAATATCCAGACAAGGTAAAATTGACTAGTTTCTGCAGCAGATTCATGAAATAGATTCAGCTTTGTTGAAGATGCCAGCTGTTTCCCTGGGCACCTGTGTTAGACTTACAGGCTTCCAACTGTGGGGCAATTCAGCCTGCACCTCTTCCCTAGGGCTGGACTCTCATGATGGTTCCCAGTTGCCAGTCTCTGTGTGGGCCTGCCAAAATCCAATCATCGGACTATATCATCTGCTTTAGACCTGTCTAAATCTTATTTAATTAAACTTTTCAAGCCTAACCAGCCAACATTAAAAAAAAAACAAAAACAACCAACAAAAACTGCAAAACCAAACAACAAACAAAGAAACCAAAAAGAACTTTACCAATGCTGTCAACAGAATCTCAGAGAGGAATTATAGAATCTTAAAAAAACACCATTTATTTGACACTGGTGTACAAAAATTGCAGAAAGGACTCTAATCTTTTCTGAGAAGAAAATGTCTAACATGTCTAACATACTACAAACATACAAACAATAATTGGCTTATTATTTTCAAGGATAGAATGTCTACTTTCACAACAATGTCAGGATAAAAAAAAAAGGAGATTTTATTATGAATGGAGGGAATCAGCCTGGGGAAGTAATGGATATCCAAATATAAAGGTAAATTTATAAGACACATACAAAATTACAAAAAGTAATTTGTAATATATGCTTGCAAGGTCCCCAGTCTTCTGGTTTTGCTGTCATCTTGTTCTCTTGAATTATTTACTTTTTAATTGTACCAGATATGTTATCACTACAGTCCAGTAGTCAGGATACAACCTTTTTTTCTGAGGTTGCTATCATTAGAGAAATCCAGTGTAATAAAAAAAAAAACCAACTCCTGAAATATAGGGTTTTTTCTTAATTTTATGCAATTAAAATTCAAAATGTTTGGTTTAGAATAACCTCTGACGTATAGGGAAGGGGACTTGATTGGGACTTGTTGTCTTTTATGTCCTTTCTACAAATATTGTGGTGGAACAATGTGACACCAGACAATTCATCAATACTTTGTCATTCTGTAAGCAAATTAATTATAGGGAGCTCATAGTACCTAAATCCATTTTATAAACAAACACAAATAAAAAAACCTAATGGACAAGTTTTGCACAGAATAATAAATGAGGTGAATACAGGACAACCACTAGAATGGTGGCTGTAGTTTTCTGGAAGAAACAACTTCTGTTTCCCTCACATTTGTTGTAGTGACAGCTGAAATTGACAGTCAACTGTCTTAGTGCACCACAGACCCAAAATGCTGCTGAACTAATAAAGGTACCAAAATTGTGGTATAACTCATAACTACTAAAGACTGTCTGAAGTAGACTTCAGAAAATTATCTAAGAAAAAAAAAAAAAGGAAAAAAGTCCCAGAAGTACTATGACTAATCATTAAGGTTAAGGTAAAAGAAATTGTAACAGAAATAAGCAGTACTTTGAAGGCACAAGCCTTATACTGCCATAGAATTAAAGTATAGAATCATAGACTTGCCTGAGTTGACCCAAAAGGGTTATCAAAGTTCAACTCCTGGCTTTGCACAAGATCACCCCAAGAATCAGACCATGTGCCTGAGAGTTGTCCAAGCTCTTCTTGACCTCTAGCAGACTTGGTGCCATGATGAATTCCCTGGGGACACTGGGAAGTAATCTTCCAGCCTATGAAATAGATTTGTCCATATCTGAAATTAGAATTAAAAATGAAAGAAAAAAAAAAGGCAGCTTAAGCTGATAACACAGATTTATAAAACAGAATAAAGACACCCATTAATTACTTTGATGAAGGTAGAGTGTTGTGCCCAGTCCTGGACAGAGAGATATGGACCTCCAGGAACTGGTCCTGAAACGGGCAACAAAAATGATTAGGGAACTGGAGCATCTCTCTTAAGAAGACTGAGGGAGCCGGGCTTTTTCAGCCTCAAAAGGAGATGGCTGAAAGGGGACCTCATCAATGTCTATCAGTATCTGAAGGCAGGGTGTCAAGAGGAGGGAACCAGGCTCTTCTCAGAGGTGCCCAGCAATAGGGCAGAGGCAATGGACAGAAACTAAAGCACAGGAAGTTCCACCTGAATATGAGGAAGAACATCTTTACTGTGTGAGCAGCTGAGCACTGGAAGAGGCTGCCCAGAAAGGTTGTGGAGTGTCCCTCACTGGAGATATTCAGGAATTGGATGCAATCCTGTGCCATGTGCGCTGGTATGACCCTGCTTTAGTCAGGCGGTTTGACCAGCTGGCCTAGTGTGGTCCCTTCCAATCTGACCCATTCTGTGATTCTGTGTGTTTAGAATAGGCATGAAACAATGCCTAGTATGTCCAGACAGTTGCTGTTACATACTTTGAGTAGGTCAGCTATGATTTTACAACAAGATAAATATCCATACTTAAAATGTATTTAATGTTAATAGTTTGTTTGACTTGAATAGGGCTACCCACTATAGCATGTAGTACAGGGCTGAGGACATCCTGGTGTCTTATCAGATCTGAGGCTTTCTAGTGTAAACATCTACTTGGTTTTCGGTAAAGCCAAACTTAAAATAAAAATCTATTGAGTAAAAGCAGAAAAAAAATCTCTAAATATGGAATTCACCACTAAGGATAGGTATTCTGTTTTACTATGCGGATACAAGCTTCTAAGATAATGTGTGCCAGAAGATTATCCAGCCTTATGATGCTGCAGATGGAATAATAGTTCTCCTAGCTGTGGAGTTGAACCTGCATATTCTCTGGGACATCTCTTTTGCGACTCAATGGGGCTTTGAACAACATTTACTTCCTGCAAAATGGCTCTGTGTGATGAAAATGGTGCAGACAGGAGTAAGCCACATTTCTGTGAAGCTAACAGAGTCATTATGAGGTTCTGTTACTCTCCAGACTCTTGACAGTAAGGGCAATTGCCCTTCCAAGATGCTTACACTGAAACACAATATTTTCCTCAAGTATCCATATATAGGATGATAATCTAAATAGTTTCAGCAGTCTGGTGGTGTCAGAGAAGACCTGCTTTTTCCTTTGTTAGCTCTTTCCTCTGATGTCAATGAGTTTGCATGTTACGTTTCAGCTAAAAGCCTAGACTTTTAGCCAGAAGTAAGTAAAGAATTCAGGAAATGCATGAGGGAGCTGAGACTTGCTCCTAGATGTCCTTTATTCCTAACAACTCCAGTGAGGGCTCTGCCAGGAACTGTGGAGGAACAACAAAGCTATTCTTTTTTCATAGACATTAATAGGGGGTGGCTAAGAGTGTGCTGGTTTTTATGCTTTGTGCTTTAATGAATCATTCAGTAATGGCTCACACATATCTAAAAATTCAAGTTGATGGCTTTCTAATTCAGAAAAGTAATTTTAAATCTCATTTGGAGCTTTTCACAGTGTCTATCATTGGCGAATTGTAATAATTCAATGTATTCTGCAGCCTGTGCATAGTATTGGAGATTAATATTTTCTTTCAACTGTCTTTTAATAGAGGCACAATCAAGGTTCCTGATACATAATACATGCTTGGTCTTTCCTCTGAGGTAATCAGAGTTACTCTTCTTCTACCAGATAATTTACCCAAATAACATGAGATGAAGCATAAATCAATTGATTTTCAAATGCATGAACTTTAGACAATTTTTTTTCAAACATGTGTCAGATTCCCTGATCCTTTGAAGAAGACTAAAGGTATATTGTATCCCAGTAGTGCCGTGAGGGAAAAGAGTGTCTAGCTTTGTTTCTAATAAAATAAATACTTGAATGCAACTGGGACTTTGTAGCACTGTTAGTGAAATAGGTTAAGGCATCTGAAACCTGAGAATTCTAAATAGGAGGAAAGGAAGAAAAGTAGTCCAAGTCCTAGGGGTACTATCGACAAAAACTTAATATTATGTATGTTTATTCCATCAGATCCATTACTTCTGCAATGCAAATCCAAGACTACTATAAAGAATTTGGAGTCCCTCGTTCATAATTTGTTTTAGTCAGATGGTACTTTTTGTGATACTTCTGACCACATCTACTGGGTTCTGTGTAGGAAAGAAGACACATCTTATCAGAGTGTGAACTCAGAACCAGACTTTGCAACAAAGAGACATTTTGGATTTGGGGCTTAATAATTAACTTGGCTCTCAGTTAAACAACCAATTTTCTCTAGTTCTTGATTGGCTAAAATCCCTTTCCCAGCCTTTTGAAAGCCAGAAAGGTGCATTATCCTAACTAGCTCGACATTTTCCATGTGTAATTAAACACTCCTTTGATACATGTAGAGAAAATGTCATAACTATACTTAGGATTATAGGTTAACAGCCTTACAATTTAATTTTAAAAAATGAAGGTGTATTACTTTGTCTAAAAAATTGGTCCCAGGTTGGAACTTTATATATACCAACTTTCATGGCAGAGTGATTTTTTTTTTTTAAAGAGGCAAGGTAACAGCCCCTCAGAAACATTGTTTAAAACTGAACTCCTTTCACAGCTTTGAAATTCTGGTTGACTTGCAAATACGTCTGTAGGGAAGAGTGTCTGTTGTGCACTCTATGAAATCTATTACAGTTACTTGTATGTTCAAATGTACACACATATCAGCACTTTCATGCAAATCCTTCCCCCTCCCAGGACATTTTTCTGCAGGAAATAAATGTCTAAACTAACACTGCTACATTGTATGCCTATTAAATTAAAAAAAAAAAAAAAAACCAAAACCTTCCTCCTTCCTTGAAACTTTCTATTCAACTTGCATTTTAAAGTAAAACTGTATTTTGGACATTTTATTCTGCTTCAGTTTTTTAGTCCAAATTTTCTGAAGCTTGAAAATTAAACAATGAGTACATGGAAAATAAAGATATGGGTCAATGAAGAGCTAAATCCAGAGCATGCTCCCATTGTTCTGCCTTATTTGTGCTGCTAAGGAGACATAGCAACCTAAACAAACTCCAAAGGGTCACAGGAAGTGGCGTACAGAACCATGATACTACCTGAGATTAGAAGGAATTTTATGTGTCTGACCTTTTGTAACACAGGAGCTTGGATGCTTGGCTAAAGCCCGTCTGTCTCAGTGTGTTTTGTGTTTCTCAGCATTTAAAAGTCCCTACCATTGGCACCTAGCTGGAAAGTAAAAACTGAGGAGTTGCAATGCTGCATCCCATGCTGGTTCAGTTAGGGGTTCTGATAACTGTTAGTTAGCCAGTTCTATGTACCCCCATTTCCCCTCACAGTGGTTCGTTCCAGGTTGTCTGCCATAGAAGCACCCCCATGTCAGTCTTGTGGCTACCCCCCTGTTCATTCCTGAGAGTTCTGTGTCTGTTACCCCATCCCCGCATCCACATTCATCCCGGAACCCTGTATCCACCCCTGTTGTGTCCCCGTTGGTTGCCGTGGTCCATGTCATCCCCCCATTGCCTGTCCCCACTGGGCGAGGGGGGCTTCCACCCCTGTCTGCCCACCCCCTATAAAACCCCACAGTTCCTTTGTCTCATGGCCATCTTGTCCGTGCGGGCGCTGGGAGATGGACGCCGCTCTCTACCGCGGCCACCACGTGGCAATAAACCTCTTCCAGCCACGCAAGGCAGGGTGTGCCATTCCTTCACCCCTTTATCTCTGCTCAGCGCCGGTTACAGAACGTGGCTAGCCCACGCCGGTGCGCTCAGCACGAGAGTGCCCGGACATGCGGCAACCCCGGTCCGGCCAAGAGGCAGAGCCTAGCCGGCCTCCCCAGAGCTGCCTGGGTCCGGGGAGAAGAACGCAATGCTGCATTGCAATCACTAAAAAAGGCTTTCATTTACCATTCTCACAGTTTTGGACAAGGTTGTTCACAAATGATGATGAGCTAAAACCAAGATAGAAGTTTATCCCAAATATCTGAAACCAAGAACAGTTTTCCTTCATTTTCTCATAACACAGTAACCCATGGTGACCCGTGTGTTTTCAGCGCATGTGAGGAAAAAGATAAGCAAGAAAATAGAATATCTTTAAGAAAATATCTTAAAAAAACCCCCCCCCCCCAAAAAAAAAACCTAAATAATGACTTAGCCAAAGACCATGTTGCAACACATGTAAATACTCCGTGAAAACTGCCAGACCAGTTTTATATGGAATCCCTGGGAAATGAATTACTGTGATGGACAGTGATTCATATGCAGTATGCACAGGAGTCCTCTCTACCCCTTTCCTTGCTAATGTTTGATATTCAGGAAACAACCTCTGTTAAAAACAACTGATACTATAATTCACAGATACGGCTTGATTAGGAAGTCTTGCTACTAACAGGTTTGCATTTGTTTAACACACAGCTGGATCATGTCAAAAAAAACAACCCATCAACTGACAAGCATTGTCTTGTTGCAAAGCATTCTCTGCTTTGTAATTATTTAACAGAACAGGAAATAATTTGATGATGATGATAATGTATTGTACCGCATAAAGGCATAACAGCTCACTTACGGGCAAAGAAAAATTTCAGGCTACTTGCACTCTTATGCTAGCAATTAGAAATATTAATTATCTTCTGCTATTAATGTTAGGTATGCATGTGTATGTGTGTGTATGGCTCATTGTAAAACATGCATTTTCATTTTTATCCTGTTATGATTATGTGAAATCAATTTGGATCAGGTACTAATAAACAACCATGTAGAACTATATCATTCTTTCTTCACTACAGAAGAGAGGAAGCCTTGCAATTAAAATCTGTAAAGTGAATATCAGTAAAATTAATGTCATTTATAATTTTTCTTGTAATCATTATTATGCTATGTCATTTTCAAGACTTACAACTATTTTAATGTGAAAATTAGGTGTTGTGGTTTTTTGCTCTTTTAATCCTGACTATACTAAAAATAGCTCATTGATGTAAATTAGATTTCCATAATGATTAATCTACTGTTATTCAGAAAACCACATAAATTTAAAAATAATGATTAGAAATCTATTGAAGTAGAGCAGCCTTCTATTGAAGTAGAGCGCTGAAAAGAAGTAAAGGCATGCTAAGACTGAAGTACAGATAATCAATTCAGTACAACTGCCCAAAATTTTCTAAGAGTGCTTTTGGAACAAAAACTGTAGGAGTCAGTATTCCAAGTATGACAAAGAATGTGTGAATGACTTCTTTACTTCTGGTCTAAAACCGGAAATATGCAAGAGGTTTCAGAAGAGAATTTAAAGGTCACCCTTTGCAATGAACAAGTATGGGTGTCCAGGGGATTGGTGTGTGTTGGCAAGGCAAAAAGAACTTCAAAAGAGTCTTCAGTGGTGAAAGAAAGACACAGTTTTGAGTGAGGATCCAGTCCTAAATTGTATTTTGGGGCTTTATTCAGAATCATGCATGAAGAGAATCATAGAATGGGTCAGGCTGGAAAGGACCACTGTGGGTTAGCTGGTCAAACCTCCCTGCTCAAGCAGAGTCATACCAGTGCACATGGTTGTTAAGTGCAGTTGTATGAGGGAGACAGAAATCACAACTGGAGTCCTCTTGATCATGAGACATACAGCGTGTTTCATTATTCAATCTCTCTTTATTTAGGGGATTTGAATTTCCCGGTCCCTGACAGCTGATTGGATGGAATCTCTCTCCGCCCAGAACTCTGGCCAGTGGTGTACTTGTATCTAAACCTGAACTTAGGGTTGGCTGAGGCCTTTGCTTGGGTTTGAATCCAACCAATCCCCTCCTAATCCAAGAAATGTTTTTCTTCTAGACTGGTTGATTTTAGGGGGCAGCTTCAGATCAGCTGCAATGTGACACATGGCATAGGATTGCATTGTTTCAGAAAATCTCCCACGAGGGAGAGTCCACAATCTCTCTGGGCAATCTGTTCCAGGGTTCAGCCGCTCACACAGTAAAGATGTTCTTCCTCATATTCAGGTGGAACTTCCCGCTTTTTCTCCCCCATGCTCTGCCCCTTCCCTGTCTTTCATGAACCAACACCCCCCTTCAGGTCCTAGTTCCCACCTTCTGCCTTCCAAATCCCACAGGGTGGGAGCTGGAATTGGGGAAGAAGCTAAGAAACCAAAACCCAAAGCTAAAATAATTTTGTAATACCAGTTTTAACAGCCTTGTATATTTAGTTGAATTGTAAATTGTACTTCATGATCTCCTTTCACTGTTATTCCAAGAGCAGGATGATATCCTTCTCTTGAATCCATACCCCTTTTTTTCCTTATTTTGGGTAGTTCACCGGGAGCAAACCACTCGAAGGCACAGTACCCTGAAAAGATTTTTCTTTCGTAGAGTCCCTGGCTCCCCGTAACCTCCCCAGTTCCCAATCCCTATCCACTTGTTCTAGCTGAAAAGAGTTCATCAGCTAGAACTTTTATCCTAAAACTCTCTAACCTTTTTATCATTCTTATCCAATACCTGTCTTCTCTCCATTTCCCTCCCATCCCCATGAAGTTGTTTTTACAATTATGCTTTTCTAGTTTAAGTGTGTGTTCATGTTGCAGATTGTCCTGTTTTCAGAAAGTAGGGGCCTGTCAGGTCACAAAGGTAGATCCAACGAGAGGCAGTTTTCAATTGTTTCTTGAATAGCGAGTGTTCAGATAGTATTAGACTGCTGGATCAGAATCGATTTTGGGTTTATGCTGTCCTCAGTAGGTTCTGAGGGTGACTGATAACCTAAAATGGTGTCTGGGAAAGTATTTTGCATTTTTTTTGTGGTGAATGCTCCCTGAGTGTAGGCAGTAGCTGAAGCCAAATTTCTTTTTTTCTTTTTGTTTTTCTTTTAATGACCTAAAACAGGGGGTCTTCTGGGTTAAACTGGTTGGAAGGTGAAAGCAGTGGTAAAGCTCAGATCCAAGGGTGAGAATCTGAGGCCACAAACCTGCCTGGAGTCCAGGGGGCTCCAGGTGATTCCCTGTCCCTGAGAGGGGGAGCAGAAGTCGGTGCCATGGCCTAAAACTGGGGGCTGTGGTGGTCCAAAAAGCCAGTTGGAAAAGGTAAGACACCGTTGGGCCAGTCATGCTGAAAAGGCCAATCCCAAAACTCTCATATGAGTTTAGTGCCAAAGGCTGAAGCTCTTTAAGCACTCGCCCATGCTTTAAATTCGTTTAAAAATCTGCAATATGGACCAACATAAGCCGTTTATTACAATTAAATACTCATTTTATCTTTGTACTGTGTTAACACCCTTTCAGAACTGAACAATACCTACCACCAAAGGCAAACAGCAAGTCAAATGGACTATTTATAGTGTATTCAATTTGTCCTCATTGCAATTGTACTTATGCTGTGAAACTGTGTAATTACTGCTTCATTTTTAAATTGCTAATGGTCATAATTCTCTTAATCTTTTTTCTAACAAAAAAAGGGTGAATTGTGGTGTTATATTTTAGTTAAATAGTATGCTCTGTCTCACCCCTCGAAAATATATGGTTTATTCCAAGCCTGGGATCCTCCCCTGAAGTATCATGTGCCTGTAATCCCATTGGCCCAATCTTATTCCGCGCCCACTTTGAATCTCCCTGTTAAGTGTGCCGGGGGGATGAGGCTCGCTCTCTTAGCCGGCTCTCATGGCTGGTGCTCTCTTGGCCCCTCTCTCCCCCTCCCCTTTCCCCCCTCACTCCCCCTTCCCCCCCGCCCCCCTCAGAAACCATGCTGCCTCCTGGGGGTAGGACCCCCAAAAAGCCCTTATCTAATTAGCACCCTCAGAAGCTGTGTGGAGTCTCCTTGCCTGCCTGCTGCTACCAGCGAACTCACAGCTTAGGAGTTCCCTGGGGACACCCTGGAGGGTTCCCCCCAAAGGTGCAGCAACAGGACACACTCCTGGAACCCTATGTCTTTCCTGTACTGGGGAGTCCAGAACTGGATACAACACTCTAGATGTGGCCTCCTAGGGCTGAGCAGAAGAACAGGAGCAATTCCCTCGTCCTGCTGGCAATGCTCTTCCTATTGTACTTTCTAAGGCTATCAGATATCAGAAAATGTACTTCAAGAAATCTGCTATCTGTCATGGCCAAGGGTACATCATGAAGGGGATTGTTCTTTTCATGTCACAGAAACTCTCACAGGAGTAATATATTGAATTATTTTATTTCCTGCAATATCTCAATTATGCTGGTAGGTTGCTTGCTCAAATCTGGCTTCATAACAAATATGTGTGAATATCAGCACAGATTGAATAGACACCTTTACAGCCAATAATATTTTGTGATTGAATAACTGCATGATAATGAATGTGACGAATTCCTTTGACAGTATCATTAAAAAGGTCTCTTAACAATCTAATTTGATAAGTAAATGTGTAATTTATCTGCTTAGTGAAAAATATCCATTTTTAAAATTTGTATTTCTTACTGAAGGTACTTAAAGTTCAGGAAATTGTTTAAGGAGAGTTTATTTTTAACAGGAAAACAATATTTATGTTTCTCAGAATTTCAGTCCTAAAACCTCATGGTAGCTAGATAAAATCTGTCTTTTCTTGGAGTTATCTAGATCACCTCTTTTGCAAATGCAGTCCTTTTCTCATAAAACTTTTTGGCTGCAATTACTCACATCAACCACTAAGTCAGCAGTCAGTTGTGGTGTTTTTATCTTCTCAGGTGCTGCAAAGCAGCAGATAGTAGGAGAGCTCAGTGCAGCACTCTGCTGTGTGCTTGACAGAGCCTGGAGTGAGAAATGTTCCCTGTGAGAGAGAGGTCTCTTTTTGGTCAGATCAAAGGACCCTGAACCTTCAAGGCTATTGTCTGAGAAGAGCCCAAAACAAATGCCAGGGGAAGAGTAACAAGACAGAGCAAACACACAGCAGGAACTGCACTGTGTGTCCTCCTTCCAGCCAATGAGGGGAGACTTCCTGAGGCAGGAGTAATATTTTTGTACCTAGCAGCCATCAAGCAGGTTTAATGAGTCTGCAGACCATAAAATAGATACACTGGCCACATGATCAATATTCTAGGCAAACTCACACAATGTTCTCCATAATCCATGGCTTATTATTTCTCTAACATCAGAACTCTTTTACACTCCTAGTTTATAGGAAAAATAATAATTTGTTTAAAATAAATGTAATTTAAAAGGAATTTTCCTATAATAGGTATTTTTTTCATCTGTCCAAAATACTGGGTAGTGATATTTTATAGGCATGCCTTAGATATGAAGGTAAAATATTTTTCTACCCATATCACTGAACTGAAAGTGAGTTTATTGGTTCTTATTTTGGGCTGTTGAATCCTCTGGGTAGAATACATTTTTAAGGTAGCATGAATAGAAAGATCCAGTATAAAAAGTGAAAAATGAAGAAGGAAAAAAAGTCACTCTAAGGATTTCAGGTAGAACTCAGAATAGCCTAATAAAAAATCACAGATTTGCCTTTCTTTTTTAATTGCTCTGAGATTTTTTTTTAATTAATTTGTAACATAGCCCATAATTTCCTTTGGTAAAATTTTCAGTGTTTTTGGTTATTTTTCTGCTGAAGAACTCTGACTCTGAAGCAGGAATCTTTGTTTGTCCCATGAGACCAAAGCTTTGCACTGCTGGATTTCAGGACAATACTGTCCCTGTTGCCAGTCACATCTTCTATTACAGCTGAATTCTCCTTTGTCTCAGTGATGGCTCTTGAGCTTACAGCATCAGTAAATTTCAAGAGAGTACTCTAGTTTTGGTGACAAGAAAATGAATGAAGACTTCTAAAGGTTCTCTCTTAATAGCTAGATGGACCTTTTCTGAGGGTTGATGGAGTACAAAACATTCTATATGTGCTGTTTACTCTTCTTGAAGAGAGAAAGAGAAGAAGTGAATGCTTGGGATGACTGAGAATATTGTATTTACTCTCCTATTGCATACACAGCTCATCTGAGAGTATTCATACATACAGTATAGTGCTGGCCCTTAAACTTGGTTCTTGATCTATAATGAATTTCATACATTACCACAGGAACTGAGCTCAGGGTATTATATATACTATGCCCTTCTAGGAAGAATGCAGTTTTTCAGAGGGTAAGTTGTTTTGTGGAAGTCTGACAAAGCAATAACTCTCACTGTACAAATGATCACTTGGAGTATGAGTCAAATCTCTAAAACAGTTCCTGTTATACAAAATTTGACCAGGTGTCAAATTTTTCTAACCTGAGTTTTTCTTCTTCAGATACACTGTTATATTCCTCAAGTTAGATATGGAAATTTCTCATTAAATCTTCAAAAGATTTTGTTGGCTTTCACAGTACTATTCAATGTGAATATTGTTTATGAGGGGGTTAGTGAAGAATTTAGCCTTACAGTGCCTATGAGTATTAGTGATCCATCAAATATTCTGTGCATAATGTCCCAGTGTGGCTTGATTAAAAGAGTATGCATAAAGTTCAAACCACTTGGAGGCTGCTCTGCTCTGAAATATTTTGATTTTGTCCCCTTTACATTTCACAGGGTCTATCTCATTTATTATATGCAGAGTATGGCTTTTAAGTCTCTCCTTTGGTGTAATGCTTTTTCCCTGTTGTCTGTTTGTGAGATGCATTTGGGCTTTCCACCTGACAGAGCAACCTCTTTTTAGTGGGGCTGTAACTAATCATGAGAGGAGTATCTGTACGCAGCAGGACAAGAGGATGGCAAATTAGCAACCCTATCCTGCATTTAGTGAGGAAAGAAACCCAAGTGTAAACAGGGAAAGCTTCTACATTCTGAAATAAATAGAGAATTCCCTTTCATTTTTGACTCATTGCTGTGATAATACAGTTTCTGTTCCTCAGCGCTAACCTTGGCTAGCAGTGAATTTTTCTAGATGCCAAGGAAATTGTCCAACCTCTGACATAAATAGGAGCTGTTTAATTTATTCCTGCTTAATTTATTTAGCTTCCTGCAGCCCCATCCTGCATTGATTCTGAGCTTTCCTTGAGCAGGGGAGACTGCAAGAAGGAACTGAGCTGCAGCCTGATATTGAATATCTAGTATTAAAAGAAAGGGGAACAAATGATGTATCATAAAAAGAAATAAATCTCCTCTTCTCTTTGGTGTTGGTTCTGCAACATGGATCAGTGGGGCCTGTTGAATGCATGCCTTTTTCTCCTTGGTATCCTGTATCCCAAAACACACATTTGCATCCATGGTGCAGCACCATCATTCCTCTGAGTACAGTCTACTGACCTACACCAGTAAAAAGAGACTCAACCTTTCAGCACTGCTCATTGTAATAACAGAATTATTGCATTAATTTGGCATCTCTATGCAGCCTTGTGTCAGGAACCAGCGCTTTGCTTCTTGAAGATAAGTGAAATAAGTTAAGAAAACAATGTTTTTATATTGAGCTCAAGAAAAAAGATAGATTTAATTAGTCCCTGAAAGCTAGGTCTAATTCTGCAACCCTTTTGTCCTCCAAGTGACTACTAGCAGTTGTTCCATTGTCTACATTCTCTCAGTTGACAGTACAATCACCTAAGTCTTTAAGGGGTTTAAGCAATTAAATAAATAGCCATTCAGATTAGCAAGTAGATTTTCTTACAAAATAAAACTTCTCAGTCAAAACAAAAAACCCCACAAGTTAATGAACATATATTGGTATTGTGCTGTGGAGTCCTATGGATGAGGAGTATAGAAAAACCACTACAGACAAGACAAGTAAAATGAAGCTTTAGTAACCCCATTAGCTTTTACATATGTCAAAGTTTAGCAAACCCCGTTCCTTCTGTAGACTTACAACTCTCCTTCTGAAGTGAGAGTCAACAGCTTGTTCTAATAAAAAAAATGAGCCTGGCATACCCATGCCCACTGCAACGTGCTGCTTTACAGAGAGTCAAGTCAAAGGGATTAGACTTACGTAGCTTTGACCACCTACACAGTAGGCACTAAACCAGAATTAATCATCAAATTCTCTACTGTAGGCAATGGACAGCGGTGAGTACATTTAGAAAACAGTTTATCTGGACTATTTTAGGTGTTTAGGATGAAATTAATTATTCCTGAAATATCCCTATATCTTCTCACTGACTATAAAGTGAAATGAGTCACACTCATCAAGCCTGTTTATGTGAAGTTCATTACAGCTTTCTTGGTTTACAAACACTTTAAAACTCCTTCACTCTGCCATTGCATTGTAAAAATGATGACCTGAAGAACCAACTCACAGAAATAATTTATCAACACAATAAGGTATCAATTACACAGCACGAACATTAGAAACATGTCTAAGTCTCAAAATTTCCTTTTGCCTTCTTCCCTATATTTTATAGTTCTCAATGAATATTTAATAACTAATAATTGTGACAAACATAACACCTTTCATCTCAAAATAAAAAAAAATATTTACGGAGGAACACTGAAGCATTATGCTTATTACTATCACTAAAGTCCAGATTCAAGATACTCATAGAATCATAGAGTGGTTTGGGTTAGAAGGGGACCTAGAAGCTCTAGATGTAGTTCCACCTTTTCTATCTTGGGCAGGCATACCTTCCACTTGACCAGCCTGCTCAAAGCCCCATCCAGCCTGTCCATAAACACCTCCAGAGATGGGGCATCCACCACTTTCCTGGACAATCTGTTCCAGTACCTTTACCACCCTTAGAGTAAAGAATTTTTCCTAATATCTAATCTAAACCTACTATCTTTCATTTTTAATTAATTCTTCTTTGTTCTGTCACTACATACTCTTGTAAATAGGCTCTCTCCATCTTTCCTGTAAGTTTCTTTCAGGCACTGGAAGGCTGCAATTAGGTCACCCCAAAGCCTTCTCTCTTCATGGATGAACATATTTGACATAGTATTTTTGGAGGTGAAAATAAAGTATCTATTGCCAGCCTCTTGAATGAGCTACAAGAAAGCTGTTGTAAAGGACACCATTTCCGTCCTATTGCCCAGAGTGTTATGAATAAAAATAAAATTTAAACTTTTGGGAAATGTAGTTAACAATGGTTAAATTTGTTACAAGGTAAAATGTTGTTAATACAAGTTAAATGTTGTTAATACAAGTAACAAATTGTGATTAGTTATATTAAAACCCAGTGCTGTTGTACATATATAAAGGGCGAGTGGAACCGGGGAAGAGATGGGGTGCCAATCTTTGTAAAAGAGCAGAGAAACTTTCAGGAGTATTAAATCATAGAACACAACCACAACTTAAATCAAGATTGCAAGAGAGACCAACCAATAGGAGGCGAGAATTCCAAAATGATTGGCCAAGACTGCACCAGTTTATAAGCCAATCCGCAACGGAGAAATAGACCTATCACAGCATGGATCCTGAGTGCCCCAATCAGGACACAAGAGAGAGACTTGAGAAGGCCTGGGGTGTCTTGACATCTGGGTCTTTCCTCGGAGCCAGTTTCCCTGGAAACACCCCTAGGTTACAATTACTAAGTTGTTGAAACAGTTTCTGGATTAGCCAGAGGCTTTTGCTTCCAGTTGTTTGCTTTGTAATAAACAGGCTTACTTTTTTAATCAACCTGCCTCCTTTTTGTTATTTTAAAGTTTCTTTCTAAGCCTGTCCACAACACAGACTATAAACATCATGATAACATTTATTCAGAGAGAGAAATAAATTGATTTCACTTTATACAAAAGGATATATGACCTGGAGTGATGGTTTGGCTTGCTACAGTTAAGAAGAATATTCAGTCTAATGAACACACTGCCATGGTATTTTTATACAGAGAGGTAGTTCTTCAGGCACTGCACTGATGTAAAAGACCACTACATACAAGACTGATGGTTGATTTGCTTATATTATGGATGAAGGTCTTTGAAGGTGTGGTGCTTCACACCATTACAATGTCAAAATGTCATTCAGCCTTGGATCAAAGAGATTAAAATACTTTTTTTGAGTTGCTTTGGGCTAAATTTTACTCTTGGAAACCGTGTGTGTTTAGTTATGGTTGACTTCTGCGTCTAAGGCAAAATAGGCAATTTGTGGCTCTGGAGTTGCATATGGCACTTAAGCAGATTAAATATGGTTTATATGCTGGGACCTCATCCTGCAACTGCAGCATTCTGTACTGGCCTGCAGTCTGCTGCTTATACTACAGCCTGGCTGGAGGAGGAAGCAAGCCAGCAAGGTAGCTCCAGAAGTCACTGTTAGCTTCCAAGGTTCCCTAGAACCACCTGTACTCTCAGTCCACATCCATGCTACCTGCAGTAGCTATCAGTCAGCAATGATCCTCCCTCAGACCTCCTTTTCCCCTCAGAGTACCAAAACCAGAAGCTGTTGCATTTAAGATCTAGGATGGGGAGTAATGTTTTAATCTGATTATAACCAGAATAGCTACTTTTAATATTTTTTTTAAATAATTCCATCAAGAGATGCCATAGTAATAAAAAAAAATAAAAGTCAAAAATAAGAAAAATTAAAATAAAAAATAGTAAAAAGTCAAAATTTATAACATTTATGTAAAAGCTGGAACAAGTTAGTAGAATGCTGTTACTTTTCTAGGTTTTTTCCTCAGGAAAAAAATAAATCTTCTGTTCAGATTCTAGACATCTGTGAAAGATATACAGTTATAAATGAGCTAAGTAAGTAGCTAGAACATGATTGCAGAAAGTTTTATCATCCCAGTTTCCTACATTATAGATTTAATACATGATGATAATTAGTGTTTCTGTTGATCATCAGGTCAAAGAACAAGAGATGCATTTTTTGCTTATAAAATTGGAGTGCAGAAGATAGTGAGGAAAATATCTTTAAAAACTGTGTTTTTATTCAAAATAGAGATAAGCTCACCTTTGTGTGTTAAAATCAATAGATTTTCTAATGTTAGAAATATTTCTATATGTTTAATTCTTACAAATGCAGCAGTTTATTGACTGCCCATCAAAGCTGCTTTTAGAGAGATTCAAAGGAAAGGCAGTTAGCCTTTCATTTCTTTGTACTTAATGCACTTTCTTTCCCACCCAGATTCAGCAAAATAAAAAACTACTTTACTCATCCCTTTCATCTCTGTATACCACTGTGTACTTGCTGTGCAGTGTCGTTGAGAAGATGGTCTGTAAATTCTAGTTCCAGGGATTTAGTTGCTGAGAGTCTGCAGATTCTCACAGTTCAATAAAGATCCCTTGCACTTTCCTAAATTTTACTGGTATGGCTCACAATATAACAGAAATAAGTCTCTTCCACCTTGATTCCCTTTGTTTATGTGATATTCCAAAGTATTTAAAAATATGGTGGCTCTTTTTCACTTCAATTTGCTGAACAGTGTCAAGTGGAGATAAAAATAAGGACAAAAATTAAAAGATCATGCAGAAGAAAAAGCTTCATTTATCAAGTCAGGAAATCCAGTCCTCCTAGAGCTGGTATTATGCCATTTCTAAGCTAGTTCTCATACTTAAGCACCAAAAGGTCATTTTCTTGAGTACTATCTGAAGTCTCATCTTTTAATCTTGACTGTAAATTTTTATGGATATTTAACCTGTGCCAAGAATGTGACATTTAAATCAGCAGAGGTTTCTTATTTTGATCCCCTTCTTGTACAGCTTTTACAAGAAGTACCTTAAAGCATTAGTGTCACACATTCCTCATGTGAGAGAGAGGACTGGCAAATTTATGAGGACATATACACTCTCAGTCAGCAATTGATTGAGATTAAAATGGTTAAAGTATGTTCACACAGATGTGGAATTCAGACTAAGCAGACTGTACAGCTGAACTGCTCTACCAGATAGTTAATTTTAAAGCTGTTATTATACATTCTTTCTGTGATTTCAAAGAGTTTGATGTACAGCAGCAGTACAGCAGCAGATTTATTGTTTGGTGGTTTTGTAAATCTTACACATAAAGCAACTCCATGCGTAGTTCTATTTTAATATAGCTAGGAAGAAAAAAACAGGAAAAAGGGCTTTTTTAATATTTTTCTTACTTCCAAATATCTTTAAGAATTTTATAAACATAACATTGAAAAAAGTGCTTTGAGGCTGATCACTTTTAACAATTCTGCAGGCAGATAAATGCAAACCCAGGAAACTCCATAATTTTTGTCAAGAAGAGAGAAGACATTGCAGCTCATATTTCACTGCAGTCTAGCAAGTGGAGAGTACACCTCTTCTTTGGCATGCCTGAGAAGTCTACGACAAAGCCAAGAAAGCCTCTGGCTTTTTTTCCACTCCCACAGCTGCTAGTTTAAGCTGCACTAACACCCTCTCCTGCATGTGTATATCCATGTGTGTAACAATCACCCTCCAAACATGCTATAAACAGCTGCATAGAAGGGTGCACAGGGGAGGATTTGGGAGAAGTCAGCATGGCAAGCAGAACTTCTACTGTGTGATGAGTTTATATCTTTCCTTTCTACACAGATTCCCAGATTTTAAGCTAGCAGGTGCCATGCAATAATCTGGACTGATTTTTTACTGAGACGTTCCAGCTCATCAATAGGAATTTTAGGGCTGGAGTAATGATCTAAGCTGGAACTGGAATCCTCCTAAACCATCTGTGTCAGAGACTGCTGGACCAATACATAACACTTAAGAGATCTGATGAATGCATGTGCAATATGGCACCCTGAAGGGCCATATGGAGTACTCAGTGATTAGGATAAAGAAGACATTATGGCTCAAATCCCCCTTTTAGTTTTTGTTTTTTTGTTTTGTTCTGATATGGTCCCTCAACCCCAGCTGGCTCTGTGATTGCTGAGTGCCCTGCAAGGAGAAATCTTCAAACCTGAATTAAGAAACTTAAGGTAAGATTCATTGTACATTTCTGTATCTGGGTATGTCACCTAAACTCCCTTCATAATCAATGAAGAGACATAAGCACTTGCATGATATGACTGATTACAGCATGAAGCTGGTGTCTGAAATACGTCAGATGAATCACTGCATTTTCATTTTCCCTGATTATAAAAGGAACCTAAGATAAGTCACCTAGATTCAGACATCTTAATTGGAGATTTTTGGTTAGGTGGGTTGAATCCCACTCAGAGCTTCTGCTGAGGCTATCAGACTAATTTCTGACAAATTTAATATCTAAAGATGAGCAGAATTGTCACCTTCCATCTATTAGAAGAATACAGGAACCTGGCCCTGAGCACAGTAAACAGACATGGACAGTTGTCTTTTGCATTCAGTGAAGATGATTGGCAGGTCAAAGTAAAACATTTGGAAAGCTTGTTGTCCCAATGTTACTGTAACAGGGACACTACAGACTGCATATTAACTGGGAAGAGTGTCAATTTCATTGACAGAAATAAGGATCACACAAATGTGCTTCTGTACAAGACAAACAGAACCCCCCCTAAATTCCTATGAAAAAAGAATCCCAATTTCCTTGAGATCTAAGCCAAAATAAATTTTTTAAATTAAATGCACAAAGTGAAATTCCTAAAAAAAGTAAAATTTATTTTACCATAAATTGATACCTATATAAATTACACATGTATTCATGACTTGATGCTTCTGTGGAATTCACTAGAATGTTCTGCACCTATCATAGCACTCTGGTTAGTAGAAAGGTTTTCTAATATCACAAGCATTTCCACACTGACTTTGATGGCTTACCTCCCATTTGTTTCTGTTCTTGTGTTTTGTCACAAATTTATAGCATCTGTATGACTGTAAATTTTTCAGCACTGGGTAATATGAAGTTGCTTTTAGCACATCTATTAATTTTCTGCCATCTTCTTAATTTCCTATATTTTTTTGACAGATTATTTATGAGCTGCTTCTTATTGACATTTACTTTAATCTTGTTTATTTTCTCTGTTTTACTTTAATTCAGGAAAGAGCTCAGCTGGTCAGGTCTAAAGGTACCTATGCCAAATGCTTATAAGCACATATCAAGACAGCTGCTTTTCAGCAGCTGAATAATAGATGCAAGCAAATGGATCACAACAAATAATCTAGTCAACAGGGTAGATTCTCTTTTTCCTCATATTTATTGAGCAAATAACATGTCAAAACCATAATATCCTGCAGATTGATGGCTTTGGAAATTTCAACAGCGCTGCTTGACCAACAGTGGCCATGTTAAGCTATTCCTGCTCCTTTACTCAATAAGCAAGCTCACTTTTCCATTAGCTTGCATCTCCCCTCTTGTCCTCGGGGTGCAGGGAACAAAGCTACACTTTAATTTGGACAGATGGCTGCAGCACAGGTTGCTGCAGTTCATACCTTTAGCCCCAGACATGTTCATTCAGTAAGTGAGGTGGTGCTTTCATATAAACACAGTGTAGCACTGAGGCTTCTAAGTGCGAATCTGAGGCTTGATTTCAATGATTCCTCAGAGATACTACTCTGAAAACTGTTTTCCATGTACTTTTCTGGAAATGAAGTGGAGCCTTTATGAAGAAAACAGTGCAATACAGAAGGAAAATAGCTAAAGTAAATCAATATCTTGTTTAAAAAAATCATCACAGACAATTTTTGCACAATTGGAGTAATTCCAATATAGGCCTTGTTCTACAATGAAACTAATTTCTTCAAAAAGACCCCAAATATCTGTTTACTTAAAAAAAAAAAAAAATTAGAAGTCCAGATTTCTTTGTAAGGATTAAAATACATTAAAATACATAACCCTATCTTCTGTATTAATTGATAAAGCTGATTGAAGGGAGTCTTGGAGCTGCTTTGCAAAGACGTGCTTTTAAATTATAGTTTAAGGGATGGATTGTGCCTGCTTATGAAAAGACTGATGTTTTCTGTCAGACTTCCAGTTGGGTAACAAAAATAAAGAACTACACATGATATGAGACTTTTGATGTTCCATATTTCAGTCCTGTGTCCTATAGATTGTGCTAATAAAAGGACTGGCAGTGAGACTTTGAGCAGTTTGGGTTGGGATGACCGCGGTTGACCATAATTGAAAATATAGTACATGGCTGTGTGTTTATAAAAGGAAGGGAGGGAGATGTGAGATTAATCTAGTTCATTTTGCATCTGGTGAAATAAGTGTTGTCACTGATGGACTGACAAATGTATAGGTACTCCAGTTAAAACCTGTTCAAAGACAAAAGGTTTGAATACATGTTATTGGTGTTTTGCATCGCAGATCAAAGAAGGTGTATGTTTCACACCTTTCAGACACCTGAACTCTGCTGCATTCTGCAATTCTAAATTCATATAAACAAAGTTTTTGCCATTTAATTTCTGGGTTCCTTTTTTTTTTTTTTTTTTTTTAATTTACTCTTTATTTTCCAAAAAGAAAAGGAAGAAGAAATAGTAAAGAAACACTTTTACTCTCCTATTATTTACTAAGTTCTTGTTTTGATATTTGTTTCAGTGGGAATTATGCTGTGGCCAAAAAAAATGGTGCTGTCTGCGTGGGCATTTTCCTATTTATATAACCTTTCTGTCCATTACCTTCTCTCACAACAAGTAGCACCTGATGCCTGCTGTTGTCAGGTGTGTCCTGCCTGCTCAGGCCCAGTCCTGGTATCCCATACTACCCTGACCTTGAGACACATTAATTCATTCTTCATTCTGATTGTTAATCCCAGATAATAAATACGAGCCTTGAACCAACAGTTTGCTTCTTCTCTTATGACAGGTGTTCTCATCTTCTGTCTGGTGTGCCAGTGCCTGAAAACATATACCATGTGTGCTAATCTACACCAGAAAGGATTTTTGGAGGTAATATCTTTTACAAGATGGAAAGCAGAATTTAGATAACAGCAGAATTTCAACATTTACAAAGGCTTTTACTGATTTGATCCATACTTTTTGTGTTCTCATGCAAAGGTTGCAGCATCTATCATGGTATGAAATTTAAACAGGGAGACATCTCAGGGAAACCCTGTTTATATGACATCAGAATTTGAACTGGAAACCTTCCAGATGATTGGTTCTCTCAAAGTCACCAAATTTCATGGGAAGCCAGTAAGTATTTTGGAATGTATAAAACATCAGCCTTTAAACAAAGAGGATTTGCTAATGTAGATGGCTTTGCCAAAATTTCAGCTGGCCCATATCCAGCTGACTCACCTCTCTGGGCAAATATACCCTAGTAATGATTATCTGTTTCAACATTGTAAAGTTGTGGACACCTATCTAGGGTAATTAAGCTGAGGTTGTTCACACCATTATCAAAAACCTATTGAAAATTTAGAGGCATAGCATAAGAAATAATGTGTCATTCTGAGCCTGTACAGCCTAAAAGGGAAGGTTTTGCACTCATGAACAATTCCTTAATACTGAAGCCTTTATTATCCTTTGAATATGTTCCATGCCTTTATTATCCTTTGAATATGTTCCCTTTCCCGAAATGATGGCTACAGAAATGACATCACCTTTGTGCTTGGATTATAACTGGCATTGCTCAATTAGGTTTATGCCACATCTGTAATAGAAGCAGAAGCAGAGGCTATAGATCTAGAGTAAAATTGACTTATAAAATCATTAATAATGAATAAATTATGGTAAAACAAATTGAATAATATAGACAACTGATAAAAGCCAATTAAATATATCTTATTCAGTTAATTTTGCTGTTCCTATGTCAGTCTCATTAAGAATATTTGTTGTATTCCATACCATTATTGTTATTATTTGCTATCTAATTATGTAGCACTTTATGATCTGCAGGAAACTTCAGAGTTGTAAAAAGCTGTTCACTGAATAATTCACCACTTTTATGAATATCAATTTATTCAAAGAATCGTATAATTTCTTGTTAAATCACTTAAGTAATGACTTTCTTTTCATTTTTTTCCATTTATCATCACACTACAGCATCATCTTGCTGGATAAAGTAAATTTTTTCAAGAAATGTTCCTAATTAGCTTGTAGAAAAGTAAAAAGATCATGCAAATTTTCAGAGAGTGAGCTTAACATAACTGAAACTTGAAAAAAAGTTTGTAACATCTCTGCTTCATTTTCTACCCTAGAATATATTTTCCATTTCTACTACCAGAAAACCTCCAAAACTACAGGTAGGATGTGTATGCAAGCCATCCTCATGTTTTTCCACATATGGGGAGAGTGAATCCTCTACAGCCTCCAGTGTGAGTGAAACCAGAAAGTGAAGGTAAATAGTGCAGTAATTGCACTATTAAATGTTTACTTCTTAGACACCAGAGTAGCTGTACAATCTTTGCACCTCATCTGGAGATCTGAGTGCTACCAGGGACTGAAGGGTTGTGGCTATTGGAATTTGTTTGGCAAAAACAATTTCTGTTTCAAGGTTATCTAAGTTTCCATTAACATTAATCGAAGCAAACGAGTCATGGGAAAGGAGAGGATCAAACTTAACATCCCCACACTAATAGCTATAGTCATAGTCAAAATTAGAATTAAAGTTTCATAGATTTATTTTTTTTTAAGTGTGTGTGTCTCCATCTGCACTTGCTAAAGAGTAGCAAATCTTGAGAGGGGCACGATACTAAACAACATAATTAGCAGCACCTTAAACCAGCATATGCACAGCCAAGGAGGTTAACCTGCAAGAAATACTGAGCAAAAGCTGAGCTGAAGTTGTCCCTGCTTTCAGACCTCAGGGAGGAAATGCAATAGATTTTTGATACTTGTAGAACTGGTTGCTCCCTGACTGAGTGAGAAGTCATTCTTGTATTTTAATCATAGTTGAGAGAAACATTTGAGCATTTGGAGAGCCAGAGCCAGTTTCAGCCTAATAATAAAGCAAAGTTTGTGTGTTTTCACATGCCACCAGCCAGTTCCTTAAGCATTGCTGTGAGGGGAAGGGATCAGGAATGGTTCAGGTACATTACTGTTCCTTCCAGTCCAGCTGTTATGGTGTGGTGCAGAAAAGTGGCCTAGCTATTTTCAGCTGTTTTATAGCCAGAGAAAGGAAAATATCAAGAGGATGATTACTGCATATCTTCTGGTTAAGGTGTGTTAATGGAAGGTGCAGTATTGGGTTCAAGCTCTCCAAGAAGCATTTATGCATTTTACACTGGTTTGCCAGGTTTAGACAGACATTTAGAAATACTTTTCAGTGAAACCAAAACACAGATCTTCCAGATCCCAACCAAGTGTCCTACTTCCCTAAACAAGTAAGGTCTGAGTTTTACATTCAGGGTAGGACAAAGCATCTAAAGAAGGTGACTGGGAGAAAAACAAGGGGCTCAGTGATTGTTTGTCCCCCTTCAATGCAGCCTCATGCACTGCAGCTTCCTCATCCTCTTTTGAAACATTTCATGAATGATAAAATTATTTCAAAGGGACAGACTTGACAGTGGGACATCATGTGGGATTGGCCCCTAAGCATGATAGGGCATATAATTTTCTTCATTTTCTCATTTGCAACTGACTCTAGCAGCAGTCAGGTGAATGTTTTTTGGATCACATCTTTTTGCATTAGCACCTCAATTACCCTCAAAGAAGCTCAAGTTTAGAAAAGCTCAGCTTTAGCCCAACTCTAGACCTGGTTCATAAAGGTACACTTCACCTAAATACAGTGCTCAAATATTTTTTAAATTAAGTAAGTTTTGGTTAATAGTTGTGAGCTGGATTTTGAGAGAGCTTGTCTTCAAGTCTAAGTAGAGAACATTTGAATTTTATACTACTTTAAGTAAAACTATCTGCAAAAGCTGAGATATTGTGGTCAAACCCATCCATATTAAATGTTTCTTCTGCCAACTTGGTAATATTCATCCAAGTAAATAGCTTCAAAAAATTAATTGTCCCATGAGAAGTTGTCATGTAAAATTTGTATGCTAGATTCAGAGTTAGAAACTGTGAAATAGAAAGTTTTCTGTTCCTTTTTAAAGGCAAGTATAATGTATTCAGGAGTCAGTGAAGTGCCAGAATAATAAACCAGTTGTCGAAAAAGTAATATTATTTGGATTGGGAAGCTGCAGGTTGTTTGTCTTAATCTAAAATTCCTAACAGCACCTGACCATTAATTGAGAACATGGAACATGTGCAAGTTAAAATGAAATGAAAATGCTATGTATTAAACATTTGCACAAGCTTAAGCTACTGTGGAAAGTGGAGCTGAGTGAATGATTGGGTTGTTAATGAATGAAAAGAATGGAAAAATAAGATCAATTTAGATCAACAAGATATTGATTCTTGTAATCCCACTGCATTTTTGCCTTACTAGAGAGATTAAAAAGGGAAGCTCAGTCTCATTGGTATCTTAGTAAAAACTTTTGGGAGACCTCACTAAAATGAATAAACTATTTAAAAGAAATAAGAATAGGATCAGAAGCAGATGTTATTAAAATTTGAAAATAATCCATGTTGTCCAGTATGTTGACAGTTACTTTCCAGAGCAGGGCTGAATAGCCATTTTGGGAAAAAGTGTGAGCCAGCCACCTATTGTGCCTATTGTTCATGCTCCACTTAAGGGGAGATCTACTGACTGATTTTGACTGGGAAAAAATTCTTTCATAAAAAGAAAAATAAAAATTAAAAACTCTTAGAAACCTATGATGAAAACTAAAAGTTACTAGATATCTCCCACGGAAAGAAAATCTGATAATATTGGAAAATGAGTCTGGCATGCTCAGACAAGGTCCTTAAAGAGGTGCCAAAGCACGTTGCTGGATACCCGGATCCCATAGTCCCAAAGTTTGGTTCACATTTTAAGCCAAACTCTGATTTCCTCCTATTTCATGGGTTGTCAGAACATTGGCAAACATGACTGCTAGGAGCTATTATCCTTGCATTTCTAAAGAAAATAAGATGTGACAGTTCCTTTTATCACATTGATTATATTTTTCTTTTTTTCTGTAACAAAAGGAAGCGCTTTTACTTTCAGACCTGATGGTGTCAAAATAATCTTGGATGTTTTAGTTTATTTAAAGAGAAAAATGTGCAAGTATGAGTGCATAATATCCCTAGGAAAATTTTTTTACAAACTTTGCATATATCCTTCATTAAATAATACTGTAAAAATTCTTTCCAACTATAAATTATACAGACTCTCCTAATGTACCTCAGTTAGGTACCTATATCTAATTTTAAAATTATTTGAATCAGAGCAAAAATAATTTGCTAACACTCATTTAAGTTTTAATAGGGTTTTTATTAAAATAGATCTGCAAATTCTGTCATTTTATAAGAAGCTTAAATCAAGGCCAGTGAAGGAGAGGGAAAATATTGTATTGCTCTGGGATATATGCTGCTTTGGGAGACGATTTGTTCTCTAGCGATATCTTATTCTTGTCTCACTGCAGACAGTGAGCTACTGCACTTCATCCCCTGAGGATGCCAGAGTTACTCACTCACATCCATCCAATGTCCCCTGTGATCTGATTCTGATCACCAGCAGTAACTAATGGTAGCTACTTCACTGAAGCGTACATGTTGCCGTAATCAGCCTATCCAGGTATTCATCAGAAACTTATCTGACCACATCTTCTAGTTAAAAAGGATCTGTAAAATGAAGATTTGTAATTGCTGTTACCTATAGAAGCTAACTCCCTGACAGATGTTTGCAGATACCAAAATGAGCAGGTTCAAACAGAAATCTCTTGAAACTGACTATTAAAATACTTCTGTTTTATACTTTAAATAAGAGAAATATATTAACCTCTCTTGATAAGTAATATTTATTCCTTATAAACACCATGTTCCTGTATCCACAAAGAAAAAAAAAAATCTGGTCCCATTTCCTGGTACTGTGGATTTAATTTAATTTAATTTAATTTAAACAACATTTAATACTTTGAATTCTTATCCTATATTACTCTCACTTGTTGTCCACTGTCTGCTGCTGGTACTCAGGAGGTGTCACAAGACCTAGAGGTGCATTTTGGCAGAGAGCCTTCAAATATTATCAGAAGTACTGATGGATTTCAGTTTATTTATTCCTTTGAAAAATTTCAAAAAACTTAAGCTAACTTCAGCTTTCATTAGTAAATAGATACAAATAAGCTCTAGAGTCTGCTATAGTTTAAATCACTGCTGCCACTGGCCGTAGGCAGTTAATAAATGATGAGAAGTGGCTGAGGGAGCTGGGTGTGTTTAGTCTGCAGAAAAGGAGGCTCTGGGAGAATTATCACTCTCTGCAACAACCTCAAAGGAGGTTGTAGCTGGGTAGGGGTTGGGAACTTCTGCTAAATATCAAGAGGAGTTTACCTCAATTTGCACCATGGGATGTTTAGATTAGATATTAAGAGAAATTTCTTCACCATAAGAGTGATCAGGTATTGGAATGTACTGCCCAGGGAAGTGGTTGAGTAACCATCCCTGGAGGTATTTAAAATATGTGTAGATGTGGCACCTGGGGATGTGGTTTAATAGTGGATTTGGCTGTTAATCACAATACTAAATGTCCTGGATTTACTGGAGGTTACTTCATTTCTCTGAAAAGGACTTTTAAAGGAAATAGTAAATTTTGCTGTTAAAGCAAAGAACATTTGAACTCTACATTCACCTTGCTTCTGGCCAGCCATAACCTCCACTCTTTTCCTACATCTTTGTGCTCTCTTTTCTGACTCCTCAGAGCATGTAGTTCACTATGGCAAAGTTTGCTTGGGTAGCACTGCTTACTACCGTGATTTGGGAAAAGCCAGAAGGAGCAAGGGAAGAAAGTATTATGCAACTTGCTGAACCAAAGAGTTGGCGTGGCAAGGGAAACTGCCAAGATAAGAAGAATGATCTGGTGTCAGAGAAATTTATGATTCCATCACCAGATCTAACAGTCCTCTTTTGACTAATTTCTGATTTTTGGTTTTATCTCTAAAGTATTTTTTCCCCTATTGTTTTGTTTTGTAAAATTTAGGACAGCACTTCTTCAGATGATTATCTGCCTTCTATTTTCAAACACTTGCAAAAAAATTTAAGCAAAATATTTTCAACCAATGCACCAAATTATGTCTACAGCCAATAGAAAGTTACATAAATAAACTATAGACTATCATTGCAAAAGTCATTTCTGTGCTAGAATAGAGTTTGTATATAATCTGACCTCTGCACTTAAGAAGTTCAGTTGTCATTTCAAACTGCAGTGGATTATATATAGTGAATTGTAATCAATAAAACGTAAGTCCTCTGATATGTTCTATCCCTTTAATGATTTCTCTCAAATAAGTCAACTTTGCATAAAAGAAGCAGAATATCTTAGCTAGCTATGTCTCTAGGTTTTTTTGTTGCTTAGATTACAATAGATAGAAGAGTAATTTTGCATTTTGTACTACTATTTTTACTTTACTCATTTTGTCTAAGATATTATGGACATTTTATTCAGGCAGTATCACTCCTGCTACTCACCTTCAAACATAAAATTATTTCAGCTTGAACTTTATGCAAACCGAGACACATGAACCAGGAGATTATATTCAAGGTTAAAGATGTAGGTATGGAATTCATAATTATCTCCAGAGGTATAATTACATGACGAGGAGAGGTGTTTTAATAGCTGTCCTAGATAAGGATTGCATATAACTACTGTGTTCAAAGCTTCAGGTAGAACAATGAAATTGTATAAACTAAAGAGAAGGAACTATCCAGTCCTTTGAACGTTTCAGAAATTCTTTTTATATACATAGCACATGATTCTCTTTCACTTCCTTGGGCTTAAAAATAATTCCTAGAAAATGCCCTGTGCCACCCAACATTTAATTTTGTTGTTTATATTTACAAACTAAACAACTCTTTCATAGTAACACATTGCTATGAGTCTTCACACAACTCGAATTCAATATAGGAAATTTTGTTGAATGAAAAATATCATTTGCTTTAATGGTTTTCCTATTTTAAACCTTGTCTGTATCCATGTATTTCTCCTTTGTCAATATTTTATGTTTTGGGGGGATGTCCAGGGAAGCTCTCTCCAGAATGAAAGAGAAAATTCAGTTTCTTTTTTTTTTTTTTCCTTTTTATTTTTTTTTTAATTTTTTAAAAAATAAATTTCCTAACCTTAAACTATGAAAACTATGCTTTTGAAAGGCCCATGCATTCTGGAAACAATAAATATGCTCCTGTGTTTGCATAGAGTTAAAAGTAAAAAATGGTTGATCTAGCAAAAATTTCCTCTGTTTCAATAGTCACCACAAAAGATAATAATTTGATACCAATATTTTCAATTGTTTTTAAACTTCTTGCAGAATACTAGTGAAATGCCCAAACAACAACAAAAAAAGGGACAACTAAAGGGAGGGGAGGACTACGGAAAATGTGTAGAAAAATCAATGGCAGGTCTAACTTAGTTTTTTTCTTTCCTGGTTTTATCTGCCTTTTTTCTAGATTCAAAGTACATTGATTATAAAGCCTTTCATATCTATTTCCTTACATAAACCATTTCATTAATCAGCATAGCCATTTCTGTTAGCTTCAGTGAATGATGAATGGGTGGTGCCAAGCAATACGACAAGAGGTAACGGGCAGAAAGTGATGCACAGAAAGTTCCATCTGAACTGGAACAGGTTGCCCAGGGTGGTTGTGGACTCTCCCTCATATTCAAGAACCATTTAGACACAATCCTGTGCAATGTGCTCTCGGATGACCCTGCTTGAACTGGGAGGTTGGACCAACTGACCGACTGTGGTTCCTCCCAACCTGACATCCAAAAATTTATGAATTAATGAACAATTTAAATGAACAATTAAAAATAAAGGATTTTTTTCCTACATGTCATTACCCATTTTTCTACCACAAATAAGAATAAATAGTCATCAGAGTGCCACAGTGCACCAGTCAATTCCATTATTTAGCTGTATATTTATTAGTTTTACATTTTCCCCTTCAAATTAGTTTCTCTTTATTATTTTCATTTAGAAAAGAGAGAATATAAAATTTTTGTTTTGTTTTTCTGTAACACTATTTAGTAGCTTATTACAGTTCTTACAGTCTCAGTCTTTCAAAACCTCTTAACATTTTATGCAACAATAAAGAATCTGTAGCTTCAGTTTCAACTGAAAAATTACAATGAAAAACTATCTTCTCTAACTTTGTTTTACTATGTTGCCTTCTAACACTATTTCTTGGTTTGTTATTCTTTTAGAATCCTTGAAAATATTGAGACCATCTATGGCCACCTATGCTTTGTCTATAATGCTGAATAGGAGGGGTTCAGGTGTTGATTTCTGCCCTCAGCACCAAGTGGTATGTGTGAGCTGACAACAAACAGCCTTGCAGACTTGTCACATCCATTGTATATTCATCCTGTAGTGAAAGAGGTAGAGGGGTCTAAAACACCGTGAAAGAGGGAGCTAAAAATTAAATAGTGCATATAATTATGGGTTCTATAGGCAAGCTCCATTCCAGGACCTGTTATTTATCTTTCCAGTCATTGCCAGCTACTTATGTAATGGAAAACTTGCAGTGTACATCTGAGAGCCTACACGCTGAAAGATGAATGCTGAATGTCAATCTGAGGTGGAAAGCACTTGAAAAAGAAATTGGAAGTAAATGAAGATTTGTCTTTTATAAAGTCATTTCCAGCAGAGATCTTTATAGCTGATCCACTACTGCCCACAATAAATACCCATCCAAGAAGAATACTAGGAACTTAGAAGGCATACTACTATACCACAAGACAGATAATAATTATATTATTCAATAAATTATTAAAAACAATTGCATAATTATATCAAACCAATAATTTATACAACTGAAAATGTTGGTTGGCTCAAGGGAATGGATGATATCCTACTATTTTAAGGAATTTTGCACAGTAGTAAAATCATTACTTACTTGGAAACAGTGGATCTGAATACCAGAGTAGTACTCTATGGATATTCTGTGTTAATGTGTATGTGATAGGAATATAGGAAGAATGTGGAGGATTTTTTTTGACTGTGCAAGGTTTTAAATAGCTTCTTTGTAAAACCTGCAAACCTCAGGATAGAAAGACAAGTAACATGTGCAAGTAACCCTTAGGAAATTATTCATTAAAGGGTTTCTCTGTCCTGGGTGTTTATGATAATGAAAACACAACAGTGACAATTAATCGTGAAAGCTACAACTGAGATGTCACCACTGGATATAGAAACAAACAAAGAAAAGAAAAGCAAGCTTGAAGTTAATCAAGAGAGGACAGAAAAATAAATGAAGTGTGAGACATATTTAAGTATCAGAAACATTTTCCGTAGTGTTGATTTACTAGGAAAACTTAATCATTACTGGGGCTACACCCCAGGCATACACTTGAGACTAAATAATGAGCACATTTAGTCAATGAAACAAGTGAAAATAAGGTTTCCCCAAGGGAAGAGACAGGAAATCTATTCCTTTCCAGCAAAATGATAAATAACCTACCATTAATGTCCCAATGGAAAATGCTACAGAAAGATTGTAATGTAATAGCTTATTCCTGCCTTTCCAATGAATGGTAAAGAAAAATTATAAATAGATAGACAGATAAAGAGATAGATATAACATAGATATAATATAGATATAGAAAGAACTTGGAACAAAGCAAGCTAAAAAATAGAAAACCAGAAGGGAAAAAGAAAAACTGTGTATACAATATTTTATAATCACCTCTTGCCATAAAAGCATAGCATCTCAGTGAAATTGTTGGTACTGCCACTCTGCCCTCTGTGAAAGTACAATTGCTTCTTATTTCAAAAAGAAATGGTTATTACTTCAATAAAACTAGGCTGAAAATTAGAGGTCTTTCCTGTACCTTAAACCAAGTTTAATTACAGAACAGCCTTCCCAAAGAAGCAATGAATAGAGCCAGCTTCATTGGTTTCCAGAGGTATGCAATCGTTTTTCTGAACAGGACTGGTTCCAGGCTTCCTCAACCCAGGGGATGCTTCCCTCTCTTTTGAAGAAGTTTTTGCACCAATGGTAGGGCCATCTATCACATTGTCTGTAGCTATTGTTCCTACAAACTAAACCACCCTGACAGTGGCTTTAAAATACAGTCCCCTGTACAAAGAGGGAAAATAGAGAAGGCAGAATGTCTTGAGCTTAGCTTTACAAAAATGCAGGTGGAACACATAGTCACTAGAGAACTCACATTTTCAGATTTGAAAAGGAGAAGGAAGACATCATTATTAGGGGGGCAGAAGACAGTACAAGGAGTTCAATTTTCTGAGAAGTGTGACAGTAATTATAGTGGCCAGAACACAGTGAAGCTGACCTCATAGACAATGCTCTTGCTAGCTCTGCTAATTATATCACTTGCAACGGTGCTACAAGAACGATGATAATTCACTCAGTATGATGCATTCAAGAGGATTTTTTCTAACTTTACATTGTACCAGCTTTAACCTGAGGAAAAGGGACATCTTGCAATTTAAATGAATTGCCCAGTGAAATAGGAATGTCTAATTTCTCTACAATTATCAACAAAAGTCTCTGCTAAAAGATTTTGTTATTTAATTTTGGCAGACATGGGTCTAGACATGTGGCTTCTACTCAGCGAGTTTTCCATCACAGTATCCAAAAATTTCAGGCATTTAACAGCATACTTTCACAAGAGATTTTGGTGATTGCTTTGATGCATAAAGGAAATTAGCCATTTAGCTAGCAGCAAGCAAGCAAAAAGAAGGCCACATGTTTTTCACATAAATGTTGACAGTCCTGTTGCATCATTGGTACACATGGACAAGCTGATAGCTTTTTGTTTTCTAAAGTATCATCAGCTATTCATGTTTTCCAGAAAGGTTCTGAAATATATGAAGGCTGTCCAGGGACCACAGGGACACTGAAAATTTATTTTCTGTATTGAAGACCTTTATTCCCACCAAGTATTAAAAGAACCCTACAGAGAGTATCCAAAAGTCTGCATAATCTTCAGGTTCTTATGAACAGAAAGTAAGACTAAGCTAAAGCAGAACATTTCACAAAATATTTGACTGCTACAGCTCTCAGCTTCCAGCTATCAGCTTACCTGAGACAAAGGTTGTATTTTTGTACTTGCCTGGGTGTGATTAGTAGCTCTTGAAAAACATTTCCTCTGTGAGGGAAATTTTCCAGTAGTTTAGGAAATGATTTACTCTTGTGTTACATAAAGCACTGAATGTCAATGAACTCCCAAGTTAAATTTGCAGTGTATGAAAAATTCTGAATCAATTACCTATTTTTATTACCGTGAGGAATACCTACCAGTATTTTCTAATACCTTGCCTGTGTCGTCCATGCTTTCATATCCTTCTTCAGCGTCCCTCTCATCAACTGTCTCATCTTCAATTGATGAGTCCTTACCAAACTGATCTCTTCTCCTGCAGAAGTGTGTCTATCTGTGCTCCTTTTCTCCTTATTTAATACCTTTCTGTAACTGGTTGCAACAGGCTGTAATGGTGGATACCTCAAATCATTGAACCATGTAAAGAAAAAAGCAGAAGAGCAATCCTTATTACATGTCCAGAAGGCAAACTGCTTTGCCACCAGCTTTGAAGATGCAACTTGTCTATCCATCCATAATAGATCAACAGAAACCATGCCTGCTGTATCTTTGCATTATTTGTGGAACACACTCTCTGCATCTTATCTAGCCAAATTAAAATAACAGCAGAATCTGTAGTCAGGGAGAAACCACAGTATTCTGACATTTTGTTTCAATTGAGTGGAAATAAAAGTAGCAATTAAAGTAAATGTTTTCTGATTGGGAAATTTCATTTTTCATTTTTTTCAGAACTCTCAAAGAGTTTTATGGCTGTGCTCCACTTTGATAAGATTAAAGCACTTCTTTGATGCAATATAGTACTCCTTTTTGACTGCAACACTTCAGCTTTTATTTATCTCCATCGAATTATACATAACAATATGAAGATCAAAATGTAAAAGAGGAAATTACCTTGACCTTGTCAGAATGAAATTTTTTCAATGCTATCTAAAACAATTATCAACCCTTTATTAAAATTTTCCATTAAAATTAATTTCCATACCCTTGGATGTATCAAGGTACTTTTGAAGAGTGCTGTTCTCACATCAAATGCTTGACCAAGACTAATTGTTATTCTCTCTTTCCTACACATAGGTTTTGTCAAGAAAAAGCATATGTCCTATTAAATGAGATGCAGAGAGACTGCAGCCTTTGAGGAGCCCTCAAGGACCTTATGCTCATAGTATAGATGCTAAAATCTTCATCCCACCATCTGGCCAAAGATTAAAGTTCCTGAAAACTCCAAGAGGCAAGCATAGGAAAACTTGGTTTACAGGTTTTAGATGCTATATTCTTAGTATTTAATTTCACCCCTAACCAGCAGTGACTACTCTACAATGAAACTGGTAGAAGGAAAGGCAGATCCTTAACTTGGCTACTTAAATCCTCCAGTATTTATATTAGTTTAAACTGACATGGGAAATGAGCCTGAATGAACAGAAGTGTTTAATATTACATTACTTTTAACAGTGGGCCAGTGTAAGCCACTCCAGCCCTCCCTCGCTCCTTTTTGTAAGGTCAGCTTATTGCTGAAGCCCACGGCTTGCCCTGAACTATGCAGATCATCAGCTCTTTGAAACTGGACTGTAAAATAGATGACCTAAACAATCTCTTGGAAATTAAAAGTAACAGAGTGGGACAGTGGGAGGACTATCAAAATCTGACACTCATATAACTTTATCCTACAACACCAGACTGAAAAATGCATGGTTTAGGGAATATTTTTAACCATGGTCTGTATATGCACAGCTACACAGTCTGCTTGTGACAACACACCTGATGTGACAACTTTAGCATCATAAAATGGCTTGGGTAGGAAGGGACTTTAAAGATCATCTAGTTCTAACCACCCCACAACAGGCAGGGATGTCACCCATTACATCAGGTTGCCTAGGGCCTCACCCAGTCTGGCTTTAGGGATACTTCCAGGGATGAGGCATCCACAGCTTCTCTGAGAAACTGGTTCTAGTGCCTCACCACCCTCTGAGTAAAGAATTTCCTTCTAACTTCTAATGTAAATGTCCCCTCTTTTAGTTTAAAAGCATTTCCCCTTGTCCTATTACTATCTGCCCATGTAAAAAGTCACTCTCCCTCCTTTTTATAAGCTCCGTTTAATTACTGGAAAGCTTCTAACAGTTTCCTTGGAGTCTTCTCCAGGCTGAAAGCCTCAAACTGCCTAAGCCTGTCTTCATAGGAGATGTGATGAAAAAACTAAGATGTCAGAAAAAAATGGTGAGGCAGATTTTTTGCACACTGAAATCTCAGGCAAAATCAGTGTACAAAGGGTATGTAAGGAGGTGGTGGGTTGGGCCCTAGCAGCCCCTCCACTCCCTTCTTGCCAAACCTACAGCTGATCTCACAGGCAGACCAGAAAGGACCTGATCTGCAGCCAGTAATATATCTCATGGTTTGTGAGCAAAATACTCTACAGAGCATTTCTGAAAATGTCATGACTTGATCTCTTTAGTTGCTTCGGCTCCAAGTCTCTTGTTACCCAGGTCAGAGCTAAAGGTAGTAGGATGACCACATTGCCCTTTTTATAGCCAAGTGGAAGAGAGTTTCTAGTAGCCTGAATTGAATATGGTAATGTTTTATCCCAGTATAACATGACACTATAACGTAAAAAAAGCCGAAGATCAAAGCTTTAGATGATGCTGATAATATTTTTAAAATTTTCCTAATTAACTTTTTGTGCTATACTGCATAGCAAGAAACAACAAGTGTTCTGTGAGCTCCACCTGTTCTCCACCTACCTTATTTCCCACAACAAAAACAAAGTAGGTAAAATGGAGAGCTATTTCACTTATGCATATCACATATTTTGGATAATTGACCTAGTCTTAGACCCAAAGTGTGGTGTTGAAGTTTTTGTTGAATTCTGGAACTTCTAGGGAATTCTTTCCGAGGTTATCTGCTGCATACTGCTTGTTCCACTTTATTCATAAAAGAGCAGAATGTTCTAAGCATAATTTGAATATCAAAGCATTTTCTATTTCTGTGGTGAATAAAGGTCTCCTAATGATATCAAAAAAAGGTAGAAATATATCAGAGATTATTCCAATTACAGTTGCTTTACTAGCAGCTTTGCCAAATAGGTTTCACTGAGGAAGATAGTTTTATTCTATGGCAACAGAAGACTGGGTCTTCTCTAATGTTGAGTGGTGCAAAAGAAGACAATAATTAGTGCTTTGGGATTTGACTGGACCTCACACATTATTTATAACCTGTGTGCATATAACTGTGTCTTCACAGCTGGATAAAATTCTCACCCAGAGAGTAGATTTGCATTCTCCTGCTCAGACATGACTAGAACAGATCTTTCAGAATCACTCTTGGTTTCAATCATGTTGTGATTATTAATTTCAGTCAGTAGAAACTCCAGGGCAAAAAAGTCTAGCTAAAACAATCACTAAAAAATTATTTATCAAAATCTGAAATTTTCCTTATTGGGGAAAAAAAAAAGGAGAAGAATACATCATAAAAAATTCATCAAGTTGTACATTAAGTATCAAGTCTTGAAAATTAGAAACTCTTCCCTGTTTAGAGACAGTAATTTTCACAGACAGGAAATCTATCTTATAGGCATTCAACCTGGCATTTGCGAGAAAGACAAGCTTTCCTCCTGGCTATTGAGATCCTTGAGAGTCACTGCATTGTATTGCAATTCTCATGTACTGAGAACAGTCACTGAAACACATTTTTCCAAGGACATTATGAACATGATGAATCTCTTTGGAAGAAAAATATATCTCTTGATTCTTCATATATCCTCTCTAATTCTTTCAAATTTGTTGCATGTGTTAGCTTTCTAGCATGCATAAAAATAAATTGAAATATTTGGTACTATTATTTTAGTACCATCTAGGGGTTTTTCGCAACTATCTCAGCTCTATGTGCATGTCATACGTTACCTGTCTCTGCCCATAACTGTATCATTCACCACAACTTTTAAGTTCTTTTATCACATCTTAGAGTAATGGTCTGAATTATTTTTCTTTATATTTCTCTAGCTCTACTTTGACTGCTAAGACATGTTTATGGTGTTTGCTTGCATTGCTTTTGTAATTTTTTGTCTACAGTTTTGAATGCACCTCTTTTTCATGTTATGAAAAGTTCTTTTCATTAGAAAACACCTATGAAGCTTATGTTATTATTAATGATAATCTCAAGTTGGAAAAGGCTTTTGTATATAAGTTGGTAGCTGTATTGAAAAAAACTCTTGCTATTCAAATTGAAGTCCATAAAAGACAATTTCTAAACACTTGTTGTACTTTAGGCTTATTCAAAAATATTAACATAAAATGTGCCAAACTGCCAAACTTACATGCTTTGTCTTCCAGATAGAAAATTCTTTGATGCCTACTTAACCGACAGTAAAATTTAAAGGTCTCCAAAAAACTAAATATTTGTTCATCTTTAATTAGATTTTATCAGTATGGCACAAATATATTTCAGTTAAGGGAGTGTATTTATGTGAGTAAACATATGTAAGACACTGTACTGTAAAAATATCTGATGAAAGGCATTTAGGCTTGTCTGTAATACAGTTAATACATCTTGTCATTATAAAGGGCTCAATGGATATCTTTGTGCGTTATAATTATAGCTTTACGCTCCCATTGGTCAGCTCATATAGAAATGATTCCTGGTTATAAGTGGCTGCTATATGAAAGTGAAATGCAGGTGTACTTCAGAAATAGCAAGACTTCTAGGAAGTGATGGTGCAGTTACAGCCATGATATGTTTTTAAATTCTTTGGTCACTTTCCAAATAAGTGTGTCTTTGTGACACTGGTGTGCAGTAGCCTATTAGTGGTTGGGAAATGTGATGAAGTTTCCTGCTCACGTTAGTGATCACTCATCTGTGAAGTAGGTGATAATAGCCAATTAAAACAATAGATTTTTTTTACAGTATTATATCAAAACCATTACTTTTCAATCACCTTTATTCTTGTTCTTCATTGACAGCAGTTGTGAAACATCAGGCCAGTTACAGTATAAATGAAAAAGACGCTGCTCTACTATGTAGTTTTATAGTCTTATTCTTATCATTTTTTCCCTACCTATTTTTAGACAGCTTTTAGTGAATAGTAGTCACTAAGGTCACATCCAGTATTTGGGGATGTCAAGGAGCAGGATTCAGAGTGGTTTAGAAAAACACCTTTCTAGCAGAAGCCATTCATTTATTAATGTCAGTAATAATTACTGGGCTATTTTTATGAGATCTATACACTTGAAAAGTTTTTAGGATGATGCCTCTTACATCACAAAGGCTGCCTACTTTATGCTGAAACTGCTGATTTATGGAGGGTAAATGTTTCCTTTGATATAACACTTACATATTCTCCATTTCTGTGTAGGACAAATGAACTTTCTGTACCTGTCAATACATAAAGAGTTTTTCTGTTTCTGTCTCACTGCTTCTGACAATATGTACTTCCAGCATTATGGAATCATACAACAATATTTGATGGCCAAATCTGTTCAATTCTATTGAAGCTGTCATTTTTATTGTTGTAGTCTCCTTCCCCTTCCTCCTCCTCTTATTTTTCTGACAAAACACAAGTACTCAATATTCTTAGGCAATGTTGTTTTATTTCTTACTAAGGGTAAAACTGTTTTTTCTTTTAGTACCAAATCTATACTAAAAGCTCCACAATTTCAGAGTTTTATTTTTAATAACAGAATATATTTGGTGGAAAATAGTGCACAAGCTCCCCATCTAATGTATGAGAAAGGTTAAATATCTAGTGTGGCATACATTTGAAAAAAACCCAGAAAACAACAACAGTCCCACTGTATGTTGAATAAGCATCCCCCTACATTAGGCAGCTGAGATGTGTGAAGACAGTAGCACATTTGAAATCACAGAGCTCTCTGTGGTTCTCAGTGCTGTTGGGCAGGGAATCATTTCACTGGAGATATGTGCCTTGAGTCTCTTCCCTAAGGAGGTGTTTGTGCCCTCTGCCTTTCATCCTCAGTTTTAGCTATTTTTTTTCTTCCTAAGTACATCAGAAAAAAGAGAAACTAATCAGGTTAAGAGCAATATTCAGGGACAGAAGAGGTTCAGTTCCCTTTTGCCCAGATCTGGCTTTGAATTTCTTAGGCAAATGGAGAGGAAACAAGTTTTTTAAAGTTTGGTTGAAAACTTGGAAATACATTACTTTTCAAATTGGTGCTAGATCTTTGGGCAGTATTTACATGCCGAAGATCCTTTAGCATATCCACAAAGCTTTCACTGCTATAATTCAACATTAATCTTAATGACATTTCATTTCCTACCTTCTTTAATGTTAATAAAAAAGCCACAACACATTATGTTCTCAATTCAATGGAATGAATAACCTCTAATATACGTTTGTGTCCTGCTGATCCATATGATTAGTATCCTAAAACAATTACCAGCCTGATAATGCTAAATGTAGCAAAAACAACAACAAAATTAGCCCTCATTTATTTTAATACCTTTACAGCTTTTCCTTTAACTTCCTTTAGATTTGTTGAGCCTCATTTTTTTCCATATGAAGGTGAGTGGCTTCTCACACAGCACACTTCTCTGTACTTTTCTGAATATTTCTCTGGCTTAATTTTAGAAATATTAAACCTCATAGGCACTTCCGTATACTTACCTACTAATTCAAATAGAATAGGAAGAGGCTTCTTAAAATTATTAGGAGTTAATATAGAAGTTAATTAATCCTAGTATAGTAGTCCTCTCAAGAGTCTCCATTGAATAGGAAAATCTAGCACATCTATTAATAAAAATCCTGGAATTAAAGTAAACAGTCCTGATGTCCAAAGCTCTAGATAGAGTAGCAATTTTCAGAAAAGAGGAAAATAAAAGACAAATAAAGAGCTATTTCTTGCAGGGAAAATAATATACTGATTCTTTACTGCAATTTAATTAAATGCTCCTACAGACATGTGATATCTTAAAGAATAATTATTTGTACCATTTTAGTGTTGGATCATAAATATGTTATTGTGACAATGCACCACTTAGCTCCTTGGAGTTAAATTGGGAGTTAAGTGAGGACTTTTTCAAAGGTGTTTTAAATTAAATACTCCTTCAAGGGTTATTGCCAAACAGTTAACTTTCTTGGATTACTACAGAAGTTTTTCTTCTGATTGTTTTTTTTTTAATATGTCTTACACTGTTCTCTTCAGTATTTGTATTATGTCTCTTTGTTACTATCTCCTTCATCAAGCCTTCTTTCTCTCTTTCTTTCCTTCCTACCAAACAGTTTTAGCAAAAAGCACCTAGCTTTTTCAACTTCTTCTTTCTTTCTTTCACTCATTTATTTTGTCTTCACATAACCACCATATTCAAGTAATTTCTGAAGGAACTCTGAGCCTGTCTCCTATAGTGCCTTCTACCAGGAATTTCCTATTCTTATTGCAGTACTCCTAAGTATCTATTTCTTAATTTCCAACAGGCAACACTATAAGTGATTGTGTGAGAAATGTGGTGTGGAAGATATAAATTTCAGTTTAGGTATTTGGAACTTTACTTGTAATAAAAATATGTTTCCCATATTCCTCTGTTTATTTTCGTGGAAGTTTTCTTACTTTATATAAAATCGATTAGAATAAAATAAAATATAATAGTTCAATTGGAAGGGACCTAGAACAATCACCTCATTGTTATGATTTTGTTATTGAAATTATTAGAGAGAGACTTCTGCTCAAATTAAGGGGCAAATGAGACCATATGCTGAAGTTGATAGTACGGTTTTTTATTTAAGTAAATGTGAGGTAGAGAGAGAGATAGGGAAAAGAGAAGGGTGGGGAGAGAGAAAGACAGTGACAAAGAAAGTAGAAAAAATACAACCACTCACATAGATACTGATTATGTCCTGTTGGTCCTTTTCTAGTCTTTTCAGTGGTTGCAGTCTTGTTGAAGTAATGTTTGCAGCAGGAAAGAGACCACAGATCACAAAATCTGTTAGGTTTATATTCACTGTGGTTCAGGTGCCCATGTGCCTCCTTTGAGGCAGAGTTTCACACTGGATGATATAATGTTATGGATGAGGGCACTGACATCTTCTAAAATGTTGCAGCAGTCTCTTCAGTGTAGTTGAATCAATCACGACCCATCAGCTGAGATGAACACCTTCACCCTAAGTGTGAATATTCCACTGCTTGGGAAGGGAATATTCACAGACGGATCATTATGTAAGGAAGGGCATTGGCATGATAAGGACTCTTTCCACATCACAGGATTTGCTTGAGTGTTATATTCATGTTTCCTGAAAATACCAATTCAAACATAAGTCAAATAATTGGTGCCTAATCAGCTTCAATACTATTTTTCCTTTACCATACCTTTAATCTTGATGTAAAATCATTGATATTTAGCATAAATTATGGCAAGATTTTTTAAAAGTTTATTAATCATACAGAAATCCATTATAATCTAAGTGAAACTGCCTCATTGCCCCTTCTGTATTCTCAATACTATAAGCAAACAGATCCTATTTAGCAGTCTTTAAGAACTTTTTGTATGCTTTTTGTTCCTTCAAGGTAAAGGCACTTGAGAAATGAAGTCACAACTGCCATTTCATGGGTCATTCTAGCTGGTTACCTTCCTGTTGGGAAGATGTCTTTAACGGTGTACACCTAAAGTAGTTATCTCTATCTATTTTTATAGTGAGTGGGGAGAAGCAGATGCTTCTAAGTAACAATTCACACCATCCTAAGGTAGACATCTAAGGTAAGTAAGGTCAATCATATACTGTTAGGGTCTATTTCTTTCCACTGACATTAAAGAGATCTAATGTTACCCCTTTCAGAGGTTAATGTAGATACTGTGTAACAGTTCAAAGAGTTTCTGTCCCATTTGCTGCTTTATCTTTCCATTTTCACTTCAGTTTATGCACTGATACAATCTCATCATTTTTTTTGGTTTTTTTGCCACTTCTGTTCGCCTACAACTTCACACTAACTGACTGCCAGAATTTAATTCTGTAGGATTAAAGCTATGATTCCTGGAATTTAAGGAATTTTACCTCCAGTTAAAAGGCTTCTTGTCAAATGCAAAATTGATGGGCTAAATTTTAGTACTCAACATTAAATGAAGTGCCAATAAAACCCATTTAATTAAATGGTCCCACCTTTATGTTCATTTAACTCTAGTTCTGCATTGTAACTGAGATTTGATTAACATATTAAGAGTGTAGTTTCTGAGACTGATTTTTAAACTCAATGATTTATTTGAAATTTATGGCATGGTGAGATGCTAAACTATTTCTAGCAATTATTTTATCTTTTAGAAGACCTTTCTAAAATGAGGCTTACAATGAACTCACTAAACAACTTATTGTTATTCTGTGCCTCAAATTAGTCCAAGATTATATGGATTATAATGGAATTCCACTTACGCTCAAAATAAGCATCATAAAGAAATGTTTGTGAATTTTGTGTATGTCTCCATAAGACTGACTTTAGAATTCATAAAAGGATGGGTTATAACTTTGGCTTTAGCAACATATATTTATGATACAGTATTTTTTAAATTTACTTTTTATTTCATTAAGACTGCTTAATTTTCAAGAAAGAAGGCAATTCAGTATTTTTTCCCAGAAATAAAAGCACATGCAGACATTACCTGTCAGCTCAGAAATCCAATCATTCAATCATCTAAAAGCTTTGCCAATTCCAGTTCCATAACATATATTCCACAGTGACCTAATTCTGAAGCTGTCATATTAATCTCAGACATAACTGCATATCACTAAAATGTCCATTTAAGAGAATGGTCTAGGCATCCTTTTTAGTCAATGAGAGGGTGAGAGATCTCTAGACAGCTAGTAATCTTTAGATATCATACTCAAAATAAGATACATTACCCCTCTTAGAGGTGTATCTGCTGCATGCAAAGGAAATTCATGCTAAACACCTCAATCTCTGTGAGATGGAAGGAGTACTTCAGTTCTGTGAATACACATACGCAACCAGTGGCATCTGAGGCAAAGACAAGTATATGGGATGACTGCCTACAGCTGGAAGTTTCAATATTAACTTGCACAATTTTAGAATGGTTCTCTAAAGACTGATGAAGATGTCTCAAGTTGACAACTGTATTTGGCCATATGGCCTTATAGTCTGTGAAGAGAAACATTTTCTTTATTTTCTTATTTTTCTTACAACACAATTAGTCCCAAAGGAGACAGTAGACTGATTTTTCTCTGAAGGTAACTATCTTTTGTCAATGAGAGATCCAGAAGTCCATAGTCAGATGCGGGCAATGCATACAGGTAGGTGAAGCCTTAAGTTTTTTAATATATATAATAAGGGTAATTGCTCTAACTGTAGACAGCATTGTGACTTGGCTAAGGCATAACCTTAAGTCCAGATATTCAGAGAATTAAGTGTTCAAAAAGCAAGTAGATATGGTGCTTAGGGACATGGTTTAGTGGTGGACCTGGCAGTGCTGGGTAAACCATTGATCTAAGAGGCCTCTTCAAACCCTAGTTATTCCAAGATTCCAACGTGCTTCACAGACCAATTAATTATTCTGAATAACAGGCTACATAAAAATTAATTGCCCTTACCACTCACACATGAAATAAGTGTATTTGCACTCTGTGGTGTAGGAAAGCATTTGGGTTCTGTATTTGTTTAAATATTAGGTTACTGCTATACATTTATATGAAAAAAAAATAGAAATAGCCTTTGCATTGGAGCAGAAACTGTAAGCTGAAGTAAGCTTTGGGACTTGGTTTGATTTAATAAAGTTTCAGTGTGCTTGAGAAATGTAGTTATTTATTACAGTTTTCTCTTTGGAGCATTAGGTGATATGGTGCATTTATAGGAGCCAGGCCATTGAACAAAGAGGAGAGTGAGATTTTTGAGCTCAGTCTTTATATTTTACAGAAGGCAGGGAGTAAATAAAATGACAGGTCTAACATTCCTCAGGTTGTTTCTCTCCTTATAGAGAACACATTTTTTAGGGTTCTGTCCCAGTCCCAGTTTTGTAAAGGGTGATGCTTCACAGACACAGACAAGCTACAAAGGCACTAACAAGAAGGTTTTGAAATATCAGAGTATAGATGCTAAGCTGTATTCAGTGAAGTTAGAAAAAAAAATGTATGTAGACCACTATTTTCAGTTAAATTAATTTAAATTATATAATAATGTGTCTTCCTGAGATATGTGTTGGTGTTTGTAGGAATAGATTAGCTTACTGATTTTAAAATTACAAGAATATATTAATTTATAGGTGATGAGATCATATTTCCAGCCACTAAGCTTGGGCAAATAAATCAAAGACAGCATGTCAGTGTTGTCCTGTAGCAGATTAGAAAATTGTGCTATATAATTAGCCTTTTAATAACTAGCTAAACCAACATTCATTATTTTAATAAATATAAACTGATAGAAGGAAGTGGGTTGAATCCATTGTACCTAATTTAAACACACAATTTATAGCAAAATTTTAGGGGCTTCTTAGGTCATTCACAATAAAACAAAATTTTTCAGTTATCAGGAGGAACAAGTATGTCTAGCGCAGATGTAAATGCTGGCAAACCCAACTACCTCTGGAGACCTTCAAGAAATCTGATGATTATGAAAAATATAAAAGTTGGGAATACTTCTAAAACTTTAAAAGTGTTTTGAGTTGTGAAGATGAAGGGACAGATGTTACATATAGGGTACTTATATTTACTCCCTACCAAAGGGAGAGCAAGAAGGATAAATGATAACCACCTTAAAACATTTTGGTGGTTGTTGGAGTTCAAGGAGTGTTGTGGTACAATTTCCTCCTTCAGCTGTTTTCTCAGTGGTGTTCATAAAGGTAGTTCATTACTCAAGGCAGCATCCTTTTAATCACTAGTCCATAGTGATTACATTTATAGACATGCAGTATAGAAATATGTGAATTACTTCTCTAGAGAAAGTATAAACTGGCAAGTTCCTGTGAAAGACTCATATACAATAATTACTGCTCCTATCAGTAAATATTACATACAGAATTTAATAATATTTGGAAATGAGAAATTGGTCAAAAAGCATTTAAAAAACAATGTTTTATTGATTTAGTTTTTTTCACTGTGGAGAACCATTATATACCTAACATGAAGAAAAGATTTAAGAATTTGACTCGTGTTGTACTGAATGGGTTTGGATACCTAAAAGTTTAACATTTTCTCATTGATGAAAATTTGCTACACTTTTTAGATGATTCTGAAATACTAAAATCTCTCCCTCTGGAAAAAAAAATATTATCAACATAATGAAGGCACTCAATACAAAGAAGGGGTTTAAGTCATTGGTGGTTTTCAAATCTGGTTTTCAAGCACAATTGCAAAGACAGGTCAAAAGACAATTACAATATTCTTGGATAGTACTTACTATTTTATTATTTTCCCCCCTATTTATATGAAACCAAGTTTAACTGTAAATCAGTTAACCTAAATATTATAGTAGAACTTTACAAATTCCTAGAGCCCATTTTTAAACAAATCTTGATATCACAGAATGAAAATTATTAAAATTATAAATAGTGTAGCGCAATAACATTTGGGATGCTTTATGTTATATTCTTAAAGCAGTAGGTGGAAAAATGAGATAGGAATTCCAAAAGAATTTGAGTAAGAAAAGAGAAAATGTTCATGACTCATTCTATGAGAAGTTATTGAAATTTAATGCATTATGGACACAATCACAGGAAAACTGCATCAGAATGTATTCTGTTTGTGCTTACTTTTCAATTAACTCCCTGTGGACTTGCTGAAATAAGTCTCCTTTAACTCTTTCTACCTTCTGCATGAAAGTCACAATTGCACAGCTCTTCTGTTTCTTAGAGTATGTCGCTTCTGGTAAAACAATAAGCAAGTTGCAAGTAGTAAGGTTTTTTTTATGTAACAGCCTCATCTTTTGTATTTTGTCTTATGATTTCACTGAAAACATTGGTGGCCTTGAAAGTGATGAGCATTTTTTCAGTAGAGTTCTTACCCAGATCCACTTTTGTTTACCTGCAAAACTGAAGTTTAGAAATAATTTTGTGTGCATATTGCAGTGTACTGAGTTTGCAGGCATCTCATATTGCTATCCAGCTTATGTACTCTATTCACAAAGATCACTGTTTGAGTTCTTTTTATTGAAAACAAATGTTTCATTGAGATACTACAAATAATCGCTTCAAGATACACACAAAGGAAGTTAAATTTCTGTGTGTAAAGGACATAGTTTCTCTGATTAATGATCAGAAATGAAGGTAGTGCAACGAAAATGCTATTTCAATCAGCCAAACTTCAGTAGGACATATGACACGTGCTTCCATTTATCTATCCTGTAGCTGGATAGAAAAAGGTACCTTTCAGGGGATTTGAAGCTATAGTTTCAAATTCCCTTTAGACGAAGATAACTGAAGTCCACAACGGCTTTTGTGAAAGAAGCGGTCTCACTACATGATTAGTGTAGCAGTATTCTGCAAATTAATTTGGTATTGCTTCTCTGCACCAGATGGGATATCAGGCACTATGAGATGATGGCTGGCTTTCAGCTGCTACTCTAAAATAGTGTACATAAATTCTGTATTATACCTATCATCCCTGTATGAATGTCTCAGATATCCTAAAGCTTTGCAGATAGACACAGATGAAAGCTGAGGTACTTGGCTTAGCAAAGGAAGGGATTCAGCTGGTCATGGACATCAGTAAAACACTTGCAGACAAGGAGCTTTAGCATGTCTTGTGCACTTGAAACAATGTGGGTCATTTTTCTTGGCATTAGGGTCTTAAATTATGTATAAATATCCTTTTTGACACTTTATGTTTATTATGTGTCTGCCTTGACTTTCAGCTACATGCCCTTGGTGACAGAAGCATATCTGAAAAAGAAAACCATAGATTTGAAAACAATGACTGCTAAATTGGCTGTTCTTTCATATTTTAGAATACGCTCTTCTAGCCTTCAGATCCAGATAACACTCTTTTTCTTCCTTCCCTAATACATGTCAAAGGAAAAAACCCTCTCATTTTCTAGTAATAAAGCTGAATTGAGACTATTTCATCATCAGATTTTTTTACTTTAAACCATGGTTTTTCTGTGACTGATATGAAACTATTAGGACATGGATAATTAGAGTGCTGTATTAATCACTGTTAGCAAACTGGAGGAATGATTAAGGAAAAAAATGGCTAATTTCACAGCTTATCTGTGACACAAAATTCTCAAAAAAGTTGTTTATATTCCTGGAAACATTCCTAGCTATTTTATTTTTCCTGTGGAACAAAGTAATAAGAAAGATTAATAGTGACTCTCAGATTGCCTATAATTTATTCTTTTAATCAAAAAGTAAATACAGAATATTATAGAACTCAATTCTTGAAAAAAACCCTAACATTTTGAAGGATGAAAAGTAGATCTAAGCAGAATTCTTCCTCTCTGCTACTACTCTTGCATCTGAAAAACAAACGCTTAATGTTTAATAGACCCAATGCAGGAAATAAAGACTGTGTCTGACTTTTCTATTGTTTTTCTCTCTACAGTAGAAAGAAAGTTCAAATAACTGCTAAACGGTGATGGACTCCCATGGTGGAACTTACAGAATCCTGTGGGTCTTCCTGTGTTTTTACCACATATTTTATATGTGCTTTATGAAGCCAGCTGTTGAATGCAATCTTATCTCTACTTAACATAAGGAGTTCTTCTGCCCCCTGCCACTGCTGCCCAGAAGAAACATTTATTTTTGCAAACATTCACTGCAATTTTCTTGTTTATTATAGCATAATTCAAGAAGAGAAGCATTACAACTCAATTTAGTAGAAGACGTCCATTAACAGTCATATAAATCGCCTGAAGTGATGAACATCTCCTGCAACAAAAAGCAGTTCTATTGTCAGAGGGGCTGCAGTGTGAAGGGCTGTTCATGTTCAGACAATAGGAAAAAGTACAGGTCTCAAATCATGCATAGGAGAGTATTCAGCAGTTTGGGCACCATTCATTGCCACTGCTTCCCACCAACAGCAAAAGGGTTGAATGAGATATGAGAGGAAAATGAGACTGGGGTTTTTGTTGTAGTGCCTCCATCTCTGACCAATGTCTCAAACATTTTGTTCTTAAAATCATGCTCATGCTTAAATAAGAAAATATAAGCTTTAGGAGTGTAAAAATGAGAAAAAGGAAAATGTGCACAAGGAGGAAACATCATCATGAGGGCAAAATGGGGCATTGTAGTTTAAAAGGAACAACTCCATTCTCCAAATGTAAGTAAATGTAAAGTAGTGCTACAATAGATTAGTCAAAACTATATGAAACTCATTCAAATCCCCGTTAAGCACCTGTTTGCACCCTATAATCCTGCTGCAGGACTGAGGTACTCCACTGGTGGACCAGGTGGATCTCAGTTCTAACTCATTCACAAAAACTGACATTAGTTGTCCAAGTTAACTTATATTTTATCTTCATTTTCTATTGCAAGGTAGAATAGGGAGAAAGCAAAAATGAGTCTAGATGAAAGTCTAGATGAGTCTAGAGGAAAAAATTAGCTACATCACAAATGCCTTTATTTGTATTGAAATATATACCAGCACTAGTTTAAATTTCTCACAGTTGAATACAAAGCTATGTTGCAAATTGTGTGAAGATGTATTTATAGTTTTGTTTTGATGCTTATTGTTAGAACAAAATAGATACACACAATTATTGGGTTTTATGGAGCACACAAACAGTGCAATTTGTAAAACTGCATTAACAGTAATCATTTCAGCCTAAGGCATCACTTCTTCCTTAACATTTAAAACCAAAGTTTTATTTTGTTAATAAATACAAGCAAGAATACAATTTATATATCAACACTTCAGGTACACAGCAAGAGAAGGAAGCTGTTGTTATTGAATCATTTTGTACTTGCCTATTTACAGGTCCTTTCAGTACCTTGTAGAGACAGTTGTCTAAAAGTGGTCTTCATGAATGGACCAACAAATCATGAACTTCTTCTCATGTAACTTATCACCTATATTTAAATCATCCCCCAAAGCCAGAAGGAAAACAAAAATAGGAGGAAGTACTCCTGTCAGTTGACCACCTAGAGACTGGGTGGCTCACACTATTTGACTCACGGGCAGCACTGGGTGAAATAAACCCAAGGTACATTAAATACAGATGGAATTCTATTCAACTTCTACTAACTTTTGAGATCATATGTTTCATCAAATGAATTCTAACTCACTTAGACACAAATCATAGCAGTGAACTAAGTGCAGCATTTTTACCAAATTTATATCAGCTAAGAACTTTGGGGGCTATATGGGACAGATCTATACAGCACAAGCATTTATGAGTTCACAATTCCCCTGCAACCAACAGCCACAGCAAAAAAAAACCAAACCAAACCAAACCAAACCAAAAAAAACCAAACAAAGAAACAAACAAACAAAACACCCCAAACCCCCCCCCCCCAAAAAAAAAAAAAACCCAAACAACAAAACCCAAAAAAACCCCATCAGAATCAAGGACAATAAAATCAGCAAAACCAAAGGGACCAAAGGGAAAGAGTAAGAGACTGAGTGAACATACAAAAACTGTTGCATGGTCAGCCATTAAGGTGGCTATGGTTACAGCAACAGCAGAAACAAGAGCTGTCCCTCATGCTATTCTGGAGTATTTACACTCTTATGTCATAGGCAGTATCCAGTGATCCATTAACAATTGTATATACTTTTCCCTGACTGTTTGCAGTTTCGGAAAAGAGGCTGCAGGGCTGCTGTTTTCTGATTTCAAAAATTCTTGATGGCACAGAGAACTTTGCAAACGCTTGTCTTCTGAAGGCTGGGAAGGATACAAAACTTTTAAACCTGTTTTAGTCCCTCTTTTAACTTTTCTTAAATTCCATCCACTTTCTCTTCCTCATACCTCCTCCCTGCTCCCCCACCCAAAAACAAACAAAAAAAAAAGCTTCCTATTTTTTTATGCAAGCATTTGGAGGTGATTTATGTCATAGCAGCTGCTCTCAAGTTCAAGCTGACATATAGACCACAATATGACATAAATCCTAAATGGCAATCATATAACTGCTGCATTTAGCTTGTATTGAACTGTTGATTTCACATGGATGCTATAAAAAAAAGATCATCCCTTCTCGCAGATATGAATTTTTATATGATTCCATTTTTTTTTCTCCACCTCCAGTCCAGCTTTGAGAATCTGTCGAAATCTTTATTATTGTTCACTTGGTTTTTCTTTTCCTGCAGTTTGGTTTCTTATTTTCAGGGACATTTCTTTCTGTCACTGTACCATTGTCAGTTTGCTCTCAAAGCTAACAGTTCAACAGACGTCCTTTCGCACCATCTCTGATATTAAATCAAATGGCCCAGAACAGTTCAGTCATTGTGGTAAAGGAATAATAAAATTTCTACTGTACAAGATATTCAGAAAATGACAAGACATCGATGAGTGCTTAAACATGTACTTTGTACTCTGGAAAAAAAGCCTGAGGTCTCTGATGGCACTAGGAAAAATTTAATAAAACAAATAATGAAAGTACACAGTCAACAGAAAAATGAGAAATTAATTCTTCATGATATTTAAGTGCAAGTCATGAATTTTTTCATATTGAGTGTTTGAAGGTATTGAGAAACAAAAGTTAGAAAATCAGGTCAATCAGCCAATTGACCCCTTCCTTCAGGTTTGTACTGAAGGGAAACCTTCATTCTAAAGCCAGCACCAGGTATTTTTAATCATTATTTTATAGCTTCACAGTTTACAGTGTACCAATAAGCAGAACCAAATGCTACTGAGATTTTTTTTTTGTTTGTAATTATTTAGCCAGGGAAAATCTATTTCAAATCCATCTTCCTGTTTCAAGGTTTTTCTGTAAGTATATCTGAAAGTCACTAGGGAAGCTTTAAATTTTAGCATGCTGGATAGAACATAATGAAATGGCTAAAATCAATAAACAGGATGAGATGGTCATTGCTATTCCAAACTTGTTTCTTCAAATTGACAGTTGTTAAGCCTTTTTGAACAAAATTGAAACACAGAGTGGATGACATACCATGACTAGGGCTTACCACATGACAGGGATTTTCTTTTTAGGCTCCTGTGAATTTTGCTGTGAACTGTAAGCAAAACTTGAATGTAGTGGTAGTATTGCATCAAAAGAGATATTCTCTAAAGGCAGTAAAAGGAAAAAGTTAGCTTGTTTTTTTAGTGACTAGTCATGCTTTTTAAATATGATTTAAATATTTTCAGCTAAATACTGGGGGGAAATATTATTCATGAATCAAAAGATTAGTGGGCATTGGTAGATGTTAATATCCCTGTTTCTATTATCTAGGCTTTAAAAGAGAGTCCCTTTAAATCTATAGTACTAATAATTTATTTTCTGAAAACATAAAATTTTTACCTTCTTATCATTTCTGCATTATTAATGGCCTCTAAAGAATTTGTTAACTTATAGAAAAAGGGCTAAATTACCCCAAAATAGAGTATCATTTTCTTAATAAGTGAAAACGTCTGCTTGCAGGAAGGGGAATGATAAACCATCCAGGGTCGTGCTATGTTTCTGTATGTGTGTCTGTGCATTCCCAGACGAGGCACAGGTGGAACGATGTGTGGGGGGTGCTGAGAGGGGCTGGCTCATGCCTGTTTATTTGGCCCAGGGCTCTGCTGCTCTCTCTCTAGCCTGCAGATAGGAATAACATGGCTCTGTTGGAGCTCTGTATCCTGCAGTTAAGGCAGTGGATTGGAAGGATCAAGTGAAGCACCTGGAGGCCTCCAGGTTTCTTTTGCATACAGCTTAATTACTGACTTCACGCCAATGAAATGAATTTCACCTGTGGATTCTAATCCTTAGTGCATCTTAGCTAAATGGATGTTTTAGACTGTTAATCTATATTTTTAATCCTTCAGGAACATTGTTACCTATTGCTACTTTTTCAGAATCTCTGAAAAATCTATCTTACATACTGCAAGAAAGTGAGTTTTTTGTTCTTTTTTTTGACTCCTCTTTGAAGATGGTGGTGAAAGTGAATGAGAATAAGACATAGGAAGATATTTTAAATTTCCCTGTAGCTAAATTCACTTGAGGATCAGAAATATGCAGCATTTAATCACCACCCAAGATCTGCAAAACACTGTGAGTATGCTCACAGTAAGTAAGTGAAAGAGTTTTGTTTGAAGCATTAAGGCCAGAGAAAAATCACTCTCCATGAGGCTGGTACATAAACACCAAGACTGTCATGTCACTGAATCAAGAGCCTCTTAACAACTTGCATAGTCCGGCAAAGGCTGCACTTAGAACCTGGTACAGATCCACAAGCTCTTGGTGTTCCCAAGTTCTTTGTGCACCAGTGTCAAGGCCAACGGGTGAGCTTCCTGTCTGAGAGCTGGCTTTCCCACAGAGCTGGCGGTTTTAAGGTAAATTCCCTAAAGATAACAATAAGGAAAGATGAGCTAATGTAAATGCAACTAGGCAGCCAGGTTCAGGTAATAGTCATTGCCTGGATAATTTATAGTTTTCAGCTTTTCTCAGAATTTCTGACATACCAGACCTCAGAAATTGTATTAAGCCATTGGCTGTTATGGTGCAAAGTAATTTGTACAGAGCATGAAAGAAAAATTGTAAAGAGTTTCAATATTTTTCAGTTTTACTTTAACTTTGTCTTCACACTAGTTTATAAGAGTTAATCCCTATCCTTATTTCTAATAGACAAAGATTAATTGGTCCTCTTTATCAGAACATTTGGTGATTAGAAATGTTCTTCTCTCACATGTATCTTCCATCACAGAGTGTAGCCGCTCAATAAAAAGATGTGCTCCAAACCAGAGCATCCATTTTTCAATATAGCAATGTACAGCAAAAGGTTACTGCTTTTGTAAAGCTATTACTTTTACTGTCAAGATGTCTGCTGCTAGAAGCTGTCTCATTAGACAGGATAAATTGGAACAGCCTAAGAAAAATTTGACCAGGCAAGAAATTAAGGTTTATTATATACCTATATATACCTAAACACACAGAGATAAACATGTGTGCACACACATACAAGACAGTGTAGTCACATAGAATAATCATAACGTCAGTGGTAGAGTACCCAGGTGAATATGGCATCTGAAGTAATTGTTATCTAAATACAGACAATTTGATAATGTAAATATAATGACACTCCTATCAGAGACATTTAAGTAAGCCATGAAGCAAAAATATCCAGGACTGGAGTGGGTTCACCTTGTCTGGGTGCCAGTTGCCCACCAAGCTGCTCTATCACTTGCACTTCTCAGTTGGACAGGGGAGGGAAAATAAGAGTGAAAAATCATAGGTTAAGATAACACAGTTTGATAAAGGAAAAATGGAAGGCTGTGCATACAAAAGAAAAGAAAAAGAAATTAAATTGTTTCTAGTTTCCATCAGCAAGTGATGTCCAGCCACTTCCCAGGAAGCAGGTCTGCAGCATGGATAGTAATTGCTCTGGAAGGCAAACATAATTAATTAATTCTTTCCTCCTCTTTTTCATACAGATTTAACTAGGTACTTAAACCAGTTTTATACCCAACATACAGATGTATGTATTTCATTAACTACTACACTATTCCCTGTCAGTTCACAGATATTGCTTTCCCATTCCATGGACTTTTTCCACCCCTCCAGATGATCAAAACCAGCCATGATTTAGGTTCCATTCCATCAAGGCAAGAGAAGACAAGAGGCATCAAGGCATCAAGACGAGAAGCAGCACAGCACCAGCCTGGCTTGAATCATCATCATCATATCTCCTTGCTCCTCACAAAATTCACTCTGCCCTGGTTCATGTCATTCCTGCTACTTTACTTCCTGCAACATACAGCAGACTATTTACCCCCAGAGTTAGGTCTCCTTGAGATGCACACCAGGTTTCCCCATCCTTCTGCATTACTCACCTGGTAAGCCCAACTTTTGAGCAGAGACAATCACATGTCTGCATTTGCCTTTTCCTGTGGGAGGAGAAATCCACACTTTTCCCTGTCTTTCCCAGCCACTCCCTATGTACAGGGATCTTACCTCCTCTCATATGTGGGAGGCCTGTTTTGGGTGGATCAGGACGGATTACAGTTCCTCTGGTGTTAAGCAACCAAATGACTTCTGCTAAATTTACACCCCATTGCTTCCATGCCCCATTGCCTAATGCTCTCAATATAGTTTTTAGTAGTCCATTATATCTCTCAGCCTTTCCAGAGGCTTGTGGGTAGTAGGGGTGTGGCATATTCACTCAATGCCATTTCTTTGTCCAAAAGGGTTTTTTGGGGATGTTTTGGAGGGACAAATATAGAAAAATAGAAGCAGATTTCCTAAGAAAATTAAAAATTAAAGTTATATTAAATAACATTGTAGTTGTGTCATTTCAATATGAAGTCCTGAGGAAGTCTCTGGGATGTAAAAATAAACTAAAAAATGTGAGGAATAATTGATTTCCTTGTGAAAGCTAGTTTAATCATGCAATTTCCTTAGTGACAGAGGCATTAGCATTGTAATTCCTGAGGGTACACAGATGAAGGAGTGAAGTGAGCCAGCACTGAAGTTCTGGCTTGGGTTGTCACTCATAACTAAGTTTACAAGTGCCTGGTTTGATTGCATGTGGAGCAGTGGTTCAATCTGCTTTAAGTATTTGTCCAACAAAAGAGATTTTACTGTACAAGATCTTTAGGAGCTGAGAACTATCAAGTTAGGCTTGTGTTTTCAATCACTTTTTCTGACCTCTGATTTTACTGTATGTAGATACAGATAGCTTACATAAGTATAAAGTTGCAAGATAAATTAATAAACCTCCACTGTATTCTGAACTTTCCCACTTAGTGAAATATTTGTGTATATGTATATTTCGTATATGAAAGCATGTTCATGGACATACACATGAACCTGTCTGTAGAAACATGTACTTCCCCCCTCAATTAATTTCTCTTATGTTCCTGTTAGTATTCACATCTAACTTGTTGTTCTTGCAAGTAGCATGGGAAACAGAGTCTGCAAATTCTGCCACTTTCATAATGACATTTAAATACCTCTGAAGAGCAGCAACTACAATAAAACAGTCAATTTCCCTCAATGGATAAGATCTAGGTCACATTTTTTGAACACAATTTCTATCCAGTATTGTGGGAAGTAGAAACCTGGACCAACACTAAAATGGCAGCTGCAACTTTGTGTCAAGAAAGGGCGATCACCTCCAAAGCAAAAGTAAAATAGTGCTGGCATCTCTATTCGTGAAAGAGTTGCTTAATACTATTAATATTAGGGGATTATCTTTGATATCTTTTGGATTTCACTTTTCGTGAAGAACTTGACCAGGATCTCAGTTAAACAAAAGTATAAGAGTCTTGATACTTGTGTGTCATTGTTTGCAATTTTACAGTAGCATTTCTCTCTGGTACAGGGGGATTGTGTAACATTTGGTTGGTTTGAGTTCAGACTGTCATTTTTCTTTTGGACTCTTACATTCCAATTTCAGTTCTACACTATCAGAAACTGTGAGAATTTCTCAAGAGACAGAGCTCTGATACTGTAAGGCTTTACAGACACTGGATTGTCCAATCATAAAGAGGGCAAATCTGTATTGGGAAGGTGATTAGGAAGCCCGTGCATATTAAAGCTTTGTTTACTCAATTGCTGCAACCTGTGTTTTATTGGCAGGAATTCACACATCTCCTCTACGTACTTTATACTTTGCTGTTATACCTTTCATTCATCATTTAATATGAGCTTGCACTTCTCATTCTTTTTCTAGTTCTGTATTTACAAATTCTGTATTGCAAACCAGTGTTACTCAATTTCATCTGCGTCTCTTAGAGCAGTTGTCAGAGCAGCTGGGGACCACTGAATGATGAATTAACGTCCATGGAAATAAATATAGTAGCTTGGTGTTTAAAGGTGAGATTTATTCAATGGAAGAACATAAATACTTGCCAGGTGGTACTTTGACAGAGGTTAGCTTTTTGTAGTGCAAAATGAAAGATCTACATAGTTTTAGCATCCAACAGCAGTTATGATGGAAAGCTGTGCAATGTGGTTGCAGGAAGCAGTAGGAGAGGGATTGCTCCCCAAAGCAGGACTGGGGTCCCTCTGGGGAGCCGTGATGGGCTCAACAGGGCCTGGGCTGAGCAGAGTGCTGGGGTCCCAGGTTGAGCCTGCCCTGGGCTCCTTGGCTTGCAAGTGAGGCTGCCATGACAGGCTGATTGGGATCATGCAGTCCTCCAGATCCTGACACATGGACCAACAGATTGTTTCAAAAATAAAGAAAATTTCTAAAAAAAAAGAATGCAGTTATTAAACACTAGATTTAACCACCATCTCATTCTACCAGTGAAAGCATTAAGGTATATAAGGTAATAAATACCAAGAAGAAATAAATTCAAGTTCAAATATTTGTTTGTGTATATTCTAATAGGTTTGATAGGCAAAAACTAAACAGAAACTTTAGATTACTTTGGTTCCTAGAATTGTTTACAAGTGGGTAGTTTTATTTATTAAATACATTACCAGCTTTCATTGCAGCAATTTTTTAAAATTTCTTTGGCTTTCTTGTCTAACAACAGCAACAACAAAAAAGCAATGTCATTGCAGTTTTCTTCCTACAAAATACAGTATTTGATCAGCTTGCAAAATACTGACTGCAATATTTCAAAATGCATCAACCTTTCCAAAATGATTTTTTCCAGGCTGAAAATGCAAATGCTGATGACACGCTATTAGAAGGAAACTTTATGCCTCACATTTATAGCTAGCTACAGTAGGGTGTAACCATTTTAAGGATTAAGATCCCATGCAAACACATTAAATTAAAATGTAAAGCAGATTTGTGGCTGTGCTTAGGATGGCAATTATTTCTTCCACTTATTTGCTAAAATCCAGACAACAAATACACCAGTCCATTTAATCTAATGCTCAATTAGCAAGGCAATACAAGCCTTGCCAGTGTCTCAGTAGGCAGGCATGAAGAAAAGGCAAGAAGGACATTCTGAGCTTCATACTTAGGTCATTGAATTAGTGTTCTACAGGTTTTGGGCACTTTGCTGAAATAGGGCTAATTCATACAATCATGGACCATGAAATACGTGATTAGTTATCAGTCTCTTCAAGGGGAAGAAGTAACTTCCATATGAAATGACTGTTGTAAATTTAATGTTTCCAAATAGTTGAAAGACAAGATAAAGTAATTTTATATTAGACTTAATATTTTAAATGAGTCTTCTTGCAGATGTTTGCTCTACTGTTTTTTTTAGTCTTTATATCAGATATTGATCAGAAATGAAAAGGTATTTATATTGCTGCCACAGATAACCAAATGGAAAGTGTATCTTTACATTGCATAAAGTTGTAAAACCATCATGAGAAAAATCTAAATGTCTCAGGGGCAATTTTTTTTTATCATAAATTTGATCCATGACTGTTCTTATTTCTTTGACACTGTTTGCACTTCATTATAGATTTTCTTTCCCCCTGCAGGCATCAAAATGTGATTAATTTTGAAGTTTTATACAAACAGATATTTATATTTTTAATGTTCTTATCATGAATAAGTATGGAACTTTTTTCCCCTTTTACAGTATTAAAATATGACTGAGAGCTGGCAAAAATATTTTTGCAATTTTCCAGTCAGTAGTTTGTTGTGCTTTTACATGTGGATTCTTCTTCCCTTATGTTATAGTGTTATATATATATAACATATATATAACATATATATGTTATGTATTAAATACCCTTTCAGCCACATTTTTTCACACAGGCTTTTGAAAACCTTGTTTCTTTTTATTTTTTCCTTTTTATTTTACTTTTTCTGTTGGTGAGTCAGGGAATTCTTCTCACCTTCAATTCAAGTTGAAACGTCTTGGTTCTTCTTGGATGTAAGCAAGTTTTGGCAACATCTGCTGCTTTCCATCATTCATTCTTATGTCTGCATATTGTTTCTGTTCCAGTTCTGAGATTAGAAGGACAAAGAGAAAACTGATTCAAAAGACTTCTGTTTAAGAGTGATACCTGCATAATTCATGAGGAAACACTTCCTGCAATAAAATGCAGTAGTCAGACCTTTGATCTTCAGAAGATCCCCACTGTTCTCAGGGAGATTCTGCCCAAGAATCTGAACTGCAGATTTGAAAAGTTTATTAGCATTACTCATTACATTCAAATAGATTCAGTCTAAATTCAGAAAAATATCTGAAGTTTCATCTTCTAATCTGAACTAAATGAGTGGGATTTGACCATTATTGCTAATTACCTTTTTTAATTATCACATTAAAAAGGGCACGATGGAGCTGCTTTGCCAAACGACATATTGTTTCCTCAGGTTGCTGTGACCCTGTGCATCATACCTGGGTGATAAAAATATTATGTTTGCTAAAGCTTTATTATGGTTTTTGAAATATTATTATTTTTTTCCAGTTGGAAGAACTAATTACATTAAATTAAAGCAACTTTTTAATAAATTTATAAATAAACTTGGTGTATATATTGTTAAATAAATTTGTTTTATGAAAAGAGCAATTAAGTTTTGATGCAAAAATTCTCCTTTAGCCATCATACAGAGTATCATTGGTAATTATTTTCCATACAGTACAAAGGAGACAAGATCTTTTCCCTGTTTCCAGATGGCAAAGATAGAAGCTAATTGAAATGATGTACAAGCTACAGCACACATAAAAAATATAGTAAACACGCCATATTTTATGACAGTATCATTAGAGTGATTTAAAGGTAAAGCAGCCTTTGAGAAACTAATGATTGGTAATTGTCAAGTATTTGTACTGACTAACTACCTTCAAAACATGTTGTAAAGACTTAGAAATATATTATCTATAACCTCCAGAAAGATTAAATATTTTGACACATAAAGATAAGAAAGACAAAACAATTATCTACAGCTTTGTGTTATCAGGGACAGAAATTAATGTGCAGGTTCATATTTTGTTGGATTTTGGGAGATGTTAGGAGGTTTGATCTGACATATTCTGACCAGGATATGTGGTGTCTGAATATCATAGTGTTTAGACCTCTAGGCAGTGTGGTGTACATATTTATGCAAGACACCTTCTGTTGGCTTGTGAGTTACTTTTCTGCAAGATTTGTCTCCTGTTATTTAATGCAAAATTGCACTCCCTCCCCTCCTTGTCCAGCTCCATAATACTTCAGTAACATGGATTCTGGTTTAAAAACTTGAAAAAAATATACTATTCAGCAGCATAGAACTCACAAGGTGCAATTAGACTAGCTCCATTAGCTTTTGTAGCAGCTGAGGATCTAGCCCAAGCTATTTATTACCTTCATCAGGCTATAAATTACTCTGGACCCACATGTTTACATGGTTGACAAGTGGTTTGCGTAGAAGTAAAAGTACTCTGCCTGCAGCTACCATTTCACCTCAAACATGGATATGTAAAGTCAAAGGTACTCTTAACAGGAATGTTTGCCCCAGGTCCTCCATGCTCATGCTGTTGTTTTGAATGTTAAATAAAGCACAGCAACAATTTAATGTATCTTTTACAGTGATCACTCATTTTCCCAGCTATTATAATGTCTGTGTTAAGGAAGTTCCCACCTGCCCAGAGCACATAACAGATGTGAAGAATGCAGCGTTACTCAAGACTCTCAAGACAAGAGAAAGATGCTGTGAAATTATCATCACAGCCTTGTAAAAATGTTCTAATTTTTTTTGATCTTATTCGTAGAAAGTGACACTAACAGTAACAACTAACAGTAATAACTGTTTACTTTCTTAGCAGGCATAGGTCTTCTCAGACAGAGGCAACTCTGGAGCATTTGGAGAGCTTCAGAAAACTTTTAGGAATGAGGGAGGCTGTTCCATTAGAAAGAATTTCATTGGGATGCAAGAGAACCACAGGAGAAGAGAGAACTACCCACAATTTCTCAGACATTAGAGGAAAAAGAGCAGGAAGAAGAAAAGAGGTATAATTGCAGAGTGAGGCTTTCCTGTACAAGTGCACATGCAGATGCACCAGTAGCTCAGGTGGAAAGCACATTCAATCAACACAACTTCTTGCCTTCTATTTCTTTCTCCTTCCTCCCCCACAGCATCTGCCTCCAGGATGACTAATCCCAAATTACAGACTGCAGAGAGTGTGACTGACTAAAAACACTGCTCAGGCACTTGTACCTCCTTCTTAACTGGCTTTGAAAATGACAAGGCTAAACTTTTTGATCCTGATCCTGATAACCAAACATGGTGCCAAAATATTTGTTTCTCTAGGATGGCTCGATATCCACCTGAAGACTGGTTAATGAATCAAAGAAATTAATCAGGAAAGCAAGACCTTGAACTGTTCTCTGAGGCCGAGTAGCCATGACATGAGATATGCACATTGTGCCTGAGTCTGCCCGAGCTCCATTTATTTTCCTGTGGTAATAGATAATGAAAAACTTTTAATTACTCTTTTTTTTCAGTTCAAAGGTCATGAAATGATGTGAGAATGCCAACATATGTCATACCCACCGGTGTGAAATGTGTGATGCTTGCTGTAAATTCTCTTTAATCTGAGCAAATACAGCAGACCATATGTTGGGGAACACATATACTCTTGTAATATAGTCACCTTAACTCTGGCAACCAGGCCACTATTTAGACTCAAAAAGCGTTGACTAACAAGGCCTTAAATTTTACAGTACACTGCAATGAGCTCTCATCTCCTGCAACAAACTTCTCAAAGATGCGGGCTCACAAGTCACAACACAGTTCCAGAAGCTTCCAACTCCCACCCCAAACTTCAGTGTGGAGTACAGGGTAGATAGAATATGATAGCAGTGCTTTGCCCAGTCAGAGCAAGGGAAGAGAAAAAATAAGGCTGAAAAGAGAGAAAGGGGACAAAGAATATTATCAGTCCTTAGGTCCTGTGTTGGTCCTACCATGTCTGGAGGTGGGGCAGTAAGACAAAGAAAATTAAAGAGAAAGAGAGGAAAAAGGCGGGGGGGGGGGAGGGGGGGTGGGGGGAGGGGAAGAGGGTTACACTGATCCACTTCCTTTTATGATTATCCTGGTGCATGCCTCTTAGGTAAACTAGATCTTGTGTGATGGTGCTGGACAGTACTGCTCCACATCTGCAGAACTTTCTCTTCTATTCACAATTTTCCTGTTGCACCAGTAAGAGTCTTTGAGACAAAATATGCTTATGCCTGGGCCTCTGCAACACAGAAAAAGCATATAATAGGAATCTACAAAACTATGAAATAGCATTGACAGGGATTTCTTTGTCCTCCTCTCTGACAGTACAGAAATAGGGACCATTAAATTATGTGAGAAGTATGCAGAGTCCAAACAAACAGAAATGAAGGATTAAACCTTTGTCATTCATTGACAACATTAGTTTCTGGGGTGTCAAGTGTTCACATTGGCTCATGAAGACACTGGTCATTGATTTGTAAAATGGCTACCAAATATGCACATTCAGCACAGAAAGTTCTCTGTACTGAACAAAGCTGAACACTGGGAGTGTATTTTGCTGTGAATAGACAATTACATGTACATGTCTTCTTTTAAAAATTCCTGTATGCTACTGATTATATCTGTGTCCTTGTTGATTTTCCTCCTAAAAACAGGCATCAGCCCATTCCTGGGAGCACTGGAAAAAGGAGATATATCCAAATAATTATGGCAAATTATGAATTTTAAAAAATGAGCTGGGTGATGGGAGAGAAAGATTAAATGGTCATAGATATAGAAAGACTGAAGGACATCAAGCAGAAGATCACAACAACTCACTCTCTTCCCTGAAGTTTCAGGGAATTAGAAGCTCTCCCTGGAATTGCTTCACCTGGACTTATCACAAGATGAGGGAAAGAAAGGATTCTAATGGTCTCTGGGATCTCCACATTTCCCAGCTCCCTCCTTTTGTTGGAATGGATGAGCTTCAACCAGGAAATCATTAAAGAAAATCTCCCATAGCTTGACAAGTCCTCAGACTCAGCAGGTATAAATAAAAAGGTCAGAGGAGAAGGGGAAATTTTACTGTAATTTTACAAATATTTAGGCACTTGTTTTATCCTGCAACCCACTAACAGACTTAATAAACCATGAAGTCAGGGAAGGTAGGTTAGCAATTTTTTCTGAATAAAAGTAGAGGTTTCATCATCAATATCTACATTGTTTGTAGTGACAAATCAATCTTTCTGCAAAAACAAAAACAAATTAGTTCTCCTATAAAAATACCTTTGCCATTTTCTCTCCCAGTGTGCATTAGGAAGGGTTTTCTTCTTGCAAGACAGCTTCCAGTTCAAGTCTTGCACTGAAAAATGATAGAAATGTACGTCCCTGTAGTTCTATCAATGCAATTAGATAACTCCACTTTTGTGTGCCAAAACACAATGGGATTTTTGAATTTTAGAGTTTTGCAGTTTGCAGCAACAGAATATTTTTAGTAAGTTTATTCATTTTTCACTATACCAACAACTGATCTGCCTTTGCCAAATTGGGCAGCAGGTGCCAGTGTGGCAATGGTCACATTCCAGTGAATTGGCAATGAATTCTCACAGCAGTAAGCTGGTTCCATAAGTCAGAGGAACCTTGCACAGTGGTGCAGTTTGCAATTCATGTTACCATCTTGAAATCAATAGCTGTTGATCAGCTTCACATACTAAAATTTGAAGGAAAGAGATCCTAAAGAAATCCATTCTGAATCAGCATCTCTGCTTGTGCTTTTTCCTTGCTGTTCCTCTCTTTTCATTCTCTTGGTGCAGCTGCAGCTGGGAAAGAAAATGTAAATGTAACTGCTGCTGCTGCAAAAATTGCAGCCAAAAACTATTGATTAGTGCAGCAATTGCAAAGTTGCAGCTGTCCAGATAAATATATCTATCTATGCTAAAATCTAAGCTCTACAGCAACAGCAGATGGTTTTCCTGTCATTAGGGCTGCCATATTTCAGACTATGATTTTTCAGAAGGAAATAGTTTGCTGTGACTATGCTGCTGTGAGCAGCTATATGCCAAGAATTCCTGGGCAAATAATAGAAGTGCTCAAAATCCTGAACAATGAAACTTCCATCTGGAAAAGGCAAAGTGTCATGGAAAACCTAGACACATGGCACCCTTACCTCAGATGGTGACTTAAGAATATCAGAAAGAGTCACTCTGGCTACCCAGTAACAGAAGTATCCTGGGCTGTAAAAGAGGAATGATGAGGGTTTTAGAATTTGTCCCCAGATGCAAAACATAATTGGTCTAGCTGGTTTTCAATAAATACCATATCATTAATTTAATTAAGCACAAAGACTGGAAACAGCATAAAATAGTTTGAGATACTATTCACAGTATTTAATGCTTAATATGGATGAAGTATCACTGTGGGGAGTAATAAGTTATTAGGTAGGATTTATCCCATGTGATGTTACCTGTTGCATCCTGGGTTTGGGTTCAGATTAGGGGTTGTGATATGTGTTAGTTAGCCGGTGCTGTGTACCCCTGTGCACCCCCCGTGTTTCCCCCCCATCCCGCGGTGGTCGGCTCCAGGTCACTTACCATTGGAGCTCACTATGCCAGTCCTGTAACCACCCCCCATCCACTCTGGAGAGTTCGGTGTCTGTTTCCCCGTTCCTGCAACCCCGTTCACCCCAGAGCCCGGTGTCCGCCCCTGTCGCGTCCCCATTGGTTACCCCAGTCCACGTCACTCCCCAGTAGCCTGCCCCCAATGGGTGAGGGGGTCTTCCGCCTCCCTCGGCCTGTCCCCTATAAAACCCTATGCGTTCCTTTGTTTGGGGCCATTTTGTCCACGTGGCACTGGAAGCGAATCGCGCTTCTCCACCACAGTTCCATGCAACAATAAAAGCTTTCCAGCTGACCACGCGGATGAAGTGGACAATTCCTTCGCCTCTTTGTCTCTCCCCTCGCGCATGGCAGCAGAATGCGGCCAGCCCACCCCGGTGCTTGGAAAGCAGAAGCGCCTGGGACTCACGGTGCCCCGGCCCCGCCAAGAAGCAGCACCCTAGCCGGGCTCTCTGGACCTGCCCGGGATCAGGGAAAAACAACGCAACATCACAGTTACCCATCTAAAAATTACCTATCTAGTCACAGCTAGTCCCTTTCTACTCAATATTCAAGGCAATAATCCAAGGTTATGAAAAACACTGCAAATTTTAAACATTTAATCTTTTATATTGCTCTCTTTAAATGTCTTAATTACTGTTTAATTATTTACATATTTATATGTAAAGAAATGTTTCAATTTCTTAACTGAATGTTTGTCATGGATTTGAGGCAGTCTAAGTAATGTTTAATCAAAAGTCAAAATATAAATTCCTACAACTGACAGGATATCTAACACCTCTTTTTCTGTGCTGGAATTGACTCCAGAAAAGCAACTTTTTTCCCCCATCTAAATGACTAGTATTGGCTGACAAGTTAAAATTTCAGTACAATTGTTTATCAGGTTCTATCTGTTTATCAGGTCTGTTAGCTTGAAATAGTTTTTCTGCAGCAGCTTGAACTGTATTTTCATTCAGTAGTATATTCCCACAAACACAGAACAATAGTTTAAATTACACTAGCTACTTCACTGCTGAACAACTTTTCTAAGTAACAGGCCTGCTTGCTCAAAAATATAGAAGACATGTAGCCATTTCTTGTGGTTAAATTTTTCAGCTTTCTTAACCTAGAAAAAGCTCCAAGGTTTCCTGCAGGACAGCTTCCATGTGTAGTTATGCTTTGCCATCACATAATTTTGGAAAGCCTTACTATTTGTAGTAAGGTCAATAAATTTGAATAACATATTTAAATTAATTTTTTTTAATCTTAATATATAATTTGATAGTAGTTCATATGTATTTGTTGTTATACAAAAGTATCAGTGTATCAGTGCTCTTTAAAATTTATCAGTAAATAATTATTTCTTGTTTTATAACCTAATCTGAATCCAAAGGGTCTTGTATTTACATTTCTAGGTCAACAGAAAAAAAAATTGAGGTAAGCATTAGGTGTGTTTAATATATTTGGGTTCCCACATGTTTTACATTTGGTGTCTTGTAGCTATTTTCCTCTATGTTTAACTGCTTAAAATCTGCACTTTACAGCTATTGTGTGAAAATTGGGTGGAGGGGGTGCAATTTAAATTTTACTATATGTAAGGAGAACCTGTCCTTTGCCCAAAATTTCCTGTGAACTTGAACACCATTGTGCTTTTTACCTATGTTTAGGAAACCTCATGGGACACCTTATTAGTAGGACAAGCAATGGAATTTAGAAATCAAATATAACACATGGATGGTATTGCATAAAACTATTCAAGGAAACTAGAACAATGAATTCTCTAAATGTGAATTTCTCTAAACAATTTTCTTTTTGAAAGTTTTTATGTCTAATTTGTCAGAGAATGGATATTTAAATTAATTGCTTTGCACTACTTCCAAATTTTCTGGATCATTATTAATTATACTTCTAATATGTCTAACTTGTTTTGTAGGGAAAACTTCTCCAAGGTAGCACTTTAAATGATGCCTACTTTAATGCACACTTATAAATGATCTGAAAACAAGGCTCCAACAATTTTTTTTCTCAGGTGCAGATTTAGAAGCCACAATCCAAATATTTTACACAGACCTGTGCTATCAAAGTGTCTTCATAAACTTATTTGTTATAGGAAAATGTTGTATTTTGAGTCATGTATCATCAAATATAACCTTGTATTTCTGAAGTGGTCTAAGATGTAGTTTATTGAAGATCTTAGAATAACAAAATAGCAAGTTGTGTAAGAACACTTAATTGAATCCAAATTGTGCTAATGGCATCACACAATGGCACCTATATCTGCATAGTACATGTTTAATTTTATCTAAACTGCAGCACAGTATAGAAGAAATGAAGATCCCAAACTGATCACACTTCATCCACCCAGGAACTAAGAGATCTCTAAAAGCATGTATTTTTCTAAGGCACTAGGTCATAACAACATTACTATTTAAGAGATTTTCCTTAAGGGTTTATAATTCAGTTTGCCTCTGGATGTGACCTTGGATTTCAATTCAGCCTTTTAATATTCAGTTGCCATTATGTCCAAATCTGCTTCCTCTGGCTGGTGACATGGTTTGCTTCCACTAGTGCCTTATGCTGTGAATCAGCATCTAAAATTACCAGTGCTATAATGGTTCTCTTTTCCTATGGATCTTTCCCTGTTGTTATTATTACTACTGGTATTTATTTAAGGCTACATCAGTTTACCACATGTGTCATACCAAGCAGCAGAGTGTAAACTGATTGGAAAGATTAGATTTCATTCATTACAAGCAGGGATATTACTCTGCAGACACACCAGAAATTGTGTTTTCTAGCCAGCTTTTGTTTCAAACTCATTTTAGGGAACATTAAAGCATATGGCAATTTGAGATATGTATGTGCCTTTCTTGCATTTAAAAAAATTCTCCAGGGAGAAAAAACAAATGCACCACCTCATTTTGAAAACTGTAGGGGCAAATCTCAGTGACAGCTTCAAATAGAAATTATTTTTTAAAGCTCCCTTTAGTTATGGGTTCAACTATTAGCTTTGCCAGTATATACTGCCTTGTATCCAGTATGTCCAAAAGCTGAGTAAACCTGCAATACTTCTACTAAAAATATAAAACTTCTAGAAGAACTGGTGAGATACAGATTAGATAAGTGGTCTGCAAAATGGGTAGGAAACTGGCTGTCGGGTTATGATGATCCATGTTCAGCATCTTCATAAATGATCTGGAGGATGGAATTGACAGCACTGTCATCATATTTGGCGATGGCACCAAACTGGGTGGTGAGGTGGAAAGAACAGAAGGGAAAAACATCTTAGAGAGAAACCTGAACAGACTGGAAGAGTGGGCTAGCAATAAGAATAATACACAGAAGTGTGAAGTCCTACATCTGACACAAAATAAGCAAATAGCCTAATTAGCAAATAGCTAATTACAGAGGAGCAGCCTTGCTGCAAGGGACCTTGGGGTCCTGGTGAAATACAAGCTGAACATGGGTCAGGAGTGCGCTGCTGCAGCAATGAAGGCAAATCACAGCCTGGGCTCATCTGCAGGGCTTTACTAGATGTGATAGAAATGCAATCATCCCACTCTGCTCAGTTCTTGTCAGGTTGCACCTGGAGTACTGTGTCCAGCTACAGTCCCCACAGTTCAAGAACGATGTGGACAGAATGGAAAGGGTCCAAAAGAGAGCCAAGAAGATGATCAAAGAACCTGCCCTGTGGGGGAAGATTGAAGGAGTATGGTCTTTAATCCCCGGAGGAGAGAAGGCTCTGGGGGAACTCATCACAATATTCCAATTTTTAAAGGGTAGCGCAACGAGGATGGAAGAACACTTCACAAGGAGCCACATGGAGAAGACAAGGAGCAAAAGGTACAAACTGAATGGCATATAGGTTTCACCCAGAAAAAAATTAATTTACAGTATGAACAACCAATCACAGGAAGAGTGCAGAATCCTCATCACTGGAGGTTTCAAGATGCAATTGAACATTGTATGATTTACTCTATGGATAATTACTTCCCAGTATTTGGAGGATCCATATTTTTTAGAAGTCATCTCTGTTTGACCTTTACTTCACACCCTTTCCTCTGGGTATAAAGGTATATTCAGAGATAAAATGTGCAAGGTCTGCTATATTACCCCTGTATATTTTCATAATGGGTGTTATGTTCTGAATTTATGCAGAAATACAAAATCATACAATTCTGTGTTAACCTATTTTTTTTTTTTTAAACAAACAGCAGAATCATAGACAGGTAACAGTCACAATAATAACGCTCATGTTTTTCACACAGTTTCCAGAAGGACAACTGAAAATGCAAAAAGGACCATATACTGTAAAGTATCTTAGAATAGATAAAGCCATCAAGTAGATCAAGTGTATCCTAAACTTCTCAAAATTAAAAAAATTCCTACATATTCATATATTTTAAAAAATTATCAGAGATGATAGACTGGCCAGAGATGTTAGAGATTTTACTTTTATAACCCACCTACACCTGAACTTTGCTATCCTCATAAAAGTAATTGACAACACATTGTTTCTCTTAAAAAGTATCTTTTTCCCAATAATTAATGTGAATAAAAGGGTCTTACAATTTTGTAACTATTCTCAGACATATTGGAAATATTGGAAATACTCTAAGACACTTAACATATGGAAAGAAAAAATATTACTGCTGATAAACTAAGTGGTTTTGAGAGTATATTTAGATACTGTGTTTTCTGTCCAGTAGTGAAGACAAAGAAAACTTACTCATTTTCTTGACTTACAAATATGGATAAGCACTAGAACTTGTACTGTACTGTGTGGAAATAAAGCAAAGGCCAGACCATGCAGCCAACATGAAATCTTTTCCATTGGTACCCAAATTATTATTCATCTTCTGGTTTTGTTCTTTAAGAAAATAGCATCTGCGCAGCTGGTTTTCCACAATTAATGATTATAGAAGTAGGTCTGTGAATATTTCAAGGTTTTAAGAAAACACTTTCAGGTTGAAAAATCTTGAAAAAGAATTTTTTGCTATGTTCATTACTCTTTTGAAATAAAAAAAATATTGAAGTCCAACAGCAATTTTTTTCTTTCATTTTTTTAGATTTATTGTTGCTCTTTTACTCTATTTGCCATGAGGATCCCTCATTAAGGCTATTCACAGAGTACAGTGTTAGTCAGCTGGACTAATGAAATCTTAATGAAGTAATTGTAAGTTATTTGTTTAGACTGACTGTGACCAGGATCAGCAAAATTTGCACCTAAGTTATCTCACAAGACTCATTCAGGAAATCTGTGGCACAGTTCAGGAGAGACTGTGAAAGCTGCTAACTTCACAGAAATGTCCCTTGTGTGTAGCCCTGCCAGGGTATACAGCCAGAGGGGTCAAGCTATATCACTTTTTAGTAATTAACTTCTGAATAGAGCTTTGGAAGTACAAAGTGGTCCTCAAGTGCTATAATTATCATTTCCCTATATAGCATAATTTAATTGCAAAGTATGAAGTAAGGAAAGTAATATTGACCAAACATTTAGCACTTGGTTATAGAAATTATTGCTGTAGACCATAAAATAAATTGGATTTCAGTTGAAGCCTGCTGGTTTATTGTGTATTTTTCAGAATTTGGTCATCTCTCAATTACAGACTGAGAAATCTATAGATCACCTCCAGCAAAGAGACAAACCATGTGTTATAAAGCTCAGTGATTGTTACAAATGAACATGTTGCTCAGCAACCACATAAGTGGACTTGTGATTGTAACTTTTGCTTTAAATTTTCTATATTATTTTCCAAGTGCTTCTGTTGTGACTTTTTATTCACTTTGGAGTGTTATCCATTCTTTTCCACCTATTTTGAACATATTCTACCATATTGCTCTATTTTTATGCATGGAAGAGATGTGAGATTGTCTGACAAAAATTATGTGGTCACTGAATTTTCACATTTGTGATGTTTCCTAATTATCCTCATTGCTGTGGTGATTGTAAGGATGGACACCCAAAGACTTTTGAAGGGTATACTCTTGGAGACCAGTGTGTTAGGAGGATTCCCCAAAATTTCCTTGAGTAAACTACCCATGGTTGTCCAAATGAATCTGTATGGGATGCTATTGACAAGATGGAGCTTCAGGCAGCCAAGGCAGGCTACTACCTTTCCCAGCTTCTAAGAAGTCTGGATTACAGAATTGCTATATAAGGTGTATTATTCCCTCCCATCTTCTTCACCATTGATTTATATTGTCTTGTTTGCCTTAGTAGTAATTTGGATCACTGCATGGCTGCATCTCCCAGGGGTTGTCATAGATTTTACACGTCTTTATATTCTGTTTGATGATCCACATACAAAAAAAATTAAAAGTGCAACAAGATGCTAATTAAATTCTGTAATATTTGGAGCTTCTGATAATCCTTGTGCTTTCTAAGATAGTGACTCTTTCTGAGGCATCACTTATGATGCCTCTGATAATCTGTGATGTCTTCCCCTACAAGCTTTTCAAGCTAGACGACTGGTTTAAGAAAAAAATGTCTTTGTGAACATTAATTTTATATATATGTATATATGTTGATAAAAGTATAATGTTTTTTAAAAGACTATCTGAAACAGAAGAGTTAATAAAATACCATTCTCTGTTGCAAACATTTAGATGAAGTCTGAATGAAATATTTTCTCTCGCGAACTTTTCTTGTTCTGTTGTTCTTGTTCTGTTCTGATATTGGACAACAACTTTTTTTTTTTTTTCCTACTTAAGTCCTGAGGACTGCCCTTTTGAGAAAGAAGTATACAGGTTGGATAAAGAATTGAATGAGAGCAGCCCTGTGGAGAAGAACTTGGACCCCCAAGTTGGATGGTTGATGAAAAGCTCAACATGAGCCATTAGTGTCTCTTTACAGCCCAGAAAGCAACCCTGGGCTGCACCAAAAGCAGCGTGGCTAGCAGGCCAAGGCGGGGGATTCTGTCCCTCTACTCTGCTCTGGTGAGACCCCACCTGTAGTGCTGTGTGCTGTTCAAGTGTCCCCAGAGTATGAAGGACATGGAACTGTTGCAGAAAGTCCAGAGAGGGGCAAGAAGTGGATAAAAGGTCTGAAGCACTTCGCCTATGAAGACCGGCTGAGAAAGTCAGGAGTCAATCTCTCAGTCTGAAGAAGAGAAGTTTGCAAGAATACCTCACAGCTACAGTCTAGGATCTGAAGTGGGCGTACCGGAAAGCTAGAGCAGGGTCTTCACCAGGAACTGTAGTGATAAGACAAGGAGGAACAGCTCTAGATTGAAAAAGGAAAGGTTTAAATTAGATATCAGGAAGAAATTATTTACTGAAAGGATAGTGAGACACTGGAATTGACCAGGTTGCCCAGAGCAATTGTGGGTGTCCCATCCCTGGCAGTGTTCAAGGCCAGGCTGGAACATTGAGCAAACTGGAACAGTGGAAGGTGTCCCTGCCCATGGCAGGGGGGTTGGAGGTAGAAAATCTTTAAGGTCCCTTCCAAACCCAACCATTCTATGATTCTGTTACCTTCCTTGTTGCAGAAGTAACTGGTATTTCCTGACAATATCATGCACCCAGGTTAAATACTGGTGTATACCAAACCATAAACTTCTGAAAGCATTGCTGGTCTACAGACAAAGTACAGATATTCTATTGATTCCAGAGGTATGTAGTTAGATTCTGGCATCCTGAAGAATAAATCTAAACTATACATCAATCCATGTATGTAAAGCAGTGTTTGGAAATACAAGGGGTTAAGTTGCAGGTCAACAAGGTTAAATTCAATAACAGAATAGTCACTCCCAAACATATCATCATCACCTCGCAAAACATTGTTTGATTGTTGCCAGGTTTCACATAATATAAAAGAACTATATGTATGCATACATCTCTCTCCATCTCTCTCTCTCTCCTCCTTTCTGCCCTCCCCCAAAAAATTAATGGGAGGCTCCTGAAGGGACTCAGTCCTTTGATTTGAGGAACTGCCCTGTAGGGAATGCCAACAGGACTAAGCAGGTAACTTAAATGGTGATATGATCTTGATCAGTATGCTCCTTGTTTTATATGTAGAAATTAGAGTGCTTATAAATAAGAACTCTGGCTAGCAAATTCTTCCTGTCCTTCACCCCATCATGACCTAAACCTCCCTTCCCTTTGTTTCAGATGTAAACAGAGGACTTTATTCTAAGCCAAAAAGTCACTCAATACAAATTGTTATTGTTATGCAAATCATACTAATATCAATAACATTTTGGTGAATTCAAATAAACACCTAAAGGGATCATGCCGTGTCTTAAATATTAAAAAAAAAAAAAAAAAAAAAAAAAAAAATCTCACGCTGTGCTTCCAAACAGCACAACAGGACTGGGAATGGAATCCAGAAGCCACTGCTGTCCCAGTTTAGATGTCCAAGTCTTTGAGGCTCATTATCTTTTCTTAGGAATTCTAAAAAATATGCTGAACACTCTGAGAGGTGGGGAAACACTGCAATTAAAGAGCAGTTCACAAAGGAGATTGCAATTTTTGAGGCTGCGAGGAGGCAAGAGAGTCCTGCAATCATTGTGTTTGATGTGGGAGAAGGTAGCAAAGTGAATAGTAAGTTAACAATATAAAAGGAATACTAAATGAATACATGTCAGATTCCATAGCAATAAAGACTGAGATTCTTGAAGCTTCCCCTCCTGGGACTTGCTGCTGTGCACATGCACACCCACTGTAGATTCATAGATTTCATGTGATTTTAATAGGATTAGACCTAACATTACACTTTATGCAGATTTCTACTCCTCTTTCATGGTTCACTGTAGCTGAACTTCAGGGCTTAATAGTATATTTGCAGACACTTCTAAATGCCTATATGATTCCCTCTAAAATTGGAACAGCTAGGCTTTTCTCTCCAGAAAGAACATAACCTTTCCTATTTCCAGTTTTATTGTGACTATAAAGTTAATTTCATTTAATGAAATCTTACAGCTAGAGTTATTCACCATGACTACTACCATGTGGCTTTACTTCCAGCATTTTACCCTACCTTGCTTCTGTCTCTTTAATAGAGAGCTCCTGTTTTGCTAGGCTGCTCATACAGTCCAGTGATGAGAGAGGAAGAGACTTTTGGAAAGGTTTCATCATCCACATGCAGACTGCAGCTCTCAAGAGTGTTTACTTCTTTTACAAGTGACAGTAATCTTTCTCACATTTGCTGTGCCAATAATGAAGCCTTTATTAACACCTTTGCCCTCCTTATAGACTTAATAGAAGCAGATGATCCATCTGCTTAAATATTTGAAAAGTTACTCATAAAGTAACAGTTATAAACATGCTCATGAGTACATCTGGAAAGAGTACTGTGGATGCAACGCCATCACACATTACTATAGTAAAGCAGTAGGTATAGTCCTTACTTCTATTAAGTTATTTTCCTTGGTGAAAGGTGAATTCATAGGAACAAAATGGCTAAGTTTGAGTGCCTAAGCAAGATATGAGCATTTGCAACTTCTGTCACAGCAGTCTGTTTTACACCACATCCAAGGCCTGATTGAATCTGTTGTACATTTAAGAGGTTTGCTCATAGTCTCCTTGATTATTTGGCTATATGAGCTAAGCTCTGAACCACTTGAGAAATAATGCACTATGAAGTTGCATATTCAAGGCAAAAAGACTTCTGTGTATGTCTTTTTTATGGGCTAGTAGTGTCAGCAGACACCTTTGAAAGAAGATTGCAAACAGTCCTCTTTAAGACAAGCTTAATGGCTGTAGAAGTGCTATTTCTTAACACACCTTTATGATTTTCTGTGAAAGCACTAACACTTAACTTTATGAGGTATGAGACCTGCTAGTATATGTAGATACATTCTTGGATGTCTGACTTGTCCCATGGTTTCCTTTAAGCCTCTACAGACCTGGGAGATATTCGTCATGCTCTTAACCGTGGACATTTGTAAAGGTCTGCTGTGTTTAACCTAGCAGGCAGCTAAACACAACACAGTTGTTTGCTCACTCTCCCCTTGTGGGATGGGAGAAACAATCAGAAAAAGAGTTAAAACTCATGGGTTAAGATAAATGCAATTTAATAGGACAGAAAAAGAAGGGAAATAATGACAATGATAAAGAACATGTAAAATAAGTGATGTATAATAAAATTGCCTGCCATCCTCTGATTGATGCGAAGTCAGCCCTGAGCAGCAGACCGCTACCCCCCATCCTCCCCCACCCTGGCCAACTCCTCACAGTTTTATTTTTCAGTCTGACACCATATTATATGGAACATATGAAACAACTCTGGGCTTAGCTCAATAGGTCAATTGGGCTTAGCTCTCCTGGCTGAGTCTTCTCCTAGCTTCTTGTGACTGCCATCGTCCTCAGTGGCAGGGCAGTATGGGAATGCCTTTAGTTAGTGTAAGCACTGCTTTGCAATAAGTAAAACATCAGTATATTATCAACATTACTCTCATAATTAATCCAAACTACACCAATGTACAGCTACTAGGAAGAAAACTATTCCTGGCAAAACTAGGATATGGTCCTTGTGATTGCACAAAGATCTGTGTATGTTATACTGCAGTTAAACCACTTGACTTTCGTAGATTTGTAAAATCTTTTCAGTTGAAAAAAAATTTTAAGATCACTGAGCACAACCATTAACCAAGCACTGCCAAGCTCACTGCTAAGCCATGTGCCTAAGCACCACATCTTTTAAATACCTCCAGGGATGGTGATTCAACCACTTCCCTGGGCAGCCTGTTTCAATTTGGACCTTCACTCCAAATTGGGCTGAATGTCTCTCCAAGGACAACTCACAATCTATTTCAGCACTACTGAAATGTATAAGAAAACGGCAAAAATAAGTAGTTAGATCTCCTCCCAGAGCACAGAAAAATTTAGGAAGTAAAAGTGATAAAGAAACAAGTGTTGCATTTTTTTTTTCTCAGAAATTAAGAAAATGAACTGTAATTATTAACAATTTTTTATGATTTTCTCTCATCTCAAATCAGAAAGTGTTGTTGAGCTGAATTTTTTATGCCTAGTTGGGCATGAGTCTGGCAGGTTAGCTCTGTTGCAGGAGCCTGTAGCAGAATGAGATCATGTATGCTCTATTCTTTATCCTGGCAAAGCATCTACATCCTCATGGACATTCTGGCTTTAACAATAGAAACCAATCTTTTGTTCGAGACTCACAAAATTGCTGTGGTTAGGAAGGGCCTCTGAGGATTGTGTAATCCACCCCCCTGTCCAAAGCAGTATCAGCTAGAGGTGGTTGTTGAGGGCCTCATCCTGTCAGGTTTTGAATATCTCAGAAGATGCAGACTCAATAAACTCTGCAGACAATTCCTATGCTTTACACCTGTTATGGATAAACCCCCCTGTATTTCAGTTTGTGCCCACTGTCTCTTTTTCTCTCAATTGCCACCAGTGAGAACAGTCTGGCTGAATCTTCTTTACTGCCCTCTGCCAGATATTTTAAAATATCTCCTTGAGTCTTCTCTTCTCCAGGGTGAACAGGCCCCTCACTCTTTCTACATCAGATGCTCAAGTCCCTTAGTTACCTCTGTGGCTCTTTTCTGGACCTGCACCAGAATTTTCATGTCACTCTTGTGCTGGGGAGCCCAGGATCTGACCCAGTACTCCAGATGATGCCCATCAACATCACACAAGATCACCTCCCTTGATCTCATCTGTGGTTTTAAGAAGCCTTAATATTGATCTATTAAACTTAAAAATATTTTTTATTTTGGATTTAAAAAAAAAATATTTCAACCAGACTCACAGTGGTTTTCTTTCTTATTAGGAGGGAAGAATTACAGTAAGGGCAGATAGAAATAAAAAAATCTACACTGAGTAGACAAGGTTACATCTGTGCTATGGATGCATTGCATGTTTATCTATGTTTTTATTTAGTAGCTGTAGAGCCATAGAGATATGTATTCATTCCATCCCATACAATTCCTGAGGCTAAATATGTTGACTTTAACAACATTTCTATGGTTAACTCCAAGATTTTTTTTTCCTTTTTAACTGATAATCAGGAAATATTAAGACTTTAATTAATCTTCTTATTCTTATGTAGTCAATTTCTGACATTAGTCTTCATCATTTCATCAAAGAAAAATATGTGAGCTCTGATCCTGTGTAAGTATACACAGCTTCTCCTGGGCTAGTGTGGTCTCTTATTTCCAGTTGTACAAAATAAGTTGTTCTCAGGTGAGGAGATGATAAGTTCTCAGGAGAACTGTGGGATCTCTGGGATATACCAGAAATCAGAACATGGTCTATTGACTTGAGAAGCAGCTTTGTCCTTACTTGTGAAAATCATCTGATATTTCATCCAAGTGGAAAATATGGGTTTTAATTCTGTCAAGTTTTAGAAGCTAGAAGCTGTATATCCAGTTCAGCAAAGCATTTAGGCATATAATTAAGCAGATCTCTTTGGTTCATTGTTTGGTTGCGTTTATGTACTAAAGTGCTGGATTGAATTTATCTGAGAATTCTCGAAATGGTCCCATCCTCCACGTAAGCACATGGTATTTCTGTTACTAGGAGTTGCCTAAGAAACAACAACAAGAAAGGTTTTCCTCATTATTTTGCCCAGATGCAGAAAACACTCATGTGCCAGAGTGATGTACGTGTATGGTACATACATTTATCTTTTGAAAGTGTGAATAAATTTGAAACAAAATTGCCATTTGAGAACAATAAAAAATAAAGCATCATATTAAATTAGGTTTAGCAAAAGAAATAGTAGTAATCAATATGACCTTATGGCAGGATAATTTGACTTCATTAATTTGATATCTATTTTGATCAGATAACAGGATTGATAAAAGATAATGGAATTGCTATTATTTATTCAGGCTTCTATCCTACTACTGTTCATACTAAATACTGAAAAATCATTGTAGCAAATATCAAGACAAGAAACAATTTTGAAAATTACTTTTTCAAAGTTGAAGAACTCAGAAATCTGGAAACCTGCGTTTACAAGACTCTCAGTCCTTGTGCAATGATAGGACAGGGTCAGATATCAGGTACAACAAGTAATGTCTGGCATTTGCCCTTTTAAACATGGTCTGCTTGCCCTGACAGCAGCCTGAGGATGGAAAATACAATTTCATGCCCTGTCCACTTCTACTTCTGCAGCCATCTGGTGCAGAGCTGTAGAACAAAGAAGTCACTGAAGAGCAAACACTTGAGATACAAAACCTACAAAGGTGGTTGGAAATGAAATGGGACTGTGAGGCAAAACAGGGTACATCATCATGTGTATATCAGAATACCACTTAAATGTGGCAAATCTGTGTTCTCATGCCTGCTTTCTCATCCCTTAGTATCTTCTAAGAAGTATTCTATAACAGGCAAATTGTAACACCAGCTGATCAAGGAGCACATAGTGAGCAATCGGAGACATATTTTCACTTTCACTTGGACAGAAAGTATTTTTTCCTGTAAAAGTTCCAGAAAACAGATTTTATTTTTTAAAAGGCAAAAAGCTCCCTTTTAACCAGCCTTTGAAAGAGCATACACTGAAGTGTGGCTAAACCAGGCTAGCACTGGAGATATGCCAGAAATCTTGCTATATCCCCATAAAGCTTGCCTCTCTGGATCATGTCTTCTTGATTTGAAAGTGAGCCCAACCAGATTCCTTTACCCCTCTTCCTCTTTTCTTTCTTGGGAAATCTTGGCTGAGAATGTGGGTGTTTGTGCCTTGTAACATATGAACGTGAAGTTTAGTGTGCCCAGGTGACAAAATTGCTGCTGTGCCTCTGCAGTTATGACAGGGAAGACATGCCCTATCATCTGGTCATCTCTGCAAGCATCCGTCTCACTGTCTGCATGCACCTGAGTCAGTCTGTGCCTTGGCCATGAGTCCAGCACACCTTGACTATTCATGCACAGTTGTCACTTCCCTGAGCTATCCAGAAATCCTGACAAGTGGTAAAGTAATTTTTCTGTACATATTCTATTCCCAGATGGTAGCAGACAACATATTTGGCACAAAATTACTGTACCTTGATCTCAGGGGGGTGGAACAGGTCTTTGAACTTAGTACTTTAGGGGCTAGGAGGAAATCTACTTCTACCGGCTAAAATTTTCTCATTTTTATATTTGCAATGAGATTGTCCTCCAACGTCTGTTGAATTTTGCTGCTGTACTTCACAATTTGGTGGCTTTGAAATGGAAAATGTTGGGAAGCCAGAGGTTGTGTTGCCAAAGCAGTCAGCTAAAAATATTAGCACAGCCAAAAGACAGGAATAATTTTAGAACAAAATGGATTTTCAGCACTATGAATATGGAATTTGAATATGGACCTGTTTAGGATATTTTAATGTGATTTGAGTTGCATGAAATTACTTGAATATGGATGATATTCAGAGGACCGAAATCTGATTTTCTGACCATTTCTTTTATATAATATGAACATATTTTTAGTTTATCTGGTTTGTTTGTTCTCTAGACTTAACCCTCTACTACCCCTGACCTACTCTTTCAGGATTTTCTGGAAGCTTTTTAACACTATGTGTTGGAAACAGAAAAAATTAGCAATCAGGTACATTGCTATTATGTTCTTACCTTAAAAATGAAAGTTGGTTTAATTGTAATCAAATAAGAGAATGTACAGCAATTTCTAGTGTATTTATTATTAAGATGTTCAAGAGACTTATTGTGTGAAAAAAATAAAGCAAATATTGATTTTAAATCATCATCAACCAAAACCTTCATTATTTTCTCCATCTCCCCAATGCATACATTGACATGTATTTGTGAGGTCATATTGCATGATTCATCCTTCTCATGTACAAGTTAGCATTTGTCATTGCTGTGATCCAAACCCTTGAAAGTGGGCAGATTTGTGCAATGAGTTCAATCTCCTAAACATTTGACCAATTCCTTCTGCCATTCCCATTTCTTTAATATATTCTGTAATTTGTAACATTTGAAAAAGATACCAAAGTCAATGAGAAAAAAGCGTGAACTATTTGTCATAATTTCAGCAGGTTATCAAACAGCATTATCAATCAGACAACAGTTCAATTAGACACTTTGGACTAAATAATTTTTTGTTTAATTACATGGAATTTGCATGCAATTGTACCTTAATCTCATGAAAATTTGTCCCCTGGGCAAGGGATAACTATTAAGGATTATTTTTCAGAGGACTGAATGGTGATAAAAATAACAAAAAAAAGTCTAATGCTGTCTTAATAGGTATAAGACTCCTCCTCTAAAACAAAATCAGAAAACAGACAATAATTTAGCACTGTTTTCTTGGAAACTGTCTCCTCAGATTATTTCATCATATTATGTGCTAAAATGATGCTAGACTTAATGGGTAATGAAGCAGAGATTCCAGATTTATAAAATGAAGCTGTACTTTAGCTCAAATATACTTGCAAAGGATATACAAATAAAATCACTAAACTTCAAAACATTAAAGGTAATGTATTTTTATTCTTATTTGGATCTTACTGTTGTCAACAAAATATATTTTTCTTCTTGTCACTTATAAAAACAAATATTTTGTAGAAGGACTGCATCACAATTTTTGTTAGTTTTGTCAATATTCTTGACCTCATCTTATGAAAGGATGTTCAAGCTTGGAGAAAAAGAAAAAAAACTTTCATCCTAGGAGATGTATTAAAGAAGTCTGTGAGATTTCAGTAAGTGAAACTCTTGGAGGACCACTACAATGCCTATGCTTTTCTTCTCTCAAAGAAGAAAGAAACAAAGGAAGATGGCACGGAGCATTATATTTCTGTACTGCTATAGAGATCCCTCAAACAAGTCAAGGGTCTGAATATCAAGTATGCTAATCTTATTAAATAAAATTACATCCTAAAACTGTTTGATGTGACTTGCTGTGAAGCAGTTTATCATAAATATGAAATAGACTGTTTCTTTAAATACAAAGAGAGACATATTCGACATTTGGAACAGCAAGATCTGTATAGAATCCAAATATAAAACTCACTATGAAGTGAGGATTTCCTAACAAGTAGCAAGGACATAGTTATTCCTGTTCTAATTATATTCTGTGCTATTCAAAGAAGAAATTTGGCATAATTTGATTATATCTGAACCAGACTAAAGAGAACTTGATTAGTCTTAGAAGTGTTCATATTTTCCATGTTCAAAATCAGTTTTTGAAGCTTATGGTTTAGTCACTGAAAGTAAGGAATTGGCAAAGGAGAATTTCAGCTTTTCTTGTGGAGGTGTGAATCTGTGATCTTTCTCCTTAAGAAAGCAGCCTGGGAAAAATTAATGAACTGTCTCAGATAGCATAGTGTGGCTGAAGTATTATTTTTCCCAACTGCTGATTCCCTTTACAGCTCCCTAAGTGTCTCTTTTGCAATGAAAGAAAAACATGCCTCCAGATCTCTGAGTTAGGAGGAGACCCACCAGGTTATACTTCTGGAGGGCTGGGAGACAGTCGTGCACAAGGATGGTGACAAAGTTCCTGACCTGTGACTGTCCCTTTTTCACAATCCTTCTTATAGCTTTGAGGAAAATTAAGTTTGTCTAAGTGACCTTCAACTTTGTTTTAGTACAAGCTCTATTTCTGCACAGGAAAGCAAGACAGGCATCTCAAGGAATTTTGCAGGTTACAGCTGCATGTATTAATTTATGTAGTATTTAAACTCATATGAAATGGATCAAGAACTGTGTTCTGACCCTGAAGTCCACTGTTATGTCACAGCTCCATCTATGCAGTTACAAGCACTCGTCCTCTCACATAAGGTCCTAATTTTACATAATCTGACATAGTTCCTAATCTATTTAATTCCAAATTTTGGTCTACATTAACATCCAAGCAATGCCTGGGTTTTGCCTGGGCAAGTCCTAGTCAACACAGTCCAAAACTGTGCCTAGGATCACACTAACAGTTTGAACAATCTTCAGACAGTGCTCAAACCTAATGATTTAGCCCTGTTTAGTTTATCAGCAGAGAAAAACATGAAAGGAGTAATTTATAATGGAAGTTTCCTTCGATAATCTTTTGTCTAATCTGGAACTGATTCCTAAAGGTGAATTGTTGCAAAGGCTGGCTGAGAGCTTGACAAGCTGCAAAACAGTTATTGCAGAAAATCCTTTTATTTCCCTGTTATCAAACTGTTTCAAAGAGGAGCAAGGTTACCCAAAGTGCTAGAAAGAAAATATTTATTAGTCATCATTAGACTACTCATCTACATCAATTCTTGTCTATAAACTGGTTATCATTCATTAGTCAGCAACTTTAGGTGTCCCCAGTAGTCCTATACTAAGTGTCTCTGTTGGAGGCTTGGGAGAAAATTCATCCTTAACATACTTCACGTAGAGTGTGAAGTAACCAGAGTTAAAATACAGTGGCACTGAACCTGCAGCAGTTTTTTTTTTCCCCCTCCAAAAATATATCTGCACTTCTAAATTTTTTATGCATAGCTACTGCTGTGATTCCTATAGACAGGACACCACTGTGTCTGAAGGATTATAGTATATCTGAAGAATAACCAAGACTTGAAAGTCTCTCATTATAAGTGTGCTGTCCTACATATTTGATCAATAATCTGATAAAGCACAAAGCCAGCCACCTGCCCTTGTTGAAAAGTCCTTTTTTTGGGGGATGGTACAAAGATCATGTAAAGCAGCACACCAAATTTCTGCAGTGGTGCTCTCTGTTACACCCAAAGGAATACCAGGGAATATAGCTACCATTATTTGCCCTGGTTAAGCATGCACTTTCTGAATATATTATTGTGAAGCTACCTTTTGAACTTTTCTTCTAAGGATTCTTTGGAGAATAAGTCTTCAAAAAATCAGTTCTCTATCTTCCTCCCTGGTGTTTGTCCAGATCTGGACCACAAAACTATATGTAACTAGAAATTCTTTGGAAAACTCCAGACAAGTGTCCATTCAACAGTGTTTGATAAATGCAATCCCTTTAAAACCTGTACTCAATAAATCCCACTGCAGATATCAGGTTATTTTTTTTCATCCTCTGTACAGGTATCCCCCTAGGCCTTAAAAATACTGCAGAAATATTTTACATGTCACACTGGGTTTGCGTAGGATTAATTTGTAGGAGGTGAAATTGCAGCCCTTCTCTGAGCTAGAGGTCATTTCATAAGAAAACTTATAGCACCAGGCCCAGATATGAGGGCTGCACAATTTTTATGTTTAATGAACACACTTGATTCCAAAATAGAGCTAAGTGGAAAGAAAGATTTTGCACTGATTTCAGAATTGATTGTAGCTCTGTGTGTTAGCTCACATAAATAACTGTGCCCTTCCTACAACATGGCACATCTCTGGCTAGTGCATCATCCCTTATCAGGGCACAGCATTCTGGCACCATCATTTGGTAACATATGCTGTTCTGAGCTATGTCAAGCAGTTTTTTGGTGCTAATGAATCTTAGGCCAGAACCTTATGGATGCAATTATTTTCAGCCTCTCAGGTCCACAGATATTACTCCTACAGACATGGCTTCTTTCTTATCCCAGCTTTAACGGCAGGACTGGAAATCCCAGGAAGTAAAAAGAAGCATAATCTGGCAAGGGTCAAGTAATTCCAGATGCAGTAGGCAGTGTCAGGTTTATGAAAGAAAAACCACTGCTGATAAGCTTGGGTTTATTCTCTCCCTACTTAGGCCTTATAACCTAAATTTGTAACTATTCTCAGCAAGTGGAGGGCCATGTGGGTTTTACGTATAGGACCAACATATCTTCTCTCTCAGGCACTTTTGTACCACTTTGCAGAAGGAGCACAGCTAACCACAAAGCCTACATTCTAGCCAGAAATCAGGATCAGACACATTTTAGGCTTCAATCTTGGCACCTTTTCTCATTTCTGAGGGTACAAGTCTCAATAATCATCATAAACCTTGGATCCGATCCTTCAGCTTACCGAGATCCTACTTCCCCATACATGCCTTCAGGAATCCCACCACAGCTGTTTTCAGCTTCCTAATTGACCCAGTCTGGCAGCACAACAGGAGGAAAGACTTAGAAAAGGGTTTCTGAATTACAGTCACTGCTGGTTTTAAAAGCTCTACGTGCCCATAAGTCTTTGAAATGATGCAGCCTTGACTTGTACCCTGTGGTAAGTCTCATCTCTTCTAACAGTCTAAAGCAGAGGCTGATTTTTCTGACAATGAAAGTTTTTGCCTCATCCTTCCCCTTCAGACATTTCTTTCACAACCCGCTACATGGTTCACAGAGAGCATCTGCTCTCTGACATGCACAGACACTTTTTTGAAAGTCTCCAGTCTCTTTAGCTGGGTTTATGTAGAGCCAGTGAAATGAGTACAGCACAGGCATTGGTTATTGAGGGAATATTGAGGGAATTAAAAAACAAGAGTCACTCTTAGCTTTCTCATTAAAAATTTCCCACACATTTTCTCTTGAAAATTATGTTGGAAAATAAACCTGGTCAGGTCACAGCTGGGACACTTCTGCAATACAATATATCATCAGGGAAATAGCACATAAAATGGAGAATAAAGCAAAAAGAAGCCTTAACTTCATATAGTTGTTTGCCAAATCTTGTATGGAACCTGTACATTTATTTTCTTTGACCACAGATAATCCACTTGGTGTTGTTTAAATGCATATACTGTGCATTTTTCTATTTCTCTTGTTTCTCAGAGCATTACAGTAGCCAGCAAATTACAACAAGCAATAATTAGCCCGTTAAGAGAGTTTTCAAGTATTTATGACTTCCTCATAAAGAAAAAAGAGATGCAGGTGAGACCTGTATATCTCTTTAAAGTACTGATAGGGAAATTATAGAGATTCAAGAACAGCATTTCACAGCTGGAGAAGTCAGATCTACTGATAATATTGGGAAAAAAATGCTTTTTTGGCTCTTGCTTTAAAACAGATATTTGCCATACTTATGAAAAAAATCCCTTCCATTAAATTCAAAGCAGTTATATGCTGTTTTTCTTCTAGGATGCACCAGGGAACCACTGAACAGTCCCTCTGATTAGAATGGGACTATGAAAATGAGAGAAGGGACTTTATTTAGTGTCTTAAACATGCAGGTAGGGATATTTAGGAGCTCAAATGAGGAAAATGCTGATTTAGGTAACTACTGGCTAAAGAGTAGTTAGACCTCTTAATGGTCATGTGGTGTGTAAGGAAAAGCATATAGAATGGAGCTATTTACTTTAAAAGTCTTTTTAATATTCTGAAGACCTAAGGTATTTTTGAAAAGTATTTGTTCAGTCTGATGAGAAATTATTTTTCTAGATATTGTATGGCTTGTGATGATCAGAAGTAGGGCAGAAAAAGCTCAGAAATTGCATCTCCATGCTCATGGTGCTCATAGTTTCTCTGGGAGTGTTTCCTTTTAACAAAACCATGAATACAAGTACTAGAGAGGGAGAATAGTCTTCAGAGAGCTTCCTTGCAGAGTTAAAAATACACTGAATAACTTCTATAAACAGTATAAGGGACATCAAAAATCTAGATGGAGCTTATTTAAAATTGTGATAAGGCCACTGACCTACTTGAGGTTATATTTAAATGAGAACTGCTGTAAAAAGCTGTTCTGGGATACATATTTGGAGCTCTTTTTCTTCACTCCCAGAGATGAACAAAAATCTTGAGAGATTAAAGCAAATATATTTTGGATCACTTAAAGCAGTATTTTAGTTTCCAAATGTCTTTCTTAATTTTTAAACCCCATTAATACTTTAAAAAAAGCAGGTTTTTAAATATGTGAATTTTTTTGATAGCAATGCCAAACTTTTGCAAAGAGATTATTTCCAATAGCTTATCTTTCCCTATAACATTTCAGTTCAAGTTGGTCAGTGGGTATTTTGTTTGATTTTATTTATTTATTTTTTTTAAAAGTGCCTTCTGTCAAAATATCCCCAGCAAGCTTTCCAACTGACCAAGCCAATTACAATTAGTTGCAGCCTTATACAACTTAATCTGATATTGCCCCTAGCTCTGCAATGGCGTAGTGGTAGTCTTAACTTGTTCTACTTGGATTTACTGCCTTGAACTAGATATAAAGTTCCAAACTTTGCATCTTCTAGGAAAAGGTAATTTTATTTTTATTGTCTGTTACCTGCATTAAGCATGCACTCTCACTTTTTCAGAGAAAGTGTTGCGTAAATAACTTAATGTGTTGTCTTAATAACTAATGTGATTGCTGGGATCTGATATATTTTGCAAAAGTAAATCTTCTCTAATACTGTGAACACAATTCCCAAAGGCTGGTTTGCAAATGGATTTTAGTAAGCTAAAAGTAAAAAAGTTTTCATTTTATTTTCAGATATTATGTACTTGCTGCCAATAAAAGAGATCTGAGTTTGTTACATGTAATCCATGTTATTCCCTCAGTTTATGCTGTGTTTTTTCCCCTTATTTCTCCAATTTCTGCTAACCAGTATCACTGCTCTTTTCCTTTCCACCTGCATTTTGTGTTGTATTTTGATACCTGATGTGGTACTTTGTTCTGCTTTTATAACTAATGCTTAATCAATTTATCTTCTGTACTTCACTTATAATCAGTGTGACAGGCTGACTTGGCACCCTGATTTGTTTATAAACTTGCAATCTTCTAATTAGAATCACATAGCAAAATGGTTCAAAAACAATTTGCAGAGCCAAAATATGTAAACTGAGTGTGACCTCTACAGATATACTAGCAAATAAGGATGATATTTAATTATTTTTTGTATGACACAAGTTTTGTTTTGTTGGTTGGAGTTCTGGACAAAACTCAGTTTTATCAATTCTTGTGCAGGATATGCAAGAGGGATTCCTTGCTGCTGGGGGAAAGTAGATAAAAGTTATTGTTATATTGCACAGGATTTTCTTAGTTATTTGCAATTACACTCCCTGATGAAGAAACTTCCACGTAATATGACTCTAGGCCTCTGTGATCTGTGTTGTATTGGAGTACCAAACACTTTTTTCCAAAGACTGAGACTAGCCAGCAGGCATGGTGTTTGAGGTGAAAGCAGGTGTTTTCCAAAAGCTAAATCTGCAAATCAGCTTGCACTTATGCAAATATTAATATGCTGATATGAATATAGTTACACATGCATTTGGATAAATGTTAGAAATACAGCAAAACAGGTGAGAAAAAGATATAAGCATTACTTTGAGGATTCAATTAATCTGGCAAAAACAGCAGATAGACTGAAGCTTGAAGATAGACTTTATTATCTCAGTCAAGATTTTCAGAGTCTGAATTTCACCTTTGTGTCTCTCTATATTCCTCTTACAACATGATTCTTTATTCTTATACAGAACTTTCCTTTCAACTCTAAAAATGACTAGAAATGCTATTCCTCTGTCGTTTTGTAAGCCATGTTTTAACAATCTCCGTTCTCATTCTTATGTTAGAGTTACTAAATTCCTGATCACATTGATTGATTACAGCTTCTCAGTCCAGTCTGAAGTGCCTCTGTACATGAAATCTTCCACTGCTACAGCACTCTCTGCTGTATTATACCTGTCAGGTTGTTGGCAACCCTCTTGTCATAATCTCTAAATCTAGATGAAGATGTCCTGGCCATGGCAGAGAAGTTGGACTAGATGACATTTAAACATCCGTTCCAACTCAAATCGTTCTATGAGTCTATGAAATGTCAAGCATTTTGATATTTCTTAAATTAGTGACTTTTAAGAGATGGCCAAACTAGTTAATAGTTTTTGGTAATGATAGTTTGTTAGTGCCCAACAGAAATTTACTTTTATAAAATTAAGATGAAGAATATCAAGGGAATCTGTATTGTGCCCAGCAGCTGAAATAAACAAACAAACAAACAAACAATAAACAAAGGAATCCCCAAAATCTGCCCTTCCCTTTGCTCATGATTTCTTCCTTCATACAAACAAAATAAAAAAAACCCCTCAATTTGATTAAAGGAATCCACTTGCTACCTTTATACCAATGTAAACCCTCTGCTATGACCTGGCCTGGGAGAAGAGGGGTGGAAGGGAAGTAACTGTACAATACCCTCAGTACAGAAAAAACTGTACTGGTGCCCCACCTCTCCTTAAAGTGGCTATATGTTGAGGAGAGGCATCTCAGGATGGGATAACAAATATAATAGATCATTGGATTAGGCATTTGGAGCAGCTTCTGAGCTGTTGTCACTTATTTCAGAGTCTAAGGACATCAGACATGAAAAATGTCAGGGAAAGAAAAGAGGTATTATGCTATCCATTCATCAAAACTTTTCCTTCTCTATAGTGAAAACTCCATAGAAAAATCTAAATATCCAGTAAAGAAATATTAAATTGGTTTTTGCTACCTTGTTACCTTTAGAAACTCTCACAAAATAGAGTCTAGAACTTGAGGTATGCAGCTAAACTAAGTACAGAAAACCTTCTTTTGAACATGTTTAAGATGATTTTGTTCCTTACATGTAAAAGTTGTTAGTGTTAAAAATTTTAATTCCTAATTAAATTTCCCTATTTTAATAGGTGTTATTTCTACCCTCAAAAGCTGCTAATTTTTAAAAGATATACCCAAGATGTTTTCTGAATACGTATTTTCTAATCTATATTTAACCTACTAATTTAAAGAAATCTGTTTTGTGGGTTACTTTCATTCTATAGTGTTTATATCTCTGACTTTCTTGGGCAGGGAATGACAAGAAAACCAAATTCACAATTTCTTTACACACAAGAAAATGGAGAAGTTAGAGTATGGTATGTTCAAGATTTAAGAAGAACAAAGAAAACACAGCCTACCTTATTTTCCACTGACTATCTTTTCCACAGTGTGAAACACTGGACTTGATTAAGATTGAAAGCAATTATAGCTTAATTTAATAAATGAGGAAGAAGAAGATTATCAATTACCAGGAAGGAGCCAAATTTTTTTCAGTTGTTTTGCCATTCTGGGAAGGGAATACAATACGGAAACAAAAAATGACTGCAAAGAAGACACACAGACAACTCTGTAGCTATTTTAAGTGAGGTTTTCAAAGAAGAAGTATGATTTGAAGTATTTCCTTCAAGAATTATAATTTTTTTTTGCATGACATCTACAAAACCTGATACTATGATCAGTATTAAAAAAAAGTATAGGAATAAGACATCATCTCAAGTGCTGACCTGTTTATAGGTAGCAGTTAACTAGGATGTGATAGAAGGAGTGTGTTGTGAAAATAATTAGTCATCTTAAAAACATATTTTTTTTCCTATTAAACATCTTCTGACTATTTTTGAAATGTATCTTGGCATTTTCCCAGTTATGCATTTACATACAACGTTTTTAGAAATCTAGTTCATAAAGGCATGTAAATAGTCAAGGAGTTTAGAAATTGTTTCCAATATAAATAGTATTTTTCTGTGCAATGTTTAGTAAATATTGATTTTGTAGCAATGCTGTATAAACAAGTAGTGGTCTAATTGAAAAAAAAAAGTGGGCTTGGGTTGGCACACACAGATGAGATTGTTCTAATCTTATAACAAGTATTGTTGAAGGTGCAGAAACCTTGGAATTTTAAAGTAGTCATATATACAGCACAATATATACTTGTACGCTGTAGAGAGTGCAGCTGTTGTTAATGTGTTAAAAGCTGTCCAGTCTCTGATGAATACTGAGCTATTCTCCACCAGTCTGACTTCATGTTTACAATACTCAATACATCTGGCTGACTTTAATTGCATTAGCTTTGCTGCACCAGAGGTGGCATAACTTTCATGTGAGCTAATTAGATTTGCTCAATTTAAACAGACACATTAATGCAGCTCAGCAAGGCTCAATTAAATCTGTTTTCAAAGCACAGGCACAGTTTGAAGCATTATGGGTAATGCTATGCAAATTGCCATATTGGCTGAGAGGTTGAGAGAGTTGTTTGCAATGCCTATTGGCACAATGCAAGTTTCTCCAGTTAGATTGTGAAGTCTAAAACAGCCAGACATGTGTTCTACATCCTTTTTCTTGGGGCTCTTCAAAATGGTGTATTTGCCTTTCCAAGTGAAGGAAGTGATTTGTGAGTTTGTTTAGAAAATGGACATCTTGAGATTTCATCCCCACCGTTGTGCCCACTGATTTGTGTCTTGTATTCTTTCTCTTACTGAGGCAACAGCAGAACCTAATAATAATACATCTTCATAATGGGATTTCAGAACAATTGTATGTTCCTGGTGTTTCAATCTTATTACAGTTACCATCACTCTTACCTTTTGCTAGTGCTCAAGTATAACTATCAATTCATTTTTTTTCAGTTATGTACTGTGACCCAAAGTGCTCAGCCTTGCAGGTTTACTTCTGAAGGGAAAGTTGCTAACAGAATGCAACAAGGATGCCAGCAGCCTGTCAGGACCACTTTTCACTTTGGCATCCTAGAAATTGTTTCTCCCCACAAAATCAGTATCTCTTCTAGTTGCAGATTCATTTATACCCAGGTGAATAACATGCACTTTTCCCAAAGGGAAGATGAGCTAGTTAGTAGTTAGGCCATTAGATGACCTTATTTCCAGCACAACATTGCTGGAAGATATTGCAATTAAGGGGACCACAGTAAAAGTAACCCTTTTATTTTAATGTTCCTTGTTGGATGCATAAAAGGTACACCCATATGCTTGTTCAAGTGTTCTCAAAGGTATGTTATGGACTGCTTTAATGGTTTGTGTTCTTGTGATGTGACATTTATGGAGAGGTTGATTGGTAAAAGCAATCTCCAAAACGGGTTCTTCATGATTTTCTAACAAGAATGAAAACATTTGATCTCTAGGGTCCATGGTGTGGCTGTTAGTGTATAGTATGCAATTCCTCACTATTTTGTGTGGGGATTTGTAACCTCCTCCACCTTTTTTTTTTTTTTTTTTTTTTTTTTTTTTTTTTTTTAATGACCCTATAGAAAAATTGCTTTTTTTGAAGGAAAAGATCATAGATTTGTTAAGATTTTCTTGACTTTTGCATGACTGAAGGGGATTTAAGAGGAGGGAGAGTATCCTCTACTGGCCACAGAATAGGGCTCATGGGCTTAAAATCAAACATTTGTGTAAATAGAAGATACGACTTAGTGTGTAAAATCAGGGCAACATTAGAGATGTTAGAGCAGCCAATTATTGAATCTCATTGTCTCATATTTCCGACACTTATGCACAGTTATGCCTTATTACTGGAGCAGTAATCACAGTAAATTTAAAATACTCTGACACCAAGAGACTCTAAAAAGAGTGAAAATTGGCAGTTTTATTAAACAATATATAGAAGTTACAGCCATGATGGTGGCAGGCAAACCAATATGAAGCAGATTGCTCTATGATTAGCCAAACGCACAGCACAATTATATTCAACACATCAGTTACAATTAGGAAAGGAAATCCATTTGCTATGCACTTTAGCAGATTCTGTGTTCCAACAGCATATCCAGCTTGGCTTTAACTTTAGCTGAGTTTTTCATTTGTATTCTCAGAACTCATGTTTCATTCTCAAACTGTAGATTTTGCTGAAATAAATGTTTTAAATGGAAATACAGTATTTTTCACAAGCTTTTGGTCAGAATCTCTATAACTCCTTCCCTCAACTTGATCTGTATTTGGAAAACTGACACCTGGCACAGGCTCTGCTCTGCTCTGTTGTCTCTGTCTTCTCTGGCAGCTCTCCAGTAATACATATCCAGGCTATAATGTTGTCAGAATTTTTGCTGTGTCACCTCCACCTCGGGGCATTTGCCCTAAGTGATGAAGTAAGTTGTCCTGGTTTAGGGCAAATTTGGGAGAAAACCTCCAAACTGCTGCTAGAATATGAAAGTAACTCCACACTGGAACAAAAAGTTTGAAAGAGTCTTTTGGTATTGTACATTCCAGTGTTCAGATTTCAGATACAATGGCAACTGCTGATGTGTCAATGCCTTGAAAACAAAATGCATTCTCTGAAAACCATAAAGTTAGCTTGACGTAATTATATAATTAAAATTTAATAAAGATGGGAAAGAGCAAGATGCTTGTGAATTAGATTAGATTCAGTGCTCATGTAATTTGCACTGAATATCACTCTGAATATTTTTCTGTTCAATAGTAAAGTTTTAAATAATTTAAATAATTTTAAAATATGGTTTTAGTAATAATATAAGGTTTAAATTACTTATTCAGTTTATTTCCTCTTTCTGTTTAAAATGTCATGTTCAGTGTGTAAAGAATAGTCCTTCACAAAACTTTGACACACAACACATGAAACCTAACTGCAGAAGGTGAGTTTGCGTATGTTTTTTATTATACTCTTCCTGGAATAGTTTCAGGGAGAACATTTGGGATAAAAGCTAGCTTAATTGCATTTTATTTTCTTAATTCTAAACTTTACAACATATAAACTACATACCTTTTGAACAAAACATGACCTTTAAATAAAGTATTCCCAGCTGGGAGCATTATAATTCTAATGCTTATCTTTTAATATGACTTGTAATGCATAAAAATACTGTTGCAGTTATAGGAAAGTCAGTTAGGGCAACACCCTAGAGGACACAGTCTAAAAGGATAAAATGCAACAATAATAATAATAAAAATAATAATAAAAACTTTCATCCAGAAGGATTTAAAATTAGATTATGAGGGTAACATGGTGCCTCCATGTTTAAAGGCTCAGACTACCACTGTTTGATGCCAGTCATTACGTGATTGACTCTTCATGTTCAAGAAATGTTTTCCACTATAAGTTGAGTTCACGCCCTCTCTCTTTTAAGGGGAAAAAAAGATGAAAGCATTTGAGATGAAAAACTGTTCAAAACAGGCAAACACATTTGGGTCAAGGAAACTTTAGAATTTTTGCCTCTCTATCTTTGGATTTTTTTTAACATGTATTTGAAAAAGGATTATCTAAAAGTTTTGTGTTGCACCAGATTTCTTTTCTGTGACTATGAAAAAACGTGTCCTTGGAACACTGTTAACCTAACAAAGATTCAAATTCAATATGCTTGTCTTGCACATTGTTTGGAGAGAAATTTCTGTGAAGAACCTCCGTATGTTTTCTCTGTTCCTTTTCTGTTTTAGAAAATATTCAGATGTCTGTGGATTTTTCCTCGTGTCATAGGACTGGTGCCTATTTCAATTGCTCAACAATATTTCTACATAGTATAGAAATGAGTCTTTTATATAATGATGCCATTTCTTTTTTGATCTTAAATCACAGCACATTGGCCTGCTCTTCTGATAGCAGGTCCTTTTTTCACATTATTATAAAGAAGGTCAAGACATGCTACTCTGGTATTTACACATGGAAAAGATGGGTGAAGAGAGGTTTTTCAGTATGACAGGCAAATGTACAAATAGATCCAATGACTTGATTTAATCAGACAAAAGTTCAAGCAGGAAGTACAACTACATATTGAAACAGACTTCTCAAGGGAGATTATGGTGCAGTTTTCAAAATAAGATGAAACATATTTTAAGTTCTGGCACTAATACTGTTTCTGAGGATGCTTGCCATTTGTGGTCAGGCAGGTTGATCACATCAATCACTTCTGATCTCCAGGTCTATTCATATGCAAGCCCTCCAAGTTGCCATGGTCCAAGTGTGGTGCATCATCCTTAGAAGCGTCTCAGAGAGAAGCCTTTATGGCACCTAGGCTATTCCTCATTCAACAAATATGAAATGCAGTGGAGAGTCTTTTCACATTCTATAGACAATCCTATATTTTTTTCATAATGCTTTATTCAAACACAATTTTAAAACCACTGTTTTCTGGGAGAGCAATAATTGGATTTGATGGAAAAAAAGTCTTCAGAATTAAAATAATAATTATAGAAGCTGTATCTTTCTGAAGCATTTAAAAATGTGTGTGTGTTTGATGGTAGTCTATTACTGTTCTTGGTATGTTGTTTATAGCAGAAACCTCAAAATCTTCAAATGCAAGTATAGCATCATATTTATGCTTATCATTTTGATACATTTATTATCTCCCTTTATTTTAATCCAGAGAAATAAATGAAATAATTTTGTTTCTCTGAAATCAAGGATTCTATTTATATCTAATTGTTTTCTACTTTACAAGCCATATTGTTTTATTCTCTGTCATATTGGGTTTATTACAGTTTTAAATAAACAAGCTGATATATTTTAAAAGCGTAAGATTGTATTTTAAATTCAATTTTCACAATATAACAGATCAAATTTTACTGACCAGCTAGTTATAAGTTTATTTTTTTGAGTGATATTAGTTGTCCAGAACTAGAAAAATTAGGTCTTTTGCTTCTTTGCTTCTCTTTTTTTTTTTTTTTTTTTTTGGTACTGTTGTTGTAGTCAGGACAGTCTAAAGATTATGCCTAATGGGAAGATATTTGGATTGGTGACCATGCAACATGAAACCAAAAGAAGCCAGACTGAACAGTAAAAATAATTAAAATATTTATTTCCCTGCCTTTATTTATTTATTTATTTATTTATTTATTTATGACCTAGTTGCAGAACCCTGAGCCTAAAAACCTATCTGGTTTTATAAGAAATTTTCCTCTCTGAAAAAAGAATTAAAAGCATAAGAGAGAAGATTGTGGGCTTTTCCTAAGTAATTCTATTTTTTATCTGTATGTGTAGATGGCGTATCTGGCGCCTTTGAAGAGGTGAGTTAAAAGCACTTTCTCATGTACTGTGCCTCACTTTTCAAAGCATTTGTTGTGAGGTATTTTGCTTGCAGAAGCACATCTTGAGTTGGTGTGTATTTGCAGTGGCCTTTTCTGGATATAGTGCCACAAGTCTGCCCCTAAAATCTGTTGGGATCAATATGACATATGCTACATATCTCTTTAAGAAGTGTAAAAATTCTGAGAAAGCTAATTTAAGAAACCATGAATATGGGAAATTTTATCTACTCAACTGTTTAAAAAAATTTATAAGTTTACATATAGATGTAACATTTTATAAAGTGAATGTGATTTAGGAGCTCACATATGCTCTGATAGTGAATGTAATTATTGAAAGCAGCTGATTTTGCTAACTGAAAGCAGTTAACTGGATGCAGATGTGCTCCAACTGCATGTACATAAACAAATTCTGTTTGGAAGAATGGAGGAATTTAAACCAAATTACCACGAACAGTTCAAATTTCAAAATTTCACAGAAAAATAGAATCCATCATGGTAAAAGAAGAATTCCCCGAAGAATCATTGTGGTGATTCACATAACTTGCTTTTAGAGACAACAGTTGTGCAAATGCCATATACAATGAATCTCAAATGTTAAATGTACACTTGAGAGTTCCTAAAGACTATGTTAACACTTTAAGACAATTTGCTATCTATATGAGTATATAAAGAAAACCTCATTTGCACGGACTCATTCTCTGATAAATGGACTACACCAATTATGTATTATTCTTTTGGAGACATTTTTGTTTAATATTAATTATTATTTTATACACCATAGCAAATGTCTCCTGGCCTCTACACAACCTAACTATTTTTGAAAAGATCATAATTGGTAAAGTAATGTAATTCCAATAAATTGAATTCCATTAAATTATTACAATAATGTATAGTATGAAAAATTACAATTTTGCAAACAGTTGCATAAATGTAAGTTTCATCCTAGAAGTTTTACTGTTTATTTTGCAAGCAAAACCACTACAAATATTTAAATGAAAAATGGCCACGTTTTTAATGTGATGTCAGGTGATGTAGACTTTGTGCTAGAGGCTACTTATTCTTGTGAATGGTTCCACAAAAATTAAGATACACCATTAGGAGTAAGTTCATAAAGATAAGGACTACCTTCAACAATGCCATTCCTTGAATATTTCAAATTGAATATTTCAGTTTGCAAGACATCAAGTTTCTAAGTGATTTCTCACTCATGCTGTGACCTTATAGCACAAGAGACATTCCAGATTCTCTGAATGCTGCAGATCTTATACCACTCTAAATACCATCAATGAATTGGTTAGGACATAAGCTTAAAGAAGAACTCAGACAATTCCCTAAATACTCTGCAAGTGAAGAGAGAGATATTTGAGGTTGCCTAGGCTAAGATGAACTGAACTCATCTTGCATATCTTCCAGAATGGCGGCCTATTTGCTTGAGGAAAGTCTTTTCAAAGCAAAGCTGCTGCAATTTTTTTCATGTATCTTTCATGAGAAATACCTTAAATCAATGCCTTATCTGATTTTAGAAGGACAAGCTCTCTGAATTAGATATATATGTTTGTTACAAATTCAAACTATGGTATTTGAAGTGGTAAATGGCACGTTATTATCTTAAAAATAATGGGTAGATAGCTTTGTGTGGAACAGAATCCCGTTGGACAAACACTACTTATGTCATTATTAATAACAATATCAAACAGTTAATTTGTGACATGTTGCAGTGATACCAGTCCATTATATGTCACTATTTATAACTACAAAATATTTTCCAGAACAGCCAACATGAATTATTCATAACTTAATTTTTTTCTTGACTTTTATGCTAGTACCAACAGGAGATGCCTAGAAGCTGGGGAGGGATCACAGGTCAGCAGAGCACTTGAAGAGCAGCACAGAGGAATTTCAGCCACTCCAGCCAGTGAGTTGGTTTCATTGGGGGTCCCAACTTAAATGGCTCTATGCAAACAGCATGGGGAATAAACAACTGGAGTTAGAGATGTACATGTGCCTGCAGGGCCACACTCTTACTGCACCCATGGAGACATGGTGGGATGGCTGCTATGACTGGAGTACTGGGATGGAATGATCCAGGCTGTTTTTGAAGGACAGACAGAGGAGATGAGGACATCACAGTGTAATACTTGCTGAACTTTCTTCTGAGTGAACAGGAGATAATCGCCTGGCACACCTTTTTCCTTTCTGGAATCCTTTCCTTTCTGGATTTACACTGGCCAAAAATTTCTGAGTCCACTGTGTGGTGTTGTTGATGACATTCACTGACTCATCCATGTGTTATGAATGAATGAATAAAGATAAAATTCTACTACTCTTAGCCTCATGAGCGATCCTTGCAAGCATAATCCTCATAGACTAAATGCACACATGCAAGCAAAATTTACATTCCTTACATGCCTGTCTGGGTTATTTGACCATGCCTCCATGTCTTTGAAGTAGTCTTCATCTACCATTAAGGAAAACCTAGTGTAACAGAAGTTGCCCAAAACTCTATAATAAAGTGCTTTGTTCACTGACTTAAGACTTTGCAAATCTACCAGATATGCTCAGTACCTTTGCTGAACTCTGTTTGTTTGCAAAAGTATATTTATTAGGTATTCTTTGTGTGTAACCTGGTGCTTAAATCAGTTTTGGTAGTTGCAGCCCTTAGAAGCTGCAGTACTTCAGAACTGGGAACATGGAAACATGAACTTTGGAAGACAATTTGCTTTCATCTCATGAATTTCTTTTCCTTTTTTTAATACCAAAAAAAAAAAAAGTTCCTATTTGGTTAAATTAGGAGCCCTTAAAATGATATTTTCATACCTACAGTAAGTAGCTTTTAGTCTGGCAGTCAGCTTTCTGCAGTTTTCTTTGACAGAGACCTTCTCCCTTTTCTTTGTAGCCTTCAGAGACAAGAAGACTGCATCTCCAGGAACAAATGAACATGCTCCATCTGAGAGCTGCAGAGATGGAATAGGGCATTATTTGAAGTTTCCTTTTGCAGGAGTATGAGGTCATAGAATCTGACTAATGAAAGCCATTCCTTTGTATAGCAGGGAGCAGAGACCAGCATTCCTGAGTCTCCAAGATCTCCTCTGACTAACAAAGAGGTGTGGGACTACAGTGGTGCAGCAGTGCCAACAGCTTATCCCTACAGCTTCCACTGACATTTTCAGTGATGGTAGGGATATCATATTCCATCATGCCTGCTAACATCTGGAGAAGGAAACTGCAGTATCAAAACATGGAATCAATATTTTTCCAATTGGTAGTTGAAGCCATAACGCCCTTTAGCTGATGAGGACTCTCACTGAGGACGGACAGAGTTTACTGCCTACCTCAGTGTGCTTAAGTGTTGTCTTGGTGCTGGCATTTGTGTGCTCTGCATTTGAGGCAGGGACTGAAACAAGACTCAGATTTTAGTGGGGGCTAACAGGAAAAGTTACCAGCAGAACCCATTGATGTGTGTATTTTCAGTACCCATGTCTTTAGTACATAAGCACATCACTTTTTTCTTTTCTTCCCTCCATTTTGCCCAGACTTCATTCAGTTTACAGTGCAGAATGAACAGTTAATAAATCAGGTCATGCACTGCAAAAGGCTTTCATGGGACCTCTGCCTCTTCTGCTGCAGAATTTGTGAGCTGGGTGGTTTATCAAATGATGTCACAGAGTTTTCCCTGTTCTTTCATCATTGTGATTTTTGAAAACTTGTACTTGACTATGAACTGTAACTGTAGGTTAATAACTACCTCAGTTATTTTTGAAATCTATACTTTCCTGTCAGGTCTTAGTTTAAATTGATCAGTAAGGTCAAAAATGAAGAAATGTGACCATGTGTGCACAGGCAGGAACAAAAACATGTCTTAGAAAATTAGGCTAAAATGTTTTCTTTTTTATGATGATTTACTGCTACTTTTGTAAAATCAGACTGTACTTCTGCCTTTAAAAGAAATAAAGAGAAGCTTACATTAATTGAAGTTACTTTGTTTCTGGTTACCCAAAAGTGATGTTTGATGCTCGGAAGATTTAAGGATGAGGTTTGCAAATCAGGTCAATAAGAACTCTGCTTGTATATAATGTAAAAATTTAGTCTTAAATAAAAGACTACATTTTTACCTCTATTCACTTTATTCCAATTTCCAATTAATAAAATGAGAATAGTACCATCTTTAGTGTCTTTAGAGATAAGTCATAAAGAAAAATATATTACATATAAAGGAAAATAAAGAAACAGGGTCAAATATCTGCTTGCCCACAAATATCCAAAACACATTCAAATATCCACTTAATAGAAAAACTGACTTCTCTGGTGACTGGAAGAAAAGTTAAAATTCCAAACAAAGCACATTTTTTATTCTTCTTGTAGGAAATAAAAGCATAAAGAGAAACAAAAATGCTTTGATTTACTTATTGCCAATTTTCTTCACAGAAAGTGTCTAAAATACACCGGATCTTAGAATCCTGAAAAAGCCCATATATACAATTTTTTCTCATATGAGAGACCATTCAGGCAGCAACAACCAGAGCTTGGAATCTGGGAACTAGATGACTTGAGGTTTGGTCCTGAAACTCTGCAGTGCTCTGCTCCATGGCAGGAAGACTACAAGAGAGAAGAGTCCAGCTTTAGGCCTTTAAAGAGGTTCAAAATTGGGCTGCACATTATGTTTCAAAATTCACCTACTGTGTGACACAGATTCATGTTTGAACAGCTTCTTCCACTTAGATGGTAGGTTTTGAACTTTATTCCCTCATCTCCAAAATTCATCGCACTATATGCTATGCCCAGATGTGTATTTAAGGCATACACCCCAATCCAAACTGTATTCAAACTCCTGCTGTGCAGGGTTGAAATCATAGTTTTCAAAATCCTTGTTTCCCAGTATCTGGATCCTGCAAGCCTCAGGAACAAACTTTATATTCTTACCTTCCCATCCTTGGAACAGGCTTGCCTAAGGCTCATTCTATGCACAGAGGGATTTGTAATGAATTATCCTTGCTACACTGCTTCTTATGAGTGAGTGACATTTACCTACCTTTTATAGCACTCTGGTCTCAGCTTCACCTTTACTTGCCTGTCACTTTGCAAGTTGTGGAATGACCAACAGGTTCCCTCTTGACCAGTCAAACACCCCATTTTTCTAGGGAACACAGCCTGTTCGTAGCTTAAAATTTGGTCATGAAAAATTATAAGTAAGATTCAAGAGAAAATAATTAACAATTAATCCATTTCTGAGAACTCCATTCAACAAAAGCTTATTGTTAAATTCAGGTGGAATAGCCACTTCCTTTCTCTGACTGCATAGCCAGCAGCCTTTGGGATCCTTTAAGTTGCTCTCAATCATTTGAAAAGCAACACCTGGGAGGTAGGATGTAATGATATGTGGGCAGCCCTTGCCAAATGTTTGTTGCTTACCAGGAATGCCCAAAGTGACTTTGTTTTGAGCCTGTATCCTCTGTAATCACCCTCAGTCTCAAAGACTGCAAAGTCTAATGAGTGACGTTAGGTACTTCAAAATGAAGCTCAGGTTTGAGCAATGCTGAGAGAGGGCAGGAAACCCTGTGATTCCCATTTGGGGCAGGAAGCTGATAGAGGTCTTGAAAAAATACAAAAACCTCTGCACAGTCCAGGTTTGAAACCACTCCTGATCAACCATGCATAGCTGGTGATTACAAAGCTGAATAATCACAGCAGTTTCCACTGAAAATCAGAGCAATGAAAGGAGGACAGTTTCATCCAAACACACATACAGCATTCAAAAATGTCACCAAAAATGAGGGAGACAAAATCAGTCACCACCTGTGGTCCTCTGTGGCTAGTGCCTTCCTATGTGGAGTAGTTTCCTTTTGCAAAAAACAATACAAATTCATTAGGAGGCTTTTATTACAGATACCACACATACACCACTAAAGAGGATTTGCATTTCATGGCCAACCTTGTCCATTATTACATTCTGGACAAGATTCCATCCTGTAACTATTTTCTAAGAAAATTCACTGAAGTGAGTCCCAGGAAGGATGTAGGTGGAACACCATCTTGATAGATACCGAGCTGATTTATGTCCAGTACATAAAAAGGCATGCAAGAGTGGAGAGGGGCTTCACAAGGACATGTAGTGACAGGATAAGGGGAAATGGCCTTAAACTGAAGGAGATTTAGATTAGATATTAGGAGAAACTCTTTACTATAAGGGTGGTGAGGCACTGTGACAGGTTGCTCAGAGGGGTTGTGGATTCCCCATCGCTGGAGGTGTTCAAGGCCAGGTGGGATGGGGGTCTGAGTAACCTGGGATAGTGGAAGGTTCCCTGCCCACATTGGTGTGCTAGGAATTACACAGTCTTTAAGGTCCCTTCCCCAAATTATTCTATGATTCTAGCAATCTATATATGTAGATAAATAAAGCATGTGAATTTTGTCCAGATTAAAGAATTTTCGAGCATTCACAAAGAGCTGTGGGTAACTCTAAGGTCTTACCAAAAGTCTTAGAGGTTTAGGATCTCAAAAACCATAAAAATTGTCAAAGAAATTAATTCAAGACTGAGACAGCCCTAAACAAGCAGTAGATGAGTGGATGCTTTCAATAATGGATTTAAGAACTGTACATCACCACATTCAAACAGTACTCAAACAGACTCAAAAGAGGAGGCAGGGTTCCCACAGAAAGCAATTGTGTGTTATCAGGAAAGATGCCTGTGCTGCCATTCAAGTATACAAAAACAGAGGGATTGAATTTAACTAAACTGACAGTTTCTAACTTCCAACTGTTTGAATTTATAATCTACACAACATTTTCACACAGCACTTTTTTTTTTTTTTTTAAGTATTATCTATAAACAGCCCAATTCTGCCAGATTTGGAAGAATACCTAGCAGCAAAGAGGATTTGTATCATTGGGTTCCAGCAGATAAATCACTTTTCCAAAACATTTTGGAGTTGCATGCATTTACATAAAATTTTAGAAACAGATAAACTGATATTTGCATTCAACCAGAGTCTTGAAGGAAGCTAGTCATGGAAGCATGCTCCTTTTTCTTGTTTTGAAAAGCTAATATAGTTTTCAACAGTTTCAAAAATAAAAATTTGTGTATGCCCTTACATGTAAAATAAATGTGGAAAGGGTTTAATTTTTAGCAAAGTGTTTTTCATATAAGCAGTATAATGTATATCCCAGTGATTATTTTATTATTCTTACATTTAAAATTAATGGACAAAATTCATTTATAAGTTAATATAACACTTTTTTCAGTACTGTTAATGTAGGAGACAGGAAATTGTTGTAAGAAAATAAGGTACATGGGGCATGAATTTCAAATACTGTATGAAGCAGAAAACAAATTATTTTACTGGAGAAGATGGCAGCACAGAGTAGTGTGAGCACAGATATCTGTGAGTTCTTTTCTAAAAGCAATACTTTGTCTTGAATAAATGTCTTGTACTGTCAAATCTCACTACTGTGAGTGTTCTATATGCCCCGTTCTAGTCTGTGCAACATATTGAGGTTAATGGCCAATACAGTCACTATTCCTTATGCAGTAAATGCCTATTTTCATCTTTAGGTTCTCCGAGGAGTAACACAAGCATAAAGCATATATGAAATAAAGTTCTATTAGAGGACATAACTAAATTATGAGCTTTGAAGTAGAAAAGCTGCCAGGATGACGCCTTCTATATTTTTAAATGTAATGAAACTACAAGGCTACGTGTTTCGTTCTAAAAGGTAAAACTAAAAATCCACAGCTGCATACCTCAATATAATACAAAAGTAATAAACAAATTATATAAATATTTCATGTGAGAAAACAGGTGCTCCTAAAAGCTGGGCATTTCAGGATAAGCAAATTTTGAAAGGAAAAATCTCTTTCAAAATCTTCTTAAAATGGCTTAATTCCTCCTACATATTTATATGAAGAAATGTTATGACAACCATACAAGAAGATGACAACAGGACTTTTGAAGTAACCTTTAAACTAGTAGGTCATTATAACCAGTGTTTCTATATTTGTATGCAAATGCCAGCTGAACTACTTTGCAATTCTGTAACGTCTTGTGGACTAATTTCTAAACAGAAAATGGGTTACATAACATAACAGCAGGAAATACAATTTCTTCATGCTTTCATTTTTATTAATTTTAGTGTCAAATAAGTCCCAGGCTCTTCAGTGAATCACTAATGATTTGAATGTTCCTGCGTAATCCTTTTTTGCATCATTCAGTAGTGTGTCATTGACAGTTTTGTATCTAGACCCTATTAAAAAAACCAAAAAAAAAAACCAAAAAAACAAACCTCTATATTCAGACACAAGGAAATTTTACAGAGTGTTTATTGGCACTGCTTCTGTTTAGCCAACTGTTTTTAAAACAGCTAGTGGTAGCAATACAAAAGTAAGCAGCACCAACCAAATGCATCTATTGGACACCAGTGGGTGTCAGGAAGAGGTGGTCAGCAGACAGAGACAGTACTAGCTGTCTCATCTACAATAAAAACTGCATATAGTATTTTCCATAACTGGAATGCTTCCTAGATTTCTTTTTTTCATTATTGTTTTGTTTTGTTTTGTGTGTGTCTATTGATGCGTGTCCCATTCTAACCAAAATAAACATCATATTTCTGGCCAAATAAGGATTCACACTGTTTTCTGAACTGCACTCCTTGTCTTGTAAGAGATACTAAAATGTGTACTTTTCAGCTTTCTGCATAATGCAGGAAACATCTGGAAAGAATAAAAACAATGTTCTAATCAATTTATCAAATTTCTATTATACTGCCATCCAGCCTCTGGAAAAGGCCCTTGTGCCAAAAGAAATAAATAGGCAAAAATGACATCTGTGATAAAACCTAATACTTTAACAGTAGCTTAAATCTGAGTCAGACTACACAAGTTTTGTGTGTATTTTTTAGTCATAAGAAAGTATACATGAATAATTTATTCAGCACCAATTCCTTCAGCATTATCTAAGCTTTGGAAGTTGTTAACCTCCATAACTCTGCAGGGCACTTGCATGGGTGGTGTTAAACATGGGTGGTGTTAACTATTCCTGCCAGCAGTCCAGAAGCAATATCCTTTTATCAGAGATATTGGGGAGAAACAATCCTTCCCCTTGCAGCAGCATCAGGGTGCAATAAACCTCTCAATATGCAGCACCTGGCACTCCGGTGCCTGTGGAAGTGACTCTGAGCCCCTTCAGCACAAGGGAGACCCCAAAGGCAACTGCCATCAGAGATAGTCATGTCACTGTGGCAAAGATTCACATGCTGGTTGATTAGAAATTAAAAGAAAAAAAAAAAGTATTAAAATTTTAGTATTGCATTCATACTGCAGGCTAAATAACAAAATATTTTTTGCACTGATATGAATTTTGTATTTAAAGAAGTATTTAAGAAAGGATAAATATGGATGTCTAGATTGACTTGCACAGTAATGACAGTATTAATATGGCACTTATCCTTTTGATTAAATGGGTCAAAAGTGTCACATAGCTGTACTTAATAGTTCTAATTATCATCATAGTTCCAACTAGAGTCCCTGAAAATTATGTGGACTTTTCCATTATTTGTACATAGCAAAGATTTTATTTTTCTATTAAACTGTCAATTTTCACTGTTCAGTAGGAGACTGATTATCCTGGGATGTAGCAAGACTGTGCTGAATAAATGTGTCAATGAAATGTGATATTCAGTTGAAATAGTGAAATGGAATATAAATAACAATTTTAAAATTTGATGAAATTATGATACACCTATGCTGTACAAAGAAACTAACTAACTAACTAACGAGGCAGTCCTGGGTTTTTTCTTGTGCTGCTCAGTCACAAGCTCATCATTTTTTTTACACAATTCCACCATATGCAGAAGGCTACCTAGCAGTCTTCTGAAAAAAAAAAAAAATTAAGTGGATACTAAGAAGAAAATATTATGTTTTCACTCATCAATATTCTTTCAGTGTTGAGGAGTTACTCAGCTAGACCTTGTTAGATAGGAAAAGAATATTGAATTTCTTGTTAGATAAGAAAAGAATATTGAATATTATGGACAGAAACAGGAGCACTCTTGATCCTAGGATAATTTTAATTGATGCAGACCAGGAAGATGAAGGATAGAGAAAACATTGTATTCTTTAATTTTGTTCTGTAACTTATCTGTGGGTATCTATATCTTAAAAAGCCTTGAAAGAAATTATGCTGAGTGTGTTTATTTTATTCTTACTATAAAACTAAGTAGTTCTAAAACATATTTATTTAACACAATCTTGTTTTTACTACCACTCTGACTGGGAGCCAAAATAAAGTAGATTTGCTTTCTTTTACTCTTCACTAGATGTTTACATAGCCAGCCTATTTCAGAAATTTTCACATTGAGTTGTAAGGGAAAACAGTTAGTTTTCCCTGGCATTATTTATGGTGCAGAAATGGGAGGAGAGAGTGCAGCAAAATCTTTAAACTCTGTGGATGTGATTAATTTAATGCTATTTTTTCCACTATATATTTTCATATCTTCTCTTTAAATATTGGTTATTTATCACTTAGTAATTTAGGCATTATGAAGGTTTGGAAGGAGAGTGTTAACACTGTCCAGCTACTGATTTCCAATTTAATTTACTTTAATAACCTGCTCAGTTATTTGGCTAGTCTTCAGAGGACATAAATTAGTCTCATGCTCTCAGTTGCTTCCTGAAAGTGCCCATCTATGAGCTGACTACAAAGGGAGCCCTGGGACACCAGCTGCCAGCTTAGTTGTCTGAATGTACATGATGCAGTTGAGCTCCTCTTGAAGTCAAAGGAAAGACTGATTTAAATTTGCCTGACAATATGTTTGTTTACAAATTCTAACTTGTCCCACAGGTGATATAAAAATTATTGACATAGCTACAATAGCCATATAATGCTTTCCAAAGGCAATCAGGAATTCTGGAGATTGTAGGTACGCACGTAACAAAAATAAAGTAGTATTATTTTGTTTATTAGTTTTCTGAATAAGAGTCAACAATAAAAGTCATAGATAAATAAGAACTGAAGGAGCTTCAAGAGCATCACCTGGACTTTCCTTCTGCCCCAGAAGTCACATTGTGGCAGATGCCATTCCTATCACAGACTACTCTTGACAAATTGCCTGAGCTGTCCTTATAAAGGTTCAAAGACTAAGACTCCACAATTTCCCCAGTCAAATGATTCCAGTTACTCATTTTCTATGCTATTTGAAAGCTATTTCTGCTTCTTAACTTGAATCCCTCCCAGTGCAGTTAGTATCCACTACTACCTATCATACCTACTGTGATACAATTATTTCTTTACTTTTACTACAATTATTTCTTTACTTTTACAATAGCCTTTTGCTTTTTTCACTTTAATGTGATGATTTTTCATTAAAGGCAGAGGCAAAAAGTTTGGTAAATACCATCAGACATCTCAGTATCATATGGCAACATCCTTCCAAACCAGGGAGTAACAGATGAGCATTTCTGCCCTTCTTTTTATGACTAAAAGACTGGAATGAGTTTTCAGGATATATGGTGTTTCTTATAATTCTCCTCTGTCTTAAATTTTGATACGTCTGTTGTAGATGTCGGCGAACCCAATGGGAAGAATGATGATGTCTAACTCCATTTCAGAAGGCTGAATGATTGCTTTATTATAATTATGTTATAATACATTAATATGCTATATAAAAGAGGATACTAAATACTACATGCTACTTTCTCTAATTATCATATCTCACTCCTCACAACTCGTGACCCTGTTCTCCAGAGTCCAGACACAGGTGGATCCGATTGGCTGTCAGGCCCAAACAATCCAACCAAGAGCTCACTCTGGGTAAACAATTCTCCAAACACATTCCACAAGAGAAAAACAAGGAGCAGAAATAGAAAATATTTTCTCTTTCATTTCTCTCTGTGCACCTCAATAAAAAATCCTGAGAGAGAGAGAAATGTGCTTGCCACATACGTCTAATTTCTATTATTATCTGTTCTATCCTTTTAGTAATCTGACTTAGTTTCCATTTTCTTTACACCTAAAATGCCAAGTATTGAGGATACAGACTAGATAAAAAACTCTTTGTCTGCTGATGTTGTATACTGGCCCAATATCAAAATGCAGTAAAAGCATTTTACATTTTACATCCCAGCCCTGTAAGTGAACTTAATACCTCTGGACCCCTAGGTACTACTTGACTGGCATCCTCCATCTGCATAGCCCCAAAAATAAAGAAGAATGATAACCCTGCTTGTTTTGGCACAAATCTCTATTCATATTTTTAAATCATAACAGAAAGTAAGATAGAGATTTTCAGCTCTGTTTTGGAGGTGAATTTTGAAGACTGTTTTTCTTCTTAATAGAGATGTTATTGTTACCTTTTAAGGCAAAGTTCTTTTACAGAAGTCTTAAGGAAGAAACTGAAATTGTCAGGGTTTTGCTTCAAAAGACATTTCACATTTGGCAGAAGTTTGTACCAGATTGTTTGCAGAAGTAGTACAAAACCAGGATCTGATTTGCTCATTGTTAATTAGTTTATTAAAAACAGTTTCTGACTTGCAATGATGCTTAATCCTTGCAGGAAATTAAGGATGTAATGCTTTCAATACTGCCTTGAACAATATTTGCAGTCACCCTGGTTGTTCACAGAATAATCACCATCTTGGATTGTGATGTCCTTGTAGCTGTAGTGAACTCACCACAGATAGGAACAGTGAAACAGTATAGGAAAGGAAAGAGTCTTAAGCAGCAAGATTTCTTGTATATTTTAAAAGAATGGGGAACATCGTGTTCATATAATGTAAAAAAAAAAAAAACTCCACAAAACAAACAAAAAAAACCAAAACAAAACAAAACAAAAAAAACCCAAAAAGCTGGTATAAATAGTTACCTTGCCTCAATCCAAAAAGTCTGCTGCAATCGTGGCTTGTCTCAGACCACCTTTATCTTGTTACTATGGAGGGTGGTGTTTTCAGGCTCTCCACTCTGACAGCCAGACCACTGAAAGCATCAGCTTTGTGCAGCCATCTCCTCAAACATCACTCCCCTGAAGGTGCAATCCAGGTTTATACAGGCCCTCACAAAATATTTTCCACAGCCAGAATGCTCCTTAATCCTGGCAGCTGGCAAAACCATATTTCTGAAGACAGCTCTTCCATGCAGATTTTGAATTATAAATATCACTATTTTCAGTTTGTCAGCTTGAAGTCAGCCCTAGACATTAACAGGACTATCTAATGCTTGTTTACATTCAGAGATATATGAACAGATACGTGAGTCGCAGAAAATCTTGAATGCAATATTTGAATAGAAGTGTTAAAGATGCAAGCTTAATTGTAGCTCTGAATTTAGACACACAAATGGTAGCAAATTTGGCATGAATCACAGGGACAAACACAAATGATGTCACAACAGAGGGGGAAGTGTGAGCTGAGAAATCCAGAGTAGGTGGCTACCCAGATGAGAAATAAAGCAGCAGAAAGATTTACAGTGCACTGTCTTAATAGCATTTGATACATTGAAATGAAGCGTGGATATTTATATTCTATGTATAGGTTTTTCTTGCAATTTCATTTGAAGTAAATATCCTTTTATTCAGCCTTTCTAGGTTTGTTACATAGTGCTATTAGTTGGCATCCCTATGCCAGGATTTATCTGCACACTTCATTATTTGAGATCTGACTATATTGGATACTGACTCTAGCCTTGGGCAGGAGCAGCTTTTGGTACCTACCGGATTGAGATTTGTGGAAGTTTGTGTGCTTTTCTTTACCAATTTTGCAGAAAAGATGAATTTAACTGTGCACTTTCTGGTTACCTGCTAATTTTTGTTGTGGACCAAGATCTTCAGATAAATAGGATTTTAGTGTAAATAAATAAGAGATAGCTGTCATTAAGCAGTCTTGACTACTTATCTTGCTAAAAGCTATCAGTCCCATGTTTAATTAATTTCAAGCAATAAGCTATTTCCATCCTGGCTTTTATCTTCCCATTGGGTCACCTTTCATTATAAGTTCTTATTACAAGCTGGCAACGTATCACATATGAATGAAAACTGATGAGATCAGGATGAGAATAAGATGGGTACCTCAATTAAAGTTTGATTTTAATAGCACTCTTTAGGTAACATTTCAAAAGCACTATCCTAGCCTTTATTAAAATTGTCAGAGTCTATCAAAAAAGCAGGTTGTTCACCTCTTCATGTTCATGACCTGGGCACAATAAAAATATGTAGGATGGCAGAGATGAACAAATGTAGCCATGCATGTTCAGAGACACTGCAGAAATTCATATTTCCATAAAGTCAACCCAACCAGTTAAAAAATTTCCTGATCACACTTCTGAGCCTTTACTGAGTGAGCAGTTAAAGCTGCAGTTTGAGTACCAATAATGAACTAACCACCATCTAAAGGATACATCTGTCTTTTCACAAGATAGAATACACACAGGTTCTTTATTAATTTATTTTCTATGGTTTCTCCTAACTTTACTAAATTCTCAGATTCTTTTTTCAAAGACCTTATTTTAAGAACATGAAAGTAAAAGGTAAAAAGAATTGACTTTTTAAAGTTAGGTTAATATCTAGATTAATTTTATTTTTTTGGTACATGCATTTTGTGGTCGTGTAATTTTAAGATTGGCATTTATAGAAAGATTTTTAAAATTATGCAGGCAGCTTTTTATGTCTTTAAAATTAAAGCCTAATTTTTTTTGCTGTGGTCTCCTACATATGAATATTTTAGATTTTATAATATTAATGCTTCCTATCTTTCCTTTTCTGTTGTGATATTAAAGTCACAATGACTGGAAAAAGAACAGATTTTACAATATCAGAAGACATAAAAGTAGATAAATGAAAGACAATAATAAGATCATGTCCATTTCACTACAAATCATATTTTTATTTACAAATAATTCATATGTCACTGAAAATAGATATAGTGACCATATTTTCCTTATAAACCTGTTATCAGTACTCCTTTAACCAAAAACCACATGGTTAATCTCTAGAAATCTCTTATCTTTGACAGTTCTAGATCTTTTTCCAATATTCACGTAAAATAAAAGTATTGCTGCTCATCTTAATAAAAGAAATTTGAATTATAAAATAAAAAATAAAAGTAGAACTGAGCCTTTAAACTAAAGCCTTCAGATGCTTCAAGTTCTGAAATGATCACGTTGTCAAAATGGTAGTGATATAAAGCTTAAAATGTTCAAAGTAAATGAATTAATCTCTTTAAAAAGCTCACTTGAAGCCTCAAATAAAGTGATGTTTCTTGATGTTTCATTTAGGAATGTCCTGTTATCTACCCCACAGTTACTCAGTCACAGAGCTGTGTTTCTGATGATAAATCCAGCTGGAATTTTGTTGGTTTGGTTTTGGTTTGCTCTAAATACATTAAAATAAAAGCTATTTTGCTAATTTAGAAAATTTTGTTCTCTGCTGGAAATATTCAAACAGGATTCCCAGCAGTTTGATTTGAAACAGATTCTTCATGTGCAACAACTAACCTAATGATTTTTTGTTTGTTTTTTAATAAAGTAAGATTAAAAGTAAATTATTACAATTTGAATAGCAGCACACATTTTTCATGTCAACTATTTGTCATTTGATTGACAGACCTACCATAAAAATGTCAGATTTAATGATGACTTAGTTTAAAACCACAAATTTTCACAGTTATGCATTGTCTATATGAGCAAATAATTTAAATGCAAATGCATCAACCAATAAGACTATACACTTTCATTTTAAAAAGTGATGAGAAGTGTCTTATGGTGACTCCTAAATCAATAAAATTTATTACAAGAGAAGGAATTTTATGATACGTTTACCTTTCTTTCATACATAAAAGATATATAAAATATGTTCCATACACATGGGTTTTTTTTCCTGTACTCAGGCTAGCCTGAAACAATGTGCAAGGATTAATACAGTATCATAAGGAAGATAAATATCACCATTAACCAGAAGCTCTACTTAGAGTAAAAAAGGATAGAAGTTTCAGTAAAACTGATTGCTAAACTAGCCAAAAAATAATAATAAAAAAGCATGCATAGCACATTTTCACCCAATATTTTCAGTTATATCTCTTAATTCAGTCAGAAATTATTTGATGACATTTTCTCATTGATGTGAAAATACATATGCTTTCTGGAATTGTGCTAATTTTTTCAAAGGAGTCACTTAGAACAAAAAAAAAAAAAAGAGATAGACTCAAAATATTCACCCTTTCTTGACATTAGGGGCATGAAATGTTTTAATGTTTGTGTGGGAATTATTCTTAAGTTCAGCAGTGTATCATGCTTTGATTATGTTGAAAGAAAATGCTTTCATCCAAAACCAATCATAGCATGATTTTTTTTAAGCAATACAGATTTATGGAGTTTTGAAAATGAAATAAAAATAATTTAGAAGAAGAAATAGAATTGAACTTTCATTTATTTTGCTGTACACTGTGTGTCTTCCCAAATATTCAAGTATTTTTTTGCTATCTACACCCTGTCTTATGTTTTGAAGTTGCATTTTGTTGAACATTTGAGGAATCAAGCAACGAGAATCTCTCAGCATAGTGCACAGTCCCCACACACATAACTCCCTGTAAAAATGTTCTGCTGCAGTTCAGCCACAGCAAAACACAAATTTGCTTTCACCGTGTTGAGCAGCTCATCCCAAGGAAGAGTCTTTGCTGAGCTATTGGCATTGAACAGAGACTCACACCCAAACCTGCTCACACGTATTTTCCCAGCATTGGGAAACTCCTGGTTGATCTTTACAGGCTTTTTTCTCACATTCCTTAAACATGTCCAGAGTAGTTTAGTTCATTCATGCTAGTTTGACAGTTGGAAGAAAATATATTGTTTTTCTTTATTACACTGCAGATCAGCTTCTAATGAGCTCATAGGCATTCTTAGCATTACTTGAGAGCTTAGTGAGATAATGGTTTTAAAATCTTCAACAAACCAGTATCCAGATGATAATACACTTTGTAAAACCACCGACTTCATCTTACCACTGTTTAAATCCCTCTAGCATTTAGAGAAATTGGTGTCATTTTTTTCCAATAAAATAACACTTGTAAGGTGTTAAAAGTTCATTTTAAAGTACTGTTGATGGAGTTCACAGGAATTTGCCTTAATAGCTTTTGTAATCCCTGGGTGAAAAAGCAGACCATTTGCTTTAGCAAATTATCTGTTTGGTTGGGGTTTTTTTCCAAATAGAAAGCTGTGGAAGGGATTTAGTTTACTGACAAAGCAAAAAAGTAAAGTAATTTCATTAACTATGTTAATTTGGATTTCCCTAGAAAAAAAACCTAAACTATAGTTTATTACATTTTCAATTACAATTAATCTATTTTTGAAATTCTAATTAAATGCCTGAGTGACAAAAATATTGTGCACTTTTTTTTTTTTAAGAGAGCATTTTTTTTTTTAAGAGTGCATTTTTTTTTAAGAGAGAAGTGTAATATACATTTTATGTTTCCAAATTTGAAGTTACTTAGCAGATTCTATCTCAGAATTACATTCCTAATACTGGGCTTGAAATACAGCATTTATTGTTTTATTTTGAGAACATAATGTTTTTAACATAAAGTTTTGCTTTCAGGGTCCTTTGTGGGAGAGATGAAAATGGGTGGGAAAATAGTCTACTTACACCTTTTAGCTTAATGTACTCACAGTGCATCAAAACCATGTAAACTTCCCACTATTCAGATTAGAGTTTGGCCTTTTGAACTTTTACAGGCTTTCTGTAAAGTGACAGCTATAAGTGATCCTTCATGAGAAAATCCCTCATTCAGGAAACCAGGCACGGGGAAGTAGGGTATGCAGAATACTTGCTTAGAAGGAAAAGGCATTAGGAAATTGCCTTGCTACATATAAGTTCCATGTTGGTACTATTAATAACATTGCTCCTGATGAAATAAAATGCTATTCGTTCACCTCAATCTGTTGTTAAGGCAGATTTTTGGTAGAGACATTAGATGCACAGAGGAAAATTACACATCATAATCAGAATTTAAGTAATTTCCACTCTAAGACATGAGCAATTGGAAAGAGAAATGATTATTCACACTTACATGTCTTTTATATGTAAGTTTTGAAGAGAGATTTATATAAGAAAAGACCAAAACATAAAAAGTAGAATAAGAGTGGAAGAAAAATAGGCCTGATCCATACATGTCAGGCTAGAAGTTCAAGTGCTTGATCTCACAAGAATGTACCGTTAGGAGTTCTGTTATATACACTAATGCCAGCCATTGCATGAGACAAAATAATGATTCATAATTCTATAATAAAATATTTTCTAGTGTTGAGAATACAGAAAATGCAAAATACGGACATTCATTAAAACACATCTGGCTAACATATCTAGCAAATAAAAAGAAATATATTGTCATCATTGAATTTCTGGAGGAGAGTTAAAATAGTCAAGGCATCTTTTCAGACAGATACGTCAGTGAGTATGGCTTCCTCATATTAAGATTGATTCCAGAAATTTAAAAGTTTCATTGTCATGTTCAAATTGATTCATTATGCATTACTCCTTCCCTCTTCAGCCTGTTGCTGAGCCCAAACAGAGTCACTTTGCATCTCTGAATTTCCATGTCACCTTTCTCTCTGATTCATTTTAAGACAGTAAGTTCCTTAGCTTGGAGAAAACAGTAGATGTCTTCTTGATGCCTAGTACTATGGACTTGCAGTATGTCCCAGGTTCTCTGGCACTATCATATTACAATTTGTGACAGCAAAGATTAATTTATTGAGGCATCTTAGCAATTCTTAATAACAAAGGAAGCAAAGGATGGCCATCTCTGACATAAAATATATTCTTATTTTTCTTGTGACAATAGTATACTTTATAGCCATCTAATGAAAATAAGATCTGCATCTTAGGCTTTTGAAAGTTCTCATGGGAAAACAGAGGAAAATAAGTCTTTTTTTTTCTTGATGCAATGGTGTTTGATAGCCTGCTTCTTTGCACATCCTTTGTGGCTACACAATCATGTCCTTGTGGATAAAAAAAGAAGAAGAAATATTATTTCAATATAGTTTAAAGTATATTTTACCAATATCAAATTGCATCCTCCTGTGACAGAGCCAAAACTACTTCAAAATCTATCACAGTTTGACAATGTATACCTGGTAGCATTGAAAAGAATGTGCAAACTGGGTTTTTTAAAAGCATAAGAAGGGCAGCTCTCCATCTTCCATTAATGGAACATCAAAAGATATTTTATAGATTTTAGTCACTTGAACCAGGCTGTGCACACTTTTCTGTCCCTGTACAAAGAAGCATCTAATGACTCCCATACTCACCTGCCTCTTCCCCTTGCCTCTGGTGAAATCCCACCTGTGCTACCAGTACAATCAGGATAAGATTTTGGGGCTGTGATTTTCTTCACAGGTTATGAAGTGACTTGCTAGTATCACTGCATCGCTGTCCAGCTTTATAGTCAGCAACATCTGAGAAACCTTGGAATGTGTTCTGTTCAGGGAGATGTATTCAGTAAGATCTGTAATACTAACAGTACTGCTTAGGCAGAGCAATTTTGGGGAAGGATTTTTGTTTGTGTGCAGCAAAATTTCTAAATCTGAGACAGGGTGACAGAGGGTATGTGTATTCTTGGAGTATGGCTTCTGTTAATCATGTGGGAAATGACACATTTTTTGAAGGTTAGAGTTTACTTCCCAAGAGAACCATTGCAGCATTCATGTATTCCCACAGGCTTTCCTGCTCGGAATGCAAACCAGTTTGCTATACTTATTCATATTTTAATTGATGTAATGAATTCCAGTTTGCAAAAGAATGTATGTCAGGTCTATATTTGGCAGAATAAAAGTTTTATTTCAGTCCTTTGAGGGTGGTCACAAAAATCAATGTTACAATTGCAGGCTGTAAGATGTGCAAATTTAACTTCCCAAAAATTGTATTTACTACCTTTTTATAGTGAATGAGAAGAAACCAGAAGAGAGTTTCAGGGTACATCGGTGTAAAAGGAAGAGCCCCTATAAGAAAGGGAAATGGTAGGTAACTTATTCAACTGACTGAGGATTGATTCCTTTAATGAGGATAAAGGCTGAGTATGTGATAAACCAGTATCATTGATCCTGAGGACTTAGGATTTGTCTGCAAACTTTAAAATATAAATATGTAATTTTTTTTTTTGCCTTTTGAGTTTGTGCATTGATTTTCTATTGGTTATTTCCATTATCCTCACCATTTTTCCTTAAGAATCCTTTTGTCCATTCAATGCCTTGTTCAGTCAGAAGGAAATATTAATGAAGTGAAGTCAAATTGATAATAACTATTCACTGCACCCTGGGAATACAGGATCAGCCAAACTTTGCCTTTTTCCAATTTTGCAGATTACCTTGACAGTCTTTTTTTCTTTATGCTGTACACAGATACCACTTTATAGCAGCTCACAAAAACAATCCAGTGCCCCTTGATGAAAGCTGAGGTACATATCTTAAAGTGCATTTTCTTTAGTGCTTCAATGGCATTTGTTCTTGTCACTCAGTGGAATAATATGACAGAAACAAATGAGAGAGTGCTTCCTGCTTGCTAAATACAAAATGGTCTACACACAGCTAAGAGAACTCTTGCTTGTTTTGTTTTTGAAAGTGCTTTAAGGAAAATCAAACACTAGTGAGAGGCAGCACTTTTTAAACTATTTTCTGATTTCATGTAGACCTGACAGACCTCCTGGGAAAAAGAAATCAATCTTTCTATTCATTTTTTTAACATATTTATGAATTTTTAGCCTTTTCATACAACAAAAAGTGACAGATAGAATTCATATAACGTGAAATAGATAACTCCATATCCTTGACATACAAAATTAAGGAGCAGTGCCATAAAAAATAATCCTCAGAAATATGAAACAAGGAAATCTGTACTGTGAAAAAGGTAGTGTAGCAGTGATTAACATCATAATTGCATTCACTGTGTTGGTTGCGTCTTACCAGTAAAAAAATTGAAATAGAGTAAGCTAATATTTCTAATTTACATTTAAATACTTTCTATAAAACAAACAGTCATGCAATTAATGCCTGAGGGAATACATCATCATAAATACTCTACTCAGATAATACCAGAGTACTTATAACACAGAGGCTACATATTTTTATTAACTGCTTTCAAAAAAAAATAGCAAAACACTTATATTTCATAATGATTTATCTTTTTGCTTCCTAAAATTCTTAGCTTCTTTTCAGCAATATTTTATGGAATTTAATTAGGAATTAAATCAATGAGATTTTCCTGTAACCCAGGAAAGTGGCAAACACACACACTCAAAATAAATTTCATTCAAAGGTCATTAAAAATGTAGTGGTGGCTACTTATCTTTTGAGTGGAAATATGAAATTTCCCTTGGAAGTTTCATTCCTGATATGCATTTCTGATAGATTGCTTTTTATGTATAAAAAGTCTACATTTTGCATTACAACAGTGTGAAAACCTAGTTTGAAGAAGAGATGAGACTGTGTGAATTTGCAGCCCAGAAGCAATTTTTTGACTACTGACAAATCATTCAGAAAATCATGCAGAAAATACTACAGAAGTCTAATGGAGATTTCCAAGATGCTAACTTGTTAGTATGGAAAAAATTAAGCCTACTTATTATGTGCCATGTATCCTGACATAATCACAATGAGCACTGTGAATTAGACTGTAATGGAAAATGCTAAGTACATGTACAGCTAAGTACAGCTAGAACATTAGGAAATTGTTTACTTTGGGAAAACAACTGTATTCAGGGCTCAGCTTTGTTTCATTTTTTTGACAGAAAGCCTCAGGCAGCTGAGAAACTAAAACAAAGTAGTAACTGTGATCACTACCTTCAACCAACCTTCTCCCCTGTGAGATGTTTCACAATAAGGAGAGGCTGTTTTTATAACTGCTTGAGAGCATTTGAGAGACAGAACAGAGGGACATAATGCCTTCTAGATTTTCTTGCTGCCAGAAGATTTTGTAAAATGTTCCCATTCCCCTCACAGAGATGAAGAATGAAAAGTGGCCATTCTCTTTTATTCATGGGATGAGATGTCAGAATAATCTGTGCTATTCTTGTCAGGTCCCTGTGCATGTGTGTACAAAGAGCACTGCACTGATTTCAGCAGTTTTGTATTCCCACAGACCAGAATCATAGAGTATAGAATGGTTTGGGCTGGACAGGAGATTAAAATCCTCTAGTTACAGCCCTCCTGCCATGGGCAAGGACACCTTCCACTAGACCAGGTTGCTCAGAGCCACATACAACCTGGCCTTGAACACTTCCAGAGGTGGACATCCACCACTTCTCTGGGAAACCTGTTCCTGTGCCTTACCACCCTCACAGTAAAAAGCTTCTTCCTAATATCTAATCTAAACCTGCTCTTTTTTTGTTGTAAGGCATTTTGCTTTGTCCTGTCTCTACATGCCCTTGTAAAATGTTTCTTTGCATCTCCCCAGTAGGCTCCCTTCAGATACTGGAAGGCTATTACAAAAATCTCCCTGGAGACTTGTCTTCTCCTGGCTGAACAACCCCAACTGTCATGTAGAAAGCGTCTCCTATTGTTGTCATTCCAGCAAAGTGTTAATACATACATGCAAGACAAGGCAAGACAGCACAAAACCATTTTACACATTTTACTATTTTACATAATAAAATGCTTATATGATTTCTAATTCACTTTCTATACAATGGACAAATAAATGATATTACATTTGCATCTCGGTTCATCGGGATGTTCACAATCCCTCAGAATATTCCCATTCTTACTCTTGCTAGAGCTGAGTAAAGGAGGGCTCTTTTGGATAATTAGGAGGGAAAAATAGCCTTTCAATCACAGAAATGTAGACTCATTCTCAGGATTTTTTAAATTCTGGTTGCATAACTATTCATTTAATAGTTGCATAGCAGTAATGTATAAATAATTGTCTTACATAGAGTCAGACTTTCTACAGAAAACATGCAATTGTTCTGGAGAAAATTAAAACTTGTCAATTTATTCCAGTCACATCATCTGCAAATTTATCTGTAAATATGTGTCAAACCAGGGTCCCCTACTTTCAAGATGTTTAATTCTTCCACTGAATTTTTTCTAACCTGAGAAGTAAAGTCTACCCAGATTTGACTTTAATGGACAATAAGTTGATGAAGAGAGAAACTAGGCATAATTAAGCCCTGCATTTTTAACAGTTTCCCTCTTCATATCTTCACTCCCAAACCATTCTTTCTCATTTGTTGATTTTCCATTCCATTGCTGTCTGGCTGCAATTTGAACATTATCTGAGATAAGAGTGAAAGGTTTTTCTTGTGATAGTTCCATGAAGCCAAACACTGACTCATTTCTTCTGTATATCAGTGTCTGAAATAGATCAAATAAAACCAGCCTGAGAAATATTTCACTCTCTCTTTTCTCCTCTCTTGGAGACATTGATGTATGTCTCTTGGGAAAAAAAAATATCCTGCTCTCCCATCCGTGGTGCTGACACATTGGTCTTGTCACTGCGCAGTGACTGATAATAATAATGGTTGAAATCGCTTTCAGATATACTCATGACCAAATATGGTCTAAACTGATCTTGAAACATTGTTCATGCCATAATTGCTAGAGGAAAATGGCCTTCATGGTTTCTGTTGTTACTGTTTTGTTGGGTTTTTTTTATGTCCTTCTCCGAACTGTGCAATAAAACAGTAGGAAGACTGTGCTAGTGACAACCATATCAGAAAATTAATGTCTAATTCATATTTACCTGCCATTTTTGAGATGCAGAGATTTATTTATATATCTATAGATAGTTGTATCTATGGGTACAGATAACTAATTGCATTTCAGATTTTTTCTCTAATCTTTAAGAAAATGAGCCATGTTTTGATTCTTCACAGGATCCCATGTCTGCATGCTTAGCAAGCCCTACCAAGCTCAATTTTTTATTTGTGCCTTTGGTGATTTTAGCCTTGCTGTCATGCTGATTACCTTGTATAAGGTAAAGCTTTTGTAAAGCATTTAGATGTGACCAATAGAGTGCTGGCCGAAACAAGGCCCCTTTAGGAAGGCTGGAGGTCAGCAGAGGTGTATTGTCTTGCAGACTGTTAGGATGACAACAGTAAGACAGCTCTTAGCAAACAATATTTTCAAGATACTACTAGTATGAAGGTAAACTTTTAAACCGCAGTGGAAGTGCCAAAGCCTGAACAGATATGGGACTGATTAGGAGTGCCCCTTAGTCAGTCTTAATACTACTGTCAGAGAATAGGAGTGCTTTTGTGTTTAAAAAAGTGGACAGAGGCACAGAAATCTGAGGCTCAACTCATTCCAGGCATTCCTCTCACTTCCAAACATGATTTAATGGTGCTTTTCTAACAGTAATATAACTGTAACTGTACTCAGTCTCCATCTTAAAACTGGGACAGGCTATAAAGAGAACTAGAAAGCCTCTAGTTCAACAGCTGCATTGAAGTGTTTTGTTTATTTAGAAGAGCAAAAGAGAGGCTGAGAAAGACTATGACCACTGCCTCTGAATGTCTTTCTGTGCTAAACTGCAATGTGACGGGAAAATTGATTAAATTAATATGTTATACTGGTAAAAGAGCTCCTGAGCACTGGAGTGAGATAGAGTCACACTGGAAATATTTTTGCTTTCATAGCACTGAGGTTGTGGAACAATATTTCAGAAGGAGGATCAGTTAAAGATTTCATTAGTTCTTAGATAATTTATGAAAGGTATAGAACATAATTCTTCACCATGACAAAGCATGAGATTTACAAACATTTCAATTCTTGTACTTGTAGTCCAGACAGAGCAACACAGAGAAGAAAGCTGATCAAAAGAGGTGATTGTCCTGCTCTACTCTGCACTGGTACAGCCTCACCTTGAGTACTCTGCGAAGTCTTAGGTGCCAAAATACAAGAAAGATATGAAAATACTAGAGATTGTCCAAAGGAGGTGAAGGGGAAGCTGTGTGAAGAGTGGCTGAGATCACTTGGTCTGTTCAGCCTGGAGGAGAGGAGACTGAAAGGAGACCTCATCGCAGCTACAGCTTCCTTGTGAAGGGAAGATGGGCAGTCACTGATTTCACTCTGGTGGCTCGTGATGGGACCCAGGGAATGAAGCTGAATCAGGGAATTACCTTAAATATCAGGAAAAGGTTCTTTGCTCAGAGGGGGATTGGGTGTGGGACAGACTCCCTGGAGAAATAGTCACAGCACCAATCTTGACAGAGTTCAAGAAGCATTTGAACAACGCTCTTGGCCACGTGGAGTGACTCTTGGGGGTGTTACTCTGCAAGGTCAAGACCTGGACTTGGATAATCCTTGTGGGTCCCTTCCAACTCAGGATATTCTATGATTTTTTGATTCTGTGACCCCATAAGAATGACTTTGTCATCACCCTCTATAATATTGCTGTTTCAGAACAATCAAAATGCTTCTATTTCTAGTGCTGTTAACTTGACATCTTTTATGGATACTAAACTGTGTTTAAAATAAAACAGCAGACCTAAGATCAGCTGTTATTCCAATTGTTTATGAGATGAAGAGGTAACTGTAGTCTTGGAGATACAGTTATCCAGGAGGCACAAGCAGCCATGAAGTTTAAAATTAGAAATAGCATGCCACTGAAGTGTGATGAAGTTATAACAGCTTTATGGCCATTTCTCCAGTAAGTTACTTGTGCTTTACAGGCCTTGGTGTGCCATTAAATTCACTATGAAAAGCAAGCTGGGAAAGAGCAGAGAAATTTTATGTCAATAAATAAATGGGGAATTAAAATTGTTCCTTGTGAGGGAGTCAAAGGATTTGGTTAATAACAATATTAATCTTTTTCTAATTCTGCCTTCTTTCCCAGCTAGCATATGGATGTGGCCTTATTTTGGTGAAAGATTTGCTGTCAGTAGAAAATTTAAAGAAAGCAGATTAGCATTATGTGCTGCAAACACTATGGTTTTCAGTGCTTTTATACCTTAAAAATATCAGTGAGGAAAAAACAAATCAATCTGAATTCCCAGGGAGTACGGTAATGCTGAGATTCAGGAGAATCGTTAAGTCAAAGCTCTTCTATTAACTCTGACATACAAAATTAAATTTTGCCCATACAAAAGCTACTATATTTCTTGCTGTTGAGGCATACCAGTTTTTCTAATATGCATACAGAAAGACTCAGGAAAAAATGAAGAAACAACCTCAGTCCATCGCAAGATGACTAGAGGAGGAGTTGCTTCTGGGCATTAATAGAACTTGAAACCTAAACCCTTAACAACCTCAGACCTGTAGGCTTCAGCTCTATGAATATGTTCTGTGGTCCCAGTTTGTTACTACCTAAGCTTGAGGATTTGCCCCTGGGACCTTAGAGTGGCTGGCAATTTTTCAACTTGACTTTAATATTATTTTAAATCACTGAAATAATTAATTGTAAGACATTCTTCATGCTTTGTTTTTGCTGTAAGGCATTTTACTAGACAGGTTTAGTGAAGCTTACCAAGCTTTAGTTTTTAAGAGGAAAATGGCAGTCTGCAAGCAAGGCTTTTCTTTGTAAGAAAACAAACATTTTTTGCTGGCACTTGACAAATGAGGGTGTAACTGAAGAAGGCTTGAGAAAAGGAGATTTCTGAAGACACATGGCTAATTGATAATCCAATTTGCTCATGCTCAAGAGATGTTTTCATCAGCCAGTCACTTTTTGCACAAATCTTGTCATGTGTTTAACTAAAATATTCCCAAAAAGATGTAATTTATCTTATTTTATATTACTTTATTGATTTTATGCTATACCATATCAAATGTTATGATTACAGTTTGAAAAACATCATATTCCTGTGGCTTGAAAAAAGAATTCTTGAATATCCTCCAACAAGATAAAGTACATTGTTGAAATTACATCTATCGAAAAAGATTTCTGAAGGCAAGAGATTATCCAGGTTAGCAAGCAATTTTGCAAATTAGCACAGAATTTCAATAAGCATCCAGATTAAATTAGTGTGGAATTCTGTATTATAACTGGGGTGAAAAAACTTTTTATATCCTCATAGTTTTGACCCATTGAATGATCACCTATTGTCATGAGAGTACAGTTAAAACTGTGTCGTGTCCTTGGGAGATATCTGCAATAAAAAGGGACAACAATGGCTCCTGTTAGTGTTCTGATTCTGTTATTTGTTTCTATATTACTCTGAATGAAAATCTGTGATTAACGGGCCCGTGAGTTGATACTTCACTGTGTAAAAACCAGGATGAATGTGATATTGCCTATGCCGTGATAAGTCTTTGGTAACAGTCCTTTTTGTCTTTTTCAGAGGTAAACACAGATGAAAATGGATAGGGGCATTACATGATTGAAGTTGTCTGTGACACCTGAGCAAGGTAGCTGCAGGTTGAGAAATCATGTCTTGTACTGAAGAGTAAGAGAGGGGAAAGATTCATACAGACAATGTCTCCCTCTGTCACAAAAGTCATTAAACAGTATTGATGAAATGTACTTTTGGATCCCTCAAAATAATGCTAATTTGAAATTCCTAAAGCAACTGGAGTTCATAGTAGGCATGCAATAAACCTGGGGTTGAAGGTTTATTGATAGTTACTTATTTTCAAACAAGAGAGATATTCATATATAGACCAGAATTTACAGTGTGTGATGTAATACTTTTGTCTGTGTTGCATTTCAATATGGGAAGCAACTTCGGATACCTCTGCAGTACAAAAGAGAACCCTGACTGTTATGCCTTTAAAAACCCCCAAACAAAAAAATACCCCAACAAACAGTCCTAAACTTTTTGGCGACAATGGACCGAAGACCTGGTGTTCTTCTTGCAAAAATGAGGGAATTTTACATTGTAGGGTTGAAGAGATGTAAATTCAAGTCTTTACCATGATTTTGAATCATATTTAAAATAGTCACATCTTGTGTCCACTGTAAGACAGGACCCCAGATCAGGAGACAGCTGTGATATAACAGGCTGCCTGGAAAGAGGTAATTTAGTCATGTATATTAGGAGATTGTGCTTTGCCATTACTCCCAGATGGAAGTAAAACCGTAGAGAGTTTTTAGCCTATTGGTTGGCATACTATTGGTTGGCATCACACTTAGCAAAACAGTGCAGTCTCCTTTTAAACTCAATATGTGTGATTTCTTCATTGCCTGTTCTCAGACATGGAAACTGACAATTTTTTAAATTAAATATAAATGGTCATTTAATATGAAGTTAGTATTTCAGTTGATATAGTTAGCTATGTGTTTCCACTAAGGGACCATTAGCCATTACATTGCATATTTTGTGTCTTCCAGTGTTTGCTGTAAGTAATAACTAATAATAAACCGGAACAAAGTACTGAGTCTGTCTCCTTGAAATATTCTATTTTGCTACAACAGAAATGGGGAGTAGAAGATTAATTTTAATGTACCTACCAGAATAGAAAAAATTATTAAATAAATTATTTATTTATATTGGAAGGATATAATGAAGCAAAACCCTCCTACAATACTTATCGATCTTCTCAGGCTTTTTCTGTGCCAAAAATAAAAAAGTTTTTGTTACAAATTTTCTTCATTTGCTTTTACTCAAAAGCAAAGGGGTATTTTTCCTCAAACCCTTATACAGTTATTAGCTAATCAATAAGTAACACAGTCTTTAGTTAAAACCAAACCAAACCAATAAACCCAAACAAAAATATTATTTATTGTATCTATCTTCTTTTCTTTAAAAAATGCAAACACCAACCTTTCTTAAGTACAAATTTTGCTTGATGTGACGAAACTTATGATGTCTTTTTGAAAATGCAAGTTTTTTTATTGAAATATTTTCTAATTCTGGTACTTTAGTCAGCAAGAACAATGCCTTTAGAAAAATATTTTTAGTTTAGCGCAGGAAGATATGACCTAAAAGGAAGTGAATACAGCTCATTGCAAGATTTCCACCAGCAGTACCTTAGTCTTATATGCTTCCAGGATTATTACAGTGGTGATAACGACTTAATCACAACTAAATTTAGCTTGAGTTGATATGTTTCAAGTAACAGAATGCAGGATAGATCATAAACAAAGCTCCTTGCATATTGATATAGATTTCAAAGCTGCTGCTGTTCTGTAAATATACCTTCTAGAAGTTAGCAAAATACAAGCTTAGAAAGTACTTAGCACTCTGCCTCCTACTCTATCTTTTAAATGTACAAAGTACGGTAGTATTTAAAATTCTATCGTTAGTTATATTTTGGGGGGATAGTACCTGATGACTGGGAAATAGGAAAAAATGGTATTGAAAAGGTAAAAAAAAGTGATATAAGCAAAAATGGGTCTATTGAGATGACCATCAATTCTGAGAACACATTTTTGAAACAATCATGAATGGAGGTAATTGGCAAATGGTAAAGTGAGATAAATTGAAAAGTTGATCATCCAAGGTGAATAGTGTTTCATTAACGTTAAGTCTTTTCTGCTAAAATGATTAATTTCTTAGATGGAATTAATTCAGTGTATCTGTATCAATTTAAGTAAATATCTTCTGCTGTGTTTTTCAATGTGATATTACCGTCCATGATGGAAAGTAAAGGGATTGATAAAAGAACTAGGAACTGTATAGAAACTATCGTGGATTATGCCAAAGGCATATTAACAGGAATAGCATCTCTCAGAAGCTGTTTCTGAGATTGTTCCTGTTTCATGCGTTCATTAGTAATATCAGGATATGAACAAATACAAGTCTGTATGGTTTTTTTAATTCGGGAGTCCTTGGCACTACCAAAATAACCGAACTATTGTACAAGAAGGGTCAAATTTCCTTTCTGACTGAAGGGTAAGAAAATTGATGGCATAAAGTTAAAAAATCTCATAGTCCAAACACTTCTAGTCTGAAGTAACAATTAAATAGCTAGAAATAAATGAGGGGAAAGAGACCTATCTGTTTTAACTCATCATATAACAACTGTGAACCATCAATATGAAACAGCTTTGAAAAATCTCATGAAATTCAAGGATGGAGTAGTTTAAATGCTTTCAGCAACAGGTGTGGGAATGATCATTCTACAAGACATTGGCAAGATTTTACTGCGTTCTAATGTACCAGTGATTTGGTACACACATTCTAAAATGGGTTAGTAAAATTATCAGAGCACTGAAACAACTGTATTATGAAGAGATATTAAAAGGGGCTGGTTTGTTTGGCCCAGTTTGACCAAAAAAGGCTAATACATTATATGACAATTCTTCATATTTGAGGCAAATATAGGGAAACAATATGATTATTGAAAAGAAACTTAATGTTGTAAAGATCAAATGTTTAAAAATTAGTTGAGAATTAATTTAATTGAAAGATTGAATATGACTCCTAAATTTCCAGAGAGCAACATTTTGAAAAGCTAGCAGTAACAAGGGGAAATTTCTCCTTTTCCTCTTACTTTTTGTTTAGTTCATAAACTTATAGAAAAAAAGCATGTAACTAAAAGATACAGCTAAATATTTACATTTGGTTTGGTAAATTGAATTTCTGACATGAAACTACAGGCATCTAATGTGTTGATATCTCCAAGGGGATCTGAAAGATAGCTCATTTTCTTTTTGTGCTTGTAAGAGTTTCATGTTTCAGAACTTCAGAATCTCTGTGAACCAGTAAGGTTCTTCTGACCCTGGAAGTCCCTTTGCCTTTCAGCTCTCTTGGTTGTGCTTTTTGTCCTTGGGAAGCACGGGAGGCTACAGCTGAGGGCAGGAAATAGATAGAGGAAACTTATTGTCCTATGCACATTGTATTTCTTCAGATCTCTGGTATTTATATTCATATGGTCATGACTACACCAAACACTAACAAAAGGTGTTAAAATGGGAAATAGAAGGAAGAATTGGGATTATTCTTCATCTCTACTGTAGAACATTTAAAATTCTGTCTTAAAGATACCAACTTGCTTTTAAATTTATGAATTTTATAATTAAAGAAGTGGAATCCAACTCTATTAGTTGGATTATACTTCTCTTTCAAGGAGCTTTCAAGAGTCTAGAGCAGTCCAGAACAATATCTGGTGAAGAGTTCTAAGCAAATTTTACTTCATGTGTTGATTTGATATGGTGACAAAGGTACCATCAGCTTAGTCAGATATGAAAAATTCTAGCATTTCTTCTGAGAAATCACCTTTCTACAATAACTACAAGGTGGATGCCAGATTCAAGCCTAAATTAGGCGACTTAAACATTTGTGTCTCAGCTTTAGTTGCAGAAACTCAAATTCTAAATGCTGTTCAAAGTTGATCTCAGTACAGAGGCCATCAAGTCCACTGTATCAAGCCAGTAAATTTATTAAATCTAAAAGTTAATGAAGATTAAGAAAATGAAAATATATATATAAAGTTTTGCAAAATTTCAAGAGATTTGGCAGCAGTTCATTTGTATCTGCTTATATGGTTAAAGCCTCAGACTATTAGGTATAAAAGTATTTCTGTTTCCTATTGATTAGAAAGCCAGCAGGTGACTCTTGATTTGAATGAGCTGACTTGAAGTTCAACTTTCTCTTTCCACTCAGTGTCAAAATACAGTCCTGAGTACAAAAATTAATTAGATTTTCCAAATTACTATACTGTGCAATATCACTTCATCTTAGAGATAAGCTATTTCAAATGAATCATAGCCTTTCTGTTTAAAAGAAGAAAATCAAGAGAAAAATGACAATGCTAATGTGAAATCCTTTCCAATTTTGATGATGAATTTCAGCACCCTTTTCTGCTATTTATTGTGGAATGGCAACATGGCGTTCAGCAGCACAAAGACTGAGTTTTTTTCTCACCATGTTCACGTGTGATTTTGGGTGCCCAGTAGAATTTTCACAATATAGCATTATAGAAGACTTCAAGTAGAGATGTTTGGGTCCCCTTGGCTGAAACAGATACACAAAAGTCCCAGAAAAAAACCTAATCCAACCAAACATCTCGGGAAGGATGAAATGATTTTGATAATTATTAGAACAGGAGTGGAGCAATTTCAGAGCAGCTAGGGCAGGATCCGGCCCTGGAGGCAACTGCTCTAAAATACTGCTTCAGGGGAATAAAATCCTATTTCTTTTGTTATTATTGCCATTTGGCTGAAGAAGAATTTACAAAAGAATTATTTTAACTGAAAGGCATATTAATATTTTTTTATTGCTTTTGCCTTAAAAACAATTTAAACAACTTTTATTGAAGCAACTTTGCTTTCCCATATACATACAAATCTTTATTCTCTTCAGCTCTCAACAGTTTATTGATTCCTGTAGCCTTGATTGCTTTTGCTTCTAACACAACCTCTCTTTGTTTTGCATTCTATAAAAAGAAAAAAAAAACCTTTGGAAAGTTTGGCAAGATAGTGCAGTACTGCCTAGTCTTCCTACAGTATTCTTTAGGGATAAAGACATTTTGTGTTGTATTTAGATATTCTGTCTTCATACCACTGCTGTATTTTGAATTTCCAGTGCCTTAAGCAGCTGATAGATAGTAATTACCTGTATAATATAATTACCTGTATAACATACACTAGGGCTTGTCTATTGCATATGTAATGTGTTTGTTCTGAAGAGCACAAGTACTGATATGAAGTGGATGAGAGGCTGTGGTTAGGAGCAAGTGTACCTGAGTCCTATATGGTGCTTCTATCCTTTTCCACATGGTGTTTCCCTTCCTGCCCCCTCTACTTTTGCAAAAAAAAAGCACTACATAGTAGTCAGCACCCACATCTCCTGGTCTGTCAGCGATTCTGAGGCGAAGCCATAAACAGTGGTAGTTGCTGATGGAAAAAATAACCATTACACGTGAATTAATAGCCAGCCAGGAAAGCACAAACCCAAGACTTATCTTGGACACTTGAACCAGTACCATTGCACTCACGTGTATAAATTACATGCTATTTGTGGTGAGAATATTATAAGGCAATTTTTTTTCATTTTTGCAGATTATAGCCTTTTTTCTCTTCCTTAGCTTGAAATGTTTAGACCAGAAATCCTTTATGTTTTTAATCATCCTAGAATAACTAACATGTTTTTCCTCTAGATTCCAGCTAGAAAAAAACCCTGTTATAATCCGAATAATGAGCAGGTTTGGTAGAAATTGGCATATCTGCAGTGTCTTGTTCTCACTTTTATTTCTTGCAAAAGCAGAGAAAAGGAGACATTTGATAAGAAGATTTCTGTTTTACTGGGTTCCTGTTTAAAGTTATAGCAGTTTTTGGTAGCAGTAGTTATAGTACTGTTATGGTAGTTATAGTAGTTTTTGGTAGCAGTAGTGCTTTTCACTAAAGAAAAAGATTATTGCTTAGCAGACATTAACTTGTGTCACGAGGATAATTGTCTTTTCTTAAATGTGAGAAATGTTTGGATTTGTGGCTAGCTAAATCTATTGATGCTTGCAAGAGTTCATTGTGATTTACAGGAGGAGAACACCAAGCTTTCAGAGTTCAGTATCTTTTTATTATGCTTACTATTCTTCTGAAAAGATGCCTTTTGAAAGCCAGCATAATCCCTATGAGTAATCTCCTTAAGAAAATTTTGGCAATGTATTCCTGGCCTGAATTCTTCTCTGGCATGAATGATACAGCCCACATAGCCTGATTCTTGTTACCAAATACCTACAGACTGTAAATCACACAAAACATAACAAGCATAATGCTTGACAAAAATAACCCATATTTTCTAATTAAATTTTTGCTACTTTGGTTCAGCAACATGAAGCCAAATTAATCACTGCTTTCTGGAATACTAGAATATCTAAAGTTTAGAAAGAACTTGAGATCTAAATCTTCAAATTTATCTGCAATTAAGCATCTATATACATTTTGAGCTGAAAGCAATTAATTTGAAAACACGCTGGACTATTGCAGTTGTTTAGAGAGCAGTTTGGAGAAGGACAGATGTTCACCCATGAGTCATTTTCTCTTCTGAATTGTTACCATTGGTGGCGAGAAACAATTATAATATTTAGTTTAGATGCCTTACTAATCTTCTCTAAAAATACCACTATCTTCATCATTGTTCATCCTGACACTGTCCCTGCTCAAATGACATTGGTATTTTAGAAAGCAAGAGTAAATGTATGTTTCACTTTCATGAAAGCTTTGTGCAGTTACTGTGCAGGAAGTTTTACTTCTGTACTGTACAGTTCTTCCTGAGCACATATATAAATGACACTGCATAGCATAACAAAAGAACTCTTACACATTTTCAGTAGTATAACAGCTACGTGGAGACAAACTGAGGATTGTAAATTCAGCTAGATGTGAATTCACATAGCTCTAAGACAAAAATGTAGGGCATATTTATTGCACTGGTGAATTCATTCTGGAGGTATAACAATTACTAAATCCATAGTGTTGCCATAGATAACCAATTTTTCTTCCAACCTTACAGCAGAAAAATATCTACCCAAAAGGCCATTTTAAAGTCAATTTAGAAATATCGCAAGGAGGTTATTAGCAAGAGAAGGGTGGGATTTTTTGCTGATCTATATATCATCAGAAAAGTCACTTCAGTAATGAAATGTTTGGGTCTAGAATCTGTACTTTAAATGTTTTTAAATGAATTTCTATTTGTATCTTGTTTTGAAAACTGCAAATGTTCCTGCAGTTTCACTGCCCAAGCAACTTTGCTTCTGCCTGGTATTGTACTTATGAACTAGCTGACCTGTTTGATATTTTATCTTGAAAAATTTGATGTAGTACAGGCTAAGAGAATAAGCAAATGCACACATTTGCTAGGATTTGAATATTTTAATCTTCCTATAGCAGTGCTGCTTTGAGGTGTGATGGCTTTGTGTTGTTTGGGATTTTTATAAGTAAAAAAAATCTAAATCAAGGATGTAAATACCCAGTAACCACAGATAAACAAGATATCTTTAAGAATTGAACACACATCAGCTCATCTGTATCTTGATGCTCAGTTACTGAAATAATCTCTGAAATACCTCTGATTAGGAATTTACAAGTTACTGTGTTTTCCCTACCTTTAACCTTTGTGGCATACAGGAAAATAAAATATTTTGATTAGAAGATAAAAATGGACACCATCAATGACAAAAATATATAACTCTAAGAATTATTTTCCTTACAGGAAATAGAACAGGAAAATTGTTTATTATCTGAATAGATGATCAGAAGGCACAAATCAAGTACATGCCTGAACTTTTAATATTTCTGCTAGAAATAGACAATTGTCTTGTTCCTTAAACAAAACTCTAAAGTAAATTTAAAAAGCTAAGAAATTCACTGGAATTAATATTGTATTATCATCTGGCTATAGGCAGACCAGGTGTTGCCCCTTCTCTGATACTGAGTTGTAGGCTGATTTAACAGAGGAACTTCGAAGATACTTTTTTCATATTAAGTGGTTAAATTTTTACATATTATTAAGATGCCTGCTTCTCTTATTTTTTTATGATATATATTCAGTTTAAAGGAGAAAATGACAAACTGATGTCAGGTGACCATATCCTTTATTTTCTTTCCAAAGTCTCCCCTTTTGCCCTCTAAGTGATAAAGTCAGATATAGAAATATTGGCAATATGTTCAGAAACACAAGTATCTCTCTTATGAGAGAGCCCATCTAGAAAATATAAGCTATATTATCTTTAGCAATTACAGCATTTTTTGCCCCCGGCTAGATGCACTCATGTCATTACAGATGATAGAGATAAATGAGCATTGTGCCAGAACCTGCCCCCAGCGCCCTATCCTTTTCTGTTTCTACTTTCCTTTATATCTCTCTTTCTATTTCCCTACATACTCTGTGCTCAGTTCATCTTTGCTGCTTTGCAAAGAGAGTACAAATAAGGTGAGGTGTAACATATTAGCATATCAGATCAGGAATGCTAAACATGTAACAGCTCAGCTATAAATTACTACAGAAATAGAAATGTAACAGAAAATCAGTGCTTTTGTTTTTGTGGAAGTTTGATTTACGATTCAAATTTATTGCAGTGAGCCATGAAGGTAAGAAATCAATAAGAACAGGATACTAACTCCAGTAAGAAGATCAGGGTGCAGCAAAAGCGGAAGATTTTTCTGATTTCCCACCAAAGGGCTACCAGTCCCATCATTGCATTATCCTCCATGAATTCTATGCAGAAACAGGAAGAGAATATTACAGTATTCAAAAGAAATGAATGCTAAAAAAACTGCAGAAATGAGCATAATGGTGCCATAGGAGAAAGTTCTCCACTTTCTCCATATGCTCTAAAACAATGAGATTATCATGAATTATAATTTCTTGCAACAGGATCTCTTATCTTCATGAAGAATACTTGTATTCCCAACAATGCAGTGCAGTTGAAATGCTGAATTAGAAGTATTGTTTTCTGTCTTGTTGTGTCTCTTCTTATCCTGATAACAGTACATTTTGTGAGAAGAATAGGAAAGTATTTGAGAGAGCATAAAATAAAACACTAAATAGCCTCATTTTACAGACTAAAATAAGGAGAAAATACTTTTAAAAACTGCTAGGTTTTGTTATATAGTAAATATACTGTATTCCTGAAGTGCTGCTTTGACCTGATATTTGGCTGCTTTCAGCACAGTTCACCATTCAGGAAAATGACATGAATGGCAAAACACTCCTTCACCTCACATCAGGCCACTCCATTGACAGAAGGGAGTTGGAGAAAAAACAAATATCTAAATTCCAGGTTTGTACATGCACCCTGAAATCAAAGGAGGTTAGAGTTATGTACGGGAATTAACCCACACAATTTCCCTTACTTTAATATTCTGCATGGGTGTGCACCCCAATGAGGGGGATGCCAAAGAACAGTATTCATCACAGATAGAAAAAATGAACATGAGAATCACCAAAAGATAAATAATCCATGTTTCCTTCAAACCTTTGCACAATTTTTTCGATCCTATATCCCATCCCTTACTTTTAAATTGCTTGGGGCAATTTCTTAAGTGACGTGCATATTACATATCTTCTCAAATGACTCATGGAAGAGGTGCATGGATCAGGGGTGGGGCTGAACCTGCTATACTTTACATGGTCAACATGGTCAGTTGCTGAGCAGTATTGTGGGGTTGGATATATCCTGTTTAGAGTTAAAATAACCACACTGACATATCAGCAGGGGAAAGGTATGCCTTTGTCACATACAAAAATAAAGCTCTATTATGGGAATATCCCCTTTTAAAGACACAAAAAAAAAAAAAAAAAAAAAAAAAAAAAAAAAAAAAAAAAAAAAAAAGTTTTGGATAAAACACATATTCTGTTGTTTACCTCAGCTGTATTTGGAATAACATCATATCACATCTTTGTTGCAGGATAGACTTGGTTGGAAAAATTACCTACCTGAAAAGAAAGAAAGATCAGAAACCCCTGGACTAAATTAAAGGCATTCAGCTTTTACATTTAATTGGTGTGCATTCAAATGCAACCTTCACCTAAAGGACAGAACTTTCAGTTTCATTGTCAGTTACTTTTTGTCTTTTATTGAATCTCACCAATGTTTTTCCGGTTTTATCATTCCTGTAAAAATGTGCAGCTGCTGTCGAGAGAATTAAATTACATATGCAACTATAGTGAATGATGATAATGGGGGTGAGATGAGTGAGTTCTTTGATGTTTTCATGCAATCATTTATATAAGCAAATTTTACATTTAACTTGGTTCCCTGTAGTTTTAGCAGTGGCGTTTGCCAAAGTGGATAAAGCATAAAAAAATATAAAACTCTTTGAAAAATATTTAGCTGGATGTCTACAGAGAGGGAAGTGATTAAATTTTTTTTTAAAAATCAGGAAAGATTAAATTTCCAATTTTGAAAAATTTCCCATATAGTTTACAAAAAACCCAAACCCCACAGTTATGAAAGTATCACATTTTCAAATTGAAAAGTTCAGTTTTTTCTTGGAATAGCTTCATATGTTCTCTAATAAAGTACACAAAGTTCTTAATGAAAATAGGATGTTTCCAATTTATAAAAATATGAATATTCCTATTATATTAATAGATCTTAGGAACATATTTGGTTCACATTAAATTCTTAGTTAACACTTGAAATCTATACTTGAAGCAATAAAGTATTTAAAATATTGATTCTTTTTCTCTGAGAAACTGATTTCCTACCAGTGCCAATCTTCTGCAACATGTGACAATAAATCGCACTGCTTCCCAAGCCCAGACAGTAAGTGGTGTTCCTTGAAATACAGATAGTTCATTGCTGATAGGACAAGACAACAGGAATTTTACTAACACAAAACTTGACAGCAAGAAGAAGGTCTTCTATTCCACAGTCTCTTCCATAATACTTTTTCTACCTTTGCCCTTCTCTGTAGTACGTGAGAGCTAATAGAACCCTGTAAACTTGCCTTTAAGTTCATCTGAATTATCTTCTAAAATTCACTACACTTTAGGGCTTAGCAATATTTTGCAACACTGTCTGCATTGCAGGACTGAAAAGTCTTTTAAGGAAAGGTAGTACTGTACAATTTTGCACTGAATAAGGAGCAGAGCAGAGACACATTAGCCCTAGAGCATTCCAGGGAATTACCTGCAATTCAGAAATGTCTAAATCTAGTTTTCCTATTTCTGTAATAGTAGGGAATAATTTTCCCTAGCTTATTTATAAGGAAAATATTTTATTTTCTTCCCTTTATTGGATTTTAACTGTGCCAATTGCCAAAACAGGACAACAAATTTCAGTTCTTTTAGTTTTTGCTGGCTGGGCTTCACAAGTTGGTTTTTTTTTTTTTTTTTTTCTTTCCCTTTTTTGTCTTTTTTCTTTTTTAAATTAAATTATACTTCTTTCTGATTAACTACAGAATTACCAATGTAATGAATAGGAATCTCAGTGAATTAATGTATGTTCTTGTTGTGTATGCAGAGATACCAAGCAGCAGAAGCAACAACTCTGTCTTATATCTTATATGACTTCTTTCTTAATTACTCTACCTTCCATTTTATGATTCCTCATAAAGTCCATGTGATGGAAAGCAGAAATACAACATATAAATCAGTGTGCTCCTGCCCTGGGTACCTGTGCTCAGTGTGAGAAAAGCTCTGGTTTTATTGCTGCTTCTTCCACATGGGTATTGCAGATAGAGGAGAGCATGGGAAATTACTCCTTTTTAAACTCCAGCAGAACAAAACAGCTCCATTTCCTCCAGTAAATGATGCAGCCCAATGATACTGAATTGCTACTACACATCTTAGTCTGTTTTTCCAGAAGTGCTTTTGTTTTTAATTCCAGCAGTGATCAGATGGAAAATACTCACATGCATTTTCCATGTCAAACTCTGGAACCCAAATCTGACTCCTGGTAGCACTGTCTGGGTCCTCATTGTGCCCATGTTCTTGGATGCATTGAGGGGCAATATTTTGGCATAAGAACATGGAGTGAGAAAGTCAGAGCAGAGCAGGCAGAGCAGGCAGAGCAGGCAGATGGATGCAGGCGCCCAGGGCTGCGGTGAGTCCAGAAGCCAATTTGTCCATTTTGTGGGTGAGTGGGCAGCACCTCGCATGCCAGACATTTTGAATGGAAGGAAAGGCAGTGTGGTTTTAACCTAAACAGAACTTCCTTAACAACAGGTTAGACCTGAATCTGTGGATGGACATGTTTAAAATTCCCTGATGTTCTCCTGGAACACAGTGGACAGAGGTACAAAGTGTTAGCTTTACATGGGCTGCTCTGTGGAGAGAGTAAATGATGTAACTCTTATGGTGATATGTTGGTCCTATAGGCAAAGTAAGCACAATCTTTAGAGGGTCTTGTCCCTTGCAGGGTGAGGAATGCAAAACTGGGCATATTTGCACCAGCCTTTGGTATCTAAATTCAGTAATTGGAAAAAATATACGTAGTTATGAAACATTCAGCTGCAATATGAACATGTAATTGCACTAAAAGAATCTTAATTCCCATTCTCTGTAGATCCATTGAGCCCCATTGGTGGGTCACAGCAGGAAATTCTTTCCAGAACACAGACTCAGGACAGCAGCCAAGACAGGAGACTCAAGTAGAGGGGTTTGTATCTTGTAATAATTAATAGCAATCTCAGAGTGAATTTCTTTTTCATTAGGGTCTTTTAGTCCCTCAATTTTGTGATATGATAAAAGACTTTGAGACAGTTTTGTTCAAACACTGAAATGTTCTCATATATGAGGTTATCTAGTATAGAGTTCTTGGGAATGTGCACATATGGCTGCATACACTATTTTACTGGAACCAATGATTTTTAATAATTATTCATCTGTATTATTTACTTATTTAAGAGTTTTAAGTGCTTCTGAGTTTTATGAAGATTTTCAGAAATTTTTCAGAGCAGTTAAATCACAAATCAATAACACAAGAAAAAAACTAATTTGGTTAAACTAGCTTATACCAGTGTGGTATTTTTTTAAGGTGGGAAATAAGGCTAGTAACCTTCTTGTAATGTCAGAAAGGTAATTATTGCTTGTCAGTTGTTTCAGCACATATTGCTTTTTATTGTTTTTTTTTCCTCCTAAACTTTTTTTTAGTCTTATTTATCAGATATATTTGCAAAGTAACATGGCAGCTAAAGGACCATTTTAACCTTGAGCTGCATAAAGCAGAGATATTTATGCCTCTCATGGAGCAGGAAGATAATAGACCCTATCTGTATAGTGACAATGAAGGTAGAATATTGCACTGAGAGCTTTAGACACCTTATTTCTTGAAAAATGTAGACAAACTGGATGAAGTTCAGAGAAAAAACAATGGATAATAATCATGAAGATGGAGAGATTGCTACATAAGGAAAGATTAAAAGAGACTCAGCACTCAGTTGTAACAAAAAAAATTCCTTCTTTTTTTTTTTGAAGATACATTCTCCAAACCTTACATATAAATATAAACCTGCATATGTATAACTGCCATAACATTCATGGTGTTTTCCATTTCTTGTACTAATGGCAAACAAAATGTGTTTTTCCGCAGACTGGAAGTTAGAGAGCAGGCAATTCAGGAGGTACTGTGGGCATCAGAGTAAACTTCAGCAGGAGGACAAGATGTCTTTCCTCCATCATACCATGTTAGTTAATCTGCAAAAACTATTACACTGGTTCAATTCATTCCCCAAATAACCTAGAACTTCCTGTAAGCTTCACTCATGCAAGCTATGATACAAATGTAAGCATACCATTAATATTTCACTTAATAATTTAGTATCTCAGTTCTCAGTAACTGTTAAATGGATAAAAGACATCATACTGGCTTCTTGAATAAACACTCTTCTGCCCTAACATCCACCTTAAATCAACCTGGAAATCAGTTCTGAGATAACCCTAGCAAAGGCTTATGCTTTTGCACAACAGCTGAGGTGAATGCTTAAATTTGCTTTCTTACCTCTTTTGAGGAGTTAGTCCAGTCTTGCTACCTTTGCAGCCATTGACAAATTGGCAATGGCTCTGAATGGACTCAGGCAGCTTAGGCAGGACAGTTATGGGGGAATACAGCAAGGTCTGAACTTCAAGCAAAATATATCCAAAATGAACATGTATATACAGTTTTATACTTCATTAGGTGTGTTTTCCCTAACCTGTTTAAACATATTGCCAATTTCCTCTGATATGTGAGACAAATTGAAAAATGCAGTGCTATCTTTCTTGCATGAGAGCCCACACCTAAGGTCACAACCTTATGTAAATAGCCCTGGTTTTAGGGAAAAGGATGGTCTGTTTAAGGGGTTTGAGTTTGAAATGATTACTATTTCTGGGCCTTAACATCTGAGAGGCCTGGAGTCCATAACAGATATAAGTCCCTCATCTGCAGATTTATGCTCTGTGACATAAATCAGAATAGCTCACTGAATTTCATGAAAGGACACTGATTTTATATTTGTTTTCTACTGAACCTGAGTATTTAAAATGACAAATGTGTTGGGGAAGTGACTCATGAGAATTATCTAGTGGAAATGAAGCTGTTTACTGCACCTTTAAAACAGAAATGATGATGACACATGACACAGATTCTGTGTTGCAGATAAGCAAGTAGGGGAGACTTAGATGAGACAGCAAATCACTTACATCTTAAACTGGGCACTGAATGCAGGGTTCCAGTGGTGAAAATGGAATTGTGTCAAAGTCACTGTCCTGTGCTCTGTGCTGTAGCTAAATTGTCAGTTCAAGTACAGAAATCTGATTAAATCTGTACTGTCAAAACAGTAGCTGAGGGTGTGTATTTGAAATGAAAAAATACACACTGTTGGTTGCAGGTTTCTTTGTTTCTTAAAGATTGAGAAAAATGCTGTGAAGGAAATAGAATGCTGAAATTTTAGATTTCCACTGGGAAATCCATTACTTGGCAATTGATATGTTTCTTGTCTCCTAGAAATAATTATGTATTCAGGCCCCTTAGTTAAATTGGCACATTAAGATTTTTGACTTAGTGCCATAATTGTAAAGCAGAAATCCTGCAAGGCAGTGGCAGGTCTGCCCTTTGGGCCCATCCTGTGGGGGTGTGCAAAGGCACAGGGGAGACACTTGTGGCTGTGCTGGTGTCAGACAGTGTGTCACTCTCCAGTTGTAGTCTCAGATGCAGTGTTTCTTGCAGGGCCTCTTGGAGAAGAGCTGGCACTGGTGCACTGAGTAGGACAGCTTGAATCGTGGCCTCTGGGCAGGCTGAGAAGCTGTCTCACCGGTGTCAGCATGTGTACCTGGCAGTCGGTTGGAGACACAGTTAATCACATCAAACGTGGAGCAGGAAGATAGTGCAGAGATGAGTGCTCCCCATTGGACTGAGGGAGTGGGACACAATGAAGCTTTTCCATTATATATTCATCCCCCAGCAGATGCAATGAAAGCAGGGGAGAAGGTTCACACTGAATGGCTTCTGCCAGAGGAGCTTTCATGTCCTGAAACAACAAGTGGGTACAGAAGAACCACCCTGTGGAGCAGTAGCTCTAAGGGCCCTGTGGCAGGTGCAGCCAAATCCCAGTAACAACAGCCTGCTGTCTCCTCCTTCTCCTCCCTAGGCCTCACACAGCTGCAGAGGCAGACTCTCCTTCTGGCAGCGCCCACCACGGTGAGAAACATAAGTCTGCTATGGCAACCTGGGAGATGCAAGGCATGTAAATATGTCCAACGCACTTTGTGTCAGCCAGCCATATTTTTGTGCTGTCAAGGACAAGGAGGTCAGCTTGAGGAAGGGGTAGGAGTATTGAAGAGCAAACCAGATAGGGACAGGAGGTAGGAAAAAGTTTGGTTCACTGCAGAAAACATGGCTGAAATGCTGCATGCATTCCTAATCACTCATATCACATGCATATGTTCTTGAGAAGAAAAAGAGTCAAGAAGGTCTGTGATAAGATGGAAAAGGAATAATGAATCTGTCTCATACAGGGCAACTGAAAGGCTTAGTCTTCTTTAGCCTGAAGGCTGAGAAAAGATATGGTATCTTTTTATAAGTGCATCACTGGAGAAAACATCAAAGTAGGAGAAGGGCTGAGAATATCTAAGTTGGCTGGGAACTTAAACCTAACCAACAAAGCAGTAAGGTTCCTGCTGTGGGAATAATAGGTTAAAAAAACCCTTTGCCTTGTCAGAAATGGGGGCCAATATATACACAGTGTCATGCCTTTATTAGAACTCTGCTCTTGAAAACAAGGGAGGCTGTGTAGCTTTCAGTTCATTGCAAAGGATCACTGAAAAAAAGGTAAGGGAAAACAGATGCATGTTGTTGAGCACCACTGTATTTTCTGTGAGACACCAAATACCCTGAAACTTCTGAAAAACCTTTGGACCTGGCACAGCTAATGACATTGCAACGTTACATAGGTGACAGGTAGCTCTGATAACGACCACAGAAGTTTTGCCTATATGAAGATTATAGAATTAGATCTATTCTATTCAGTAATAGGGAGGAAGGGGTATATTTCAATTGTTTAGTCTTTCTTTAGTTATTCAAGTAATTGCCAGTTGCAAAGATTAACATATGAAGCCAGCTGTGCCGCAATGCATGTTTCCAAGATGGATAATAAACCAAGGTCACCGCATTTTAGGTATCACAGAATACTATTTCCCTGCTTTCTGTGTTTGCAGCAATAATTTGGATCGAGGATTTGTGCTCTGACAAGAAGATGCTACGTTAATTCTAAGATTTGGCTACTTATGAAATACATCATCACAAAACACAGGAGACATTAGTTTTCTTTTTGATTAATATAGGCTTTTTTTTTCTTTTTAATTAATGTAGGGAGTGTAATTAATGGAAGCTGACTCAGGAGAGTGAGTTGGGCTTCAGCTGTTTACTAGTGGACTCAGGGCCTTTTGTTTAAATAAGATGTTTTGTGGCCAACATCACTTAGAGCACTGAGGGTCTGGTGGAGTTTCAATAAAGTTGCAAGAAAATTGAGGTTTATGGTACCTCACACCAGCTGAACCTAGGCCCATGCTATTTTGGCATTCAAGGCAGGCAGCTCATACTCACAAGTTAAGACTTTTCTGTAGAAAACTTCCATTAACGCTTGTTCATCATACAAATCCTGCCAATGCCTCTCGATCCACCTGTGGATCGAGGCTGGGCTATGCTGCCAGATTAAGATGTAGCTGTTTTGTGTCCTCAAAGCACATCAAATCCTCTAGTCTTTACTCCTTTCATTTCAATAAAAACTGCATCTAAGTAAACTGAAGGATTTGAATATATTTATTTTCCTCCTAATTTCCTTCCATTCATGCACTCTGATTGTTATACTGGGATCTCAGACTAGGGTTCATCAAAAACCATACACAAATGTTCATACATATTTTGCTATGCTTTTAGATTTAAAGTTCAATATTTTCCTTATCTTAATAAATGAGAGTCCATGCTTTATTTCTTCATTTTATATACTTCCTCAATATCAGTCTTGATGTTTTCTTCATCACTTCAGAGTCCTTTCCTTTCAATGACAAATTTTCTTTCAGACACACCTTCATATCCAGGATATTGTAATTCCATTTATTCTCAGGAGATGCAGAATTTCTTTTCATTCTGGCAGTGACCCAGACACTACATTTTCATTGTCCTCTTCAGTCTGTCTCTGTAAGTGTACTGACGCATCCCAGCACATTTGACAGCAATTTTCTGGCATATGCTTAGGTAGTCAGTCTCACTAAAAATCTCTTCATGTAGACCACAGAATTTCTGATGAAATCCCTCCATGTACAAGAGGTTTTAAAACAGTAGAGAGGAAAGGGTGTGGCTTTCTTTCTTATGCATTTTACAGGTTCCATGGAGAGATAACTCAACATTGGTGGGACAAACATTTGAGATCTGCTTTCACTTGGTAACTCATGGCCCTGCTAAAGTCATGGTGGCCCTCATCCCAGGTGATGCAGCTGTAACCTACAATTATTTCCCTTCCTTTGCTTGCCACAGTAACACAGGTGCATTTTGGAAGAGATGGATCCCAGTCATCACTGGAGGAGGAAGGACGATATCTTCTCACAGGCTTTCTCTGGCTTGCCAGAAGTATGGCACAGCAGTGGGAAGCAAAATTGATCTATCTTACCAACACTTTATTAGTATAGCTCCTACAGCACCTTGATGCAGAGGAAATTATATTCTTTATACGTTAATAGAGTTGAAAATATTAAGACCTCAGCATTCATCATTTAAAGTGTCATTTGATTTTCTAAATACAGGAGGATGTTGTGGTTATTGTAAGTAGTGAGGTGTTGGCTAAAGGATTTTAATGGTGCCTCTTATAAGAGAGAAAAAACAGTGAGCCCTTTTTATCATGCATAAAAGCAAGTGGAGTGCCTGATAGTTTCCAAGTTAGACCCAAGTGTTGGGGAAAAAAAATATCTAGTGAAAAATGCTCATGGTGAAATATACAAAGTCCAAAATTTTCTATCTTATATTCAGTTGCTATAACTTTTAATGAGAATCTCTGAGACATGAGAATATATCAGGAGACTTCAATTTTGCACTTAATAAAACAGTGAAAGAAAGCTCCCCCCAAAAAATTCTGGAATTAATCTTAACTCTCAAATAAGTCACTCTTTACATTTTTCAGTACACTGTTTGCAATACATCAGATATTTTCATTTTAAAACTATAATCAGCTAAATCGTGAAAGGAATTCATTTATAAAAAAGACAAAAAGTAAAAAAAAAATTATCTGCCTCTTAACTCATCAGCTTAATATGTTCAATAAGTCAGAAGTCCTTGTGTGAATCCAGAAAGCAGAAAAGAATATATTTCTCTTAACATTTTGCACAGAACACATTTTTCCATGGAAGTACCTGCAAGGTGATTACCTTCTGTAGTTTCATGTCTCATTTACCAAGGCCTTGGAAATAAATTCAGAGAAAGGTGTTTTCTGCCACTCCATTAATAAGTATAACAAATTTTGTTGTCTAGCACAGTCCTTATATTTGCCCATATGTAAAATGTTTAAAGTGCTCTGTCAAGCTTTTGTTTTTTTCTGAAGTGTGGTCTAAGCAGGGGGTAAAAACCTGCAGGCCAGAAGATGTACAGAGTAATGTGAAGGACAAAGATGGCAAGTTCTGTTTTATATCTACTGTGAATCCCTGACTTTTTTTCAGGTATTCAGATGACACATTTTGCATCTCTATAAGTACCTTGTTATGGATTAACAGCAAGTTGTATCTTCTGAGGATTTGCATAATATGCACATCTAGCATCCCTTAACTAAAAGAAAATTATTTTCAGCAGGCTTCAGGGACCTTTATGCAATTTTTCATTGAGACTGACTGTGTCCTGTTCCTTGATTGTTTACAGAGAGTGGCAGCTATTGTAAATTACATGGGTTGGGTCCAAATTATGTTGGATACCTCTATGGTTTTTTAGTTGGTTAATCTACAAGATAATCAGAGAGCTTTCTTTTAAAGAAATCAAAAAAATTTTATTGGGGAAGGCTGTTGCAAAGCTGGAGTGTTGAAAATATTTTGAGTTTGGAAGAGAAACTAGAAATAGGTTTTAAAACAGACGTCTGAAACTCACTTTCCAAAAGGTTGAGGAAATTTTGATGGGGATTGATAACCCCTATTCTTATCTATTTTAAATACAATTATTTAAGATGCAAAGGAGATTCTGCTTTTACAGCTATGTAAAATATGGCAGTTGCAGACAGTATTAAACCTGCAAACCTGCAGCCAATTTGAATTGTAGTATCATATCTGATGTATATATTGACAGCTGCAGAGTACCTATAGAAATACAACATACAAGAACTCTCAAATTGCTTGATATGCAGAATAATCAAAATGACTGACCTGATATTAGATCCAAAATCAAGATACATCAGCTTTTCTTAACTGGTTCTATCCATCTTAAATGGATATGTTTTAATATCAGATACTTCAGTAATAAGCCTAATTATAGAACTGGGCTCCATTTAAATGACTACAGAGGCTCTTAAAGAAATATGTATTTTTTAGAAAGTTGTGATTGTGTTGAACTCAGAAGTAAGGCCAAAGTTCCAATTAAAAAAAAAAAAAAAAAAAAAAAGATACAGTAGAAAGAGAAAGAAAGGAAAGAAAGGAAAGAAAGAGGTGGTATTTAACAAAAGGTATAGATACAATGCCTATACAATAATATTGTTTTTTCTTTCCTTTGTTATAAAATCTGCTGAGTTGAACCATGGAAATATATAGTAAAGTATATCATTCTTCTGCTGGTACTCAAACATTTTAGACTTAGGTGATCTTGTGATTAGCTTGTTTAAGCCAAGTGGAAGCAAGAAAATTTACAAACAAAATGCAAAACTTTCACAACAGGATAGGAGATCTGCTCAACTCAGTCCTTGTTTCCTAGAGGGCAATATGTGTAGCTAAAATAGAGAGGAATGGCTAAGCATGCAGTCATTCTAAGATATGGTAATATCTCTCTAGGATTATTGATGTTATTTATTGAACAATTAACAAACTGAATGAAAATACAATAATCTTAATTTCATGAAGTAACGCAATTTCACTTAGCTATTGGAGCGAAGAGTGAAAGAATTACCCCACGTAATAGGAATACCTGCAGATATATCATATAGCTTGTAAATTACAAAATTAAATCTTCACTCTAAATCAGACAAAATAGAAAATTTTGTTTCTGATATTTACTATAGTATACAGATACATATGGGGAGCAGGAAGCAAAATCTATGTCATATTTTTTCACTAAAAGGGATAAACCAGTACATTCAACACTGGTTTTCAGAGTATCTTATCATTCTCATAATCTTTCCCTAATTAGTACAGTTTTTCAGCCAATTCCACTGTTTATTGTAATGGCAAACAGCCAATTGTAATTGAACAGCCCTAAATTTTATTACTAACATAGTCATCACTTTATTCATACATCCCCAGGTTTCTCCATACCCATATGCTCCCTTTCCCCTATTCATGACTAGCTTATCTCCTCAGACAAAATGAACAAAACATCAATAGTAAATTAATTAGGTTATTTACTTTTATTATTATTTACGTGAGATGTGAAAAGATTCCAGATTTCATTAAGGAGAGTAAGCAATTACAGGATATTCCACTTGGATACCTTTAACAAACTTAAAGAAATCCACAAAGAACTATTATTTTGATAACTCTAATGATTTCAAGTCTACTGAAACAAATGCATATTTGTGATTTTCTAACCAATATATTTATTGATGAACAATCTAATATAAAAATCTCATTATAGGAATCTTTCTTTTCACTGTCAATCATGCAGCCCTTGAAACAGCACAGTGATGAAATTAACTCCTTCCACTGATAGTAAAAGCTGCCTTTGTACTTCTTTGATCCTAATTCAAAATGTGATGTTTGTATTTATATTACTACTGTAGAAGGGCTGGAGCCAGCATAGGTGAATATTGTAGAAGAATATTCACAAAAAAATGTGTTCTACAAAAATAAGAAAATAAGCCCCAAACCACAATCAAAATCTCTTTGGTGATGTTAGGAGCCTTTTTACTGTATTCTCTGGAATCAACTGTTTCTACTGAAAATGTCATGGGAAGCAAAGTTGTATGTATTCACTGAAGTAGGCTCCCCCATAAAAATTGATTAATATGTAGCTCACATCACAACTTTAGAACACCTTTAAGTCCATTTCTAATAAATGTTTATGTGTGACTGCAAGCTTTTCTTCATAAAATGTACAGGGCTAACCATGTATGGAAAGTTACACAAATGCTTAGGAGCTTTCCTGTGTCAGGTACAAGACATTAGTGCTACACAAGGTTAAGAGAGAGCTGTGGAAGGTTCCTCTTCCCCAGCTAGGAGGATCCTATAGTACAAGCCATTAAGTAACACTTCAAATCACAGCATATCTATTCAATCAATGTTGAGATAAATTTTACTGCTGTTTCTTTGCAAATATCGCAGAATAAGAGAGTCTACGCTCTTATAGAATTAATAATTCATTATAGGTAGTTTCAAGATTATGAGAAAAGTCACAAAAAAACAAGTGTATAAATCACCCTATTCTGATAGTGGGATGACTGTCGTTTAATGCAGAGTCTGAAAGAAAAAGTGCACAAAACATGATATGGTGTTAGTAGAAGGCACATTTTTCCATGGCATCCTGACAGAACGATAATTAGCAATAATCACATGCCATATATCTAGTAAAAATATTTCAAATAAACAATAAGGTGCTTGAAATGTTCTTCTAAATGCAACAAAAATAAAAACTTTTAATTATGACAAAGATAGATCAACTTCATATTTATGAGTTTATTTGTGTGCTCATCTTTCCAGTACTGACCTCATGTACAGAGCAATAATAGGAACCAAAAAAATGTTGGCAGCATTGAGAACAGTTTCAGTTCCACAGTGCATGCGCAGTGCAAATTGAACAATGCAGATTGATATAAACCAATTTAAGTATTTACAAACAATGAGTATGTGCCAAATGATGCAATAATCTGTTTTCCTTACTGGAAAGAAAAGAAGTAATGAAAAAATGCTGCTTTCATTATGTCTTTTGACAATAACTAATGCATTATTTTCTTTCATGTAATTTCAATAATGTTTTTTCCTTTAATTTAGGAAGCTAAAGAATGTCCACAGACAGTGTATGAGTAAAAAGCTGCATGTCTGGTGTGGGAATAGATACAAAATAGTGTCTTCTTAATTGTATTTGCTGGAGGATTCAGTTATCAGTGGAAAGTGGAGTCTATTTTTTTTTTTTGCATAGGAAGTGGGAAGTGGGGGCTGACTCTACACAAGACCTAGTATCTCTCTTCCCTCAGCTTTATCCTCAGAGAATATACCCTCAAGGGAGAACATCTCACAGTCTCTGTCACTCAGTCCAGAGTTGAAAGAAAGCTTAAAAAAAGGCTTTGGGAAACCCATTTGCTGTAAAAGAGCCTCCATGTTAAGGTGCACTTCCTATCTCTTGTCACTTTTTGAACCTTTGGAGATCTTCCCACGGGCACAGTTCTGGGAAGTATGGATCCCTTCTAAAGAGACTGTGAAATGTCTGATATCACTAGGTACAGGCTTTGTGTCTGTCCTGCACTGAACAAAGGCATATCTTGTGTGGTTTACTCAGAACTAGAAGTGCTGTCAAGCTGCACCACCACTGGACTTGTTAGAAATGCAATGCATAACAACAGCCCAGCCCAAGGATACTGCCAGGACAACAGCATTCAGCAGCAGGGGGTGAGCAGGGGCAGTGCTGGGTTACTCCCCTCTAAACTGTGCTAAAGGCCAGGTTAACAATGCAGCAGTGTGGGCTGTCTCATGCTGGCACTCAAACCTGAGCTCCATTTCTCTGGTTAGTTTATTACTGCAGACAAAGGCGTAGTGTTTAATAGCCCACAAGTAGATTTATCTTCCTGGTATTTCTCTGAATGCACTTTGAACAAATATAAATTTGTAACTTACAGGATTGATGGGAGTTTTACAGCCAATTTCAGTGAGAAAAAAGCCAAACCGATGCCAATTGTCTTCAAATCTCACAATTCGTCTTCTTGAAGAGTTAAGGAACTCAAGGGCTGTACTTAAGATGTTTAGAAAGCCTTTTAATATACATGTGAAAGAAAGAAACAATATCGAGTAATGCAGTATCAGCCAATAACTCAATACTCATACATATGGTAAGCTGAATAATAAAAAAAAAGCCCAACCTTTGCTATGAAAAGACTATGTAAACATGTATAGATTTTTGTATATCTATGATAGATTTTTACTAATTATAGAAGACATCACTATGTTAATTTGTCATATGCCATCGGCAGAACGATATCTTGTGGGAAAATGTTGCAATTCTTACAGCACTTGATATTTTACAGATAATTATATAAACATTTAGCAGATTGGCATAGATTTTAAAGCATTTTGCTATATCATTTACCATATTTTACACTAAATTAATATTATATAAAATTTAAATGATGCCAGCTGCAATCTGAAATCTGTTAAATAATTACACAAATATAATCTATTAATTATTTAAGCAAAGCATGCAAAATGCCATTTCATGAATTAGTACCGTGGATTTTTTTTTTTTTATGTTTGACCTCTTCAAAAACATGACTTAGTAAAAGCGTTACTTTTTAAAAATGTGAGACTACCTTTGTTCTGACAGCTGCCACATTAGTGTAATGGTAAAAGAATGAACTTCAATATGTCTTCAAATATATGAACAGTCCCAGCAAAATAAATAGTATAAATAGCATATCTTTGTGCTTAAGTTAATTTGATGACAGTGTTTTGCTTGATCTCAGTCTAGAGATTAACAATTATAATAATTTACATCACAAAACCCAAACATCCAGTGTCTTGACACTAGCTGAAGAAGGTGCTTGAAGGTGCTTGAAGAAAACTCTTTCAAGTAGTTATATACATCCATAATAGTCTCCTAACTTCTACCAGTCCATAGACAGGAGAATTTCTCAACAAGAGATGGTGTCTTTGCAACAAATTATTACTGATTTGTTTTTACTTCATTGACTTAGCTGGTAATTTGTGGAACTTGCATAAATTCTTACCTTTGACTCATAGAAGAAAAGAAGGAGAATGATATTCCCCTCACACTCTTAAAAACACCATAATCTTGAAGGTATTAATCAAGTTATAAGACTGTTGGGGGTTATGTTTTATTTAAAAACATTACATCAAAAGATAGTCAGAACTAAATTATACAGCAAGAAATACCATGATATGAACTTATGCTGTCATTATTTAGCAGTACTATTTTTATCCTGTCTCTCTAGTTTTCCTACTCTCCTTAGCTCAATAACACACTTGTTGCATAACTGGTTCGGTCAAATCAACTCCAAATTAAGTTCAAAAATTTTCTTAGTACCTTTTCCTATCTTTCTTCTGAGCAATCAAAAGTTACTAACTCTGTGACTTCTGGTTATGTTCATGATAAATTGTAAACTTCACCTAGTATAAAATGGAGATTTAAGCCATATATTAGACTAGCCAGTAGTTTTCTAGCTAAGATCTTACTAATACTTCAAAGTGCTGCATATCTTGAAACACAGTTTTAAGAAACTTCAAAAATAATGAGGTTTCATGTTTTCAAAATTGGCAGCTTTGGGAAAAAATAGACAATAAATTTTGTTTCTGAGTCAAAACTCTACACTAAAGTATTGGAAAATAATCCTGGATCTAGTGGTTCAGAAACATAAGGTGAGACTCAGCTTATATTTTTATTGTCTGTGATTCTATCCACAAAACCATGGTGTGAGTTGGTTGGTAAAAGAAATTGGGGGGATTTTTTAATATATGTATTTTTTAATGGATTATTGTCCTCTTTTTTTTTTTTTAAAAAAAAAGCACCTCTTTATAATAAGCCATTATCAATCCTAACTGTGAAAAAGTCACATCTGGAAAATGTTGAACTAGATGGTTCTGAGCAGTTCACTATATTATGATCTAATTTAATATATTGTCCTGTAGATCAACGTATGTGTTTTGGTAAGCAAATTATAGTCCTAAACTTCTGCTTTAGAGCAATGCATTTCCTCTAATTATTGCAGTGGAAACTCACTTACCAAGTTCTTATGGAGCTAATCAGAGCTGAACTTGAAGTATTCCCACATGCTTCATGTAAGGGCAGGACACACACTGAGGATACTTGTGGAAGTGAGCCTAAAACAATTGAGAGACAGAACTGTCCCCCAAAGAATTATTACTTTTCTTATTAACACTCAAAGTTAAAGGTATCCTCAGTTCCCCCTTGCTTTGGAAGAATGTCCAGGAAAACTTTAGGTTCCTTGGTATTTCGCACCAACACATTTCATACTCACAGATTCCTGTTGCTTTATACAGGATTTGTTCTAGGGTTTCATTTAGGGTGCATTGCTTTGTCTATGCCCCTATCTCTTTTTTTTCCCAGTTCACTGACATGCCAAGATTTGTCATTGGTTAGATGAAGGAACATGTTTGGCACTGTTTCTTCCAGCTGGGCCATGCATTTTCTAGTCTCTGACCTTGTTCATCAATTTCTTCCATTGTGGAATATATCAAATTCTTTCCATTCCTTGTTATAATAGAGACTATATGCATTTTCATAAAACCTTCAGCCAGCATCTCAGTCAAATATAAAGCAACGGGAAGACATGGATGATGTATGTATATATTACAATGATACAACCCAAAGATACATTGACAATGTGATGCTATTTTCACATTAGCCATTTTTTCAGAACATTGGCTGAGCAATGGTTATAGCAGAAGCAGAATGTGTTCAGAGAGGGATAACAAAGAGGGGAGAAACACAAAGAAATTCCTTCATATTGCAGACATGAACAGATCAGGTTTGTTCTGTATAGAGAGAGGCACCATCCTCTGTCCATTCCTAGGAAGTAATGCCATAAGGCTGAACTAAAAACCATGAATTTACTGAGGTGATTACAGGAAAGAGGTTGGGTTTGTTTTTTTTTTTGGTTTGTTTTTTTTTTTTTTTTTTTTTTTTTAATTTGTTTGTTTGTTTTATTTATTTAGAATACTCTTAAGTCCCGTTTACAAGGATTTTTCCACAACCGGAATGTGCAAACCTGAAGTTGTTCGCATGATCCTATAACCCAGGAAAGTTAAAAATAAGGAAGTAAGTATCATAAATATAATTTTAAAATCATAAAGGAAAGGAGCACTAGAATAGTAAATGTATCTTTGCAAGAACAGAAAAGGAAACATAGCCAAATGAAATTCCACTTAACCTTTTTTGTAATGCATGAAACAGACCTAAAAGCAAAAGGCTATTCAAAATGCACAAATAAAATTCCTTTCACAAAAAATATCTTTAACACACAGGACTCGTGGTCATTTCAACTCATCATATACAGAGGGGTTGATTAGATTCACAAAATAATTAGTCACAGAGAAACAGAGTATATAAGGCTACAACATATTTTAAAATAAATGAGGGTGTATTCAGTTACTTATCCATATTTCAGGGCAGCATCTCAATATTAAGACTCAGAATGCAATTTGGCCTACAGGCAAGCACATACACGGTAAATGCTGAAAAAGAAATCTTATTTTATTATTTAGATATATGGCTTCGACACACTGACATACTATAACTACATTTATTCTTTCTCTATGGTATGAGAGGAGCAGATGCCCTAAGTAGAATGATCACTAATGGTAAATAGGAATAGATTTGGATCATGAACTGTTGATAAGATAAAATCCTGAGTAAGCAATTCCAGATCCATACAATACGGAGGTATCATTGGCTTCAAACAGAGGATAACCATGTTGTTCAATCAGGCTAATTAGCTGTGCAGAAAAATGTCCAGGCTAACTAACTTTGGCAGAGTACTGTTTGAATAAGACTACACTGCTCTGGGAGCCTAGTTACTGTGTCTGTGCTAAGCAGACACAAGGTCTGCTTAATATTTATAATTCATTGGCTTTTTTACTATCTGGTTGCCAGGAGGTTGTATTTTCAGAGAATTTGTTTCACTGCTCTAAGTGTGTGTACTATGGTATGCAGTATCCAGAGGCTCCCATTACAAATGATAGGCTGATCTACTTGACACCAGGACCTTCAAAGCGTGTTCTGACCAGGCAAACCAATTCTGAAGCATCCATGAAGGACAATGCCTAAAATCAGCTTGCTATCTACTTAGAGCTACACAAACCTAAAAAATTTGTAAAGGAATCTGAATCTTCATCCTCAATCTTCTGGGGAGTAAAATTTAAAAAAGCTTTAAATGTCCTTCCTGGATTTCAGACTTTCCCACTTGGAAGTTGAACTTCTTTACGACTTTCAGCACTCCTTCATTCTTGAAATATATTGCTGTAGTTATGGGCTACAAGTAATCCTTCAGGACAACTATTACACTATGTAACGTAGCACAATTTGATGTAAATATTCTTTTTCTTTCTCTAGTTATTATATGGTGTAGATAATTGGTACTTGTTATGTTGTAACATACATGCATACATTACAACATAACAAATAACCCATTATCTATACCACATATGTAACACCCATTGTCACTGTCAGACAAGTGGTTTCCCCTCTAGAAGATCTCTTTCTGCTCTCAGAAATTCATTCCTTAAATTACTTTCTTCTTGCAGGGTGAACCCTAGTAAAACTGAAATGTCAAATGCTAGCAAGGAGAGATGATACTTTATCAGGCACTTACGTCACAGTGACTGAGTAAAACTGAATCAAGTATATTTTTCTTTTTTCTTGCAGATTGTTGGCAACTTGCTATTAAGAAAGGCTAAAGATGAAGCAACTTACAACTACCCACAAACAATGAAGACAGCAACAGACTGGTAGGCAAGAGGTGGGAAAGACTTATATGGGCATGCAGGTCAGCCTTCTATCAGTGCACAGCTGCTCTCTACATTTTATGGGCTAGAGAGGTAAAATTTCAAGGGGAAATAATGATTTGCCTTGCATTTGTGAAAACAACAGAAGTACTATATTTATTTGTTAGGTCTCTGACTAGGCTAACTGTAAGCTTCAGTGCACTGATCTGTTTTTATATGAGGCAAGTTCTACCAAGACTACCACCAATGCTCCATAGAGCTCCATTGAGCTCCATAGAAATATTAAGACAAATTATGTTATTGTTTGAAAATGAGAAAATAAATTCTTGAAAAAGTTGTTGTTTTCAAGGAAATGAAAGATATGTGCAGCACTGTCTCGGTGTTCCCATTATCCATGTTCCCATTATAAGAAGCTGCATAGTGTAGGCATATGAAGACCACTATTATGAGGTCTCATATGCACATTTATTGTTCAGAATTGCCAAAGATTCCATATGTCTTGGTTCTCTTGATTTAGAAGCAGGAGCTGCTCAGCCTTGGAGATTCTTGGCTATTGGAATCCACAATACAAATCCAGGAAACAGACCTCACCTCAAGGATAATCAATTTCTTAGTGAACTCTGTGACAAACACACAACAGTTTCTGTTACACTTCCATATAAAGACAGGAGGTGTGGGCTGGTAACTAGAAAAAAATCTTGTTTTTTAAATTTTCTGAATTACAAATTAAATCCTTTTTATTGCCACTTTAATGACATTTTAATTCAATAAGCTCCAAGACAATGTACTGGGACACTGAGTACATGGATTAGAGCAAGAGAATGAGTCTTTCTTGGAAATCAGAAATTCATAAAAGAGCTTAGACACCTCAACAGGGTTACTTTTTATATTTTCATAGCAGGAAAGACTAATAAAACCTTTTCATTTAAATAAAGAGGAAGACGAAGAAGAATTTAGGCAAAAGTCATCTGACCAAACCGAACTCATCCAGAAATCAGGGATGAAGCCTAAACTGGTCAGCTTGGTTCATAAGTGGAAACAGAGGGACAAAAAAATTGATTATAATGACTTATTGGAAGCTTTCAGGGACTGAAGAGAGAAGCAGAGACTTACTGTACATAGGGATTCATACACTAAGATCACCTGTTCTACACTGCTTTCTCTATCTTGTGATGATGCCAAATACACAGACTTTCTGCAGACATCCAAGTTCTTTTCAAAGTCCTATGTGAGATGTATCAGAATCACTGTTTTTGGAGTTGCCAGAGGAAACAGTCTGTCACTGAATTTTAAATTTCTAATACAGCATAAATGTAGAGAGAGAAAATATGACTAAGGCCACATCTATAAAGGATTTTGTAGTATTTCAAAAGTACCTGGTATTGCAACTTCACTCTTGGGTGAAATACAGTGCTCTTGGAAGAACTCAAGCTGTATCATATGACTGTTCTTTCTATCCTTAAATGCTGGCTAAAATTTGAGAGGCAGAACAGCTCTGTTCTTAGAGCTACTAAAAGTATTTTCTGGAATGGAATTTTGCTGATTTGGTAGTCTGAGAGGTCAATCTGATGCATTTTTTGAATGATAGATGTAGAAAATATTAGACTGCAATCTTTTAAAATTTTTAGCCCTTGCCATTAATTTTAAGGGTAAACCTGTCAACAGGTTGGGTAGGGGATATGTGCTTCTGGGTTTGTCTCTTTTACACATACAGAGCAAGAAATTAAAAATGAAACCAGAGCCATTTAGAACAAAATTCATTCTTTTAGGATCAATATACAACTCCACTTGAAATCCCTTGCTCTCAATAGAATGCATTTTGCAATGTATTATCTCAATAAATACTGTTGGGGGTCTGAATATACAGCTTTTGGGGATTTGTGCTCTTAAGTACAACAACTTGATTTTTGATTAATGTATTGAATATTGATATTGATTCTATGAATTATATTGCACATTTCATACTAAAATAAGAAATTAAAATGCTGCTTTCTGTCTAGGACATGGGAAAAATGATCCAGTATTGTCTCTTATTTGGTGAAAAACCTCATATAATGTATGAAAAACACCGTAATAAAATATTTCAAAGGTGGAAGATGATTAGGAAGGAGAGATGTTAAATATCTTGTCAAAATTATAACATAATATCATTTACTACCATCAACCCAAAAGGTGTTGTCAACCACTGCAAGCCACTAATCATATAAAAAGAAAAAATATAGAGAAGAAACAGAATAAAAAAATAAAAGGATCTGATTCAGGTTTTGGCATAAACATTTATATTGAAAAGTTCTATTTTTTTTGAGATTCCAGCAAAGAAACTTCAATAAGATTTTGAAAAGTAGGCTTTTCCTTTGAGTTTGCTTTTATTTGCTGTAAAGTAGATGAGATCATATATAGCACTTCAATGAGACTGACTACATTTATCACTGGAAGAAAAGGATGATAATTAGTGAAATTAGTGATAGCATGATTTTTTTTGATGCAGGAGAAAGTGTGTAGTATTATTATTATTATTATTATTATTATTATTATTATTAGTTATTGTTATTATTGCTATTTTTAAAAAGTGACCAGGGCAGGACTCTGCAAGGCCTGTGCATGAAAATCCTTCTTCAAATCTGCTCAAAGAGAATTCCATGCCGAGACTAGAATATTTGTCCCCAACATAAGAAGGACATTAACCTGTTGGAGTGGGTCCATAGGAGGGCCACAAAAAATGATTGGATGACTGGAGCATCTCTCCTGTGAAGATAAGCTAAAAGAATTGGAGTTGCTCAGCCTGGAGAAGAGAATGCTGCAGGGAGACCTTAAAGCAGCTTCCAGTATCCAGAAGGGAAAAGAGAGTTGGAGAGGAGCTTTTTACAAGGACATTGTGTTGCAGTCACGTATCATAACAGCTTTACTCCATGAAAATATAGAGAATGGTGTCCATACATCCTATAAACAGGACAAGGAGGGAATGACTTTGAAATAGGAAAGGTTTAGATTGGGCATTAGAATGACGATTGTGATTGTTGTTGTTGTTGTTATTGTTGTTAATGTTATTATTATTGTTACTATTACTATTATTATTTACTGTGAGGACTGGAACAGGTTTCCAGACAAATTATGGATGTCCCAGCCCTGGCAGTGTCCAAGTCCAGGTTGGATGGGTCTGTGAGCAACCTGGCCTAGTGAAAGGTAATCCTGCCCTTGGAAGGGGGTTGGAACTAGATGATTTTTAAGGTCACTTCCCTTTCAAGCCAAATCATCCAATGATTTCTTGATAATTCATCTGTGTACCTGCTGGAATAAGGTACAACTACATGTACAGCAACAGACTGTGTCAGGATTTTACAGGTACCTATGACAGTCAGACTTTGTAGATCCCAGTCAAAAATTATTCTATTGTAAGTGGCCCCAGTGAAGGCAGAAAAACATCAAAGGTATTATGTGTTATTGTATTACAATGGGAAGCCTTCTAACCTCACAGAATATAAAAAGTTAGAGATTATATATATCACATTCCAGTTGATTGACTCTATAGTCACTGATATTTGAACACTTTTTCTATTCAGTTGGGCATTTATTTACAATGGGAAAAGTGTAATATTCTCAGTAAATGGAAAGAAGAAATGTAAACCTGGGATATGCTGGAGTAAAACATTAGGTAGAAAGGGCTGCTTGTTGAGTATCTTTGATTTAAAGCTGTGTGATTGCAGAATTGCCAAGAACAAGGCTGAGTGGCTCAAAGCGCAGTGAGAAATCCAAGGGGAAAACAGTTAATGTGTTCCTTGTTGCTCTGATTATTTGCTAATTTAGTTAAATAGGACTACTTCTAAACAAGAGAAACCATATTTATATGGTATAAATTATGGATGGTAAAATGTAAGATGAAGGGATTTTTTATTGGCAAGCCAAATGTGTGAAATAGGCTAGTTTCAAGTACTAGTCGAAATACAATTTTACAGAAAATGGCATATCCATAATAGGATACATGCTTTTTGCTGAAACCCCAGAATATTTTTTTATAATGCTCATGAGAACTGGAAGTGCTTGATTTGGTAAATGGAATAGTATAACATTTTCAGAAAGGAATTTTTGATTTTGTGAATCATCTTGTGCTCAAGTTTGCATCGATTTTAGAGGAAATTAAAACAGCTTAAGTAAAATATTTATTTTCTCTAACCATTGTAAAAGCCACTCAGGCAAATCAAGAAGCCAAATAAAAAAAAAAAATTAAATTCTATAATTTTGTAATTTTTGAGGTCCTATTTTGCTTTGGTCCAAATAATAGAAAAATTTTCTCTACCAGAAGGTCCTTAGCTTCTCCCAAAAGAAATGAATATTCAGACTTTCTGAAACCTTTCAAGGATACATTCCAACAGCAAAGCAAAATATGCATCCTGACCGGACTTCTAGGCATTTTGTGTTGCAGTCACGTATCATAACAGCTTTACTCCATGAAAATATAGAGAATGGTGTCCATATATCCTATAAATCATAAGTTTCATCCTTATTCTGTACTGGTTGTTGGCAGAAAGGTGACATTGTGCAACAAACACTTTTCTTGCAGAAGTTTAGAGATGTTTAAGTACCCAGAGGTCCATGCTGAAGAGTTTTTGACATTATTTTTGTTTGGATGGATTTTTTGACATTTATTTTTCTATTAATACCTATTTTCTTTAAAGTAAAATGGTCCCTTTTGTTCTGGTCAGCAATTCCTTAAGATTCTAATTAAGTCTTGTCCATCACAGCCCATTAGATGCATTTGATGGTGTTAAAAAGCAATTTGGTTTCCTTCCCCAGTCCATGCCAGGATGCTTACCCAATTACTTCCACAGAGCTTTAAAGATGAAATTTTCAAATGCATCAGCATTGGCAAAATGCTGTTTTCAGTAAGTCTGTTGTTGTTCCATTGACTTCAAATCTACAAAAAGCAAAATAGTGAATGTCTTTGTATCTTTAAACATCCAAAGCTGTCTAAATTATGGGAGAGCACTGTAATACATTACAGCAATACCACTAAGCTAATTAGTTGCTGCTTTCAGTGGCTTCTTATGTCAATATAATTCAATTGCTTGAGAGCCTCTTCGCCATTCTGGTTTTGGGGAGTAATGGAGACATTTTTATTATAACTGACACTGGCAATGAGATTTCAGAGCTAACTTTATGAACCTCATTTCTTCTCTTTTTTTCCTCTGGAAACACTACTTTTAGAGACAGAAAAACAAATATTGGAACTTATAAGCCTGTCTATCAGGGTGGAAAAGAAAGCAGAAGCAGTCACAGAACTCTTGAAACCATTCTACATTTAATAATTTACAAAACATCAAAGAAAAAGTAAGCAGCCAAAACTGGAGTGATCTCACTGCAAAATATAGAAAGCTGCATCCCATATGCTTGTCTGAGTGTCAGGGGTATTGTTCTTCTGAATGTCCTTCAGTGTGCTCCTCATTTTTATTTTGCTTTCAGGTTAAATACCATTGTGAGATGTTTTTTTCTGACAGTTTTAAGTTTTAATATGTGAATGTTAAAGTTACTTTAATAATGGAATTAAAACACACAAAATTTTATTTTTATATTATGAATATTTTTATTAGTATTTCCAAACATAACAGCCACATTCCTGATAACCATTGTTAGAGACTGTTCAGGTCTTGTTCAGGTAGGATCCAATATTTAAGATAAGCTGACTCTCATGGTTCTATAAGGTTCCTAAGAAAGGCTTTAGAAGTGAGAGCAGATTATTGTTATGGCTTCTGGGAAGAAACTCAGAGCCCTCACTCAGCCCCTTATTGCTGTTAAGCTTTCTAGACAGCCACTTCTTTGTGGATTTAATAAATACTGACAAATTAACTATTTTTTGTGTCTAAGTGGCAAAAAATAAGCTCTCTAAAGTGCTTGAAAAGTATTAATCACATATATTGAAGTAAGAGAAGAGAGAAATATTTCCCCATTTTGGCTCCACTGGTGATAATCTCATTCATTGCAACAACTCATATCCAAACCTTGGAGTCCTCATTTACCACCCCTTGTAAGCTGATGAATCAATGAATCACTGAAAATTGTGCTATGCTGATATGTTTAGCAGTGAAATGCAGCAACAGACAAACCAACATGGGCTATGGCAGCACCTCAACTTTTGCAGATTGTCCCGTGGCAGCACGGGACTCCTGGCACATCCCTCAGGTGGGCATTGCTCCCTTCCTGCACCCCAGGGAAGTAGCTGAGCACTTAGGTGTGAGGGAGCTTAGTGCCATGTAACCTGTGGTTATATGTGATTTACAAAGCTGGAAGAACAATCTCGTTAAGAAGAAAACAAGGAAATAAAGACATAATAGCTACTCAATAATAGGTATGAGGTGCTAGGCAGTGTGCCAATTCCTTTCCATCTGTATTCGGCATCTGTTGACTTTTTTACATTTTTTTTTTGTGTTTTCAGCCCTCTTCATTCATTACAGATTTAGATGCTGTCATTTCTACCAAGTATGATACCAGAAAATTATGCAAATATTTGCCGTCAAATGCACACCCCTTCAAAATTCCACAGACTTCAAACTCCAAAGCTTACAGGCAGAAAAGAAAATGAAATACTGCTTAGGTTCACAAAAGGTGCATTTGGAGTGCAATATGATGAGGTTTAGATTAAAACGTTTAGATTGGTTGATACTGGGATTAGAATTTTCCAAACCAAATACTTTTACCTTTATACATGTTGTGGAAATACAGCTGGGGGTAAAATTAGAGGAATCTGCGGAGTTATATTCACATCCTATCAGAAGTTATAACAATACCGAAATTATAGGGTAAAATACAGATGCTACTCCTTGAATGGAATGTGGTTGGCATCCTCGGAACCTACTCCATCATGATTCCCCAGACACACAATGTGCAACCACAAGCAACTGCTAAGGAAGATGGAATGGAGGATGGAGCAGAGTAGAAGCACCATAGCCAGGCTCTGTTGGAATCCACGCAAGGAATGGAACTGGATGGCACTTTGTAGCTGATAAACTCCATAGCATCTGTCAACCAGGGGAGATAGGCAAAGATGTCTTGCTGCTAAACAACAAATATGGCAGATAATCTTACTTCATTACTATTACCCACCTCCAAGGTACGATCACCCCTCACTGAGGAAGGGCTCTATATTTTATTGACTGCATCTTCAAGAGCAAAGTGAGAGAATTTTACACCAATCAGCAACAAAGGTATACATGACTAGAGTCACTCAATCTCCAGCTAAAGATAAAAAATTAATATAAAAGTAAGTTGAAAATGGGAGAAAGTTAGGAAAGACTCCATTGTAACTACTGTGATGAGTCAACAGACTGAACCCGTTTTATCCCCCACAGGGACACCTGTTCAGTAAGAATCACACTCTGTACACAATAAATACATTTGCTGGGGATTAGAATTTATCTGTGTATTGTTTCAATGTGTTTTTGCAGTCAGATACTATCACCAACTATTCTCAAACCTTAACCTTTGACAATTTTATATTAATAATGAGTGTTATTCTGTAGACTGTTAGTGCAAGTCCTTAAGAGGTGCTGGCAGTCACCAGCAGTGGGTAACTCAAATGAAGTGGAAGAACCACTGAGGGGTCATAAGGGGGAAGACTTGCCGAGGGCTCTTATGCTATTGCTGTGTATCCCTAATTAAATCAGTCCAACCACCCTCCAATCCAGCAGGACTGTTCAGTGCAATGTCCCCATAGCAGAACACTGACAGACTTGGTCAGGCACAAGGGTCTTGGCTTACTTGGGACAGGGACAGACAAATCAAACACTAGGATTAAAGAAATCTTCCTTTTTCATGTGTCATGTGTTTCAGATTTTCCAAGGTTGATCAATGAAATTATTTCTTTTTTTTTCCAGCCTGGAGGGAAGATGTTGCATCCCGGACTTTGGGTTTAGATCGGGGTTCTGATGTGTCTTAGCAGATTCTGTGTACCCCCATGTATCCCCCGGGTTTTCCCCCCTGCGGTGACTGGTTCCTGAGTTGCCTTACCATGTGGGCTGGGCTCCCATCCCCCCCATCCCTGCCTGTGGGTCCTTTCCTGCCATTACCCCTGCCCCGCGGCCAGGGCCGCCCTGGGCCCTGGCACTGCCCCTGCTGCCTCCCCATTGGGTCCTGCCTTCCACACCACACCCCCGCAGCCCCAGGACCGCCCCAGGCCCTGGTGCCGTCCCCTACTGCGTCCCTACTGGCTTCCCCAGACCACGTGACACACCCTGCTCCACCCCCGATAAAAGCCCCACGCGGCCGGGGCCGCACGGCCATATTGTCCAATGCAGGGATTGGGAGCACACCAATAAAATGCTCTCAGCTCCTGCTGCGGGGAATTTGGTCCTTCCTTCACCCCCTTTATTGAGGTCCCTCGTGCGTGGCGGTAGAAACGGCCGACCCACCTGCCTGGAGCGCACAGTGCCTGGGAGGTGTGGTGGGACCGGGACCGGAGGAGCCGTGGTGCCCAGCCAGGCATGGCGTCTGCTCCGGAGCCAGGAGAAACACCAGAGCGCCGCAGGAAGATAAATTGGTTTTTGGCAATAGAAAAACTAAACGAGATGGGAAACATTTCTACATCAGTAAAGACAGGACAAAACCAAATTGACGTGGTACCTAGATTGTAGTGAACATTATAGCACTTAGATGATAAAACAAAGGAAAAGCTTAAGGGAAAACAGTAAGAGACTATTCTGGTGAATATACTGTTGAAGGAGATTAAGTCAGTTTTCTCTTTTTTTTTTCTTTAAGTAATTATATAAGTACAGTAAAAGACAATGCAGAAGAAGCAGGCTGTTAGGTCATTAGAGTATGGACACAGAAATGAAGGATCTGGTCCACTTAATAAGCAAGCTCAACAGGGAAAATCCAGCAAGTTTTTTTCCTCAGGTTTTATTTCTTCCTTCTTAAGCTTTTAATGTTTTGCTGCTATTGTTTCCTGTCTGTTAGGCTGAGCAAGGACCTTAGTGAGATTTGAAGTCCCTGTAGATTTTCCTGCTGGCTCCTAAACTGAGTATAAGTACAATATTCCCAGGTTTATCCAGCTCTGCTTTAAAAACCATTTGTAATCCACACAAGAGCAGTAAAGAAGAAACATATACCGTATTATTACTGGGATAATTGCTGCCTGGCTAATCTCAAATTTCATTGCTTCTGGGCTTCTTCTCTTATTAGCTGTGAATGTTTATAATTTCAAGTGATTGTATAAGTCCTTCTTGCCTCATCTGCGGAAAGAACAGTTGTCCTTGACTTTAAAGCGTGATATATCCTGCTTCATTTACAAGACATCCAAATCCACTCTAAACAGTCTTTCTGTTTCTTGGTGAGGTGCCAGTGATTCTGAACATTCAGATCCTGCCAGCTATTACTATTGTCAATAGCCAACTTTCAGGAGGAAACAGTAGTTGATCAGCTATGCTCAAGTGACCACAGCTCCCTATATGGATGGAGCTTGGATTCACTGTAAACACTTCTCATTTCAGTACAAAGTCAAAGAAAGAGATCTGAGAAATGTCTCTGTTAATCTCCAAAATATGAAAACAAGGTCTACTTTCTGTTGCTTACATATGTGGCTAACATACTCTAGCACACCATCAGCTCCTATTTCCTCTTTCCAGAGGAGAGCAGACACTGTGCTCCTTATTTTCTCCCAATTTAAAGCAGCCATTTTGGTAAACCTATGTTCAGTAGTGTCCAAAATCCAGGAATCCTTTCTCTCAGGTGAGTCCCCTAATCACCAGTCTGAAAACTTCTCTGTTTCTTACTTTCTAGGTCAATTATATTTAATTATTTTTAAATTGCCAAAGTTCCAGATGCCTATTACAAACCACACTATGCCTGCCAGTTGATTACAAGCTCCCTAAAGACAGGACACCACAGGATCTATTCCAGGACAAGATTCCCTTCCCTTCCCTTCCCTTCCCTTCCCTTCCCTTCCCTTCCCTTCCCTTCCCTTCCCGGGACTTACTTCCCTTCCTGGAACTTCCCCCTGTATTGCAAAATGCTGGACTAATTATCATGACAAAGTTCTCATCTTCTTAATTGCATCTCAATGTTCACTATTGCTCTAATTACTCAATAGTGGGGATTCTTGATATATTTCAGGATGTGTGATAAATATTTGCAAATTTTCATATGTCAGACAGTTCTTCCAGAGAAGAGCAGAAAACTATATTTTCTACTGGAAACAGCTTGGAGAAGGATTGTCTTTAAACTCACAAAATTTAAGTATTCAGGTGCTTTGCTGGTTTGAAAACAAACAGTAACAAGCAAAGGAAATGCATTCCTGAGGGGTGGTGTATCTTTGAGTACTCTGACATTGAAAATTCAGACTTCTAATCTTTCTCCTTTTTCCCTTTTTTTCTCTGGTACACAAAAGTTCTAAAATTTAATGGCACTGAGATGGTTCTCCCAATTTTCTTTCTCATATTTTTACCTATTTTAGCTCCTAGGAGCTAAAGGCTTGTCTATTTTTGCATCTCTTTTACTCCCATCTTGTCAATGCTATCCTCCTCTTGTGAAAGTATTTATTCAGAATCCTTTGACAGGATATTCTAAAGATGTGGATGTCAGGGAAAGCTGAAGCATCACCATAGCATTATGCAAAAATGTCTATTGTAATATAAATCCCTATGCCACAGCAATTTTAGCCTCTCATTTAGTCACTTATACAAGACGTGCTATAATCATGGTGAAGGCATAACTTACTGTTGCACTGATAGATTCCATACAATCAGCGCATTGTAAAATATGATGAAAATCAAGTTTTATTCTGGCAATTCAGCATTACATGACAATAGAGAAACTGCTCCCTTAAATCCTCAGTCCTTTCTTTTTCTGCTGGCTGAATCTGCTTTTCCCAGAGGTTTTGAGATGCAGCCAAATAACATCCACTGTCCTCCTCAGGAGCTATTCTCCATCTGACTAACAGATTATCAGCTGGCTCCCTGACCCTTGATGAAGAATTCCCCCAATGGATCTAAAAGAATGAGTCCCAAAAAACTTCAACCCATCATAAAACAGTATTCATTTTTCTCCTCTGAAAAGGGAAGGCCACAGATGCCAAGCTGGGGAAGGTCTTCCTTGGGAAGCTCCACTTCCTTCTTTGGCAAGCTCCCTATGCTTCTGTCCTGGCATCACAGCAGCCACTGCTGGCTCACACCCAGCTGCCTTTGCCTGTTGGTCTTGCTCAGCCTTCCACCTGAGGCTTCCCATCTATCTTCCTAAGGCTGAATCTCTAAGATACAAGACCGAGACATTTTCTGTCACCTGTCACCCTGAAAAAAGCTTTTTGTGCCAATAAAAAATGATGCATTTTCATTTCCCTGACCTCATTTCAGGGAAAGAATTTGCTTTTTTAGGATCTGTCCTTTGGCTTCAGGAAGACATACAGCAGCCTATTCTCTGTTCCTATGAAGCAGCTTGACTCCAATAAAAGATGCCAGGTAGAATGATTAAAGCAATGTGTGGATTCTCCAGGTCTCCTCCTTAGCTTTCTCAAAGGATTGCGAGACACTACAGCAGTCCTTCGCAGACCTACTCTGCCTTTCCATCAATACTTTGCTGAATTCAGTTTAATTACATGAAACATTTTCTGCTGTCCAAAATACAAACTTCTTGAGCCAAAATTCAATTCATTTCACATCAGAAAATCATATCTTTCATAATAAACATGTAGAGAAAAATACCTGAAGCTTTTCCTACATCAGAGAAGTGATTTATAGGATGCTTTTTATGACATTATTACCACAAAGTTGGGATAAAAAGTGGATTCAGCATTTAACAGTAATAGTGAAGTTTGAGGTCATTCTGATCTGTCATGGGAGTGAATTCTAAAATCATGGACCCATTGCTGCTTTTCCGCACATAAATTTCACTTTTAAGATTAAAAATTGTATTGTTGTAGCCATGGGATATCACAACCACACAGCAAGCGACTTTGTAATTTAGGTCAACCCCACTGAAGGATTTAAAGATTAATTGAGGACAGGCAGAACATTGTCTTTGGATGCTTTTTTTTTTTAAGATTACAAGCAGAAATGTTGTGACATCAATCATCCAGAAGAATCCCACAAAGGGGTATAATTTTTAACTGACTAACAAATCCTTCAAAAGCCATGAACTCTTTTGTAACACTAGTGCTACCTAATGATTCAAATGAGTCCTGCACCCAAAAAATTAAAGACAAAAACAAGAACTAGTATGCTAAGTCAAAACAGGGGAACACACAGTATTTGTATTTATAGCATCACCAAGACACGCCAGCAGTTTATGATTTTGTTTTAAAAGTCCTGTGACTCATTGAGGTGGGTTGACCTTGGCTGGGCACCTTCTGCCCCACAAGCTGCTCCATCTCCCTTCTCAGCTGGAAAGAGGAGAGGGAAATAAGACAGAAAATAATGCATAGGTCATGATAAGGCAGTTTACGAAACCAAAAGTGAAAGGTTGTGTGCCCAAAAAAAGGAGGAAAAAACCATTATTCTCTACTTTCCCATTAACAAGTGATATCTGGCCACTTCCTGGGAAGCTGCACTTCCACATGTGCAGCAGTTGCTCAAGAAGGCAAATGCTGCAAATAATGAATGCTTCCTATTTACACCTCCCTTTACTTAACTTTTTTATTTGAGCAGAGAGCATATGGTATGGAAAATCCCTTTGGTCAGTTGAGGCCAGTGGTCCCAGCTGTCCCATCCCCACATTTTGCTCACCCTCAGCCTACTGTTCAGGGAGTGGGGGAAGAATGTTGGAAAGCCATTACTGATGCTGTGCCAGCAATTCCCAGCAGCAGCTAAAACCCTGGCATGTTATCAACATCTTTCTAGCTACCAATACCAAACACTGCACTGAGGGCTGCTATGGGGAAAATTAACTCCACCTCAGCCAGACCAGATACACTCATTTTGAAATCATCTACACAAGGCATTTTACAGAGAGATTGTGAAGAATATTTGTAGTTGGAAATTAAATCTGATGTGTCTGTGTGATCCAGGTCATATCATCAGGAAAACATAGCAACTGTGCTCTGTTTTCAAGGTGAAGGCAGCACTGTGTTCTAGACCCATTAATGAGGAAAAAAAATTATTCAGTCCTAAAACAAATACATCTTTAGAGCCAATGAATTTCAATGTACTCTAGGAAAAGGAAAAAAATCACACTTTTTCTAAATCAGAAGAGTAAGCTGAAAATCTTCAGTTCCACCTGATACCAATTTTTCCCAAATATTTAAGTCATTGATAACCCGATGACACTTATGTATCATTCAAACAAACATTGCATTTCTTTGGGGCTATTTTTTTCCTGAAAAAAAATCTTTAATGGTTTGGCCTTTATCATGATCAAATGCAATTACACCAGATGTCCTAGAATCTTGAGTTATTGTTGGGAAAAAATGGCATTTCTTCAAGTTGAGTGATAGGTTGTAGGAGGTTGAATAACATGGTCAACCATTTAGAATTTGGTTGGCTGAAAGAGAGAATGACACCTTTGGATAAAAACCCCTCAAGATCTGTTTTTCCCATCACTTTTAATTAACTCAGAACACTTAATCAAATAGTGTGACTCAACAGCATGACTTGAAATTGATAGGAACGTAGATGTTTAATGTCTGGCTGAGTTTTTGTCTTTCAGGTCCACAGTTACTTGTTTACAACAGAAATTGGCAGTGTTTAGCTTTTATTTATAGTCATTTTAAAAACAGCAAGCCTAATTCTGGTGTTCTGTTGCCATGCCTCTGATATGAATAAGGCAGGCCCAGAACAACCTAATGAGAATTTCTTTTTATGCATGTCCCTGAGATACTTTGCATGGCACAGCATCAATACAAGCAAGCCTAATCTGCTGTTGTGTAGTCCCAGTGGAGGTGATCAGTGAAAACATATAAAACTGTTGATGCTCTCTGGGATACCCTGGATTGCCAAGGGTCTAGGCATCTATGACTCCTCCCCTACTTTACCTAATTTTTTTGACACAAACTGTACCATAGTCCTATACCTTGCAAGATAGCACAGTCGTGTGCTGCTACTTTCCCAGAATACTCTTCCAGAAAGTTGAGGAACTTTCAAAACCCAGAACAGTTACTTTTTTAGGCTAATCATAAAATCACAGAATGGTTTGGGTTGGAAGATACTCTAGAGATCCAGTCCCCACCTAATGGGTAGGGACACCTACCACTAGACCAGGTTGCTCAGAGCCCTATCATGTTCATGAACACTTCCATGGGTGCAGCATGCACAACTTCTCTGTTCCAGTGTTCACTGGAACACCATCACCATCATAATAAAGAATTTCTTCCTAATATCTATTACAAACCAACTCTCAGTGTAAAGAAGAAAATAACCACTTGTAGGACCATTACATCACTTTGTAAGAAGTCCCTCTCCAGACTGCCAGTAGTCCTCTTTAGGTACTGGAAGGTGCTATAAGATCTTCCCATAGCCTTCTCTTCTCCAGGCTGAAAATTATTTCTATTTCGATGATTCATCTGTCATTTTTGAACCCATAAAAGGATTACAATTGGATTTTGGAAATAAAACAGCTAAAAAATTTGTTCTGAAGATACAGCCTTGAGAACAGTTTGCAAATAGCTCTGGGCTACTCTCTGGCTTGCACCAAGAGCCACTTAATTCTCCCAAATGTGAAACCATGGCCAGAACAGGAACACATAAGGAACTCAGAGTGTTTATTTTCTGACCTCGACTGCCAATCCCAGAGCAGTCTAAATAGGTTTTTGAACAATATCATCCAGAACACAGAATATATAGAAATTTCATCTGACATAATCCTTATGCTTAATATTGTCAGTAATGGAATCAATAATGGAAAAAAAAAATCAAAGGACTGTAATGTTTTGTTATTTTGAGCAGAGAAAGACTCAGGAGGCTGAATAATACTGAAAATGACCAGGATTCCATGCCAGTAAAGAAAAATTATGTTCTTCCAGCTGTACCAGATGACTATGAGGATGAAAAATTTTCTTGTGCAACTCTCTGTAGAAGAAAAACATGTCCAGAGAAGACCACTTTCAAAAAAGTCTTCAGTGTATTAGTGCAAGTGCAGTAACCTATCCTTTTTCCTGAAACTTCATTTACATGGAATGCTAATGTCAGATTTTGCTTTTACTAGAGGACTAATTCCTTAATGATACAGTGCCGCATGCATTCTCATCAGTGAAACAAGAGGAGGATTTTGCTGCTGTTTTCTCCTTCTTTGTAAAACACAGGAAGAGTGGAATTCATCTTACCAAATACTTATGTCTACAATAAATGTGTATATTTTAACTCACTCCCTTTTGTAACTGCTGGAGAAAAATAAGCACTTTCTGTGTATCAATAATCTCATCTTAAAGTCTAAATCACATGAGGTGCCCTGTAAATGTATTTGTTTTTTTTCTCTTCACTGAACCTCCCCTGATAAGATGTCTATGGTGTAGAAATCTAAAGTTAGACAAATTAATTCCCACCTAAGATGTCTAAAAGAAATTAATAATATTGGAAAGTACGTCCAGACCACTTTTTTTCAGTCTCATTTAATGTATAAAATTCCAATGTAAGGAAGCCCAACAAAAGCATGAGTTTTAGGTCTACCCACAGGAAACTTGGGCTTTCCTTTCACCAGTCAGTTTCCAAGTTCTGCACTGGATTTTGCATACTAATTGGTGATATCATGGTACCCTAGTTCTTATTTACCATCAATCACTCTGAATGCCTGACAGCTAAAACACACTGAGATATCAGTTGTCTCATCCCTCTGTTACATTATTGACAAGACTGTGTAGTAAACATTTTTCTCTCACTCTGCCAATATTAAAACAATGTCACCATTCTGCCCTGTACTCTAGTAGTACAAACCCAAACAGGTATCAGTGTGTCTGTATTGGACAGCAACAGGATGATTCCGTCTATGGGATTCTGCATTATATAATTTATGGTAATGCTGGACACAATGACAAGCCTGAATAAAGCAAATGATGCCCCGTGACTAAGATAGATTTCTCTTATAAAATGCCTTAATTCAGTCAAGACTAACATTGTTGTATAGAAAGGTTTGCAGCAATTTTCTTGGTTTGGAAGAGCATCACTGTGTCAACTATTAGTATACAGCTTTTTTAATCATTAGCTCTAGTAGATTTCCTGGGCTAACATGAGAAATGCTAATTTGTTTATCAATCATCAACAAATATTTCTCTACCAACAGACTTTTAAGCCAAATAATACTCTGAGATGTCTTACATTTACATCTGTGAAGGAGTAATGCATAGCCTGGTTAATCCTTTCAAGATTGACTGGAATACAAAGACTGAAATTAATAAAAAATAATTACTTATATTTTATAAACAAGTTCGAACTCATTGATGCTGATAATATCAGTTTAGTAAGAAAGCATACTAGCAAATTCCAATGTAGTAGTCAAAACTGTAAGGACTAGTCTGATAAGTGGAGTTATAATTAAATTAAGTATTTAATTTTCTGTCAGATGGCTTTCTGTTTTACTAGCATAATCTTTAAGTAATTTTTTTTTTTAGCTTAGCTTCCCAGCTGAGACAAAGAGTGTTTTAGGACTTCACAAATTGTTCCCAAATATTTTCATGCACCATACCAAAGTTTCTTTCAATATATTTTGTAACATTTTTAAAACTCCCTCTATTGAGAATTAAATTCTCTAAGTGTGATTATTTAGAGGACTCCAAATATAGTTACTATATTCAGTTGCAAAAATACTATGCTCTCACTTCATATACAAGTTTTCCCTAGCAAATATACTGACTTTTTTGACCACATATTAGATCTAAGACTTAAGCTGGATAAGATTCAGTGCTAAATATCTACATTAAAATTCTTGTTCATTTCTGCACATGTATTTGCACTTATATTTTTATATCTGTTTCAATTGTCATTGCTAATTTTAATGTGTTTGAAGACTGATATTATATATGTTGGGAAAAGAGTCAAGTAAGTTCAACTTCCCTTATAACTTTTGTTTTAAACAAAGATTTTCAGCTATATTGATGTAAAATATTTTTTAGATTTCTTTCATAAAATACTATTTGTTCTGTTAATTTTTTTGTGAATCTGATGTGCTTTCTTCCTCTTTTTCCTCTTCCTTTGTTGCCTTTTGCTCTTCATTGCCCATTTTTTTTGTTGTTGCTTGTTGACACAATTTATCTACATCTATGAGAGAACAGAGCTGTTTTGAAAATTTGGCCCCAGTTTGGGTACTAGTGTCTTTTGAAATTATGTCATAAGGTGCAACTGGGCTATTGCTAATTAGTTGTACATATAATTACACATACAATTAAATGCCAAAAAAAAGTACAAGGGTCTATTTATGAAATATATAAGCTACGAAATTTTCTTCTTAGCAGCTTCTTCCCTTACCTGGCTCAAATCCCAGCTCCTTTCTAAACAAAAGTTGATTTGTGGCGCTCACACCTGCTGCACCTGGACGGTTACCTTGCACACAGTCAGCAAAACACCCACTGCTTTTTGCAAATGGCCAATTGTTTGAGCCTTTGACCATTAACATTTCAGTCTCTCACATAGGTGAAAAAGAAAGGAGATTATATTTAAAGAAGGAATGTCTGACTCAATCAGTATCTTTACTTAGCAGAAAGCAGGGGAGATTTTAATTCCCTGGAAAGTTTCTTTTTAAAAAAAACACATGCTATCAAAATTGGATTTAGTGCTAAATATTATGAGACTGTGTGACATCCTTGGAATAATAAATTAGTTACGCATTCTGACTCCTGCCCTCACCCCCTCTCATCCCCAGAGAGGCAGACTGTCTTTTTGCACACCGACAAGCGGTACTGACTGAGGACTCTGCTCCTCACAGATTGTTTGCAGATAATATACAATATACCCCTATTTTATGCAGAAGTGAATAGTGAAAGGTTGTGCATAGTAGGTTTATAGAGTCTAAAGAAGACTGTTCACATTCTCAATTCTACAGAAAAATACTTCCACTGGAATCACAGTGCTGCTGTTTTTTCTGTAATTTTTAGTGATTCTGCCTTTTAGCCCCTTTATGAGCCATGGCTCTCAGACACTTTTTTATTTCACTAGAATCATTACAGCTCTACTATGCACCAATAGTGCTTTTATCCTCTATGAGTGTACTATTTCTATAATACACATAAAGTTCCAAGTAGAAATCTAAACTACCTATTGGCAATTTAACAATACTGAAGGTGTGAATTTATGAATAGACATTTTACTAACAATCTAGGATTCAATTGTAGCTTGGTCAAAAACTTTCAAGATGAAAAAGCACAGAACTGCAGCTACTGCCAGAGCAGAATACAAACAAAATTGACAGTAGTTTGAATTCCTGTTTCTGCTGTTAGCTTCCCTTTTGTTTTAGAAAAGACAAAACATGGAGCTAAACACTTCTCTAGATTACATTCTTGGTTCAGTCTTGATTTGCGTGGTGGCACACTGAAAGCCCATTTTCACAGAACCACAAAATGGAGAAGTTTGGAAGGAACCAAATACATCATCTGGTCCAGCCTCCCTGCTCAAGCAGGGTCATTGCAGAGAATATTGCACAGGATTTCATGCAGACAGTTCTTGAGTATCTCCAGCGAGGGAGACTCCACAACCTCTCTGGGCAATCTGTTCCAATGCATGGTTACCTGCAGAGTAAAATTCTTCCTGATTCAGTTCAGGCAGAAATTCCTGTGCACCAGTTTCTGCAGATTTTCTTTTGTTCTATTGCTGGGTACCACCTGACTCCATCCTCTTGATACACTCCCTTCAGATACTGATAGACATTGATGATATCCCCTCTCACTCATCTCTTCTTGAGGTTGAACAGGTCTCAGCCTTTCCTCATAGGAGAAACACTCTAGTCCCTTAATAATCTTTGACTTACAGAATTTAAACCAGAGCTATGGCTAAGGACGAATACTAGCAAGAAGAAGGAGTGATTTCCAAGAACAGTTTCCTATATCTTGTGACACAACAGGTGGCAGTTCCTCCTTCACTTGGTAAGCTGGGAGCTATGTGGAAAAAAAAAAAATTGTTAATACAGAGAAATGCCAATGCAACCTGTCCTAAGAAAAAGAAATGTATTCTACACCAATGAGTCTGTATAGATTTTAAATGTCTTCATGGACAAATAACTCAACATAACTGCTCAGTGTGCTTCTATAACAAAATCAGGCTAGTGCAAAAAAATAAGCAAGTGAAGTGACTTGACTTAGATACAAATTTAATAGAATATTGTGTACTATTCTGGCATGCTTGTTTTCAAGGGGATTTTGCACAATCTGCAGCATGACAGATTTTGTACTGTTCTGAGTTGAGCTATTCAGAAATGCATAATAAGAAGTTATAATTTGCTTGTTTTCAAAGTTAGAAAATTGAAAGAAAACAATTTTTATAGAATCAAACTCTCTGTTGTTATTGTGTCTCTTGTACAGAAATCTGGGCAGTAAACTGCTCATTTTTATTCTGAAAGCCTGATACAAGCTAGGGAATAGCTGACACACAGATGAATAACAAGATCTATAGGTCTCAACTGCTTTTGGTCTTGAGGTAATACAAAGATTATCAAAATGCATGGAAAGGATGCTTGTGACTATTGCATTACATAGTTCTAATACATAGAATAAATTTAATAAGCCAGTAAGTTTCAGTTGCAGCTCAGCAACACAGGCCATGAGAACATGAATGGCTTTCCTAAAATTTTATTATCTTAAGAGCATCATTGTTTCATGATCAGGCAAAAATCCCTAGAGTGGCCATCTGAAAGATCTGGATTTGCTTTGGTTCACCATAAAGGTAAATTAATATGTTTAAGTGCCTAAATATTCTTATAATACTACATTGATAGTATAATAAGCATGAAATATAATAAGCATGAATTACTAGAATCCAAAGACAGAAAATTTAAAATTCAAAATTTAGTTTTAAATTTAAACCCTTAGCAATCAATCACTGGAACAGACAATCAAATGAAGCTAACAGATACTTTGTTCCTTCTTATAGTCAAGTCACCAAGTCATTCAGGAAGACAGATTTTGACTAAGATACACCTTTAACTTCAAGTTAAATTATTATGGCAATAGCAGAATTAAAGACAATAGACAGAATATTCTATTTCCAACTTCTTCCAGTGATAATCCTGTTATTGCACTCAGTGCAGAACTGATTGTGCCATCAAAATCTAATAAAGGGGGGTAATGGAAAGGAAGAATGATTACTATTAGTAGAAGTCAAAAAGGCTAGACTAAATCATGGTTTGCACTATGGTGAAGTGGATGGATTTTGCTTCTGTTTGCTAAAGTAGATGAGTACATAAAATTTCTGACTTTTGCATAACACCAGAGATTTTAAATCATTTAGTGTTTTAGAGATTTGTGACTTCTGGTCATTCTTTTCCAGCAAATACATTAATGCCTCTGACCTTCTCCTTCAGTCCATTAATGCACAGTTAATGAAGACAGTATTGCACTTTATACAGAGATTCTTTTCAATTCCATTCATTTAAATCAAATTACATTTTTAATAGCATTAACTTGAAGGTCAATACTTCTTTGGCATAAACTTTTAAATCCTTGATAATGGGATGTCAGTTTGCAGAGCAAGGAGGGACGCAAAAAAAGCTATTTGCAAATAATGGCATTTCCATTCCAAATGTGTTGAATTTATCAGCAGCATAATATAGCTCCTTTTTCAATGCTTTACAATGCTGTTCTGCAGAGCTTGCTGAAATTTATCAGTGCCATGTGCCTGCAGGTGACTCAGGGCCAGGTTTGTGTGAAAAGAGGTGTCAAATATCACACCTGCTAGTGAGAAGCTAATTATTGCAGTTTAAAGAGTACATGCCAGAAGACAATCCTACTTGCTCTCATAACCTGTTGGCATTCCTTTCTGTGGTCTGCTTTGGCCACTTCCTAGAGCCTCTAAGCTTTACACAGAGGTGAAGGGTTTATTTTTCTTTAATTTTAAGATGTCTCATGAACAACTAGTCTTCCAGTTGTGAATCTGTAATCCACAGTAATTTATGCTTATTTGTTCCGATAAAAAGGCCATCCAGTCATTTGAAAGTTAGTGCATTTGAGCAATGCTTTATTTTTATACTGATATTTTGAGGACAGTGTACTGTCATCCCTGTTTCAAAGACACTCTTTTCATTTTGAGCCATCCAAGACATTACCATAGCATCCAAAAGGTTCACTTTCCCTAAACAGAAAAATACAGTGCTCTCACACTCAAAAACAATACTTCTTTTTGATTATTGCTAAAGAAATGAAACCATGCAAACCTTTATGTGTGCGTATCTATAGACACAGGTATGTGTGTATGCTTTTAAACGGAAAGGACCTCCTGTCATCTCATGTGAAGAACTGACAATTCTGCAATTTTGGTGAAAATTACCCCAGAAGATAATAAAAAAGATCCTGCTGAGGAGAGAAATCATGAAGAAACCATGTGCATATTTCAGAAGTAAAGTGGAATTTCATAGAGCAGTGCAAACCTTTTATGGTGAACACTATTTTTGATAGCATAGCCTGATAGCCAGGCCAGTAAACAACATGGGTCTGACTTTGCAATTGACTTCTGTTGTTGTTTGTTTTGGGGGTGTTTTTGCTTGGGTTTGTTGCTGTTGGGTCAGAGAGGGGAAGAAGACGATCACTAGAAAGAAAATGTTGTTTTTACAAAGACGTTGATGCTAATCTCTCTAGTGTGTATATAGGATTCTTACCACAGGCACCACCATTAACATTTTAGAAAGTGAGCTCACTATTTTGCCTGAATATAACCCTTATCCTCTTTTAACCAGATTGAGAGAATCTTCAGGGTCAAATGTATGAAGTGATATTTTCCCAGCACACATTTTTGTATCGAGAGAGCTTTTCTATATTGCCATGGCAAGACAGGTCTTGTTTACAGGGGGAGTTTGTCTAAGTATAGGCAAAGCTGTCAGAATAAAATAGCATCTGTGAAATGAGGCCTGACAAAAGATTTTACGATCACCTGGAGTGCATCAGCGATTCTAAAGATATCTGAAAAAGGAATGTCTGAAGATGGAAAGAAAGGAACTGAAGAGGAAGCATCTAGTATAGTCTAAGACATAGTCCTGACCCTTTCTGGAAACACTACATCCAGGTGCAGAAATGAATGATGTAGAATCATGGGGAAGGCAAAGGAAAACCAAAGACCACCAAAAATTTGATGAGAGGGAGGTGACTGGGTGTTAAACACAAAAATTCTGTTATGCAGTCAGAGCCTAAAGGTGAGGCAGAACTTAGGGGTTATCCTGTTGGTCAGGATCCTGCCAGTAAAGAAAAAGTCCTTTCCAGAAAAGGAAATCACAATGGCAACTTTCAACATCAACAGAAATAGAGACTGAGCTTTTAATTGACTTAGTGTTTAGAAATATTTGAAATGGTGCAGGGTTGGTAGATGACAGGGTGCATGGCAAATAAGAGGAACTATAGAGAATAGAAATATTGGCAGAATGGAGTGTGGGGTGGAAACAAAGAGACGAGTTCATCACAGCAGTGCATGAGAGAATTATTATATATACCAGAAGAACACATCAAAGATTGGTGGCTTTGTCCTGGGGGTATTGACCACAGTGCCTCATTATTAACTTCAGCCAAGTTCAAGAGTTTTCATCTTAGCTTTTATAATCATAAGTCAGTAGTAAAATCCATAAAACTCTGAAAGTGATTGCAGTAAGGTCAGGATCCATCCTAGTAAACAAATCTTGTAATTATTTCTAACACTAAGCAGAGCATCCTTAAGAGCACGCACCACTTCTTCTGTATGGCCAAGGACAGAGAAAGGGGACCTGAGCAAGGTGGGCTTATGGATCAGAGGTAACATAGCTCCTCATAAACTCTTCTATTCAATGCATTAGTCAGAAATGAACCCTTAGCATATACAGCCTGTCATTAGTATATTCAAAATCAAATTGAGTAATCATATTAATCTAGATCTAGTTGTTAAAGAAAAAATATAATACATATTAAGAATAGTTTCATTAAGGAAAAAAATCAATAATAGTAACAATGTAGTTAAAATTGAAATGCACATGTTGAGTGCATCCCTTCCTGATGTTGTGCTCATCCTTCCACTGCTCCATTGGGCTGTAAAGTCAGTATCTCCATAGTGCTGGCCATGGTGTTACAATGAGATATCAACCTCTGATGTCTCATCAGGAGGCATATGATGTTGCTACTTTATTCTTTCGCCTCACTGTAGGATTCACTTAGGATTCAATTTTTATACAGTTGACAGCATGCTTTTACATCCTTGTTCTTCATTGATCTGTAGCTGCATGTTGCATCTGCATTTATTAAATGTGGTAACTTTTATGTATTAGATGTTTTCTTCTTTTTTTATTTTGTTATCTGAAAAATCAATTTTGCCCATCTTCAGGCATGCATTCCTTCAGCTGACCATTGTTGATATGTTGACATGCATGGGGTCTTCTGTATCAAGTTTGTACTCCATCTCTTACCGTTCCATGCCTCCACGCCCCTCATTCCACACATATCCTATGGCCCCACTTCTCAAATCTTCTGCTATCATAGGAAAGCTTCTGCCATGTTAGAGGTGACAACATACAAAGATAAACAGAATGAAAACAAACTCCCCTTAGACACCTGGTCAAATATAAAAAATGGTGTTGGAATTGAATCCAGTAAAACAAAGCTGCAGGCTGGTCAAGGAAAGCTCAGTAAGAGTGGACCTGTCAGATTTGTCCCAAGGCCTTGCAAACTTTGTGCGGTGTTTATCACCTTTTACTAGCACAGGTAAGGCCTTGTTACAGAGTGATATAGTTACAAAGTTAAATACAAAGTTGGATTTATTCCTGATAGAATTTCTTTAAGCTTTCTACTCCAAGAATCTGCAACACTGAGAAAGTAGAAATATACAGCAACTGAACATGATCTGGTTTATTGTATTATATTGGAATACAGACTCGGATCTTTTGTCCTAGATCCAGAAAGGGCACTAAATCTTCTCATCACCTTTACCTATGGCTCTCCTTAACAGAAATACTTTGTTGCCTCTTCAATCCCTCTTTTGCCTTTTATCCGTACAGGTGTACCTTGTTTCCACAAAATGCCCCAGGTAACAGAAGAATAGAATATTTCCTATCAATTGGATATCAACATCCTTTATTGTGAGATTGCTTCTTTCTGCTGTGTTAGGAGACAGAAAAATCTGTGTCTTTCTCTGTTTCTCTTACCAAAGATCAGGTATTTTACAGTTCTTATTAATTTCAGTTTAAACTGCAACCATTAGGGAAGGGCACCAAACATTTCTCTATTTGATTGTCTTTCAGTTATTTTTCATTTGATGTCTTCAGTAGATTTTATGCAGAAATGATGATTTCAGCATATGGACTGGAAAAATGTAAAGTAACAATTTATTCTCCATTTATTCCTAATGCACAATGTTCCTGAAAACAGATGTTGTTCACTATTCTTCCTCTGGAGCCAATGACCTTTCTTCTAATCCTTTCCTGCAACTCCTTCTGGTTTTAAAATACTTTGAAGTTGCTGCCTCACCATCTCAGAGCTTCAAGCACTATAAAATGGTGCTGCTATAACATGGCATTAATGTTGATAGTGAAGTTGATGATAAAACAATTATTTTGCTCCTGACAAGAACTTTCAGACAGAAACCTTTTCTTTTGGTTGAATGGTTGTGTTTTTCAGATAAGTGACTCTTTACATCAATATTTTCCCTGGAATAATTTGAAGTGATATTTTCTTAAGGTGAATGTTGATTTGAATAAGACTATGTTCTTAACTGGAAAATCTTCACAGTAAAATTACTATGACATTGACTTTATACATTTTTGATGCTTTTATTTATGCCAGAGCACCTCTGTGTTTTGGGTTGGTTGTCAAGGTTTTGGAAGGGGGGGACGACAGGGGTGGCTTCTGTGAGAAAAAACAGAACCAAGGCCAGCCAGCATTGTGAATCCATAGGAGACCTGTGCTAGGGCAGTCTGTTCCTGAAGGACTGCACCTTGGAGGAGCAGTTTGTGAAGAACTGCAGCCTGTGAGAAGGACTCAGGTCCATATCTGTGGAGAACTGTCTCCCATGGGAGGGACCCCATGCTGGAGCAGGGGGAGCATGTGAAGAATCCTCCCCCTGAGAAGGAAGGAACAACAGAGACAATATGTGGTGGACTGACCACAGAGCCTATAACCCATTGCTGTGCACTGTTGAGGATGGAGAAAGTAGAGAAAAAATCATGAGTGAAGCTAAGTCCAGAAAGATGGGGGGGTTAGGAGGGGAGGGTGTTTTCTAAGGTTTGGTTTTATTCCTCTTTAACTGGCTCTGATCTGATTGGTAATAAATTAAACTTATTTCCCTAAGTCAAGTCTGTTTTGCCTGTGATGATGAGTTTTCTCTCAGGAACTTGTGGTTGTATTCTCTCTCCTGTCCAGCTGATGTGGAAAGGGATAGAGTGGCTTTGGTGGGCCCCTAATGTCTAGCTGGGGTCAATTCACCAGTGTGATATATGTCATCAAATTTGTGAGAATCTGAACCATCATCCACAAGATAGCTTCTTGAGGACATTATTTTCTTAATTCTCTGAGTCTCTTCCTACCAGCAGATGCTCTCAGTAATCCATGAGAGACACCTAATTTTTAGTATGTGGTTTTGGCTTATTTTGGTGTGGTTTTTTCTTTTTTTTTTTGTTTTTTTTTTTTTTTTTTTTTTTTTTTTTTTTGTTTTTTGTTTTGTTTGGTTTTTTTGGTTGTTTGGTTTTCTTTTCAATTTCTGGTTATATTATCAGAATTAAGCATGGATGCTTTAATTTTCCTAGGTAAAATGTATGGTGGCAAAACTAAATCACTACTGATAAAGTTGTGGTCATCTTCTAACTAAACAGTTTGAATAACAGGACATAAATGCACAAACCTACCCACCAATTAAAAAGCCACCATTTTAATTCAGAATAGTAACTAAAAAATTCCTTGAATTTAAAGACTCATAACGAAATAACCATTAGGTGACCCCAAATCTGTACTCTATTTTTTTAAATTTATATTTGTTATATTTGGCTTACCAAAACCATAGATGTGTACACCTCAGAAGCCTGCACCATTTAATAACTTTTAACATAAAGCTTCAACATTTGCATTAACATAAAGCTTTCAACATAGAAGGGTGCAGTTTTAGAACTCTCTTTTACTTAATATATCTACAGATAATGTAATTTCAAGCAGTATATTATGTGCAGTTTTGGTGAAATGCAAAAACATCATAGTACAACATATTTTTACCCACAGCTTATAATAATCTATTATGTAGCAAAGATTATATGATAAGAGATTTGATTTGCAAATGTGTAAGTGTAAAAAAGAAAAAAAAAAGGCCTTTATTTCTTTGGGTTTTATTTTAAAAAATATTGTTGGAAACTAGTGCTTTTTGGCTGAGATTTATTTTGGAATAAAAAAGCAATGATGTACACCATTTTAGCAAGTGGATTTCCTAATGCATAGGCTAGCCTAAAGGTTTCAAAATCCCTGAATAATTAACAAGCGCTAACAGGAAGTAGCTCTACTAGGAATTGATTCTCTAAAGGAGGTTTGGTCAGCCTTAATAAAGGCAGGGGCCTTGGAGGGTGATTGCAAGTCAAGTAGAACACTGAAACAAGGACAGAAGGTGAAATAGCAGACTCAAGTTGATTTCCACCCCCTACTGAACCTTGCAGGAGAGAGACCCCATCTGGTTCTGCCCATCCCAGCATCATTCCTGCTGTAAGTACTTCATCAACATACTTTTAACTGTATACGTCTGTGGAAAGAAACTGCCTCATCAAAGGTAGTGGTAAAGCTCAAAATACTATATGAATGTTAATTGGTCTTAGGTTTCAACTTTTCTTCTCAACTAAATTGTTAAGTGGTCTGAATATATTTAATTTCCAATCTCAGGTTTTAAATCCAGTACTCAGGCTTGTTGATTTAGTTTTTCAATGTGACACTGCTCAAGATTATACTTAGCAAGACTTACATGTATTGTAAGGAAATCTGCAATGTATGTCTGTGTCTCCTCATTTCCTTCATATAAAGAAAATACCCTATTCCTTGTGCTCAAGGCATTCTGGCTGTTTCAAGATCCTGACAGTGTAACTTACTTTGCCTGTCCTTTGTAACTCTGGTTGACACATCATGGCAAAATGTCTATGCACTGTGGAAATTTGCAGCCATATCAGCAACTTATGGCTGACCAAATTTTGAAAAATGAGATAGCCCTGCAATTGACTTCTTATTTCCATTCCCTTATGAGGCAGGCAACAAACTAGAAGCTAACTGAAATCAAACATCTTCTCAATTTTTCTGTGCATTCTCTTATCTAAGTTTCAGTAAAGCACTGCAATGAGTGATTTACTTGATTACCTTGTGAAATAGCTAGCAGAAATGCTTAGTTAGCTATACTTAATGTATTGAAAAAGGTAGGGTTCCAAGACATCTCTTCTGTGAAATAACTACAATTAGTTCTAAAATGATTAATTCTGAGATATTTCTAAACTCATGTATATACAGAAGTAATAGAGCTGTTAAAGAAAATGGTGTGAAGAAAAGATCTGGACTCAAATTCATCCCTGGGGTAGTTTCAGCAATTAGAGAAGAGTCATGCTAGGAATAAAGCTGACCCCCATTTTAAATCTCAGGGACTTTTAGAGGCAGTAGAAAATACTTAGTGAAATTACAGATATTATTTAAATAACTGTGTGATTCAAGAGGATGTGAACATATGCTCAAGTATTCCGTTTATGTGATGGAGCTCCAGACCCTGCACAGAATAAGAACTTTCATGACTATGAGCATTTGACAGTTTATTGAGGTGGTACCCAGTACTGTGGTGAATATCAGAAAAGGAAATGGTCATCCGGGCATGTTTGAGAGTAATCCAAAGATAATATGACTTTGAAATTAGTTGTGACAGAGAGGGTTAGATATTTCATATGCAATCCCAAATAAGACACAATTTTAAATGCTTCAGAAATATTTTTTGTGTTTCCTCTTTGGCTGATCTTGCATGTAGGCAGGATAAAAGGTTTTAAGGAAGCATTAGAGTTTGAAAGATTCTCGTAGGGACTGAAAATGTGGAAAGTGAAAAACAGTAAGGGACTTTTGTGAGGGACGAATTGGAGACTGCAAGGTACAACAATTCACAGGCAAGTTTTCTTTAATTTTTTACATGAGGAAAAGCACAGGGCAAGGAAGAGGCAGATAGCTCTCAAGCTCTCTGATGAAGTGAAGGTCTCCTGTAGATATTTTAACTGGACATACCTTCTGCTAGGTATTTACTCAGTCCTAATGAGCATGTCTAGGAGTTGTGGTTTGCTTTGTGTCTCCTCTACTGTTTGGCAACAGCAATCACCCAGCAGTGGAGGCTTGTCCTGTGCAGAACAGTGCCCATCACTTCCCAGGGCTGGTCACTGATGCTGAGTGCCCCAAAGCAGCCTGTTTAATCGGCCCTTTGTTTGGGTTGGCAAACATGACCGCTTCCCTCCAGTTACTGCAGAAGGTGCATTCCATCCAAAAAGCACAGCAGCTGGCACATTGCTCATGCATCGTGCTCTTGCTGGAAAAACACTGCATTTTTCTAGCCTGACCTTCTTTTTTCCCTTTTTTTCCTCTTTTAGAAATTGTTTTGAATTTCTACTCTATCTGTGCCTTGCTTATGTCACAAGCTTCATACTAAAAATCTATTTTACACCCTATTTCAGCCCTCAGGCTGGAAAAATCCCTTCCAGGAACTATTCCCCAGTCACTAAACATACCTCTTAAAGGCATACATTTCATGGAAGAGGTTACATTTCTTATCTACAGAGGCTGATACCACTTCCTAAAGAATTTTGCCAGTGGTTTCAAACAAGGGCACAAAAAATAGATTTATATGAACTCAGATCAAAAGAGAGGAAAAGAGTATTGGAACAAAACAAGACTATGACAAAATCTAGTAATGATGGGAACCTCAGTCCCCTCAGATGTAAGAAATTTCATATATATACAGATGAGAAATAGCTGGAAGAGCTGGTGTTTTATTTTGACCCCTGGGAGGCATTTAGCAGCTTAATCCTTCAATTATTAGAGCTTTTCTTCCTCATAATTACCAAGTAACAGTGCCAGTGCCATGACACTTACTGCACTGGAGTTCAACATTACTGGAGGAACTACATAAGAGCAGACTGCACAATTATCTATTTATCCAGAGGGGACAATGAAAGAGGCAATGTAGACCATGTATTCCAGAGTAAAAGTGTAGGATGGGTGGATAAAACAATTTGCAGCTGATGAGATCTTCTGGTATAATTAATTTCTGGGTGAAACTGAGCATATCATGATTCTAAACAAGTTTAGGTGAACATTTTTCAGTATATAGAGATTTTTAGAGATTATTCTTTTCAGAAATTCACATGCAAAATTCTGCTACTTGCTCCCCATTTGTCATATCAGAAATATGATTGATGACAGAAGCCTTTCTCTGAATGTCTGTTAGCTTGAAGTTGAAGATGTGTAAAAAATGCTGCCCAGGCACAGCAGACATGTCAGAAGTGACCATTAAAAAGATCTCAGATAATGAAGTATTCTCTTCCCCTTGACAGAGATGAACATGAATGAATGACCTGCCTGATACTACTTGGTCTCAAAGAGTTCAGAACTGCCTGCTGAGCTACAAGTTATTAGTGGATGTTATGCACAAAATCAGGATCAGAATGCATCAGCCCTGTTCATCATAGAGTTCTACTGAGAGCATTTAAAATGTATTTTCCTCCAAATAGATCAGATATTTCCATTCTAACATGTTAGATGCAGCTTTTTTATAAGTAGTGAATAGCCTATTGATCACAGTTATTTGATGACACACTACAAGTTGTGATACAAATCTGGAGTTACTTCTAACAAAAAAGTGGGGTATTCTGGCTACTCCACATACTGGAGTATGTATACATATTTTTTAAAAAATTCCTATTCAAGCTTCTCCTACAAGCCCTTAGCATTTTGTTGTGCTGAAGAGAAAAAAAAAATGACAGCATTTCATAAAATGATATTTAAAAAATATGGGAAAATATTTGATGTCAAATGGAAAAGTTTGTGGATTTATGTTTACAATTTCCCATTTGAAATTCTATTTCGTCATCTTTTGTTCATTCTGGAAAGAGCTATATAAAATGTGTTGCCTTTATTTGTCTTTCACTGAAACAATTAAACACTTGCATTATAGAATGAAAAGGAAAAAGTACAATTCATTTTCACTTCACAGAGAAAGCTGAAGATCTAAATCTATGGACTGTCTCTTAAATAGGCTGCATGTTTAAAATATGGCTCTTGCATATTTTGTACAAAATTTATGTGTCAATATACTATTCTCCAAAACAGATAGAAGACGATACTGCAGAAAGAAATGGCTGGTGGAAGAAATGTCCAATAAATATCTAGGAATTGAAAATAGCAGGAACATTTTTTATGTGTAATGCAGGACATTTTATGAGGCAAAGTTTTTGTAACATATACAGAAATACACACTAAGAATTACACACTATTTGCCCCTTACTATTAATGAAAGCTGTTCATATAACTCCCTGCATGTTACACCAAAAGTAGTTTGCTCCCCCAGATCTAGCAGTTAAAACAAATTTGGTATTATAGACTTTTAACTGCTTTAGAACTGAGAGATAAATGGATGTTTAACACATAGGCATTGCAAGTCACATTGGATACCTGATCCTAAAACACACTGAAGTCTGTGGGAAGCTTTCCATTGCTTTAAATGGGCTTCAGATCAGGCTCCCAGGGGGTCACTTGGCAGAGCCACAGTTAAAACATCTGACAGTGTTTGTATTACAAGCATCCACTTTCACAGGGCTATAATCTCAGTCATAAATATTCACTCTGGATTCAGCTCTTGCCATATTCTGTAGACCAGTTTTCAAAAGTGGGTTTGATATTTCATAAATTATTATCTGTACAGGTTGCATTCTTTTAATGGGAATACACAAATGGCTCCATAGAGATTATTTATTCATGTGTATATATGTGTGTGTGTGTTTGGATGCTTGCATACTGAATGCAGAAACACGTGCTGAACAACTCAGCACAGTGAGGAGATAGAAGTTTACCTCCACAGTAGCCTTAGAGCCTCTCCCCATTTTTTGTTATGTGAACACTTTGGCCACCTCTGTGTGACAGTGCCCCTTCACTCCAGCTCTCCTCTGATATTGAGACCTGGGAAGAAATTTCACCCTCTAAAGACACCTGTATTCAAGTATACATCAGAGTGAGCTCCTCCAGCTCCCACAGTAGGCAAAGGAGATCAAGTCAATGTAGTGTATCACACCCAGAGTGAATTATCCAAGCCTGAGATACCAGATAGCAAACTGCTTCCTAGCCTCCACAGATGTATTAACTAGATCTTCACTGGTTATAATGGTGAAGTGGATTGACCCTGGCTGGATGTCAGATGACCTCCAAAGCTGTGTTATCCCTTCCCTCCTCAGCTGGGCAGGGGAGAGAAAATATAATGAAGGGCTCATGGATCAAAATAAGGATAGGGAGAAATCACTCATCAGTTACCATTATGGAGAAAATAGGCCCGACCCAGGAAATTTACTTTAATTTGTTAACAAAAAAAATCAAAGTAGGATAATGATAAATAAAAGCAAAAAAGCAAAATACCTTCCCCCCACCCCTCTCTTTTTCCCAGGATCAACTTTTCATTCCCAGTTTTCTCTTTCTCCCTCAGCAGTGAGGTGGATGGTGAATAGGGGCTGTCATCAGTTCTTCACATGTTGTCTCTGCTGCTCGCTCCTCAAGGGCAGGACTCTTCACACTCTTATCCAGCTCCAGTGTGGAGTCTTCCATGGGCTGCAGTTGGATCTCTGCTCCTCTATGGATCTCCATGGACCTGAGGTTCACATCCTGCCTCACCACAGGCTGCACCACGGGCTGCAGGGAAATCTCTGCTCTGGCACCTGGAGCACCTCCTCTCACCCTTTCTGCCCTGACTTTGATGTCTGCAGTGTTTTTTGCTCTCCCATAGTCTCTCCCCCAGCAGCAGCTGCCCTTTTTTTTTTTTTTTTTTTAATCTGTTGTCCAAGAGGCGCTACCACTGCCACTGATGGACTCAGCCTTGGCCAGTGGCAGCTCCATCTTGGGGTTGACTGGAATTATCTCTGTGGGACATGGGGGCAGTTTCTGGCAGAAGCCACCCCTGCAGCCCCCCACTCACCTCCACTCCTTCCCTCTGCTCCCAAAACCTGGCTATGCAAAACCAATATACTATAATGGGGTCTTAGAAAATTAGTTTACAGCTTTAATTTATGTGTTTTAATCTTGAATGGACTTCCAGCAGTGAAGTTTGCCTCTGTTGCCAGAAAACTTGCTGGAGCTATTCACATTCAGTATAAAGAGAAGCAAATAACTGAGAAACAGTACAGTGAATAATGTTTCATCCTGTTCTCCAGTGCCCATGTTTTTGTGAATTCCTACTGTCCCATCCTCTTCACAGGGATCATTTGTAGGGAGCACTGAGGTGCTGTTGCTTCAGTTCTCATATACATTTTATAAAGCAACTGATTTGGATGATGGAGTCCAAAATTTATAATCCTCCAGACTCAGAGCAAGAGGAGTAATCTGCTGAATCTGAGATGTGAGATATTAATCTCTGATACCCTGTGTCAAGAATGGACACCCACTAAGCAACAATACCTTGACCTTGAGAGGGCACTTCAGTCTCAGAGGGAGTAGAAGAATTGCTTAACTTCTGCAGAGTAAGCTGTGCCATCTGCTAACATCACCCCTCTGAGATGCATGTAGCTTCCTACTGTTTTAGAGTCTCCTCTAAACTGGAGTGAACATCCAGGGAGCCGTAACTGCCTGCTGAATGGTGAAAAGCTGCCCAAGGGTGTGATGTCCCTCAGGGGTAGACCAGGACCAGTATACTCTTGGGAAGCATTGGGTCACCTCAGCTGCCCGCAGTGGCCCAGAATCACCTGGCAGATTGACTGTGCTAAATGTGGTGAGGTGTCCACACAGAGCCTGGGTAGCTTAGCATCTGGGAGCAAGTAGCAGGCTGCCATAGGGAAGGTGTGGCAGATCCACACCAGATACCAGCCCGTGGCTCTGGCACACTGCCATCATCCTGTTCCTCTAGACAGAGGTTGCCCTGTAGTCTCCTGTATAGGATTGCCAGGATGAGTTGAAGAGGAAATGCAGTAAATTAAGCCTGGCTGTGAGAGACCTACATTGCTCAGGAGATATGGTCATTGTTAAAACAGAAGTATCATTGGACCCAGCAGCAGCCCTAATTTATTCCCTCTGTCAAGAATGGATGACTTGGGTTTCTTTGTCACATTTTGTTATGAGAAATGACCTTCTTCCAAAATGCTTTGGCATCAGCTGTTTTATTGTTTCGGTGGCATATTGACTTGTTCTATTCTTTATCAAGTATCAGTACCTATATGAACACTTTCTAGATGCATCCTTCAAGATCCTTTTCTCTTTCATGTCTCACTAACTCTGTCCCCAGGATTAAACTACTGTCTTGCCTCAGTCAGTTCTGGGAACACACATTAGCACAAAATTGTATGACCTGTGCTTTTGTCACCTAGCTGGTTAAATGAGGTACGTGTTAGTTTAATTGCAGATCTTTGAGGGAACAGCCTTGAAGTACACATCTTGGGGCATGTAAATTCTCAAGGTTTTATGCTCTCTATAGCCTTTCAGTGACAGCTGTGACAATGACTATGAATTGACTGACAGTAGTGTGAGCTGTACAGCAAAAATAAAAGTGTTGCAAAAGTATTTTATTGTTTTACTTTAAAACTGATTGCTGGGTAAAATGTAAATATTTCATGTAAACATAGTTTCATTCTAAGATACATACGGCAATTGAAATCTAAAAGGTTGAAAAGGCCAAATATCCCCTATGGAACGTAGGCTCGAAGTTGTGGAGGGCAGGGTTTGGTTTATTGTTTTGCTTTACTTTGGTTTTGGCTTTTCCATGAAGGAAAAAAATGTCTTCAATGATAATTTTCCACACAAAATTACAGGCAGAAAGCACACTTATATGATTTCAGAGACCTCATGCTTTAATGCCATAGATGATATTTTACTCTGTGTGATTAAGCAAACACAACCCTAAGCAACTCTAGTCCATATATAGTGCTATCTATTCTGCATCAGCCAATGATTTAATCAACTGTGACTATAGCCAGACAGTAAACATATGTTACTCCTCCCCCAAGAAGCAGTAGATCTACCCTTGTTTGTTGATTCAAGCACAGTGTACACTCCCAACATTATTAACCAGTCACCCATGCTTTTAAATAGAGATCTATTTGCTTGCAGAGAAAACTGCAAATGCTTACAGCATAAAGAAGAGACCTGAAGAAGAAAGGTGACAATTACCCACCTAAGAATGGGAATTGTTTTCTAGCCTGTAACTATACTGTTAGATTTTTACAAGAACACTTTTGCCAAGAATGCAGTGTCTTGTTTTGCTCCCAGAAGTACAGACTGCTGAAAACTACACTGGAGCAATAAAGCCATTGATACACTGATGCTGTAACATCATTTTCTGGGAAGTCACTTGCTTGAGGGCATGTTTCTCAGCATGGCACTACAAAGCTGTGGTTACTTTTGGTGATATGAGTATTACATATAAATGCACTCAGCATGCAACAAACTAACCACAAAGAAGATAGACAGGTTTGTTCTCCTTCAGTATTTTTTATGTTTTTCTTTCTTAGTGTTTCTCTAGTGCACAGAGGTGCTTCATGCTCCCTTTATTGCACAATTTGTATTCCTTTCCCACCCGCTTCTAAATACAGTATCACTTAATTAGTGGCTATACCATAAACAGACTACAAGTAGGATTTTCGAGGGCTTGTACAGCTAACTCACAATGATTATAGGTTTTATTCCTTCAGTGGATGCTATGTCCTGCATTAAAATCCAGCACTTTTGGCACTCAAGGCCATGCTAAAAGTGGTGGGGTTCTCATGTCACACCAAATACTGGAACCACCCAGTCTGTCTTCTCATCTGCAGTTCTTTTAGTAGTGGTGGCTTCCACCCTCTTGTTCTTTGAAGGAAGAGAGGGAGACTTTTCTCACAATTTTTCTGAGAAATAAGGAGAGGAAACTGTTAAAACAGATTCTGCATTTGTGTCAGACTCACAAGCCCTGTTAAATTGTTGTTGCTGTAATATTTCAGAGATGTGTTACCATTTTCCTCTCTTGATCTCAGTGGGCTTGCCATAGCTAGGATCTGCATTTGTCAGAGATTGGAAGAGCAATCATAGCCTTGTACCTATGAAATGTGAACCTCAGTATCTACCCTCAAAGGTACTCGATCCTGCACTGTGATTTTTCTTGTGGTTGCTAAGAGGAAAGAGGAGGCTGCAAATCCATTATTCAAGTGTCATCTCAACAAGTGGTCTTTGTTAAGTGTCATATGCCAGATTTTCCTTGGTTGTTATTTTGGTTTCGCCTGTAAGGTGAGGTTTTTCAGCCTTGTTTCAATCCCTGTGGAGGTAATTGAGCAAATCCTCCTGGAAACCATCTCCAAAGGTATTAAGAAGTAAAAGACGATTGAGAGTAGAACAGCATGGATTTACAAAAGGGAAATCATGCTTGACCAATCTAATAGTCTTTTGTAATGCAATTATTATCTTAGTGAATGAAGGGAGAGCCATGCATATTGTTTATCTTGAATTCAGGAATAATTTCAATGGACACTGCTTAGCATCCTTCTAGACAAATTGATGAAGTACAGACTAAATACACGCACAGTGAAGGGGATTGAAGATAACTGCTGGCCTCACAACGTTGTGACCAATGGTACAAAGTCCAGCTTGAAACCATTCACAGTGGTATACCCTAGGGGTCAATACTGTGAAGAATACATAGTAGCACCTTTATTAACCATCTGAGTGATGGGGCAGAACACTCCTTCAGCAGGTTTGCAGGTGATGCAAAATTGCAGGGTGGAGTGGCTGATACGCTGTTCTGAGGAACCTTGAAGGGCTGGAGAAATGGGATGGCAGGAATCTTGTGAAATTCATCAATATGTAAAGAAACACAAAGCCCTGTAATTGGGGAAGAATCATCTCATGCACCGGTGCACACTGTGGGGAGCCTGCTTGGAAACCAGCTTTATGAGAAAAGGCATGAGGGTCCTGGTGGTGGAGACCAAGCCAGCAATGCATTCTCACAGCAAAGAAGGTCAACTGCAGCTGGGGCTATATGAAGAGGAATGGTGATCCTTTCCTTCTGCTCTGCCCCAGCGGGACACATGTAGAGTGCCAAGTCCATTCCTGGGGTCCTCAGTACAAGTGGGATACAGAGATACTGAAACAGGTGCAGTGAAAGGGCACAAAGATAATTAAAGCATGGAGCATCTGATACAAGATTGTTAATATTCTCTGCATTGGAGAAGTTTTCTCTACCAAAACCTGTAATTATTGTCTAATATAAAAAAATATTTATCTCTTTCATGGTTGTTTTAAAGCCCTGCCCTGCACATCACCAGAAAACTCCCTCTAAATAAAAAATCTCCAAATAAAAAATTAACCAAACAAAATTCCTCCAAAAACAAGACTAAACCAAACCCCAAACACACAAACTCTCTGTAAATTATATCCATTTTCAAAAAGTCACTGTTTTTGAAAATGTACTCTTCATACTCCATCCAATCTACAGTACCAAGTCCACAGACCACTAGAATGAAGAAATAAATTGTTTTCACATGTATTTCATTGAAGTCATTGCCAAACAGCTGTCCTGTGACAGCTGTAGGATTTGTCCAGGTATGCTAAAATGGCAGTGAGTGGTTGAAAAACATTTGAGTTTAAATTTTGGAACTTATAAAGCTTATGTACTTTCAGGGTTGCACCGAGGTATCTCACTCACTTTTAGGCACCTCTTTTGCCTATAACTCTTTATCTCTCTCATTCTGAAAATGTGCAATGCATGTTGAGAAATCCCCAGTTTGCCAGGGGATGATGGCAGGTTTGTATGGAAGAATCCTCCAACAAAAGTTAGCAACATCCTAAGGATGAGAGCTGGTAGCTGTGCTGCAGGCAGTCTGTGTGAACAGGAGCTGCTAATCAATCATACCAAGTGTTTAGAAACCTTGGGTCACTATCACTGTAAATATAACTCTGCTGATCCTTCTTCCGGCCCTACTATTTTCCATATTTATTTTGTGTCAATGTGGAGACTCTTTCAGCAGTTCTTCTGGGAAGCTGAAATCACAGTGTCACTACAAGGGCTTCAAAAGAGCAGTGCTGAACTTGTTTCATTCAGAAGAAATGTTGGTGGCAAATTTCTTGACAGAATCTTGTTGTTGATCAACCAAGTCTTGTTCCTGAGTTCACAAATTACTTTCCTTCAGTGTCTTTCCTACAAACTTAGTAGCAAAAGGCTCTGTTCTTAAAAGTTGAATATGTGGTCAGCTAAAATTTGCCCTCACAATGCCTAGTGCAAATGATAATTGATAAATCCCCAGCTCCTTGGAATAACTGAGCACTTATACTGAAGTTATATATATTAACAAAAGTTTAGTCCAGGCTAATCAATATCAAGTAAGAATAAAAAGTATGATTGAATGACATTCAGAATGCTCCATCTCAGTCGGGGAAGAAAGCAGGAAATGTGTACTAAACAATTCCCCACTTAAGTTGAAAAATTAATTGCACTGTTAAGCAAAACTTGACACAAAAATATATCAAAATTACTAATTCCTCTCTACTGATAAAAGCACATAAATCACTGTAGATACTGGATTTTTAGTGAGTCTGATTAGCAATTAGATGATGTTTCTAATGTATTTTCTTCAAAGTCCATTGATTTCTTTCCTTAATTTTCAATTGTATACATGCATTTTTCTGTCCAATATGGTATATAGTATTAAACCAGAAAAAGTGTAGATAAGTCACAGATTTTTATTAATATTGATGTTCACCTAATTAAAAATCATAACCCTGAGATGTTAATTTGAAACATCTTCAGTAAAATTCTAATATTTGAATGTATTATCAACATGATAGAAATAAATAATGTTCAAAATAATTCTGTATCACTTATGTGACAAAAATTAGTTTCTTAAAAATAAGTTTTCAATTAATTTTATGCCTTTGAATTGAGAAAGCATCTTCCTTCTGTGCTGCTGTGGCACTTCACTGTAGAAATCAGATACTTTTGTGGTTGATGGTTAGTCGGAAATGTTGGGAAATAGTTAGTTGGGAATGTTGTACAAATGTTGTACAAATAATACCAGGTATCAGAAATGATTTAGCACTTTGCCATTAGCAAGTTTCATATCTGATATTAGATAACCCATGTTTGTCAGAGTGCTTTCCTCCTATCTTTTATTTCCTTTTCTGTAATATCAGATATCAGCTCCTCTGTAACTAGTTGTTTATCATGCCTATTTACATAACCTAAAACTAGACATCTGAAATGCAGTGCAGTGCAGCTACATGAAATGCTTTTTCATTTGGAATAGTAGATTGAGAATGCTGCATGTCATGGTACAACAGTTTTTATTTTAATCAAGGGGTTGTGAGTGGCAGCTCAGATTCAAACTAAACATATTTCATTCAGCCTCCATTCCCTGGTGTAAAAGTCAAAGTCAATTGCAATGTTCCTACCCATCTTCCTCCTCCTCTTCGTACAAATCAATTGTGTTTGTTCACTTATCACCTTCTGAATTATATTTCATTTCTATTTTGGGACATCAAATACGGTACAGAATAGCTGCTACCTATTTGTGCTAAATTGTTTCTTGCTGCAGATTCTTATTCCTTTGCTGTGTAATTCATATCAGTTCTAATCTAAGGGCCTAAAAACACATCAGTGTTTTTCAAATGCACAAGATCAAATATGTAGTTTTCTTCACAAGTTTGCTTGAGGTCTGATCCTCTTAAATACCATCTAAATGTAGATTGCAGTTGAGTTCACCTTCTGCTCAGGATCTGACAGAGATTTTTATTTACTATGCATTTTCCTAAATGGCCTGAAAGTTTAGAAGTGACTCCATTGGCAGATCACACTCATGATCTGCTGTGATCATTTTTAGGTAGGCAGGCACTTGAACTCTCCCTTTATTTTCTGAGAAAGCAGAAAAATTGGACCTGAACAGAAATATAATTGGCTTTATCTGCCAGTGACGGAAGATTGCAGTTACGCAGATTTGACAGCAAGGATTTCTGTCCCTGCTCCCAAAGGATACTGCTTAGATGACTTTTTTTCAGACCAATGGTAATATAACCATTTTAATGCAGCAGGCTCTTGAATTTTGGACCTGACTTAATCGAGAAAAGTAACAACGAAGATACTGTCACTTGAATATTTAATCTAGAGAAAACATATTTAAGGAATTTCAGAGCCAAAATTTTGTATGTGAGAAATAATTGGCAAGAAAATATCTATATTACTACCTTTTTCTTTTTTTTTTAATTTCTGTGAATATAATTTACTTCCTTTTTTTTTTGTAGGAAAAATAGATAAAGCAAAACTATAAAATCATTTAATATTTTTCAGTTATGATGAAGTATGTAAATATTTCCTTTTAAAATGATTTTTTTTGTTTTAAAAATGACTGAAAAATAAGTTTTTTATAAAAAATAGCCTTCTAAACTAGTATTTTCCCCACACATATGCTATTCTTAGACTAAATATCTTGTCTCAGTAATGTTATGTCAATCTGAAAATTCAATACAGAACCAGTTCAACTCATGGACATATGAGTCAGATCCATGTGCTAACTACAATAAATGAATTTGAAAAATGTGTTTAGACACTCTGATGCTAAGCATTGCAATGGCCAGATTAAAAATACTTGGCTTTGAATTGGAGCTATTTAAGTTTCTTTGCATTATTTCACTTAGATAAATCTAGGCACCTTGAAGGAAGTTCCAAAAAAACTCACATATGTTTAGGAAAGAGAAACCTAGATGTGAGGTAATGGTGAAAGTTTTTTTCAATAAGAAGCACTAAGCATATGTCCTAAATAGACTTTCAGAATAGTTTAGAGTTTCACACCCTCAGTAGTGTCTGTAACTTTGAACCCTCCTCTAAAACAAGGCCTTCAGCTCCTTTTAAAACTGCTTTCACAAATGGAGGAGGAACCTGTCTGAAACCCAGTAGCAGAAGGATATATTATATTCCACATGAGAATAAAGTATCAGAGTAATACTTTTTTTAAATTATATGACCAAAAAGAAGATTGTATTCCTATGTCCTTCTCCTTCTCCTTCACTCCAAAGCACACCCAGATCTGCCCAGGTGTGGACCAACAGTGCCACACAGCGGAGATTAACCCCCACTCCTGTAGGTAGGGCAGCTTTGAAAGGGATTGACAAGGTGTCTGGTCTGAATCTCCTCAGCAGGTGACAGAATTAAACAGTTACAGCCACTCTGCTGTTGTATGAAGAACTTCCTCATACTTATTTTTCTCTTTTGAAGAAGAAGTTCCCACTTTATTTAGTAAAGATCCCAGATTTGCACTATGGTGATAATCTATACAAATCTAGGTTCTGGGCTGATTGGCAAATGATACTTGATTTAATTTAGTACTGATTTTTTGACATGGTTAAGATAAGGTGCACAAGGGAAATTAAATATTGGGAAAGGATGCTTAGGGAACATGAATTCACTCAGGGCATTTTGGACATTGAACACTCATATTTTGCATTAGTGTTTAGGACTTAGAGAGTTAGTTCTCAATTTAGGTTATGGGTATTCTCAGTTCAGTCAGAGAGAAAGAGAGACATTTCTACCAGGCTGCACCTGGGAGAGAGTTGGAAAAGAATGTAAATAATTCACTATCTCTCTTGTTGTTCACATTGTTTATAGATATGTTTTGCCACCGTGCGTCATTCAGAGTGCACCACTGGTGTGAGATGTTTTTACTTTAAGACCAATGAAATTAGTCTGCATGATGTTCTCTATAAATAGAGTGGTGCATTTGAATAAAGAGTTTTCTTCTCGTCTTTTGATCTTGGAGTTCTTCTGTTCCCGTCCTGCCTCAATGGCGACATTAGGTCAATAATAATATTTGGGACATAGCATGTTGAGCATTTGCTGCATGCATTATCTTGAATTGAATGGAAACCCAACACTGCTTAAGGTTTCTGAGAGGATTGCTGTCAAGTCATGGAGAATAGATAGAAAAAACATTTTTTACTCCTCTAAGAACTTTGCATTATAAACAACAAAACATTTTCAGTAGATGTGTGCTGAAAATGAAAGGGACAAGAAACTGATAGTTCAGAAAATCAATCTAGAGCAATAACCAGCTAAACAATAAAAAAATGGGCTTGAGAGACTGGATTTCATTCTCTCTGTCAAAGTGGCAAGCAGGTCCCTGTACAAAGAATGGGGATTACAGCATATTCTCTTATCTGTCACCATATGGAGGAGGAGGCTTTCACAAAGACATTTTTAGTAAACCCACCAGGAAAGAATTACAATTACCCATTGTGGGCAGATAAAATGAGAAAACCGTCAGTAATTCAGTGTTTTTGCTGTGACAGCAGTTGGGATCTAGATGGCAATTGCAATAGCAGAGCCTTAAGTGAGTGAGCTCAATTACAACTTTATGCATTTTCTTGATTACATCAGCCATTAAAATATGCAGAATAGTATTTTATGAAAGCTGATTTTCAGGTGAAGACAAAGAAGGGGCAGCAGAAAAGAGTCTCACTTTCAGGAGGAAGCTAGAAATCATTGTCTCAGAGTTGAAAGCCAGAATATCACACATAAATTTTAGGTTTGTTTTATACCTTTTTATAAAAAGACTTCAAATAAAGCAGGACATTTACTTCAAAGCAGATAACTATTCTATTCATTGCTAGCAGATTCTTTTTCTTTTCTTTGAAAGTGGCAAATCTGTGATTTAAAAATAATGTGACAGGCTGGGCTGCTACTGTTAATGGGGAGAGAAGGAACTGTGTGACAAAAAGACGTTGCATCAGGTACTAACAAAGAAGCCAAAGACTTTTAAGAAAGCACTGTGTCAGTACCATGCTCTTCATTAGGGACAAAAGGTGCTGCTGTTGGCTTAAATAGCTTATTATCTTCAAGCAAATATATAGAGAAAATTTTAGTGTGCAGGTCACTACTAGGTGTGCTAGAGTGAAACCCATGAAAGCTTTCCTATCTTTATCAGCCAGTAATTGTTGTCAGTCTGTAGAGACTACCAGGCAGATTTGTTTGAATAAACTTGACTGTGAAGACTTTGACTTGAAATAGTGGTATTGATGTCTTCATACCTAGCCTTGCCATGAGAAATTTTTCTTTGATGTGTGGTGAAGCACACACATATGTGGTGAGCTGTAAGGCAGGTAACTTGGTAGCAAGTGAAGTAAGACATGAAGTGAGCCATAAAGAAGATATCCTATCCAGTTTCCTCCTTTTTGAGTAATGCTAATTTATTTAAATTTACACAGACTCATATGTCATAGGAACAATAGAAGACACATTCTGAGACCCTTGAAAGTAATATTTTTCCTCCAAAACATAGATCAATGTACCTATGCATTAATCTTTAAAGTGAGATTTTAACCTCTAATACACCATGTAAATAGCCTTCCACTTTCTCTGTGGAGGCTGTAAAATAGTGAGTCTTATCCCCATACATTTATAAAAATTAAAATATGATACCTTCAGTCTTTCCTCTCTAGGTTTTAATGACTATTGAAAACTGAACTGCAATTTGGACAGCCAAACAATGAGGAACAGAGTTAGCATAATTTTAATGACCAGACCACGGGTCCTTAACACAAATTAATTGAGAGAATTGCACCTTTCCTGACTGAGTGTTAGCACATGGCAACCCAAGCCCTCCAAAAGCCCTCAACCCGCTGCCTTCCATGGCCACCTACACTCAATCTCCCCACAGCAGACAAATCCATTGATGGGCTTTTAACATGTCAGGTCTGAGTCTTGTAAAATACTCAGGGAAAAGTCTCTGCATGAGAAGTGATAGCAGTTGGTCTCTATTAGCTTGAAGAAGTTGTACTCCCAGCAACAGTGTCATCCCTGTTGGCAACAGTGTTTTATGTTCTTATTATACATATTTTACAAAGCTAAATCAAAATGTAGCTTGATCACTAAAATAACTGTCTCAGAGGTATTTTAAATCCTAAACTGAGTAAAGAGAGATCAACGAGGCACTCAGAGAAATGAAATACTAAAAGGACAGGGGCTCAAACATAAACAGCCTATGTTATAGACAGTCACCAGCTCTGACACTCATACACAGAACTGTGCAAGGCTGTCAGAGATGTGTAAGAAAGGCAGATTTTCTGCTAGCAACAAAGCAATTCAGCTAGGAAATTGTGGTCTCTGCAACAGCCTGCAATGTAGGCTGCAAGGCTAGATTCTTGAGTCTGAAAGTTTATTTCTCCACGTATATTTAGCTCCCAACATAAATGAATTTAAGTCCAGATTCAGGGCTTTGCCCTTTGCCAAAACATAGGTAGTAATATTGCTCCCATTGAGGCAATCTTTAACTCTTGTCTGGTCTCATCAGTGCTGGGAAATTGCTCTATTCAAAACCTCCTACATATTAGAAAAGACTGCAACACCGTCTGTCATGATTAATCTTTTATGACTACTGCAGTTGCAAAATATCTCCAGCCCCTGCTGAGCCTAGTTTTTAGTAAAACAATGAGCATAATATATTAGCTAATATTTCAAAGTGTTTTGCGAAGTCCCAAGTCACTTACCATAATCTGTGACCCAGCTCCATTTGTAATTCTTCTAGGTGTTTGCAGGTCAATTTTGTGCCATCTTGGGTAGTGGCTATATAACATAGGTCAAGTGGTTAATATTCTAATGAATTTGTTGCAGATAAGTCAGACCTATAATAAACCTCTGCAGAAGCCCACTTGTCAGTAGAAAAAAAATTATGCAAGCTAAGAAAGTAGATTTCAGAATATCCTTTTTTATTGGGTTTGCAATAGTGCTTTCACCCCAAGGTGAGAAAAAACACCTTTTGAAATAGGTCAGTACCAAATAGATAATTATATGAAGACAAAATAATTTGTAAGAATAGCAGAGGCAGCTAAAGAGCTACCATGGTGTACACCAGGGCAGTACATGTAGTGTATTCTATGTTATCTGTTCAGGTGTGAAATACCTGAAATAAACGTGAAGAAAGTCATCTCCAAAAGTTGACTTGTGGAATTTATTGCTTAAGGATAGAAGTAATCTTTAAAAACTTTCAGAAATGGAAAGCAGTTCCTCAAATATCTGCAGATCACTACCAACAGGGAAACAAAAGCTAAGGCCTAAGAAGAAGCACTATAATAGATGATTGTTCAGCTAGAGATTGGTACCTTTGTGTTCTGAAGAAAAAACCAACCTTATGTTTCCAAAGTAGTTTATCTTATGAATTATGGAGTAGTTAGTTTACAACTGCAAAGACACCCTGTGGGGTGGTGTCTGAAGTCTGCTGATCCCTTCACTGATCCCTTAACCATGCAGAGACAAATGACAAAAAACTGGAGTAGTATAAACATTAAGTAGTGAAATTGGGGTGACATCTCATTAGGAAAACTCAAGCCAACTCTTTAAATATAAATACTCAGAATGTAAACCAGAGTGAAGCAATATACCTATAACTATGCAAATTGTCAGAGGATCTTCTAGCCCAGAGTATGCTCCTGATCTAGCTATAAGAAACTGGTTGTCAATCTGAGTCAGGAATGTTGGAATTACTGCTCCATTAAATCTAATGGCTCCCTGAAGCAGGAATTAAGGTGGGTTAACTAATATTAAATTTTGTTCATCCATTCAAAAATGTGGTGACATCTCCCTGCCCATAAAAAAAATAATTAGAAACGTGATTACGAATAATATCTGTACTGTACAGCACAGAAGTCCAGAGAGAAACAGCAGGGAATTAAAATGTGGATCTCAGAAAAAAATTCCTTTCTCCAAAAGATTTCTTGGCACAGAAAGTTACCAGGTGTGCTGTAAATAGTCTAGTAAATTTGTTCCCATTACAGCTGAGAAAGTGCATTTTTGCCCATTACAAGGAAGTCAGAAAATCCCTTCTAAATGAGAGGAAAGCTAAGGGTGTATTTTTTCTCTGTGGTTTTATTTTTAGTGCTTACTCATATTCTGAATGATAGATTCTTCTTTCAACTGAAGTTTGGAAAATAATTAGAGAAAAGGTGAACTACAATTCCTATTCAGCATGAAAGTACCAAAACAGTGTACACACAAGTTGACATGGTACAGTGTGTGGTGGATAGCTTTTATGACACCATCAAGTCCTGTCTTATTCCAGTTCTGTGGCAGTGTATTTGCACTAAAACCAGTGGACTTAAACCCAGCAAAATAAACAGGAAGAAGGCATTAGAGGCCCCACAGTGCATGTGGAACATTACAGAGTCTTTAATGTCTGCTTGTAAAGAGCTGTGGATGCCTGGCCTTAAGCAATCAGATGTTAAATAAATGCCCGAAGCAATTTGATATAATGGACTCTGTTCTGTGCTAAACAACCAAACTGTGCCCTCTCCTTTCTATCCTGAGAAGAGCTTATTCCAGCTGTCCAAGCAATGTTTTATCATTCTTGCCCTCAACACACTTTCTGCTCTTCAGCACCAGAGATTCCTCTCCCTGATATCCTTTATTCCCACCTGGAAACACAGATGGCAGAACTTCCTCCAATGTTGCCAATGTGGAACAGATCAGGCATGGCAGCATCATTGTCAGTCATTTGTCACAAGTTCCCCTTTGATCTCTAGTATGTTTTTGTTTGGTTTTTTTTTTTTATTTTATTTTTTTACTAAATTATTTCCTTCTTTTTGGCATCTTCCTTGCTCTGAAGGACTTACTCTTTCATTGGATGGATGGATGGTATTTAGTGAAGCAGGGTGTTCTGTGCTACAGCAGGGACAGAAATAATTCTAAACGACAGGTGACCTGAAACAATAAAAAGTGGGCAGATGCAGGCAAATTGCCTCAGTAAGCACTGTGATTGTGTATGATCCTTTCCACCTGCTAATGAATATGCATGTGGAAAATAAGAAACTCTTTTTTTTTAAACTGTGTTGAGTTTGCATTGGTGAATAATCAGGATGGTAAATGTGAAGTCATCCATATTTAAGATTCAACAGAAAATGACAGTTATAATCTGCCCAAGAATAAAAATAGGTTCAGAACCAGTGAGTTTCTGAATGTCAGAAAATGGAGATCTGTATCACTCAGCAAGCATTCAGGTCTGGGACAGGGGAAAGGGTAGTTTTCAGGTAAATTTACAGGTGGGATACAATTGTCTGAAGCCATAATTTTCAGAATGCCAATGATCATGCTGCTTCTTTTCAATTGTACTGATTACTCTGTCAGGCTGAAAATAACTGTATGTAATTAGCACCAAAAAGAAAATAATCTGAGAAGACAAATGCTATCATCAAAGGGTAGCATGGTAAGGAAAAAGACAAGGCTGATGATAAAGCCATAATGGGAACTGGCAGAATAGAACCCCTACAGCTGTGAATTTTGGCATAATCTTGGGTGTTTTTAGAAGAACAGAGTCAGACTTTGCCATGTTAAGAAAGTTGTTTCTCTTAAATATCCTAGAAAAAGGATCATAAATAGATGAGATAAACAATTTAATAAATGAGTTGTATACATTGTCAGCATCTACATAATCCTGGACTTGATTAAAACACTTTGACACTTAAACATTGACCCTTTCCTAATGGCAGATCTGGTTTTGCCACTCATGTACTGCACAAAGTCTGGCAGTGCACAGTTATGACATAGACCCAGCTGGATCTTCAAACTCAATATTCTCTTGATCATTATACAAGTGGAGTTGTATTAAGTGCAGTTTCCAAACCTGCACAACCAGACCGAGCCTTTTCCAAAACACAGAATTCCTGGTTGCTATGTGATGTGTACTCTCCTCCCAGGTGTATATCAGAATAATTTAATGTATAGATTTATTTGTCAACATGTTAGCTTGAAACAACAGCTGAAATTCAGATATATCTGTTATGGATTATTGTGATTTCAGTAGACTTTCTTTTATTTAAATATTAAACAGTTGTTACATTTAATATTATTTTACTTTGCAATATGAATATCCCTAGATCTAATGGCTAAGATACCTGCAATAAAACAGGGAGACAGTAGTGTCAGGTCCTTCTTCTAATTGAGGAATACAGCAAATTTACCCTGAATCTTGCTAATTGATTATTTAGGCACAAAATTGGTCTCAGAAAGATAAAGTTTCTTGTTTGAGATAAGTGATTTTTACATGAGTTCTAGACATCCTTCCACTCTGGTGTCAGAAAATTACCTTTAGTACTAATGATTTAATGTTTTCTTTGGGTTTTTTTTTTTCTTTTTTTTTTTTTTTTCTTTTTTCTTTTTTCTTTTTACCAACTGTTTCACAAGGATAAAATTCAATCTTCCAACAGAGAAGCATATGGGGACAAAATTTTCTACCCTGTATGTCAGGGCTGTCTCTTGCCATGGCCTGAATCTGAGTTGCAATATTGAATGTCACAGTGGTTTTGCACTGTAACTTCAGGCTGACAAAGTGTGCACAGCAGCTGTCATTGTTAAAATCAGTGATTCACTGTGAAGATTAAAAATTACTTTTCCTTTGAGTTAGGACCTTCTTTCACCCTCACAGCCCACTGTGAAATTGTGTAAAGATGCTTTGTCCTAAATCTGTCCAACCAAAGACTACAACCAAAAGTGATATTGTACAAAGTGATTCTTCAGTAGGGATAATGAACCTAGCTAACCCAACAGCATTGCCTTTGGGAAAAAGTAGCTTGCCTTGATGTGATCTGTCAAAATAATCTGTGAGACCTCTACCCAGCAGTGAATTATTTCTAGTATGTTTTAGCCATTGAGTTGGTTTATAGTTGAACAACATTAAGGATTTAGAAGTCTTAAAATGGGCAAGCCCTTGAGGACAGTCAAGGATGCCTGCTTTCCAGTGCTTGTCCCTCCACCACCCACATCTCAAAGGTCTTCAGTTGAGCCTGAGCCGCAGAAGCTTGGGCCAGCCATGTGTTTGCTTGTAACCCTCTAACAGTCTGCTATCATCCAGGTTCAGCTCACCTACACCACACCCGCAGCTTCACCCCTGCTGAAGTTAAAGCTTTCCTGGGTTTAAGACGTCATTGTTGACCCTGCAGGCAGTAAAAGCACCCTGCAATGCAAATAAGTTTTGTCTCAGCACACAATTGACTTCAAACCAAAAATGGCCGTGTGCTAGGAATATCTGCCAGGACCCTTCGTTTCCTGTTGTTCCCAAACAAGTGGCCTAGCTGCCATTCAGGAGTGAGGTTCATTTGTGCCTCGTGGAAGTGCTGCTTGATGGGCCTCATAAGGCTACATGCAGTGCCATGGTTGTGAGGAGAGCTGTGGGGGGGAGCACACGCTCACGCTGAGACTAAAGCTGCCTGCTGCTCATGCTGGGGAATGGCAGATGCTTGCTGAGAGGGTGCCCTGAACTCTGGGAAAGAGAGATTCCAATTCTGGGAAGTCCACTAATACACAAGTCAAGTATTGAAAATGCAGCATCACTCTCTTCACCTAACGTCTTTCTTCAGACTGATCAGCAATTTTCTATTCATCCTGTAAACTCCCAGCGGAAGACAGGCTCCTGACTTAAATGCCCTTGACTTCTGCAAAGACACAATTCTCCCAAAATAGTTAAAGGACACATACAGATTCCCCAAAGCAGGAATTTCTACCTCAAGCTTACAGAGGAGCCTGCTTTATGCAGAAAACAAAGGTAGTCAGTGTAGGAGGAGGTTAATAAGATCTGTCACTGGCTATCCAGGGATGCAAGTTTTGTTAAAACAGGTGTTTACACTAGGCATCCAAATAGTGCAGGCTTAATCTTAATTTAAGTTTGTACCTGCACAAAATATTAAACCTAATATGACCATATCTATTTTTAATAGCCACATCTATGTAGGTTTGCTTCCACTGACTCATAGCTAATTAAAATAGTTCTGTTGTTCACCTCTAAATAACATGATCTATTTATATTTATTTAAACAAAAAAAGCTTTAAAAAAACCCACTCATAGACTTTTGAAAATTTGGATATGTGGAAATACATCTCTGTGTATTCATTTAATGATTGAAATAGTTACTCAGGGAAAATCTAACAGTTAAAAATTAACACTAGTTAATTTTTATTGTCTGGAGAGAAGGAAACTTTCAGCATCAATATTTAAAAATAAACTAAACAACTGCTCCACTTTTTTCTTATTTTTTTTACTACATTTATTTAAAAAGTACTAATTTTCTGTGCATGACAGCACTTGGAACAGGTGCGGCAAAGCAGAAGTTAGAAGAATCTGTTTGCTCTGATTGCTGGCCAGAGGGCAACACAGCAATGCTGAAGGCAATTGAGCAGCTCTTTCATACTGATCAATCTCAAACCACACAACTTTTCCTTCCTGCTTATTTCTTTGTTTGTTGTTTTTTTTTCAAGAGCTTAACATATCAACACATTTTCAAACTTTCTGGTTTTAACAGTGAGTCACTGAGAGGTCAGGTTTATTTTAAGAATATGCACATTTTATGTAAAGAGTAGAACAGTGCATGTACAGGTGAAATAAATGATATCATAAAACGCTACGTAGCTCACATTCAGGCATAAAGAATGAAACTATTAAGTACTCTATTAAAAAGCTTCATGGAAGTTTGCATGCATAATTTCTGTAATTTAAACTTTTATAATCACTCATTCTTTACAAAAGTATGGATTTTGCTTTCTGTCTCAACATCCCAATGTGCATTGCAAGCATTTTGTGAAAAAAAAAACTTATAATAGCACAGTAAGGTAAGAAAATAGAAAAAGCATCATATGGCTGATAGAAACCAAAACAAAAGGGACAATTTTGTTGACTCTCATGAATTTTTCATGTCTCAAATAATGTGGTATTTTTCTTTAAAAAACCTTATGATATCCCCATGGGTTAGGGTTAGGGTTAGGGTTAGGGTTAGGGTTAACTCTAGGCACTGCTGTCTCATTGCTGTGACAGTACACAAGTGTCTCTGCTACACCTGATTGTTTAGAATGGCTTCTCTGTTGGCACCTGGAAAGAGTTTTCCCCATGCAGTAAACAGACACAAGTAAATTTGTAGGAATGACCATGACTTTACTAAGAGGAGAGATAAAGGGTGAAGGTTTTGCTGTACTGAAACTGAGCACTGCCATGCTATTATTTTCAAAGGACCTACAATTTCAACAAAGAAATCAAAATGCTTCTTACCTCTTCCTGATCAGGGCAAAGCCAATGTGTGAGAAAATGTGAATAATAACTAGTTACAGATGTCTCATCATGATACTTAAAAAAATGCGTGATCTGAAAATTAAATTATTACCCAAATATTAGACAATAATTTTTTTAAAAATATAAATATTAGGTAAGAATTAAACATCAATCAAAGAACCTTATTTGCTTAATTGTAAATATTATTCAGATATAATAAAAATAATATAGATTTTGTGAAAACTTTGAATATTTCTTTGAAGAAGTTTACATGTAAGGTCCAAAAAAAATGTCATAAAATGGAGCTGTATTGAAGATATCCATTTTTAGATAGGAAAGATGAGGTTTCTGTCTCATTCTTTTACTGGACACTTGATCCCAATCCTCAGAAACATGATCGGTTCAAAGTGTTCTCACCAGCTCTCCTCAGTGTTGCTAGCAGCAGTGAATGCTTAGCACAGAAGAGAGCTTCTCACTTGTGCTTCGGGATCTCATAATCTTAAAAGCAAGCAAATAATACCCAGAGAAAATAAGACAGATAAAAGAACAAAGGAAATGAAAAATTAAATATTAGTGGAAAGAGGGATTATGTACTAGAGAAGGAAAGGTGGGAGAAACAACAGGAAGTTAGCTGGTCAGAAGGTTAACATGCTATTAACAACCCCTGACAAATTTTGTTTTAGACTGAGAACATTAAAGCTGCCATTCTTTCTCAGAAAGGCTGCAGTTTTCCTCTCCAACTATCTGCAGTGTATTTTCAGTATTTTTCCTTACCTTTATCTGATAGACTGGCAGGGAACCAATACAGAAAGTAGATCTGAAAAAACTAAATTGATTATTTTTTGCAGGTCCAAAGGGTAAAGTAGAATATTTTGGCAGAACCAGATCAGAAATAACTGTATTTATAGATTAGCACAAAAAGAGCTCACCTTCTATAAACTCATGTGGCTGCGTGCAAAGAATGCCTAAATCCACCCTTTTCCCTGAACTATGGGCAAAGAGTGGGGGGCAAACCACTGTGTGAAAGGGTAGGCAAGAAGGGGGAGGATGATGAATAGGACTCCTTATTACTAGGTAACTCTTTAAGGATCTGAAGTCAGCTGCTTCCATTTGTTCTTAAAAGCATTAAGTTATGCCATAGTAGCGAGCCAAAATACATTCCATATTGCAACATGACTTTTACTGCACAGCACCAAAGGGCTGCTTCACTGATCAGGTGCTCCACTGAGGAAAACGAGCACGATCTGAAAGAAGTTGAGATTAATACTATGAAGACTGTTCTTTGCTCTGAACTTAAATGGATGAAAGTAGCCTTTAATGATTGCAGTTAAACAAGTTGAAAGAGACAGCATTGCTGTCAGAGGTTGCCCTGTATGCATTTTTGTGATGAGCACTTTGTTCTCATTTTACCTTTTGTATTGGTCCCAGTTCACCCCAGTAGGGAAGGTCAGGTAGGAAGATGATGAGGGAGAACAGGAGGAGAATGGCTACAGATGTTATAACTTCTTAGTTTTAAATTGCAGCATCCAAATGTCTTAATGGTTTCCTTTAGACCAATAATCTTATGATTCCTTCTGAAGAATAGTATTCAGGGGTGTATCTCCTAAAGTGTTTTCATAAACCACTTGATTACTATTTTTGTCCTATTCCAACGATTTACTTGCATCGACAGAAAAGACAACAGTGCCTGTGATATTTTGTGGAAGAAGAAAGAGCTTGAGTTTCATTTTGAAGTAGACTTACTGTTTAAAAGAGAATTGTAAACTGCTTAAAATCTATCCAGGTGGCATCAGCTAGATCACTCTAGTTAATGTCAATAACCTGAAGCTGAACTACTTGGTGCCCAAAGTCCAATTGGTGACATTATAGATGGAATGTGCTGAGAAACTAAGCATTGTGGGATTGCTTTATAAGGTAATAAAGAACGTGAACTGACCTATAACCACCTGTTTTGTGTTTCTACAGCCAAATATTGTGTTTCTCCACTGAGCTCCTTCCAATACTCAGAGCTGCTGGTATAAAACCTTGCTGGTAGTTTTCCACTTTATCTGTGATTTCTTTTCTGGAAGAATGAGATGCTTATAAGAAAGCTGAGGCTGAGGAAATGTCGCAGTGAAACATTATGGAAATTCAATATAATTGAAAAAGAAGGAATAACAATGAAAGTGCAAAATGCTGGATGAATGCCCTCCATGCTTCAAAAAGTTAAAGAAAAAAAGAGCTGTTTTCCACTTCTGAAGTTTTCTTTCAGTATTGGGTAGGTAGGACCATTGTTCTAATGTTCTAATATTTTCAATTTTCCTACAGAAGTTGTGTAATACAACTCTGCATTATATTTCAGGGTTCCCAGTGTCTCTGCCTTGCTTCTCCTGCCTTCTGTGAATCTTCGGCCTGTAACATGCTAAAATTCAGCTAGCCGAGAAAGAGTTATCTGGAAGACTATCTTTGAAAATTACATGGCTCATGTTCACCACTCATCAGTGGAGGAGTTTTACTGCAAAGAGGCAGTTATTTTATTTCTTACGTATTTAATTGTGTTAATATATAGTAGTGATATTTTTTTCTGTCAGCCCAAAAGCTCCATTCTTTCAGTTGTTAGAGAAAGCAGCCTGAAGTACTCAAATAGTCAAAAAATGTTGAGCTCCATCCTTTCAAATGATTCAATGGAAGATTTATTTCAATGGAAAAAGAAACAAGGCAGAGGGGAATCCATTTACACAAAGAATGATTTTGCTGCTTATATGAGAGTCAACCATACAACTGGAAATTAAAAAGGTAGTTGATGGGTCACATTTTTGTGAAAATTTTAATGACAAATGTTTCCATTTTTCACCTGTTTTTCCTTATGTTTTTCAGAAAAGCTGACATTCTAATAGGCCTCAGCAATTCTAAATGCAAGTGAATACAGGGAACAGAGATTTCTTTCAAGAGTGGTCATTACCAGACCCAGAAATTTGAAAAATTATCAATGCCATTGCCTACATTTGAAACATAATATTCTTCCCCAAATTTATCTTTTTTTTCCTCTATTTTATTTTCACACTGAAGTCCATTAATGATTATCCAGTATCACACACCTAGCAAATCATCAGTTTTTTTCAAGGGTATTTCAAAATATCTCAAAACCATGAGTGTTTTTCCTTAAATTAATATATTCTTACTAAACCTTTAAAGAGATGACTTTCTAAGAGGTCCTACACATACAAAAAACTGTGACAAAAGAAATACAAAAGACAATTACAAGCCAAAATCTTACATCAGTGATGGCCCCTCCATCTTTCTTGGGAGGTGAGGAAGGGATATGCCTTGCTAAAAGAAATCTCCTGGGAAATCCCAGTTGAGCCATCTCTGCCTCTCCTGGGACCATTGCATCCCTGCTAATACCAGAGTAATTCCCACGCATGACCCAGCATCTTAACTCCGTGAAGCACCTAGGAGAAGCTGCTTGCAATATTGCTGACAGAACTTGTACTTCAGAATCAAAGATTAACTTTTGTAATTCTGGCCTATTTTTAGCACTGCTTAGGCTTAAATTATGAACCCACTGTCAAAGTTAGTAATCCATTTGAACTCTTTCTCAAAATATTGTCAGAGGAGGGACTAAGACTGATAACTTAATAACTCTTTCTCTCACACAGGGCTTTGCCTATGCAAATTTGATTCCTCATCTGTTTGGAGTAACATGAACTTTTGCTTCTCACATTCCTGAGAGTTCTGCTGTAAAGTATAGCCATGCTATAACTGTGTCCTTTTTTTCCAGTTGGAATTCCTTCTCCTCTCATGATCCACAGCTTTCAGGATCAGCTGCTAACAGACAGCTTCTCCATTATCTCATTACCTGTCCTTGCAAAAAAACATCCCTGCGCCATCACCTCTCTCCTGTATATGTGGGATAGAACACTCACATACACTCCAATCCTCTTCTGTTCATCTACTTCATGGTTGCCAGATCTGAGGGTGATGTCTTTGGGAAAAAAAAAAAAACAACAAAACAACCTAGTAAAGAGGTCGTAAATCATGCCAAAAGAGAGAAAACTCTGAATCTGAAACCCTTGACATAAGAGGGAGTGGTTACAGATAAAAAGTGCTTACAAAAATAATTATCTCAGCTCCTCAGGCAGAAGTCAAAATAAGCAGTTAGGGGAGGTGATGCTCATGATATCACACTACAGAATACACAGTATTTGGGTAGGAATCAAGGCATCATATTCCTCATCTCAAAACAGTGTGACTCAGTCAGTCATTACCCCAGTGAGAAAAGCAGGACAAAAGTATTTTGTCAGATGAATACCAATCACTTGTATTTTGTGACAAGTATCATAGAGGGTTGTAACACACCAGTACCATGTCAAAGAAACATATAAGAACATGGAAAGAGTGTTGGGTCTCAGACATTGTAGGCCAAATAATGTTTTTTTTCCCTTGTTGTTCTCATTCCAATATGGGAACACACAGAACTCTTCAAATGTCGCCATTAAAAAATTGGATAAATCACATTTGTTTGAACATAAAATTCAGATCCTCTGTCAAAGACTAAAGATCACATTGGGAAGCAAGAAACAGCTGCTGTCACAGCCCTTCCATGCTGAAATGAATACAAATTTAAGGAGTAAAAGGGAGCTGTAAAAGAAAATGCACAGTGCAAATCTAAACCAGAACTGTACTCTAAGAAATTCTATTTTGAATGGAGGGACAGGTTAGGGAGTGAGAAAGACATGGAAATACAAACTAGAGATTGGAACTGAGTGAAAAAAACTAATCACCTTTGGGGGCAGTGTGTTTGAAGCTACTCAAGTGCATTTCAGCAGAAAAGGAGCAAAATTGCAGGATGGGAGAAGAAATATCATGCCTCAAGGAACTATAGAAGGCCTCAGGAAGGACATTTTCTTGAATGCGAATTTCAGTAAAATATTGAAAGGAGCATGAAATATAAGAAAATCTCTGCAAGAGAAAATAATCACAGGTTTCCTGAAGATTTGGTGGGAGTCACTGCTTTTATGGTAGAAAAAGGGAAAAATGATAAAAGTTGGGATTAATCTAACCTAGTCTCACCTAATTTCCTCTCTAGGCAATTCAGAGGAATAAGTGCTTTTAAAGTGCATCTCACCCCACCTTCTACAAGACTTCCAAAATAAATCAAACTAATGGTGGCTTAAAAATTCCTGAACCTCTTTGTCAGCTAAAAGAGTGAAAATGCTCAGATGAAAATATCTAGACTGCAGACGTCTACATATAATTTCCCAAAGTTTCTAAAATTCCACAAGGAAATTTCAGATCAAAAAGATATGAGATGGAACAGTTTACACAGGTGTTCACAAGGTCCCACTTCAACATCACATGCTGACATTTAAACTCAAACAGTTTGACATTATATTGGACAAACTTTGGTGTTTGAAGTAGAGGTAAAAATCAGAAGATAAAAACAGCAAACAAGAGCCAACTAAATCACAGCAGAGTTGCTACAATGCACCTGACATCACTCTCCTAATGAAACAAGAGTTGACCAGCATAGTCTGGAGAATACAAGACTTCTGTTAATTAAAACCACAAGACTATTAGAGAACCCAGAAGTAACACCATACTTTGGAGGAGCAAAGGTCATTTGAAACACAACTGTGAAGAACAGAAGATAGTGCAAAACAGTAGACTAGATTCAGGGCTTAAGCATCTTATTCAACCCAGGTGTAACAAAGAAGTACCTTTGGGAGTATTCTCCACTTCTTTCATTCATTTCTTGGCTAATGGTAATTATTGTTCCTTTTTCCTTTTGCATTGCTATTACCAGCTCTAAAACCAGCTCTTTGCAGAGTATTATCCTGCTACATTGGCACAGAAATAAGAAATGTACTACAGCAGAAGAAAGCTGATTTTTTTTACCTCTAATATCAAAACTAATACACAGCTGGGAGAATTGAAAATCAATAATATGGTTGGAAGTATTAAGTTCTGGTTTTCGAGAGAAAGACCAATATGAAAAAATGAAGACATCTTTAGCTGCAGCCCAGCTTCAGCTGAATCAGAAGGGGATGTGTGACAAACTTGTGTCTTGGATCGTGACATGTAGATGCCCCAAGGAAGCTAAATGAAAATTAAATGCTCTCTGGAAAATATTAAGAAAAATTAGCAGAACAGTCAAACTGCTTAATAAAAATATTTAAGGGTAGCAAAGGACTGAATGGAGATTCACTATTTTCAGCAGTCATTCCTGTAAGCTGTACTTACTTTCTCTCTTGTGGCACCCTAACCATAAAACACTATGGTCATGTTTCCTGTCTGGCAGAGTAAGTAATTTATGAGTGCCTACAAAACAGAATAGCTTTGGCTGGAAGGAGTCAGAGAGGATATGTTTATCTGGGAGGCAGGTGTTACAGTTCAGAGTATTTTTAGAGCTGAGACTGAAATGACTACCCTCAATGAGTGGCCTTAAAGCTGGACTCCTGGGTTTAGGGCAGATACTGCATGATGCCAGACCTGAAAAGTGTGCTCTGGGCTTCCTGACTTAAGGAACTTCTGGAGATAAAAATAAACAGGACTTCAAGCCCATTTTCAGGTCTCATAATAGATCCAGTGCAAGTAGAGTATATGGCAGCTTTCCTAGAGAAGCGTTTAGGGAACATTAGGGAAGCATGGTTTATTCATTTCAGTTGCCTCCAGACCTAATCACTAGCTAAGTAAAAATATTGAGTATACTGTATATATATTGTAGTTTTTACACAGTGACTGCTGTGGTGAGTGGTCAGTTTTCAGGTACCTGATTCCGGTGGGGGAACTGCAAAGGGACTGCAGTACAGCATGGAATCCCAGCTGAGAGTGTGTGCCTAGCCAGCTCTGTTCAAAAGAGAACATCTGGAAGTTTGGGAAAAGGAGGGAGGAGGACCAGAGGGCAATCACCCTGACTAAGGAAGAAAAGCAATGTGTCCAGTGACAAAAGAGAAGTGAAAATAAAAATAAATTAAAACAAAAACAAAAACAAAAACAAAAAACCAAAACAAAACAAAACAAACCAGTGATGAGATAGAAGCGTGTGGAACGCACCTCTGTACGTCAAAAATATCTCCATCTCTGAGACATTGCTGGTACCATGCTCTAAGGATGTCCAGAATCACAGATTGCTGAAGCTGGACTGTTTCCACTGTTCAGGTAAAACATCTTTCCCTGGATGCTTGTGCTGCTTCATACTACCCTCAGACATATGTTGTTGGCCACCATCAGAGACAAGATGCTGAACTACACAGACCCTTCATGCAATCTTGGACAGATGCTCTAATGCCCATGGCTTAATTGCAGGATTACCTTTGTTTTTACATGCATTTGTATCTGCCTATTATTCTTCTCAGTAGCAAAGCACTTTCAGTGTTTTGTTCTAAGTTAGAAATAACAGAACATTAGCCTTCCTTCATTATCTGGTCTATGCATTTGTTTTGTACCCTCCATTTAGTGCTTTGCATATTGCTTCTCACTGCAGGGCTTTTGCAGGTTAAAAGGAAGATGTTATGGAGGACATAAGGCAGAAATCCATACAGAGGACCGAGAAAACAGTATACACACAATATGAAATTTCTGCCCTCAGTGTATGCTCTGCTATACTTCTAAATTCCATATTAATAGTGTTTTAATCATTGCCTGAATTGCAAATAAAAGGCAGTTTGTGACATGCAGTAGGGTCAATAGAATTTTTATTTTAAATGTTATAATTAAAACAAATGTTATTTTTTCACCACTGCCAGAAGTAATCAGACAAAAGAAGGAGCTTTATACAAGTGGAAAAATCATTATAGTTTGAGTGTCTTTGTACACTAGAATTAGAAGCTGTCTATAGCTGAATAAATACTAAATACTCCTTTATAATGCAAGGTAGGTTGTGTGTTTCAGCTTTAATAGCTACTAACTCATTTAACTGGAGGGTGACATGAGGCTAATCAAAGGTCACCTGAGTCCTGGTTGATGTTGAATGGGAGTTGACAGCTTTCCAGAGTAGCACACAATTCATAGGGAGCATATTTTTTTTCCCTGCAGGAGCAATATTCATCTGGGATTGACACAGTGCTGAGTTTCAAAACTATTAATTCAAATCCTTAAATACTCTAGAAAAGCAGACAACTTTTTAAGTCTTATCCAGGGGAAGAAGTGTTCACCTGACAAAGAAATTCTGGTCTAAGGCAAAATACTGAATTCCAATTGCAATATGTTTCATAAATAGCAGCAGGAGTCAGGAACTTACTAAGATGACAAAATATAGATTTTGTAGTTTCAGTTTAAAATGACACAGGCTACATAGTTTAATAGAAAAGAAGCATGAACTTTTGCATTCACAGGGACAAAACAATAGAAAACATGAGAAAAACAGGAAGGTATGAGAATATTTATATTTAAGACTAAATAAGAGATACTTCAAATGTGCGGTCCTTTCCAAGAACAAGAAAACTAGCAGTGACATGGTGAATGTAAAAGAACAGATTAAAATGCTTGTTTTTTAAATCCCTGTGTCTGACAGCACCATAAGCTTGAATTCGTATGGTATATTTTACTACCTTTGAGAGTAAAAGTTTGTTGCTCAAATGAGTGCGTACACACGTTCTCTGGCAGATGGAAGTGTTGTGATTGGGCATGCAAAGTGATTATCCTCCCCTGCAGACATGGTGAATGCAGGTGAGGATACATGTGAAGACATGTAGCCTATTTCACAATTGTAAAATGTTACCCAGAACAAAACCACAACTTTTCAATAGATCTTGAAATAGTTCTCTCTAAAGAACTCTTACAGCCAAGGTTACCCTTGAGTATGCAACACACATACGCACACAAGCAGGTTCTCTTATAGTGTACTTTGGTAGATACTTTAATACAATGTACCATTATAGAAATAATTATAGTGGATTTAAGATCAGGTCAAGAGGAAATGTGAAACTCATCAATTAGGGAAAAAAAAAAGAAAGGAAATATCATACAATTAGAAAATAATTAAAATTGTAATGAACCTATCTCTGACAAGGATATTTGTCCATGAACCCATGGAGAGAGGGGATGTTCTTTGAAAAGATAATAAAGTAGAAAAATGCTTTGTCATGTGGCTACAAAGGAGATTAAAAATTCTTTATGTCAATGTGTAATAAAAGTAATTACATAGGTTTTGCATCTGCAGGGTAGAAAATACCCATAAATATGTCTGAAACCTACAGCTGCCTAAACAGCCAACTGAAATGCCTTTATCCTCCTCCTGTCAGTCAGTAAAAATTGTTCTGTAGACGAAGATCTCCAGGATGGTGACCATAATCACTGTGGAGGAGATGGCCACTGTACAGAACACATAGTCAGAAATGTTCCTCTGTATCTGTATCTCCATTTATAACACCACTCTGAATTTCAGCAGCACTGGATTTGAAAAATTAGTTAACTGAAAAATGGTATGTAGGCTTCACTGCTGCCAATATACTACCATTACCACCAGGTAACAGGAGCAGGGTACCATACCTTCCCATAGGAGAGAGATGACAGAAGTCATTACAATTTCTAAATACTTGTACCAATGAGAGAAAAAGAAACCAACTGAAACTAGTAATGATTCAGAAAGGTGGAAATGGTATTTAAAAATCTGAGTGAAACTTTCCATTCCATTTTAACAATATTTTAAAAATTAATTATTGATACCTAAAATGTTTCATATTTTACAGTTTAAAATTCAACTTTTGAAACTACTGTGGGAAGAACTTGAGTGTCAGGGGTTGTGAAAATTTATCTGGTAGAATTCTCTGAATTTTGTTTCATTTCCAGCATCCTGTCTTCACTTGCTTTCTATTTTGTGTCATTTCTATTAGCTCTTTTTCTATATAACTACACTCCTCTTTAGTATGCACCCTCTCAAATTCTGATATAATTCCTCTTTGGTTTTCCTGACATCCAGAAAGCCTTGACTGCAAATGGGCCTCCATGAAGCCTTCATTATCTCCAAGACTGGCAGCATTAGTTAGCCACTTTGAAACATCAAGAAGCTGAGAGTATCTGAGACAATATCAGAGCAGAAGTTCTCTTTTTTTTCCATTTTCCATTCTGCCCCAACTTCTCTCTCACCTTTTCAGTTGGCTTCTCATTGCTGATGAATTAGAAATACTGTTTCAGAAAAGAGAACATATCCTCCCTTAAGTATTTGTGCTGCTAGTTAATGCATATTAAAACCAAATTACCTTCAAATAGTTCTCCTTTGCCTTTCCCCTTCCCTGATATATTAGAAAGCTGCACTAAAACAATTTGTAGACTAGTTTTCAAAGGGCAAAGTCTCACTCAGGACTCTTTTATTCCTGATTAGCCTGACCACACATTCAATAAAGTGCAATTAAAGATCTGCTCAGCAGTGAGAGTGTGGGAATTAAAGGAAGGAAACCATGGCCTGATTTTTTTAATTTCAAGTATTTTTCCATCATAGTAATCAACAAGATAAAGGTTTCCTAAGGAAAAAATCCACACATCAGCCACATTCTACCTTTCTTCAAATCTATAATTTTCACTGCTATCCTTAGTTTGGATTTTGATTGTGTTGGTTTAGTTTTGCACTTTCAGTATTTTTTTTGGTGTTTGTTGTTAGAAAGCTCAAGTCTGTGAGTGGAAAGGAAATGTTTCTTGCACAAATGTGTTGCTGTATTCATCCTTTCTAGTGGTACCTCTACTGAAGTAAATTGATTAAATTTGCAGAGACATAGTCAATTCCAAACACAGCAGGGACTTGATTTCTGGACAGTATTGTCCTACTTGTCCTCTACTGTTGTCGTCCAGTAGAGTTAAAATAAGAAGAATGTGTGCAGTTTAGTCTACTCTCAATCGATTTATGTGCTGCTTAAACAGTAGCAAGCAATTCTCCCTTTCTGTGTAGATCTATTTCATAATTTTGACAGGAAAATAGTAAACAGCTCACCAAATTGGACAGTGCAAATTATTAGCCATTTTGCATAAGAGAATTCTTGATTTAGCTTGTTTTTCGATAATTTGTGGATATCTATTATTATAGATAATAATAATTATCATCTATAATAATTATCTTATCTATTATAAGGCAGTGAACTAATATTTCCTGAACTATCATCTGCTGAGGGTGAAAAATATGTAATTTACATCCCCAATATGGTGGAACTAGTCAGTTAATATACAGGTAGTGTGGGAAGAAACTCTTCACACAGCTGTTAAGTGAAAAATAGACTGTTTACACTTATATGTGATAATTAGGATCACAATAAGATGACAACTCTACTTAAATAACTGAATTCTATTAAGTCAAATGCCCAAGAACAGTTTTGCTAAATATGTTCCTGAAATATTTGAGATGGGAATGAAATAAGAATCAGACAGCAGGTTTAGGATCCAGGTAGAGAGGAGAGGAGCTACTGATTTCTTTAGCTTGCAGCTCAGTTTCCTGAGGTCAGAGGTACCTCACCAAGTTACTTGAACAGTGCATACTTTTATTATTCCCATTTGCTTGCCTAGGTATCCTTGCAGTTTTTCAATACCAAGTTTTATCAATTTAAACTTATCTAATCAATCCAAATAAAGTGCAGAGCCTGGAGCAGGGGCTATATGTTAATTTGCACTTGAGCTTCACTTTGTGTAATGCAATCATGCTGATATTGTCCAGTAGACAGCTCTGGTGACAGATGCAAAGGAACCCTGCTAGTCTGTGATAACCAGCTTCTGCATTGCCAGCGGCATGCAAACTAGCTAGCTTGAAGGCAATGCTCATGCAAAGTATAGTCAGAGCCAGATGCTGTCAAGGGCAGCAGACAGCTGATGAGAGCAACACATGGTCCTGTGCTCTGTTTTGCTCACAGCAGCTCCCAGGAAAGATGAGCTGAATGCTGCTGATACCAGGAGAAAAAATGGGGTATGTGGCATGCAGAAATCTGCACCAGAAAGGTCTCTCTTATAACCATCCCCACTTTGAGCCTTTTGTTTGGGCACTTTGAGCATTGCACAAACAGACATTGTAAGCAAGGTATATGCTAATTAAAAGTACAAAGCAATTATTTATGGATATATTGTTTATCAGCTGTATACCCAGCAGAGCTAGGATTGAGGAAGCACTGGTAATCTCAGCAGTAGAATCCTCACCATTTCTGGAGACCAAGCAAAGGTCTCTTAGAAGGCAAAGGGTTGGCCTTTGCTGCTCCCTGGAGTTGATTTTCAGTGTGGCTGACTTGCCATAATCCACCCCTTTTTAGTATTTTCTGCTTTTTGTGTTCACGTTTTGCCTCTTTAATCTCTAAGACCCCTGTCTCAAGAATCCAGCCTCTTCCATTTTACCTTTCTTATCTCATGTGGCTCTGCCCTTCAGACTGTTTCACAGCTCTTCTGCACTACACAATTTCTTCATCAGCCAAAGTCAAGGTTATGCAGCTGGGACATATTTGACCTGAACTGAGCCATGGGGAAGAGGGGGTGTTAAAAGGGGGCCACAGAGCAAGTGGGTTACAGCTACTCAGATGTAGCAGATCAAAAGTTGACCCTGGACCAGACACTCTACACGTTTTATCTCTTTCCTGAAACAGAAGCCATTACTCCTTTCGCCTCCCACCAATAACTTCCATCCAAGGCCCCCTAATGACAATAGTGGCAAACTAGTACCATATAACAGACTGAAAAACCCATTTTTACCATTATCACTGAAAATGCATTCATCGGCTGCTTTGTTTGGAGCTTATCCTGGCCAGAAGAGTTGTTAGACAATATGGTCAAAGTGCCCTATGACAGCTTGGTGTTGGATACCCAAGATTAGGCAGGGATGATATAAAAATAATCTGTCTCCTCTTTTTCTTCTTGTATCTCTGAAACCTACCTCCTCAAAGGAGCCTTTTCATCAGAGTTCCTCCAACTGAGCAGAATATTATGCAGACAAAAAACTAATTCAAGTGTTCTTTCCTTTTCCTAGGGAACTGCCTGCCAGAAGTAGGAGAATGACCATCTCTACTTGCCGCCATGCCTACCCTGAAGCTCCCTGGCTTCGCCTCCCCAGCCAAGGCATGGTCAGCAGTGGGGGACACTCCCCTGTTTCTCGAGGAGATTCAGGGAGCAGCTAAGACAAAGCGCTTCACTGTTTGCCTTGTTAGGAAGAGAGGCGGTGTCCAAAGAGGTAATGAGGGAGTAGACTCAAGGCCAGGGAAAAAGTCTCAGGTTTAATGCAAGCTCCGGGGAGCTCTGAATGCCATTGTCCCAGCAGCCAAAAGTGGCCTCGAGGCTCTCACAATCATCTTAAATACCGGGGCGGTGACAAGGGGGAAGGGATGCCCACCACCCAATGGGAGAATTCGGGGGAGTGGAAGGCAAAAGGACAGACAGACACATAAACCAATGGGGGAAGTTTAAGGGAGGGACCCCTGGCCCTCATCCACTCACTCGATGCCCAAGGTGGAAGATTTTGGGAGAGTGGGATTAGGAGCTGAGTGATGGACAAGGTACCAGGGAGGGGACAGGGAATGACTGAGCATTTTCAGGGAGATTGGTGCTGGCGGAAGGGCGGGAAAGCTCAGGGTGTAACCATTGGGAGACAATGGGGGGTGAAGGGGTAAACCATTACAGGACTGTTACAAAGAGATGAAAACACAATACAACATCTACTAGCATTACAGTTACTTAAGCATAAGGTTTTGTCAGTGAATAGAGAGGGGAGTTCCTGTTGCAGGACTCAAATAAAACTAGGGGAAGACACAAGCCTGTGTTTGAAATCTTCTGCTGAGATTCTGTTTTACAGCCAATTATCTAACCTCTCATTTTTGATGTGTTAAATGTGATTATAGATAAACATGATTTGATGTTTTTTTCATAAACTAGACTTAAATGTAATCATAATGTTTTCTTCAAGGCATAAACTGATAATTGAAAGAATGAAGGAAAAATTCTATGCCTCAATCCATGAATTGCTTAATTCTGTTAGCTAAATATAATTAATAAAGCCTTTGAAGCAGCATTGCTAGTTGCTTCAAGAGACAGAGAATGAAACAAAAGGCTACTACCATGTGCCTAAACTTTTTGGCTTTTGGCAGTTGGGTTCGGCAATTTTCTTTGGTGATTATTTACATGAGGATGTCAAAAATGTCAAAATTACCTAATTAATCTAGCAGAGTAGAAAAATTTGGGCTTCACTTTACAGTCATGAAGCTGATGGGAAATTTGCCAATTACTCCAGTGGCAAAAGAATAAGACACTTAATTGGAAACATTCAAACTGTGATAAGAATATACCAATGTTAAAATGCAATTCACTGAAAATTCTCTTAGGTTTTAGAAATAATCTGATCAAGAATTGGAAGAGAAGAATCTATCCAAAGTCAAAAAGTCTGTATAAAAAGCCTCTTTCTGCTTTATTTGTTTCCTCGAAAAATTAATTCAATGCCAAAGTGTTATTCAGCATAAGTGAATGCAAGAATTAATTTAAATATCTTATCTATTCATTAAAAATCCCACTCAAACATTGCAAATTTTCCCAGTTGAGGGCTGAAGTCAAATCAAGCCCATCCAAAGCCTTTTTGCCTTTTGCCTAATTCATATAATTTGAAAAAAAACCAAAAAGTGTGTGGGGTAAACTTGATAAAGTATAATAGACATAAATGTAATCTTTCCAACAAGAAACAAAGTATGAAAACAGCAGATAACAGAACTCCTTTCTGTCTGGGAGGCTTCAGTGAGGTGTTGCTAAGTTCCCAGACCTTTACTTCTTTGAACCAGGCACCTGTGAGTTTTCTGGATTGCGTTCCCCTGCCTTTTGTATACTTAATGGATTTTTTTGGGCAGCGATAACTTATTCTCAGCACCTGGGCCTTTAAAAATTGCATATATGCACCATTAGTATTTGACAAATAAAAGGCACCTGAACTAAACTTAAAACATTTTTATGCTCTGGCAAGCTCAAAAGTTAGCAGTATAAAAAGCATATTCAGCCCTGTTAAATCAAGACTTCTCACCCCCACTGTTGACACCCCCACCTTATTCTACCAGCAGTACTGTACATCACCCAGAGACCAACTGGTATCCAGAAATACTGCCTGAAGTATTGCAGCCGTATGTGCAGGTGTTGGAAGGCATTTTAGTAGGGCAAAGTAAACTTCACAAAGGACCCATGGGCTTTTGTTTGTTCAGCTTTGCTGCACAGGGGAGGCCAGGGGCAACACTGACACCTTCTGATAAGAAGCGGGTACATCCATTCCCTTGCTATTCCAGAGAAAGAAGCAAGATGCTCTGCATCTGCAGGAGTGGGTGGTTCTCACATCTATTTCTATTCTGTTTCTGTAGTTTTAGGCATCTCCCCAAGTACTCTCAAAAATTGCACCTTTTCAATATTCAGCTTGATGCAAGTTTCAGCTTAAAAGAGACACAAGAGAAGGAAAACAGGGGGATGAGGGCTGGCAGAGGCCTCCATTGGAAGAACCTATCAGAATAAATGCAACTGTATTGTTTCTATGTTGAGGTCTTTCAATATTTAGAAGTTCAGTTGCAAAATAATACCAAATATGGGAATTAGATTCAGAAAGTCATTAGGTCATTGGACACTGCAGATAAAAAGCCTGAAGAAACAGACTTGGTTTTCCAAAATAATAATTTATATAGTGACACAGATTTAACTGCAAAGAGAGAGTTATAAGGTGACTAAAGGAGCAGAAAATAAATAAAAATGCTTGGGCTAAGTGAAGGAAATTTTGCTTTATACGTACGAGTTGTATCACATTGCTTACGGGGAGAAAACCCAAAATAGAAGAATCTAAAAAATGGTGTTCACTGGAGTGAGTGTAATGGGATTCTGTTTGCTGCAGGATATCTGGAAAAACACAATGCACTGGTTTTCCATTCATATTACCATAGTCACAAAATCCACTTAGTGCTAGTGACAACAATTTGAAACTCCTGTTTATGCTTTGTCCAGGACAAGCACACATCTGAGATCAGTGTAGGATTGGAGAATACACTATAAATTACAGTAAGATAGAGTTACCAGTGAGTTGATTAAGAGTAAAAGGCACTTGATATGCTCAGATCAATATCCTGCCCTTATTCTCCCTAAACACATACATCACAACAGGTCAGGCTTCATACAGAAGTTGGATTCCTGCCAGGCTAGTTTCTTTCTGAAGCTGTCTATTCTGGAGGTAGGAAATCAGGGGATGTGTTATGGGATGCTGGTCTTTTTTCAACCAATACACCAGAGATACCTTGCAAAGGAAAGTACAGGAGAGGTGGACACATGCTGAGTTTCAACCTACTACTCTATCAGGGCTCAGCTGCTATATTTATTTATTTATTTATTTATTTATTTATTTATTTATTTATTTATTTATATGTATATATCTGGCAGCTGCAAAACACTCCTTTTTTATCCCACACAAGAAATAAGTAACTTCATTTATCAGTTACTTTACTTTTAGGATGACACACTGAAATTATGTTTCATAACTGATAATATGGGACTAAGGAGTCCAAGAGAATAATAGTTTTGAATAACAGCATATTTTCACTTCTTTCTTCAGTCAAATAGCCACAGTAGTCATGAAAACTATTTTAATTAACTGAAAGGGTCTAAGTTCCTTTTTTAAAGAGTGACTATCTCAAACATCCTAAATTCAGAGTCATAGAACCATAGGATAAGCTAAGTTGTAAGGGGCCCAACAGAAAAAACAAAACCAAAGCCAAACAAAACCAAGACAAAAACAAAAGCAAGTAAACAAGCAGAAGAAAAAGGTTTACTTTTTTTTTTTTTTTCTTTCTTCACTACCTCAAGTTTAAAAGCAGCATTGATTAGCAAGGAGGAAAATTAAATGTACTAGAATTTAAAATCAAGATACAGAAATTGTTTCACTATACCAATTCCTGTTTAGCTTTCTAAGGCTTTTTTTTTTTTTGACATCATTAATTCATACCATTATTTCTCATTTTTAATTGGTACTTACTGAAACACTGATTTTACTATGCTTGTGCACATGGTAACTCCAATATTCATTCTTATGAAAGAAAGAAAGATCCTTTTAAAGAACAGTTAGAGTCAAATCCAGCTGTTCAGCCTTGCTGTGGACTATCTGAGCAACATCTCTGCAGACTGCAGTATCAGCAGCACAGCATACATTCTGGTATTTGAAAATTTTCTCTGTGAAGAAAACCATTAATACTCACTGCAGGAATTTCAGATCAAAGTCAGTTAACAGGATAACCATTGGGAAACTACCAAATAGACCTGATTTGTGCAGAAGTCTATATCCAGCAACAATTTTAATACATGGAGATGGCTTTTCATGTGGGAACTCTGTCTCAGTTTAGCTTTCATTCTTTCTTATACAGCTTTTATATGACAAAAGCCTGGGTGTGAAAAGTAAGATTGGCCATTTCAGTAGCTGCTTTTTATTGCACACTTGCATTACTGACTGATGCCATTACTGCAGCTGTATACAACTTCAACAACAACATATCTTTTTTTGCACAAATTACATTATTTGCTTGTTCTTCTACAGAATACAGTACCTTATTCTCCTAATGAATTATATATCAGAAAAAGACAGAAATCTGTATTAGTTTCTCTATGTTTTTTTCCACATAGTCTATGTCATGTAATTGAATGATGAGGAGTCAGTTTATTGTCTGATGGAAACTTGCATTTTTAGGGCACAAGAAAGTAGTTGCAGAACATAACTAGCTCTATTAAAACTTGAAGAAAATTTTTTTAAATTTCCAGAACATCACAGGAAATTTATAAAAAATTTCTTTATCTAAGTCCAGTAACACAGAAAATAAAGGGAAGTATAGGTGATTTGTTAATGGACAGCATTTCTCACATTATAAATAATTTAGTTTTCAATTTACAAAACATTTTGTTGCTATGAATTAATCCAAAATGAAAACCAAGTCCAAGATTAAAAAATATGAAACTTTAAATCAAAGCACCCGGCATTACATCCTTTGAAATATCCAGCTTTTTTTTTTTAATCAAACAGTTACAATGACAATGGCTATGATCCAGAGGTGCCTGCCTGTAATTTTTGGAGAATAATCTCGTATGATAATGAAAAATGGCAAAGATAAAAGTTAAGGAAGAATACAGAAGGGACCAACACCAGGAGAAAGTTCGAAGTATTGTGTAGAACAGCACAGAGTAAAAGTTGCCAAAGTCAGGAGAGCACCAGCCAGATGCACACTACTACTGGAATGGGCAGCAACCTAGTGGGCCAGAACACATGTCCTTTGCTGAGGATACAGTAAAATTAGAGTGATGGCAATATGACACAGCTGAGTCAATGCTGGGATAGAGTTCACTATGTAGTATGTAGCAGGGTCCTTCCATTCAGCTTCCTACGCTTTACCTTTCCCGGAAACTGCAAGGCTGGCAGGATAGAGCAGTGCCCCTTCTAAGGTCATATATTTTTTATTCCTCTCTTAATGTTCATAAATGCTTTCATACATTTCTGACATTGATAGAGAAAAACTGCAATCTCAATAAAAGTATTGAACCCTGAAAATTAGACTCAAATTTATGTGGCAGTTTAGAAACATGATGCCTCATTCCAACAGACACACATCTTGGAAGCACTGGCAAGGCATTACCTGATTAGGTTTCTCATGATTACAACACACTGCTGTGCCATCTAGAAGGAGATCAGAATTACTCAGTCTTCTCATTTTTATGATGCATTATACTTTTGCTTTTGTTGCTGTGCCTCCAATACTCTTATAGTATTGTTTCTTAATTTGAACTTATTTTCCAGGTCATCAATTCAGTTGTCCAATGTTATTGTACTAAGGATTTACAACCAGATCACTGTTTTTCAAGCACTATTTTTCTCTGCTTCTAGTTTTGCCTTAGCTTTCTGTAATCTGAAACTAATATTTCTATTGTGGTCATGTAAACTGCATCACTCAATGCAATCCTGTCACACTGAGCAAGACAAGTTTTACTCGGTAAATGAAGTGCATGTTTTCAGATGCCCTGATATTTTACATAATAGAACAAACTGAAATGAGATCAAATCATACCAGATCAAATAGAATTGGTTAGGAAGATCACTATTCTCAGAAGAGGTTGAGTTCTGAAATGTCTGTCCAGAAAGTAATCCTCACTACATTTATTCACACCAGGAATAACATAAAAACTTTAAAGTCCAAATCTAACCTTAACAAACTCTGACAGTATCCCAATTCTACATCCCTCAAAAACTTTGCTTACTTGGAAATCAGAACAGGGTGCAGAGATATCCCTGCAATGTTGCTGATACTGTAGTAGCTCCCAGGACAAAGAAGTTGTTTTTTCACAGTCTGTCATCTGGGACTGTGAAAAAACATGAACATGAACAGGTGAAGCATGCTGCCTTCTCAGCAACAGCCAAAAGCCTTTTTCAGAAGTCCCTAGAGGACTTCAAAGCTGGTTGTATCACAGTACTGGAGAGAGCTAATTTTCTTCACAGTAGCTTGTATGGGACTATGTTTAGAATTTGTGTCCAAAACAGTGTTGACAACACAGGGACATTTTAGCTGTTAGTGAATAGTACTTACACAGGATCAAGGATTTTGTTGTGTACAGAATGTGTAAGTTTGTAATTTTGTCCATGACAGGTGTAAGTAGAGAATAGACAGAATCCTCTTGTTTTGTCCTGTATCTCCTGGAACAAGATTTTTTGAAAAGTACATTAAAAAGTTTGCTCTTCTCAGCTTATAAATAATCTCCAAACGACTATAAAATATTCCCATGTGTATCATCCTAAAATCTCCTTGCTACCCCTAGGTCATGTGAGAACATCAAATTGTGCAAAACCAGTGTACTATAGAGAGATAGTGAGTACCAGCATGCACAAGATGCTGCTTTATCCTGGCAACCAAAGATCTGGAGACAGAATTATTATAGGAAAAAATCCCTCTAATAAATATTTCCTGGGTTATGCAAACTGGGCATTGTTCTCTTCCTCTTGTCCTTGAACCTATCTCTTCCAAGATACTCTATTTTGAGTAGCACTCTTCTCAGCCACCACTAACAAAAGTCCTGTATATGTCCACATGCCCACATTGAGACACGCAAAGCTAACTTTTTTTTTTTTTTTTTTTTTTTAAAAGAAAAGGAGAATAAGGGAGTAAAGGTAAGAGGAAGAACCCACAGCAAACGCTTCACGGTTCAAGCCTGAAGGATCAGGGCAGACTGCCTGTCATGCAAATCATCAACAGCGAATCCCCTGGACAACCCTGAGGCAGCAGTAAGGAGGGAGCTGGCTAGAAATGGGGTTTTAACAGATGGTTCTGCTGGAGCAGACGGAGCTTCACAGCCTTGATATCTCACAACAAGAGATGCAATACAAAAAATGAATGCAAAGCTTGCATGAAATTAATGAAGTTGGAGGATAAACATTCATTCTACATTGGGGTAGGGTAAATTGTTATGTTGTCTTCTGGGTAGCTATGATTAGGCAGACTAGGAACTGTAGCAATGAAGCTGAAATGCAGTTGGAACATGAAGAAGAGTTTTGGCAGAGGAAACACTGAGAATTCTGGTAGTCTTTTGGGCATCACTTATAGATGGAGGTGACATAAAGATTGTGAAATCAAAGTTGTCAGATATCAGCTAGGTGACATTAGAGATGAATATGAGACATGATGTGAGGATACTGGAGCTGTGGCTGTTAAACTCTCAAATCAAATGTTATACTCCCAAAATATGTGACAGTCGAGTTATCATGACTTTTCTACATGACATTAGCTCATCTATTGTGTTCTCATTTCCAGAAAGAAGCAGTTTAATTTGATTTAGTCTTCTGTAATAAGTCACAAAATGCTGGACTACTAATTGAATAGAATGCTTCTGATCAGGAGTTCTTTGGCATAGTTTTTCCTTCCAGTGTGTCTGAATATCTCATAAATAGCTTTCAGCTCAATGATATATAAATTTAAGCCAGATTAGAGTTCATATGTTCCATTGATATGTTAATCCCTTTCTCAGTTTATGTCAATTTGGGAACTTGCTACCTCCCTGAATAATTTGGGCGCAAATTAAAACTGTTTAAACATGACAATATTTCATAGTTTTAACAAATTAATTGGAATAGGTTAGCAATCTCATTGTGAGATGCTGAATTTGTTTATCAATATGATTATGCTAGTTACACTTTTAATCCACATTTGTTGTAAATACATACAGTAAACATAGTGGAAAATTAAAACAAAGACCATGAGTGAAGCTTCATTTACTGCAGTACCTTCAGGTGATCAGTGTTTCACCAGTATGACAGGGATGGAATGAGCTTAGTTAGGACAGGCAGGCTTCACCCACTGAACCTCTTTTCCTGCAAGCAGCTAGCTGCAGGACTCTATGCACTTTCAAGATCCCTGGGTTCAGGAGAGGATTGCTCTTAGCTCCTGGCTCTGAAGATGAACATGGATATTCGTAGGTGATGGAGCTACTACAGTGGCAAATTTTGTGGTGCCAGACTTCTAAGACTGGCCATTTTTGCCCTCCAGTTGTTCTATCCTTTATATGCTCCAGCAAATGATAGGTTACTTGGGTATGTTGCAGAAAGGTTATTTGGCAGGTAAAATTCCCATTCTCAATTTATACCTTCAAAGTTAAGACAGCTACCTTATGAAAAAAGCAAATTTTCTCTTATGGGGAAAAAGAAAAAAGTCTCTTCTTAAAAGAAAAACACACACATATATTTTACATCTCCATATACACAGACTTTGGACATCTTTAAGTGAGGAAGTCTTTCCTCCACCTTTTTTCAACTCTACAATGATGTAATGACCTTTATTTGGAAAAACAGCTCTGCCTGTGAGATGGGATCTTTCTATACTACTGGAGTACTTGACCTCCCCAGTCACTTCTATGCAGTGGATAGCTCAGTGTCCATGTCCCTTCATTCCCATTTTTCCCTCTCTGGGTGGAGAAAGAAAAAAAAAATAAGTTAAGCTTAGGCAGATCTGGACTGCATCAGCCTGTCTGTTACAGAACAATTAAATAGATGTATTTATGCATTCATATGTAGAAAAGGAAAAGTTGGCAGAAGAATACATGGGAGCCTACCTTACCAGCCCAAACTGGAGAGAAGGCTTGCTTTTGGATTTTTTTCTGATCTTCATTTTTCTTAAATATGACAGGCTACTTCATTCTGCCTAAAACATCCTACCCAAAACCACTGATCTAAGTAAAGCAGAAGAGAAGGTGTATGTGTAAGGACTTATTCCAGGAAGTCTTTAGCTGCACTAATATTGTGCTCTGAGGAGTTTAACATTATTCCATTCAGTTGCTTTTAAAGTTTGATATTCACAAGCATTGTAGAAGAAAGACTGAGCACATCCTCTGAGTAACTTTCCACTTTATTTTTAGTCTTTCTGAATCGAGTGACAGGGGGGAAGTGAGAAAGGCAGTTGCAGTGGGGGAATATTTTAGAAATGTCAATAGGCTGTCAGTAAAGCCCTAGAAACCAAAGCTGTGAGCTGCTTTCATTCCCTGCCCCTGCTCTGAGTCCTTCTATGTCCCAATCATCATACACAAAGCTCTCACTTGAAAGAAAAGATATGTGGCAAAACTCCTACCACTGCACAAGGCATTACCAAAAATATTGGTTCCTTGGAGCCAAGAGGTATCAATGCACTTCATTAGCCATTAAACTGAATAGGTAGAGAATGGGTGGAAAAAGCTTCATGTAGTCCTTTGTAATAATGAAGGGTTAATAAGTAATTAAGAGTTGCAGGTATGAACAATACTTGCTTTGTTGCTATACATGCCCACCACTTCAAGGCTATGCGCTAGAGTGGTAAGTAACCTAACAGCCTGCTGGGATTTTTAACAGCTCATTAAAAATTTATTGAAAGAGTTATTAATAATTTATTAACTTTATACAAATTTTTAAAGGTACTCTTAGATTAAAAGTCTGATAGAATAAACTTAATTATAGAAAAACAAACCGAGCATTTACCTTAAAAAAAAGGACCTTATTTAACTAATTCTAATAAAAATTAAAGTTGTTTTGTTTTAATGAGACAGAGAGGAAAGGAAGAAGCTCTTCTGTTTTGTTGAACAAAGTACAACATTTACAAAATCCTCTTATTTTAAATAAAAGAATACTTTAAAACTAGACTTTGAAATGGGAGGAACATTCTAAAGAGATTGGGCTTTTAAGGAGATGTGGGTGGGTCTGAAAGACCTGCCTAAAAGGAATGGGATGAACATGACTTGCTGTATGGCATTGAGACAGCACTGCTTTATTTCTGCACTTCAGAAGAGTGTTCCTTACTTGTTTTTTCAGTTTCATTATAGAAAAGGATGGTGTGAGCAGCAGTGTCACTCACTGTTTCACAAACATTGAATAAAATATTTGTCTTTAAAATATCTTACTGTAAAATGTCTTTTTTCCTGTTGGCTGACTTACATAAGAGTTGGAAGTGAACAAATTGCTTTGCTGCTCGTCAGTTCCTGACATGTATTCTAGTTGTATATATAAAGAGTGATAAAAAAAGAAGAGGAAAAAACTTCACATACCAGGACAAGAGAAAGTTCAGATTAATATTATCTGCCATGTTGTTCCTGCCCAAGAAACAGAGAAAAAGAGCTGCAGGAAAAAGGGAAAAATATGATTTGTTGTGTCAGAAACAAAAGTCTGAAATAGATTTATTGGCATTGTTCAGCATATAGACAAGTTGTGACAGTGACAAATGGACTTTCTGAAGGGAATCTAGGGGGTTTGTTGTATGTTTTCGTGGAGTCAGGAAGTACCTTGCCTCTATCCTGTCAAAATTATCTAGCAAATCAGCCATTGATATTTTAAAGTATGTTCTGGAAAAGTGACTTTTCTCTACAATGTATGGCTGTATGCTTTTACTATTTAATGCAACTACCAAAATATGTTCCTATGTTTAAAAAAAAACAGTTCAGCAACAATTGCAGAAATTTCCTAACACTTCTAAGCTGAACCCTCTCCCCAAGCATGTCAGACCAGCTGCCCTGTGCCTGAGTATCTGCCACAGGCACAAAATTGCAGCACAAAGCCCACTGGGTGCTAATGCGACTATCAGGGGAAATGTTTCCAAGCACTAATCCCCTTCAAAAGTGCACTCCCAATGACCTAAAATTCTGTCGCCTCTTTACTGCTCTGCAGCCCTCTATCTGCTACTAGCACTGCTGGTCTCAGAGCAGAAAAGATGGCAAAATATTACTCCGTGAATGCATAGGAGGCAACCTGCACAGCAAAAGAGCAGAAGGCTGGCCCCAAAACATATGTCTTATGCTGGATATAAAAATGCATGATACCTGACTGCTGCAGCCAGGTACAGAGGTGCAAGAGGAAGAATTGCAGAGGAAGGAAGGGCAGGAGCAGAGTAGAGGGGGCATATCTCTACACAGCTTCCTTACCTTGGCCTGGGGCAAGTCGGGAAAGAGATGAGAGATAAAGCTTGTTACCAGGCACCTGAGCTCTCAGTAATGCCCTAGCTCCTTTAGGCATCTAATTGTTACTTTATAGTCAAGGAAGTAGCTCCAGGAGAAACCCTATTCTAACTTTTTCATCATTCTATTACATGAAGGTTAGAAAAATTAGGATCTAGAGCTTGTAAGAGTTCAGGGTGACTAGTTTCAGTGTGGACAACTACCTTCCACACTTTGATATCTGGGGTGCATATTGGCCATGCACAGAGCTGTATCCCTGCTATTTCTCGAGAAATAACATAGGTGGTAATCCCAGCAGGTCCCTTTGAATGCAGAGTCTCAGTGAGTCACACCAATTATACCTGTTTAAATCTGCTTCTGGTTGGTACTTTCAAATACACTTATATACTTTCACTGCTTAATGTAGCTCTCCAAACAGCAGTTTGACAAATACAGTCAAATGCTTTCTATCACTGAAAAGCTGGGGAAAAAGTAAGAAAATGAAAAATTTGTCCCATGATAAGCAATTTAGAGTCATATTATCTGTCTTTTTTCTAGAGTTTTTAAACTTATTTTTTTCTGTTTATGGATGGAATGAAAAAATGATATTTTTCTTTTCCAGGTCAGTTAATGAAAAGAAGTGGGAATATGCATGTAGTGTTTGTGTCATATAAAAAAGTCAACACTTTACTGCATCCATTTATTCTTGTAGCAACAATGTAACAAATGTATTTATTTTTTACTATGCTTCTTTTTACACTCAGCTGTGACATATAAGAACTCAATTTTAAATGACATCTTACTATTATATTATCCCTGTACATCAGATTATCTCCAAATTTTCTAAAGAACATTAATGTATTACTAATATGAAATTGAACAAAATATGAAATTGAACAAAATGTAACTCTGGTGCTCTGAATCCATAAAAAAACTGTATCCTGTACCATTGAAGTTAATATGACTGCTGTCATGTGCTCAAATAAGAACAGAAGTGGTCCTCTGGTCATCTGAAGCTTTGATAGAAAAAGAGATTAGCATAAAGTTAATTAAACTCACGATAAATCATTAAACCAAAATACAAAGAAAGGTAGACAAGAGAGAGCCTAGAGAAACATGAACTATGAGAACAGAATTAACACAAGTTAAGAAAAAAAGAGGAAAACTATGGATTTTATTTTGAATTAAAAATACACATATATAATACACATGCATTTATTACATATCTGAGGTGCAAATAGTTTTCTTTTGAAAATCTCTGGTCAGAAAGAAATGAAGCAGTAAGTATAAAAATCTCAGGCATTCCCATTTCCTCAAATCAGTAACACAAGTGAAGACACTGAACAGAGTACTGAAGGGCAAGATCTCATTCACTTTAGGTATTTTCTTTTTTTTCTTTTTACTTTGGCTGGTTGGTTGGTCTGAGGGGTTTTTGGTTTTGCTTGGATTGGGTTTTTTAGTGGGGTGTTTTTGGAGACAGGTGTTTTTGTTGTTTTGTTGGTGGTGGTGTTGGTTTTTGTTGGTTTTGATTTTTTTTTTTTTGTCTTGTTTTGGTTTGCTGTTGTTGTTGGTTTGTTTTTCTAGGCTTTTTATTATGTTATATCCTGAAAGTTTGGGAAAAGAGATACTTAGTGTAAGTTGGTAAACCAGGCTCAAACCCTTCTCAGATCAGTGTTCCATCGCATAGACAAAGAGGAAGGTTGTTCCACTGTCCAGAACAGAACAGAGCAAGAAAGTCCAGCATCAGGGTGTGCCAAGGACTACAGTTGGGGCAGAGCTGTGCAATGTGGAAGAACAGAAAGCAGGAACTGAAAGAAAGTGATCTGTCATAGAAACATCATGTTCAAATTAGCAGTATAATGTTTCCTCTCCTTCCTGTCTGTCTCTGACTTAAAAAAAACCCAACACTCTAATCCTGGACCTCAGACTTTGCACCGCGTAATTTAAGGCTGGTTTTTGGTGGATTTCAATTTTATAGAGAGAGAAAGTTCCTATTGGAAAATTTCTGGCCAGTGGCAATCTCAACAGAAAAATGTTCTTTCTGGAACTTGCGAGTAAAGATTGGAACAGATTAATCAGGTGAGAGCAAGAGTCAAGCTTTTTGTTCAGTAGATTTGCTGCTAATTGTTCATGTAAAAATACACAAATGGGGAATCATACCATCCCCTAGAGAGAGATGTCTTGTTGCCCCTTATTCCTATGTCTGAGCAAACAAACACACATGTACACCCTCCTCCCACCATGCACATTTTTAAATCTATTAATCTAAAGATACATATATTAGAGATACAGAGATACATATATTACCCTGCATGTCTACTATATATTAATAGAAAAAGGTGTTTTGTATATAAAAGACTTATGACTCCTGATTGTATCAGGTTTCCTTCCTAAAGGCAGCTAATCCATCTTCACAGTTATCACATTTTTCTGATCTGTTTTCCTCCCTGTGCTTTCCATTGGTCTCCAGCTACCTCCATGGTAGCTATGGCTATCTTCCACCATGGTGGAAGCTGGAGCTGTGTCGTGGTTCTGTACCCCTGGCTCCCATGTAAAGTGTTCATTTCACAACCTGGAAGATAGCCTCCCTTTTATTTCTTCTATTTCCTTTCTTTGGAATATGTTGTCCATCAATACATTTTGCAGCCAGCCATGTATGACACAGAAGTATAGGATTTATGAGTAGATGGGCTGAAGGTAGAATAATAGAATACAGAGTTGGAAAAGAGGCTAAGAGATCATCTACCCTACAGAAAGACTAGAGTGTTCTACCTATCTCTAGACCTTAGAAAGCCACCCAGCTTGTTCTAGCCATCTCCCAAGGATGAAAAAAAAAATACAAAAAAAACCCCTCAAACCCCAAACAAAAACAAACAAACCAAACAAAATCCCCACAAACTTTATATACAGCTTTTTACTATTCAACTATTCTGCCTGCTGTAACTCATTTTCTAACCCCTGACCATTTTGCAAATTAAACTTATTGCTTCTTGTTTCAGCTAAAGTGAATATGACAAGACAGTTTATCATCATAATCTTGGAAACTAACCTTCCATGTATTTAAAATCTATTGTCATGATTTCTTTACTCTAAACTAGATAACTCAGCTCCTTTGGATTTTCATCAGAAATCATATTATTTAGACCTCTGATCATTCTTGTTGTTTTTCTCCAACTGTACCTTGTGCTACAATCTTCTCTCACTGCATTCAGATCCAAATAATAGCATTCTTTCAAATCTTAAAGTATAGATATTTGTACATACAAGTGTGATATTCATCAGCTATTTCTTTTTTGCTTTGTTGTGGTTTCTTTTTTTTACAAAATCATTGTATTTTTATATGTGTTCACTCTGCCATCAACCACACCTGTCAGACTTTAGGCAGGTGTTCCTGTCCTCTGTCTGTAAAGATTATTTCTACATAGTATAAAACATTAAATTTATGTTTATTAAATTGCATCTACTTTTCCAATTTTTCAAAATTATTTTAACTTCTAATCTTGTTCTTCAAAGTGTTTGCAAGCCTTCCCAACATGGAGTGATTCACAAGTTTTAAAATCTGTGTTCTTTGTTCTCTACTCCACTTTTCAAGGTCATTAATTTTAGTTCTGAACAGAAACAGCTCTGGAAAGACTCCTTCAGTTTGGGAATATAGCACTGACATGACTCCTTAATTACATTTTTCCAGACAGCTTTCTGGATGTTTACCTTTCCCCCTTTACCTGTTGCCTGCTCTGTTTCAGATGGTTGTCCTACTTTTTACTAAGCCTTGCTTTCCTAACATTCCTGTCTGGGTGAAACACAGCACATATTCACTAGGACATATTACTTTTGACTTTTACCATGGCTGTAAAATCATTGAAGTTTTCAGTCAGTGGATCCTCCCCAGTAATTTTTCCAATTGATAAAGTTTAGCTTGTAAATGAGAGAAAGACATGAAGTCAAGACATAACAGTTGATCACAGTGGGGGTTATATATTTAGGAAAAAGCATGTCAAAACCAAGGAAATGAGAAAAAAACTCCTAAGAAGTTAGATAATCCCTTCTAAAGTTCATGCTTAATATCTTTCCAGGGTATCAAATATTTTATCCCATTTTATGTGTCACTTTTCCTAACATGATATTTGTCCCATCATTGGTGCTTGGGAAGTACCAATAACCCATGGGTGCTAGTATAAGATAATCATTAGCAATAATATTAAAAAAAAAAAAAAGTGATAGATTCATTAATTTATTTTCTGCATGACACCGATACATTTTAGTGCTTGATAAATACAGCCAGTCAAATTCTTCATTTAGACAGTGTCTTTTTTCATATTTTAGTTCAAAACATGTTATTTGTACAGAGAAAGACAGAGAAATCTGTCATCTGGAAAACTAAAAAATTTAAAGATAACCAACCCTGGAACAGAGTTTTCTTGATTGCCTTGTTCATGATCAATTGTATCATGAGCATACCAGATAAAAGTAAGTGAATTTTTCAGGGTTTTTGTTAGGAGTCATTCCTTTAAAGTACTTTTGTTTTGAGTTTGTTTTCATGCCATGTATACATTTCAAACAGAAAATCATAAATAATATTTCGTATCATAAAAAAGCAATGTTGTGTACAAAAGAAGAAATCAAAATGAAACAAATGGCTGTATCAGACTAGATTCTCATCAGTATTTGTGTCTTACTCCATATTTCTTACAGTAAATGAATCATTTTTGACAATAGGTAGATAGAAGACCACTGAAAATTGTGAATATATAATTTTAAAAACACATTCAGCTAATGCAGAAGCAGGAAGCAGTGCACCTACCAACCAGTATTAAGTGCAGGGGATATTTTGCTTTCTCTCCCTTCACTTCCTGGTATTTGCATCAGCAGTGCTGCATCCCGGACTTTGGGTTTAAATCAGGGTTCTGATCTGTGTTAGTAGATTCTGTGTACCCCTGTGTATCTCCCGTGTTTTCCCCCGTGTATCCCCTGGGTTTTCCCTGCTGTGGTAGCCGGTTCCCAGGTTGCCTTACCATGCCGGCCCAGCTCCCATCCCCCCTGTCCCTTCCTGTGGGTCCTTTCCTGCCGCTACCCCCCCCCCCCCCCCCACGGCCAGAGTCGCCCCAGCCCCAGTGCCCCCCCCGGGCTACGTCACACCCCCCGTGGTCACGGGGCCGCCCTGGGCCCCGGCACCGCCCCTGCCGCCTCCCCATTGGCTCCTGCCTTCCACACCACACCCCCGCAGCCCCGGGACCGCCCCAGGCCCCGGTGCTGTCCCCTACTGCGTCCCTACTGGCTTCCCCAGGACACGTGACGCCCCCCGCTCCACCCCCGATAAAAGCCCCACGTGGCCAGGGCCGCGCGGCCCTATTCCCCAACACAGGGATTGGGAACACACCAATAAAATGCTCTCATCTCCTGCCGCGGGGAATTTGGTCCTTCCTTCACCCCCTTTATCGAGGTCCCTCACATGCGGCGGTAGAAACGGCCGACCCACCTTCCCGGAGTGCACGGCACCCGGGAACAGCGGCGGGACCAGGATCGGAGGAGCCGCAGTGCCCCGCTGGGCACGGCAGCTGCTCTGGAGCTGGGAGAGACAGCAGAACGCTGCACAGCAGCTTTATTAAAATTTGTTTTAAGTTAAATAGAAGGCTCTTCTCTGCAGAAAAGGCCTTTGCTTCTGTTCATCAGCACAGTTATTACAATGGAGTCAGAGTCTAAAATAGAACTAGTGAAATAACAATTTAAGTAATAATAATATTTTCAATTTTTATCATCAGTAGAAGTTAGATTTATTGCACACTCAAGGTGTAGGACTGGAGAAATTTTATGCCAAAAAAGGACTTTGCATAAGGAATGAAACAAATTCAATGATGAGTCAGATGTGGTTATACAGAATCCAGAAAGACTAATGAACTTTAGATTTGTCACATGGCTCAGTTTGCACCAGGTAGTCTCACTGCTTAATATAAATCTTCATCTATTTCTTATACACTGATGATATTGAATGCTAATTATAATCTCTTTTTTAATGGAACCCTTATGTTAAAATGAAAGAACTTAGACTTCAGTTTGTATCTTTTAATTATCATTTTCTCACTGCATCTCAAACGATGTGAACATAAGAACAAGCTTGCTATAAGAGCTGGATGAGTGAAAAAGTGTAAAGTATGTCTCACTGTGAAACACTTCTGTTATCTATAGAAGATAGATGGATGGAAGGATTTTCTGTTAAACTTTGAATGAATTCACTAACAGTTTTCATATCTATTAACAAGACAACTGGTTCCAGCTTTTGCAGAGAAATAGCTACTACAGTTTTTCTTCCCAGAAAAGTTTCCTCATCACAGCAGTGAAATGGGTGAATGGCTTTTTTTGAGCAGCTCTGTCCACACACAGTATACCCCTCTCTGCCTCTCTATCTAGTGGCACCAGTTTTCATGGTGGTGTGTGCTTCCAAGTCTCATAAATACAGCCAGAAATGATGTTTCTATGCCATTGAGAGGTATAGGATATTTATTATATGCCTGTCCACATATTTTAACAGCTTTCCAGATCACAGCTGGATTTCTTGCCATTATTTATAGGGCATTACCCCAAAACTGCTGTGGTAATTGTGAGTACTGTTACAACGAGGCAGTCTAGCTAGGTGCCTTTTAGTCCTTATGTGCTCCCAGAAGATAAAAAAATAAAAATTGAAGAGGCTCTGTTTTCATACCACCAGCCTCATCCCCACACTGCTCCAAATAATGCTGCTATGACATAAGGGGAGCAATACATGAGTGATCCAGTAGTGTAATGCACTATAACACTTTGTAAAGATTGTAGCATTTTGTGTTGATAGATCCAATATGTGACAGCTCTCTGTTTGCAGCATGTGACCTCCTCTATAAAACGCTGGTTTTGAAGAATCTTTCAGTTCACAAAGAGGGATGGCACAGGCCACAGGGAGCTGCAATACACAGCTGCATTTTATAAAAGCAATTTCATTACTGTTACATACTTCCCAACATGGTGTTCAAATTCTGAAACAGTGAGAGCTATCCCTATTTTACTTGACCTATCTGAAATTTCAGAGAATGTTAAAAACTTCCTCAAGTTGACAGTATTTTGAACATTTATTTTTTTCCATTGTATTAGTGAAAGTGACAATAAAAGCTCTTTAATAAATCTTAAGACATGCTGCTTATATTTGCCAAGTTTTAGCCTCTTTGGTAGATCAGTGTTCATATTGTTTTCTCTTATTGAAATATTATTGGAACTAGTTCATATTTTTCAGGGTTAAAAATACTGTATTTATATCTCATTATAATCCATTCATCAGCTTCCAGACCTTTGGTACCCTGGTAATGTCAAAACTCCACATGATGTCTCTGAATGCTGGATTTTGCATTTGGATATTTGGAGTACCAGGAAAAGTGTACAACCACATGTGTTATAGCAAGAAAACTCCCTGTTGACTGCATAGCCGCAGGGGTTAGCTCAGAAGAATGTATTTTCCCCAAATGCATGGCATAAATCAAACTCAGCAAACTACTTCTTTTGTGTCCAGTGATTACTCAGGGTTTGTTTTTTTTTTTTTCCCCTGTTACTGTTTAGCTTGTTATTAAACTGTTACTTTTTTCACTTATATCAGCTCCTATTTTTTTCTCCCTATTGATGGAAATAGATTGGTTGAAACTAAAGGAAGGGACTCATTTAAGTGTCCACCTCTTCAATTGTCCTAAACTGAGACATAGTTACATTTTCTCGGTGGGAAAAAGGGCACCATACATTTTAGAAAAAAGAAAAAAAAAATTAAGAAATGAGAAAAAAAATTAAGAAATGAGTATGTTTTTAGCAGTGGAGATGATGAATCAAAATTAATCTAAATTAAACCTCCCATGCGATAGGACAGTTTCTCTTTTGAATGGGTCAAGAGTGAATGCAGTTTCAGAAACTCTCTTTGCATTCCAACATAAATCCAAACTACAGATTTCAGTGCTGGGTAACTGGATTAAACTCCAGGGCTAGAAACAGAGTAAATGTCTGACTAGATGATGAATTGGTACTTTCCAGACAGAGAATCTGAAAATTTAAGAAATCCACAATCACATTCTCTTATAGGAGATGAATGCCCAGCATGTGCATGTCTATATGCAAGTTATCTCCACATGACTAATGTCTAAAGGTTCCTATTTAATTTTGTTTACCGTCAAATGTGTTGTGAGTCAAAAGCCCATTCAGAAATGTGCACTCTCAAATAAGCTGTACTATCTGTCTGATAGATGAACATTTTAAGTGCATGCAAACATTAAAGGATAAATTGTGATCCATAATTCGTCCTACTGAAGATAAGGCAAAGTGGCAGCAGATTATCTACGGCCACTTGATAGTGCTAAAGACTACTGCAAGCATAGCTCTTTATTTGACTAGAATGATGGTTTTAGCATTATGTTTTGTACATCATGCACAGAAGTCCAATACAATATAAACATAAAGGGATCATTATATAAAATGAGGAGTAGACAGTGGAATACATTGATGTGATACACACCACATGGTGATAGCCCCGAAACACAGCACTTTCTATTAAAAGCAAAGAAGTAAGGAAGAGATTATATATATAGAGATAGTTTTATGGAGCAGTCAGTGCTTTAAGATATTTATTCAAACACTTAACAATGTATTTTTAAGTGTCTCAGACATCTTGGCAAAACTTACAGTGCAGCTAACAGTGGCAGCTAACCAGCTGTCTTCCAAACACTGCGAAGCTACAGGGTGTAAAAAGCTTTTTTACAAATAATTCTAAATCTGAAAATCTATCCATTTTCATCTTAGAAAACTATTTTCCAGACTGAAAGACTAGTCCCAAATGAAGAGAAGTCTTCAATTACTCTCACAGACAGTATTTCATATCACTTGCCCATACACCCATATCTGGGTGATAAATTCTTACCCTGTGAGACTGTCAATTTTAGTCTATCACCTCATGTACATATACACTTTAGAAAGAGAGATTAAAAAACATTTTTCTTATTTTTTTTAACTTTGAAATTGCAATAAATATAGAGAAACTCAAATCTACTAGGTTTTCTTCATTTGAATCTGTTTCTCAGGGCCAAGATAAAACAGATTTAGGGCTCCACAATCCTAACTGCCAATTATTTCAAGGAGAAGTCCATAAAGTTTTAAAAGTAAGGAATGGTAATGTGAATACCCATTTTTTACCATACAGCTGGTATTTGTGCTGTATTAAATTTAAGTTCATCAAATTAGGGGAGAAAAACAAGGCAAACAAACCTTGATATCTCCTAAGGGTTCTTATGTCCATTTCTCAATTCATGTGGCAAAAATTCACAAATAATGATATTCAACTTCTCCAGAATTTTGGAGTTAATTTGTGCAATTCTAAAATCACCCCTGTGCTTACTTTTAGCTTAGATAAAACTACATGAGTATTTCTAGTAGAATTCTGTGAACATTTCTATAGTCTCATTCTAGAAAAAGCAGATTTCTCATAATTTTGAGGCTCATAAAATATTCTGGGCTTTCTGTTGACATTGAGTACAGGTTCTTAAATGTGAAATTAGCAGCTGAGTAATTCATACAAACAAAAGAAGAGCATTTTCAAAAATGAAATATCCTTATTTTAATTCCTGGCTATTTTCACTGGAACCGTGTTAGAAATAAGAATCAGCTCTTGTCAAGGATAGTAATTCTTTCAGCATTTTCAGAACCAGCCACTGTGCTCAATGGACTTGACCTGAAGAGATGGCCAAAAACCAAGGAAACATAGGTCTGTGCATGTTCCCTGCTCAATTTTTGCACAGGTTGATAAACAGTGGAAGAAGCAAGTCACTTAAAGATGAGAAAGGTCTGTCACAAGAAAAGGCAGTCTTGGAGAACTGTTCTCAGTCTTTGGTTTTATGGAAAAGCTTCTATGTCCTGAGGCTCCAGGACTGCATGCTCTGGGGTTTTGTGCTGGTAACCACTGCTTCCATTTCACTCATATTCCATGCTATCTCTCCCAGCACCTTTGGATTCACAAGCATAGAGACAGAAGAAACTAATTGATACATGGTGCAGAATGATGGGGGCCATAAGATGATAGCAGAAGAGCAGCCTAACTTCGTCGTCCATAGCTGGCATACCAGGCAGGACTGGGGGGATACAGTAGTGTATGCTCTCAATGTCTCCTTCTAGGTCTAGGTCCCCTAAGGTACTCTGCACTCCATCTGCTCCCCTTCAAAGGGTAGAACAGAAGACAGATAATTTCATGTACAGTCAGAGGGAGCCTGAGCCAGCTCTGAGCACTCCCATCAGCAACTGACAATGAAGCAAAGAGGTCTCAGAGACTGCAGAGAGCATACTGGTGAGCACCATAACCCAGCCAAAAATAAATGGAAGTTTCTGACTCAAGAATATGGATCAGGCATTAAAAAAAAAATCAACCCAAAACCCAACAACCCTCCAAAAAATACTGAGATAAGATCCACGTACTAACCCTAATCCAAGTACTAACCCCTGTACTGGACAGGGGAGAGTTCTGCTGTAGAAGAAAACATGTATTTGATCATGTAGATCAAACCGTGGGCATGTAGTTGAAAATTATCAGCAGAGGCAGTGAAAATAAGATTACACTACAGCTGCAAAAGCAAATGTCAGACATTTTTTTCTTTGGGGAGACTGGTTTTGGAAACGTAATGATGTTCTTAGAATGCAGAATGCAACTGTTCATAGTAGTGTTGTGTGATAATAAAACATGGGATTGTGCGAAACACTACCATGTTAATGAGTATCTGCTTATAGCAAGTACTTAACTCAGTGACCCATTTTCCCATTAATTTCTCATCAGGCCCAGAAACTAGTGTGATTTATTGTAGTGAGAAGTCTTATTGTGCAGGACCTTTTTCCAGGGCAATTTTGATAAGAGATGTTATTTGATACCATTAAATTATTTTAACGCCCAGCATAGCAGGAACTTTTCATATATTGTAGAACTGCTGCTCTGTTCTGGATGGTTTTATCTTCTGAACAAAATGCACATGAAATGGATGCTATTTCATCTGTGTGTCAGGCTATGGCTGGGTACATATATCCATACTTGACTGAGTTTTACATGTGGCAGGGTTCCATACATAGTATTAGGATGTTCTGATGACAGTATATAACCATCACAACCAAGAATTCTAGTCCTGCTTGAGTTGATCATAGCAGGTTGGCCCACAGAGTCATTCCATTAAAAAATCTATCAAAACAGGTAAAATTAATTAATCCTCCATATTTCAAACATTCTATGGTGTTCGTTTCACCTGTATTTTTCACCTGCTGCACTAATGAAAGAAAGCTGCTGTTCTGTAGTTTACTTAATCAAAAAATGTGAAACAATGTGTATTTGACTAATTCCCCTCTGCCTCTTATTTTCTACTTTGTGTTTTCCCTTGCTTTTCTCGTCATGATGGTCCCTAATGATAAATTGTTTGTAGTTAATGCACTGAACATAGTTCTACAAGGATCAGGAATTCCTCAGTGGATAAATGCAAACCGTTGTTCTCACTTTTGTCTCTATTCCCTGTTTTATTATAAGCCTGCATTTTGATATAGAAGCTCAGCAGATGCTCACATGGAGAGATCAGATAAAATAAAATTTTGTTTTGCAGCATTCCACATCCAACATTTGAAAATCAAGAATTTGTTTGAACATTGACTCTTAAAATATAGTCAATATGTATGCAGCATTTCAGAACACTTCTGATGTATTTGAGAGCATGTATAAACCTACTACTGAATTATAATTTTTTCAGCTGCAGATTTTTAGAGACAATTTAATTAACTCTTAAGAGGAAAGCTATATAAGAGAAGAAAACCCAAGGTATTTTGAAATGAAGAGAATACTTCTGACTTTTCACTTAGATCTAGAAACACTTCCTAGAAAATATTTGCAGGACAAATTTTTAAGTACAAAGGATTCTATTAAATGAAAAAGTATAATGATAATGACTTTGGAACTTTAGGGTCTTAATGACTGCAATAAAATTTCAAAAAATTTATTAAAATTCCCTTAAAATTGACATTATTTATATGCTCAATTACAGGTACAATTAGAACTTTTTACTGCCAAAAAAAGGTTCAATTTTGCTATTACTAACAACTTTTTTATTCTTTAATTCTCTGAGATTTGGGAAGCTTAAGAGTGCTTTTAATTATAGCTCATGGTTACCAGACCTTCCTTGTCAGCAGAAAAATGAAAATGGAAGGGAAAGCTTCAGAAATAGTTGCTACTTTGAAAAGACAAACAAACCAACAAACCAAAATCCAATGAACTATTCATAGACCCCAGTGGTAAATATTTCAAAATTTCCACTTACATTTTTTAGTTATAGAAACTACCTTAAAAGGATGTCCACATGTACATTCACTACTATATTTCTGTGAGCTGTCTTATATTATTATTCCTTTTTGTCTGAAAAATAGCACCATCTTGAAAGAAGGAAAATAGTCTTTCAATAGCCAACACAAGTCTGCTTTGGGGAAAGCTGGGATCTGCTCTTGGCTCTGTGACTGACTGAGGCTTTGTTGCATAAAGTCTTTGTTTTCCGATCTATAATAACGGAAAATCAATATGTCTCTACCACACAAGGGTGTAGCAAACCTAAATTCATTCGCATGTGGCAACTGGTACAATATGATGGAAACTCAATATAAATTGTTACATATATTCTGTTACCCCCAGTGGAAGGCTTTCATCCATGAAATTACTGCCATACAAGCAGTGCTGGACAAATTGCAATAGGGAAAAAAAAACCCAAAAAAACTTTCAATAAAAAAGTTTTAGCCCTGGAAAGTGAGGCTAAATCATGAATGTTACAAAAACTATTACTAGAATTTTAAAGAGCTCACGTCCTTCCAAAGGAGATGGATTGTCTTCATAGGCATGGTGACAAGTGAAAAGTAACATAAGTAGGAAAAAAAAAAGGATACATGATAGTTACTATTAGTTGTTAGATAAATATGAATGCTTAGCTGAGAATTATAATCAGGGCACATGGATAAGGTACATCTGTGAAAGGAATCAATTTCACAAAGTTCATGTTTATATAACATTCACAACAAGAGATGTCTTAGCTGAGCCCTTCCCCTGGGGCAAAGTGCTGCAGTTTCCATCATAACATATGTGAACATTTTTTGGCCTGTTTCCATAGAATTTTATTCTTGATCACATCTGCTGGAGTATTTCTGGAGATGCCCTCCTATCTTTGATGCATCTCTCTCTCTTTGATATTTTTATGCCTCTTATCCATGCTTTTTGTGAGGATATTCTTGTCCCAACATTTTGCTTCTTTATGGAGATTTGCTTTGAAAGCTCTGTAGAGTGAGGTTTGGAAGTTTGGGACAGGTGGTGCTCCTGTCAGGGTCATGGGCTATCTGTTCAGAGAAAATGTTTTATAAATATTATATCAATGTATGCCCTTGGTGGGTTTTCAGGAGATCTTATAAAACTGACTGGCAGGTGAGCTCTACCTCTTCCTTTTATTGCCTGTCAACCTCTCTCAGCTATTGTCAACTAGACCCTGTGACCCATGTATTTTTCTCTCATTTTGACTGTGTCACAGATGTGGATCCACACCCCTCTAATGTTTTTTTCTCTCTGCAATATTTTTTGTAGCTGTAGAAACCTATGACTTTTAAAGTTCCAAGCATATTGAGATCCATCCTTTGGCCACACAGTTTTGGTGAAGACATACTTTGCAATAACTGATGGAGAAGAGTGGTATGGCAGTGAACGTCTGTACATCCCCACTGGGAACACAGGTCCTTCAGTGCTGCTGTGATGTCCTGAGGGTGGGGCGCAGTGGCTGCCTGAAGACTCTGCATGGAGTCCTACCCACCTCCTCATGGCCTTTGGTCCATGCAGATGGCACGAGCCATGCTCAGGCTTGCAGTGTCAATGTCCTGGGGCAAGAGAGCAACGCAAAGCCTACAGGGTCTATCCCAACCCTTATCAGCTCCTATGTAGCTATGGCACATTAATGGATTATAATAATGGATTCAATTGTGGACCTGCCTGCTTCCCAGGGCCATGGAATAGTGCTTGCAGTGGTGAACGCGTGTACAAGACAGCTGGTTTTGTTCCAATAGGAGGTCGCCCCCAGCCCCTTGGACCACACACTTGGTTTTGCCACATACCTTTCAGTGCCATGGGCTGCCTTGGGCTGTACGGAGATGAATGAAGACATTAGCTCACTTCTCAGCTCTGATGGCAGCTTTTGAGCCTACTGGGGTGCAATATAGGCTTTGCAACCCATATCACACACAGTCTAATAATCAGGCAAAGCAGGTGAACCAGATCATGAAGCCATATCCCTGTTGTTATATTAACTGCTGTGGATGGCTGGGTTTACCTGCTGCCACGGGCAAAATTTGTCTGTAACAGCAGTGTCTGCTCTGCCAAGCAGCAGACCTCTTTGTACAAGCAGTATGGTTTCCAGTCCCATAACTGCTGGGGCAGTTCTCCAGGAGTTTTCCCTTGAGGACTCTGGTTTAGTGGTTGCAACATACACATTTGTTTCCTTCTGAACAACTACAAAATGCATAGGCTGCTTGCAAATGTTATGCCGATAGGCATCTGCAACCAGCTCTGGACTTTGGGGCTGGGGACTGTGTTCATCCCATGATGTTCAATTCATCCTCCTTATAGGTTGGACTGCTGTTACTTGGGCCCATATAAAATTGTGGACCAAGTTTCACCAATAGCTTCCATGTGTTCTCAGATGCACACAGTTGTTTGCACTTCCCTGCTAAAACCTGTTAACATAAATACCTTCAGCAGCACCACCTAATGATGATAGTCAGAGAGAATACCATGTCTGGACTGTTTTGGATTCCACAGTATTTTAGGGTAGCCTGCACGACTTTTTTGACTGTGCAGGGTATGATCATAGTGGGAATTGTATGTGTTGTATGTAAGCAAGAATTATCCAGTACTGAAAGCTAGTTGTAATTAGAAACTATAGAACTTTTTAAAAGATGTAATTAACTCTTGAAATAATATGACATAATTTATATATTTAAAATCCAGTTGAAGAGCTCATCAGCTATGCTGCAGAAAACCAACCATATTACATCAAGCATTCAGAGAAGATTCCTGCATTTCAAGGGACAAGTGGAAACACTAGCAGAACTATCAGCAGTTATTGCAATACTAAATGCAATGGAAACAGAAAGAAATTATCCATATATTACACAGCAGAAATTAACAAGAGTTTTGCATCCAAAATGATAATTGTCAAGCAGAGAAAGGCTAAAAAAGTGATGTATATTATCCTATTTAAGGTGTATTTTTTACTGCTATGACCAAATTTGGTGTCAAGTAAACAGTGTTGAAATAAAAGAAGAAAAAAGACCAAACAGTAACAAGTAATGAGGAGGTGTTGAAATAACTGTAATTTAAACACCTGAAGATGACATTGCATCTTTGACCTAATCCAAAGTTAATTCTCAACTACCAAAAATCTGATGAGAAAATAAATATGTGTCACTTGCAGTATGGTACAGATCATTCTGAGAAGGAAAGAAACACCCAGATATAAATAGAGATGTAGCCTATTATTTTATAAAAGTTTTAAAAATCATATCTCTGCAGTAGATTAATATTCTTATTCTTAATAGTACTTGTGAAGTTTTGTTCTTAAAAAATCACAGCTTGCAACCAAAAGACCTGATTTTCCTGTCACATCCCACTTATTCAAGCTTCTGCTGTGCTGTGAAATAAAGAAAGAGAACAAATTTTCCCTAACATGAATTATTGTGCCAGGTGAAAAAGTCTCCCTTGGTTATGATCTACAATGCCAAGAATTGAAAATGTTCATTTAATAAGGGCAACAAAGAGCTGAGCTCTTACATGTTTGCTTTCTCATATCCCATCAACAGTTTCTGCAATACATACTGGAATGCAAATTTCTCAGTCCTCATTTTAGGCCACAGTAGCCACTATTAAGTTGTGAGCTTCATTTACAGACTGAATCTGGCAAGGATAATGTTGACAGAAGATGGCCAGTTCTGCTGTCATCTCTTGTTGGCTCCAAAGCCATCTTAAATAGACACACGTTTTTCATATCTGTGTTTCTAAAGAACAAAATGTATTCCAATTCCACCAAATTGTTCTATTAAACACTGGGCTTGATTTTTTTTTTTTTAATCTATCTATTGTATTGTTATAAAGAATTACATAGCAAATATCTATTATCTTCCTTTTCTTTATCAAATTCCTTAGAAATGCTAACATGCCACAGAGATTTGGGGGAAAATGGTTGAAAATATTCACTCTTCTCTTTATACTGCATACGCGAAGTTATAAAGTCCAAAATAATTGCCTTTTTCCATGTGCACTTACAGAAAAGCTCAGTAAATTTTTAACAATCATTTCCTCACTTGTTTTTCAATTCAGTGTAAGCTTTTACTAATGCACTATTTATTTAATCTAAGAGACTGAGTTTCCACTACTGAATTTTTAAGTTTTTTTCACAATAAAATTTAGAAAGGGTTGATAATTTAAAGGTTTTAGTATCTGGAGGGATATCAATGATTTATTGTTTGATTTCTTTTCATATTTTAGACATTCATTATTCTCATTTTTTAACTTTTTTACAAACGCTCAATTTTTTTTTCCTATACAGCAGACATGATGCTGTCAGATCCATCAATATTCATCATGCTTTCAAAACAGATGAATCATTAAAATAGTAGAGAAATTGTTTTTCCACTGTCAGAAACAGATTGCAAAGATATTTGCTTGTATCCTAATTACAGATTCATCTTCTCAGGGTATCAGGAAAGCAGGCAGTTCTTTCTGCTGTTCCTCTGAGCCATGCTGTTTTCCCAGCCACAGCAGTTTGCTGCTCATTCCTCTCCTATGTCCTTTGTTTGTGTCCCCTCTCTGATGCTTGCATCCATTGCTATCTCTACGGTACTGTAACAACTGTAAGACCTTAGGATATCCTGCAACATTAAATAAATACAAAAAAAAAAAAAATTGCCAGATACAGCAAGTTGTTGCTTATCTTTCTGTGATCTTCTCTGCACATTTGGAAAACTCTACTTGGTATTTACCAGGGCAAATTGTAGTAAGTTATTTTTGTCATCAATAGTTATGTTTACATGGAAAACTGCAATAATGCTAGATTCAGGTAAATAATAATTTTTATTTGGTTTTTTTTTTTTTAATTCAGGTAAATAATTTTTATTTGTTTTTTTATCAAAACTGTGGCTTACTGAAGATTCGGGTTTTAGAATAAATTATTTTCTTCCCCTAAAATCTGGAGTCCCAAAAGCAAAGAAATATCTAACTCTTTCTGCTTTCCCTGTTCTTTTTGTTTTTCTCTTGGGTGAGCCTAGTCAAGGTCTTGGATTCATTTCTTGTCTCTCATTTCCTTGATAAATATTTTGTCCAAACTTTGCTCTTAACTGTAGTCTGACATTCTTTGAGAGGCTCATATAAACAAGGTCTGAATGCGACTGGTAAACTGAAGAAATCATGGAAATTTTACCCTGGATATTCATCTAGCTGAATAATGTGCAGAGCTGCAGGAGCAATGACCGCAGAAAAGAAAATACATTGAATGCTGACAAACACAAATTTACAGATGAAAGGACTTACCTGGACTCAGGTATTTGGATGAACCACCTCCTTATTCTTTCGGAGGAGCTGTAGGAAGATTTCCTGCCTTTGCAGTCTGATTCCTGGGTATGCACATACCTTCTTCAGAGATGCTAGACAAAAATTCTGCAACCTGTCTTTTTCTCACCTTTTTACTGCTATGACCAGTAAAACAGTATGTGTTTTTAAAATGAAAGGAAGTCATAGGTCAGTAGGATCGTAAATACAGTAGAAGGAATAAAATCTGCCTTTGAAGTGTTCTAATTGCTTATCTGAAGAAAGGTTTTATGTCAAATTCTTCAGATTCATAAGCTGTGAATTTAAAAAAAAAATCTCACTCTAGATACTGTCTATAGCTACTATAAATCCAGGTAATAGGAGCATTTATTTTGTATTCATATTAACATATGTGCAATAAACTAGTGACATCATGTGGGAACCCAGGACATCCCTCTGGCTGCCCTGGCTGTCTCAAGACCCTAGCAGGGGTCTCAGAGACACTGGTATGAAGTCAAAAACATCTGTGGCTTCAATTTTAGCCAGTGGAAAAAACTGCCAACTTTGTATGAGGAATTACAAGCCACAAGCGTTTGAGTAGTGTGGTAGTTGAATTAACACGGGGTGAAAAAGTAGAATTTTAGGGTTTTAAAAGAAGGGGTTCAAGGGGACCAGATGGAGAGATTTGGGCGTGTCCTGACCTTTTCTCCTTCTTCTTGCCCTCCATGTCTTGCTGTGATGGTGACACTTTTCTATTGGTTTAAGGTAGAGACACACTCTCCAACATAAATGATAGATATTGGCATGTTATTGTAAACATAGTACACGTAGTTTTTAGTATAAAATGGTAACACCACCCCAAGGTGGTGGGAGTCTGTCACAGACTGACCGCAGCTCCTTGAGAAAGCATGTTATAGATAAGAGAAAATAAACAACCTTGAGAAGCTGACCCTAAGACTTCTTCTTTGGCTGCACGGGCTGGGAAGCAAGGACTTTTGCATTCTTGGGGTCACCTCGACCTCCAGACCCCTGAAAACATCATAAATGGAGTTAATATGGCATTTCATGAGACAGTGTCCTTTGTGAGCTGAAAGGGAAGGTTAGATAAGGTAAGAAAAAGTTTATGTTTTGTCTCCGAGGCACAACTGTGGTTTCAACCCTTTCAGTCACTTACACAGAAACAGCAGAGACTGTGTTAAACATACAACCCCAACTTCAGCAAATTTTGATTGCCATATTTGTGCCACCAGCTTATTAAATGTTTTCAGATATTTTAAAACAGAATGGTAAAATAGCCACTGCTAATTAAACCCTGTTGTTTATTTCATGTCACTGTAGCCATGCTGGTTTTGATTTGTGACATGAGATTTTTAAATGTGTGATAAAGTACTATAGTAGTGTAAAAGTAGGCAATCTTTCAGACACGTAAGCCTTTTCTGATTTCTACTTACAAACTTTCATTTACTTGTGCTCCAAGCTTACATTGCCTTCCAAGTATGAAATATGTCCTTTTTAATGCATTCCTCCAACCTACTCCCCAGATCTTTTCTGCAGATATGTGATGTTCGCTTTGAGCTTTAAAAAACATTTCCCATTTAAATCAACATCCATCAGTGGTTTGGAACCCCTCTCTGCTGTGGGATTTTGTCCTTTCCTTTTGGTTGGTATTATGTAATGACAAAGAACAGAACAAGGACACTATGTTAGATTTATAAGGAAATAATGTCAAAATGGTTAATAAAATTCACCAGTTCAATAAACTGGATTACATTTTAGTAGGACAAAAGATCAACGAAAGCCTATTTATATTCATTGGGTGAAGGCTGTACCAGCAACCACATAATGTATTCCCCGTCTTTGGGCTCATTAGCTATGCCTATTAGATTTGTTAGGTATCATAACATCCAGATGTTTCTGGACAGCTCAGCTGACATTTTATCCATGTGCAGATTAAATATTAATGGATAGCAGGTAAACAAGTGCAATAGCTAGTCTTGGATTTGGAGTATTTTCAGTACTATCAGGGTTTGGGGGTTATTTTTTTTTTCTCTCTTCATGTTTTTCAGAAAACATGAAAAGACAGAAAATTACCTTTAGAAAGCACAATTTTTGTGGAAATAAGTGGCAAAAAGCAGTTTGCCATCTCTCTTGTTACAGGATCTTTATATGATAATTCACACCCTGGGCACACACTATCTAACAAAAATGTTGCCAGCTTTTACCAAGAAACTTCACTAAGCTCAGATTGAGCTTTAATTTAGGCAGTTGAACTTTTAAAAGTCATTTTAATGGACAATGTGTGTTGTAGATAGGTGATTTTGAATGATGACATGTTCTTGCCATTCTTCACTGGAATGATAAGAAAGAGTTTGAGAGTCCTCCCACCATATCTTCTCTGCAGAATACCATGCAGTTATGGCTATTCTGCTCTCTCTTTCTTTTCCAAAGCATTATACTTAGTGAAAGGCTATGGGAAATGCATATGGGATGCATCAGGCACAGCATCACTAACTGGTCAAGGAAGTAGACTATCCCGCTCTGCCCTACACTGGAGCAGCCTCACCTCGAGTCCTGTGTGCAGTTTTGGGTTCCATAATATCAAAAAGACATTAGAGAGGGTCCAAAGGAGGGCAAGAAGGACAGTGAAGAGTTTGGAGGGGGAGCCATACGAGGAGCAGATGAGGTCACTTGGTCTGTTCAGCCTGAAGAAGAGGAGACTGAGGGGAGACCTCATTGTAGTCTTCAATATCCTCATGAGAGGAAGCAGAGGGGCAGGTACTCTCATGTCCAGTGAAAAGACTCAAGGAAATGGCATGAAACTGAGCCAGAGGAGGTTTGAGTTGGATATCAGGAACATATTTTTTCCCCAGAGTGTGCTTGAACACTGGAACAGGCTCCCCAGGGATATAGTCATGGCACTACTCTGACAGAGCACAAAAAGCATTTGGACAATACTCTCAGGCACATGCTGTGACTCTTGGGGTGTCCTGTGCAGAGCTAAGAGTTGCACTCAATTATCCTTGTGCGTCCCTTCCCACTCAATGTATTCCATGATTCTGTGAAGTGTGAAATTTCACCTATGTTGTTATTATCACTGTAGAGTAATTGCTATACACAATGCACATTTTAGATCTTGATTACTCTGTTTCCTGTTTTCATCAAATGTTTTTTTCAGGAAAAACTCTGATCCTAAGTCAGCACAGAAACAGATTTTGTCTTGAATACTTTACACTTCACTTTTCCTCTTTAGGACATATCTGCAATTGTTATGTATGTATACTTTTTCACTGAAACCAGTGGATCTATTCTAGTTTAGGCTAGTTAAAAGAGTTAAACCATTAATTTGGTATAAGATGGAAAAATCAATTAAAGTGAGTACTGGTGGCAGAATCTGTTTGTTATCCTCTTGGGGTTCTTAAAAATCCTATGCAGTACCAACTGCCTTCTGAACAGTCCAAAAGAGATTTAAGGAAGATGACAGAACCTGTCCCAGTGATTAATTTAGTGTTCTCCAAAGTAATAATGATCCTGCCTTTTCATTAATAGACAATACTTTGCTGCCAGATATGCCCTAAGACATTTTCTGAAAGACAAAAAATTTTAGATCCTTCAGACCAAAAGAAAAGACCCAGGAAATTCATAAGAGAGTTCAAGTGAATTTCTTTGAATTACCAAGCTTTAATTACTGCATTTGCATAAGTTTGTCACCATGTGGGCTCTCCATAGACTGTTTTTGTATTTTTTTTCTTGTCAGCTCTGAGAGCCTGGGGAGTGAGCTTTGTTGTACTGATGAGGGCTGCTGTGCTCTGACATTCACATTTCATGAGAATGCATGATTTAGACATGAGATTTGGTGCATCATCATTTAAACATTGGTGGTTTACACAGTGGGTGTACACGGTCAATATTCACAGTAAATGTCACCCAGGGGTCTCTTTTGAATAATAGTGTAAATCCACGTATGAACCAAAACCAACAGCCCAGAATGAGGCAAGCAGTGTTGTAGCCCCAGCTAAAACAAAACTGAATCACTGCATTCTCCAAAGACAGTCTTTTATATTCAGGTATGAGCAATGTGTTCAGCTAATCATTGGTCTGCTGGCTGGGCCAATAAATAAATTCTGAAATCATAGCCATGCAGAGCTACAAGAGCAACCAAAGTAACTTTTGTCTAATTTTGAAATATACTCAAGTATCATAGTTTTGACTTTTTGTCAAACATTGCCATTGAATGGCAATGTTTTTGCTTTTCAGACTATGAGGAGTAAGTTTGTTTGTTTGTTTTTTTCCACTTCATTGTTTTCCACTGCTAGTGAATAGAGAGTGAAAATAAAATAATCCAGGTGGGTGAAAAACAGAATGGAAAAACCAATAGAAAGAGGTGATATGAAGAACAAATGTGACTATAAAAGATGCTCTTTTATCTATTGTGTGAGGTTTTTTCCCAAGTCAAAACTGACTATTCTTCTAAAATATAAATTGAAGCTCCAACAGAAATTATAAATATGATGCAGAATTAAAAAGACAATATTCTTTCAACATGTTATTGTGTAATGAGAATCAAACTTTACGATCATACGATGCTTTTTATCTGTGACCCCACAGAATGTACACGAAAGCTGACATTTGCTCCAGCTTGACTCTTAGGGTGCTTCTACTCCATAATAAAAACAAAGGCATTCTTCTATGAGTGTAAACTTCTTTGAAACAGAATTGCCGTGAGGCCAGTGCAACAGATCTCAGTCAGATAAACAATCTTCTATTCATTTCTCTTCACTTCTATTTGACTAATTTTTGACACTGTCAAAAAGATTTGAAAATTTTGAAAACTTTTTGAAGCCTCCTTCTCATCTGGCTCTCTGAAACAGTTTATATTGGCTTGACAAAATATTTTCCTCCGACAGGTAAAACATTTCACAACCTTTTAATCTGTCCTCCCCTAAATGACTAAAATTACATTCAATATTATTTTATTCTAAGCCGTCAAAAGAACAGGAATTCATTTCCCAGTATAAACTGTTCCAAATTTCCTTCAGGTCAGATATGGACAGGGAGAAAAATAAGGAGAAAATGTATCATGTAGATTATTATTAACATGTGGTCAATGAGTGTGTTTTATAAGAGGTCAGTATTTCCAAATGCATCTCAAATGTAGATCAGATTGTAGTAATACATACAGCAATATGTAGTGAATTTTATTTTTAGGTATTCTCATCTGACCATGTTTGAGATCAGTCTGTCCTTTGCTGTTCTAAAACCTTCTTGATATTTTTTGACATTCTAAATCTCAAACCTTTGGGGAGGGAGGTTGGAGGAGGGGCAAACCAATAAAAGTTGACAAAATTAATTACACTGTATTGCTCATCTTAAATGTTTAATTAGTCACATTATACCTGATTAGAAACAAAATCTTCAGCATCCTCTTAACCTATAAAAACTGGAGTGCAAAGGGACTTTTTAACACAGCAGACCATTCCAATTGCAGTGATTTTTTTGCTCCTTTTATAGAAATTCACAGTCTCTGTAAATGCTGCCTCCCAGTAACCATAGGAACAATGTCCACTGTAATTTCTTAAAGAGGAAGGGCAGATAATTTCATCTATAGGAAAATATATGAACATAGTTATGTCCTAATTATCCTATATGATATCTCACATTGCCTCTTACATTTTAATATTCCCTGTGCCTGAAAGAAGAATTAAACCAGTGACCTTTTCTTCCACTGGTGATTGTGATACATGCAATTGTATTCAAGATTTTTTTTTTTTTTATGAAAAATGATGAATCCTCATCACACAGGAGACAGCAAACTTCAGCACCAAATCAAATCCTGCTTTCTATATATCTCTTTACCTTTGCAGAGCTGCTGTCATTTGATCTCATGGTGAAGGAAGGGCTTGGTCTACTGATGAAAAATTCCTAGGAATGGGGACAGGGTCTATCTTTGAACTTGCATCTGCTAGGATGTGAGCTCAGTTGCACTATTTCAACCCTTCCACCTGTTGCTTCTATACTTTCTTTTTGTGATACTGTCTAGAAAGAGAAAGTCCAGCACTCTTATAGTACCACCAGTAGAGGGGTTTTGATTTACTTTCTTATCAGACAGTTGGAGAACATTCAGTAAATAAAATGTCTCCAAGATTCAGCCTGAAGATGCACCTAAATTGGCTCTCAAAGGACCAAAGCCATACACCTTGCTTAATCATAAGCTTCCTCTCAGGTCTCCCTTGGTTTCATTACTTGTCTCACAGTCCAGTAATGTATAGTGGATGGGGAGAAGAAGTTATTTACCCACTGGACTTCTGAGCTTTTCGTCTGGTCCCTTTTTCTCTGTTCTCCCATTTAACTTCTCAGTAATTCCTCTGAGTTTCAAAGCACAGATTCTAGTGTATAAGCCAAGAAGATCTTGATGAGAATTGATTTTTAGCCAGTAAATGTCACTCCTTAAATGCCCAAAGGCTGTTTAAACTCAGACTTAGACAGAATGTTATCAATGAAAAATCTGACCCAACTTACCTTAACGTACTGTTATCTAGTTTCTGCTCCAGAAGTTAGCACAGATAGATGCATGACAGGTTTTCTCAAAATCAAAAACGCTTTAAAAAACCCTTCATGGTTCTCCTCATAATGCATAGGCACTTGTGCTACTCCCAAAAAAAACTGAAACAATTTATTCTTTTGCAGTATATAGGCATCATATTCTATACTATTTACTAATCATAAACGGATAGCTTTTTTTCTCTCTCTGCTTCTTTTCCAAACTGTCAGAGTGCTTTTTACTTCCTCTGGTTGCCAGTGAGGCATATGTTACTTTGTCTGAACTGCCCTCTAAAAATTAAAATATCCTCATCCCTGTAAACTATTTGAATACATTTGCAAGAACATCCTCCAATGAGATGGTCATAAGTGAAGTATTTCCAGCTTTAAAAATACAGAATACTTCTGTATACTGGATTTTCAGCATTAGAAAGATATGAGTATTTTCTCTCTGCTTTTATTCAGAGCATAAAATTGAGAAAAGAGATAAAAAATCTGAAAAATCTAAGCACATATAAATCACAGAATCAATGAAAAAAAGAAATATTTCAGCTTAGAGAATATTTATACAAAAGAAAGGAGGATACATTAAGCATTTCAAAACTGTAAGGTAGTTCTGAGGAAAGATACAGCAGGAGTGGACTTTGATGATCCCTGTGGGTCCTTTCCAGCTCAGGACATTCTACATTTCTATGATTTTTTTTTCCTGTGGTTCAACAGACACTAATTGCCTCAGCACACAGTGACAGCAGAAGTCTTGTTCTGCCTCCATGGCTGTAGAGTGTTATTCTAGGCTGGCCTCCCCTATTGTCCATATATGCCTTCAGGATGCCATAAATAACCCACAGCAGCCTGGCAGGGAGCTGTGCTCTTCTCAAACTGTCTCAGTAGGGCAGCTGGAAGGACTCTTACTACTAGGAGTACCCTAGAAATTCTCTGTGTGGTTATTCAACAATATGGCAGGAGGATATTTAAGCAAGAGGATAGAATAAATAGCTTGCTCAAAATTGTCACACTGAAGTATTGGAACAACCATCAAAAAATAAAACAAACTGTTAACATTAGCATTTACACTACAATCTCATCTATATGCGGTTTGGTTTTTTTTTTTCCTTTTAGCTTTGCTCTATTACTATTTCAGTTTAAAGAAAGAAATAGCAAAAGGCTGCCCCTGTACCTCTTAGGTAACAGCCTCAGTAACCACATTTGTCTGGTAGATAACCTTTTGCTTTTGGCTTCATCAGACAGTCATTGTCCCTCCTGACAGCATCTCCTCCTCCTCCATTTTATTGGAAACTAACGAAATAGTCACAACAACACTATTATTTGTGGTTATTATGATTTGAAGGCTACAGGCCTGAAATGACTAGTTCAAAGACAGCTACACGTGTTGTAGCTCTGGTATCTTTGCAAGCTCCTTAGAGGGTACACGTGACATTTGATCCTCTTACTTTCTTTATATGGGAGTTTTCATTACTAAAGCCACTTGCCTTTTATGTTTGAGCATATGCATATCCCCTAAGCCAAACAACCCTGCTGTATTTCCTCTCTAGAGGCAAAGAAATCTGTTTGCAAGGTGTTCTTATTCTTTGTGCTGTTTCTTCATTTTGTGGTTTAATAACCTTCTCTCTCTGCTGGTTGTGTTATTCATTCATGTTTTTTATCTGCAGCGAATAGGACCCTGCAAAGAAAGCCTATAAAGCACAGAAAAGAGCTGGGATTAAGAAAAAAATTGAAAAATACTTTCTTTTCTTCACTACCTTTTAAATTAGTTATGCAAATGCATTTATTTATTTCATTTGTTTATTTCCAAGACAGAGACAAATGTAGAAGGGGGAAACAGTCTAATTCTTTATATTCTTTTGATATAATTTATGGGGAAGAAAGGATTCAGATAAGATTTTGTTTGATCAGCCACCGAATAGATACTTCTATAATATTTTTGACAAATATAGAAGACTAAATTATTCTTTCCTTTGCAGAGCTCATATTTTCCATCTCCATGGTTTAGGTCATGCTAGCAAGAGCCATTTGTTGACTTTTTCTTTTGCTTGCCTACATGGCAATTTTAATTTAAAGATGGATTTTTTTTCCTTCCATTCAAATAAAAGTTTATAATCAATCTTTTGTTTTGCCAAAGCATGTGTAACTAAATCTAATTTGTATTATTTCTGCTATGTGTAGTTCTTAATGGTTTTCCTCTGCTCTATTTTTTCAGAGATTTGATCATATTGGTACATTTAATTTTTTTTGTTTCAACATTTCATTCTTTTAATATAAGTTGATCAGACTTTTTAAATTTAAGCCATTTGAATTAAAAACAGTCTTATTGAGTATAAATAAATGTAAAAATAATCCTCCTTTTAAGCTAGAAATCTTTGTACAAAAGTGCCAACTATTGGCACTTTTGAACTGTTCTTTGAATTATTTTGTACATACATCCATAAACAGGAAGGCACTGAATATTATCATGGCTCTGATGCAAGACAAAGCACTCCAGAACATGTCAAATGGCTTCACCATATTTGAGGTCAGCAAAAAATTGAACCTAAACCACTGAATTCCATTTAGACATTATTTTTACAGACACTATGTTTCCTTGAGTGTTCTACAGTTTATAACTCTCTGGCAAAATCACCTAGTTAACTATTGTGTATAGACACACTCTAAAATCTGGATCTGATGTCATTTTCTTTAGCACTAATGTCTTCAGGTCCACTTCCCAAAGCTGTGGAGGACAGCAATGGTGCAGGCACTGCACACAGCTGCACTTTAGTGGGGATATTCAGCAGGACCAGGAAGCTGCCAGGGGGATTTTCACAAACAGCACCATCAAGATCTTCTTTCTGGCATGCCTGGAAGCTGGACATCATAAATCAAGATCTCTATTTTGTTTCCAGGCATCAACAGCATCACTTGGATGCCAGACTACCAGTTTTAGATTCTAAAGTGTTCAGATGTTGTGCAGGGCATCATGATTTAAGTGTTCATGATGTTTGAAAATTATAGGACTTTTTTCCCAAATTGCTGTTACCTGTTGGGACTTGGATGACCAAAACGCATTTCAAAAGTTACCTCATTAAATTACCTCATTTAACAGGGATAAATCAGGTCTGATACTGGTTACCTGTACACTTTTATCTTGTCAAACTCTTTGTTATCCCTTCTCATGGTTCTGAAGGCAGCTGCTGCTGCTGTTACTTCCCTTAGCTGGTAACAGCAGCAGTGTGGGACAGAGGAGAAGCATAAAGGATAGTGGTCTTTCCTTCCCACTTTATCAGGTATGAAAGTTTCTCTCTAGCTTTTAGTATTATATTTATTCTGCAAAGTACACATGCACAGTCATATTCCTAAATATTATTCAAACTGATAAGATTTTACTTAAGTGTTTTGTTCAGATAAAAAAGCTCCCTTCCTAATTAGTTATTTCTATTTACTACTTCTGCCCAAACATGACACAGAAATGGAGGTACTTTTAAGAAATACCACTCTCAGGTTGCCCCATTTTCCCAAGAACATTGAAAAAGAGTCTGGCATGGCGAAGAGCAGAAAGGGACTGAAGGCTGGAAATCTAGAAGAAAGCATATGGACAGTGCAGTCCCATTAGCAAAGTGGTCCTTGGAAGAGTAAGACAAGAAATATATTCCTGTAGGAGGACAATAAGGAGGAGAGAAAACATCAGCTTCAGGAGACATAAAAAAAGGGAGATGTTTATGGGTCTGTCTGTATGTGCTGTACTACAGCATATTTGCCTGCCCACACACACAAACAAGTTCACTAGCACATCCTGATATCAATGTTATCCTGTTAAGATATGTTCAGGTTTAAGGAAACTATTATCTGAGCTCCCGTGATTTCTGCTAGTGCTGACTCAAACAAATTCCATCATAAACCCCTGAACATTTTTTATATTTATTTTTAATGAATGCCCCTTTAAAGGAAAAAAAAAAATAAAGGAAACAAAAACCCAAACATACTCCTAGAATATTTCTTGAAATAAAATAAAGTTCTGGACATCCAGTAGAGGACATCTAGAGAAAGGGATAATAAAAATTCAGTCCTGCTTCTACCAGGAAACTCCCAATGAGGTGAGGAAATCAAACCAGGCAAAGTGAAAAGAGGGATTAAATAAGGTGAATAGAGATTAAGTTAATTCAACACAATGCCAAAACAACCTTTCTGTAAGGCTCCCTGGTGAAATCAATGTTAGGTAGTTTGAAAGTACAACCTTCAAGGAATAACAGCAAGAAAAACAATAAGCATGCTGCTTTTAAAAAAATTTTACCCTGAGGGATAAACCATTTTGCTAGGACAGGAAAGTGGACTCTATACTTAATTTTATCAGCAAGAGGAAACTTAGAATTTACCTGTCAAATATTTATCTTGTTAAAAGAACAAAAATTACTGAAAATATTCAAAATACAATTCAGATTATTAAGTTATTTTAACTTTTAATGGTAGGGCAAGTTTTTGAAGGTGTTTCAGTAAATGTCTCCAGAGATGGTTGGTTATCTACCTTCTCCAAGTGCAATACTTATTGGAGGTCAAAGCACAAAAAGTGTCTGACCATGATGATAAGATTCAGCAGATGGAAATATGTTGCCAGCAGCAATATGTAGCCTTCAACCTGCTGGCTCTAGCACACTGAATAGGATTAGCTGGCCAAATTGCTGTCGGTAAAAATTGAGATATATTTTTATGAAGCCTGTCATGTGTTTCTAGACATAAGCTGTAGATGTGAAGCTGTACACCTTTTCATGTCCCGGCAAAGATATTCTCTCTTCATGTGAACAAACTCCAGTCCCCTCGTACTCCATCTCTGCTCACCACAGTGTCCCTGCCCTGGGTTTGCTCCAATTTGTCGATGCCTTTCCTGCACTGTGGAGCCCCAAACTGGTCACAGGGCTCCAGATGTGGTCTAACAGCTGCCAGGTAGAGGGAAGAATCCCTTTCCTTGATCTGCTGGCTGTGCTCCTGCCGATGGAGCCCAGGGCACTGCTGACCTCCACTGCTGCCAAGGCTCACTGCTGGCCTGGGCTCAGCTGCTCCCCAGCCATAACAAACAGTCAAAGATCACACAGGCTGCTCCCTCCCAGTGCTGAATACAGAACTGAAGAGAAAACATGTGCTATTTCTTTCCTTCCTGAGTTATTGGATGAGTAGTCCTGCTTGGAGGTAGTGACTTGAACAAATATTAATCTTCTAGATACTTTTTGAGGAACTGCCACTGTGATATGTGGGTGAAAGACTGACTATGATGAAGATGTTGATCTGTTTTGTAAGATAAAATATTAGGGATTAAATAAAATATAATGACGTGAGAATATATCACTTGAAACCTATTTCAGTAATTTTTTAGACCTTTTTTTCTGTTTGAAGATCCCTAAATATTCTTTTTTTCCCTAGGAGTGCAGAAAACTTTGACTAGCAAATTTAAATGCACTAACTGTGGAATTCATTTTCTTAATTATCACTCACAGAGATCAAGGGTTAAAGGAGCACTGTTTGAAAACCAGTGGTAGGTAGCTCAGCAAGCAAATACTCACCTCAGGCCAGTAAGTCAGGAAGCAGCTGGAGGTAAAGGCAGAGGTGGCAGATTATGTGGGCTCATGTATTTTTTCATGTTTTTCTTGACCACTGAATTCAAAACTGAGCTGTTTAACTTAGATCTCTAGTCTTATTTATAATACTTGACAGTTCTCTGCAGAGAATAAAATATGCTTCAGTGCTGGATCCAAATGCCAAATGAATATAGAGATGAAAATAAGATGTGCAGATGCATCTGTGTTCATAATCCATTCACAGCGTTAACACAGAAAGAAGGGTGCATCTCTCTATTGCCCCCTTGCCTGTCTGAAATCTGTTCCCAGACAGCTCTTCTTGTAATGGAAGATAAACATCTCCTAAAAGATGAAACCTGAAGAAAATGGCGTCTCAAAAGAAGAGAGAAAGCTCGCGACCCAGCCCTCAGAAGTGATGAAACATTGACTGAAACATTGACATCTCAAAACCATAAAAAAAAAAAATGGAATAAGATCAATGAAAATTTTACACCTTCCCATTTTTTATCAATTTTTATATCTCTAAGGTTATTTTTTTCTTGGTCGCTCTAAGCCAAAGTAGAATATTTTTGGTTAAGAACTGTAGAAAAGGAACATTTCAGCTGTAAACTTGCTATCACAGGGCCCAAGTCTTTGGCACATATATGATTTTGAAATTCTTTCCCTGCTTCTTGAAATGCTTTCCCCAGTGTACAAAGTAATAAATTAATAATTAAGATAATAAAGATTATAAAATATTAATAAAAATTAAGATAATAAATTTATAATTTCTAACCTGTGAATAACAGATATTTTATCAAGAAATACAACCTTACATATGACTACATGACACAAATATATTTACATATCCAAATATTGAAAAGCAAAGACAGAAAAATTATGTAGTGAAACAACATTTTATTAACCATGAAATACAAAGTAAGCTTAAAATGTGTTTCTCTCCTGAGGCTGAGTAATCAGATCTCAGATCTTTTTTTTTCCTTTCTTGCTCACTCCCTCCTGCACTCACTTTTCTGCTTTCCAACATCCCTTAGAGAAAAGTCCTGCCATTTCTCACAGTCAGATGATTCAAGCTTGAGTGCAAGAACCTCAAGTTCTTCTGCCCTGAACTGTCTCAGCTTCCCTCAAGCAAGAAACATCATGGCTTTCTGTGCCTCCCCAAGGAAGAAAAAAAAAAAAAAAAAAAAAAAAAAAAGAGCAGCACTTTTCACAATTACTGGCTCTTAGCACTCTAATTCTCCATTTCAACCAAAGGTTCCTCCAGTCCCTACCCCTGTAATGACCAGGCACAAAAAAAAATATAGGCTCATAGCTAACATGTAGTTCTTCAAAACATGTTGTGCTGCCACCTAACTGTAGCAAATCCTAGAGTTTCATTGGTAATGGGGTAGGAGTTAGATCTGGACCTTAAGCTCTCTGCTTGTGACTTAGCCACTCCTTTTATAGTTAAAGGAGAGAATCAGACCCTTTAGGGAAGCTCTCATCCCATCCTAAGTCTGATATCTGAAATGGGACAGAGAAGGATGTTTTAAACATGCCAAGGACAAGTACAATTCTTACCAAGCTACAGTTGTAGTGCATTGGCCAGCTCAGCAGGTGGCTTACAGCTGCTTTTTCAAGGCTTTTGAAGCTTGTAGGAAAACTGAGTGTACTCCATCGGAATAAGGACAAAATAAGAAACTGTGGTAAATTTGATTAAATCAAAAGTGAAACATTTTCATCTGTGCTGGTCACCTGGATGTCCCTCTATCCTAACTTTACAGCAGAACAGGAAACCTGGGCCATCCATCTACACTAAAAGAGATGAGATTAATCACACTCTAAACCCACCAGTTTCTCTCAATGGCTGTAAAACGTGAAATGAATCCCCCCTCCTTGGGGCAGATAGGAAACATCACACTAGTAACTGTAAAGGGTTTTCACATCAAGAATCATAACATCCCCCTAAAAGTATTATGGGATACAGATTTCAAAGGAGTTAAGTGTTGTAAAATATGTTCATTTGAGCATCCTGATAATACTGACCCCTGAAACTGAACTTAAAGAATTCTAAGTGTGTAAGTTATTAAGAAGCATAAGCTGGCTTATATTTGAACTTCAGAATATGCTCCACAGAAAATCTTCAAAGTCAGGCAGTGAAAATTATGCAAGATTTGAAAATTACTTACAATCCCTTACAAGGGACCCTAATTGCTTAATGGAGGGACTTATACCTAAATAGGACAATTCAGCATGATAAGTAGTGTAGAACTGGCATGCAGAAAAAAACAAACAGTTACAGGATGCTGGAAAACTGTTGGGAAAGAAACAAGTGAATGTGCACAATACAATTGGCATGGACTTTCTATGTCGTCAGGATTATTCCACTGTAATCTTAGTCACCTAGGACAAAGGAATATCTTAGTAAACTCATCTTAAAGCAAGACAAATTCCCTGACAATTGAAAGACCATCCCAAATCCCCACTTCTCTAATGAAGAAAAAGCTTATCTCAATTTCTATATTAAATTTATTGATGCCTCTTATGTTCCCTAAAGCTAAATTATGGTACCCCTGATTTGACTGGATACAGCTGTCATGCCTGTGATTTCATGTGCCATTTGTTTTCTAAATTATGTACATACTGATCATTAAAAACCCCTTCATTTTTGTCTCCATTTTGATAGCTGTTTACATCTCTATTATAGCTGTTTGCATTTCCACAAATATTTTTCTCATCAGTCCTTCAAATGCTCAACAAGTAGGACCTAAGCTACAATGTATTGTAAACTCATAGCTGCATTTTCATCCCTATCCATCAATATTGTGCTGCTGCACTGTATCATCTCTCTTCCTTTCTTTTGTTATTTGTCCAGTGTCCTTGAAATATCTAATTCAGCTTTTTTGCCATGCTTCATTTTCCCTGCATGTTTCCTGGCCACTCAGAAAAACCTTTCCTTGTTTTATAATATTACATAGAGCAATACCTAGCCATACAATCCAGTTCATTTTAGACCATCAAACATCCTTCTTAAAGGTTAAATATGCTAACAGAGATGGCCTTTCAACACAATTATGGTTTCTAACAGCTTTCAATTAGGCTTTCCTTCCACTGAAAGGCAGAGCAAAAATTATAGAAAATCTTAAAAATTATCTCAGTATTAATTACTGCTTGCTCACCCACAAACCTGATTAAAAGAAAGAAATTTGAACCAAATATGCTAGTTTTTGACAGATGAGTAAAATACATATGAAAATAAAGCAAACTTAATAAGGCAGTCACTGATTGCATTTAAGGAAAGGCCTGTTGTGGAAAAGACTAATGTCCAACGTGGTCCTGCCTGGTGAAGCAGTCAGAGCATTATGTTGTAAGGAATGCAACTCATCTCTGTGTCAAGACAGATCAGAAACTTGATCATTTCTTCATGATTTTCATTTCAGTTGGGGTAAGAAATTTTCCACAAGGAAATGTTGGAATAATTATTTCAGCTTTCTAAGTTTCTTTCAATAATGCAATAAAAGTTTTTGTCCAATCAAGTAATAAAGTTTTATCTTTGTTTACTCATTTTCTTTAATTTCATTTAAATTTCAATAATGCAAATTTTAATATAAACATTATATCACAACACACATGCACATGTGATATAGGATATTTGTTGCAACCTTCCACATCACTGAATCAAGTTTTATTTGACTGAAAGGAAATTTTATATAGATATTTCTATATGAATTATTTTAAAGTTTTCTTTTCTCATACATTTTTATTATTATCTTTGTTCCAGCTGAGAATGAAAACAAGTTCAGAAATGTCAGAATTTCCCCTCTGAGACAAAGACTGGTTTTCAACCACCTATTCACTTACTATCATCTGCTAGCAGTCTCTCAAGGCAAGAAAATATATCAGAAGAACCATTTCAATACATAGGTGGGCATTTAACCAAGAAATGGGTAGATTCAGATTGTAATCAACATAGTGCTTCCATGAAATCTTTTCATACTTAATAGTATTTGTACAATTAATTAATACTGTTATAAAAGAAAAAAAAAAGACATTAGAATATAAATTAAATGCTTAGGATTCCATTTTGCTCCAAGATACTTCTGTTACCTTCAACAGGAATTGCTTCTATTAAGAAGCACCATAAACAAGCAAAACAAAAAAAAAACATTGAAAATGGATGCTTGTGTAATTTTGCTAATGATTTGCAAACCGCCTAGGCATTATTTGACATGATAAATGCTATGCTGTTCTATGTGCGTAGACAACTTAGGGTCATCAATGTTGCTTGATAATTCAGTCAGAATTAGTGAATTAGTCAGAATTAGTGAAACTCAGCAAAATACTGAGTTTCAGTTCAAGTGCTTATGCTAAGTACTTTTCATCTTCTCTTAGACTATTTCTGTGTTTGTTCAGAAGTTAGGCTTGCAATCAGAGAGGTCCTAATTTCTGATAAATAGGAAACCAGATCAGAAATATTCTAAAAACTTCATAGTTTTTATTCCTTTATATTTTGGCTTCCCTAAACTCTTATTTCTCTTGGGTTAGGGAAGAGAAGGGTACAATAGAAAAAAAAATGAATGGGAACATGTAATTGCCCAACACAAAGGTTCATGCTCATCTGGATTAATACATTACCATTGGTAACCCATTTTAAATACGGAACACGAGAAAATGAGATTTGGAAGAAGAAAACTGCAGGGGCTTAGTGACAGAAAAGAGTAAAAATTTGAGCTTTGTCTTTGTCTGAAAATCAAATACAAACACCTAATGAATGGCACAGAATAGATTTTTAAAGTTAGAACTCTCTGTGAATGTCTTTATAAAAACAGACCCATGGGACTGTGGTCTTTGGGGCTCAATTCCATACATAAGCACCTGGACCACATGAAGTGTCCTGAGGCTTCTGAGGCACACAAACAGGGCTAGCAGATATGATCAGGTGCCTACAGGTGGTCCAGGCCCTTTGGGGAAGGGACCAGGGCCAGAGGCCAGGCACAATACCTAAGGGGGTCTTGGATGGCACCAGGTGGCTGTTTAGGTAACTCAGTCCAGTCCTGGCTCTGGTACAGGACAACAGTTCTTCCTCATTTTCTGTCTGTATGGGTTTGTCTCCTGGCCAGTATAAGGACCTAGTGCTCTTCCCACAAAATCATCTGAAGCCATATTATTCTGAAAGCCACCCAAGTGCTCTTCAGGCGAGCAAACATATTTTAGCTGCTGTCATCCTTTGGTTCATGTGTCTGCCCCTGAACACCACTGTAAGCATACCCTGTGTCGTCTGTGTTACACAGGTATTACCTAGGTAAAACACAATTAACTCCACCAACAAGTTCTAAGTTACATATAATTTTCCTAATTAAACTAGAGGGTTGATACCTACTATCATTCTTCCATACTATCATATGTATGTGCTGCAATTGCATTACCTGTGTCATTTTTAATGGTCTCAATAAATTAGAAAAGCCTGGAAGTTCTTTAAATTATGTATGTTTCAATAAGACAACATGAAACTGGGAGTCATGATTAGATCATTTTCCCAGGTTCCTTGTTTGAAATTCTTGATTAATAAGTGTTACCTATAAGTTCAATAATGATCTGATATAATGACCACAATTAATATTGTATTAAGAATGTTGAATTTATGAACTACAAAACTGGGCTCATTCCCAGTTAGTAGCTGTGGTGACAAACCATCCTGACTAAGCAATTCTCAGAGTATTTCAACAGAACTTGGAATAAATATATCATTCTTCATTTGACAATTTTATCTATTTCAAATGATCATGCATAGCTGCTAACACATGCCCTTCAAAAGAAAAAGATCAAAGCTCTAGTAAAATATATGCAACATTTTAATAAGATGATAGTAGGTCTGTTCTGTCCTACTGTTGCATTTAAACATTGATTTTCTCTAGCACAATTTAGACCAAGTCCTCTGAAGTAACTTTGGTCAATTTTTTCTCATGCTCTACATGGATGTATCAAAAATGAAAATAATTTGATAGCTGTAAGCATTTTAACTTTTCTGGAAAGTCTTCATCACCTGAAATGCTAGGAACTACCAAATTAGATCTCCCTTATGTAATCTTAGGTCACAAGACTGAACTGAATTAAAGTAATGGTTTCTCAGAAACCTTGAAATATAAAAATTCATCAGATACAGAATATGCCACTTGTCAAAATCTCTATAGAATACAGAACTGGAAATTATTTCTCCTTCTCTCCCCTTTCTCTGCAACTACAATCTGAATTGTGTCTCTTCCTGAACAATGCAATGCTGAATTAGAAAACTCAAGAAATGAGGGTAGTTGTAATAAAATGTTATTAAGTACCTTCATTAAATTAAGCATCTAGATCAGAACATCTGTGATTGAAACATGGATCCTGTAGAATTCATAAAGCTTAAAATAAGCTTTGATGTGAGATTAGGACATACTGTTATGGACTTTAAAATTAATAAACATTTTTTCCTTTACATTTTAGAGAAGGTGAAAAATATATTCTTTAAATAAAATTCATCTCTTTGTATATTAAGCATAAACCTTATTTTAATGAAATTAGCTTCAAGCCCCATTGTGGTCTGTTTTTAGATGAAAAAATTATATATTAAGTATCCTTCAAGATTGGCTCCCACATAATCCTTTAACCACATATCAGTGATATATTAGATAAGCTCTGGAAGCATTGTTTCACAATACCACATTTGTGTGTCCCAGCAGAGCTTTACCACTGAGAGTGCATCACATGAATATTAAATTGAATTGTCTTCCTGCATATCTGAGGTATTGTAGCACACTATACACTCAGTGTACTTGAGTCACAATCTCACTTCTAAATCTGGACAATAGCAATCAATTAAACACTGTGATGAAAACACTGGAAGGCCTTCAGTAGCTGGATTCCTGATTGCTTGGGACAAAATGAAAACACAGCCCAGACCAAAGAAGAGCCTCAGAGACATTTCATCTCTGACAGCTCAAGACTCGGCAGACAGGTTTTTGAGAGGAGGTGGCCTTGACCTTCTCTAAGTCTCCTGTCAAAATAACTGATTGGTTTTCATATAGACTGTCCATCACATTTAACCCAGCAGAATGCAGTAGAGTTCAAGGTAGGGAGCCAGTTGGAACAAATATGCAGCACAGAAAAAGAGAGCATGAAATTGAGGGGTTTAGGGCAGCAATCTAACACTCAGCAATTCCCAGGAACCTCTTATCTCAGCAAGCTGTGAAGAATTTAGTTTCTCATTTGTTTCAGCCTTCCAAAGACATCTTGTTGGCAGAAACAGTTTCCAGATGAGTCTGCCAGGTCCACATCAGTACTGGATAGTTTTCAGCTGTGAACAATACAGCAAAATACAGCTGCCTGTAACTGCACAAACCCCCCTTTCACTGAAAGCTTTTACTGTACTGGAAGATTTTCTGTTAGATCAATTTGGACTCACTTCGCCCTCTTGTCCCAGAAGTGGAACATCTGTAGTAAAGGAAGCATTTTGCCAACTCAGCTTGTTGTGAATACTTTTTTTGGCATATTTACTGGGGTTTTTTTCTGTTCTTACTTGCCAAATTCTAAGTGTTTTGGAACAGTTGTACTCTTTCTGTTGTTCTGCAACTTTGTCCACCTAGCTTTTGTTATGCTCTACAAAAACAAAATGACTGCAGTCACAAATAGACTATCACATAGCTTTCAGAATCTCTATAGCATTTGTCTATAGACAAAATATAAATTTGCATTGTTAAAAGACAAGTTCAAAGCACTAACATAATTCATATGGACTGTACAAAGACATCTGTGATTAACACAATAAATGTGTTTTCTTGAGAAGTAGAGATAATTTTGAGAAGCATAAAAAACAATCTGTAAGTCTGCAGTTACACTTTTTTCAGTATTCCCTTTTTACCTTCAAATAAAACCATGTTTCAATCATTAGCATGTGTTTTATTATACAGTGTATAGTGCAAGAAGAGAATTACTGTACAGAATAATTTCCACAATTCCCACACACCCTTCTGTACATGTATGCTCATCTCTGTAGGTAAAGATACCTCTGACATTCATGGAGCAAATGAGAAACCAATCTGCTCTGTCCATGTCAGATCTAAGGTGAGATTCCTGAAACTGTGAAAATAACACACTTTCGCACCATACTTGTACATCCAACTATTTTGCCTTCAATTGTTCAAAGTGTATGAATAACCATAAAGCATCAAAAAGACATCAGAAACCATCCTTCCTTGGGGTTATGGCATGCGCATGTGCAGAAGTGGCTCTTTTGTGTCACTTTCTGTTACCGATGGTTCTCTGCTCTTTGTCAAGGGTAAGATAAACAGCATTTCCAAAGTGTGGTAAGCACATAACATCTACAACACTGAAGGTTCCTAACTTATTGGGTCAGATGTCATAGAGAAAGTTAAAGACCAAAAGCCTTCAGATTACAAAGTTAACACACTAATATCAGAACATGGAACATATCAGAATCATGGAACATCAGAATGGACAGAGAATTTCAGATTCAAAGAAAAGACCCTTTTGGATAAAGTGTTCAAATACTCTAGCTAGTTAGTTTTAATATGTATGATGTGCATAGATATACAGAAAACCAAACACATATTGCTTGTTGCATGACACACATAAAACAGAAAAGTTTTTTTCCAAATATTTGTCCATCTTTTTTTCTCCAGTTATAGTGACCCTTTCACTGTAAACCCAAGCAAAATCAGTACTAAAGGTATGAATGCAGAGTAGTCTATGGGGATGCAAATAAGTTGCTTAGAATTCAGTATCACAAAATTGTCAATTTCTGAAACTTGTTAAAAGATCCAAGAATGAGTACAAAGGACAGTGTTAGGTTATAAAGGAAATTTGTCAGTCCTTTGTAATTCACATAAAATGCTGTCCTGAAATGCATCACAGAAGACATCTTTAATATCTGATATGAAAAATTTATGGAATGGGTGGGTGAATGAGTGCTGCAATTCATTACCAGTCATTCAGACATGATGGTAATAAAGGTCTGTAAGTGTCAAGACAGATACTTAGCTCTTAATTGTGGGGATAATTCAAATTTAGGGAAGAGGTGTGGGTCAGTTCTTCAATTCCAAAGTGAACAGCTTACTTCTAATTGAAAGCAACACTAATTAAGATAAAGGGCAGGACATTAATACTCAGTATTAACATTATGAGCCGCACCAGCAATATGCCTTACCTCTGATGTGAGTAGTTATTTATGGTGCCTCTGGTGCAGCAGAGCTCTCCCTCGCATACACATCAGGTACCAGGGTCCAATCTACACAACTTCAGTGAGGGAGTTAAAGAAGAAAATACCAGCTAGGGAGGGGGTCTATGTGCAGTGGAAACAAACTGGCTAGAAAACTGGGCAGGTTTATCTGTCATTCATGAAGTCAAACACTTTTCCTCATGTCTGATAGCTTTTGGGTTTCTCCAGATTTCACAGGTTATGTCTAAAGGGAGACACTGACACTTAAGACCTCCACTCCCTGGTGACTTCCAATCACACCTCACCCCTGCTCTCATTTGCACAGAAGACACCTCTGTAGGTGGGCCAGAAAGCCAAAGCACTGTTCAGGCAGAGCCCTTAAGAGGGTCAGGTGGTTGAAGTGTCTGGGAAGCACTGCAGCTGACACACACTGCTGTGGTCTTGCTGGCCTATTGTCCCATTGAAACTTTGGAGTGGATAAGTCTCCAAGGCCCCACAGACCAGCCAAACTATTTTTTGAATTACAGGACTGACAGCTTGAATTTAAACCACAAGTCTTTCTAGTGCTTTCTATTATAGCTCAGCTGTTTTCATATATTGGGTTGGTCATGTGAGGCCAAGTGAAATCAATGTTGTACTCCGACAAAACCCAAGCAGTTCATTCCTTTTAAACCCTATTAACAAAGATATTACCTCTCACTTAACCAAGTATAACAGCAAACATAGTGTAACATTTCCGTCAATGAAAATTAAATTAAAAGCTATACCAATCATAAGTATTTTAACAAGATTGTGTATCTTTTCCTAGAAACAGGGACTCCTGTGGGTGTCCCAAATGCTATTTCTTTTTCCGTCTTTCAGTTTGAAAGATGTATCACTCATGTCCGCTTGAAAGCTATTATTAATTCCCTTGTGGTCCCACATGCTTCTGTAGTTGTAGGTCTTATTCACCGATGGTGAACAAAGTTTAGATTTGTTCTTGGATAAAGGGGGCTTGGAACGTAATAGAACAAAGAAGAAACTGTGCATAATGATGCAGATTGCATTAATATGTCCTTTGAGCACAATCATCTTCACAGAGAAGATTTTTCAAATTCCAAGAGCAGCAGAGGTGAGCTCAGGTGACCATTTTCATTGAGAATTATGTTTTTCTTAATTCCATCTCTGACCTGAGATTGGGTTTCACAACAGTGTGGTCAAGCCATGTGAACTTGCTTCACCACAAGGCAGGAAGACCTGAATCTTTTCTGTTTCTTTAAACTGACTTGATTTTTTAAGAGGCATATAAGGAAAGGCTTGGTATCCTTTTTGATATTTTCAAGCATAACAGACAAATAAAATCTTAGCTGAAATAACTTGATAAAAAAATAGCAAATTAATAGCAATATTTTAAGTTTTCTCGTGGAGATCTTATGAAAATCCAGCTAAAATATTTTCCTTTGCTATTAATATTCCCAGTTGTCTGAGCCTGACAACATTTTTCTGAACATTGATATATACAACTTGAGATACTAGTTTTAATACTCACATTTGCTTAGATTTGGGGTAATGAAAGTGTTCTGGGAACCATTTTTTAAAATAAAAAAAAAATCTGTCCAACTCCCAGAAAATACAGATATTTGTATGCTGTCACACCTGTCTGTGCTTCACTGTTATGTTTGATAAAATGGTAAACTTTCATGCCCATATTTTCCAGTGGTATGAAGTTCAATAGATCACCTGAAGAACCAGTGCAAAAAATTAGCTCATAAGTACAAATAGTCAGAGCACAAATATTTAATTTTTTAAAAGGGGTTTTCTTGCTTTATCTGAACCAGTAGATTTTATTTAGGAATCACTGGAGTATTTTTACCACCTGTGTTAGAGAGGAAGTGAAATAGATCCTTATGATTGTCCCTTCCAGCTGTGAATATCTACCTGCATATAATAAAATTGCTAGTATAGAAGTACTCACAGAAATACTTCTCCAGTGCTCAGATCTTAAAACATATCATGAAAAAAAAAAAAAAAGCAATTGATCAGCCTTTCTTTCCAAGCATTTATCTACATGCTGCACTTTTCTGCTCTATAGCACTGCTCCAACAGAAAGGATAGGGTTTCCCTTCCAGTAGGTCATATAATCTAGTATGTATGAGATGTTTCTGGAAAGAAAACAAACAAAAACTACAGTGCTTTTTAGACTGAAATTTTGAAATTTTCTCTAGCAGAGGAGGTATTGAACTTTGACATCCCATTCCTCCATCTTTTCAGGAATGCTTAATTTCCCCTAGGGTGCTATGCAAATAATAGGACAGATTGCAAGAAACAACAGCGCCCAAATGAGCACTGGTGGTTTTCTCTGAAAAAACACTCCCAAGTGAATTTACATACTTTCTTGCCATCCTCAGAGATGAGTCCAGGAAGGGAGGAAAGTAAGAGCCAGCTTTATCATTCACCACTGGAGACATAATCCTCAGAAGAAGGTGAGCTGCTTAACTCCTAGCTGACCGAAACCCTTCTTGTCCCACACAGAGGCAGTGGGTCTGCCTAGACCAGATGTAGCTCATGTTGAATGCCTTTACTGACAGACTTTCTTCCTAGTGGGGAAAAGCAAAGGTTTTCTGAGTTGTCAGTAATGGTTATAAGCTGCAGACAGAAATGTAAAACAGACCAGGTCTCCTCTCCAGGGTGACCAGTGCTAGATGTCTCTCCAAGCAGTCTTTCAATTATACTTAAATTCCTGAGGCTGCATCTGTCCTCCTGCCAAATTACACTGCTATTACTTTTGGAGCTACTGTGTTCTTCTATAATAGGTGTGAGCAATAAGTAGGTAATGTTTCAAAACACACTGAAAGTAAGGTAAGCTTAGAGAATCAAAGCTATTAAGTTGTATTGTTACTGTTCCACCCTCACAGTCTTTTTCTGAAATCTGTTTCTGATCACTGACCACACAGATGAAGATGCAGTTTTTTTTGTACTCAGGTAGCGTCACAGTCATTCATTTCTAACTAATGGCATAGGAGACCATCTCAGAGGTGAGTGTGATAACATTACACAATTTAAATAGGTAGCATCAAAAATTAATGAGAACAACCAAAATATTTTTTCTTGCTTAACAGATTACTGTATAAGAAAGAAAAAGTGCAAAATAACACTCAAGATTTACACAAGATCTGGACTAAACAGATACCTTTCCATTTACTTGAACAGGCTTTGTATTCACCCAATTTGATTCTATTTGGTTTCAGTAAAATAATACAACATGGCAGTGATTCCTGTGGGATTTTTCTTTTCATACCCTCTGCAAGTCTCCTAACAAACAGATATTTAAGATGCTCAGTGATAATATTGTACCTGTCCCGAATTAGCTGGCTTTATAGTCTCTGTTTCTCACTCATGAATGTCCACTGCTATGGGAAGAATAAACTCAGAAATATACTTTTTATCTCTAGAGGAATGAATTCTAGTTGGCAGGCAAAATTTAAATTTCAGAATTGCTATATTTTGCTGATCAAGACAAGAGATAATTTATCCTATCAATTGTATCTGATTGTGTCTCAGTTGAAATGAGGAACGAAGTCATTCTGAACACTGTGATAATAAGTAATATCAGTCAGGAAGGAATAATTACAAAGAAATAGAAGTAAATTAGTTTTGCCTCCTGACAGCACTGAAGTGAGAAATGAGTACACAGGAAAGGGTGCACAATAGGTATGAGAAGAGTATTTGAGTGGAACGGCCATGCACTTGGAATGTAAAAGAGAAACAAAAGTTCAGACGTAAGTTTTGAGAGAAAAAGTCAGGGGTTTTTTCCAATTTAATTTTGTGTCACTGCTGGACAAACAGAGTGGCTACCCAGAAGAAAGGGGCTTCATATGATTTTAGATTAAATTACATTTACCTTGACTTTTCTTTTGTTTTTTTCCAGTGGAACTTTCTTGGCTTTAGCATTTGCCATTTGTTTCTCAATAAGGTTGGTGTGAAGGTTAAAAATCTGTGTCCTGTTTCAAAGATTTGTGGGCAACTTAAGGATTTTAAAGTCAGATAAAATGCTACTGTAGTCCCAGTTAATAATAAATAACTTCCACAGCTCTACCTATGACATGACAGCCTATTGAAAGCATCTATCTAATATGAGCAGGTCATTGATATGTAGATGGTAAGGACACAAGAGGAATAATCCTGGACCCCCTAAAGTCAATACATATTTTAATACTGACATCAATGGAATTACTTCTGCAGACTAAGACAGTGGACTGTCTGACTTCTTAAAACCAAAGCTAGCACTAACATGCTAGAGTTGCTTCACCAAAAATATCTGGGGCTATTCTGCAAAATTTCACATTTTATTTTATGAATTTCAGGAGATATTGCAAATATTTTTTGTTCACCATCAAGCTCCATTACACTAAAACACCTCCCTCATATAAGATGCTTATCATACCTTCTATAACAAATTGCCTATATTGATTTTTCTATAGAGACTAGGAAAGGTAGGACTTGAAATCCCCACACAGATGGAAAGGAAGTAGCTATCTCTCAGGAAATCTGTTAACAGAAAATCTGCATGAAGAGATGAAATTAATTAGGACAAGAGCTTTACTTCATGCAAGTAACTGCTTTGATTTACACCATCTAAAGCATATCACTTCAAAATTCAGTCAATAGTGTTTGAGCTGATGTCTTCTCATGGAAAATGCTACATGCCTCTTTGAATTTCTATGCATCCATTTTAAAAGTACCATGCCACATAAAAATAATATAAAAGATAGATAAATTATACCATCATTGTCAGAAAGAAATTCAGAAAAGTACAGATGGTAAAAGCTGTATTCCAAGGATCAGATCAACTTTGTGCATACTAAAAATCATTCTCAAAATCAGGCTCTACCTTTACAGAAACACATAGTTAATAAGTTTTTTGGAAGACTACTGTTGTTAAATATGTCAAAAAATAACTCTGATTCAATAATTCTAGAGATTTTTAAAACTAATTACTAATAAAAATTGTTCAATGGAATTAAGGAAGGGGAAATTCTTGGTTAATGCATTCTGAAGTTTGTGACTTCTGAACTATAAAGATGAATTTACAAAGCATTTTAAAAAAAGGGCTTATAAAAACGTTGAATAGATCAGACAACTACATTTCCATCAATGTTCTCTGAAATAAGGTTCCATTAACTTCAGAAAAACAGCTTCTAGATCAATTAGGTGTTTTTTGAAAATAGTACATTTTGTCTCATCAGCAGTTCAAAGCTTGACAGAATAAAATATTTCCATGTGTCTCTTTCCTTATCTTGTAAAAATCTACTTCCAGAAACTATGAGTTTCAATCCCATAATAGCATCTATTCTCATTGCCCCAAGCCATGTTTACAGCCTAAACTAAAAGCTGTAAGCTTAGGATAATAATATTTCTTCTTCCTTACTGTTTCCTTTTCTTTCAAAAGAGGGAAAAAAAATCTTAAGTCTAATAATTGCTTAATATGGATAAAAGTTACTAATAAATTTGAAATTTATTAGTAGTCAGTCAGGGATTATCTCAATAAAATATTATTTACAAAATTTTTAATGTTAGAAAAAGTGTAGATTTTTCAGTGTATTCATCAGAGACAAAAACATCTGCTTAATTATTTTCCTTCTTTTAGTTAGAAAAAGATTAAAGAAATAAGTGAAGCAATATCACTAACAAACAAGTTTGGCACAACCAGTGATTTAGCTATGTATCCAAATAGAACTAAAAAATGTGAGACACGTTAGACAAGCAAAAAGCAACAATTAGACTACTTGGAGAGTGGTAAGTATTCTAATTTCACATATATCTGTAATTTGTTGCAGTATTGTCTAACAGTTAAATAATTTTTTTCTTAAAAAGATGGATGCATCATGCTACTCACTTAAGCATTCAGAAAATTGTCAAATGAGTATAGAAATACATTTGTACGAGATACAGAATTAAATATTAAAGCACTCACCCATTACTCACTATATCCATCCTATCACCATAGCCCATCCACTCTTCACTTTGCCTAGCTCATTTTACCTTGACAACTCCATTTCTTTCCTATGTGGTTAATAGAATTTTACCTTGAGATAATTGAGTTCTGTAATTAACATTCCAGACCTCTGTGCTAACAAGAACTTGCAATACAGGAGAAAACCATTTTTTTTTTTGTCTTTGGTAATCACTTCTGGCAAGTGATAGTCCCAAAGTAAAGAAGGAGTGGGGGAAAAAAAAGTGAGAGGAAGAGTAGAGGTATTGGAAATCTTACCTCTTACTCTGCATAAACTTACTTTATCCTTATTAAAAACTGTGGATTTTTTTTCAGATTTGTCCTACTTAATTTGCTTTACTGTTAAATTTCCACAAATCATTTAGATTTGACAATTTGAGGGTTTTCCTAACTCTAGAAAAGCATATTATAGACTTATAATTATTTCATAGAAGTAGGAAAGAATTTTAAACAGACAAGATAAATGAGCAAAAATTCTCACTTTTGCATTAACTGCAAAAATATTGAGGCAGGGACAATAACAATAACATTAGTTTTAAAAAGGAATCTTTAAAGACCCAAGGCTTGAAGTTGTGTCAGGAGAGGTTTAGGTTAGATATTAGAGAAAGGTTCTTCACCCAGAGGGTGTCTGGGCACTGGAACAGTCTCCCCAGGGATGCAGTCACAGCACCAAACCTGACAGAGTTCAAGAAGTGTTTGGACAATGCTCCCAGGCATGTGGAGTGATTATTGGGGATGGTGCTGTGCAGGGTCAGGAGCTGGACTCCATCCTTGTGGGTCCCTCCCCACAAGGGGAAGGACCCACAGCTTTCCCTCCCCTCCTTATTCTGTGATTCTGCAAATAGAAAGAGTTAATTTTAAATTTTAATTATAGAGGGAAAAATATTAGATATTTTGGGAAACCATGTTTTCTGTCAATTTAAAATTAATCTGCACAAAATTCTTTATTTATTTTTGCTAGCCACAGTACTAAACTGCTGCAATAATGTACTAGTGCCATAAAAATTTATATGCAAACACTGGAATTGCCTTATTGTTAAGTCTTGGGCTTAGATATCATTTAGCCCACAAAATGGCAATATGCAACTTCTCCACGCTGGGTACAAGAGTCAGATGCAATCACGTACTTGTTTGTGCAGACACTCTCCGATTTTGCAGCTCAGTGGCTCATGCAAGAAGAAGGGCTGCCGGTAGCTCAGTTATTCAACAATGAGAATCTCAGCAGAGATGAGAGGTCCCCCTCACACCTGCATGGAGGGCTCGTTGCTCTAGTACACACAAGCACCTGCTGGGTTTAAGCCATAAAAGAAAATGGAAGCAAATCCTCAGCCTGCAGAGGCTGGGACTCTCAATCTCATTCTTCAATCACACATCAGCTCCTTCATTTCTTGATAATATTTGGCTTTATGACCACTTAATTAGGTTCTGTGGAAATACTGGTTACTGTTCAGCAGCCAGGTAGTATCTCCTGGTCCCATGCCTCTTCCTCATGATGATATAAACAATGTAACAAACCTTCTCATAAAAACCCCTACAAGGCTTCCAAATCACAGAAAGAAAGTCAAAGATACTGATTAATAAAAATTTTGTTGCCAGAATCATAATTGGCCAGAGGTTAATTTTGTGTGTAAAGAAGCAAGTTCCTACAGTTAGTTACTGGCCCATGTTACCAGGCAGGGTATTTCTGTACACACAGATGGCAGAGCAACCCTCCATTCACTTCAGCATTGCCTACTGCAAATGAAAGTTACACTCAGTTCTCTAAACAGGGAGCATCTATGAATCACAAATTTTACCCTTCCATATAACTTTAAAGAGTTTTTGTTGTTTTCCTTATCTGCAAGTACTGACTGATATGGCCCAACACAGAAAGTAAGCCTCTGACCCCTCCAAAACCTTTAAACAAGGACCTGCTATAACATGTCTCCCTGGCTTGTAATTATTGGAAATGTTCATCTCTATAAGAATGCCTGACAAAGGAAACAGTTTCCTTTCTTCTCTTTGCCACTAACATTCCTTTCCAAACATAAATACATACCTGAGTCTCGGTTATAAAAAAAACAGATGTGCCAAGCAAAGAAATATGACTCCGGCTCATTGATGAAATGCCATTTGCCCATGTGCTATTTTGGCTCTGTGGATACCTTTCTCACTTTGGGAGCAAAAGACTGTGAGTTCAGTCCCAGAGAGCTGTGTGATTACAATGCAGACTGCTGGTCAATATTTACATCCCTAGATGAAAACACATCACAGACTAACCAGCAGCAATACAAATCAAAACACCTATGGAAGACATCATTGTGGAGATAACAACCAGGACACTGCCTTGAATAAAATTCCTACTGCACAAATGAGCAATTCACTGTTGTATAAACACCTCTGAGATTCAGAGAAAGGAAATTACCGGTTCACAAATTACCATGATTCTGTTAGAGAGCTAATATTGCACTCTTCCACATCAGTTACAAGTAAAGTTAGCAATGTGTTCATTAAAAAACAACAACAAAAATAGAGTAAAAAAATTTTTTGACCAGTAACTTCTGCTTTGTAACCAAAGAACTTCTGATTGGGGATATTTCAGGCTGATTAACCAGACATGTTAGATGTGGGTCCAGTACTCAAAATTTATGGGTACAGCAAAAATGACATCTGCCTTGATGGTGTTAGCAGGAGGTTGGAAGGAAGATCATGGTGAATAAAAGAAGAAAAGAAGGATGTAGGATGACAAGGGGTCTTGAGAGGCAAAGGGGGATGCAGGCAGGGTTTACTGGGCTGGGATTAATGGATGGAAGGGCCACCCCTTCTCCTTTGTTTGTGTAAAAGAGTGCATGCCACCGGAAAGGGGAAATATTATACACCAACAACTTCATCAGCAGGTCGTGTTATAGTCAGAGCAAGGTGACATCATCAGCCAGCCAATGCCAGCTGCTAATTATGGTGTCACTGGAGTTCTGCTGCAGGTATTTACAGCCTGCTCCTTCACAGGCACTGCACCATGAATTATTCATGAAACAGCCATCTCTGTTTGATTAGTCAAACAGCTCTCACAATATACAAACCCAAGCTTAAAAGTGGATTTTGCCAGACTTCATTTAAACTGTCATATAAATCTACCTTTTCAATTTATGAATAAGCAGCCCATCAGTTTATCTTTTCTTTTCATGATGTACAATCCAAAGAAATTGGCATAGGAAAGATTTTCTTTCCTGATACTTCTCTGCCTTTGCAAGCTAATCTCTGAAAAAAGTAAAATCATCAAAATGAATACATCTTTTGCACTTCTCAAATACTATCTGCCTGCTGAATAAAGATTTTCTGATTTATTACAGAAATGTATTGACACAAGGTGAGAGAAAAGAAAATAATGGGAAATATTTGTCTGCTTTGGTAAAGTCAATTTAATTAGCATGTGAACCATACAGATAAGTATCATCACTTCCTAATGTACTCAGTCTGGACACCAATCACACCAAACAAGGCAAGCTATTCAAGCAAAGCCATTTGTCACAAAGTGAAATAAATAAAAAAAAAAAGCCTACAAAAAAAACCATCCAAAGGCAAATACAGCAAACTCAGCCTACTCTATTATTGTTCATTATTGCCATGGCTGAGGGCAAATGAAGCTATTTAATGTAACCAGCCTTTTACAAAAAAATGTACTTATTCTTTTAACCACACTGAACAAATCATGTAATTAACATTACTGTCCTGAATACAAAACAAGTAAAAACTTTACAAATTTAAGCCATAAATCCATTTGCTTCTTTTTACTTATTCTAGTCATGCATACAAAGTAGAGGTGAAATTTACATTAGCATAGAGACTCACCTCATCATTTCTTTTTATGAGGCTGCTTTCCACAAACCTGTCTATTTTTAGTCAGGAAAGAGACAATCCTTTGTTACACATCCTGATCCAGGATTTTATTGAAAGTGAAAAATTCTCTCACAAGAGAAGGTTTCACATTAAGACTTTTTTTTTTTTGACAGAAAAAAGGCAAAAAGTAAAAAATTATTATTTAAAAATATGCTAACATTTACTGAGTTGCACCTAAGCATTTAATTATTATATTGTTCAAAAAGAAAAGTTTTCATTACAAACACTTTCTACATCATATTTGGGCAGGTTAAAATCTCCTTCCTAACCCAAGCTACCAGTGTGTCATATAGAGGTGGTGCTTCAGTTAAACAGGTGGTGCTCCCAGTCCATCAGCCAACTAATTAACCTCTCCTACAGTGCAACTTGCTTACTTCCTACATTATCATGATGTTCACTTAAGATGTAAGTAATTATATTGATCTAAAACCTAGTATTTATCTCAGACCAGGAAATTTGAAGGACTTGTTTGACTTCTATGCTGTTCCAGTACAAGTATTATGCAACAATTTATTGTTTCTTACCAAGGGAAAATATATCAAGCTCAGTGTTCTTTGAGGAAAATATTTCATAAGTAATTTTCAATCACTCTGCAATAACAGTAATAATGGCAAGAAAAAGAATAAATTTCATAAATCTTAAAGAGTGCTATAAAATTATGACAAAACTTTTATTTCCCATAAATAAGCAATACTAAGTGGGGGTAAAAAACTTTAGTATTCTAAACTTTGGAAAGCATACTCAGGGCTGGTCACAAAATGGTTCTACTCATTCACTTGCAAATGCTTTGTTCATTGACCTATTACTTTGGGAACTGAGAAGTCTCACAAGGATCTTTATCCTCCCTAAGAGCCTGGCTTATAGCTTTAGTAAGAGAAGTCCCATAGATTTACAGGAATTGAAGGGAAGTTCAAGATCTACAAAACAGTTCAAAGATAAAGGATACTCCATGTTCTTAATCAAACACTTTGATTCTTCCTTCAAAACATATTTGAAATTCCTTCTTCTCCAAGATCACCTAGCTCAAGTGTTCAGTTGTGATGATGGGAAATTTTAGACATGAAAGGGTTAACTGGCCCTTACACTTCATACCATCTCACCCTTAGGGATGCACTTTACACTTGATACTGGCAATTGTTAAGGCTTATTTCTGTCCTATCCCTAAATGAACGAATGAAAACCCTTGTGAAATGAAGCAATGTGGTATTAAACCAGATTTGATCTTTTAATCCTTTAGAAAATGCTAAAAGCTGGCCACACTTCTAAATTTTAGGCAATTGTTCAATATTACATTTCTTTTCCAGGTTTTTTTGTTGTTTGTTTGGTTGGTTGGTTTTTTTTTGTTTTGTTTTGTTTTGTTTTTTGTTTTGTTTTTTTTTTTTTTGTACTTTCCTAAGAAACTGTCTGGAGTAATTATTCATTTACTTGGACAAAGAGATGAGATGACCTAGAGTAAGATGAGATATTTTAATTGCCTCAGAGAAAAACAAGTGTTACTGTTCAATTGTCATTGTAAATATTCATTCACTTGTAAATACATTTTTGTACAATTATTGTTAGCTAAAGGCAATAACTTTTTTTTCTGGGTATTGAACAAAGGCATCTGCCTCAGTACAGCATCTAATCGAAGTCCTAGGTCAAAGAGCTCTCTTTTTAAAATACCCTCCAGCATTGTCCTTTCTTTACCTCAAAACCTCTCATTAAGAGCAATCCAAAGATTGCCTAAGAGAATTGCATTAGGCACACTGATTACTGAAGAGACCTCACATCTAGAGTTTATAAATGCATTAATGATGCTTCTTTATAAAGAGAGAAAAGGCTAAAAATAAACAAATAAGAAGAAGCTGGTCAGAGAAAAGGAGCAGTATAGGACTTCATATCAGGCTGTGAAATCTCTCGACCTTCAGTGTGAAGCAGCAAAATAAAAATAATTTATCAAAAGTTATCTCAATTCTATGCTGTGTAAACCTCTGGAATGTTTTCAGGAGTCTTTGTCTTTCAAAGACTGTCCTTCTATTGGTGAACTCTGGCTATTCTCTGGGGCAATTTCAGACAGTGTATCCTCCCTGCCCCATTCCCTGCCAGTGCACATCACTTGCTCTGATGAGTGGGTCCATGCTGCGCAGCCCAATGCCACCCACCATGCAGGCGCTCGAGGACAGCCGACTCTCAAGCTGCCTCGAGATGTCATTGATTTTCTGGTCATCTAAGAGCCCATCCAGTTCTTACACCTCACACTGGGGTACAGCTTTGCGTTTGAGACAGATGCAGTGCACAGGGGCATGTAGGTAACTACTGGGTGACATGAACACAAAGCATGAGCATGAGAAGGAAGGAAAAGCAGAGAAAAAAATATTAACTGACTGCAGCCCATTTCCTGTTCTCCGGTGCCACTTGGGAGTGAAGTTGAGCCTGGGAAGTAGGGAGGAATATGGTGTTTTCTTTCCATTTTTTCTTGTTATCCTTCTGTGATTAATTGTCAATACATTAAATTGATTTTCCCCAGACTGAGTCTGTTTTGCCCATGATACTACTGATGAGCAATCTCTGTGTCCTTATCTTGGCCCACTGGCTTTTCATTTTATTTTTTCCCCCAATCCTGTTAAGAAAGTGGAATGATATACCAGCTTGGTGTGCACCTGGCAGGCAGCAAATAGAAATTGCATTCCTGTGGGTTGCATTACACAGGAGCAAACATCCTGGGTTTTTTGGGGTTTTTTTTTGCTTTGGTTTGGTTCAGTTTTGTTTGTTTGGTTGGGCTTTTTTGTTTGTTGGTTTGGTTTGGTTGTTTTTTTGTTTTGTTTTGTTTTGTTTGTTTGTTTGTTTTGGTGCTGTTATAGCTTGAGTGCTCTGTATGGGCAAAGAAGCTACAATGACCTGCTTTCAATTGCTGTGAGGTCCTTTGCCATCTGTCCCATCTATCCTGGTAGATAGACTTCACTTTTCAAATAAAATATAAGAAAGGTTGGATAAAAATGTATCAGAAGTACCATTACATTTGTTTTAATGGTATCTTTTCTTCTTATACCTTCTTTCATTATTATTTTACCAGTGTTATTTTCAGATTCACATATACTTCAGGTTGTTCTCTTCCTAGGTGTTTATTGCTTTGCAGACTGCACCTGAAATATTTAATTAAAACAGAGAATACAAACATGGAGCAGAAACTGCATGTTCCTCTAGTACTACATGACCTCTAGAATTGCTTTTCTTCTTTTCATTAATGGCCAACAGAATAACTAGGATAACAGAAGAGCATTTGCACCATTAATAGGACATTCCATTACTTTTAATCACAGGAGTAAACAGAAGATAGAGACTGTTGTAGATGTCGGTGAATCTAATGGGAAGAATGATGATGTCTAACTCCATTTCAGAAGGTTGAATGATTTCTTTATTATAATTATAATACATTAATATGTTATATAAAAGAGGATACTAAATACTACATGCTACTTTCTCTAACTATTATATCTCCTAACTCACAACTCGTGACCCTGTTCTCTAGAGTTTAGACACAGGTGGATCCGATTGGCTGTCAGGCTTAAATAATCTACTATGATCTAACTAAGTGCTCACTCTGGGTAAACAATTCTCTAAACACATTCTACAAGAGAAAAACAAGGAGTAGAAATAGAAATTGTTTTCTCTTTTATTTCTTTCTGTGCACCTCAATAAAAAATCCTGAGAGAGAGAGAAATGTGCTTGCCACAAGAGACAAGTTGAGGAAGACTCTACTGGAAATAGTTTTCACAAGAGCCAAGATACTTCTACTCAGAAGGAGATTACAATTTGTAGATAAGAACACACATACAGAGGACAATGATCTAATATGTATCTGAGCTGGGTAGCATTGCAAATATATTCCTCTACTATCTATAGTCTGTGTTGTATAAGACTTAATGAGCTTCATCTCAAAGTCCTTGAGAAAAATGATGTGTCTGTTCATAGCCCAAAGCAATAGTTGTGCAGCTCTCATCAGAATTCAAGTGCCATCTTTCTTAATATGCCATGGCCCAAATATAGACCTTGTGAGTGAGAAGGACCTGAGGTCGATGAAAAAACATTGAAGGGCAGGCCTTTTAATGTTTTGATTGAACTCTGCCCCTTTAGTCTTGGATTCTGTTTCACATTCCTTATAAAAACAGCAACAACACTACTGAGTGCAATGGAAATACTACATGTAGATCACGAAGTAGCCTAGGCCTGAATACAGAATAATGTTCTTCAGAACAAGTGATATTGGAAACACAGAGGAAGAAATGTTTCTGAAAGGTTAACAGCTGCTCAGTTTTCCCATCTATTTTAGGGATAACAGAAAATAAAACATGTTTTTAACAAAGAGAAAAAACATAATGCAAGAAAATAGGTCTGTAGTACAAAGATTTCTAGATAATTCTATCTTGTCCTTTGTGCTGAGAAATAGAATTTATAGTTTCTCTGGAGCACTTTACCACAAAGAAGATAGTTTTGTTATTCCAGAAGTTTTTGGAACTTTTATATAAAACAACTGTGATAGCTGACAGGAGTCACTCAAAATTCTGTTAATATCTGTATTCCCAAGAATTTGCCAAGAAGTATACACCTACTTCTACTCAGAGAGTCCCATCTTCCTAAATATTTCCAACCACGCAGTCATTGAACAAACACATTTATTTCTGACATGGTAGCAATCATGGTTTGTTACGCCTAACTGCAAATCTTTACAGGAAAAAAAAATCTACATTTAAGTCAATTGATTATGACTCCCTTTATGATTAAGGGAGAAAAACAGGTATCTATAGCATCCATACTGTTAACCAGTCTTATTTCTGCTCTAGGATAAGTCACAATTTAGAAATGTCAGTTTCTCTCTACTCACTACAAAAGGAGCACAAGATGTACAAGTGACCTTTGCAGCACCCTATCCATTTTATTGGTGTATTATCCTTTCATGAATTTTTCTTGAACTTTCAAAGGCTACAGAACACTTGTCTATTTTATTATTAATCACTCCTCCAAGAGTTTCATCATTTACCTGCAGAAACTAATATTTTAAATTATTTTCTTTCAGGATACAGATGAAAGAAAATATGAAACAGCACAGGACAAGAGCTGATTTCCACAAAGCTCCACTAGAAACCCACCAGTGTGATGATGAATCTTCATTGCCATCTGTCAGCCTGACAATAATACAAGTATGTCATGTTAATTGTATGATTTTTTTTTTGCAGTGGAAGTGTCCGGTATCATAAAGTCAAAACCATTCAATGATTATGTTACATTGACACTAAGACTTTTATCAATAGGTATCAAATTGTTTTGACAAAATCTATTTTCAGTAAAGTGCTTTAACAGAAATTGGTCATGTTATGCTCCTATCATAGTTTAAGGATTTGAATCTTCTATCATTCATTTTATGTTTTTTTCCCAGGGAAGTGATCATGGGAACAGACTTAAAACATCTTGGGTTATTGTTGCTGGCAGGATAGAATAAATGACAAGACACAGTGGATCTGAACACTGGAGGGCAATTAAGAACCTCTGAGATTAGAGTCCTTGACCTACTTGCTTATGCTACCTTTACACTGCACTTGCTTTTTCCCGCAGCATTTTTCTAGGTATTGACTTCCTTTCCCATCAGGAAGATCGCTGCTGTCCACAAATGCCAGGCAGGAAACCAAGCCAGTTCCCACCACACTGCTGCTTACACTTGCCTCTACCAGGAATTATTGGCCAGGGTTCCTGGGTGTCCACCAGCATTTGTCTCCATGTGTCTTGGGATCTTTCCCTATTTCCAGGATCTTCACCACCTCCTTTCTGGGTTTCTTTCCCTCCAAGACCATTTTTCTCTGAGAACCCTTATTTTCAACACCACTTTGCCTTTGCAGAACTCTAAGCCCTTGATTTTCCTCCAATCTAAAGAGTGTTTATGCTTAATAGTCAAGGCACAATGTGTGACCAGCCCCCTAGCTGGGTGGTTCTGTTTCGTGTCTTCTTTTTAATTAGAGCATTTAGGACATGCCACTTTGGTTTAGTCCAGGTATCATCGAATTTCACAACTAGTTTGAACAAGTTGCAGTGGCCAGGAACAGGCTTCTGTCTGACAGTTGAAAAGTTCAGTTATGAACACAGACATATATATTTGTTTATCTGCTACACATTATTGTTCATAGTGCAAGCTAATTTTTCACTTATTCTTTTTTTATTTCAACAGGTAACAGTCATGACTTCTTTCAGGCCTCTAAAACTTGTCCGCTGTTTCATAGTATTAATTAATTAATATTAATGGCCTAGAGAGATCCTCAGTCAGCTATTTAAGGTTACTAGAAAAATAATCCCAAAATAATCCAAATATAGTAACTTCTATTCTGCACTATTTTTAGTCAATAGTGGAGTAGAATATAGTACATCACTGTGAAGTAATATTTAATTTAATTTTCTTCCTTCTCCTTCACACCTTAAAAATAAAGCAGATGATTTTGTTGAGTATTTCTCCTATCTGTTCAAAGCTACAATCCACTTCACCATAACCTTGCTGGAGAGCAAACAAACAGCCTCAGAACAGAAGTCCCCAAGGCCCACTACTGCCAAAATGAAAACCTGCAGCTGCACATTAGCAAAAACTCTCCTGCTGCTACTCCTTATTTATATCATAGCTTTGATTGTGAGTCACAGTCTCACCTGTATGATTTTAGCAGTAACTGGAAGGCATTCACATCACCAGTAGATCCTCTGGACTGTCTCTTTATTTTATTTTCAAATAAAAACATTATTTCTGGGTAATTGACAGAGCTGTCCTCCTTAAAAGGGCACTGACATGGTGATACCACGACACTCCATTCCAGTTTTTTCAGTTACCCAGGGAAAGTTCCCTGCTCCCCCATGCTCTCCAAAGTATGGAAGTAGGTTTCACTTGCTTCATGGTCTGAGCTTGATTTATGGTCCTTGTGCAGCTGAAGTATCAAGCCCTAGACAGCAGGAGGTACACTTTTTATATACATCTTATTACCATTTTCTCATTTCTTGACCCTTATTTTCATTCTTGTACTTTCTTTTGTAAGCCCCAACCTTTTACCAAATAAATAACCTGCCCCAATTATGTTTTCCCTACTGTTTCCCTACAGTTTTGCTACCTCCACACCTGCATCAAGGATTTCTGATATTACAGTTACCTGGATAATCTTGGCTCTGCAAGGTATCACTATGCCATTTTTCCAGGTGTTGCTCAGCCTTTGAAGATTCTACTCCCCTTCAGTTATTTGTCAACTCTGGCCATCTCATATACCTTCTCTTTAGCAACCTGTGAAGTCCAGCCAGTGCTCATGGCACTATCTTCTTTCAGCCTCTCACAGCTATCCAGCATATCCAGCAACTTCTCATGTCTGGAAGTTTTCCTCTGAGCAGCTTGTTCAGTTAGCTGAACCTCAGACCAACACCCACCCACTGAGTGGGTGGACCCTGAATTGTAACCCTAGAGTGCGGCGCTAGCTTTCGCTCTCCCTGGCTGCATGCAGCTCTTGGGAGCCCGGCTGTGGCGTAGCTTCCACGTGCTGCCGGGGTTTTCTGCCGCAGGTTCCTGGACACAGCTCCGTGTCTCGGGCGCGTGGGCTGGCCAACCGCTGTTACCGTGTGCTAGGGATCCGGTAAAGAGGTAAGGAATTTGTCCATTTACTCCGTGCTTAGCAGGAACGGTTTATTGGTCACATGGCGCAGTTCGATGGAAAGACGCAACCGCTCCTGGCACTTGCATGGGAGAAAATGGCGCCTGGGTGCCAGCAGGGTAGGATTTTATGGAGGGGTGGGGTGAGAGGATCCACGGCCTGCCGGCCAATAGGGGTAGCTGCCGTGGCGGTGACGCCAGCAACAGCAACCAACCAGAGAACCCCACAGGGGCGGGCACCGAGCCGCGGGCTGAGCGGGATCGTGTGGCTTGGGGTGGCAGGCACGGGGTCTCCCGGGGCCGGCCGGGGGGGTGGTTACAGGAGCGGCAGAGGGGGAAGATCTGGCGACAGGCGGCTCGGGGCCAGAAACTGCAGTGGGGGGAACGACACGGGGGAAGCGCGGGGGTACACAGGACTCGACTAGCTAACACAAATAAGAACCCCTAAAACACAATCCCAGGATGCAACACTAGAGAAAGACAAAGGAGATTTAAAAATCATAGTTTCAGAATGAAAACAATAAACAGATAAGCTAATGAGCATTTCCCTGTTGCTAAACAAACTTAGAATGAAGATGCTGTCACAGGACATTGTTGACCTAGAGAGGTAAATCTCAACTACTCTTATGGAATCATGGGGCACACTACCCTACAGAAGTACCCTGATCGATAGCAAAATAAAGCTGAAGCCGAAGGAAACTCCAACGTGTCTTTTTTGTGACTGATTTTGCATCTCAGTAGCAACTGGGAAACAGAACAGACAGATTGGTTTGGAAAAAAGTTATGAAAACCCCAGTGACGTTAAAGGAAAGGATTTTGTAGCAAGGTGCAATACAAGATAAGTCTGCATATGGATTGATTATGTAAAGAACCACAAACTATATTTTTCTAACTGAAACCTGAAAAAAAATTGTGCGAGAAATGCATGTTTTAAACTAAATTACACTATTTCTCTACCTGATCATTAGGGGATTGGAAATCTCAGAGGATTTTCAGAGTAGACATCATGGATAATTTACTTTCAAATAGACAAACTAGGTATTAAATACTTATGAATAAGTGTTACAATGTCCCTAGATTCTTTGCTGTGAACCAGCTGAAAACTTGATCTTTTAAAATAAAAATTTGGCTTGCAAAACAAAGAAGAGTTTGTTAATTTTTTTTCCAAGCAGAAAACCATTCTATAATCAAAGTGATTTAATCCATGAAAGGGTGCTTGCTTTATGCATGACCATCAGCACCACAGAAATCAGTCTCAGACAAGATAAGCAAAGCAGTTAAGGCCAGGCACGTACACAGCCAGAGAAGGAAGCTGTGTGAAAGACAAAAGGCTGGAAAAATATTGCCTGTTTACAGCAGTTAAGTGATCTGTTGCTAAGTGATGTCGTTAATCTCACATGATTTTACAGAAGTCCTTTACATAACATAGACCTATTTTATCAGATCATCCTAAAGCTGACCCCCAGCAGCCAGTCAGCTCCTGAGGCTGGCTCAGGTTGAGATGGCCACTTGCTCCTGCACAGGCACGCACACAAAGTTACCGATGCTTGGGTGTGTAAGGGAGGGCTTCCTGTTGCCTACATATAACCACTGGAATTTAAATGGGATTCTGCAGAGAGTCAGATTCATGGGAGGACCTTTATGAGACATTCACAGGCCTGCACGGGCAGCTGAAAACCATGAGGACCTCAGCAAAAGATACCTTGTGCTATGACAACTGAATCCTACATCTGCTATTCCAAACTTTGCCACTTTGTTACAAACAAGATAATATTGCCTTATCTAGAAGTCAAATCTAAGTTACCTTCGGCCTTAATTGCTTAACAAATATAAAGTTACCATTTCAGGTTTTTTCTCCCTTAAAATTAAAGTCAAGGACTATTACATTTTTATGTGGAAATGAAAAAAATTATGAAGAAATGAGTCCTGTGAGTCAAAAAATATGAAAAGTTCATGTATATACAGAACAAGCACATAACAGTGTAGTCTGTTGAGTTTGATAAAGTTCATTAACGTCAATAATCTATTTATTAGTGAAACAGACAGGAGAGTCATGAAAGGAAAGTCCTATTAGAGATATTATTCTACTATGCAGAATCCTGAATGTGCTTTTCACTAGCAGAAGGGTAATCATAGTTAACTGGTAATATGAGTAGGGACAGATGTTTTCTAAAATGTAAATGAAATGTATCTGAGAAGCTATCATCAACAGGAATTTGTCTTTCCTGAATTAACTGTATTACTGATTTTGCTCTCTGTAATTATGCTTTTCATTATTAACTGTCCCAGCATTAAGGCAGAATTCATTGTATTCACACCATAAAAGAATTTAAGAAAAAAAACCTAATTTGGTAGCATGGTGATAAATAATAGAGTTAAATATTGATGACTTTGAATTTTAATTCTTTGGGTTCCCTCTTCACTCTCCTTGGCTTTAACTCTTTGATACCCAGTAGAAAAAGTTATATTTAAATAAATTCTCCAGAAGAATCTATTTTGTTATTTGTAGAAAATTTATTTACCTTTTTCCACAAGGGCATTATCCTATAGGCTGATCTCACTTCTTTTAATTTACTTTTTTTTTTTCTTTATTTGGCTTCCAAAGTGCTGTTTTTTTGACCTTCTTTGTTTGGGAAATACTTCACATCTGTCCCTCTAACTTAGGCAGAATAGAGTTAGAAATTTTCTTTAATGTATTAATGAAATTCTAGTTTGTTCTTTTGCTGTAATAATAACATAAAGATCTTTTAATGGAAGAAAAAACTTGAAATCTCTGGTTAGTCTCAGGAAAAAAAAATCTAACTGATATCTCACAAGGATGAGGAATCATCATAATCATGAGTCATCTCTTGAGATTAAATCTCAGGCTTCATGATCAGGTATAAAAGATAAGGACCTTCATTTGATCAGGCGCCACTTCAGGCAGGTGATCCCCCTGTGGCTCACAAAATGCAAACAACCTTACTCCTTTGGCCCAATATCTCTGAGTGACTTCCAGGCAAAATCTGTCTCCTGCGTGTGAGTCCCAGCCAGATCACAGTGATATCTGTGTCACTGTGTGTGCCAGTCTGAGCAGACAGGGGGAAGCTGGCCAACCTCGCCCAGCAAAACCAATGTATACAGACCTCCCACATCAACAGTCCTGAAAACGTGGGCTAACTCAGCAGTCTTCAGCTGCTCTGTCTGAAAGACTCTTGTCATCTTTTGTGACCGAAGCAGGTTCAGAGTTCAAAGAGTAAAACTCTGGAGAACAGAGTTTTACTGAGTGCTCTGCTCAAGAAGATTTTCTTCACCCAGCATCATATTTCCTGATTAACTGAATTGTTAACTTCTCTACCCCAAAGCAAGTCTTCCTTTATTTTATGACAGAGCTAGCTGTCCAGATAACACCTGAGGAAACTGGAGTATAAACATGTGAGCTACTGCCTTTGATCCATATTTCTTTTCATGTCCCTGCCAGTCATTTCCTCTTGACGTACTTTTCTTTCTCCTTGGCCTAAAAGCATTCTAATGTTTTTCACGAGATTATGGTCCATCCTTTTCTTCAGTTATTTGCTATCCATTCAGCTTGAGGTGCCTTTGCCTGTACAGAAACAATTATTTCAGGAGTGTTTAGTGGAATCTTGGTGGTAGTGTTAAACTCTGATTTGCAGTTGCTGATTATTTACATGTTTAAAAGATGTATGGTTTCAGAAAGTCTGCTGCCATCACATACAAGTTTAAAGCCTCTGTAAGTATCTTCAGAAATTGCTATTTTCATCCATGCTCTGGCAAGAAAATAAATTATTGACTTCATCTTCTTGCTTATGCTGCTGTCATTACAGCAAATAAAAATTAATAACTCCAAAATCCCTGGGCCTGGTTGGTTTAGTCTAACTTTAGCATTAAATTACCATGCTTTCTTGATAGCTTTTTAATTTTTATCTCGGGAAATTTTATGTTATTATGAAATACATTCTGTTACCAAATACAAATAAATTGTCCATGTCAGTCGTCTCAACACAGATGTCATAATCTGCATGCCACTTTAACTGCAAGTGCCAAAGAGAAAAAAGTAAAAAAAAAAAGTCACCTTTCTCAGAACTGCCTGGCTTACCTCTTTTAGAGAAAAGGAGCAAAATGTTAGCAAGAACTTAAACCTCCAGTCCTATCAACTCATGGTGAATGCCTGAGCTAGAAGAGTGAACATGCTGTAACCTGTGTTGCTAACAGGTCAAAGGACTGCCCAGAAGAAGCAGATGAAGGAAGTCAGAAAAGACATGATTAGTGGGCTATTTCTCCATCTTCATAATTGGACATAGGGCTACCCTGACCCTGTCTTCTGCAGACCCCTCACAGTGTGAATCGTGTAGGTAAGAACCTAAGATGTGCCTACCTGAGGACAGGAATAAGCACAATGCGTATGTTCACTGTATTTGTATCACACTAAATCTCTTAAGCTGACAACACTGAGATCATAAATAGCACATGCAAGAACCCAAGCTTGGATTACAATTATTTAGCACAGTATGATTATCACTTCCCATGAATTGTCATCCTTTCTCTTGTATGGGGTAATTTTTATTCCACCAGCAGTAGACTGGCACATTTTTTTACTGAAACTATTTTAAAGTGTACCTTTATTTTTTTTTACAAGATTGGGCACACTTAATTTGACAAATTTTCATATTTTTATCTTTAAAAAATGGGTTTTTTATTCACTTGATGAGAACATTTTTAATTCCACTGCATTGTAGCAGTGGATAAGCTGTATTGTTGGGGTATTTTTTTTAAAGTTAGGTAGCACTTTGTTTTATGAGCTGAATAGAAGTGTATTTACAAATCAGTGGAATACAATACAGGCTGATGACTATGGCCTTTTTACCTCAGATAATAATATACAACTCAATCCACTTTTGCTGAAGTATTGGTATATAGCAACCTGCTTCCATGTTAATAATGGATGATCATGACAAACACATACTCAGCAGGGATCTTCTACAGTGTAGGTAAGTCTACATCTCACTCGAAGAGCAGTTTCAGGAGCTTGGTGTGTTCCCAGTTTGCTTCCTTACCATCCAAAGGATTTTCAAGATGTTGCATAGTGTTGTAGATGATGACCCAGGAACTTCTTCTGAAGACCTTACTAGCAAAATATTAATGTGCCACCAAATCTGGATACTGGTCTTGAGGTATGTCTGGAACTGTGCTTCCAATTCACTGTTTGGATGTCAATTTTTTCATGATGTTTGAATTTGGGATAATCTCAGAAGACAATTTGCATGTGCCTCACTTCTGATGGATACCTGCTAAACTGTAGTTTGACAGCTTGCCACAAAAACTGACACTAAAATCAAATTATAAGCCTTCAGTGACAGCTGAATTCAGCTCCAGAAAAAGTATCTTAAAAAAAATTAAAAATCTGGGAGAGCTGTAAATGAAATGAAGGACTGTACAGAAGAGGATAAAAAGGGTCATGCAGCCTATAGGATGGCTTCCATCTGAGAGGAGCTCCATTAATTTGATAAATTGGTTTCAAAAGGAGAGAATAAGGATGAATAGAGAAAGACACATTAAAAGACTATCGGATCATTAAAGACAGAGATGGTAAACAGGGAACATCTACTTACTCTTTCTAACAACAGTCAGACGAAGAAACTGCTAATAAATTTTCATGCAGATTTAATCATACGTTATTGCCACGTCTCGTCCCAACTTCACAAGAGCAGATCTCTTGCCAGCCCCAGCTAGCTCTCCACAGGGCGATAGGGCATTGAGAGGCACTCTCTCCTGAACCCAGCAGGGCTTTAGAGAGTACCTTCGTGGATCCAAGGACACTGCTGATCCCACCGGCAAGGAAGGAGGCGACACTCTTCTGGGGGTAAGTCCAAGATTTACTGTGACTCCGAGGAGAGCCCCAGAGACCAACAGCACTCGAAGAGGTCCCAGAGGAAAGTGAGCTCTGGGCCTCGAACAGGCCCTGATATAGGGTGGGTGGGGAAACCCAATCAGCCACTGGGAGAAGACATGGGAGTGGCCCTCCGAGGGAAGGACACCCGAGGTATCCACTTAGCAGGGAGGAGGGGAGGAACCCCAGGCCATTGTCCAGTCACCCAGCGACCCCGGCAGAAGCCTCCAGACAAAGGGGAAGGATGGACAAGTCACCTGGGAGGGGCAGGGGCATGAGTCACGGTTTTCGGGATTGATGGACACACAGGTGCTGGTGGGAAAACCTGGGATGAACCAAAAAGGCACAAGGGGGGGTACAGAGGGATAAACCATTTTGAACATACATACAGTGGAACCTAAAAACACAAGTCCACATGTTACTGTGGGTTAGGGTAGACAATTTCAAAGCCACCATTATGGGCTTGAACTTTGCTAAGGAAAATATTCTTACCCTAATCTGAGGACCACTCAAGCAAACTGATCCTCTGATGTTGTATAAACTGATTGCCAATGGACCATTAGATCCTAGATTCCCAGTAGTCAGGAAGAACTGGAACCCACTCAAACTATACCATATCTCTTAACCAGATTATACTCATGATCTTATTTTTCATTAAAAAAAATCCCAAACAGAATGTGGAAGTGATTTATAAACAGAAAGGGCATACAAGGACAACAGTAGCTCAAATTCTCTTGCAAAAGAGTGCATTCAAGAAAATTGTGATTCCACATAAGGAGATTTCCTTCATCATGTATTTCTTGTGCATCTGGAGTACTTGAAATATGTTGCTACCTGCTCCATTTCCTTAGAGTGAGTATATGAAAGTGGTTTGAGTACCCCCTAAGCCAAACATAGTATAAAATCTAAGTCCTCCCACTCTCCAGTACAATTAATTATAAATTACAGTTGTCTGTGAATTTGGTGTGCAAGCTGATTACTGTGGCATGAATGAGGCGGTTAGATATAACCTGTACTGCAAAATACATGATTACTGAAATTCTGTAACAAGCTAAAGGAATTGTCCGAGCTGCAAAGAATAGGTTAGTTTAGCCTGCATGATGATGGATGGAGTCTAATGAAAGAAATACCCTTTGTGTGTTTGCATTAGAGACTATGCATTAGCCAGAGCCAGACTGCATGGTTGTGAAAACAAACTTGACACTCTTTTCTATGTGTTGCCACTGGCACTTATAGCCAAAGAATAACTTTTTTGATTGAGACAGAAGGAGAAGAATGAAATAGCTTGATACTGGAATACTCTCAGCAGGTTGAATATCAGGAACAGGGAGCACTGGGGTACTGGCAACTACGCATTTGTACCCCTGGTTATGTATTGAGCAGTACTATAAATAAGACTTTTAATGAAAAGAAACCATCAGTTCTCAGTAGTAACACTGTGACAGAGAAGTTCTTGCTGGAAGGTCTCTTCAACCAAGTATCTGAGTGATGGCTTGGAAAAGGATCCTGAAGGGAAACTGAAGAACAAAGCTATCATCTCAGGTCAGAACTGACAGGCACTGCATTTTATTTTTTTCCTCTCTTTTTTTCTTCTATTTTATTTCTTATTTATCTTTTTCATAATTGTTGGGGTTGGGGGATTTAAGTATATGGATTTTTGAAGGGGGTTTTGTTTATTTACTTCTAGTTTGGGGGGTTTGCTTTCTTTTGGGTTTTTTTGGTTTGTTTTAGTTGTTTTGTTTTGGGTTTTTTCTCCCTTCTCTTCTGTCTTTTCTTTGTTTCCAATTTTATAATCAAGCATCTAGCGTGTGTTTTGCTGGGATAAATGTCATTCATCTTTCACCTCAAACTTTGTCCAGTAATTAACCTGGAGAAATGAACTGCCCAGTAAGTAGCACTATTGTTTTGGCAGAAATGGGCAATCTGATCCTAGGATAGTCTGATGTATTTTCAAAATATCTCTAGATAAACAGTTCATAGCAGAAATGGCTTCCGTCCTTTCCATCTCCATATGTTTAATGTTGCTTTGCTTGTCTGAAACGTAGTTTGGTTGCAGTAAAAACCCAGGACAGAAAAAGTACTTGCCACTCCTTGCTCCACTTGTGCAACGGACATTGCATGGTGCTACTCTTTCATGTGCTGCTGCATTCAGCATATGGGGAGAAGCCATGGAGAGATTCCTGAGCCTCTTTGGACCAACTGGGCAGCATGAGCCCACCAGCTGGTCATGGGCTAAAGTGATGACATCCATCCATGCTGGATTTTTATATTCTCAGGTGTATCATGAAGCTGCCAGAACCAAAAACTGCTGCGCACAGAGAGCCAGAGGAATGCACATAAACAACCATGAATGTGTCTTGAAGGACAAGCATTTAAAAGAGACTACAAAGAGTCACAGCTGAAGCTATTCCTGACTTGTCACATTGGTTGGTTTTGACTACAGTAGTCTGAACCTGCAATAGTAATAAATATTGAGAATATTCTTATGTCTTGTCATATTGTAGAGGGGTTGGCTGGGATACAGTTATTTTTCTTTCTAGTGGCTTCTATCCTGCTGCTATAGATATGTGACCAAAGCAGTGCTGATAACACAGGGATGTTTCAGGTGGGCAGTGCTTCACAGGGGGAAGAATCTTCTGATTCTCCTGCTGCCCTGCCAGCCACCAGGCTGGGATAGAAGTAGTTGGGAGAGGACAGCTGAGACAGTTTACTCCAACTGACCAATAGGATATCTGCCTTCCCAAATAATTGGTGCAGTTGTTAGAGCTCTGATTTTCTGGAGACAGCTGAATACCTGCCTGCCCATAGGAAGTAGAGAATGAATTTGTTATTTTGCTTTGCTTGAGCATGCACCTTCTGCTTTTCATTAATTTCTCAGTTTTACTCTTGTGATTCTCCTCCCCATCCCACCAGATGGAAGCGAGCAACAGGCTGTGTGAGGCTGAGCTGCCCACCGGTACCACAACAAACATCTGCTTCTGGCCTTCCTTGATTTTTCACAGCACTGCATGGAGGCAGATCTGGGTCAGGCAGGAGTTACACAACTTTGTGTGAAAGAATCCAGTTAACATTAACATTGCCAGGGGGAAGAAGCATTTTGAAGCACCTGGAAGTAGAATTTAAAATATTTCTAATAAAAAATATTCTTTTAAATTAATTGACATACATAAATTGCCAACATCTTTCATTTATCACTTAATTTATCTTCCATCCCAAATTTTCTTAGTACTATAGTGTTATTCATGACAGTAAAAGAAGACGAGATATTCCAGGGTTAAGTCACATTTTCTGCCTTTCCTATCACATAATATATTCTCAAATGCCTGGTGACAATGCACATAATTACTTTTTAATTTTTTTTTCAAGCACCTCTCATCTGGGAATACAAAATAGCCTAAACAACATCCTTTATAAATATTACATGGAAGATCTTCTGACTATTAAGATAAAAAGCTTCTTATTTCAGCACACCCCAATTGAAAGAAGTTGTCGTTTTTATAATAGAATCCAAATCCTGTTTATTTGTTTCAGATGATATCTGCATGAATCAAAGGCGTCAGTCATAATCTGGGATTCATGAGGTTGCATTGGAAGTGTTTGACACAATGTGCTAAGAAAAACCTGATCAAATATGAAAATGTAGTAGGATGGATCTAAGTTGGCACAGATGAGCACATGGAAGTGAGAGCCACCACTGTTCCCCTTTTTGACTCTGCAAGGAGGAAAGGGAAATTGAAAGCTGGTTAAAGATGATTTTGGCACTTGTGGAATGGATTCTGCAGCCTCTAGTTCTGCCTCAATAGTCCTGCCACACACTACCAGCTTGTGGTAAAAACTCAGACCCCTCAGTTGTTGTACAGTTGTTTCACCAGTTTATTCGTCCTTCCTGCACTCCTTCAGTTCTGCTTTCCTCTGCAAGAGTTCACTGCACTGCAACCACCGGGTCAGGGATGATGGCTGTACTGAGGTCTTTGTGCCCCTTTCCCCTCTCAGAAACCATCCCTGGTGTGTATTAGCTTTGTGGAAGATTCCAGTCAACAATCCAGGCACTGGTCTTGAACTTTTAGGAAATAAATCCCAGGCTCTTTCTTATTCTTATTACTCTTCCTTCAAAATCTTATTCTGTATTATACTATCATGAAAGGAAAGCAGCTTCAGGATATGCAAGTTCTAATCTCTTGCTACCTAAAATTCAAGTCCAAAGGAAAATACATTTGCTTGAAGTTTTGGGAATTCTCTTTGAAAAATTTCCAATCCAGTTTTTTGGACCATATTTTCCCTCTTACTGACACCCCCTTCTCCCACCCTCATCACCCTATCCATATTGCAGGGTAAACTTTGAAAAAAAAGGAAAATTAGGCTGTCTAACCTCTTATCCATATAATTTTCATTTATTTTCTGAGCATGGCAGTATAAGAATACAGTGCAGTGTTGAACACCTTTTGAACAGCTTTTCTTCTGTTCAGGTTTATTTATCTTGGTTTGCTCTGCCACAGGCCATTCTGTCATCCTTCATTTTAGAAAATAATTCTCTTTTTCCTATAGATCAAAGCAGAAACACTTCTTGGAAAGCTGCTGCACTGGGTGCCTCCCTGATCTATCCTTGTGATCTGGCACTGGCAGCATCTGCAGCAACTGTGCCTCCAGCTTTCCTGCCTATGGAGCCAACCTCATGCTGAGAGGTCTGATGCAGATCTCCACATCCTGTAGGAAGTCCAAAGGCTCTGTGTCATTGACAGTCACAGTAACTGCTGGTGACCCAGCTGTGTGGGTCCCTGCAAAGGGCAGTGCTGCAGCAGCGCAGTGCTGCGGCGGGGCAGGCAAGTACCTGACTCTCATTTCGTAGCCTCCCAGGCACATACCAACAGGATCAGAAGAACAGATCTTCAAAACCACCAAAAGTGGCCTGTGTTTCTCAGATGTGATCTAAATTCCATAAAAGGAATACAGAAACACCTGGAAGTAGTATTTTAAAAATATTATTTTAAAATACTATTAATAAAAGCTTCCAACATTATTAAAACCATGTATTTGAGAAGATATTGGCACAACATGGAGATGTTGATGCCAGCCAGGATGAGGACTACACCTTCTGTTAAAGTCTTTTGGAAAATATAGTCTTTATAGCTCTCTGTAAATAATGAATTTTTTTGTAGAAGGTAAGTTCAAGATAAATTTTAGTGTTATACATGTAAAGATTTTTTAAAAATTTGAATAATTTATCTGACAAACACAAAGATGGAAATGTGGAACAACTTCTTGGTATGCTATGGTATCCTCAGAGGAACACCATTCTGTAATTGTGTGATGTGGAAACATCTCTTTGGCAAAAACAGAAGTAGTATTTAGCAAATGGCATAGCCTAGGTTCTGAAAATTTTAACCAATGCATGAGAATCTGATGGTATGTTCCCTTGATATGAAACTGGCAAGTACCTAGTTGTGCATGCCACCAAACACATCTCTGGCTGGCAGTGTGATTCTTTACCCAACTCTACCCTTACAGGGCAGCTGAGGGTAGCTACACTGAAGACTGAGATTTGGAAAAGTCAGGTCTCTCCTTACACTACTCTTGGCTACTAGACCGTACTAGGCATTGAAAAAATGAAATGATGGATGAGTTGGCACTTGTGCACTCAACAAAGAAGATACAAGAAGAAATTCTGGCTGATCTCAGCAAAAAATTCTCTTCAGTGTGACCTTTGCCATGTCCTTCTGCTTGGGCAATCACTTACATCCAATAACATTTTAGGAGCTGATTCTTATATGAATGCATTGAATGAATCTCAACTGCCTCTGCCAGAAGCAAAATCTGAGATGGTCACTTATTCCTGAAGAGGCTGATTGTCCCACTAACCAGCTCAGCAGAGAACTCTCCTTGACACATTGTTCTTCTGCACTTGATAGAAGCAAGTAGATTCATCACAATCTATTCTCATTTTCATTTTTATTTTTCTGCATCACAAGGTAAATTAAATGGGGTCAATGTTCCAAACCTTTTATTTCATTTCAAGGACTTTGATTGCCAGGTGGAAGAGAAATGGTTGATTATTCTAAGTATTTCAACCATTTTCTACTATGAGCAACTTTGCATACATCACAAATTAAAATTCATCATTCCTGACTTAAGATGATTTAATTATTTGACTAATGCTCATGTTTATTTTCATGTAAATGTTAGAACTTGACCATATGTGTCATTTTTATAACAGATGAGATTGGTTTGACATTTGCATAAGTTAAACATCGGGACAATGGATGTATTTATTGTTTACATAACCAGGTGTCAAAAATTATGCAATAACTAATTTTTTGCTGCCACCTTGTGGTGCTGGAAGCTTTTGATGAGAAAAATAGGAGACTCAAATCTTATGCAAAGCAAAGTCAATGGACTATACAATTATACTGATAATTCTTCTCTTTTTATCTTTTTTTTCCCCTCACATAATTTGTGATGCTACTTAATAAAGATTTACTCCTAACTTCTGACTTTCATAATTTATCTCTTTTTTGTCATTTATTCATAGGATCCCCATATATAAGCTGCAAACTAAGAACAATTTATCCTGTATCCATGAACAGTATCAGAATAAGCTTTTTTAAAGATTGGGAAACCTCTCAATGCTAAACCTTGATTTTTATTAATTTTTTTTTCCTAATTGCTGGTGTCAGTTTCTCAGTTCTTCTAAGAACTGAGAAAAAAAATTGTCTTTTCAAATTCTTTATATATTTGGAGCAGGCCATTTACTTTTGAGCCTATGTTGCAGATGTTTTTGGTTGTCAGTCTGGCAATGCTTGAAATAAAGCACTTGCAGCCTATAATGTGCTTATCTGGATTATGGCAGACTTTGAAAAACTCCCTTGCATCAAGTGATGTTACAACCCTGTTCATATTATATGCTGGCATTGATTACTTTCTTTTTACTCTCCTGCAGTGCTTGAGATAGAATCATGTCATACCTCTACTGTGATCCCTGTTTTGAGGTAGGCATTAGATAGATTTCTCAGTTTTCTAGTTTCTGAGCAATGCTGTATTACACTGCTATTGCTTCTGATGTCTGGGCTTTGTTAAATTCCTGCTTACAAGAACATTTCCTGCTGAACCTGTGCTACAAGGCTAAAGCTATAATGTGGGCCTTCTGATTGCCCCTTCTGGGCCCCTTCCCAAAACTCCATCAAAAACCTTTGCTGATCAGCAGTTTATGAAGTCAAGCAGATTATCTACATCATGTCCATTGGTAGGAAAGTGTGCTCCAGGCAGGCTAACTCCTCATTTTTGCTTTTGTTTTGGTTTTAAAATCACTGCAAATCCATGGGGGTTTTGCAGCTTGCAATATCGGTGAGCATTGCAGTATATATTAGGTGAAACCTTTGCATAAATCTATGTGAAATGGCTATGCTAAATGTGGAGGACTAGACTTGAGAAGCACGTTGATTTGTTTCAGCCAACAGAATCACTCATGGAAAGAAGACAAGGCGGAGGGAGGGAGGCTGGTCAACAGAAGCTGATAAAAATGACAGTTCTATTTATTTAGATGGATATGAATGAGGCTTTAATCCACCCGTCTTATGATGAGAACAGCCCAGATTAGTGTGAAAGACATGCCTTAGATATGGCAGCAGGAACAGGTGACAATTCAATGTAAAGTTACTTCCCCCCTTCATACAAAAAGATCCCCAAAAATTCTGCTTCCCTTCAGGAGTTGCTCTAGCTCTAGTTGTTCAACCATGTGGGTGGAGGATGGTTTTACTGTGGCATTCAGTCTGGATCCCTGCTTGGGAACTGCATAACTCTCATGGTGCCCTTTCACTTTATACTCTTCATTTACTTCTGCATAATCTTTCAGCTCCTCAGGATGAGCACTACTGCAGAGATAAAACTCCAGTGTCTCTGCTGGGGAATTCTGGCACAACTGCTCAGCTGTTCTGGAAGATTTTTGCATGGCTGTTAAAGTATCTTTGGTCTTCTTGCCTTCTTTCCCATGATCTGGCAAGGGGTCACATCTCCCAACAAGATGTCTGCCACACAAAGGAACAGAGTAGCTGCCATTTTTTCTATGCTCATAAATATTTACCCATATGCCCTGATGGTAGAGAATGGAAATTCTTACATATATCTTTGTTTTCCTGTACTTTTTCTGTTCTTCGTTTCATACCGCTTTCATGTTCTCACAGCACCTTCTAGAATTCAGCACTTCACCTGCTACTTATATTTGGGCCTTAAGGCCCTATAAGAAAAGGTCAAGCACTTAACAGTTAGTGACAAGTCAGGATGAGAGTGAGGTATTTTGAACTGTTTGATTTTTATAACTGCTCTTCTTTTGACCATCCCATTTATAAAACCCAGCAACTATGAGGTGTGAAAACCAAAATACCTCTTAGTGTTTTGCTGTACCTGAGAGCTACAAAATGGTATAGAATGCAGCTGTTGGGTTGGTTTGGTTCTCAAGAGAGGGTTCTGTTTTTTTTTTTTTACTGAGGGAGTGCCATCAGCTGGAGTAGTGTACCACGAAGAATCTGGACATAAGGTTAAATTAGAACTAATATCAGGAGCCACTCTAAGAGACAAAGATACCCCAATTCATTAAAAATTTTTTAGACAAGTAAAATATGTACACACTAGCAGCAAACTCTATATTTCCTCCTTAAAAAAATGGATGTGCTCAAAGTTTCATGAATCAGTCTCATGTCTAAGTAGACAACTGTGCTAGCACAATTTAAAGTAACAGAAACCAATGATTATCACAGTTGATTATCTCCACAAATACATGGTATCTGTTGAAAGAGAAGAAATAATGAAAAGTCTGAAAGGATTATTGTGACTGCAAATACAAAGAAATAGAAAAGAGGCTAAGAGAAATTCTCATGAAAAAAACCCAAAACATTTAATCAGACACTAGGGTATTAAAAACAATATTAAAAGACCACAACAAATAATAACAAGATAAGAGAAGCATCTCTAGCAGTTCAGATATGTTTGTTCTGCCAAAAATCACTATTACAGCCTCCGTCTACTGCCTGAGCTATTGGCAAACACAGCACCACAAGGAATAACAAAGTGTTAACAGTGTGAAAAATCTGGCTGTGATACTACATAGAACCTGGAAACCATCTTCAATAAAAGAAAAGCAAGATAGTGACCCCCCACATTTGGTGGTGCATGGAGCAGCACAGGAGACCATTGCACTGGCTGTCAGTATTTTTTTAAAGAAGATTTACAAAAGAAGTAGGGGTGAGTTCACTGCAGTTCAAGCCAGCTTTTACTTATGCACAGATAGGTCACTGGAATTTCAAAATTACTCTTTTCACTACAATTTCTAAGCAGAAAAGTTGATGATTTAAGAAAGACTTAATAAATACTGCAGAATACACTCAAGGCACCAGTCAAAAGGAAGCTTGAGACTTTCATGCTGGCTTTCCCTGGTCCTCTGGGCACTCAGGACCTGGTTCCTGGTGCTGAGACCAGTCAGACCAAGCATCTGCTCTAGGGCTGTCCCTGGCAACCTTGCGGATCAGCTGTCACTGCACTTCACAGCTCTGAGCAGGCCTGTGCCTACAGTACATGCCTGAATTGGCCTCTTTCAGAGCTGTTGCACATTTAACATGTAGCATGTGTCCAAACTTCTCTCCTGAGGGAGGTCTGCCTGACTTTCACTGCTCTATGACACTAGCTGTTTTCATCAAAACATAGACAATGATAAAATTATTTGCTTTTATTTTTCTACCAATCACCATACACAGATTGAAACTGCTCTCTTTGTCCATTTGGTATTATTAGACCCAAGCCATGTCTTGTAGCTGAAGCAATAGTTTAATTTATAAATATAAATCTGTTGCAATAGAATTGAATTTTCATGGCAGTCAAATGTTGTCAGAGAGGGAAGAGTTAAGGGAAATAGCAACATAAAGTCTGTGAACAGAACTCACTAATCTGCAAAGAAGTGACAGAGAGTTTGTTTCTTACCTCAGCAACATCTGACACTCACATAGAAGGAAAATAACAGCAGCGATGGAGATCACCTGAAATGGGAATACATTTGTGTTAATTACTGTGCAGTTATGTCACAGGTTTCTGGAGAGGACTGACAACCCACAGAGGTAAAATAAAAGACGGATGGAAAGAACTTTTTTTTTCTTGTGTTGTCACTCTGATTTACACATATTTTCAAGTTGCTTTAGACAAGTACAACAATTTCAGATATGTTTTGTCCTTGTAAAAGAACCCAAGAGCCAGCTAGAATTATGTACACTTAAGCCAGATTGCAGAGCTGGAACTGCTGTAGTAGTATCAACAGATAGCTTCCCCCTCAACCAAACATTTGTTCTCAATCTCTCCATCGAATTTTTACTGTCCTTCCCTTCCCATAATATTTCTTAAAATGGCACAAAAAAAGTAAATCTTTCTACTGTTCTTGTGTTGTTTTTCTAGACTGTCCCAGTCTGGTGAGAGATAAATTGTACTCAGTGACATATTTCCTTAGCTAGAGAAGCCTCTGCGGTATCTATTTGTGCCTCCATGTGTTGCCTTGGTTCTTTCAAGATGCAGCACTTCCCAGCAGGCACATTTGTTATGCCTTTATCCACACCACTACTCAAAATGGAATGGTTCCTCTCCCAGGAAAAAAAACAAGCTGGACTGAGAAAATAACCCAAATGCATTGAGGTGCTAAATGGAGTATCCCATCACTAAAAGGGCAGTAGCATAAAAAAATATTCTACTGAGTCATGGGTACATCCTGGGTTTGCTCTGATACAAACCATTTAGTAAATTCCTGTAAGGTGAGAAGACAGATCTTTAGGAAGCATACAGTCCACATGTAGTTGTGGCATTCTCTCTTTCTCCCCGGTCCGGGGCAGCTCCAACGCCCTCTGGTGGCCACCCCCCACCAGACTTCCGGGTTTGCCGCTTCTCTCCCACGTGCCGCTGGCACCGGCACTGCCGGTTGCGGTCGCCCACACTATGGGATCCGCGGTAAAGAGGGAAGGAATGTCCAAATCACCCATGAGGGAAGCAGGAAGGCTTTATTGTCGCTGAGAGCTGCAGTGGAGGGGTAGCGACCCGCGCTTCCCACTCCACGTGGGGGAAATGGCGCCGGGACCCGGGAGGGAGTGGGATGATATAGGGGATCTGATAGGGAGGGCAGACACCGCCCCCCCAATCCGTGCGAGTGCCGCGATGATGACGTAAGACAGCGACCAACCAGAGAACCGCAGAGGTGGGCACCGAGCCTCAGGCTGAGTGGGATCGTGGGGATGGGGCAGTGGACATGGGGTTCCCAGGGCCAGACGGGGGAGTGGTCACAGGAGGGGCAGAGGGGAAAGCCCAACAGCAGGCAGCATGGGGCCAGAAACCACGGGGAGGGGGGAATGAAATGGGGGAAGCACGGGGGTACACAGGACTCGGCTAGCTAACACAAATAAGAACCCCCAAAACCCAATCCCAGGATGCAACATGTAGTTGTCTGCATCTGGCAAAGACAGATGCACTGAAAGTAACATTTTAAAACAAAACAAAGCAAAAATCAGTTTTTATAATAACAAGGGATACAAACAGGATTTTCTGTGGCCCAATAGATGTATCCATACAAAGCCAAACTGGAACAAATCTAAAAGAACCAAAACCCATCAGAATAATTCCATTCTTGCACTTGGTTATTATTTAATTATTAATAAAAATGAAAGCTCCTAATTCTCATATTTAAAGCATCAAACACCACAGTATTGCTTCAGGATCTGAAAGACCAACATCCACAATGACATTCTTTAATAAAACTAAACCTTTTACAATAATGCTGATGAATTCATACTCAGGCTAAACAACTTTCTCAGTGACAGTTTGAGATGTGGAAATGTACTCTCAGAGGCAAAATTTACAACTTTGCTATTAGCACAAATCATGTCTTTGACTTTATCCCTCCTAATTTCAACCTACAGAAATATGCATATAAAATTTCAAAGCAAAAGCTCCACTCAAACACTCCTTACTCCTCAAAGGATGAGAAACAGATGTATAATTACTTTTTTAGTGTCTTATTGCCAGCTGTTCCAAAACCATGGTGATAAGAACAGTATACAAACCACTCTAATGCAAAAAGATGTAAAGTACTCTGTTCAATGTCAGGCATAGCTTAACTTCCAAAAGGACACAGAACTTCTTGTAGTATAGACACTGATACAAGATATTCTCCTAACTAATAGGATGTCTAAGATTCCCCTGAAATCTCAAATTTCATCATTTAAGAAACTCTTTCAGTGAGAGAGAGAATTGATCCTAAGAATTTAGGGCCAAATGTTATTCTGTTATAAAACAGAGTAAATATGTCAATGAAAATCAAAATGCATATACTTTTATCAGAGGAGGGGTCAAGAACATCTCAAAAGAAGCAAAAAAAGTTTCATACATTTAGAAATCAAGATTACTTCAGCAAAAAATATATACAAAATGTATATAGATACCACATATTGTCATGATGTCAATAGTTAAAATCTAATTTGTTTTAACAACCCTGTTGAAAATGAAGTTGCAAATAAAACCCCTGATGTATTGATATAGGCTAATAATTAGTTATGAATTTTACTGAGATTGTTATGCATCAGTTTAAGCACTGCTTCCTTTCAGAAACATTGTAGGATGAATGAGAGTGATTTTATCCAATCAAATGATTGTGGTGAATGAGGATTGATTAAGAGTCATCCAATCTGTCATCTCAAATGCTCTGCAAGCATGCATTCAGATGGTGCATTCTGAGGTAGGAAGAATTTGTTTACATACAAATTTAATTTTACAGTAGAAAGAAGATTAGTTAATGCATAATTGTGTCTCTGGTGCCAAACATGTCTTGTGAGCTGTACTACATTGTAGGCCACACATCTTAAATTTTATGTCCCAAAACTTAACATTTCAAGCTGTCAAGAGGCTAAGAGTCAGATGTTTGCTCCCACTTGAGGCATAGTGTAGGAAATCTGTCCAACATATTCTTCTGTGTATTCCCACAACAAAGCACTTAGAAAAGGTGCCTAGATCCCTAGATATGCATAAAGAAACAGAATTTAGGATCCTTAAGTGCCTGTATGAATTCTAGTGATTCCATACTCCCTATCAATTCAAGAAGCATGACAATTCTGGAGGGTCAACTGCAGTTTCTGAGATTAAATTGCTGTTGTTGTTGGCATCATGCTGAAACTAAATATGATTTTGTTTCATGTGTGGTCTTATCAAGATGGGTCAGATGATCTGTACCTTTGGGCCAGATCTCAGAAGAGGATTTGACCACCTCAAATGGAATCATGCAAAATGTGTAAGCTGCCTGTGTATTGAGCAGCATATAGAAGACATCTTTAAAAATCCAGACAGATGCATCAAGATTTTATTTTACAAATAAGGAAGGTTTGCTCACTACAAAGCAGAAAACAAGCAATAATATATCCAACAATGAAAAAGTATTAGTTAATACTCTACTCTTCCATAGCTCTTTTCGTCTGAACTCTTCCATAGTTCTTTTCGTGTTTTCCAACAGAAGTAGGGCAGCTGTGTATGATAATCCTTCATTATCATAGCTATTTCTAAACACCTTTAAACATCTGGACATAAAAATGCTCTGAAAAGTAGGATGAAATGAATTGTGTTTTTCTTAGTAGAAGAAATATCTATCAGATATGATTTACAAAGCTTACACTTTATAATCACTGCACAGAATGAAATTATCTAAATTGGGTATTATCAACCATTACAAATTGGCACAACGAAATGACAGAGTTATGTAAATCTTTTTTAACCTGAACAATACAGAGGGAAAACTGGGACTCCGTCTTCTCCTCACTTCTAGGAATTTAGTCAGGGAAAGAGACCTCCCAGAGGATAAGAAATATATGTTTCTCAAGCAATTTTCACTGCCAAATTAGTTTCTTTTGTCCACAGTGCAGAGATGTGTTCTCTGTTCTGACTAAAAAAATAGCTAAAAGCTAATTAAAAAAAAAAGGCTGATATAAAAAAGCAAGTTAATTTTTACATCAGCATTCTGAAACTTGTAAAGCTTGAGATTTTTTTCCTTGAATAAGGAGTTAAAGGTTTGTACAGATGAAAAATACTTGCAGGCTTAAATCTGGCACCTGATAACACTTATATGCTTGCTCATCTTTTTTGGTAACAGCAGTGGTCTGCATTTCTTCTGTTTCCACTCTCAATTTCTGATAGGATTCACCCTTTCCCTAGCATCTGTGTTATTTTAGGGAAAGAAAAGTTCAATGTTTCTTTAAAATTATGCTATGTAAGGCCATCCTAAAAATGTGCATTAGGAGTCTTACCAGTTGATTCTCAACAGTGACTGTCTCCTGACAGTCATGTAAAGCTAATACAATGTCAATGAGTCACTTTTAATAACTGCATTTTCCCCTTAAGTCTTTATTTTCAATAGAGATCAAGGAAAAAGATGTTTAAGTCTGCTCTGTTACCAAGAACTGTAAATGGAACAAGATGCAATTTAGAGTAGATTGAGTCAAAGTTCCCAAAATTAAAGTTCATATTAACCCTTTGGGTTGTACTCACAAGCTTTGAACATGTGACACTGGTGAGATAAATCTTCTATCATTTGTGGCCTGAATTACTTCTAGAAACTGCTTCTCTCTGAACAGTCCATCTGTTGGTGTCTTGGCATCTGGGCAACATATTCTCAAATGGACTTCAATTCCACTAGGCTTTCCTCTAGTTTTTATCTTTTTTTCCTTAAGAAATAAGTTTTTGCTGCAGGAGGGAATTGAAAATGTAGTATGAGTATTCTCAAAATCAACATCTTTATATGTGTTGACAAAGGTGAAGTGTCTTGCAAAATAGGGTCTGTCTCTGATTTGCCTTCTGCATTCTGCAGGCAGCCCTCTGGGAGTTCTGGGGAACAGAGGATTCTATATCCTCTCATCTTCAACCTATGTCTGTGGCTTACTCTATAAAAAATAATTTGTCCTTTCCTGTAGGGTAGTCAAACTCTCAGTACCAATAGGCCAAACACTTGGGAATGGCTCAGGACATCTTCCCAGTTATTTTCTAGGAACCTGACTATTTTTCCTCTGTGCCTCCCTGCAACCTAGCAAATTGGTGTTTTTTCCTGAGGTCATTACTAACTCACATGCAGACACCACTCTTCCAAAACAACACAAGATGACTGATTTAATCTGCACTGACATTTCAAAGAATCAGCATAAAGGTAGTGCCCAGAGAATCTGAAATATTTAATACTCATATATGTATTATCTTATGAGCTTTTGGTTTGAATTTCAATAGACATCGCTCCCAGCATCAATTTAGAGAGACCTAAAGGAGAAAAATAAAGAAACTTTACAATGAAAATATGATGATGTAGAACTAAAAACAAGTTCAGCCTTTCTGAGTGAAAATGCCATCACAATGTTACAGCCTTGCAGAGAGCAGTACTCAGTATCTTTGAACTGCTTCTTCACCAGTCGATACTGAAGAGGAAGAGAAAGTACAAAGACAAAACTGCAGGACTTTATTGTCCTTGAGGTATATTGCAGGAAGGGAGGATGATTATGAATCTAAGATGATTAAATACTAATGGCACAAACTTCACAAGTGATGAAACAGCCAAATAAATTACCATTGCTTTAAACCAGACACGTTTAGATTAACAGTACTTCTGTGAGACAGTTTGATAAATGCCTTGAATTTAGCAGCACTGCTTTGTCCCTATTTCAGGGACCTTTGACTTTGGTCACCTGCTTAGTAATTGGACTGGTTTGCATCTATGCATTGTGATATGTCATCCTCTGGGTGACATTCTTTGTAAAAATATGGGGGTTTATTTACTATTCTACAGCACAGGATTTCCCAGCAAGAATGACCCCGAAGCTGCTGTTTCAAAATATCAGTATCAATAGTATCAATAATACCAGTAAAAATATAAGTATCAATAGTATTCAAACTATCAAAGCCAGATCTGCTTTGATAATTTCCAGGGTTAGCACAAATGTGAAGTTCATGTGTACTTTAGGTTAAGAATTTTGAATTCCTTTTACTACTCATCAAGAGTTCATTGTTTTTTTTTTTTTACCAAACTGAAATTCGTATTTGCTTTGAGTAGTAACTTATTCTATAGAAAATGACATTGACATCAGCTCAATTACCTACAATGACATTATTTACTTTCATTATCCAAACCTGATGTTCAAAAATAAGTGTCATTTGGCACTAAGTAGCAGTAGTCCTTGCAAAGCAGAATTGCTGGGACCGACAGCCATTGAGCCATGAGACAGTGCTGCAAGGATACCTGTGCAACCCACAAACACTGCCTTCTGGACAGGCTTTGAGGCCCCAGACTGTACATACCTATGCTGGGCAGACCAGGCTCATTCATACCAAATACGACAGAAAAATTTGCCACCAAGTATTTTTGTCTCTTTTTCAGCATTTACCCTTCAGTGAATAGTTTGCCAGCACCTGCTATCTCACCCTCTCTCCATGAACCAGTCATAATTACATAAAGTTTAGAATTTACTCTGAAATTTCACAGTTAAAGTGAAATTTGACTACAATGTCTGGAAGGAGATGCAAGTAATTCCTCAAGGAAACATTTTTTATTCTTCTTTCTCTATGAAGAGAGAGATCTGAGACCTGAAGTTCTACTATGAAATCTTGCTGGATGTTCATTTCATGTTCAGATCTCTAATATTTCTTACTGGTAGAAGCTCTAGCTCTGCCTCTAGCACATCACATCCCAATCACTGTCACACTGCAGTTCTTTTTGGCACTTTTAGAAAACACATTTCAAAACTTTTCTAACAATGAAGCAGCTATTTCTTTGCCCTTTGATTGATTTCACATAATTGACTTAATAGCCAACATATTGTTTAACATTCCTTTTTGCAAAGAAATCTATTTGACAGTGTTCAAAGACATATTTTTAGATTTTACTGAGCACATGTGAACATAAAATTGCTTGGGATTTTTTTTTGCCAAGAACCCTTGCAGCAATGCAGCTATAAAGAACTAGTAGAATTTTTTGGTTTATTTTGTTCTTGTTTTATATATGCAGATAATATTTCAAAGATTGACAGTGTTATGACAGTCCAAGTCACCAGAAGGTATCTATGTATACTGAGGTAAGGAATTGAATATTTTTCAGAGGTATTAGATAAAGTACTAAGCTTTGTAGAAAAACTGAGCTCTGCTTATCAACCCCCAATGTGAAAAAAATCCCAGCACACACCTTTGAACACTTCCTAGAGTAAATCTCTGTACGGGAAAAGCTTCCTGAATCTGATGTCCCACTATAGAAGCAAAACTAGATCACATGCTTGTGGTGGTGATCCCAGCACTCCCTCCTTCTAATACTTTTCAAATATTAGACTATATTCTCTATTATGCTTCCAATCTTCAGAGTTTTTAAATTTAATTGGTGATTTCAAGTGTGGTTCTGGCCAAAACCTTGGTTTTGTCTTTGGACTATTGCATTGCATGTTAGAGTACCATCCATCAACTGTGGGATATTGCAGTGCATAGTCTAACTAGTATTTCATGTCCATGTTAAAAGCTTAGTCAAATGGTGAATCTCTGTTGCTGCCAGAAATAAATTGATTGGTCTGTGTTCTTAGAAGAGAAGGTGTCAAAGCTAATCTGATACTCTAGCTGTTTTAGCTGAAGGCAACTGAAGGCACAGCCTCATGGAGATCAGTGGAATAGGGTGACTGTTTTCTGCAGTTCTCTGGGGCCTTCCTGCTCTTGAACCACACATCTTTTATAAAGCATTTATGAATATTTCACTAGCACCAGCTGCATAATTCTATCAACTGATTCTTAAATGGTTTGCCTTGAACTAAGCATGTTTATTAGATGGGAATTTTGATTCTTAATTTCCAAAATTTTAGATTTCACCAGTTTTCTATTCTTTTGCTCAATATTTTACTTTCTGTCTGTTGTGAATATGAAGAACTTGGACCTGTGACCTTTAGATTGATTGGCTCCCCATACTCTCAGCAGTTAAAAATCTTTTCCCAGCATATTTTTTATCATCTCTTAACTTTTCTTGCATAAACAAGAAACACCTGTCAGAGCAAGGTGTTTTTCAATGTTCAAAACTCTTGTCATTCTTTTCTCATCTTTCATCAATTTTTCAGAAGCTTTTTAAAGAATGAAAACAGTCTCCAACACAGCATTCTGATAATGGTATCTCTAAAGCTATTTTCAGACATTGCAATGCTTCTCTATTTTTCTTGACACTCCTTAAGCATTATTTTAGCCTTCTAAATGTCACTTCAGAGCCAGTTATTTTCCTACCATAGTGTCTAAATTCTCTTGACTAGCAACTTTCCAGGATGCTACTCCTCCTCCTGTTACAATAAGCACTATGTTTTGCTCCTAGCTGAATGATATTGCATTTGGAAGAATTAAAATGTGTATTGGGATACTTGAAGTGGCAGTTCAAAGGCTATATTTTATTTGAGAATGATGGCAAAATTCCTGCTCAAGCTAGTGAGCCTGAGCAGATTGCAGTGGGGTAGTTCAGATATTGCCAAGCTCCAGCATGCAGCCTGGAATCTGAGAAACCTGCTCCAGCCTGTGATACCTGGGATATTGTTAGCAGGCAGCTGAAAATTAGCCTGCCTACAGCTGTTCAGGGTATAACAGGATCAAACACATTACTAATTGTTAAAAAGTCTGGCAACACTGACTGTGGAGTTCCTAGGAACTGCTGAGGGAAAAAAGAGGCAATATAACATAATCCCTTGGTGTCACTTCCAGACCACATCCCCAGCTTGGTAAGAGTGAGAAAATTTTTCAGTACCTCCCTTCAGTCCACCACCAGAGTAATTTTTGAGTTCAGTCAGCAAATTGTTCATTGCAACAACTGCAGCAATGTGTGTGGAATACATTGAGCGAGTAAGAACATCAGAAGAGTAACAAAACAAACCAGGACCTGCAGAATCACAGTGTAAACACCTGCAAAGGCTTGTCACCTATCTTCTCAGGGCACAACAGTGTGAAGAGACACATTGCAACACACCTGGCAGAGCATGGACCTGCTCTGATCCAGCTCATTTAAGGTATAAACATACATTTCAGGATTAGAAGAAAAAAAATCCCACTGAGCTAATTCAAGAGAAAAATTCATCCTCAGACACTTGCTAAACAGCAGGGAAGAAAACAAAGGACCCACATGTCTGGGTGTCCCAGAAGAAGATCAAGGAGGTGCACAAATGGAAAGAAAAACTCTTCTTTAACAGCTGTCTAAAGTGACTATTCATGGCCATATGGAAACTGTGAAGACAATGGACAATAAATTGACTATAGGAAAAATTTCATCGAAATTATTCAGAAAGTTGTGTGAGCATATTTAATTTACCACTAGCAGTGACTGAGGTAGTGATGTCCTGTACACATAATGAGAAAGTTTCAGTCAGGACAGGACAAATATGGACAAGAAAATAAACTCTACAACACCCTCACCCTTAATATTTGATCAGCCCATACAGTGGTTATGCACTGCACCTGCAATATCTCTCCTCCACTGGCAGATGAGTTTACTGAACATATGATGGGTGACTAAAATAAATGGAAAACTGTTACTTCCAAAATATAGTCTGTCCTCTGTGATTATCAATGTTTTCAAACAGTTCATGTTTCTTTTACATAACAGTAGATAATCAGATTTCTGTTCAAATATGATATGAAGAATCCTACTTAAACATAGAGGCGTACAGCACTCTCATGCTATAAAAAATCAAAACTGGTTTGAGATCATGGAAATTTCTTCCATTCAGGTATTCAAGTAGATAAATAGCACTGCAATAGTTTTTTTCAAAAACTGGAGCCTTTCAGATGATTTTGAAATTGGAGCCTTTCAGATGATTTTGAAGTGCTTTGTACATCACATCATATTTCTATAATGGGGATAATGTGGATTGAAGTAATCAACTGTATTATAAGTGCCAATTAGGTTGCATGATTATTGTGATGTGATGTTTCTGGTACTTTAATGGTTAGGCATGTTGTATTGTTGTGTTATATTTGGCCCATAATAGAAACTTTCACACAGTTACACACTTTGCTAAACAGAACTTTCTTTTTATTGTCAGAGAAGATAAGAATCTGAAAGAGTCAACTGTGATAAAAGTCAGATATCAAAAAGATGAGCCTTGTGGTTTGACCTCTCCAGATCTTGCATCTGATCAATATAGAACTGTAGCCACATTCACATTTTATGAAGAGATGCTGGAGTTGTTCCACAGAAATTAGACTCAGCTATTTTTTGTTTAATACATTCTTTACAGTTTTATTTCCCATTTTCTCTACAATATAATCTACAACTGTTTGATAAACAGTCCAGCTGAAGAGCTGGCAAGCCTCCATTTTTTCACATATTTGAAATTCATTATATATATAGAAATTATGACTCATATTTATTCTGTTCTCTGAAAATACATCTGAAACAGTGATATCTCTGGTTTTTGTGAATTAACATTTTTATAGAGAAATTATAACTGTAGTAATTTTTTGTTTGCAGAGACCAAATGTTAACAAAATTGAGCATGTCTGTAGCTGATTTTTTAAAGCAAGAATATTTCCACTCAGTTCCCCAGACACAGCCAGATTCTCACCTATGTGTATGAAATACTGTTTCATCTGACTTCAAATGGGAATGGCAAGCATTTCAAGTAAGGAATAAAAAGCCTGTTCACCTCCTTTATAGCTTTCATAACCATTTAGTTGGGTGACCTAAAAAGTGCTTGAGTGCAGATTATGTGAGGTAGAGCAAGAGAGAAAGGGGTAAAACATCATAGTAGTCACATTTACATGACAGAGAAACCAAACAGTCCTGCAGCTGGATGCAACTTTGAACACTATTGAACCTTCAGTAAACAAGAAAACAAATTAAAATCTCGCATGTAATCAGAAGTTATGGCCCCATGCAGTACCTCCTACAGAACCATCAAAATACTTTTATTGCTTCTTCTTCCAGCCTTTCAAATTATTCCTGTTACATCAAGCCACATCCCACTCCTGTAAAGTTTTACGCTTAACAGCTGCAAACACTTCAAGCAAACTGAAAAACTTGTGACTACGAAGGAACCCTAGAATACATGTGACAGGTCTCAGATTTCTACTAGTTTCTGTTACTGGCAGCATTTGTGTGGAAACAGATTTGTTTGCTTGTTTGTCTGTTTTGTGACTATCACACAACTAATGATTGCTGAAAGCCTGGAGTTTCTCACAATTTGATGAGGTTCAAGCCATGCTTCCAGCATTTAGCTGCATCAAGGCTGAGAGCAGGCTGGGATCTGAACCTAGATCTGGATCTGAGGCATCTCTCTTGGCATCACCTCCAGATACCATCCCTCCATCAGAGGACTATAAATAATGGATAGTCATCCCCAAATCTAGCAATCTGGCATGTACATTGCTTTTGAAATAATAAAGTGTTAAATTGGAATAACTCATGACTGCCAGAAAGGCAGGCCCTTTCTCTTCTTTTTTTCTCTAACCTTCTGCTGCTTAAATATCACAGTGACAGATCCTGCATGCAAAATATGGCTTGTATAAAGCACAAAGCACAACCGACTCTGTTTGATTACTGCCATATTTGGGTGAAAATTATTTAATTTACCTTTGTTCATCTTTCAAATTATTTCATATTTTCCCTGAACCACATTCAGTCGTTCCATCTGGGAAGCAGGGTCTGGATTCTCTGCTGGAAATCACAAGCTCAGTTAGGAAAACTCCATCTGAGAAATCATCCTACATGGGATTACAAAGCTAAACATTTTTGTTTGCCTCATCCAGAACATTTTTAATTCACATGGATTGCTTATACTAGCATATTATGGTCAGAAGCTGACAGTCCTCAGCTGAGTATCCCCCTGCCTACAGAAGAGGATCTGCCTAACCAGGGACTGACAGATCCTCTAAGGGAAGAGTTGTCACATTTCCTTTCCAGAAAGCATAACAGATAATGAGTTGTTCAGTTATGTTTCCCCCTCTCCAATGGCATTTTATCAATGGTTGTCTACCAGTCCTGCATCCCTGGATATAAAAAGGAAGGGCAGTGCACAGAAAGGAGTGTGTGACAGACATGCTGCTGCAGTGATTAATGTGCTCATCAAAGCTGGTGCCTCACCACCTAGTCAATTAATCACTGTCCAGTATTTTGGAAGCCATTAAATTTTGTACCATTTTAATATACCATGTTCTTACCATTCGGCAGGTTTTCCTTTGAAGTGCGATGTCACCATAATTTATTCCTTCACTACTAAAACATACGTATACTGTTATGACTACTGCTGTGGCAGGTGGGTAATTTCAGTTTCTTGTTATGACTCTCAAAGGATGTCTTTTGGCAAACCCAAAATATGTGGAAGACATTTTATCCTTTATTTTGGTTGTAGTTCCTGGGAGTTATTTGCTTCCACATGAGAGGTCCAGCTCTAACACACCAAAGGCTGTACCCATCCAGCTGTTGCTGGGAGAGAAGGAGTTGGTGACCAGCGTCTTGCTCCTGCCAGAGCAACACAAAGGTGGAAGCAATTTTCTTTATGCATGAGGGGAAATGGAGGTCTATGGTCTGATCCTGAAAGAGTCACAGCAAGAGGGAATTCATGTTCATTTCTCTATCTGACTCTGAAGAAGAACATATAAATGAGGTGGACTGAAGGACCCCAGAAAACATTTTAATGAGTGACCTATTTTAATGAAAGACATTTTAATGAAAGACCTATTAGAAAACTTCATAATCTCACCAACTACTTTTCAGCTTTCCAGAGGACTTCACACAGCTTTTCTCTGATATCACTTTTCCTTCTCTAAGTTTCTGTAGTTGGCAAGCTTCCTACAAAATAATAAATCTTCAGATTGATTACTCTTATTAATGATGTCACTCGGGGTATTTTGCAGTCAAAGACTCTTTGTGCTCAAAAAGGTTTTCAGCAGATTTGATAAGAACAAATACTGTTCTGAGAAGGAAAATAGTTGATCATTACCTCTGCAGAAGAGAAACAGGAGGTTACTTATGTAAGTGAAGGTTATGAATAAAATAAGTACAGTACTTTAGCTGAGCAACCTTCTAGAAATGGAAGAAAACAAAACAGTACAGGGTCATAACAGCAGGAATTAGCAGGGAGCAACCAGGTCAAACATCACCTAGTAGAGGTGACAAGGTTCACAAGATAGGCCTTGGAGACAGTGTACTTCATTTCCAGGTGACATACAATGGGAAAATCTCCTATTCCATCCTCACAGAACTCCACCAGTCTTGTATAAACTTTAAATTAATATATGTATGGTATGCCCATAAATACATAAATACAAATGTATATGATGAATACAAACACCCTTCTACCTTGTAATGCACCTTTAAGGGTAATAGTTAGCCAAGCAGAAGGAAACTGTCACTAGCACTCTTGTTGATTCTAGCTTTCTCTCACCTCTCACTAACATGAATGATTGAAGGAGTGAGCCAATCACGCTTAGATCCATGTTCCTAATCTCAAAGCATTCTGAACAGTAACGTTTGGCATCAGAAAATTTGTACTTTCGAGCACAAAGAAAGAAATTTTAACTGCAGTGTTTTCTCCTTGGGGTGCATAATTGATCAAATGAAGATTAAGTTAGTGCTTTACAAAAGTATGTTATAATTTAGAGCCAAAATGCCAAACAGAATTTCTTATGGTTGAAAGTAAGTATTTTTTCTCTTGTACTGAAGGTAAACTCTTCATCATTTTTCTCAAGGATTTAAGCTATGTACAAGGGTATCTTCAGTACAGGTAATTGAAACTCATCCCAAAATTTGAACTTGTTGTTACCTAACACTTAGCAAGCTCACCATCAGGCACAGTAAGATTGCAACTGTTTAATCTAAAAAATAGTAAACTATAGACAAACATAAGAAGTGCTGTGATTTGATCTTTAGATGCCTAGTTGTTCTCATTGTTAAATGCCATTAAAAAGCAACTCCCTGATGAATCATTAGAGAAATTTGGTAACAGTAGAAAAAAAAAAGAAAAATATACATATATTCAGGTAGGAAAAGGGAGATCCAATTCAAAAATCTCATGAAAGGTTTAAACCCAAATGTTCAAAGAGTGTGAATTCTAAGTGAAAGTGGTTCAGAAGAGGATAAACAGAGAGTTTGCCATAAAAAAAGCACACACAGCTCACATGAAGAAAGGTTTGGCTTCTAGTCAAATCTAGCAGCCAAAAGGAGGAGAGATAAACCTGACTGATTTCTATATTTAGTCTAGGGGAGCAAAGGGAGAAGAGCAGGAAGGTGAAGGTCTCAAGAACAAAGGTGAAGGTTTTCTTAAGAGAAAATACAAATGTATTGATTATTAATACCTTTGGGCTGGAATTAAAAGGTTTATGAACATCCAAGTACTGAGTTTACAAACCCACCTTCTAATATGATCAAGGACAGAAAAAAAAACTTACCAATTTTAATACAGACCCTGAGAAAGTAATCAACAAGTTTAATGTTGCCATCCTTCATTTCTCAGGGTCTGGACTAGACAGTGAAGGCCAAATCTTCTGGGTTTGTAAGATCTAAAAGGAGCCTTTCTTTTTTCTGCACTACTCCTCCTCAAATTTCTGGCACACAAGGGTTCAAACAAACCTTTAATTTTAGGGCAGTCATTGTAACACTTCATGTTCTTTGTCCAAGTGTGGTTTCCCTACACAGGGCAATATTTCCAGAGAGAATGATTACATCAAGTTTCACTTGAAGCCAGTTCAGAGAAGGTGCATGGTGGCTGGAGCACATGCTTGCCTTACACTAACCCCCAGTGAAATAGAAACCTAGCAAGCTTTCCAGCAGGACATGTGACCTCATGGGGGACCCACACTGGATCAGGCTGTTCCTGAAGGACTGCACCCCATGGAAGAGTGACCCACATTGTAGCTGTTTATGGAGAGCTGTTGTCTGTGAGATGGATTCATGCTGGAGAAGATCACTGAGAACTGTTCTCATGGGAGGGAACCCCACTGAAGCAGGGGAAAGACTCTCTCTCTCCAGAGCAGCAGCATAACCCCTATTGCCTTCTGCCTGCACTGCTGGCAGGGAGAAGGTAGAGCTGGGAAGGAGGGAGGAAAGATTTTTTAAGGTCTGTTCTTACTTACCTCACTAAGACATCTTGGAAAGTTTCAGAGTAATTCAATTTGAAGGAAACACGAAAGGGTCATATACAGAGATATGGATGTCCACGGGTACAATAAAGTTTAAACACTTCCATGTTTTGCCAGCCTTACTCAGTTGCAGGTGAAAACTAGAGTAACAGTACCTTGTTTTAAAAGTACACAGCCAAGTTGTGAACTGAAACCCAGCCTCTGGCTTGCTTGAGTTAGTGCTTATTCCAATTCTTTTTGAAGTCATTGCAAATTTTTCTATTGACATGAACAGATGAATCAGACTGCTTATCACTTAAGTGAATCACAGATTAAAACAATAGTACTTGTACAATTTTTATGACAACCTTTATAAAATTAGTCCATTCTGGGTAGCAGAACACTGATGTACTGCTGAGGCAGTACCATTTCTGTCTGAGAAATGGCTGAGCTGGTTTTGTGTATATGAAGTTACATTTACTTGAACGCATTCCTTCAGTGGTTACCTATAAGCTCATCAGAGACACAAACTGTAGCATTACTACTTCTATACTATTTGAGGACTTGACTTTAATTTTCAGCTGAAGCTCCTTGGAAGAGTCAAAATCTGTATCAGTTCATCACATCTTGGGTCCCTGTAGGACAGAAGCAAAAGTTACAATATCAGACATAGTCAAACATATGAATCAAAGTGTTCCAGCACTTGCTGAGAAAGTGCAAACTTACCGAAAATATAAATAGGGACTTGTTTCCTCCCCCGAGTACTCTAACATGGCAGAAGGAACAAGGCTGACTGTTTGTCCTCACAACATCTTTGGGTTGTCCCACATCCTGCTGTTGGATTCCATTTATGGCCACTCTAGTGGTCATGGAACGCCTCAGCAGACAGCAGTCCTGAAACCTGACATCATGAAACACTCCATGCCCCAGTAATAGCAATAAATATATAATATTGCAATTTCAGAAAAGATGTTGTGGTTGTGGATGAAATAACAATATAATGACAGCTAAAATATATTCAAATATGAAGAAGTGCAAACAGTTCAAGTTATTACTACAACAACATGCAATAATAAGACTTCAAGGCTCTATTTTTGTCAGATAATTTAGCACTTCTTTATTGCTCAAAATTTAGTTCTGTGACTGCAACATCAGCTCTGAGTACTCAGCAGTTTTTGACTCTCACCACAGCTGTATGAGGGTAAGAAAAGAGAAACAAGGTAGAAAGCAACCTGATACCTGGGCAACTACTTGTGGTGAATCATTTTTCCTTTCCAGCAATTTCTCATATTTAAACTTTTGACCCTTGGGGCTGCTCCAGGGAGGGGTCCTCTATGGGCTGCAGGTGTTTCTTTGTTCCCCTGTGGCCCTCCAGGGACTGCAGGGGCACAGCTGCCTCACCATGGGCTGTACCGCAGGCTGCAGGGGAATCTCAGCTCTGGCACTTGGAGCACTTCCTTCTACTCCATCCTCACCAACCTTGGTGTTTGCAGAGCTGTTTCTCTCACATATTTCCACTCTGCTCTCTGGCTGCTGTTGCAAAGGGTTTTTTCCCTTTCCTAAATGTGTTATCCAAGAGGTGTTGCCACTGTGGATAAAGTGTTCAGCCTTGGACAGCAGCGGGTCCATCTTGGAGATGACTGGCATTGGTTCTGCTGGGTGTGTGGGAAGCTTCTGGCAGTTTCACACAGAGCCCACCCCTGTAATGCCCCTGCTACCTAAACATTGACATGCAAACCTAGCACATTTATGCAAAAAAACAAAACAAAACAAAACAAAACAAAACAAAACCCTACTACTAATAAATTTCAGTCATGTATTGCTATGTATATTTAAAATATCTCTGTATTACTTATAGAAACAGTCTCTATTACTAACTGTGATGGATTTGTCCCAAAATTACTTCCTTTGTTTGTAAAAAAAAATTATTCTTGACTGAAGAAAACCAAGAAATTAATAGGAAATCATACCATTAAAATAGAAAATATAAATACTTTAAAATAAAAATGAAATATTCTAATAAAAATGTATTTAAAGCATAAAAGACTCAAGGTTGAAATTTAGTAAATAGAGTCACTCTATAAGAATAAGCTTGAGGTTTGGAAGTAGAATGATCTGAAAACACTGAACACATTAAACATGACCTTTAAGATTCAATTTCATGTGTGGGAATGTGAGGCTAATGAAATAGCTGAAAGATCATATTTGTAAGAAATCTGCCTGCTGGTGGAAGTAATGTTAGTATAGCCAATGCTGTTAACATTCTCCACAGTCAGTGGACTCTAAGGTCTGACATGTTATTTATTTGATGAAGTGTTTTATTCTCAAGCTCCATTTTTTTGTATTTCATTTGTTTCCTTTATGTTTCCCATGATTTCAAGTGCAAAAATTAAAAGGTGACCTTTTGGCTAGACCAAAACCATACACCCAAAACCTGCAGAGCATTTGGACTGAGAGAGAAGTTGTTGCTTATTATCCGACATTGTTGGGAATGCTCTTGTTAGTATACAAACTGCAAGACAGATATTAAAATAGCTATGTTTGTGTTTATGAAAAAAGAAATGTTTTTCCTTCCATCACTCAATGTGTTATATACATAATCTTTGCTCTGTAGTTTTTTTAGATTTATTTCTTCTGGCAAATAAGCCCCTGGCTCCCAAGCCCAACAAGTAATTTGCTTCACTAGTGGAACCATATTGTTAAATAATACCCACAATAAAAAGAAGCCATTAAAAATTTTTAAATCTTATTGTGAATATGGATATGAAAGTTGATTATTCAGATCGGGTTTCACACTTTTCCTCAAGAAATCACTTCTATATTTCCTTTATGTGGAAGATCAGTAATGGTTAGTAGCCTGAGGGCTGTGCCAGGCTAGGAAGTTTCCTGGTGATGTCCTTAACCCAGGTCTGGTCAGTATATTCAGCCTTCTGTTCCCCTTAGAAGGGAATTGCCTACAACTGTAACCTGTCTTTTCTTTCCCTTGGAAGTGGTTGTAATAGGGGATGTTTTATACTCCTTGATCTCACCCCTTCTTTTAGGATTGTCCCAATGAGGGTGTCCAAGGCTTTCATAGTAATCAATACACATCTGTTTGCATTGCAACTCCAAATCTGTTTATCAGGGATCCTCAATGCAGCACCAACTTCCTTTTATTCAAACTTTTCTTTATAGTTTCTCCTCAGAGTCCCAACATGATCTTTCCATGTTTACACAATTCACTTGAGACTGTGGAGGGGGAGTTTTTTTCCCTTCCTCTGCCTGAAGCCTTTTTGTCCCTCAGTACACGATATCCTACTTTTTCTTTAGCTATTAATTGGATTTATACCTCCTATCTCCCAATTCCACTTTTTTTTTTTGCTCCTAGTATGTTCATCCTTGAGTCTCCTGAACCTTCTTAGGGTACCTGACATGGGCTACTCTTCGGAAGCTGCTTATCCAAATCTACTCTCTCTGATATCGCAGACATTTCCAACATTTTTATGTTTTTTTTTTTTTTTTTTTAATTAAATCTCTGTGTCCTTCCGACTTAGAGGGCAGCAGCAGGAAAAGAGCAGTGCATTCGTAGAGGAGAGGCCCCCACAGCCTCCCAGGAGACTGAAGCAGCAGCAACAGATGGATTGTGTTCAGCCCAGGCAGCTGTGGTGGAGACACACACAGATGGGAGCTGCAGCATCCGTATCCACCACAGCCACTGCTGAGAACATGAAAGGGGAGATTTTTTCAAAGCCCTGAAAATTTGCCAAATTTAAGCAGTTTCTCTCATGGACATTGTAATGTTCATCCTTGACAGAACTGGACCTGACCATTTTTCAGTTTGTGTGCCAAGCATCAAAGTTCCTTACCATAGAAAATATCTCCCTCTCCCATTTCTTTCATTCTCAGAAGCTGAAAAAACCCTTAATGTTAAAATTTTATAAACAAAATAAAGAGTTCCATCCCCAGAAGCTGGTAAGGAAAGTTCAGCCTTCACAGTCTAAGTTTGGCAAAATTAAAAGAAAATGAAAACAGAGACCTACAAAAGGAAATGTCAAGAAATGTTTATTACAGGCAGTCCCACTGATGTTTCCTGTACCAAAGAAACCACAGTAATTTCCCTAGACTTCCCCTCAGTTTTGCTTCATGGTTTTTTTAGTACTTTTCCTTATGCCCCAAGCACTCAGATATAGCAAAAACTCACTTTGTACCGCTGTCAGTACACTTCTGTCAAGAAAGAGGGACTGTAACAGTGGACCCAGGCAGGAGCTATAAAGTAACACTAGCTCTTGGATACAGTAAGAATATAGAAAAATAGCTGTAGAAGGTCTAAAAGAAGCTAGGTGAAGTACTAAATATCTTTTTTCTCTGTGAATGTTGTGCTGCTGCCTTAAGACTGAGTCACTCCTTGCTCCAGACAGGTCTACAGCCTACAGCCCCACAGTACAAGTCATTGCCTGTGAACACATTGTAAACACAGGTGTTATTTCTACAACAGTAAGAAATTTAATTCTGCTGTGGGTTTTATAACAGTTTGCAACAGGGATAAATTCAAATGTCTGTTTTACAATCCATTCCTATCTTTTTTTTTTTTTTTTTCCTGGTCATTATGGAAACATTCTACCTTTAATATAGGATTTCCTGCTTCCAGAACCATTGAGCTACATTTGCTAAGTTGACTGTCCAGGCATAAAAAATACCTTCCCTTTCTTGCTTTTATTCCTCAGATATATTTTTGCTTCTCTAGTGTTCCCACACTGTTGTTCTTTTTTTCTTTTCTTCACTTCCTCAAGCATTCCCTAACGCCAAAAAAATGTTGCCTTCTTATAATACCTTTGAAATCTCTTTGCAGTCATTCCCATTGAAGTCCCACTGGTGCCCACTCTCTATGCTCACATGATACTTTCAATCAGTGAGCAAATTCTCCAGCTGTGCTGTTTAGCATGATGCAAAACAAGCTGATTAGTAACAGCAGCAACAGAAGTAATTAAAAAAAGAAACACAAAATAATTAAAAAAAAGAAGTTCCTTGAAAACTGAGTTTTCCCTTAATACTTAAACCTTCTTCCTTTTAGGAAGAAAACCAACATTTTAGAACTGAATGTTTGCCTACATGTATCTGATGAACCCAAAATTAATCTTATGTGTACAAAGCATCGGAAAATAATAACAGTTACTGGATCTACTAAATTCAAACAGATATGTGATACTACCATGATTATTTATATTTGTTTGTACTTATATTTATATTTATATTTATAGGTATAGTTATATTTAATATTTATATTTAATGATTAATATTTATATTTATATTTAATATTTATATTTATTCCCTCTTTTGAAGACCAAGTCTTATTTAATGAAAAATATTGAACACTCAATCTTCATTTACAAAACTATTTTCATCATAAAGGACTGTAAAACAAAACAGATAAAAATATCTGTGACAGATAAAACAGAACTAACTATATTAAACAATTATTTTGAGGAGAGTGAAGTCCACATAAATTATGAAAACAGGATTTTATCAAACATCTTAAACTTTAATTTAAATGCAGGAGCAGATCTGGCTGACCTAAGCTCATCAGAAACAACCAAAACAGGCAGTCTCCAAAATGCAGCGTATGAGAGCAGAATTTTTTGCTATTTTAAGTGAGCCGGGACAATTAATTCTTTCAAGACACTAAAGATTTAATGTCTGGATTCCTCATGATCACATATTTATTTCCAAAAATGCTCTGTACTGTATTAACTACCTACTCTTGTTATACTTTCTGAGAGGGGAAGCAAAAGGAATGACAGAATGTACTGAGACTTAAAATGGAATACACCCTTCAGGGGTAGGGTCCTCTTACAAAGGTAGATGTGCAAGAATGAATTGAAATGTATCTGGAGAAATGGGGAAATCTGAGGTCCTAGTTCCTGAAACCCTAATTTCTACATTTTTCACCAGCAAATGTCTAAATTTAAAAAAACTTAACAGTGCTTAGGGTGGGGTAGTTACTTTCCAGTTGGATGTTCTAGCTGGAAAGTTTGATCTTCTTTCCCCTGATCTCCTTTTGACTCTCTGTACCTATATATTTTACACTCCTTTTTATGCAGCATCAACCACTAAACACAAGAAAGCCTGACTGCCTTTTAGCTATCACCCCTTGTTGAGTTTTGAACAGAGTTTAAATCACTGCTTGCTGAGTATTTCCCAAAAACAAATCTCCTCTTCCCTTGCCAAGTATTTTAGATGTGTGTACAACAAAAAATGGAATGGGTCTGGTATGCATTTGTCCTTAATTATCTATACCCATTATGTGCTAGCATGTTCCCTGTCACCTTTTGACGAAGCCAAGATTCCTCATATTCAAGTCTAAAATAATTCAGATGTGTTTTCCAGTAGTTAAAATAGATCTTTTTTTTTCTGGATAAAAATATGATAAAAGAGGTTAGCCAAAAAAAATGCATGTTGTGACACGTCTCATACTCTTCTGGTCAAATGGCTGTTCTTGGCTCTTTTACTAAGTAGTACAGACATAGAATAAAATCCCTCTATTATCACAGACAGTTTAACAGAAACAGGCTCTGGCTTCCTAAGCCTATTTCTTCATTCCAGCTTCACAGAGATACTGGATCTTACACAGTATCTTGGTCCACATTGAGACAGGTTTTTATACATACCTGGGGCTTTGTGTTGGATATTACAATCCAGGCATTTAATTTCTCTTATCTAGCATGTAAGACATCTGAGCACTTACACATTTTGAACCCCACTCCCTAAAGAGATGGGTGACAAAGCTTCAGATTTTATATTGCCAAGCTTTCTGAAATGCCCATGTCCCTTTTGAATTCTCAGCCAACGTATGCTGCTAGCTAAGCCTGAGTACTTGTAGCTTTGCTTCATTTCTCATCTGCTGTAGCTCTTCCTCTTCTAGGTTAATTCCTTCCACCTCTCATTTCACATGCTAGTAGAAGCAGAATATCATCAGGCAGACATCACTGAGTATTTGTTTTTATCTTTTCAGTTCGGTTGGTTGCTGTTAACAAAATCCTCTCAGGGTAATTTGAGAAGTGTCCTTTTACATCACCTTTATGCTCTCATACTCTGGAAATGAACTGTAAGAGAGTAATAAATAAATTCATACAAGATTGCTTTTTTTTTCCCCTTCCAACAGATTGTGTAACTGCTTGTTTGGCTTGGGGTAGTATATACAAAACACCCCAAGAAATACTTACATAACAGAAAAAGAAAGACGTATTCTAAAATCATCTGTTAAGCACAGGGAAAATGTGTAGCTGCCTTGGCCTACTTAGTGAATGTATATTTCGGTATGTAGGGGCTGAGAAATGATGGGAGCAGGAGTTTTGATATGACAGCCCTATCCCTATCCTGAGCTGACTACCCAGTAAGATCAGCCTGAGTTTGGAACAGAGGCCTCCTGCTTGTTAAAGCTGAGCTACGGCTGAGTGCTGAGGGTTATGTGTTGGTGCTCAGACAAATTAAATCACACCTGTCTTTGCACTAAACCTCCTTGCTCTACAGATCACCTTGCAGAGGAGACCTGCCATTTTCAGCACTCGCCTGTCTTCTAAATATTTGTGCCAACTGCTGTGTTTCAAGTCTCCTTCAAAGTCTCACAGGACCCCACAACACCATCTGGGTCATTGATGATTCCTTATTTGTAACTGTGGTTACAAAAAATGCAGTCTCATATACCAAATGTTTAACCTTTTCAATCTGCATCAATGACGGTAATATGTGGAACTTTTAACTGATCTCAAAACACTTCATGAAGAAGGTCATCTGGTATTTGTTCGGTTTCTTCACGGACATTTGAAGGTCACTCAGAAGGACAGTGGCAGAAATGGAAAAAAATATACATCTCCTGAGTTCTCCATCTTTTAGGTATTCCCCATTAAAGGAAGTTCTTTAATATCTACCTGAAAAGTCACTCAGAGATGTGTAAAAAGAAAGCTGTATTTTAATAATGCCAGAGGAGACTAAAAGCTCTAATTATAAATGATGCTTCTTTCAGAACCACAGAGCTCTGACTAAGGCCTGTTACTATACAGCCTTTGAAAATATTTCAGGTTTATGAGCTAGAGCTGAGACTACTGGCTGTTCAGAATAACATTTAGTTTCCAGCTAAAATATTTTGCCACATAGGTAAAAATGTATGCAGAAACTGTATGTCTTCATACTTTGATGATACGCAAAAGTCATTACAGATACTTTATGTCTTCTGTTAGATGCAGTCCAGAATGGCAATAGGTCCCTTAAGCATATAGCATTAATGCAAATTGTATAGTCCTTTCCGTAAATGCATTCTGTAGGCTTATAGTCAGATAAGTGAAAATTTGTCACAGAATTCCAGTCAAAGGACTTGCCACCCAAATTTGCCTTTTCTTCCCCATAATGATCATCTCCCTCAGCCATGAATGTATTATCTCCAGTGTCTTGCTAATCCTCAGAAACAAAGTTCCAGAATTGAGGAAATGGGGTGAGACTGAGAGAGTGAAGAAGCTCATGAATAAGAAATGGGGACTCCAAACCATCTGCTGTTAAAAGAGAGGACAGATAAATTCAGATTTATGCAGGATAATTTTAAGCCCCATCTCCAAATTGTGCTTGATGGTTCATATTGTTAAGAACAGACTTGTCCTCTTATATGCAGTTAACATCCTTAATTTATTTTGGGGATTACAGTTTCAGAATTGCTAAGCGAGTCACAGTCAGCAGATGATGGAAATTGCATCAGTCCTTGCTGTCCTCAAAACCATGAAGTAACTGTTCCATTTTCTCACACCATTACAAAATATCTGAAATGTTATGACTTCGGCTTGAGGAGGTCTCAAATTACTGGAAAAAGATTTCATGATTTTTCCAGTAATGCTGAGCATTATTTTACCACTCTTATTACACACATACTGGTGTATCTCAGTTTTGCTCCACTAAGCCATAAGAAATCTTAGAAAATATAAATGCATGAATACCAAAATAATATAGTTTGTTCTTGTTTTTTTCTTTTTTCCAGGTAATTGGAATGACTGTACATTTTATTCTTTGACTTCTTTTTTCCATTAATTCAAAATTATGAAGCAATACATCCTTGTTGTCATTTGTGATTTTTGAAACAATGGTAGCCTCCAGTCATTGTCCTGTACCATGTACAGTGTTTTCTGAAGACATGTTAGAACCACTACAGACACACATAATTTAAAAATACTTCAGGGATGCTCTCTATATATCCAATATAGTCTTATGTAATGCTCAGATATTTTCTCCAACAGGGCAGCCAGATAAAGGCAAGTTAGAAATGGCAGCTCCGAATTGTCCAAAAAAGATGTTCCCCTGCTTTAAAGAAAATTACTCTCAGTCTCTGAAGATTTCCAACATATATTGAGCCACCAGAAGGATGACAAAGAGACTTGTTAGAAAAAGAGATGAACTGCTATGCTGACTTATCAGCACTAATGTGCAAATTGTTTAACAGGATGAAAACCAGGAAGGATTTCTGCTCCCATTTCATTCTCTTACAAACCAAGTGATAATGTTTGCATGAGACTTCCTGCCAAAAGTTAGCACTTCTGAAATAGGAACCTTACAAACAATCCTAAAGTCAGTTAATCTCGACTGTATAGGAATATATAAACTGTGCACATATGCATATGTGCATGTGTCTGTGTATGTGCTCTGTGATTAAGATAGTTTAAAATTGCCAAGGAAATTCTATTCACTAAACTAGAACTGACAAAATGCATGCAACATTTGTGAGTGCCAAGTAAGACTAATTACAATACTCAGCTGGTTTCCAACAAATGAATGATCTTAACTGTTTGTTTTTCAGCTGCCAGATGGAGTGGAATAGTCTGTGCCATGCATCCTGGGACAAGAGAAATACCTAAAATTCAGATTTATGGTTGATTGGTTTTGACAAGTATATTTTGTACCTGCTAACCATGTACATTTGTGATTCCAAATTTCAACTAAAGAAGCAACTGTTTATTCCCTCAACTCTCTCCTAAGGTAAGGCTGTGTGATATAACTTTCTAAAACACACCAAACCAGATATCTTTACTGATTGAATTCTGGGCCATACTATCTTGTATTTAACTGGTGGTATCTAAGAATCTGAGCATTTCCTTAACTCCACAAATAGCCCTGTTGTCTTTTACTGATACCAGGGCAGTACAGAGCAAATAAGGCAAAAATGTGTGATTTGAGAACTGCTCACCTTTTGGGGAGGGCTCACAATGCTACCGACTGTGCTTTGATCAGAAAATAGCAGAACCCAAAGGAGTTTATAAAAGACTATTTTGAAATGAGTGTTCTTAAGTTTGGAAGGAAGCATGGGGTTTAAATAAGCCCAGCTGGCAGCACTGCTGAGGTGCCTTTTACTGCTGAGGTGTCTGACTGGCATCAGGCAGCCAGATTGTGATCCCCTGACGCAGCTGGACATAATTTCTGTTTGCAGGGGGGAGATGGCACCACATAAGGGCTGAAGTGCAAATGAAGTTACTGCAGCCTGACTTTTCTTTGTGTAATTAGGGCAATCAGAGGGACCAATACATTTGAAGTAGCAACTGCTGCTCTAGCCACATCCAGCTGATAGTTTGACACATCCATGAAAACAGCATGTGTCATAACATTTGAAGACTAATAAGCAACCCAGGAAACTCTCCAGAAGAAATTGTGTATGTCTGTGTGTATGTATCTACTCTTTATTTGTTTTTAAATAATTCTCCATGTAATTCACTGACGTTTCAAATCCCTTTCCTTCACTCCGTGTACCAGCAGGAGCTTGTTATGTAAGAGAAGGAAAAAAAAAAAAAAAAAAAAAAAAAAAATCTGTTTTTCACTGGTGGAGACTGAGATGTATACAAAATTTTACTATTATGTCCTTATTGTTTGATAAGAACATCTGCAAAATTTACACAGTCCACAAACATGAGGGATTTCACCCATCAAAGATTTTACTGTGGTAGAGAACTATAAGCCCAGTGATAATGAAGGAAAGAATTAAATGAAAAAATTAAATGAATAATAATTATTCTGATATAGGTAAAGTCAGAGACTGCCCTAATTTTTTGCATTATAGGACCAAATATCTCTGAGCTATTCAAACAGACAAATGAAACCCATGATCCTGAGAATCCCTGGACAGATGGGGGGATCTCTAAGCATCCAGTGTTTCAAGCATGATTTAAGGGCAAAGATTAGTTGGCTTTAAATATAAAGTGCAGCTGCAAGACTTATCAAAAGAATTCCTATATGTATTTTATATTTTGCTATGATATCTGGTGTTAATATTTTAGCTCCAGATGACTGATTCCATTTCTCCTAGTGAAATCTGGGCTCTTTTTGATTAAATGTAGATTGGTGTATACACATTTAACAGAGACTACTTGAAATTCTATCTCAAAACCACCACCAATCAAAAAGGTTTCTGAGGATTTTCTTCTCCTTTCACAAGTGAATAAATGGTTAATGATGTCTTAATCAATTTTTTGGTACGATAATTATTTCCTATACCTATGAGCTCGGAACATCCTACACCTAAAGTTTTCCGTTTGCTTCTCCCCGGCCCCATTCCGTTTGATCACAAAACGGTCCCTGCCAAGGTTGACTTAAATTTGTTTCTTTGTGCCATCTGGTGGAGGTCATTTGTAAATGCACAATAGCATTGAAATATTTCCTCCACGGTTGGGTTGCCAGGATTTTCTTTTTTTTTTCTTTCCCCTGCAAAACAGTAATGGCTCTGGAAGAACATTAGCTAATGTGAACATTCATGTGTGTACCACTTAAACGGAATGCTACATTTTTATTTTCCTTAAGAATAGAGAAGTACAAAAGTTAAATTTTCACCTTGAAAAAACAATTTTAAAGCAGGGTGAAAAATTGTTCTCTCATTTGCAGACAATTCTGTATTTTGAGAGCTGTCGTGTTTACTTCACAGGCTTTTTCTGTAATACTACTCCAGGGAAACCAACTTATGGTAAATCAAAAATAGCTAAGGGTTTCAGGAAAACTTTTCAAAAGTCATCAAAATTCTACAGCTGTTCTTTTGGTAAAAACAAAGCTTACTGTATTTCTTAGTTGCTTCAGAAACTTTCACGTAGAGAAATTTAGAACTAAGGAAATTAATAATATATTTAAAATTTAATTTATGTAGCTTACTGAAATATTTAAAAGTCAGTAATACAGAAATAGTTATTCTTCAAGCTAAATTTATCTTTCCCATTTGCTGCCATATTTACATTTATATAAATATGATTTGCTCCATTTAAACCAACCACATAGTATATGTCCATTTCTATTTCTCCCTGCAAAACTACAGTTTCATTACTTTTATTGGCATAATTTATTTTTACTGGTCATAAAGTTAATGAAACTTATTTTTTAATAAGAGATGAGAAAGAGTCTAAATTACTTTCTTACATACACACACACACACACACACAGAGTCCTTTAGGGTTTTAAATTTTCCTAAGGAATTTTCCCCTCATTGTTCATTTGGGTGACAATCTCAAGTATTGTGGATATAGAAATTCAAATTTATCTTGTAAGTAAAGTAATACCAAATCAATTTACATTGATACTTCCAATTTTAAAATTAAAGAATGATGAGAGACTTTAGAATGCTGTTCTCATTGAATTTAGTTATTTTCCAATGAAGTTTATAATTTTCAACATAAGTTAAATGAAAACACCTCTGTTTAGAGTATCAGCCTGCTGTCTATTAAATCCTGATTTCTTTCTAAATGTTCAAACCTTTGTGAGAAAAAGTTGCATTTAGTTAAGATTTAACTTGGGCTTTCACAGCTTAGATAACTGTTATACTGAAAGTCTTTCATTTCTGGGCATTCATGTCTACTTAACAATTAACCAAGAATTACTTTACCAACTGTGTCTAATTTAGCTTTTGTGCCTAATTTCTAGTATTAAATTAAAAACAGATGGCCCCTGAGTGGTAAAATGAACATAAATTAGTCTTATATATTTAAATTAACATGGTGAAATATTAAAATGAAACCAAAGTGCATTTTAGGTGGTGCCTTGCCTTTTATAATTGAGCAATCTTGCACTATGGATCTGGAGCCTTAAAAATCCATCTGAAAAATCCAGGGAGTCACTTCCTAGAATGTGGGGTACTTTTCCACAGAAATACACAGGAGGATGTTATGTTCTTTATTGCATATGCCAATAAATAAGACAGGAAGAATATTGAGATGAGATACCTCCTCAGGTTTACAGAGCAATGTCAGGTCATAGGGCCCCTAAATGATGTAAAGCAATTTAGGCACTCTTCTTTCTCTGCCCTTTATGCTCTCACTCTCATCTCCCTCAGCTCAACATACAGTCAGCAAAGAGCTCCCTATCTCAGCATGCAAAAACAGTCAGAGCTTGAGAGTTTAATTTAACAGAAAGCTTATTTAATTCTTGTTATTTTTCTAGAAATTCTCTTTGAGAGGAAAGGGAATATCTTCCTTAGATTTTCTCCCTAAGATTTTTGCATAAGAGAGAGAGAGCTCTCCTTACTCTACATGTACTTCTTATGAACAAGAGTTTGGACTTGCACAGACAGGAAGTCTTGTTTTTATGAGCAAATGAGATTTCTGTAAACATAACTTTTACTCATTTAAGATACAATAAAGGCATAATCTTGCCCAAGGGAGACACATGAATTAATTAATTTATAAGACAGTTTGGAAAGAGGGCTTAAAGGATTAGACAATATCAAACTTCTGTCATTGTGTTGTAACAGGTGGATGGCCCATGAATATTTCTTTTTTCTGAGGAACATCAAGCATCTTCAAGTGTTTCTGTTTTAGCTCTAGTTTTTGGAATGGCTGATAAATACCTTCCATCTTCTTCCTCTCATTCATCCTGCTTCTCATCACTTGGTACAGTAGCCACCAAACCATTCTTCAAGACATCTGTGCCTGCAAGCACAAAATAAATTATGCACACAAATGAAGACAGTGAAATTGGAGCTGATTTATTGCTTTCTTCAAGGCTTTTGTTCAAAGAACTTCTGCTGACAGTGGGGACAATAAACTATCATTAGGCCACTGAAATTATGTCCGAATTAACACTCTGACCTCATGTTCTGTTTGTTCTCTTGCCTGACTCACACAAAAAAGTTTTTCTAACAAAAAGTTATTTTTTTATGCATGAAGATCAAAAGGCACTGCAAGGTCCTCTCTGATACATCAGTGCCTATGAAAGCCTATGCCACAGCAAACCAAATCAAGAGGCACCAACACTGTTTTACCTTCAATCATCCCAGATTTCTATGTCAGTCTACACATAACCACCCTGTTCCTGTTCGACCAAACTCTGAGCCAACTTGCCCAGCTGTATTTTCTGTTTGGGCTTCCTGACCTGGACTCTACTTTGCAGTAGATTGTTTTCTGCCTCCCTTTCCTCTTAGCAAAATATCAGAGCAATTTGTGCAGAGCACACTGCTGCTTGTGCATGGTCATGGGAGACTGAGTGAAGATAAAGGTTTGGGGAAGCAGACCATGCCCTAGGACAGTAGGTATGGAAGGAAAGTGCACCAGTGCCCCACTCACTGGATTGCTGCCTCCCTCTGGCATTCTACAGAGGAATGGGAGTCTGACCTTGGCCTGCTGAAACCAGGTCTCAACTCCACCAAGAGGAAGCTTGAATTTACCAAAAAACAAATCAAGGTGTGCAAGAAATTGGGGAGCCTGGGAAACCTCCACAAATACTGATTTGCCTCTAAGATCAGTAAAGTTGCCAGTCCTAGAAATAATATTTCTAAAGCAATGCACGGATCACACAGGGGTTCTGAACACACTTTTTGCATCTGCAATACATCTGAACTTAAAATCATATTTAACAAAACAGAATGCAGCACTGCATATGTCTCCCTATTGTTATGCTTGGTTTACAGCTATACCTAAAGCTTACTATTGAAAATTTAGGTTTCTGACATCTTTTAGTAATCATAACACTTGAATTATGCCCTGTAAGGCTGAAGGGATCTTCATGATTAACTTCACTGATGAGGAAGAATCACATTAATTAAAAAAAAAAAAAAAAAAAAACAAAAAAAACCAAAAAAACCCCAAACCATCATCTAATTGCAAAACCCTTCCTAAATTAGAGATAAATCTACTGAAACAAATGTCAAAGAAACAAAAGGAAAAAGTGAAAAAGTGAACCTGTCTTGAACATACTCATAGTTCTTTTCTGTGGTTTGATACATATTTTTCTGTGAACATTTTGCCTGATAGGATATTTTGGGGGAGGGGATGAGGGTTTTTTTTGATTATTTTTCAATTTTTTTTTTGCATCTCTGGTTTGTCTACATCCACCCTACAATATGTTGTGGTCCTACGATCACAAGTTTGAGGCAGGTATGTCTCTTGAGCTGGCTCAAAATCTCCTATGAGTAATGATGTAGTGTCAGAGGTGAAATCTCCTAAGAGGAGACTTCACACTTCTTATGAGAAAATATTAGCAGCAAGTACTAGCAGGACCTAATCCCTCCAGCTAGATTGAAAACCACAGAAGAAATGTTGTTACGTCCTTGATAAATCAATAATCAAAGAGCAAAAGGAAAGAGAGAGAAATGTTATGATGTTTTTCAGATTGCACAAGCCCTTCACTTAGATAAGAAATTCCAGGGTTTTCAAGAAAGTTGAACCAAGTGTGGAGTACCAACAAGTGCTTTGTCAGCACCCTTATGCAAACCTCAGAATTTCTGTCTTCTGAAAGCTTTCAAGGCCTAGAGAAGATTCTTTTTTAGAGGCATCAGAATGACATTTTAAAGATAATAAAAATAAATGCAAATAAGTTAGGAAATGGGAAAAAAAGATCTCCAAACATTAGGGGAAGGACCCACAAAGCGTGCTGTTTACCTCCTGTGAACTGTAACATTTAATGCACTCTTAAGACACACTGAAAAATATTTAGAGCACTTTGAGTGAATGAGCCAATATGATTGCACAGGAAAAAAATAACACTGCCATTTTTGTGTATTTTTCCTGGAAAGTTATTCAATTTTCCAAGACAATGACTTTTTTTATTTAGCTTTGCTGATACTAGGTCCAAGAAGCAATTATGAAAACCACATTTTATTTGCTATAGTATCACTGGCACAGTACAATCTGCCAAAGGACAGATGACAACAGGGAGCTTTGGTGGATTAGTCATGAAGGAAATTTCTTGCACCATCTAATTTAAGGGAACTTTTTTGAGCACTAAGTGGCTGTAGACAAGGTATTCTAGCCTGCTGGGGACATAGTCCCCAAATCATAACACCTAGCCTGAGAGGGACTGAGACAGCAGCTTTGCTCACACAGGCAGAATAAGAGGGGGTCACAGGGCTGAACCCCGCAGTAGGGCACTGTCAGGACCAGAGGACCCACTGGCACCAGACAGCAGGGGTGTCTGTGTCTTAGAAGGTCATCCTTCCCAGGAAAAGCACAAGAGCTGCCTAGGAAAGTTCTTGAGTAGCTGTCCCTGAATGTCTTTAATAGATGTGAAGATGTGGCACTTAGGGACATGTTTTGGTGGTGGACTTGGTAGTGCTGGATTGATGATCTTAGAGGTCTTTTCAAGCCTAAGTGATTCTTTGATTCTAAGAGGCTATGTGAGGAGGCATGCTGAGGCATGCTCAGGCTGTGCTTGAGTTGGTTGAGGAGAGACTGTATTTTTCAGAGGCTTCTTCTGGAAGCCCTTCCTGGTCAAACAGAAGTGAGGACAGGAGGATACTGACCTTGATAAATTCCTTACCTTCAAGTGGTCTTTAACTACACATCCTTCAAAGTATTTTTTGATTTCCCATGTACCTCAGTTAATTTTGGAAAGCAAATGCTCTATAAGATGGAGCTCCCAAACCTCTCAAAAGCAGATATTTCCAGGAGAGAGAAAACAGGTCATAGGTCTTCTCCGTGGCTGAAGAACTGTGCTGCAGGCTGTCAGCATCCTTCCCAGCACCAGAAATGTTTCATTTCCATCTGAAAAACCTCACCACTACAGAAGGAGCACCCCAGAAGGAGTGGTGATGACTCTTCCCCATTCTGCCCTGTCTGCCCCCACAAATGCAGCTTGCTCTTTGGCATTTCTCGGCTACCCACGGAAGAAAAGAGACAGATTTGAACTCCATCTGTGAGACAGATGCAGACCTCAAGCCTTAGCCTATTGGTATGAGATGACAGGTCTTGTTGCTGCAACATGAGAAATCCTGCTCAGCTTTCTCAGGAAATGAGCTGTACAACTTCAGCTGTGGTTGGGTTCAGGTCTGCAGTAATAGCCCTGGCTCAGGTGCCCATGGTCTGGAGAGACAGAGACTTTCACACAAATCCCTGCATTTGGTGCCTGCACTGCTTCTCAGCTTTCAGTTTTAGCTTGACAACTTAAAGAGTGTGGCTTCTGAGGCTACCCATGCATTTTATGTAAAGTATATGCTTATATATCTTCATTTAAATGCCATTTATACGCATACAAACAAGCCAGTACACAGTTTCCAAACCCTCAATCTCTCACTAAAAAAAATATAAAACCAAATCAAACGAGCCCCTCTCCCATCCCGGGCACGTACTGATTTCTAATTCTAAATCTGACAGCAAAACAGATGGTGGAGAAATTGCATTCCCACGAGTTTCCTGAAAACAGGACATTGGTTTTTTTGACAAGCTGAGAGAAAAACTAACGACCCACCTCTCCAGAGAGTATCAGCAAACAAGAACAGTAATGGAAATCTCAACCATTAAGAACATTTTATCTGGACTTTGTATCCTATTAGGTGGAGAGAATTCATCTAGAAGTCAGGAAGACCCCAGGACATAAGTGCTGGTATTTCCCCTGCTAACAGAGCAGCACGTTGAAAATTGCTCTGCAGAGATGCATGGCCCTGCCCACCTTGTAGGAACCTTTTTGTCCTGCCTGGGTCTTGGATCACGTACCAGAGCTCAACTGGACCCTAATTAACAGATGTTGCACTGAAGAACTTATTGCCAAGGGACTACCAATGGTTCTATGTATGAAGACATAAACGTATTCAGTCTTCAGCAGAAAAAGAATTAGTAAAGCCTTTATTCACAACAGAGATGACATGGAACAATTCAGAAGAAATGAATGTTTGAAAGCCTGAACCATGTAGGGAGAGTTCCAGTGAAAACTCTGTGCATCAATATTTTATTCTGAAAATGTGTGAACAGTAAAAGAATCTTAATTCATGAATCTTCATAAATATTAGATTATTCTAAATGCATTCATCATGCAATTCACCTATCATTTGTGCACAGCTTAAAGGTGAAGTGCTTCTCAAGATCCTCTTCATTTTCCAGGATTAGACTTTGATATTATTCTGACTTCTCTGACTCATTCTTCTTTTTCCTGACAGACAACAACCGTTGCAGAATAATGAATTTGAAAAATTCATAATTTGATGAACAATCAGAAAAAGAAAGAAGTTCACACAGTATTAAATGCACAAATATGCAGATAAGAGTGCTTTTTACTTTCATTTTTCTTAATGAAACTGTAGGTTTAATCAGCAAATGCAGTATTTTCTGTAATTTGCCAGAACACCTAATATGCATTCTCTTCATTATCTTTCATGGGAATACCCAAATAACAGATCTTTGCTTAAAAGCAGGGAAAGAACTGTATTCTTTTCCAGAAATTACACAGAAAAAACTTTAACCACTGTTTCAAAATAAAAAGTTTTTTACAAATTGTAAGGCTTAAGTGCTTTTCTCTGTGAAAATAAGACTTATCTTGGCACATAGAAATTTCAGATGTTGATTCCAATAGCAGATGTCTACATTTGTTTAAAATCTTGGGTAAATTTCCTTTGACCTCTAGATACCAGAACATTTATGGAAAGGTGTCTACATCAGAGCAGTCTTTCAATTGCCATTAAGTTTGTTGAAAGAAATAGGCATTTCTGGGACATAATCACAAGTCCAATGAATCACTTTTCAGTGTTTCTTTCCATTGACTCTGAAGGTTAGCTAGTGTGAATGTGACAGTAAGAGTGGTAGACGAGTACCCCCGGCAACAAACTTTCATGGGAGTCTGGAAGACTTTTGAAACCATCAGCAAAGAAAATAGTTCCTGCCTATGACACTGCAAGAGCTCAGGACCTACACTATCTAAATCTTGAGTGGATTATCCTTAGACTGTGCATTTAAGTTGAATTGCATAATGATATCTTTGTATGATTGAAGGGAAAGGGGAGAAGTATGACCTTCTAAAAATAAACCTGCTCCAGATGGAGAAAAGGACAGAGCAGGAGCTGCAGCTGGCCTAGCATCTGTCACTGCACCTAGGGCTCTCTCTAAAATCTTGTTTTCATGACTTTCTCCTTTTTGAAAATCTCTTGAAGAAGAGCTCACAGGATGAGGCCATTCTAGAAAGGAGACACAGTCTGTGCAGAGGCATTTTATAACATGCATGATGGAAAAGCTGCATTCATGAGATTTAGGCAAGGACCATCTGGATCAGAGGGCTGGACTCTGAATCTGAACAGTAAAGGCAGCTCAGATGCTTTCCAGGGGTGCTTTATCTACTGAGTGGTGGGACAAGCTGAGTCACAGGGGTGGGACAAGACTTATACAAAAAAGAATTCTCTTGTCATGATTGCTCATCCTTTCTTCCTCCATCTATCATACTGCAAACTTGTGGAGGTGGAGGAGGGATATATTGTTTCTTCCAAGTACCAATTCTCTGAGTACAAATTAATCAGATGAGAATTGTGTGAGGTGCCTTATAAATAGAGTCTGAAATAGCTCATCTGAGAAAGTACACAGAGATACCATCAAAACACTCATGAGTGAATGAAAAATACAATCTGCTTGACATCTTAAAATTGGTATGTTGGTTGTGTGTTTCCTAATGCTTGCAAAAAGCCATCCTGTGGGGCCACCCATGGAAAAAAAAATCAAAAAAATGAAAGTGAGCTTGTGTAAGAATGTCTTTGTAACTTCTGAACAAGGCATTCAATACTTACACATAAATATTACACTTCTCAAGACTCCAAGACTCACCCGTACTGAGAGAGAAATGTGCCAAGTTGCTTCTGGTATAAAATGGGTTGAAGACAATAGATGTAAGAAGCAGATAATTCAATAGAATAGTTGTGAGTTACATAGAAATTTCCTTTCAATGTCATCTTCCCCAATAAAAATGCAAATATAAAACACATTTAGTTACATGAGCACTTAATAAATCTTAGTAAATGCAAAACAAAAGTGTTGGATTGTTCTTCCTATACATTATGGTCACATCTGATTCCTTCACTAAATGTTCTTCTGGGAGTCACTTGCTTCTATTTGAAAAGGTCATAACTCATATGCCAAATGGTTCTGTACTACTAAAAGTCCATTTTCAAACTAGATGAATAGCTTAGTGACCTCTGGTTGCTGTTTTCTTTATAATGCTTGACTTGTTTAAATGATTTCTTTGTGAGGAACAGCTACATTAATGTCAAAATCAGCAACCCTGTGAGGTAGAGCAGTTCATCTCACCTAGCTTTAGTCACCTAAGTCAGCTATCAGGTCAATAGGATGCAATTATCTGTATGAACAACAGATTTTAGAGAGTCTCATTCTCTACCCTTACTTCATAAGTAACAAATGCTTTAATTTATGGGCAGATCATATACACATACAAATATATATTTAAATGTTCATATTTACATTTATATGTGCATTTAAAGGATAAGTAACGATATAGTGCTTTATACTTCTTTGGCTATACTGCTGCCTTTTCCTTTCATTTTTTGGGACTGGATAATGTTCTCCTTCAATCAGTTTTAATTACACCTGCGTCAATTGTCTTTCTATTAACCTGAAGACAAGAACACTCTGATCTTAACTTTCAGAAATTTACATGAAGAGTGAACAGGATTAACATTTCCACAGATCCTAATTCTTGAAGAGCACCTTGATTTTCCAAGTGAATTTAAAGATATGCCACCAGACTAAGTATCAGGAATACAGAGCAAGAACTGAAGCATTTGATTACTAGAACTGACAATTCAAAGTGATTTGCCTGTAAATCTTGTTTGTCTAGCTGTTAAAAGGTATTGTCAGTGTTAGACAATGTTAATATTATAAAAAAGCTCAGTGATAATGGTCATGACCAGTCACCGAACAAGTTTGGATTTGCTAACTCATAACAAACTAAGGAAGGAGTTGGAGCAGATATTAGCTGTGTTATAATTTTCCTAATGAGACAACACCATTTTCTTCTCTGAGAGCATGTCACCCATTGCCTACTGACTTTGCCTACTAATGCTGCCATGACCATGGGGTCATATTACATTTTCATTATTACTGGTTTTTTTAAATACATTTTTTATTAGCAAAGGTTGTCATCATGAACCAGGGACCCACATGTGACCTGAAGCATGGAAGAAAAAGCTGCCCCTCCTGGGTAAGGGCACACAGGTGGTAGCCTTAAAGATCTCTGTACAAGTGCTGTATTTGCATCTACTGAAGAGTGACACACTAAGTCTGAGAGAAACCAGAGAACACATCTTCACAAGAATAATATATAGGAATGCTTTTCAGGGTATGGGAGATTGTGTGTCTAGTTATACACAGACCTGCAGACAGGTATGCTGAGAATAGGGAAGGTATAAATCCAGGGATAATATATTAGTTACTGGAGTGCTGGAGAAAAAACATGGGAAGTTCATCTGTGCCCAAAGTGTGCAAATTGCTGCACTCAAATGCTATATGGTAGTGAAGGTACTCAGGAGAGAGACATTTATGAATGGATATTATAGTAAAAAAAATTGACCTCTAGATTTCCTATTTTACTGAATGATGTTTTTCTTAGAAAGAAAGAGAAGGATTGCTGTACATGTCTAGCTGTCAGCACTGAGATGTATAAAACATACAGCAAAAGCCCTGAACTGCAAGGAGAGCCAGGAAAAACAAATGCCAATGACCACACTCAGTAAGTATAACCAATATCAGTGCTTGGCAGAAAGATGTAAATAGCAAAAATAGTCACTGCTTTATGTAGAAACATTCATCCTTAGAAAAAAATAGAATAGTAGATAACCAGACTGGACTGAAAAATTTAATTTTTAAATTAATTGCATTAAGAATCTATCATTAAAAATACTACCCAGAGCAGAAAAATTGTCTAAGTAATGTATATAGACAATAAGAACATTTTTGAGGAAACAGTGATGACTTCAACAATTTATTTGAATCTATTGAATCAATTTTCAAGACCTGATCTTTTGAGGACTAATACCTTGAAAGTGATGAATTTCATGCCACAGTGCTTGGTCAGATTTCAACAGGAACTATTCCTTGGCAGTTGACTTCTCAGTAACAAAATTTCATTCTGAAGTGACACTAGAGAGCTGGTATCTTGCTGAAGATGCATCTTCCTCTGTAATTAATATCTATTATATACCCCAAGTTCCTCTGGGAAATATGTGTTTGAAATGGGAATTTTAGCAGAATATTGTTGATTTCAGATACAAGATTTCAGATCCCCTGTTTTGTTTGTGAGTTGTATACACAGACCAGAATGCTTTCCAGATAAGGATGAATGTGCGAATAAATATGTAAAAAGCCCACACTTTTTATAATGGCAATTCTTCTTTGTCTTCATTTAAAGTCACAGGTTATTTTCAGTTGAGTGCTTAGAAGGTAGTAGATCATATCCTACACTTTTGTTTACTGATTCTTTAAAATGAACTATTTTTTTCAATTAAATATACTCTTAGAAAACCTTAATTTTCCCCCAACAACCCTAGCCATAGCCAACATCTTCTCCTTCTTGCTAACTCAATATACAGTTTTATACACACACTCACCACAAATACCTATGCACACATATTCCTAAATATATTCATATGAAAACTTACTCATTTTATAAGCACGACAAAAGCTTTACTGAACTTTAAGCCACAGCCAAGTGACTGTATTTTGGTTATGGCTCATTTCACAGCTCATCACAGAGATGGGCTGGAGAGCTGATACAGGGTTTAGCGAGTCAGCAAAAAACTGTTTTGTGGAGACAGCAGAAAACCACACAAGTTCTGAGCAACGGTGTCTCAGTGGCAACCAGACGCATAGAAAGACAGAATGACAGGTTGCCCCAGGCTTCGGATAAGCAAATGGGCATCAACTGCACTTCAAACCATTAAAATTCTCAGAAAGGAAAAAAAATAGCCTTTTATTCGCTGAGCTCTGGGTCCATTTTGTCCTATACTCTCTAAGAGAAAAATGTTTGCAAATCTCAAGCATACGTATTTTACAAAAAGTATGATGAATTGCTACAACAGTTTCCTGAGCACACCCAGTATTTGTGGCTCCCATTACGGGTATCTGACAGGATAGATAAATAAGGAATCAAATGTCATTACAAAAACTGGTTATTACTGTATGAGAAGTTAAACATAAAGTATTAACTGAGGAATTATGTGATTTTTTTGACAATGTTAAAGCAATTTCTTTATTGAACTGAAGAAAACTGAATCACTGCTCTGAAGTTGTTTAAAGAAACAACACATTGGATTAGAATTACCTTTTTTTATGTATGCAATTTTTAAAATATTTCTTTTAAGAACCAACAAAAAAATTGTCTTAGTGATGAATTGAAGTATTCCAGGAATCAGGCAGGGGATACTGCTTACATCGAGCCTCTCCCTCATACAAAGCACTGAGAATGCAAGGGACAAGTTCAGCACTGCAAAACCCACTTGCACACTTGGAATTAATCATACCAACATCTCTTCATGAATATCAGCCTAAACACTCAAATTTCCATATACTTTAGTAAATCTCATTCCCCTTCTTCCCACTGTGCAACCCTCATTTAACTAAACTTCCACACTGGTGGTACCACTATGAAATAATATATATCCCTATTAGAAGATACTTTGTTAATTCTCTCCCTGAGGAATTTTATCTAGGCATGTTTGTGTTTTCACTTTATCTCTGCCCGGGCTTTCTATTACTGCAGACTTGTGAATTCTTGACAAACAACTGTAAAAGGTTATTTGCAATTAGCTTTCATAATGTAGCTAATTCTAACAATGAAATAGAATTTACCTTCTTGGCTTTCACATGACTTTGAAGAAAAACTCCTGGTAAAATTCACATTAATTTTAAAAATGCTTGCTGTAGTCTGTTTTTCTCAATGTGTTCATTTAGAGCTTCTACAGTTTTTGTTCCTTTTTTATCTTCTTTATTTTTTTTTCATTTTTCTCTTTTTTTTTTTTTTTCTATAATAATTTCTGAGGAAGGAATGATGCAACTTTGGTTACCAAACAACATACTGAGAAAAAGTAGTTATGCAAAACTTAATCGGTTCTTCTGGTATCTTCATCACTCCATGGGAGCAAAGAAACAGTTCATTAGGACTACATCTGCAAGAAGAGGTAGTGAGAATCCATAGGAAAAGAGCTGTGCTGAGAACTACTGATAATGAGACCTGAATGTCAAATTGCTGTGCATATTTCACCTCCTATAAATGGAAATACATATTACTTCTGCACCAAATATGCATTTTTATTTACATACAGGAACAGAAATAAATATAGGCATAGGCACATGCATAGACATAGGTAGATTATATAGATACAGATATAAGTAAAGTTAAGGAAATAATCCACTTTTCAACTGTGTGGTTTGTGTTTGTGGTGATCACATTGCACACATTCTGAAGTAAAAACCTTTATATGTTTTGTCTTGTTGTGCCAGACAGTGTAACAAAATATTTATGTTCTGTTATTTGTTTTATTATTTTAATATACTTTTCTGTGGATTCAAAGAAAGTTAATATGCATGTTATTGTGGTTAGTCCACTTTTATTTTGCAGATTTATAGCCTTGGCTTCAGCTACAAACTCTAGGATGTGAAACGAAGCTTAATAAATGGCAATGACCAAGAAAGTCACTACAGAAGTACCTTTGATCCAAACCAGTTTATTAATGTGTACCTAGGAGTACTGAAGTCCACGAAGCACAGATTAGTGGCACCCAATTCAGAGATTATTGTATTATATTGATTTCATGGTCACTGCTCTATTTCTTGTTTATAGACCCTGTGCTGTATCAAGAGGACATTGTGGAGCTTTTATACCAGAATTTCTTTGACCTTTAGGAAACCTTTTCACCATAGCAGGCATATGCCAGGTTAGACAAATATTAGAATGTGCCCTAGGAGGTTTGAAAGCTCGTGCTCCCTTAGTGTGATCCCCAAAGCACTACTACCATCTCCCTGAAACAGGAAGTCAGGTCCTCCCTCTGCAAAACAGAGATGCTGACATTTCAAACTCTAAGGTCTTTTCCAACCTTTCATCTGAAACAAGTCCAAAAACTGACAAACACTGAACACTTTATAACAGCAATAAATGAATCTTGATTGGAGACATGAATCAAACACATGGAAAATACTATATAGTTCTTCATTATCCTGTTTGCCCAGGCACAAGCTTGCTTTGAGCGTTTCTCAAAACTGTACAAGAGGTACAATAACTGATGCAAAGATTGCCTTGGTGCTTAAAAGAGTGAAAAACCTGTCATCTGTCAAAATAAACACTGACAGTTTCAATATCTGTGTGAAGGAAAAATTCTAGTGCCAAATCAAGCACATGGACAGAGTAACCAGGCAACCTATAACTTGAACATATATCATTTTTTCTTCCTTTGTTTTACCTATTGCCTTAATGTCAGTCAATTCCTTTTAAAATATCTAGGTATATAATATGGCAACAGTAAGCTCAAACAAATAGTGTGAAATATACTGATCTTAATCATCACCTAAGAATCTCTCAGTGTAAAAATTAACATAATATATGAGATTTTAAATTCTCACAGAAAATAAATATTTCATTGATGTTAGTTATTTATCTATGCCTCTCAGTCACTTTATATGACTTATTTTCAATCAAACAATGAGGTGTCAGGACTTCCAAATAGTCTTAATTTGATTTTGTTCCCAGCTCAGTGAAGAACTTGAATTTGCTTTCAGTCTTTGTGATATGAAACTAAAAATACTAACATTTACCCACTATTTGTGCATGCTTCTGTACATCCTAAGGCTGTATCTGTATTAACAAATAGTGCAGACCAGAGGGAGCAGGTTTGTACAGCACAAACAGTTGGAGCTAAGGGCTGATGGCCATGTCAAATGCACTTCAAAGGGTTTCACTACAGATCATCCCACAGGCTGGATGCTTGTTAGCAGCTGGAGCTCATTAGGTGAGTCTGTGGGATCAGTTTTCCAGCGTGGTTTCATCCAAAGGAAATTCAGTGAGCCTGCTTCAAGACAGCTTTGCCATGTGCACTAAAGAGAGGTATGTGAGGCTTTCAGAAGTGCACCCCTGATCCAAACTCAGGTGCTTGTGTAAATGCATCTATTGAATTTAGTTGAAGCATTTATGCAGCAATGGAAAATATGGGAAACAGATATTTGAGGAGGCAATGTGGCACACAAAGTGGAGGGGTACCATGAATTTGTCAAAAACTGATTAAGCCAAATTTTTATTTAAAGTTTGGTTTTTGCTTATTTTAATCACTGTTTAGAAAATCCTTACATTTTTAATTTGTGTTTCCCAATCCTCTCTGAATCCTGGATAGCCTGGTAATCTAATTACATTTAATCTAATAAATTACTTTAGCCTGCTGTTTTGTAAATCAATATTATCCTTATGTGTTTTGTGAATCATATTGCTTTGGCCTACTGTGGATTCCAGCAGTCCAAATTAGACTGATTTAAATGTCTTTTGTTAATGTACTCCTTTTCCTGTCAGTTCTCATAAGCAGAAGGACAAATTAGCTATGGACCTCATTCCCACAAAGCAGTTATGCCATTCACCACAAATTTCATTACACTTTGAGGTCTTCTTGTGAACTATTTTATCTGCTTTCTGTTTCAGTTGTCAGCTCTTTGCTTTTTTCTTTTCTTTGCCTCTCTCTTCATTCATCAGACATGCTTCTCTTCTGGAATGCTTTTCTGCCACTGTGGTTTCCCACCTGTGGCTGTTTGGGTAAGCATGCTATTACCTCACTTAGGCCCTGATTTTCCATATTTCATCTCCTTGTGAGTGCTAACAGAAAGGCAATGTTAGACTGGAGCTTACAGAGAGTGAATGTGCTCTCCATCAGCAACTTTCCATAGTAACTTACCCAGTGCCAATGTTTTCACCTTGTGTCGGGGTCCCAGACCTTTTAATCTGTTCCTAAGGTCTGTGGAGTCCAAATCACCCACTCCTTGGGAAGAGAACATAAGCAATACCTTAAAATTCTTATTTTGAAAATGGGATTTTTTGAGCTGCCAATGGAATTTCATCCTTCTCATTTTTATGACTACATGTGATTTTTAATCTGGTTAAAGCTTACATATTTTTTACTGTTTTTCAGTGTTTAAGATATTTTAATCTTTTTACATTTTTTTCACTCTTTAAGGGTGAATAAGAAAAGTAGAAATTGTATCTGAACAAATATAAACCTCGTAATTTATTAAAATACAATGTATATTTTTTTCTCTGAAAACCTGACACAGAAAGTATCTGGTATCATTCCCTCCCTGATCAATTTAGTTTCTGAAAGTTCTCAACACAGGCCAACATGTTCTATAGAGCAGCATCTATTATTTCCCCTTTTCAAAACTACTTTGAATGTTCCAAATTGTTGATAAACACAAATAAACAACTATTTATTTATATATTGGTTTTTGGGCAGCTGTAAGACACATTATGGTATACAGGTAACTGATAAAAGCACAAGGGAAGAACTTCCACCTGAAGTTTATTTAAGGTAATATTAAAATCTTTTGTGCTGCTTCAGCTATATGTGCACATGATCAAATTTTATTGCCTTATGACAAAGCAAAGTTCTTCCTTTATAATGAGCCAAATTCAGTCTTAATGGCTTTTCATGTTAGAATATTGATATGTTTCGAAAATTTTCAATGTAACTGCAAGTTACTAAGGAATGGGATAAATTGGTTAGTAATAGCATGGCTTGTATTCAACCTTAAGCAAAGGAATTAAGATTTAATTTGCTTGGATGATTTATAATTTCAGATTTTGAGAGCATGTCCTTGTTTCTAGTTTTTATTCTGTGTTATGTAACATGATTTAAGAAACAGCACACTTTGTAGATTCAGTGAATATGTTACATGTTTAATTCTTAATATATACAAGTTCTGGGTTTTAAAATATATTAAGTTCATCACTTGCCAGGAGATGCCACACTTCTGTATCCATGATACAGTTTGTATGAACTTAACTGCAGAATTAATAACAATTCTTTTAAAATTCTCTACTAAATGGAGAAACAAATAAGAATAAAGAACAAGTCTTCCACATATGAGAATACAAAGGCATAAACATGACAGAACTGGGGAGGAAAAAGTTAATAATTTAGAAATAAATAGATGTATCCAAACAGAAACCAGAGAAACAGCCTATGTGCTCCATTATACAGGATAAGATAGGCCATCTAACATATAATGTGATATCTAATATTTGTCCAGTGAAAAAGACCTTTTAGATATGCAAGAGTTGTAAATTAAAAATTATTTACAGTAGAAATGTCAATGCTAAATTCCTTAGCCATGAATAACAAACAATAAACACTTTCTGAATTTCATTGGGCAGTCTGTCATAGAAAAATTATTCATAGCTTTTTTTTCTTTCCACGTCAGTAGCAGCTAACATTGGCTTCATAAACCTCAAAATGTCACTGCTGTATGTGCTATTCTGAACTTCTCTTTGGGTTGGAAAGAACTGTTATGGGTCAGATTATGCTATATATATATATATATATATAGCATTGTTTTTTCTTGAAGTGAAGTATGCGGCTTGAGCACCTGCACTTCTTCAAGCAAATCAGTAAAATGACCATGGATAGACTCAGGATGACCCACAAAGAAACCTTCACCAGGAAGCCCTTAATGTAAAGGTAGAGGTCAGAATAGTCACCTACTATTCTGTGTCGAGATTCAGGAATCCTTTTTTGTGTAGGCTCCCATCATTAAATGTATGTTCTTCTTATTTTTTCCTCCCATAATAAATATATGCCTCAATCCAGAATCCAGTTTGGAATTCAATATTTGGTTTAGCATGAAGCTATGCCTGGAAACTTGAAGCTCTATGCCTGCAGTTCCCATGGTCATTTGCTGCTCTGTTGTACATGTTCTGCCCGACATTCATTTACCCTCCTTTCCTACTCCACACTAAGCACTTGAATATCATTTGGATCCAGTTCACTCTCTCTGAAGCAAAGTATATCTGGCAGCTTTCTGTGTCTGCAAAAAGTCCTCTCATAGAAAAAAACTTTCTATTAAACCCAGACAACAGGCAGCTCCTCCAAGGCTAATGCTCTTTTCAGGAAACACTACTGCATACCTGCATAGCTGCTCAGGGATTTCAGCACCAGGGTGGCTTCTTATAGATCCCAAGTAATACTGCATTTTATTTTGAGCAAGGTTGACTCTCTTATGAAGCAAACAGCAGATCTGAGGACAAATCAAGTACGTGTCATGTTGCACTGATGAACTTGAAATGAGATTTTGGATATATCAAGACTTATTCAGCTTTAAAGAAGAATAGGCTAATGTCTTCATATACTTAATGCAAGACTTTAGTGAATGTAGAGAGACTCCTGGAGATTTGCAGTGGAAGTACGGTGGACAATAGACACAAACTGCCCAAAGGGAAATCCCAGGCAGACAAAAGAAAAAATTTATCACTATGACAGGGGTAAAACTGTGGAACAGGTTTACCAGAAATGCTGGGGAATATTAAACCCTGGAGAACTTCAAGACATGACTGAAGAAGGTCCTGCTCAGCAGACCTACCACAGGAGGCATGTTGGCCCAAATGGCCTGGAAAGGTCCCTTTGAAACTGTTTTATTATTGTCTAATTCTGTGAAACAGAGCTCCCATAGCTGCTTTTGAGCAATATTGTTTTAATTCTACCATCGCTTCAGGGAAACCTATTGTGTATCTGAGAAATAAAATTATATCTATTAAATATGGTAGGAGAAAATATGTAGCCCTACTTTTTGTCAATAGTAGTGTTTCTTTCCTTCTTTACAAAGAATCACCCAACATGCTCCATTTTTATAAAGGCAGGTACAGGCTCCATCCTCAGCAGCCTCATTCCTGAACTGCTCATAGTTAAGTGTCTCAGCAAAACAGATACTGCATTTTCTAACTTTTATTTATAAGTTCACAACCACTTTAATAGGAAAAAGTGACAGCATCTTATTATGCAGTTTTCCTCAGCAAAAATATTATCTAGACACGTGTTTTATGAAAAGGTTTGCAAGTACAAACCCTATTCACTGTGAATAATCATGCATCAAGGTTTTAACTGCAAAGCGGTTGTAAAATATTTTTCCTTTCCACTCCATGCTAGCATGCTTTTGATGCTGGCACAGACTAGTTATCAAAAATTCCACATGAGACAATCTTTCATCTGCTGTAAGAACAGTACAGAAGAATCATACAGAAGTTTAAGACAGCTGGGAGGATTGGGCTTTTTGCATTTTGGGATGTTACTATGTAGTGAGCATCATGGCTACTAATGGCCACACTGTATCAGAAGCAAAATGTACCTTTAATCTTTTTGGACAAGTACTATGCAGCAGCTGCGCTTTTTCCCAGATTATATCACTTCCTTATTTCATGCCAAAATCTGGAAAAACATACAGCTACTGTGGCACATTCATCAGAACTTTCTCAAGATACACACCATTTCACTTTGTAAGCTGATCAAAATAGCTAACAGTTCTTTGGAAATTCTTTAATATTTTTAGTCTTCCTTGTGATTAAAAATTCAGTTCCACAAACACAGAGAAGCTTAGAGGAATAATGGCAATAACCTAATAGAGAAAGGGACATCCTGTCTCGGTACCTTCTAGGGCTATCACAGATGACATATTAGTCCCCTGGATTTCAGGGGACAAACTAATGGCAGAAAAAGGAGGGATCAATGGAGTTCTGGAAAGGAACAAGTACAGAGAAATAGAGGTATATTGGGAATAAAAGAGTACCACCAATCACATTGTCAGTCTGGCCATACTGTGCATCTGTTTAACAGCTTGTCTTGCTATTAAATGCCAATTGTAATTATTTATGTGGGCATGGAGCATCTCCATTCTGTGTAAATGTGTGAGTGTGGAGGTCTAAGTATCAGCAGCTGGAAATCAGACCCTAGATCATACTGGCCATGATGCCAGTAGCTAGAGAGACAGGAGTGCACATTGTGTGTGAATGCTAGTGCACAATCATTAGTAAGCATCAAGCATAACGCTCTGGTGAGTAGGATATGTGACTTAGGAACCAGTCATTGGTGCAGCCATCAGTCAGGGCTGGACACTGGAGAGGACAAAGTGGTCTGCAGATTGGCAGTTGGAGGGACTGCAAGGTCCACACTAGCAACTGGAGATGTAAGGGTGCCTGGGAGTCAACTACTTTAAGGTCATAATTCTTGGACCTACTATTAGACATATTTACATGCATTTCTCTGTGTGCAAGGTAATTGGGTGTCCAGGGGATCCAGACAACTGAACTATAGGTAAACTGGACATCTAAATACACTTAATGGAGGTATCCAGAATGCATTTGTAGGCTTGAGCTCCAGCAACTGAGTGAGGCAAGGTGCCACAAGAGCTCGTGTGCCCAGATACCTGCAGCTGGGGAGACTCAGATCCAGGGGCAGCAATGGGATGAAGTGTATGCCTAAACCCAGCTGCCACAGGGATTCCCAGCATATCTGAGTGTGTATAACTGTATAACTCATAACAGGGAAACTATATAAATATAACTATATAACTATATATATATATTTTTCCCACTATCAGGCATTCATCCAAGTCAGCCAGAGAGAGGAACTAGATGAGTTTGCATGAGTGTGAGTTTTTTTCCTGTATTAATGTAGGGCTAACTGTGAGTTTATGTACATGTGTACCCTATATGTGCATACATGCATGCTTTTAAGACCTATTATTAAAATTATTAGAGATACCTTTGCCCAAACTAAAGTGCAAACAAGACCATATGCCAAAAACAATAGCATTGATTTTTATTCAAGAGTAAATGTGAGGTAGAAAGAGATGGAAAAAAATAGAAAAAGAAGGAATAAGACTAGAAACGTATATAGTCACATATGGTGACATGGGATCCCAAAAAAAGGCTTGATTTTGCAATTTTTATGTCTGTTGATCAATGTTATGATCATTGTCTTGATCCATTGGGGTAGAGAAAAAACACAAAACAGCAAGATTCCATGGATTATAAATGCTCAGGTTCAGGTGGTAACACGTAGGTCCCTCCTCTAGAGGCAGGGACTTTCACATTAAATGATGTAATGCTGTGGCTCACAGGACACTTCAAGAGTCTCTGATGGTCCATGACATATCCCAAGAGGACACAGCTACCTCTCATGTCAGAGTAGTTGGGTCAATTATGGCCCATCAGGAGGGGTGAATACCTTCAGACCACGTATGAATGTCCTTGGTCGATGGTTGGAGTCATTAACCAGCCCAGTCTCACACACAGGATTACTGGGAACACGTGTTCAGCCTCACTGCCTGCTAAGCCAGTGGACATGGAGCTTCAGCAACCTCACCTCTATTGAGCTACCAGAATTGGGAGCTCCACAATTAGTAATGTCTTTCTTTCAATAGTACATCCTGACAATATGGCTGTGCATGCTCATATCCTCCATACTCTGAGCAATTGGAAATATGATGTAAGTATTGTTAATGATGTAGAAGTACCTGACAAAAGCCATTAGTATCTGCCATGGGGTAAACTACCTCACATGCTATTTTGTGGCCCTTCAGCTAATTGCAGTAATAATAGACTCTTGATTGAAGAAAAAGAGGTGAGTAAAGAGAAGTAAGAGAAGAGATGAGTTAGCAAACTTTATGCTAGGCATGAAGAAGATAGGCAGGAAATAAATTAGGGGATAATACTGCATGACATTGCATCACATTGCTTTTTAATGATTACTGACAAATCCCTGATTAGCACTGTCAGCTTTTATAGCAGTCAGGAGTGTCAATTCCAAAATCCTGTTGTATTTCCAGTGATAGATATACTGTTAATTTTCACTTGGTAAATAATGCAAAATTCTGGAGACTTTGTGATTTTATTTTTAATGCTAATATAGTCATTGGACAAGATGCAGTGTCAGTGCTGGTTCATTATAAACCTCATTGGTAAAAGGCTAACAGAAAACCTGTCATGGGAAAGCTGAAAAAACTCAAGGATTGTATAAGCACTTATGGAGAGGAGTATCTGAAACACTCTGCAGAAGAAAATGTTGACTATGGCTGAGTTTTAAAACCCAGGATTAACAGGAAAAGGTTTCAGCTTGAGATTGTAACAGTTTAAAACAGGACCAGCTGTGGAACCTGTGCCCCAGGTTCTGATGTGATTATAACACACAGCATGAATTAGAGGGGCCAAGTTGCCAAGTTTCCCCTGTTGGCTGTTGAGGTGTCAGGAAGCTGAGTCTAGAAGAACTGTACTTTGTTCCCTATATGTGCTCAAACACAAATATTTCTGAACTTAAAGGAATACAAGTTCAGGAACAATGTTTAATAATACCTAGACCTCTTAAATTCTGGAGCTGTGTTTCACACATAAACACACACACACATACAAAAAAAAAAAAAAAAGGAATCTGTGCACTAAACCATCATTTGAGAGTTCTGGGCATAAATGAATAATTCACAATGACTAAAAGATATATATTTTTTTGACATTCCCAGTCTTTTTATTTGAATATCAGAATATCAATGTGAATACCTGTTGATATTGCAGTTTGAAACACCATCATATCCTGAATAAGATCCATATCAACAAGAAATGGAAAATTAAATACAAAGGGATAATTTGATTTAAAGCTTATTTTTTATTTATTTGCTAGGTTTTTCGTGGGTTTTTTTGGTGCATTGGAGTCTGAAAAATGTAGTAAAGTGAGCTGAATGAATTGCCCCACTATTAAAGTTCAAGGAATTTCATACCCGATAGTGTGCTATGGTATCATCTAAGTCTGTAGGTTTTGCTGGGTATGAGGGAGATAGAAAGGCTCATGATGCAGCACTTCAAATATATTTGATTACATATTTGATTAATTTTTCTTTGGAAGTGAGTATGTGAATGTGTTTATATGTTTCTGCAATCATGGTCTGAAAGACCATTCCTGGAAAGGAAATTTAGAGAAGAAGGCAAACACACCCAAAGAAAGAGAGTTTGATTCAGTGCTCATTAAAGCCAAGGGAAAGAATCCCAGCGGGTCAAGGGAGCTTTAGGTAAATTCCAAGGATTCATGTTTCTACAGTTCTATTTGATTGAAACTATTTATTCTTCTTTCTTCTTTTTCTTTTTTTTTTTTTTTTTCTTTTCCCAGTGGAGCCAGTGCCATCATGTCCATGGAATTAGAGTAAAAATTCTCTGTCTGTGCTTGTCATGCATGAAAGACTCCTCTAACATCTGAAAGGTTTTGATATTCACACAGCATAGCTCCCACTGTCAGAGGCAGAGCGGTGAATGTACTTCTGTGACATAAAGAGATGTTGCACCAGCGTCAATTAGTGAAACACTGCAGGAAATATCCTAATCCTTGCTGAAAGCAGTTTTGTTACCTAAAGCAATAACACTTTCAGGCAGGTGATATGGAGCTTTTTTCATTTGAGAACTCTCTGAGCCCTACCTGTCTTTTCTGTGTGTCCTCTGTGCCACCACTCTGTGAATAACATATCAGCAAAAGAAATGCAAAAAGTGTACTTAACTATTGAGAATTCAGCCTTCACAAATATTCCCCAGCAACTCTATGTGTCTGAGCATTTTTTTTTTTGGCTTTGGACCTTCACCATATTGAAATATTTTATATTGCTTCCACAATCAAATCCCATTGGTAAAAATAGCAGGACAACTGCTTGAAATTTTGTTCATCTGAGTAAATCCAGGGGGTTTTGATGCACCAATAAAACCATTATCAGCAAACTTAATGGGCTGGGCTTATTTTTTTAATTTATATTGATCTATTTAAATGTGACACTCTTAAGAACAGCTGTTTACTCAGAACTGCTACTGCTGGAAATAACATAAATTTCTTGTTCAATTTTTATAGATGTCTTTTATCACAAATAAGTCTTCATGTAAATTTAGGGATCTAATCTTGATATTGCTGCCACATTTATATGTAATAGTTCAACTGATTCTCCAGCACCTGAAAACCTGTATGATGTTTTTAAAAATAAGCAAATGTAAAGCTAGCATATAAAGAGCTCAAATGAAAATATTTTCCCTGATATCTTAGTCCATGTGCCATTTCCACCTCTGACTTCAATTAGCCAGAAGCCTTTCCCTGTGCACTCATCTGGACACTTGTTGTAAGTGCCTTTTCCTAGTGTTATTGGTCAGTCATAAAAGTTAGACTGCCCCAGCTATCAGTTAGCACAGCTTCACTGTGCCTGGATTCCTTCCAGGGACAAAGGAAAAGCTCAAACTAAGGAAACATGAGCAGAAACTTGAGGCACACATGCTAACTCTCATTACAGCTGGTGGTCGAACTTGGAGTTTGTGATAGAAAAAACAAAGCAACCACTAATGTTTTTATGTGAAATGAAACTTTCAATGAATTTTCAAATAAGGACAGTCTACTGATGTCTCCAATGTCCCTGCATTATCAGAAAGAAGACTGCACAATTTAAGCTATTTGTCTTATGTCCTCCACCCCCACCGGCTATTTTGAGGGGAACTACTCCAAAGAGCAAATGAGAGAGAGAAATGACACTTCAAACTCCACTATGCTCCACTATGCCTGTGGATCATAATGTTTCTCAGTATGACTCACATGTCCTTCCTTAAAAGTCAAGACACATAACATATATACTCATAAATATCAATGCATTAAATCCTATTAATAATTTTTAACAACATTCATCACCATTGGAGCATATCATTTTATTGCCACTTCCTGTCCTTCAGAACTGATATGGACAGTGTTGAGAAGTTACAATGAAACAAAAGAGTGGGGACAAACAGAAACTTTTGTTCAGGCTGGAGAATAAATGTACAAAGTACTCCCTGAGAAGAGGTGGTGTAAGATCACAGTACATTACTTTGTGAGTAGCCTTTGCTGACATCAGCAGGAATAGCAAATTGGCACTACAATAAAATCTAAGATTGGTAGCACAGACTCCTTTAAGAAAACATACTTGAAAATTCATAAAGCAAAGAGCTATCTGTATTATTGTGACTTCCATCTGAGGAAAATAAACCCTTTTAGATCAGAGTCCTTGCAGTGAAGTTAGAGAAATACATAATTTGGGGGAACAAAACCCAAACACTTAATTTTCAGCAAACAATATTAAGTACTTCAACATGCCAATGGAATCTAACCATCCTTGCTGAGTGAATGTGCAAGAGCATCTGGCAGCAAGTACTGCCAGACAGTGCTCCGCTGACTTTGTGCCACCTGTAGATGTTTCATGTGGAGTAACTCAGGGAGCCACACAGTCCAGAGTTTTCTTGAGTCTTAGTCATTCCAAAAGTCTCTGAAACTTCCTCTTCTCATAATAGGCACTGTCTAAACAATGAAATTACATGAGACAAACAAAGGAAAATTTTTCAAGCTGTCTACACAGAAATAATTTAGAAGTACGGGGAGAAGGAACAGAATCATTCCACCCACACTGAAGATGTTGTGTGTACAAAGACCTTCTTGAGCACCCAAGCATTCCTCTTGTCTAAAGTGAGGAGACTATTCAGCTGAGTAACAATAACAGATGCTTTAGGAGGTCCTGAGATGGGGGTCCTTATTCCTATGTTGCCTCATCTGCTCTGACTGGTAATCAGTACAAAAAACCAGCTGAATGGATATTGCTTACACTCAGCTCCAGCAAGAAAATAAAGATATTACTCTGGTGCCCATTAATTATTTTTTACCTGCTATCTGTACCTCTGAACCATTCCTGCTGCAGGAGACACCATGGCAATTCATCAAACACATATGCTTTCAAATTCCCTGTAACCATAAACAGGGGTGCCATCTGCCAGCTAAGTTAGAGAAGACATGATTTATCGGAACGGATTTTTCTATTTAAAAGTCCTAATGTACAAACTCTGGATAAGATAGGCAAAGACACTTTGATGTATTAAACAAAATAAGAGAACAAAAACCCAGAAATTTGTTTGATGTCCAACCATGTGGCTAGTACCATAAAGCCAGATGGAAACAGCTGCAAACATCTGCTTTATAATACCAATTCTGTTATTTCCAATTCTCAATAGAGCTTCCCCAGTTTAACCTGCTTTGCAGTTTGCAGTCATATGCTTGCATCCTTAACAGCCAAGCACCTTTCAGAAATCTCCAGGCAGAACCAGTTCACAACCTTTTTTCTTTCTATAATTTGTTTTCTGCAGGCTTTGATCCTACAGAAAGTTATGAATACCTACTTTACCCACTGCAGTCACTGGGGCTTTTATAGGAGTACAAATACTTGCATTCTAGAAGCAAAATATGCCACATGAGTTTCCATACATATGTAGGATTTTTTCATTCTTGCTTGCTCTTACTTTCTTTCAAAGTGTATTTTTACTTCTAGGTCATGGATTGATTCTATTAAAAGTTTCTCAAGCTTGAAAAGTTCAATTTCTCTAGAAATACAGGTTCAGGTCAGAGGTCTGACCTGAGACCAGCTGATATAAATCAAAATATCTCCACTGAACTTTGAATTAGGTGATACATGGTGCATGTGTACTTCAGTTGTCACCTGAAACCCCTTCTGTGTGGTTCAGGTGGGAGAAGTTCCTATACTTGTTTTCTTAAGTACTAAATTCTTTCTCTTCTGTTAAGAATTACAGCATGATTTTAACTATATAATTGAATGGCAGCAGGAGGAACTTTTATTTTGCTCTGTGTAGATTCTCCTCTGGGGGCAAGTAAATGAAATGAAACAGAATCCACAGTGCAGCCTATTTAAAAATACTGATGAGTCTCTCCCATTTGTTAGGTGTCTGTGTCTATGAAACAGAAACATCCAGGCAGCAAATAGTCCATGCTGGCTGATTGATCCTGTTGGGAAGCAGACACTTATCCAGGCAGAGCCCCAGTTTGAGCAAGGTGATAGTGCATTCAATGCCAGGTCAGGTCAGAGTGCACAGTAAGCTGTTCTACCTTGCAGAATAATTATATGTAAAATAACCAACATGTGACATTCCTGCACAGAAGAGAAATCCAGAAACATAAACAAAGAAGGAAAAAAAGGACTGTATTCACTGTACTAAGTTGTCAGTGAACCACTTTTATTTTCCTTATTGCTTTTCCCTCACTTTCTGAGGCATACTGACAGTAGAAGAGTCCTATGGGCCCTCCTGAAAATGTGTTCTACCACAATTCATAATAGTCCATTGCAATTGTTAGGTTCCATGTACTTCAGTATTGTAAAACTCAGAAGAAATAGTGTAATAGAGTAATGTTAAAAGATTGTGTTCCTTATTAAAATAATTAAGTAACTAAAGAAGAATTGTCAACAATTACAAAAAAAAAAAAAAAATAATTCAGACTTCAAAATAAGGAAGGAAGGAAAAAATCAGAAACAAGTTTTCATTCAAATCTTTGCAGATCTAAAACAAATCTCATCAATCTGAGGAAAGATGATTCCTTGAAAATCTCTCTGAGTCACAGAACTTGGGAGGGTGCTCCAAAATGTATCATATTCTTTTTGCTTGTTTGCCTACTCTTCACCTTGCATCCACCCTTAGAGGCTTGTCAGAGCCTGAATACTGAAGTGGGTGGGTCTACAATATAACAGCTTCTCCTATGCTCTCTCAATGCCCTGCTTATGTGGGCACAATACAAAAGTTACCAGGATGTGCACCTGTTAGGCTGTGGGAGTAATATGAAAGCATTCCCTGAACTAAAATCCGTAGTTTGGGAACTTTTAAAAATTTGAATTATCAACTTGAAACATGTAGTTTTCATTAACAACTACCATCATTATAGTGACACAAAAAATTCACACTTCATTAGTGTCTTATCTAATTTTAATCACAGTTTACTTAATCAGTAAACTTCTCGCATGCTGATTTTCAGATGTTATTCTGAGACAAACAAGTCAATTTCAGCTGCCTTCCAGAAAATTAGTCCACTTAGGTGTACAGACCCAAGTACCAGGATCTGTGCTTTCAAGATATGCCACTCAAAGTCTGCCTAATGCCCAGGCCTGCTAATATCTGTGTCTGGAGTAGGAGTCTCCAAAAGGATTTGTTACTAAGACTTCTTTGCATGTGATCAAATTGGATCCCCATTAGGCCAAGTATCCTACTCACAGTCCATATGTGCTAGATCCAGCCAATGACTCTTCAGCATTTCCTGAAATACATCTACAGTATTAAAGAAGCCACAACACCTAAGATGTGTTCATATCCTTTCAAAAGACTGGTTGTCTTCCCCTGTAGGACTTTACCCCTGCCATGACAACATGCAGGAATTATTGAATAACAGATACCATTCTCTGTACAAGAATTAAACTGATGGATTTTCAAATACAAGAGATAAATAACATGTACAGGTGAGGCACTAAATTTAGATGAGATTTTTTTCATGTGTCAGGATAAGGAGCAATCTCTTAAATTTCAGGTAAAGAAGTCTTTTAAGGAAGATACAAAGAGGATTAACATGGAAGTTCTGAACTACTTTTCCAAAGAGTGTGTTATTCATCACTTGTAAGGTCATATTCCAGGAATTCTTTAAGCTATTTGAATCAATCTGAATGCAAAGATATATATATTTTTTTTTTTTTTTTTTTTTTTTTTTTTTTTTTTTTTTTTTGCAAACAAGGCTTCTAAAACAATTTAAAGTTACTGGGATAGAAACAAAATATTAGAGCTTTACATTGTATTAAACATGGTTTTATAGCAATAAAATACGCCTCAGGCCTGTCACATTAGATATACTGCTTTTATCTGAAAGGACAAATTTAGAAAACTAGACTTAACCATTCTAGATAGCTCATTTTGTACTATTATCTGTAGTTCAATACAGCATTTTATGGCTATTGGAACACATAATAAGAAATGGCAAGATAAATGCTTCTTTCTATCATTATATTTCCCCAAAATTATAATTGTCTAGTCCTGTTTATCAAGTAGAGACACTATGCAGAGGAAAAAGAAACAGCTGTCTATGAACATAAAAGCATTCAGGATTAACCATGAAAGTGCAAAACACTGTCCCAAATTATTTTTGACTGAATCCCAAATTCTCAACATAGTCCTAGAAGTTCCCTTCAAAATACATTCTTATTTAATAGTAAAAGCCAATTTTATATTTAAATTCTCACAGAAATACAATGAAATATCCTGAAATAAAATGCATAGTGCTGTACTTCTGTCAAATTACTCTGTGTTCTATTCTGTGTTGAATATTGATGCAAAATTACTCCAACAAAGCCAAATTTCTAGGGTTTTCTTCCAAATTGAATCCATTAAGCACAATAACTGCCCAATAATTTTTTTGAAAGCTGTTGCTAACAGACTGCAGAGAACCCAACATGCAGCTATCCAATGTATCTTGTTCAGCAGCTCTACACATTTGATTCATTCCTACATTATTCAGATATAGCTAAGAAAATTTTAGATTGTGGAACTATTCTAGTTTTCCAAAGCTTGGAGAAAGATTATCTATGCTTTATATAGACCCATATGAGCATGGTTTACAGTCCAGAGATGACTACATGGTCTTTTCCTTGAACCCGGGGAAACTGGATCTGCCCTCATTATCTGGAGAATTTTTAAATGGTTTTTCAATAGAGCTGCGGCTTTAGAGCTTCCCACCAGCTTGATCAGTGCATTATACCCTTCCCCTAAATTCTTCTCACACCAAATTTCACTCTTCTGTCATGACGAATGAACCAGAATAGTCTTGTTTCTTCACCTGTTTCTTCTGCATCCAGAAGTCTTCTCTTTGTAAACAGTTAGGGTTTTCCTTCCTAGAAAATCTTTCCTACATTAAATCCTACCTATTTATAAACTCTAAATGTTCTAGGAACTATTGTTGGAAGAGAACAGATAAGGGTTAGTGCTTGGAGGTCTTAAAGTCTCACAAGATCTTGAAGTCTTTCATGCTTACCACAAAACTTCTCTGCAACAGTCCTTGATGATTTAGAAATTAAATAAAGGCCAAAAGAAATATACAAGCACATCTGATATTCAGGACAGGGTGGAAAGAGAAAAGAAAACACCAGAGGTAATGCTGAGGGAGATTCTGACGGCCATTGGGTTGAGGTTGAGGTGAAGCTTTGTGTTGGAGAATGAGATTGTCCTGGGGATGGTGGTGCCTGGACTGAGCTAGAGCTCAGTAGGTTGAAGAATGCAAAAAAGATGGCTCATGTACTTCAGAGGAGGAGAAATACATTTTGCCTACCTGCATGTCAGAGGCTGTTCCCTCTAGGTATCCTTTGAGCAGCAGGGCATCACAAAAGAGGTGAGAAAGGATACCAGTGTCACATCCATGGTCCCAGGCAACTACTGCTCATCAGAGAGCACAGTGAACTGGAGTTGCCCTCCCCACACCCCCTGTGAGGATTCAACTCTATAGTTCACTGGTACACACCAGTTCCTGATAAGTGGGCTCCAGATATTATTATCTGGGAGATAATAATATTTCCTTGTATTATCAATACCTTTCTCTCTTGTGCTTCCTCATGTCTGCAATACAGCATAAGTTTTGTGTAAAAGGAATATATACATGTTATAATGGACGTATTGAGCCCTTTATATTTTGTACATGTTTATATACAGAAAACAAAGGTTGTTAAACAAAAGTATGAAAATTATTAGCCAGGTTCTTTTTTATCAGTGTGCAAATGAGGAGCCCATTCTTTTTTATCAGTGTGCAAATGAGGAGCCCACTGACTCAATAAAGTCACAATAGCCTAAGGAGGAACATTCCTCTCAGTATGTCATTGCTTTTTTATGAAACCAGAATGTCCCGTGCTTTAATTTAAAAGGTAGTCTATTTTTACTGTAGGCAGTACAATAGAAACTGTAGTGCTATCCTTTGAGGTGTTGTGAGACATGAAATCATAAGGTATCCATATGGATGTTCATGATTCATCAAACACTAATAGCTTCTCTTTGACGCCTGAAAGAAATATAAAAATACAGAATACTGCCTTTTAAAATTTTTAGTATTTCTCTTTTTCAGTGATACTTCACAATCTGTGGAGAGTTCATTGCATATGAGACCTGCTATGTGAGCTCTAAAAAAGTTATCTGTGGAAAGGTTTTACAATAGTTCATTAATGGTTAGAAAACAGTGGATCTAAATTAGCAGTGAGTGTGCTTCCTTTTAAAAAATGGTCATACTACCAGATGTCAAAGCTGGAGAAATACAGGGTGTATTGTATAGCAGCCTATCCTTCAATTAAAAATGGGACTTGACTGATAATGAGGAAATTCACAAGTTGGCTTAACAGGAAACCTGACTTCTATGACTTCTTAAGTGCTCTGCTGTACTGTCATCAGGAGTCTTTGACATTGATTTAGCAATGCTATCAAAGCAGTGACCCATCCTCAACAAATCCTACTGTTCTCATTTTCTCCAGGCTATTTTAAGCTGCAGCTGACATTGTTCCTCCTGCCTTTCATCTGTTTATCGGTCACGTTCAGGCATCAGTCAGAATTTCCCACATCAGCTTTCTACTTGGTGCTCACCTCTGCTTTCTGTTCATGCTGTCCTGTCAGGATTTGTCAGTTTCTGCTTTCCAACACTGGACTGTAGCTGGCATTAATGCAGCTTCAGCACAGAAGCAATATACCTCAAAATGGTAGGAATAACTGGATGTTTGAAAATTGAAGTATGATCCTTATTATTGTTGAAAGAAAGTGATTTTTTTAGGTATTGAATTTGAAAGTGCAGTATATCATTTGTCTGTTAGCCTGGAACCAGTTTGAGAAGGGCATAAAGGAGGACTGAGAAGCAGAACTGCAGGTCAATTGCAATATAATTAATTACAATTATGCAACTCAGATTTCAGGCTAGTGATCATTCAATTACACTTGCAGGAGATGGAGCACAAATTGACTTTGTCACAAACAGTTCAGCAGAAAGGTCGTTATGTCTTTTTGTCTGTTATGAAAAGAAATTGCTGAGAAACTATCTAGAAACCATACTGAAAAACCATACAGAAAATTTGGCAATACTAAGTTTGAAGATGTTTTTAAAAATTATAAAATTTCAATAATTTCAGCTTTTTAAAAAGAAAACTATTGTATGTAGAGCCTGTGTTATGCAAAATCAAAGGGCAACTAGGGTTTTTAGTCTTTCCATCAGCTGCTTTGGAAAAGTTATAGCTATAGCCTTAAATATCATAAACAAAAGAGCCTCTGAGAAATAATGTGTTCAGTTTGACATCAACTATTCACGAAGGAATGACTTACTAGGAATTACTTTCCAGCTTCATATTCTGGCAAATACCTGGCATCAACAGAGATAATTTCTTCTGACCTTGGAAGAACTTCATAAGAGATTGCAATGTACTCCTAAGGTAGTCTAAGCATTATTCATTAAACTGATATTCAATTATACAAGACTTAGGCTTCTGAATTTCCCCCTGAATTGTACTCTGTGCTGTTTTTCAGCAATTAGAGAACCTATGGAGGTCACCCATTATTCCTTTGGAGCATATATTTTTATATATATATTTCTACTGATGGAATTTATGCACAGATGCTTAAATGGAGAGATGAATTTGTAAGTTATAAAATTTATTTTAAATTTGTGAAATATCTTCTTTTCCATGTGATAGATGACTGTAAACACATTAATTATTGTGCCAGTTTTTGTGGAAACATTGAGTTGCTCAGCAATAAACAGCTGTTGAACAGAAATATTAAAATATTTAATTAAGAAATTATTAGTACATTTATTTTACCTATATCTGTAGAAGAAAGGGGTTTTTTTAAATGATAAATTTATACCAGACATATTTTCAGCAGTAGGAATTATAGACCAATGGAAAGGAAAAACACAAATTCCCACAAGGAGGAGATAGATACTTGCTTATGATCAGCCACTGAATGTCATTGTGCTGCCAATGGAAATATACAGTTCAGTCCTTGGACAAGGAAATGTGAGCTCTGTGCTTTGGATCTAGATCTAATGATCACATTCACTGGTCTTTGTTCAGCTGGATAATTTGTGTTGTTTTGCTCATGACAAGTATGCTTATTTCCAGATAATAGTGGTCAGGTAGTTTGCAAAGTTGAGACATTCTTAGGTCCAGAAAGATAAACACCAAAAGATTCATAGATATTGAAGAAATAAAGCAAATGGCAGTCACCTAGACCAGAACACATCCGCAGCAAGATTTGAGTTCTGGGGTACAGCCCCTGTCTATCACCAATATGCTTCCTCGAGGCAAAAACCAGCTCATTTCAGGGGTTATAATTTTAAATAAATGAATTATTTTGAATTAAATTGAAACCCCTTTTATACTTGTCAGAAGCACTTATACTCACACAAAAAGAACTACAGTTCCCAGGCTCAGCTTGGATTTGAGTTTCTGTAACATTCAGCAGCTTGCATGGGAAGTTTATCCTTTTCACATGGCCAAGTAAGGCTGACCATGCACTGTTACATGGACCGCAACAGTCACTGAATGAAATTATCATTGGACCCCAACAATCACTTACAGGTGACTCATTTACCTGAGATAGATGCTACAGATTGCAGGAAGACCTACAAGTTGTGGGGCACAACCATGAAATCTACTTTTCCATAATCAACAATCTGATCTAGAAAATAAAGTAGGAGTAAAAATCACATCTGTTCGAGAGTAAAGTTCTGCCACTTCCACTGTTCAAAGTTTCTCAGGTGCAAATAGTCCTCATTTTCTAGCAAACAACCTTAAGAATAAACATTTTTCAACAATGCTTTTAAAATTGGGGGGAAAAAAGAGAGAAGAAAATGACAGAGAGAAAATAGAGGTTTGATTTAGTCTGCTTTTAAACAGCTCAATCAATACCAGAAGGAACTAGAATATTGCAGGAGTAGCAGAATAAATGTGGGACCTAGCAAAAACTGAGAGAGCCTAATTCCTCTCACAAGGTTCACATGCATCCTTTTATTTCTTTTAGAGAAGTGTTACGAGTCCCGCTTGGGATCAGCCCTGTACTGAGCAAGGAGCATACTAAGAAAAGCACACAGAAAGAAGGAAATCCTATCCCAAATCCAGATCAAATGCAGTTGAAATAAACAGCTTTTTGTGCTCCCTACGGCTTCCCTACCTTTGACCTCACATTATTTGTCAGAGAGAAAAACAACTTAAAGATCAAAACTCTGAAACTCGAAATATTTTCTATTGTGAAACTAAAGCAGTTTGGGCTTGTACAAACAAGCCTAGCAATTGTGGTATGTTGTTTTTTTTTTCTTTTCAAAGAAACAACACTTCTATACTTACCTGGTAGCAATACAATCTATGCCATATCTACATAGTAACATTAGGTTGGGCAATATAATTGAGATACCTTCTAAGAGTGTGTCTGTAATTAAAATAAGGTCTTCTGTGCAATTTTGGTACAATACCTTTTACTAAAACAGTTTTGTAATCTGCTAGTTTATCTTGTAGATAAAATGTGCCATTTTACATACACTGCTCTGACAGTTCTTTTCAAGCACACTTAAAAAACAGAAAAAAAAAAATCAGTATTTTAACTAGTACTCTGAAAGGCAGATGAAAGACCACAAAACAAGTGTTGAAGTATAAAAGCACCAAATTTTTTTTCAATTAAAAAAAACCACAAATCCCTCACTGCTGATTGAAATAATGCAGTCATAATGCTAATTTTAACTCATTTCAGTTAATCAAGAATATAGTATCAAGGGTAAATGCTGAAGATTGGAGCTTAAAACATTCTAAACCTATCCATCAAGCAGCAAGGTTGGAATGAGATGATCATTAGGGTGGCTTCCAGCCCAAAAACATTGTATGATTCTATCAAATGGGAAATTGCAGTCACACAGAAAAATTTATTTGTCCTGACAAATAATTGAATCAGCGCAAGATGCTGTTATTTTTTTCTCTCTCTTTTCATCTGTGCCAAAACTTATACCTAAGGCTACATTACACCAAGACCCTGATGCTAGGTTATGATACCATATTACCATCACACTGGGAGAGCTTTGGAACCAGTTACCACCCAAGATCACTGAAAAATCAACCAGCCATTCAGGGCCCCATCACTGAGACAGTTCATAGTGTACAGATCAAGCAAGGGCTGTTGTGGGTACTTGATGTGGAACCTTATGTGTTAAACTAATGTCAGTGCTTCTCTGACCTTTGATGGCTTTATTTTGTCCTTGGGATTATAGGCACTGAGCCTGGATAGACCTGTGCCTGCCCTGGGATGCAGTGTGGAGCAGGAGTTGAGTGCAGGCTGTGATTGACTGTCCTTCAAAAGCTGTGCTGTCTTTACGAGGTATTACACACCTGTTTCTATGAATGTGGAAATATTTAAATAAAAAATTCAAACCACAAGTACTTTCTGTGATGGATAAAGAGATCTTAAACTAATTACAGTGCCAGGATGCTTATACTGAGCAATTTCTATAGTAACATAGATGATACAGGCTGGCTCATCAGTTGCATTATTGTTCCATCAAAACATATATTGGAATAATTAACAAATCTGAGGAAAAAATGGTTGATCTATAGTAATATCCTGTGTTTACTAAGAAAATACTGCTTTTGGTTAGGATGCTTTAATTTCCTCCCTGCATCTACAGTTAAAACAAAAACTAAATGGTAATTAAATTCTGGAGAGCCACACTTGTGGGTCTCCCCATGGTCTCCACACTTGTTCTTTAACTGATAGATGGATGCATTTATACCTGCTTACACAAGCTGAGCTGTATATTCAAAAGGAGGGAGTCATTGACTAATCTGCTGTAAGTGACAGGAAAATGTGGGGCAAGGGACAGCAGAAGAATTTTTTTACCTGAACTGGACTTTGACCCACTGATTTTGTGTGGACAAACCATGATTCCTGATCCGCTTCTTACATTGACTCAGAGTAATGAGGAGCATCAGGGTTCTCTGAGCAACTGAACCAACTTGAAACTGCTAGAATGCAGGAGTCAGGCAGGGGCCCGAGTTTGAGGACCAAAGGGCTTTGTCTGTGATTGCAGGCTTTCAACAGACTCTGCAGAAGGGATGAGGCCGGTCATGTAAGCAACATAACATATGGGGACAGGCACAGTGATTGTGATCATTACAACAAAGCATGAAATTATAACAGTAACAAGGAATTAGGCATGTATTTCAGAAATCACTACAGTAAGTTGAAACATCTGTTCAACTTAATTTCCTCATATCTTTAGTAATGAGTAAGAAATGTGGCTCCCCAGGTGCTTCTGTGAAACAATCTAGCTCTATAAACATAGCCTTTAATCCTTACTTTAGGTTAGGTTTCTGGTTTAGGTGTCTGAACTCCAGTAGACCTATAATAAATAAGTCTCACTAATGCATATTCCCAAATAGACTGTGCTGATAATTCTTAGACAATTGAAAACAATTAGGATAAATTTCAATCACAGTAGAGAAGCTTCAGAAGTTTGGGGTTTTTTAAAGAAATATAATTAATCTGCTTAGAAAGCAAAGCAATTTTATCCAAGAAAGGAACCAAGGACTTTATCCCACAAAACTGTGCCAGGGTCACTGGCAAAGGCTAAAGAGAGAACTCACCTTGGGCAGGTCCTGACTTTATAATCTGAAGGAAACATCGACTGGGAAAAGAAAACTAATTTCACTTACTTTTTTTGCTGTCAAGGGCAAAATCTATCCCATGTTCATGTCTGCTGCCCACATATTTTCCTCCTATCCTGATAACATCTCACGGCATTTATTTAGGGAAGGTGCATTTTCATGGGGACGCTGGCATTGCACCAGTGTCCAACCATGACACCAATACAGTTCATTGTCTAAGCCCAGTGTTATTACACAATCAAACAGACCATCTCTCCAGCTTTTTATCCTTGCCATATGATCCCAATTTCTTTCTTGGACACATGCCATTTTCAGCCTACTTATACAGCCAACATTTCCAGCTTTATGGTCCAAATTTCTCTCCTATACAGCTATCATAATCTCTTTTTTTTCTCAGCTTACTCTTTACCTCAAGAAAGCTTCAGAGCATCTCTTCCCAACTAGGGCCAGAGTGATTAGCTTTCTACAGAAAATAAAAGAAAAAGAGGGGGGAAAAAAAAGACCTACCTAAATAAAATCTTATTTCCAGTATAAAAACATACCTGCACTGTTATGGAAAAAGGCATAAGAAATATTTACCTTTAAACACAGGTTTCTCACACATTCAGCCACTGTGTGTGGTGAGAACAGTATAGTTTGATTACCATTTTTAGTTTCTGAAATTAGCCTCTCTCATCAGGAGAAAATTTTCAAAGACTCAGACTAAGTTTTGTCAAACCTCTGCTATGAGCATAGCGTGATTCTGTAAAGATTATGTCCTGACCATATATTTATGAAAATGTCCAAAACCTCATTAGTGCAAACAAGTATTGATTTCAAATTCAAGCTACTGCTCCAAAGTCAAGCAATTACTGACGGAAAAGACAGGTAGGGTTTAGATTGGTTTGGATTGTTAATTCCAGAGATTTTTGTTGCCTTTTGACGGTTAAGAAAAAAAAAGTAAACTTCTAAGAGATGTGAAGAATATTTTAGTATTATTTAAAGTATGTGATACTCTGGGGACAGGCTTTTTGAGAAATTAGTTCCCTGATCTTGACTATGCAGGAATCAAAGGTCTTTGTCATTATCATTATCATCTATTAGTAGTTACAACAACTTATCCAGAACACTTAATAGTTTTGTATAAAATAAAAAAAATCGGACACTCCACAAAATGATGTTATCCAGATGGGTATATATTTGCACTAAAAATGTTTGAATAATACAAAAATAGATTTTGCAGTGAGCATACAATTTATAGCAGAAAAAAGAATAAATTCATTGTATTCACATACTTTCTCTCCAAATTCTTATTGTTTTGTAAAAAAAAACACAAAAAAAATACTGGTGCAAAATTGCCCTCTAAAATATGAACTGTTTCTAAACACTAAGTCAAGGAAACAAGCAACAATACTGACCATTTATTTTATAAATCCATACATATAGTCCAGGGAAATGTCTGCTTTGCAGGACAGCAGAAAATTCTACATGACTGAAACACAGAAAGGATGATCAAAGTGCATCTTAAAAATGCAAAAAGCTCTTTAAAGACAATGTGAACTTTATTATTGGCTGTTATGGGCAGGCTAGAACTCCCAGTAAGTTTCAGTACCTTCAGAACTTACTAACTTTGAAGCATCTTGCTTAATGACTGGGTCAATGATGCAGTCTCTCTTACTGCCATTCCCTGATTAGATGAGCAAACAAGCTCTGTTAGCAGACATATATACGTATATTGGCAAGGGGGATTGCAAAAGTACTCTTTGAAAGTCCCAGTTTGAAAGGAGTTAAGCAGATTCATTTGTTTTCTCAGTGTTTATTGGAAGTGAGCATAAAAAGTAAGCAAATAAAACCAGATGGAACTCATTTTTTATTACATTTAATAGAACAAAATTCAATAGTATAAAATGCAGAATTGTGCTTCTGAGAACCAATAATATAAAATTCTGCTATAAACTCAGCTGAGAATGCCTCAACTAGAAAGAATAAGGAAGAGAAATATCTTATATTTAATCACAGGGGAAGACTGTGAGTCAACAGGATATTGCAGTCATTTAAAAGGCATATGATCCAAGGATGCCTCTGATGAGGAATTTCTAGTAGAGAAAGAATATTTCCATTCTATACAGTACCAATGAGTATTTATATGAAATATGTTAAGCTACATACAATTCTGGCCACATATGTCCGTGAAAGATTAATGGGAAGCTAGAATAAGTGGTGAGAAGCTCAGTAGATGGGGAGCCTGTCTTGTAGGAACTGAAAAAAAAAAAGAATTTTGCTACTGTATTGTAATCTAGTTGTAGCCAGGATAGGACACAACAGCTTCCATCAAAGTGCTAGGGACTACTTAAAGAGAAGTAAAAGGGAGTTTTAATAATAGAGGAACAGATTAGTGTTAAGGAACATGAATGTAGAGAAGTTGGAAACCTGAATTATAAAAAAAAATATCTACCATTTGAGCAGCAAGGCTTTCCTAGTGTTAATTTCCATAACAGTTACAGAATACCTAACCACTTCTAAAATGTATAATTGTAAGTTTAAAAAGTAATTATAAAATTATTGTCTTTGATAAGCTTGTTTAGAACTTGCTGAATTATCACATATTTACCAATAATTGACTTAAAAAAACATTACTGGATATTCTTCACAATTATTCTTCATTGCTTCTCTTTTCTAGGTATTTAGACTTCTGTGGCACACTTGATTTCCACTGTGGATCCTTATCATATATTTGGAGTACTCAGTAAGACTTTTTCAGTTCAAGCAGAGCAATGGTAGGAGGTTGCTCATGCCCTTACACCTCCTTAATGTGGCAAACACCAATCATTTGCTTCCAGATTAAAATTTCAGTTGAAAAAGGTTGAGCAGTTCCATCCACTGAAAGAACCACTGATAATTCTATCTTACAGCAAGCAGAACAGCACTAAGGAACAGAAAAGTTCAATTAATTCTAAGACACAGACATATAAACATCTGTATTTCTAATGGCCATAATGAATCTTAACTCTCAAGGAAAAAAAAAAAACAAACACATTTTTTCTGTCTTGATAATTAGATCAATTTTTCACTTATGGTTTGTCAATCACTTGATATTTTATTGCATGAACAACAGACCTCAAAAGTATATTAATTAGCACAGTAGGGCTCTAATCTAATCCTAATCTTCTAATTGCAGTTCTAAACCATGTCTGAACATCTATTTACTAAACAGAAGTTAATTAAAAATATGCATCTATACCATACACATAGCATAAAACTGAAAGCTGAAAGGATATGCCATGTGCAGAAAAGCAGAACTAAAGTGACAGCTAAGGGTCTTAATGGGCTCATGAGCTCCTTTCTCTTCCTGTACTACTTTAACTGCTTTGATTGTAATCAAAACACAGTCAAAAGGAGATACACTGATTTAAATTTCATTATGTATTGATTTTTAAAAGAAATTAGCTTCTGAACAAAACCCAGGATGAAATCGTGTACAGTTTAAAGTTGCATTTTTTTCCAGTCATTATTCTCAGTCATATATTCGCTTCTAAAATTGTAACAATGCTACTATTTGTAGAGTTATGCAAAACTGGAGCATTTAAGTGATCCATGACCAATAAAACAAGGAACAAAACTTCAAAGTGATCAATTGAGAGTACAGTCTTTCAGTGGCACAGCCACTGGCACAGCCAATGAATGCCCTAGGTTGCACCCCACCTATGGAATAGCAATCCACTGTGAGGAGAGCTGCAACTTCTGCAAGACAAGTTTGTAAGAATAGAATTACAACCTTGAAATGTCAAGAAAATCTGAACCTGGGTTGATCGAGAAATAAAAGCTTGGGTTTTTTGGTTGCTGATTTTTCTCTTGTTCTGTAACACTCCTGTTGTTGATTATTTTTTGTACATGTTGACCACTCCCAAAAAAGAGATAGGCATCTCAGAGGATTTGACCACATAAAATCTGTGACTCCAGGGAACTACAGAAGTTTAGATATGTCCAAAATTGGGCCAGTATCTGTAGGTGTCTTTATTTAAACAGAAATATTCAGGCACATATCAGAACATTTCTCTAAAGGAAAAGCAGGAATCAACTCAAATGCTCATAAAATCACTCCCTCAGCAGTCATAGTAATAAATTATGTTCTAATAGTCAGGAGTAGCCCTGCTCCTGATCCTCAATTCCTTGTCAACAGCTGCATTAACACTCTACAGATATCTGGTTCCTGTAGTGTTCACGAATTGTAAAGTGGCGAGAATTGGAATGGTCCAAAGGTAAACATGCTTGAGAGAGGAGGATCAAAAGCAGCCTGTAGGGAGCAAAGAGTCAGGGTACTAGAAACTGTTCAATCTATCCTAATGGATTCACTAGGCACTTCAAACTACTTGAAAATAATTCACACATCAGTTCCCTATGTGACAGGCAGTTGATTCCTAGGAAGCAAAAAGTTTTGAACTTCACTGTCAAGAGAGCTGAGGGTCACTTTCATGTCCTTAGAAGTTCAAACACAAGGTGGATTACTGATTAAATCCTAAATTTTACCCCTTTCATAAAATACTGTAAAAGCATCTCTAAGTAAAAGAAAATCTTTATGAAGAGGAAAAAGGTATATGAAGAGAAGAGAGACACTGTTCATGTTAGTTCAGCTGTTATAAAACACTCAGGAATCCATGCTCATCTACACATAGTGAAAAACCAAGCTACTAATTTTACTGACTGTAAACCAATCTTTAATTTTCATCGGTCTGAACTTGAAAGTAGACTACTATCTTGCTAGAAATCTGTGTAAGAAGGTAATTTCTAGAAGAAATGGTTCAAAACATCAGGGAGCATTATCACAGGTGGCGAAATGGGAAAGAGTCAGGAGATGGCTAGGATCAAGTTCACTACAGCTTCTAGCATTAAATTTCTTAAAGTAACATGAAAGTTTATTTTGATAACCAGCTGATATTGGGTGAAGCGATTGGAAAGTTGTTGCTGTGACCACATCACTTGCATTAAATTCTGTGCATCCACTGCATAGAATTTTGGTTTGCTTCATCTACAGCCCTGGGCCTTCTGATACTAAAATAAGCTGTCTACTGAAAAAAAAACCTGAGTCAAGAGTTGCAGAGGTTAACAAGTGCAAATACTAAAGATGTTTTTACAGAAACATTATGTTGAAGTAAAAGAAGACAGATATGTTTCATTTTGAATTCATACATTAAAAACTGGCTTTTGATAGACTCCCTCTTTTTAAGGAAAGCTGAAAAGTGCATGAGTTTTAAGGCAAATCAGTAGGTAATTACACTAGTAAATCATATGACTACATTTGAGGTACTGCTTCTGAGCCACTGGATTGTAATTAAAAAACCTGCTACAGACCATTTAGTATGAAGAACTACCTGTGGTTTTATGATTAGACTGGAAAAACATATTAATATATTGATAAGGTAGGAAAACAGAAGATGAAAGTTTTCTACACTGAATTTTTTTTCTTTTTGAAAATAGTTGCTATTTCTTCATGTTGCCCCAAATTTAGCAAAGTGTTCATTTCTTAGAGAAAAGGAAAAAAAAGAAAAAAAAAAAAAAAAAAAAAAAGATAAGTGGAAGAAAATTAAAATCGGTGAAGTTACACATATGTTGTCAGGAAGAATTTTCTAGACTTTTCATGCACTGGAATAAGAGTCTGCAACAATTCATACAACTGTCATGAAGCAATTCCAAGTAGTTTCCATAACAAGTAGGAGTTTTATTTTCCAAATTAGCTGACATGCAATCCAGACCTCAACTTACACAGAAGGGAAGTTTTAGTAGAATAATTTTGTTGTACTTCTGTCAATCTTATTTAGCCCTATGAGATGCACACTGTAGAATACCCTTCATTATCTACAGCTCTGATATGCTCGAGCTGTCTAACCTTAGCTCATGCTGCTAAAGGAAACTGCTAAATTATGAGAAAGAGCTGTGAAATAGTCTGTGAAGCAGAGATATGCACACTGAAAAAGGTAAAAATTAAATAATTATCCCACTCTACTCTGCATTGGTGCAGCCTCACTTCAAATATTGTGTGCAGTTTTGTTTACTGTAATATAAGGAAGATATCAAACTATTAGAGAGTGTCCAAAGGAGGGCAATAAAGATGGTGAAGAGCCTTGAGGGGAAGACACATGAGAAGCATCTGAGGTCATTCGGTCTGTTCAGTTTGGAGAAGAGGAGACTGAAGGAAGACCTCAGCGTGGTCTTCAACATCCTCACGAGGGGAAGAGGAGGAGCAGGCACTGATCTCTTCTCTGCGGTGACCAGAGACAGGACCCAAGGGAATGGCCTGAAGTTGTGTCAGGGGAGGTTTAGGTTGAATATTAGAGAAAGGTTCTTCACCCAGAAGGTGGTTGGACACTCGACCAGGCTCCCCAGGAAGTGGTCACAGCACCAAGCCTGACTTCAAGGAGTGTTTAAAATTGCTCTTGGGCACATGGTGTGACTCTTGGGAGTGGTGCTCTGCAGGGCTGGGAGTTGGACTCAGTGATACTTGTGGTCCCTTCCAGCTCTACTTATCCTGTGATTCTGTGAAAATTGTGGAGAAATTGTTCTGTGAAATTGTGGAGAATTGTGGAAAATTGTTCTATTATCACCACAAATTCAGAAAAGCACCAAAAAGGCAAAGTATAAATCGTAAAGGAAAATACATATACTTGGGAGATGATGGCAAGTTAGGAGCATTGAAGACTAGCTCAAGGAGGCAAGGGAGTCTAAATCTTCCTCTCCTGACAGATGACTGCCTTGGAGTAAAAGTCTGATGAGCATAATATATTCTATTGCTTGCTAATCCCAGTTCACAATTGCACATTTTAGCTAATGATCATTGTTTTTAAGCAGTATCTATCCTGCTTGTGTAGTCTCTTTACACATGGATAAAGATGCCTGAACAGAGTAACTCAAAGATACAGCCATTTTATTACCTAAGATCACACTATCATTATAAGAAAAAGGACTCTTTAGATTATGCTTGTCACCATTCAGATATTCTTATCACTTAGACGATTAATGAACATGCAATGCCAAGAATTTTCACCTGATTTATGCTGGTTATCAGGTAGGCAGGCTCAAAATCTCTATTTCTAAGGAAACAAATAAATGACCATGATTTAACTATATATTACTCAGAGGAATTGCCCACATGTAACCACTTCTTGAACCATGGGACATTATTTCACACAGTTCAGTGCACAAAACAGAACTGCATTAGCTTACCTCTGCCTGGGGTTAAGAACCCTTAAGTAAACATTTACCTATTAAACAGCTGTGGCACTATGTACTTATTCTCTAAGGTTAGGGCTGTATAGAGGGAACCTAAACTGGGCCAGAAAAAGGTGCATTTATTAAGGGTATAGATATGTTTCTATAGCTATCAGTTAATTCCAGCTTATAGCACAGAACAGCATTACAGTGTGTTTCTCTTCATCCTTATTCAATTTTCTCAGCTAACTGTGCATTTGTCTGGTTCACAGTGCAGTAGTGTGAAGTAAACATTAGCTGTGATCCAAGTTTGAAAACATGAGTTTGCATAAAGACATGTTGAAATTATTTCCCCAAACATTAATGTCAGTAACAATCACTGCTCTACTCTAATGCTTCTGCTAATAACAATAATGATCACTTCTAGATGAAAGAGAAAAAAAAAAAAAATTCTATCTAGGTAATGGATACCATTTGGATTTTTTGCCTTTCTTATTCCAGCGTAGGCCTTAGGTACTGTCCTGGTTTAATTTAGGGGCAGAAGTAGAGGATCACAGATAAGAGAAGAGAAGGTTAATTAGGTTAATTAAACTGAGTTAAATAGGCTATCAAAATTAAGTTAGTCATGATAGTGACCAAAGAATACCTGATCACTTCCAACTCACTTCTAATTTAAAAATAGATATATAAAACCATATGGTATTGCCTGGGGAAGGCGTCACATGAATGTCTCACAGCTATATTGATTTTCCAACATGATGCAATAGAATATCTCCCTGATTGATTTGAGAAAGTAAATATATATGCTCTATCATTGTGCCTTTGCTGTAGAAGTGGAGAAAAGATACTTAAGATTTGCATTGTTGGCAGAGTTTCTCACCAAGAGAAGTTTTATTTCTTCCCTATCTTTTTATCTTGGTTTTGGGGGAATTTTCTTCTCCTTTTCTTTTTGCATTGCACCATATATTCATGGCTGTTTCACTTCTCCCGTTCCTTTGAGAACTGGAATGTCAAATAGTAGAAGGCACCAGTGAGTGCAATAAATTTCCAAAATATGAAGTAATTTAGTAGACAACCAGTTGATATTGTCACAATGGAAAGCTGGGGCCCACAAATTAGACAGACCCTACAGTGAAGAGTCTGTCTTCATTCTTTTTTGAAGGAGGAGATTACACAGCTTTAGAATTTAATGAAGGTAACATGATTAATTTTGTATGAAAATTTGGTTATGAACTGCTGCTCAATTAACTGCAGATATTTACACTATAATATTATGCTACGTGTACACGCACATGCTGCATTACTGAGAATACAAATTCAATAAATTAATAACTATTAAATGGAGGGATTTAAATTATCTGTGCAAATATAATTCAGTCTCGATAACTAGAACAGAGAACTGTAAAAGAAAGAGGAAGATTCAGAGTTGACTCTCTGTAGACCTCTTGCTTTTCCTGCTGTGTCTTTTGCCAACTTGATCCATTTCACTGCCCTGAGAAGGACATGGGAAGACTGAAGAGCCTGCTGAGGACCTTTTATGTTTATATTTTTCTGGAAATTTTTCTTCATTTATATGTAATGAAAGGTGCTCAGTTAATGTGCACTCATTCAACATTGGGTTTTACTGCAAGTTTTCACTGAGTGGTCCCATGCTCTATTTTAATTTGTTCAATTCATGTTATTCTCTGAGGACATAAATATTGATTTCCTCATGGTTTTTCGCTGTGGCACTTTTAATTATATTATGTGAGTGCTACAGAAAATAATAATTATCATATTTTGTGAAATGAAAAGTTAATATTTATTCCCCATTTTACGAGTATATTAAGATTTTGAAAACATCCCTTAATTCTGGATGTCCACCTTTAAATATTTCCCAATGGCTTTCCATCTCGGGTATTTTGCTTTGTAGAAAGACTCAAAGCATGGCTGGCACCAAAAGGAAATTGTGACACTCTCATGATTATGACCCTTTTTCCCTTTGAAGACATTCAGTGGCACTGGGCATAACCCTTCCCATTTTTCTTTCCTGTGTTTCTGAGATAATTCAGTCACCATCTACCTCCACTGGCAATATGTAAAGATGATTCTTACAGACACTCGTCTAGTCCCTTCTATATTTAAATTATCCCCCTCTTTTCTGTGGTGCACAGGAGGAATAATATGCTGGGTTTGGGGAAAAACAAGACTAGAAGAATTTCCTATATTTTGTGCATGTCCTGGAGAAATTATTATAACAGTACTAATTGTAAAATTAATTTATTCATGGGGAATAGAACTTCCAGCATGTGAGACATCAAAACAGCTTTTACTTCTTTTTATAACTTTGATTTAGAGGTTTTGAGCTAGATTTTTAAGACATGGATCTGTAATATTAATTTATAAAAATGAACACTGAGACACAAAAAAAAAAAAGAAATTTGCTCAGCAATCAGCAATTATCTGGAGTTGACACGAATTGAAGGTACTGCCAATAAAACCATCAGGCCTTGGAAACGTCATTCTGTGCTCTTTAAATCATTTGGAGAAACAGAAGCTCTCAGAAGAAAGTTTATATTGTAATTCCAAATCTTAAATATTTCAATTAATATAAGAAAGAGTTGAAGTATGTAAACATGCAACTTTCCCTGTGGGCATAAACTCTTCTGTTCATTTTTTTTTTTCCTTTGCAATTTGACATATGGTGCTGAATCAATAAGTGCTGATCATTATTAGATAATCACACACCTGGGAGGCTTCAAGACACAGGATGTAACCAGAGAGTCAGAACCACAGGGTATGATAATTTTTCAGTTATATGTAATCATATAATTTCTTTAAATTTTTCTACTGTGATAAATAACTTCCAGTGTGAATAGAGCTGCCAGTTAATGTCACAATATTTCACCTACCAGACTTGCACAGACTAATGCACTTCTACAAAAACCCTAAAAGCTATTATAATTAGAAGGCTGATTCAGTCTAACATTCATAATCTGCACCTGACAATCTCCCTGCTGTCAGAGCATTTGCAGTCCCTCTTCCCAGCAGCAGCAGCTGAATCAGAATCAGCAGAATCAGAGCAGTGGGCATCAAGAGGCCAAGACTTACATGTTTGCCTTATAGATAAACGTGAGGGGAAATTGGGGGGTTAAGTTTTACCCAGTGGCCAAACTTTACTTTATTTTCCCAGTAATATTAAGGGAAATTTTGCTGTCATTGAATATAAATATAGAATATGAAATCCTGTCATAAAAACAAACCTTGAGCAGAAAAGAAGGAAAAATTTTGTCATGTTATATTTACCATTTTTAGAAATATGTATACTTAAGGCTCTGTGTAGTGAAATGTCTTTTGTCTTTACTTAGTAATATAATCTAATTAATAATTAATAATTTAATTACATAATAAATAACGTCTTTGCTTCTATTACTACTAGTGAAACAATGTAGGCATGAGTGCAAAGAACACAAAGAGCAAGGTGCTACACAGAGTTGCATGGAGCACAGCAGAGGCAGCAGAAAGATTCTGGGAACTACTGGCCTCCACTCTGTGCCTGACAAGATCATGGAACAGATCTTTCTAGAAACTATGCTAAGGCACATGGAGAATGGGAGGTGAAGCAAGACAGGCAGCACAGCTTCACCAAGGACAAGTCCTGCTTAACCTGCTTCTATGATGGAATGACTATGTCTGTGGACAAGGAAAGGGCTACAGATATCATTTATATGGACTTCTGTAAAGACTTTGACACAATCTCTCACAACATCCTTCTCTAAGCTGAAGAGAGAGGGATTCGATGGGTCTTCAGTGGATGAGGAATTGATTGAATGGTTACATAGTGGCCAATGGCTCAAAGTCTTGATGGACATCCATGACAACTGGTATCCCTCAGGAGTCTGTATTTGGGACCATTGTTATTTAATATCTCAATAATATAGATGAAGGGATAGATTGCACCCTTAGCAAATTTGCAGATGTCACCAAGCTGAGTGGTGCTGATGACACACCTAAAGGATGGGATCCAATCCAGAGGGACCTGGACAAGCTCGAGAAGTGAGCCCACAGGAAATTCGTGATTTGAACAAGACTGAGTGCAAGGTGCTGCACCTGGATCAGGGTAATCACTTGTATCAACACAGGCTAGGGATGAACAGATCCATAGCAGGCCTGCTGAGAAGGACTTGGAGGTGACAGGGGATGAGAGGTGGGACACAAGGTGGCAATGTGCACTCCCAGCCCAGAAAGCCAATTGCATCCTGGGCTGCATCCAAAGCAGTGTGGCCAGCAGGGCAAGGGAGGGGATTCTGCCCCTCTGCTCTGCTCTGGTGAGACCCCACCTGGAGAGCTGCATCCAGCTCTGGGTTCCCAGCACAGGAAGGACATGAATGTATTAGACTGAGTCCAGAGGAGGGACACTAAGATTATTAGAGGGATGGAGCACCTCTCCTATGAGGAAAAGCTGAGAGAATTCGGATAGTTCTGCCTAGAATAGAAAAGGCCTTGAGGTGACCTAATTGCGGCCTTACGGTATACCTGAAAGGACACTACAAGAAAGATGGAGAGAGCCTATTTACAAGAACATGTAGTGATAGGACAAGGTGGAATGGTTTCAAACTGAGATTAGGTTTAGATGAGAAGCTATGAATAAATTCTTAACTGGGAGTGTGGTGAAACACTGGAACAGGTTGCCCAGAGCTGTTGCAGATGACCCATCCCTGTCAGTGTTCAAGGCCAGCTTGGATGAGGCTCTGAGCAACCTGTGGAAGGTGTGGCATAGTGGAAGGTGTCCCTGCAGGTGGGTTGGGATCAGATTATCTTTAAGCTCCTTTCCAACCCAAACCGTTCTATGATTAAAACGAAAAAAAAAAAAAAAAAAAAGACAAAACCCTGTTATCTGTACATAACACAAAAAGAGCAACTGCTTGGCTTCTCCTGTTCTTTCAACCGGCATAAACCAGTCTTCCTTCTTAACACTTGAAAACACAGTTTTAATTTTGAATGTACTGTTCCCATGTTGAAGAAATTTTTCTTTTGGTGGGGGTCCTATTCAAGCAGCCTCAGACCTGATCCCCCATAACCCCTAGCCCAGGGAGCTGTCAGCATCCTGACTGTGGTTTTAAATCATAGTACAAAATTTGTTTTCCCTGACATTTGGCTTCAAAACAAGAGCAGGCACCCAGGTATTTTTCCCCAGGACAGTCACATCTATGTAGCAAGGCAGTAACTCACAGACATTTAGTTTTTGAAAAAGTTAACTCATTTTTCTTCTGGTCAATGACCATGCAATATTCAAGCACTCCCTTTAGAAATTTCAGACTGGTTGGCCATTTGTGGGGTACAAATTACAGCACGGCAGATATATCCATGTAATCTGTCTTTACAACATAAGGAAACTGGGCTGATTACACTTTTCATGCCCTTAGGAAGACAAAGCTGGTACAGCATATTAGGTCACCACGTGTATCGACACAGGGTCCCTTAGGTTTAGTTCATCCTAGTGACTATGGGGGGTGAAAGGGCCCCCTCTGCCTATCCCAATTTACCAAAGGGCTTCAGGCACACACAGTTTATGGGTTTATCAAAAGGCTGTGCTTTTATATCTCTCTTTCCCTCAGCAGGAGGCTCAAACATGTCTGTGAGAGTGTGTTATCTCTTCACAGGAATTCTGCTTCTCAAAACAGGCAGAGGATGAAAAATTCTAGGCTCCCATAAGAATGGGAGTTTCCCCACATCAGCATTCTTAGCATGCCCAGCTGCAAAATGGCTTTGAGTGAAAATTTCCTCCTTGACAAATCTGGTTTTAACTGATGCCCTGCTATCACAAACCAGAGTAACTTACAGTCGTTTTGTGCAAGCTAATTGTTCTTCTTTATACATCTAGGAAATTGCTACTTCAAAGTGACTCAAATATGAGTAGTATTTTTAACACCTCTGTAAATATCTCCATCCAAATCCAGCCACAATCTTTTATCTTCCTTTACTAAAAACAAGGGTGATCAAAAGAGCTGTTTTACCCATGCTCTCAATCATTTTCTGTTGTTTTAGCTGTCACTTTATCACCAGCTGCTTGGTGGATATTGAGTGAGTGCAGCAGGGGTTTTCTGATGCCCTGGCTGTAGGAGAGCAAGGACATGGGAGCAGGGACAGCACAAGGTGCATACTCAAGCATGCTCATTAGAAGAGTCCTACAGCTGGTCCCAACAATCCTCAGTTCTAAGCCACTACTAGCAGTGCCTTTCCTGAAACACAAGAAACAGGACAATAATCAGCTCCCCAAGGCTCTGTAGTGCAAAAACAATCTTAAAGCTTTTATTTTCTTTCTTGTTGCTCTGACTTCATTGCAATCCAAAAAAAGAAACAGTGTTTTGCTGATAATAATCCAAAAGCTCTGCTTGTAACCCATGCAAAACTACTGATGTGGAAAAGGCAGATGACTACTTTAGCAGAAATGCAGGAAATTAGGCTATATTTATGTTAAGTCTTTAATGGGACTGAATACTTTTGTTTCATTGATTTTTGTCCTTCATTCTACCCAGTTGTCATCACAGCCTTTCAAAAAGCCCTCAACTCACGTGTTTCACTCAAATGATGTATGGGATTTGATTACAATTCACACCAAAACTGATGTAAGAATATAGCATCTATTCAATATGCTTAAAACCCAAGTGAGAGAAATAGCAAGAAACTTATTTTCAAAAGAAATGTTTGAATTTTGCATTTTGGGGATTCTTTGTTGAAATTGAACATAGAGAGGCTCTGGGAGCATGCACACACAGAAAAGCAAATTTTTATTATTTTATTATTTATTCTGCTCTGCTAGCAAGAAAAATTAGTTCATCTGCACATACATGAAGTTAGTTAACGAAGGGTCTCAGAATTAAGATATAAAGCTTGGTCTTTGAGCTCTTGTTCAGGAAATCTTCTTACTAAAGTCAAAAGCAGTTTTGATAACACCAAGTCAGATGGCAAAGCAAATCATTGGAGTCTATTTCCTAGGCCTTATTTGAGTACTAATCCTGAGAGAGAGTAACTAAGACAGAAAGTTCTCCAAGGGGAGAAATCTGCAAGAGTCAGAAGGAACCCAGAAGGATCTTCCAGGGACGGAAGGTGAAAAAAGCCCATAATGATGCATGAGGTTAAATCACAGAACAGCCCCCACAATGGATTACCCCAAATAGAAACAGGCAAAGCTTCAATATGTGAAACAGAGCACATTAATTCATTTAATGAGTGAATAGAGCATGGACTCATTTAATGAACCTGATTCAAGGGCTACTTGACTGCAACTTGCATCTTTTTCTTTGAAAAAAATAACTCAAACTAGTTGTGTCTAGTCTTCATGTTTCCAACTCCCATGACAGCTGATTTAATACTACTAACCCTGAAAAAAAAAAAAAAAACCCAAACTGAAATTGCAAGGATTTCATATCTCTGTTTTTTATTTTGTAGAAAAATATATTCTGTGGCATCATAACACCTCGAACTAGGAACTGGGAATTGAGTTATTAATAGGAAAGTCAGTATTGTTAATTTAATCTCTTCATTTTTTATACTGCTTTTAAAATCTTTACCAAGGAAAGACTATTTTTTCTGTCTTCTAGTGTGTAAAGTTTTCTCTCAGCACTCTTCTCCTGCTTGGTTCTCTGTGTAACTGAAAAGAGAGCTGAGTCGCTTGCCTCTTCTAAGTGTACATAAAAGCTTTCTTGAATTTTATGAAACATGTTTTACTTTGTGTGTGTAAAATTGTATGAAATGTGTCTCTCCTAATGTTAACAGAAACAAGAAAGAGGTGACATCGCTTTTCAATAATTAATCATCCAGATTTTATATCTAAATAGAGAGAAAGAACAGGCACACTTGGGAAAATGTTAATTTCTGTCTCTGAGCTATCTTGTGGCAGTAGCAAGGAGATGTGAGGAGGTATTTAGAGCAAATTCTGCCTCAAGGAGGAGCAGATTCCTGCAGAGTGCTTGAAAGCGAGTCAATACTATGTTAAAAGCAGACTTATGATCAGGAATGAGACCATGTAGGGTTCAAATCAATATGCAGAAGAATTTGAAATACAGAGTTCCTTTCTCAGTGTGTTAAAAACATTGTTAAAGCCTGTAAACTTACAGGTGTATTTTGTATGTAACAAGCAGCCTTTATCAGCAGTTTTTCCTCAGATTACCATATATATACACTTTTATATTACTTTATGCTGTTTTTTCCTTTGGTCATTGTCTTTCCTAATCCTCATCAATTTGAACATGATTCAGACCTTTGCTCTGTGCCTGAAGCTGGGATTCTCATATCCCCACAAGTAATGTCCAGGGCTCTTTGGTCTTCATGACTCAGTAGTCTGGGCTGTTTTAAGGACATGTGTGTAATTGTACCTGAAACTGAAGATGGAAGGTTTCAGGACCCAGGGATTCTCTGCCAATCTTTCTGCAGTGAGCGGGACTCCTATATTTAGCAGAAAGATGATTAGAACTTTCTGGGGGAAAAAAAACCCAAAAATCAGCTATGATTTAACCCAAATAGTCCTTTTTTTAAAAAAACGCTTTAAAACCATTTATTTTTCAGATTACATGGAAACTTTTCACAATACCTTGATCTTAAGGTTTAGCTCAATTTGGTTCAGTAACTACAGAATTTCAGTGAGAAAATGTGCTTTTGAGATATGAAAGTTGCCACAGAATTATTCTAATAATAATACAAATGAAGAAAACTCTAAAAATTATTAAAATTTAAACTTCAGCTGTGTTTTTATTGCACATTTAATCTGGGAATAGGAAAGACTAAATAATTTGAAACCTTTCCCTGACAAACCTTTCTGCCTGCTCTGGAAATGGTGCCTGTGCTGCCACCTGGAGCCCACTCCTAGTTTTGGAATCAGAAAACAAGGCTTGGAAGCAAATCCAGCAACTGCTGCCTGGCATCAGTACAGGTGAAAACCAGCAAAAACAGTCATAGGATTAATGCAGGTTCTTATCTCCTCTGTGTGGTGTTCCATGCAATCCACAGCAAATTCAGTGCAAACACAGAGCTAAGGACCGAGAAGACATTTGTCTGGGACAGCGGATTCAGGAAAAAACTATTCTTACTACTTGTCTGAGCTTGTTTTATGTCTCAAAGAGGAAGTGAATGGAATTTGTGGGTCTCAAGTAAACCCAGTCAGGATGGTGATTTCACCAACTTCACATGGCTGCCAGCAGCAAAGGAAACAAATTTATAGAGATTACAGATCTCAATAAATGTTATCCTGCTATAAGTGGCTCGGTTTCATTTGACTTGAGTCAGCTTGTGTCACAGTGCCTTCACAAGGCAGCCAGCTACCACTGTGCAGCTAAGAGGGCAAAGGATGTGTTCTTAAACTAGTGGGAAGGTAAACCTTTCAAAGACATGGACTTATGAACAGTCACTACATGAAAGTCTTCTAAGAAAATATTTAGGAATTGCTCTGTAACAGTATGGTAATCCAATAAAACATCCAATATCTGCCCCTAACAATAAGTAGCAAAGGCAGAAATTATGTATATATGAATGAAAAGTCCAAGTTTATAATGAAATAAAGTTCACCTGGGTCAATTTCTACTAGAAGTCATAGTAAAGAAATGATAAATGGAGAAATGGATTTATCTATCTGGATTTCTTATTATTCTGAAATAAGAATTATCTCACTGTCCCCTGTGTGTACAGCTTGTAACCATTTCAAACATGGTCCAAATATTTCAGGCTGGTCCTGCAGTGATACAAATATAAAAGGGACCTCTTGATATACAAAATCCCAGGCAGAGACTATTTTTGACCTGACATGGATTTCTAACACTGTCTGTCATTTTCACGGTTTGCTAAGCAACAAATATCCGTACTGTCAAAGACAGATGCCTTTACAAATGAATACAAATTCAGAGGGAAGCCTCAAAAATATAATAATATGTTTTGTTAAAGGGTGATTTAATGATTATTTATCATTAAATCAAATTATTATTATCTCAATTATTATGAAATTATTATAATTTCAAATTATGATCTGCTTTTATGAATGTGTGTTGATGTGATGAGTGACTTAGAGCAGAGACTAACATTTATGTGCTACTCATAAACTAGCTTTGTGTGAAAAACAAGAACTTTATTATTAATAAAATACAAAATAGTGATTCTCAGATTCTAATAAAATAATGTACACAATACATAGGGGTTTTAATGTAGAAAGCTGTTGAAAAACTGCAACCTTTCTTTAAAACTCACATTGCTGGTTGAAAATGTCAATGTTTTAATGGAAATTGTCAGTATATACAAACTGACTTTTTTCAAATATTGTAAAATTAACATCTTTGTTCTGCTCTGCTCTTTTAATGAATTTTTTGAGGAGGTTTCACATAAATGCATATGTCATTCAAGTCAGTTTCTGAATAACTGAAAAATTTACAGAAACGGTCCATTGCTTTTCCAAATGTTCTTTCAGTCCTTTTCCAAAGGATGCTTTTTAAATTGCCCAGAGACAATGAATCTAGCTAAGAATATCACATATAGCAAACAAAGGTCACTTTCTTTTAAATGTATATACTAACAATGTATCTTAAAAAGAAATTGACCAAGACTCCTGATTTGACTTTTAGTTTCCTAAAATTTAGCACACAGATACAAAGCCCAGAAGCATGACAAAGAAATTAAGATTTTAGATTAATTGAAAGGCAATTAAACCAAGCTTTTTGCAGCAAATGCAGAAAATAAGCTCTGAAGGGAAAGACCATTTGGATAACTGAACAGCTTTCCCTCAAACAGCAGAGCAACTGGCAATGCATATGTGTGTTTAGTCTATTGCTAATGTACCATATTGTAGAGGGAAGGAGGTACTGTGATAATAATTATATCTCTAGATGATGGAGTAATTCTATTATCATGTGGGTATTGAATGGCTTTCATGCTTTGTTGCTTAACTTAATCAAAAATAAGTTGTAACCATTATCTGTAGTCTTTTAACTATTTACATGAAGGCTCAAGTATTCCTTACTACTTTGGCCTCCTTTAAAAAACATGCAAAAACCCTCCAAGATTAGGAACTGTTGAGATTTATTTGATTGCATTAAAGAAGAAAGTGGGGTCAGGTTGACTCAGAAATCTTTAATATTGCCTTGATACATAGCAGAAAACTGTGAGCAAGTTCTTGGGTCAGGACTGAGAATTTAAAAGGCATGAAAAAAAGAGGAGCAGGAAATAATCAGAATACGTGGGCCAGGTCTAAAATAATTGATGTGCAAGGGAAGACTGTAAATGTTAATATTTACCAATAGATGTTTCATTCTCTTTCACTCCTGGAACTTTTTCATTTTCAAACTTAGCCTAAATAATAGACCACAGTTTCTGGAGGTCATGACTTTTCTTTCCCTCTTCAGAGTACATGACAAAAATCTGGTATTTGAAAATGTGAGAACATCAGAGCATTCCTTGTTTTCAAAGGAAAGCCCACCTCTTTCTTTCAATTGATTTAACACTGTTTCAAACAAAGACTGCTGTCCTCATATGGGCAGAACTCAGCTCCAACAATTTGGTCATTGAAAGCAGGCACCAATCATTTGGGCACTCTCACAAAAGCAGAACTTATACAAATTGATGATAGATAATTCTTTTTTTTTTTTTTTTTTTTAGAAACAGAGGGATTTTTGCCATCTGTAATGATGTTTCTTAATATAATTGAATGAAATATTCTATTATATCTGAATAAGTTCTCGCTTGACACCTCTTAAGTTGATTTTGACTGCCCTTTTGGTCCAGGCAGGCTACAGAGGTGGAATTATGACAATAACAAGCTAAGGAAAAAATAAAATATTTACAGTATATATTTAGAAATGTAAATTGTCTCATTTATCACAGAATGGCTGAGGTGAGGAGGAACCTTTAGAGGGCATCTGCTTAACAGCACTGCTCAAGTAGGGCCACTAAGAGTCTATTGCTCAGCACCATCTCCAAATGGAGACTGAAACTCCATATTCTGGGCAACCTGTGCCAATGCTCCGTCAGCATCACGGTAAAAAAATGTTTCTCAATGTTCAGAGGGGACCTTCTGTCTTTTAGTTTGTGCCAGCTGCCTCTTGTCCTGTCACTGGACACCACTGAAAAGAGCATGGCTCAATCCTTTTTGCACCCTCCCTTCAGGTATTTGCGCACACGGATAAGATGCCCCTGAACCTTCTGTCCAAGCTGAACAGTCCATCACAACTCTTTCAGCTCTTCCCAATGCTTCAGTCCCTTAACTATTTTTAAGGCCCTTTGCTGGAACTTCTCCAGCTGCGCTCTTGTACTGGGGAGACCAGAAGTGGACACACTGATGCTATTGAAACATGAACCTGAATTATTATCAAAGAAAGGTTTTCCAAAAGGAAAATTATTTCCTTTTTATAGTGGCTTAAATATTTCCAGTTTTACAGAAAGTCTTAACCAATAAATGTTCTGGTATTGTATACAGTAATTCCTAGGAGGTCCTTTGTATTCCTAGGGCATCCAAATTTCCACAGAAACCTAGACTGACAGGGACTTGGTATTATCTATATTTCTGCATATAACTGTAATGCATTTCTATATCTGCAACTGGGAGAATTTGTCTGCAAGCACAGAATGACAAAATGCTGTTATAAGACACTGAATGTTATTATGCACATCTCCCTGGTTCTAGAAACAATATGTTCATCCATGATTTTTTTACCTGGAAGACCATGGGAGCTAATTGATTAAATGAAAGATTAAGAATTCTACAGACAATGTCTTTGTGATGAACACATGTCCAAAAGGCACACTGCTTTCCATTATGAGGGATGCATATTCTTGTGAGACACTTCAGTACTTTTAGTTTAAATATATTAGTAGCTGTCTGTAACCACAGGGTGGAGCATGTCTATTTGCTGGGACTTTTGGTCTTTTCAAAGAGCAGTCTGTTTACAGACTAGACAGCAAGGCAGAGACCCATAAGTGGAGAGGTTGTCTGTGATCTCTGTGTGGAGTCTAAAAGTTCTCTGAAAAACAGAGAAATGTCACTTGGGATAGATCTTAGCCTATGGCACTGCACTCTATAGAAGAGCCTATCAACTCAAATAAAGAGTGAAACGCACACATATAGCACAAGCTATATATAACCTTGACAAAAACTAAAACAAACTAAACAAACAACAACAACAAAAACAAATAAAGCCCAAAACAAAAACCAAATAAAAACCAACCAACCAAACAAACAAAACCCCACCAAAAAAACCAAACAAAAGAAACCACAAAAAAATCCAAAAACAAAACCAGATCTGATTCTCTGGACATTTGGTAACAGTAACCCAAGGCAGAGTATGTTGTCAGGTTTGACTACCCCTCAGAGCCATGCACCCCTAAATCCTTACATGGCCAAGAGCACCAAACCACAAATCAGAAACCAGAGGGCCAAGAGGACAAGAAACTCTGGAAATGGCAAAGGAGAACAACTGTTCTGCCTTGTTGCTAATGAAGAAAGGCATTGAAAAATGCCAGTGCTTCTGAGCTGAAAACCTTTCCTCCTGTGATGATGAAGCTGGGTTGCTCTAAATCTACCTCAACCACAAAGCCTGCTGCTTGCTACAGGCCCCTAGGGGAACAGACAACAAGAGTTGTATGTAGCTGCAACCACTTTCTTTCAGAGCAGGAGAATGACAGAGTAATTTCCTCTCAAGATTATTTAAATGACAGCCTTTGAAAAGAATGAGGAATGGAAACTGCTGTTCTCAAAAATAAACTCAAAATACTGGATGTATTTAGACATGTGTGGTGTGTGGAAACTGCTGTTCTCAAAAATAAACTCAAAATACTGGATGTATTTAGACATGTGTGGTGTGTGTTTGTAGCTGACTCTGAATTTTGCATCAGAATATTTATATTTGGCATCATATTTGCCTTGTAATATTTCACTTTCAGCTAAGCACCATGTATCTGAAAATTTAACAAATACTAACACATGTTAATTGCTCAAAACCACTGTATAATTTGCTACAAAAAAAGTCCTTAGGCATGTTAAAGGCCTACAGAATCTGATGTAAAAGTTTTCCTGCTGTTCTTTATTTATCCAAAATAGGTTTCAGGAAGAAGCTGCATTTATATGAAATGATCTTACATTCAGTGACAACAAGATTTAATGGTTTCTGCTTGAGAAAAAAAAAGAGCATGTCCAGCAGGACTTCCTCCTTCACCATTGTCCTGACCACACAGAAGACAAAGCTTAGCACATTTTGAAGAGAACATTACTACAGATTTATTGTTCATCCATGGTTGCTCAATGAAATTATAATAGAAATCAAGTCAAAAAAGAAAATTAGGATAATAGAACAAAAAATAAAAAAGCTATAAATCCATACAAAATTTTAGAAATATTCCTGAAACTTGAGGGTCTGATAAGTACTCAGTAAACTTTTAAGAATAACTCAAAATTGTGTCGGTTTGTTAGTTCTGAACAGCCTTGCATCTGAAGAAAGGAGGCTTTGTCATTATCCAAATCTGGATGGCCCCGTCACTGAAGGGCCCGTGAATCAACATCACTTGCCCAGTGGTTCATCTGCCTGGGGGATTTCAGAACTCCTCTGCGTGGGATGCACATCTGGAAGAAATCAGAAGGTGGCACCTTGTTATTGCTGCTGTGGCAGTGCTGGGGCTGTGTCCCAGGATGCCGCATAGGGCATGCAGCAGCCGAGCTCCGGTGGCACTGGGGACGGACGCCTCTGCTCCAGCCGGTAACAAGGGGAAAGGAAGAGCGCTCTGAAAGGGGAGAGAAAGGATTCTGCTGAGGTCATGGACCTGCTAACAGCAGGCAGACATTCTTTGGAGGCCTATAAAACTCCTGATATGCTTACTTGTAATTTGAATGCACAGAAACACACCAGGTATTTATAAAAAAAAAAAATAAAAAAAATAAAAAAAATTTTAAAAAAAATGCTCTTAATGCAAACTACAGAGTACGATCAGCTGTTCTCCAGGTTTTTGGGTTTGCTTTGGGTTTTTGTTTGGTTTTTGTAGGTGGTTTTGTGTTTGATTGGGGTTTTGTTTATTGCTTTGGCTTGCGTTTTTTGCTTGGTATTTTTTTAGGGAAAAAGATCCCAAACAAACAACAAAATGCAGAGCATAGTTTCTGTCATTTTTGATGACACCCAGGTCTTTTCCATAACCACCTTGACAATGCAAACATTCCATAATAGAACAAGGCTTGCCCTCCCTCTAGCTTTAGCAGAAGAAGCAGCTACCCTAAACCTTGCATTAATTGAACACAGCAGCTTTAGTTTAAAAAAAGTTGTAAATGTTTGAAAATGTGCATTGCGTTAATGTTAGCTTATGCTTACTGCTCTTGTAAAGCTGAAAAAGAAAGATGGGATATTGAATTTTTTAGAGCCTCTGGCATGAGGCAGTTTGAAAACTGTGATGTTAGACAGAGGATAATTTTATTCTGAGCTGTGAAATTTCAGAGAATGAACAGAACTGAACTGAATTCCCACAGGCTCCTCAACTCAGCACAAGACATATTGCAGAGGTGGTTAAACATGCCTTACAAATCAGAAGCTTATCTCAAGGTACTTCCAGGATCAAACTGGAGCACGCAAAACTGGAGAAAATCTCAATATATACCACTTTTTCCACAATAAATTATTCTTTCCCCTGCCTGAACTGGTACCTGCAAACTCAAAGACACAAGATACATTCAAATGAAGACATCATGTATACTGAGCATCAAGTCGGCTTACACTGTAACTATACATGTACATAATAAATTCATAACCAGGAGTCTAAAAGTTACTCTATTTCTTTTCAGAAAAAAAAAGGGCAATATAAATAAATTCAATACAGAAGTTTGAACATCATCAATAAAACTTGGCAAAATGCTGAGATTCTAATGCTTTTCTTTTCAATTTTGTCCTCCAGCAGCAATTCCTTTGCGTTGGCCACTAGCACAAACCTTCGTGGTATCAATACTAACATCCACCAACACCTACAGGGACAGATCCTAGTTCTGCCTGGATTTGTTGGTAAACTTTGCTAGGAGATGTTAGGATAACGAACATAAAAGCAGCCATAAGGGCACCACATTGAGGTTCAATTAGAAATTGTTCACATGAGAAATCCTACAAGGGACTTGTAGGGACTTGATTGCTGTTAGCTCACAACACTTCTTGACAGCAGTTCACTTTGGATTTGTTTCTCCAATAAGAGAGGGGGATAAAGGACTATTGGACATTTAATCAGGCTCTGATTTTATTTTGAATACACGTTAACTTACATAACCCAACAGACTCCCTGAAGAACAACTGATATGAACCAGTGGATGCAGAAGACCACTTGGTGGTGACTGTTGAAAGCCTAAGGCCACCAATGCTGTATGATCATTCAGGGATATTTTTAATTATTGGGATTTTTAAAATAAGAATATCAAAGAATCACTTTTGCAGTAAAATCACTTCAAATGGTGTCATGGTTTGACACTGGCGCAAGGCCAGCACCCCCATGAAAATACACCTTCCCAATAGAAATGCTGTGAGATGTTATCAGGAACAGAGCAGAGCAGGCCCAAGCTTAATAACAAATGAAAAAATACTTTATTAAACTACTACTACTGTACAAGACACACACACTAAATCCAGGATGAAGACCCTCCAAAACACTCCTCCTCCCACCCAATTTCCAAAACAACCACAGTGAGACATCACCCGGGATTCCTGATCAAGTTGCCACCCTTCAGATAATCAAGACTCAGTCCATCAAGGGAGAGAGGAGTCTCTCTTGCACCATAGACCCCCCAGGAAACACAGTTGCCACCTCCTGTGTTTCCATGTCACACATGGCAACCGCCCAGAGAAAATCTGCCAGTGTGACACTCTCCTTTCCATGTCACAGTGCTCTCACCACCACACATGGACAGCCTGCCTATAGGGCTCTTTTAGGATGCTTTGCCACGGACCCAAAGAGACAACAGTTCAGCTTCTCATCTTGGGACTACAGTCCCCCCCATTTTCCCCTGGGGCTGAGGGTCCAAGAACAGAGATCATCTTCTTCCTGATGACAGAAGGCATCACCTCCTCAGCTTTTCTCTGTTCCTGCCATTCCTGTGCTGGTGGTTGCTGAAGCAGGTCTCCTTGGGTCACCACTGCATCCCCCTAAAATGCAGTCTCTATTGCAGGAGAATTTAGTTCAGTCCATGGCTAACAAGAAAAGTCCAGCCAAAAGCTACTCCATCATCTCCTCCCACCTAAAAATTTCTTCTAACATCTCAGGTCCTGGAATGTCTCTCTTCCACTATAAATTGAGGAGGAGTAATATTTTACAAAGCCTTCATTTTCCAGGATAGGGTTAAAAGGTCAGGCTCCCTGGATGGCTGAAATCTCTGCCCAGAACTCCAACTCCCCCACTGGGCATCTTCCCCCCCATCTCCTTCTCCTCTGCTGGCAAATTCCAGGTGCCGTCAGGCTCTCCGTCTCTTTCCCTCTTGGGGGGAACAAAGGCATCTCCACTTCTCTCACCCTTCTGTCCACAGGGGCTGGCCCGGTTCCAGTCCTTCAGCCCCCTCGGCCTACCTCCCTCAGGCCGCATGGCTTCCCCTCCGCCACCCAGCCCGTGGCTGGGCAGGGGAGATCTGCACTGCACTCTCCGACAACCGGAACCAAAGAGACAGTGCCCCTGGGAGTTCTTGCTTTTAACCCCCTGTGTTCTCAGAGGCGTGTCCATGCCTTCAGTGGTCACTCCAGGTGCCAATATCCAAACCTGACCACTGATTGGTTTGACCCAACTTCCTGAAAAAATTCACTTCCATGTCAAACCACGACAAATGGTCTGTTACTGAGCAGGACAAATAACTGAACAAACACATCTAAATTTTATTTGAGGGAAAAATGGAGACAGAAAATGTCCATTTTCCACTTCAGCATGTTTTAATTTTAGTGATTTAAAAACATCTTAACTAATGTAGCCAAAGTTTCATCAAAAGTCAACTTCTGTGTTTTATTAGCTTGACCTAAATAACCTTAAACTTGTCCTTAAACTGAGGGGTAGTTAGCTTATGGTAATGATTGCCATAATGTCTAAATTTGGCACTTTTTAATGGAGCTGTCACAATGCACATGCTACTTCTATAGCAGCTGAATTACAATAAATCTTACTGAGTTATTATTTCATTAACTTTTTGAAGTTCTGGCAATGATTTAAATGAAAAGTCACAAACATTATGCTGTTAATCTTTGCTTACAAATGTATGGTGTTTGCCACTAAATTATAACAATATTTAAAAATTAACTAAAACAAGTTCCAGGCTTAGCCTGGGAGAGATTAAATTTGAAAATGGCCTCCCAGAATGATTGTTATGATCCTGATTGTACAGCAGTGCAGCTGGACACCTAAAGGTCTGGTAGGTGATCTACACTTCTCGTTTAATACTCCTTATGTAGCCAAGGAGAAAGAAAAGCACATCAAAGGGCAATTCATCCTCCTTGTCTTCAGGTAGCATGAATAAGTCAGGAAAACTATCTGCTTCTCTCTCTCAGTCTTTCATTTACTTATGTTTGAAGCTTACATTCCGGATTACTAAAGCTGAGAGGATTCACAGCCACCCATCAACAGCTGTTGTAGTCCCTACTGTCAGCTAGAACAGATGCTTCATCTCCTTTGACACAGTGGAGGACCTGTGTTGCATCCTGGGATTGGGTTTTAGGGGTTCTTATTTATGTTAGCTAGTCGAGTCCTGTGTACCCCCGCGCTTCCCCCGTGTCGTTCCCCCCCCTGCAGTTTCTGGCCCCGAGCCGCCTGTCGCCAGATCTTCCCCCTCTGCCGCTCCTGTAACCACCCCCCCGGCCGGCCCCGGGAGACCCCGTGCCTGCCACCCCAAGCCACACGATCCCGCTCAGCCCGAGGCTCGGTGCCCGCCCCTGCGGGGTTCTCTGGTTGGTTGCTGTTGATGGCGTCACCGCCACGGCAGCCACCCCTATTGGCCAGCAGGCCATGGATCCTCTCGCCCCGCCCCTCCATAAAATCCTACCCCGCTGGCACCCAGGCGCCATTTTCTCCCATGCGAGTGCCAGGAGTGGTCGCGTCTTTCCATCGAACTGCGCCATGTGACCAATAAACCGTTCCTGCCAAGCACGGAGTAAATGGACAAATTCCTTACTTCTTTACCAGATCCCTAGTGCACAGTAACAGAGGCTGGCCAGCCCACGTGCCCAAGACACGGAGCTGTGTCCGGAAACCCGCAGCAGAAAACCCCAGCAGCACGTGGAAGCTACGCCACAGCCGGGCTCCTAAGAGCCGCGTGCAGCCAGGGAGAACGAAAGCAAATGCCGCAGACCTGGTGTTACCTCTCCACAGCATATTACTGTTGCTTCATTAAAAAATGCCAAGTTCCTATGTAGATTTGTATTCCTTACTTAAGATCTTTCATTTTACAGTGACACTGTGGAAGTAAATATTATACTGGTATAGAATTTACTCCAGTAAATGTAGTCTTGAGTCTTGCTCAATCAGTATCTGTTGAAAATTAACTATTAGTTGTATAGTATCTGATTTAGAAACATTAAACTGAAGAAAGTGGTTGTCCTACTTTGTTCTGATTAGCATGAAATAGGATAAATTGCTCTTTTCTGACAGTGAAACACATGTAATACAAACCATCTACATCTTCTGCTTTGCCTGATTTTTGCTAATCCAGTAGCAGAAGACCTGACGGGGTCACCCCAGATGAATGTTTCCTCCTGTTACCCAGAGCTGCTGTGGGGCTGCAATACTTTCTTCTTCATACATGAGGAGACTCTGGGGGGATGCTATGCTTTAGCCACTCCCAGCTTCAAAAAGGCTACAAGCTGCCATGGGCAGTGCCCCACTTTATCCCTGAGACCACATTCCTCACTAGTTCTTCTTCACTTGAATGTAACCTCTAAGCCTGTTAGGACTCTGGGACAGTAAGTAAATTTTATAGTAGGAAGCCAAGCATGCAATTAGAACAGAACGAATGACTAAAGGCTCATCTCATCTTTATATTCTTCCAAGATCTGTAGGACAAGGAGAAAGACTGTGTACAATATCCATCCTAGATCCCTTTGTTAGAGCAGGGCTGACCCCAGGACTTCAGATCTTTTATCCCTATCATTGACCAGTGCTGTCATTTGTTACATTCATTTATTTACTTTGTTTCCAATAATGTAATTGTCGGTTTATATAATATTAACCTAAAAATAATACAAATTAACCTAAAAATAATAAAAAGACCCTTGCATATTATGTTATGTCCAGTGAAAAAACATTTGGATGGACTTTTGAAGACACTAATTACCTCACTATTTATTTTATTTAAGTCCTTTTTCTGCTAGATTTTATTTCTGCTAGTGGACACTGATATTCATCTCATTCATGTCCACTGAGACTTTTATAAGGAACATTTGTTTTAGACTTTTTCTGATAGCATTGATTGAAGCAATTTACATTAGTGGATATTCAAATTGCATGAATTGGCCATAATTTCGGTTGGAAATATCTTAACATTAGTTTTAAAACTGAATTACTTCACTTGACTGAAATAGGTCGTCAGAAAACCTTCTGAGAGTGATTTGATTATATAAGCATTTCTATTGCTAGCTTTAAGTCCATATTAATCACTTGGTGTGGGAACTACTGCATCATGTTCTCAAGTATATTACTGGGTCAGGGTGTTATAGTAAAGTAGTCTTACCAGATATCACAACACAATTTGCCTTTCTACAGTGAGCATGAACACCCATTTTCTGCAGTCTGTGTGACTGAATAGATGGCAGTGGCTGAATGAAGTGAGATGTCTGACAGATCCCTGTTGCACACTGACAAAAAGCTGTCTCTACACATGACAGCTGCTGAAGAGATAGACTTGATTCAGTGACATACTGAGCATGTTTGAACATTGTCACTGGTTGCTAGAAGCAAAGCTTATTTCCACAGCAATGTACTGGAAAAGTATTGTGCTTCAGGCATGGGATGGAGTCACAAGGAGCCTCAGAAAAAGGCAAACATTGTTTCTGAAAAATCCTTGCAACAAAGAATAGTAGTTTTCTGGCATTTTAACTACTAAGGGAATTCATGCAATCAACATGTCTAAATCAGAATTAATCACAGAATCAGAATGGTTTGAGTTGGACCTTAAAGATCATCTAGCTCCAAACCCTTTACTATGGGCAGGGACACCCTTCACTAGACCAAGTTGATCAAAGCCCCTTCCAACCAGGCCTTGAACACTTTTAGGGATGGGGCATCCACAACTGCTCTGAGAAACCTGTTCCAGTGTCTCACCACTCTCATAATAAATAGTTTTTTCCTATTATCTTATCTCAAACTGTTATCTCTGAGTTTGAAGCCATTTCCCCTTGTCCTAGCACTACATGCTCCTGTAAATAGCCTCTTTGCAGCTTTTTTGTCAGCCCCCTTTAGGCACTGGAAGGCTGTTAGGAAGTGTCCCTGCAGCCTTCTCTTCTCCAGGCTGAATAACAGCAACTCTCTGTCCTCAAAGGAGATGTGCTCCAACCCTCTGATTCAGTTTTGTGTCCTCTTCTGGACATTGTCCAGCAGGTCCAGGGCCCTTTTACTTTGGGGATCCCACAGCTGGAATCCAGGCAGAGTCTCAGCAGAGCCAAGGAGAGGGGCAGAATCACCTCTGTTGCCCTGCTGACCATGTTTCTTTTGATGCAGTCCAGGACATATTGGCTTTCTGGGCTGTGAGCCCACATGGACTGGTCATGTCAAGCTTCTCATCCACCAACACTGCCAAGTCCTCCTCAGGGCTGTTCTCAATCCATTCTCCACCCAGTCTGTACTGTGCCTGTGTTTGCTTGTACGCATGTACAGGACCTTGCACTCAGCCTTGTTGAACTTGGTGAAGTTTGCACAGTCCCACCTCCCAAGCCCATCCAAGTCCCTCTGGATGGCATCCCTTCACTCTAGTTACATCAGCCACACCCCTCAGTTTGGTGCCACAGGGAAACTTGCTGAAGATTCACCCAATCCCACTGTCCATGCCATTGACAAAGATGTTAAACAGTGTTGGTTCCAATACCAAAACCCTGAGGAACACCACTATGTAGGTCCAACTTCTTGGTCAGATATAATTTCTCCTGCAAATTTCAAGCACAGTTGAAAGATGTGAACATTTTTCTGAAGCTTTTTTTCTTAAATCATATGCAAACCAGACTGTGTTTTAATTCTTTTTTTGCTCAGGAGTGTTGTCCCTTTTTATTTGTCCAATAGTTTAGTAAAAACAGTTTAATTTCTGAATCTGGAGATAATTCACACAGTATTAATGTAACTTCTATTATTAAGGATTTGTAATAGATGATTTATCATCTTACTTACATTACAGTATTATGCTTTTGAAGAAGAATTAATGGTAGGAGACCTAAACAAATGGAATAGGGAATAATAGGGTGATACCTGAGGCTTTTCCCTGTTCTCTAAATATTTAGGCGCTACTCAAAGCTGAAGAAAATCATGGAAAGGTTTTGGGGACCTTTTAATCATCTTCACATAACCAAATACTCCGTTACCATTTGTACAATCATTAAGGAATACAGTGTGTGGTATGAAATTTAAGGATCCTTTTTCATCCTTCTTAGGAGACATGTTGCATACAAGTTTTCCGTAACTTTTTCTCATTACTTTTCCAGTTCTATGTAAATTTCTTTCAAAGTCGTGGCAACTTCTACGCGCGCACACACACACACACAACACACAGAGTTTCTTTCAATGGAATATATATTCCTTTTTGTGGCACAGAGTTGATAAATTCCCAACTAATTATTCAAACAAATGACAGCCAAGGTATCTAGGCACAGTAGCGCAGTGCTGTCCAAATTGCTCATGTTATTCCCTTCTTCTTCACAGAATATGAAACTTTGGACCTTTTCTTTCCCAGCTGCCATTTGACTGTTGGTGCTAGAGGGACACAGTTTTTCATCTTTGAGCTGACAGGTGAGTGATCTTCTCTGCTGCTCTCAGAAGGATCATCATTCCCTGTCTGTGCCACATCACCAGTCAGCTGCAGGACAACCCAGAACATGGAGCCTGCCTTGCTGACTCATGTACATCATCTCCATTGCATACAAATCATGGAAGAAATTTGTCACTGCCATCCCAGATTCAGTGATATGAAGCAGAAAGTTAGGTGATGGGCCCTGTAACTAGTCTGTGTATGTCAGCCTAGTTGAGTCATGCCCAGAACTCACAACTTCCATGAGAAAAAAAGGAAGCTATGTCTCATGCCTGTGCTGGGTTTGGCTGCCACACGTAGCAGAGCGGGACTCCAGCTGCAATCCACTCTTCTTTTTTTTTGTTAAATGATTTTCATCCCCAGCACGTGGCAATGTCTAATGGTTGAGCAGGTGTCATGGATGAGGACAGCAGGGTTGGATGCTGTCAGTTAGGCAGTGGTGGTTCATTAGCTAACTCCTGGCACACCAGTGGAGCTGTTTTGTCAGCAGTTAAAGAGCACAATTGAATGGCTTGAACTTCAGTTGATGGGTCATTTCTGGCTCACACTGCCACTGTTTGCTGTCTGCCTGGAGGCATCCAGGTTCTCACATGCAGCACAGAGCATTGAAAGGTAAAGCTCTCTGCCACATCTGATTTATGTTGCAGTCTCTGAATAGAAGCTAAACTAGGATTACAGAGGACAGTTAACAGCCAATGGTGGACTGGGCATGAAAAATAAATCTGTATGAACAAAAACATCTCTGTCTGATGCTAACTATCTATGTATCACCCTGACTGGTTTTTTCATAGGCAGAATTTACATTTTTATTTGCCACAGTGACTCATCATTTACCTTTCTATCTTCTCCAGTAACATAAGCTGTTAAAATTGATGTGATTAATAATAAAAAAAATAAATACAAACCCACTTTGGTAAGTCTGAATAAACAAAACATCATGACATTGGTTTTTATAGAAATTGATAACTAGAAGGGAAAAATTATAAAATAAGAAGACCACATGCAATATATTTAGAGATAACCTTTTTATAGCATCCAGTTGCCACGGAAACACATTGCAGCAAGCAGAGAGGCAAGCTTGACTACTTCCAGCTCCAGTCTGCATTTCAGGATCTGCTGTTTGCACTGCTCCTGTGCCAAGTACATACCATGTGTACTGCAGTAAAGCTCTAAAAGACCTCATTGAAAATGTAAAAAATAGTCCTTCATGAGAAGGATACTTCTGGGGAAAAAAAAAAAAAACGAAACTAAACGAACAAATGAACTGATAACAACCAATCATCTCTAAACTGTTTGTGTATATTTATAAGAGACCAAAGGTGGTAGAAGTCTGTTTGCACTGACAAAATTTGGAAAGCACAATAAACAGAGGAGCTCTTACCTTAGGGGCAGTCCATCCCACAAGAAATTTATGAAAATCTCTAAATTTTTTTGTATTTCTGTCTTCAGCCAATGCTGAACTGCATTCCTTGCACCACATTGTAACTAATATTAGAGGTGACTCAAGTCAGAGTTCTCCTTGCAGCTCTTTTGTTCTTCCCTACCTAACAGGGTTTCTCCATTTTGCATGTTTCTTGGGTTTTTTTGTTTGTTTTTGTTTTTGTTTTTTGTTTTTTGTTTTTTTTTTTTGTTTTTGAGATTTCATTCTAAGACTCAAAGTATCATTTTCAGGGAGAGCCTTTTTTTTTCCATTTCAGAGTGTAAATCACTCAGAAAGCCAATGCTTAGTATTGAATGGCCCTCATTGTTTAACTAAAATTCACTCTGCTTAGATGAAAGGTTAATATGCTTTGGGAATTTAATCTGACAGATATGGAGCTTTTTATTTTACTGTTTCTTTTGGAAATGACACACCCAGATGACCCTGTGATGTGCATAATAATAAAATTAATTCCCAGGGGTGCCTAGCAGCCTTGCTAGGTCCCACAATGCAAAATATATCTTGGTTTGGAATTTGATAGCATTCAGAAATGACTGATGGTATCAACATGGGCAAAATTCTAGTTCAGTATTTCTAAAACCCTAGTTTCCTCTCTGAGGAAGCACACAGAGCATCCAAATTTAAACAAGCAATTGCACTCCTATTTTATTTTTTTTTCTCAGAAAAAAATTGATGTTCATAGGAGCCACTTAAGTCCTTTACCTCTTTGACATGGCAATACAACCATGCAAGAAAGTAATTTAGTATTCACATTTCACCTCTCGAACCTGTTAATGTTTTTAATATTTTTCTTATAGACAGCTGTCAGCTATGACTGTCAGCAAAATGCTGCAGATCTAAAGTCAGTTATCGAGCTATTTCCTCCATACCAGTTCTCAATATGTTATTTAATTCTTTTATTTGCCTCTATAGACATGTGCTATAGCATCTCTCCAAAGGTGGAGCAGATTTCCAGACACACAAAAGATATGGCTTCTTTTCATGGATATTGCATCATGTGCTACATTTTCTGTGTGGCATTTAAAATCTTCTATCATTACGCCAAATTAATTTGCTTCTAAAAGTCCTCTTCAGATAATGTTAAACATTTTTTTGCTGTGAATAAAAAAAGTATTTTTTCTTTCCTAAGAACACAGTAATATCACAGAAGGCATGGTCAGCTCTATTGTAGAATGTCACCAAAAAACCCCAAATATTTTTCTCAGTGATTGTCCTCATGATAGTGATTAGCATTTAGGGCCAATCCTTCATGTGGATGCAATATTGTACCTCTGGCTCCATCCAGAACATTACCCAGAGTGGACCCTACAGGAAAAGATCTGAAGCATTTATCCATCTAAATTATTCCATTTAGGAAATCAAATGATATTTGAACAGATTTGGGTTACAAGATCAGGGTCATTCACTGCTGAATATATTAAGTCAACAAGACTCAAGACATTTTTCGGTATTGGAAAAAAATAATAGGAGAAATTATTAATTTAATATAGTGAAAAATAAGCTCACATATTTTAAAACATTTCAATTCATTTTTCAACATAATGTTTTAACTTGGGTTCTTTGTAGTTATTCTTGCTCACTGATTTGGAGTAATTCCCATGGATTATATAATATAATGATTCTCTCTGGGGGCTTTCTGGTCTTTATACAGAAGATGGGAAACGGAAAAGAACACAGAACCATAGGGTAAACTCATTACCATTAAACCCATCCTTGCTGGCCTTTGCTCATTGATTCCCCTCCCCTGTAGCTCATAGACATTTCAAAGTTTTGAACCACTTTTTGTTATATTTAAAATACAATTGATTCCTTCTTTTCTCATTAAAAGTTCTGAAGTTTCCCTGAACCATTACACTGAATCAAGACAAAGGCAGTAAGGTTTTATTTTGAACCAGTTATCCCTTTTAACATTTTTTTAGTATCTGAATGTAAAAACTGATATCTTAGAGAACTATAAAATATCAAATGGCACCTTAAAACTTTTGGGGAAGTGATTTTCTTAGCTTCCCAATGAGATACATCAGTCACTGCTGTCTATCAAAGTACCAAGATGAAAGAGACTGAATACATTGCTTATTTTAGTATGTAGCAATCTCCTTTAGATTATTTTTAAGAAACTTTTATTGCTGCCTTTGCAAAACTAGCCATGTGGTAATGAAGGCATTCAGTTTTACAGCTGAGGGAAAATTTTGAAAAATTGAATAATTTTAGAAGCACATTTGCAGAACTGTGTTCCTATGGCATATGTCATGCTGTGAATGTAAGAGGATAAGAGTCAATCTTAAGGTTTTTAAAAATCACCTGCAGGAAGCCTTTGTGGTTTAAATGATGCTGAGGAATGCAAGCCACCAAAGGTTCAGCTGATAAGAGTTACCACTTGGCATTTGCTCCTGCTACTCTAGGACAGAGAGCATAAGGTTATTCACACAGATGCAGATCCGAATTTAGACCGATGACAGCAAGCCTCTGAACACAGACAGACCTTCCCAGAAATTATCAGAGCATTCCAGGATAATAATCATATGTAACAAACATGGTTGTTTATAACTACAATTTGAATTTATACAAGTAAATAGCAAAAGAAACTGGCTTTTTCTGGAGAACTACCAGGCATTTTTTATTTGTGTATAATAAGGGAATTTACCATTTTTGTATAAAATCTTCTGAAGATTATAGATTCTGAAAACCAGATTTTTGCAGACACACTTCCATACTAGCATCTATTCCATGAAAATAACAAGAATACAGATTACATTTTTCATTACTGTTCTCTCAGGCTTGTCTTACTTGAAGTAGGCAGTTCAAACCCAGCCTGGTGAAGACTGGTTATCTCCATTATATTTTTAACTGCAAAAACAAGGAGGGAGTATGCCACAAAGGATGGAAGGAGGAGGCTGGAAAAATGTGGGAGAAACATAAATTAGTTTGTTGAAAGCAAGCCGTATTTTCAGCTGTTATGCCAATAATTCTTCAAGAGAGATTAATTTCAAAGACATGGAAGCCCTTCTAATGATAACATTCTACAAGGCCCTGCAAATGGCTGAGTGCTATGAAAGTGGTCAGTGGTGTGGAGAGAAGAGGGAGGAGAAAGATAGGCAAGAGAGGGACAGGAAAAGGAGGTCTCTCTTAAGTAATGGCAACATTACCCCTCTGAGACAAATTAGAATATTAAACTTACAGTAAAACAGATATCCTGGTTTTCCACATGCAGGGTCAGTACAGCACAGCCATATGGGTTGGAACCTGAAGTTAGAGGAATAAAAACTCTTGGGACCATGGGATACCTCAGTCAGCTGCAGCAACCAGGAATTCCTGTGTTTTTAAACAAAACAACACACTCTCCTGCACTGAGGAGAAATCTTGCCGATTTTGGCAGGCATAAGAATATTGAAAATTTATCAAAGTGAGGCTTTTGAAGACACTAAAGTAACATGAAATCTAAGGAGACCTAGCAGACTTAAAGACTCAAAAATATTTACCACTATAAAGAAATGTTGTGGGAGATTATTTTTCACCACCAAGAAACAATTCTCATGTGTTGTTTTCTTTGCCCTAACCAGGGTTAAGCACCCAGAACTTCCCTACTCTCAGACCATGATTGATTCAAAGCCTTAGTTTCTTACTTATCTACCTATGTATTTTTGCATAGAGAGAAAACATTGGCCATAGCATCTCCAAAATATACCACTTGATGAAACTACTGCTCCAAGTCATTAGGAACAACTTTAACTTGAACTGCTTCCTGCAAAGATGAAACCAGAATGTGGATGGTTATTAGGAAGCCTAACAACCTTGACTCAAATTTATTTTTTACAGCTAGAACTGTAAACTGGATAGTGCATTTCTCATTTGCAGAGATTTGGAATTTGCCTTTCTACTTTGCATTTTTACATTAAAATATTTCCACTGAAATTTACTTCCTTCTGCTTTAAATAATTGCTCTTAAAAATATGCATATATGTATTTCTAGAAAAGAAGCTCCTTTCACACAAATAAATATTTCTTCCTCTAGGATTGTGCTGTCTGCAATATTTGCACTAGATATCTTTCATGAAGATGTCAAATAGAAAAAGAAAAATTTATGCTGAGCTTTACCTACACTCCCTAAGCTCCCTTTGCAAATGGGGATAATTCTTGTGCAGTTGACATCTGGATTAACTAGTTGGAATTGGAACACTGCTTTCATGTGTTTGTCTGTGAAAACATAACAGCAAACACAGGGTAAATGCATAGAGAACAATGCCTCAGCAGCCAGGAGAAGCAGTGCAGAAGGGGTAATATTTTTCATGACATTCAGCCTACACAGGCATGGCAAAACTGGTGAGTGTGTACTCACCTTTGATATCTGTGCAATCTTAGCTCTCCTAACTAGTAAGAAGTGGAGATAGCTGAGCTCAGAACGAGCATGTTTTTTTAAGAAACTGTTCCTCAGACAATATGCAACATGTCCTATTCTGCTGAAGATCAGACTAAAAGGACCTCTCATCCTAGGCTTGTCTGGGATCATTGTCCAACAGCAGAAAGTAGCAGATGATTCAAAAAAAAGTATAAAACAGTGTGCTAGGAAGTTAAAAACAAAGACCCTCTCTTCTTTAACACAATCTACCTTTTCTTTTTCTGTACAGCCTACACCTGACCATACAAAACTATTTACACCTGTGTGCTTGCTGATGAGACTGGAGGAGTCTGAGGGACTCAGTGCCACTTCACCTGCTCTGTACCTTGATGAAACATTAATCTTCGGTGAGACCTTTTTGATTCCTAGTGTCAGTGCATCTGATGCACTGTGGGTTAGACATTCTGACAGACAACTTTGTGCTTTGCCCACATAGGAAAACTGTTGTATTGTGTTTTTATCTCTTTGTAACAGTCCTGTAATAGTTTGCCCCTTCACCCCCCATTGTCTCCCAATGGTTACACCCTGAGCTTTCCCTCCCTTCCGCCAGCGCCAATCTCCCTGAAAATGCTCAGTCACTCCCCTGTCCCCTCCTTGCTACCTTGTCTATCATTCAGCTCCTAATCCCACTCTCCCAAAATCTTCCACCTTGAGCATCGAGTGAGTGGATGAGGGCCAGGGGTCCCTCCCTTAAACTTCCCCCATTGGTTTGTGTGTCTGTCTGTCCTTTTGCCTTCCACTCCCCCGAATCCCCCCATTGGGTGGTGGGCATCCCTTCCCCCTTGTTACCACCCCGGTATTTAAGATGATTGTGAGAGCCTCAAGGCCACTTTTGGCTGCTGGGACAATGGCATTCAGAGCTCCCCGGAGCTTGCATTAAACCTGAGACTTTTTCCTCGGCCTTGAGTCTATTCCCTCCTCGGATGCCACCTCTCCTCACAAGGCAAACAGCGAAGCGCTTTGTCTTAGCCGCTCCCCGAATCTCCTCGAGAAACGGGGGAGTGTCCCCCGCTGCTGACTGTGCCTTGACTGGGGAGGCAAAGCCAGGGAGCTTCAGGGTAGGCACGGCGGCAGAAAACTAACTTCCTTAATACAAACACAGCAAGGTCCTACACTGGTCTTGAAAAAGGAGACTAATCCACCTGAAAATTCCAGGAGGCACTCCCCCACTGATTCTACAGCCTGGGAGGGAAGATTCATCTCACCTGCTTCAAGAAGTCTTCAGGGTCGATGCTCACACCTAGGCTGCTTTAATTGACAGACTCAAAGAGGCACTCACAGCATGTGATTCATCTCACCTATCTCCAATGCCTATTTTAGCATAAGATAAATTTTGCCCTAAAGCTGCCCATTTTTCTCCACTGACTTTAATGGAGACTGATAACCAAGGGAGTGCCAAGTGATTAGCTCAGATGCAGGTGTCAATATCTGGTCAAGGATGAATTCCAGTCACTGTGACCACCACTTAATGAAGACATATCCAAGATAGATTTAAACCTGCAGCAGCTAGCCCATATGTATCTGCACAGATAGCAAAATGAATACGAGAAGCTGGCCCAAACCTGCTGCATCCACCAGGCCACTGCAGCAGGGCACAACCATCTCACAGATAAAGAGTCAGTTCTTGTCAGCCGTTTCCATGCACTGGTACATTAGACTAGCCACAAAATGCAGAGGTAGAACTAACATAAGTTGTCTTTCCTCAAAGGCAAACTTGATGCACTTGTTTCTTAAAACACTGCCATGATGCTCTGAGTCTGGTGGAATGTGGATTCTTTGCACTGACATTAGAGAGGCTCTTTATTCCCCTTTGAATCAGCAATTTCTGATCTTTACATCCAAGATTCTCAATGTTGGCAGAGGGATTAACTCAGCATTTTGTAGCCTAGTGTTTAGAAAATGGTTTAGTAAAGTTGACCCTTCTTTATCTTACCATTTGACCTGATTGGAAATCAGATCTATAAATCTCTTTAATTGCCCTCCTGTTGTGACAACTTTCTGCAGTGACTGACTCTGGGCAATGTCAGCTAAACTTGATTTAAAACTAGTGCTCTACATGCTAGAGGCTGCCAAACTGGCATATTTGAATTAATGTATCCTGAATTTATTTACAGCACTTCGATATAAACACAGATGCAAAAGAATCTGTTTGCAGTTTTTCTATTCTATAAGTATTTTCTCAAACCATGTACATGCTTTGGTGAATTTCTGTATTTCTTTACAGTGATTGCCTTTTTGAGGGAAGGTTATAATCTCTATAATGGTAGAAAAAAGTCTGGAGAGTTCTGACTTTTTATATGAAAGTGTTATGCTTCACTAAGATGAAAAAGAGATCAGAGTTCAACCTGTAATTTCCCTGGCTGGACTTAATTATTCAATACTCAACGAGATATGTTTGTGATAAACACTAGAGAATGTATCTGTCAAATCAGAAACTAATACTTCTGCTGCTCAGAGAGCTTAAGTTCTCCCTGCTTGGGAGAAAAACACAGAGAAGTAGGGAATAAAGTACTTGATAAGGATACAGAGACAGAACTAATGTCAAATTACAATTACTATTCAAGTTTCTTGCGATTTTAATGAATTTTTAAAGACTAGGTGTTATTCAGTTACACACATTAAAATTCAGTAAAGCTGTATTAGGTAGTGCATACTTATCCATAAAAGGCTTATAGATCCTAAAAATATCCTTCGGTTTCTTAAATATATACTTTGAACACCACTAAACTATACTCTAAACAGCTCTACTAAGTCTTCTGCTTAAACTCAATGCCAAGAACACCAAAAGACTTACTTATATTTAAAATTAAGAAGATGCACAATCCTTTGCCAGATAAGAAACTTATGGAATGAAAATTAGCTTGGAATAACACTTTCAATCTCCTCTCTGAAAAATCCATTTTGCTGTTCTTCTCTTCTGCCTTCTCTTTGTCTAGAATATTTTGTTTGGAAGTCTGAGCTGAAAAATATCACTTCCCATTTTTTTACAATCAGTTCTGCTCACTAGGTAGCTTATCTAGTAAATTAAGTATTATACTTTCAATTATATGGTTTGTTTAGGAAAGGAATTATATTTTAAAACAAATTAAAACTTGCCTTCATTTCAATCAAGGAAAATATATGAGAATATGTAATGAAAAGTGATGGGGCTGAGGAATGTGGTAAACTGGTGCTTCAATACAATCTGGCAGATAGGAACCTAAGCAGTCAGATGGATGGATATGTGAAACATCATCTAGGCTTACACTAGCTGAATCTGATTGAAACCCAATATATACTTCATATGTGGCTTTTCACAAATAATGTTTTTTTGTAGCTCTGGTAGCTACAAATTTTGCTCAATCAGCATAATATCTGAATAAAAATTAGGTTTATGTCCCTGTCAGTAGACATGAGCTAATTCACTATACTTCACAAATAATGTTCTATCTCATTCCAGCTGCAAAATAAAACAATAATGAAAAACGGGTGAACAAGTCCACAAGTGTTGGTAGCAAAGAGACTTCAGCTTCTTCTGATGTTCAGCTTCTTCTTCTTACCTTCAGAGGGGAAACACATCCAAGGTCCACACGGTTCAAGTAAAGCTTATTCCAAATAACTTGTTTTACTTAGAACAATAACCGTTTTTTATTAGACTAAATATACTGGAAGAAGGGTATGTGACAGACTTAATCAAAACATCCCCTTATTATACAGAAGTCATTAGAATTCAGCATTGATCTTACTGCAGCCTAACTGAATCCTTTGACTAGGCAAACGGAAAAATGATGAAATGCAATGCACTTTTGTCATGGACTAATTTGTATGTCATTTCAGTGGCAGTCAGTGAGCTAAGTATCACCCCTCCACTACAACTGAAGGTAATGTTTTGCTTGACAGACTACAGCTGTCCTGCACCATTGCTGGGGCTGACAGCAGTAAATTGTGAACATAGTTACCCCTAAAGATTTACATATTGAACTTACAGCCAACAGCGCACTGTACTTCAGAATGAGGCTGCACTGCAAAAGGTTAGGTTAAGTAGAGGAAAGTCAAGAGTTCTTAATCTATCTGATCAAAAAAACAACATGTCTTGTGTACTTCATCCCTATCCTTATTTCTGACCTCTCCCTGAAGTCAGGTTGTACGCATTCAGTTCAGCAGAATTTTCTCCTGTTCTCCCCACCAACCTATTCAAGCAAAAGCTTTACTTTCCCATGTGGATATATGTGTGGAGAAGGTGCTTTCTGCTTTTTCATATCTCCCATTTAGGTGAAATTCATTCATTTTCCCTGAGAAGAACAACTCCAGAAATCAGTTGAGTAGAAGAGGTATCTCTAAGAATCAAATCAAAAATCTGATGCCTTTGACTGTTTTCCTGCCTACAATGAGAAGAACAGCAGCCTCACACACAAGAACTGAGACAATGATAGCCATATAGTTAAGTCATAGAGACCACACACTTCATCTGTGAGGATAAAAAAACACAGCATTTCTCCTTCAGGAAGCAGTTGTGCTTTGTAAGCACTCATAATTTTCACAAAACTTTGTTGTACTAATAAAGACAATTTGCACAGTAAAAATAACATTTCATAATAAATAAATAAATAAATAGAACTCAATTATACCTAAATACTCTTTTCCCCATCACTTTTGACATAACTTTCCAGATCATTTAGGGGAGTCTGGATTATAAACTTTTTTAAAGGTTTGCAGCGTTTTCTTATGAAATATCAGCTATACCACATTGGCAGTAGGATCATTATATTTTTTTCATTTTCACACTGAAACCCCACACAAGACAGATTAAATAGAGGATCTCTGTAGCAGTGAATTTTCATTAATGAGTATAGCGAATAGGAGGTCCTGTGCATAGAGAGGACTTCCCTGTAGATGTATGGGTTTTTCCTTACCCTAAAGGTGCTATTTCCTTCAAAATATCTAGAAACATTTCTTGCAATAATGAGGTTTCCTTTTTTTCTTTAAAGCTAATTGCAGAATTACAATAGCAGTACTGAACAAACTTATGTATAGATGTCATCCCTCTAATCTGATATTATTCGAGTGTAGAAGAATTTGCATTTTCACATCTTAATTAAATTGCAATGACAGCAAAAAGTTTATGTACAAGAAGCTACAATTCCTACTTTACAGTTTATAACTCATACTCCCTATATTTAACTCTTGCTTACTGTTCATCTTATATTCAAAAACTCCCATGCATTGCTAGTGTTACTTGTTACTTGCCAGCTGGCTACTATTTTTGCCCTATACCACTGGAGGAATTGCAAAAGCAATATATATTTCTTGGAAAAATTATCTCACTGCATTAACAAAAGACATAATTACTTGGGTTTTTAACTGTAACATAAAAGAAAATTTCAGCACTATTTAATTTTCTGATTCCACAGGAAAGGGATAAGACAGCCTTTGGATGTTTCCTGGGGAAAAAAAAAATCTGCCTGAAGTGATTTTCAAAGTATCCTCTCTCCCCAGATATAAAAATTGTGTCTGATTTCTTAAGGAAATTTGAGTTGCATAGGTACACATGCATATGGTTTGTAAGACCCATAGAATTTCATTCTGTGCTTCTATGAAAGTATAGTTTTGTTACATGATAGAAGCCAATAGTACCCTTAAAGTAAGTCAGACTTTAAAGTAAGAAAATATGGTTTTGGTTTTGAGGGCTTTTTTCCCCTGGGATAACAAAGAAATATAAAATACTTTGCTTTTCTAAAAGGACATATGTCATTGAACTTTTCTATTTTAGATTTGTAAGATTTAAAAAGAGTTGTGTGTACCTTAGTCCAAAATCCACTTACAAAAAGAGTTGATGAGGCCAGGGGTTTAATTTAGTTTGCAATCCCACTGAATCTTGTTACTGGAAATAGAATCCTACAGTATCTGAGTGGTGTCTTACTTAGATCTTGCCTTTTCCTGGTGACATACAGCCCTTTCAGAATTATTGATAATTATAGTGCAGTTTTTCCTGAAGCAAGCAGCAGAAACAATGTTCCATTAAATACAGCATACACTGCTTATGTATCTACTTGAAAAACAAGCCCTAACAATACTCTCTGCTGCAAATGACATAACTATAGAGACCTCTCCAGCATTTCCTGTATTATCGCTTATATTATTTTTTTATATGTGACTTTTTCAAAATTGATGTTTTGACTAGCAGCAGTTTTGCTTCCTTAGCCATGCATAAAAATGAGACTCTAGTGCCTTGATCCACTGGCAAGAGAGCACGTCTGAATGCAATATAACTTGGAGGTGGCCTGATTAGCTCATTTGTTTTGTATTCCACTGTGCTATTCATTATTTCCTGAAATCCAAAATGCTGCTGTTATTCCTCAGGCCAGGAGTCAGCAGCTTATTTATGTTTCCATGATGTCATTCTTTCTGTGAGCAGCTAAGCAGATTTGTATTGATGTGATGTTTTTCAGCACCCTAGAGAGTCAACTAGTAGGGCTAAATGCCCCTTTAATCATTCCCAGCAGAGATGTCTAAGTCAATGACCTGTATCGTTGAGCTGTATTACTTTCTGATGCTATCATTTATTCTGTAATAAGCAGTTCAATGGAGTTGCCCTCTACAGCATCTGCTTATTCACATACTCTTCTGGAGAGTGTAATTTATATTAATTTTGTGCTGTATGCTGGTTTACATCTTTCTCAGCCATTTTTCCAGGTTTCCTTTCTGTATTGGGAAGTACACCACTGAATTACAGAACACACTCACAACCCTGTCACCAGATGCCTGTCTTTATGAGAGTCAACTATATATCTATCATGTATTTTAAATACAAGAATTTGAAATTGCTCATACAAAACACAAAGTTCACTGAGGTTGATTGGAATCTGCCAGGTGTTTTCAGCAGATTTCTGAAGATTTACAGTCTTATTTATACAAGGAGTGAGTGCATCTGTTGTATGAGCAACAGAGAATTTGGAGATGATCCTGTTCTGAGCATGACATTCTAGAGACATCCATAAGATTATCTTTGAAGGGCAAAAATAACTTTTACTAAATGACTAAAAGAGTTGTAGGGGCTGGAAATATTAGCAAGAGCATGTGTCCATCTTCAGGTCACATACAGAAGAGACAGCATTAAAAGCCAACACAAAAAGAGAATAATGGATCTGAGTTTGACCTGTTGAAACACAGGGCAAGTGCTTCTCCTGTCAGTCTGCCTCAAATTCCCTTTAAACTCAGAGGTAGTTTTATATGCGGACAGGTAGGTTGGGAGACCTTGACTTGTAATGTGCCTGTCAAAATTATGATAATTTATTTTTTATTTTAGCTTCTGACATCAGTATTAAAGAATATAAATCTAATTTTTCTGCTCTTTAAACCTTACATATGAGACCATAGTCAAAAGTATTTGTAAAGAAGAAGTAAATGAAAGCTCTGATATTCCCAGGTATCTAGCAGGAGAAAAATATATTTACATTGTTAAGTCAATTTTAAAAGAAAATATAATTAATTTCCTGACTTTAACTGTACATCATATTCTCCCCACCCTCAACCCCACCCACCCTCACCAAAAAAAAAAAAAAAAAAAAAAGAGTGGACATTATATAATCCTGATACAAATCTGTGTAGTTTGAAACCACTAGAATTTCCTTCTATAAATTGATATGTATATCCCAGTCTCAGATTTCAAAATGAATCCTTTTCTTCGTGTCTTGAGTATTCATCCTAGCAATAGAAAGTCTGCTGCAGACTTTAAGTTAGCGTGATGCTTAACATGGTAAAATCAATAGTAAATTCAGCTTGCTGGCAAAGCACTGCCAGGGCAAGAGAAACCCAACTGCCAGGAATAACAAAGAAATTGCAAAGGCAGCAGGAATGAGAGCCAAGCTGGGAGCAGATGCATCCCCTGCACAATCTTGACAGCTCCTGAGAAAGCATTATTATTGAAATAGCCAACATTTCTAAATAATTAGTACATTGTACATATAACTGTATTGCACCAACCAGAGTCTACTCAGAAATGTGCAATTTCCAGTGGAGTATCCTTGAACACAGCAGCCTTTCGTTCTAGTTTTATTACTTGCCCTAACTGAGGGGTCAAGCATCTCATTCATATAAATATACGTGAAAACTGTCATAGGCAGACAGATTACTTCAGCAATCATTTTGATTTCTGCTTTCACTGACTGAGTATAAAGGACTTCCTGTGCAACAGGCAGTTGCAGCTGTGGAATTGAGCTGTTTAATTCCATTTTCCAGCCACTGTCCTTGAGACCATGGGTTTTCAAGTAAGTTCCCTGGGTGATGGTGAACATTATCAATGAGGGGCATTTTAGGAGAACTGCCAGCTGATTCAATTAAGTGAATATAAAATGACTCAATTTAATGGTCCAGTTGATTTATCTCGTTTCTTTTTAATTGCCTTTTTTTCTTTTCCTTGGATCTCTCTAATATGAGGATGTTTACTCTCACACACTCTTTTCTGAAGAGCTAACTACTTAGCTTTGGATGAGTTATGCCCTAGGAAACTTTTAATAAGATATATAATATCATTCCTATGCAGGTGGTTAGTACTTAAAAATCAAAAGGTACAAACTTGTCATAAGAAGTTCACCAACTGTGAAATATTCACACTCAAATTGTACTTGATCTGTTCTTTTATAAATGTCTTCTATCATTCTACTCAGTTTTCAGCCAAGAAGCATCTTTGTACTTGCAGATACAGTGTTTCCTTGGGACTCTTAATTCCTTTCACGTACTTTTATCAAGTCTATTGCCTTGATGTACTTCCCTAGATTTTCAGTATCTGTTTGTAACAAAACCACTGAATACAGAACAATGACAACAAAATGGGCTGCAATGTTCTCTGTCCTCCATTTACATAATGAGCAGAAACAAACAGAATATATGACGCATAAATAAGTGTTTGGTTTAGTCCCTAACATCAGAACTTATAAAAAAAATGGTCTTTTGTAATACCATCGAGATACTAATTTACCTTTTCTACTCTTTTTCATATTCTATTTTTTTTAAATGGAGTTAATAGAATTGTGTAAGATTACTTCATGCTCAGATGTCTTCAGATGCACAAATGCTAAATTTAAAAAAATTAATGAAGAAACACTAATTTTGGGAGACTCTTTATATGTCAAGGAAGATCATACGTCAAGTAGATCCGATCTGGCTTTTACACCAGAAATTTCCATATTTCTGTAGTTTCTGACCTGTTATTGAATTTCTTATCTTGTTTGGCCCTCAATTTATATTCTTCCCTTAATTTCAATGCCTCATTTTTTTACATTCCCCACCCCTAGCTATGATTTGAAGAATATATAACAAAGCATGAACTTACATCATCAATTTTATAAGTCTATTCCACCCTAATTCCAAGGCAGGATTTGACCCCAGTCCCTGTCTGAAGGGCCACCTTTCTTCCCACTCAAACTACACAAATGTCTGATTTCTAAGGAGGTGGAGCCATCTGGTGTCTGTCACTTATGTAACACATTGCTCTAACCTGCTTTTAAAAAGACATGTAGCTTTAATCTTATTTATTATTACCTTCTTAATTAATTAATATTCGTTTTATTACACACATACTACTTCAGTGATTTAAAATATTTTTAAATACTCTTTGCACTTTTATCTCATAATCTTAATGTATGGAATTCAACAAAGCACTTTAAGCTCCCTAAGATTTATATTAAGTATAATTTAGACTCACAAGGACAAGCTGGAAAAGGAGCAAGGATGGGAAAACTCACCTTGCCTTCTAATATTTTTGAGAAGCCCTAGCTTAAAAAATTTCAACAAGACCCTTAACATGTTATTTTTGAGTGTGAAGGCATCCTTTTTGTGTAGGCCAGATTCCCCTTCATGGACCTTCCTGGAACTCACCAGATCCCATCTAGTTCTCTGCCAGGTGTGGTGAAATGGGGGGATGTGGTGCTGCAGGTGCAAACAGACTGTGCCTATGGAGGAGTTCTAAAAGGAAAAACTTGAAGCATGGGGGCAACTGTGCTTTTAGGCTTGAGATAGGGACAGCCTCAGTAAGCTCTGATAAAATGGGTCTCAGGAATGGTTGGGAAGAGAATGTTAACAATCAGGTGTTAGGCGACTACAAAGTCAAATTGATCTGTGAGTCATCATATCAGCATTTTATGACACGCTGTTTCATCATGACAACACAATAAAAATCATGAGACATTTCCTCTGAACCAGAAAACTGAAATGAAAATATCAGTTAAATTGTTTTGTTTCTGCACTGGAATAGAAACCATAAGGCACGTGAATGGGTGACAAAAAAGAAAATATCAAAACTAAGTAGAATTCATTGCAAGGAAAAGAAGAAATTTCAAATTTTTATGACAAATAAAAAAATGCAATTTAATGAAAATAAAATGGTGAAGACTCATATACTCAGAGGCACAGAACATCAAAAATTCTTTCATTTTTAGGATTCTAAAATGGGGTTTAGGTTTCTCTGGCACATAATTAATTTTAAGTTCTTTGAGGGAAGCCTTAGTTCTTGTGTTAAATAAGAGCCTCACTTACAGTCTCACTGATTCATCATCTTTAAATGAAGTTCCTTTCTCTTGTAGAATTATGCAAAGTTTAGTGACTAAAGATGTGGTTTTTGCAAGGCCTGTGTACTCTAGAATTTTAATTAAATTAAGCGGGATGCAATGAAAGGAAGTCTAAACATTTTTTACCACACACCTTATGCACATCCTACAATCATAAATTTGGTGCCTTTTTTTTTTTGCTATTCTAAGCTGAGTAGAAGATATAAGATATCTAAAGAAAACTCCTGAGAACTACCTTGCTAACAAAAAACAAAAACAAAAACAAAAACAACAAAAACAAACAAACAAACAAAAAACCTATATATATATATATATAAATAAAAGAGAACTAAATAAATTAGAATATCCCTGCAGGTGTAGTAATTCATCCAACCATGAAATATTTTCTGCATTTTACCTGTGTTTCTGCAGGATACTAATTCAGTTATACATTTAAGTTCCATATGGTCTTTGGCTTTATAAATCAATAGAGCAATCTGAAAAACTAATTGAGTTTTCAGCTGCATACTGCTCTCGAAACTAACCTGGCACAGTAAATTAATTTGAAATTAATTCAGTTTCTGTATCCTGGACTCTACAGTCAGTCTACAAAAAATTCTGTTTCATTTCCTTTCTCAAGGATTTTCTCAGCTGAGCTACCACATTCAGGTCTGCAGCTGTTGGTTTGCAGGTGACAAAAGCATGAACATGTCATGTGTGGTGTCTGCAAGTACATGTCAGACTCAGCCTGGTCAGACACTCAACATGACAGGCAAGAGTCCCAATCCAAAGGATTCTTTTATGCTGTGTTTGTGTTACTTCAGTGGCCACAGCATGGTGAAGAAAGACTTCACTAGCTTTCGTTTAACAAACATGCATTGCAGCAGAAGTCCAGCCAAGGGCACACAGAGGTGATGGCAGCACAGCTCTATGACCTGTTTGAATTCTATGTGTTTTCCAGCCTGCACTACCTTACTGCCATACCTAGAGGCTTACTAGCATCAGCTTAAGTCATGTTTCTTGCAGTCTGCAGCATTAAACTCTGAGTATGTGGAACACTGTCCCATCTTCAAAGACCAGTGATGCTGGTGCCCAAAACCAGGTGGGAGGACATATATCCCCTTCCCAGGCTGGTGAGGAGGGACAGGGGCAGGGAACAGGGCTGGGATGAGGAAGGGAAGAGAGAAGCACCCACTGGGTGTATGGATGGGACCATAACTTTGAAAAGCCCTGTAAAACGCTACTGCCCCACAGGCAGTCACCCCCACTGCCATCACAGTACCTCTGTTCCCAACTGCAACCCACCCTTTTCCCATATTCCCCTTTCCCATATTACGCCTCTCAGTCCATCCCACAGCCCCATCTGAGCCACAGCTACTTCCTCTCAGGGGCCTTCACCATTTTACCTGCTGTTGTAATTGTCTACAGATTTCATCAGTGATTTTCACCTTTCTGTATAGCTCATGCATTAGCCTTTGAACAAGCTCCAATTATGTTTTTCTTAGTAAGACAGTACAACAAAATGTAAATGATTTAATGGCTCTACTAGATGCTTGAACCAATACTTTGTCAATTATTATTACCAATGTGAATAGTGTTTGTGGTATTTCATAAACCAAGAGTCTAACTCCATGCTGAAACTCAAAACTTTGTGCTTAATTTAATCCTTGCCACAAGCAATTTCTTGTAAGCAGCAAGCAAATTAGTGCCCAAGGGTGTCTGTTGTAAGATAATAGATCCTACAGTCCAAGGCTGGGCAAAATGATTGTTGATGAAATGTCAGTTTTTCACTGCATAGTTTCTGCCCTACTAGAACTTGATGAATAGTTGTTTATTTTCATTAACAGACACATAATAAATTATCTTTTTTTCCCCAATTTTTTAGCATCACTGCAGCGTTCTGGTGCCTCTCCCAGGTCCGGAGCAGCTGCCGTGCCCAGCGGGGCACCGCAGCTCCTCCGGTCCCGGTCCCGCCGCTGTTCCCAGGCTCCGACCCCTCCGGGAAGGTGGGTCAGCCACTTCTACCGCCGTGTGCGAGGGACCTCGATAAAGGGGGTGAAGGAAGGACCAAATTCCCCGTGGCAGGAGATGAGAGCATTTTATTGATGCGCTCCCAACCCCTGTGTTGGACAATATGGCCACCCGGCCTCGGTTGCAGGGGGGTTTTATAGGGGGTGGAGCAGGGTGTGTCACGTGGTCTGGGGAAGCCAATAGGGACACAGTAGGGGACGGCACCGGGGCCTGGGGCGGTCCCGGGGCTGCGGGGGTGTGGTGTGGAAGGCACGAGCCAATGGGGAGGCGGCAGGGGCGGTGCCGGGGCCCGGGGTGGCCCCAGCCACAGGGGAGGGGTAACAGCAGGAAAGGACCCACAGGAAGAAACGGGGCGATGGGAGCCAGGCCAGCATGGTCAGGCAACTCAGGAACCGGGTACTGTGGGGGGGGGAAACCTGGGGAATACATGGGGGTACACAGAATTTGCTAAGACACACTAGAACCCCGACCTAAGCCCAAAGTCCAGGATGCAACACATCACTATAAACTCTTCTAATATAAATATTCTCTTAATTGTGCACTCAAAAAGTTATTTATCACTTTTTAAACTATAAGCTTCAAAACGGATATTTTCACATGATGGTATTCATTGCTTTTCACGCAACTTACAAAATAAACCATACTTGAAACTTTCTTGAAACATATCTTCCTCGATGAGATCAACAGCAAAACAGCAACTTCCTGTAGAGGAGGAATAGAGATACTTTTTTTTTTTTTTTGGTCATTTATAAGAAATTTTGAGATGTCTCCAGTAGGCAATATTTCATTTAAAACAAAATTCCCATGTATTTTAGATTAAACTTGACTGTGTTTGATCTTCATGTGACTTAACTTCATATGGCAGGTGGTTGTTAACATTCTTGTTTAGATTGTTTCATCCACTAATGAAAAGACATCTACAAAAATTAATTAAAAATTATAATGTTTGACAGAAGTATTTTCCATTTCTCCCCCCAACAAAAGACAGTAAATTCAGTTATAAAGTCAGTCTTATTGAACAATAAATGTTCCTTTAGCTCTCCAACTGATGTGCTATTGCATGAAATTTGGATATAAGAAGAGTCCTAAATATAAATATTAATCCTCTTAATGAATCCTTATTCCCTCATGGTAAAATAGATCTGACTTATTATATCAAAATCTTGAAGCAAATGCTGTTTGGAAATTTGGGATCTTCAGTGAATAATAACTGGTTCTTCCTGCTACTTCTTCACCTGATGTTCTCTATAGGTGGGCACAGGAACTCCCTGACTTTTAAGTTATTTCCACAATATTAATATTATTATTATTATTATTATTATTTCCAAAATATTAATAATTTTTGATACCAAGTATTTGAAGAACCTTTTGCTTCTGTGGATATACTGAAGCTTCCTTATCCCAAAATAACTTAAGAGGCTGGTAACATGTGAGCTATTTTTGTCAAGGCTCCATGAAGGCTTGAAGAACCACCTCACCAGTGTCAGCTGTTCTGAGAAGTGAGAGTTTTGAGGGTGACTGTGGAAGAATGCCAAGGAAAAAATACAGGCAAGAAAGGCTCTGACCACAGGTATATTACTTTTGTACAAGAAGTTGTTTGGCCACCCTTGTAGTAGCAGTCCAGGTAACAACTTCTAACTGGATAAGATATAGTAGAAAAGAAAGACAGTGGTCTGGGATGGCAAGACAAGCAGGTGCATCAGCTGCTGATGCTTGACACCTAAGTTATAAAGAAATAAACAGGGAAAACAAAAGCCTTCTTATGAGAAGAAACCCCCAGGAGTCCAGCACAGTCCAGAAGGCAAAAATAACTGAATCAAGTTGCTCTATTCCTCCCCAGAGGTTCATTCCAGATGGAATTTTGTTGGCAGAAACATACTTTCATAAAATACTTACATATATAATTGATTTATGATCTCAATTTGCAAGAAGAACCTGCTGTATTTTACCTCTCAGCAAGATCCTGCCTTTAGCAGAATGAAGAAGAGATGCAGCAGATTCCAGTAGAAGTGAATATTAAATGAAACACTGTCAAAACTTAGCTAATATTTCTCTACTTCTCTTGCTGCACAGTATTTCCAAGCTTACATTGCCAATGATTTTTGTCTACCTCAATTTTTCCTTTTCAGGGTCAAGTTTGATTTCATATGGAGAAAAATCATATTATAGGATTTCATTTCACACCCTTAAAATTTATACTTTTGTATGAACTATATCAACATCTTTTCCCCTTACTAGGTGTCTTTTTTGGATCTCCATTTTGTTTAGCTGCTTCTATAACTAGCAGTTTAGCTGCTAATGAAATGTTTCTTTCCCTATCCTCTTTAACCTTTAGGAAGACAATCTCTACAATAGAGACTGTGGTTATTCAGCAAACTAACTAGGAGAACCATGGTCTTTAAAGTATAGAAATAGGAACAACAGGAACAATGGTCTCTAGGAGCAAAAGGGCTTTGAAGAAAAGAAATGTTTCTAAGCCATGGCACACAGAGAGAAGTTGCAATTTACTGTTACAAAAGATGGTCCAGAGTGACAGAAAGGACTGAGTCATAGACCATGGGGGAAAAAAACAGCAGCAACATGAGGTTGAGACTGGCACAAACTGAGAGGATCCTTCATCCCCCATGCATACGCAAAACTTTGAATTTCCTGGTAATCCAGGTAAGAAAGGTACCATGATTTCTTTCAAGTTTATGTGCCCAGTTTCCCTGAAATAAGAAGGAAGGTAAATGTTATGGTTTGGAGTTTTCTTCAGCCACAGACAGAACTTGACTGGAGAACACACAAAATGTTAGAAGACAGGAAGTGCTCAAAGGTCCCAAACACTGGCCAGATGAAAAAGACCTCTAGGATACCCAAACCCTATATCCACATTGTATTTATCTCACAGCAGACTCAGTAAGATTAGTCCACAAGGTATTTAAAAAAAAGAGGGCTAGAATGGCTGTGCCTCTGATACTAATTTCTGTTTGATCCAACCAAGAAACCTTCACTTGGAAGAGTGTGTACATGGGAAGCCACCGGGAACAGGTGCTTTGAGCACAAGTGCTGAAATGCATCTGCTTTGGCTGGGTTTTTCTTGCCTCTGTATACCGGTATATGAGAATTAACACATCACAGCACAAGTTGCATAAGAGGAATTGGGAACAATTCTAAAAGCAGTATTCTCTTGATCACATTCCTCATTTCTTCTTTCTCTCTTCGCCACCCCATTTACTAGGGATGTAGTAGTCTAATTAGAAAGCTGAGAGCATGAAAATAAGTCAGGTTCTGGCTATACAAATGCACAGCAAGCCAATGATTTTAGACTGGACCTTGCAAATTTTGTTAATTGTTCAGGCTATTCAACTATTTTCTGCTGGTCTTTTACACCACTTTCAGTTGAAGTTAAATGATTCAGTCAGGAACTGAATGAAAACACTCTTTGCTTTCTGCTAACACTCTTTATCCACACTTCTTTATAGGACTTAATTTTATGCCTTCAGTTAGTCGGTTTTTACTCCAGCTGTATCACTGCACCCAATTGAGCTTTTATCCCAACAGTCTAATTGTGCTGGGAAGGCATTGTGATATACCCAGCTCAGCTGTGCAGACATAGCCTGTGAGTGAGATGATCCTAAAATAACCACCACAACAGGTGACTGCCAGGGAGCAGCTGGCTGCGCTGCTCGTTACTTTCTCTACAGGTATTTTAACACCAACATTTGACAGACATTTTATCTGAAGTCATAGAGATGCAGGACAGCTTCACAAAAAACCTTTCAAGGGATCAAAGTATGCTCAATTAATCCCGAATGGAAACTGAATTCAAGGTTCTTCTCTTCTTTCAGAGAGATACATAAGACTTCTGCTGTTCTCTCCAGTCTCTCCTTCCTAATCACAGAAGAGCCTAATTATATGACAGGCTGTTGTATATTTGTTCCTTTGACTAGCCAAATTACAGTTGTATGACAAATGATGAGGGATCCCTTCCTTCTTCACTTTTCATAGCTAAAACTGACCAAAGGAAGAGCAAGTGCACAAATCCATTTTCCTGATACTGAAGCTGAGGATTAAATAAATGCCCATTGCATTCCTTTGGTTAATCCTTCCTTAATCAGGAGCAGCGACAGCACATATCTGAACTGTATCTTGTCACATTTTCATCCACAGGGCTGTGGCAGAATTGCTGAGTGATGACAAGCCACTCAACCTGACACCATTTTGTACTTTTGTCAGTTCATTCAATAAAGACAGATACAAATTTCTTAGTGAGCATTGCATATCACTCCTAGTCAGAGTAACCCATAACAATGAAATTGTTTGTTCTGTTCCAATACTTGTACGGCTAATGAAGCAGACTGATCCTTTGGTCAAAAGGTACTTCTGCTAATACAAAAACCCCTTCTGACAACTGAGAGGAAGAAATTTTTTTTTTTTAATTTGATTTTAGTGCACTACATTTAAAACCAGACTTCCTTAGTCCTGATTATTAATAATAGGGTCATTCTCTTGCATAGTATCTCTTCCTTTATTTGAGAAACTACATGATCCTTGAAATAAAATACTTCTGTACAGTGATGTATTAAGCACGAGTGACTGCATTTTTAAGTCTATGCCGGACAAAGATCAATAATCACACCAAAGAGATACAAGAAGCCTAAACAGCAGAACATGCTCATATAGATTGCTAAGAAACATTCTTCCTAAATTCTAACACTGTGAAAGTAAGAGACTCTGAAGCATTCCAGGGAAGAACTGAGTATTGACACCTCAACTTTTACTTCTAACTACTCTTTAAACACTCATGCTGTTTTTATCTTTTTAGTGTACTTTTTCATTATGAGATGTGTCTGTTTTGATTGATAAATAAACCCTTCTGTGATGTACAAACTTATTTTGTTCTTCCTTACTAAATTTTTATCTTCCAAACTTTTGGCACACCAGGTGGGATTGTATCTAGGGAGTGCTGGTTGCTACAGGATACAATGATCAGAGAAAATATAAGTCCCTTGAATCCATGCTACAGAGGTCTTGGAAAGAGCTGAGGAGGAAAGTCATAACACCAAGCAGCCCGTGCACCTCACCCTCACATGTTGTCTGCAGTATGGTATGTCATCTGTCCTATTGTCCTTCAGCTGTCTGCTAGTCTATTCTGAAACTTAATCTCACAACAATTTCCCCTTTGCTCTACATGACATCTATCTCTGGAGCATTTGGCCTTCCCTTCTGCATAGTGTGTTGCCCTGAGTCTCCTTTCTAGGAACTAAAGATACACAAAGCTGTAGTGTCCCACAGGGGAGGAATTACACCCTTCAGCATTGTATTGCAGGCATTGTTCAAGATTTTACAGAGCTGAAAAGCCACCAGATCTCAGCATTTCTAATTTGGGACTAAAGTAGTAACGAGTTATTGTCCAAATCAGAGAGCAGTTCAGCTACCATATTTTGGTATTTTGGTATTATGGCTTCCATATTTTTGTTTGTAACTTTAAAGACATCCAAAGTAGCATTGATTCATAGTGTAATGTCCACAAAATTGTTAAAAATTGGTAGCTTACCCAATAGCACCTCAAATCAATTACTGGCACCCTTTCAGACTGCGTATGTTGTGCTTACCTGAGGGATCAAATGAAGAAGACATACAGTGTCACAGCTAATGAGGGGCATGTGCTTTCCATCACTGAGACTAGTTAATTCTTCAGCACTAGGATCTTCCTTTATTTAACAGAGAGTGCTCAAGCTGGGTTGCTTTTGGTCTGTGGTTCTTACGGACAGCCTGAGCCTTGCTCAATACTTGCCTTTGGTCCTCCATGTGCAGGGAAAACATGCAGTACTACTACAAAGGATCCATCCAGCTCTTCTACCTGATGCTTACAGACCTGAAATACTCCCTGACTAACTTTTCTGAGTTCTTTCCAGAAAAGGAACCATAGTAAGCAAGCCTCAGGTCCACAGCTTTGGAGTGTTAGAAAGGTTATCTGACTGTTAGAATTATGTCCTAATATATCTGAGCTTGTTCATTTATTTACTGTTTTTTCACAATGAGGGTGAAAAAACCAGTCCTGTCTAATACTTGGGTGATTTTGGAACACCTTTTGCTTGAATAATTACTAATAGAACTAAATATACAGCTGTTACTCATGATTAATGGATATTATGGGTAAGGAAAAAGTGAGGATGAGAGTCAGACTGAAGATTTTAACATATGTTTACAGGTGAATTTAGTCTGCAAAGATTTTGAAGATTTTGTCTATTTTTAGAACATCGACTATTTCTGTGGAAGGTTTATCCAGAACCAATTTTTATCAGAAAAAAAAAAAAAAAGCTTCCCTTTTCATTTTTGATCTTTAACTTCCATTACATTTGTGACTTAATTTTATCTAAACTTTATCCTCCTGTGCTATCAGCACACTAATTTCAATTAAATTCACACTAAACAGCTCTGCATTTATTTGTCAGAAATCATAGAAAACTTTTCACAATAAAACAGAAGCATGCTCATATAAAATAGAAACTAGTCAAAAGGGAAGAAGAGCGTCAATTATTGTTTAGTGACTAATAAATGTCGATACTTCTGTTAGCACAAGGTCATTAAATGCATTCTATAGTCTCTTTTCCCTCTTTTCAAATGTTTTGTTTAGAGAAGGATAAATTCTAGCATTCATGAATATGACAGATTGAATTGCAAAAACAATGCAATTCCTGTTCTGAAATTTCTTTGCAATTTCAGTGGGTCTTTGAAATACCAGAATTGGCAAGTATTGAATTACTTAGGGGGTTGTAAGACTTCTTTTTGATGGTTTTGCAGGTCTTTTTCACTGTCTCCCACTTAGCACACTCTGGAGAACAAGCAGCCTCTGTAAGTATTGAGAACACCATGATATGTGTTGGGTGACCCAGAGAAACTATTCATATCTCAGGGCACTGACACCATTACTGGGTATGTTGGTGGTCTCCTTGCACTGACTGACTGTAAAGGGACCTTAGAGAAACTGGGAAGATAACCCATGCCCCTTGGGTAGGCATTTGCAACGTAAAAGGATCAATCTGGGCTCAGATCTCCCGTTTTCTTGAAGTCACCACCTCTAAAATGTTTCACTGTTGCTTAGTTACCTCACTGTGACCAGACACCTTTTCTCAGTTTCATCCATTTCATTTCAGTGATGCTTTTTTTTTTGCTTATTTCATGAATTTCATTGATAGTTAATCCACAGAGCCAGAAGCTGTGAAGATTAAAACCAAGTCTATAACAGGAAGAAAGAAGCAGTGAAAATAGTGTCTGGTTTTGCTTGTGATTATATTTATGACTAGGAACAAAATGAAGCAGTCCTCAGAAACAGCTTAATCTATATTACGGCTTGGTGGTCCCTGGGGGTCCGTCTGGCCCCCGGGGCAGCAGCCGTCGTAGGTGTCCCAGATAGCACTGAGCTGATGAGGCGCAGCCTGTCTGGGCCCCTGGCTAGCTCCGAGCTGCTGGCTACTTTAGCGAGCAATTTTGGAGTGATTTCAGCTCTTAGTGATTTCAGCTCTGTGCTCACAAAGTGCCTCAGCAAATGCAGGGAAGGAGAGAGGTGAAGGCTGTGTGGAGTTCTGCGGAGATGTCTTTATTGGCAGCTTCTGCAAAGGGTTCCAGTTACAGCTCTTCCGTCCGAACTGGGCAATGGTATGGGTTTATATAGGCTATTGAGGGATCAGGATTTGTCCTATGGCTGAGCTCGAGGAGCATATGACCTATAGCCTTACAGAGAGATAACAGGGGTCTGATGTGCAGAAGAAGGGTAGCTCTGTTCCACTCATCATGACTCTTCATTTCTTATCTTAGGCTAGTGACCACCACAGAGGCCTTGCAGGGCCTCTGACTGCTACAAATCTACATTTTACCTTATGACTTTATTGTTAAAAAGCAAAAAGGAAATGTGTCAGGGGAGCTTTAGGTTGAATATCAGGAAAAAGATTCTTCATCCAGAGTGTGGTTGTGCACTGGTATAGGTCCCCAGGGCAGTGGTCACAGCACCAAACCTGACAGAGTTCAAGAAGTGTTTGGACAATGCTCTCAGGCACATGGTGTGATTCCTGGGGTGTTCTGTACAGGGCATGGAGTTGGCCTTGATGATTCTTTATTGGTCCCTTCCAACTCTGGATATATATGATCCTATGATTTTAAAGATAGCAAAATAATGACGTAAAATGTAGAGTTTAGGACAGGCTAAGGGATAAAATATCCCTGAACTATCATTAGGATTTTCTCTAAAATATTTTCATTGTTAAATGAAGTTGAAATGCCATTTGCAAATCATTTTCTACACTAATTTATTGACAAATACTAAGTACAGATTATATCCCTGATTTCACTTCCCCTTTCATGATTTTACTTGAATATAGTGGCCAATGTATGCTGATAAAAAGAAAGAAAAGATGAAAGCCAAGTTTTCACTTTGCAAGTGCAGGTACAATCCCTGACACCTTTACATTTCTTTGTTTTGCTATAGTGCTATACGACTAAAAATTTCTGAGCCAGCTCAAATATGCCTTTGCTGTGAGACAGCTAAAGCTGTATTCTGACAAAACAGACACCAAGTGGGAAGAAGAAGGATGAAAACCATGTTTTCATGGTTAACAAGAGGAGCTGATAGGATTAGAACATAGTTCTTCCAAGTCTCCTTCAGCCCACAGGCTTCATAAACTTGTATGCAGACATGGAAATTCTCACTGTATTGACTAAAGCTAACAAATTATTTCAAGCTTCTGTTTGGTTCTGACACAACAGCAATTTTAATTTTTCCAACTGCTGGTAGCACAGGACAGAACGTACTCTCTCTCCCATCATTTCTGAAATATGTGAAAGGCAAAAGTAGCTGGTTGAAAAAATGTTGCCACTTTCCATTTTTTCAAAATCAGTCACTTAAGAAGGGCTAAAGCTAGCCATGTGTATTTAAATATATATGCTACGTGTGAAGTCAGTAGCAATGTTCATTTCGCCAAGGTCTGTCTGTTCATTGCGCATGAAATGAGATGAAGAATAAAAAGTGGTTTTTGGCAATGAGGGAGAAAATGCCATCTAAAAAATCCCAAAGTGCAAAATGGGCCCCTGGGGAAATAAGCAAAGAAGTAATAAGCACTTCATGCACTTTGCAAAGATGCCTGGATTTTCTCATGACATGCTCTTAAAAGATGTACAAGCGTCTTGTAGTTCTCCCAGAGAAACACTTTCAGCTCGGAAGCTGCTGCAAAAACCAGTGGGAGCGGATTCTTCTCCTATGATGAGCTTTTCTTGCAACATGAGTATCACAACCTGATTTGAAGACCTAATGGCTAATAAAGTCAGAGCAGGACAGGAAATTTGCAGATGGACATTCAGTAGGATATTTAAGGAAATGCTGGGAGTACAGAAATGCTCTCAAGTGCCTCACAGGAGGACAGCAACAGCAGCACAACCCCCAGACAAAAGAGCTTTCAGATCTGTAAGCAGTGAATTAAAGGTGCAGGCTTCTGATTTAGAATTTACATCTTATGTTTTGGAGGGTGGAACACATGTTCCTCTACCATTTCTACAGCTTAAAAATTAGTAGAAACCACAAATGAGCAAGAAAGGAAACTTAGCTTCATAATAAAGGGGTGTCAGGTCTAGGCCAACCCATTAAGGCCCCTTAGAGCCTTAGCATGAACTAGTCAAGTAAGAGAGCAACTTGCCTTCTCCACTCAGTAGTTTTTTGCTCATATTATTGAGTTCCTTCTTGCTTTCTGTTGTAACTGTGGTTGTCATACATGAATGTAGACAGGTCTTTAATTCCCCCCAAAAAAACCCTATTTATTTTAAATAATAAAATATTTAAATATTTAATAAATTTATAACCTACTGTATAAGGTTAAGAAAAACATTTTACTAGGTATTTGAGAACACACCTCTACTTAGAGGAAATTATAATGCACTGTGATTCTAAATGGTGGTAAATTTCTTTCTTAACATCAAACTAAGATATTGGAATTCTTATGAGGTGTAAGACATGAACCTCAGTACTGTTGCATCCTGGGATTGGGTTTTAGGGGTTCTTATTTGTGTTAGCTAGCCGAGTCTTGTGTACCCTCGTGCTTCCCCCATGTCTCCCCCCGCCCACCCCCGCGGTTTCTAGCCCCATGCTGCCTGCCGTTGGGCTTTCCCCTCTGCTGCTCCTGTGGCCACTCCCCCATCACCTCCCCAGGAATCCCGTGTCCGCTGCCCCATCCCCACGATCCCACTTAGCCTGAGGCTCGGTGTCCATCCCTGTGGTGTCCTGGTTGGTTGCTGTCTTACGTCATCACCACGGCACCCGCACGGATCTGCCCTCCCTATCACATCCCCTATATCATCCCGCTCCTTCCCGGGTCCCAGCACCAATTTCCCCATGTGGAGTGGGAAGTGTGGGTCGCTACCCCCCCACTGCAGCTCTCCATGACAATAAAGCCTTCCCGCTTTCCTTCGAGGGTGATTTGGACATTCCTTCCCTCTTTGCCTCAGACCCTTGCGCGGGCGACAGAACCCGGCAGACCCCAACCGCCGTGCCAGCAGCAGGGGCACACGGGAGAGAAGTGGCGGACCCGAGTGTCCGGGGGGAGACAGCGCCGAAGGGCACCGGAGCTGCTCCGGACCCGGGAGAAAGAGCATGACGCCGCACAGTACAGTATTTTCTGTCCTTAGCTTCAGTGACTTTGCTCAACTGTTTTCTTTTACTAGACTTCATACACATACATCTCTCTATACATTGTCTGAAGCTTATCCATACCATGTTTTAAGTGGCAAGAAGAAGTACACTTCTGAGATAACTATTCCAGGGCCTCTATTTATTGTGATGGGAAATATTTGGACTGCACTGATTGAATTGCTTTTAGAAAAAAATAAATAGGAAAAAAATCTTCAAGAGTTCACATGGTACACTCCATCTGTAAATGGGAATTTAGACCACAGGACCAGACTAGCACTAATCCAGAATAAAAATAAATCATACCAGGAATGAGAGTAGGTGTCAGGCCATCAGCACCTGAAGTTTTTGTCTGTGATTCTACTCTTAATGCCGACAGGTAGAGATTTACATCCCAGATACCTTAATACACTGCATTCTGTATCTGAGTTTGTGCTGAAAACTGACAAAGCTGGCTCCTGAGAAGGAGCAAATACAAAGTGCAGGGTGAGAGAGAATTTGGCAATTGAGGATTGTGTCTCATGGTTTTATGGTCTCACATCTTTGTAATTTTTTTTTTTTTTTTAAACACAGAAATTAATAGTTTAAAAATATTTGGAAGAAAAAGGGTGCAAATGTGCTGATTTTAGCAGAGTTTTTCTAATATGTGTCTCTGTCTAGTGGGTTTTAGTTTCTTGCAGGTTAATCACAACTGGGCTGTGAGGAACAAGTCCACAGCAAGGATGAGTCAACTGAATATGATTAAAAACTCACAAGCTCTATATAATTTGTCCTTTATATGCAATTGATGAGCTTGGGTTATCAGTTTCCCATTTATGAATCTATGAAGACAACTGTCAGAAAACAAGATTTCAGAAAACTGTTCTTTCACTTGTCCTCTCTTATTTCCCTTTATTCATTTCTTTCATTTTCACTAAATTAAAAAATGTTTCTTCCCTTTTGTAGTCAAAATGATTAGTCATTAATCTTGCTGCATTCTTCTAATTTTCTTTTGAGTAGGTTGCTTTTAGTGAAACTTCTATTTCTGTCTCATACGTCCTTTCTTAAGAGTGGCTGATAACCATAAGATGTAGCAACCTAATTTAGATTTACAGGCTTGTCATACTCTCTGTCCCATATTTATTTCAACAGCACAAACTTATAAAAACACAGCTGTCCCTGACTTTGAAATGTTTTCAGGAGCACAACCCTCTGTAGCAGAGCCAGCTTTCTTGCAGCGCTGTAGGTAGGAACTCCAAATACAAAGACTTTACATTACAAAAACAGTGCAGCATGTTCATTCATGGTGTTAGGGAGGATTTTCTCATTCCTTTAACTCCTACTGGAGCAGAGCCATTGCTGCTGGACTAATCACACATATTAATTAACAATCCCATGTCACACTTCACAGTTATGAGAACCAACTCATTCTCCAGATTAATCTGCGCTGTTGAATGCTGGCTGTGTCACTCTGACCTTGCTTTCTGTCACAGTATGGATCTGAAAGGAAAGGCTGGCTGAAGTGATTTATGCACACATAATCTGGAGGGTGGCTTTGTAATCCATCACTATGAGAGCTGCTACAAATCCCTGACGTAGTATGATTTGTTCCTTCCCAACCTGCAGACTGCTTCATTTTAAGATCAGTCTGGTTTTGACTTGTCCAGAAACATGCCATGTAAATAAGGCAGTTGGGGTATAAATCGCTCAGAAATTTCCCAAGTAATGCAGAGTGGAAGGAGATTTCTCCCTAACTCCATAACCAATCTCAACACAGCTTCTGCAGTGTCTTAATAATCATTTCTGCCCTCTACCTGTGAGACTTATACTGCATGGTAATTTATTTTTCTCAAATTTTTATGTCTAAATTATTTATTTTAATATATTTTATCCTAACAAAAGTCTCATAAAATTTAAAATTTGGCTTTCTGTTTTGGTTTTCTAATTGTTTTGACTATGACACAAATATTTAATATAATTTGTTCTGTTGTGTCAGTGTTGTACACCCATATCTGCTGTCACATATCGATAATGTTGCTTAGGGTACCTAAGCTCTGATCAGACTGTAAATGACTTGACCAAGACTTACGATTTTGGATACCTAGATTTTGTGCCTTATGCCTTAGAGATGCCTTAGAGAGGCTGATTTTCAAAGTTTGGATATTTTTGTCCTTCCAGAAGTGTGGTTCTTTGCTTTTAGAAACAGGTTACCATTTTAAAATCTAAATTTTGTTCTACTCTGGATTTGCTAGTGATTTATGAATGAACAGTAATTTGTACACAAATGAACATGGAATGTCTTCTTTTAACTGTTGAATGCTATTTTCCTTTTATTAATAAAAATATTAAGCTACTGTGTGTAAAGACAACTCAGCATTATATCCCTGCACTGAAGGCTTCTGACAAGATATTCTGTGCTCAGATCTAGACAGTGCAAGAAAGTAAGATCCCCATTTAATGAAAAAAGGTGAAGGATTTCTATTTTTTTTGCTGATTTCCCAGCATAATGAAATTTTGTTTTGGGAAGACAGCTTTTGATAACACAATACAAGTGTTAATTGCCTTATTAGAATCTTTGGACTGCTTCAGGTCAAGATCCCTACTTTACTGGATCTCTGCTAAATATTGAGGACTTTTCACAAATCAGGATGAATTATAGGTCTCATCACAAAGTAGTTTTTATGTACTAGATCAGAAATTCTACCCTGAATCAGAAGAAATTCTTGTCAAAATCATTTTTCCACAATGTGTTTCCCCCCGCAAATATATCAACAATTTCAGAAAAAAAAGCAACTTCCTCAAAAATATCTGAACTATGGAAACTATGCAAACTGTGCAAACCTATTTCTTTCCTTTTAAGACCAGCTGGATACTATGTGCTTTCCAAAGTGCAACAACACACCACAGTCCCAAGGAATTTCATATCATATTCTCCCTGAGAATTAGCTACCACCTGAATAGTGAAGATATCTGACACCAGGGAGGGTACGATGACACCAGGGAGGGTACGATGTTTTTAGGCAGCTATTAAAAAAAAAAAAAAAAATCCTGGAAACATCTTTTGGGTATTTTGTAAAGAAGACATCAGACATCATACTTGACCAAAAGGAAATTAAATGCAATTGCATATGAAGTGCTGAATATGCGTTCCTCTAGCCATTAGCAATTTTAAGGCAAGTTAAATTTTTGTCCTCAGTTTCTTTAGGGTGTAAATTTTATTCTATAATTATTTATTTAGAGAAAATGAGATAGATCATGTTTGACTGGATATATCAAATTCATGCTACCATCCAGGTTTGTCTCCTTTGTGTTTGACATCCCCACATTAGTAATGATTAGTTGCTTCTGTGAAGTCTTGCCAGGACTCTAAATGCATCATACACAGTAGAGAGAACAATTCCAATGATTAGGAAAACTAAAGCATGAAAAAATTGTGCAGCTGCAGAGACAAGGTCATGGAGACAGAGTGATGCTCTTCTTTCATCAAAGGAAACAGCTGGAAAAATTGTTGCAACTCTTCTGCCTCTTTTCTGAGTGATTTGTAACTTTTCTGAGAGACGTACCTGTTACATCCACAAAGTTCAGCAACATACATTTGGTTCAATTTAAATGCTTTTGTACTATTAGTATGTAACATCCACAATCAGCATCATCATCATCGTCTTTGGGTGTGTGCAAGGCTTTAATCGACCAAAAAAACCAACACTATGCCTTCAGAATTCATTATGGCTCACTCCTCAACATAACTTCAATAGGACTGTACCTTCCTCTATTGCATGTATATATGACAATAATTGAAAAAAATATTATCAGAAGGACAGAAAGGGCAACAAAAGTGATGTTAAAGCACTGTATAAAGTGCTTCAGGAAGAACCTAAAAAAAGAGAAGGGTATGAGTACATGAACAACAGGAATTTCTAATCCATGAAACACTGCACTTCAGATCCTGAAAGCACATGATGAAGGGAAAAAAAGTTGTGCAAAGTAATAAGTCAGTCAATAAGATGAAGTTCAGGATCACAGCTGCAGTGAAGGTGCTTTTCCAATATATTTGAGTGTCTGTGCTATTTATTACATTTTATATCTGTGCACTATCTTTTGCAGAAAGGCATTCTCTCCAAGATGCTTCTGCTCCAAGTGACTGAACACTAGCCAGCTCTGCACTGCCTGAGCTGTGCGCTGTCACTCAGAAATACCTCTTTCCCATGAGGCACACAGAGCCTCTCCATGTGCTGGTGCCACCAAACTTCAGGGCCACTTAGAGAACAGCTGTCTTTTTGGTGAATCTGGTAGACATTGAACTGATAGATCTTATGAAGTTGTGAATGCCTCAGGACAGCACTTCCTCTGCCTCAGCATCTCCTGCTAAACATACTTACCTGCAGGGTCTTGCAGAATACACCTGCACGAGGAGCAGTGCTGCTTTTGTCTCCAGGCAGGGCTGAGGGATGATGCTTGGTATCAAACACAGTTTCAGTCAATCGTATGAACTCTCTGAGAAAGGCAAGTGAAGCTTAGAAGAAGATGTAAGGGATGCACTACTTTGTCAGCTGCCTCCTTTCAACACCTTTGATGATCTCCAGTGTTTAAGCCTCTTTCTCTCCCCAATCAAATGTTGTGTTCATTTCCTTTTATAATTCAAGACAGCAACTTGCTCTGTTAAAAAATAATGGACTTATTTGTAACACATCTTAAATGCATTAGCGGGGAAGAACAGCCTTGGTACAGTTCTTAGTACTGAGGTGTGCTATTTTTTTATAATTTCTAAGTTTAGCTTTTAGAAAACAAGAAAGATAAAATTTTGTAGAAGGAATAATTATGTCAGCAAAGTGAAAGTGAGCACACACTTTACCAAAACATTTCTAGCCTCTGTGTTTTAAATAATTTATCTGGTTGGCTATTTCCATCTTATTCCACTGCAATGAGAATAAATACCCTTTTGACAATTAAAAAAAAAAATATATAGAACTGGTGTTCTATTCAACAAATAGAAAATGAAACAACTATTTGTATATTTTCTTCTTTACATAGGTTTGATGAACCAGTTGTTCAACCTGACACCAGTTGCAGTTTTGTACTCATAAATACTCTTCACACAAAGTATTTCAATAATATCATAATTTAGAAGCCACATCTACACCTTACAGAGATACCTATAACCAAAAATTCAAACTTTTTTTTTCTACACCTTGACTTCTTGTCCATAGTTCAGGATTGCCCTTCAGCATATGAAAAATTAACTATGAATCATATAACAGTTGCACTAGGTAAGCCCAGATAGCATGAAGGATCAGACAATGTCTTTGTGTTCTGCCTGGCTTATCTCACCTTTTTTGTTGCAGCATCACAGATGATACACAGGCAACTGACATCCTGAAAAATGTCCTGAATGTCTGACCAAGAGCCTAGGGCAAAGATCTTCACCTCACACTCTTAGAGGGATAAATAGTCCATCTGCATATAGGCTCCTGGACACCTACTGACATATTTATGGAGACAAGTAAATCATTGTTAGTGTAAAACTGACTGTTGGCTAGTTTCCACACCCTGATCAAAGGGGTGAGGGAACTCAGGTGTCATGGTTTGACACTGGCACAATGCCAGCACCCCCATGAAAATACACCTTCCCAATAGAAATGCTGTGAGATGTTATCAGGAACAGAGCAGAGCAGGCCCAAGCTTAATAACAAATGAAAAAATACTTTATTAAACTACTACTACTGTACAAGACACACACACTAAATCCAGGATGAAGACCCTCCAAAACACTCCTCCTCCCACCCAATTTCCAAAACAACCACAGTGAGACATCACCCGGGATTCCTGATCAAGTTGCCACCCTTCAGATAATCAAGACTCAGTCCATCAAGGGAGAGAGGAGTCTCTCTTGCACCATAGACCCCCCAGGAAACACAGTTGCCACCTCCTGTGTTTCCATGTCACACATGGCAACCGCCCAGAGAAAATCTGCCAGTGTGACACTCTCCTTTCCATGTCACAGTGCTCTCACCACCACACATGGACAGCCTGCCTATAGGGCTCTTTTAGGATGCTTTGCCACGGACCCAAAGAGACAACAGTTCAGCTTCTCATCTTGGGACTACAGTCCCCCCCATTTCCCCCTGGGGCTGAGGGTCCAAGAACAGAGATCATCTTCTTCCTGAAGACAGAAGGCATCACCTCCTCAGCTTTTCTCTGTTCCTGCCATTCCTGTGCTGGTGGTTGCTGAAGCAGGTCTCCTTGGGTCATCACTGCATCCCCCTAAAATGCAGTCTCTATTGCAGGAGAATTTGGTTCAGTCCATGGCTAACAAGAAAAGTCCAGCCAAAAGCTACTCCATCATCTCCTCCCACCTAAAAATTTCTTCTTCTAACATCTCAGGTCCTGGAATGTCTCTCTTCCACTATAAATTGAGGAGGAGTAATATTTTACAAAGCCTTCATTTTCCAGGATAGGGTTAAAAGGTCAGGCTCCCTGGATGGCTGAAATCTCTGCCCAGAACTCCAACTCCCCCACTGGGCATCTTCCTCCCCCATCTCCTTCTCCTCTGCTGGCAAATTCCAGGTGCCGTCAGGCTCTCCGTCTCTTTCCCTCTTGGGGGGAACAAAGGCATCTCCACTTCTCTCACCCTTCTGTCCACAGGGGCCAGCCCGGTTCCAGTCCTTCAGCCCCCTCGGCCTACCTCCCTCAGGCCGCATGGCTTCCCCTCCGCCACCCAGCCCGTGGCTGGGCAGGGGAGATCTGCACTGCACTCTCCGACAACCGGAACCAAAGAGACAGTTCCCCTGGGAGTTCTTGCTTTTAACCCTCTGTGTTCTCAGAGGCGTGTCCATGCCTTCAGTGGTCACTCCAGGTGCCAATATCCAAACCTGACCACTGATTGGTTTGACCCAACTTCCTGAAAAAATTCACTTCCATGTCAAACCACGACATCAGGGTTGTTAGCCCTTATTGTATTTGTGCTGCTTCAAAGCCCTCTCTCTTTTTATTAAATGCTAAGACTGAAGTGTCCACATTTAGCCTGTGCAGACAGAGGAAACAAACAAACAAAAAGTATAATCATAAACGTTTTAAAATCAGGAGAAGACACAGCTTTCCTCACCTCAAGGTGTTCAGCTGTCATAGCTTTTCAGTCCATCTCATACACCCGAGGTACCTGAACTTTATTATATCTGCAAAGGTCTGTGGATGGCAGGGCAGATGCCTTCTAGATCCCTGCATGTGAATGATTATGTAGAGATTCTTTACTGATCATTTCAGAAACCAGGGTGTGTAGAAACCACCAGGAGCCATAAGGCTCATAGTGAAATGACCATAACAAAGCCTGGCAAGCAAATGGAAGGAAGGGAATCTTAGAAATGAGTGACAGTGTTCAGGACTTCACTGTACACCCAAAGGAATTAGTCTGGGAAAGTCTAGCTTTTGGTAGTTTTCAGCAGAATCTGGGAGCTGATCATGAATGGAGAAGCTGCAAGAGAAGCAAATGGCGTGAAGTAGGCAAGAGCAACAAGAGCTACCTAAAGATTTCCTTTCCCTACAAATCAAGTGGAGGAGGCAGCCAAATACACCACTGTAGGGTCCTGACACAGCTCTCTTTTGCCAGAAGCCCCTCTGTAGGGAAAAGGAGAGATGATAGGAACAGGTAACACACATCCTTCTTAGGAGCAATGAGGAACAAAGAGACAGAAAATTTGGCATAGCTTTACGTTGTCCCTCTGCTTTTCTCTTATTAGTGAAAAGTACCCCTCTCCCTTCTCCTCCCTGCTGTCTCATTCACTTTTGTAATCTCACTGGTGGAGACAACAAAAGACCAGAAATGCTCTGGTCCCAGATATGACCAACAGCCCTTTAAGCTGTAAAACACAAGCATTACAGTTCCCCTTGCTGTCTCAATCTCTCTCAGACACAGACTAGCACAAGTGTATTATCAATATCCATAGAAGATTATCTAAACATTAGTGTTACAATTTGCAAATTCTAGCAAAATCAGCTTTGCAAACAAGATATCGATAACAACATAGTCATACCACCAACATAAGCAGAATTGTCTGAAAATAAGTTGTGTTTCAATTGATCAGCTCTAAATGAAACAGGAAAAGAAATATTAATGTCAGTACTTCACTTAAATCAGGAGATATCTTTGTGCTTGCTTAATTCTCTGTGTGTTTTGCTTAGTTAATTAGACTTTTGAAGAGCAAGAAATAAGGGGGGGAAATGTGACCTTACAGATGATTCACACCAAAGCATTTTGTGCAAAGGGTTTATTAAGTTTCACCAGAATAAACTGTGCAATATCTGCTCTGATTTACTTAGCAATTTTTCTACCATCTGACTTGAAAGTACCCGGCCCTAGCAGTTTCCAGCAGCTTCACAGGAGGTGCTTAGCAGTTCTCCAGCTTAGTCCTCATCTGTTACTTGCACCTGAGGAAAACATCCAGGAGCAGGTACCAGAGACACTCACAAACTGCCAACCAGCTTTAAGCTTTGCTGGCAAATCAGTGTCAGTGCAGGGGGCAACAGCCAGAGCAGTGACTATAAGAACTTATACTTTCCTGACTGAAATCTAAATCTTACAAAGCTTTAGACCATAACTGTCCCCTGATGAGCGATTTCCCTCTCAGGTCAAAGGAAACAAGCTCTTTAGCCTTCTGAATAACTGTCTGATGAAATAACATTTAGCTCATCATAATATAGTACTTCACATTACACATACATAACTTTTAAATGCCAATTTATGTCCAATCTACTGATCAGATAGTAAGAAAAATATCTCTAGGTTACTGCAAACTCTTCTATTTTTTGATTAAATAAGGACAGTGTCAGAGCTCAGTGTTACACCTGGGGAGAAATTTGGCACTGATTAACCATAAAAGGGGGTGGATGGGATGGGTTGGTTTATGGACTCAAAGTGAATTAAAGGCAGCTCATAGCAGGATGAAGCGCAGTTTAGAGAGGGTGTTATAAGGGTGCTTTGGAAAAAAACAAACAAACAAAGGCTCTGAAGGTAAATGGGATAAAGAAGAACAAAAATATTAGTGAAGAGTGCTAATTCTAAAGACTAATACCAGGAAAATAATCCTTGCACTGGGAAGCCCTGAGTTCCCTCTTGAAACTTAGGTGCATCCTTGGGAATTAGTTTTTGTTCTACTTAAAAAACCACAAGCAGTGAGTTAGGCTAAATGTGTGTATTCTGCATCTCAGGAAGTTCTGCCAATATGAAAACAGTAGATTTGTTCAGTATTTGTGATATTGATGCCATCAAAATGGAGAGTTACAGGAATGAGCTGCATCTCTTTAACTTCATTACAAGTGTTCCTGTTCCTTTCCTGAGCTGTTGGTAGGCTGAGACTGGAAGATGAAATTGAGGGGGGTTTCTGGCTCCCTCTCCGTTTCTGCAGCCAGGAAAGCTGTGTGGTGGAAAGATGGATCTGGTGTGCAGGTCCCCGGCGGGGCTGCCCTGAGGCAGCAGCGGCTGCTCGCTGCCCTGCCTCCGGACACAGTTGCGCCGGGACACAATACCGAATCCTGGGGGCTATGCTAGCCGAATGCTCAGCTGAGGTTTGCTGCCAAAACAGCACAAGGTGGCAGCATTTTAGCACACTTCTGCTAGCTCCAGGCTCCTGCGAACTTTGGCTGAGGGGGATCTAGGCGAGGTATTATCCCGGAGCCACACTAAAGGGCTGTATGAGCACTCACTGTCTCCAGCTGAACAGACCTTTTATACTGTGGGGAAAATGTGAAGAGCTGACTATAAAATGTGCTGAACTGTTACGTAGAAAGAGACCGAGGAAATCCTTACACTCTAGCACTGTGGACTCCAAGAAAAAAGTTGTCCTTTGCAATACACAGTTCCAACAGCTGATCTCTGCTAGTTCTCTGTTTCCAAACTGGTGCCTCCACTGCTCTGGGGATGATGTGTCCCAGTGTGGTGCAACTGGCAGAAATTCCAGGATGTTCTGGGCTTACCTGTGCTTTGTGTGAGGTGACATAGAGTGGCAGTCCTCTGGACATTCCCTGTTGTGTAGGGCAAGTGCTTAGAGTCTGAGCTAACTCCAGGAGAGTTAGCTGATGGTGAGTAACCTAAGCTATCCCTAAGCTGAGTTCAGTGACATACTTATAGGAGAATACTCTGTATTGGTTGAAAAACACTAAAAAATGGTAAATCCAGAGTCTTACCTGATAATGTTTGGCAGTTGTTAAAGCCTTGTCATTATTAAAGATAATGCATATTTTCCTATTTGAGTTTTCCTAATTTTTAATAATTTCAGCCACTGAGTCATATTATCATGTTTCACTACTGGATTGAAAAGTTCTCCATGACATAGCATAAGTACCACCATGAGGGTGAAGTGTTGTTTTTTAATATTTTACTTAAATGAAATGGGCTGAAAACTTTAAATTTGTGAGGGAGAGAAAGAAAAAAAAAGGCCTTTTTTTTCTGTGCTTTTAGTTAGTGTGCAGCTATTTTCTATATGCTTTCCAGTTTCTCGAGATGTTACATCAGTGGCCACCCAGAGTGAATGTGTTGTTCTGCTACTGATCTCAGCAGCATCACACAGAGGTAAAATGTCACCTCCCTGCTGTTCCTCATTAATCTCAGATTTGTACAGCCAAAGAACTCTGCCCAAATAGCCCCTGGTACACATATCTCACACCTCAGCACAACTTAACAACAACTTAACAACAACTGAGTGTCTGTGCTATGTTCCTTCATGAGATGAGTAGCATTTATTTTTTCAGGCTGGTTTGGGGGATTTTTTGCTCATTGTTCTGGTAATGTAGAAAATCTGTATTTGCCATGGGCAGGTCCCCATGGGAAATTTTTATAAACCTGAAGGATTTGAAAGGAAAACAGTGTGAAAGAGAACACTAGCTTTACAAATCTCAATATTTTTGATATTACACTAGACTTCCATAGTAACTATATTAGGTCTCTCTGCTTTCCCTTTAGCAACAGAGAGATTTTAGAGACGAATCTTCCTCTGAGTCTTTTTATGCCATACTAGAGATAACAGTTACCTTTTAAAGTTACATAGAAGTCATGGTAGTTCATGTGCTCTTATCAATTCACATCCTTTTTCCCTTGAATACAATAAGGAAACCCATAAGGGAATAAGATAGTGTAGACAGAGTTAGGAACTGTCAGCTTTACTCCTGAAGTGTTTTTGCAATCAGTGTACTGGAGGACCACTCAACCACTTGCTCTATCAACTACTCTGAGATCTGGCAAAAATTTACAAGCTTTAGGCCAAGCAGGGCACTTCCTATCTACCTCATAAGCTCCACAGCTATTGTGGAGGGGACAGATGTGTTCAGTAGCCGCTCTAGCCTTGAGTCTTGCTGTAAGCAGAAAGCAAGAAGAAAATATTTAAAATGATGAGTGAGTCATAAGAAGTAAGGGCAAAGGGATCAAAAGCCACCTATCCCAGGTATTCAGGATTTGGCTAGAAAGGAAAGGATGTAAGGGTGACCCAAGTCCTCTCCCTGGGATCACCTACTTTGTGCTGTGTGGATCTTGTGATGGCATCAAAGGTGTCTTGGTGGATCTAGGATTCAAGCAGACAGTGAGGATGCTATCCATGATTCTAATCCCAAAACAGTCATCATGCCTGACTTTTGAAGAGTGAGTGTCTCAATAGCAGAAGCAGACTTGTTCTGTGAGTACTAACCAACCAAAAATCTATAGTAAAGCTAATAATATTTTCTTCCCACTTTTAGTTCAGTACAGTCATGAACAGTGTATCACAACATTGTACCCCATTCTAATATACCACTTTCACTCGGGCTGAGGTTTTGGCTTCTTATATAAAGAAGCCAAGGGCTTATATAAAGGGCTTATATATAGGGCTTAATTTACCTCTCTTTCTTTTGTAGATCTTTCGGTATAACTTTATGGAAAATGGAAAGACCAAGTTTCTCAAGATCAGATTAGAAATTTCCTGAGAAAGTCAACACTTACTTTATAAGCTATTCCGTGTCTACTATACCACTGCTGATTTATACTGTCATTCCCAGGTAGTCAATAGAAGAGCTGGAACATTTCTAGATGTGTTTTCCCCCTGAGGAAAGCATCTGTAACTGAAATTTGTATTAGAGATGATTAAATGCCTCAGCTAATAAAATACTCCTGTACAATGTCTGTTTTGAAAGAAATTACTTTAAAAGATGGTACATCCAAAAGAGGGAGAAAGACCTAGAAGAAAAAAAACAAGTGGCTTGGCCAAGATCACACAGGATCCTAGCAGGTTAGAGCTAGGACTATGCTACACTCCATTCTGCACACCTTGGCTGTTAGTGATGTTATATATTTTAGGTGTTTTGCAATTTTGTACCACTGCATTTTCCTTGGAAAGTGCTTCAGAATTGAGAAAATCACAACTCGTGTTGTGTAACCTCTGATTTTCCCAGCTCAGTGGTAGTGATAGACCTAGAAGTGGAGAGCTCTGTGAAGTCCTGGTGATGGCAGCAGCAGGAAAATAATGACCAGAAGGAAAAGAAGCAACAGGTGCTATATCCATTATTTTGCTTCATATCGGCTCCTGAATTTTTTCTGATTTCACTCAAAGATCTCTCTTTGTGTAGGAAAAAAAGGCTCTTGATTTTCTGACATAATCAGATAATCAGATAACATTTCAATTTATACTACAGGTCAACTATATTCTTGGTCTGTATTCATTTGTCTTGTAGATCTGGTTGTGAGATGTGTGTACCTGGGAATATCTCACTCCATGCAAGTACAGCACATACCAGAGCTAAGCCTTAGCCTGCCATACAATTCTAGAACAATAATGGCATGCAAGGCAAAAAAACCAAAAAACAAAAAAACAAAAAAAAAAAAACAAACAAAAAAAAAAAAAAAACAAAAAAAAAAAAAAAAAAAAAACCAAAAAAAAAAAAAAAAAAAACCAAAAAAAAACCAACCCAAAACCAGTTATCTGGAAATTAATTATTAATTTCTTTATTTTTCTCTTCAGCTTTAGGCATTCATAACATGACTTTAGTGCTTGAATCTTGTGAGGATCAGATGCCATACCCCCAAAATCTCAGTCTTTAACCAGAACACCTAGGAACACCCACTCCCAGGTGAACTCTACTTTCATGGTAAGAGCTTTCAGAAGTTGATGCTTTCATATGTAGTCTCCAACATACTGGTAAACAGTCTAAATTTTTCCATGGAAGATAATAATTGAGAGTGGATGGAAATGCCCCAGTATCAGTGGCATCTCACATTAGTATGTGAGACAAGCGATCAGCTTCTGAACATGGTTGATGTCTGTGATGAATTCTAACTGGAAGGGGGTATTTCTCCTGCAGGCACAGTAATTGCCTGTGTCTCTAAGAAGGTAGGGGGTTAGGATATAGTCCTTTATTTTTTCAAATAGCTTGTGGTATAATATTGCCAAATAAAATTGTTCATTTTGTCATACACGCTGAAGCTAGACATGGATTTTAAAACCAACCTGTGTAAACATTTCAGCAGTTTGTAAAGCAGCTGTTACAGTAAGACCCTGAATACCTACCCTAAGGTTGTGAAGACTGAAAGGTGACACATCACTGAACAGTTCGGCTGTAACAAAGTATTTTTGAGGACGTTGCCTGTAAGGTAAATAACTTGCCTAGGAAGAGCAGCAGTATAGACGCAGGCAAAATACAGGAACATTTCAATTTCTCAGCAGACATAGTTTAGCAGTGCATTTCAGCAGTTTTGCTTATTCCTCTACACTGAAACATAGCATTGCAGGAATTGCCTTAATATAGAGAATCATAGAATGGTTTGGGTTGGAAGGGATCTTAAACATCCTCTAGTTCCAATGCCCCCACCATGGACATAGACACATTTCACTAGACCAGGTTGCTCAAAGCCCCATCCAACCTGCCTTTAGAAACTGCTATAGAGGGGGCATTCACCACTTCCCTGGGCAACCTGTTCCAATGCTTCATCACACTCACAAGAAATAATTTATTCCTAATATTTAATCTAAACCTACCCTCTGCCAGCTTGAAGTCACTCCTTGTACAAATCTTTGTAAAAAATCCCTCTATATCTCTTTTAGGTACAGGAAGGCTGCTATAAAGCCTCCCCAGAGCCTCCACTTCTCCAGGCTGAACAACCACCTGTGTTTGTTTCCATTCTACATCTGTAAAATGGGTTACCTGGATTTCCTAGCCTTATGCATATAGGAAACTGATAATAGTGGAGGACAAATTTTGATGAGAATGCTGTCTAACCTGATGACAAGGGAAGAATTACATATACCTTGACAGGGAATTAAATTGTCATACAGTAAAGTTTAGCCTCCCTTTGGAGAGTTAACATGCTTAAAAGTGTCATTTCTGCTTATTGATAGCCGTTAAAGAACCTGGAAACCTCATATGATGGCGAAGTTGACTCCCTTCCGAGTTCTGGAAACTAGTTGCACCCATTAATTCTGTACAAGCTTCATAATTTAGATGAAGTCATTCAATCAGTCAATTCAGTCAGCCAGAGAGTTTATTCAAATCTTGTGAATATTTAGAAATATCAGGTACATCAGCAGTGTGTGTTTAAAAGTATGTTTGAACACTGATAAACGTGTTCCAGGTGTGTTACAGTCATAAAAATGGGTCTGAAAAAGGAAACAACATTCTCTACAAAGACTCTCCCTTATTCTCAAGAGTGCAGATGGAGGAAATGTGAGGCACCAATGAGTGTCAGTGAAAGCAAGTTTAATTGGAAACAAGAGATGTTTCTCTACATCATAGTCACAAACACCTTCATTTTAAACACAGTTTGGCCTTCTCCTCCTCTGAAAATGAAAATAAAATGCAGAAAGTTGGAAAAAACCCAGAGCTTTTCCTGTATTGCTTTCTAAGTACTCTGAGATAAATTTTTGAAGGCAAATTTTATGTATGCCAAACACCATTGCTCTTTTCAGAAAAGTTTTCTCATTTCATCCAAGGACCTCATGATGTTATCTGCTGAGCTTACCTAAGACTTTGATTCTCTGCCAACACTGTGTCCTTCTGTCCAGATCTGAATGGTGTGGTTGGATTTGTAGTGTGGTGGAAGAGTTCACGTACATCCCCGTACATCTTGAACTGGTAGGGAACATTTTTTCATTTCTAAGTATGCAAAGTAGTCCACACCAAAAGATATAACTGGGCACTTTACTGGGCACTTTAAATTCAAGTGAATTTTCAGATAAAGGAAATCACAGACTCTATCTATGGGCTGAGACATTTTCCGAAAAGGTCTCTCTTACTTCCACAGGTAAACCCATCTTTCCTTTCTGTGTAACTCATCATCCCTTGTAAATGAAGATGCCAGTCCTGCCTTGTGATAACCATTATGGCCCTAATAGGGCAGTAGGAGAAAGCCCACACCAATGAGATCTCCAGTGCCCAAATCTAAGATCTATGCCCCAGGAGAAAAAGGAAGAGAGAACGCTAGCTAATCACTTGTGAGTTCAAGTGGTGTCACATCACATCAAAGGTCGCTAGCTATCCCACACCAGCTTCTTCCACACAAGGGGGGAAGTAAGATACAGTACAAAACCAAATAGAACTTCTCTATATTATCACATTTTTGTAACATGTTCTGTTTTCATTACAGGACTGATAGCACAAAAATAGCAATTCCTGATATTTGCTTCTGTTGAAGCTAAACTAACCCACCCAGTTTATGCATACAGTTTGCTAACATTCCTATGAGCAATAGCTTTGCTCTCTCAAAGATCAGCTAGGAAGTGATAATTGAGAAGCAATAACTTTTTACAGATCCTTGCCACAAGGAAGCTAAACAGCAAGAGTACAGGTTGTTGGGGTTTTTTTTTTTAGATTGCTGCTCCTTCATACAGCAATTTTCCTACTCAAAGTGAAGCTTACATTAAACACTGAAAAAATTGCTTAATGGAAAAGATACAGAATTTTGGAAACATTTTTGATTTCCCTTTTCATCAAAAACAGGTTGAATGCAGCAGGAAATTTGTGGTACTCTGTTTCTCATTTTGAAATAGGTGAGTAGTTTGATTAATTGTTTCATCTACAAGATGAATTGAAAGGAGGATTTTCCTGGGATTCCTGCATTTTCCAAGTGCAGAATGAAGTGCTTCAGCAGAGAATTGTGTTGCTCCACATATATTTTCTTAATTAAAAGTTCACTGCAGTCATTGACATTAAAGAAAATTGTGTTGAATTCCTATTTTGTTTCAGAGAATGGGTAGATGGATTTTACTCATGCTGTCTCACAGTTTCAGATTTTCCCAGAGCTTTCCAATGGCTCTGGTGGGCATTTCTAAATTGTCCCTTTGAGGCATTTCTCAAGATCAGCTTTTTTTTCAAACTGACAGGAAATCTGGAAACAAATCCCAGTTGGGGAACTCCAGGGCATCATCTGGAAGAGAAGGGTCCCTGAGTGACCAAGTGTTTAATGGGTTGTTTTTATACCACTAGACATACCTGGATGAGCCTTGGGCTCCCAAGATGAGCCTTAGGCTGCCTGCAACAGCTCTGTGAATCCCAATCTGGGTAAAAGATTAGTGAATGCAAAGCGAGCTGTGCTCCCAGCTGTTTGTGACACCATTTCACACAGCAGTGTTTGCAGGGGTAAGACTCAACCACTTGCCCCAGCCCATGACTTAGTGAGGGTCACCTGCGATTGGGCCACACTCGTGACTTTCCACGTGTCTGAGCAGAGACTGCAGACTCTGGGCAGTCACCCACACAGGTCAATCTTAAGGGTGCTCATTTATGGCTGAAATAAATCTTTTAGAATTTATCAGGTACCTGGAGGGAAGGGCAAGATTTGCTTTGTGTAGGGCAAGGCAAAGGTTCTCTGTTACCAAGACACCATGGGCTGCTGAAAAATGTGAGGGTCCAGCTAAGAGCCAATATACAATGCTGACTGAATCAAAAAGTCTGCTCTCCTTACTTAAATTCTGTTAGCTGAAAGACAGCTATCTAAGAGTCAGCTACAAAACAAAAACAGCTTGGCAGGTCTCACTTTCACAGGAGAAAAATAAGTCACTATGAAAATGCAGCGATGAAGGCCAGACTGGCATTCATATCAGCTTGCTCTGTAATTAATTAATTGCTTTTTATCTTAATTAATAGTGTGATGGATACATTGCACTGTAAATGCATTTCATAGCATTCTTGTCCTAAAGAACATCTAACTTAATTATAATTGTATTTTATTATAAATGTGTTTAGATCAAAGCAGACCATCAGGTAGTATCTGAAAAGAAAAATCTTTGTCCATATTGACACAAAGCTCTAGTCCGTATTTCCTTGAAAAAGCATTTTTGTATATGATGGAGCTGAGTATCTGTGCAGAAGTACCTGGGAATTCTCAGAGAATCCAGGAGCTAAAATTGCCAACTCAAATATTCTGAATTCAAGTATTAACTACAATTCTCTGGTGAATTCTCTGGTTGTGTTAGCTGAAGAAAACAGATGTATGAGCAAATACAGTACTCAGATAATCCATTTATTAGGGTGTAGAAAATATAGTAATTTTAATTTCAGGTCTTGTTTCTGTCTCATTACCAAAATTTTTACACCATAAGAACTATATTTAACCTCTCCAAATCCAATTTGCTTTTTTTTCCAAATTAGATCCCATAATATTCTGTATAGGATTTAGCTAATTTGCTAATCAGAAACTCTTGGCATGTCTGGCTGTAATATTTGTTTGGAATCCTTTCAAATCTATAAATCACTGAACTTTTAATATGGGCTTAGAGAATTAAATATGCTTCTCAAGCATTTTTTCTCTTTGTGTTTGCCCCACACAGACACACACACACTGACATAATGCATATTCTTATTCTTTCTCTTTACAACTCTGTCTTGTATGCCCTATTCTTCCCTTTGCTCATGAGTAGTAATGATCTCTTTGAAATGAAGGTCTATCATTTTATGTATCGGTCAATGTGCAGCTTGACATCATTTGAATCCACAGCACTCTGCTGGAGAGCAGAAGCCTTCATAACATTACTTTAAAACTAAAATTGCAACATTTTTTGTGAATTGCACATATAGGAAATATGCAACTCAATGGTCCCATCAGCAAATTGGAAAGAGATTGAGTCATATTTCACAGTCTGCCTCCAGGCTTCTCTTACATTCAGCATGTGTCGATGCTGTACATATTTCCTGGGTTTCAGACAACATTTTATAGAAAAAAAGATTACCTGGGATAATTGATTACCTCAATTCCAGACCCCCTGCACAGGGGATTGAATGAGTCTACTGGAAATTTTACTTTTAGGCAATTGCTTGTGGGCTGATAAGATTCTAGCAGAATCTTTATGTCAGGTTTCCCTTAGTACAAAGAAATTATTCACTTTGTTGTCTTTAGAAAATACATCCTCTCGTGCACAGAGGTATGTAGCAGGGGCTGCTTTTTAAAAAGGGCTTACTTTAGATGTGTAACTTATGAAGCACTTTTGTCATAGAGATGATAAATATTTAGTGCTTTGGGTATACACTATGTTTTATGTGACCTGCATCCACATGAAGCAGAGCAACTGAGGCTTCAGACTTGAAGAGTGGAAAGTCTCATGCTAGGCTGACCTACTGACAGAAAGACTTTATGCCAAATACATCCCTGAAACACCGTGACCTGAAACACCCTGACCAACAACTGCTGGTGATAAAATATGGAAATCTGTTCTGGCACACATTCAGGCTGTTGCATCAAACAGGACAGGGGTCACTGCTGCAGGGAAAGGGCTGGGAAACAGCCTTACAAATGATGCGTTGCTTTGAAATCACCCATTTATACCACAAGTTTAAAAACTTCGAGGACCATCACATGCTGCAGCAGGATTGAATGTCCTGGTAGGTATCAGGGTAGGTACCTAGCTATAAAAGCACCCTGTGTCTTCCTTCCCCTCCTCAGCATGCAGCACAGCAGAAAGAGGCCAGCTGGTTCTTTGTAATAGTGATGCTTTTAAGATGACCAGGTGATGTGGAAGAAAAGCAAGCATAACATAGGGGATCCAATTGAAGAGTGATCAAAGCTTTCCAGGGCTTTGATCACTTTCCTGCTGCCAACCTTCTGAGTATTAGTATGAACCTTTCACAGTTCCACATTCCCAAAAGACCTCACAAAATACAATTTTACATAACTTGCAGGAGGATCATGAAATCTCTATATGTGCATGAATTTTATGTTCCCTGATAGCTCTGTAAATTACTTATCATACCCAGTGGATAAGTGTAGCATCTGGTAACATTGTTAAGTAAAAATGTAAAAACATTTGTTGAAAAAGTATGAACACACATAATGCAGTATTTCACACTCTTAAGGGAATTCAGACTTCAGGAGAAAAATCATTGACGTTTTTCAAAGCTGGGAATGACAAGGCTCTGCTCTTGATTCTTTAAACATAAAGCAGGTGTAATACTTTATTCATAATTCACACTCCCACTGCAGCAGCCCCACCAAAACAACAGCATCCTTCTTTCACCATCACCACAAGAGAAGGAAAATGTTTTGAAATTGTGTGAACAGAAGTGCTGCCCAAAACTAGTGAGAGCTCTGAGTAATTTATTTCTGTTTTTTCCAATTTTAAAAAGACAACAAAAGCAATAAAAACAGAAACTACTTTACTACCATTTATAAATGGTTTCTTGCAGTGCTTCACTGAAATATTCTTTTTGAAAAGTCTTTGCCAACCTCAGGAAATATTTTTCTTATTCCCTTTTACCAACAAGGAAGATGCTTTATGAAGGAGATCAGGACTTTTCAGTGCAGCCGTTCATTTACATATCAGTCCCTGAAATATTAATATGGAAGCTTTTCTGCTGAATTACTCCCCAGTGGCACTATCAAGATATGTTCATCAACACCACCTTCTCTGTCACAGTGAGGTGTTGTATTACAATGGTTTTTCATAATGTAGTCATCTGTTTCCTCTAAAAGAGGACTATCAACTGAAGACATTGATCTATAACGTGATATAAGGTGGTATAGGAGGACAGAAATACTTCTGATTTCCTGGCAAAAATGTTATTTCTAATATACAACCTGTGGATATTGTCTAACACACTGAAATACATCCACATCTTACCAACATAAGGGAAAACTGAAGGCAAAAGCTCAGCCTTGAGAAACATCCAAAGAGCAGAAAGGAATAATGACCTGATGAGGGTTTCCCATCAGATAATTTAGACATCTAGTTTTTCTGCAAGTCATCCTTGTGTTTTTCTTGGGAATTTAGTTTTGAAAGCCTTCACCAACTACATTTTTAGATTCTGATTCATCACCCATGAAAACTAAAGTCTTGCTTTCAGGGTACTGTTTTAGGGTTCATTAAATATTGACATTGGAATACATGACCTTCCTTTTATCTGTTTGTTAAAAATAGGTGCTTAAGTGTTTTGTTTAAAACATTTAAAATTATGGTGAGATGTCAAAAAATGGCACTTTATGAACTACTGGTTTTCATACATGCCATTCTAAATAATTAAAAAGTGAAATATTTTGTTTATAATGATACAGATAATCTTGTTGAAATTTTAGTTATAACCATCCCATTCTATAACATGCAAGTGTTTAACTCATATGGCTATAATAATATGAAGCAGAGTGAAGCAATATATGCTGGAAGATAGAGAAGTATTACTCTGCATTTGGTTATAAACTCATTTTAAGAAGAAATAAAAAGTTGAATGTTGAAATCACTAGAATAATGCCAGTATATAAAATGCTGCCTACTGATTTGATATAACTTGGACTCTATACAGCCAATTCATACTTCTTTTGAGTAGTTTTGGCAACCTAAATAATAACTCTCCAAATATTTGCAGGAATCTACTTGTGGACTAGAGCTTAAAGCAGTTCTTTCCATTGCCTCAGTGATGCTAAACAGCATTACTTCAGTTAGCAAATTAAAACAAACGTGCTTCCCATGATGAATACAAATTAAGCTATGTCTCAATGAGAATTTTTCATTTCTTCCTTATTTTTCCCCTCTTGTTGATTCATCTAAATATATTGGAGGATGTTTGGAGCTCTTAGTGCTTCTTTGCAGAAGCAGCCACACAACACTAGCAAAAGGATTGCTAGTAAAAGGAGTACATTAACTGTCAGGAACAGAATCACAGACAAAAGTAGGGAGGGCAAGATTTTTCCTCATTTTTGCCCAGATACAGTTTTTTGCCCAGAGAGTATAATAGTATCCATAACAGTCAACTTTCCATGACCCAGTAACAGGAAGACTTTCCAAATGTGTGCTGTTGTTGTTATTTTAATTAGCTCAGTCTGTCAGAGAGGTGATGTCACTGACATCATTTTATAAAACTAAAAGAAATATAAAATGGTTCTGTTTAAAAGTGACCGCCAGTGCATGACCTTGCGCATGGAGATGGGTTTATGCTGTTGATTTACTGTAGCAAGTTCCTCCTGGGTTTAGTAATTAATATCTCCTGAGTTAAGTGCCTCATGTCATTGCACTAATAAATCTCATCCTGTGCAGAAAGAAGTTGAATTTCCTGAGGTGAGCATGCCACTGAATTTATATGTACAAAAAGCAACACCTTTCTATTCCCTTTCAGGGAAATAAATATTTCAGTGACATATTCTGTCTTTACTATGGTTTATGTGACATCTATCTTTGGATTGCCAGAATATTAAACTCCATGGGATCAAACCCTATACGTAATCATGGAAATATATTTTTTCTCTATCACTTAAATCCAAATGTAAAATGCTTTCCATAAATTACAAACATTTGGATTCATAATATCAGTTTTGTCTTAATCCAGTCCATTTTCAAGCAGCACTTGAAAATAAATTACCTGAAAACACAGGCCATAACTGTTTACACATAACCACTAAAAATTAGCAAACAGTTTCTAAAGGGAAGTTGCTAATTCTGCCCTCTTACTCCAGGTAACTTCCTGGCTGTTGAATTATTATAGTGTTGCTATTGATTACCATATCAACAACACGGCAATTTGCAGGAGACCAAACAGCTCCTAAAAATAGCTTCCTTCTCCTCTCTATGAGACAGGCTAGGAAATCCTGCAGTAGTGTTGCTCGTGCTTCTGCTCCAGTAGGATGGAGATGAGACTGCTCTTTTCCAGAGGTAGCTTCCTGCCCTGCTCTTTCAGGGAATTTTTCAGTGAGCAGAAGCACCAGTGCTCCATGGCATTGCTTTGGATAGCTCTGGAAAAGCATACTTGGTTGGAAGGTAAAGTGAAGCCTTCCAAAACCTTTTCATACCTTCTTTCTTTTCCTTCATATGCAGTAGGGCATATATGTCTCCAAATGTGTAGCAGTGCTTATGTGACAACAGAAGCTGCTAATGGGTGGGAAGAGCCAGGGAGTTTTGCCTAGGGAACCATTATCCCAACCACAGCCCCACTTCAACAAAGCTACCCTATATGCAGGTCCAAACACTTGGATGAGGCCCCTTGCTGCTATGTCTTGTGTACCCCAGACTTTTCCACCTATCACAATATGGTGTGCCAGAGAAGAAAAATCCATGAGTGGGAGCATCAGAAGGATTTCAAAGGTGTGTTTGCACATTTTTATTAAATGTTATTATTTAATGCCCTCACTTGAAAAGTCAACCTATTTTCCTTTCGCATGTGTGTCCAAAAGCTAGAACCCAAAGAGAACAAGAGCTTTTTTAATCTTAAGGAAACATTCAATCGCTTTTCATTAATCTGCCTACAAAACATATTTATTAAATAAAAATTTGCCAATCAAGCTTTTTCATTCAGAAACATTTCACCAGTTCTACCTGCTATAAAAATATTGAAAAGCAACAGGATTACCTTGTGTATGTTCAACTAAAATCAGGAAAAGCTGAAAATCTTTTTCTGCCAGTGCTGAAATTCCCTTGATATATCTAAAAATATTTTAGACAATTTTCTGATCTAACTTGAAGGGGTCCTATGTTACATCTCATCTCACTAGCTAAAGAGAAGCAACCTTTCTGAGCTAAGTAACTATAGCTTTATTATACTTGTCATCTGCAAGAAGAATGAACCCTCAGCAGGAAATTTTTGTGCTTCAGAGGATTCAGTTTCAGCGATCTGAAACTAATCATAAGTTAAGTCAGCTGGGAAAGCTAATTATAATGAGGAAACAAAAAGAGTGATAATTGAAATGAGGTTAAAAATGCTTAACAAGTTTATAAGATCTTACATGGAGAGAAGGCTACATACAGCATATAATAATTCAGCCTCATCTAGGAGGAGAGTAAAAACAGAAAAGGATAAGATGAACATTAGATGGTGAGAATAATAGAAGTTATATGGAATCAGGAAAAGACAGGTAGAAGAAGGAAGGAGCAGGTCAAAGCCTACAGAATATGCAAAACCAAGAAGGTTTCTCAGAGACAGAAGCAGGAGCCCTAACACCAGCTGCGAGCAGCACTTGGACAGAAACGATAGGTCAGTAATGTGGAAAGACTATATTCTTGATCTGCAGTTGAAGGAAGTCATTGCATATTAGAGCTCCCAACAATAACAACCAAGGACACAAAACAAAAGGCAGTAATTTTAAACATTTTAAAATTAAGCATGCCTGAATAATTTATATTGTAAGTCCTAAAAGACTAAGCCAAGAAGATGTGACAACACCAATTATGAGGTTTACTACCTTTGAATAACAGAAAATTTCTGACTAAAATAAAATAGCCACTGTTAACATTTTTAAAGTATTTATAGTTCAATCATGCTGCTTTAAATTCAGACAAATAATGAAGAGGTGATATAGCAATGGGTTAATACAGACCTAAGGAAATAATCAAATTAGCTTTTATGTAAGGAAAAAATTTTCAAAAATATTAATATTTCGTTTTGTTTGGTTTTTTTTGCTGGGACTTTAAGGGTTAGTTGAGACTGTCATTGTTGTTAATTTAATACAGTTAATGTCTTCCTAATGTTGTTCAGAAAGGTTTTGATTTTGTTCTATATGGTGTTTTCACTAAAATGTAAAGATGACAAAAGTTAACATTGGATATTTTTGAAGGATTCCAAAGTAGTTAACTGAATTGGTGTTAGAGTAATTCTAAGTAGCTTTTGCCATCATTGAACGGCTGTGTTTCTAATAAGGACCCTCATGGATCATTTCTATTGAATATCTTTTCCCATCAACCTTGCAGCAAATGCAAAATGTAAAAAGGAAAAGGCTAGAAGCTGAATCCAGCTGAATCCATACTTATTCCCCCTGCCCTAAAGCATGAACCCACAGTCAGGCTTTAATGAGCCAAATGGGAATCATAACTATTAGGACTATAAGTACAGAGTTCAAATCTAAATCAGTTTATTATGACTAAAATCAGATAAAAAGTAACAAGATTAGATGTCATTTTTACTTTGATCTTCAGTTCATCCAATGCAAATTCCAAGTCAGACCAGCTTCTGCTTACCTCTGCCCCTTGTGTGTTCTGGTCACAGTGTGTAAACAAGAGGAGCTTCTACAAAGAACTAAACCTTTATATATATATATATCAGAAATGGGTGTGATTTTCAATGTTTGCACTCTATATTGATGGCTCTGCTTTCTGAGCAAGATTTCATGCTGGCCACAGTTTAGAGAACACTCCTGCAGTCCAACAGTTGTTCCTGCTGATCAAAAGCTGAAGAAGGGAGACTTCAAATTCTCTCCTGAACCTAATCTAATGACTATAGAAACAGAGAGGAATAAAAAAAAAAAATGACAACTCAAAAAACCAAAATAACAACCCCCCCCCAAAACAACAACAACAAAAAGCCAAACACCCCCCCCCCAAAAAAAAACCAACAAAAAAACCCCACCAAAACAACAACAACAACAAAAAAAAACACCTCAAGCCTTCTTTGTGACACATTTCTGGTAGCCACTGGGAAAAAAACAAACAACACAGATATGAAAACTGTCTCACTTTGTATGCATTAAGCAGGATACTTCCATTAAATTGAGAGTCCTCAAAATGTCATTATGGCTCATGGATACAAAAAAAAAGCAGAAGAATGATACAAAATAACACAGAGGTGTTAATTAGTTGTGTCTCAAAAAGCAAACAGTGGGCTGTGAATTTACCAGAAAAATCTAGATTACTTTATTCTATCTCTTAAATCTATCTCCTTCCTTTGTGAATGTCATTTCTTTTTCTGTTCTAGCCTTTGGCTGACAACCATCTGCAGGGTGTACACTGATGCTATTAGACAGCTCAGCAGGAATTGGTCACACCTTCTCTGGGGGCATTTCCTGCAAAGTATCAATTTGTTCCACCAACAAAATGGTTCATTTCTCGCAGTGTCCTATTTTACCTTGTTTTGTCTTTCTCCATTGTCATTTATTTCCTGATGGATTTAGAGGTTTCAGAAATTCACTGACACTCAGTAAAGTGTAATATATCACATACTTTGCTAGCAGTGTTTGCATCAACACAGTGTATCGCCAGGTGTATTTCATATATTTTCTCCTTCCATCTGAGAATGGAAGATTGAAGAGTGATTGTTATGCTTCTGAGAAGTTGAGCATGTCATCTTTCTCAAGCAATACTTAATTTAGGTGCAATGCATACATATTACTTATTTAGCAGCCATCTATAATTCCATGTGAGACAGGTAAGGTTTTAGATAAATAGGCCAGTCATAAAAGTAAACAGCTGAAATTTTGTTTTCTCCCATTTGCTGTCAGCAATAACAAATTTACAACAACAACATTCATGCTGTGCCATGCAACATATTAATTTGGAACATTTTGACACTGACTACTGCCATACTCCCCTCCCTTCCTATTCCTCAATAAAAACAAGTTCATAAAAGCCCTGCCCCAGATCCAGAGCACTTCAGCTCCAGTTTTGAGGATATCTCATTTTTAGGTGCCTGTGTTTGGGAAGAGGACTGAATGAGTTTTTCTAAACTAAATTTCTCATTGCCTTTTAAAGTGAAAAGAGGTGAGTACTTATAAAGGACTCTGGGAAGTTCAATCTGCTTGTGAAGTCTGCTGGTTCTCTACTGCTTTGTAAAGTGTCCCATCAGTACAGGAAAAAAATAGCCAGTAGGAGCAACCCTGTGTTTGCAGCATCCCAGGGTTTGATATTCTGAAGCTGTTTCTCCTCATTTCTATACAATGCTAAAAACCAGAGAATACAGGGAATACAATTTCACTGCCTAAACACTTCTGCTGAGATTGCATAGGGTGGTGTGAAAGATAGCTCCTGTCCAGGCAAGAGAAGAGGCCTAACTCTTGCTTATTAATTTTAATTTAGCCTTTCCAGAAATCATCCTTTCCAAGAGGTCTGGCACTAAACCAAAGCTCTAAAACAAGACAAATAAATAATTGCATTTCATCTAATAAGCTGGAACAGAATTCCCTTTGAAATCAGAATTGGATGGTAGACTGTATTTTGCACACTTTATATGAATAATTACCACCATCTTCTAAATTATACAGATTTTATCTCTTCAACCTCTGCTTTGTGTATAGAAATCCTTAATGCACAAATCATAATTCTCTGCCATGTGACATAAATAAAGTTTTTTAATAATTCATCCAGAGTAGATGTCAAAAGGTGAAATATAAAATACAGAAAAAAATAACCTCAAGTAAACATGGGAAAAGATATAGATATTAAAGATAAAATATGTAAGTTATTCTCATAGTGAATAATTGCTCATCCATTGCCCCTGAAAAATGCAAACATATCCTCAGGTTATTTATAAATCATACCACCCCAGAAGGCTCTGGAGATTTTCATGACTGTTAGAGATTAGTCAGTATAACCAAGAGTTTCAGCAGGTTCTGTCATTATCACAGAAGACCAGCCATACCAACTCAATTGGTATTTAGTAGTTCTGACTGAATTTCTCTTCTAGGAGTTTCTGCCTTTTCAAACTTGTATCTCCTTTCAACAACCACAGCATCATTTAAGAGGGGTCTCCTTGCTTGCAAGGAACCTGCCCATTCTTCTGAGGACTCTGTCACCAAAACTATGACTCTCCTTATCCATTTTCAAGCAAACAACTATTCTCAGAAGTCACACATCCATGTATGGCAATGCAAATTTAGCTACAATTTCTTTCCCTGTTGTTTCTGCACTTATTTATCACTTTAATGTGTTTCTGTATTGTCTTCCTTACCTTTTTTTTCAAGTCAAAGTGTTCATCTGTCATCAGTGTGACCTCAGTAAAGAGACTTTTAGCATTCAATTATACCTGATAGTAACTGCTGTTAGCTGGAGATACTCTGGTGCAGTAAATGCCCTTTTTCTTCTAAGGAAATTTTTAAAGCTCCCTCCAAATTATTAAAATAAGAGAAGTAACATCATTACCTGTGAAACCAGCAAGGAATTTAACTAATAGAAATCTATATGAAGAAGAAATTAAACACACAAAGGGTCCTGGAACCTTAACAACTGGTCTATAATAAAGTCATATTGCCCAATTTGAGAAAGGCCAGTCCTATGTATAACGGTGAAGGGGGGCCTCAAGAGAAAGCCAGTGTGATCCAAACACTGTCCTTGATCCTTCCCTATACCTGAATTTTGCAATAAATCTTCTCATACATGCTGCTGGGTATTGAACTAAATGCCAGTTGGGACGTATTAGGACAAATTATTTAGGTATTAGAAGTGTGATAAGACAAGTTCCCTAGTAGATTATGATATTTAAATTCAAAGAATTATGCAGGAGCTATATCCAAACCAGACTTTCTTTTGGGGAAGTCTTATTTTAATTGCTTTTGTCCAAAATTCTGCTCCTGAAAACTTCAGCTCATTCTTGAAGAGTTTTAATTCTTTACTCATTCTCTGAGCAGGTTCAGGGCTGCCTGAGTGGATTATGCCTCTTGGCAGAGGTCACTGCCACACTTGCTGCTCATATTCCATCCTGCTAACAGCCAGCTCAGTCACAGTTTGAGGAAGCCAGGCTCCTTGCCCTCCTTTGCCTGAGAATTTTTAAACCTACATCACAAGGAAGAACCCTGACCCTCTGCTCCACCCAACCGAGAGCTGGGTCTTGAATAACATCTGTGCCACTTCTAATCAGAGTGCAAAAGGAAACACATTTCCTGTGCCTATTTTTTAGGTCATTCTCCTGGGATGGGAGGGGGCCTCAGCTGCGGCATCTGCTCCAAGGACTGCCTATGCACTGCAGCTTAGGAGTGGTGCATGTGAAATATATAAACAGACCGTGGAAGAATGTCTCCAGCCTGTGTCTTTGCATGTCCCGAGGGAGTACTCTAACTGCATAATCATGCAAACAGGTAAACTCATTCCAGGATTTTCATGCTTTCATGCACATCACAGCAGGTAGCATGGGTAATGTCCCCAGGGAGCCAGGTGGGTTAGCAAAGCAGAGTTAACAAACCTCTGATGGATAGACCTGGCCCCTATTCTCCTATGCCACCAATAAAGATGTGGAGAATTATTTTATTGCAAAGAAAGAAATGGTACTAAAATTGCTATAGCTATGTCAATTTAAAATAAATATTAAAAAAAATATGGCCCATACTCATCTTTAAAGGAATGCAGTGTGGACCTGTGGAAGGGAGTGAGAGAAAGGGATGGGCTGCTGCAGAGTTGCCCATGTGCCACAGCAGTCTTGAGGACCAGGTGAAGCTGGAGACATCCTGAACACCCTTCCTCTTTTTCACTAGCTCTCAACAGCAGTTTCAAGCCCCACTAACCTGGCAGAGAACCCTGCTTTCCAAAGGGTCCTGGGGGACTCAAATGGCATGGAACTCAGAAGTCATCCTATAAAGCCAGTGTTGCAAGCAGCTGAACCGTGCTACATGGCTACAACATCACTGATGTGGGATCCATGTAGCAGGCTGGATTACATCTCTGCTCTGAAGACCACATCTCCAAAGTGGTTTAGAAATGGAATTTGACCATTTTTTACCTACAGAGGTTGGTGCTCTTAATGCAGATAATTTCTGATCTTGTGGTTGGGTGTCCCGTAAGACTCTGGCATTGTTTATTACCAAATGTAATGTCATTTGTTCTTTGTGTCTCTCTAAGAAATAAAAGTTATTCTAACTGCAAAGGGACAGTATATAGATGGTCTCAAAAAATACTGTAAAACTGTATGTAAAAATTATGTGAAAATACTAGTCTTGGCTTCATGGTGGTAGAATCTGTAATTTATAATGATATGATGAAATTAAAGGATCCCTATATAAAAATAATATACTGTCATTGTTTTTAAAACTGATCAAGGTGAAAGAAGAATTAAATAGTATATCATGTACATGTAACACTGACAAAAGTATTGCAAAATGCAAATCAGCTACTATGTTTGCATTATGTAAGGTCATAAATTTTTCATTTATTTCAGTAACTTCAGTTATGCAGTACTTGATGAATGCCTGTAAGCAGAAGTAACTACTAACCATAACAAAACCAAAAACTTTTAAAGAAATGTAGCAGACTTTCTGAGAGAAAGAGGGCATGAATCATATTTAGAAGGTTGAGCTACCCCAGCCTAGGCCTCAGATACAGGCCTTGGTGAGGCCTTGAAGCCTCTGATGCTGTTGGAAATTCGGTCTGTGGCGCAGTTAGAAATTATGTTAAGGTAACCACAGTGTAATTGAGCTTTCTGGGTGTGAATTAGTATAGGTCTGCAGTGTGAAACTCTAGCCACCTTAAGACAAAGACAAACAATGTTTGCTTGCCAATGAGAGTGTGTTCACAATTGTAAACTATATTGAAGTGTATATAAACTGCCACCTTACAAACAATAAATGGAGAACGTATGTTTCACCACATTGGTGCGGATCTGCGTTTGTCCTGTCCAGCCTCCCAGAATTTATGAGTCCCTGATTCAAAGAAATCATAGTTCTTTGCTTCCCAGTAGGGTTCAAAAGCAACAGAATTTGTGCAACAAACAAGCATAAAAGTACAGGCCTTTCCCATGGTATTATTAAGCTTATATCTAAAATACCATACAGATTTTAGGAAGTGGCAGCTGTGGAGTTTGTGCATGTATGAGAGACAGATGGAGATGATCATCTGTAATGTCTCCAAAGGGGCTTTTGTGGTGCCTCAGACCAGTGAATCATGAAATGAGAAATGTTTGTGTGACCGAGCCCAGGAGCTCCGTATGAGATGAAAGCAAGCACCATCAAGTGAGTATTCTGCAGCCTGACACAGAGTAAGAGACATTCACTTGACTGATACTTTTTAAAAAGATGGTTCCAAAGAGCTAGGTAGTTTCACATTGCGCAATTTTCTTTGCAAAATTGTGTCCAGTTTCAGTTACTGCAGGGGTAATATTAAATGCAAGTCAAAAGACTGAAGTGCTACAGCTGTTATGACATATAAACATTTTTACATTTGACTTTGAGCTCAAAGTATAATAGGCTCAAAGTGACTTACAGGCTGAAAACCATCATGATTATACATGCTATTTTATGAACCAAACTGGGCCTGAAAGTTGCACTTTGTTTTGGTCTTAAAAATCTTTTTTGTATGTTTATTTTACATATATGTAAAATGTGTATTTTACATGTATGTGTATTTATATCTGTATGTGTATTTTACAGTGTGACTGAAGCATTTCATATCTCTCAAGGTCTTCAGCTTCCTCCTCTACTTAGCAAACACCTTCCTGATCTTGTCCTGGTAATGCCCACAAACATTTCAGTTTCAATGTAACTAATCTTATTTTTGTTCTCCGAGCAGGGCAGACCAATTTTTGATGGCTAAATGTGGGAAACACAGTAAAGGTAAGAAGAATTTTAGGAAGTTGTCAAAGTAGGCCTCAGAAACAGAGAGAGAAGAGAACTTAGAGCTGTAAAGTTTGAATGTAGAACAGTTATAATAGTTTAGTAAGTAAGGGCTTGGGGCAGAGATGTTGTGGTGAGTCATCAGTGGCCCCAGTCTTTTGCCATGAGTACAATAATGGTGATTATTTCCTGCTCATTCCTGAGGCCACTTGGCACTTCTGTTATCTGCTTGCTTATACAATATGCACCTTGCTTTTTCTTCACTGGTTTGTAATTCCACATTATATCTGCATTTACTATTTATGTTTTGTTTTACGTGTATTAACTGCCTGGTTCTGGTTGTCAGCTTTGAAAATGCTTTTGCCAGTGTCATTTCATGCCCCTTCAGGTACCATCCCATACTTCTTTTCTCTTGTACACAGCATCTTGTGTACCCAGTTTCAATCTTCCCATTTGCATCAATGCACATGGGAGAGGCTCTAATGAAGTCACTGTTTTCTGTCTGAGAACTCTAAGTTACCCTGAGTTTTCTTGATTTTAGTATGTTCAGGATTTACAGCAAAACTTGATACAAGTTTAATTATGTGTTTGAGTTCCATGTTAACAGGTGAGCTGATTGTTTATTTTATGGAACTGACATTTTGTAGATGCTGGAAATATTTTCTAACTTCTCATTTCTAACCTTGATATTTCAGAAACATAACTGAGGGATTCACTGTAAAGGGGAAAAAAGATGCAAATTAATCTGTGCAAAAAGCCCATCAGCACCATCTGCAGTTGGTTCCTGCCTGATTGTTCATCACTACAGCTTACACACTATAACTGGATGCCCTTACTTGAACCCTCAGAAGGTGTAAGTCACTGTCTTGCCTATTTGAAACCTAACTAATCATAAGAGTTTTGGGGCAGTTGCCAGTCAGTAGATTATATGAGTTTGGTTTAGATATTTTTCCTGTGAATTTGCAAAACAATTCAACTCTTTCAGAACTCTGATTCCTTAGTGCCTCAAGGACAAATCACAGGCACAGGTAAAATTCCTCTCCACTCACTGCTTACATAGCACTTTTGCTTAGAGTAAGGATTCTGTGAGCACTCATAATTTTATTTCAGTGTAATACCAATTTTTTTCATTTTACTATCACCAGAAGTATGATATCACCAGCTATTTTATGGGTGTTCAAGGCTGGCCTTTTTTCCTAAAAGAAATGTACTGTCATTTCTTCATTTGATATAAGCACATCACTCTTGTTATGCTAATGGATTTTTCAAAGTATATATATTACTAACCCCTTTATTTTCTCTGTCAGATAACATTCTTTAAGTTCCATTTCTTAAATTCCCAAAACTATTATTCTTCCATTGTCACATTTGCAGACTCCATTTGCCTGCTCATCACTTTTCATACAGTATCATGGCTAATTTTTTCCAAAACCTTATCAAGAAAAGTGAAGACAAAGTTTAAGTTGATATAATAAAAGGTTATGCTAAACACCAACTGCTTCATTAGTAATTCTTTTTGAGGTAAATAAAAAAATTCAACAGCTTACATCAAACTTCTTGGATTATCATATTTGGAACCTGTCAGCCTGCATTTTTGTACAAACATCTTTAAAAATCTTCTGTCATGGTGTTCTAAAGATAGATGCATTAGTAACAAAACCTTATTTGATTAAATAATTAAATTCTTGTCAGCCATAATTAAATACTAGCTCTTAACAGAACTCTAATTATTTCTGCTTAGATTTCTCAGGTCACATAAACTACTCTTGCTTCTAAAACATGCAGAAACTCTTAATCTAATTTGGTCTTGTGTTTTCTTCACCCTGCTGTTCTAAACCAGTTCATCATAGTCAATGAGGGCCACAATGCCAAGCATCCTATTCCTGTATCATTTTGGGACCCTTTCCCTACTGCCACAGAAATCTCACAGAACAAAAGAACCAGTTCAACAGGTTGAACTGATTTTTAGCAGCTTTTTAGCAGCATTTAACAGCATTGTCCAAGACAGAAGGTAAGTTTCACCTCCCAACACTATACTCCATTTGGTTCCTCCCTTTATAATATTTTTCATACAGATCTTTTACAGTGATCACTCATCAGATTCTGAGTTCAATGAATGAGGAAATCTTTGAAAAACCTTTTGTTTACGATAATGCAGAACACCAGCTTAATTCACAGAACTTGTATAAAAGAATGGAAAACCAGTGTGATCTATATTTCAGTAGAGCCCAGAGAGAAGTTGTGCCCGCCCCCATCCCTGAAAGCATTCAAGGCATGGCTGGTGTCCCTGCAGGTAGCTGGAACTTGATAATCATTAAGATCTCTTCCAACCCAAAACATTCTATGATTCTATGATATGTTTAAATTAGATGTTTTCATGTTCATACGTATAACAGATTCCTCTCAGCTTGAATCAAACCTCCCTTACGGGTAAACCTGCTTTCAAACTGTCCAACTGCATCAGACATAGATAGAGATCTGAAAAAAAATTTAAAACAATTTAAAAAAAGAATAATAAGAAGGAAATACTAGATTTTCATCTACCATTTGAAATTGACCCATTTTTTCCCCATGGAAACTAACATTTTGGAATCTAATTTCTGAAAATACTGAAGATCTCCAAAATGAAAACAAGGTCCAGTTTCATCTTACTCTGGAAATTACTCAGGTCCAAAATTATGCCAAAAGCAGTCATTGGTCACTGAAAAATAATTGTCTGTGAGTAAAACCTTTCTCTTCATAAATTAAGATTGTACAGCCTGTATAAAACTATTATATTTATTCCACTTGTGTCTTACTCAAAAAAAAAAAAAATCACAAAATAGAAAGTGTGGTTTTTTTATTTATTTGGACTGACTTCCGGTCTGAAAGGATGACTTTGGAGACTTTCAAGATCATACAACATCAAAACAAAATAATGTTACTCATGATTGCATTACATTTTATTAAAAAAAAGTAACACACCAAATCTGATGTGTTACTTCATCAGATTTCTTTTGTTCATCCTTCTATATATAAAAAGAAATTAACTTTAAAAAGTTGAAAAGAAAAACTTTTACACAAGCTACACTGCTTATTTCTGCCCATTTGCCTGATAAGGTATTTCAAGATAGTCTTTTAATCAGTTTTAGAAGAAGTCAAATGGGATAAAGTGCAGTTTCATGGATCATAACCAGATAAAAATAAATACACAGAGGCTAGCATCCCTATCTGACCACATTTTATCAGCTTAAACAACAAAGAGATTTTGCATGTACAGGCACCTTGATAAAGGTGACTGATCAATTCAGACTTTATAAAACAGGACTCCTTTCAAAACATGACACTTTCAGTACCACAACCAAAACCACTGCTCCAACAAAACAGTTTCTATAATACATCTTCTTTGGGGGAAAAAAAAAGATTGCTTTTGATTTTCAACATCACAAGAAATATTGGCTCCTCCTTCAGTGGATGGAATAGATGGAATATAATACAGATGGAATATAAAACTGGGAAGCCAAAGCAGAAAGAATCCTGTAGTTAAAGCACAGATGGATAGAGATAACAAAATGCTGTTCCCTCAACTATGAAACCACTCTTTTGTTGATTGGAAGTGTTACAGTTATGAAGAATCATGACTCAATCCCAGGAAGCAAGCTAAGCAGGCATGAGTTTAAAATTGGATTTCAAACTCTCCAGTAGCTAAAAAAGCACACATTGCAAAGCTTCACACTTCTCCTACTGCATATTATTTTGATGGGGTTGTGAACCTGTAGGCCAGGAGCATTTGCCTCTTCTAGATGTCTGTTTATCTTCAAGAACAACTGGCAGTTTTCTTTACAGGGTGCTGTCCTGAGCTTATCAGCAAATACAACCAATGACCATGATAACATGACCAGATTACTTACATGTACTATTTCTTGTTCTTCTTCCAGAAACTTAATAAACCATTGTGGTTATAACTTATTAATATTGCATGAACGTTACACTAGAAATACTGATCAGGCTGCTGAATATCTCCCATATGTAACAAAAATATTTAAAGCCCACTTTGCTTAGACTTTCAGTCTAGATGCCACAGATTAAATCACATGCTCTTTTACAACACGGTAGTCAAAAGGCAGTGACATGCAGAATATATGGTGAAAGCCTAATATTTAGGGGCAAGAAATGGCCATCAAAAAGACAACTAAAAATAACGGCAAATTTCCATAAGCTGAAGTGATGGGCTTTTCTTAAAGTTTGACTGAATAAAAGAATTCAGTTTTGCACAGTATGCTTTTCCAGTTGTCATTTCTCTGATCTGAGCATGAATGCTGACCCATCAATTTGGAAGCAAGAGTAGAAATTATTGCTGAATTTGATAAGTAGTTTTCTCCCATCATGTACAGGGTAGCTAGGATTGGAGCTTTGCTGAACTCCTCTTGCAGGCCCTGATCTCACTGATATGACTCCAAGAGCTCCAAGAGGCAGGTCAGTGATTCCAGCAAGCTCCTGACCACCATGTCCTAGACCTAGGATGAAAAAATCCTGACACTGGAACAATGAGCAGCTGATATGCTTCAAGAGTTTCAGAAGAATTTGATTAGCTGGACTTAAGCGCTTACCTTTAGGAAGGAAAACTGGCACTCTGATTCATGTGTGCAGGCTTGGGAGGACTTTGATTATGTTTAATTAGATCAACAACACAAGATTTAGTCACAAACTACTGTAGAACATTTATATTTTTGGTATTTTGCATATTTTGGCTTCATTACCTTTTGTTCCCCCTTCTCTCTTTCACTCCTTATAAATGCTGAATGATTCTCCATTCATTTTGCTAAAATGAAGCTGTGCTGTTTGTTATTCTCCTCTGTCTTTTCTGAATATATTGAAACAAAAAACCTGCAGGAGGAAATGTAATTTGGAAAGAGAAAGTTCTTACAGAGGATGGAAGAAAAAAACATTGTGTTCTCTTTTCTTTTGTCATTCCCCTTCATTTTTTATCTTTGTTTTCTCTTCCTTTCTTATGGACATACACACAAAACTTTTGTAAATGGCTTCAGGAAACCATTCATCCCTGGGCTACACCAGCACCAGAGGTAAATCAGGAGATAGAGAAAGTTGTGAAGGATGTCAGAAGGCAGAACCAAAACAGGAATCAGATGGAAGGAGAAAGATTAAAGTTTCTTTCTGAAACATAGTCTGGATCATGGTGGAGAAGGACCTGGTAGATATGTTTTTTTTTAATGGAAAACATGCCTTTTTCAAAAGTTAATATTATGATGAGGCACTGGAAAATGTTTTCAAGAGAAATAATGGATGCTCCATCCTTGGAAGTGTTTAAGGTCAGGTTGGATGAAGCTCTGAGCAACTTGGTCTAGTAGAGGGAGTCCCTGTCCTTGACAGGGAGTTTGGAACTATGTGATCTTTAAAGTCCCTTCCAATTCAGGCTTTTCTATGACGTGATTCTATGATATATTTTAAAACTGATGCATGAGTCCAGTTTCATGGGATGGTTTGTCAGGTACTGCCCCCGAGCCGGGAGAAACAATGGAGAGCCGCAGTGCCTGGGAGTCTTTGGGAATGGGTTGTGAAGAGTTGAAATTTACGTCCTCAGTGCCACATAATTTTTCTGTTCCTTAGGAAAAACTGTGTTCTAGAAGTAAAATTGCCAGACAAGATACCTAATTTTTCAGAAGAGAAAAATGGTCCATAAAGGTTCTTTCGAACAGCAGGGTGTGACTACTGGAGGACAACAAGGACACAATACTGTAGGACTTCTATTTGAGCATTAAAAGGATGGGCTGCACCCAGACTTGTGTGAGATGAATGCTGTGATCATAGGCTACTCATTGCTCAAACAACAGAGATCCATCAGACAGACAACTGTCCCTCTGTCTGGGAATAGCACTGAACAACTCACTGCAGCAGTGCCAAAACTGTTCAGAAATCATCACCTCAAGCAAAACTTAGGGATAGCTGCACATACCACCATGTTGTAGCTTATAAAAGCTGGGAAACCCTCCTGCCACTTCTCTTGCACAGGCTGTTGGGCAGACATAAAAGCAGAGGAGATGCCTTGTAAAGCCAGAGTGGGCATGAATTTTCTTTTCTGACCAAGTGAGCCACCCTGTGGTATAAAGCTGCTGTATGTATTGTCATTGAAATTATTATTTTTTCGTTGAAATGAAATTATTTTATGAACAGTTCTGGAACAAGAATAGAATAGCTTAGAATGAAATAAATGTATTTGCCAGCAAGTTTTATGCAACAGAAAAAGGCACTTGCAATTTATAAAATATATATATATATTTCCCAGGCAGCACATCTCTCCAGCTATTCCCAAGATATCAACTTGTTGTGCTGTTAAGTGCTATATCACCAAAATATGAGAAAGAAAAGACATAAGTCTCATGTACACAGAGGCTACATTCTATTTTTGGTGTTATATTGAGGTAAATCAGAAGTCAGTCCAGTGAAGAAAATTGCTCTCAGATACACTGGTATTAACCTGAAATCAGATAACAGTCCTTGAAATGCAGTTATATAATGTCTGGAGAACAGACTCTGGTGGAATAAATGATCTCTGAAATGCTACTAGATAATTAAGCTGAAGTCAAAGCCCAAACCTAGATCTCATTGCTGCATATTAATTTAGTAAAACAGATTATTCATGGTTTGGATGTTATCTTTTCATTTGGGAAAAGCAGGTATGTCCTTTAGGAAGTTTTGACTGGATTTCACTTGTTTATTTTAAATTGAAAATCCTCAAGAGGAAGCCAGAGAACTTGATAGCTGATAAACATCTGATACCAAAGGGGAAACATCACAACATATCATCAATATTTTTAGTTCCCCATGAATGATTTACATTCCCCTGCACTATCAGATATCTTCAAAAGAACATATCAAAACTGGAGAGCAGTGCACTTGGTTCATGTAAAGGTAAATTTGCTGCAAAAAGCCCTATGAATGCAAAGCTCTGAGACTAAGTCCTGATTTCCAGTGTCGGGCACAGACTTGCAGTCTGGCTTTGAAAAGTTTCAGTAGGTCTGGGAAATTTTAAGGCTCTCTGATGGCATGCCTACAGCAAGTCCCCACTGAGCTCTGGTGCACAGGATTAAAACAGAGCACAGGTCTCTGGGAGTGACTGGCACAAATATCTATTGTTTTCTGTGGCCTAAGCACAGGGAAGCTAAGCCTCTGCCACCAGGGGGCTGGCATGCCATCCCAACTCAAGAGATGCCTAGCACTTAACTCTCCAAGAGAAAGCTGGGACCACTGGTTTTCAGGTCAGTAGTCTGGGCAACCTCTCTTAGTGTATGTTGTAAGCAATAGCAATAGGTTTAGGTTTTTTTCTCCTAGGTTTTTTTTTTTTTTTTTTTTTGTTTTTGTTTTTGTTTTTTGTTGTTGTTGTTGTTAGTTTTTTTGTGGGGGGTTTTTTGTTTTTTTTTTTTTTGGGGGGGGTTGTTGTTGTTGTTTTGTTTGTTTTTTTTTTTTGTAACTTTCCATATCAGAGCAAGCTAAGAATACTGAATGGCAAAATCCTATCTTTTTATAGCAAAAGCTATTCTTAGCTGTTTGGTAAGAGGACAACTGAGATTCAATAATATGCCCAAAATCACAGAGTACATTGCAAAAATTGACTCCAAAGATCTTAGCAAAGAGCATACTGATGACTTGCCCTTGACATGTTCTTACCTATTGCAGTGCAGACAGAATCAAGGCTATTTTCACCAGTGGATCATCATTCCTCTTTATAGTTACTGCAAAGTGGTGGGTTTGGAATCTATCAAAGAATATATAAATAGACCAGGAATGCATAGTGACAAAGGCATGAGCATATGACATTTTACAGGATCCATGCAGAAAGAGCACTTGATTACAGAAGTGTTTTGAAATTGCATAATATTGAAGAATTTTTATTTGTGTTTTCCTTTTACCCAGTCTCGATTCAACTGCTGAAGTGCTGCAGGTAACCTCCAATCATTGGGCATTTAAATAAAGAAAACAAGCATCATCATCCCTTCTGTCTTACTATGAGCTCAGAGATCCTCTGCTTCAATAGATGGCCAGTCAGGGTGAGCGAGCACTCTCAGACCAGAACTGGAAGAGCTTTCCTTCTGCCAGGTACATGGGGTCCATGGAACATTTTCTATAAATGCACGTTTTCATGTGCATATGTAAAATCTACAAAGCAAATAGTATAATCCAGTATAATCCTCATCCTCCCTTCATTGTTGCAGGACTTTAGTGAATAACTGCTGCAAATGGAAGGAGAACATGCAATCATCTGAGAACAAACAATTTTTTAAAAATGCAGTGAAAAATATCTTTAATATTCAGCACAACTTAATGAATTGAAGACACTTTCCTACTCAGTCCCTACCAAGTTGGAACATTTTTTCTGTGCAGCTAAATTAAAGTCCTTTGTTCTCTTTAGAAAGCTGTTGCATAGAATGACATGACAACATCAGTATGAATTACACTGGCTTTTGTTATAATATGGCTGTCATACACGAAGGTCTTAGTTATAGTGGCATTTAACAAGATAAATTTACTCTCTATAGAAAGAATTTTGGCTAAATGATATTCAGCAAGGAAGAACTCACAACTGATGCCCCTTTTAATTAAAAGACAAAATGTTCTCAGATCAGGCTGGTCTTAATGTGGCTGTGTCATTACAGAAAAATAGTCTGGCTATTATTTAGGTGACTCATCAAAATGTTTTCTTAATATTTACTTTTGTTTCTGGAAATTTTTAAGGAAAAAGTGTTTTCAGAACATTCAATAAATTTGTTTAATAGATCTGAGGATTTTTTCTCTGATGCTTATCTTCTCTAATAGCTGCTGATACAGCAGTACACGGTTCTGCAGCCCCCTTCAGCACTAGGTTTAACCTTCACTAGAGTAAGCAGTGAAAGTGGCACCAGGACTAGGATTGGAGATGTGGATCATCATCCAAAGATTCAATTTTTTTCCTCATTGTGGTGACTATCAGTAAAAGGTAGTAACTAGCCCATGTCTACAGCATTTAGGTGATGTAAATCCATGAGTACAGGCATTTGTCCTGAACACAATAGTATGACCACTGAGTTAAGGAAACAAGTGAAAGAGACTATTTAGATTAGTGCCATTCATAAATATTTTTAACCAAATTATGATTTTCTTTTCAGGATTTGGTTAATTTCTCATGATGCTATTTAAGACTGATACACCGTCTAAACAGATTTGTCATTACACAATGCATGGCCTTGACAAAAGATCTCACTACTTTTGGAAAAGAGAGTAGTAGTTTGTCTCCCTGACATTCCAGAGCTGCATCCAGGTAGAAAACTCTGAACCTTGCTGTAAGCCCAAGAACTTCCTTTGTGTTTTTGTGAATGCAAGTGAGCAAATCCATAACAAGCTTTTTTTTTAACTGCAATCCCCTCCCAGAGTTTGGCATTTGTTCCAGCTAGGACGTGTCATCATGTTCAATCAGGTACTTTCTGCTCCTGTAAAAATGTCCCCAAATGTTCACGCATCTTTAATCACAATAAATTGGTCTCATACTTAATTGGTTTTACAAACTAAGATATCTTTCTGAAAAATGAACTACCATCCAGAAGGACAATGTCAAAAATAAGCCAAGAACTTTCCAAGTTGTGAGTCTCAACTGTTTTGTTAAGAGCATTTATTCTTAGTGTTAGAAGGGAGAAAATTGTGTTAAAAAAAAAAAATAGGTATGCTTCTATAACACAATTAGAAAAGCAAAGAAAATCTTTACATCAGTAAGTTAAGGCTAATATTTTCTAACATAGCAGGGTTGGTCTGCTGTTTTGTGATGGTGGCTACAGAATTTTGTTTCAGAAACAGCACTAAGACATGATGTTCGTCTAGCCCCTTTATTTTACCAGATTCTGACTGGGCAAAAAATAATCCCTGTCAGCTGCAAAGTAAGAAAGTAATATTGTGTTTCCAGCTGAATGATTCAATACTCTGTAGAGTGGAGACCACAGTAATGTCACACATTAACACATACAGGGAACTAGATGACAGTAATTTGTTTCACTTTTTTACCAAGGACAGTTTGGGACAGTTAGATTTATGAAGCCATAATAAAATATTGACCATGTCAGTAGTAGAATTACATTCATTTCACTTTCTTGCTCTTTCTCCCTTACTTATTTTTAGTGCTGTTCAAAATACCTTCCTATGTATCTGCACAGAGCAGTAAAATAAATATATTGACTTAAATGAATGATTTAAAATGTAATTTATAATACTCTCATAATTTCAAATGATAGTAACATGTTTCTTCAGAGACTTTACTCAAGTAAAGAATAAATGATAGATTTCTTATATTTTCCCTCTCCTTCCAGAAATATTCAGTAGCTTACTTCAGAAAGCCTAATTTTGGCATACTGTGGGATATTCTTACTATAGTAGCCCTGTTCCTCCCTGAATTCCCTGCCCTTCTGTTTTGCTTCCTTGTTTGTTGCAATGCCCATGCACTGCAGGTGAGAATTTGCTGTCTTCTGACTGAAGAGCATTGATACTAGACAACCAGAGCAATGGTGTTGTCTTTTCTGCAGGAATGTGTTCATCCTGCCAGCACAGAAATGGCACTTCTGACTTCTGTATTACAGAGCCGCACACACTTTCGATTGTCTTTCATAAGGGAGGGGAAAAGAGCAGCTGTGCCCCACAAGGGATGGAGTGTATATCCCAGTGTGGAACAGCTGTTCCCTGACTATGCCTACTTTGTGTGGCATAAAAGTTGTGATGGCAGATCTACCCCACAGGGGTATCTTATTACCCACAGGGGTAGTAAGTGCTCCATCTTGCTGAGCTTGCTGTCTGATCAGGAGTTCTCCTTCAGATGGAGGGAAAGCAATAATGCACGGCCTGATCCAAGGGAAAGGATGCCTTTGGCCCATAGCTGTGCTACTGTCTATACCACCTCCACCTGAGGAGGGTGAAGAAGTTGTCTCTGCTTTTCACTTGGGGCTCAGTCTTGTGTGCCTCTTTATTCGGGTTCTTGAACTCTCCCATGGCCTGGGACATCAGCTGTCTGCAGAGCTGGGCTATCACAGGTACCACCATCTCCTCTCCTGGGCTGTTACCAAATCTGGAGATGATGGAGGTGGCTCTTTTTGCCATGGGGTGCACCATATTAGAAAAATTCAGGTGCACATGAATATCTGAGCCTGACATTAGAGGCTCAAAAGCAGGTATTTTTTACATGATGGGATCTCATGACACTTCTGTAGCATGACAGTGAAATCCATCTTCCTCTATTCAAACCATCAGCAATGCATATCTTTTTGGCCCATTCAGAATGGGAAAGGGTGCTCTGGGGCCAAATATAAGAGTATTTGGTGCCTAAGAGAAGAAAGGCTGAGGAGATTCATCATGGAAATTTCTGACTTGCTTCTGGCAAGACTGATGATATTTTTTGCACAAAGAAAAATGAATGGATCTGTCTGAGTTCAGAATGAATTAGAAGAGAGATATAAACATGCATAGAACTTTTCAAATGTCTTCAGTAGTTTAGAAGGCAATGCTTTGTCCATGTTGTCTCAGGCTATTACATTGTCTCTGCTGCTGGACTCTGGTTTATATAAATATGTAAGCACTACTTTATTAAGTACAAACATCAAGAGGATTGGGTTGTCTGCTTTCCATCATTGTTGTAGGAAAGAGTTACAAGTTTGTACTTCTATACTAATATGTTGAATAATTTCATTCAGCTTTTCAAGTTATCCCAGGTGCTTATCAGAGATGTATGGGGAGACATTATTTGGTTTGTCATCATCCTAGATACCAATTTACCAGTTTCTTCTGAATTTTGGGGGAGAGAGAAGATTCCTGTTTATTCTGTGCAAACCCTTCAATTTGAAGGGAAACTCTCAATTCTGTATCACTTTTTCCGTATTTCATCTGTCTGTGAAGCCACTGCCACATATCCTATTTTTTAAATATACTTTTTAAGTGTTCTGTGACTGTTTCCTGTTTCCTTTCACTGTATCTTCACTTTTTGTCCTTTGCCTCTCAACATTCATAACAAGTTAGAACTGGTGGAGCAGTCCCCAGGGCAAGCCAGCCACAGACACTAACTAGCTAAAGGAGGCTTTAATTCTCACCATAAGCTTTCTCACCTCCTTGAAATATCTAATGCAGTAGAGTTCAGCAGTCAACAGAATTCAGAAAGAAAATGGTGTTGAGGCTTTTTATAAGTGCTCAGATGAGAAAGAACCGTTGGTCTCCATTGAGAGATCAGCTGGGAATGCAGCCTTGGACTTGGGACGTGTCCTGTCCCTGTTCTTGGCAGACCCTTACCTGTGGATGTGGGAGAGGGGGGACAAAGAACAACTTGTAGGAGACTCACCTATGTCTGGGAGATCCACAGGAGGTTTCTGTGAACAGAATTTTAAGACTGCTCCTTCCTTTACAACTGGTCTACAGCTCAAAACAAACAAAGCCCAGCTGTTACCTCTTGAAATATTATGTGTTCTAAAAATATATAGACAGTGTGTGATGACAGTGAGAAGCTTTGATTGAATATGAATACCTCTGATTCCCCTAACTGAAAAAATTATTTATTAAATTTTAAATGCAAGATGCAGAGATTCAATCTGTTACAGAAACAGTGAAAGTTGGAAAGGAATGGCAAATGTCATAACCTCACCTACAAAATGTTTGTCCCTTCAAAATTAAGCATCCTGCTCTGGAAAATTGTATCCCGACAACATGCATGATTAAACATGAAGCAATTTTATTTTATGGTATTTCTAGGCCTAATTCTTTTTACATAAAGATCACCTGAATTTTCACTACTTTCATCTACACTACCATGATGCCATGTTCTGAAGGCTTGAAAAGGTCTCTTCCAATTACACCTGACATGTTTTGGGCATCTGAGAAAGAGCACTCCAGTCCTGTGGCTTCAGAAAGCTGCGCAGCTCCATCCCTCCAGGCAGATGTTTCTGCTCTTTCCAGCTGAACTGAAGACAGGTGGAATTTGACAGTGTTTCCCCTTCAGTTGCTTCCTAAGGAAAATTAGCTAGCTTTGTCTTTCGGTTCATGTAGTCACAAATGACAAACAATTGACAGCCAAAGATATTTTCCCACACTAAATCCACAGATCTCACAGGAAACACTACTGAAACAAAAGCAATAATAAGGAAATAGATTCCCATGGGCCTGTGAAATTAGAATGCTTTGTAAAAATGACTGCATTTTTTATCTGTGTCATTAATGGCAGATGCAAAGCTAATCATGGTATTGGTACAAAAGATTAAGTTAATAATAGGGAGCCCACAGGGCCTTTTTGCTAATATTGCTGTGCCGCAGCTATGTTCAAGCTAGAAAAGACAAGAAAAGAAATTAATTCCAACTGTACAAAGGGTGAGTTCAAAAAGCTGTAGCATGGTGATGAAATGAGTGAGTTCTACAAAGTTCTTCATACAGCATGTCCAGCTTTTTTTAAGGACTCCATGGATTTATAGTAAGAGGGCCACAAAGGAAAATGTTACAGAAATGAATTTGCATACTCAGGGAAGAAAAATGTTAGTAATAATACTTTGTCTAAGAATTTCACTACTTGGCATACCTGCATTAAATAGTCTCAGCCTATAGTAGTGTAATGTGATGGAAAATAAATATTCAGGCTGATGTAAGAGACTGCTAATATAACCTTCATGCTGGCTCTTCCTTTGCCAAGTATCCAGTAATACAATTTCTGCTCTGTGCAGTCACAGAATAATGAAACTCTTGCAAACTTTCTCTCCTGACCTCAAACAGTGGAGAAAGCAAATTTTGCATTCTCTTGAGTTTGGAAGCATGTCATATCTATTTACTAGTGTCCCATTGTATTTCTTGCTCTTATTTTAGTCCACATCAAAGGAAAATAGCAGCTCAGTCTTATTATTCCAAATGTCTATTTATCTAAGGTCCTTCAGGACAAACCTTGCAAGCACAATGATCTTATGGTTTTGTTTTCTGAGGTCTAAGGGTAGATCTCAGATTTAAGATAGCATGCAGCTTTCCAAGAGTATTTTAATATGATAATACCTGAGCATAAAACTATTAAGAAGAAAACACTCTAAAAATGACTTCCAAAAAAATAAAGTCACTTAAGACTTGCTGGGTTTTTTTCAATATAACTTACTATTTTTTTAAAAAAGTCTTTAAGTTCAAAACAAGACAAAAGAGTGAAAAAACAGATGATTATACAGGAGCACTTCTGCTCCTGTGCAAACAGGGATTTATGATGTGCTCATCAGTATCTCTGTGGACATACTTAAAAAGATCCAGTCAGAACAGAACTGATAGTTTGCTGCTTGTGTTCCTTCATATGTTTCAGAAACTCCACTGAGTCTCCTGAAGTCACAGCATGTTTTACAGGCCATCAGCAAAGAAAATGGAACCACCATAGGCAGTTACACAGGTTTTAATCTTTGTCAGAAATCAAGGGGTTAATAAGGTGCAAAAAACTCTATTACCAGCTTTCTGCAGATCTAAATATCATTAGTACTTCACTAAATGGATGGATTCTTGCTGGATTGCATGAAAATAATTCCTTTAAGAGAAAATTTTTTGCCCACCCCTTTCACATACTGTGCAATACACGCTGGTTATGCAGTAAGATCATTACAAAGGTAATTTCTTTCTGCAGCATTATAAAAATTTTATTGGATCGATAGCTGCTGAAGTATTGAAAGCAGTCATAAATTTTTATGGCATTAACAGAATTCAGTAATTTGTCACTCAAATGGGTCCAAATGAACAAGGTCTATGAAACTCTATTTGACAGTTGCAAAAGCTATTGAAATAATGCAGGTAATTTGGAAAAAAATAGTTGGGTAGGTTTGTCTCAAACCATAATTTGTACATCAATAAAATCAAGAAAATAGCTTTCTGTAAAAGACTGACACATTACCCCATGGCCTGTGAGTCGAGTTCTGGCAAATATGCTTTGCTACTGAATGAAATACAAAAGTCTCTGCTCCCTTGGAAACACAGATTCTTTAGCTCCTTTAGCCTTGCAAAAAACAGAAGTATTGACCATCAAGTAAATGATTTCTCTTTCTCTGGAAAAAGCTATGAGAAAATATCAAACAGTCCTTCCCTCAGTTGCTTCATAGGGGTTATCTTGAGCTACCCATTAACTTCTGAGCCATTTTCATCTTTGTGATTTACCAATCAGCCATGAGTGTAAAATGAGATATCTTTTATTTATCTTAAATTACTTACCTTTGGCTCCACAATGTTTTCCTTTAGGTTATTTTGTTCCTTTTTTCAGTTGCTGTTTTTTTCTGTTTGTTATTGGTTTTTGTAATAGCAAAATCTGATATGACAATAAAGAAAGAAGAATATTTTTTTAAAAAGGACCCTTCACCAAAATCTAATTAAATTATTCAAGTAAAGTTTGTAGTTTGTTTTGGGATTTTTTTTCCTCTACCTAAGTAAATACATTTTTTAATAGAAGACAGACAAATACAATATTTCCTCACCTTTAAAAAAGCCACAAATTATTTCCAGATTATTTACTATAATTTTTATTAAGATTTTGGAAGCAACTGTATTTTTAACATGATGATATCTCTTCAGGCCTTTGCTACACTTTAAGCCTTTTGTTTCACTGACAGGATAGAGACCAGAAGGAAACACGACTGAACACAAAATGTTTTTTGAGGGGGTTTCATGATACTGTCATTTGACTTCCTGCTGCAACAGGGAAACAGTGCCAGAGCCCATTTTGTATTGTGGTTTCTATTAGCTCTGTTGGTGCTAGCACAACCAAGAGTTTAATTCATTCCTGAAAACCCAAACAAAAACAGACAATATGGGTGTGACTCTCCATCTTAACAAGCCTGATCAGCCCTCCAGAGCATTGCATCAAAATCATGCATCACACTGCACAAGCTTCCGCCTGAGCTTAGGCATTCCTTGATGCTGGTATGTTATCAATCCTCTTCACCCCCAGAATCCACAGACCAGGGTTAAACAAGGCATTTCTCTGTCCTGGTGACCTCGTCTGCAAAAACCACCCTGGAGGCTGTGGATCCATCATTTTGCACCACAGTACTACCGAACTTCATAGAGTTCATGCTACCATGTGCTACAGAAAGAACAAAGCTTTTCAGCTTATAAAAGTAAAATGTGCCTACTTTGTTTAGGTTGCACTGTTAATTGTTTTCTGCTCTAAAACACATGCATATGAAAACTAAATCTGGAAGTGCATGCTTCAAAATGTCAGGAAGACAGACATACGGTCAGCACAAGCTTTGTCAATGTACACACTGACATAAGAACTACAAACCAAAGCATGTTCTCTAAATTCATATCTGGTTGTCTAAGACCAAACCCTCTGGTTGATCTCAAAAGTAATTTTGTACAGAGTAGATTGAAATGATATGCTAAATCTTGCACATGAGTTGAATGTGAAATTAGCTGTGAAAGGGAGATAAATTACATTATTATGTTTTTCTATTTATAGAAGCAAAAAGCCACAGAAGGTTTTGTTTGCTTGATTTACTAAGGAGCTCTGCATGAACTAAAGCTACTCTGAGGGTAATATAAGTAAACAAGTTTAGTTAAAGAGAATGACCGCCTTTATATGCCCTGGCATAAGAAATAATCTCCAGGAAAAAAAAAAAAAACAAGGATAAGGGTTTTGTTTCATCTTTTCAGAAAACCTTTTTCCTTTAAGAGAATTTTTTTTCTTATCTTTTCTCTAAAGTCCATTTCTAGTTCTCTTGAAAGGCAACTCAATTATCATGAATCAATTTATTTGTTGAAATAATACTTGCATCAGGTTTTGTATATTTCACTACATCTGGTGGTTTTGAACACCAATTTATTAATCATGCTAAATCTACAGATAAAATTAGTTTGAAAGCATGAAAAATCAGTAAAAATCAATATTTTAAAAGTTTCTGAAATCCATTCTGTATGGATACTGAGAGAAAATATTTCTATAGCTTCATCAGAGAGGAGCATCTTTAAATATTTTCAATATATTTCATCATTTTTAATTAATTTGGAAGAAAACCATTTAATGGCAGAACATTAGACTAATTCTGAATATAATGCACTTAGGAATATGAAAATAATATGCTGTATTGGATCTTCCATTACATAAGATGCCCCATAAAAAAAAAAAAATCATGTCTAGCATTTTCTGAACTTTCATTACTTTCTGAAACTCAGAGGGATAGCTGAATCAGGTTAAATTAACTCTGCTTGCTCAAATCAAATGTAGATAGAGATATAAATGTTCAGTAATTAAGGAAATACCTTTCTACATTTCTATTTTTTTACAACACTTTCTTTAAATAAGACCTAATTTTATTATTATAAAAATGTATCTTTTTACATTTTATCATTTAACATCAGAAGCTTCAGCAGAGATTGTTCTATTCTAAAGAAAGCAATAGAGAAGAACAGCTCATAGTGAATAGAACTAAGCAATCCTCAGTCATTTAGTATCTCTCCTTTATCCTCATTGGAGTTGTCCATAAAAGAACAACAAAAAATTATTTATGCAGCATCAAGAGTTTAAATGAGATTGGGAAACTATTACGTGCCATAAAACCTGTATGTCTATTAATCTCATGACTCCTAGAAGTCCAGAGACTTATTAATTCTATTTCCCAGGAACATATGTTGAAGGTGTTTTGTATCTCTTGAATATCAGGAGTCAGAGGACAATCACCTTTGTGTGGAAATTTTTTACTCAATTTTGCCACTTATTTCTCTTCTCTATAAGCTCATGTGTTTCTGTGCTGTGCTTTCATCCTCTTTACATCATCTTCAAGCAGATCCTTAACATGCAAAGTCTTCCTTACACAAGTCTATTTTGCAAATAACATGAACTACTAATGCTTCAGTGAACATCTAGCACAGAGCAAATACCTCCATCACTTGAAGTATTTTCCCAGTGATTCCCACCACAGATATGGTAATCACCACTCCATCAGATCATCTCTACTACCCCATTGCTGATTAGTCTATTACCATCAGTATCATAAAAAATACACCTTTGAACAACCATGCAGATGTAAGTCATATAGATAAACAAACATGTCAGCGAAACACAATATCACAATAGCCTCATCAACAAAATCAGGAGGTGCTGGATGAGTGGACAGTAAGGTGGATTGAGAACTGGAAGATCCCAGAGGGCCATAATCGGTGACACAGGGTCTAGTTGGAGGCCTGTCACTAGTGGTGTCTCCCAAGGTTCAATACTGGGTCAAACATTGTTTAACTTATTCATCAATGACTTGGATGAAGGAGCAGATGCCTTTTCATCAAGTTCACTGACAACACAGAGCTGGAATGACTGGCCAATATCCTGGAGGGCTGTGAGATCTTCAGAAGGACCTTGACAGGTTGAATAGAAAAGAACTTTCTGAAATTCAAAAACAGCAAATGCAGGGTCCTTCCCCTGGGGAAGAATAACACCATGCACCAGCACAATGTGGGCCAATCTGCTGGGATGCAGCTCTGAGAAGGACCTGTGAGTCCTCTTGGGCAACAAGCTACCCATGAGCCAGCATTGCCCACGTGCCCATGAAGGCCAAGAGCCAGAGACTCCACAGTGGAGCAGATTGCTGAGCAAGGTTGTGCATGTTCAAGATATACAGGATATTCAAGAACCCTCTGGATCCAATCCTGTCCAATGTGCTCTAGGATGACCCTGCTTGAGCAGGGAGGTTGGACCAGCTGACCCACTGTGGTCCCTTCCAGCCTTACCCATTCTGTGATGCTGTGAAACCAGAAGTTATTTAATGTGTGAGAACCAGGATACTGCATGCAATGCCATTTCCTGTGAGAAGAATAGAGATATCAAAACAATATCTCCATAATATTTCTCTAGCAAAAAAGAAATCACATTATCAGATGAATGTCTTCATTCCTCATATTCAAAGGCAACACCAATTACTTTCCAAACATAAGTTTAGAGCTAGGATTCCTGGCCATTGTCCTATAACAGTCAAAGACAAGAAAATATTCCGAACACCAAATTCTTTCTCTCCCAATTCCCAGCTCTAAAATACATGATATGTAGCATGCCTGTGAGACTACTCAAATGTAATGTAAAATACAGAACTTGTGGTTTACCTGGCCTAGACTAACATCTCTTTGTAAGTAAAAGATAGCGCATCAAAAAAGCATGAGCACTATGAACAGTTTATAATGTGTCCTGAATATTTTTAGTACTGTTTCAGTTCCAAATCAAATGATCAAGAAAATGTAGCTATTCATGGGTATGCTTGTTTTCCTTTTCACAGTTGACGACTGCTCAGTATGATCAGCTTTTTCCCAATGCAAAGTCTCTGTGGAACAGATTCTTACCCTGAACCTTTGCTGAAAGATGTGTAACAGCTGATGAAGAGCTCCCTGCATCTTTAAGTTTTGAGAAACACACATATTTTCATAGAATCATAGAATCACAGAATCACAGAATGGATTGTATTGGAAGGGATCTTTAAAGATCATCTGGATTCAAGCCACCTGCTGTGTCTGATGGACCCTCCACTAGACCAGGTTGATCAATAATCATTGTTTTCTTGCAGTGAAATAAATTAGATCCACAGGACTCTGACTATAATGGCACTGCCTAGCAGGGTATCAGCTCCTGTAGGGAGGACTTACTCTTTAGCTCTTCCACCAAGCACAGGATCCTCCCCGAGGCAAGATATCTGCAGCACAGCTGTCTGTGGACTGCCATCCCTCAGGATGTGCCAGGCACCAGCTAGATAAGAAGTCTTTGGAATGGTCCAAAATAGTTTCAGAGAGCTCAATATCTACTAAATAATCACAGGCCAGTGCTGGTCCATCCTTTATCCCAATTTCATTGCACTAAACATAGCCTATATACCGTCCATACCAAAGCAACAAAATAATTTGGTGTCTGGTTTAGATAACAAATTTCCCCCTCCACCTAATTCTGATGTGCAGATCTGCTTTACTTCCTACAGACTAGTACAGGAAATTCTTCCAGTTGAAAGATGTTTTGAAGACTTGAGTGACTAGATGTAACAAGGCTGTGGTCAAGCATAACAGCTTAGTTAGTAGTGAGGAGATTATGACTGACAAGCAAAGGAAGGAAGAAAATGGGACACTGCCTGAGAGGAAGGGTTGAGATGAGTGTGAAAAAAAAAAAAAGTAAAAGGTCACAGCAAGAAAAGGAATGATGTGAAAAAAGAAATAAAGAGAACCAGAATAAAAAAAACAGGGGAGACGGAAGCCGGAGGGGAATGTGTTGTAAATAAAACAAGTCTTGAAGCACAGAAGGATAAAAACAATGTATTCAAAAGACCAGGACCTGCAGAGCTTCTCTGATTTGAATTTAGTGTTTCCGGACCCAAAGATGGGAATAACACGGGTTAAGAGATGAAGGAAATGATGGTGCTGCTTATCTGTGCTACTATTTAGACAGATTTGTTGGCAAAATTATCCTCCATTTTAAGATTATGGCTGAGCCCATCATTCATTCCCATCATTTTCACTGATAGCCATAAACAGCCAACAGCAGTACAGGCAAAGTGCTTTGTTGCAAGCAGGCACAATACAAAAATAATGGCCTTGTGTTCAGTAGGGAAACATTACAGCATGGCCACATAAAACCCACTGAAAAGCAGGACTTCTATTTGCACTGCACCCATGGGCAATCCCATCCATGCAAATTGGTGTTCCTGGTGCACACACCTTAAGGACCACAGCCCACCAGTTCTCACAATTTCTACATGAAATTACATATTACTTACTGTTTCCTGGACTACAAGAAGTATTTGGTGACACAAAGTGAGGCTTTCCGTCTGCTACACTATACACAACTTTTCAGTCCATGAAATTCACAGGTAAACCATATGTGTTATGTGTAAACCAAGACTTCATTGCTGCATACTCGCATCTAGTGCTTTCATTTCTTGCATTTCTCACTTGAGTTTCTTGATTAATTATCAAAATTGGCTGTAGGCATGAGTCATGTTCTTTAAAACAACCTGTTCAACCCGTCAAAAAGAATATAAAGATTTTTCACTAGAGCAAATTTTTCTAATTGGGTCACAGTCTTTTTTTTTTTCTCTACATGACATCACAAAGAAATGGTCGACTGGTTTAAAACCCTTAATCCTTGAGAAGTGTTCTACCTCCTATGCAGATTTTCATTAAAGTTGTAACATAGAAAAAAAATCAGTGATACAGATGTTTTGCATAAGTCTGTGTTACACGTGTAAGTGCTTTTTTGCACTCTTGCATGTGACATCACCCCTGAGCTCACATAGGCCCTTGCCATTGCATAACATGCTGTGTAGTCCTGAATTCCTGTGAGGAGAAGCTTCTCTTAACTGTTCACATTTGAATAATATATATTTTATATTATGTCGTATACAAATTAAGCTTTTGCTACAGCTATGGGACTAGTGAAAATCAGAAGCTGCAGAACTGCTTCACATAGGTCCTATGTGAACATTAACTGGGGCAACATCTCCATTTTTGTTACTAGCACCTTGCTACACATAGGAGCATCATACTGAGGTTGGGTTAATGAATAATTTAATGAAGCTGCTGTAATTATGATGGAAGTAACCAGACTAGATCTATATTTCTTGAATACCATGCTTTTGGGTAGGTTTTTCCCCCTTCATGAAACACTAAGAAAGAAAAGTGCACAGTTTGTCCGTGGTATAAAGGCCTCAGAAGTGTTTGCTCGGTGTGTCTTGTTTACTATTGTCAAATTTAAGATTGGAAGGCAATTTTTTCTCAATTGACATTACCATGGTTTATTTTCAACTTTCTCTGAAGGAAGATAAAGGAATTAACTGTTTCTAAGGCTTTTTTTTTTTTTTTAATCCCAAGAATGTCACATGGTCTTCCCTCTGTTTTTGTTCACATAAAACAGCACAGCTGTGGCTTTTAAACTCATACTAGAAGTCTGAGTTTTTCTACTGTGAGCATTTTGTGGCCTGTGCTGAGCAGGGATGTAAGGAAGGGGTGTTCTGCAGAGCGTTTGTCTGAACATCTGCTGCATAGTTGTCTGTGGCAGAAGGACAAATTCAGGGCTTGTGTAGGATGGTTTGTGGTAAATTGTGTTCTTCTGAGTGCCTTGTGTGATGCACTTCCATCATAAGGGGAGAAGAGACACAGGCCAGTACATGAACATGTGGCCAAGAGCAATTACTTTAACAAAAAATTTGAGTGGTGTCTGGCTCAATAGAGGTTGCACCTTTGGGACGCATTTGAAGCATTTTCATCATAAAACAGCAAAATATAACTCAGACATCCAGCAGAGCTGACAACACCTGACCTGCATGAAAACTGTGATTTGTCAACTGTTTTTCTGTCCTGGTCTCTGTGACCCTAAGGCAGGTTCAAGCAGAACTCTTTTCTTGGAGTTCATGAACCATGCATTCCCTAGTCCTCAGAGCTGCCCTCACACCTTTGCAGCAGGAGCTGGCAGCAGCAGGCAGAGCTTTTGGGTGACTGCCTCAAGCATGCAGGCAAGGCAAATCAAAGAAGGGAGGGGAGAGGCCTTGCTGAACTCAGAAAGCAGGAAACCTCAATAATGTGGCTTTTGCTGTAACATATTATTTCCTTTCCCTTTCTTCCCATTTTCTTAGAGCCACTTACTTCGTCTTGCCTCCCCACTCACATTATCATCAGAGAAAGAATAAGAGCAAATTGGAGGGGAGGCAGAGGAAGGCAGCAATAATGCCAACAAGCTGTAGGACTGCTGGGAGAAGTTCCAGTGAATCCTGTTCCCACAGTTGTCCGTGTTTGTGTAAATGTGAATGTCCATCACGTCTGCCTCCTTTTTTCCTGGGTTACTTTTTTTCCTGTTCATTTTAGGTTGAAATTTGAATCTGGAATGATGATGAACAAGTTGGTCAGGAAATACTTCATTATTAAATCAAAAACATAATAGTAGAGGAGAGTAAAAAAGAGTATCTTTTATTAATTGATAACCTGAGGCTGCCTGACTCCCTGTAAGATAATATGTGAATCAGTGGAATAAGCCCCAGCAAGCACAACAGAAAGATTCATTAGCCGGGGAAAGTCATTATCAAGCTGCTGGAAAGTTGTCCTGACACTGAATCTTGTAATGAAGTGCTCAAACTTCTAAATGAATTGAAAAGAAAAAGTAATGCAGAGACCAAGAAGTCAGAGAAATTTCTGAATTGTTAAATGTGCAAATGCAAACATAAAATACACTATTGCTCCATCTTTCACCTTTCCTTTGTCACTTTATTTTTCCTCTGTCATCTTTATGATCTTCTCCTCTGTCTCAAACCAGTGTCATGATTACATAGAGGCTGTTGCTTTTCAAGGCCTGCTGATGGATGTCCTTTGAATCCCAGGGACCCTGTACCCAGTGGGGTTGCACCAAACAGGCTGCACACCCTGCAAGCCAGGCACATGTTGAGGGGTAGGATAAAGAATTTCATACCATGGTAAAACCACCATATCATCCTTCAGTGCCCATCCTCTACTCCAACTGAAACTGCCCCATTTCAGAGTAGCATGTTCTAAGACTGTAAATAGACCAATAACTTTATTCTTCACTCAGAAAAATTGCATGAATATGTTCAGCCATAGCTTACCCCTAGGCAAAAGGATTACAGTACTAAAAAAGAGTAATTCAAATCAATGTGAACAAATCTCAGTAGCATTTAGTCTCTTACGAAAACATTAACATAACAAGAACACTACAAATAATTTAGATTATTATTAAGGCCATTAAGGAAACATGCACAGTATTAAAGCACATCTGTACACTTACACCTACAAGCTGCTGGTTTTCTTATTTCTGTGAAGAATATTACCTTTTTCCAATCTTTGCATAACACCTGCTGCTAGAGCTTGTGCAAGGGCAGCCAGGAGCCCAAATGCTGATGATATCTTTGTCCCTAATGGAGAATCAGGAAGCACATAATTCCAGCTTGCCACTGGCAGGAGAAAGGGCATACCTAGATTTAGATACATATCTTCCTGACAGAACAAAAGCTGTCTCCTTGCAAAAAGAAAACTTTCTTTTCTAAGCAAATATTATTATTTCACTTTCTATCAGGCTACAACACAGAGGAAAATGTTTCATTAAGTCAGTCAGAGAATTGTTACTCTCCCTTTGTCAACACAAGGATGAGATTCCACAGAGGAATTCCACAGCCTGATTCCACAGAGGAGAGATGTGAGCTAAGCATGTATAATGCTGATACAGATACTACATATAAGTTTAAATAATTTCAGAAGGGAATTTAATAAGCAGGGCCAGTTGCCAGCTTGGCTAGCAGACATGTGTGCCCTGAGTGCTAATGGGACAATAATTTAGTGTGTGCAAGTGCAGAGCACAAGGAAACTATGTCACCACTCAGAAAACATGAGTTGTATTTACCAGGCATGAAGGTCATCTTGGTGTCTTTGAAATCAGAACATGAAACAGATAACAGGAATGAATCTGATTTCAATATGCTGATACTCTGTTCCCTTCCTTTGATTTGCTAGAGAAAAGTAAACTGGAGAAACATTTACAGTGTTAGTTCACCTCTGTGGGTTAGTGGTCCTACTCCCTGGATTGTGAAAAGGCAGATCTTGAAAACAAAGAACAAATAGGTTTTGACAACTGGAGAAACTACTTTTATACAGTCTTGGTTTCAACAGTGTTAAGAAGAAAATAATAATTTTATTTGATGCCCAGATTTGACTGGGGATCAAGAAATATCTATTTTTTTTTCCACTGGCCAAAAAAAAAAATTTGTAATACTTTCTTGATTTAACTGAAAGGGCTGGATTGTACTTTATTGTCTAGGGATGTCCTCAACACTTGTGTCAGGGAAATGTGTCCCCTTATCCATTCAGACAGTAGGAAAAAACTGTTAATTTCAGGAAGGTCCAGGTTGCTAATGACCAGCTAACTCTGTTTTGTTTTACTATATGGTTTCAGTTTGGTCTTCTTCATCATTCCCCTAATGAAATACTTTGTGTCCTTGGGACTACAAAGTGAGAAGTCCAGGTAGGCAATACGAGCACCTCCAGGTCAGCAACCAAGTGTTATTTATACCTTCAGCACTTGCAGAACCAAACCCAAAAGTACCAAAGAACTGCTGCAAGAAAAGCAGATAGCAAACCTGAATGTGTCTCTGGCTCAGAAACTGAGTACCTCATAACAAAGTGAAAAACAAGAGGTTCTTTCCTGTTTCTCACAGAAACTCAGAACAGTGAGGGCTGCAGGCCCACCCAAAATGAAACTCCAATTGCAAAACAGAGCAGCAAGCGCTGGGTGCTGGCACAATTATGAGGCAGCTAGAAGGAGCCTTAAATCCTGAGTCTGGTAAACACCAGTGTGAGACTGGGCACTAATGGACAGTTAACACCCTCACTACTAAACACAAATATTGACAGTATTGATTTTATTTGAGTTCACTTTATGTATGAAGTTTTTTGCTCATGGCATCAGGATGCGCAGGACCTAGGACTTGAATTTCTTTGTAGCAGTGATTTCAGCTCTAATTAACTATTATCTCTTAAACTTTGAAGTTGACACCGTTTTTGGTTCTCGGACTTTCTTTAGAACAACATGTTATGCTAGCATCATAATGCAATTTTTGAAAGTTCTGTCTTTTGTGAGAAGTAGATTGTATTTTAACTCACTTCTGGATGTACTCAGTGTTTTTTGCTTGAATAGCAAAAACAATTTAAACCATTATCAGTTTTGATGCAGAGAAAGCAAGCAACCTATTCACATTCTTTTCCATACTTACATTAAAACATTAGCACAATTAAATTGTGATAAAAATAAACTATTCTCCAAAATTAATACCAGGTTATGTTTACTCATTCTGAGCAGCTTTTTTTTTTTTTTAGCAGGAATACAGTGAGAGTCACTCTTAACTGTTTTTCTAGCTTAGGCAGGTCATCACAGTACTATTTTAAAAACCCACACATGCTCAGAATTCTATTTCTATTTCTTTTTTCCTGAGTAGAGCTGTAGTAATTGGATTCCTTCATTACTCCTTCTTCATCGTTCTAGGTTAAACAAACTAAGGTGATTAAAATGAAATGGAGCAAGTAATTGCTAAAGCATTAGTATCAGCAGAAATGAATATTTTCACTGTGGGGTGTATCCCTCCCACCACTGCAGGAGAGCTTGAAGTCTGCTGTTGTACTGAACAGCTATGAAATTTGATGCCTGACACAATTATAATTATGTTTCAAACAGTGGGTACTTTTGATTTATTCACTATGGACAACAGCCTCCACAAGCACACTAAAGGCCTTTCCAGGTGAGAAATCAGGTGATTTGCAATGTGGAAAGCAGTCTGTTTGAAAGGACTTTAACATGCCCAAACGTTCTTCCTAATTCTCCCTTTACTAAAATGGTGAACACTTTCTCCCTAGGAGAGTGTTCAGATTCTTCACATGAAAACCTCACTCAGACCTGGGCATTGGAGAATCTCTCTTGGACAGTCTTTATTTCCTACATTTCAGACAGAATGTGCCTTCACAAATGCTTTGTCAGAGGTTAGTTTATGACAATGTGTAAGAAAATTTTAAAATTACAGGTTTAGATTTTGCAGGTTTCTTACAACTTGCATTGGATGCTTTAGAGAAGGGCAGACTGCAGGACCCACAGCCAGAGCAAACACCACCACCCTCACAGGCTCTCCAGGGTGTTCCAGCTGCTGTATTCCCCAGCAGTCACAGCCATGAGTCAGTGGATTAAGGTTCCATAGTAGCAATCTGGGACTAGCACAGATGTTGCAGGTCCTACCTCTCTTGGTTTTGCACTAATCCTTGTATTGTGTTCTGCTGCTCTGGTCCCAGAGATGGCCAGGAGAAGGATCAGGTCTGCAAACTTGAGGATGCTGGGAGAAGAAATCATAGGAATACTTCGATACAAGGCTTTTCTACTATTTCTTTCTCAATTTTTTCTTTTCTACATTTATCTAATTTTTCCATCTTCATACATCTCCACTGGATACACAGAATAGCATCTCTATCTCATTATTTATTGCTGTCTCAGCTATTCAAAAACAAACAAAGAAAACAAACAAAAAAAATAACCCATGTCTCAATTTATCCCTAATTTCGGAACTGTGGAAAAAGACTGCTTAAGGATTTAGTGTGTTCTTTTGATCAACTGGTAGGATCTTTCCAGGACACATGCCAGCTTCTCTTTATCTGCACTCTCCTATTTGTGAGAGCCCTGTGACCTTGGATGCTACAGGACTGAGAGTACTTCTTGTGAAGGCTTCACCTTTTTCAAATACTTTACAAGCTATGTATATCAAATAACATAACAAAGCACCAAAAATAGCACGTCCCAAATCAGAGGGACATTTACCAAGGACTGAACTCAGCTAAACCTTTTTCTTCCTCTGATAAATGATCATTGACTTCCTCTGATAAATGATCTTTTTCTTTTGATCCAGAACCCAGAAAATGCACTGAATAATAGTATCATAGGAAAGTCCCTACTGCTTTAAAGCTATTTTGTCTGTATCTATTTATTAGGTTTTATCCTGCTGGAAAATATATAAACACTAATGAGATTGTCAACTGCAAAAAATCCAAGTTCTGTTCTTGGGCCAGCAGGTCAAAGATCATCTCCAAAAGAAAAAAAAAAAAAAGGAATACTTAGATGCTCAAAGATCTAAGCATTCCTAGGAGCAACTCAGTACTAGATAATTTTGTCTCTGAAGCACTGAAAAAATGCATTAAATGCATTTATTCAGTGATGACTAAATAAAAAGGCCATAAACATTAGCACGAGTAGGCAACTGAAGCCCAAGTTACATCACTTCCAAATGAGTCCCCCAACCATAGGTATAAAGAACTGTGGCCTTTGTTTTTTGCATCCATTCATATGATGTATGGTAATGAACCACACATGAAGCAATTAAGCAGAAGGAGGGGGGGTTATAATGCTCCTGTTTGTATCATGCTTTTGGAAGGTGGTAAACATGAAAGTAAATACTAATGCAGAAGGAAAAATCTAATGGAAATTCAATCTCCTGCATCCCAATATCATGCCTGACCTATTAGCTCATAAAGAGGCATCACCAGGAAAAGGCCTAGGAACGTCATTTCGTGATGACTTATGAATCTTGAGTGAAGTGCTAGAATAAAGGCTCATATATAATACTTAGATCCAATTCTCTTCACACTTTTCCTCCTTTCTGGCTAATGTATATCTGCACTCCTGTGCTGGCTCCCCTGGGCTCCTCTCTAGCTTGGGAACTGTACAGACACACCCTGGCTCTGAGGGGCAATGGGTGCTGATGCAGGGCCAACTGCCTAAAATAAAGATGTTACAATAAAAAGTATTGCCTTATCCATTCTTCTTAATGGATAGAGCTCTCAGGCACAGATCCCAGATCCCCAGATATTTCACCACCTTAAAAATTCAGGCACTTCAGGGCATTGGCACTAGTCCAACAACTGTGAGGGAATTTCTTCCCAGGAAAGGAGGTACATTACCTCTTATTTATTTGGGGCGCCCCAGAAAAGGGTTGAGGCTACAGTAAGTGATAGTGGGAGCTTGCTACTGTAAGGAACTGGTTTGCATCTAAAAGCCTTTATTTTAGGATTTTGAATGGAGATCAAAAAGGCTTAGTCACAGAGTTATTTATTTTCCATTTTCAGGGGAAATGCGCAAAGTGAGAACCTTAAGTGCTGCTACCCTGGTAGCCTAAGACTTCAATCCTAAGAATAAATACCTTTCCAAATTGACATTTATCACCTTCCACCACAAGAGAAAGCAAAAAACCCTCAGATTTTGAGACAATTTTTTCTTTAATATCATATTGAATGACAAAATTCTGTTTTCTTTCCATGACCTAATTGTCCATCACTTTTGCATTATATTCAGCTTTTTATTATTGTTTTCAATGTGATTTTAGGAGGCAACATCAGGAACAAAGTATAGAAGAATATTATTTAAATAGGCATGTTTTTTCCTGACTTAAGTACATTAATGACTGACGAGATACAAAGATACATGCATAGACATATTTTGCATACTTGTATATATAATTACACTGTTAATGTTCAAGTAATAAATGCACACAATCACATTGAATACACATCAGTCAGTATTTAGAAGCAGAAGAAATTATGCTTGGTCTGAGCAATATTCCCTGTCATCCAATAGCCAGGAGGGTTGTGTGCCAAGTTAAGCAAATACATCTCATTAGACTATTTTGCTCTCCAGATTTTACCAAAATTGATTTACTAAATATATGTGAAGATGGTGTCACTTGCTTAGATCAATGGAGAATGTGAGTATTGCCAGACACCTGGCAGGGGGACTCAGCTTTTCACAAGTGCCCAGCTGAGCCCTGACTTGCTGTCCATACCACAGTGGGAATCCCAGCACATCTGTAAAGCTGCCAGCTTCTTCAGCATTCCTGAACAGCTCTAGAGAGGGGCAGAGAGATGCCAAGTATCTGCACATGGGCCCTACCCAGCAGCCAAGCATAGGGAAGAGCTGAGCCCATAATTCAAACAAATGCAGAATCACAGCAAAGACCTCTCACTGGCAGCAAGCCCAGCACTGCTCACCCTGCAGCAAGAGGGATGTTTCCAGGGCAGCTGTAAACCCAGCCTCCATAGGGTGAAGTGTGATGCCAGACTCCACATTCTGTGGGTCCTTGCAACACTCCAGGAGGGAAGGCAAGAAAGGAAAAACAGAATGATTTTCCATTCTTTCATCTCAGATCCATTTCTCATTTTTTCCTTCTCTTCTTTTTATTTCCCAGACTAGACTTCTATGACATGCAAGGTGAACAGCTTTTATTGCTACATCACTGAAAGGCTGCTGGTTCAGGCTTCTAGAATAAGTGAGCACAGCTCAACAAAGTTTAATTAACTTTTGCTGAGGTTTGTGGACAAAAACTTCAGTGCTGTCTTTGGACCTTATAAAATATCCCAGCATGCCCTCTGTTGTGACCACTGTGTCTCAGGTCACATCACCATGGGATGCCCCTTCCATCCCTCTCTGTATACCACTGGATTTCAGTAACTGATCATGCCTTGAATAGCAGGGTTCAAATATATTCACATGCTCAAAGTCAGCTGAACCTATTGACACTATAATGGATTTTTTAAGAAGAAAATGATATTTTATGTTTTTCTGTTGTATTAATAAATTCTGGTGTTCTGTGGTTGATCTGAGATGATACACAGACAGTAAGTGATCTAGCTAAGAAAATCATATTATGGTGTCTAAATTATTAAAAGGAAAATGTAGCTATTGACATCACTTAAATAGTTATCTGTTGCTATGTTTCATTTCTATGAGAGGAAGATATTTTATGCTCTACTGAAGAAAGTTAGCACAGCTTTCTGTTCATCTAAAATTTAAAGAGACTCCAACATATGATCAACCACTGTATGTATATTGGCATTAAAGCAACGACCCACTTGTAAAATAAGTAATTTCCAACCATCTATGGAGTCAAAGATGAAACACTTAAACTAAGCTTATACTAATGAGGTCAGCTTAGAGACAGAACACTGTAAAGGTCCTGGTAGATTTGCTGCTAACATCTGTGTACAGTATTGCAATGGGCAGACATGGGAAGGCAGTACTGGAAACATTTTAGCTCCTGAACCCCAGATGAGAAAATCAGGCTCCTGCTGCCTGTACCAACAGCAGTCATCATTCTACAGTTTTGCTCTGTTTTAGATGTCCTTCCAAAATTTATTCCAGGCTATTAACCATTCATATGCGAAGTTAAGAAACATAAAATACTGTCAGGCACAACTAAGAGAATAACATCTCTGAGCTGAATCCAAAGAAGGAACCTTGGCTGGCTGACCTCAGAGGCGTAAACACAGAGCTCAGATCTTTATAGCACCTCTGCCAGCTTCTGACAAGCCAGGGAGTTAATAAGGAAAGCACCAATTACTTGGTATTGCTAAAGATCTTCATGTTCCTCACAGCCAGCTTTAGGAAGCAAAACTAATTTCTTATAATTTTTTTTTTTTTAAACTAAGGACTTGGATTTATCATTTTCTTGAGTCCAGCAAACAGTTCAGCAACATTAGTCCCAAAGGAATGAATAAGATGGGATCATTTTCTGCAAGTGCCTGTGACTTGAAACACTAATAAGCAAGAAAAGTACTCAAATGCTCTGACATGTCCACAGCACTTCCCAATTGCCTTCTCCAGCAGCTGGAATTTGTGAATCCCAGTTCACAGACCCTCACAGTTGGGTTTTTAAGTGCTGTATTGTGAGTACTGATAGATGGTTACAACGTTAAAAGATGCTGTGATATGACACATTGCAACACCCAGGTCGTCTCTATGGATGCTCTGAAATTTGTGCTACAGCCTTCAAGTGGTTCAACAGCTCTACCCAAAATCCCTGTGAAGGAATGTCTTTCTCTCCATGCTTGCTGGCTGAATTCCTTCCACCTGTCTCTGTTCTTTGTGTTGAGCTTCTCCCATCTCCTCTCTGTCCTGAACACTTCTTCCACAGAATTAAACTTATTAGAAAACTTAAGATGTGATTATTGTGAAGAAGTCATGTATGTCATTGTCCTATTCAGCTGTTGTTAGTTCAGCTTCAGAGCCTATTTGACTGCAGACTTATAGAAGGGTTGAATAGCCCAATGTCTTGTTAAAAAATGGGAAGATTTCTTGTTGATGGAGAGAGAATATAATGAACATGGGAATTACTTTTCATTTCTTGTTTTGTTTTTGTGAACTAATTTGTGATGACCAGTCCAATATGAACGTAGTAAGAAGTTTCCTGTCAGCTCCATCTTGGAAGTAGCTAGTATCAGGGGAATGATGCTGGGGCTGTAGGAGCACAAGTACAACCTATTCAATTGTTACAGCATCTCTTCCATAAAGAACCAAAGCATATAAACGTTATTTCCCAAAAAAGTAATTCAGCAGTCACAAGGTACAAGGGACATTTAAAAGGTCATCATGAGAGCTAAGAAAAGAAAACTGAGGCATTACTGCATTAAGAATACTTTTAGGCATTCAAGGACAAGTTAGGAGCCTAAATAGATCCTTGGATCTGGGCCTTAGAGTGCTGAAAACAAAGCTGAGGAAGGAGATAGGATTGTAACTGGGCAGGTTGAATAAAGAAGCCTTATTTTGACCTAGAATATGCAAGAGCATGCTTGCAGGCAGTGGGACAGGAGCCAACAGAGTTGAAGGTGAGGCTGAGATAATGAGAACAGAAATAAAGGAGGAAAGAGAGCTTGAAATAGCAGGGACTGAAGAGATGAGAGGCAGATAATAGTCCACAGACCTCAGAACTGGAGACAGGTTGTGACAGGAAAGGGGAAATTAATGGTGGGGGATGGGGCAAAAGGATGGGGAGAGGTAGAAACTCTAGTATTAAAGACTCATTTTTGCAAGAGATGGTGGAGTAGTATGAGAGGGAGGCAATACTGTCTAGCAGCAAATATTTTCTATGAAAATTATAAGAAGTAACACTTGTCAGACAAGATATTGCTCATAACTTACTGTATCAAAATATAATCTCTATTGCCATCATTAGAAATAACAGTGGAAGGCAATTCACTGTGAATATCTGACATGTGGCACAAAAACATGTGTTCAGAGATGTTTACCTACAAAAAGAATTGAAAGCTTTCTTGCCATGGACTATTGATATAGCCTCTTTTAGCTACTCTCTGTTTTCTTTCTTCCAGACCATTTTTCTCTCTAAGTGTCTCATGAAAATCTTCTAAAAGCTTCCCCTCCCTTATTGTCAGAAATTCACATTATTCCATTCAGTGTTGACTGTAGTAATTTCCTGTCAAAATACCTTACGGCCAACTGTGAAGAGTACAGGGGTGACTGCCCAAGTGTTGTGTCACACCAGGCAGGTGTCCCAAATCATCATTCAAATTCAGTGATTCTCAGGCTTATAATTCACTCAGGCACTTCAGAAAACCTAATGTCCTCATCTTTTTCCATCAATATTCACGCTGTGATGATTATAAATGCCTTTGAAAACATTCTGTTCTCTTTTCTTTTATTCAATGTCTTTAAGTTGTGCAATTTGTCCACTGACTTTGAGTGCAAATTTTACTTCCTTTCAGCACAGAAAGTTGTACTGATACCAAAATAGGAGTCTGTTCTTCCCACTTTTCCCAAGGATCCCCTATTCCCAGGCATGGAGGCATTTAAACTTCTAATTTATATAAATTTGATTTTTTTTTCTTAACATAAACAAAGCCAAACTTTTTTTTTTTTACTTTTTTTCCCTTACGAAATATTTACAGTTCTCCTCTGCATTTTTACCGAAAAGGTTAACTAATAAGTATTTCCCTTATTTTTTAAAAGAAGATATTTTATATGGAAGACTTGACTACAAACTGATACCCAGTGAAATTATTAACCATCAAATAGAACATTAGAAACTGAAAGCATAAATTATATTTTGCCAGATCCTGTTGCAACCTCAGTTGAGACCATGACAGCTAAATAAGCTTCCAGAAGCTAAACAGAAATATAACCCTTGAAGGTCACAAGCCTGAGGAAACCAGGGTTTACACACAGAATATCCATCTTACTCCTAGGAAAGACTGAGAACTTTGTTAAAAAATAGAGTTCCCCTGGCTGTGAAAATAAAGTGGAATGAGACAAAAAAAAAACTCCAAACCAAATCAAAAAACCCAAAACATGTGAAGAATGTAGTACCTCTGACATAAAACAGGGATTGAAACACTGGATGTGGAACCCTGGCTCCTGTCAGATTGGATGTTGACTTCAGTGACTTGAGGCTTTTCTCTGCATCTGTACCACAAAGTAGGGAAAATAAAGCATCTGCTTGATGCTTTGAATTGTTATCTTTCAAGTTGTGGGTTTTTTTTTGCTTCCTCTTTGATCTTTTGCTTGTTCAAAATTCAAGCACCAATTGCTTGTTCAATTGAAGCTGCTTCTCTTTTGTTTTGTTTCATAATCAGCAGTATCCAGTCACTGCAGGGCTTGGCAGAGAGAGAGAGAGAGCAAGGCCAGCAGCTGGGCACCTGCTCCTCCTGGGCTCTGCAGAGGACTTGAAGAAGCTTTTGAGGCTTCCAAAGCCATTAGGAGTAAAGATAAACATCATAGAACTCTTACTGTAGGGAAAGAGGCTTGAGGACATCATGGAGAACCAACAACATCAGACAGCACTACTTCACAATATATAGTCCGGGAGTGCAAGTCCCAGCACAGTACCCGTGCAAGAAAGCCTCTCTTATCCCAGGGCGTGAGGCAGAGTGGGATCTGTGCTATTGTCTCAGACCACATTGCATGGGAAAAATGCAAGAAATGCAAGTAGCTGCCTTTACCCAGAACCATGGATAGCTGTCAGGAGTGTGCTGCGCCCAGGAGGTGCATGGAGCCACAGGCCAGCTCTTCCCAGCCCAGACACCTGGGAGCAGAGGGCAGCAGCCACAGGCAGGCACTGCTGCAGGGCTGCCCCTCTCTGACACAGGCAACAGTATGGGGACATGTGCGGGAGCCCATGCACAGCTGGAGAGTGCTGTTGGAAGGCAGACATCAGGAACAGGACAGGAAGAAGTCAAATAGCCACCTTGCATTTGAAAGAATGGAATGGAAGGAAGCTGAAAAGGTTTGGTTGAGCCTGTACATCAAGAAAAGTCTTTAGACAGTTAAGGAGATTGGTACAATGATTTTCTAGGACAGCAATTGCAGCCTAGTTCCCAGAGACCATTCAAAAGAGGCATGGGGCCCTTTGTTATGGCTTAAGCTAATGGGCAAGATGTTTTAGGAAGGGTTTGTGCCCACATCAGCAGCAGCTTGGCCTCTGAAACTCACCAAGAGTTTTCTGTGCCCTTCTACAGACCCTTGCCCTACCACACCAACAAAGAAGGTTGTTATTAAACAACCTTCTTTAATAACATTGGCTAAAGTGTATCAATCCCTATTTAGTCTTTTTCATGCTAATGAGCCTAAATAAGTAATCTGGTATTTACCTAAAGCTCCCACTGATTTCAGTGGCAGCTGGGATTGCTCAGCAGCTCTGAAAATCAGGCTACTTATATTTAGCTATTTAAATATGGAGTTAGAAATCTAATTTTAGGTGCTCAAATTTGAAAATTTTGACCCTAATATTCAAGTCCAATTCATTTTCCATCATTTTCAGCAAAATTTTGAGGAAAAAATTAGAACATTATGAACAAATGATGAAATTATATTTTGTTCTCAAATGATTGCATATATCACTTTGATGACTTTTAAAAATAGCTGGAGCTTCCAAACCAGTGCATTCAAATTAACCATATATACTGGTTATATTAAGGAAAAATATCCGCATGCAAAAGTTTTATTTTCCCAGGTTTAACTTCAGAAAATTTTAATTTATTTTCTGTAGAATACAAATTTGACCAGAGCTCCAGGCAGAGATGGCACATCCCTTGGCTTTCAAACAGGAAATATATGATTATGATTTATTTCTCCCAGAAATTATGGTACCCATCAAAATGTAATACATGTTCTTGGTCTAATGCATCTTTTATTTTTTACTCTAGTGACTTAATTGTATTATAGTTCAGAGAATATTTTTAATACAATAATCTAACTGAATTGTTGAGGCCCTCTTCTTTACCCCTGTGGCTTCACAGAGATTTCATATAAAGACCCTGAAACAGGGATAGCTTTCTGTAAATGAGTTAGTTGTGCTGCAGTGCAATTTTCATTTGGTTCTCCCATGCTTCACAAACTGAGGAGAAAAAAAATGTATTTTTTCAATTCTTTCTTAATAAATGGATACAAAGTATGGCAACATCCTAAAAATTGCTCCCAGGGAAGAAACACCTTATTTGTTTGACTGGAATACCTCATGCCACCTATCAGACATATGAGTCCCTCAAAAGCCTCTGAATTGTTGTGGCTGCAAAAACAGTTCACAACCAATCTTCTGCCAGAGGTTCCCGACTGTGCTATCTTGTGGGACTTTGTACATGGACCTTATCTGCTGGACCTGCAGGCTTAGTGATGGTGCCTGGATCTGCCTGTTTATTCTTCGTGTGTGTGAGCCATTTTTGCTTTACTCACTGTCTGTGTGGATTGCACCTATTTTAGTGAGAAGTCACATAGGTAAAATCAAGTTTATCACCCCTGGCCATCAAACCCACACTGCCAGATGGTCAAAGGGATGAAGGAAGCCCATTGCTGTTGTCTCTGCCTTGCTGGGGGGCTGGGCAACCTCCAGCAGAAAATGGTAAAAAGCAGCCCCCAGGCAGGAAAATTTTAAATCACCACAGATGCTAGATAAGTAGACTTATTTTATTGATTCCTGTAACAAAAGAACTACCACCATCAAAAGAACAATCATAAGCCTTATACTTTTTTCCTTTGATCATTCTCTTTCAAATTTGCTATTCCTCTACAGGGACTGTTACTCCTTTCTTCTATTTTTTATCTCTTTCCTGATTTTCTGTCATGATGGGTGATCAATCAGCAATTCTTTGCCTCTCGATCCTTCATTTTTTTCCTCTCATTTGAGCAGTCCATTTCTTCATGTAAAACTATGATCTCTATTTCATCATTCCTCTTATTAATCTAAGTTTAAGGTTACTGTAAGTCTTTCTCATGCACAGAAGGTATCCAACCTGGTTTTCTTTAAAAGTCATAAATTTGCAGGCTTCCCCTTACCCTGGCTGTAGACACTTGTGTATCACTGTAAACCAAATCCTGATCAGAGCTTTTCATGAAGCCCTGGATATATGCTCAGTCACGCAGTAGCAGTCATGAAAGTGGTGCGCATATCCAGAAAGGAAGTGCTAAACATGGCTGGAGATGAATGTGAACTGGGGGAGAGAGGGAGAGAGATGGTCTGTATGTTAAGAGCCTTGGTTGTCTGTTCAGAGAAGCAGGATTGCCCAAAGTCTGTCTTGTGAAATGGGAAGAGAACAAAGCAAAGATGGGATCAGTTTCAGCTATGTATCCAAATACACATGGATCTTTACCCCAACCAATCAGAGCTCAAAGACATTCAGTTGTTCCCCCAGTTACCAATAACTGCCAGGTTCAGATTTCTAAGGGCACATTTTAAAGAAATACTTAATCTATTTTCTGCAGTGTGTGAGGCAGTGAGAGAGGTGTTTATATTTTAGCTTAAACTAAGTTAACTCCTTGACATGGAATTTTTTGGCAAAGCTGAGTTTTTTGTTAGCAACCCTGTGATTTTTGATGTACAAAATACTTTTCTTTGGGTTATTCTAACTGCTTCTCTCCTTCACTGTCTTTCTCATGTTTTCAATGTTGGAATTGTACAGAACCTCTAACACTAATTCATTTAACAAATAAAGAGAGTTCCGACCTCTCCACTTAGCATATTTAAGAGGTAATCTCCATACAAATATGTCACAGGAAATAAATTTATAGAAAACAGGTTTATGCTGAAATCATATTGAAAGAAGAATAGAAATTATGCATGTGTTTTTAACTGAGAACATACAAAACAAATAGAAAATACATGTATCGGCCTCCAAAACACATTGAATATAGGATTACCAACAGCAGAAAAGTGATCCCAGTATGAATATTTTATCTGTGATACCTTCTCTCTTGGAAAGAAATCTCTTATTCCTGATGACTGTTTTTTTTTTTTTCAGATGTATATTTAGTGAATAAGTATGAACATGTAATTCTAAATGAGAAAAGCAAAATTTATGTGAAGCTGCTCTACTTTCCTGGGTGTATATGTTGTTTTTATGGGAGTAGACAAAGTACTCTTGCAGTATAAGACATTTTGCTCTGTAGGTCCATATAATTACAGGAAAGAGGAACGAACATATTCTTGAAAGAGACAAGTATTCTGGCAGCCCACAGGAATGAAATAGCAGACTTTCAAATACTGGAGTTATAGGACTGCTCAAAGACCTCTATTTTTCCTTTTCTGTTTACAGAGAGTCAAAAATCATCCACTTAACTACTCCCTACAGCTTTTTCTGCCTTCTGCAAGCTGTCAGACTGCAGTCAGCTGCCAGTAGTATAAGTGACAAGAGCATTCATGTTACAACCTTAGGCCAAGATTACAAACTCATCTTATGAGTTCCCCAGATGTGCTGATTACAGCCACAATGTTTCAATTGTTTTCAACACACAAAATGCTGCAAGTGTAGTAAAAACTACATTGCCACTCATGCCTCTCATCCCTACTGGCATTGATCAAAGTTTTATTTGTACCCATCTCCAACACCGAGATGAGCAAAGGGAAGACAGCAATCCAATTCCATTTGATGTGCCTGTGCCAGTCATATGTGTGAAGATGTAGTCTCACTTCTCCAGCACTGTCTGTAAAGGTACACAGTAAGAAATGCCAGAGTAGGTGAGCTGGTCATTAACTCAGAATCTTTCTCAATTCAAGTCTGATTAGATCCTGAAAGAGCACATAGGGTTTTAAGTTAAGGGCTTTTTGCCTATGGAAACAAACCTTAGTGCACAGAGATGACCAAAATTTATCCTTGAGACATGATTACCAGAAATATTTAGTTCAAGCTCTGTTTCTTAGACAACCTGTAAAATTGTCCATTTGCAGAGAAACCTTTTAAATCAAGTGAGCAGAAATATAAACTGCAACCACAAAACCTCCAGAAGTAATTTTCTCAATGACAAATCACTTTAGATCATTCTTCTTTTTACCACCCACCAAGCAATACACAGAAAAATTCAAATTGCAGCCCTCAATGCCAAAGCAGCAGAAAGGCTGAGCAGTATCCTGCCTTTCTTTGCTGCCTACCTAGCAGAGTTTCTAACAATTGCTTTAAACATCTTCAGAGGCATTTTGGCACAGCCAGGGCAGAACTGGGATAGCACAATCCTTTCAAAGCTTTCTAGCCAAGAGCAAAGTTTCATTCCATCAGCTGTTCCTCTTTGGAACGAAAAGAGGTTTTGCTGACAAGCCAAATGCTGGCCGCGGTGGCTGCTGCCTGAATTCCTTACAATGGGATTGATTGTGTGTGTTGAAATACATTTGAATTTCAGCAGATAGGAGTAAAGATGCATAAGAATACTAGTGTTAGGCTTTCTGCTATTGAAAGAGCAGCTAGTGAGGAGCAGCTGTGGTTATCTAAAAACACTCGTGCATGGAAGAACAATTTTTGTTTCAAAATCTGAAAGAAATTCTAATGATGAATCATAGGCAGGCTATAAATAAAACATGACTATGGATTTGCAGACCCAGAAACTCATCAGAGAATGTTGGGTTAGGATCAAATTTTTTTTTTTTTTTTTTTTTATCTATCAGGATCATTTTGGAATAATTATTTCTATGATGTCAAATCCTTTGTAATGCACAGTGAAGTTTGTGGCAAGACATGTGACAAGCAGAAAGGTTAAGCAAATGAGCCTGGCTAAATATCTGTTAATCAGCATGACTCACCAGCCTGATATATATTCCCAAATTTACATCCTCTTTCTATAGATAATAAAGGAGGGAAGGATAGAATTACCAATCCTTAGCCTTCTTTGTGCCAAAAAGATGAACAGTTTCCTGAGCCTCATTTTCTAGTCTGAAAGGTCGAATATACTTTCTGTGTCTTATGAACAGGAAGGATTTGGGAAAAACATAACAGTACGCTGATGACTAATTTTAATAATTAATGGTAGTTATAGTTAGCAATAGCACCCATTCTTCACAGAATCACAGAATCATCAAATTGAAAAAGACCTTCAAGACAATCTAGTCCAGCCATCAGCCCAGCACCACCATAATCACGCCTAAACCATGTTCCCTAGAGCCACATCCAGACAGTTCTTGAGCACTTCCAGAGCCTTTCAACTCCACCACCTCCCTGGGCAACATATTGAAATGCCTAACTATTCTTTCAGTGAAAAAATGTTTCCTAATATCTAATTCCTTGTGCAACTTAAGGCCATTTCCTCTCATGCTTTCATTTGAGACACAGCAAATTAGATTGTCTTCCACCTCACTACAACCTCCTTTACAGTAGTTGTACAGAGCAGAGGTTCTCCCAAGCCTCCTCATATCCAGGCTGAACAACTCCAGCTCCCTCAGCCTCTCCTAAAAAGATTAGTAATCTAGGCCCTTCACCCGCTTCACTGCTCTTCTTTGGACATGCTCCAGCACCTCAATGTCCTTTTTGAGGTGAGGGGCCCAAACCTGAACACAGGATTTGTGTTGTGCCTTCACCAGTACCAAGTCAAGAGAGACAATCACTGCCCTGGTCCTGCTGACCACAGTACTCTTGATACAGGCCAGGATGCCATTGAATTTCTTGGCCACCTGGGCACACTGCAAGCTCATATGAAGCCGTATAACAGCACCCCCAGGTCCTTTTTCCCTCAGGCAGCTTTCCAGCCACTCTGTCCACGGCCAGTAGTGCTGCATGGGGTCGTTGCAACCCAAGTGCAGGATCTGGTACTTCACCTTGTTGACCCTCATACAATGGTCCTGGGCTGGACAAGCCCATCAATCCAGCTGTCCAGATCCCTCTGCAGAGCCTTCCCACCGTCCATAAGAACAACACTCCTCCAGTGTCTGCACTGCAAACTGACTGAGAATGCCCTCAATCCCCTCACCCAGGTAGTTGATGAAGATATGAAACAGGACTGCCCCCAATACTGAGCCTTGGGGAACTCAACTAGTGACTGATCTTCAACCGGAATTAGTTCCATTCATTACCACTCTTTGGGCCTGGCCATCCAGACAGTTTTTCACCCAGCAAAGGGTACACCTGTCCAAGCCTTGGACTTCCAGTTTATCCAGGAAAATATTGTGGGATACAGTATCAGGCCTTCATGAAATTTAGTTAGACAACATCCACTGCCTTTCCCTCATCTTATAAGTAGGTCACTTTGTCATAGAAGGAGATCAGGTTGGACAAGCAGGACCTGCCTTTTACAAACTCATGTTGGCTGGACCTGAACTCCTGGTTGTCCTACATATGCCACACAATGACATTCAGAATGACCAGCTCCATGACCTTCCCTGGTACTAAGGTCAGGTTGACAGGCCTGTAGTTCCTCAGGTTGTTCTTCTGACCCTTCTTGTAGATGGTCATCACAGTTGTCAATTTCCAGTCAACTAGGACTTATCAATTTAACCAGGACTGGTGGTAATTGATCGAAAGTGGCTTGGCAAACTCTTTCCCTAGCCTCTTAATTGTTCTGGGGGGCATCTTTCTAGAGAACATGAAGTTATACCCCATATGTTTGTGGAGAATCATAAAAATTGGGATGGCTGGAACCTGAAATTCAATAGACTTTGTGGGATTGGGTAGCTGGATGGCAAATAACTGAATTTTTATTCACTGCATCATTCTAGCCTTGTATGGGACTGAGAAACAAGAGACCCAGAAATAATTTAATGATTTTTGAAGACAGGCTTTTATTAGTGTTTTCCACCATAATTTGCATAGACACCTTATTGCCCTCAAGAGGCCTCCAAAGACTTCAAGACAGTATGCAGGTGCTGCAATCTGTGTCTTCAGGTTTTACTGCAGGCACAAGGTGGTTGCAATAACCAGCAATGTGCTCAGATATCATGTTTCATTTGAAAGAAAAAATTTAAGCCTGAAAATAAAGTTCTGTTCTCAATTTCTTTGATAGTCCATTCTTACTTTAAGTGGCACATTCAGTAATGAAGTGTAGCAGTAAAAGCACAACAGTTTGACATCAGCCTGTTTCGGTTTTTTACAGGTGAGTTCAGGTATATTTTCTCCCAGACAGGTTCCTTAATGTCATATGCAACCTTTTATCTTTTCCTGGTTCCAAAGATGATATTGTTGGTAAAAGAGGACAATAAGTGTTTGTTAAACTGAATTAAAAATGTGGATAACTGCATAATTTTTAATATATATAAAACTATATATATATATATATATAAAACTATATATATATATAACTTTATATATATAAAACTATATTTAAACTATTTATATTTAATTTGCCATTTCACAAAATGTGCAGACACATGTTTATTCAGCTAAGAAATATTTAAACTGAGCTCTTTATATTATTACTTTTTTTTTGTTAAAAAAGAGAAATATTTTTCAATACTTTGTATGTCAACAAGTAAGTGAGATTTATTGAACTTGACATCAGTTAAATTACATTAAAATAAAGATACTTCATATTGATACATCTGCTTTCTTTGTTTTCAAACACCATAGCCTGCTATGCTACCTTTCAAAGGGAATGGAAACTTTCTGGTTTGAAATGAATGGTGAAACTACATTTAAAGTTTTCTCCATAGATAAAATTGGCTTCTTCCCAGTTCTCCTGCACTGTAATGCTGCCAGGTAGGCTTCCTCCTGTGTAAGCAGTGTAATCTCTGTGCCACAGCAGGTAATACATTCTTGGCTACAACCTTTCCTTTATGCCTGGAGTATCTCCGCTGAGAAGAGTTTGCAGCTCAGGAGCAGTAACCAGTGCGTGATCTGAATGCTTAAGCACTTGTGAGGGATCAATAGACAAGGGATGTTTTTATTCTGATTCACACATCTTCTCTACCTGGGCACATATCTACTGTATTAGAGAAATTGCATGTCCTCAGCAGCCTTTCTGAACTAGCATGGGCTTTTTGGTACTGCAGGACACTGCTGTCTGTCAGTGCTAATGACTGGGTGGTCGAGCAGCTTCAGTAATGGCATTTTCTCTTAGCCAGCTATTAAATTATTAAACTGTTTATGAAAACTTCTTTACTGGGGTTTGAATGTCTCTTTTTTCCTGTTCTTCATTTCTATTCATTCAAACCCTCAGAGAGTTTCCGAACGTGCTGATAGGTTGATATTTCTTCATCTTTTCCCTCTCTCTGTGATTATTTGCAACTAAAACCAGAAGCTGATGGCATAAAACTACTTATGTTGTCATCTGAAGCATAAGTGAGATATATAGTGTACACTCTTCAACTAAAAAAAAAAAAAATGGGTTTTGCTCCATTGGGATCCTATACAGCATAGATTCAATCTACTTGCTTGCCATATGGATAAACCCTGTTTAAAGAGATGCCATCTGTTGAGCTATATGCAGACATGTGCTCATACTTTCTATTTTAAGAATTTCTTCCAATTTTTAATGTTGTTTTTCTTTTGGCATTGGATTGATCACCTGATCAGTTATAGTAGGTTTTATAAATTAGTCAGATGCCAGGTATGTTTTACGAGCAATCTTGTGGCATGCTGATGGCAGAAACTCTTGTCTGAAGGCTGATGCATTTGGCTCCTGGCAATGCTGGGAGGGCTCTGGGGTCTGTGCCCTGGGCTGCTCCCAGGAGGTGGGTCTCCACTGACACACGTTGCCTGCTGGCACCCACACATCTCGGACACTGGGACTTGCTGCGGCCACCATAATAAACAAATCTCCTGACTTAGGTGAGTCAGGAGAAGACCAGATTAGTGCTCCAGGTTCAGAATTTGTTTCATGAGCCAAAGTGAGTATTTTGCAGGTGGACCAGTCCCTAAAATAAAATTTGAAAAAAGTGACCATGAGTGATCCACAGCATGGATCAGTTCTAGGTCCTGAAGACACAAGGCATAACACTCAATATTGAGTTTTCCCTTGAATAAAAGCTAGCACTGATCTCTATTGTGAACCTCCCAATTATTTCAAAAGGAGACGATATTTTACCTGTTACTTCATCAAAACTTAACAGAAAAAAATACTGGCCTCTTGCTGTTTTATAAATATCATTCAACTGGGCTCCCAGATGTCCCATGACAGAATTTCTGTTAAACTGCAGGCTGAGCAGGACTTCTTAACACAGTTTAGGACAAGCCTTTCATGCTTTTTCATGTTGTTATTTTTGGAAAATAGGCTGTCAACTGGGACACATCATTTTCTCAGCCAGTCTTAAAGGAGGCAGTCAATGGAACAAATGATGATCACTACACAAATTCAAAGATAATTAAACGTTAAGGGAAAGGATTTTACTTGATAGACATGTTTTGCTGCCATCAGCACAAAAGAAAAAAGACACGATACCTGTATAAAGAAAGAAAGCTAGGTTGGAGGGAGACAGCAGCATTACAAAGGTCTCTAGGAACAAACATATACAGTCAGCAAGAGTGGCAACCTGTTCAAAAACCTCCAGTCAGATTTCTTCAGTGAGAAGAAACAAATAAACAAATTAAAAAGATAAAAGAACATTATTACTTCTCTCTAATGGAAATTGTCTGAAAGCATGCGTACTGCAATGGATTTTGCATTCCTCAATTCTGAATATATTCAGATAATCTGGGGGACAACAATTCTTCTAGAATGATGGACAACAATTCTTCTAGAATGATGGTGGGTCAGCAATAGGATATCAGTTATCCTTTTGGATGAACACAGGTTTCTGGGTGGAGTTGATGAGATATTTAGGAATCTACATGGATCAGGAACAAAATACCCAAAGGGAAGCTGAAATGCCACAATGCACTTATGACCTCTTGAATAAAAAGATGGCTTTCTGGCCCACCTAAACTGAGTAAAATCTTTTGATGATCTGGTAGCTTGAATATTACTAGAAAAAAAGAAAAACAATAATATGTCCTTTGTTTTGTATTTCAGGTCCATGATTTCTCAGACTCTTTGTATGAAATTTTTTCTGTCCAAATATTTGGACTTTTCAACCATCAATCTATAATTTTGAAGCATTTTAAGGAGTTAAAAAAACTTCTTAATAATGCTGGAGTTTTTTCTTTGTTTTTGGGGGAAAAGAATGAAAATTATGTGCAAGTCCATATATTGACTTTGCTTCCTTCTCTTTTAAATGCTTGTGTTTTCAATGTCATGTTAAATCTTTCAAAAGCATATAAACCAGAGATCTAGGATTATGGTGTTCATATGTTTTGTGAAACATGTCTCATCATCTTTATACAAAAAATTCCAAGAGAAATCATTTATGCCACTAAAAAGTGCAGAAACTTTGTGCTTAGTTCTGGTATGTAACATGGTTTCAAAATATTACCAGCAAATAAGATTTTGGTGTCATATTTATGAGAGTAAAAAGTAGCAAGACACTGACAAATGTTATGCACAGCTCCATAAATTAAAACATGATAACTTTGCCCTGCTATAATAATGAGGAAGATAAGTAGAATTAAGTGGATTATTAAGAATCAATTTCCTTAAACTTGAGAGATCTCAGACAGGCACTGAAGTTTCCACCCAGTGTCAGCTGTTCCTGGACTGCAGGAGAAATCAAGGTGTGCACAAACTGGGTGACCATGTGTCCTGTCACACACCAACCTGGCATGAGCACGTGAGCAGGCTTCCCACAGCTGATTGAGAGAAGGGGCTACCTGACCCTAGAGGATTCTGTATTCCCATTCCAGGGACACATCTAGTATTCTTATGTTTTATTAGGATGGAGCTCTGCAAAGCACATTTGGGGCACATTTCCCCTGTCTGTATATCTTCACCCCAGTGCAGTTACTCCCTGTAGATACCTCCTCATACTTACATATCTGAAATCTTTCAAAGAAATTAACATGTTTCCAAAACATTCCACAATGTGAATTTTTGCAGGCTGCAGAAGGACAATTCCCTAGATGACAGGGACTTCATAGAGAGGAGAGTAATACATTTTAGTCTTAAAACATGCTCCTGGATTCTCTGCTCTTTTGAGATTTCCCCACCTGTTGCCATGGTTCCCAGTGTCAGTTACATCTTTGTCTTGTATTTCTCTTTTTCAAATATATCTTTTTAAAGACAGGTTTATGGTTCCTTGTTCTGGACAGTCTCATGGGGCCCAGAGAGTCTCTTGGACTCCTCTCTAGACATGCTTAGCTAACTAAATTTTGTCCTAACGAGGCGTCTGCACACAACACAAGTGTCTATATTTTTAACAGTGGCTATATTTTTAGCACTGCTGTTCATGCTGAAATATATTGCTGAAAAATAAAATCTCACATCAGGACAGCTGTCTGAAGCAGAATGAAAACTTCATTGGCCTTTGCCAAAAACATGTACCTATCCTGGGCCCAGCATGCTACTTCACTCCTTTGTCATGGAATCCGAGAAAACCAGCATAGAACAGACTGGTTTCTCCCCCCTTCAAATTACTTCATCCTGTATCACTCACTATAAATTTACAGTGAGTCAAAATATCGTTTTTGCCTTTAAGAATTTTCTGCATTAATTTTACAAAGAATTAGGCAAGATGAATATCAAGGTTTATTGGCAGAGAGAGCTCAGCCTAAGAATTCTCACTGAATAGATAATTAAACTTCCTGCTCATCAGGATGATCTCAAATTCCCTATAGTTACAAACATTCAGTATAAGCAAGGTCAAAATATAGCTGACTCCCTTTGCCAGTTTCTTTTTTGAAAAACATTATAAATTAGAAACTAGATTGAAAGTCTCATAAAGATGTTATTTACCGGCTGACAGGGGCCTAGTAAGGATTTTCTATATTGAATTCAGAAATTAGTACTAGAGAAATCACACCAGCTAGAAACTGACCACAGCATCAGGTAGTCTCTGGACATATGCATTTTCCTATTTTAAGAATGAGAGAATAAAAATTATCTATATGGAAGTAACAAAAGTTGGGTGAAAAAAGACTAAACTGCTGTTGGTCCCCATAATGTGCATTCCCACATCTGTTTCCTGTTCAGGACACCAAAGTACAACATCTATTCAAGGCAGATTCATGTACAACTTTAAATGGGAAGATTTACAGAAGCTAGGAGGTGAAATAAGTACAAATAGACAAGGTTTGTTATCAAAAGGACAGGAAAATGGAAAAGGTAGGGGTGAGGTCAGAGCTTGTTGTGAAGACCACACCTCTTCAAATATAAATGCATTTTTAAAAAGGGTCTATAAACTAATGGTTTGAGACCAAACTTTCAGAAATGCAAATATATTTATCTGGTATGTTCACTTAAAACTGATTTCAGATGTATGTAGTGATCCACTGTGCAGCTAAAATTATTTACACACAAAGATTTTTAAAGCTCTAGGGGTGAGGCCACAACTTCATCTGAATTCATATCTAGAGCAGTCTTCTGAACAAATAGACATATGAATAGGTGAAAGGAACAGAGAATAAAAAAAGAGAAAAAAAATCACACATGCCTGTCATAAACAGTCATTTTTTCAGGGCATGTTAACTTATCTGGTGGAGAGGATATGTTTGATTGACAGGACTGAAAGAAGAAGGCTGAAGTGTTGCTGTTACTTTTTGCACTCAAACATCTGTATTAAATTACATTTTTCTCTCTTTTTGTCAACAAGCTAGCAGGGTGCACACAACATGTCAGCTCTGTAACTTCAGCACCACTGTTGGAAAAGCCCAGTGTGAATGCTTGTTTCCGTGAATAGGTATCTCTAACAAGTGAAAATATAACCAGTTGTGAAGAGAATCAATAGATGATGCGTGTCAAAATTATACTTAGGCCTTGTAATGCACAATTTCTGGCTCTGTCCAGATATTAGCTGGCAAGGAGGCATATCCACAGTCTCAGTCATAGATGCTTGCACTCCCAGTACCAGGAATCCCATTCCCACAATGTTTTCAAGCAGACACTCCGTTCCCTGCCGGCTGGCTGGTTAATGATGGAAACAGCACACGCACCATATGTTTGCTGAGGCACTTCAGAATAGCTGTGTTGGTCCTGGCCTAAAACAAGGAATGAAAAGCCATGGCAAAAAATTAAAAGAGCCACCAAAATCTTGTTTTAAAAGAAGCCTTACTTCAGATTGTTTACCTTTACAGCAGGTTGTTGAGATGGGTATTGTGCAATCACCTTGCATATCCTATTCAGATAGTTCTGTCCATTTTTACTCTGTCCTAATGCCTACAGAACTACTTTCTGCTCCCAGGAGTACCCAGCTGCAACTAAACCTAAAGAACACCAAATTTTGAATATTATGTTCTCATAGCACCTGCAAGACTGCATTATTGGGCTCCAGTCCAGCACACTGAATACCTTCTTTGCACCTGACAGTGGTCAGTGAACACTCTCTGCAAGGTGCTCCTGTTCTCAAAACATCATACCACAGTTAGCACTTAAGATAAAGTCAACACGAAGGGTTTTGCTCATTCTCAGTGAGAAAGGGATAAAGAAGAATCACAAGGAATGCAGCCCTGCCAGTATGGTGGGAGTCCAGGTAGAAAGTAGAATAGGCACAGCTGAGAGAAGGTTAGGGCTTTTGCTATGTAACCATCATGACTACAGAGGAGGTGACTTCTGTGACAACAGCCAAGAAGGCTACTGCATCTTGTTTCTGAACAGAAAACCTTCTCTGCCCTCGATGACGAAGAGGATTATAAGGATGGCCTGAGATAAATGGTCTGTTAGTCAGAATATTTTAAACAGAATCTTTTTTTCTGATGAAGTGGTATACACACCCACCATGACATGTTTTTAATATATGTCAGTACTGACAGCCTTTCATTTAGGAAATAAATGCAATGATATAGAAAAGCCCAGTTTTAATATTTTTGAAAAGCTGTTTTAAAGTAAAAACTATTATAGTATTTTTTTGAAAAGATGAAATTGGAAATTAAATGTTTTACCTCCCCAAATCAAAACCAAAAAATCCAGTTGATTTATTACAGTTTTTGAAAAGGCTGTTGCTCTTCTGTTACTTCAGAGCAAGTGAAAAATCATAAAACTAGAATTTTGAATATAAAATACATTCCCAATTCAATTATTCATCTTACAATGCAAATCTGACAGCCACTTGAGTTCATGCATACATTAGCATAGGTTTTCACATATTCTGCACGTACATCTGGAAATATTTTGATATTGCCAAAGCTGTTTCACCTTCTCATAGACTATTCTAATCTTCCCTCATGAAATATCTGGGAAAAGGAAATATTGTCAATATCTGAATTTTTGCTATCTCTCTCATGTATTAGATAACATATGTGGAATTTTACTGAATATTTCAAAGCAACGTTGTACACTTGGAGTCTTTTTTTTTCTTCCCTAGAAAAGGCACATGAAGTTAATTTATAATAATAAAGATAAATGTTCCTTTGGTGGGTTAGCCTTGGCTAACACCCAAACACCCACCAGATGCTTGCTCACACCACCCCCTTGGTGATGTGGGGGAGAAAATAAGAAAGAGCAAAAAACCACATCAGTTAAAAGACAGGGAGTTCACTTACCAGTTACTGTCAAAACAGACTCAACTTTGGGAAAATTAACTGAAATGTTAAAAACAAAAAACAAAAAACAAAACAAAACAAAAAAAAACAAAAAAAAACAAAAACAAAAACAAACAAAAAAAAAAAACCCACCACACCCCAAAACATAATTGCTAATTCTAGTAACGGAAAATAAAAATGCAAACATTTAAAAACCACTTTTCTATCCCCTTTTCTCAGACTTAGGTTCTCTCCACCCTCCTCTCCATTGCTGCAAGCATCACAGAGCTGGGTTATTTTGGTCAGTACACAGCAGTTGCTCTCTCTGTTCCCTCCTTCTCATATTTTTCCTTTGCTGCAGTATGGATTCTTCACAGGCTGCAAGGGATATCTTGTCTGGTACCTGAAGCCTCACCTCCTCCTCCTGCTCATATGATGTTTTGAGTTCTCTCTGCTTTTTCTCACAATTTTGTTCCTTCCTCCTCTCCCTGTGGCGTTCTGCCCTTTTTTAGACATGTTTTTCCAGAGGAACCGACAGCTTGGCCATGTTTTGCCAGAAGGTCTGTTGGAGTCTGTTGGGATGGGCTGGGTAGCCCCTGATCTTTTCTCACAGAGGCCACCTCTCCAGCCCCTCCACTCTGACACTAACACCCAATAGAATGACTCATTTCAATCTGAGCTGCCATATTAATGAGATTCAGCTCACTTAACTTTCACCATTTAGTGGTTTGACTACAAAAGATGTTTTTCTTTATGATGAGGATAACATCATCACAGAACAATCCACCCCATCTTTCTGAAGTATTGATTTGATCCTTTGGAGCTTTCTGTATCTTGAAATGAGGAAACCACAGATGCTATACCTTTCTTCAGTATTGGTTGAGATGAATCCCCTCCCTCAGCACAGCTAATTATTCAAACTCTCCTTCTCACCAGGAGAGAACATATAAAGAGCAGTTCTGGACTCCAAAGATGGGAATTGTCTCATTTCAGCTGGGGAATTATCTTATTTTTAGGGATCAAAAGCCCAGACACATAGTGAAAGCTTGTAATCTGATCTACAGTTGATGGAGGAGAGTCAGGCACCTTGAAAGGCACTTTAAACCCCTGTCTTTAGATGGAAGGCATGACCTTCCTGAAGTATGAACTCTTTCCCTTGTCTGTAGAGGGGATCTTGGTGACTGAGATGACTAAACACGTCTTCATCAGATATGTCATGCTTAAATTTCAAGACCATATGCTAAAATTAATGTGCAGTTGTCGTTCTATATCAGTCTTTGTAGTTTATCTGAATGCTGTTATTAACAGAAGAGTCTGATAGGTGAAGAAGAAAAGCATTTAGTAGAAACAAAATTAGAAATGGAAAGCCAGCTAAAGAGCTGGTATTCTTCAGGCTGTAGGCTCACAGCAAGCCATCATGTCCCCCTGCAAGTCTCTGCCATCAGGCAAAAAAGATAGATGAGAGCAGCCACTCTTCAAACCACTGAGCAAAAAAACCTCATCCTGGAGAATCAGAATAATTTACAAATTTAATCTCTGTCTTTCCTTAATCACTATCACTTAATCTTTACATGTAACACCTAAATTGATTTGGCGCTCTAGAATTTAGATATTCTGTCATTCTCTTGTAATCAGGTGAATATGCCTGACTAATGCTAGAATCCCAAAATAGAAATATTGGCATGTATCTGTGACAAGAGCATCTGGAAGACCTTTGCAAGGGATGCACTACTAAACAAGATACCAAATCTGTAGCTGACGCTCTTTCTCCCTCTACACAGATATTCTACAATCATATTTAATAACCTACCTAAAGTTTCGATGAGGAAGTGTGTTAAATACTCCAAAGTTTTCTTGTCAGTGAACATTAAGGCCCTCTGTTGTGTTAGACCAATATCTGATGACATAGCTTGCACACTTTCAGAACAAAGTGTTGAGTTGCTCCAATTGCAATTATAGTTGATAATGATAAATGGCAAAATACTTGTTACCAAATGTTCCTTCTGAAGAGACAAATCCACAAAGCCTGCCATCCCAATGTCTGCTCAGTTGATTTACACTCTTTTCTGTATGTCAAGGCAAGCTTCCATGAACTGGTTTTCAACATGTTTATATACACTGTATGTTGAACAATGTATTATCTTTTAGTAAAGTTTCTGTTATTCCCCCTAGGATTTAATACCACACTTCATAAATTCTGTCTCTTATAATTAGCAAGAGCTACAATTTTCACAACTCAAAGTTTTTTGCTTTTCCCTACACACAAATACTCTCCTACCTGTAAGATACAGCAGTGTTTTTTCCTATTGCTCTATAAATATCTGTCTCACTATACAGCTGAGGTAATCTAACATGTTTAAACTCTAAGATCACACAGCCACTCCAGCTAATGAGGTTTCGATGTTTCTCCTGTGCTGTTATACTAATCAAAGGTGAGGAAGAATACTAATCTATTTTAAACAATTAAAAAACTGAAAACTACTTCAGCAGGTGTGAAATTTCTAAAGATTTGTGCAATTTATCTCCTGCAATTTATTACTTTGACTCTCCTGTGGCTGATACTGGGTGCACCAAATGGTGAAATTAGTGTTTGTTCTCTCATAGGTATCTGCTTCTGAAAAAAACATACAGGCTCCACTCCATTTAAAAATATCTTCTATTCCACATCCAAAGAATGTGTCATTTCTCAAAATCTTGGCTTATGCATTTGTTTTTTCAGGTTATGTAAAATACTGCTCCCTACATATTGCCCAGGATGGTTCCTGTGCCTAAGTGCACTGGGCCTGCCAGTGACCAGCAGGGCTGTACAAATCATGGGTGGAAACATAGTGAATGGTATTTTAACCCATCTGATTCTCTGTCTGCCAGAGACCTGCAGGACTGAACAAATAAAAGTTGGAAGACCAGTGACTGCTTTTTTCCTTCCTTTTTCGTGATGGTGCTTCTTCTTGACTCACTCCATGGTTACAGTTAGATGCACAATCTCTTTTTACTTCTTATTACACAGCATTTCTGTAGGCTGATAAACAGCTGTTGGATATTTTCTATGCCAAAGAAGATCACAGCAGTGATGGGGAGAGTGTAATTCTTAAAAAATAAATGAGACATTATGTAAATAAAACACTTTTAAAGCCTCCAGGCTGCATGGTGCTATCCAAGTAAGTATCACCCACACCCTCATGTGCTGCTAAAAAAAAAAAATCAGGGTTAAGTGTCAGTTTAGATGTGCATTTCAATGAGGGTTAATAGTTCCACAATAAATGACTCATGCAAAGCATTTGCTTGGGGGCAAGACAAGAAACACATGAATTTCATCTCCAAGAGAGACGTGTTTGGGGGGATTATTTTGCACGTAAGCCTGATGCTTGAGCAAAAGGACTTAGAAATTGTCTGCATGACTGGAAAACATATCCAAGGAGCTTAAAGTGATTTTTTTTTTCAAATACTTTTTCCAAAATACAATTTAAATAAGGTGGCAAAAATTGTAGCTCTTCTTAGAAGATGAGGCATAGGATCCAGTATTTTTCCTTCGAACCTGCATGCAGTTATGTGTTCTTTCTTAAGTCTTTCAACTTTCCTTTTTTCGTTTTGGTTCTCACTGGGTGACTTTCTCATTCTTATGTAAGGATTTTACTTTTTTGATGCTTGTAAACACTATATATTTCAATAGTAAGTGATCAGGCAGGCAGAACAGAATATCAGTGTTGCACAAGAATGGGGCAGCAATGATTGTCCCCCTTTGAAAATAATTTTGCTGTATAGATGTCATGTAAGAATTTAGAGGCATATCCTGGAAACACAGGCCAAGGGGTAAAATATTTTTAAATATGTGTCTGTTGGTCCTGTTTGTTAGATGCCAACAATATGAACAGTTTGAAGGCATAATGAAAAAGCCCCATACTCTGAATGACTAGTAAGAGGAGATACAGTCAGAAGGAGGATCCAAGTGCTGGGTGTCAGCTGAGTAACAGCTGCAAAAAAGACCTTTACTTCCTTTCCTTTTTTGACTAATACAAGTAGGTTATCATGATGATGGAAGGCTTAAATATGCCTAATAATTTACAAAAATATGTCTGTGGTGCCTTTGAAGGGCTTTGATAATTCTATCATCTTCAAAGGAATCTAAGCAAAATAGTATTCATTTCTATGAGTTACACAGAGTGTAACCATGAGGTATAGCAAAAGTGAGATTATGCAACTTGGTGAAAAAGCATAAGGGTTCTGCTAAGGAAGCAGATTATATTTAAAACCATCATGAGATTAAAGAAAAAGCAGACTTGTGTTCAGCCTTGTCTAAGGGCTGCTGCTGAGCAAAGAACAGGCCAGGAGAAACTCTCACACAGTAGGAAAATGCTATAACAAAATCAGCAGGAAAAGTTTTTATTATTGTTATTTTCATGGGAATGTATTGCACAGAGACCTGAAATAGCTCTTCATGGCACTCTGCCCTGCTGCCACCGACATCTGCAAGTTTTTCTTTCCAGGAGGGCACTAACTTGGAGAACAGACATTAGTGGACTGTTAGCATTTTCCCCTGAAATAATATAATGCAGCCACATCTTTTTGCTAAGGAAGTATTTAGGTTTCTGGAAAATATGCTTCTTATCACCCAGGTGGAAAGCAGCTTTGCGATAAAGGACCTGGGGGTCACAGTGGACACCAAGCCGAACATGAGCCAGCAGCATGCTGTTTCTGAAAGGGTGATTAAGAGTGTCTTGGACTTCACTAGCAGAACTGCTGCTAGCAGGCTGAGAAAGGTGATTGTTCTCTCCTACACAGCGCTGGTGAGGCCAAATCTAGAGTTCTCAGTCCAGTTCCTGGCTCCTTAGTACACAAGAAACATGGACCTACTGGAGAGAGCCCAGTAATGAACTACAAAGACAAGACAACCCTGGAATGACAAACAACTGACAACAAAGTAGCTTTGCCCAAATCCCACCATATTTCATAATAGCAAGAGTGCTATTTTTGGGAATTAAAAATAACTTTTTCTTTAACATTTTATTAAAAATTTTTTTATTAAAAAAAAATTGTCTGACTGAAAAGCCTCCAGATTTTCAGGGAAGAGAGCTAAGGGAGGCAGGTATGAATATCTGAAGGAGTTAATAATTTTGACAGAAGTATTAACAATTATGGCACAGGTTTGAAAGAGAAAGGAGAAGTGGGGTCGTGGTTTGCAGTACGACTGCAGTTTTAGCTTACCAGTCTGGTAAGCCCATGTCTGCTGGTGTCATGAGTGCTGATTTAGGATCCTGCTGACTATGCCAAATTGTATCAGATGAGTGATCTAGATCACTTAAAGAACCACTTTCAAAGAGATTAGCAAAAGTCGTTTTAAGATCACGCTGCAAAAGCATGATATAACAAATTCTGATGTCAAGGTTCACTCCATTACCTGCTACATGGAAGAAACATACAAATGAAAATCAAGTTATAATCAAGCTAGACTGATTTACACAGAGACCAGAGCTGCAAAAGCTTCAATGCCCACTGTGTTGCTCCACTTCTTTGTGGGTTTCCTAGAGAAGTTCTTGGCCCAGCTACGGAACATGGCTTTACCTCCTTTGGAGCTTGTACCAAAATACTGCTGGTTTGGTCAAGGGGTTGAGTGCATCCATCACAGCTGGTGCTTCATTAATACTCAGACACAGTCCTGTCCATCTTTAAGGACAGGTGACACTACAGGGTGGATTTAATTCACTGACAGAAAACAGGAAAAAAAAGCCATAAATCCTTCGTAAAAGCCTTCCTCTTGCACTTTTAACTCTGTTCTAGCACTGCAAATAAATACTGCGTGCATCAACAAAGGGTTTTTTTTTGTATTGGATCACAGTGAGAAACTTGCAATTCAAATAGATTCATGAACATTTAGGAAGTGTAGACAAATCGCATACACAAATTTAAGTACCTCTTCCTTGGCAATGCAGCTTGGGTTTTGTAAACTGGTCCCAACAACCTGCTTCAAACACTTCAGCAGTACTTGATTGCCTCCTTCCTTTAAATAAAAGTAATAAACCTAAAGTTTTTAATAACATTCTCTTCAATGAGATATCACAACTTTTTTGCATTGCATTTTATCTACTTAAAACCACTTAAAATTAACCAACCAAAGATTTTTGGCACTAAAATTCTAATGAGCAATACCAACGACTTCCATGTCAATTATCATTTAATTTGTGGGTTATTTTATATGGTTTTAAAAGTTTGGTTAGCTGCTAAGTTCAATTAAGAACATTTTAAATCAAAGAATTTTATTTCAGTTAGAATTAATTACATTCAGGACAACATATCTAACAGGATAGAGCAGAAAAGCCTAGATCAAGCAATTAAATGACATTTCTTCATTAAATCTTCATTAAAGATAATTTTATTACATCCCATTATTTGTTCCATAATTTTATTCCATTATTCTAAAGGAAATATTTTCCCCATTTACTCTGGGATCATCTCATTTAGTTAAAAAAAAAAAGAGTTCCTATCTTGGTAAAGAAATTGTATGCTTAATATGATCTGCCTACATAGAGGTGATGTAATTTTGTTCACTCTTCTCTTTTTGGGAAAGAAAATATTTATGAACATGTTTCAAAATATCAAAAGATGCATGTCAAATCTAATTTAATGATATGATTTTTATATTGCCAATGGCCAGGTTGCTGAATAGTAAAGTAACTTGTCAATGTTGTGTTGAATTGCCTTATTTTATCATGAGGAATGTATTCTATGTTGAAGTATTTACCCTCAGAATAGTCAGAGTCTGACAACACTGCCATTATATTAAGTACAGCATTAAGTACAGCATTCCACCAATTAGAACACCTACCATGTCTGAATCAAGGGCTTGGAATTTGTGAGGTTTTACTTTGGTTAAAACATTTTGACTAAGATGGCCATGTAAGCCATTTTGGAGGTTCTCCAGACAACACCAGGTCCAAGTACCAAACCAGATATGCATCTGAGGACTAGCTGAACACTGATATCCCCTATTACAAAAGCAGACTATTCTTGCTTTGAATGGGAAAAACCAGAGAGATTAAAAAAAAAAAAAAAAAAGAGTACTAGAAATTACTCATTCACTGAGTAATAAATGCTGCTTATTTAAAAGAGTAGACACCCTGCAGGTCTATTTTCCTGCCCTGTGGCTGGTTTGGGAAGGTTCAAGAGTTTCTGCAGACAACTTCAATTCTCAAAGCAAGGACAAAAGTCTCTCAACATAGTCCAAGATGAATCCAAATGGAGAGTTGTCTCTGATCCACTTTCTGAGGACTATACCACCCTTGAGCAGTCTAGAGAGAAAGATCAGAAAATATAGCTGGCTCAAGAAGAAAAAAATCTGTTGGGTGATCTGATTAAGTTGCTCCTTCCTCAATTCTGCTCATCACCTAGGATCCAAAACAAGATTTGCATTTAGAAGCCCTACAGCCTGTGGCTTTACTTTAAGGGTTGCTTTTGCCATTTGTTTCAATTCTGGAAAGTATTTTATTCCCCAAAAATGCAGTAGTGTTCATATGTGCTATTTTGCAAGGGTAGCCCACAGTCAATTTCTGTCCATTAAGACAAGTGCTGTCACTCACTGTGGAATGCACATTTCCAGCTTGTCATACAAATGAGCCAAGGGTGAAAGGAAAATAGTGGAAAAAATACAGCACCGTAACAGAAAATGATGACTCATGACCCGATGAGATCAAAATACGTAAACTAAAATTGAAAAATCCTTTCAGAATAGTCACAATTAAATGAATTTGATTGATCTATGTGAACACTAGACATCAGCCTTGTGTTACGAGTCTTAGCCTTCAGCCACCATCAGGAAGGACACGTTTTATTATTTTCCTCATATGGATTAATTATATAGACTAATCCTTTAAATTTGTTTTAGGATATTATGATTAGTATTACAATATCTGCAGCCTATTATAAGCCGTTGTATTGGGTTTGCATGGCCAAGTTTTAGTAGCATGTGGGCTACAGTGGTGGCTTCTGTGAGAAGCAACCAGAAACTTCTTCCATGTCCAGCAGAGCCAATCCCTGGTAGCTCCAAAGACAGATGTGCCACTGGTCATGGCTGAACCAGTTAGAAATGGTGATAACACCTCTGTGATAACAGATTTAAGAAGAAAGAGAAAAGTTACTGCATGGTTGTAGTTGTGGCTAGAGAAGAGCAGAGTGAGAACATGTGAGAGGAACAACTCTGCAGACACAAGGTCATTGGAGAAGGAGGGGTGGGAGGTGCTCCAGGCACCAGAGCTGAGATTCCTCTGCAGACCCTGGTGCAGACCATGGTGAGGCAGCTGTGCCCCTACAGCCCACGGAGAACCACAGGGATGCAGAGATCCATCTGCAGCTTGTGGAGGAGACCCACACCAGAGCAGGTGGATGCCTGAGAGGAGGCTGTCACCCTGTGGGAGGCCCATGGAGAGAGGATCCTTAGCTGGAGAAGCCTTTCCTTGCAGAACTGCACCCTGTGAAAGAGTGACCCACGCTGCTGCAGTCTGGGGAGGACTGCTGCCCATGGGATGGACTCCTATTGCAGCTGTACATGGAGAACTGTCTTCCATGGCAGGTACCCCACAGTGGAACAGGGCAATGGCTCCCCTCCTTGGGCAGCAGGAAAAACAACAGATCATAAGCCCCCATTCCCTTCTCCCTGTGCTGCTGGGGAAGGAGGTAAAGCTGGGAAGGAGGGACGGGTGGGGGGAAGGTGTTTTTTTTTTACTTCTCATTATCCTGCTCTGATTTCATTAGCAATGAATTCAGTTTATATCTCTAATTCAAGCCTGTTTTGCCCATGATTGTATTTGATGAGTGATCTCTCCTGGCCCTTATCTCAATCCATGAACCCTTATTCCTTCCTATTTTGTCTTCCTTGCCAAGCTGCAGAGGGGAGTGCAAGAGTGGTTTTGGTGGCATTCAGCCAGGGCCAACCCACTACGCCCATCCTCTGCTTGAATACTGATAAACCTAGAACACTGTAGGAATTCATTATACCTCAGATTGAGGAAAATCTCATTGGTTCTCAGTTTCACTAGTCCATATGTCACTCAGGAAAAAAAAAAATCTTTTGTGTTAGGCCTCTCTACTTACACTCTATTTAAAAAGTCTGTGCCTACAGCTTGGTCTTTTCACCACTACCAAGACCTGCCTTATGAAGATGCCTTTGTACAGCCCAGTGAAAATCTTCTCTCATGTGGTGGTACAGCCAGTACAGAAGTGTTGTGAGCTAAAGGAGTAAGAAAGGAATTTGTACTTATAAGAAAGAATATTCAGTTATGAACGTAGAAAAAACATTAACTTAAATATCATGACTCAGTACTTTATGTGTGTATATATGAGTGTGAGTTTAAAACAGATTCAGTGATGGCTTTTGGAGCAATTCCTCTAGTGACTACTGCTGTGGTTGTCACTCATCTTGTTTCTGACAGACGAGACATATCTTATCAACCTCTTATGTTGTTACAAATAATTTTGATGTTGGCCATGAAGACAGCTAACTTGTTGGAGAGCACTCTGGTTGGATACATGGGTTCCAGGAGAGAGAAAGGAGATGGAAGCTGAGCCCTGGGGCAGTGACACTCTTGCACTTTGAACAAGTACAGAGTGTGAGACAAACTGTTCCAATCTCTTTTTGAGAAAGACGGACTTACCAAGAAATGTTCTTCTACAATCTCAATGTTTTAGATCTCCTTGAAGAAAAGACTAATTTCACCAAAGCATCTTTCAGAAGCATCTTCAATAAAAGACAAGGCAACCAACAGATAAATATTTGCCAATAATGTTGGAATATAATGAACTACAGGAAAAATATATACATCCCTGCTGAGTTTTTCTGACTGGAATATAAATGGTGTGAGAAAATGCTTTATTTCAGGCATCCAAACTCATCTTGTAAGAAAACACACTTCAGCTCAGTCTAAAAAATCTGTTATATCATCAATAACTACTTATTAACTGAAATACATGGATAAATATACAAATCTTCTCTCTTTGTTGCAGCATAGTACAATGGCTTAATATTTTGGGTGTTTTCCAGTAACAACTTCTTCTGAAATCATAGACTAAACAGACCGTCTATTTAATACCTACCCTCCCTAGCTGCAAAGAAAAACTGGAAAATCCACAGGTGCATAATAGGGAAGAATTAGCACACTTATTATTTTTAAGTCCTCATTTTTAAGACATCATTCAAATGGTTTGGATTCTGATTAATGAATTCTGAATAGTTGGCTAAGTTAACCCCAGGGCTTAGACATTGCTTCATGTAGCAATGGGCAATGACTCCAGATGTCATTACTTCTCTCTACCATGTGTTTTATTCCAGCAGGAGAATAAGCAGTAGAAAAGATATGTGATCACTACTTTAGCAAAGTCAGACGTCTCAGAGGCAAGGTCAGGCCAACAGACTTCACAGAAATGATTGACAAGTGCTCGCATGGCCACAGACTGCACTGCAGGCACAAGTGCCATCAGGGAGACTGGAACAAGCAGCTGCCGTGTGCCAGGCTCAGAAAGCACCTATTCCCCTTGCTGTCTTGATGCAGTTGCAAGCCCAAGGAGAAGCATGAAAGCAAGCAAAGAAATAAAAGCAGGATACCAGAATTTGCATAAGGTTTGTTTATCTCAATGCTGATCTCCCCACCATTAGGCTGAGGAAGGATACAGAAAACAATATTCAGAAGGCAGCTCATTTGTGAAAGTAATGTGGTTACATATGATCCTCCAGTTAATGAGATCCCAATTTTAATACTTTGTAGTTTACCATCATAACTACACGCTATTAAACCAGGCTGCATTTCTGAATAATGCAATAATTTCCATTGCTGATAAAGAAAGCAATGGAAATTTTAGTATCTGAATCTGTGCTGAGCAATGTCCTGCTCCAAGATGCACTTCAGTGCTGGACAAGAAAGCTGCTTCTGCTATAAGAAAAACATCTTTCTCTTCTAGTTCCGAACAGTCATTGACTGGATGATTCAAAAACAGTTTATTAGAAAACATTTAACACAACTTTAGGCATTTATATTATTTTCAGTCAGCTAGGTAAGACTGATTTCCCAGTGCATTGAGACAAGTGACATTTTACTCTAGTAACACTCTATGTAAAAGCTGAAAATGAGACACTGAAAGGCGTGCAGAGCTCACCAACAGAGATAGATTGACATCCAAACAGTTGCATATAGTGGGCATGAGAAACTGTTTGCCATTACCTGCATGTCTTCAGCACTGATGCCATAAGCAGTTGTGAAGTTTTTCCCATGAATGTAATTAACAGCAATGATGATTGATAAGGTTGGACACCTAGCTGTCACCATCTTAAAGTCTGACATCTTGTCTAAGGTAGACATTTCTGTTTTTTAAATTGAATAACATGACATCTGAAAGAAGTCATCCCATTTAGCTTTCAATTCTTTTCTTAGGGATGGCATGAATAGGAGGTGTCTATGTCTCTTCATTGCCTCTAAGGAGCATCTTGATAAGTGGCCATTCTCATTCTAGTATTATTTAGTTCATGATTAAAGACTGTTTTATTTGCTTAGTTTTGAATGTTTAAGCTCGATGACTTGTTTTGCATTTGATTTGGTTTTTTTCATTTCTTTTTGGGTTTTTTTGTTTTTTGGGTTTTTTTTTTTTTTTTTTTCTGAAAGGAACATATATAATGGCCTTTGAAAATTCACAGTTAAATTTTGTTAGAATAGAATATAATTATATCTTTCAGTAATGGGAAGCACTTTTTCTAATAGATAGCAATAAAACGTAACTTTCGAGGCTGATGAAAGTACACAGACTGAAAAACAGCTGTAGCTATTTGAACTTCATTACTGTGAGAACACTATCATTATCTATATATTACTAGTATTTTGATTTTAGATCCAGGCTAAATAAAACTTACTAAGGGAATCAGGACATGTAAAATGAATGGTTGGCTACAAAAAATAGTTTAACAGTAAGATGAAAAGTAATAATAAGAATTGCAAACTCTCTTATGTCCTGTCATAGAGGAGAACAGGTCTGCAACACATATTTCAAGAATTTAATCAGGAGAAACTGCCCAAATTTCTGCTGGGGGTTAAAATGCAGAGTCATCATTTCACAGCATGACTTGAAATTTTGTAAACCACAGAAGTAATCTGTCATATTTCATCTTGTCACAAATATTTTTGCTATGACCTCATAAGCATGAGGAATGTTTGAAGAGCAATGAAGGGGAAGATTTATTTTGTAGCCACTCCAATTTAGACTTGAATTAGTACATTCCCTAAACTCATGTATTTCAGTTGGTTGCAAGTATAGGCTATACAAGGAACACCCCCAACTCCCAACTCTCTCCTCACCTTCTCTTTAACCCTTGTAAATGCTTCATTTCACCCTAGCAAACTTGGGATTTCCTCTTCCAGATAAATTGCTACAGCTTATGTATGTGTTCAGCAAACATGGCAAAAAGGTCAGCAGCTGGATAAAGATTGTCATTAATATATGCTGTGCAAAGGGGAATGGGAGTACAGAAGTTAAAGTGAAGATCTTTGTCCATGCTATGTCTACAATATGAAGAAAGGTATGAGAAGGCCCTGCAGACCCCAAGTGGAGAAGAGCCCTTCTGGTCAGGGCAGTTCTCCTGTGCAGTGTCCATAACAGGGACTGTGGCTCTCCTTGCCTTGTGGCTCTCATGGGTGCTCCATCCTGCAAACCTCAGCCCTGACAGGCAGTGGCTTGGCTTCTCTCCATGCTGAAAGAGCTCATGATAATGGTACCTAGTTGAAAACTGGGCACACAGATGCAGTTTGATGCAAAAGAACAAATTCTCTCAAGTGGAATATCACCGTTTCACTGGACAGATAAGCTTGATAGACAAACAACCTCCTGAAATCTCCTGAAATACTGTTGCAACCTCTCCAACAGCACCCTTTATGATGTGTGCTTGCAAACCAATGATTGCTTTCAGCTATAGAATAAAATTTGCTGAATTTTTCAGTTAAGTTAGAAGCTATACATTTTACTAAATCTAGTTTTGCCTACTTTGTTTCTTACTTAAGATTCTTTCTTGGAAGGTATAAGCTTTGAAAAGTTCAGCCAATTTGTTTACAACCAGATACCACAACTTTTCTTCCAAAACGTGGCGGTTTGTTGTGATTTACTAAAGAATGACACTCCTCCTTCATAACAAAATTGTAACATGGACTGTTTACTATAACAGTCTGTTTTCTGTCTAAAAGCACCCAGATGAGTGAGAGATCCTCATCTAGACATGAAAAAATGAGGCTTTTCTGTGGCTTTGCTTCCTTAAGTGGCCCAAATACTCTCTCTGTAAAATTAGAAACAGCAGATCTAGTAAGAGGATCAATTTTAAGTCCAACTTTTTCCAATGGTAAAGAAATTCAAACTGCATTAGTTTGTGGTTTCCTAAATCAACTGGCTACAGAAGTTGTTCTCTAAAGTGTCTCCATGTTGACATCTGGAAAATAGTGAAGCTGAGGACTCAGTGGTTTCACTTTCAAAAGGGTAGATGACCAATTTTATGCTGATTTTCTGTAAGTTTGCATTTGATCTAGCACTGATTGCTATTAGAACTTTATTTTCTCTCTGAAATTTACATAAGTTTTGCTCATGATACCCTAAAGCAATTTACAAAGAAAACCTGAACCAATATCTCTGTTTTCACAGATACAGAAAATTAAGGCACAAGTTACTTGTACTGTAACTGAACAGCTCAAGGCTGACACAAGCTTCCTAAGCATTTGAGATCTGATTAGCCAATGCAGGCTATCTACATGTAAGCTGGGTGCCAATTTATCTTATTTCCCAATATAGCCAGTGAAGAAAAGACAAACAGTGGTGCCTAAGCTGCAGGATACATTTTCAAATTAATTTAATTGCTTCAACTTAGCCTTCTGGTGCCATCTGAGATGGCCTTGGATATCTGCCTTGCCTCCAGCAGTCACTACAGGTGACCCTGTAGATCCTGCGACATATCTGACAGCCTAATGGAGATGTCTTGATTCCTCAAAGGCATTGTAAATGACATCTGAATCATGCCTTGTGTTTTCTTTGGAGATAACTGAATCATCCTCTAGGCACCACTAACTGCTGACTAGTTCTAAATCCACCAGCGTGGGAGTTCCAGCACCCCACTCATATGCAAATGTCAAATGAAACCCAGGTTTCTGCTGCCTTGTCTAACTCTCACTGCTCTGTTATCTTTCCTGAGACACGTACTTGGACTTTGCTTAATTTATTCTACTGTTCTGCCAATAACAGTCAAGTATGGCTGCTTTTTTTAAAATAAATTTCAGGCTTCTCACAAATATTTATTCCAAAGAGAAACAGGGCCGTTAGAAGCCATTAGAAGCTGTGCCAATACCTTGCTAGGACTTATAAAGCCTCCACATTTTCTTCTCAGATAAAGGCTCTCTCTCAGTGTCTTAGTTCAAGAGGTCTGCATGTTCTGCTGAGCTATAAAAGTCTGCTTTTCAATCCTAATACTCTTGCCTCCTACCTTTTCTTTTTCAAATTAAAAGATGAAAAATCTTCAGTGTCTATAGGAGGCTGTATTTTATTTCTGTTTCACAATCACTAAATTTGTGTGGCTCCTTTTCATCCCTTCTTTCTGGGTCAGGATGCTACTACCCACACCAGTGCCTAAGTCTTTGTTTGAAATACTGAAGGAAATGCAGCATGGGACCCATATCACCATTTCTGCCCATCCTGACTTGACGGCTCCATGGCAGAGTATTGAACAGAGGAACTGGGACTGTGTCACTGCAGCTGGACATCCAGGCCTGAGGCAGAGCCTCAGAGTTGTTGATGTTGATGCTCTCTCTCACCTCTGTGTTGAGGTTTTTTCTTGATAAACTCTGCAAAACTCAATAATCAATGCTTGATAAACTCAAGCATTTTTTCTGCTTTGTTTTTTCATCTAAGTCATTTACTTCCCTTAATTTGGAAGCAGTGTTTTCTTCCCTGTCTGCTCTTACTGTCTTTTAGCAGTAGAAAGCCTGGAAATGGATGACCATGAAAGCAGAATGTGTTATTGGCATGGGCGTTATTCCCCATGTATTCAATGCAGAAATCCAAGTGAGGGCAAAGTCAGGTCAAACCACCAGCTAAAGAGAGCACCAAAAGGAGAGGCAGAGGCACAACCTCCTCTTCTCCTGCATCCAGCTCCTGCATAAGGGTAGCATTTCTCTAAAAAAAATGGACCCTTATAATTGGGAAAGCATGCTTCCTGCCCAACCCTTTCAGATCCAAAGTGAAAGCTGAGTGAAAATAGCCAGAAATACTAAGGCAGGGAAGAAATGTCCAAAAAAGGGGAGTAAAATTCCTATCCTAGCAACAACAGCATGTGAAGGAGGAAAACACCTAGTTGAATGAGGGTGTCTTTTTTGAGGCTGGTGATGCTCCCCGTGCTCGGTAGGTCACAGGACTCTCTGAGTGATGTGGAAGCTGCCATTTCCTTGGCCTTTGCCACTCTCTGACCTAGATTTAGGGAAATAGAAAGGCACTGAATGGCGGGCAGGCATTCCAATCATTTCTAAGGGCCCAAAGCTACCAACATGGCTCAGGCAGGAAGAAGGAAAGGAGTGTCCTGCCAGCATGAAGTATTCACAGTTGACAAAAGGGAGGTTAAAAGGTGAAACACAATTCCTGAGGGTCCTCAAGCACTGTTTCAACAGAAAGGTCTGTATGTGGAAAGACAAGGACCAGAGTTTGGTTTCAGAACTGCAAAGCTGCTCTAGTCTCTCTGCAGTGAGAGGATCTCTACTAGAACTCTCGGGGGGAAGCCGGCACCTTTACCTCTGTAAAGAGCAGCTCTGTTACCCAGAGCTCCTAGGGCCACCTAGCGTGCTCCTGAGGTGAGTTCCAGGCTCTGGGGAGGAGCAAAGATACTTTGTACTCAGAAGGAGATTTTGAAGTTATCTAAGAATTTAGCAGTACTTGCCCTCCTGCATAAGCAAATCTCCCTTTTCCCTCTTGAGTACCAGATGTTGCCTGCTACCATTTCTCCTATTTCCAGGGTACAGGCAGATCTCATTAAAACCATCTCTGTACTCCTTACAGGCATGGTAGGTTGATGTCTGGTGCCCACCAAAGCTGCTCTATCACTGCCCTGCTCAGCTGGACAAGGGAAAGAAAATATAATGAAAGACTCTTGAGCTGAGATAAGGACAGGGAAAGATCACTCACTGATTACTGTAATGGGCAAAGCAGACTTGGCTTGGGAGATCAGTTGAATTTATTACTAATCAAAATCAGAGCAGGATAATGAGAAGTAAAACAAATCCTAGGAACACCTTTCCCCAATCTCTCTCCTACTTCCTGGGCTTAAGTTTGTTCTTGATTCTCAGTGTCCTCCATCACAGCAGCACAGGGACTCGGTGAGAATGGGGCTATGGTCAGTTCATCACATGTTCTTTCTGCCACTGTTTCTTCCTCAGGGAAAGGAGTCCTTATTCACTGACCTTGGTGTCTGCACAGTTGTTTCACATATTCTCACTCTGCTCTTCTCTGGCCACTATTACTTCTAAGCAACCACTTCTTTTTTCTTCCTTTTTTCCCCCATAAACATGTAATCACAGAGGTGTTACTAACACCTCTGGCTTGGCCTTATTCTGTGGCAGGTCTAGCTTGGAGCTGAGTGGCACTGGTTCTATCAGAGTCAGGGGAGGTTTCTGGCAGCTTTTCATGGAAGCCACTCCTGTAGCCCTACCACTACCAGTACCTTGCCACACAAGCCCAATACCACAAGAAAAGGGTTATATGGAAGGTTTGGGGCAAAGGGAGATCTGCAGGCTCTGAGGGAATCAGAGCATGTGCTGTTGTGACTACACCCCTTGTCTACCTCTCTCTGCCTTCTAATGGAGGAGGGAAGATTTGAAGAAATCCCTCCCAATACCATTTGCAACACATCATCCTTAAGGTTAAGCTCAAAAATGACTATCCAGAAAGCTTCCACTACTTCATTTATTTTTTATAAGATTGGGTTGGATTTCTGGGGACAATGTGACTTCAATTAGAGGTTTTTAATTCCAGAATCAACATTTTTTCCTTTGAAATCACTGGACATATTCCTGGTGATTTTTGGACCCATAGCCCACAGCATATTTTTTATTATTCCATCACCAAAGAGATTCATAAGATCTGATTCTGAGGCTGGAGATGGAAGTGCAGAGCTTAGCAGTAGGTTGAGTTCCCTATGATATACCCTGTGTAAGCAGCCCTGTCATTGTTCATAATTTTTTTCTCCACACAATTTGCAAGAAAAATGACAGTAATCTACATTTCCTCTAAAACTATTATCATTCTGCTATGGCACTAAAATTCATCTGCCCCCAAGAAATGTTTCAATAGGAACCTCCATGTATAATACATGTTTTCAATTTATTATTAATGCACTTCAATCTGAATCGCAAATTCAACATGATGTCTGACTTTTTTCAAACTTGTTCTGTTCCATGTCAGCTCTTATAGCATGTTCCTCATCATAGCATCTGAACAACAGACAATGCATTAAGTGATGGACTTAAAAATCAGTCACACACTGTTTAGTTTCTCAGCTTTGCCCCAGAGGTAGATGTCTGGACCATGTGGAACATTCCGTTTTGAGGGGATTTTTGGTTTAGTCTGATGCATGTTTTCTTTTAAACTATTCATATTTGAGCCACTCAAAGCAATGGCTTTTAAAATCAGAGTATGTGATGGTCAGGTTAGTGACAGTCTTTAGTTTCTGCACAATTAGCTTCAAAGTCTTGGCTTAGTCAGGCCCGCGCCTAGGACTGACAGCCCTCACCCCTGTGATAAAGCACCAGTCATCCCTTGGCAGTTACCAGCTTTGGTCTTGACCCCAGCATGTCAGGACATTTTGTAGATGGGCACAGGCTCAAAGTAAAGATTCAAGTCTAGCAATTAGCTACAAGCCCTAAGAGCTAACCTCCTGTGCATGTAGAGCTGCGGCAGTGGTACCCCTGCCTGGCTGCAGCACAGGACCCGTGGAGTTCTGAGTCAGCCGTGTGCAGCTCACAGGTTGGCATTTATCCTTAGGTTACCCCATGGCCAGGGGATGCTGGAGCAAATCCCCAGGTGAAGGATCCTGCAGTGACAACACAGATCACTCCATACACAAGCCCTGGAGAGCAGCAGGGCTTTGTTAGGACATTGCCAGTACTCCTCTTACAGACAGCAGTGCATGGTCTCATGCACACAGAGCCACCACAGGGCTGCATCAGGCGTTCTCACCACGTTAAATGGTTCCTAAAACTTCTTGGGTCCCTTTCCAGCACTACCCATGGAGTAGTTTCGGAGAGCTCCCATGGAGAGGAGCTTTAATAGCCCAGTTACCACCTGGAGAGGATAACAGTTGTGCCAGTGGGACTGTTAAAGGATTTCAACAAACCCCTTTGGGAAGCTGAGAAACAGGGGGAAATTAAGCCAGAATCAAGCACAATGCCACACACTGTCATTTCCCTTTGCAGAAATCTAAGGAGCTATAGGAAATTGTAGATTTTAGAAATGGTTATCTCTTTTCAGGAGCACAGGATATTTTGCTGCTTTTTTTCCATTTATGACTGAAGTCTTGATATCCAGCTCCTGTGTGTTGTTCAAAAGGCACTCCTCAGACTACTTCCTCAGGCAGTCAGTAAAATAGTAAAAAACCCACAAGTCACAATTTGCTACAGAAGCACAGACACTATGAGCTATACAGCAGCTGGAAGGAGTCCATAAAATGCATCAAAGCATCCCTTTTGAAGTTCTTTGAGAACATGAGTGGCAAGCTAGTGCTGAACAACTTTGCATCCAACCATGGCAAATGTGAGATTGCTTTACTTGAAAGGAACAATCTAGCCAAATTTTCTTTCAAATCTCTGAAAAGAAAAAAAAAATAATGTGAGTAAGCATTTCAGAAGAATGAATCTGAGCCAAATAATCATCATTCTGACATTCATAAAACTCACTTTATTAAAGACATCAGCACATATTACAATACTAATGCAGGTATAAGAACTGGAGAACAGACTGAGCCCAACATCTCCCAGCAAGTCAGAAGCAAACCTGGGAAGACAACTCAAGCACTCTAAATTGCAGGCTTCTTGTGTATCAGGTTATATCTCCCCTTTTAAAGAGCTATGTTGCCATCTCTGCACTATATCCCTGGGTGGCACAAAGCAGGCTGCAAGCCCCAGAAACCAAGGAGAGGAGAGAAAAGCAGTTTGCACCCTGAGAGTCTGATTGCTTTCTGAAGTGAGCCCATCAAAGGGCAACCAGGTTATATCTACCTGCAGGACAGATACCTTCCAGGACCCCATCCTCATCAGGTCTGTGCAAACTGAGCCAAGATCTTGTCTGAGGCAAGGCATCATGAACAGATAGGAAGTCGAACTAAGAAGGAAAGAAAGAAGGAAAAAATACTACCAGTAAGGTAGTAGTGCATTTACCACAGTGGACTGAGAAGGGATATACAGAAAAGCAGGTCTTGGGCAACAGATATTTGATAACTATGGAATACAGAGTAAATTTCAAGAGGCTGTATTCCACTAACAGGGTTAAATTCAGAATTGCACTCTGAACAAGGTACAGAAAGAACAGCACCAGCTCTTACTTAGCTGCTGTAAAAATGTTTCTAAGGAAAGAGATGGATCAGTGCTCACAGCAGCAAGCCTGATACCCTGTGAGTTTCCCTTATGACTATCTGAGAGTTACATGCTTTCCATGCCTGTGAATCCCTTGTGCCCAGCCAGCCAGCCTTTCCCCAAAATAGGCCAGCCTGATCACCTCTTTTCTTCAAGCTAAATTTCTGTTCATGAAAGCCAGCTGTCACTCAGGTGTTCCTATTAAATTTGCAGTTCAAAATGGTGTGAGTGTTTAAAAAATTTACCAATTTCTATTTGTGGGAAATAGCCCTATGATATTCTAAGGAATTGTATTTAAGTTTATATTTTATTAATGCAGCTTCTGAAATATTACCTTATCAGCTTTTTCTCTGTGATACACACCCTTATCAAGATGTTAAGATCAAAATATGTAGAGAATGCAATGTCTTTCTTTAGAGAGCATAATGTGGGGGCAAGGAAGCTCAGGGAAGTCTGAAAGGATGCATACTCGAGGACATGGGTGACCCACTTCCATGTGCACAGAAGCAACTTATGGTCCTCAAGATTTGACAACCATACCTCCATCCACAAATCTGAGCACATGAAGCCCCTATTGCAAAACTGGGGAAGGGTTGCAGCCGCCCACTCGCTGCTCTGCCAAAGACAAAGAAAGCTGGCACACCCAAGGCAGCTGTGCAGGAAGCTGTACAGATTTATTTCTGGTAGTGCTGAAGAACTAGACCTCTTTGGGATTAGGCAATATTAAGTGATGTCTTGGAGGCTCTGGCAGTTGGATGTAAGTGCTGATGGCGGAGGGGGCAATTCAGGTGAGTGCCCAAGTCCTTTCATGCCCCTGAGCTACAGGTGAGACCAGAAAGGGATATGGAACAACACTCTGAGGCGGTGGGTTTCATAAACTGTGCATAAAGGTATGAGATTTCCCAAAGAAAAATTTTGTTGGACAACACCTTACATATAATTATGCTAATGAATAACCCAAAGATGTGCAGTCTCCAGAGCCATTCAATATTTAATGCTGCTATTTTCAGGTTAATTTATGCTGGTTGTTGGGATTTTGTTCCTGCTCTCTGACTATCACTAAGCAGAGGTGACAGTCATCTTTGAAAGACAGATTCAGTTTGAAGCTGTCAGAATTTTCCTGAACTGGTTAAAGATTTCCAGAAGATATTTGTGAATGATCAGAAGGAGCTGAGTCACCTTACTGAAGAATTAGAAAAGATAATAATCTTTAAGCAGTTTCTCACAGAAATACCTTACAAGATCTTAATCTGCTCAAAGGGCATTACTTTGAAATCTGGATTTTGATCATAAAGGTGATTCACTAAGACACTCAAAGACATGGTTTAAGCACATCTGAAGTCAATGGATCTTGCATAAGTGCATGCATTCAAGTGTACCTACTTACTCTGCTAGGAAGGGATCATTTCTCAGAATGAAGGTTTAGATATTAGCCTTGACATTCATCTTGGTGGTCTGCAGTCATGACCAAGAGTTTCTGGCAGAAACATGCACAGTGAAAGCACTTACACATTCAATCTCAGAAGTAGGTCGCCTTACATTGGAGAGAGTTAAATGATGTATATGCCAAAACATTACAAAAAAAGGATAAAGCAGACAACTTCCAGATTGGCTGTGAAAATCTGATAAACAACATGGGGTCAGCACTGCTGTGAAGAAAAAAAAACCTTCATGAAAAAATGCAGAGGTTAAAAAATTAAAATTCTGGTGCCCTCACTAGAGTGTATGTCACCCAGGAGGGGAAGGATACCAAAGACTCTAAATATTAGAGAAGTGAGGGGTTTGGGGCTGACTTCCCTGCTCAGATTGCCAGCATTAAGAGCAATTACAAGGCAGAGGCTTTAAGTGGACTTGGGATGAAAATTTAAGAAATGTTCAAGAAGCTAAAGGAGTCATGAAGTTTTGTGGCAGCAGAATACAGTGACAGTGACACAGTAAGTGATAGCAAGAGGCTGTAGAAATTCTATCAGGTGCTGGAGAACACATAATTGCATTATTCCAGTCTCCTGAACAAGCTAATTGTTGACTGATTTTATTAAATCTTGTGAATGCCAGATAGCGCTTTAAACACCAAGATGTGCTTTGTAGATAAACTCTCAGCTTTCCATGGAGAACTGGACAACTTTTACAACACTGTGAAGAAAAATGGAGATCAGAATGTTTCTGGATACTTAAACATACAGATAATGAAGACCTTTACAAATTATATTAAAAATACTGGGGCAGTCCTAGCAGAGAAGTATTACCAGGAAATGACCAAAGCATTCCCATTTCCAAAGGGCAGTATTGACTCCTGCAGTTCCAGACAGGTGAGAGTTGAAAGTGCAAGCAGGGCCCAGTGGTCACAGATACCTGTACTTCAAGTGCAGCAAACAAGGACCAGTACAAGATTCTCTACTGTCTGATAAAAACTGAGCCAGAGCTCAGATAAAAAGGGTGAGGCTTGGCAGAAGGAAACTGAAGCAATTAGCATCCCTATAGAATGCTGCCTGGGCTGTGTTCTCAGCCCCTTGCACCAGTGAGAGGAATTTCAGTAGTGGAATTTCTTTGATTTTTTTTCTAGAAACAGAGTGGTGCATCATTTCTAAATGCTTACAGAAAAAAAAAAAGCATTTAGAAGGCTCTGTGAGGGTCATTCAGGGATTGAAAAATTTCAGAGGGGAACCAGACATATTTTAGATTGACCTCAGTTGACCTCAGATGAACTGTGGCATTATGGAATATCTAAAGGTTTCTCAATGTGGCAAAATACAAGACAAGACAAGTGAAATAACCTATATTGGTGGTACAGAGAAGGCAAAAAACTTGCTGCCTGGAGCAAAGTAAGCATCAATTTGTTTAATCTGGTGGAAAAAAATGCTTCTTGTTTATAAATATTTTTCTAAACTAGCAGACACTCCTTTCTAGTCAGAACACATGCTTTCAAATATTTTGCATGAGTCATCATCTATTTTGTAATGCATTTATTAGAGTCATACCCATGAACATTTTTGAATTGACAAACACTTTTGTCATTGAATATTACTGGAACCTCCATTTAATTTGAGTGAAACCCATCTCTGCACAGACTATGATATGAATTCAATGCACTATTTTAATTATCACAAAAGAACAAGCAAAGTTTAGGATTGTGAATATTTACTGCACTGGCCTTTGATGGAAAAAGTTGTGGATGTACACAACTGTAGAAAAACAAACTTTTAATTCCCACATAGTAATTTTTATTTCAGAAATGCAAGTCCAGTAAGGAATATGATTGTTATAATCAATCACAGATGACCACAGACAGATGAAACATGGATCACTAAACACCATAGACTCTACACTCACAATAAGCCATATTCAGATGTGCTTTCACATGTTAGATAGTATTCCCAAATTCTATCAATATGAACATTTTTGGAGGAGGAGAAATCTTACAAGAAGAAAAGAAAAATAATTAGGTCCAGAATATATTCCTAAATTTTAATTCATAGACTTTAAATACAGTAAAAGAATATTTTCCCCCCAGATCCATTCTCAGAAATCATTTTCTGTATCTACTTATATAATCAAAAGCAGTAAAAAAAACCTAAGCTTTCTAGCTTAGTCTTGAATTATTACATTGCCATTTATTCCTTTACTGTTTTTCACTTGGGCAGATAATCTAGATTTCCTTTCATAGTAGATTTCTAGGACATTAATCTTTTCAGGGGCAGACTTAGGATGGGTGGATTGCAGTAAAAATTTGAGACTCAGCATGTTATTCTTCTCTTGCATCTTTGCTGTTTTTTCCTGGTCTGCACAAAGACACCTTCATACTTTGAAAATGCCTACTCTTGGCACACTACATATTAACCTGTCGATGTCTCAGGGTTCAGAAGGTTGAGGTCACCCCGAGATCATAAAGAGTCTTTGCTTCCTAGCTCGACACAGCCAAAGAAGGAGTCTGGAATGCTTCGGATCATGTTCTCAAGGTTGTTTATTTTTTCTTATCTATAACACTCTTTCTCTGACCTGCTGAGCTCTGTCTAGCAAGGAGGCCATGGCAATCTGCTCTGCCCTCTCAGGTGGTGTTTACCTTTTATATCAAAAGTTACATACGGTCTGTTTACAATAATGTGCCAATATCTAACATCTATGTTGGACAGTGTGTCTCTACCTTAAACCAGTAGAAAAGTGTCACCATCACGCCAAGACACTAAAAATCCCAAAATTCTACTCTTTCACCCTGTGTCAATTCACCTATTACACTACTCAAACCCTTGTGACTTGTAATTCCTCATACAGAGTTGGCAGTTTTCCACGGGCTAAAATTGAAGCCACAGATGTTTCTGACTTCATGCCAGGGTCTCCGACCCCCCCTGCCAGGGTCTCGAAACAGCCAGGGCAGCCAGAGGGATATCCTGGACTCTGACATTAACCATCAGTGGCTTCTGATGTCTTTACATGATGGCATTCACTAAGGCTTTTTTCCATCAATTCCATTATTCTTAATCTTAAGGTTGTCTTCTATTATAACTAATAGATAGTTATTTCATCTTGCATGAGGACTCTTCATACTTGTGCAATTTCAAAAGACAATTTCACAGGGTCACTCTGGTTTGAAAATATGAAGGCAGATGCCATTTTGATGCTTTTTTGAGAAAAAGAACAAAAATGTGCTTGAGGCCAATCTGCAAACCAGTGTGCACTTTCATGTGAGTTTTCTGGAAAAGTCATATTTCTAAACTTATCTTGCTGCTGGTGAGGCATACGTGAAATGTGGGCAGAAGCTCAAAGGCTGCATGTAAAGCAATACGAAGCATTCACAGCCCATCAGTCTGACTGATTCTATCAAAACTATTTATATCCTTCCTCTGGTGGCCCAGAGAGCTACATTTGTAAGTGCCTTCCATGCTGAGAGGCAGAGTGAGACATAAAACCACATAAACTGAAGAAAGATTATTGTCCTTGTACTTCCCCTTTTTCTTATTTTTTAGTCATTCTTTCTGCAGTTCAACTTTCCCTTGACCATAAGCATGATGCAACAATCTGGGTCTTCTCACACCTGCAGTTAGAGGCCAAAGAAGGAAAGGAACCATGGGCATCCCATGTTAAAGGCAGAGATAGATCTTAATCTAATGTGTGCAGCAACTGGTCCCCAAGTTTTCTAGTCAGTGGCCAGTGCCAACTCTCTCCACTGTCCAGGAGTCACCAGGTTTCTCCTTCATCAAACTGCAAATGAACTCTTGCTGTAGCCAATTTACATTACATAATCTTCATAAAGTTATGAGAACAAGCTGCACTGAGATTTGAGTAAGATCAACAGAAAAGCAAATCTTTCTAAACTTTTTCACCAGGTCTCCAGATGGAAGGCTGGGGTTTACCTTTTTCTCTTTTTACCCCAGACTACATCGACAGGTTTGTTGACATTATTCCATGGGAACAACCCCACCTATGGTTGATTTGGGGTTGTTCTGCCCTTTCAAGTGCTCCCCTCATCTTTCATCCCTCCTGTCACTAGCAGTGGGCAAACACTGTGTGCTCTCATGCTTGTCATACCACTTTAATCAGCAAATTTCAATACCTTAGTTTGAAACTGTGCTCCCAATCCTACTTGGCAGGAAGAAATATCTTCCCTAAAATGAGATTGGTTATGATATGAATAGAAGAACATAAGAGGAATTCTGTATTCATGTCAATTAGGAATGTTTGAATAGTCTTTGTACCTTTTGGGTTAGGTTGAATATTTTAATGACTTGTTGGATGTTCTTGTGAACACGTTTGTGTGTATCACACATTTGCAGCAAAATAACTTCTCTCTCTGCAGCACTAATTGTCTTCTCCCTGCATGGAGGGTCGGTGTGACGAGTGAGGTTTAACCTCTGCATGCTGAAACAGGACTGATGTGCTATTCCTCTTCAGAATGTACACGTGCTTGCAAAGGCTACCATGGCAGAAGGAGCTTATCCAGAAACTCAAGCAGATTCAACAAATGTGTCTTAAGGACAGCTGAACATGGTCTCACTGAAAAGGACTAATAGATATGGGATCTGAAAGTAACTTTGTTGAAACAGAAATTTGACAAAGACTTTTTACACAAGGTACTTCTTTCAGCTTTCCATCATAACTTGTTGTGATGTTAACTATATTTGTTCATGTTAATATCACCTTACAATGGCATTCATTAAGTGTTTGATACAAAATGGGGGAAAGCCAAAAGGGTAAGAACCCTTAATTCTGAACAGGATCCACACAACACAACAGCTGCCATAATCTCTTTATTATTGTCCAGTAAAAACATTATGTTTTCACTTCTCCACATGCTAGATGTACAAAGTTAGTTCTAGTTCTAGTTAGCTCCAACATATAGCAGTCTCTGCACTCCACAAGAAAAAAATCATATTTTGATAGTGCTAAAAAAAAAGTTTAAAAAATTTTCTTTTTTTTATTGAGATGGGAAAAAATTAACCCAGTGCGATCAAGATGACAAAAACACAGTATCAATCATTTGAGATTATTACTGAACAGATTTACTTTTGCTATTACTTTAATTTTATTGTTTGCAAATAGTAAATATTAATCTTTTTGATTAATGACTGAGGAAACAAAAAGTAAGGAAGTGCACTAATGGACATCCATTAAACTATATGAATTTTTCCAAAGTAATTTTTTTTCTGGGATTTCCTTGACAACACTATTTTAAGACAACTATTGTATTAAAGAAGTGTTCTAAAGATATACAGAACTGCTTTGTAAGTATAATAGTACTGCTTTGTAAGTATAACTTTTTATCTTTGTTACTTTTTTATCAATCCTTGTTCCTTTTTCTCCAGGAAAAAAAGAAAAAAAGAGAGTGCTGGTAAATAAATTTGTAATCCAGGTCCACAGATGAAGGCTTCCAAATGCATAATGAGCGTGTCTGAATTAAAGCCAGGGGAAGGCTGTCAAGTGCCCATACACTGAAGGAAAGGAGCCTGTGGGGATGCTGCCCAAGAGACAGCATGATGAGAGAGCATGTCCTGACCACTAAACACCTTTCCCCAGAGGTGAAAGCCAGCTTGCCACAGCTTTGCTGGCTTGAGGCACAAACCCAGATTCAAGCTTCCAGACAGAGTTGTGTCTTCTCTGTGCTTTCCAGGCAGCTCTGTATGATGTGATGGTAACCAATGGCACAACACACTAGCCCAGATTGCTCTAAAAATTCAGTGCTGAGCTCTGAAACATGCATTCCATCTGCACACATATTGCTCACTGCAATCACACTCACAAGCATTACCTGCAGCAGTATCTGATGAGAAAGATAACATTCCCTTTCTTGCAGTGCGAGGCGAGGATAATGACACAGGTTTGGGTTTTTTTTGCCTGCTAGTATAGCATGACTGGAAATTAGTGGTCTCTGGCAATGCCTCAGCACTCACAGGCCCTCTGCAGACTTCTCACCTGCAGCTCATTGTGTGGCAGCCTCAGAGAGGTTATCAGTCACCCTTCCCAGTTATCATCCACCCTCCCGAGCCACCTGTGACCAAAGAGATAAGCTGCTTCTCTACAGCACATATGCCTACAAAGAAGAGCCTTTTCCAAGGCTGAGAGTAATGTTTACCCAAGTCCCAGCTTCCCCCTGCAGAGAACCTTATGCACAAAGCACCTTTCAAAAGCTCCTGGGATCCTTCCTTGAATATTTAACAATAAGTCTGCTGTCCATGAAGCTCCACCATGCAAGTGAAAGGATAGAATTCTCCTTTAGTTTTGCTTAGAATCCTATGTGGGGGGAAGATCATCATTTGTATTAGTCTGTATTGTAATTTATTTGATGTTATGTGAAATTTATTCAGAAACACTGGTGGCCTTGTAATCCAATGAGGCTAAAGACCACATGCAGTTGTTTGAAGCCAGTACTGGCATTTCAATGTCAGCTGCTGTGCTTTTGATGTCTCCTTAAAGCTACCTTAACTTGGTCTTGAAAGAGAAAATAGTGTTGCAAGAAAAGGAAAAAAATTAATTTCCTATGTATACACTAAATTCAATAATTAAGCCTAATCTGATGTAAAAACATCCAAGCAAAGCAAACACACCCTCTTCTCACTTAAATGCAACTATAAGCAGGCTCTGGGAGTATATGTAAATGGAAAAAACTCACGAGATAAAGAGAGTTTAATAAGTAAAATAAAAAATATCAAAATAGAAAAACAAAGCCAAGGGAAAAAACTCATTAAAAAAAACGCCAAAAATATTGTTCATCACCAGCTGACCAATGCTGACAGACTTCAAGCAACAGCAGCTCTGGAGAGTTCCCTCCCTCACAAGTTTTTACTGCTGAGCATCATGTCATATGGTAGTCTTGGACATTCCTTTGGTCAGCTGTCCCAGCTGTGTCCCCTCATAACTTTTTGCGCACACTCATCCTAGTCACTGGCAAGGTAGTCTGGGAAGCAGAAATGGCCTTGAATCCTGTGTAAGCACTGTCCAGCAATAGCTAAAACGTGGGTGTGTTATCAACACTGTTTTGTTTGAAGATTCAAAAAATATCCCACATGAGCTGCTATGAAGAAAATTAACACAGCCCCAGTTAAAACCAGTATAATCCCTTAAGCAAAATGCACAATGACAACTGCATCTCTAACAACTAGGCCTCTAGAGTCCACACAAAGCCCACAGAGCCTCTAACAAACCTTGACCACACCATGTGGGGCTGGTTGTGGTGACAAACATATTGGCACCACCTTCGTTGTGACAATGGATTACATAGAGCATCAGGAAGAAAACTGCATTAGGACCAGAAATGCAGAGTTTTTTCTCAGTTTCCAGCTGCTGGGGATGCATGAGGTGCAAAAGATGGATCAGGAAGGAGAGAAGCTGATGGCTGTAGTGATGCCTAGGAAAGGAGGATCTCATAACCGGAGCACTCAAGGAGCAAATGTTTTTCTGTGCATGCATGCTGGGGGATGCTGTTTGCATTCCCTCAGTGTGTAGGAGCCAAGTCAAGCCCTAAAAGAGGAAACAAGGGGACTGAGGAGGAGCAAGGGGCAAAGGGGCCAATGTCTCTGGCTGTGATCAGGAGAGGACATGCAGTGGGTGATGCTGCACCCTAACAAGGTGTCCCATACTTGTGTCCAGGCCCTGGCACAAGGGCACCTTGTGACCTGCCTCTCTGCAGTGTCTGCTTCCCTGTGCAGCACAGCTTATCCCCTCCAGTCCACTCGCTCCCTGTGCTCCAGCATATGAGGACCAGCAGGATTTGGCCACTGAGACTGATTTGGGTAGATCGTTTCAAGCCCTCTCACAGCACAGTCTCCATCCAACAGATCCCTTGGGTCTTGGTGCAGACAGGCCAGTGCATAGACACAGGGACCATCCAGACCACTTCTGTCCTCCTCCCACCAGGACCTGTATAATCCAAATCTATCCACCTACTCAATAGGCAAAAACACAAAGTCCTCTATCTCTGAAAATAAAATCACCTACAGCTGAGCTTCCAAAGGCATCCCACAGAGAGATTTGGAGCAGATTCTCTGCCTCCCACTGCCTTGTGCCATGTGCTCCAATTTGCAGCTTATACCAAGCACATGATATTGTTAAAGACTGAGATGTGCATTATACAAATATTTCTGTGATGATGTGACTACTCTGCAAAGCCATGGAGGCAAAAGGGAATGCAGAGGGGGCTGTGACATGTTTGGCACTCACTGCACAGCTCCGCTTCCCTGCCAGCAGCCCAGTGAGTGAAGCCCACCTCAAAGGAAGAAAACACCCTTGTGAAATCCTTGGGAGAAGGGGACATAGACACATGCTGCAGCACAGCAGCGTGGTGGCTGTCACATAATACTACTTCTTGGACAGACAGCACGTTCCATTTGATTCCCTAAAACTTTTGTCAGGAATTGCACAGCTTAGTATCAAGGTTTGCATACTGCTACACTTACCCCACACACCACCGCTGGATCCCAACCAAGGCAGCCAGCTGCAGGGCTGAAATCAGACCCAGAACCCAAAAGGGTGTTGGCAGTGCTGCTGGCAGTGCAGCTGTAACACCAGGGCTGTGCCCTGCAGAGGACAACCACACTGCCCAGTGGGCTGGGCTGGGCTTTTTAGGAAGGCAGTGAATCAAATTCCAGTGCTGGCCATAGACAGATGCTTGCACCTCTCTGCTCTGTGTGCTGAAACTTCTATGGGGAATCAGACAGCTTCAGTTCCAACCCTTTCCTTTAGCTTAGACATGGTAGTAACAGCCCCACCGAGACAAAGCCAGGCCCACAAATTTCCCCAGGGATCTACTGTGAACTACAGAGCATAACCTGGAGCATGTCTGTTGCTAAGCATATGCCCACCTGCCCTGCCAGCTGTTACAAAACATCTCATCTGAAAATTTGAATAAGCATATAACATAGTTTGTTTAGTATTTTTAAAAAGACACAGGCAATGCAGAAATGAGTGAATAAAAAAATTACCTGTTACTGTCTAAAGATTTAAACACAGATAAGTGAATCAGGCTTTCTAGTAATAAGGACAATAGAAGTCTAGAAATATGCCCTAGTTGAAGGGTATGAGGATTATGACTAAAACTTATTTCAGAGATTCTGTCTAGGACTAGAATATAAAAACTTTTCTTTAAGTAATTTCTTGTAGTTACCTTTGAGGAATGCATAATTCCTGACATTAATTTAGCTAATGGACCTATTTTTGTTATATTTATCTTCAGATCTGAAGGAAATTTACTATTACTGCCTTTAAAAAGGGCAGAAAGATTCATGTCAGTATTTGTCATTATTTTTGATAGCTTATGATATATTCAGCACTCCAATCATTCTGCTCAGTACTATCATATTGATTGGTAAATGAATAGTTCAGTGAATATGTGGTTGGAAAATCTAATTTCTGAATTTAGTTTCTAAGCAATCATCTCTTTCTGGTTTTTTGGCATGTCCCTCTGCAGTGGCCCAGGCACTGGACATATTCCAGTTGCAAACTGTTTTTCATTGACAGCTGTGCTGCTTTTTAGACAGCATTTTGTGGTTCCAGAATTTAATGTTCCCAACTGTGGCAGCTATACAAAAGATGCTGCAGAGAACTGCAAATTCATTCCAAGCTGGGCTGGACCTAACTGCAAAAGATGACATCTCCAACAAGTTTTAGCTGGCTTAAAAAGAAGTCTCAGTCCTGTGCTCCTCTGTCCTCGTGATTCTGGTCCAAATTCACTTACCTTTTCCCTTCCCAGCAGCTCTCATGCAGGCTACAGCTGCACTGTAATGAGGAGACAGGCAAAGGAGGCATGTGGGTAAGTCCTGAATACAGGATGGGCAGCGTTGAAACTAGGAAAACTGCAAAAGACAGAGAGCAGTGAAGGCACATGCAAAGAAAACAAGTGAATAATCTGCATAGTGGGTTCAGTAGACTGCAGAAGGAAAAAAATAAAAGCAAACTGGCAATATGAACTCTGCTTAAAGCTTCTAATATAGTCAAATGCTCTTCCACTAAGAGTTCTTGAAGTACACCTGGAACTCACATGACAGGATGGTTTCACCAGAGATTTCCTGCAACACCAAAAAATGAGAAGCAAGCTCAGGAGTCAGTGTGGGAACATGTTTATCCCATGTGCACCTGAGCACGAGCTGCCACCCAGACAGGTTCTGTTTGCACACTCCTTTCTCAAAAGAACACAAGTGCTGAAAATGAAACTGTTTCTCAGGCAGTAGAGGGGAAATGTCCATGTCTTGGCGCTGCATATCTGCAAGAGCAAGCAAAACTCTGTGAGAAGCACTGGAGCAGGGCCATATTACTTCTGTATTGGCTCACAGTCCCTGCTCGAGGAGAGAGACAGATCTGGATATTTTTCTGTCAACAGACACTCACAAAGATCAATTTATCAGTTTGACCCATAATGAAAGAGGCATCTAAGACAAAGGTAACATCAGTTTCTAGACATGAACCATCCATCTTTATCTCTGGAGAAAAATACCCAAGCAGCTTGCTTAGAGTTTGCACCAGGTGTGCACAGAGAAGAGGTGCTGCCAAACACTCTGCAGTTTTAGAAGATGTGTAGATGTAGCACTTAAAGCTAGTATAGTGCTGGACTTGGACTTGCTGTGTAATCAGTTGGATTCAATGATCCTAGGGTCTTTTCCAACCTAAACTATTCTATGATTCTATGATGTTGGTGATAAACATCCTGGAAATGCCCATGCCATAAGCCAGTTGCTTCCCAAGACCTAGTCTTGCTTAAGTAAGCCAAGGACAGTTTTGCAATTCATGTCAGAGAGGCTATTTGACATTGGGACCATGTTCAGATAATGAGGAAACACTTCAGTAATTACAGATGGAACTATTAAATTTGTGCATGTGTTCTTCTCTGAGAACAGTCCTCATGCTCTTAAGGTGTCTAATTGCTCTATTACACCGAGATTTAAAGCATAGTTCTCAAATTTAAGTAGAGGTTATAAACAGCAGTAAATAAGTAAATTTTGTTGCTGTAATTTCCAAACAAAAGTAAGAGGAGTTTCAGAAATGTAACAGTTACAGTCAATGTTATGACACTGACATAGGGAAAGCTGTGCATTTTTATTTCTATGTGGTCACAGCTTCACGTGGCAGATTTCATAAGAATTTAAGAAAACCATGTTGTTCAGTGCTCCCTCTACCCCCTCTTTCCAGTGTTCCATTCCAGAAAAAAAACCTTATTTTTACGCTAGAAAAATGCAAAAATTGCATCTAAACAATGGCATCATCTGAAGACAACCAGACTGCCAAACTTCATTGTACCAAAAACATTCAAAGGCATGAAGAAAATAAGATTTTTGTAAAGCCTTGGTGCTGCATTTAGTCACAAGCCAGGAAATCCCTGTAAGGAACTGAAAATCCTTTCTATATTTAGCATCAGCTTAATAGGATAATGTGGCTACAGTTTAGTATTCTTCAGATTGATGGATTTTTGCATTGCCTCACTGAAAAGGCCAGGCTTCTTCAAGAAGTCTGATCTTGCTACTTTTGCAATAAGATGTCTTATGGTCAAGGAGAACAACTTCCACTTTACTCTTTTGATAGTTCATTGTCTTATGCAAGTGTAATACTGCTCTGAGGAGGTCAACACAAAATTGTCTGCTTTCTGTCTTTTAGAAAAGGTGCCCATACCATTCTGCAAAACAAAGAGTTGTTAAGGTATAGTCATCTTTTATAGCTTCAGTATTTTCAGGGATATCTTTTTCTGCATAGTACAATTCATGTTTGCAATCCTATAAGAATCATAGAATTACTACATTTGAAAAAGACCTCTAAGATCATCGAGTCCAAGTGTTAACCCAACACTGCCTTGTTCACCACATCCACCAGTGCCACAGCTACATGTCTTTTAAATGCCTCCAGGGATGGTGATCCCACACCTTCCCTGGGAAGCCAGTTCCAATTCCAATTTAAAATAGTATTCTCTGACTTGCTCTAGTATCTTATCACAAAATCCCATTTGAGGACAAAATGGAGAGTTTCATGTGTTAAGAAAATGCAGCAATGCTCTAACCAGATGCAGAACATAAAAGGAACACATCCTAAAAGTTTCAGAATTGCCTTGTTGTGCCCTAGGTTTAAACTGATCTCCAGTCTTCCACCTGCAAATAATACAGGAGACAGTAAATGAAATGCATAACATTTTTGTGCCAAATTTTCAAAAAGTGTCCACCTCCAACTTCATTTTTTAAATATATGCTTTAATATTGCCATCTGCAAATGTGAAGCTGTGAAAGCATGAATCTGAAATCTGTCAGCTGTTAATCAACATGCTGGTAATAAAAAAATGCAAGTGACAGAAGGCTGGGTTTTGGGAAGGAGGTTGTGAAGGGTGAGAGAATCGTGCCTATTTTGCCAGAAGGCCATGAGAAGCCCCACCTAGACCAAACTTGGGATGCTTCGGCAGGCTGTGCTGCACAGCCAGGAGCTCCACACCACTCATGCCTGGCTGGAGAGCATCCCAGCCTTCCCATGGGGACAGCATGTGACAGATCCCTGTCTCTGGGGCTAGAAATCAGACACCTCTGTAATTTCAACATGTCCAAGGGATATTCACTGAAGTAGGAGAGAAATGCTCATAATGGCACACCAGCTAGGTACCCAACACCCAGCACTAACAGCTCAGTATTTGCTCTCAAGCCAACTCTTGACTTTTAAAACCCACCATCGTTAAAATAACTTTTCTCTTGGGAAATTAAATAAATAAAGTTTATTTCCAAGAGGAAGATAATGTATTATAAAAATATTAATAATTCTGAAAAATTTGACCTGGTAGAAACCTTTCTTCTTTTTTTCTCATTTCTTCTCACTCAGTATTCAAAGGCTCTATTATGGAATTGTTCAAGCCATTGCTTGTAATACAGCATATTAATAAATTAATTTTCTCTTTATAATTGTAGTTTTCCATTCCAATTTCCTTTTTCTGACTTCTGCACGATTTTTTCAGATGATAAAATGCTCTCCTTCATATAGTTATTTCATTCATGACTTTTAAAATTCATATTTCACATAACTATGCTGGCAAGTTTGCTCATTGATACCTCTCCCCTATAGTTTTCAGTTACCCATCTGAAGAGATTCCTTAAACTTCCCTCTCTTTTAGAAGCTTTAATTTAATTCACACTTTTTGTAAGAGAACTTTTATGAATAGCAATTTTTTCACACATGAGAAAGCCCCCTTATTATACAGGATGATATTAATTATCATTAGCTGCATGCTTCTTAGCAATTCTGGCACCAGTTTGCAGTACACACCTATAAAAACTCATAATGCAAAGTCTCAAAACTTGCTGGCACAACATTTTCTTAGTGTTGAATGAGGCCACATAAGAACAACTGCCTTCAAAGTCCAAACATCCCATAATCTGCTCATCTCCAAAATACATCACAGCTTTTGATCTCTGCACAAACCCTGCTGTTGTATTAGCTCATCTTTCAAAAGGATGCCCACTTTTGACATCTTGACTTCACAATTTTAAAAGGCAAATGAGTAACAGCTTCTCCTAAATTGTCTTAGAAGATGAATTGCTTGTAAATTCACAGCTTGTTTTCTAGTTTTGACTTCTAACCCTTAAGTAATACTTAAACAAGGATTGAATAAGTTTTTAGACTTCTGTGTCAAGCCCAGAGATGGCCACAAACACCCTTTGATGGGTATTTGATCCCCTGAACACCCACACAGCATCTTCCTGCTTCCACCAAAACTCCTCTCTCCTGGTGAAATTTGGCTTCTCATCATTCATCTACTTTCCTTTAAAAGATGGCCAAAAACGGAAGTGAATGAGAATGTACAGCCCAGTCTTTACATTGTATCTGAGACACCGCAGTACCCTGAATATTGAGGTTTAGGTTCAAAGCCTTCCTCATTCTGAGAAAGTTAAACCTTGGTGTCCCACCTCTCATAAAAATGCCCTTTCACCCCTTTCTGAGCCCAGAAACAGGTGAGGAACAGGAAGGGGCTGGTGGTTAAGCCACCTTTTTCCTCTTAGAATAGTCAGAATTGGGTTGTAGTTTCAAAACACATGAACAGTTACCAGACTCACTATCAGCTTGTCCTCCTGGTGTGTTTTAAAAGAAAGCATTCAAACATGGGCTTGGTTCTCTAGCAGAAAAATTATACCAAGTCCAGGATATTCTAGACTCAAGGTCCTGTGTTGGTGGACATCCATCCAGGCTCCTTACCATCCAGAGATAGTAGAAGATGTCAGACACCATTTGGCCATCAGTGTTTTCTACAATCTTGACCAACAAAATGCACCCCCTTGACTGCATCCCATCTGGAGATCATCACTGTCCCTGTGTTGCACTGAGGAAAGTGAGGCACCTCTCTCTAGGTGTTTGGGGCAGACATCACCCTGGGTGACTGGGGCTGGCTGTGAGCCTTGTGCTGGCTGACCACTACACCTCTTCTTCCCTTGGGTACAGCTCACAATCGCAGTACAAGCTACTCTTAACCCTTGGGCAAACAGCACAGTGAGCTTTCCTGACATAATGATGTAACACATTTTCTAAAATTGAACACCTGTTTTCTGATCCTGTTTTCTGGAACCTTTCTTACATTGCAGCACATATGCCAAAACACTGTGTTACAGCCTCTCAGATCATTTTTAAAACTGTACTAGCTACCTCGCTGCTTTCAGACAGTCTGCTTGTGTATTTGGGGATTTCTGGTTGCCACAAATACAGTATATTAGAAGCTTTAAGCAACCATTCATCACCTCCTTTTTTAGGTTTGACTTCACTCCAGGATGCAACAAAACTCCCATCAGATTTAAAATACCCAGCCTGACAGAAACTTCCACATGAAGCAGCGGGTCATTAACAAGCTGATAAATTTTCAATTGCTGCAGAAGCCAGCTCATGTTAGCTTTTAAATTAGCTTCTCAGGCATTCCAGGAGGCTGATTTGAGAACTAGGATGGCCAGTACCAGGCAGGGGACCGATACAGCTAAAGAAAGCTCATGAGCCAGTTCAGAAGATATGTTCCAAGTTGCTCCCCAGGTCTTTTGCCTTTTATTCTCCAATTCACGTATTACATTTCCACTGGTTTCCACCAGGATTGTGCATGCACCTTGACACGTTCACAGAAGTTCCACGATACAGAGTTTCACAACTGGGACAGGTCCCTACAATCGGGACACCAGGGTGACAAAACAGATTCTGGTGAATTTCCCACTGAATAGGATGGAGAGAACATAATTACCACATCGTAGCACTACAGTGTCTCATAAACATAGAATAGACTAGATATATTTACCACAAAAATCACAGAAAATAACTTATCAAAGAATATATATTTTCTGTAAAATATACATTTGTAGAATATAATTTTAATACAATTTTTATACTTATTGATGTTTGGTTTGCAACACTTTGTATTAAAAAAAAAAAAACCACAAAATATTCTTGCTGCCAGAATTTTATTTCTGATAATACTTATAGTTTGAGGTAACAATGAAAGAAGACTGTGTGCTGTGAACAAAGTCAGTGATGTTTGTCTGCAGTCACATTTTTGTTATCAAAGTGAAAAGTAAACTTAGGACTTGGCAGGTACACTACAATTCATAACAATTTAGGTCATGGCAAACTGAGAAAGCAAGGACTTATGCAAACCTATTCTGTTCAAATTTGTGAGTTTTGCAATATGTGCCATTAGTATGACAGAAGTCAAGACAGATGTAGTTTACATCACTATCGTTATTAAACATGTGTCTTTGTATGATCCACAGCACAGCTTACTGCAGGAGCCAGGAATAATAAACACAGGGGTGGGGGTCTTTGCATGGAGCCTTAGCAATGATGACATGAATTCAGCTTTCCTTGATATAGATAAAAACTGATTTTCCATGCACACACATTTTATTTACACTGACTCATCAATAGTGACTAGTCACCCCTTCCTCTGGCAGCAGTAATTATGAGCAGTCTCTCATCTTCTTTAACAAGCTCTGCTTCACACGCAAAGTCTCAGTGACCTCCTCAAGATGTGAGTCGTTTATCAGGGTCCATTCAGCAGCAGCAGTCTCTTTCCAGTACAGTCCTTGGTATGGCTAAATTCCATTGTCCCTTTTTCAGCAGTCAAAAATCCATGATAAATTCTGTACAACACTGTAGTTAATATAACAGCAGCACCAAATATTATATTAATTCATTTGCTAAAAGCTGTTTGCAATTATCTCTCTGTTGACAATATTTTACCAAAAGTAAATCAATGTACATCTCTAAATATCAGAAATGTATACTTTGATAAATACATTACTGTACAAGAATTCTGACATGCAGGTCATGCTGTTGGGCTTAGCTATATACAGAAGAACATATTACATGGTCAACAATAAATTTAATTTCTTTTCCTAACAAAAAAGTCAGGTATTATTCAACAATTTCAAGGATCACTTAAGATTTCAGTCATTATGGTCTTCCCCATGTAGCTCTAAAACTCTACAGTTTAAGGGTAATTTTTCCTCACCAGCCCAGAACCTCAACTTTGCCATTGCATTTGTCCTGTTGCATAAACAGAGGTTAGTATTGAATGAAAAAGCCACTAGAGGAGATATAGTTTCAAAATTGTAATGAATGCTGGTTGCTAGGAGGAAGATTGATGCAATAGGCAACTGGTCAGTGCTGAAAAGCCGCTGGAAAAATCTTAGGAGTGCACACAAGTTAGTCTAGACAATACTAACTGCACTTGAAAAATATGTATATTTCTATCTATATAAGGATGTAAAGTCCATATGAAAAAAAGAGAAAAGGAGAAAAAGTGTTCTTAGTTCAACTTAAAAGAGGGGGGCATTTTAACAGTATCTCTGTGCTTTATGGAGACAGATGGAGAATACAAGGAGACAGGTTGCAAAACAGACAGACAAACAACATATAGGACAAAGCACCTCAAAAAACATTGACTGAAGAAATTTTTGAAGCCCACTAGCCAGAGGTATAAGGCTGGTTAAAAACCCAACTTGTGAACTACTACCCTCTTTCAATGGTAAAAAAAAGCCCCCAATAATTGTTTCAATTTTACTTGGTACTCAGCTTCTGAAAATGTTGAAGAGCCCTGGAGTAGAGAAAATACTACAGTACCAAGCAGCACTTGCTAGCTTAAAATTGCAAGTCTGGATGGCATTTACCTTTCTTGCATGTTTTGTGCCTTCCCCAAGCCATTAAGAAAGAGATCTGGCTTCTGCTTGCGTGTAACCAGTAATGACAACCTCTTTGCAGTTATCTGTGTGCAAACAACCGGAGACATTCAGAACTCTGATACAGCAATCCAGTACCAAAATAAGTTAATCGCAAAATAAAGTCGTTTATCAACAAGTAGATAGTTAAAAAATAAAGGAAAAGGTTAAACACAGAAAAACAATCCCACATGCAGACCAGTTTATCAGTGCTTTCATTTCAGCAGGATGGTAACAATGTGAGAACACACATCCAGAGCCCTCTGTGGTCTCCACGATCCGCAACACTGCTTGTCAGGTGATGGAGACAGGATGGTCCATGCAAATGAGCAAACCCTTCAGAGCAGACATCTTCAGAATGGATTAGAGTCACAAGAAATGGAGGTTCAATGGAGTGACTAATAATTACTTGGAAGCACATTATTTTAAGTAGAACTCCCTGAAAATATGTTTATTTATATGGACAACAGCATCCAATAACTGTCCTTTTATTGCCACAGGAAAATAGGACAATATAGTAGATAAAAGAAGAAATGCCACATGAAGTATCTTTAAAAGCCAAGACAAAAATCTTCAGGTACCCAAGTGGCTTTTCTTACTACTGGCAGTTGTATCGTGCTGGAGTTAGACCATATTTGTGGAGCCTATGCTTAACGCTACATTTATTTCCAATATGTGGCAAACAGTATTTTATTTAATACTATGTAGCCGATTGATGCCATCTGGTTTACAAGATGGAAGGGATGGGAGACCGAGAGCGCCTTAGAGGACAAGGTGAGCTGTAGGGTGATGTTACTGGAGACAGCCGCAGAGCATTGCCTGTCAAGCCAGCTATGTTGTTTAAGCTTCGAGATTTTTCATAGCCTTGTATGAGAAAATGCACAGACATCAGTTGAATTCAGCCAAAAAATAGACAAAGACAAACAATACAATGTAATGTAATCCAAGGAGCTATCAGGGACTCAGAGGGAATCTGCCTGCAAAAGAACTCAGTGCTGAGACACATTACTACCAAAAGATACTAATAAATAAAATTATTTACAAATTAATGCATCCACTTTTTCCCCAAAAAATTAAACAGACCACCACACAAGAGGTCTGACCTGCTCTTCCACATCCCATCTTGCATTTAGTATCACACTGTGGGCTTCAGCTGGGTTGCACAGAGAGCAAGATAAGGGATCCCACCAGGGTGACTGAGCTATCTGGCTAAGCATAATCAAAAACCCATTAAGACAGACTACAGAAACTGTCAGAATCACATAATCTCTGCTACATTCAATTCCTAATAAAGTACAATTTTTTTTCTTTAAAATAAATAAACCAGAAACCAGATAAATTTTATACAGTATGTGTAAATCAGTTTTGCAGAGGACTGAATGATAATATAAGAAGCCTTATCTTCAAAAATATTAACCCTTAGGCTTTGCTTCTAATTTTGAAGTCTAATAAGACAGCAGAGTTTGACATATCTGTAAATGCCTCCTAAATGGCAAACTTAAAACATTGAATTTGTGCTTCTTTTCCAGATGTTTTGAGCAAAATCAACGGTATTAATCCATACAGGCAAGTAGTAAATTTTTAATCATTAAATGAGGCAACCACATAAAGCTTCACAATTTGAAGGGAACATTGCACTTGCAGATATTTCTGTTCACATACACTGTGAGCTCTAGCTACCTACTTTTTGCTACTGTGGATTGTTTTCACTTTGTAGAGGCTATGCTGTAAACCAGTGAAAAACAGTGCTATTCACTGCTTCACTATCTTCATATTCATGTATTTTCAGCAGCTGCTGAATAACCCCATTTGTTAGGAAACGGATCTGCTCGTTGGCCTGAAGATATCAGCAAGGAAAAACAACAAAGATTAAGCCAGGCAAGACCTTGCTCCTGAAGTACATGGGTACATGCTACAGTGCAAGCATGAGAAGTCTCACTGATTTCAGTGGTACTACTTATTTCCTTGATGACAAGTATACATTTAAGCATTTGTCAGGTTAAGATATTCAGATCTAAATTGCTTGTAGTGAAATAATAAGACTTTTCCCACAGAAACCTTAAAATACAAATGACAGTAAAGCTAAACACCACATGGAATGTCAGCAAACTTCTTTTTTTGTTTGTTTTTTTCTGATTGAAGTGGTTACTGGCTCAAATGCCAGATCTCTAGGTAACAGACAGTTAATGGCATCTTTAGGAAAAATCATATCTTAGGCTCTCCCCTTATGACAAATAACATATTTCTTACTGAAACCTGCATACTGTAAAACCATACTTAAAGCTAATGTATAACCTCATGTTTGCTAAAACATTGTGCAATGTTCTCTCCAGATGGCAAGGGCAGGCTAGACTGTGATACTACAGAATTCTGATACATTTCTGAAACAGCCTCCAGTTTCTGAGTTTCTATCAGTATTTACACAGACTAGAAAGAATTATGTTTGAAAAGGGAAATAAAGAGAAGCACAATGCTAGTGTATATATTTAAACTCCCTGTAAACATAAAGCTTATTAAAGAAAAATCAAATAATCAGGTAGCTTTTTTACATAGAAACTAGGAAAGTAGTTTTTAAAATTATTTTCTTGCTACGCTTCTAATGATAAAAGGAAAGAACTGATAGAGAAAGATGGTAAAGATTATAAATAAAGTAGAAACTCCTAAAAAATGAAAACCAGATACACAAGATGAATAGTGAGAGATGCATGATCCAAAATCAGTACTTTTCAGGTATTTTAGTGGATCAGCTCTTAATCAGTATCATCTTGGAGATGGCAATGCAAAAAAGCTCAGAATAAATTATAATTGAACAACCAAGAATCAACCAAGGAACAAACCAAACAAGAAGAATGTACCAAAAGAAGGAAAGAAAGAAAGAGTAAAAATAAAATGTAAAAGTATTAGACTTGATGTGTGAATGACATTCAAGCATTCAAATCCATTTGTATATTATTTGAAGATATTTTCTGCTTATGGGCTAACTTCCCTACTCTGTATAAAATACACTCCAAAGTCAGTGACTAAAACATTTCAGCCTCAACTAAGATTATCATCAGAGCCAGGCAAAGAGCACATTTCTCATAATAAAAAATGTCCATTCTGAACTCAAGCCCCACTTTTCTAGTAAAAACTATAAAACCATTTTCTTTTAAATCTAGATTTACAAATCAAAATGTTCCAGGATAAAATAGGTTTTAATGTTATAAAAATATATCTTTAGTAGGTGATGGGTAACTTCTTTTATTATTTCTGATCTGCTCTAGTCATGGTTACCACCATAACTTGCTGAGTGAAGTAAAAAAGCTGATCATGCAAGATGCCATGGTACTCTACCTTATCCAGGTGTTCTTGACCTCCTCAAAGACTCTTAGCATTAGAGGTATTTTAAATAATCCTAGTTGTTGAGAAGACAGTGAAATATACGCTCAGTGGAAAATGTAGTAAATTTGTGCAAAAACATGCTTCCAATGACTTTTCATTTAAGCTAAACATTATATACACTAGTACGTAAAATGCCCGAGCATAGAAAGTCATACTCTGCAAATGCCATACACATGGAACTGGTTGCATATCTGCCTTCACAGGTTTAACCTACTGAGCTTCTGCTTTGAAAAGAGCATTTTCAGAACAACGCAAGAGAATTCCTTTAGATATATGGCTGCCTGGGACAGCTATGTTTGCTATATACTAAGCAAGTTTAAAAAAAAAAGCCAGAAAAATCTCAGGCAAAAATATTTGTCCAGTGCCACACAGCTACTTCAGATGAACTCTGAGGTGAACAACTACACTTCAGCACTCTGGAATGCAAAATCTGTCCGAATGATACACGGTCAGAGGAATATAATTTGCCAAGAAACAAAAGCAGTTCCTAGCTAAGGAAATGGGAAGACTACCACTGGCAAACTGATCTTAAGGCTATGTCCTGATGTTAGGTTTGCAGCCACAGCCAGATGTGGCCTGCTGGGGCAGAAACAATCAGTCATGTGGGAGATGCAAGCACGAAACAGTTTTGCAAACCCCACCTAGGCGTTCCCATCCTACTGAGCAGCAACTAATCAGATTTGAAGAGGCTAAATAACTAGAAAGATATTTTTAACACCTTGCAAGGTCAAGCATTGTTTTACTACATAGCTGAATTATGGCTGGGGTAGAGAGTAATCTTTTAGTATCAGTGGTGTATTGCCAAGGGAGAAAAATATATTTTGGCATTATAAGCTCAAAATTTTGTTTGAAAGAAATCTAAATAGCATCTCAGGATATACTTTTTTGTGTTCAGAAATGTTGCTTACTTCTGACATGTCAACCTTTAAAGTGTATTCAGCTGTAAATTTTACTAAGAGCAGACCACAGTTATAATATGATTAATTCATCTTTCAGAATGACAAGTTACATTGAGTGATGAGTGGCTGAATGAGCAAGGTCTGAATTGCAGGCTTTTCCACTAGAGATTACAGACAAATGAAGACACAAGTGAAATGAGGGTCCAACAGCAAGCACATTTTTTGAAGACTAAAGGGGATGAGTGTTTCTAAAAGGAAAAGAATGACTAGGAGTAAAGAAAAAAAGATACATTGTGAGTACAGTCTTTCCTCTTAGAGCATTGTGCACATCATTTTACTCTAAGATTGTTTTTCACAAGCACATTGCTGAGTAACCTTTTATGATCTAATGAAAGAAGTCCATACCTTTCCTGATCCCTCCATCAGTAGCACACGTGTAATCACCTGTTGTCAGTAGGAAACATGTTCCCCCTCTTCTGTTTTTGTCTCTTGTACTAGAACGTCTGATGGGAGGGAGCCTTTCACCAGGTGAGAGTGGCTGCTCACTTCCTGCACTGTCTTCACCTGATAACACTGGTTAAAGCACCATGCCCATTTACAGACAATAATGAATGAAGAAATGAGACATCACAAAGAGCTTACGCTGAATGCCAGATATTCCCATCACTCAAAAAGTAGATATAAAGTAAATCATTAGAAGAAAACAAGATTGCAGTTCATCATTAATCAGTACAAAATGGCAAAAAGATATATGTTTTGTTCAAGAATAAAGGATCTTTTGACTTTCCTGTTCTTCTAAAATTTGTATAAAATTAGATTAAACTAACATGAACTAAGAAATAATCAAACCAAGGCTCAGTTAGTCACCTACTCTGGACTGTAACTTGTCAGAATACAGTCAGCCTTGGATATTTCAGACACTTATTTACTATTTTGTCTATCATTTTTGCTAAACAAGAGGTCATATTAGGCATTTTTGTTTAGAATATATAGTTTAATGTTTTAAAGACAAGCCCTCACTCAGAAGGACTATATTTTCAATATTTGGTACTATACACTGTTTATTAACACACTTAGCTTTCATTTTCATATTTATTACACTTGCACTGCTTGTCATCATAAGTATCCAACATTAAATGCTGTCTCGGTCTCTACTTTATTTTGTAAAACAGAAAAACTTGTACCTCTCCTGATTTGTCACTCCCAAAGGACTCTCTTTTAAAATTATCTACCATTTCAAATTCAGGCCACACTTCCAGAAAAAGATCTCTTCTCAGTACAGCACATAACTTCATCTTTACCTTTGAATATAAACCCTGAGCATGTTGTTTTTTTATTTCCTGAACTAGGAATGCAAAGGGCAGAATTCAGCCTTGAAGTTTTGCACATAATTCATAGTGATTCTAATAACATTCTCTACTAGAAAAAAAGCTACAGGGCGTGATGTGAGTGGTGGCACTACTGAAAATAAAGATAACACTTTAAAATAGCTCCTTCTTGCATGTCTGCTTTCTCTCTAACTTCAAGGATTATAACCCCTTGTAAATAAAGCTGTAGACACAAAAAAAAGTATCTCTTAGTGAGAGACACAGTGATCACACTGAGCCTTCTCCATTCAGAATACCTTTGGTAGGACCTGATGGCATGAAAAAGCTGTTATCCTTAACAATTTGAAGATGCTATCTCAAAGTGGGTATCAGTCAAATCACTGAAAAACTAACTATATTTTACTGTCAGTCTGAGTCTTTTCAAGCATTTCCATCCTTTTAAATACATTTAGGATACTCAAAAAACTATGTTAATTTGTGAACAGTAACTTAGAGAGTGAAACCAAGCTTCTTTGAATATAAATGCTATTCAGTAACAGAGCAACAGACCAAAGAAGGATATTGTTCAGAAATGGATTTTCCAGACTCTTCTCTTTAAAAACTATATTTCAATTACTGAATTACACCAGTCATGAGTGGTTTTGCTCTTATTATTCTTTAGCAGCTTTACAGCTGGAGTCTCATGACTGGTATGTGCGCTTTTAAACAGATTGTGTTTGGCTTAAGAATAAATACACTTAAGAAACAAAAAAAAATATTCTTGCTGCTAAACTATTTAATTATACTGAGAGGTAAAATTTACTCTTTAATTGTAACAGATTTGGAATATGGAGCAGTGGCTTGGAGGGACTGAGGCTGTCATTTGATATGCAATTTCACTGAGTAAAGCACAAAATAATCCTTATTCATAATTTGGAACGCTAACAAATAAGGTAATAGAAATCAAAAAAAATCAACTGTAATAGTGATGATGGTGCTAAGGTCTGTCATTTTCTTTTTTCTTGACAAGATTTACATCAGCTATGCTAGTGTAATTTAATGAATAGTAAATATCATGCAATGTCTCATCTAACACAGATGAAGGAGATTCTTTTAGTCAGGGAAGCAGAATGCCAAATGGAAAGAAAACTAGAAAGAAAATTTCTTCCTATTTCCTTTGAGTGCTGGGCTTTGGATGTAAAGCACCTGCTCCTTTTAAATGACTGCTTCTTTGTAGAATCTTGCTTAACAGGCCACGATGTGGCACAGGCAAAGCTGACACAAGAGACAGACACTGAGGCAAAACACCATGGAGTCCAACAGGGTGGGACACAGTGGCTGCTCAAATAGTCACAGTCATGCAGAAAAACAAGAAACATCCATACAACGCAACAAACAACAGGCAAAAGAAAAGGTTGATATCATCAGCAGGAAAGCATTCTCAACAGAGCAAGCAAAACTGTATAGACCAGCTACATAGAGGTTTGGGAACATCACTATGCCTATTTTTGTCCTCTATGAGACTGACACGCAAATGTTGGAGGGGAGAAGGGTGGGAGCTACATCTTCTCCTGGCAGAAAGACTGGCTGCTTTCTGACCCCTACCAAACATACTGGTCTATAAAGTGTTTTCAGAGGACATGCATTTCCAGTGGGGTCCTACCTGATGATCTGTTGTGTTCCATCAGCTGGTTGTCCTTGCCCAGGCAGATGTCACCCTGTGTGCTATTGCAGGCCATGTTCAAGTCTGTCTTGCAGAAGGTGGGTGAGCTGGCTTGAGGAGCAGGAGGGATGTGCTTCTTTCGCTTCCTTGGCAATTTCTGCTTTGCCATGGCCAGGGAGTAGTACATCCCAAAATTGTTAACTATCACAGGCACAGGCATGGCTATGGTGAGCACTCCTGCCAGTGCACACAGGGCTCCCACCAGCATGCCTGACCAAGTCCGTGGATACATATCCCCATATCCCAGGGTGGTCATCGTGACTACAGCCCACCAGAAGCCGATAGGGATGTTTTTGAACTGTGTGTGTTCACTCGCTGACGGGTCATTAGGCTGGGCTCCCACCCGCTCTGCGTAGTAGATCATAGTGGCAAATATCAAAACACCAAGTGCCAAGAATATTATCAGCAGTAGAAATTCATTGGTGCTGGCTCGCAGAGTGTGGCCTAGCACTCTGAGGCCCACGAAGTGCCGGGTGAGCTTGAAAATCCGGAGGATCCTGACGAACCTTACCACCCTGAGGAAACCAAGTACGTCCTTAGCAGCTTTGGAGGAGAGCCCACTCAGGCCCACTTCTAGGTAAAAGGGCAGGATGGCCACAAAGTCAATGATATTCAAGAGGTTTTTGATGAATTCAAGTTTGTTGGGAGAAAAAATAACACGTACTAAAAATTCAAATGTAAACCACACCACGCAGACTCCTTCCACGTATGTCAGTGCAGGATCTGTCTCAATCTCATACTGTAACACAGCTTCTGTCCCGTTGATGACCTGCTCAGTTTTGTTTATAATAGTGTTGAAAGCCTCATGTGTTTCCAGGCAGAAGGTTGTGATTGAAACTAAGATGAAGAATAAAGAAGCAAAAGCGATGAACTGAAACACAAAGAGATAAAAGAGATCAGAATCACACAGCTCTTCACATTAATACAAATGATGTCTATGTTTATAGTAAAACTTTTACTCATTCTTCCTCAAATGGCTGACAAATTCATACGCATAAAAATTTCCATCTAGGCCAGAGAAGAGCAGCAGACAGCTCTCACACACAGGTCAGGAGTTCAGGAGCAGGAAAAGTCTTGGCAATGGATATCATTACAAAATGCAACTCATTAAGAAAGTGGCAATGAATTCTTTAGTCTGTACTAAACTGTCTGAATTTGATTCAGTTGTCAAGGTTCCTTGTAAGCAGTCCCCATACACACCAACCACAGCAGTACTTACACTGGTCCAGCTCTCACACACTGGAAAATGTGGGCTGACGCTAATGGTCTTGAGATTATGGTTCAGAATTCACGCCTGTCTTGAAAAGCACCTCACAGGGATCTAGGAGCAGATTCAAACTCTGGGTTTCTTTTAGATTTTCAATGATTTTCAATGATCAGTAAATCTCCTGTATTTGTACAGGAGATTTACTGATAGAAAATGTCTTCTTTGTTACAGGCAGAGTTGGTTGTGTAGCCTATTATGTTTGTAGTCATCTATCACTGATTCTCTAGGGCAGCACTAAAAGTAAACCTCGCAGAACCTCGCACACTGTGGCAGCAGAACTTTGCAACAGTCTTAGGATCTACAATCTTGCTAAATAGGTTACAAATTCAGGGCAATCCAAACAGAAAGGGAAATACAAATTCAGTTCTAGTAGGGGCACGTGAATTGATAAAATACAGGTAAATAACCTGGAAACGGCCATCACAGAAGATTGTTTAGGACTTAAAAAGCACATACTGCCTGATCTTTAACTCAGCTATCACAGTCAAGCATTGAATAACAGAGAACATCCAGGACAGGGTCTCAAAAATTAACACTGAACCAAACAGCTAGAGCGGGAGATAGATTTTCATTGCACTGAGGAATATACACCAAATGAAAAGGTGTTTTGAGATCAGTTGTTCCTTCGCTATAATGGTCAACTTCTTTTCAATGACATTACAACCATATTATCTAGCATTCAGACAGCAGTGGTGTGGTATATAAATAACGCTATTTTTTATTTTGAATTTGCATCTTAATAAACATTTTATAGCCAATATTATCCTGGGGTAAAAAAGCCTTCTGGAGACATGAAGATTTTTAAAAGTGTTAGGAGCTCAAGGAGGCAAAAAGATGCCTAAACAGGCTAAAAATATCTGGTATCTAGTTACCATACTGAAATCTTGAATGGCATTGGAAAAAATCTAGTTGCAAGGCAGACAAAATAACAGCCATAAGCCACTTTAATCTAGGATACAGCATTGTGGCAAAACTGATTTTGTGTACTTTGGATATCAATGATTTAATTTAGTATTAGCATTCATATTTAGTGTTATGTGCCACAGGAACTCATTTGGGCTCGTACAGTACTGAATGCTGGTATTTTTCTAATATGGAACACTTGTTAGACAAAAAAATATTGTCTCCACAACCTGTAAAGATAATTCCTTTTATCTGGAAACAAGCTTAAATTTGCAGTGCAGGTCTGGCAAATTTATTACATTCAGATTCATGAGATGGATCTGTGAAAAATTCCATATAACCACCTATATCAGATATTTGCAGGTTATTTATGGCTTCCTTTCTCCAATCAAGGAAAGAAAAGTTATTACACCATGCCCTACAATTGCAAACACTCTAAATCTGTTACTTTTCAAAAACTACTGAATCAGAGAATGAACTGAACACTTATCATCCAGTCTGGACTTCTAGCCACAAGCTAAGCAAACAATCTTACACTGTCTGATTTTTACTGAACAGGCTTTTCTGCCTTTGCCTTAACTACAGAATTGCTGCATGCTCATAGCTCAAAGCGCCTGACACCAACATACACAAAAGACCTTCAATCTTGTGTAAGACAACTAGAGTCAGCAAATACAACCAGATTTATACAGCCTAACTGAATTAATCTCAGCAGACCTTTGCAAAACTTCTCCACAAGAGGGATAGAGAATGTATCAGACTATAAGACACTGGTGGGCTAAGAATGAACCTTGGGTGTCTCCTAGAGCATCCTCCAGAATCCTTCTACACAGTCAAGGATGGAAAAAGCAAACAAATCTTTTGAGGCTGAGTCACTGAAGCTAAGTCAACACTGTAGTTTGTACTTTGGGAGGGAACTTTTGACAGATAAAATATTGGGCAACCTCTTCAACGGCAACACTGGTGATTTCAGACAACTGTGATTTTTTTTTTAGTCTGAAAATAAAAGAAAACTACATTCAGCCTAACCAAAGTAAAATTTACCACCAACAAAATAATTTACCAACAACTCAGATATGACACGGATTAACTGTGAATTCAACAGTGCAGTGAACCCAACAGTATGTAAATAATTACTACTGTTTTCTGGACTGTATTTCAGAGTCCATTCAGGTTCAGAAACCTTCTAAAAAATGCCAAATACCAAGAGAGTAACTACAGGTAGAACTGCCCAACAAGCTATTTATTACTGTTTTGTTTAACACTGACACTGCATTGACATTGCACTTGGCAAGGCAGATTGAAATTTTTAGCTGCGCACCCCCCTTCAATGTTTTACTGTCCCTAAAAGAAAAAGACATTCAACCATGCCCAAAATCTACCCTAAAGACAGTCATGTTCCAGAGATTAGAACAAAGACAAGAAAACACGATCAATCTGGTGACAGATTTCTGGGTAAGCCTGCAATAAGCATTCATAGAAACATAAAACAATAAAATGTACACATTTTGCCATGCTTATGCATGCCATCACTGATTTTGAGCAAAGACACACATTCCTTTTATCTCTCATTGCATTTGGTTTTAAATTGCCAGCTCCTTGGATCAGGACAGAGCTTGTATAGCACCTAGCAAGATGAAGCCTCATACACGAGAGACCTACACTGTTATTGCAAAAATCAGAAGATTAAGAGAGCATGCAAGAAGCAGATGCAAAGACCAATGCAAGCAGGCACATTTTATCAGTCAAAAAAATGCTTAGGGATTAACTTTATATTAACAAAGATACATCATTAGTATTATATTACATAATACCAGGCAATGTATTGAAAAGTCTCTAGCGTGTTTTTTCATACACAACTGCAATGACAGAAACTAAATGAAGTCATATGCTATCCCCATTTTATGCTTTCCTTCTCCTTTATCCTAATTCCAGCTTCTCTAAAGTAATTAGCCTCTAAAAATACATCAATTTTTGTCATGTGGGCAAGCACCACATTTCAGAAAAAGACAGTACAGATTTGAACTCAGATTCTCTAGTGGATGTTACCAACCAAGTCCAATTCCTCAGTCCTGCAATAGTTTCTCGGTCCACAACAGCCAGGGTATCACACACAACTTTTCATTTGTTTCCTTTTTTCCTTTATAAAGGACAAAAATCTAAAAGGAATTAGCCTGATTATTATTTCAGAAAGGTTACACCAGGAGACAACTTTCTGTTTGAATCATTAGCAACCTTTTACTGTGAGAAGTTCTGAAAACTTTGGTTTTGACTAGTTGCAAGACAAGTTCAGTCATGGTATAGAGCAAAACATCTTATTCACCCCCTTTCTTAAAACAAAGATTGCAGCCCTAACACATTTTTTGAGAGTCTTCAAAAAAAAGCTGAAGAAAAATTTTCAAATAATATCCAAGTAATTATGATCTTTTCCTCATTTCTGAAAAAGGGGTTGGTTTGGGTTTTTTAAAGTAATTGCTTCTTGTTTGTTTCAATGGATGTGATAAAATTAACTTTCTTCATTTAGGTTTTCTTTTTTCCTCCTGAAGGAAGCATCTTTCAAAGTGACAGAATGGTTGTAGACACACTCTGGGGCCACCATTTTTGAAATTGAAATTAACAGAAATTGAATTAATAAAAAGTTCAGCCCATTTTTGCCAGAAGAGAGCAGTGAAATGTTCAGTGAAATGTTCAGTATGTAATACATAGCATGTAGAGCATTCCTCATTAAGCAGTTAAAGCTCTCAGTAGGCTGCTGATTCCCTCTGCTCACAGTTTGAAGGCAGTGTGCACCCAATTTTGTTCTTGTGTGTCACTATCACATGTTCAGACAGTCGAGACTCCATCTTCCAGCTTGTCTGGTTGACAGAATCACCAGCCAAGATCTGTTGCCAAGTTCTACTAATGTTCATAGTAAGTGGATTAATCATCTATAACTCAATTTTCAATGAAGCACATAAATCTAGAGTGTGAGGTGCCTGCAGATAACTTGCTGGAAGTAAAAACTTTATGGTTCTTACTTTGAATTCAGTGTTTCATGGGGGACTGAGTAGTTCAGAGTTTAAAGCAATTTCAAAATTGACAGCCAATTCTAGAACACCAAATTGAGCAGATTAGCAGAACTTTTGAGGCCAAAGTCATGTTTCACCTTGCACATAGCTCCTTAAGAGCCTTGAAAAATTAAGGTCACTAAAAATTGTGGTTGCAAATGACCTGACAACAGTTTTACCTCATAGGCCATGTCTGTATTTCCCAGTAGAAAAAGGCACAAGGTCAGAGGATGCTGTGGCTCACATCTGACTCACACACACGTTTCCCTTCCAAGCAAACCCAGACATGGGACTGGTTGTTGTCCTAGGATGGAGCCAGGGTGTTGCTGAGGCATTCTACAGCTCAACAGCTTAGACAGAGCCCGAACAAAGCAACAGCAGAGCTGGAAATTGACCCTCACACTCAGATGTATTATACGTATTCATAAAATCAGACTGACCCTACTTCATATTTAAAATAAGTTTCTTCTTTCAATGCCATGCCCTTAAATAGCCAATTATTTCTACACAATTATTTAGTGTTCCAAAATGGACAGTCATAGTCAGTGAAGAGGTTAATGCACAGCGAAGTGTTAATAGTCACAGTCATCCTTACTTCTTGCTTCACATTTAAGTTTTGAATAAAATCTCTCACCATATTTCAGTTTTTTCCCCAAAAAAAAGTTTGTACCTTGTCTGGATACAACTTGTTCTGGGGTTGGATCTCAACACCTCCTCTTTCAGCTCCCCTCACAGTGTAATGTCTATTTTCTATCATGATCACTTAATAGCAGCTTTTAAGAATCATTTAGTTTGGGTTACATTCCAGGACATAGAAAGTTTGCCCTTGACATACTTGACAATGGAAAAAGAAAATGATTGAATATTTAATAAGCCCTTGAGAATACAACACTTAATATTCTCTAATGCAGATACAGAATTGCCTTTAAAGAAATAAGATTAAAATGTTGCTTTAAATAAATTTCTTCACAGGCACATTATGAGATTTAATACATGTCTGTTGCTAGAATTTACAACGATTTTTAAAAATCAATATTCCTCCCCACCACACTCATAGACTAAAAATACAACTATAAAGCATCCAAGAAAAGAGACTGTGATGGGTTTTTTTCTAAAGAAACTAACTCTGATGGCTTGCTCACTATTATAACCAAAATCCTGCTTTCATTACAAAAGGTAAGAGCTTACTGAACCACTTAATTTTTTCTGACCAAAACAAGAGTAGAGGAGTTTCCACTCATGGGTTCTTTGCTTTCCCAGATCATTCATGCTAACCAGAACCCTCAAAACCAGGTAACTTCTGTAGGATAACAGAAAACTTAAAAGGAAAGCAGTATTTTTTTATAGTACCATATCCATTTTGATAGATAAAAAAAAAGTCCAAACTTTAGAGATTTAAAAAATATTCCCAGTGATGTCTGTTCATATCTGTTAGTTTGAGCCTCATCTTTTCATATTTCAGAATATAAAACAAATTATTTGAAAAAAAAAACTGATTCAGTTTCTTTGTCATACTAACCCTCTGACCACAAAAAGTAACCTCACCTATCTATTACATGCTCCACTCTCACTGACTGCAAGAATTAAGTCATACATATGCATAACAAAATTGTATTTTACAAATTTTCTTCACATGTATTTTAAGACTCATAGAGCTATTTCTTAGGCTAAAACAGTTAAATAGCTTTTATACCAAAATTATATTCTCCCATCATAAACATTATAAGCTGATACTGATTTTTTTTTTTTTTTTTTTGGTATCTCTCAAGGTTCAGGTAAAAAAGTATTTTTTCCTGTAAATCTTCCATAATTTTTTCCTGTAATATTTTCCAGAAGCCTTTTTATTCTTTCAGGAATTCAAACTGTCAGTGTCTGAAATCCCCCTAGCTCTGTAGGGGGACTGAATGAGACCCAGTCAAACAGGGAACAGAGCCAAAACCACGTACTGTTTCTAATCAGTCCTAACTAACTTGCAATACTGATTTTTTAATCTAGTTTTATAGCTGCTTAGGCATATAAAACCAAAGTCTCAAAAGAAAAAAAAAATCCCATAAAAAATCCAATAAATTTGAAGGATTTGGGTTTTCAATGAGAATATGACTCAAATGTGAATGTTACTTATGCAGAAAAAGAAGCTGCATTTGTAAAGTACATGACATGCTTCACTCAAAGTAGCAACTAACCTTGGCAATGAAATCACAGAATTAGATACCACTTCCAGCTTTAAAGAGAGCTCTTTTTGTTTAGATTTGACAGATTGTCCTCATTTCTGATTTCAACATGATAGATTTTTTCCCTCTGTTTAATTCCATCTGGCTATCAGGAGACTGTTAAAATCATCATGTGATTTCAGAATGAGTTCTTGTGATGAACTTACCTATCTATATAGTTTAATGTTCTGCGTGGCAGAACTTGAACATTAATGTGAATTTCACATAAACCCAAATACCTCACCAAACATACCATCAGTCTCTTCACAACTCTTTCTCAAAGCTGCTATTCTTTAGCTCTAAGTTACCTTTGGAAAACTATCATTTCATGAGAAAAAAAAAAAAGAAGGCAAAGTCACAAGTTTTTATGGCATGGTGCATTTTCAGTGCACTGTATCTGGATATACTTGGTAAGAAAACAAATACCATTAAAACCTACTAACCAAACTACTGGCATTTAAACTATAAACTCAAGGCAAACATGTTATCAATTTACTTCACCACTCATAAATCATAATGTATCACATTATTTCTCTCCAAAGATTAAGGAATTGATACAGACATAGCATTTTAAATAAACCATCAAAGGGCAAACAAAAACACGGTACATAAAGTATCAGGCACTGAGACCAATTTTATGTCTCTAAAAATCTGTAAGGCATCCTCCTTCTGGGGAATAATGTGGAATGTCAGCATTAAAGTGTTTTTTTTAAATGCCTACATAAAGATTTAACAGCCCAACCTTAGCATCCTAATTGGGAAACTCTGGCCATCATAATATCTCAACCAACATCAAGCCACAGTTAGAACAGTTCCTGCCAATATTTTTGTTTTCATCCTACAAAAGATAGGTCTACTTTTTTCAAATACCCAGTACAGTTCTACCTCATTTGTACCCTCTCCTGCTAACAACATTTGGCATTCAATTTAGCAGTTAAACTGCTGCTGTTACAATTCTACACATATTCATAACTGAATGAAAAAAAAAAAGGTATGTCAATACATTTTTATCGGTATACTGCCTAAGAACAGCCTATAGCTAATGTCCAATGTGTAGATTTACAGCGCAGTAGTATTTACAGATGAGAGTGGCTACTATCTGTATGTAGCAGTGAGAACACAAATGTTCTCTTGCTTGCTCATTCTTTTCTCATTTGTTATAGTTTTAAAAAACTGTTGTTTTTCATTACCATCTAGAGCACAAATAAAAAGGTTATTAATGCATCTTTTCATATTTAGAAATCCAGGCACAAAATTAAGTCACTGTAACTAAGCTGTTAGGTAAATCAGCAGTCTAACACCAGTTTGACCCAGATACATGTCTGACTCAACAATCTTAATCACATCTACATTTTAAAGCAGATCATAAAGAAAAACAGAGTTACAAATCATTCTGCATTTTAACTGCATTTAATTGATATATATCTTTCCAAAGAATTCAAAACTGATTAACAAAGATACCCTGATTTCATATGAGACATATGTTCTCCTGCTCAGCATGGAAAACTTTTTCCCCTGCCAAATAACTGGAAAGAAGACTTGAGAATTAATTTCCGTGGCAGGACCACACCTCATGCAGTGGGATTCCCGGGGACAGGACTGATCTGCTGCCCAGGACACTCCCTCATACTCCATCCCTCATCGTCTAACATCTAAGAAGATTACTAATTTCCTAAATGACCACTGTTGTTTCCCACTAGGCAAATCAAAATCATCTGACTTTGTTGTCCCATGGAGCAGCTAAGTAAAACATGTCATACCAACACACAACATACATGCCACTGCATGCTATTGCCTCTTGGAGACTCAGCAGAAGTCCTTGAACAGCAATTATGCTGCCTCTGGAAGCTTCTGTTTCCATTCACTTGAATTTATGAAGCTTGCTTCACTTGTGATTTTTCTGGGCTGTGACTGTTGCAGCAACGTTTTTGGCTTAACAGCTAGCTGTGTGCATTATTTTAACTAAACTTGGCATTTATATTCTAGCAATCATTTTTTGAAAAGGCACAGCAAGGCTCACTTTGACCTTGTCTTACTGAAAAGGCCTGCATGGCTATGTGGCTTGATAAGCAAACCACTGCCACTCATTCATTAAACATTGCTATAAATCAAACAGGCAAAATATTTACAGCAGCTGCAAAAACGCAATGGATGTTCTTCCCGGAGTCAAAGCAAAGGTGAGAAAAAGAGGAATTCACAGCTTGTATTCTGGCCTGGTATAAGACATTCAGGTTTCTTATTACTAAAAGAGCATATTCTAAAATGAGCTAAAATTGTCTGAAGGGAAGAAGAATGCAGATTTTGAAGCGCGCATTTCAGCCAATCCCAAATTTACATAATGTGTCAAATTAGCCTCTCTGTTTGCTTTGTTGCCCTTCTCTAGACTACCCGCTGTTCACATCATTACAGGAAAGATTAGGCTCTGGGACCTGGCAACTTGAAATACTACACAGGCAGTATCTTTCTTTCCGCACTTGATTTATCATGAGAAGTTCTCATTTGGCTCAATAGGTCAAAACTGGAAAAAAAATCTTCAGTATAATACTATTTATTATTAATAGACTTTTACACCCATGCAGACAAATGGAGAAAAGAGAAACATTCTTAATATAAATTAATGAAAATTCTATTATAATGTAGTTTGCCTAGTACATAAATCTCACATCCATTTAAATTACAGAAACATTTTCATCCGTATCATCTCTGTCTCACTTAAGCACTCAGGCTCATTTATGTCTATGTTTCCTCTCCCTGAAAACAGGTCTGATGGCCTAATTTAAAATTACACTTGGGTGAATTCAGAAGAGATTTTGAGGCTTGACGTCCATTAAGATTTGTCATAGAGCCGATCCCAGCTTTCATCAGAGAAGCCTTTTAACCAACTAATGTAACCTCTTTTTGTTGTCCTGAAGCTATTCAAAACATTCTGGAATTACTTACTAGTTTTCCAGGCCTGTGTCTTTCCTGTACAACATAATAAGACTTCTACTGCCAGTGCTGGAAAGAAAACTTAAAACTTTAACTTCTTAAAAATTGAAGGGATGGAGCAATTTCCTTGCTACTCAAAAGTGTATGCAAAGTCCTTAAACCACTGATTAACAGGTCTCCTTTGACTGGAAGCTTTTCCTTCCATACACTATTTAAGTAGCACTGGGTTAGTTTGTCATACCTGCACCGCAGTAATAAAATAGATTTGATAGCAACTAGCACTAGCAACTAGCATGATTGCAACTTAGTTATGGGAAAGCAAAACCATAAGGAATAGGATATCCAGACTGTGGCATTGCCTAACCCATAGTTGCTTGATAGGATAGTCTTAATGATGAGCTTCCAATGGAACAGGCTTTGTGGAGTAATCTAGAATTAATTAAAGCAAATCATGAACACAGAAACTTCAGCCTGTGGTCTGAACTGCCACAGTTCTAATCCCGTAGAGAAAACCTCTCTGCCATTTGCACTAGCAGGGCAGCCAACAGCAGGAGTAGTTAAACTGACTCATGGCAGAGCATACAGTTCCAGGACTCAGCAGTCTCCAGCTCCCTGGTTCTACCTTGAAAATCCCCCAGGAAGTACAGATTTTATTTCCTCCCTCAGATGTCCAGAGTTTGACCCTTTCTGCATTTCCAACTCCAATGTGTCACTGCCCTAGTACTTTCTCTTCCTGTCCTTCCCTCCCTTTCTCAGCCCCAGCTCTGTTCCCCAAATTCACTGCTGGATCCCAGACTTTCTTCCTCTCTTATTCTGAGCAACCTATTATTACCTTATTTGTATATCCACATCCTATACCTCTAATCATTCTTTATTTCCATATGCAGCTCTCTTTCCAGAGCTGATGTGCCTCTGCTCTTCCAGGCCCCAGACTCAGCCTTCACCTCACAGGCTACCTGGCTATTTGTCCCAGGCCACTTGCTCAGTTAGTTAGTTTTCTCAGCTTGTTAGTCTCTCTGTATCATTCTACCTCACTCCACATTTCTGGACCTTCAAGCCCTTGTCCTTTGACATAAATCACAACCACCTTCCTGTTTTCCATCTCCAAAAGTGAGAGACCTTCCTTCTGCTCCAGTGCTGATACCACTCCATGGTCCCCTGGTCCAGCCACTCACTGTCATGTATCTTTTCTCCTCATCTCACAACCTAACCAGGATTTTTATGCCAGCCTACACTCCCTGTGCAGTTTCTGTGACTTTTATATTTGTTTCTGAAGGGCACATGTGCCTGGAAACTCATCTGATTTTTCCAACCGAATTACTGGTCTAATGAAAGACAGAAGATAGAGGAAGATAGAAAAAGAAGGTTCTTTCAAACCTGGTTTGACTTTGAGACGAAGACTTCCTCCCCTGCATCAACTGGATTCCAGAAAAAATGGAAGGGAGCATATATGCTGACCCTAATTTTAAAAAATCTACCTTCTAATAAAATTAAAACAGCTCCTCTTCAGAGAAATATTTATATTTTTCTATCATTAAATCACTGGACAGTCTGTAAAACAGAAAGAGTATCTCATCTTTACCCCTTTCCTAGGCCAGAGAAGACAGCGTCCTTGCAACTCCTCCATGGTCTCACACGACCCGCTGGAAAGTCTTAGTATTTAAAAAAAAATAATTCTTTGAGATACCTAAATCAATGCACCTTAACACACTGGTACAGCTGAAAGAGTGATGCACTTGGAGAAGAATTTCAGGTCAGAAGGGTGTTTTTATGAGAGAGGGAAGGGTAAGACTGCTGAAACTCCCGATCTTGATGTATGTGAGTATGGTTTCAAGTTCACAACACAATCACATAGATCAAAGCTAAATTTAGAGACCATTAATTATTCGTTGCAACTGTCATCAGCTAGGCTTATCTGAACCCTGAGGAGCCAAGCCTATCACCCAAGACAACACTAGTTCACATGTTTTTTTCAGACCTATCTTTTGGCTCCATGGTGTAAAAAAATTGCACTGGTCAACTAGTTACCCAGAATCTTGTTGAAGGTTTTTTGAAAGATAGGTAAATAATTATATGTAGGTTACTTTCACTTTGTAATACATTAAAATGCTATTTAAGTTTGTCTCCAGGAATGCAGAAGTGACAGCTCAATTGAACAGAGAAAGCAAAAGTAAGAAAGAGAAAAGCCACCAGTGCAACAGTTATTAGGCTACTCAGACAACTGTGACATTCAGCTTTCATTCTCTGTTCAAAGAAGACACTTGAACTGAGATGAACAATAGTTCAAGGCTCTCCTCCAGAACCTGGGAGAAGCATATGAAAAAGATTACACAAGTTTATCAGAGAGATTATATGACATTGGGCCTGTGATAAGAGAAGATTGGACTCAGAGACTCAAGAAGTTCCCCCAGCCCCTTGTCCCATGAATATTTCCAAATCCAATTTACACATCTATTTAATACGTAGATTATGTTCTAAGCTACTGCCATTGCAAGCATTAGCACTGACTCTGTGAATAGCACAATTTCAAATGTATTCCTATTATTTAGCTTAAACATTCTCTTAGAGCTTTGTCACCACTTTGGCTGAGGGACTGACACTAATACTTACACTCAGGGCTGGACTGATCAGCACAAGGACAAAAATCAGGAACGTGCATCGTCCTGCTAAAGATTCCTTTATTCAAGAGCTTGTTGTTGACAAGCAGAAGCTTGCTAGCAGCAGAAGGGAACAACAATACAGGACTTGTTTTGTGACCTCAGGAAAACCCAGGAATAAATTGCTGTGTCAGACCTGTCAAGCCACTATGTCATATATAGTTCTTCACAACCAGGTTCTAATATGGACAAGAGTATTCATCCCAACCCAGTAGGCTTCAGAAGAAGCCTTCCCAAAATTCCAGGGAAAGCTACTGACTGTCTACTGCTTATGACAACGCATCTCTTTCAGAGGTATAACAGCTATTCAGAAAGTAAATATCTTTATCCCTATCCTTGCGATTCCAAATGCCACTTATTTTTTAACTTACATTATTAGCTTACTTATGAAAAAAATCAATACTGGAATACACACAATGGACCCATTCCAGGATCTTTTAATTACATTCTCCACACAAAGGAGTGTGGGAAGAAATATAAACTTAATATAATAAAAAATTGGATGTTCTGGATGTCAAAAATTTACCTACAGTAAAGCAGCCAGCAGTAAGAAGTACTCCAATTATCATGTATGTGTCAGAGTGAGCATGCTATAGAGTTGGCTGGGGGAGATGTTTTTCTGTGCAACTAGGGTTTTGGGCAAGGTAAAGAACTCTGCACTTGCTACCTTTACAATGGGCTGGTATTTTTATTTCTTTATTTATTATTTGGGCTGATGTCTTTCTAATGATTCTCAGTGAAAAGCAACTTTTGCAGCATTCAGTGGAAACTTTGCATTAAGGGAGTTCTCTAGAGAGCATTTCTGTGGTGAAACCAGAGTTAGGAAATCAGGCAATAAAGGAGATCTTTGACATGTCTGGAGATCTTGCCGATGATTATGCACAAAGGGGACTATGGGAGAATGAATTAGCCCTGCTGCCACTATCAGGCAGATTATGCTCACTAGAGACCTTTTGTGAATGTAATCTGCAAAAGTAGTGGTACGCAATCCTGCACTGAGGCACATTTTGCAGTTTCTATTTCTAGTTTAAGGTCTACGTGGTATATATACTATTGGCACTTTCCTTTCAAGACTAGTTACATCTGCCTGCATACTTCTCTTTAAAAAAAGAGCAGGTTACTTGTACATGGAATTAGAAGTGTTGTCCCTGATGAAATATGCATGTGACATACCAGCAGAAGTTGGTCACTGGTGGTGTTTATAAAGCAAATAAAAAAAAATTAGCAGGATTCCAGTGTACTTACCAGCCTCCTAAATCCACTTCTTGATCATTAAGATTCTTTGTTCCTTAAGATGTCCCTTCAGAACTATAACAAAACTGTGTTAAAACATCAGCTGTGGGTTTTTTCGGGGGTGGGGGAGGGGGTGGTTTTGGACTGAAACTACTTGGACAGATGATGATCATTAAAATAGTTTAAAGCTTATCACTAGCAGTGTTCAGGATTACTTTGCCAAGCAAGAGCAGAGACACATTAATAGACTGTATGTAACAAACCAGGAAGACTGTGGGAAACAGAAGAGAACTTCAATGCATCAAAGGATTCTTTCTAGTTTGCAGCACATAGACAGTATTCTATTTTAGGAATAAAAGGCTGATTCTTCCTTTACTAAAGGAGATGCTATAATATAAATGTTAGCCCAGCCAGTCAGATATTTCCCCCGCCCTCAACAGATGAATAGCTCAGAACAAAATCATTCAAGATTTTGTGTACAAGATTTACCAAGTATTCTATGTTTATAATTATATTTGCAGTACAGGCTACTTATACATTACTGTGTTTGACCTGCAGTTTTACATCAGGCTGCTCTGGGGCATGTCTCTCAGTTCAATTATGAATTTGCTCCTGGGGAGAGACAGAGGGTGACTGGTGCCAGGTGAGCAAGGTACCAAGGTTGAGAGTAGCATCTCTACCCAACAAATGGAAGAATCTTGTGACAAAGGGTATTTTTAGCACTGCAATAAATACATTCATATAAATACATTCAGCAGGAGTAGTGACTCCTGATGGGGCTCACCCCCAGATTGGGGCAACCCCGGGAGGTGGTAAAGTCTCTCCTCCAACCCGGGCCTTTAAAAGACTCAGTAGTCTTCAGTCGTCCAGTCTCAAGGTAGTTTATTGTATGTTATCTAAAAGATTTTCTTCCTGAACGGCTGCGGTTCTTTCAGCAGGTCAGGTAAAGGCACACACACACTGACACTGTCTCTGACATCCTCTCACTCTGCGTCTCTCCCTCTCTGACCGCCCAGGGGGCTGGTGTCATCTTTTGTATCATACATTACGTGTTAAATGTTTATAGTTTTTCCCCAATGCCTATCACCTATATTGAATAGTGACTTTCTACTTTAAACCAATCTGTGAGTGCCAACATCACCAAGAACATGGAGGATAGGAAGGAGAAAGAAGGAGGACAGGGCACGCCTAAATCCCTCCATCTTAGAACTTCTGACCCCCATATACAAAACTCAGACCCCTCTGTACAAGGCCTAAAACCCCCCTGTACAGCACTCAAAAATTCTTCCTTTCATTTTGTGACTACTTCTACTATAATATCTAAACTTTTGTGATTTCTTGTTCTTCCTGCAAGGTTGGTAAATTGTTCCATGGATCAAATTCAAAGCCACAGGGGTTTCTGGCTGCCTGCCAGGGTCTCAAATGCTTCTGACCTAGGCCCAGAACATCCAAAAGTGTCTGAGGGACATTTTGGGTTCTGACAGACTCCCATCTGTGAACCCAGTCCTCCTCTTCTCCAGAGGAAAACAATAAAAGGAGAAGTTACTTTCTAAATTAGTAAATAAAGAGAGTCATCTATACTGAATATTTTTCATCCTCCCCAGATCAAGTACTCCAGAAAGATCCATGATACCACTTGTACTCTGTGGGCTTGGATTTTGAATCCCATGTGCCCATAGTGCTTCCTGATCCTGAGCTTAATTCCATCCCACCAGAGCAAGAGCAGGCAGCTCTCAGGCCACAACACTATTATAGATTATCCCAGTACCAAAAAAAGGACTATTTCTAGCTTCCTCATATAGAACAGAGATGAAAACCATCAAGTTCAGATAAAAATAACCTGTCTCCCACATCTATGCAGTTTGGTTGCTTCCCAGACCTTCAGGCCTCTCACTTCTCTGTCATTGCGTTCATCTAGAAGTGAAAGCTGTGAATGACATCCAGTTATAAGTGAGGGTATTTTGATAAGTCACTGTGTTTCGGTTTGATTTTTTTCTCTCTTGGTCCTTCACCTTCATTCATGTGAAGCTGAACCCTCGATTTCTGCATCAGTACCACACAGCAGACACAAAAGCAGTGCCTGGTGAAAGCCATTAGCAATTCCAGTACCTTTCCAGCTTACTGTGAATGTTTGGAAGGACAGCACTCTGCATGGCATGCAGGATCTCTCACTGCCAAGTTCTTGTGTGGAGACAAAGCTTCTGTCTCAGGCAATACAATAGATGTCCTCCAAACCTACAGACATGAATAACAGTCTTCTAGTAATATCTTTCTTTATGCTCAATGTGGACATTGATACAGACTTAATGCATTAATAAGACACTTAAATATTTCAAAATTTTCTGTGGCAGTGGATCTTCCAAGAACACTGAAAACTGTCAAACTTCTTCCTCCCAGAAGTCTCAATATATTTCTGGGTGGGAGGACATAAAGAAGTGTTATACAATATCTGGAAATGTTCCAGTTTGAAAAATCATGATGTCCGGTCAACTCCCTTAGTTCTAGCACATCATCTGCACACTACTACTTCAATTTCTAGAATAATGTAATTCAAGAGATGAAAAACCAAGATTAAGATTAAGATTATGATTCAGACAAGAACTGCTCATGACATTTTCATTGGGGATTCCAGTCTCCTCAGGAGAGAGTTTAATTTCTTCTGTCTCACCCCCCACAAAAGAGATGTCCCACCAAAAAAAAAAAAAAAAAAAAAAAAACAACAGTGTCCAGGGGTCCAGATTCTCATGGAGGAGATGAAAGACCATGTTAGTCTCTCAGGAGTCAATGTATGCCCAAACTGCAGCCTTGGACTGATGAGAAGTCCACCCTTCCCTGCCTTCCAATGGGCTAAACAAACTTCAAACCCCAAAATTTATTAAAAAATGTTTTTTGTTTGCCAGTCAGCCATAACCATTATTTTATCCCAGTTCCCAGTGAGTAAGATTTTCTAACTGTAACACCCCAACATATTCTCTCTCATTCTTTTCCTCTCCATCTCTTCTTTCTGCATCAAGCATCATCTGAAGTGACAGACAGGCAGACAATGCACCAGCCTTTTCAAATCCTACTGGGAAGCACATGTGAAAGAGAAGTATTAAAACCATCCAAAACCACACACAAAATATAATAGCACGCAATTTATTAACCTGTCAAGAGAGAAGCAGACATTATTGTTCTGATGAGCTTTTTATATTGTGGGTTGTTTCCTCTTGCCAGGTGCAGCTGCAGTGATAGCAGGGGGCAGCTCACAAAAATACTATACTGCCAGTCCAGAACAAAAACTGGCCTTCAGACAAATGGCTTGGCCAGGCACTCAACTCAATACCAAAGCTTTGCTCCAGAAGAAATTAGACAAAGCAAAGGTGAGCTGTTTGCATGGGTTTGGGGTTTTTATTTTCCATTTTGCACAGCTGGAACCAATATTATTTCTATTGAAAAAAATAAAAAAGCTATGTGGAACTCAAATGGAACCAAATATATGTAGCTATTTAGGCTCAACCCTATGAAATACTAAGCACCTCCTGCAGTGGAAACTGGGGATACTCACTAGAGGGAGAGATAAGCAGAACACAGGACTGCTCTGGTGAGGGCTGTCTGCCCAGGCTGCCTCTAGCATGCATCTGAATGTGAAAATCTGACAGAGTCTTTGGCTTTATGGAAAATAAACCCAATAGAAACATCAGTTTTTTCACTTTGTTTCAACTGAGACTCTTAAGCTTTCATCTTCATTTCTGCATGGGATTTATAGCAAACTTTATGTTCCTACTTCTAGAGCTCATGCCTTGTTGTCACAGCTTTTGTAAGTTTTTTTCTCTTGGTTAATATTTCATCTTTTTCTTTGATTATATAATGTCCTAATGCAGCTTTCACTGTTACCCACATTAACATATACATATTTATCTTTTGGCCCAATCTGCAAAAACTTTCTGAGATTCAGAAAATTCTCTGTTACATGAGGTTACACCACTACCAAGATTAAGAGGGTTTGTTGAACATGGCCATTACACAAGCCTCTTTATTGTGGGGCCTTTCTTGTTCGTAAGTTCACTGTAGTTTATTCATAAGGTAAATAAGTAGGAAACAGCTAATCCTTCAGATACGGATAACTGTGGTGCATAGAGCAAATTCACTGGTGGTGGGGGGTGTTTGGTTTTGGTTTGTTTGGTTTTTTTTTAGATTTCAGCCATAAAATTTCAGCTGAATATCAATAGGCATCCTGGGGAAGAGATACACAATACAGCCTAGAAAAATATTCTAAAAGTTAGAAAATTATGGATAGCAAGAGCTTGGGAATCAAGAAATATTGCTTCTCTTAGCAGACTACCAATATGGAACATGCTATGAGAGTACTTTTGGAAAAACAGGGTTAGAAATACATGTCAGGACAGCTAAGATGGAGTTTTGATCACTGAGTATAGGTCTACATTTTAAAATAAAGGAAGTTTTATTTCCCATGTTACATGTAGGGATTTCATCAAACATTTTGGCTATCAAATGCTATCAAGTCATATAATGCTTCAGATATGAAGTCTGAAAATGTATGTTTCAAAACTTCATATTAATATTTTATTTCAAATGCATGAAAAATATGCAAGACATGACCAGAAAAAGTATTCAAATGTCTATTTTTAAATCCTTTTCCATCTACCACTGGCTAACAATCCAAATACTCAGATGTTAGAAACTGAGGATGAAGCCTGGGAAGGTTTTTGTGCACTTGTAGATAGACCTGAGCCCACTCCAGATGAACCGACCACTGGTATATTGCCTTATCCACTGTCACAAATCCATGACCACATTGGAAAACCAGAACAGGAAAACATAAAGTCACTACCCATACTGGTTGAGTTAAAGTATTTTTTATTTTATCTTACTTAATCTGATAATAGTACTGTCTGAAGACATGATTATACTTGTTTTCTGCTGCTCTCTGCTACCGAAATATGCACATTGCAAGAGGCTAAAGAGGCCACAGTGTGACATTGTTATAACTGTTTTGACCTTGAGATTCTTGAACTTTCCAAGGAAAGAATATAAGGTAGCTGGAAAACTTCCAAGCAAAATGACTCAAATTCTGTGTAGATAGTGCCAGATAATAAAACATTTTAGTGGTTTCTTGGCTGCAAAAATGACAAAGCATAAAACTGGCTAATGCAATATAGGGTCGACTTCCATTTTATGAACAGATTCACATGGACATCAGAAACAGCCCATTTGAAAACTTGGGCCCGTGAAAGAACATAGAAGGCAATAAGGCAAGTCACATGCCAGAGCAAAAGAACTTTTACCAGTTGAATGTGCATTTACAAGGCACACCAGGGAGGCAGTATGCCATTAGGTGAGACTCAGTGTGGTGTACACGCATCCACATTATAGCGCAGCAACAGCATGCACAGGCAAGGACATCTTTCCCTCATTTCTTGCAAATCCAGGCTGCCTGTAATGCTCCCAGTGTCAATAACACTCTTTCCAAAATATAAGCTGATTCAGGCTTGTAGTCCTTTAGTGCCTGATCATCACCATACAAGACCTGATTACAAATGCAACTGCACTGGTATAATAACAAAGTAACTTAGTACAACACAATGAAGTTTTATGCTGTTGGAATGGAGAACAGAAACAAACCAAATCTCATAGAACTGTGGAAATTGGAGACTAGGCTCGCAGTGTAACCACCTGAGACACTGACTGCAATTCAGAGTTTGCAACAAGGCTCGTGATTAAGAATCTTGGTAAGATAGCAATAAGCACATAGATTTTGTTAATGTGACACTGACTCCATGTGCCCATGTATGCATAAGCTCACTCGATGTGCACAGACTGGTACTATACTGGTCTACACCTATGAGGTGCAATAAAGTTATAGAGAAGACATAAAACAAAAGCTGACATCCATTGCTCAGAACAGGGACTTTAGGATCTTTCTTTTACTCCAAATAAATCTGGAAAAACTAATTTAATTTCAAAGTACTTAACAAATATATTCAGTACAGGCTTGTAAGATATGCAGACACGCAGCAAGATTCTGATCTATGTGACAGGGTATGTGAGAAAGCTCCAATTCTTCCAGGTGCCGTTGAGTATCTCCACTAAGCTAATGGCATGGTAGAAGTATTCATTGAACTAAATCTGGATGATATGTATGCATCAAGCCATTGGAATCTTTACATACCAAACCAGTCAAATTTAAAGTACTCGGTTGTCACTGTAAACCATGAGTAAGGATTGTAAGGCATGAGTGGATAGGTTGGTGTAACAGAAAACATCAGTAAATTAAAACTTACCCATCTGTCCTCAAGGCACTTTTAAGACTATGACACTGCCTTTTTAAAGATTACTAGCTGGAATGACTTATAGGAGACAAACAGTTGATGCTATTTCCAAACATTATTTTCATAAAGTGAGTCCTAATTTCTAAGAATAGTGCTAATAATTATGACACATAATGTAGCTCAGTACAAATGAAAAAATAAACACAGCCTTATTCAACCTCTGGTGATATTCTTATCTTAGATGCAACAGAAGTTGATGAAATGCCAGCAGAAATGTTTTGAATTAAAGGCTGATTAGAAGCCTCATTTTGATCTTCAGCATGAATTTACTCTAAACCTCAGGCTAGACTTGAGAGCTGCTATCATATGTGGGCTGACTATCTCATGGATGAGACAGGAGGAATTCTCAAGTTAGGAGTGAAAGGAAGGCTTGCACACTTGATACAGAAAAATAAAACTTTTTTTCAATTCAATGTCCATTTATTTACTTTTTAGTAAGTTACATGCAAATAGGATGATTTATTTCAGAGGCTTGCTGCCACCATGCAGTATTGAAGGAGCACTTCTTCAGAATTTCCTGCTTTCTCAAATACATGTAATTTGGACAGTTGATCTAAATCACAGGTAAAAACATGGTGAGGCAAAGGTTTAAATTTTCTGAAGGCCTTCGTGTTCTGGGTGTGTAAGTGTTCTCATGTGTGTTTGAATATTCTGTGCAGTTCTAACAGATTTTAGATCTTCAGCCTACATTCTCATTAAAGAGAAAATTCTAAGAAATGAAGAAAATGTAAGAACCAAAAAAAGGAAATAACACATTTCACATTTTGACTACCGTAACAGAGATTTTCTTACAATCACAGAAAGACTAAATAAATCTCAGGCTTCAAAAGTTTATTTTCTCACCTGGTAGACTCAAGGAAGAAATAAAAAAGAAGGAAGAACCCACCAGGATCTCCAAAAGCAACATTAGATATTGGAATGAAACATTGAAATAGGAGCCAGTCTACCTGAGGGAACCTATCAACAAGTGGGAGCTGGAGGGTACCTTTGAATGAGCTATTCTTAGCCCAGCAGTGTAGAGGTACACCACAAATAACTGTAATTCCTTTTCTTAGAGCTGACCTTCAGTCAGATGAAGATGGGAGAAGTATCCTAATTCCTCAAGTAGACAGCCTGGTTAAGGAAAAATGGGACATGGACAGAACATATGCTCTGATCACTAGTACCTATTTAACATAATTAGCCCTTCACACATGTTTTGGCAGTCACTTGGGCCACAAACAAAACCAAGCTTTCCATAAACATCAACCACCTTCCACAGAAAGACTGGGTTTAGATGTGTAGTTTAGACTCAGACTACTAACTGTGTGTAGATGAGATCAGACACTTTTAGTATTGCACAGGCATGTCTGCAGATGGTGAATTAGCACTGAAAATTCATGAGGAAGGAGCTGATCACAATGACCATAAGTGGAAACCACTGAATGAAAGAAGTGTTATCTTTCTGTTGGTGTATCAGTTTTGGGAATTGATCTTGTAACAAAGGACAGAGAGAAAGAGCTGCTCCTTAGAAGACAGGATCTCTCCCTGGCAAATGTACATAACTGAAAATATGCCATTGCTACAGGCTGCTCTGTAACTTCCTCAGCATCCTAGATTCTCTATTCAGGATGGTTGCAGATTACATTTAAAGAGAGACCATATTTTCACCAGGAACATTAAAAAATCATCTTGTCTTTAACCTGATCATGCAATAGACAATTAATTTGCTTGATTTCCTAATGAAAAGGTAAGTAACTATGCCATAAACATTCAAGCTGCAATCTTTCTCTCTTGCCAGTATGTAGTAGGTTTCTCATAGCAACAACAGGTGTGCCATTGTCAACAATAGGCCACTTGAGTTACTGCAAGCCTGGACTAATTCCACTGAATGTAACAGTCCTTCATCATAGCTGTGCCCCTGGTGCCAGCTGGAAAGGCTGGTTCATGATGGTTCAGCAAGCCAAAGGGCAGCAAACAGCCCTGGGCATAAGGTCCTAGTCCCTAGTGGGACATCCTCATCCCTCTCACCTTCCCTGGCTCAACTCCCTTGGATGCTGCTCCTACAGGGATCCCTGCATCCTACAGGGATGCAGGAACAAGTGGAGATAAAACCAGATAGCTACATGTGCTCCAGAAACCACTGAGCAGAAATAGCAATGCAGTAGTGAAAAACAAGAGCAACAGAAACCCAGGTTGGTTCAGCAATTTCAGAAGTGCAGATTCAAAGTGGTGTGACAGGAGCAGCATCTGACCCACCATCAGCTCAGTGTGATGATATTAAATATTTTATCTTTGTAGCGCCTACTACATTCTTCCTTTTGGCCATCAGTCATGTAAAGTACCTGATTTCATTCTGCAGATTATCAGGCCATTTATTGGTGAAACAATTTTCTGCCCATGACCTTCTCCTTAATATCTAGTTGACCTTGGTCAAACTCCCAATTAACGATTCCTCCTTCATCAGAAAACTGTTTATATACATTATTTTCAGCATAATAGCACATCAGTCAAGATGCCAGCAATCACTAAATGCAGGTTTCATGCTCCACACTAGGTAGCTGTTTGTTTCTCTAGCTGCCTATAAATTTCACAGCAACTAATAATGCATGAAAGCAGCTAAATAGGAGGAAAATTATAACAATATGAACTATAATGAACATTTGATTGCAGCTTATATTGCCAATGTCTGTAATTCTGGAAATATTACTGATCAGAACACTATTATTTCAAATAATTGCACATAACACAGTGAATTATTCCCTCTTAATATCTGACTGTAAAAGAAACCGTCTAGATAAACTACACACAGCATTCCAGAAGACACAGATTTAATCAGAAATCAACCAGCATATATGCCCTTTGAATTTAATAATGCAGAACTGTCAGTGCAAGCTGAAAATTTCCCAAGTTAGATTTCACCATAGTTACTAGCCTCTTAGAAGAATACAAAATATGATCTTAAAAATCCCTGTAACCAATTGACTACATGTGTCAACTTGTCTTGAAAGATCAACTTAATTATGTAGAAAGGAGGAAGTAGAGGTTGGAGGATTGGCAGGATTTAAAACTCTTTGATGTATGTTTCTTAAGTGCTGAAATAGGGCAGTTGAAACCACATATAATACTAAGAAAATGTGCTTTGAAATTCTTTGAGACTATAAAGTGCTACATAGCTGCTATTACAATTACTGTATCTAAAATGTCCATGCACAAACCACCTTTGAATGGCAAATGTTACAAAAACCTTAACCAGGCTGGAAGTTATCTCAAAGAGGTGCTTTTAAAGGATGTTTTCTAACATCTTATAAGTTCCTGCTATTATGTAAATAATAAATCTCATCAAAGTTAATGGAAAATAGGCTTGCATTGAAAATCTAGCACTTCCCTATTTTTCTCAATTGGCATCTATGTGCCAATTCCTTCCAAGCTAAAAACCTCTACCTTTCTCAGGTTCCTAGCTTAATAAGGCCAAATTCAGAGGTAATAGTCACATGTGACCATGTGACTTACAGTCCTCAAAACTATCAAAACTATGATAAAAAAGAATCTCCTTATCTGTCCTCTGAGCTTGGAGATGGACAAAATTACCAGCTGACTCTTTGTTGTGTCTTCATAATTTTCTAGGAAACATACATGTTCTCCTTATTCAGAGCTGCCCCACTTAGGGAATTTTAAGGTCTATGTTCTCCTTAAGCTCACTAGGGCTCCAGAAAATAGATATTCTCTGACATTTACAATGAGTCTGCACAGAATTCCTACCTTCTAGCCTCTTTTTATAGTCAACAGAGAGAGTGGAGCAATTCTAAGTTACCATTCATCTGGCCCATGAAGAGGTCTCCTTTAGAACAGAACCGCAGGGCATGAGAGTGGACATTTGACTGTGGATTATGGAAGTAGATCAGTCTGAACAACTTTGTGCACACCAGCATTTGAGAAAATGCCTCCCATCTTCACTTCTCATGCACTTGGGATACAAATACCATTGAAACAACCTGAGGATATTTCATATTCAGAGAGCAGATATCTTAAGACTAAAGACGAATAGTGACAGCAGTTGTACTTAGACCTGTTAGGCTTCAATTACCTGAGTTTTGAGGAGAGGGAGAGTATAGATGTAAAGTTTACTTAACATGAGGAGAATCTGAAGCACTGAATATGAGATTTTATATTGGAGAGAAGATTCAAAATGTTTACAGACTTGTAAAATTTGATTTAAAAAAAATCAGTGAGATTACCCCAAAATAATTTAATTATGACCAGACAGCATCACATTCTTCAGATATCTTTGAAAGTCCATTATTTTTTTTTAATTTCAAATCTAAATGTTTGCCTCAGATCCTGAAACACAACGGAATAATTTCTGCTTGTTGTATCTCAGACTATAGTTACACAGTAGCTATAAAATTATGTCCCAAGAAATTTCTGCTAAGTTAGGCATTGAGGGAAACTGTAATGTAAGAACAGGTTTTCAAATACTTTTTCCCAATGTACTGTTAAAGCCAGATCAGAAGAAATTTTTAGCAAGAGAATGACATTGCAATTTCATCAGGAAACAAAGTGTGACATCTTAATTTGATCTTGAGATACAGTCTATTTGGTTGAATGACTGGCCAATTCTTTCTGTGCAAAAGCAGTTATACAACCCAGGGTAGAGAAATAATCTGATATTAATAAGTCTACAAAGGAACCTCTATCTTAGGGCAACAATGCACTGTAATGAAGAAACCTTCTTACTTTAAATACAAATTTAGAAATACTTTGCTCTACAGAAACAGTGCACAAGAAAGTTTAAGAGAAAAGTATCTTTGATACAGTATGATTTAAGGAATGCCTATAACCCCAGGGACCAGTATATCCTGTTACACTAGCAAAATTCTATTAAACAGAGGCAAACCCATTAAACCAGGGATTTCCTGGCTATTGTTCAAGCTAGACATCATGACTAGAAGAACATGAGTTCTGAAGGTCTCCCAGAGACCTACCAACAAGACTGGATTTTCAGAGATCACTTCATTGGAAATTCAAAGGTATCTTAACACAAACACTCATATGAAACCTTTCAGTTGACTTCAGGGCTGCGAGTGGGCTCTTCAGAGGCACTGAGAGCTGCTGAGAGCAAGAGTGACTGCAACACAACAAACCTTTTCCACAAACATTAGCAAACCATCACAGCACACCTCTTTTGCATCTTTCCCTTAAAAATTAAGAAACTGACACTTAATAAAGTGAAGTAAGTTTATTAACAGGAGGTTGGAGTGACAATTTCTCTCCCATCCCATGCTATGCAGCCTCACTAGTCACTTATATCAATTTTCAGAAGAATGTCTCTAATTCACTGAAACTGCCATCACATTTTCTGGTTTACCCAAATCCAGTCTAATCTGGCTACTTCCCATTCTGAATACAGAACTACTAACAAAGCCTACTTCTCCCCTGTGTTCCCAAGGTAGAATGCCATTGAATTCAAACATAAGAAAAGTAATTATAGACGACACCATTTCTTTTATGAGAAAAAAACAAAAAAAGCCTCTTTCTTTTTCAAAAAGATTCTTCATGTTATCTCCATTGTATCAATGCTTTGAAGACATACAATGCTACATAGCTCCTAATACAATTATTGTATCTAAAAATAAGCTATTATGGTATCATAGGAAAACCAATTTAGAAAAAATATATACTCTGCAATACTCTAGCTCTATAAAAAATGCACTCCTGAATATTTTTATGACCTTGTTTCACAAAATACATATACACAGCCAGGATACATAGAAGCCAATGTTAATATCCCCCTTCAAAATATCTGATAAATGAGTCAATAATATTCACAACCAATGTCCTGTTTCCTAGATGCATTATCATTGCTACATTTTCCTAAGCTGGATATATTTTACTCTAACATATTTTGCATTTCTTGATTCAGGACTTTATATATATGTAACAACAGTAAAAATAAACAGATTAATAGAAAAGAGTAAGCACTTTGATACACCCACAACAGGTGGATGATAATTTTGTTGCTTGGTGAACTTCTCCTGTATAAGAAACAGCAGCAGGTATAAACTGACATAAGCAGATTTATAAGCACTGAGTGCAAGCATTAACTGAAATAATGTCCCTGTGGATCTAAAACCTAAGTTTTCAAATTGCTGATCTTTAGAATCACTGGTAAATACATTCATTTACATCCCTAGGTTTTCAGCATATGAAAAGAAAACTTTGACTTGTTGCCTGGTAGATGCACATTTAGCCTCTATGTTCTCTTTTTTGTTCTGAAACATATGAAAAATAATAATAATAATGAAAGTTCAAAAGAAGCAAAAATTGTACTGTAGATAGCTCTTTAAATCTTCAAAGCTTAGAAATTATTAGCAATTAGAAATTAGAAGCATTTAAATCAATGAAATTCAAGTAAAAATAAAAAAAATTGATAGGCTTTGAAGGCATTATTTAACTTCATTCTCTAACAAATAAATATGGTTTTCATATAATTAAAAAGTATCTGTGATACTTTCCTTTTTGTTTTTGCATCCTTAGCCTACACATATAAAGATTGCATCTTCCTATGGAATTATGAATGCAAGACAAAACAAGGCAAAACAAAAATCTAATAAATGCTCCTTGGTTAAAGAAGAAAATCAAAGCAAAAATTCAGTACCTGATTAACTCCTTTCCCTATTGCTACAGAAGTAATAGTGAAAAAGAAAGCAAACACTCTGTTCTCTCATTTGATTCCACCAGTAAGCCTCCCAAGGGGAAAGGATGTCTGACTCATGAACTAATGCCTCGGGAGTTCTCAGAATTCTTAAAGTATTTAGTTGCCTTACTCTCCTCATCCTTCATCCCTCAACATAACATAATGTTAAAAAATTGCCTAAGTACTAACAGGCAGGTTCACCTGTGAGTTGAACTGATACAGCTTTCATTTTTTCTCTTTCACATACCAAACAGGGATCAATATGCTGTAGAGACCTAGAAGCAACATCAATTTAGGGAAGTAAATGGTAGTGCAACAGTGTTTGGTTTGACTTTTAAATTTGCTTTCAGATAATGGAAAGTTCTTCAGTGACATTTTCATTTTAACTGTAAAGTTAAGTTCCCATACATTTATAATTCCATGATTTTTTTTTCTATCTCCAAGAAGGCTTATCTTTACCTCCATTGTATGGACTGTGTCCACCTGCTTACAAATATTTAACAGTAATTAATTAGATATAAAACCAAGTGCCTTCCTTTTGCAGATCAAAAAATTATCAAATTGTGCTTGCCCTTGAGATGTTATACATCTCAAGCATGCTAAATGAACAAAGATCAGAATGTTCAGCTCACATTTCACATGAAGAGCTGATATTTGCAGCATGCTTCATTGGCCTACTTATTATTACCTTTCTCAGGGTTCGTGGGATTGAAGGTGGCATTTCTGACTCACCATCAAAACCAGCAGGAAGCCAATGGAAAGGAAGAATTCCATCAAACATGTTATCATATAATGTAAAACAGCATTCCTCCCCTTGTTTCATCTGCCACCACTCAGAGGGCTGAGAAGTCTCTATTTCACTGATCAAAGCTCAGAAGATGATCATGACAAAACCCTCGCTGAACCTTCCCAGTATTTTCCACCTCTGCAAGTTAAAAGGGCAAATTTATTTGTTGCTTCACAGGCTATTTCTCCTCACCTTCGGGGACCTGCCTCTTAAAATATGAGGTGGGGGAGAGCAGAAGAGATGGAAACAATAAATGTTTCCTAACATTCAACGAAACTTTATTTTTTATACAGTCCTCTCCAGAACTGTATTTTCCTTGCAGGTCTTCTCAATGAAACATTGGAATTGTTGACAGTCAAAGAGCTGTGAAGAGTTAAAAGGAGGTCAGAGAAGCCAGCAACAAGTTAAAATGCAGCAAAAGGGGCACTGTCACGAAGCTGGAGGGTGTAACTATCAGTACAAGTCCAGGACTGTCATTTTGAAAGTTTGTGCAGTGAGCAGTCAGCAGCTTGGAGAATGAAAAGCACGTCCCATGAGACAAAGTACACAGGAGGTGAGGCACAGTTCAGCCCACAAAACACCTACATGATTGCCCATGATGTGTCAGCATCTGGCCCTCAGAGTATATTACCATGGGTGAGTAAGATAATTTAGCAGTAAGATTTACACTGTACAGTAGGTGCTTCACAGCATAGGAACAACATGGGCATGACACCAACTGGAATCCTTTACACAAGAGACCATGGAAGTCAGGATGTTGCCACTCTGAGAACACCCATTTGACTGAGGGGCTGAAACTGAAGATGTCAGATGGGCAAAAGAAGTGAAAGGAAAAATTAAAAGGAAGCAGGGAAACATTTTTGCCATTGACTATGAAGGTTACATATAAGATACCATTAAGAAAGAGTTTTAAAAGAGTACAGACGGTTTTTGTACAATTTCAATTCTACTGGACTCTATTGTGGATGTATCATTTGACTATTGTTCTATTTGTCATGTTAACAAGGAATAAAGGAAGATATTTGAATACTTGCTTTGACTGCATTTCCTTTTTGGTATTGAAATGGTTGCTTTACATAATTTCATACTCCAGTTGATTCACTATGATATCCATTATGAAATAAACTATGAAATGATGAGTTATAGAAAACACACATTTCTGCAATGGTCTCTTAGGACACATGCTTGGGGCTAGCCATAAAATCACTTTTCTGTTTAGAAGGCTTTGGCTTTGAATACTTTCTTCTAAATTATTTGTTAAGGCATTTGCATACACACAACCACAAGGATTAGAAAGTTATGTCTCCATTATTTCCCCATACCCTCTCTGCAAAAATATATAACATGTATTTGAAGTGACAGTATGTATACCATTTCAAACTAAATCATTTCAAATTACCATCTCCGTATAGACATGCATAAAGGCATATTTCTCACTTCCAAATAAACTTCTTCTGTATGTTTCAATACAATTTTTGCAATCCTAAAACAGTATCCTCTTCTATATGAAAGAATTTTCTCTCTATATTATCTACTGTATTAAGACTGATCCCACAGTTAAAAAGGGAGAAAGCAAAGAAAGAAAAAATGCTGCTGGCTGATCTGAAGTTGTCATATGGACCCATAATTTCACCTATTAAGTAGTTCCTATGTACCCTCTGCAACACATAGAGTCAAAAGCAGTCTTCCTTCCTAGCAACAGATATCATAACATGCGAAGAAGTCTGTTATTGAATATGGGGAAGAAATGAGACAGGAAGCTGCACAGTTTTCTTCACCTCCATCTGACTATGTGGGAAGAGCTAAATCTGCTGGCTTTCAGCTGTGCTTCCAGCAGGCAAGGTCGCATTGACCATCCCCTCACCTTGGACAGCAGCTGAAAGCCACAGCTTATTTTTAAACACTTTAATAATAGAAGGTTGAAATAACCTTCTGAGGTCTGTGCCGGATACAGCATGCACATCTGATGGCAAGATAACTCACATGGCCTGTACAGCTAGTCAGAGACACTTTGAAATAAACTTGACTGAAGTCATCAGCCAAGTGCTAGGTGCATTTTGAAGGCGAACCCCTCAGGCTGTTCTCACTTCTCACTTCTCCTCTGCCCAAATGACTGGCTCAGTGAGCAGGCTCTGAAGCAGCTGCAGCAAAGCATAGTGACTATTAATTGCGAACAGCAAAAGCCATCACAACAGCCAGGGGACGAGGAAAATCTCAGAAGTTTCAGGCATGAGGAGCTGCTAAAGGAGAAACACAAAATAGCTTTAGGTTATATTTTTGCCCTCAAAAAGGACAGAGAGAGCAGGCACCACTGAACCACTGAAGGTAAAATGAATAAATGCAAGGAAAAGATCCCTTTTGTGCTCAGGTCATTGGTAGCAACTCAGTTTGCACAAGATACATGACACTACATATTTTGTGAGCAAAGGAACGCTTGTTAAAAAAAAAAATCCATCATTACAGTCACAAAGCAGGGCAATTCATACTTAGGGCTCCTCTGCTGTTTTATAAAACACATGGACACCAGTTAACTTTCAGCCACTTCCCTCTGTACAAAAAAGAGAATTATCAAGGAATCACTCATTCTTTTCACATAAAACATAAGGTTCCTCAGAAGATCCTTTGAATTTGCCTGTGTTTTCACCAGAAACACTGCTTTTCTGACTTAAATTTTCCTAGCTCATGTACTTCTTAAGTCATTCATTTCCAAAACAAATCCACAGCACAGCTGCACAAAGCTTTGTGGCAAAACTGCAAAGGGAGCAAAGCCAGAGGGAAAATGATGGGTCCGCAACAAAGCAGGAGCGCCATAGGCCAGTATGGCATATAGCTTTGTCTGATAAACCCTTGGCTGTGGCTGGTTATTGAAATGCCTGGATTTGGGTGATGAAATCTCCTCTCTTCCCCCACAACTTTGTGATTAGAGGTGGAAAATAACGGCAACCTAAGGGCGAACAAGAGTTGCTGCATTAAAAAGCCGCTCTTCTCTCACCGTAGCCAAACTGTGCCTTTCCACAGCAACACACATCCTGAAACACCCAGTGATCAACAAAAAAAATGATCCATTTTCAGCAATAAAACTTCCAGCAATATTTACTAAAATAATCAATCTGCCACAGAATGATCCATACAAGTTTTGCAAAATATTGAGCATGTTATATTCCCTATATTGACAAGGATGCTAAACACTGTGTCTCCCCCTATAACAAGCACTTAAAGCCAGTGAGAAATTATAATTGTCAAAAGGAATATGACAGAATAGCATTCATGAACAAACAAATGTAACCAGACTCTTCTTCCCTCCAGGATAAACGAGATATAAATGTGACCAGGAGTCACAGAGGTCTTAGTCCTGATTTAATGCACTGAAAACATCACTATTTTACCAGGCTCGAAGCAGACGTGATGGAAGGACAGAAAGCCACAAATAAAATCACCCAGAAAACTGCACAGGGCATCATGCAGTGATTTACAAAAGACAATTATCTCTCCCACTGCTTCATGGGTAAAGGTATCTTTCCTTAGGCCTACATGTGGGGAGATAATGCATACTCACACAGCTCCTCTGGGTTTCAATGCTAGCTGTTAACACAACACACTCAAACTGGAGGCATTCAAATGGGAGATGGATAGCTAAAGCTGCATCTTTTTAATTTTACTTCACACCACTTGCAGCATCTAAGGCAACACCTTAAAGGTTGTTGACTTGTCTTAGCTGTACAACTGGAGATGGGACAAAGGAGAGAAAGACTTTTTTCCCTTGCTAATGAAATTCAGTAAAGCCTTCATTTGCATCAAACTGACTTTTCATTGATGAATAAAGAGGGAATATTTAAAAAATCCAGCTCAAACAGCTTATTCCAGCAATGGAAAGTGACAGCATATGCACACATATAATCACATGAGAAATAATAATAGTACATCCCAGTGCACTGCGGAGCATAAGAAAGCCAACTGCCTAAGGGATATGTCAAGAATGATTTATTTGTATACAGGGCTCTCTTTCCATGTGTCACTGCCTGATTTCTTCAACAGAATTGCTAAACCCTGGTGGAAAATAGCTATGGTTTCTTTCCCTTATAATTTTAAAATAATTTCAATAGTTCTTTAAGAGAAATATAGGATCTTCCTAAGCAGCTGAAAAATTGGAGGGAGCTGTTTAAACTACTTTGTTTCTAACTTACATTCACATTTGTAATATGATAAAATGTTTAGATTCTACTAAAAATACCACTATTTTTACCTGAAAAACACATTGGTAATTCAGAAATTGATAGAGGGCTCTTCCTTTCTCTCCTGTAGTTGTTATCTTGTGTGACTTTCTATCTCAATATTTGCCAGCTTTTGCAATGTGATTGTTTTGCTTCTGGATATCCATTATATTATTTCAAACAAATCAGATGTATGGGTAATATATCCATGCATAATAATCAAAAAGTTACTGTCTTCTCACAAGACAATAGACTCCTTATTATCTTCTTTTACTTCTTTGTTTCCCTCATCCTCCATCACAACTTCCCTGAAAAGTTAAAAGAAACCAGAATCTACTGGACAAGGAATTGAAAAACAGACAACATGAGGAGTGGAAACATCTGGCTTTCCCTGTAATAATTCCTTCTGGAAGTGGGTGCTTAGTCAGAAATTTGACAAAGATTTAGCAACACTATCTGCAGTATGAATTTTATCCAATGCACAGGACCGAGGTGCTTACAAAATAATGATACCTCATTCAGTCACCTGATAGATGAGAGAATATTGTGTTTTCAAGTGTCCAGTAGCATTAACACTTGAAATTGTCAGAATTCCTCCAAAGGTAATGGTATTGCTCCTGAAAAGGGTCCTAAGCATTCCCGTTACATCTTCTTGTGTTCTACCAGCTGCCAAAGCCCTTAATAACATAATTCTGCTTCTAATTTCTAGACTTGCTGAAATTTTGAAAAACATACAAGTCCTCATCAGATTTCCAGGTGACTTTTGAAGATCAGTGGGCTTTAACTTTGGCCTGGCAAAGTTTGAGAAAAATTAACAAAAGCATTATGAAATAAGACCACCTACTACATAAAAGCAATGAGATGATATATCATTATGGTGAAACAAAACAGCCTGCAAGAAAACAAAGTCAATCTTAACTCATTTAAGAGATGGCCTGTATGAAACACATCTATTGGTAGCATTGGATGGAATAGATGACAAATTCATTGAACAGCTTTGTTTTCACTGATTTTCTTGTTACTTTTGGGGAAATAAGAACAGAAATTATACAGAGACTCTTAAAATAATACAACATTGATCACATGTTGATCTAGTCAATATAGATGAATAGAAATGTTCAATTCTTAATACCACACAGCATTTTTAAACAGACTGCATTTGGTATTCTCATTCATGATCTGCCTACATTGTGCCAGAGCTCCAAGCAAACTATTGCTATTGTTTCCTTGACAGCATCAAAATTGTAATCAAAGGAGTTTGTGTCAATAGGAAAGAGAAAATTTGATGAGGCAAGATGCACATGTGTCTGAGTCCAAGGGAAGGAGCAATAGTGCTCCTCTGTGAAGTGAGACAGGTAAACACACAAGGAATTACAGTTCAAGTGCATGCAGTGAGCACACAAGGTATCTGCTGCACTGAGTATCACTGAGTATAGCTTATCCATGTGGGAGCTGCAGAGTTTCCTGACTACCAGATCAGAATTTAAAGGCTTGTTCAGCAAGGGAGGAGGTGTGATTTACCAGAAAATCTAAAGACAGAAGAAGTACAGAAAACAGTACAGAAGAGGACACCATCACGCCATTATTCAGAGAGGCAGTGCCAGGACAGAGTTCCCTAGATGTGAAATGTATTGAAAGGTAGAAGTGGGAATCTCTGCATAAGCACCCACATCCAAAGTACTTCTAACATTACTTCACCATATATGATGCAGTGTGATTAGGTAGTGACATATTCATTAAAGCAGTAACTATCATTGCCATTCTCCATACTACACCACAAAAAAGAAACCAAAGATATAAACAGTCATTCAGCTCTGATGAGCTAGAGTTGTGCAGGGTAAAGGATTTCAGTTTCCCTACAGAAAAAAATATACTGCATTCATTTTTCATCAGCCAATTTGCATCAAGAACAACAAAAGTATAAACCATTTTATTTTCAAAATGTTATGGCCACAAGCTTTCCTTGCAAATTTCATAACCTGAGTTATTTTCCACCCATATTAGATAAATGAGACAGGGATGACTATGCATTGTACAAATTACTCTAGATAAACCTCTAGAACAAACTATATGTTCTGAGCTAATGCTTTTTAATCACAGGCCTGCATCAGCAACTAGGAAAAGTCACTCAGCTGCAGATAATGATCAGGATAGGTGTCAGGAGACAGTCCCCAAAAGTCACCTTGTTTCTTGGACCGCAGAGGCTGAGCTGAAGATAGTGAGAAAACCTTCCCCAAGCCCCTTAACAATGAGTGAGATGCTGAAACCAGCAGCAATATATTTCTGCCAGGTTCCCGATGCTCTGCAGCCTCACAAAAATCAGGCTGGGGATTGTTTTGCCTCCTTTCCATATGTCCAAATAACCTGAAAATGTTAGCTGAAATCTTGAAAATAAAATAGATCTATGCAGCTCTCCTAAACATGCAAACATCACAGAGATTATGTCAAGGGTTAGCACTATAAATGTACCACAGTTAGGATGCATTCAAGCACAGGTTTGCTTTATTCATAACTGAAATGTCACCACACCATGCAAATTTGAATTTATGATGAAGAGAGAGGTAGTGTGTGCAGCATTAGTTATGCTTAATAAGTCATATCCCACTCTTCTTAAGCTCTTTTTAAGAAGCTTGGGAGACACATCTGTTCATCTTGTTACTTGACTGCTACTAAGCAGACATTAAGGATTTGCAAATACTCATAAATACTGCAGTTAACAGTTTCTCTAAATATTTTCATGAACTGCCATCAATTCAGCACAGAAGGTTTCAGAACCTACAATTCAACTACTACTAAATTTTTTATCTCTGTAACTACCAGGACTCATTCAAAAGTTAAGATGTGCACATCCAGATCATTACCTAAATGATTTCTAGGCTTTACCTTCAGTTTCCCTGTTTTTTAATTTATACTGTCCTTGCATTTTAAAGGGCTTTTTATTTCCCTGATAAATATGAAAAAAATTCACATAAGGAAGAAAATAAGCCTGTATAAAGGAGACATTTCTTCAGAGAAAAGCAAATGTACAAATCTCACCATTTTACAGCTTCTACTACATAGGAAGATCCAAATTAACATGTAATTTTCATAAAGTACTTGTGAAAATAAAAAGAAGAAATGGCCAATTTTTAATATAGTCCTTGTAAAATTTGCTTTATTCAGAAAAAGCAAAATAAAAACCTCAATAAATTACTTAATACACATCCTAAATATATGAAATCCAAGGATTCTTACCTTCTGCTATTAAATAATTTGTGGTAGTACTGAGCTTTAATTGCAATGACAGCAGAATTTCATAAACTCCGAAGTGACAAGTCCCTGCCCCAAGAGCTTTTAGCGTAATTCAAATCTAAGAAAACAGTAATGGCTTAATTGCTTCAAAAGTTTAAATGAATATATCCATCTGATGTAAGCATACAACAAATTTCTGAAAAAGCTTAGAGAATATGCTATTTAGTTAATTCATTATAAAAATATAGCTTTGTGTACAGTTATTTCTACTTGAATCAAGTTGGATAGCCAACAAGCCTTAATTAGTTGCAAGTTTCACAGAGCACAATCTGCAGGGACACTGGAGTCATTTTACATTACAGCAATTAATCTGTTAAGCCCTGTAGCTTTATGCTTAAAAGGTACACCATATCTACTACTCAAGCAGAATGGAAGGAGATTGGATGGATTGTGTCAAATTAAAACAGTTACACAGTAGTTGATTCTTTCTCTCTCTTTCAAATATACCAAAATTACATATAAGTATATATACATTATAATTTATGTGTTATAAATAAATGTCTTATAAACAAACACATGCATTACATTGAATTTATATCTCACCACTCACTCATTGGTAAAGACAACATTCCTTGCACTTTCAATGAACTATATTCATTCACTATATATTCATAACATATGAGCATATTCAAAAACAAGACTGTGTGTTCTCCATGCTCATGCTGAACACATATTCCTAGAACCTGTGTACATGAAGGCTGGCACTACAGAAACTTGCCTTCCTCCCAGCTGCTTAAAAATAGGTTTTCTCTACAGTCAGGTAAAGCAAGGCTTTGACAGTGCTCTAACGCAGCATTCAACCAACAGGACCTGCCAACCAGTTTCTTCCTTTTCATCCTTAGACCTCACCACTGAAATGATACTAGAAGAGTAAATCTGGAAGGGTTAGTCTCTCCTTTATTCTTATAACTAATTTTATGTTATAAGAGGACAATTAGCATACACAGCATACAGCAGGCATTAAAGATTAAATGCAGATGCCTGAACCATAGATATCTAAATCTAGGTTGTCTTTATAGACCATGGAGAGAAATAAGCATTCTTGGAAGACGCAGTATCTCAGCCCAAAGATGCTTTTCTGCCATTGCAGAAGGGCTCCAGAACACATAAACTGTTTGACATACTCAGTTCTACAGAGAAAGCTGGGAAAAATGGGAAGCTTTGCTGAAGATGTCCTTTTTCTGAACTTGAAGGGTACAGAAAGACAAGTGCAAGGAGAAGCTGACATGACAGAACAAACTAAAGCAGTTCCAGGAGAAATTTTACACCCATAGAAGCACCACAAAGTGCAAAGCACAATCTAAGTCCAAGGTGGTTTAACTTCAGCAGCTGCAGAGGTTCTTCTCTGTCTCCTCAAAGGAAAATGCAATACAAATACCAGCAACCACCAGGCAATGTACCTGCTAGAAGGAATTGAGGATTAAAGATGATAAAAAAATTGGATCCATTAGCATTTCCTACCATTTCTTAGTAGATGGACCTTTTGGGCCTTATTGTGTTCCAGACAGGACCAGACAAGCCAAATAAGGAAGTTGATTCCATAACATTCCTCCTACCAAGTAATGCAGCCAGGAACTATTTTGTCTTTTCATCCTATGTCAGAACTACCCTATGCAGCTACAACATCTGAATGACAGGCACTTTGGGTGCTGATATAAACATTAGCTTCCTTATTTTTATGAACTGTGCTGTTAAGAGATACTCTTGTGCAATTTGTACAGTAAGGTTATAACTTTTGTTCTTTAATTTTTTTGTGAATTCTATGAGTTCTCATTTGCCATTGGACCCATACCATAAACTTCAGTGCTGGCCTTGAACTTCTCCCAAGCCACTGAGCTAACCAGCTTTCATCTGGCAGCTTCTCTGCTTGATGTGCATTAAAAGAAAAAAAATCAATAGACATTTTAATAAATCACTAGTCTTAAGAATTAATTAACTGAAACTTTTAACTTTTTTCTTTTAGCATGATCAATGCAGGCAAGAATGTAGGCAGACATTGTGCATTACGATTCAGAATGAAATGCTCAAAATCAGTACGTAACCAAGGAATGGTTCCCACACTGATTTATTTTAGTCCGCAAACAAATGACTGGAGGTCAGTTATAGTTTTCTTAGGCCATTAAGAAGACAGAAAGTACACTTGGAAGCTCAGCAACCCAGTTTCATTTCTGGATTGATACACCACATGGCTATTTCAAAAAGAAATAGAAAACACTTGGTTGTTAAAACATGGAAGTACTCACAGTTCCATTTTTTTCCACAGCACTTGGGTAAGGAGAGGAAATTATTTCTTAATTCCTGCAGTATTTTTCCTATAGAGTAAAAACATTGTCACTAAGCTCAACTAAGATTACCCAGATTATGTGTATTTTCTTAGTGTTTTTTCTCCCTGGATAATGAAATAGTTGGACCCACACAAACTCATATTCCTAATGATTCTTACCAAAAATATCAGCAGAGTCAAACCAGACATTTTCATGGGCTATGAAAAAATTATCATTGAACCATTTTTCTAAATTGGTTGCATATATTTTTGCTGCATCAACTCCTACATCTCTTTAGGTTGTCTGACTGATACTTGGTTTTGCACTAGCATATCACTCCAAAGCACCACTAATTTTTCAAAAGGCTTGAGACTGTATGAGCCTGCAGAGAGATGGACACATATTCTAATAAATACTCATTGAAATAATTCCTAGAAATTTGTCTTTAAAGTGTTTTCTTAGGAACAAAAGCATAATTTTCTAAAAATTATGAAGTCTACATTCATACATCTTTAACCAGTCTTTTCAATTCAGTTTCAATGTTTAGATATCTAGATGTGAAATCTGTCATGGAATGTGCATAGTCTATAGGCTAATCTGAGGGTGAACTGAGTATTTGGCATGGCAGACAACCTCAGAAATATTAAGATGCTTATTCACACATAACATTTACAGCTCATTAAATAAAATTTACAGAAGAGACAGAAAGTCACAGCTTCCATGTATAGTCCAAGCCTGAGCCTAGGAGCAGAATTTCTGCTAAAAGTAGCACTACCCTGCCTTTCCTTGTTTTCTTATTAGAAAGATTTTCTAGCTAGCAGAAATCCCCAACCATCATGTGTTTTTGCTTTAAGCTCAGATTTTCACAGGCAACATCTCACTTTGAGTCTAACTTTAGCCAAGGGTTACCTTCCTTGTGTTCTAGTCAATCTTTGATTTTTTACCACAAGGTTGCAGGCAGCATCTTTCCTCCAGCACTTACTGTCCTTATGTAGTGTAGATAATTAACATTTGCTTAAGGGACTTCAACTGCCTTTTGCAGTTGACAACAGTTCAACTAAATATCATGCCTCAGGAAAGCTTCATAAAAGTAAATCCTAACTAAAACATTTTTTAAAAGAAAAAATCATCCAGTTTGGTTTATAGGCTTAACAGTGTTTTAAAGGAGTCTTTCCCCTTTCTGAATAAAAAGCTCCTTCACACCACGTGGCTGAAGATGAAGCTGGTAATTTTTCTGAAATGGGTCCAAGAATCTGCTTTGACTTTTCCTGAAACTGTCATTTCCAGACACAAAATGGTTCTGCCTTTTTCCTCCTTCGTAAGGTTTCCTCAAGAAGGAAATCCAGTGTTAAACAAAGAAGGAAAGTGACTGCAGAAAGGATTAGCAACAGCTGGAATGACTAGCATGCAAAAGGCTGCTGAGAAGCCATGGGAAAAACCCTAATTGATGCAAATAAGCTTCATTTTGAATGAACAGGGTCTAAACCTCAAGTGTAAAACATGTCAAGTTCTTCCAGCTAAGGAGTCATGCACACACCCAAGTGACTGACCTTCTAGCCTGGATAGGTTTGCAGGTAGGATTGGACTAAGAAACAGGATGGATTTGGGTCAAAGAACCTGAAGTACCACAACAGCCAAGCTCAAATCAGGAGTAGGAAAGTAGATACTAACGGTTGCATTTTTCATGGTATAAATCCAGGTAGGACTAATATATACCTTTGGCTGTTTGAATATAAACCTATTTGCACATAATACGACAAAAAAAAAAAGGCAGTACGTTAGGAGAAACACAAATACTTTTGTCAAACATCATTCTGAACTAGGGATGCCTTCAGGAAAGCAATATGCTGGATGAGGAATGTTGGATGAGGAATGCTGGATGAGGAACCAAGAGCAGAATTACTCTTTTACTGTCTTTGGAGAGAGGCAATATTTCAGGAAGGAGATTCATCTTATCCTTTGGAAACTCTTTCCATGGACTGTGGTGAGAGTGCAGATGCTAAATACAGACAAATAATGTTTAGATGGATTAGGCCAGGCAAAGAGAATGGTTTACTCATTGACCGTTTCCACCATCAGTATGAAGAGTAACACATCAGTGACCCACATGCACAACACTAGACAACTTATACCACTGCAGGAAGAAATTCTGCATGGTCCCCAGCTACAAACCATGTAATATGAGAAAATAGGAATTAAATATCTACAAGAGAAATTTCCACTTAGTTTTATTTTTAACCTGTATGTGCATCATCATGACATCATCATCACCACCACTATCCCAAAGAGATTTACAAGAGGTTTATGCATATGACATTCCAATGAGCATACCCACCTCTGCAAATAAACAAGTGTAGAGCTTCAGGAATAGCTCCCAGAAGTTGTAATGGGGGTAGAACATCAATTATCAGAAGCTCTAAAGGACAAAAGTCAACACTTTTTTTTTTTTTTTCTTTTTTTTTTTTCTGGGAAGCATGATTAAAACCAGTAAGTTCTTTAGAGTTCCATCTACCTGTTTCCCACTAATGTACAGACTCTAAATCAAAGCCTGTTTATGCTTGGCCTACTGGTTAGGTACAACTACACCACATCGTGTACACATTGTGTCCACTGGGACATATTCAAAGTGAGCAGAGAACTTTCTCAGGGAAGTTCTTTCTGAAAGGTTTCATAGGTTTCAGAGGTACTATAAACAATTTAGTTTGTTTCCTAAGATGACTCTTCACCCTGGAGAATCCAAGAGACCTGGTAGCTCCCTTCAGACTCCAAGCTGCTGGAACTTCAAAAAAAACAGACACATCCTGTTTCCCCATGAGGTTTCACATGGTGAAATCACTGGCTGTCCAGCATAGGCAACAACCCTGAGATAGCATCAAATGTTGTTCAATCCATTAGGAACAAAAAGGAATAAAGATAATTGAAAGCCCAGATATCTTTCAAGCTCAGTGTGAATCTGTTACTGTAGTTCTGAAAGAGTAGGCAAAAGATGTTTTACAAGCCTGACATAAATTGCTAAGAATAATCCTACTCCCATTCATAAAAAATTCTTGTTTCCTATTTCCAATAGCTGTCACACAGATATCTGCCTTTTAATTTTTGTGTTTAAATAGTGGGGGGGGAAAAAGCTTTATGAGAAAGCTGAAAATCTTCCCCTGATGGATTTCTTCTAAATTTCTCTAGAGATATTAAAAAGCGTAACTACAGGCAATTGCCTATGAGTTTAGATTACCATTCAGTTAATTTTCCATGCATATTCATACTAGATGATGCATATGGTATTTCAAATCTTTCTGCCTGGATAGCCTTCTAAAGTTTTGTGTAACACAATATAAAATCAGTATGGTTTAACCTACACTTCATAACTACCATTTTTAAGGACAGGATCTCTAGAAAGCATTTTAACTTGTGTGATTTTCCATTTAAGTCATTGCTTTCAAAAGAAAATTCATGTAGGAAACCACACATGATTAGCTAACAAAAACTGTTCTAGTGAGACAAAGACCTTTATGTGAAAACAAAGATTTTTATGTGCAAACAATCCCTTTTTTCTTTTTTTTTAGGAACTACAGCATTTCAAATTCCCATTTTGAAAAGCCAACTTGAAGCTCACTTGTTATGGTTCTTTTCCAAAGTCACTAATAAACAGGACAGAAATAAAAAATTTTAAAGCCAAAGTTTGAGGAATGTAATTTTTTCTTTTCTCAATTTTTAAGACATTTCTGTCTTCTGCACAGTTAGATTTAAGTAAGAATAAGTAAATAATTTCTTTCAACTAATTTTTACATAAATGAAACAAATGTCCACAGTTCTAAAAATAGAAGGAAAAGAGACAATTAAATATTGTAATTTATTAAGTCACAGAGCTTCACAACACCACCTTTGGCCTATTACTTACACCGTGATTCTTTACTTGATTCTGATTTAGTTGCAGTGAGCAACTTAGCTCTGATAAGACAGCTTTTTACATCTATGAAGCAACCACTTGTATCTGGGCAGGATTGTGAAACAACTTTTGAAGCTGCCATGCAAAAAGTGTAAGAACTAACACGTAGAGCAGGTAAGACATTAATAAAACAAGTAGCTAAGGAAGAGCCTCAGATACACTTGATAATTTTTTTCTTTAAGAATTGACAATGTGGAAATATGCAAAACTACAGATGTGTAGGGATGCCTTGTGAAGGACTGAGATTACTGTGTCAACGGATCTAGTAATCAAAATCACAGCTTCTTTCTTCAAATTAAAAAAAAAAAAAAAAAAAAAAGAGACATTGGCACATTCATTTTGATTACCACCATGAGGCTGAGCCTGTGCACTGGACTGATTAATTCCTATCATTCCAATTCTAAACATTGTAAGAGATGTGGACTGTATAACCTAAAACTCATTCAAAGTTACAGCCAGGCATGAGGCAGGCATCCTTTTTAGTATAAAGGTACAATATAGAATCATAGAACCATTTAGGTTGGAAACGACCTCTAAGATCATTGAGTCAAAACATTAACCCAGTACGGCCAAGTCCACCAACCAACCACATCCTCAAGTCCTCACACCTCTTTTAAATGCCTCCAGGGATGGTCAATCACCTCATTGGGCCACCTGTTCCAGTGCTTGACAACCCATTAATTGAAAAAAACTTTTCCTAATACCCAATCTAAACCTCCTATGCACAACCTGAGGCCATTTCTTCTTGTTCTATCATTGGTTGCCTAGAGAAGAGACCAACTCCCACTTGGCTACAACCTCCTTTCAAGTAGTTGCAGTGAGCTATTAGGTCTCCCCTGATCCTCCTTTTCTCCAGGCTAAACAACCCCAGCTTTCTCAGTTGTTCTTCATCAGACTTGTGCTCCAGATCCTTTACCAGCTCTGCTGCTCTTCTATGGACTTGCTCCAGCACCTCAGTGATGGAGGTACAGAGGGGCCCAAAACTGAACACAGGACTTGAGATGCAGCCTCACCAGTGCTGAGTACAGGAGGAAAAGGTGGAACAAATTTGGTTACTTGGTTTTCAAATCTACACTGATTTTGTGCTCAGAAGGCCTGCACTTTGAAAGGTTGCTCATTCCTCTCTCTTATATAATAGCTTGCAAACAAGTCCCTTGAGATCTTGCAAACTTGAAAAGAAACATTAGAAGAGTTTCCTTTCTGGTTCTCAAATAACTTTCTCCTTTCACCTGTTTTATGTATCCATATTTCTTAGTACAGAAAATTATTAACTACAATAATATGTTAGGAATAAAATTTTTGAACATACGGTGCTTGTCTACCTTGATAAAAGCCTATCATTTAATCAAAAGAAAGTTAATCCTAGTACTTTCAGTATTTTTTCCCAGATGAAGAACTAATATGGTTTCAGATTTTTCTTGTCAGTATTTGTTCCCAGAGAGGTTACTCATGGCAAAGACAGTATTTTCCTGATGACTGATTTTCCACCAGAAAAATACACGTGGTATTTCTAAGGCAATAAATCCTTAGAGACACTTTAGTAAGTAACATGCATCTGATTAATTCATTATTCACTTATTTTCAGCTGTTTGCTTCATTTGCACAGACTGGCTCTTAAATATTTTACTGTAGAACAATAAATGTTCTAATCCAGAATAAATAAAAAACAATATTTTGCTCAATCCTAATGGGATAGTTATTTTATAAAATATAATGTTTTTTTCCAGTAGAAAAGTATGACTAATTGAAGACAATTGTATTGAAGGATATTTACTTTTCACCATCTGTTCTAATGTGAAATTAAAGCAGATCCAAATTTCAAAGTCAAAAACTTTTTTTCAATCATCTTAACCAAAGTACTTCCAAGGAACTTCAGCTCCCTATTAACCCAAACAAATGATCTCTGGAGAACTCTAAAAGCATTTCCAAAATCAAACAGGTAGGATAGCCAGGAAGGGCAGACCATCCATTAAAAATCTGTGCAAGTTAGTTAATTCAGGGGTTTCCAAATAAGTTTTTTGAGTTCAAGCTATCAGCATTTCTAAGTTTTACATTCTTTGAAAATCTAAAATAGTTTCTATTTTTAGATAACGCCTGAAAATTATTGCTGTTGCACATTTCTGATAGGAATTCCACATTCTTTCAGTGTTGGAATGAATTAAATATAGATTTTCAAAGTGGTCTCTCTTGTGTGATATGAAAATGACATTAATTTCTAGTTTTTCCACTATTTGTTATGACTTAGAAAAGTTATGACTTACAAAAATGAGCCACTCAATAGCTTTATGCTCTAGATAAAAAAGTAAGTAGCATGGTAATCAAGTCAATTTAAATAAGGTAAATTTCTCAGGTTGAAAGAAATTGCAGTTGTTTTCATCTGACACATCAATTGGTCTCTAAAACCTCTGCGGCCTTGAATTAACTAAGCTCTCCTGTACACCTTTATCATGCCATTTTACAGACATGGAAACAAAAACATTGAGAAATATGAAATTACTTTCTAAATCTTCTGCTGGAGTTACAAAGAAAGATCATTCCTGATTCATATTTCTATGTTTCACTTACAAACAATTTCCTTTTCCTTCTAAAATAATTTTTCATGAACATAAATACCAGCTTTTTTAAATGTTCTGCCTTGCTTCACTTTCACTGTTAACATCCCAGTTCAGCATTAGCCTTAGCATTTCTATGTTTAGGGAGACAGGAATAAAAACCAACACAACTATTTGATTTTTAAAAATGAGCCTGAAGTGCAGTAGCCTCATCAAAACCTCACAATTCAGTGATTGGAATAAATTGTCTCAGTGTGCAGGGGAATAGAATATTTTATGAACATAAATCCAAATATTTTAATATAGTTTGTATTTGCAGATTTGACATTAGCGTCTGTCTTTACTAACTAGTAAGTCAGCAACAGCTAGATTTAGAGGTCATTAGTACATGTCAAATCTATCAAACTTCACCTACCACTTCTGTCTAAAGTATAATCAGTCACTATACATTTATTTAGACTATTTTGCCTTATCATAAAAATCCTTTACAGTAATATTTGTAACCCATTTATTCCCTTTATCTTTATGGAAAGTGCTCTTCAAGAAATGAAAATGTCAAAAAGTGCTGATTTGAAGCCATTACATTGAATCTTCTTGATTCTATAGGGATAAAGACAGTGCAGTGCAGTCACGGGGTTTTTTAAGGTCACATTTAAGAATGGATTAATTTTATTTTGCTAGCGACAAGACCAGATCCAGAACAATTCTGCATGTGGCCTGACACCACTGAAACTAAAGCAAAGACTGCTCTGTCTATTAAAGAAAGCTCGGTGTTCTTACTGAAAACACAAAAGCAAAAGTAGTAGCAGTAGCATCATCATCATTATCATTTTTGCCGTTGTTTTTACTGTTATTTACACTATAAATCTGTAACACTGATCAGTATATTTTCACCTTCCTTTATACACTCCAGAGAGGGCTTAAACTATCCCAGGCTTAAACCTTTATGTGTCTGCATCACGTTAGAATCATTTTTCTGGACACATGAAGTTAAGACTCCAGCCCTAGAAATTAGTCTTTTGTTTTTCCAAGAAATATGTTTCTTTTCTGTATGGAAATAAAATCTTTGTCATAGAGGAGATTAAATATTGGCAGACAGGGTACTGTTCATGTGTAATTTTTCTTTCAGCTATAGGAGCACATAAAAATGCTACCACAGACCAAAAAATGTAAATTATGCACCATATAGACATTTGAAAACAGCATCTTGCTTTGATACCCAGGAGAGGTCTTTAATAGACCAGATCACGGTCAAAAAAAAAATTGATTGTAAAGGCAAAGCAGCAGTAATGAAGCAGAAAGTCTGCATTTCTACTTGGCCAAAAACCTCAATACCAAAAAATATAATTTAAGAACTCCATTCATACTTAGATCATCAAATCTCTTTAATTGCTAAAGGAGATGTGCCAAAGAAATGAAACTGATTGAGCAATTATATGCACTATAATGAGCAAGCAGAAGGGAGGAGGAGAATTTGCTTGGGCTGCTTGAACTTTTGCATGCCTTGACTTTTGAAGTATGCAAGCCTCATAACTTTCTTCTGCAATCGCACACAGCAGAACTCAGAGCATCCCTCTAGGGCTTGCGCAACCCTTTGAAGCATCACAGACCTTTCTGGTGCATGGCACTATTAATAATTATTCCCAAATAATTACAAATCGCAGTGTAACTCCAAAACTGGCAACTGAAAATAAGTTATCTGCTGCTACGCACAGACTTTATTAGAACAACTTAACAAATTCCATCTTACAGATCAAGATGACAGGAGCTTACCCTTTTACTAATCTGATCTGATCAGTTGCTGGTCAGGTCTTCCCCTCCAGCTCAGCACCTGTACTGGGGAGGCTCTCCTCAAAAAGCACCTGTGAAAATATTCCCACAAAAGATAACTAAAGATGAAGCAGGAGTAGGGTTTTTTTTAGGTAAGTGTTCCTCGCAGCCGAGATCTTTAGCTGTGTAGTATTTCATGGTAGTTGTTTTGTCATTTTCCTGTTGCTAAGAAAAATACATAATTTTTTTAAAATATAAGCTTGCAATAGGGAAAAAAAAAAAAAAGTTTGTTTCCCTACTTTACCTCTATATCTGACAATATACCATGAATTTTCACAGTCAAAAGGTAAACTTTCTATATGGACTCAGGGTACAGGCCAGAAAGTCACCCTTCCCCTCACCTGAAAGGATTTTTGTTTAGCCCGCACACCTGGTATCAAATGTTTTCAAACTTAATATGAGGCATCACTTATCAACTTAAACAGTTTTTAAAAACCACTTTTAAGACCTTATATGCTTTTCATTGCTGGAAACCCTGCCCCTACACCAGCAAAGAAAACTGAAAATAGCATTTGTTACTCTTGTTGCCTAAAAATAGAAACCTCTTACTTGCTATCACAAAACTCACACTTCTTTTTAAAAAAGTCTAGATTCCTCAAATATTTATATTTCCATCTTTGCAACTACTGTGAATTTTTGTATGTATATATGAAATTTGTTATATTTCATGCATATAACCTGGGTTCCTCATGTAAGCATAAACCTTTTAAAACACAGCTCTCCTTTGCCAGGGAAATAAATGTGCTTGATTTGCCTTCTGTGCAGTGCAAATTAGTTTAATACTTACCAGTATGGAGTGATTTTGAAAAAAATATAGGCAACTAAAAAAAAATGGAATTGCAATGAAAAAATAACAGAAAATTTAACTGCAGGCAACAGCTATGAGTTGTTTTGGTTCTCATTGTGTTCAAAGAACCTGAAATGATTCTTTGTACTCTGAAAAACCACACTGTTTGTTGGCAAATGAAAAGAAGGCATTTTAAAAGATTGCAATAAGAAAATATTGAAAAGAGAAAATGAAGCATTGTAGACTAGAACAAAGGGAAGAGCTAATTATCGAACATGTCTGAGTAAGTCATCAATACTTCAATATTTTGTCTGTCTATTCTATATTTTTTTTCCTAAATGGAAAAATATATGTTGCTGGTTTTAAAAGAAGGATGGAAAAACTGTGAAAATGACAACTGACATTTAATTGACTTACTAGAACTGAATTGTAAAAGAAAGACAGAAGAGAGCAACTCTCCTGGTTAAAAAAAAAGGTCTGATCTAATGGCTTTTTCAGCTCAATAGCAAATATGGCTGAGATGGGAGCAAATGAGAGCAAGTATGCTAATACCTACTCATATCCTTTTTTCTTTTTTATTTTTTCCCCCAAAATCCCAAATGGAAAGCTTCCACCTGGTACAGTAACAGGTGCAAAACAAGAATTAGTCAACTCTATCTATTTTGGGTTTTTTTTCTTTGTTTGCCCCCTTTCCACTTTTGCTCTGGCAAAGCAATCATTCATCATTAGAAAATATCATGTATACTGATGTCATAACCCAAACTCTGATTTTATGGCTCTTGGGAGAAGACAGAATTCCACTCTATTGGAACATCCATGGAAATAATACACATAGAGTTTGGGACAAAACAGGAAGTTAAAGCCAGCTTCCAAGTTACTTTCTACAGAAGTTCAGTCTAAATATACACAGAAATACTCTATTTTCTCTCTCAGAATTAAGTACAAATTCTCTCCACAAACTGTCCATTAAAGGGCATCAACATGATAAATTATCACATTATTTTCAACATGCTATGCACAGCTGAAGAGAAGGGATTTTAATAAAATATCTGTCTCAGCTTTAATTACAGTGTCATTTCCTCAAAGCTGTAGAAGCTTCATTTCTGCACAAAGCAGTTTTCCATTTTTCCCCTTGTTTATTTTATCTTAACAGCAAATGCACAATTAAAAATTTCTTAGAATCAGACCAAATGTTTCATGTTACAGAAAGATTTAACAAATGCTATGAATCATTTCTCAGGTGAAAATTAAAAGGGAAAAGAATAAGAAGAAAACAAACAAACTCAACACAAAAGAAGAAGCTGTTCCACTGTAACTGTTGAAATAGAACAGGTTTATTTTAAATATTCTAAAAGTACTGGAAATATAAATGTTTCCTAACTCTAAATGTTGCGAAATCACTTGGAATTAAGGTACTTCTGCATCTGGCACCCAAGGACAGCTAACTACATTAGCAGAATAGTTCACATGTCTGTATCGGATGTTTCATCGCCTTTTCATCCTAAATCCCTTGCAAATAGCAAGTGACAAAGGCTTTGAAATACTCTGTTCATTTTAGGAAGATCTAAGTCTGAATCATCATGCCTGTGTTTTGGTTGAAGGTCCTCCTTCAACCAATACCATCCAGGGAAAACCACTAGAAGTTTGGCTCTTTTCTCATGTCACAAATAGAGGGCTACATCCCTTGAAACAAACTGAATTAACAAACAGCGTGAACTTAAGCCTCAAGCTAACATGACTGAAGAGACTTCAAAGCTTAGGCATTACAGTATGACTGCCACAGACTACTGAAAAATGTATCACACCCAGTAAGATGGTGTGGATATATTTAGTATTAAAGTCAAGTCACCAACAGAAGAAAACAGGTGGTCTTGATGCCTGAAGCTGACTTTTACTGAGTTTGGAAAGCAGTAAAAGAGATTTGCGTTATATACAGAAAAAGAAAACATAGCTGACTTGTAGCTTTCTGCCTCCTAGCAAAGCCAAAAGAGGAGGGAAAAACCTAGATTTTTCAAGGTGGATTAAGAAGAGCCAGGAGAAAGGCTTGGCAGCAAAACATAAATAATGCAAGTGTGAACAAGGAAGACTTTGTGTCACTGTTAGAAACAGAGAGGAGGTTAAGGAGGAGTCTAGGCTTGGGGGAAAATCTGTAGCTGTTTGCTGCTGTGTGTACAGAACTGTTTATAGTCTACAGACTGGACATACTGGATGTTGATACCAGGTGCTACCTGACTGTGTGGTCCATAGCTCTGCTCCAGAGGGCTAACTCTGCAGACCCTGAACTGGTGTCTTTGTACTTCCAAATTCCTTAACACAAAATCTGCTCCCTCAGATAAGGGAGATCAAGTGTAAACTGCAACAAAAAACATTTTTATTTCTGATGCATTAAGCATTTGATGAAATAAAGTTAAACAAAAATTAAATTTACTGTTCCCTGCACCCATCATCTGGGACATGTAGTCACAAAATGTTCAAATAAAAGTCCTTCTACTGCTTCATCAAATTGAATAGAGGTGTTTTTTTTTTTTTTTCCTAAAGTACAACATGGCACAGTAACTAATAAACATCACAAAACTGTACAAAACCTCTTACTGGCTAATTTATTACTCCTGGGAAAACACTACACACAACAAACATTTTTATATGCATGGTTATTTTCTATTTATATTTAGGTTTTGACTAAATGCACTAATCACATTTTAAATGTCCTGTTATGAACAGAAGGATTTATCATATTGTGTCACTGTCAACACAGAGCAGTAAACCTCTCAAGTACACAAAATTCAGCCCTTGCTTGTCTCCTGCTCTGTTTAAGCACTGTGCTGTAGCAGTGCTGAGGCAGGCATCAGTGCTCTCTGATGACTCTTACCCACAGGACGTGAGAAAAATTGAAGTTTCAATATTATTTTTTAATCAAGACTCACAGTCAATCAGTAATTTTGACTGAAAATTTTGAACATTACAGCAACCTAATGCTTGTGAACAAAACAAAATCCTCTTGCTGTAGGAAATGTCTCAGCTGTTGATCACTACAGTATTACTGTATAATGGCCAATGCGGAATATTATCCTGCTGGGTTTAGATTACTGATAATGTAGCTGCAACTTAAAAATAAGGAGACAAACTTGCAAAAAAGCACAGCACAGATGTTAGAATCATAGAACCATTTAGGTTGGAAAAGATCTCTAAGATCATTGAGTCCAACCATTAGCCTAACACTGGAGTTCACCACTAAACCATGTCCCTATATGCCACATCTACACCTGTTTTAAATGCCTGCAGGGATGGTGACTCAACCACTTCCTCAGGCAGCTGCTTCCAATGCTTAACAACCCTTCTGGTAAAGAAATTTTTCCTAACATCCAATCTAAATCTCCCCTGGCACAACTCAAGGCCATTTCCTCTCATTCTATCATTGGTTGCCTAGAGGAGAGACTGACTCCCACCTGGCTACAACCTCCTTTCAGGTAGTTGCAGAGAGCAGTGAGATCTCTCGTGAACATCCTTTTCTCTAGGCTAAACAACCCCAGCTTTCTCAGTTGCTCCTCATCAAACCTCCCCAGCTCCGCTGCCCTTCTCTGGACTTGCTCCAGCAACTCAATGTCTTTCTTGTAGAGAGCAGCCCAAAATTGGACACAGACTCAAGGTGTGGCTTCAACAGTGCCAAGTACAAGGGGCAAATCACTGCCATGACCCTGCTGGCCACACTATTTCTAACCCAAGCCCCAATACCATTGGACTTCTCGGTTACCTGGGCACACACTAGCTCATGTTGTTGTGCTGATTCTACAACAATTTGTAACTGTCATTGGGACTTTTTAAAATATATTTAACTGGAATTTTCTCATGCATAATCTTTTACTAACTGGACAAAGATTGATCTATCTTGTTTCCAAGCTACACCATATTGCAAAATAAAGAACAGTTCTATTGTTCTGTTTCAGATCAGTCATTACTTTTCCTTCTATTCTGGCCACAGGATGCTTTCATTACTTATTTGCAGAGTTTCAGAACTGTACTGTTGTAAAAGCAATAACCAGGTCATCCAACATTTCTCCTAAATATAGCACTGAAAAACACAGTGAACATGGTATAAAGGCCATCATGGTCAGTGGCAATGTTGGAAACACTTTAGATCATCACCTTTGTGCTTCACTGCTGAATGTTCATTTGGGAGCACAGCACCAGAAGCAAGGTATGCAAATTACCCAAACAAGGTGCAACAATTTCGTCTGAAAGCTAGTCACAGGAAGAAGAAGCTGTGTCTACGACCAGATGATCTTTCAAGCTCTGCTGAAGCTCAGCCCAGCCTAGTGGTTGATATTCAGCTGAGCTCCTCTACTTTTTATTCGGACAGTGCCCATTTCTGGCAGATGGCAGCTTACATAATGATGACAAATGTGAGTGAGCAGCTGTCATCAATGCTCATCATTTATGCGTCCTGCAGTATCAGCAGAAAAATACTCCCCTTTTGAAGGGTGGGAAATATTTTCAATCCCCAAAATCAACATCTAAAATCACTCTCTCTGGCATAAAAATAGCAACAGGAAATAGTAATCACCAAAAAGTAGTCACTGGAGAACTAGGAAAAAGACATCATTGACTATTTTGGGACTACTTGTCCTCTCCTATGGCTTATCAGTCCCATAGGAAAAAAAAAAAAAAAAAACCTGTAATATCTTCATTTCATTTCAAAGCAAAGCTTTTCATCTTAGCTCTAAATACCTTCCTAAAGCATTTTGTAAGATGTGGATGACAAATAGATAAATTATTCTTCCTTGTAACTATTATTCTTCAGTCATAATAACCTCTATCCTGGTGGTAATACACAGATAACTGTTAACATTGTCTTTGATGCCTGCAGGAAAGGGCATCTGCCTTTGCCCTTAGCAGTGAAGGAAATGGTTTTTCATTCTGGCTCCCTCCTAACAGACACATTTCAGCATTTGCTACAGCGTTGCAATCACACCAAGGTCAATGAACTGGCACTAGTGTATATAAAAGCTTACCTTAGCTCATCTTTTTAGTTTCTGATTCTCCTGCACCATGAAGAAGAGGGCCTATAAAACTAACCACTAAATATTAATTTGCTAATACCTACTTTTCCTGTTTCTCTTTACATACTGGTTCTTTTCATTAAGTTTACATGGCGGTTAACTCTTCATGTTTACAAGAAAACTCACAGTAATTTAACTGATTCATTCTGCAACCTTAATTATTGTCTTTTACTACACTACCAGAGACTGTAATACAGTTCCTTGTACTTTAGGGTTACTACTTTGAAATTGGGTGGGTGCAGTGTCTTTCAAAACCAAAACGGAATACGATTTTTAAAAGAATCTTGCATCAAACTTTGTCCAGCCACAAAAAAGATGCACATTTCCTGTCTGTATGTAAAGTAAATAAAGTTAGGCAACAGCCAAATAACACACCTGTCATCTGCTGCCTCCTATCTTTTCCAGTTCATTCCCTTTAAATTGAAAAAAAAGCATTGGAGCTTCATATTGTTTCTCTCAGAACATTAAAAAAATGGAATTTCCACAAACTGTCATTTCAATCCAAAATGGTTCTGACTCAATACAATCTGCAAAATTTAAAGTGGTGCCAATAGACTACACATATTTCTCTCATCTTCTTATTTCAGCATCCATTAGCATGCAATATGAAATTCTGCTTTCTAATTATACTTTTATTTCTCAACAAACAGTTGTTTCTATTATCAAGTTCCATGAAAAAGTACTTTCTTTCAGCTGAGAAAAAAGTTTTTAGACCTAAATTTATAGCTATTCTTTTTTGGTTTTTTTTTTGTTTGTTTGTTTTCTTTTGTTCTTTGTTGGTTTTTGGTTTTGTTTCAAATCTGATTCCAAGTCTGATTCTAGATAGGAGATTTTCCAGCTGAAAGCCACAATGAAGAACAGGTGTACTTGAAAGCCCAGTTAGCAAATTGAAGCAACTGTAGTCCATCTACACACTGCATAGTACCCAGCTCACCCACAAAAGACATTGGCTCATCTGTCCATTAAAATTCAGGGACTTGATAAATTATAATTTTGCATAATTCATAAGCAAACAAATTCCATCTGTCTTTCCTTCAGAGACAGTGTTGATTAGGGGGCATGAATGTAATGAAGTAATACGTTGTGGTACTCTGCTGGAATAAACATATGCTGAGGAAAAAGCCTAAAGGCTTTGAAGAGTTGCAAAGTTTCAAGCTTATGTGCGAAAGGAAAAGCAATCAGGACTTTCAGGACCTGCAGAAGGACTCGAGGAGTTCCTGCCTAGCTTGCAATATCATGACAAAATATTTAATCCTCATGACCACCCTTGCATGAAAGCTAGGCACACACACAGAAGGGGAAAAAAATCAAGAAAAAGCAAGAAATGGGAATGGGCAAATGGGAAAATGTAGTCACTTTGTGTCTTTTTAATTGCAATACTCATCTTTCCTGATAGATCTGCAAAGCAAAGGTCCCTTCAAGGGAGGCAGGTGCAGGCCCATTTGTACAGCCTTCTTTAGACTATGCACATTGAAGAAAGGCAGCAGGTTCAGCGAGCTTCCTGTTCCAAATACAGTTCAACAATACACAACCTCTTCAACAGGCTGTCACAAAACCTTCTCTTCTCGTCTTCAACTGCTCTCTGTGTAAGCAAACACATTTTATTACACACAAGGCACAGGCACAAATTACTCTGAACTGTTCTCAAGCACACACTAACCAGTGTTTCAAATCCTCAGTTTCAAAGGAGGAGCTGTGGTTATTGTAGGTATTTTCTGTGTGTTTTGGCTTACTCCTTTTAAGGGATAACACACTTAGAATACTATTGCACATTTTAGGATTGACAGAAGGAAAACACCAACTGATGACAACTCTTCAGCTGGTATAAACTGTCTCTTCCACAGATTTCTGCCCCCTTCAACAGCCGTGAACTGTGCAGGTGCTCTTGGCTTTCCTACTGCACGTGTTCTGCTCCAAGGGATAACTTTGGAGTTTGATACCAATTACTAGCTCTTCCATTCTTTTTAAAAGACAGTTATTAAGCTGATCGCCCCTTACAGAAGATGTCCTGGCCACCTCAGAACTACAGCTGTAGACTGATTGCCTGGTTTCAGCAATTGTACTAAATAAATGTTGGCAGCTGCTGAAGGGTTTCCTTTTCTCTGCCTCCAACAACATTGCATAAAGATAATTTCTTTATTATTTCTGAGCAGTCATTGCATTCTAGATACCATGCATGTGACTTGACATCTGGGGAACTTGTACTGGCATGTTCAGTTACCTTCCTGATATCTTGCCACAGAAAAGAGAACTCTGATTAACAAAGCAAAATAAGAGCGAGATGTAAGCTAAGCAGATTTATGGGTAGGGGAGGGAGGGAGAAAGGGAGGGAGAGGGAAGAAAGAAAACTTTTTTTAAAAAAAATGAGGGCAGAGTGCAACAGAATCAATAGTCCTTGGGAAGAAATAAAAGACATAAAACAGTATTTTAAAACTGCATTAAAATAATTTAATGGATCTCTGTCAGCAAGAAGCAAAATAAATTCTAGCGTAGTGACAAAGTAATTTCCCAGACAAAAATGATCACGTATTCCCCCTAACATACCTATAGACTTGAAGGAAAAGCTGTATGTCAGCAAATTTTACCAGCCTAAGGCTTTCCTCCTCCAGATCAAACAATATGATCCATCACAGCAGCACTCTGCACCACAGGTAGGAAGAATTCTTTTCTCTGACTTGTCTAGATGATCTACATAATTAAATTCATAGCAATTGTTATCAACCTACTATCTCTGTTTTTACTGTTTCTCATCTGACAAGGGCTTACACAGCCAAAGCCTTTCCTATTTCTTCCCTCTGTGCCTTCTGATCTCACAAAAGACATTATTTTTACCTGTAAATCATGTTTCTCTTCGATCTGTATTCTAGCCGAACTACAACAGCCTAAACAGCAGAACTAGGACAAACACCTTATATAAGGCAACTCATTCTGGCCAGCTACTTGCTGTCAAAAAAACCATTTGCCAACATCCCAGGTTTCTGCTTCTCCCCTCAGTTCAGAAGGTTACAGAACATTACAGTTCGCAGCAGCAAAAAGGGTTCAAACTATATTTTAATACTGAAATTCAGCATTATAGTTTCACAACTCCCTTTATCTTTATTTGCCACAAACTGCCTCAAGACTAAAGAAACATTCATGCTCTGCATCTTAGCTCTCATCTTCACTAAGGGAAAGTCCAGCTGATGAGGTCTGCCTCAGCAGCGAGTACTACTAAGTTGATGGGAATAATTTTAGAAGCATTTTGGGAGATTAAATGCTGATTCATCCATATGAAAACAAAGCACACAAAAATAAAAGCAATAAACAACCACAACAACAGCAAAAAGTCTTATATGCTTGCTACAGAGTTACTTTTCATCTCATAGAATTAAATATTCATGGACTTTCCAAAGCTAGCTGCCTACTACTCAGGAAAAACTGTTAAATATGTAGCAGGATGATGTGCTGTCTGAGCTTCATACACTTAAGATATTCAATTTTTTATATGATGGCTTTAGGATTTCCATGTATTTCACAGTTTTCTGCACCTCAGTTCTTTGCCAATGCCTGTCACAAAAGGCATTATATCATGGAAAACAGACAAAGAAGGCTGGTGAATTTCCTCAGTCTTTCCAACTTAAGCAGAAACACTGCTAAAAGCATCAGAATTTATGTAAGACAGCATTTCTTTATAAAAGAATAAATCTTGTAAAGTAAAAACTAAAAACCACAAGAGGAAATGTAAGTTGAGAAGAAAACTTTAGCAAACCTTTAGTTTGAAAAATTTACAGAATTAATTATCTTCATCCTAATTCCGATGTGAATTTCAATTGTATGAAGAATACAGGAGAAATCTGCATTTCTCCCATTACTATCTATTATCTATCCATACAGAAGTCCATGATAAGTACTTTAAATAAACTGGTTATCCTATCAATGTCCAGACTGATCTCTGGCCCCAAGGAAGGCCCCAAGAAGACCTGGCCCCACCTCTGACCCCAATGAAGGATCAGTCTCAAGATGCTTCCCAAGACATCTGCAAGTACAACCCCTGCAAATTCACATCAGCTCACAGCACACTTCTTTTTCAGCCCAAGAGCTACTGTGATGCTGCCTCCTACACCCCAAACACAGCAAGAGGTGATGGCTTCCAGAAGTTTTATAGTTGGGAGTTCAATGCTATGGTGGCATATTGCAAACCTTCTGAAGGCAGCAGCTTTATTTCCAAACACAGCCTGGACCACTGCTCCATTCAGAAGGTTTTGAAGCATTTTTTTATTTCTCTTGGTAAAAGAAAATTTCTATAATAAACACTCCCATAGCTCACAGACAAGTGATCAATGCCATTTAGGTAAACAATTCCCTCACAGATGTACATAAAAGAGCAATCATTAGTCAACTCTTCTAACAGCTGCAGCCTAAGTAATGGCAAGAGAAGTTTAAAATAACTCATTAAACATGGGAATCTGTTAATATGTTTGAATAAAAGACCTATTGAATGAAAAGGTACAATATATCTGGACTATGTCAACATAATGTAAATTAGCAAATGCTTAAAGAAACTGAATATTAAATAATTTTTAAAAAACAAATACTCCACACTGATGGAAAAAGTATCTTGAATCACCTTTGTAGGCATTTCCTACACATGAAAGTTGCAGTTTTTAAGAACTGAAAAGAATGAAATATTTTTTCAATTTGTGTTTTTCCAAAAACAAAGTCTTGCACAAAGCAATGCTCTGCACTATATTCTCCACTCACAAAAGAAGACATTAACAATATTAATGAGTTCATAAAAAGCAAATACCCAGAAGACAGAAATGTCACCTCCATTCAAGAACAGAAGAACAGAACATGTTACCACCACCATCAATCCTAAGCCCACAGGTCAACTAAGCAAGTTTTACTGTTGCAGGCAAGCAAACAACAGATATTTATTTTAATTTTTTTTTAAGAAGTTACTCCATGGTGCTGCTAGCAAACATTTTGCCATATTATTTAAAAGAAAATAAACCCTTTCCAAGCAAAAAAATCCCACACTTTTGTCCTAGAAGAGACCTAAAAATCAAAGGAAGTGACCCAGACCCCATTCTACAATGGAATTAAGATGATAACACACCAACCAACCAACAAACCCACTCTTGACTTTCAAACCTGGATCAGAATGCTCCCCTACTTTTAACAGTGCTGACATCTCTGAGAAAAAGAAAGAAAAAAGAAAAAAAAGAAAAAGAAAAAGAAAAAGAAAAAGAAAAAGAAAAAGAAAAAGAAAAAGAAAAAGAAAAAGAAAAAGAAAAAGAAAAAGAAAAAGAAAAAGAAAAAGAAAAAGAAAACCCCTGTAGAAAGGAAAATTAAAAAAGAGAAAAAAGAAGAAAAAAGGAAAATATAAAAAAGAAAAATAGAAAAAAGAAAAAAAAAAAAAAAAAAAAGAAAAAAAAGGAATAAAGAGAAGACCCCTGAGAAGATAGGATATACAACAGAAGGACAAGGGACAATTCCAGTAAGCTGTGGGCAATGACTCATACACAAAGGATAGAAATAAACACTGCCAATACCAGTCATATCTCCTTTGGGGGTATCATCAAGCTGGACACCCATGAACTCAGACTAGTTGGTTCAATTTCTAGCAACATTATCACCCAAGTCCATCCATAAATTTACCATAATTTTTTTATTTGTTGTTGGACAGAATGAGTTCTACTTTCAGCAAAGCCTAAGCTAGCCTAAATCAACACTGATTTTGCTTCTAGAGTCCACAAAAAAAGCCGTAATGCATAAAAACAGTAACCAAAAAAAAGGAAGGCAAAGATATATAGTTTCTCCTGGCATCTGAGCATTTCCCCTTTTAAGCACTGCCACCCATGGCTGTCCTCTTCATGAAAGAGGACTCCCAGATGAGCAGATATTCAAGGAATGCCTAGTCTTGCTGACTTCCTCATAAACAAAGTTTTCACTCTCCTCTCACCATTTACGTACAATGCACGTATAATCCTGACCTGCCACAATGGAATATGTTGAAGTGTAAGGGCTGTTTATAATCTGCTTCTGGTACCTCTGCTCTTTGGAGTCATTTGCTGTAATCCCAAATCCTGACACAGAGTTGTTATCAAACAGCAGGCAGTTTAAAGGACCAGATTTTCAGGCTCAGCAATCAGACTGGTTATAATCCAAGGCAATGCTTCATGATATCTAATCATATATTCTGCAGCTTCTGAAGAGAGGGGATTTTTATTTCCCAAAAGAACTGTAATTATCCTTTACAAAGCCTGCAGACTTCTTACAGTACAACAGCTGCAATGTCCTGTTGCCTTAACTCTTGGAGAGTCTGAGTGTATCTATTCTATTCAGGGAAGAATCGTCTCAAAGCACGTATGTCCCACTAGACCACAAAAAAATATTTCTATGACAGCTCATGCCCCTATACAAATCTGCAGGCTTAAAACAAGCAGACCATGATATTTCTACCTAATTCTGCTATTTCCTCTTTAAGTAATTATCAAGCCATGATTTCTACTTATCTGAAAAGCAAGTACATAAATTTTATTTGTAATGCTGTTGGAGATGCAGAATGATTTCACAAATTAATATTTTTCTTTTAGCAGAGAACATGAACTAGTTAAATCAGCAAACCATGTGTTTAAATGTCTTAATAGCAGAACTGTTTGTTTTCCACAAAACTGGCCTCAAATTTCACATTTAGTTGGAATGAAACTGTGGCTGTTTCTCTTAACCTAAGCACTTAGAGGAGAAAAGTCCTCACAGCAGCCTTTTATCCTTTCACCATAATGCAAAGCCTTCCACAGGAAAGATAATGTATGGCAGGCAGGGGCCACGTGCTGGGGTGAGGCAATACAGCAACCCACAGGATTCATACAAGCTTTGAACCCAAGCCAAAGTCATCAACAGCTAGGTGTCAGAACAAATCAGTTAAAACCAAATCTTGTTATTAATATACCTTGTCAGCGATATTTCTGAGAAGAAAGACTGTAGTGACATTCTGAAAACCATGACTTATAACAGAAGCACTGACATAGCCTAAATTGTTTGAGGACACAAGTAGCAATGTGATTGCTAAATAAGCTTTGAAGAACTGTTGTAGTAGCTTAGGAACAAGGGTAGAGTGTAGTGGTAGAGTAAATAATGCCACCCAAAAAAAGTTTTCAAGACAGTATGATATTTTTCTGACAATCACAGATGACCCCAAATACATGAGATTAAAAGCTTTGGACAGCTTTGAAGAGCTTTGGAAACAGACACTTGTAGAGTCCAATCTGCTTCAAATTGTTCAAATTTTCTACATAATGGGGAAATGGCTCAGCACTGAAGAAACTATAAACAAAAATATTTTTTATTAATCCAAGATGGGTTTTTATTGCTAGTGCGCTGTGCTCATGATTCAAGCAGATTTATTGAAATGTGCCTCTGTAAAACAGGAGATTTCACATGCATTGCTCAGAGTAGGCAATTATAAATTCATGGAGGCTACACAAACTTTAACAGAGAAAAATGCTCTCACCCTTTGGTACGGTAGGCAAGATGAGTAAAAATCTTCCTCGTGTTGTGAAGTAAACATTTGGACTTTTTCTTTTCCATGCTGTATTTCTTCCTTGCTGAAAAAAACCCCACCCCACTATTCCACCAATGGAAAACTATAACCAGCTGCTTGTGCAATAGGAAGGTGCTGCTTCTTCTGAAACAGAAATTTACCTTTCTTCCAATATACCAAGTGTTTATTTTTAATCACGGGAGTGATAGTTTATTTTAAACACATAATGAAAAATCATCAAAATGCAACACAAGTAAATCACACCAAATGGAACATTAAATACTGATTTCCCATATGGTCTTAGAAAAAAACTAGATCTTTATCTTAGTGCTTTAAGCCTCTCCATACAAAAAACTTGATGCAGGTAATCACAATGATTCAAGCCAAGTTTAGTATATCCCAGCTGAGTCAAGCATCAGTGAAAATGAACGATGACAAAAGCCTGATTCTTCACATATCTGCCCAGAGACAGGACAAAAGAAGCTGGCACAAATTGGAATATAGGAAATTTAATGCAAGAATGTTTAATGCAAGAAAAATGCATTTTACTGCAAGAATGGGTCAAGCAATGGCACAAGTCACCCAGAGAGGTTGTAAAGTCCTCACCCTTTCATATACTCACCCAGGATTACTGAACAACCTGTTCCAGGCTGCCCTGCTTTAAGTATGGTTTTGGACTAGACAACCTCCAGAGACCCCTTCCAACCTCAACCAGTCTGTGATTTGACTGGAATTTATTGGGATCACTGATTACTGTAGTATGTGTGCCATGACCTCAGCCCTCCAGCTAGCCTAAACAGAGAAGCCAATAAGCAAGCCTATTGGCTCAACTCTGACTCAAAAGTACCTTCATGATCTTAACTGGACCAGAACTGTAAATACGGCTGTGTTACATGAGGAAAATGAAAAAAAAAATGTGGCTCAAACTCCTACCAATGTTAAAAGAAAATAAATACATAATCAGTATGGCAAAAAGACTTATTGTATCCTCAAATTATACAAGTAAATATCAAGATAAGAAGAGCAAGCATGAAATAAAAATCCTAATCAGGTCTAGGAAATACTTCCATCAGTTGTGACAGTGACATTTAACAAGAAGCTGATACTACACCTAAAATTGTTCAGAGTCTCATAAACAGCACCATATTTTGGTTTCCATCCCATACTAAATTAATTTCTAAAGGTTTGCAGATATGCCCAGCAGAACCCCATGCCAAACGCTTAAGCAACTGCCTCTTATGCACTTTATTTTGAACTAATATAAAATAATCATTTCATGACCCCTCACAACATTAAAACATTTTCCATGGAATGGAATTTTCCATGCCAATTTTCCATGGAATAGTTAAAAGAATAAATATTTTTCAACATCTGATCCACAAGCAAAAACCTAAGAACATGAATGTCTATCAAAAGTTTAGCCTTGGAATTATTGCATACAAAAATGAGACTTCTTTCCTACTTAATAAAGGGTAATGATACTGAGGGGAAAAAATCCTGAAATAAATTAAAGTAATAAGAGCTTTCTGATGTATTCAGTAAATAAAAAATTGTTGTACACCACAGGTTCTATTGTGGTGTTAACAAAGAGTTTCTCCACTAAACTAACAACTGTCCATTATACCCAGTTTACAGAAATTTACAAGATGAGTGATAAATGACTATTGACCACTGTCAAGCAGAAATCACAGAGCAGTTTAATAAGCTGAAACATTATTTGCATTCAATACAATTTGGCACAAATTCTGGGTTTTCTCCTTTGAAAACCACAACTCTGAGCCAGGAGAACATCAGCAAAAAGAAGCCAGAATATCATTTAATTCTTCCTTTGGAATAAAAGAACTCATATGTGACAGCAGTTTTATTCATTGCATGTAAGATAAAGACAATCAGGTGACACTTCTCTTAACTCCAGAAGTGTGGATGCAATAGAGCCACAATTTCTCTTTTCAAATATTTCATTCTCAAACATTTCAGTGCTGAAAAATTCAAACCTATTCCCAATATTTACATCCGATCCAGACCAAAAAAAAATACAACTACCACAAATCAGAAACTCATGCTGCATTCAGAACACAAACAAATAAAACATGTGAATAATAATATGATCCCTCCTGCAATTTTACTGGAGGTAGTACTCTTTTGACATGTTTCACAGGCCTAAAAATAATTTTAAATATGGGCCAAGGGGAATCTCATGCAGTTCAACAAAACCAAGTTCTAGATGATGCACTAGGGATGGAGCATCTCTCCTGTTAGGAAAGGCTAAGATAATTGGGTTTGTTCAGCCTGGAAAGCAAAGACTTCCACGTGACCTAAATGTACCTGAAGGGAGCCCACATGAAAGATGAGTGAGATTATTTACAACAACAAGGAGTGACAGGACAAGGTGCAATGGTTTTAAACAGGAAGAGAAGTTTAGGCTGGAAATCGCGTAAAAATTCTTGACTGTAAGAGTGGTGAGGCCCGAGAACAAGTTGCCTAGAGAAGTTGTGAATGCCCCATCCCTGCAAGTGTTTCAGCTGGATGAAGCCCTGAGAAATCTGGTTTATGGCAGGAGCATTGGTACTAGATTAAGGTCCCTTTCAACACAAACCATTCTATCACTCTGTGATTTTGGGAAGACCAGACCATTTGCCTCTATATCAACAGAGGGCATTCAGTACTCCTTATGTTTGGACCTAACCTCACTGCCTGCTAATGAAAACCTAACAGGCTCTAGGCTTGAAGACAATGATTAGTAACATTAACTTTACAAAAAGGGCTTCTCCAAGACTTTTACCAATTCCAATAATCCCATCAGCTTCAACAAATCAGATGTACTTACTTTGTCTTATAACGCTCCACAGCATCCCAACTGACATTCAAATGTGACAGTTTTAATTTTCTGCTGTGTCTTGACACACTTGGCACTTTGCGTTAAACATTTCCCACCACATGGGAAAAGGACTCTGGCATGGTTGATCAAATATATCATGTCACAGCAACTTGCCTTTCCCTCTCTCTCTCTGTTCCCTTGGCACTTTATCTGCTATTAAAAAAAAAAAAAAAAAAAAAAAAAGATAATTTGGAAAACCCCAAATACCTGATCTGTTATGGTGGAAGTTTAATTAGACCTCAACTAATTTGAAAATGCCAGCAATATCTTTTTTGAAGAGCATTTAGGTATACTCCATTTAATAATAACATGGCACGAAGTAATGAAATTATGACCGTGGGAGTAAAAATTGTTTTAAAAGAAAGACTATTACTCATACTAAATACCACATGTTTAAGTGACTGGCATTGCATTAATAATTATAGTAGTTATTACTCTTCATTGAAGAGAAAATATATTCAGATTACTAGCTCTATTTAACAGAGCAAAAAGAAAGACGGATTTAACAAATGTTATTGTGGAGTTGGGGTAGTCATCTGCCAGCCTCTGTTCCCATCATTAGTAGCCAACTTGTCTTGAAGTCACTAAAAATATGGCTAAGTTGTTATGTATACTAACACACTTTATTGAAAAAAACCCAGACAGATATAAACAGAGAGAATTTAAGAAAAATGCATTTTTCATCTCTTTTTGTTCTTCTCACCTTATTCTATCTGTTCCAAATTAAGAAAAAAATAAACATTTATTCTATTTTCCATTGTTTTATGACAAGTAGAGTTTCCATATAGAATAGATGGACATAAAAAATCCTGCTGTTTCAAGTTCTATTTACTATCAGTAATAAATAAGCTAGAATTGTCTTCACGTTGGCAGACTTCTTCAAATAATCATTTACCATGATTAACCTGGTTTCCTCAGGATTGAAAGATCTCTCTAGTGCTTTTCCCACTTGCCCATTAGACTGCTTGGTACTCTTTAAATGCCAGAAACTCATGATCAAAAGAATGACTGTCTTGGATATATCCTGAAACTATACAGAGAGCAAAACACCCATTTCTACTAAGAAAATTAATACAAATCTATTGTAAAAAAAAGCTATTGATTGCAATAGCCAATGTAATCTTGTATTCACAAGATCAGATTCTTCCAAAAAGAGTGCCAGTTTATAATCACACCAGAAATGCTATGAAGCAGATTCTGTCTATCACTCCTAGAAAATTGACTTGGAACTGCTTGTTACTCCTGGGATGGCCAGAAGGAAGAGCAGAGGTACTGTATTTGGCCCTTTCAACCACACACAGGCATTTTTCAACTAGCCTTTATGCTCTTCCCTCACCACATTGCTTCTCCTTCTCTGAAGAAGCCTCCTTAACACAGAAAACAACCATGAGGTTCATTTTGCTCCAAAAGTCCCCCCACGATGTATATTCTGGATTCGGTTGAAAAAGATCTTTATGTGGGTCATTTATCACCTCCCTCTCTACTGTCGGTTCAATTGTATTCAATATCCAGATTTACCTGGCCAATTATTAATTTCTAAGGCAGCCGAATCAGCCAATAAAACAGGACATAAAGGTCATGTTTCAAACCCCAGGTAGAAGATCACAAGCTGAATTATCACATTGCCCATTTCTGTATAGCTGTCAAAATAATCCTGGCACTGCTCAAACTCTGGGCTCATTTGAGAAATCCACATACCTGGTCATACAGGTATCAGGGGCCACTTGATATTTCAGTGCTTCTTTCCTCCTCCTCCCCTTTTGATTGAATTATTTGCAGCTTTGATCATTCAAAGATCTTGTTAGCCTTAAATATTCAAGACATGTGCTTCCATTAGTTTAGCATTTCTTTCTCGCTTTAGCAGAATTGCTCTGAGTTTTTCTACAACACTGTGAGTACCAGGGAAACATGCTGTTGTATCTCTCCAATGAAAACCTTCCAGTAACATCAAGAATGTAGTACTCCTGGTAAAACATCTGCTGAAGACAGTTAACCTTGACAGTGCTGTGAGCAAAAATATTAGTAACAAAATGAGCCTACATGGTGGCCATATGTGTCTGCGGATGTTCCTGTGCAAGAGGCCTTCACCTCAGACTCTGTCCATCTTCATTATTCCATAAAACAGATCACTGAACTGAGTTAATTCATATTTCAACTCATACTACAGTGACTGAGAAACAGCACTCAGTATAGCAAACATAAGGACCATACTTTTGTAAAAGGCTCCTTGCACAGGGAACACATAGCAGTACATTCCTCTTGAGTGAAACTGCCAGCAAGTTGTACAAACCCTTTCTCCTCAAAAGCTTATTTACCTGCAACCAGTAACTACTCTTGCAAAGAACAGTTCTGGTCTGAATTTCTGACTCAATCAGAACTTTTTCACCTTGGTGAAAAATTACTGTTTACTTGAAATAGTAGTTCTCCTGCTTTGAGTTTTAAAGTGAAACAGTCATTCAACCTTTGCAAACAGGATTGAGACTGATGAGCTTCACCAACAAAGCCAAGTTAAAACTGAGTGCTGTGTAAAAGACTTCAGAACACATGTAAAGAGAGAAGCACATAGGCTGGAGTTCCTAGTTTTCCTGTGAAAGGGAAAGGAAAATCCCTCACTGCAGGTCCACAAAGTTCTCTAGAAGAGAAAGGTTCACATAGGTCTGCAAGCTACCAAAACACCAGCCAGGTGGGACTCGACAGCAGACTCTCACACCACTGGCACCAGATAACTCAGCCCCCACAGGACGGCTGCCATTGACAGGGCAGGGAGAAGCCTACACACTTGTACAACAGCTCAGTGACACCTGGACAACAGCACTAATGCAAACTCTTCAGTGTAAAGAATATCCATCATGTCACAAATTACAAATTTGCATTCCAAATAGCAGAGATGCCTTCTAAAGCTGGTTTTTTTTTTTTTTTTTTTTTTGGTTTGCGGTGGGTTTTTTTCCCAGTGGTGTCTGTAAGGATAATACTTCTTGAAGAGAAAAAGCTCTTCCCTTGCCTGCATGCAGTCATACTCCATTAATTCAGAATAACTGCTGTAACAGCGACGTTAACTCTTGTGATTTCTCATATTGAAACTTCTGTCATTCTCCTCCACTGAGAAGACTCTGAATTGATAACGTTTATTTGTATCTTATTTATACAAAGAAATTCTGTTCCCTTTCTGTTGGCAATTGGACTATCTTTGTTAAAATTCACTTATTAATTCAGCAGAACAAAGTTCACCTTAGTAAGTTATGCACATTATTAGCAGTCTATTATCCATGTCATCTTCTTATGAATCAATTAAGTTTAATGTCCAAACTTCAAAATGAGCAGACGAGACATATTTCTGCATAATGAACTCTGAGAAAAAGTCAACAGATATTCATAAAGTCTCACTACATCTATCTACACAGGCTTGTAATGAAATACATTCATGTTTATATAAGAAATCTCATCTATATTTTTCTAAAATTTGCCTCTACTTGAGTCTGAGATTTAATGGACTCATCAAGACCACCAACCATACCAGACTCTGGGTTGTTCTTTTTTAAATCATTTGCATCTCTTACTTCTATTGAAATTCTTAGCCCAGATTTCCACTTTCCTTTCCCAGGACAACTATTATTCTGAAATTAATGAACCTTCTCCTGACAGCCACGCAGAAGTTGTCTGAAGTGCACATGGCTCAGGCGTCCTGGTACACGTTTCAGGCAGCCTGAACCCACACCACTAGCTTCTCTGACTCAAGCAATCTGTTGGTTTTGCTTTGGGTGTTTGACATCCAAGCATGGTTTGCCCTTTAATGCTGCTACTGTAAAAGTCCTCCAGAGAGCTCTAAATTCTGCCTGCTTTTTTCTTGGTTCCCCCAGAAAGCCCTAAATGCCTAACCAGAGACAGTCACCTTAACAACAAAAATAATGGGACTTCTCAGTTTGAGGAACACACAGAAAAACTAGATGTTAAAAGAGATCAGTCCATAATGGACATTTTTCTTGGTTTAGTCAGGGTTTAGTTTTTTGGATTTTTTTTTTTCTCTCAGTATCAAAATGCTAAAACCTATCTTACATTTTTTGCTGATTTTTAGTGAGATTTCTACTGAATATGACATTTCTGGATTAGTAGCTGATTCAAAAAAATTTAAAATGCTGTCCCTTCCCATTATTTCTCCTTCCCCAAATTATCCAACAATAACAATACCAAATTTATGAATACATTCTATCTCTTCTAAGATGCAGTTTGACAAATTTATTACTAGCCAAGTATTAATAATTACCCAGCATTTCAGCAGCCTTTCATGCATTTGAATGTACTTCCACCTATAAAAGACACTCATTACTGGTAACATTATAGCCCTGCTTCAGAAAAGTATTTAAGAGTGTAAAAAAGACATTTCCTTGCATAAGCACTAACAATAAAAGGCACAACATAAGAAGGCATGGCAAATTTGGAAAAAGAAACACTTGAACAAAAATAAAATACACAGGAGATAAAGTCTGGTTGATGTCAAGGTTTTGGAGGCTTTTTCAGAAGGTTTCTGTTATTATTTTCAAGTCTTTCAGAACCTGTTTTCAGATGTTATTTCAGGTAAAAATCTTGCTACCATTTTCCATAAGATAAGATCTCTCAATTAAGATGAAGTATTTTTGGCACAGGCATAGACTATAAATGTTTCTATTTTCCCTGCACTTATTTAGATCTCTCACTGGATTATTTATAAACTAGTGCAAGTCTTTCATATGGATTCTAGATACAGAGGTACAAATTGGCTGGCATCTCCTTTTTTGCTGAACAGGTTTATAAATCTTTATTTGTGTGACAGAAAACATAAATGATGACTCTGAATTTGATGTAGCCAAAACAATAGGATGCTGCACCTCCTTAGTCACCTTTCAGACTCATAAAAAGCCTAAAGCTTGCTTCGTGACTAAAAACCCTGGAGCAGGAATTCATGACTGCCCATAGAGACTGCAGAGCAAAAATGTTCCAACCTCCCAGACAACTCTTCCTGGTGAGCTACTGCTCTCTTCAACATCACTGTTTTTACAGAGTTATTTAAATATGAACACAAATAACTCCAGTCTCCATTCTGACTCCATAATTCTCTTAGCTCACAACACTTCTCTCATAGGAGTCATAGGGAACTACTTTTGTCACATTGTGCTTTTAGCAGTTATACAGATCGACAACGTGGAGTAAGAATGCATTAAAAAAATTAATAAAGACAACACAAAAACCTAACCTACAATTTGAGACCACTCTCTTATTCTACATACCACTGGCAAATGCACATTTCTCAGATTTATGTGACTAGAAACATATAATCTCCTAATTATTAACAATTTCTACCATTTTTAAAACACCGACAAAGTACTATTGCAATTACGAACAAAACATGAAACAAGCATGGATGGGAATGAAATATGGATTTTCTCATCCAAAACAATTATTTATTTATTCTATAACTGTCCAGCTACAGAATTACAATTTGAACTTTAAATCCTAAAGGGTGTTGACAACTCCACAGAATGTGGAAAGATGCAAGGAGATAGGAGCAAGTCATGCTGTTTCATGCTTATGGCTTCAGCTCAGTATCATCAGAATCTGTTCTGGCTAAACTAAAGCACTGAATTAAAACTGAATGAAACTTCTTCTAAATCCTTCCACCTCCAATTTAATCCTACAATGAAAGCTCTCCTTGGTATGGATACTGGAAAAGCTATGATGAAAAGATAATATTCAACAGGAATTTAGGCAATGATCAAATGATTTATGCAGAAGATGTAATGAGCCTGGCCCACTCAATGTCACAAACACCCTGGGAAGAAAAGCAGCATCACTAAACTATTCCTGTTCCTGGATGACAGCCAACAAGTCCTTGTGAGGTGGAACTTTGCTGTTGGCCCTGAAGAGCCACTCAGAAGGGATTCACCAGAAGGAGGAGGGCACTAATGCACTGGCAAAGCTCAAGGGACAGAGCTTTGTGTAATCTCAGGAAGGAGGAATACTGTGGTGTGTTTACAGCCCAGGGTAATATAAACAGGTATTTTTTATTCTTCTCTTGTTTTGGTTTTTGTTTTTTTTTTGGTCTGTCAGCTATTGTTGAAAGGGAGTCATCAGGAAATATTTATACAGCTGTTCAATTCAAGATAGTTTTTGTGCCTACTAAGACAATTCTATTTTACATAAAATCAACAAGACCTTGTAAACCACAACACAAAAGTCACATAGATTTTATAGTGTTTTCTTCATAATACTCGAATGTCACAATTTAATTAATGAAAGCATTATTTTTTATTATATCAGTCTATCTGAAGATTTAGTTTTAATCTTAGTCCCTTAAGTTACAATCTTTTGAAGTTAATGGACGTATATTTTTTATAAGATTACATAACCAGAAAAATAAGATTTTTTTTTTTTCTTTTAATGTGTTAATCATTTAAAGGGTTAATCATGTTGATGCTTATTTGGTCAAATCAGAGCTTCAGCATCCACTGAAGCAAACGAGATAGTTCATGCCTCTTGATGTTAATGTTTACCTTGCTTGACTCCTGACTAAATAAAATATTACTTTGGACCCAGAATTAAACATAAGCTCTGCAACAGCCAAACCTTGGAAGTTTGCATGTCCTCAGATCAAAATCATGAAACAGAAATTTCTCTAAGTCAGATCTTACAGTAAGCATAAACATTTTAAAATGTAATAATTCTTACTTTCCTTGGGAACAAACTTAATTAAAGAAATGCATCAGTATGAGGTTAATGTATCACATAAGCATCCACCATCCAGTAAAGCAGCAAACCTGGTTCTCACAACTCATCTCATTTGCTAGAAACTATAATACAAATAGCAAACAAAAAATGTTGAAGTGATGCTGAGCAGCTACACAATGCATGAACAGGTTAGGGTCCCACTGGCAAGAACTGTTGCTTTGAAATTTAAATCAAGGAATTTTTTTCATATTTATGACATTTACAATGACATGTAGGCAAGCAATCTCTTTCTAGTAAACTAGGAGACAGTCTTTGAAATGGGTGAAGTCATTAACTGCAGTTAAGAAAATAAGCTTCCCTCCCTATTGCAGCTTCTAGAAAAACAAAGCTGCAATAGAGAGCTGTTCTTCAGAAGCAGTTTTTCCATGATAGTTTGTTTATTTATTCTGGCAGTATTTGGAGGGCAGTTCTTGGTCTTTGATAGAAAGTCTGCATTTGTACTCTACTCTGACACTGCTGAACAGTATGCAGCAAACTCTCTATACAGACCAGTGTGCACATTAGTAAACCTCGATAAAAAGTCAGCTTGAATGGATACAAATCATTCTGATGCCCACAGCAGTGTTGAGAAGGCAGCTTAATATGTGTAACGAGAAAACCAAGGCCATCTCTACAGCACCACCTTGTTATTCTTCATTTCATCACTGAATCTCTTCCTTTCATCTACTCAATGACTTTGAAAGTTACAAGAATATTTTCACTTCCCACAGAGGTAGAATAGATATAATCTAATGAAAGGGAAACTCTTTTAGCACAAAATAATACACAGTATTCCCAAATGAAAGCAAGTCCCAGTCTACACTGGGATCCTTGCTTTTCACACCAGATACTGAATCCATTGCAAAGTTTTCAAGGAAATATAAGGACATGAAAAACTAGTAACTACCTACCAGTATGTCTTTATCATACAATGGAGTTTGGTGAACAAACTGTAGAGGCAGCAACAGCCCTCACAGTCTAAGTGAATAGTATCACCCAGCACTACAATCTTGTGTCTTAAATATGTACATAGAATGGTGTTACTGCTAAAGACAGAATTTTAGCATTCCCTAATTCAGGATGCTAACTGTACCATTTTAATAGGTGCCTTTTATTGCAATTTTTCACATTTAAAGGCTATATATGGTGAGTATACACAAGACCCACAAGAAAGTATGTGTCCATCACCTACAATGACAAAAAGATCTTTTGAAGATCTTGGTGTTTCTGTTCCCCAGGGAGACAGAGGAAATTATATAAAAGCTGCAACTGCATAACCCACTCAACACAGAGGGCCACATTTATTTCCTCAAAATGAACAGGGATACACAGCAGTGCAAAGGAGACAGTTAATGAAGAAGAGGGCAATAGGTAAAAATATCGTTTATTGTATCAAAAAGTTACCCAATAGTTTCTTGTATCAAAAATTTAAACAGAAGAACTAGAATTTACAGTTAGGGAATTATACCAGCTTCATAAAATAAAAAGAAACTAAAGTAAGCTACCATGATGCTGCATAAGCACATTGTGCTTTCCACTTGAACATCACTTCAGCACTGCTGAGCAGGTGTGTGCCTACTGCAGCCTCCTCTCAGACTTCCTGCTGAGCCCCTGCTTTACTTTCCCTTTGAACAGAGACTATTTATATACCTTTTAGAATCAAAACGTGCTGTTATCCATTTTGACTGTGATTACCATACTCTCATGTAGAAAAACAACTTTTATGTTTTGGTCTGTCTCTGACTCTGTCACAAGAAAAGGCCTGAAAGACAAAACCAAGGCTGTACCTGCATGGACTTCCACAGGTCTACCCTGGCAGCTGTCCATGGCAGGTCACTCAGTACTGCTCTCACTGCCCCACACAGCAGAGGAAAACAGACTGTGATCCTCCTGGGTGCAATCCACCACAAAAACACAAGCCTGATATTTACTACAAGAATTTCTCTGCTGATTCTGAACAAATCCCAGCCTTATGTAAATCCTCCCATGTGATGCAGCCATCCCCGCCTCTGCTCCCTGGCTTGGAAATGCTGAAGGTGGGGTGCGCCGAGGGGAATGGAAATCACCAATATTGAAGTAGTAGATTTAGAGGTCTGCCTTAATATGGTTCATGCAGCCAAAGCACATCCCAAGATAATTCAATGGCTCTGTTGTGCATTTGGGGGGCATGGAAAACAAGGAGGGAATTCAGCAAGAGTGTGAGGAGTCAATTGGTGGTTATGTGATATTATAAATTGCAATAAAGTATGCTGGCAGCTGTCACAGTTCCTCCACATTAACATTAAGAAGATAGGCTAGAATGGAATAAAGATGATTTTACTGACTTGATGAAAAAAGAACACCCAAGCTCTCTAAAATATGCTAGATTTTGATGAGGTCACAAACTTGACAGTGAATTGCAGTAGGAACTCATTACTCTCCCTACCAAGGCTCATGCTGTGCAATCCAAAACACACACAAAACAAATATGTGCAGACATATGGCAACAACAGTCTGCACGTATATGGAATCTACAGCTGGAAGACGCTACAGCAAGGACTGGAAAAATAGAAGTACTAAACACAAGCAATAAGTATCTCAAAAGTAGCTAAGAATCAGTTCAACCTGATTTCATTCAAATACTTTAATTTCAAGAAAACCATTTCTGGTTACATGTCTGTATTTCAAACACCTCAAGCAGTCAGAACCAGAACTGATAGTTCAAGGCATGCAACAGTGGTTTCCTAGAATATCTTACAAGGGTCAGAACACCTTAATATTGCAAGCGACCTTTACAGAAATCACAGAGAAATTTCTCCAGTTTAGCTAAACTGATTTGCAAAGTAACTTATTTACATCAGAGACAGCCTCTAGTACATTCTGTTAAGTGTGGGAAAATGGGTTTGGAAGCCAAACTAAGCTGAATGAGTACTGGGCACTCTTTAACTGATTGACTATGGTCATAGAAGCTTGCTACATGGATTTAGGTAAATCAGCTTTAGCTTACAATTTCGTTAGATCAGTGCCAATTCTACATTTAGGCCACAAATAGAATTTTCATTTTGCACATTGCTTAGTTCACACTAGTAGAGCTTATAGGAAAACAAATGCAGTACAATGAAGTAGAGAGCACAATTGCCCATTTCAGTCACACATATAGCAGGATGATATTTAAAACACTCAAAGAGAGTTTACTGTGTCCAAATGAATGCATCTCTGTCAGCTATTTTCAATCATCTAGGTCTGTACCTCAAACTATTAAAAAGATGGGGAACTTAGATTCCTAATATTAGATGCACTGAATTAGACCTCCAAGCCACGCAATTGAGGAAGTATACCACAACATCTGAGAGCTTTTCAGGCAGACTTTGTTTAGAGTATTTTGTAACAGGGATATAACACATCTGCAGATAGGATTAAAAACTAGATGCAGCTCTCTCTGCAGTTTTAAGATTGTTAAGTCTGTGTTTGAAAAGAAAATAATATTGTTCATTATACTTGACAGTGAGACTATAGAGATTTATGGGTTTTTTAACAATACCCAATAAAATGAAAAAAGAAGGGGGTATGGACTTTGCCCATTTATTCTGTATTACAGGATCAGATATCTGAACTCATGAGTTATACCACTAGCTCTAGAGATATAAAACCCACACTTACAGGAAGAAGCCTTGCTGATGAGTCCTTCCACAGATGAGTAAAGGGTTACCTAAACAATTTAGAGTCCTCAAATAATAAGGAGGGAAAAAAAAAAAAAAAGGAAAAACCCAAGCAGAAAAATAAGTGAATTAGAAAAAGTAGAAAATAGCCTGAAGAAAATCAGTTTGTTCCAAAATGTAACAAATTAATAAAATAAGGATGATTATGATTCATATGTTTTAATTAAAAAAAAAAGAAAAATCTAAATTTATTGGAGAAGTAGAACTGTCTCTGACACTGCATATCTAGGCAGAGTTTTCCTTTCCACGCTATTATCAATAAGGCATTCTGAAGTGAATCTCTGATGAAAGGTGGCATAAAATCATCATTCACACATACCAGTTTTTATATGGCTGGTTGTTCCATTTCTTCCTGTTTGTTCCAAAATAATTCAAATTTTCATGAAGTAGTCTGATTATGAACACAGACAAAGCAGATTATCAAGACTGTCTGACACTTCAACTGCCATTACTTATAATTCAGGAAAAGGGGTATTACAAATCTCCAAGCTTTGTTTTTGATTTTTACTGTTCTTCCTCTACCTGGGTCTTCGTCTTAATTGAATGGACACATAAGTCTCCTAAACCTAGTAATAAAAATGATAAAAATGTATCCTTGAAGTAGAGGTTAGGATTTTTTTTTTTTTTTTTTAGTTTTTTTTTTTTATTGTTTGTTCGTTTTGGTGTTTGTTTTTTTTTTTTTTGGTTGTTTCTTTTTTTTGTTTTTTGTTTTTGTTTTTTTTTGTGGTAAACTTTAAATATGGCAATAAGAAATGGGGTATTTTTATATACAGTGTTTATGATTTTTAATGTCTTTTTATATTCACAGCAGCATAGAAGAGGCAGCTTGCTTCATCATTCACTTGGCATGCCTCTCTAATTCTGATCCTGTGTAAAGAAGTCATGCTTGTAAGCGATCTAGAGCTGGAAGTCCTTTGCTTGGCTGTAGGAGTCCTACTTTATTTTCAAGGGGAATTTCAGAGTGAACTGTTTCTGCTATGGATTACTGCCACAAAAAGTGGAATCATCATTCTTAGTATCAATGTTCCTTCAACAACAGCCCTAAAATAGGTTGTAAGATGGAAAAAAAGCCTTCACTTGAGTGTATCAGCTCAGAATGTATAAGACAGTCCCTTTAGGATAATTTTATTCAAGGCCATTTTGTAAAAACTAATGAGTTTGAAATTAAAAATAAAACTCTCTGCCACTTAGTGGTTTTCCTGAATTTCAAATATTAAACATTTATCTTATTAGCCTCTCTTCTTCCTACATGACCTATTTTACTTTCCTGTGAACTGAAATAAAAAACAGCTCTGTTCAGTTTGCTTGAAATTCATAATTTAAATAATAATATTGCTACATACAGGTACACACAATATTGCTACATACAGGTACACACTTAACTCAGTTTATCTAACACAGTTACACCTCAATGCCACATGTTATATATTTAACTTCAAAATCTCTTATCTAAAAAGCAACAGATACTGCACAACAGGCAGCTGTTGGGGAAGATGAAATAGGAAAGCCCTATAAATATGATTGCCTGGCAAAAGATTTAGAAAATACAGATATTGAGATGAGAACAAGATTTGAGATACCAAACCTTAATTACTGAGCAACTAGAAAACAATAGTATAGCCAGATTGAAAGCAATCCCCCCTTCTGATTAACCAATGCCTTTTACCTACAGATAAATCCAAAGGTCAAATGGAATGTCCTGTCTCACTCCCCAATGTATGGTTCATCCCATACCTGTAACCCTCCCCTGAAGTATCAGGTATCTGTAACCCCACTGGCCCAAGTCCTGTTCCAGCCCACCTTGAAGCCCCCTGATAAGATGTGGCCAAGGGACCGGATGTTCTCTTGGAACTTCCTCTTGGGACACTCACCTGGAACCCTCTCTCCCTTTCTCTCCCTGGGCCTGCCACGAGTTGCAGCTAGCAACTCCACGCAGGGCCCTTCACCCTTTATAATAAACCACGTTTTCTAAGACCTGACTTCAGAGATCTCTCATCTCCATCCATCCAAACCGTCCTGGAACCCAGTGTTCCCCGTAGGCACCATGTTTAATAGAGAGTTATTAAGCACAGCACCAGGATTGTGAGCTATGGACTCTCCAATAAATAAAAAGCAAGTGTATGTACAGGATCCCATTCTAAAGCTTACAGAGGTAAACAGAAGTTTCGTGAAGATTTGAGTTCATAGTACTGTTCTTCAGATAAATCTTCAGAGAGATACATGGTAAACTCAACGATTTAATATATTGCTTTTCAAAAGTAAAAAAACCAACTGTTTAATTAAACCTAAGACTGTAGCTTTGTACAAATGGACACTGAGGCTTCCCCCTGCCCTTCTCCATTCTCTTCCCTTGCCAATACTTTAATCAGCTGAAGAATTCCCAAGGACTGTGATAAATGCAAATATTTCACCCTACAAAACTGTTAATTGTATATTATTTCTTCCCTAGTCAGCAGACTAAAACAAATCCAGAAGCAACTATAACCAACACAACCTACATTTCAGGGCACCACCAGTTCCTAATTTTTGGAGCCTTACTTAATTTATAGTCTTCAAAAAAACACCCCTCCCTCACAGGCCTTTTCTTTTCTCACTCTTGACCTTTCTTTTTATTTAACTGCCATTTCAAATGCATCACTTTTCTTCAGTATCCCCCAATTAGATTTCTCCTCTAAGATCCTCTCTCCTCAAGATCTTTATGCATTTTTTGCAGATTGGTTTCCTATTTATAGGTGCACTTCCACCCTCTAGCACACTTAACTTACCAATCTGACAATGCTCACTTTGTCCAGTGTTCCCTACATATTCTAGGAAATCCTTTCCTGACTCAGAGATTGCCAGACTAATGCAGGAAACAGTGTACTTCTTTTAAGCACAAACAGCCTTGACTCAACAGAACAGTACTATGAACTCCAGTCTTCACAAAAAGCAAGGTGAGTGTTTATCTAGGTAAGTTTTGAAAATCTGTCCATTTATTAGGGTTTTCACTCTAATAAATATCACAGGAGTGAAGGAGAGCCTTCTGAACAACTAGTGCCAAACTAGTTTAAAATGTACTGCAAATCATTATCATGGCTACCAGCTGTGAATTCAGCTTCCTATAATGGAAGGTTTGGGGGTTTTTTAACATACACAGTGAACATGAAACGGGATCTGTCCTTAAACTCCTGGTTCAGAACCAGCTTTGCCAAATTTGGAACACACAACATCAGCACAGTACATGAACAAAAGAGAAAGTGGGTGAGATAGACATAAAGTTATAGTCCTATAAATTTTCTCTTGACAAATACTTTACCATTGGTTTATTAACTGGGAATGTGCACTGAATTCTAAGTAAAATGCTGTATGTTGGTTTAAGTTTTGACATTACTCTGTATTAGGCATCAGTGCTGAAATCCAGCCCTGTATTACACAGCTATTAACAACACACTAGAAAAGAGTTTTCAAACCTCAAAAGCCTCAGAAGAAATCCCCATAATACAGTCACTCTCTGTCAAAAGTATAGGCAGCCATCATTTCAGGTAGAAAAAAAAAAAAACTGGGCTCACTTGTATACCCTGCATCTTGTTTGTTCCAAAGCAATTAACTGAATGAAGAAATCACTTGCCTGTCCACAATCACAGCAGACTTAAGGCTTGCCAACTGCCATCTTCTGGAATTCATTCAGACAATACTGTCATATGCTTTAAGCACATCCTCAAATCTTGGCTAGATACACTAATGTTAGTTTTGTTTTGTTTTGTTACTCCCCAACAGAAAACACCACAGTTAAACTAATAATGAATTTCCTGTAATAATTCAGTATAGCTTCCTTAAAATGTATTTCCTGATATAGTAACTCAGTATAGCTTCCCCTTGTGAGGAAAAAGAGAAAAAAATCAAAATATTAGTGCCCCCAGGAATCTTCAAAACAACACTTCAGTTTTGATGGCAATGCTCTTCCTCTTCATAGCTTTCACATTAGATAACAATTCACATTTCTGATCAATAAGCAAAATGTTTGGCATTGTTTCATAATAAACTGTTAAACAACATGTTACACATCTTGCTCATGAAAATGCATTCACAAATTCATCCATCTCTACAGAGAGAACTTAAAGCTACAGCTCTTGTACATGAAAAGCAGGACACAAAGATGGGGATTATTTCAGAATTAAGGATTAATTTCTGTTGAAAAACTCTCATACCAAAATTTACAGTAACTCAATTACAAGACTGCTGTAAGCTTAGCCAATACTGATCTATATAATTAAGTACAAACTATTAACCTATTAAAATGCAGCCAAGAATAGCAACTAGCTTTCAGTAACTAATGCAAATGCTCCTGAAATACAAAATTAGGTGCTACCATAGGTATTGATGACACTGACCATGCCCTTGGAATCTTACCGTCTTTTTTTTTTAAAGCCTGATGAAATGCATCCTCTAGAAAGCAGCTACAGAACACAATCAACAATCAACATGAGCTCATTCAACATATTTATCACTCTAATATACTGCAGATCAAATTGACAGTAGAGCCAACTGCAAAGATTGAACAACATTTTTCACTTTGAGACTTTACATTCTGTTGTGCTAGAATTTAACTGCACAGGCCGAATACCAAAGGTCTTTGCAGACCTTTAGTGAAGAGTATCAAATTCTGCAAACTTTTTACTTAATAAAATTGTGGAAGAAAAATTATAGCAGACCAGTATGTGCCAACCTCTTCCTTAACTCATGATTTTAAAGGTCTTTTCTACTGTTCTATGATTTTATTTCAATCTCCTTCTGTTTACATCCAACAAAGCAACTATTACTAACATGACTGAAGATTTTTTTTCCATGTAGACTTTGCCTCAAAATTGTCACTATTTTCTTACTGAAGTCAAAATGTTTGTTTTTTTTTTTTTTCTGTATTCTTCAGTTGTAGGATATAAGCCTTCTTCTCTGAATACACTCTTCCAACTCTGCTCTGCAAACACTATTATCAATACATTGAGGATTTCCTCCCATCCTCATTACTGCATACATTCAAATTACTACACGGTCACACTTACTTCTACCATAAAGCCACTGAGTGAAAAAAAAAACCCAACAACAGAAAAAAAGAAAGAAAAAATGGACTGTTAAATGATTACGTATGCTTACATTTTCAGGCACAGAAACCAGCAAACAATCCCCAAAATTCTTTTAAAATTACCTTAGCTCTCACTCGCACTATATTTTACAGTCAAAAATAAAAATTCAGTTCCTTCTTTTTTAGAAACTCTTGTTATTTGAGCACTAATTGTTTTTTATTTATTTTTATTTTGTAAGGTAAGAGAGCAGTTGTATCTCCTCAGTTTCCAGTCAAGGGTGAAACACAGAAGACATAAACCTGGATTCCCAGAACTCTCTGATAGCACTTCAGTTCCTGATCCCTCTTCAATCTCAATGTCCCTCCAAGGCTGACCAAATGAGTTCATTGTCATATAATCCCTACACCATTCCTAGCTTTCACTGTATTATGACATTCTGCATCTTCTGCTTAAATGTTGGTTTCGTAGTTTCATGCTTCTCATTAGTCAATAATCCTCACAAGAAGCAGAGATGTATGAACTTAACTTGAACTGATCCTCTATTCCTTTCAAAAAAAAGAACTAAGTGAAAAAAAAGTCAGATTAATAATAAAACTGGCTGTAATACTTCAAAGATGAAAAATCCCTCTGTGTGTTATCAACATGACCTGATGTAAATGATTGCTAAATCTGATTTTATTTAATATATCCCCTTACTAAAGCTGAAGGAGAGAAAACTGCATCCCTGGGAGACATGACTTTCTTAAAATGTCTTATAAAATATCATAAAGAATGTATGTTTTGACAAACAAGAATAACTTTATTCAGCCCTGAGAGTCACCAATGAGATAGCAGTTCACAGAAAATAAGGTGTCTTAAGTTATGTAACTCCTTCAGGTTTCTCCCACTTTCAGTGAGATAAAATTTATAACGAATGGAACACTACTCCTGTTATCAAACATGATAAATTACTGTATGCCAACACTGTAATATAGATGCACATCTAGTAAGATTGATCCATCATAGCCTAAAAAAGCAAGATACTCATACAGTCCACAAAACTCTACTCAAACTTACAGCCAGGAACTGAATTAAACATGTAAAAGCAAGAACATTGAATTAATAATGAAATAGAAGATGCAGCCTTCTTCATTAAAATCTTCAATGACAAATTGGGAATCAAAAAAAAAAATTAAAAGAAAATCTTACTGACTACCATAATTACAGGTTAGAAACACCTATGTATTAGTTTGTTTATAAATGTATGTGTGTCTGTGCATGTACGTACATCTATACAGACACAGAAAATACTTGCACCCACATTTGTATATATATGGCTAAGAACATCTGAAGTCTGAAAGCACTAGGATCCAGAACATTCTCCCTCCTGTCTCACACTCACATTTCACCCCATTTTCACATTTCTTCAGTGCACACAGTTGTCACACTACTTGCCTGAACAGTAGAACTGCAATGAAAAATTTAGGTCACACACTTTCCTCTAGCCTCCACTTTTTCGAAGGCTTTCCCAAACACAGACAAGGCTTGAGTTTCTGGAGGAAACATGTTACTCACCCTGTGATTAGGAAACTGTAACAATTACCTTGTTATTTTAAAATTGCTTTGCCAGTAAACAAACAAAACAAGATTTGCAAAGTTTGTTCATTATAATTACTAACAGACACCTCCTGATCCTTATTTGCAAGCAGCATACAAACAGCAGCAGTACAAAATACGATTTTAATATTTCTTCACATTTTAGAAAATTAGCTTTTCATATTTGAAGAAAGCAGGTATCTTTTCAAAGAGTAATGCCTTCATCTCACAAATCTGTCAGGACTGCATTGCAAGAGAGGTTGCTGTAATGAAATACAAACCCAACATAAACTACATCTTCACTTCTCTAGAGACTAATGGGTACATTTCTGCTACCAAATACTAAATTTAAATGTCTTTCAATTGTTGAGAATACAAAGTCATTGAAATTATGCAGAGTTTTCATTTCAGTAAGTGAGGCAAGCTATCATACTTTCAAAGAAAAACTGCTAACACAGCTACTAAAGTAGTATTTGCAGTAGATAGGTATCTACAGCTATCATTGCACTTCAAACCATAGCAAAATGGTAAATTTTAATAAAAAAGCATTAGAAAGGGCATTGATTCAGAAGTACTAGAATAGCTAGTCATTGGCTCAGTGACAGTGCAAGATGCTGAATGCAACACAGTGCAGCTGAAGAGTGAAGAAGCAAAGAAGAACCAATTCTGAGAGCCTTCAATGATAGTTCTAAGGGACACTTACTGCTGTCATAGCTCCTGGATGGAGGTGCAGACTGTACCTACTTACCATAGCTGTTTCAAAAATGTCATCTAGTCATTAGGGAACTAATTTTGAAAAGATAGAAAGATCAAAACTCCTATCTCACTAAAAGATTAAGGAAATGGCAATTGAAGCATGAAGTAGATAAATCTGCAGTTCATAAAAACCCAGCATCTTCTATCCTTAAAACAGTGAACACAGTCAAAAGAAATACACATGCAACCTGAAATATCTTTGCCATTTTTAAGGTTTGGCTGGCTATATTTGACAAATCAAGACAATGAAAACATGTTATTTGCTTCAGTCCATAATGGCTCTTTTCCTTCCCAAGACATAATCTTCTCTGTTATTAAATATTTATTTTCATTTTTAATTCCTCCATTTTATTTTTTCTGCTATCAAAGCACCAACTTAAAAAATGCAATGACTAACCAAGGAAACCTTGTAGCTGCAATGCATCAAACCAGTTTTGTTGACCATTCACAGGTCACTGCACTATTAGTTTCACATGCATGTTTTGGAGAAAATGACAACCACAGCCATTTCTTTTCCAAGCTGCACAGGTATATCACCTAGGCAATCAGGAAAACAACTCTGTTTTGTTGTCAAGAGTCTCAATTCTCAAATTTGAAACTATATTCAAACCGTCTCTAATACAGCCAACAATAAAATTCACTGGCCAAAGGATTAAGGTGCCTAAGGTGCTTAAATCAATTTAACGTAAAGTATTACCAGATAATGAGTTATACAGAAAAGCTGATGTTCAATACCTACACTGAAATCCTACCCTGTTTTATTTTTACCCTAAAAAAAAAAAAGTAATTTGTTATATGTCTTTTATTATACACACTTTTGTTTTTAAAGCATGAAAATATGAAACACCATCATTGCTAAATAAAAGGACTTGATTTTCCATTGTAAGGGAAAGAAGGTAAGGTTGGAAAACCAGAACTTACTTCTTTACAATAGAGTAGATTATTTCAGTTGAAAGGGTCCTACAACAATAACGTAGTCCAACTGCTTGACCACTTCACAGCTGAATCCACAGTTAAAGCATGGTTTTAAGGGCATTGCCCAAATTCCTCTTAAATGCTGACAAGCTTGGGACATTGACCACTTCTATAGGAAGCTTTTTCCAGTATGTGACCACCCTCTCAGTAAAGAAATGGTTCCTAGTGTCCAGCCTAACCTTCTGACACAGCTTTAAACCATTCCCACATCCTGTTACTGAATAGCAGGAAATCAGCACCTCCCTCTCCACTTTCCCTTCTCAGGAAGCTGTAGAAAGGCATAACTCCATCCCAACTCAGTTATTTACAAATTTTTACAATAATTTTGCAGACCAAGGGAAGAATGTTCAAGGTGAATTTCAGATGTGCTCGTGGGGTGAAAGTCATTGCCAAAGAAGAATTATTTATCTTAGGGTAAGGTTTAAACAGTTAAAAAGAAGTTTACTGCTATATATCTACTATATCTTTAGTACTCTAAAAGTTATCCAAGCCAAATGCCAATCTTCAAAGGATATTTACCCTTTATAAAGACTAGGCAAAGTGGAAAAATGTAATTCTCTATGCTATACACTAATGAAAATGCAAACACTTTAACCTATACTTATTTAAAATTATACTTATTTCAGAAACAAGCTTAGATCACATTCCCTGTCATACTTCATGCATATTAATGAACTCTACCACACTATTTTGCATTGGGCTAAAAGACTGTTCTGTTTACAGCCTTTTGCTGGAGTATATCAAAGACCCAATATCTAAGTTTCACCAAGAAACACTAAGAAACTACAAAAGGCTGTCTGTAACAAGAAAGAACTGAATTGTCACACTACTGTAATAATTTACCTACTGGTAAAAAGACAAAAACCACAGCAACACCTCAGAATTTTCAACTTAAAAGCAGCAGGGGGAATAACAGCACACTACTATAATACATAATTAGATGATTTGATTTTTAAGCATCAAGCCACCACTTCAGCCAGAAAATCTGTAAAGCAAATCACAAATCACAAGACATTGTATTTCATGTGATTAGATGGCAATCTATTTTTAACACTTCCGATTAACAGATGGAAGTGGAGTTTTTCTTTCAAAACTGCTTTAGTCATCATAAAGTACCAACAAAGATGTTAATTAAATAAACTAGTAGAACAAAAAAAAAAAAAAAAGCCCCAAGAATGTGTGATTCATGTTCATTCTCTACAGCTATTTCTATAGCATCTGACAAAATTACCATTTAGTTATATCAACATATACATGTGTATACCACTATAGAAAAAAAATGTACCAGGTCATCACTACAATTTGAATCTCTTTTATCATGTTGATAAATATCACCAAGCTATACTTATATTACTATGCCCTTGCACATTACCCCAGTTGAATATTTCCTTCAATAAATTATTTCTGACGTGCGAAATATTCTCATGTTTCAGCCCTTGTGTCACGAAGAATGCTCTTTGGAAGTAAGAGCACAAGTAAGACTGGACATAGTTCCCCTGTTTCCTCTCTATATAAAATCATTGAATAGCCTTGCTTAGCATTTCTGTAAAAGAAAACTTTTATTCCTACGCAATTATTGATTTATACTAGGAAAGTGTGTGCTTGTGAAAGAACAAGAGTATGTAAAGGAATTGTATAACTGTAAGAAATACACTAAGTAGACTGACAGATGATAGCTTGATATTCTGTATATTACTATACCCATATTTTATTTGCTTAATTTACTCACAAGTAAAAAAAAAAAAAAAAAACCCACAAAAAAACCCAAACCAAAAACAAAAACAAAAAAAAAAAAAAAAAAAAAAAAAAAAAAAAAAAACCAAAAAAATAAACCTGCAGAAATCCCCACAACTTTTTACACTGAATCAGTAAGTTTTTATAAACCATGCTGACAGAAGTGAGGTCTAAAGAAAAGTTTAGTAAAGAGAATTAAAAGGGAACACAATACCTCCATTGGGTGCTAAATATAGAGAGCATAAACCCTCTCTTTCCAGTCATGGCTGAAGGAAACTTTCCTTCCCTAAGATGAGCCATGAATCTGAATCACAGGACGAGCAGGAAGCATCTCTGGAGAAATGAACAGTGCTGAAACAGCACTTGATCATGAGAAGAACTTGTTTCTTCCATCTTAAAACTACTGGACATCACTTTTATAAGAGATTATTAAAACATTAAAAATTTACAGAGGGAGCCTTTCCTCTTCTCTAATTCTTCTACCCCAGTTGCAAAGTGCCTTCATAGGAAGAGAACAATCATGTTCTGCCAGTGATCACTAAGCAGAGAAGGATAGGCAAATTTTACACAAACTTCCCTTACAGTATATTAAAGTCCCTACAGTGAAGGATATTAATCAAGGATATGGAATTTGTCTGAGTTCTGAACTTTTTTGATTATGACTTAACACAAATTCACCAAACCAAGCAAAAATGGTGATTTCTTCACAGGGTATTGATTGATATATTTACTTTGGACTAAGTACCAAACATCTTAAGAATAAAAGGACCTTGAAGATACCAGTTTTCTTGCATCACTTATTTTGTATTCTGACTGCATCCCATGATGTGCCTGATAACGTGATTCCTCATCTGACAGTAGCACTGAAACCTATACAATATTCATCCCAAGTTGTGAGCTATTCCTCTCACCACCATCTTAATCATTTTGAGAATAAATTCTCATCTTCAAAGTAAACCATTTAAGAATTTTATCACTGTAAACAAACATGACAAATACTACATTCTGTATTAACTACCTAAAAAAGTACAACTACTAACTACATAAAAAAGAGAACATTGTCTGCCAGATTTCTCAACTTAAAATAGTTCTCACACTGTTACTATATTGGGCTGTGTCTAATTAGCTGTTTTCCACTTCCAGTTACACCAAAGCAAATTCAGCCTAAGTCCATTAACCAAAGTATTTTAGAGTCACTGAAGGACAATCTGGATGTATGCACGTGCACATACCTAATAGCATCTATTTCTGAAATTATAGGACAGATCATCTCTGTGTCATTTATTTCAGAGCCATGACAAAATCCTTTTCCCAGATGAATAAGTGACAGTGAGAAGGCTGTTTTCAATGGGAAGAGGAAGCAAAGAGCTGGCTTGTTTCCATGGAAACACTAGCAGCATCAGGCAGAACAGCTGTAGAGGAAGAGGCAGAAGTTAGGAAGGCAGAAATCTTGCTGATTTTACCTCACTGATGTCAGTACCATCAGAAACCATCTACACTTAGGTAGATTAAGCTACATGATTATACATCATGTATTAAGCTAGAATTTCCAATCAGGACTTTTTAAAGCCAGCATGCCAGAAGTAAATGAATAAAAATTACTTACAATGTGATTTAGACAGCACAGGTATGCATGAAGCTACAGAGTGTATGAATATCTGTAACATAATGCATTATGACTTTTGTCATTAGGAACCATCTTGATGTGTCTTTAAAAAAGACAGCTCCCACAGCATAAATGCTTCAAGCAGAATGACTGTTTCTCACTAATTTAATGTAATTGACTATTTTCCCACTTGTAAATAAATCCAGTGCTTTGATTACCAAAAAAAGGAATACCCTCTTTGAAGCATCCACCTTAACTATTTTCTTTATGCTATTTTCAGACAATGTCTGCCTAAATAATAATTGAATGGTAAAACCTAAAGTATACCTGCTTTCCTCATTGAATAAAAGACAGAGTAAAGATTTCCATTCATGTATTAAAGGGCTTCCTATCAGTTAAGAAAGCTAACCTTTGCTATTCACTATTAATCTACAAACATATATTCTGAGATTAATGTACCTCCACCACTCCATTCACAGTATTTCAGACTGCTGCAGCAGTGTTGTTTCCACCAAAAATAAAAGCTGTCTTGCATCAGAACAGGCAAAGCCCTAAAAATATAACTCACTTCAGTCATTCACCATAGTACATGACAGGCTTCCTAAATCAAGGCTTTCTTGACAGGTATCAAAACAGGTATCTAGGTACCTGGAGAAAACATAAGCAAGCCACCAAATAAAGACATAAGTTATCTTTGATAAGAATGTTCTCCAACGTAATTTCTGTATCTTTAGCCTCTCGAGGGAATCTATAAAATCATATTTTTCTTGTCTCCCATCCCACTCATTTCAGCTGATTCTTCACCTCACCAAATGTCCAAAGCTGGTGTAGATGCAATGGGTTACTGAAAGGAATCTCTGACAAGTTAACATCATATAAAGCAGTAGAGGGGAACTTTATTTCCCTCCAAAAATACCACCCACTTCTCAAATACAGCTCCCCATGTCACTATGAAGCAGCATCAGTATTTTTAAGAACATTTGCAGGGTGTATCTTAATGCCTAGACTGCAAGGCTTTTGTGGGTTTATTTGCATTGCAGTGAATATTTACTTACAGCAAACTTGACAAATACTTGCTAATTAGGATTTATATTTCCTTGTAAACCAAGTAATGATGATCTTTCCTAGAGATAAAAACCATAGCAAAGGGGCTGTGTAAGTTGCCTTCAGCTGCTGCAAACAGCAGTGCCAGCTCAAGTGCCCTGGGCCATGCTGACTGCCGCACTGATTAACTACCCCACATGGAAGGTGCTGCCCCTTATCCGTGAACAGATTTACAGTCTTCCCAAAACATTAAGGATATATAGCTATGGACTTGGTGAATTTCAGGGCCATTTTTCATTCCTGCACCCAGTACAGAAGTAATCGATAATCCTTAGGAAAAATCAATGACAAATACTAATTACTTCTTTAAACAGCATCATTTTTCAACTATTATTCAAAAGTAAAAAGGCTTTAGAGGTAATTACTTTGAAATATGATATCCGAGATGAGCACTGGCATTCCAGTTCCTGCTGGACATCTGCAGACACTTTTTGAATTCAGCACTAAATATTGCTTCTTGTGCTTTCTTACAAACTACTTAAATGTATCTTTGCACTTTATTAAACCAAACAAGTATCACATAGGAGCCACTGGACACCAAAATCACTTACAGATATTAACCAACAAAACAGTGCACAGGTTTTGGTCAGATAAGAATTAGGTGTCTGTTTCAGAGAAGTTTAAACCAACGCACAAAGATTCAGTCGCCCAGCATTCCTCCCCCTATGACAGCACCTTATGCCAGTAGATTTCCATATCTACATTACCAGCATTGTGTCAAACAGCCTTTTGTGAATGATTGTTCTATTACGCGTGGAGTGAAAGGAGTACAGCTGCACTCTTTAATTTCATTTCACGGTCCATGAAATCCCAAACGGTAATATGAAGACAGAAATAACAATGAGACCTAACTCCTGAACTTGGAAAACAAAGGAAAGTGTTTCAGGTTTCAAAGCAATCATATATACATGGATTATATTTCATATTTACAAGCCCCATGTTTAGTAGATGTCACTATCTGACTATCAAATTGCATGCACTAAACGTTGAATTTTTTTAGAATCTCAACTAAAGTAAACCTTCTTGTCAACAAACTAGTTCCACTATTTATATAACATCACTGGATGGTCTTGCTAGAATAATCTTATGCATGCACTATCCCCAAAGAGGTTACCATGGCAACTTATATTTGAATTTCTATAAATTTCTATTTTTAGAGAACACAGTTTCGAATAAAGAAAATCACAAATATTAAGTACCATTTCATTAACAGATAATATTCCATTTTTATCAGCATCTTAATTCCCAAAAAAGACACTAGTGAACCTAAATCAGTAATGCTAAAAGAAAATTATTATCACAGTTCTTAGGAAAGTTTACCACTAAGAAGCCCCACCATAATCTAAGTGGTATATGAGTCAGTAACTAACACTGTGAGGCAAAGACTGATATTCACAGAGTTTTGTCTTGATTTCAGTAAGACCATGATTTCACTCAAATGTTTTTAGACTTAGTCATCATCTCTGCTGACATAAAACAAGAATGTATTTGCCAGAATACTGAAAAAATAAGGGTTCTTGTTTCAGGTGTGGAAAAACAATGTCTCAGTTCCAAACTAAGGTTACCATCACCTTAAATTACTGTGTTCAAGAGTGCTCACTAAGGGCATGCGAGTCCTTAAATACAGATTCACTTTAATGCTTTAAAACTCACCAGAAATTTTCAAAATTGTCTCCCTACCTGAAAGATCAAGTATAGATCTTCAGAAAATGAAAATACAGATTTAGGCACTGTTGTTATGATTCTGACACTGCCTTATTCTGGATGCCTGGGTTTGAAATCAGAATAAAATCTTTAAAACCAGCTAAGTTATAAAAAGTTAAATACTCTAAGAGATTAATATTGCCATGCTGCAATTTCCTACTATAGTGTTAATTACAGTATTCATTTTGCAAACTTGAAGTATCTTCACCCAAACTAATGATTCAGGATGACCTAGTACAGATGGAAAATTTGGAAAGCAAGTGCCTACAGGTTCTGTCAAAGACTGGACTGAAAGCCCAACTTCAACTCCAAGGCACAACAACATGCCTACCTTCCTACTTCTCCTGGTATCTTCCATTTAACATTTACTCCATACTCCTCAGTTCTCCAGCAAAGTTGAGCAAGAAGATTCTCTGTCATAAAAGCTGCATTTTTGACATTGTCAGCAACTTTCCACAAGACAGTAGGTGAAAGAAAACCTGCAGGCAATCACCTCATACACTACAGTCTGTCAGGAAACTGACAGCCAAATTTTCTTCAGGATGCCGGCAGCTGAGATGCGAGATGAGGGTATGTCACTGATGAGCAAAGATAGACACTTCTGGTAGCTTTTCTTCAGAACCCATTCTTTATTAAAAACATATTTTAAGAATCAACTGGAGCCCGCTCTTGAGGGAAAACATACTGGTAGGCAAGATTCAAAAACTTAACAACGATGGCACTCCGTAAGTGATAGTAATAAGTGTGAGGACTTATACTTTCTGTTTAACTTACCTCAATAAGCTCATAGGGTAAGTGGGTAGAAATGGCATCATACCATGGGGTACAATTCCAGAAGTCACTAAACCACACACTTATATGCACACCTATGAGACTGCCAGCGGATTAAGTGGAACTGATTAGGAGATAACACCCACCATAACCGCACTTTCTACAGAATGAGGTTTAGCTCTAAATATTTCGTGGAAATCCTGATAAATACGCTACAAAATACTTATTGCCATTTTATAATCAAGCATTTCCTGTTACAAGTCCTTTTGTCTTGTATTGTAGGGAGGATTTGCTGGTGGTTGCTGTTCTGGTTAAATTAGAGACACCACTGCATATTTCTCTCAAAGGAATTACAACCATTTGTTTGCTCCAAAGCCCTGAGTTAGAAAGCGAACCTGTCGCCACTGACCTGACAAACTACAATGAAAAGACAGAACTAAAATCCAAGTCACCCAAGTCAAAGCATAAAGCAATGAGCATAAAAATATAAAATCCCTAAGTAAAAGAAAGTCAGTATGATCACATACTGTCTTGTCCCCAGTCCCTCAGTCACTGAGCCAGCCAGGGTCACCCTGAGAAATCAATGGAGGAAGAGCCAGGGTGACCCCCCCTGTCACATTTACTTTGTTGAATCAGGATCACCTACCAGTGCAAACAGAACAAAGCTCAGAATGGACTGAGGTCGCTCTCCTGTGTCACTGTCACCACCTGACCCCAAACCCAAGACCTCAGGCCAGCTGTCCCGGCCCCAAATGCACATTCATGCAGGCGCTCAGGGAGGATGAGGGTGCCTTGGGGCTGATCCTGCTCACACCCACACACAAACAGGTCCACCAGTGAGTCACCCCCTCCACAACCCCACACAGGCCAGGGGGTTGCAGGCTTCTCGGGGCACAGCTCCCACCTCACCCCCTACACTCCCATGGGAAGGATGATGGCACAGCGGCACCCCCGTGCTGCCTGACATTGCCTGGAGATGTCAGGGGACAAGTATCACCACCCCACGTGGACCAATGTCCCCCCTTGCAGTGGCCCACCAAAGCATCACTTCTGCACGCACACCCCGAGCGGGGCGAGCTTCCCCGTGATGCCGGCTCCCGCTCCAGCAGCCCCTCGGCCTCCCCAGCGCCCGGCGGGAGCGCCGGCCGGCGGCGCTTACCCTGGCGGCACGGGAGGAGTAAGGGTCCTCGAAGAGCGCCCAGACACGGGGCTGCAGCCGCCGCCAGCGCCCACCCTTGCCCTCGGCGGCCGCCCCCACGTCCTCGATGCCCAGTCTCTTGGCGGCCAAGTCATCGTCGTCGCCGTCGGGGGGCGGCTCGCCCGTCAGCAGGTCGGGTGCCTCGAAGATGTCGAGGGCCTCCTCTGCGTCGCGGTGCTGGCGGTAGGTCATCCAGCAGCACGGCTCCACGTCGGTCTCGTCGATGCCCCAAAAGGCCAGCTCCTCCTCGAAGAGCGGCCCGCAGACGTCGGCGGGGCAGTGCAGCTTGCCGGTGCGGTAGTAGTTGAGTACATAGGCGAAGACCCCCGGATGCCGGTCAAAGAAAAACTCGCTGGCGCCGCCGCTGCCACGGGGGCTGCAGCCGCTGCCAGGTTCCGGGCAGCCGCCCGCCGGAGGCGGCTGCGGATTGGGGGGCGCCGGCGGCTCCTCGCCGCCCGGGGACTCGCTCTGGGACTCGCAGGCGAGCAGAGCCAGGCGGGTCCCCGGCAGGGTCTTCAGGGTGCTGCGGTAGGTCTCGTGCCGCGTGCCCCCCACGTTGAGGATCACCCTCTCGTTGTCCTCGAGCTTCCCCATCGCTCCGGGTGGGACATGACTGGGGAGAGTGCGGGAGGCGGCAGCAGGGATTGGGAGGGGGGCGCGCCGGTCGCTGGGCAGCCGGTCGCCGGCAGGTCCGTGGGGAACGAGCTTCTGCCTTAAACGCAAACAGAAGAAATCGAGGAGAAGCCCCACAAGCACCCCCGTAGGAGGACCGTTCCCCGCGGTCACGGCCTGTCCCAGACCCCTCCCAAGATCTCCCGCGGACCCGCACTTCGGGGAGAGCCCTCCCGGCCCGCCCCGCCACCCACCGCCGGCCAGCTCCGCACGCTCCTCAGCGGAGCGCTGTGCCGCCTGCCCGCTCCGGGCACAGCTCCGGGCTGTCTCCCGCTTCCCCTGGAAGCAAGCTACCGAAATGGCACTGCTGCTGCTTCGACCGCGTATGGATCCGCCACGGTCCCCACCCCCTTCTCCCTCGCGGGGCTATGTGAACCGAGCTGATGGAACAGAAAGTGTACGGTTAATTATTTAATGGGTATCTATCTTTTAGTATCCTAACAGCTTAACGAGGGGGAAAAAATAAGGCTTAGATATTTTTCTCTTCCTTCCCACCCCCCACTGTGGGAGGGAGGAAAGGGTTGCTTTTTGGGAAGAAATACAGAGCACCCCATAAGCGCAGGCAGCAGGCATACTCTGGGAACAGCTATCTGTGTGAAGCTCGGCTCTCTACTTTCTCAGACAAATCACGAAGCCAAGCGCGCATCTCGGGGAAGGGCAGGCGGGATCAGCGCTGCCGCGGGTGCCTCCCGCTCCCCCGCCAGCCCCGCGCCGCCCCGCCGCTACCTTTGCCGGAGGAGCGACAGCGGCTTCTGTTCCCGGGCGGGCTCCAGCACTAGCCGCTCTCCGTGCCGTCCTGCCAGGCGAGACTACTTGTTGTCGGTTCGGGTGTTTCTCCGCGTTCAGGTGGCTGTTTCACCTCCCTCCATGCCCAACTCCGACAGGCGTAACAGCGGTTCCCGCCGCCCGCGCGGAGATCCCGCTCCCCTCATTTTACAGGGGGGATGTGGCTGTTCCACGTCGTCGCTGGGAGCGGGGAGCACTGGCGGAGCACAGAGGCATGAGCGGGGACCGCGACGGCCGTAGTTCCACTGGCGCTCGAGGAAGACGGGTCCAAGTGTGAAATCGTACTTCATTTGGGGCCGCAGCTCCGCCCCGGGGCGGGGGCAGGGGCAGCCGAGCCGGCCCTACGCACTCCTCCGGTCCCACACTACCAGCCTGGGGGGCGCAGGGAGGCGATAGAGAAAACAAACGCTGCATCTTTCCGGAAAAGACACCACCTCCGCTGCTGATACATGGACATTTGGTTCACTTAAGTAAAACAAGTGGGAAGGGAGCAGGGCTGAAAATAGTTCTTTTTCAGAGAAATGCAGAAAAATCAGCCGTAGCTACAGGTGGCTGTTCAGCCCCCAGGAGAGGGTCACAGAGCGCCCGCAGAGCCCCGGCGGGCGGGGCAGGGAATGAGCGGGGCTCCGGGGGACCGCGGCGGCGGCGGCGGGGAGTGCCCCGACTTGGGAGAGCCCCAGAGCCAGCTCTTGCGCCGGCCGGCTGTGGGCTTTGGGGATCCGGCTTAAGGAGAGGGCATCCAGTTTTCATGTCGGCTAAGAGGAATAGAGCAGTGGGTGCACTTCAAACTTCGTGCACTGCATAGGTGTGGCAGAGGGGATGGAACTTGAGAGTCCCCAATAAGATATGAGGGAAACCAATATATCTCTAATATGAGAGTCCCATATCTCTGCCTCCAAGCCAGCTATTTTCTACAGCCTATAGTGCTGCCTGATTTCAGCTGGGTTGGTCAAACGGAAAGAAGCTTCCAGCCCCAAAGAGAAGATCTACAACATGAGAGGTGATCCCTCTTGCCGTTTCCTCAAAAGAAAAAAAAAAAAAAGTCTTCCTCCACGCAAAGGGTATTCCCTGGTCTGAAGGAGGGCAATGAGTGGAATAATGGTATCTGAAACGTCCTCTCTCCGCATCAGAGCCTTTGGCTGGGCACTTGCCTGCGTCTGGAGGGCAAAGCTCTGCTGGAAGCAATGCTCTGAGGACACTTTGCTTAGACCAGATTGCTTTAACCCAGATCTGTCTATATGTGGTATTCATGATCTAAACACAGGCTCCCAAAACAGAAGCTTTCTCCAGATGTACATTTTAAAGTTCCTAAAAAAAAAAAAAAAAAAAAGGTAAAATCTATCCTGCCACAGCAGATATAATCAGTTAGCAAAAGCCCTTGGAACCAAAATTAATATTCAATTACATAGCTGCAAATGCAGTGGAAAAGATTCTACCATCCTAATGCCACCTATGGCCTTTCATGCCATACTTGATTTTCTTTGCAGATGGGATTTTTCTGAAAAGGGTGTCCCCTTTTCAGAGAGAAAAAGTGAGTAAGACAAAAGGATTATTCGTTGTCTTCTCTCTGACCTATAAGAGGTTCCTGGCGAAATGCAACACATTAAAGCTCTGCAGCATTCATCCATTATGGAAAACCATAGGGTGGCAGTAGCTGCCAAAACACTACACAAACTGTACCATCACAGAGTACCAGGACTTCCATCTGAACTGTCACCGTCTGCTCAAGTCCTGCATCTGTGCCCAAGTTAACAAGCCAACCCCTCCAGAAAAAAAAAAAAACAACCCAACACACAAAACAAAAAAACAAAACAAAAGCTCTAACAATAACAAAATCAACAAAAACCCCCTAATCCCAGCCCCACTAACCATCCCCCAAAAAAACCCCTCACAACCCACCCAAAATCCTTAGAAACCTGAGACTAACAAGGATGGCATCTAATAAAATCTTTACAGTCATACCTGTAATGCCATTGCCATGAAAAAGGCATTTATTATGAGCAACCGGTTGATGCTTCAGACTTATGAAGCACGGGGGGGGGGGGGGGGGGGGGTTACTGCATGGTAAGAATAGCAACAGAAAAAAAAAATTCTAATTGGTAAGAAAGGGAATGTTCTCTTCCAGAATATATTAGTCCTTCAGTAATATTAAAAATTTCACATTCTATAACTTGTCTGTTACTAAATAAAATGTTGTTAATTTCTCTGTGTGTGATTCTTCCTTGTAGTTTCATCATGTGGCAGACTTCTCAATGAAGGATGAAATTATGTTAGATGTTGACTTTCTAGAGCTGAAATTTTCTTGAATCATAATATCCTACATAGACATAATGACATTTATGAATGAATTTCCTCCTTACAAGAGTTTGACCTGAATTTTTGCACTCCTCAGTGCTTCCAGTAAGAGTGAAAGCATGAGACATATGTAAGAGAGAGAAATGTGTCTGCTGAGTGAAATATGTCTGCAAAGGGGAAAAAAAACCCAACAAACCCAAAAACTATTTACACACATGCTCAAACATATTCATTTAAAAGATAAGTGGAAACGTTTCTGTAGCTCAGAATTTGGGGCTTTATTTGAGGAACTGAGTGATACTGAGCAATGTACAACTGATTTTTGTTGCTGGCTAATAATTCCTTTACAAAGGGAAAGGTGCTGTGTTATGGTTTTCACCAGCAAAGCAATAAAATTACATATAATGATCACAGTGAGAAAACCAAGGCAAATGAGCATTTTACTTACTAGGAGCAATCATTCATTGTGCCAGCTTGAGTATTGTAATGCAAACTCATTGGGTTACCAGCTGTCTAACAACAAGAGTAAATGGAAATAGGGATTTGCCCAAAAGAAAAGCAAATGTGAGGAAAAATGCAGTGTACTTCAGCTAAAGTCATGCTCTGAATCACCTTCTGGAGGAGGTCTGTCCCTCTTAACTAGTGGGTCCCTAGGAAGGCTACCCTGGCCAAATAACATCTGTCATCCTGAGGAGGACATGAGAGGTTGAAGCCACCAAGTTTTTCTAGTGCAGATTACTATTCCATATTATTCATATGATGTCAAATTGGGAAACAAAAAATAATCAATTTTATAATCAAAAATTATAACTGAAGACAGTGCAAAGGTAAAATGTGATCTATTTATAACAATTTTATCAATCATTAAGTAAATTATTTATTTTAAATATCCACTCTCATTAACATTTTATTAAGCCTCTACTTCTTTCTTTCATGTATTTTGCTATTTTCCCTTATTATTTATAATAATCTCTACTGTTTATAATTACATGTACACATCTTGCAGAACATGGTAGCCACATTATACTGAAGTACACTGATGATCAGTCAGAATCTTACTCTGAAACTGCAAAAAACCCTGAATTAATAGATTAAGTAAACATCTCTGAAATATAACTGTATAATATAATGTAACTATAACAGCCATGGTGTAGTCAAATTGGATGAAGCTCAAAACAAAGCTAGCAGAAAGATGTCATTATTTTTAAATTACAGTGCAAGATTGCATTTTTAGTTAATGCAATTGAGATATAAGCTTGGTTTGATCAAAAACACAGAATAATTGAAAAAAAAAAGTCTTATTGTAGAGAAATATGAATAAAATTAAGATTGGACAAGACAGACGTACAAAATGTGAAAGCTATGATGAAGTCGGCCTGCTCTTAGTCCCACACTAGCATGCAGGAGTTCTATATATGAGAGGCTTTATACAGACAGGTGTGCTTCATATGCTTTCCCCTAAATTTCAGCTCCCTGTGAAATTCTGGGGAATGTGGTATCTCTCATTAAAAAATGAAAACCTGGAAAAAGTTCTTGTATATTACACTTATCAAGGAAATTAAAAATAGTGAAAACAAAACTGGGGTCTCCTCAGAAGAGATGACGCAGTAGAAAAAAAAGTACAGGTAAGCACTAATTGCATTGCCTAATTCCAGGCTATGTGGTTAAATCTTTGCCTTCCCTCGTGGTGGGGATGGAATTCTAAAGTGTATGTACATTAAAAATGGCTTTGGGTCTCTCTCTGTAAAAGAAAGGCAGAGGTTGGTGTATTCAAGGGTGAAAATCCCCCCACGTCAGGATTGTTTTGCCTGGGATGCTACAAGAACACACATAGGCAAGTGCACCCTTTCCAGTAGATCACCTCCTCCAGGCTCAGAAACGTTCAGCTCCAAGGTATCTGTTCTCACAGGTACCTCTTCTCACCTGGTGAAACTCTCCCTTAGAAACTGCCACCATTCCACTGTTCCTTTAGATCAGGGGTAAATAGCACATGGCTTTTGCCCAGTGTCAACCTCACCAGAATCTTCAAGTCATTGCCTTTTTCCTTCATGACCCTGGGGTGTCCTTTGCCCCTCCCAGTACTAATGCCAGAGGTATTAGCAATGCAAGATGGTGGAGGGCAAGATTACTTGCCTGTTTCTGCTGTGATTCAAGTGCCTTCATCAGTGCTGATTCATGTTTGTGGGATGCAGATTTTCTCAAGAGCTTTAGGATATTATATTCTGCTTATAAAAGGAGATATTGCCTCAGGCTCTGTCCAGACTTACATTTTTTAGTGTCCAGTGCTAAAATAGTTGAAATTAATTTTTTATCTATCCTGAAAATTTCCTTCAATTTCAGGGAAAGATCAGTGATGTGTTTTTCTCATTCATATCTAGCCAGCACATGATGCTACTTCTAAGGGTCTGGCACCTCTCAGGAAGAGTGCCTTTTTAAAGACTCATTAGGCAGTGAGAAAGTACTGAGCTCCTCGACAGCCACTTACTCCTTAGTTCAAGTGTAAATACATGGACTGAGCTTCTTCCAGGTGCTCTTAGTACTTAAAGAGACTAAAAGAAATGGGTCTTTGAATGTTCTCCAAGCATACAGAGTCCCAAGAGACAGGAAAATGAATACAGTACCTCCAAACAGTTCTTGGGTACAAGCTTTCCTCATTCAAAAGGAATAAAGCTTTCCATTTCTATTTGGAAAGGGCAGGGAGATGGAAAATGGGGAAATGCCAAAGCTGTGTATCTTGTCTTACAGCATGGCCAGCAGAGCCAAGGTAGCCTCCACCAACTTGGAGGAGTTCCTGTTTCCTGGCAGTGTAATGAAAATTTTGGGAAACTCTGCTTCTAAAATTTCTGTGATTTTCTTCTTTTTATCTCTCTCATTAATTTTAACTGAAGTTTTTGAGCAACACATAAATAATAAAACTTTGTGTCAGTATAATGAGGGCCTCATCTGGTTGCAAGTCTAAAGCATTCATATAATATAAATAATAAAACATCACCTAGATTGCAGGACAATTAGGTTTCTTCAGCCACAGAAGAGTGTGCTCTATAAGAACTAAACTTATCTAAACAGAAGTGCACTATTATCTAATTTTAGAAGTCTCTGCAGAACAGAGACCAAAAAAATCCCAAACCAACCACAACAACCCTAAACAAAACAAAAACATCTGTAACACACTTTGCCCTGAAACATCTGTCAGTTTCATTTAATTGGCAAAGACTGTATTAAGAAACAGACAATTTATAGAGGACTGTATATGGACAGTCAACAATCTTGCAAAGAAATTTAAAGTGGTATTTAGTTTCTAAGTCTTTGAAGTGATCAAACTGACTTGGACATATTTTGACATGTAGAGAAAAAATGGAAAAGAGACCTTTACACTTTTATTTTGGTAAATTAAATTATCTATCCTCCAGCATACACTCTATCTACTACCTAATTAATATTCAAACTGTTATTGAATAGCTAGTCTGTGTTTTTAAAAGATTAGGCCTATTCAATAAAATATTCTGGAAGGAGTCTTGTGTTTCAGTTAATGCTAACTTTTACTAATCTTCTAAAATCAGTTCAAATCTGATACATAATTTACATATGACAGTGATTTATTTGAGGAAGTCAGCACACCCTCCCTCACATGTTACCAAAAGCAATGAAAACACACTATAAGGACTACAGAAGTTTTCAAGTGACTGGCACTGTTACACCTAGTTTCTGTGTTTCACCAACATTCAACTGGAAACCTCATCTATCATTTTCTTCCTTCCCATGACTAGCAAACTTCATTCTTTCCATTATTTTTTAGGAAGAGACCATAATACAAATGCCTCAAGAATACAGGCTTTAATATGCTTTAATAGATCATATTCTGAAGATGTTTGCACTGATGATCATTGAGGCAACCCCAAAACAGCAGCAATTTAATTGATTATCAGTATATAGAGGATACTTTGTAATAATAATTTTCTACTATTGTGTCAAAGTTTAATAATTTTGTTTTGCAACTCTTTTGTCTTCCCACTGTGAACAGATATAGTTTACCTATTAGAAAGGCAACTCCAAGAGTTCAAGGCACAGAAGTCTCCCACAGAGCATCACTGACTGAGGCAGGCAGATTTGAAATCAGATGCCTGAGCAGTGTAGGAAGCAAAGAGGTTTCTTATTAGTTTCTGCAGTCTCATATGGCAGACCCAATCTCAGTGCATGCAAGCTTGATTAATTTTGACTGCCTCCATTCAGCTGCAGTCAAGCTTTTCCTCTCCTAATTTTTTTGTGCTACTTTGCAGACAAGATTGCCCAAATCTGGACTGAGCTGTCTACTACCATGGAAACAGAATAGCATTCTCAAGAGATAAACACTGCATCTCCACTGCTTGTGCTTCAGTCTTGCTTGCCAAAGTTAGAGGCGCTGCTACACATTTCTGCCATGACCCATAAACTGGAACCATTACCCTACCAGACCAGGGAGAGCCAGATAGGAATCACCAGATCCACTGCAGGTAGCATCATCAGCATTTCCTCCTCAGAGACAAGGTGCCAGTGAGCCTTAAACAGCTGTGCAAGGTCATGCTGAGGTGGGAAGTCTTGGCAGAAACAGCATAACTAACTGTGAGTTAGTAGCCCTTCTTAGTATTAGGAAAATAATGCAAGGTTGTAAAATTTTAGGTTTCTCCATGTATTTTAACAAGTCAGGTAATATACTTAGAGTAAAACCACACTGGTCACATTGACTGTTACACTTAGCTGTCAGAGAACATGACATGTCCATGCTGGTCTTGTAAACATTTCAGCAACATTTGATATTCTTGAGATCTTTTCCCAATTTGTTTTGAACTGCAGTGCTCTAGAAGAAGTATGCCTTCCTTAAAAGAAAAAAAGAGCTGGTTTGGACAAATGTGAGGTAGGTGCAGGCTGAGGGGCTGCTGTTGCAGCAAATACTGTTAAGCACACCACCTGGGTCAGGGACAGGAGGTACAACAACACCAATAAAACACCAGCCACAGCCACCTACCTGTCCTGTGCATGTGGGTGTAAGTGGAGATGTGGAGAGATGTGCCTGGACTGAAGGAATGGGGCCATCAGGGCATAAGCAGTCTTATCTGAGGCCCTGCACACCTCCTGCAGTAGGAACCCAGAACAGAGACAGGTGTTAGGTCCTGGACTGATCTCATCTGTCCAATCAAAGAAATGGGGCTCAACCTCTAACATCTGTGTTCAGTAAGAGTGAATACCCACTTTACTTTTGCTAGTCACTATAGTTACGGTGATTTCCATAAACTTTTCTATATTCAGAAAGAGAATGATACATGCCTTAAAGTTCTGGAAGGCTGTTTTTTCTTTGGAATAAACATGCAGCCTAAAGAGTGTGACAGCACAACCATAAAGCAACTGCCTAAAGCAGCACATGCCTGCCAGGGACTAACCGAGACTCTGCCACAACTCTCCTCTTCTTGAGAATCGGTTGCTGTAAAACCTCCATCCCCCTACAACTTGAAAGCACACAGGCTAAAATGTCCTGAAAGTTTAATACCCCTTTTTAAGAAGACATTTTCACTTCAAGATCACAGTGCATATGCAGCAGCATGGGTACAAACTTCCTATCAGCCTCTGGTGGGAATTCAAGGTGCTAGTTTTGTAACTTCCACCCTTCTACTTAGCTTGCAACTGCGCCTTTAAGAGGACTGGCAGAGAGACAGAAGTCAATCAGCTGTAGTTGGGAGCACCATTTAAATATGCAAGACAGCTGCTAGCAAGGTATGTGCAGGGAAGACCCTTGCTGTCATTGTGCTCCACTGCACAGGTTCTCATCTGCTTTTTCTCAAGATCGAGGCTCACAACAGCACACACACAGAGCCAACAAAATCCTTCCTATTAGATTTTTTTGCAAATGTTGATTGCCAAAATGGAAGAAGCATTCTCATATCAAGTAACAATTGTTTTTTTAGAAAACTTTATGCAGCCAGGAAATATCACATGGGAGATTCAAAGGCCCTCTCTAAAAAGTAATAGCTTCTAAAGATCTGCTTGCAAATCACCTAAACAAAGAAAATCCTCATAATATTTTAAACCCCTGCCAGTCTAGGGACCTACCTTAGTGTTCCTGCTAGGCAACGCAGAGTTGAAGAATTGCTCTTTCTAATAATCTTTTCACACTAATAATTGCTGCCATAGGTACTTGTTAAGCAAGATGCAATTTGAGATGCTTGCTATTACATTAAAAGTGAGATGTTTGTATCATTGACACAGTATTCCCTGTCTCCCATCCTCATGTCTTCCTGGTCTCATATTTTTTTTCCAATTCATATTTTACATTTTCTGAGGCAAGGATTATATCCCAATGTAGTACTGTGCATCGTGCCTAGCTCAGGCCATGACACATCTTCAAAGCTAGAAAGCACATTAATGAAACAGTCACTTGTTGCATCCCGGGTTTGGGTTTAGATTAGGGGTTCTAATCTATGTTAGCTAGCTGAGTCCTGTGTGCCCCCATGCACCCCCTGTGTTTCCCCCCGCCCCGCGGTGGTTCGCTCCAGGCTGCCTGCCATTGGAGCGTCCCCCCGTCACTCCTGTGACCACTCCCCCGTCCACTCCCGGGAGTTCTGTGTCTGTCACCCCGATCCCACGATTCCACTCACCCCAGGCCCCGTGTCCGCCCCTGCCATGTTCCAGTTGGTTGCCGTCTCCACATCATCACCACAGCGTCTGTCCCAATGGGGCAGGAGGGCGTCTGCCCTCCCTGTCACACCCCCTATATCATCCCGCTCCCCCTCCGTCCCAGCCGCCATTTCCTCCACGCAGGCAGTGGAAGCGCGGGTCACGGTCTCCCCGCTGCAGCTCTCCACGACAATAAACCTTTCCGCCTCCCTCGTGGGTGATTTGGACATTCCTTCCCTCTTCGCCTCGGGCCCTTGCGTGGGCAACAGAACCTGACAAGTCCTGGCCGGCACGCCATGGCAGCGGCACGCGGGAGAGAAGCGTTGAGCCCGAGCTCCAGAGGGAGGCAGTGCCGAAAGGTGCCGGAGCTGCCAGGAGCCGGGAGAAACAACGCACCACCGCAGTCAGTGACATGTCTCAGCTCAAAAAGATTCAGCAGCAAAAGGGGAGGCAGAGTAGAAGAAAAAATGCAAAAAGAGATGCTCTGAGAGCAGAGCTTCCGACTAAAATATACCTTTAAATTTCTCTCACTACTGTGACTAAAAGATTGGTACTCCTCCTCCATAAAAGGAAGCTCTAATTTAAAATCTAGCAGTATCATAATTAATGTGAATATTATACTAATAGTGGGGGGAAAAAAAGACCACTGCTTATCAGGTTCATTTACATTTTTAAATAACTCCTTGGCTTAGGCTTTTAATAATAATTTTGACAATTTCTTAGGATGCTCCATATGCTAGGATGGGAATCCTACATCCACCCAGCACTTCCCTTAGGCAAAATGCATTCAAGAATACAGATGGGCAAGAAGTCCTATGGTTCATCATCTCTCCTAAAGGGAAAAGCATCTCCACATCTTGTTTTGGTGACAGGACAATCAGCTGCATGCTACAGAGTGGACATAAGGCATTTCCAGAAGGACAGATATGACACCAGCCTCCATTTACATTTTATTAGATCACTAAACTGACACCTACTATGCCAATTTTTGTTTGATGCTTCTGAACACTTTTTATCAAGACGGATATTAGAAACCAGCAATTAAAACTCAGTCTAAACTGATGTTGTCCTCATTCTGGGTTGATTTTTTTTAAAAAACATATTTTTCTGGCTTTAAATTGCTCATAGATGAGTTAAGAATGCACAGCCTACATTCATGCTGCTATCAAATAGTCTCTACAGGCCAAGAGCACAATTCAATCTAACAAATTATCAAAAAGACTGTCTTTGAAGTTGAAATGCAAAGGAACAATTTGTAGTCCATGTTTATTTGGAACTAATACAGCTGCAGTTTTTAGTACTCCTTTCATTTTAGTGAGAGAAAAATGCAATTAAGCCAAAAAGAATACTAAAAAATTAGTAATCTTGACATAATCCTGACTAGTGTCTAAAGCAACCTTGTGGACTGCTCCTTCAGGGTGAAAGGCAGTTCACAGTTTTATGTATTATTTATGGTAGTAACTTCACAGGGGAGGAGGAGGAAGGCACTGCAGACATTAATACAGTAGCAAGTTGACAAGGGAGCTGAAGAAAAATCTCACCTGGAAACAGCAGTCCTCCACTATGTTTACTGAATAAAACCTTTCACTTCACCAGATTAGAGGCAACCTAACTTAAGTAAAAGAGAGGAGCGGGAAATAATAGATATCCTACATCTTGAACGTTGTTGTAGAGAAGCAAGCTTTGGCTTGTCTTACCTGCATTTCTATGCATCAGACTGCAACAGGGATTACTACATCTGGAAGTCTAATAAATATATTTTCAGCTGACACAAAGTATTTTCCATGAATTCTATTTTCATATGGTATCAACAATAAGCAATGGTAAAACCTATTCTAATAAATACCTGCATACATAAACATATTACATTTATTAAATGCATAAGAGACTATTTACAGTGTCTGACAAAAGCTGCTGTTAAACACCTTACATTTTGGTTCAGCTTCCTTTTACCCTTACCCCTGCTTTTAAGAAAATAAGGATTAAAAAAATAAAATTGTTCAGTTCTTCTTTATTTTCCATTAAAGATTGCATGTTTATGCTGTGGATTTCACTAACAGGTATCCTATGAAACAAAACTGGGAAGGAGAAATAATACTTCTAGTCAGGTAAAGCTGATGTAAACCTGTTAGGAGCCTGAAAAGAAGCATAAGCACAAAGCTCCCACAAAACTGAAACACTCATGCCAGATTTTCCAGCAGGAACATCTCCCCACATCTCAAAGCATGGTAGAACTTTGCCGTTTCACTTCAACTGAAATGATGCAAGAAAAATCAATTATTGAGAAGAAAATTTGTGAGTTAAAATCACAATGTCAGCAAGACTTAATAAAATCAGGTTGTGAAAGGAAAGAGAGAGAGAGGAAAGACATCTGTTATAAAATAACATCTCTATAATGCAAGGACCTCACTGGCAAGACCTTAACCAGAGCACTACGCCTTGTGTAGAACATTGAATTCAACACAAGGAAAGTACCCATTGGAACTTACATGAGAAAAATGAGAATGGTCTTCAGAATGTCATTAACAGAATGTCCTGTTAATGCAATTTTCCTAAACAGCCATATTTAGCAGACTTCAGATCAAAGGGGATGTAATAATAGTTTTCAAAGCCATTACATAAGGGAAGGATGGGCTAGTGGAAAGAGTAATCAGCTTAAACCATAGCAAGAAATATTCAAGTCAGTTAGCAAACAGCTTGTACCAACAATAGAACAGATTACCTGGGAATGTGGTGGAGTCTCCATTACAAGTGAGAAAGCACCATAACTGGAGTTTTTTCAGATAATACAGAATAATGGAGTAGACAACCTTGTAAAATCTCCTTCAGACAGATCTATTCTGACTTACTTTATGTGAAGGAAGAGTATTTACATGGACCAATAATACTACAGGGTAGGCTTTGCCTCATGACTGGTGTTCCAGAAGGAAGAGGGAACTCAAAAGATATGAATGAACAAAAAATATTAAAGACCACTGCTGCCATTGCAGCTGCAATTTGCTTTTATCTGTCCTGTCTCCTATCCTTTTCCCCAGAGAATTTTCTTGCTCGATGTTAGTTCATATTTTGATTTATTTCCGAACATATTTTAGCATTATGGCTGTTACTAAAGAAGCTCATTTCCAAGAAGGATGCTCCCAAAAGAAAAGTTTGGAGGCATACCAAGATAAAACTGGAAAGAGAACTTAGAAATCACATAGTCTCAAACAAGATGAAAAGTATCAAAAAATAAACACAAAGAATATGGAAAGTTAATTATTTGGCACTGACAACTGATTCCCTTCTCACTGCACTGGTTTTAATAAATAAATAACTGAATTTTTGGAGTGCCTGTTTCCTGTGGTTACTTGGATCTATGCAACAATAATATCTACAACAGATACCTCTCAAAGGCATATTAAACCCATAAAAAGCAGAATATCTTGGTTTAAGTTGTGTTGCTACATCAGGCACTTGCAAAATGCTTGTTCTAAGGGAAAAATAAAAGTACTGGTTTGACTTCTGTTGCTGTTTCCTTTGGTCATGAAACATTGAGAACAGAGAAGAACTCAAAAATGACTAGAGGATGAAAACAACTGCAGTATTCATAACTGAAGCCTACAGTTAATCACTGCATCTGCAAGGCAAATGCTATTGTCAAAAGAAATTACTTCAGGGGAATAATTTTACCACTGTGAGTGCAGGATTTAATTCATGCCAAGACAAATCATAGGATCCCAGAATTAGACACAGGAGTGATTAAGTGTTCACTTACTCAACACAAGTTGTAAGAAAAAAAGGAATATTGCTTTAGATACATCTCCAAAGCTGTTATTTTAGCTTCCACTGATATTAACCTGTGCTTTACTATAGCAGAGTGGGGTTCCCCCATGTGAAGTATAAAGCCGTGTAAAGCAGTTATCATCCAAGGCATGTTTATCCCAAAGGAAGTTTTGTGACCCCTCATCTGGGCCACCCAGGGTGCTGAGGGTCTCAGCCTCAGCCCCCAGCCACCATTAGGGTTAGTGCTAGGGTTTAGAGAGTTACAGAGCCTACAGCAAAAGCTGTTAAAATATTAAACATCTTTCATGAGAATTAAGCAAAAAAATCAAACCACAAAGAAATGGCTATTACTTTTCTTATCTCGAAGCTGTTTCTCTGGGGAGAGTGGACACACTAAATTCTGACAGTGGCAGCAAATTCTGATACTGAAGTTTCTGTGCACATATCCAATTAATTTCACCCAATATGTAACACATGAGAGAGGAGGAAAAAAATACCCAGAAAAGAAGTAGTCAGATACTACAAATTCCAGGCAAACACAACAGATGCTCTAATAAACATTAAGAAACCTGTGATAACATTTTTTTTTTTTCTCAAAGGTATTTTTTATCAACTTTAGGCCTCAAGTTCCTCACAGTCAAAAAGGGACACCACAAAAGTACAGGAGTCACAAAATAAAAATATTTCATAGGGTTATCATGCAAGTAATGTCTTACCAAATTTCTTTCCTAAGTACCTTCCAATCTGGTTAATATTTTGAAATGTCCCCTAAACAAATAGCCTAAATAGACCTCTTGCATCACTGGAGATGTCTGATGGTTACAAGAGAGTAGTTCTGACTCAACTTCTCAAAGACAAGATGGTTAACAACATGAAAAGCAAGTACTGAACTATCTCAGTCTCTGAATTGCTAAGTATGAAGAAGAAGGATAAACTATTAGAGTAATATCAAGGAAAAAAAATGCATGTGATTTTTCCACCTTCCTTTTTTCTTCCACAGAAACTTACCTGGTTTTTTCAACACATCAGAAATCAGTTTTAGGCTTTTCTACTATGTAGAGATAGCATGCTCAAAACCAAACCAAAAATAAAACTACAGTAAGAAGCAAAAACAAACAAATAAAAAACAAAAACACAAAAAACCTCTCACACAATAAAAAAATGCACAAAGAAAAACCAAAATAACCAACAACCAAATAACCAATGCCCATAAAAACAAAAACCCAAACTCCAACAGTAAACAGCACGTCCTTACAAACACACAGTGGTAGATACATTTTTAATCTTTTTGTTGTTCTGGCCACAAAGATGCACACAATTAGATCACCTGGCAGTAACCTATGGAAGAGAAATGAGTTTTTGAGTGTGAATCAGTAAAAATGCCTCCTCTCAGCAACAAAGCCAAGCCTGGTGAGGATGCTGCATTTGCATTAGCAGACAAAGTGAAGCTACTGCAGGTTTGCTCTTTGTGTGCCTGTGCTTCAATTTTTCAAAGTGCTCTTAAACATTTCAGCTTACAGTGTCAGTGCATATTCATGTCATGAAGTAGTTACAGACCTTAAGAATAAGGAGTTAAATCACTTAACTAATTTGTACTCTTCTGGGAGCCTGCACATCTAACTGGACAAAATATATTCACACCATAATGCATTTCTGATGCTCTCAACTACAGCAAATTGCTATAACTTTTTAGCAGAAGTGTAAATCATGGTGGCATGAAGACAACTAGTTTATTAAGCAGTGAGTTTCAGTGAGAATCTTCTTTGAGAACCCCACTTTAACTAAGAACAACTCTAATTTGGAAAACATGAGCAATTCTTAAAAAGATAGGAAATGTAGAAAGTTTTATTTGAAATGCATTTAAAAGCAGTAAACACAGTAGACATTTCCAGATGGTTTTAAAGCTACAAAGCATTGTTTAAATAAAAGGATTCAGGCCCATTAAATGTTCACAAGTAAATAAGAGCAAGTCAGAACACAATTAATCAGACCATTGAGACAACTCTTAATGAAAAATCAGATACCATACATCTTGGTTTGAATAGTTACTGTGTTTTTCTACTCACAGTAAGCATGATGAGCAAACCTTGGGAAGAATTTGGTTTGAATTCTTTGCCACCATCTGAAGTTTAGATAATGAGAAACTGTGGGCAGATAAAAGTGACTTTTGTGAATGCTATTAAAAATTCATCATAGACATCACATCTAATGAGGCAACAACTGATCACAGAATCAGTAAGGTTGCAAAAGACCTTAAAGATCTCAGAGTCCAACTTTTGACCAAACACCACCATGTGCTAAGTCATTTCTTGAACACTTACAGGGATGGTTACTCCATCTCTCTAGGTAGCCTGTTCCAATTCTTGATCACCCTTTCAGTGAAAATTTTTTCCTGATGTGTAATCTTAATATCCCCTCATTGCAGCTTGAGACTATTTCTTCTTGTCCTGTTGCCCAGTACAGGGGAACAGTCACTGCTCTGGTCCTGCTGGCCACACTATCGCTGATACAGGCCAGGATGCCATTTGCCTTCTTTGCCATGTGGGCACATGCTGGTTCATGTTTAGTTACTGCCTACCAGCACCCCCAGGCCCTTTTCCACCAGGCCACTTTCCAGGCACTCTGTCCCCAGCCTGTAGTAGAGATAGCATGAAGTTGTTGTGACCCAAGTGTAGGACCTGGCACTTGGCCTGGTTGCCCAAGCGTAGGACCTCACACAATTTGCCACAGCCTATTGATCCAGCCCAGATCCCTCTGCAGAGCCGTCCTGCCCTCTGGTGGATCAATACTCCCACACAGTCTGCAAACTTACTAAGGAGGCACTTGATTCTCTCATACAGATCATCAATAAAGGTATTAAACAGGACTATCCCCACTACTGAGCTCCAGGAAGCACCACCAATGACCAGTCACCAGCTGGATGTAGCTCCATTCACCACCACCCTCTTGGACACAGCCAACCAGCCAGTTTTTTCACCTAGCAAACAGTGCACCTGTCCAAGCTATGAGCAGCCAGTTGCTCCAGGAAAATGCTGTGGGAAATGGTGTCAAAGACTTTACTGAAGTCCAGGTAGACAACTCCCAAAGCCTTTCCCTCATCTACTAGGCAGGTCACTTGATCATAAAAGGAGATAAGTTGGTCAAGCAGAACCTGTGTAAATGACTTTGTAGTTAATAGAAATTACATAGCTAGCAGGTTTCACATAATTACCACAGTACTGCTTTCATTTTCAAGAAAATTTTGACCTTCAGAATTTATCTTAGATTATCCTGTTAGGGATCTGCCTTCAGATAAAAAAAAACAACACAGAACTACCAAAGCTATGTTCTTATAACAGCACCTCATTTCCATTATAACAACAAAATAAATTTGCAGTAGATATGACTTATACAGCTTCTTCTGACAAGCAGACACACTTAGTATACATCTACTTGTCTTGAATTTTTCTATTCCATAAGAAAATGTGGAACAATTTTCCTAAAAGCTTCACAATAAAATTAAACATTGCATAAAGAAACATGTCAATACCTCATTTCACAATAACTTTCATTCATTAAATTGAGCTACAGCTTTATCTGTTGGTACAATTCTCCTAAGTGAAAAAGTCTAAATAGAGCACATGATTATTTAAAAAACTAACAAAAATGTGACTTGATATTTTTTCAACAGTTTGAATGAACACATTAACAAGCAGATCCCTCTACAACCCCTCCTCAGAATTACCTGCCCTTCTCAGAATCACCAGTTCCAAGAACACTAATTAACAAAACCTTGCTAGCAAGAGAAATTCCAGCAGGAATGGGGAACAAGAAAATCATATTGAGTTGGAATTCTTGCTTAGAATATGCATTGACAAAATCTGCTTTTCCCTGTATAAAAATATGATGCCATTGAGCAGGATGGGAACAGAGAACTCCAAATCAGAAGGCAAAGAAAATGAACTCCCTTTATTTCAAATGTACCGCTCTCTATATAGAGAACATCGAGAAGACTGATTTCATTGGTCTTAGAGTAAAAACATCTCACACCATTGGTGGGCAGTGAATGATGCACAGTGGCAGAACATATCTATAAACAATGTGAACAACAAGATAGATTAGAGAATTATTTACATTCTTTCCCAACTGCTTCCCTGGCTCTTGCCTGCTTAGAAAACCTTTCTCTCTAAGCTGAGAATATCCACAAAAATACATACAGACTTTTGCAGCCCTAAAAGAACCCCCCCAAGATCCCTCATTTGAGGATTTAGAATAGAACCTCCAATACTTGTTACATTTGAGGCTACGGTCCAACAATCCAGACATAAAAACACACAAGTTATTAGAACAAGGAAGTGTTATATCTAGAGCATGCTAGTCAGCCACAGGGGACCAAAGTCCCTCCTTTCAGCATCCATTCCAGCACTGTCTTTTAATTCCTATGAAACACAAATTCTGTCTCAAAGGAAAACTGTTTTAATAACAGACTATAAATTCAAAACCAGGCAGACAAGCTTAGAGCAAAGTTATATAGTTTAATTGCACAGGCTTAAGAAATGCAGTTCAACATACAGTTCATTTCAGTGACGTGTATGAAAATCAAAGTCTCTCTCTCATTAACTGTGTATTTTTATTTCTTAACACAAAGAATTTTACAGAATTAGCAAGATGTATTACATTGAAAAGTGTACCTGTCAGAACATTTGAAATAGCAAAGAATATTTTAATTTATAATTTAATTTTTGTGGTGGCAGAGCTGGTTGTTTTGGGCCTTTTTAAAATACTTTTCTGTTTTATACTTTCAGAATAGATAGGAAATGCTATATGTCAGTTTGACAAAATACATAATTGCTATGTTTTAGCTAAAAAATCCCAGCAATATAAAGAAAACATATTTAAATATAAATTATTTGTTTTGAAAACCATTTAGCAAAATACAGGAAAGGAAGATATGCATTACAAAATACACGTGTGTTACTAAAGCCTTTGAGAGTCAATGCTCAGCTTCGGATGCCTGATCAAAATGACGAAGCAAGATCAGTCAAGAGGGTGCACAGGGCAAGGGGCTAAATGCTGTAAACATCTCTGCATTTTCAGTGCAGCAGACATCCTCAAAATTGGAAAAGGATGACCTGCTCTCTTTCAAGCTTAGTACCAGCATAGGAAGAAATAAGCAAGATGAAGACTGTTGAAAGTAAATTTCTGAAGGAAACCTATTATTCACATTTATGCAGTCAAATCTGAAGCTTTTCACAATGCATCATAAAACAAAATTATCTCTTGCACATACCCCTTCAGACATTTTAGTATTTGAATTCCCTCTTATTTCAAAATAGGAGACATTATTTTGATATTAAAAAAAATGGCTTTTTGTATGGGAAACAGCCTTAATAATTTCCAGTGAAAAGACATGAACAGAATTTTATTAGAAGAGTGGCTAGCATAACATAACAGACACTCCATGAAATTTGCCATGTATTATTCTGAAAGCATCTAAAGTTTTCTGTCCCTGAAATCAGTTTAAGACACCAATTATAAAGTAATGCACATCAAGATTACATCCTCTCTTAGTCACTCCTTGTTTAGAAAGTGTCCCTTCTTTTTTGTCATCTTCCACTCTAAACTCCCCATGAATTCTTTAAGATATTAACAAAATCATCATCACCCACAATTCAAAAATTTAATCCTTCATAGTAATCTTCAAACTCAGAACAGGACACTTCATTTGGGTTGCTGCAGGACTCTCCTAATGCTTCTAGAAATGATGATTTCATTTCTTCTTCTGCAGTTTTGCCTGTGAAAGTGTATTTTTCTATTGAATGCATTTTAAAGAAGAGTGAATATGTAGCATTTAATATACTTCAGGCAAGAAACTTTAAAATTTTAGCTTGCAAATATTTTTTCATGAACAAATTCAATATTCTGATTTCAGAATTAAGTAATTGGCTCACTTATTACCACCTGTAGAAATTACCTTACTTTAATAGCATGATAGAATTAAGTATCAACAGAAGACATGAGGTCAGCCAATTGCAATGAATTATGAAAACAGGATTTTTTTTCTTCAAATTACTGCAAAAGCTGCATAATACATTTGTAAACTAAAATTCTGAAGTTATCTTGTAAGAAAGTGTATGTTTACTGTAATAGAACTTCAAAGTTCTGGGAAAACTTTAAGAAGGAAATTGGCATTTGAAAAGTGTTCTGCAATTTACATCTTTGTCCTAGCAATTTTATAAAGATAATTTATAACTCGAGATTATTTCATTGAGGAAAAAAGTACAAAAAATATGGCATTACAGCACTGGAAAAAAAAAAAAATCACATACTGTATACCTATACCCCCATGTGACTTCATGTGTTACCATTAAAATCACCGGCAATATAAAAAAAACCCCTCTCTTCTACAGGTAAGAAAGAAAGGGTCATGACATCATGGAGACTTTCGCAGTGACTAGTTTGGTACATGGAGGTATTGTTTTCTAAAACTGACATACAAATATTTAAATTTCTATTTTTTTTCAATAGCAGACTTTAAACATTTTTGAGACTCCTGAAAAAATAATGAAGAAGCCAGCATTTCCTCTGCACAGGATGACAAACCCATCCCAGAAATAAATTAAGTTCCTTCTGAATAAATTATTCAAGTGCTGACTACATTCCGTGTCAGTTGGAATCCTTGCATATTTTGATGGAAAACAGTAATGTGAAAAGGAGAGTATCCTACTAAGCAAAAATTATTAATATCATATTTGCCACTGGTAACTTACAGCTGAAAGCTGCGAAATAACTGCTTACAGAGGTAGGGAAAAGAACTACTCTGCATACAGGCAGTATTAGCAGCTTGATAAAGGGCAGGTATTAAAATTGTGTATATGAACTCCATTACTACTTATGGTCATGTTCTGAGAGACTCATTTTAAGTCCTCAGATGAAGAAAACTCCCCTTTAACAGCTCAAATCTAAGTAAATATGAAAACAGTTTGTATTTCCAACCAGTTTCTGGAGCTGCTATCTCTGCTAACAAGATGATTTCCGTAGTTAAAGATTTTTGTTTGTTTGTTCACATGAATTACCTGCCAATACCAGAGGATGTTTCTTTGCACAGTAACATTTTCTGATGTCTACCATAGGCACGCTCCCAGTTTTGTTGAAAGCTAGTTTCATATAAGCCTATAGGGGTAAAAGAAGAGTTTCATATAGGAATCTCAGGGGGAAAAAAAAAAAGTGGAAAGATGAAACAATCAAATACACTTAACTATCTAGTACATACTTTTAAACATACTATTAGTACATATGTTTGCTTTTTGTGCAATGGATTATGTCAATTTACCTATTTTATGTAAGGCATCAGATACGAGAAAGTCATTCCAGATTATGCAGTTTCATGATTATTTTACCTCAACAGTTTTCACATCAAATGTGTGTCCCCTGGCCAACACAAAAAAAAATTGTCTTCTCTCCCTAATTTCTAGCTCGTCCTTAGAATCAGAAGTTTAGCTGCTTCCCTTCTGCCTCCTCCAGTTATTAAGATTCCACATCATTCTGACAGAAGCCTCCACACAGCCTCTCCAGCACTGCTAACAGCAGCTTCATTTGCATTTCAGTTTACTCAGATACACATGCTTGATATGTAAGGCCAGGAGAGTCAGATCCTCCATGATTGAAAGCATGAAAGTATATGTCGTTTCTCTTGATCTTGATAACTAGTTGCTACTCCTTTGGCTGGTTTGTGATCAGTGTCTGATACTGCAAACAGCTCCACATTACATTATAGACAGATAACAAATGCCATTTCACATATGACATGTCTCACAAATATAATGACTCTTACTGTTAGCCTCAAAGGAGGCAAGTATGACTGCCTCCTATTTCAGGCACTGTGGGAAGAAAGTCTACACATGTAGATTTGCCAAAATAAGGAAACAGACTTCTGAAAGAGATCGTCTCATGGTGCCAGACACTTTATACACAGGACTGAACTATAAGAACAGCACATATGCATGAAAACTCAAAATAATAAAGGAATTAATTCTAGAATTTAAAATTAACTAATTTAACAATGGAACAGCATGCAGTCCACTAATTTACCTTTCTGTTAATAAACTGATCTGAAACTTCAAGAAGTCAATTTCCAGGTACAGAACTTAAGAAAAATAACAACAAAACCGAACAACTAGAATATGATGAATAACTAACTCCAAAGTTAGACTGAGAAATATTTACACTTAAAATATCTGCGATAAAACTTACTTTTCTTACAAATGTTTTCCTATATTCATTCATTTCTCCAAAGATGGCATGAGTAAATTCTCCATAGTCAACCTTATCTTCTCGTTATCATCAAGAATAAGCCATAAGGATTCAAAGTCCTGAAATTTAAAAATATTTGCCAAAGTTATTCACTATATCCTGAAATAGAACAATTGCCATAATGGGAAATTACAGTATTCTCAGAAAGCCCCCCCAAACTTCTAGATTCAAACTCACTGAAAGATTTGTTACAATAATGCATGTCACTGATGGCCATAATTCACATTATTCACAGTTCTGATAGCTGTGAGCTACTTTTACAACATAATATATAAAACAAAGAAAAAAACCTAAGTAAAGAGCATAAACTAAATTATTTTTTTAAAGCCTAAAGAGAAAAAATGGGTTGCAATCACACTTGCTTCTTCATGTCATGATGTAAAAAAAGACTGCATGTTTTAAAATATTTTTTTTTTTATTTTTAAGAACTTCACATAGAACTGAGGGCAGAAATGCCAACATACCATAAGGAAAAAAAAAAAACCCAAAAGAAAGCATGCACAACCCAGGTATTAAACTATAGATTTAAGCAAAGAAAAGAAGCAATTTCATAAATTAAAAAAGATAATACCCATGTTTACAGTTTCAGCTAGACTCACCCCTTCAGGCATTTCCAAATGTAATACTTTTAGAGCTTCTTTCAAGGCTGCCTGAGAGAGAAAACCATTTCTGTTCTGGTCTATTTGTCAGAAATACTTTCCTAAGCCTGTTATAACCCAAACTCCTCTTTTACTTAATGTTTCTCTGAATGTACCTGAGGATTTAGAGAAATAAAGGACACAACGTTTACCTGAAGTTGTCCACTTGTTATGAAGACAATATAGAAGTAAAGAACACCATTTCTACATATGATGGTGCTGGTTAGAAAGACATACCCATGCATTCAGGCTCCCTTGTCTTTGATGAAAAAATGCCAGTCCAAAAGGAAGTCATCAGTTATTTAACATTTGAGTGAAAAATCATATAAAGTATGTCTAACAAGCAATATCTAACTAACTTTTTTCAAAGAGATCACATAAGGAAAGAAAGAATGGCTGTTGCCCTCAAATTGTTCAGACTGTAAAACTGCCTACTTCTGTGAGATCTGATTACACGCCATGATTTAACATACAAAGTAACTTTGGAACTTCAGAACAATATAAATATTCTATTATGAGACACAAAGTTGCTTCTTTATTCCACAAAGTTGTTAAGTATATGTGGGAACAAGAACAAACATGACTAATTTGGCAAAATCATTCCCAAATTATACACAATTTCTATGGTAAGACTTATTAAATACTTCAGCTAGCATATTCACTTAGAGTATGCCGAGTTTCTCAGCATACTCTGTTAACAGAAGTCACCTGCTATTACCTTCAAGTTACTTGTATCTACAATTTTAAAGACAAACAGAGGCAAGGTGAAAGAAGGAAGTTTCTTCCAGTGATGCTGAAACTCAGGTGTTTATTAAAAGGCGCCTTGATGTACACACACAACATTCTTCCAGGCCACACCAGCAAACCTTAGATGCAGTCAGATAACTGAAAAGTCAGCTTGTGTCTATTATGCAAGGGGGAAAATGGAATAACTAAAAGATTAAAAAATAACCCTAATTATTATTCTAACATTTTTTTGGGAAAAGTAAATATCCAAGCAGATTCTAGTGACCAAAGAGTGCCTACTTACAGCAGGTTTAGTTAATGACAGTAAACAGAGGAGATTTTACGAGCTTTGAGCTGCTCAGGTCAACCATTTTTTTAACAAGGTTACAAAAATAATGCACAACACTGTACAAACATCCTTCCATAATCTTCAACAAAAAGATATGCCTTTGTCTTAAAGACTGTAAATAGGAACACAGTAGAGTTTATTTACATATTCCAGAGTACAGTACACAATTATACTAATGATTTTTAAAAATCATAATAATAGAGAATATCAAACGCAACTTATCAATGTATAGAAACAATGGCCAAAAAAGTACTATCTAGCACAAAATTATTGGAAGAAATGAGATGGAGTTTGTACACTCGGCCAGTAACAAATTTAATGTCAGTGCATCAGCATTATGTTTCAGAATTTTTTTAGAGATTATGTCGACACAGAGATTAACATTTTATTGGTTACATTCATAATTACTCTGTACATTCTGCACAATCTTTACCCAGACTGTTTATTTGAAGAGACAGGAGAAAGCTTTCTTATGACTGATTTGTGCTGGTATCAGATTCTAATAATATTCTGATAAATATCTAACTTTTGTTTAATTTCAGTTACACAAATAAAATCTTCATTACATCACTATTATACATTACATTACCCTGAGCTGTAAAGATAGAGAAACTAAAATTGAATGGGTTCTGGTAGATACAAACCTTGGATCTTCTTGAAAACTTCGCTGTCATCAACCACTTGCCTGGAACACTCTTCCTTGAGTTCCATAGAGGAAGCTCTAAAGAAGTCAAAATTAGTCTTGATTGGTGAAATTACATGTAATATGACTATATTTGAAACAGATGTAGCAAAAAATCCCAACATATTCAACTTTATATTTAATTCATATACTACCCTTGTAAACACAATATCCAATTGCTTGAGTTTGAGAAGGCACCCACAAAAGTCCTTGCTGACCAGCTGCAGAGACACAGAAATTCTTTTCTAACAATATTAACTGAAATCTCCTCTACTAATTCATTAACCATGGATAATTCCTCCCATGCATAAAATTTCCAGAAGTAATCTCATACCACTGGAAGAGTTTGTTAAAGCAACCACATTTAATTACCAACAGGAAAATAACATGAAATACTTTTCAAGTCTCTCTTTAGAACACAAATAGCAAATGTGTAGACCAAAAGTATATCTAGAAATTATGATTAAATTTTGTGGAGTTTTTTCTGCTAAGTTCCCTTCTGAGAAGGGCTTCCCACAAGCCATCAGAAATTACTATAAAGGTTGATAAAAAATATTGTGGAAGAACCTACTGGAAGAAAAAAAAAAAAAAAAAAAGAAAAACCAAACCAAAAAAATCCTACAATTATTTTAATCAGAATATTTAAAAAAAAATGGAAAATCATTACTGGAAAATCATCAACTCTGAGCTGCTTGCTCATCAGTGTTTTGCCATGACATACTCCTGCTTTCTGAGGCCAAAGACTTCTCTCTCTGCTATCAAGTAGGACTTCTCATCTCCACTTTGCATACCTTCCATTATGAAGTCCCTAAAAGCTTACCTACAATCAGATCATCTAAATTGGAAAGTCAACAACCACCTGCAGAGGACAACGTACTCCCTCTAGAACATATGTAAACCAAAAGATTCATGGCTTGTGACAGAAGGGCATATCTAGGAACCTGCATAGATCTTTGGGACTGTAGCTGAACAGGATTTTCTGTCAGTAAAGGATTTTCTGAAGGTAAGAGGATTCAATTCAAGAGTTATGCACCAGAGAACAGAGAGCTCAATAACATCCTCATACAGAAGAAAAAGACAGAAACTTAGTCAGTAATGGAAAGAATACAGAGAGTATAAAAAAGGAAATAATCTATTCCCCCACAGGTAGCAAAAAATCCAAAATTACAACCCATTGAGGAGCTCTTCTTTATGGTTCTTCAATTCAGAGATAACATTGGTTCAACTCCAAATTTCACAGGTATAAGATTGGCCACAAATGATAGAAAAAGCTGCTTTATTTGAATGATAGGCTTCTGAGATGTAAAATGTCTTACATCAACTAGCTGAAATTAAACTATATTGTGTTTTATTTCACTGAAACCTTGCCGAGAGGGAACAATTAGCACTAAGCATCATACAACTACACAGTTCTAGAACCAATTAAATTTGAATTTACTGTTCTGTGCACTGTTAGCTTACTATGGCTCCCTTGCAAAGCTTTCAGTCTAAAGGGACTTTAAGTGAATATTACCATATCTGAGAACAAGCTTCCTGTGTCTAAACACTTGCAAAAAGAAAATAATAGTCAAGTTCTGCTAACAAAGTAGTCTTTAGATACTGAACATATTTAACTGAGATTAAAATGATTCTCTTCCTAATCAGGAAGGGATCAAAGTATAAGATATGAGGAGAGCCTGGGAGAGCTGGAACTGTTTAGCCTGGAGAATACAAGCCTTGAGGGATCTTACCGTCAAATACGTATGAATACCTGACAGAAAGGAGTAAAGAAGACTGAGACAGGCTCTGCTCAGTGGTGCCTGTTGACAAGACAAGAGGCACTGAAAACTGAAAAAAAAGGAGGTATATGATTTGTATATAAAAACATGTGACCTCAACCAAAGTAAAAGAACAGCTTCACATTTCAATTCTTTCTTTAAAATTACTCCTTACTATTCTAGGAAGTCATTGAACTACGTAAAATCTTCTAACATCTATTACTAATTTCTCCTAACAAAGGCCTAAATAGCAGTATAAGTAATAAGGTATTAGGAGCTAAATTTTTTTTTTTTCTCCTTAAGGAAGGAAAGGTAATTTGAAAAGCAGTTAGCAGCACTTACTTCAGATAATCCATAGCTGCTTCATCAATACTTATCACACGAAGGGTGAAGAAAGGGTTCTGCTTAACATTTTCTGGAAGGTTATGATCAGCACTTTGGAAAGTCAGATTGGCTCCCTGTTGTTAACGCACACAATGATTTAAAAATCGGTTGTGTATTTCATAAATAGAGGGGAAGGGGAAATAAAGAAAAGCAGCAAACTAAAAGCAAAGAATGCTGAGAAGAATAAAAAAATGAAGTAACTCTAATATCTGAGCAGGCTTGGTTTATAAAGTCTCCAAAACTCATGAATTTGGAAGAAGGAGACAGAGACACTGCAAGGGTCTCAACCACTTGGACTTTGTGAGAGATCTGCATATCTTAATGTCAGCACAGAAAGCATGATTGCAGGTGTGGAGATTCACAGACACAGCATCATTCCAAGGAAGTACTGAACTCAGCGCAGTACATTTTCTGGATGACTTTGTGATGCATCTTTATTTAGAACACATTTCCATCTGCAGGCTGCAAAAATACACATGACAACAAAATATGAAAATTCCAACAAGTAGCTTTATCTTCCATACCATAAACTCATCTATTTCATCTTTGAACCTGTTAGGTGGTTGTGTAAGCAGTTAGGATAGGCATGTGATTAGACAAAACACATTAAAAACTAATGTTGACATCTTTTACTTTCTACATTTTTCACAAACATAGTTTTTCCTCTTCAGATTTGCAGAGGCATTGAAGAATTTGGTGAAAACAGTCTGTACTTGAAAACTTGCTCAAGTATTTATAAACCATGAACACTTTATCCAGTACACAAGTACAGCAGCACAGAAGGTGCAATATGATTTTTAATCAGTCATCAGATTAGCTGGTAGACAAAGCTTAACATTGCTTCATACACTTGCTCAAAAAAGCTGGTTGTTTACATTTCAAACTGTAGGCTAAAAACAATTAACCTGCAATTTCTTCATGTTTAAAAATATTTAATCATTGCTTCGAGTTAAAAATGCCAGCAGACCTTGCAAAGGTTATATACTTTCAACAAGTACTTGGGTCTTCTTTAGGACTCTCATTCCCTAGCGGATCACTACGCCCAAAAAAGGTCCACTCTGTCAGCAGTCTTGTGCCCTCTAGGGAGAGAACTGCAAAGTGCAGCTTAATCAGAAACTTAAATTGGGAACCTCTAAAACATGGGACAACAAAACAATCCAGACTTCTGAAAATCTGTAATTCAAACATGTCACTTAAAGGGAAGACTTTTGGTCTTCCCAGAAGGCTAGATCACAATTTACAATTCAAATATCCAAATATTACCTCCAAAAAAATAGTATTACATTCATCAGAAGAATACTTACAACATAGAAGTCACTAAGATCATAAGACTTTTCCTTTCTTTGTCCACGTTGATGTTGATAAACTCCCTTCTGAATCAAAGGCAAGGCATTGGTCCTATGAAATAATTCAAAACTGGTACTAAAATAATTATATTTATTTAAGCTTCTTGGATACAGTGAAATATGTTTCCTTAAACCTTTTTAAAAAGTAATTCCTCCTACCTGTTTTTTCCAAACTGTTGAAATCCATACACAGTAAGGGATTTGTCACACACAAAAAAAAATCCAATCAACTCCCTACAAGCATCATGACCATTTCTAGAAGGAAAATTGAAAAGCACTTTTATGTTTTTCATCCATATAAATCCAATTCAACCCAAACATAAGTAACATTTATTTTGGAATCAGAATGGTTTGAGTTGGAAGGGACCTTAAAAATCACTTAGTTCCAAAACCCCTGGCATGGGCAGGGACACTTTTCACTAGGCCACTCTACTCAGAGCTCCATCCAGTCTGGCCTTGAACGCTTACAGGCATGGGGCATCCACAGCTTCTCTGTGCAACCTGTTCCGGTGCCTCACCACCCTCACAGTAAAGAATTTCTTCCTAATATCTAATCTAAACCTCCCTGCTTTTAGTTTGAAGCCATTCCCCTTTGTCCTATTACTACACACCCTTTAAAAAATGACCCTCCCCAACTTTCCTGCAGCCTCCTGTAGGCATTAGAATGCTGCAAGGGAGCCTTCCCTTCTCCTGACTGGACAATTCAACTCTCTCAACCTATCTTCCTAAGAGAGGTGCTCCATCCCTCTGATTATCTTTGTGACCTTCCTGTGGGTCACTTCAACGGGCCCTTCTCATGCTGGGGACCCCAGAGGTGGACAGAGCACTGCAGGTGGGGTCTGAAGGGAGAGAAGCAGAGCGGCAAACCCCCTCCCTCACCCTGCTGGCCATGTTTCTTTTGGTGCAGCCCAGGACATGGCTGGTTTCCTGGGTGCAAGGGCATACTGCCAGATCATGATGAGCTTCTCATCCACCAGCACCACCAAGTTCTTTTCCTCAAGGCTGCTCTCAGTATCAATTTTATTTCCAATGATGCATGCTGTACATTTTATTTTTTTAAAGAGCTCTTTGACTATTTTCTTTAACCCACCGTGAAATTCAAGTTGTGGATTCAATAATGTATTTTAATTCAATATTCTATTCTCCATAATGCTAAAAATACCTCTCAAGGCTTCATGTTTTAGTATGCCAATATGATTTTCTCTGATTAACTAAAGGATTACATACACCAGGACTACTGCATTCATTTAGGTATATTAAAGTATGTTGCTGAATATTCAGCTGTGTCTAACAAGTATGCAGCTAACAGCTGCAGAAAAGCATCACTTTCAAAACTGAAAAATATATTTATGCTACCACTACTCAAATCAGAACAGTTTGAAAGATGTTCTAAAATTTAATATATAAGGAGCAATGAACAAGTTGCAAAACCATTACTACTTATAGTAGTTGCCACATCTAAGATAAGACTAAAATAATTTTAATCAACTGAGATGATTAAACTGAGCTAAAAGGACTCTTTACGCAGCTCCTGCAGTAACTGTCCTGAATAGAGCTATGGGTATGATGGTAACATAACATTGCTTACAGATCTTAACATTGTACAATGGGACTGTTAAGCCACTATCCATTAGCCACATCAAAATTTGTACTACACACTGACACCCACAGATGTAGTACATGTGGGTGTCCTACACATTGGGAAGCAGAAACATTCAGTGCAATTAATCAGTTCAAGAAAGTAATCCTCATTCACAAATTCAGAGCATTGAAAAGCTTCACAAAATTTGTGGTTACCTCGATATAATCCTACTATCAAAGCATAGCTTGTTGGCGAGCATGTTCTCAGTTAGTCCTGATTTGGTCCTTAATCTGTGAAAATAATGCAGCATGTTAATGATACCTATATGCTCCCAGATAAATGTTACATAAAACCATTTTCATTTTCAAACAGCAAAAACCATGAAACACAGTATCCTTGGCAACTGGCTGATGGGATGATTCTTTGTAGTTGAATTAGAAAGCAACTCAGAGCCGTAAAATGTTCAGTTATTATATAAGAGTACATTCACAGAGAACATGGATATGAATGGGAAATTTTGTTTGCAACCACTTATATAAAGAATTAACCTTTACCTCTACTACTCACTACACTTCCATGAACCAATTCGTTCTCTTGCAAAAATACCCAGGTTGGGGCATTTTTATCCACATAAATATTTTATACTGGCCTTATTACTAGTTCCAGAAATGGAGATTTGTCTATGTGATGGATGTAAGAAATTGAGACTGGTTTTGTTGTCTTTTTTTCCTTTTTTTTAAGAATACAAAGATGGCATTTGATGTGAAAGACTTTAGAGTGGGATGTTAAAATGCACAAAGCAGAAATGCTTGCCTGGATGTTTAGAAAAAACATAACAAAACTCAGACCTGCAGATTCATTTAATTTTATGGATCACAGTGTTTCCTCAGGTTTTCTTAAGTCCTTGGGGCAACAAATTCAATGCTGATAGTCCAGGAATGTAATTTAAATGCCAATAGGGTTAATTATTGCAGCAGAAATCAAAACATGAAAGAAAAGTATGATTATTGTGAAGATCTACATTAGCATTTACAGATGCATATTTATGCAATTTATGCACCTAAGGATAAGAATACAAAAGGATTGCAAGCATCCAACCACTTGGAAAAGGCTGGAAAATCCTTGTGATGAATAACATCAACATAAGCTTAACAGTGTTCTCTCAGTTTTTATAAATTCTATGAATCAATCATAATACACAGAGAATTCACATAGAAAGGTCCCTGTTATCTCACTAGGCAATAACAATCACAGGAAAGCTGGTAGATCCAAGCCAAAAACAGAACATCTGGAAAAGGAAACAGAATTCACAGAGCTAAAAAAAAAATACACATCAGAAAATTTATTTTTATAAACTTACTTCGTTTCATGGAGTGTCCTTTTTCTAAAATGCATTGGTGCCATCCCAGCTCTCCAAAGTCCTTGAGCTTCCTTGCAAGCATCAGAACGTGTGGACTGCTCTGGATCACTTATAACAGCTCTGACCACAAAGAGCAGGGAGAAGCCCTCTGACTGTTAGTATGACTGGATTTCAGGTCTTACATATTTTTATGCAGGAAAGAAAACAACCAAGAATAATACAGTAAAACAATCGTGGAGTTATCCACTAAGCTTGCATAAATTTGTGGGCCTAATTTTTTGTTTATTTTTACAAATTCTTAAGTCTATTTCTCAAAATCAAACATATGCAATAATATTCTGGCAGTGCACTGCTATGTAGTAATGTTACATGCAGATACATACTATTTAAAGTATATTTTATATATCTTTTTATAAAATAAATCTTACTATTAAGAAGGCTTGTGGAGTTTTTCATCATTTCTACTATTTCTGTAAATATTCCATCAGGGATATTCTTTAACCATGGCTCCCTCCAATATCAGTGATATCAGTTACTAGCAGTGGCCAGTAACATCATCTCAGAATCACAGAGTAGCCAAGGTTGGAAGGGACTTTAAAGATCATTTAGTTCCAACCCCCATGCTGTGGGGAGGACACCTTTCCCTAGACCAGGTTGCTCAAAGCCCCGTCCAACCTGTCATCCAACAAAAACATTGGCACTTCCTCCCTCAAAGTGCTAACTACACAGGTGAGAGGATCTCAAAGTGCCAACAGGCAGAAAAGGAACAGATTGGGTTTTGAACATTTTGATAGTCTCTGTACAAGTTCAACAAGTAAACAAAAGAAGAGAACCTTTAAAAATAAATGAGATGCTTGTTATGCTATTGAAATGGTTATCAGAAGGGAAAAATAATTGTTCATGGCTATTATTGTTTTCTAAAATTGCTCTCTGATCTATACAGATACATCTTTGTACACATCAGTTACACTGATTTAATTGCAAGATTTGCTCTACAAAAAATATTCAAAATACCTTTGTATTTCCTTAAATAGCTTTTTTTCATGCAACACTTTTGAACTAATCTTTTCTGATTAACATCCTGATATCTGATACCAATTTGTTTACTGGCAGAGTTATATTTGAAACATAAACAGAGTTTTTTGTTTTTAAATTAAAACTTCATGCTGATGCAGCTGCAGCACTACTGAATATTGTTGTGACATTATCAACAAAAGGGTTCAGAGTAGGAGAAGGAATACATGGAAAAAATAAGGCAAAGCAACAGGAGGATGATAAACACTGAATGGGCATCCATGATCCAAGATGCACAAAGCTGTACATTTAATGCAACATCTGTAGTACTGAAACACTTCAACATAACCAGTGTATTTAAGATCACCTCTGTAATAATCTTTAAAGGGATATGACACAAGCCAAGCACTAATCTGAAAACTGGGGGGTTTCAACCCTGTATAGTTCCATAATTTTAATCCAGCTAAATGAGGACTAAAATTGGGATTTAACATTGTGTTTCATGACAGTCTTGTTTCCCTCAGGCAACCTTCTTGTCATGTCAGCTTTTAAATAGTGTAAAAGTGTTAATAGACTTTTAAACAATATAGGTCATTTAAACTGCCATTGTAACAGAAACAAATAAAAACTAAAATGGTGAAGTGCAACAACACTTCAAACTCAAAATCTTAGGATTTGATGGGCTGGAACACCAGTGCAGATGACTCCAGAGAATATAAACTATGCACAGAACGCAAAATAATCTAGACGTACCCAAAGATAATTTTTTGTAAGTATAAAGTAACATGAAACTATATTAAACTAGCTTGCATATTCTTATATTGTCATAACCAGACAGCTTGCATAAAACCCTGAATTATTAAAGCATACTTAAAATAGAGGGATCTTTCTGCACAGAAGCAATGCTTTCTTGAAGCTAAAGGGATAGCAATGAAGGCAGGAGATCTTACTGCACAACCTGGACCAACTCAATTTATAATAGTGCCTTTTTTTTCCTACATGCCCAGCATTGGTATAATACTCCTTTATGCCTGAGAGGTGCTGTTTCAGTATTAATAAAGAATTAATAAATATTAATGAAGCTAAGATTTTTAGAAAGGACAAGAAACATTGAGGAGGTGTAATTTATAAGATCAGGCATCCATATATTTTCTTGAGGTGCAAGAGGGTTATTTTCGAGAGCTAGTGCTATTGTAAAGACCTCAAAATAGGCTTAAGTATAAAATTAGGAATTGTTTCCACAAAAAAAAATAACATACACATGGCACCTTAAACTGATATTTTAAGTCGCATTAAAAAGTCTTTCACTTAAAGAATTTTTGCAAATAATACTACTACGTACGACCTCCTAAGACTTGGAACAAGATGATCAAAACAACTCTTAAGCAAGAAAAGCCAAACACTAATGGATCTAAATTCCTCTGTAGGGAAAAATGGAAATTTTACATTATAAATTCATTTACCTACACAATTGATCCACCATAACTTGTTCTACAACAGCCTGTTTTCTCCTCTCTGCAGCAACATCCTTCTGCAATGAAAAACTGGCTGAGAACTAGTGAAATATATAATAGCAGGCACTTCAAATAATAAGTTACCCTTTAAGACAGCATTCAGAGGTCACAAACTTACCCATGCCACAATTAATATTTTTTACATTTTTAATAGTCTCTTTGCATAAAAATTGACCTATAATATTCTCTGCTACACACTCAATTTGTCTATGCATATTAGTTGTAATAAATATGAGAACTCTAGTATTTACAGACAAAATCCTTATTTCTGTATAGTTTCCAATACATTCTGTAAGTACAATAGAGCCTGAGTAGAGTCACATTATTCCATGTTTTTCAGGTGACACAGATTCCAACTAAGAGACTAAAACTTTACCTCCAGCAATATTTAGTCCAAAAAATTCTTTTAAGACTTAGTCTAAGTTGCAAGATTTTTCTTTCCTTCATGCCACAGTAATTTTCTGCTGAGACAGGTCAATCTGAAAAACCTTTCAGGAAATATCATCCTAAAGGGGAAAGGGGATTTAACATGATCATCTTCTTATTTTTATTAGAGTAACACTGAACCGTAACGTGGTGCCATTCACTGTAAAGTGTGCAAGCGTTGATCATAACCTGTTACAGAGAGAAACCAAAGCACAAGAGAATGTCCCAGGATAGCATAAAGGCCACCAGCAGTAACCAGGCCTCAGCACCTCTCTGAATCTTCCACGTTTCTGATTTTTTTTTTACTTTTTTTTTTCTTTTTATTCAAAAAAAATAATTTTATATATGAGAAAATAGAGATTATTGTTACTGAGGGGGTTTATGCAACCTTACTTTTTTTATATATTCTGAAACTAAAGAATTAAGATATTTTTCTAATGGGTCTTGTGTGCAAAGCAAATTCTGGAGACATCTAGCCTTTGTGTGGATGAAGAAAGAACTGAAGAGTTCCCAGGTACCTATAAGAGATAATTCCTAATTCCACAGAGATGTTATGGGTAGAATTCACAATCTTCAAATAAATACTGACTGGCACTAGCCAAAAAAAAAAAAAAACCAAAAAAAACCACAACAACACCCAAATAAGTAATGCACCAGATCAGCTGTTGGTTATTCCAAACTGATTTTAAGCCTTAGATGATTTTGGAATTGTAAGAGATAGGAGGCTTTTTAATTTGCTTTCATGTTTCATTTTTGCATCTATCAGAACTACAGGGTGCTTTATTCTGAGTTATTGATTTTTTATCCATTAACTGTTGCAACATATGTATTAAAAAGAATGATTTTTAGGAGGACACAGTGATATTATAGAGCAGTATTTGTTATAACTTATTCCATGGACCTGGGTTATAGAGCCAAACCAGTTAGCATGCTGAAAAGAATCTGATTTTTTTAAAAAAAGAAAACCTTACACCTTAAATTTCAATTGAATATTAGGTCACTGAATGTAGTCTTTCATGAAACAGCTTCCATTCTGCTCTTAGACAAAAGATCTACTATGAAATTACAAAAATGCAGAGGGCAGAGGCAAACATTGAATTTGTAGCAGCTCTCACTGCAAAAGTAGTTACTGTTGTTCCCTAAATATGAGCATTCAAAGAAAACCAACCTTCTTCAGAGGTTATATATAACATCTATTGGCAATGGGCTGTGAATCACAAAATCACAGAACAAACTGAACTGGAAAGGACCTACAAAGAACATTGAGTCCAACTCCTGGCACCACACAGGACTACCCCTGAATCACACCATGTACCCAAGAGCCAAGATTATCCAAACAGTTCTTGAACTGTCAGGTTTGGTGCTGTGAACACTTACCTGGGAAGCCTGTTCCAGTGCCCAACCACCCTCTGGGTGAAGAATCTTTTCCTGATATCCAACCAAAACCTCCTTTGACACAACCTCAGGTCATTCCCTCAGGTCCTGCTGCTGGTCATAAGAGTGAAGAGATTGGTACCTGCCGCTCCTCTTCCCCTCATGAGGATGTTGAAGACCACACTGAGGTCTCCCCTCAGTCTCCTCCAGGCTGAACAGAACAAGTGAGGAGATCATCTGCTCCTCATACGGCTTCCCCTCTGGACCCTTCGCTATCTTTGTTGCTCTCCTTTGGACAGTCTCTAATAGCTTCATGACTTTTTTATATTGTGGCACCTCAGCACTTGAGGTGAGGCTGCCCCAGTGCAGAGCAGAGCAGAACAATCGCCCCCCTTGCCCAGCTGGCGATGCTGTGTCTGATGTCCCCCAGGACAGGGCTGGCCCTCCTGGCTGCCAGGGCACTGCTGACTCATGTTCAACTTACCATTGACCAGGACCCCCAGGTCCCTTTCCATGGCACTGTTCTCCAGTCTGTCTTTACATCCAGGCTTGTCCTGTCCCAGGTGCAGAATTCAGCACTTTCCCTCGCTGAACTTCATGTGGTTGGTGATTGCCCAGCCCTCTGATTTGTCGACATCTCTCTGCAGGGCCTCCCTGCCTTCGAGGGGTCGGCAGCTCCTTATGGCTTTTGTATCATCTGTGACGTTGCTCAGTATCCTTTCCAGTCCTGTGTCCAATTATTTATGAAGATATTGAAGAGCACAGGGCCTAAGATGGAGCCCTACAGAACCCACTAGCAAACTTTCACCCCAAATTACAGAAAAATCAAGAGAAGTTCTACTTAAACATTTGACATTTAATGATTACAAGTAAAAGGACATATTAACATTGTGTATTCTTGAGCAAAATTTTCAAGTAGATAAAATGAAATGCCAAGAATTGAGGCAACATATACAAAACGGAATTAATATACATGCAGTTACTACTGCCAGCTTTTTCCAGTATTCTACCACTATCAGAAGCTGGACCTAGGAGAGCCTGAGATGGTCCTCAAAAGAGAGTGAGTCAGCCTGTGCTGACCATGAGTGCTAATGAATAACAAAAGGGTTCTGAAGAGCTTCAGTAACACCTTGCTCAGACACCTGCTGGCTTTATTTTAAAGCATGGCAGCTACAGAATATCTCCTATTTTGTGGTTCTGCACTGCTCCCTTTCTCAGGGCTTTCACTGTACTTCCTTTAGCATTAAGTAGTTACTCTAGGGATACTTCAAGACTCTTTTCCATTATCTTTAGCTGATAGTATAGATTTTTAAATTTATTCTAAAAATAAAAGCTTAAGTACTTCCTCAAAAGATTTTCTTGTCATGAAAATTAACCATGACCTCAGTAGAGCAACATCTGCATTCATTTCAGCAAGACTAGAAATCAAACAAATGGTTGCAATGATGCAAAATTCAATGCATAGTGACAATCAAATAAAATTAATTAAAATTACTATTTACTTTAAAAAAAAAAAAAAATTTCTCATGGCTTATTATTCCATGGGAAAGTTAGAATGCATAACCCTTTTCAGCGATCCCTACAAAAACCAGTTGTAAAAGCCATCACTCCGCATATGCAAATACTGAATCATGCAATAGCAAATCAAGGTTCTTCATCCCTGTAAATGATCCTAAATTCAAGGCCTGGCCTCAGATGGGCAAGACTCCTATTGTTCAGTCCCAAAAAGAGTAAAATTCACATCTATGTAATAAATTAAAGAAGCATATTTGGTACATCCATGTAAGGAAAGTTTTAATTCCCCTCTCTGCATGCTACTGAGTCCATGGTAGTTTCCAGACTTCAGGGCTCCCTCCTTCCCTCAGAAAGGATCTGACTAAAAACCAGAGCAAAAGCAATTGAAAGGAGAGGCTAAGGGAGCTTGGGTTTGTTTAGTTTGCAGAACCAGCAGCTATGAGGCATTCTGAAGAGAAGTTACCAAGAAAAGATAATCAAATTTTTTTAACAGAAGCCAATAGTATAACAGGAAGTAAAGGTTACACACTGAGCCTTGGGGGGATTTGTGTGGACAATAGGAAGAACTTCCTCACACAGAGAACAGCATGCCACATGATGTTACTTAGAGACACTGTAGAAGCTCAATCCCTAGAGCTTGAAGACACAGCCAAAGCTGTGCTGACTCAATCTAATACTAGCTGATGGAATTATAGAATCCATGGACCATTGAACACAGGCTCAGCTAAAAAGCTACAGATCAGAGGAAATCATAGAATCATAAAATATCCTGAGCTGGAAGAGACGCACAGGGATGATCAAAGTCCAACTTCTGACACTGAATGTAACATTATGTTTAGGTTCACTCAACTACCTCGGTTATTCTTAGTTGTATGAATGTATCTGTATATATTACTTATAATTTGTGCTCTCATTAATATAGATTACTGCATAAAATACTAGAACTGCAGAAAAGATTTTAAAAATGCTCGCTGGATTGCTCCATTCAGTTCCCATTGAAAGAAGTGTTTAAACTCACATGATTTCAATGGGTGCAATTACATACTAGACCCAAATCTCCCAAGGCATAATTTCTGTTGAACATCAGGGAAGCCATTCTCCACATCTAGGTGGTTAGCAGCATAATACCAGTCAAAATACTTACAGCTTCTGATTTCATTATGTTGTGCTGCATATTGTAAGGCTTGTTTGTATAGCATTGTTGCAGGAGAGCTTTCTTATCAAGGGTTCCAAAATCATCATCTTCAAGCTGTGTACCCTACACAAAAACACATTCTTCTTATAACTCAAATTTAATGAATTGTAATAAAAACAAACTAAAAAACCCACACATTTTCCTCAACAATTTATTTAAAAGTACTACTTTCTTTCTTCTTTACTTTTTAAAGTGTCCACTTTTTCCACTTCATGCTAATTAAAAGAGAATTTTAAGCCTAGCTTTCTAGAGAAACTGAACTTACAAGGAAAGACTAGAGAGCAAGATTTGTATCTTTTGAATACTTACCAGTTTTCATTCATACTAAAATAAATAATAAATTTAAAAATCTCAAAAATACTCTGTTCCTACAAGCTTCATGAAAAAAAAGCAGCAAGTCGGAGAAAGCAGACTTTAGCATCTCTAAGGAGAAGACAAGAACTCATCCTTCTTCTGTTCTGCACAGGAACAACCAAGTGGAAGCAGAGGATATGTTGTTAGATATAAAGCTCAAAGCTCACTGTAGAGGCCAGTGAAGAAGTTAAATACAGGCTAGACAGGGAAAAGCCAAAGCATGCTACTGTTTCTAACAGTCTTGTAAACCAGTCCCAGAGTATTATGGAAATATTTCCTACATGGACAATATGAAAAAAAAGGATACAGGAATTTTTGACAGAAACAGTTTTAGCAATCTCCTCCATAAGCACCTTCTTTACTGAAAAGAGAAGTTGTTACAAGTTCCACTAATCAAGCAAAACAAGTGTATTGAAATCTTTTTATTTATTCATCTCATCGGGTAGTGATAATATCTAACACAAAAAAATTATTCCGATAGACATTATACTAAAATCTGTGAGAAGAATTAACACACATGCTTCTAGTGCTTAGCAAGTATCTTTCTGGAACCCAAAATCACCAGAGAAAAAAAAAGCCAGTCCTGCTTTTTCTCTCCCAGCATACATTTGCCATCTATTTCTTCATTTTCAGATAACTTGGCTGCTCCTGTAAATACCCTTTTGGAGGGCTTGCAGTAGCGCATATAAAGGAATCACTCCTTGAAAAACAGATTATATGAGGGTCAGACCAGTACATTAGAGTGGAATCACTAGAACAGAAAAAAAAAAAAAAAGAAAAACACCGAACTATAAGAAAACTCCAGAAAAGAAAATCTTATCTGCCACTAAACATAAAACTAATCCACAAAATACCTCAACCTTTTTTCATTCACCTCTTATTCACAGAATGTTTTTAATAGGTTTTTTTTTTTCAGGTTCTCCTTTATCTGATCACTAGAAGCACAACTATGAAGAGAAAGGTCTTTTAAAGCTATCTATAATACATGAAACAATCTGTCTTTTGAAAAACCTTCCCTTTTCATTCTACTGAATGCTAAGAAAGTCAGTAAACTCATTGTTATTCATCACAAACCTTTTCTCCGAAAAGCAATGAGCACAATATGTTCTATCAACATTTGCATACTTAACTTTCCATTAAGATTTTTAAATGGTCATCTATCCTCAGCAGAATCTAGCATTCAACCAGTCCTCACAGCTGCTGCTTACTTAGGTTTCCTGCTTCCTTACACCTACAATGATGCATTTTTCCCTGTTCAAGCACTCTTCTCCACTACCTCTTCCAAACAAGACGAAAGTTGGTGTTTTTCATCCCTTTGTTTTCCAGTTTCTTTCCACTGATCTACCCTTCTTTCCACCTTAATTTGAAAACACAAAAGAAACCTGGCAGAATTAGTGCAGCTTACAGTCCAACTGTACTGAATCTTATACCACATCAAAGCAAAAAGTAATATATTTCATTATAATAGATAATATATAAGATATATATAATAGATAATATCTTTCATTATTTTAACCCCATATTCCTTTGCATTTTCAGTGTTAATAGTTCTCTAGGAAACAGATTAAATCTTTCATTTCTCCTTTTTAAAGTCCCAATTTACAGAATAGTAATTAAAATACGTCTAGATTTAAAAAATAAAAAAGCTTGAATGAATTTCTGATTTTGGATATAACACTTGATCATGATCTTCCAGCTGTCTCTCCTCTTCTTATAGACTTTAGGTTCTTCCTTATCAATCATGCTAATCTTCAGGCTCAGGCTAGAAGTGCACTAGGAAGGCCAGTTACTTTCTTTACCAGAGAACACTACCATACATAAATTCTCAGAGCACTTCAGTTTCTTTCTCGACAACAACTGAAACAACCTACCTACAGTTTATTTTCTCCTCAGATTAGACACTTATATTACATGGTTTTATTTCTTTACAATAAAAACATGAACTTAATAACATACATGTGCAAACCTTTCCAAACAGATAATTAAATAGTGATGTACATTTACTTTTTAAAAATGCAATTTCTACTTGCCAGCTACCTTTATTGAAGTGTCTGGACACTGAAGGTGGTCTTTTTTCTTTTCTGCAATCCTCTGAGGATGCTGCTTATGTTCTTCCTTTGTACCTGCTTCATACTGACCGTGCTTCGGTTTGGATGTGTCTGTGAGGGATGGTAGATTTTCTGGTCTTGTGTTCTGCTCCAAAACAGAACATAAAAGCAATGAGTAATCAGTATGAAAGCCTCTGCCTGGGCTATTGAATGCAAACAGCATTTTTTTAGTTCCTACCCAGTATAATGATTGAAACTTCTTGACATGATGCTTCAAATTAAGAAAAAATGCAAACAGGACTGCACATTCAGGCTTAATTTTCACTGAGTTCTTCAAATTCCACCATTTTTAAATCTAAAACACACATACTCAAATTTATGAGTTTACGTTACTTTTAAAAAAGAAGTCAGATTCAGTGGTTCTACCATATAACATCACTAAAATGGAAATTCTGACATTTGATTTTTGGATGGCTGAAAATAGATGGATGGATGTTTTTTGGTCAGAAGTTCTAGTACTCTTGTATGATCAATGAGAACTGGGACACAGTTCCTTAGAACAACATCAGCTGCACAGCTGAGTACCTTCCTAACCTTACACCCTAAGGTTAGGGCTCTGCACAACAGAGACTGGCACCAGTAGAAGGGGCAGCAATGACAGAAGTCCAAGATTTCATTCTCTTCTGCCTCCCTGAATAACTATCACCTTCAATATTTAAGTTTTATTCCTTCAGTGCTAACAAAAAAAAAAAAAAAAAAGTAAGGTGGTTTTCTCTAGCATCTCTACTCAACGCTTGCAACTCATCTTGCAAAAACATGTTACAGTCCTGCTTTAGAAAACCATTTATCAAAACACAAGAAGATTTATGTCTTTGAAGAGCCAACTTTCTCCTTCAAAAGAGGATTCCCATCCCTTCCCTGGTTAATTTCTGAATAATAAGAGTATATTTAAATTTTTAAAAGTGACCTATTTTAGGAAGATTTACTTACACAGTTACTGAAGAAGCTGGAATCTATCTGGCTCAGGAAAAGCTTGGTCAGAGCCCCAGAAGCAAGAAATGCAGAAATAAAGGCCTCTCAGAGGAATACATTAAAATATTTTAAAACAGCTTAAAAATCTCCTCAAAAAAAAAAAAAAATGGAGAGCAAGTCAGGCAAAAAAAAGGAGAGAGGAAGCGGGAGGAGGGAGAAAGAGAGACAGAAAGAGAAAGGGTAAGTAATCAGAAGATACATTCCAGTACTTTGAGCACTCAGTATTTAAGAAGACAGAAAGGAAGCCACAAGAGATAAAAGAAAGCAGAAAATACAAGGAGAGAGACCCTGAGAACCTTCTACTAGCAACACCAACCTTCTACTAGCACTCCTGCAGCTTGATAGAGTTATACATACAAACTTCGGTTAAAAAAAATGGTAAAGTAAGCAGTGTAATGATAAGAATCCAGACCCAAAAAGGCCATAACAACTGAAGCATGTTTGCATTGCACATTTACAAGGCAGTAGAAAGGAAAACAACCTATCTGGAGTTACATGTTTACAGTTACATCTTGAGACATGTATAAATACCTATGCATTCTAAAAACTAGTACATTCTTAGTGAATTTTTTTAAAGACAAAAAAAAACCACTTACCATTTCAGTTTTTACTTAAATGAAATTGTTTTTCAAGTAGAGAAACCATTTAGTTATATAGGGAAACATACAAATAGTGATCTTGGCAGATTCACCTTGAACTCCAGCCAATCTGGAGTTCTGCCCTTCAAGTTACTATATTATTTGTTTCAAGGAGCACAGGTTATGTACAAATTAATTTTAAATTGGTTTTCCTTCTAGTTAAAATCCTGGGGTTTTTTTAAACACTCATTTGGCTATTTCTTAAGTTTACATAAGTTAAATATTTTTGAAATAATGGACTTTTAATCAGTGTATTTTTAATAGTTTCTCCAATAAGCTAGTTCCTGTCACATAAAAAATTATAACATATTACATTTTCAGACCATATACTACAGTACTGAACTGAAAAGACTTTTTGTCAGTCTGTATTTGTTCAACATCTTTATCTCCATTTTGTTCTGACACAACTTTCTAGACACCTGTTTAAAGGAAGGCAGGAGATAAGATGTCTCATGATCAAATAAAAAATTGTCACATTTATTTTGTTGATACTTAATTCAGATGTAAGAGTTCAAAAGAACTCTTTTCATGCATTCAGGGAAGTGTAAAAACTGAGTAATTAAATTAACTCTTAGAACTTTTATAGTGGATATTGATCCTGAACAATGTTGCATGTACTGTAAACCAGAATATTAGCATCTGGGATACTGATTTTACTTAAAAAGCACCTAAGACTAGTGACGATTAAGTTTCTTAGTCATCCAGAGGGAAAAAGCTAACATGATGAGGAAATTTTAACAATAAAAAGAGAATCAACAAATTAGACAGAATTCCAAAGTTTATGTCACAGTTCTGTTTTAAAGACAACAACCCTAAGAAAAAACACATTAAATGGCTGCAAGTAATTCCAGAAGTTTTCCTTTCACCAGAAGTAACTACTATTCCATAGAAATAATGCTTAGTGTTTGTAAACACAGATTTTTGTCTTCAATCATACACTTACTACTACTAATCTTTGTCATTTCTACTATTAATACAGCTCTTAAAAAAAAGTACAACAAAAGGGTAAGTGCATCAATCAACAAAGAACTAAGCTATGTAATAAAATGATTTTTTCTAAATGTGCTAAAGAATCTCAGTAAAAGAACTTTGCTATAAATATTTCGGACCAACAGCACTTGGAGATACGAGCTTAACCAAAAGGAAAAAAAAAAAAAAGAACTCACATAAAAACATATGCATGCTTCTCTAAATTACTGCTAAAGGGGTATATTATAAAGATATTTGTAGTGACAGCCTGACATGTTGATGCTGTGCATATGGAGTCTGTAATGGCGTTCTCCACTCTGAAGATGAATCTAGTTGGCATCTATGAGAAGAACTTCCAGTGTATGCTATGCAAGTCTCCATCCTAAAATCACAGGAAAAATGGACAAGCAATCATAATTGTTTTATATTCAAAGTGATACTTCTATAAATTCCTGAAAAATGTGAATTCTAAAAACTTTTTGAGACATAATTAATTTACAATTATCTCTTCACCAGACTCTCCCAGCCTCCCTAGATCTAGGCATGGCACCCTGCAGGGAGTTAAAAAATTTTAACATCAATACATTCCCTTATTTTTTAACTATAATAAAAGCACTGCCTATTAGTTATTATTAGGTCCTTCACAAAAATTTCCATGCAACTGGATATGGCCTACTCAGCAAATCTCTATTAGCCCCCTCTTACTTCAGCTCAGCAAGTGGCCACTGAGCTTCTCTTCCCCAGCAGCAGAGTACCCTGGCAGCTGAAAAGGACCCTTCTTTATTCCCACATTGGCTTCTCTTCACTTCCCAACAGAAGCTACTACAATAAGATCATAAATCAGGGATACCTTACTCTCGTCTTCCACAGCACATTCATGTCAACATTCCTCTACAATCAGTTAACAGAGAGGGAATAGGGAAGCAATTGCCACTTGGGATGCAAATCTTCCAAACTTTTCATAGGAGATTAACACAGTAAAAGACAATATATTTTGTTCTGCTTAAAGAAATTAAAACATCTCCAATTCATCAAAGTATTTCTGTGCCTTCTGCCTTTACTCCAGGTATATTGCAGAGCACCACGAATATGTATTTTTTTATATTTTACCACCAACATTTCCAAGCAATTCTATTATAACTTCTTGGAATAAGAGAGTACCTTATTTTACAGTCTTTTTTTTATTACATAGTGACAGACAGTACACAGAAACTGGAATTTTTTTGACGTTGGTTGGAAGAATCAAAGGTCATAGTCACACACACTTATAAAACAATTACATACATTTGCTTTAAGGCATTTCAGTAAATAAAACTGGCTAAACTATCAATCATGGTCCTTGGAAGAATAGATATTCCTTATGTGCCAACGTCATTATAAGGTTTTAAATTTTAAAAGCATAAACAAAATTTCCCATTGCTTGTAAAAACCATTCACAAGAGTTTCTCTGTATTTTTTACTGTAATACTTGTAAAAGCAGTCAATAGTTAAAACACTGTTTTTCTCCTTTTGCAGACACATAAAAAAAAATCAAGCAAAACAATGTACAAATATGTAGCTCTGAGTGACACCCTCTGAAGAGGATAGAGCCAGGTTCTTCTTGGTAGTGCCTAGCAATAGGACAAGAGGCAAAGGGCAGAAACTGATGCACAGGAAGTTCCACCCAAAAAAACCTTCTTCACTGGAGGTGACTGAGCACTGGAACAGGTTGCCCAGAGAGGTTGTGGAGTCGCCCTCACTAGAAATATTCAAGAACCATCTGGATGCAATCCTGAGCAATGTGCTCTAGGTTGACCCTGCTTGAGCAGGGAGGTTGGACCAGATGTGTCAGAACTCATCCCCATATGGGCCACCAATTGTGGTGTCAGTGCTTGACACCAATCGACAGTGGATGGAAACTGTCATCCCAGTTTGTTATCTCACTGTAAAACTTTCCTGCCTTCTCTCTGTGAGTTCTCACGGGCAGCTCCTCACAGCACTGGCTCCTTTTCTCTTTCTTCTGCATGGCTGGCTGGCTTCTTCCTGTCCCTATCACAACTACCTAACCCTTTCTGTCCATAGCTGTGCATACTAACCCTTACTGCCCCTAACACCTCACAGCAGCACAGCCAACTGACTCCAACTCTCCTCTCAACCAGCTAACCCACTGTTTTATAACACCCACCCTTACTGGACATAGCTGTGACCTATTAAGGGCAGGGCTGCTCCTACTCTTTGGTAATTAGTACAGCTGCAACTCCTCAGGGGTGAGATTGCCCTCAGCACTATCTCTATTCTCTTACAATCCATCCTCCCACACAGATGGACCAGTGGGTTAGACCCAATGTGGTCTCTTCCATCTTTACCCATTCTGTAATTACACCTCCACTCAGCCAAACATAAATCAATTTAATTCCAAAGTAAATAATGCATCAAATATTCTACTTCATATATAAATCACAGAAAACAAACATATGATGATAAATTTCATGGAATACTAAGTTGCACATCACTACAAATGCAAATGCAATTTCCAAGCTTTGCAATTTGCAGACACAATTAAACAAGCTGAGCAGAAATAGAAGCAGACTTACTCTGGTGGGTGAGGACTGTGTGTAGCCTGTCTATTTGGTCTCCAGCCCTAAAAGAATGACACATTATTACATACCTAGGGGATCCAGATTAAAATACATAGTTCTCCCTTTCAATTTCCCCTAAAATATTTAAAATTAGAGGCTTAAAGTATCTGTCCAACATATTTGACTAAGACACTACTAACAAGGGGGAAAAACCAAAAACTTCTCATTGAAAGCTAATTCTTACTCATCATGAGACTAGCAGACTGAATATTCATCATGACAGGAAGACTTCCAGCCATTAAGAATCTAGACAGCATCCACATCAGCTATTAATAATACATTAAAAATAATCTGTGCTCCTGAGGCTTTGTACCATCACTGCTCACAAGGCTTTAGGTCACATTGTCCTTGTCGGTTGGGAACCAACCCTTAAACCAAAACCACAAGACTGACAGACAGCTAGCTCACAAGGAGCTAGCTCAGACCCCAAAGAACCCCTGATACTTGGTGTAACTTTCATCTCAGCTTTACTATAGCACTTGTGATGATGATTAGACAGTTCACTTTATTTTGCAAGGCCCACAGATCTCCAAATTCAACTGAGCAAGAACATAGCAAGAAAAAAGACTCAAGCCAAAGCATCACCTATCCCCCTATGGCTTTTTAAAACAGCTAGCAGCAAATCCGTAGGGCAGGCTGCTTGGGGCAAGCACAAAATAACAATTTGCCTAACTGGCCTCCCAGTCTGCAAAAAAATGGTTTGAGAACATTCAGAACCAGGGCTAACATTTTTGTTTTCACACTTTTCAGCTCATAAAACTCAGCATCACAGCCTAAACTGAGCCGAATCCTGTTTCCAGCAGTGCTCGAACATCCTTCACGATCTGAGAGCAAGCACAAAACTGTAACTCCTTTCTTGCCATACAGCCTTGTAGCTGCTCCCGAAGCAGAAATTCGGCAACACTACCCTCTAGTGACTCCAGAACGAGCCCGGGTACCCTGGTTTCAGAGCTCTCCGCACCTAATGAGCACCGCCACCCTGTGGTCACCTACGTAAGACCGTCAAGGCATCAAAAACAAGGCATTACATCACACATTTATCTTTTTTCTGTACCATTTTAACTGTGGTGAGGAAAAGAACACAGCTAATTCTAGATGTTAAAGCCTTAATATAATTCCTTTTCTAGAAGTCAACAAATCAGGAAGAATGCAAACAAAAACCATAGTGAACACTGGGGTGAAGCACATGGTTTCAGCATAATTTTAATTTAAGATTTACTTTTGCAAACTACCAAAAATCTTGTGGACTAGAGAGTCTAAATTTGGAAACTTAGTTGCACAAGAAAGAAAGAAAAAAGGGATGAGAGATTAGAGAAAAAAAAGAGATTTATTTTCTTTTACAACCTACACTAAATGCCTCAAATGTTCTTGTTATCCAGATATATAATTTTCAAAAATCTGGTTAAAACATTAACAATAACATTATAACATTGATGTGTTATCATTTACAAAAGGTATTTTTTCATTCCAAATCAAACTGAAAAGAAGACTAGCAACTTTGGCAGCCAAACTCCAAGAATTCCTAATGGGGTCATGTAACAAGTAAGGAACTAAAATGGGTGCTTGGGGGCTGAGGAAGGATTAGCAATTAACTTTAGTTCATGGACATAGAGTACATAGTATCTGTGAGAAAAATCAACTGTTACTAACAATATTAATATTTACCTCAGCAGTAAGGAGAATAATGGCACTCAGAATCCAAGATCATATTCGTAGGGACTATCAAAAGCTAGCCCTAAAGTTTCTACTACGGTGAACCTGTGAGGGTTCACACCTACCCTATATCAAAGTGTAGACTATTAGGAATACCTGGAAAACGTAATTTCCCTCCATACTGAACACAGAGCACGGAGATTCTTTTTTCATGTCGACCTAAAATCATGCCTTTTCAAATTATATTATGGGGGCTGCTTTAGTTTATTGCTGTCTTACAAAACAAAAACACAGACACACTTGTTGCCAGTTTCACTAATAGCCTGAGTCAGCACACAGTTTAAGCCTCTGTTGCTCTTAACTGCAAGTACTAGTTCATTCTTAAATCCCCCACATTCCAATTAAGTCCTCAGAGTAGCAGTTATTCTAGGATAGCTTTTTATATTGGAATTTCTCGCCTTCATTTGAGAAGCTGTCGTACTAAACTATACCCTTCCAACAAAAATAATTTCTTTAAAAGGTGTCTTCTTCATAGAATGGATTTTAACCTCAAATTAAGAACCTACTGAAGTATGATTAAAATATCAAAGTAAGGAAGAAAAACAATCACAAGACTTCCATTGACTACCTGACATTTCTTCCCCCTCAATGACAACTCAGTCTTCCTTCGAGGGGATGCAGCAACTCCTTTAACTTCCAAATCCATGCAAATTCAATGGCAGCTTTCAGAAAAAAAACTGAAAAACAGAAAATACTATTGAAAAAACCATGTATTATTTTATCTAAGTACTTCTGGGGCAAAAAAAGTTACTGCATTAGAAGGAATTTTGGTATTGTCTTCAGCAAGCCATGAAATGCTGTCGGTTTCTCTTTTTCACTGCCTCTTAATTTCAGACTTTTATTACTAATGCTTAATCAAATTCCTGTTCAAATTTGGTTTTGCCTGAAGCTAAACTCCCTTTTTCCCTTCCATTTATCGATACATTCTAATTCCAGTAATACTGATTTGTTACCCCTTGGCAACATCAAACCTTTTGTACTCTCCTCTTACAACTGCTGCCTGGCTCTCCATCGCTCGATGCCCTGGGAACATTTCAGGAAGACGGACGGGCCGTCCCGGAACACTGCCGGGCTCCGAGAGCTCCAGGGTGACGTGCCCCCAAGCATTCCTGCTCCGCTGGCTTCTCCTTCACGCAGCCAGTTTTGAACAAAAAGCCCATCAATCAGACACTCCATTTTCAAACGAAAGGCACTGAGCAGTTCCCACTCCCAGGCACCCTTTCCTTTCCCGAGCAGGAGCAGGGCTGCAGGGCCTGCTCGGAGCCCCGCACAGCCCTCCCGCCGAAGCCCTTCCCAGGGCACGGAGGATGTCCGCGCACGGCCAGGAGGCTCTCCTGGAACAGAGCATCCTCCCACCTGGGGGCGCACGCAGCGTTGTTGTACTTAATGGTTCACACGCTGAGATTACTTTTATCAAACAACAATGCTGCAAAAGGCGGAATAAACATTATGAGCTCAGCAGCTCCATGGAAATGATGCCAAGAGAGGCGCGCGACCCCGGCGGGCAGGGGCTGTGTCTCACCGGAGCGGTCCCAGGGCCGGACCCGCCCCGTCCCGCACCCCAGCACCGTCTCCACGGTGCCCGCGCCGCCCCTGCCCTCCCGCCCGGCCGCACCGCGGGGTTGCCGCTACAGCAGCGCGGAGGGGCCAATCCGGGCCAGGCCTCGCACCGGAGCTGCGCAAGGTGCGCCTCGGCGGAGCGGGGAAGCGCAATTCCCGATTACTCCTGCGGAAATACCCTGCCCGGGGCCCGGCCGGCCCTCCTCCCCGCGCCCACGGGTGGGTCTGCCCGCCCTGCGACCCCCGCAGCCCCGCCAGGACAGGCGAGCGCTTACACATCACACGGGTTCTGCCCCGACAAACCCCGGCAGCTGGAATCGGAGACCTCCGCTGTGGCGAGAGCGCAGCTGCGTGGTTGTGGCCTGGGTCAGAAATACAGCGATGAGCCCGAGGCAGCTCAGAGCCTTTCGGACAAGGGCTTCAAGTGTCAGCAGCCTCCGAAGACTCGCGGAGGTGAAAGGCACAGCAGGGATGATTCAAACACTGCCCCAGCCGGGGAAACACCGCGGCAAAGGACACCGGCACCAGGGCCTGGAAGGAGCAGAACTGACCTGCACCCCGCACACATCTCAGCAGCGCAGCACACCTGGTTCCCACTCCATGGTTCCCGCAGATCAATGGCTTTGACATTAGTTCACTTTAATACATTAGATATTTCAAAGAAAAGCCTCATTGAAACTGATTTTTCTTCAGTTTCATTTGTCCTGAATGCCCTGAATAACATCAGTTACTTTCTAAAATCAAATTGTATCCAAGTACCAGTTCTGATTCACTCCTTCTGCCTTGGGGGAAAAATCTGCCACCTCTTGAGAAACTCTGGCTCTGTAGTAAATCAGTTTTCCAAAGTTAGGCAAAATCTCAGTGCAAAACTACTAACACACTCATGCTAAGGATGTATTTCTGGATGCTGCTACTTCCAAGCCTGTGTGATCCAGTTTTAAAACAAAACACATACCATGTGTCTACACCAGAATGAACAATTCATTCAATTTCAGTGATTGACACAATAATAAATTTAGTCCCTTTAAGTACAGTACATTTCCTCCATAAAAACAAATTCACATGCTATTTTCCTATAAGAATAAGGATGCCAGAAGATTTCAGGCATCATAACTGGCCTAGTTAAAAGCTATGCTATTATAAAACAGAAAATGTAACAGTGCTGTACTGTCAGACCTACCTCTAAGGCATCTGTTAATTCTGATGTAAAAAAAAAAAAAACGGTATCAAAAGATCAGATTCTATGGCATTAAAATAAATGTGAAACAGAGATACAATACTAATGGGTATCAATCAGTTATTAGACAGCTGCTGAGTTTAACCAGTGACAAGTGGGGAAGAAATTAAGTGATCCAGTGTAATACATTTGGGATTACATTGACATACAAAACTAAACATCATTACTCAAAAGACTGGAAATTCAGCCATCATTATTTTCATATAGTGCCCATGGCTAAATTTCTCTCTCCAAATAAAGAAACTTAACTATGAATGAGTATCAAAGACTTAATGCACACTGCTTTTCACACTCCCAGAAAAAGTTTTTCCACAAAGAGCTGAATTCGTCAGTGCATGCTCTTTAATGAACTCGAGAAAGTCACAGTTCAAGTAGCATAATGCTTTCTAGTTACAAAACATTTAGGAAACATCTATTCTTTATAGTCTCAAGAAGATACTGTAATATTTTAGTGAAGCATCAGATATAATTACAGTGCATTATATACAGAGTACAGAAATATTTTTATAGGGAAAAATAAATAGAAAAAATATGTAAACATCCTGAGTAAAATTCTGCTGCCACTGAAGTCAGTTACAGAATTGTCAGAGATACGAGCAGAGGCAGTATTTCACCCCTCTTTTTAAAGCATATAGCAGTGCACATAACTTCATTTCTGTTTAAAGTGCATACAACATTATAAAAAGATGTCATAAGCTTTTGGAAGTTTTACATATGCAGATTCCACTCATATCTATTGCGTCTCCTCAGTCCCATCTCTTCTGATTCAATGGCATCTTTGCTTATCATTTCTTTGTCTTCTACAACATCTGGCTCCAACTGATGTATTTCATATTCACCGTGTAATTCATGCTCTTCTATTTTGTAATCATTATCAATATCCTCAAGCAAATCTTCATTACAGTCATCTTCTCTGTTGTCCATTTCTTTCTCTTGAGAATGTTCAGCAAATGACTGAATGAGATCTTCAAGCTTCTCATCACAAATGTGTCCAAGATCTTAAAATTCCCAAAAAATAATCAAAATTAAAGTTTACTGGTAAGGCTCTGAATTACAGGGTGAGTTTAGAAGTAGAGTATTGTTAATTTTTTTTTCTCTTTTATTAAGACTCGAATAATGCAAAAAATCACCAAATTTCTAATGGACTATTCTTAACATTTAAGATTTCTCTTGGGCTACTATGCAGCTCTTAGGAGTCTCCAGTGGAAACTAACATACAATTTGCTGTATAGTGTTTTATGTAAGCATTACTCACAGCCTCTGAGGTCCCCATTTGAAAATCCTTTGCCTAAAGTTAGTCCAGTACTAACAGACTACTTAGGAGTTCCTAAGTAGTCTGTTAGTAGTCTGTTCCTTTCTCAAAACAGAATGTGACTGTGTGGTCCATCCCAGTTCAATGTCTTGAGCACCTATTCTTAAATAAATCATGATGTATCAAAAATTTGAAATTGGATACATCTCAAATAAGAAGAATGGTATTCCTCCAGAATAAAACTAATTCCACATAAATTACCTAAGACTTAGAAGCTGAACATCATTATAGCAAGATCTATTTATTCTTTTAAAATATAAACTACTTAATTATCTATCTGTCTGAAAATTAAATTACCTTTCATCTTGTTTTCTGATTTATCTAATCCACTTTCTTTCATCAGTCGTCTAATTGATTGGAGCTGTGTCATTATTTCATCTTTCTGCTCACAAGCTAAAGCATTGACACTAGAAAAAAAAAAGATGTTAACAGCTGAAAGATTATCTTGGGAGGGAGTGCTTGACAATAATACACTTACTGCCATATTTAGTTTTGTGCATAAATATCATAGTGAAGTTTGTGAAATGTTTAGGTCAAGCTTTCCTTTGAGAACTGTCTCTTGAGAAGTTGGAAGGCCATTACATCATACAACCACTCATTGTCATTGAACTCTAACTTTGGAGTCCCAATGGCCAAGGTCAAGTAATGACTCCAAATTAATTACTCCAGTAATTATCCAAAGTACTGTTATTAGTAGTACAACAATGCCTAATACAGAACTTTAGAGTTTGAAGGCTTTTCTCATTCAAGGTTTTTTAACTTTCCTCCCCACCACTACTAGAAATTTGTTAGGCAAACTGGCCAGTGAATTTACTGCTTAATAGTTTCAGCACATACCCAATTCAGAAGTACACTGCAGAAACAATCAGGAAATTCCACATGTTTTAACCTGCACTTCATGAAGGATGTCAGTCTAGAAAATTAACTGCATGGATACTTTTATTTCTAGTAGATAAGTAAGACTCTAGCTTCTTAAGAAGAGAAGTTCTCTAAAAGAACTTCTCTAAAAGAAGTTCTCTAAAAAAACTACAAGAAGCTTTTATATTACTGATTCCCTTGTCATATTAAAACAGACAAGTTCTATTTCACTGAAATACACAGACTTCACAGATTCGTTTCAAAAGACACTAAAAAGCAGCTATACCTTGAGAACTATTTCTTTCTTATAATTACATCTAAAAGAAGAAACTCAATCTGCTACCAAAATCTATTTCCTACACGGGCTTTCAAATGCTACTGAGTTTAAGTATATTTTCACTATTGGTTTCCTTGGTCAATATTAAAGCTCATCTTGTTAAGCCACAGTAACATGATAATCACTTCTGCATTATGTTTGGTGAACAAGAGATGGGAGGTGTCTGTGAAAAAGTTCACAAATGGCATAATTGGTATCACCTGCAAAAGGCTACAGAAACAATAAATAAAGAAGGTTCCTAAAACTGTTCCTTACCTATATATAAGGATCATTTTAAGAAGTAGTTGTTAACATTTTGGCGAATTTCAATATACAGGAAACAACACTGAGATTTTTTAGAAACACTCACCAGTTTGAAAGTGGATCCAACTGAGTCAATAAAGAATTTAACATTTTCTCTGTCTGTGCTAGATGTTGCTCCAGTTCTAAAAGCTGATGCTCTAACCAAAACAAACAAACAAAAACAATACAACAAAAAAAGACGAAGGTGGGGGGGAGGGAGAGGGGGATGAGGAAAGAAAGAACTTTGTAAAAAATGTCTTTACAATATCATTAGGATATTAATTTATATTTTTCATTGGACAGATTCAAAACCAGAAAGCTTCTTTCACCTAAAAAATTTGACAATATGAAAAGGAATTGGTGGGGGTAAGAACAGAAGCCTTATTATGTGTGAACAGTAGTCCTTTCCACCCAGTAACCTATCTCCAATAGTGCCCAAACAGAAGACACCTTTGTAGAAACTGAGCAAGAATGTGGAGCTCACCTTCCCAGTCTCAAAAACTGTGCAGCTGCAAGACTTCCTGAGAGGTAAGTACTGTATTTATACTTAATATGCTTTCATGTGTTTCTCTATTCACACCTTACAAATATATTTAATGCTTAATGCACTAGAATCAAGAGGAGTCACTCCTCCTAAAATACAATTAAACTTGAAGAAAGAAGAATGCAACACACAAGGATGATGAGTAGGCAGTGTAGCACATCACTGCTGAACCTCATTACAGACATGGTGTACACAGACACCAGACAATGTTGGTAGTTGTTTAATTCACTAAAAATGTGTCTATACAAAGGGGAAAAAGGTATGAAAACAGCATCAACCTTGAATGTTTGTGACAGTTTCTCATTTGGCCTAGAAATCATAAATGGTCTCTATAATTGTTTAGCCACACTGTTCCACTATCAATACAGTTCAGTTCTAAACCAGATAATTTTATTATTTTTAAATACTCTATTTAATTATATCCCATTAAACTGGGATATATTATAATTCTTAAAATGAAGAAAACTGAACAGATCTTAAGTGAGAAAAACATCACACATTTTAGAGGCAGAGAATCATACAGCATTACAACAGCTGTTTTAAAGAGCATTACATCTGGAAAATTAAAACAAACCTCAAACAAGCATTTAAAACATACAGAATAACAAAGTGGGCTTTTGCAGATTCCTAACTGCTCTCAGTAACTTGAGAGATTGCCTTCATTTAGTTAGATTGCATCAATGAAAACATGTTTTTTTCCAGTAGGAAATAAGCATTTTTGTAGAACATATGCATTCTGAATGAGTATCTTACCTGCTTCCTTCGCCTTGTCTTCTGTACTTTTTTCCTTTTTGGAGTGACTTTCTTCATGAGACTTCATCTTTAAAAAATACAATCGAGTTAAAGAACTTCATCACTACTTGTGTACTAAAAACAAAACTGCATTTAGAACTTTAGTGAAAGTAAACAGCAACCATGAAAATGTGCTACTTTAATGAAAATTTTCTTCTGTGATGCCTCATCCTGTCTTAAAGTAACACTTCTGATTTTAAGTAAACACAACATGACTGGCAAAAGCTGTAAAAGAAAGCAATTGCTATTTCAAAAACAAGCGGAAGAAACCTTCTAGGTCACTGGATCCAGTCTCCTATCATTAATTAGGATATAGAATTTATTTCTTAAAGTAATAAAGATACTATCATAAAAATACTTACATTTTAATCCCACAAGCCCAAGTGTATAGAATTGTAACACCCAAAATAAGGTTTTCATGCTTTTCAAACCTTGTACTTAAGTGGGCAGCCTCTATACTCATTTTGCTAAGCTTTGGTATTTTTCTCATACATAATCTTGTGTATTTTTCTCATACACAAGATTAACATGAAGTGACTCTAGAAATGAGCATGTTGTCCCCAGTCTTACTCCTGTCCATTTTTATTTTCCCTGAGGGCAAGCAACAATATTCCAGGTGCACTTTCCGCTTTGTGTATCTCTTACTATAAATAATACATTTCAAGACTGATTCCTTTTAAAAAACAACCGATCATGCGTTCTCCTTTTTGAATTTACAAATGGTAGAAAAGGTATCCCATAATGCAAATAAACCTGCATGTTACAACTGCATGATCACAGGAAAGTCCAAACAAAAGGTCATGTCTACTCGCTGTTCTACCTAACTGCTAATCTAAGACCACTGCTCTGCTACTCTGCAGGAATTGTCCGCCTCCTTCCCATACTCAATCTCATTCTGAAGAATGAAAAGGAAGTGAAACACTGATGAGACTTAGGTTACAGTCTCAGGTAGCAGCACTGTTTAGGTTCTCAGATTCTCATTTGAGGCTGCAGGGTGAGTAAGATTCTCACTTCTTCAAGCACTTAAAAATACCTAAGCCAGAATCCTTCATATGGAAGAATTAGATACGCTAAAATTTTAACTTTGGACTTCACATTTAAAGTCAGAGCAAGACTCAGAATTAGAAAAACAAAAAAAAACAAGCCAAGCATTTACACTTTCTCCTAACTACAATAATTTAATGCTTTTCCTATGGCTTACCTTAAGAAGTTTGTAGGCTGCAAACATTCCCACTCCAAGAGCATACAATGGCATGAGGGTGAACGCTAACTCTCGACCATTTCCTCTCGTTCTCTCACTTTTTATCTCTTTTTCCATTGCATTTCTCATCTGTTGAATACTCTGGAAAGTATTACTGTCAGAATTTCCTGGTTTCCGGTGAACTTGATAAACTGTCTGAGGACTACCTTAAAAATGAAATTGAGAGAAAGACAACAAAGTAAGAAATAAAATCAGGAGTCCACAACTGAATGAATGAATAAATGAAATGAAATTGTTTTCTTCTTCTGTAATTATTGTTCATCACTCTTCTAAGACGATGTGGATAGCCTTGTAGCCTCTTAAAAAAATAAAAATTATTCTTACATTAACAGGATGCACAGTTAAATCTAGGCAGCACAATCTCTCAAGCCAAGCTTGGTTTCTTTAATGTACAATTTTTAAGCTTCTTCACAGCAACATTGGCAAACCCTCAGCAAATCACAGAAAGATAGAAGTAACAAGAAACTATTTAAATCTTGAAATTAAAGCATACTCAGAGAAACTATTGATAATGCTGAAAACATTAATTTTTTTTCCTTTGCACCAAAGGAACCAAGTTAATTACAAATTGAATTGTCTGGTCCCAGAAAAAAAAAAAAAGTTTTTTTGAAATATGCTGTGCTGCTGCTTTCATTATCTGACAGTAAATTCAGTTTTACATGGATATTCCCACAGGCTTAGAAGTACTGTACCTCTGCAAATCAAATATTTAGCAGAAGATTATACAACACCCAAGACATGCAACCTTGGAAGTCAGAAGTATTTTTGCATGTAATTTGCCTACCAGAATAGGGAGCAGGTGAGAAAACAACCAATGTCATTGTTCAACTTAGGAAACAGATTATTTGGTAGTTAAATCAAGGGTTCATGAGACATGCACATATGGAACACTACCATCAGCTAAAGAATGCAGATGTTTGCAGAGACAGACAGCAGATGATTGGGGGATTGTGAAGTTTTACACTGATGTCTAAACAGAGTGCCTGGACTTAAAACTTAATGTATCAGGACTGAGTATGGGTATGGCAAGGTTCACCTTCTATAAAATCTCCCAAACAAAATACCATTATGATTACTTATCAATTACTACTGTAACAGTGGCATTTCAGGAACTCAGAGTTACATAACTCAAGTGTGCAAAGTACAGTCATGATCAGATAGAGAAGAAATTAATGTTACACAAAACCTAAATGCTCTAGCTGATACAATCAGAATTCAAGCTACCTTCATCATTCCATGGAAATTCAGGCAGGCATTGTCCCTTCAGGACAAGTAGGTTTAGACTTGCTAAAACTGCGTTAACTAATCTGGAAACCACATTTTATATTATATTTTTTTCCACCTTTCAGAATGTTTCATATTGATTCTTAGTTTTACATTTACACTCACCTTTTACCCTACTTTAAGTTCTATTTGTTTTTAAAGTAAATTAGTAGATTTACTAAAATAGTTACTATCACAGATGAACAAGATTTCTACAGACCATACAAATACGAATGTGGCAAGGGAAAACACCTTCAGGGTGGAGGAATGTTGAATCCTAGTCCACAAGTGTCCACCAAGTTTATCCCACAGAAGAAACAGCAAAGTGAGTTACTAGCCAACCAGTGAGTTACTAGCCAACCCAGAGAGATGAGAATAGGCGATTTTTCTGAAATTAATTTTACTCAGTGCTGGGCCAGTAGTTCAGTAGAATCACAGGCATATGAAGTGTTTCTTTTTTGGGGGGGATTTGGTTTTAAAATAATTTGATCTATAGGGAATATACAACTACCTTATAAATAAAAAAATAATCAGGCGAAACAGGCCAGGCAGGAGCTTATGAAGCACAGTAAGTTTGACATCAGGTGGGAAGAACATGGTAGCAGCTGAAGCCTCCACTTTCTGCCAGCAGGGAAAAGCACAGACATTTGGAAGCTTACAGCAACTAGCTGTCTCTTGGTTTGAAACACCTTGGAAAGCATCATCAATGAAGCACAGAGCTACCTCATAAAAGCAGGCTTCTAGTGATTGTCAAAAACAAAAGTGTACCTTTCGACCTTGAGATGAATCGTGACATGCAGCGACATGGCTTAACATACGTGGATACCACTGTAGCTCCTACAAGTAGTAAACTCTATAACCCATTCATTGATACCTTTTCTAAACAAGCATCTTGGACTCCTTTATAATATACTGCCGGACAGATTTTGTATGACTGTGCTTATTTTTACTAAGAACAACGCTCGGCTTCATTACTGAAATTGATTTTTCCTTGTGACACCTCTCGGGTCATCTGTTCAATTGTGCCCCTGCGGGCACTGCTCGTCACACCGCTCCGCACTTCCAATTACTGGGTGTTTCCTGCATTTAAGAGCAATTTTGGTAAGACAACACAGACAGAACCCAAAGTACTGGCGAACCAGAACAGCAAAACACCGCAGAAGGGGAGGGTGTTTCAGGCGCTCACGGGCCAGCTCGAAGCAGTCTGACCAGGCCTCTCCGTCCACAGCCCGTGTACACCGGGAGCTCCCCGCCGGACGGGATGTAATGAATACATCCCTCTCAGATCCTGGAGTTCCCTTCGAGCCCGCCCGAGCCCGCGGCGGCTCCCGCACGGAACCCCGGCCGCGGCATCGCCCCGGCTCCTACCTCTGCCGTGCTGACGGAGATCGTAATGGCCGGGGCCAGCCTTGCCGCCCCGCGGGGACCGGCCAGGCCGCCCGCCGCCTCCTCCCCCGAACATCCTGGGCGTGACGATGAAGACGCAGAGCACGAGCACGGCCGAGACCAGCACCTGCTGCAGGGCCGAGAGCGCCATGGCCGCCGCCTTCCCGCCGCCTTCCCCCGGCCGCTCCCCGCACCACAGCGCCCCCGGCGGCGCCCCGCGGCACGGCACGGCACCACAGCTCCGGCTGCGGCAGCCGGGCTCTCCTTCAGGAGCACACGTGTGAGCTGTACTCCTAGCGCTGAAGGGCATTTCCGCTGGCAAATGAAAATTTTTCCTGGAAAGGGTCAAACAAAGGTGAAGAAGATGCAGGAAAAGCCGATGTTTGATGTTTAGTCCGCCTAGTGCCCCAAGAGGAACATGTTAGCAATGGGCAGCTAAATGATGAGCATCCTGAACACACTTGGAGCACTCATTTATTCAGCACAGAATGTCCTTTGCTTGGGTCGGTTTTAAGCTGGATTGGCAGATAAGGGGAGGGGTGGTGATTTGGGAAGTGATGAAGTTTGCAAAAGACACCACACACCGTTTTAAATGCTCAAGAATAGGAAACCCAGGGAAAGTTATGACTGAAAGTATGGCTTGAAAAACACCAAGGGCCTTAGGGAGAAAAGAGTATCAGCAGTCAGTGGAGTTAATTGTAAAGTTCAAAAAGAAACTTAAGAGTGGAGTGAAACATATGAGCACCAGTAAGCCTAAGCAATAAATCACAGCATCTTCTGTTAAGATATAAAACTGAGTACTTTAATGGTAAACTTTCTGAAACAGTCATGACTGGAAGACAAATACAGAAGATCATTCATATTCAGGAATGAGCTGCAAAGAAGAGATAGTAGAACAAATTACTGGCCAGGAATTGGCACATTTACCTCATGAAGCTGTCTTTGTAAATTGCCCTGATGTGTATTTAAAGCCATACCATAAGAAGAGTAAATATTTGTTTCCAGAGGCTCTCTTAAAAATACTTAAAATATTTGTACTGTTGAATCTACAATATCTGTGCATTTTACTTTGAATTAATTTTTATGTATCAAATCAAAACCCTTAATGACCTGTTCAACAATAAAACCCAAAAAATTTTGTATTTAAATACCATGCCAGCTATTCCTTGCCTGAAGATAAAACTGCATTTCAACTATCTTTTCAGTTGCTAGCAAGTGCTCTTGCAAAGTTAATTTTCAACAGTGAAGGGAGGAAAAACTTGTCTCATTAAATTGGTTTTTATTTCTGTGTTGCAATAGGAAAAGTCAATTAAAATAAACCACAGGTACTTGCCTAAATAAGGAAAAGTATTTCTTTATGAAACCCCAGTGTTTGATATTTATCTGCTTATTGCTGACTAGCTTTATCTGATTAAGATTTTGTTGTAACTCAACATTGCACAACTATTTCAACTTTCATGCCTTGTAGACTTGGGATGCAGCTTTGGCACAGACTGCAAGGGCATAGACAAATGAATGTGTTTATATTTAAGTAAGAAACATCTGTACCATCCTAATTTCACATCTCTTGGAGAGAATATTTGGATTGGAGGTCATGAAGTTTTTGATGTTGCTGATGTCATTAAATTGGTATGGTGAGGTCAGATTTTTAATCTGTGCAGTGCAGAACTGTACTAAGATTTGTGGTTGTTGCATTCAAGTAAGAGTTGTCTGTGGTAAAATGTCCTGGTTAGTGCCTGCCATGTAAATCAGTACCATCTGTAAAATAACACAGAGGTGTACATATGGTAGCAAGTGGCAGCTCACTGTCTTTTTGAACATCAAGCAATGACTGTACTGCATTACCCCTGCACTGGCTCACCTCAGTACCTTATATAATAATTCTCTCTTCTTGTCCACAACATTGACCTCACTGAAAGCCTCACTTCTCATTTCACTGCATGATTACTACATGAACTTTATAAAATAATAATTTCCAGTTCTCTAGTTACCAAGCCACAGAGTTCAGTATTCTATAAGTCTGGAGATGCTGTTCAAAGTAATCACAGTAATTGCAGAATGTCTGTGGGTATTACTTAGTAAAAATGTTGATAGAAGGATAAAATCCAACCAAAGTAATTTTTTTTCCTTACAATTCTCATAAAAAGAAAAGAAAAAAAATAACGACAAAATTCATTATATTCTGATTTCTCAGTAGTAATTCAGAGAAACATAATGCTGCTGAGAAAGTAAAGTTTTCTTTTGAACACTTAATATTTTAAGCTTAATTATTCATTCCCATCTTGAAAAAATAAGCTTTGCAGTAGAATCAGTTTCATCTATAAGCAAATACATGATATTTTACTGATCTAAAACAGATGATAATTTTAATGTCAAGTGGATCTTATCTAGTAAAAGCAGCTCTTAAATTTCTTATCTCAGTGTTCAAAGATGCTTAGACTGCTCTCCATGTAAATTACAGATGAAAATACTGTGCTACCATTGTGTTACCAGACACAATGGTATCTGTGAGATTCTTCTTTAGTAAGCTTTGGATTGTGAAATGAAAACACCAAAAGTTACCAGAATCATTTATGGAGCATTTTCCTTTAAGTTCTTTTTGTCTTTTCTCGCTTATTTCTCTTCAAGTGTTAATTCTTGTTTTCTGCCCCTGATTCTGCCTATAACAAAACCAAAAGCAAGGCTGGAGGATTTCAGTTTTGCTGTTTATTTGTCAGTAGATTGCAGCGTCGCGCTCTTTCTCCCAGGTCCGGAGCAGCTCCGGCGCTGTCTCCCCCCGGACGCCCGGGTCCGCAGCTTCTCTCCTGCGTGCCGCTGCTGCTGGCACGCCAGTCGGGGTCTGCCGGGTTCTGTTGCCCGCGCAAGGGTACGAGGCAAAGAGGGAAGGAATGTCCAAATCACCCACGAAGGAAAGCGGAAGGCTTTATTGTCACGGAGAGCTGCGGTGGGGGGGATAAGCGACCCCCGCTTCCCACTCCATGTGGGGTAAATGGCGGCGGGACCTGGGAGGGAGCGGGATGATATAGGGGATGTGATAGGGAGGGCAGACGTCCCCCCACCCAATCGGTGCGGGTGCCACGGTGATGACGTAAGACCGCGACCAACCAGAGAACCGCAGGGGCGGACACCGAGCCTCAGGCTGAGTGGGATCGTGGGGATGGGGCAGCAGACATGAGGTTCCCAGGGCCGGACGGGGGAGTGGTCACAGGAGCGGCAGAGGGGAAAGCCCAACAGCAGGCAGCATAGGGCCAGAAACCGCGGGGGGAGGAAGACACGGGGGAAGCACAGGGGTACACAAGACTCGGCGAGCTAACACAAATAAGAACCCCTTAAAAAAAAACCCAATCCCAGGATGCAATAGTAGATTTTTTAGAAGGCTAGAAGTAGACAGTATTATAGGAAAGTATTTTTCATTTTTTCTGTGGCACAATAAATTATGAAAAGTCACCTATCAAGGTAGTTTTTACATTTAAATTACTGCAATTCAACCTTGTCTACATAGAATTCTGGAGGGTTTTGCACATTTCTCTTAGAGTGATGTTCACATCTGAACTTTCTCTCCCTTGATTGCTACTTTCCTGGTATACACAGTTAAGTCATATCAAAATGTTCATGCATTTCAGGAAACATTACAAAGGAAACTAACCACCAGAAAAAACAAGCAGTGTACATGGGTTAAACACTATGAACATCATAACTGATAATCAAAGACCATGCACGATCCAGGAGCAGTTGTGTTCTTGAAGGCTCAGACACAAAATTGAAAATGGGTAAAATTTATGACCCATAAATGGATGGACTGTGTAGACCTATAAGAGAGCCACATCACTGGAATCCCAAAATGGTAGAAAATGGTAGAAATCTCAAAAATATATGTGAGGCTGTTACATAAAGGTCTCTGAAATGCTTAGTCCTTAACTCAGTATTCAGGTAACACCACTTTAAATATTAAGATCCATTAAAAAAAATGGTTATGTTTCATGAACACAGCTGCTTCTTTCATTTATAATTGAAGAGCTGGAACTTTTGGGAATGGTCAAGTCAGTTTGTCCACCTGAGGCCTGTACCCTTCCTACTGGAGAGATCCTTCAATACTGACTAAGCTACCATGTCTTCATGTCTTCCAGAAATGGAATTTATGATCATCCAGATGTTCTAGCTATAGAATGAAACATTTTTACCTGAATTCAATACAGTTTGGTTAATCATGCACAGAAGGTATTGGAAGAATCTCCTAAGACAAAGCAGATGCCTAAACTGTAATGCCTGTCTTCTCTTAAGTTTGGCAGGTAAAACTCTTTAGTCTATAAATATGCAGTGCCAAAACTTTTGCACTTAAGTTTACAGGAGTAATATCCAGATCACTTCAAAATTACAGTGAAACTATCTGCAGTCCAGCCACATACTAATGGCCTTCTCTGTTAATTGTGAAAGTGTTTATTTACAGCCTCATTTTTACAAAATAATTTCAGGATTTTTTAGCTTTTAATGAATACAAAATTATTTCTTACAGAATAATTCTTGTGGAAATTCAATATCACCACTGTCCTGTCCTGTAATCTGTTTTCTGCCCTGAGGTGCCAGTGTGTAATAGCAGAAGCAATGCATGTCAGAATATTAGTTTATTCACAGGTCTGGAAGGCCAAGTGATCTTGCAGCTGCCTATTCCTGTGGATAGAATAAGAAAACCCAGAAGATCTACCCCATTTGTTCAACTCAACCTAGTAAGTCAAGGTCAGACCTTCTCTCCCCAACAAAAGGAACAATACTGTGGGGAACTTGATGATTTGAGAACAAAATTAAATGTGATTTCACAGACTCCCAGGCATCATGGATATCTGTAATAGGCTGTAATTCACCAGGTTTTAGTCCTCTGACTAAATAGAACATTAGGGAAAAAATTAAAATCTGAGGTTTTCTTTTTCCAGCCATTTTGAACTAAAAGCAGGTCAGAAGTGCAAAAGTGGAATGTAAACATGGAGAATTTTTCAAAATCATGAGGCTGTAAATCTTCTTGCATGTACTCAGCTCATGGTGCCAAATTTCACTTGAGATCTGTGGATAGGCAATGGCTTGTATTGTTCAGACTGTGCTATCCAAATGTGCTATAATGCTATAATGTGCTATCCAAATCCCAAAACTTAATTGTTGAGATCCACTGCTTAATGCTGGCAAAAATCTGAAACTCTCTTATTGGAAAAATATCATAGATGCTCGAGGGCTGGCTGAACTTCTGCTTTAATTATAGATAGAGACACTAGATGGAGCCAGAAATGCAAAAAAGCATTTTATAACCTGAACTATCCTGGACCCATCAAAATTTCCTACTGCATAAAATCACCACTCATTTTCCAAACAGAATTTCAACTGCATGCATATATAAGTGCATATAAACTGTGCTGTTTAATGGTGCAGTTTTAGTGTGATGGGTGTTTTTGTTCAAACTGCACGTAGTTGTAATATAATCATGGTTTTACATTAAGTCTGACCACCAAAACTGAGCAAGGAATGAGACCCATTAACATATTTTGCAATCTATTTGCAACAGGTTTTCCCTGTAAACCTACCTAAAACTGGGTTACAAGACCTTAGCTCTTAAAACATATGGTTCTTCTTATGCTCTTGCATATTTGTACAATTTGGCTTAGGTTTGAAAAAAGAAATATTCAACCAGCTTGTAGAACAGTTGGGGAGACAATACAAATGCCAACACATACCATCCTACTGCCCTGAGAAGTGATCAGACTTGGAATGTTATACCAGGAGTGCTAATCTTGTAGCTGTTCTCCAGGAGCACAGGAAGCTGCTCCAGTGATTTCAGGCTAGCACGTAATAGCAAGTAATTAAGGAAGAGAGAACCAACACATACTCAAGCCTGGGATTTCCAAATTTTATTTTTTGTTACACACACCAAACCAGGCCAGAATGTCTGTTCTGCAGCAGGGTGCTGTTCAGGAACCTTCTTTTTCCTCCTTCTGAAGCACAGGTTTCCTAATTCTGTTTATTTCTTGAGTAATTCTGATATGGAAGTAATGTCCTGCCACATAATTGTAACTAAGCTGGTATGACTAAGCAATACTATTGGAAAATCAGCTGAATAGCAGATTTCTGTTTTGTCAAAGCTGCATTTTTTTGTGATTGATGCAGGTTTTAAGAAAGCTGTTCAGCAGCATCTCTTCAGATAAGACCTAAAGTCACAGAATGGTTTGGCATTCAACCAGGATGGAGCACACTCAAAGAAAAGACAGAAGTATACTTGGAGTGTTGCTCCTTGTTGATATGCATGGCAGGTGCCTGTTTCATGCTTTACCCTTTGACTGCCAGCTATGATGTCAGATAGAATTGTACCTGATTAAGCAATTGCTCTTCACTTCCTGTTTGACACTTTCAAGTTCTTCCACACCCAGGGGACAACCTCTGCAAAACTGCTTGCCAGTTTCATCTCCACCTATGAGATTTTTCATTTTAAAACTTATGAAAAAACACTGGAGAATGACAAAAACCACATTTTTCTTTGCTGCATTGTTCTTACTGGATTTTTTCTCTTGCTTTCGTGCTTATCCCTTGCCTGACATAGAAGATGTAAAGTTCATTGAGGATTGTGTGAGAGCTCACAACACATTTCGATCCAAAGTGAGTCCACCAGCCAGCAATATGTTTCACATGGTAAGGTGGTGTTTGTGATCTTTTTGAAATTATTATATTTGGGCTTCTCATTTAGCCCATCTTATTCTTCATTTGTACTGCTATTCTTTCCATTTCAGTTAATGATTTCTGTAACATATATGTTGATTCTTTGTATGAAATAGAATACACATTCATTTTCACAGTATTGTTCAATACTGCTATTATTAGTTAATGCTGCTTATTTACCTATTTCACACAAGATGTCCAGATGTCTCACATTGAAGCTGCAGAGCACTTTCTGTTGCTATATGAAAATTCTCTGAACTTGAAGATGATCATCCTACTCAAAGTTCTCTCTGGCCTTTCTAGTTCTAGTGTACCTTTCCTGAGGTAGGGTGCTGTGCTGCACACAGCATTTAAAAGGACTTCTGCAGAAGTGTGATTATATATGTGGTTTTATTCTCCATTCCTTTGCAAAGAGTTTCTAATACTTTGTTTGCTTTTTAGTCTACTACTTTCAAGTAGTAATAGCCATCTCCAAACCTGTTATTAGGAACACAAACTCAATTTTTTCTCACATCCCTTAACTTGAATTTCCCTGTACTGAACTTTACTTGTCAGCATAAAATCTTCAAGTCTGCCAGACTGGTTTGTTGAATTATCACTTTTGCCTCTTTGGATGGGAGTGTTTCCTTCTCAGCCCAGCAGAGATGAGGGAGTCTTTTATTTGCTTTATCCATCTGCTGAGGAGGGAAAAGAGAAAAGAGAAAAGAGGCAGAAGGAGCTAAGAAGGGAGCAGCTGTAACTCTTCCTTCTGTCCTGGCCAGCAGAACAGAATTCCTATCTGGTCTGGTAATAATTGCCAAGTGCAAATCCCTGGACAGCCAACATCTCCTAGGCACAAAGTCCCCCAAGCCCCTCTGTTGGAAATTTCAAAGTTACCCCTTCCAGGTGTAGCAGCTTAAAGATTGCACTCCAGCTGTAAATATATTAACAAGTCAGATACAACTGAACAGTGGATAGATCCTGCATATCCTGCAATAGCTAAGGGAGAAAGAAGACAAAAATTTGTTATGGGAGTAGAAATGTCAAGTGAGAGAAAGAAACTGAAAGCAGGGATGGGAAGCAGAAAAGCTTCTGTTTAAAAATGTCTGAATTCGGTGAAGTCACTGCAGTGCAGGTTATAGTATGCTTTCTTCCTTTTCTACAGTCCTGGGATGCTGCTTTAGCTAAGACTGCCAAAGCATGGGCAAAGAAGTGTAAGTTTAACCACAATACCTACCTTGAAATGCCAGGAAAAATGCACCCCACCTTTCGCTTTGTTGGAGAAAACATCTGGACTGGCACAGCCCACATCTTCTCTGTGGATGCAGCTCTCAGGTCCTGGTTTAATGAAGTCAGCAGCTACGATTTCAGCACCAATACGTGTACTGACAAGTGTGGTCACTACACTCAGGTAAGTCTTACGTGCCCAGTGCTTTATAGTCTAACATATGGATAGTCGCTTGGAACAGATTGCTCTGGAACAGGAATTACAGCAGGGCTTTGCACCCCCCAGTTTATTGTTGCATGAGATTGGAAATACATATTATGAGCCCCAGGTATGTCAAGTTCTACTTCCAGGAATGGTGGAAAGGGATTATCCCCTGGCAATTTCACATTTAAAGGGTAGCCAGATAATAAGTGCAAAAATGGCTATCAATCTGTCATTTGTCCCAGCTGCCCTTTGGGTGAAGTTGCTCCTGTGTCAGCTGATTTAAATTTCCCTGAGCTACTTCCCTTCTCCTTCTTCTCTTGATGCTGTTGCTTTGATAGTATTTGAACAGTGCATTAAATACTTCCCTTTGTCCTGCAGGTCGTCTGGGCAGAGAGTTACAAAGTTGGCTGTGCAGTTCACTTCTGCAATACAGTTGAAAATTTTCCAGGACTATTCAAAGCAGCACATGTTTGTGACTATGGGCCAGCGTAAGTTAATTGTGGCATTTGAGGTTTTTTTTTGTTTTGTTTTGTTTTTTAAATAACCCAACTGATCTGGTATCAGGTGCCAACTGATATGATGGGTGCAGTTGTAACAAATTTCAGAATAAGCTACATCCTCATGTCACTTGTCCAAGGGAAACTTCCCGTGGCCATTAGGAACAGAAGCTACTGGACATAGCTGGAACTGCAGAAAATCCCATTCTAAAAAAAGCAGGAGAGCAGATCATAGCTGACACCACTCACCATAATGCAGATGGTGGAAGAAAATATGTTTTGATTTCAGTCTTTCCAGGAAATGTGGGGAAGGTGTAATCTTCCTGCTTCAGAAAGATTACATCTTTCTCTGGCCCTACACGAATTTCAAACAAGACATTGCAATTTAAGAAATAAAAGGAAGACAGTCCTCTAGTTTATCTGGTACCTTGCAGTATTTCTACTTACTTTTTACATGTTTGCTTTTTAGAATCCAGGTGCATAATGATGGGCTAGAGGCAAATTCGTGTATGCTTACAATAATACAGTATTGCCTAAGAAGTCTCATTAATTTTCAGTGGCAGGAGTCCACTGCTTCTCATGCCAATGAGAGCTTTAATCTGATGTAAAAAGAGTTTCAAAAAATTGCAATGGCCATTTTTTTGATTAGGGTATTCCCTCCCCTTGACAGCTTTTCAATGACAGCTAACAAAATACTGTTCCTGTTTTGCAGGGGGAATTACCCAAGAAAACCATATAAAGAAGGACAGCCATGCAGTAGATGCAGTAATGAGAAGTGTGTAGACAAGCTCTGTGGTAAGACCAAAGGGATCATGTAAGAAAATTGCACAGAAACAAAAGTGGCATAATTAGCAGTGGAAAGACAACAACGAGTCAATTTGCACTAAGTGCATAGTAGGTCTGTAGCACACCACTGTAGCAGTACCAAACTCTGGGAGGAATACTGTAATGAGGAAATAATTGAAATACTTTGTAGTTGAAGGCTTTCAGAAGAAGAAGCCAGAGTTTCTGATGTAGAGAAGACTCAGACTATTTTCTCCCTTTTATCTGGTCAGGAAGTCAAATCCAAAATTTTAGCCCCAACAAATATTCACTGTCTAGTTCTTCTCTCTCAGCAGAAATAGGAAATGTATCTTCTGCTTTTCTGCTTATTTAGCATGTCCTAACACATTTTCCAGACAACTGTATTTCTGAACTAATAATAAGACTGTATCAAAAAGCACAGTTTAACTTCCACAGTTTTCTGAAAAACAGCAGTGAGAGCTTGTTTGTAATCTTTTTCCCTACTATGTTCAGTGTTATCAGTGCTGGTGGTAAATAATTAAATGAAGAGTTGTAACAGAGCTCAGAAGGCTCAGGGCATGAGGGGACTTTAATCAAATCTCGAGGAGCAATTAATAAAGGACTGGTAACCCCTTTAGAGCAGGCCTGTGGCAGCTGTGGGACATTTGGCAGGTGCTGGAAGCTGATGCGGGGCTGAGCTGGCACAGCTCACTCCCAAACCCTGCAAAAGATGTAACAATGAAAGAAGTGTGGTTGGAGTAAAAACCTTTCTGGGTTGGAGGTGTTCCTTGCAAACATGCTGCCTGGGTCTGGGAGAGAAGTGAGTGATGGCGAGGGGCTCAGCCTGCTCCCTCCTCCTTGCCTCCCCTCTAATGAGCCAGAGTGACTCTGTGCCTTGTCTGTCTCTTTGGTTTCAGGGTGTGGGCACAGCAGGGAAACGCACAGCCCATACCCCATCACTGAGTCTGCTCCAAACAGCAGTGAACCTTTATGTCAATTTACCTAGTTCCAGACTGGGCAATGTTTTTAACAAACATTGCCCAGTTTGGGACTTATTAATTAAAGGAGATGCAGCAATGTCTTAAATCAAATATGAATTTTATACAGAGGTTTAATGGGGATGGTCTTTACTAGCCAGGCTCTAGAGAGCTTCAGCTGTAGAAATTATTGAGCATTTGGTGCTCTTATTTCCTTCTGTAATATCCTGACTGACTCATCTGAAAGCCACAGACTGATGCATCACAGGAAAACTAGAAATTTCTCAACGACTAGGGGGAGGGACAGGAGGAACAGGGAATTTTAAAGTTAAGTGCTAGATCCTACCACCTGCTTTTACCATTTTCTCCTATAGGGCAAAAGAGGAATTTCAATAGGATGCACATAGGTAATCCTGCAAATGCATCAAAACTTTTAGTAAAGGTGTACTTCTGTGATAAATTAGTAGTTATATTTGTCTGTCTGTAACTACTTAAATTTGGTATATGTAACAATTTTAAATTAATTCCATGTTTTGTTGTTATTTTTTATTCCCTCATCTCCATGACACAAATTCTTCCTGATACAGCTGGTTTTTTTCTGTTTCTCTTTCAATTCAATAAAAAATATGAACTCCACACCAGTTGGGAGCCTGCTCTTACTGGCCTGCTTCCCCCTTGCAGGATGTTCTAGGCATTAACTGGCATCATCAGTGCAAAGGCTTACCTCTTTACATTAAGAACCACCATTGAATGGTACTCACATTGCTTTCCTCTTCTGATCTCTTTGCAGAAAATACAAAATGTGAGAAGCTGGTAAGTACGTATCAAATTGTTCTTAATGGCTTTCCTCTAAGTATGGCTAAGACTAGGTCTTAACACCTGTTTCTTCACTGACTTTTAGGTTATGCCAACTGGTATCCGGACTGGGATACACAGCCCCAGCCACCGCAGCCGCGTCCCCCCAGGCCTCCCATGCCATCACACGTCCCACCTGCTGAGCATCCACGAACCTCTTGTGACCAATACTGTCTTAGTGTTTTAATTTTAAGGCCACTGTTTATTGTATTGAGTGCTGGTGCTGTACTTCTAGTACAACAGCAATTTCCACACACTTTTTTTTATGAGTAATGGTCAATTAAGATACTGATTGTGATCCTACTGTTGTATTACTCTCACACAATTGGCACACATTTAAAAAAAAAAAAAAAAAAACAAACATTTGGTTATCTTTCATTATCCCTGCAATGTTTATCCAGCATGGGAAAGGCTGCTTCTTCACTCAAGGCAAGATATAAGTGGCTAGTATAATTTATTGGCAGTAGCTGCAACATGCCCCTATGTCTGTATGAGCCTCTTAGCTCTAGGGGTAGGTTGCTAGAGGGACCACAGAGACTAGACTCCATGTGCTAACAACCCTCCTGTATGCCTGGGGCATCACAAAGACATGTCTGAAGTGGCACGCTGTATCCAAAAGAATCAATAATTCATCTTCATTAACCTTCAGTTATCCCAGACACAATTTCCCCCAGACAACGGAGATTTAACTGTATATATTACTTTTTATGAACAGGAGTAAATCTTGCCCTTTGCTATATTTAGCCTATGTGTATCAGTTGTACTATTCAGTTCTTCTCCTCTCAGAATTAATCCTTGTTCTCTGTAAGTAGAATACCAGGGAAAGTTGACAGAGTTTAACGTGGGGTGTCAATGGGGAAAGGATTAACGTGGGGTGTCAATGGGGAAAGCTTAATTTTAGGATGTGAGATGGTGAAAATATGCAGAGTAAATGGCAACCATCATAAGTTTTCAGTAGGAGGAAACAGAGATGGAAAATGAAATGGGCCAAGGACAGATTCTGATTTAGAAATGGAGTATCTCAGCCTCATTTAAAGAGCCCAAACCTTTGATGGATTCAGTTTGTTTTAAGAGACATTTAGCCCTCAACCTGACCCCCATTTTTCCAATATATGTTTGTTAGTGAGGGGACTCTTTCAAGCCAGGAGATACTGACTAATATTAGCAATGCATAGCTGTACTATCAATATTTAAAGCTGTTTTTTCATCTTTTGTCTTTGTTCTAATGTTTTAAGAACACAGTGACTCAAATTCTGAGCCACTTTGAAACATGTCATCCCACAGAATAAAAATGGGCCCCAAGCATAGTTCTTGTTAATAGATCCATTGGGATGGATTAGAGTGAAATGACACTGAATTACCAGTATATAAATAAAATAAATAAATAAATAAGGCAGCTTTATTTTATAACAATTTGGTTGTAGTGGAAAGGAAGAAAATATGTAAGGAAAAGAAAGAGAAAAAGCAATAGCCTTAACACCATGTAGTTTCATCAAAATAAGAAAATGTATCCAAAACTTTTTTGTAATACATAGGGGTTGCTATGAATAGGATTACAGGGGTCAAACAAATAGTAACACAGAAGCCTAAAGGACAGGAGAGACATTTGCCCACCACAATTAAAGAAAGAAGAAAAAAGGAAAGAGACAAGGCTGCTACAGCTCTAATGTGAACTTGTAGCTCAATTTCCTTATTCTCATAGCAGTGTTCTTGAAATATGACTCGTTTCCTGTGACTAGCTTTGTATTCAATTACCATGGCTAAGGTAAGTCCAGCCCACAAATCTTTCAAGTAAAATGCTGCTGGTAGAGCTAAAACCACTTTGTACAGCTGAAACACTGTTTTTAAAACTGGAAGACCAGATGTTGAGAAGCATGACTGTAAGGAAAGAGCTAATGACATTTGCAGTGTACGCCTTGAGCAACTGCTCGGAGACGGAACTGGTTGAAGCAAACTTCGCTGGTGCCTATGCACAAACCGCAGAAATGAACCGACTTTCAGCGCCGGCCCTGCGGGGGCAGGACCGACACTGATGCTTTTCCCGGCGGCGTTCCATTGCGGTGTGTTGTACAGCGAGTGAGTAGCAGCACAAGAACAGACAGCGGGGTCTCCAACAGGACACTCGACTTAGGGGGGCTCGGCCCGTCCGACCCCGGAGCAGCCGCGGCCCGCACGCCGCTACCCGCGGGCGTTCGCGGCGCCGGCACCACGCCCGCCCCCGCAGCGCCCGCGGCGAGGGCCAGGCCACGCCCAGCTGCCCTCAGCTAACGAGGGGCTCTATAAAGGCAAGCCAGGCACGGAGCCTGGCGGATTTCAGCACCACCAGCTCGGGACATCTAGGGGTGCCCCTATATCCACTGTGGTGACTTTCTGCTTGCACTATCTTTCTTCTTCTCCCTTTCTCAATGACAAGCAGATTTTCTACTTGTGTGCTGGCTTTAGTACTCTTTTGTTATTCCTCTAATTCTTATGATCCATCGGCGTTGCCTGATCCTCGGGATCCAAAGTTTATTCAGGAATGTGTGCAAACCCACAACACATTGCGGTCCAGAGTGGATCCACCAGCCAGCAACATGCTCTACATGGTAAGGCAATCTCCATGACTTATATACAAATCTGTGGCATTGCGATGCTGTTTATGTTTGTCAAAGATTGCTTTTGTGATTAAATGCAAAAAATCAGAAAACAACCCCACAAAAACCTGGGGTCATAAGACTGACCACTTTTCAAAGCAGAGAAAAAGGCTCTAATTATCAGCTGGCTTTATGCAATCAGATATGTGCAGTTTAGCTCTGACTGAAATTGCTCATTCGAAGCTGAAGATGCCAGCCCTCAGCTGAGTGGTGTTGTGTGGTGTTGTGTCGTGTCGTGCGAGAAGCCTCCTGGTTGCGAGGCACCGCACGCAGCTCGGCAGCCGGAGGTGTGGGCTTTGTGCACATCGAAGCACAACTTTCATGCTCGAGTCGGCGAGGGCAGATCCTGTTGCCAAACAGCTCTGGAGAGCTTTCTCTGAGCGTCCTCTGCAAGGCTCTCACCAACTGAGCCAGCAGGGCAGCAGTTCCGAGGGGCTGGGCCTGCAGGGGAAGCCAAAAAGCACCAAGTTCATTTTCCATTTCTGGTTGTCAGACACTAAAAGATAAGTGCCCCATTTGGGAGGGGTAACTGCACAGTAATAAAACTTGAATTGCAAACACGACAGGAAACTTACTTAGTTTCTCTTCTAGATTAATCTTTTAGATCAGCTCTCCTCAGCTCTGCATCCTGGCCTTCAGAACATGTTGTTTGGACTCTTTATTTTCTACATTGCTTTACTATCCCTAAACAAACAAAATACTGCTAGGATGTTTTAAAAGTGCAGTATTTGTGTTTTTAAATTGTGCTTAATTTTTTTATTTTGAAAAAGTAAAGAACTGAAATCTGAAAAAAACTAAGGGCAGCATAAGAAAGAGACAAATTGCATCAAAAACAGAAACTGAATCATGGTAGGTTTCTTTCAAAACACTGCAAAATCTCTAGTCTTAAATATGACCTCTCCCAGGAGCTATTTAATGTTGAGATAGCAGTGCAATACGTGATAAAATCTATTACAAAAGAAAAAGCAATGGAATTGAAAACAGTATTTTGAGTGGCCCTTGGCACGTCAAAAAAGTCAGAAAAGAAGATGGTGCTTTTATTTCACAGGGAACTTCTTTTTTGCTGGAGGTAACTGTCCCCCTAGATATGTAAAAATTAAGATTGAATTCAGGCCATTCCTATATTTTGGAAAAGTAGTTTTTAAAAGAACATGCAAAATGGAAACTCCTTTAATTGCAAGTAACAAAGTTCAACCACTGATATTTGTAATACATGTATTATAAAATGAGAACGTTGATCTAAAATTTTATACCTGACAAATGTGAGCCCTTTTTCATCCACCAAAAGCACTCGTTCTGTTCTAAGGCTCCTCAAAAACAGCAGTCTCACTAGTTTCATGAGGACTTTACAACTGTCTCCTTTGAATTAGTGCTGCCTTCCATCACTTTTCACATATTATGCATTAAATTTTTCCTCCTTAAGTCAGCAGCAACTTGTTAAAAAAAGGAAAACTGAGAAGCAGTTCATGAGGGGGGAAAAAAAAAGTAAGTATTGTTTCCTTAAACGGCAGTGATATCTATATGGAAATCTCCCTGTCCTGTGCATTTTCTTTGCAAGCCATTTAGTCCAATCTTTCTGTTTAAGTGCAGTATTATAAGCAAATGTGGAGTGTAACTGCAGTTAAACTAAAAATCATTGTGAACATTTCTGTACACTGCTTTTCATCTGTCAGCCAGATTAAGCATTCACACAAAATGGAAAGTATATTTAAACTTACTATGCAACTTTAAACTTAGTATTATTCATACCTTTATCAAACTTTAAACCTATTACTACTGTAGAATGAAGGAGAGAAGGTGCATGGACTCTTAAAAAGCAGAATGTGAAAAAAAAGAGACCATGAAACACTAAGGTGCATCCCCTACTGTTGTACTCCTTTTATGATGATCATCTCAGAGCCTTGGCAAGATAGAAAATGAAGCTTCTGTCTTAACTGGCAGAGTTATCTTCCAGGACTGGAAGATAAGTTCTGTATAATGCCAGATTTTATCCATTGTCCTTAAATGTATCCAAGGAAATACCAACTGCTTACTTGAAATAAGACTCCCTGCCCCAAATTTAATACTTGATATAATACAGAATATAATAATACTGAATATTAATATAATTAATAATATGAATATAATACTGAATATGAATTCTTGAATTCCTATCTAAATTATTTATGTCCAAGTTTTATGGGTGTATTTGGTTTGCATGAACAGGTTTTGGAAGTGGAGCTACAGGGGTAGCTTCTCTGAGAAGCTGCCAGAAGCTTCCTGCATGTCCCACAGAACCATTTCCCCACTGCTGGCCAAGGCCAAGTCCTTCAGCCACAGTGGTAGTGCCTCTTAGATAAGTCATTCAAGAAGGGGAAAGGTTGTGCACAGGCAATTGCAGCCAGAGAAGATATGAAAGGAACAACTCTGCAGACACCAAGGTCAGGGCAGAAAGAGCAGGAGGAAGTGCTCCAGGCACTGGAGCAGAGATTTCCCTGCAGCCCGTGGTGCAGCCCATGGTAAGGCAGGATGTGACCCTCCAGTCCATGGAGGTCTGTGGAGGGACAGAGATCCACCTGCAGCCTGTGGAGGACCCCACACTGGAGCAGGTGGAGGCCTGAAGGGGGCTTTGATCCTGTGGGAAACCTTTGCTGGAGTAGGGTCCTGGCAGGGGCTGTGGCCCCATGGAGAGAGAAGCCCGCACTGAGCAGGTTTGCTGGCAGGACTGGTGACTCTAGGGAGGACCCACTCTGGAGCAGTGTGTTCTTAAAGGACTGCACCCTGTGCAAGGGACCATGCTGGAGCAGTTTGGGAAGAGCTATACCCCATGAGAAGGAAGAGAAGTTTGTGGAGGACTGTCTCCTGTTGGAGGGACCCCCACACTGGAGCAGGAGAAGAGTGTGAGGAGTCCTTCCCATGAGGAGGAGGGAGCAGGAGAGTGTTTGATGAACAGAGCATAACCCCCAATTCATGTCCCCTTGTGCTGCTGGGGGGAAAGAGGAGGTGGAAAATCAGGACTGAAATTATGTCCTGGAAGAAAGGAGGTGGGAGGAAGGTGTTTAAAATCGTAATAAATACAGTTAATTTCCCCAAGCTGAATCTGTTTTGCCCATGACAGTAACTGATGAATGATCTCTCCCTGTCTTATCTCAATCCAGGAGCTTTTGGTTGCATTTTCTGTCCCCTCCCCAGCTGAGGAGGGCAGTGATAGAGTGGCTTTTGTGGGCACCTGGCCAGTGTCCACCCCACCACATTGGGAAAATACACTCTCCACAAACATTAGGCAAAGGAAGAAATGGACAACATAGGTTAAAAAATATTTTGAAATCTCTGTAGATGCATTTTGGTGTGATCTTGTGATTTTTAATTATGTATTGGTAGCATAAACAATACATATTGTTTCAGACTTAGCTATGGTACAAAAAAAGTTACTTAGGTAAAATATATACATAAAATCTAACAACCTACCTCTGTTAGATTCTACCAAAAATCTACAAAAAGGTAGATTGTAAAATACACCTTTTCCTTCATCGTTTCTGATCCATTCAAAACAATTTCCTTAGCGTTTCCATCATTTGCAGAAGCAAGTAAGCTATTTTAATTAATTCAGAAGAGGACAAATAAAAAGTTTATTAAAAAAAAAAAACTTCAGTACAAAATAGTTCAGTACTGGACAACTTCATTTACATAACACAAAGTATAACTAGGACTACAAGCATACATTTGTGGTACTGTATCTACCAGGACGTACAATGCTGTAATCGCTCAATCAAGGTGTGTGCACAAGAAAACCCAGCAAGAGCAGACACCACCTCCGGTGCAAACAAAAGACATTTACATGATTCAGGTGCTTAAATAACCACATTCTCTAAAATTGAATAGCAGGTGAATGAGTCATTCCACAAATACGAATTCAGCACTCAGGTTTCAAGCCACCAAACACAATGATGATCACCAAAGGGTTGAATTTAAACTGTCCCCAAAATCCCACTGTGCTTGTGAACTGACCTGCAAGCCATGACCTTAAGCAAATATGAGGTTACACAAGACTTTTGCTTTATTGATGTGGTAAGCATAACCCTCATTTTCCAGATTCCATATAAATTCTGTTTAATTTACATTAATGTTCTGTCATGGCCAGCACAGCCTTGAAATGCTCATTGTGCTACAAACACTGTATTTGACTGATAGGTAGCTCTTGGTGTCCAACAAGCCAGTTAGCCCAGATCATATACCACCCCAAAAAATTTCCTCAAGCTTAATCAGCAATTTAAGTTCAGATCAGAAACAAACCTGCAAACTGATCTACCATGTAGCTCTGTAAGTCTTCACAGAAGTAAAAAATGAATGAACCAAAAGCATCTACACTATTGAGATACAGCTTTTCCTGAGAGCTGCTCTGAATTACTGCACTGCCAATATAACAAAGTGATTTTTAATTGTCTTTATTTTGCAGAGTTGGGATCCAGATTTGGCAAAGACTGCAAAAGCTTGGGCAAGTAAATGCTTATTTAAACATAATATATACCTCAAAGAGCGAGGGAAAGTTCACCCCAGATTTGCTTCCGCTGGAGAAAACATCTGGACTGGCTCACTTTCTGTCTTTACCGTGAAAGCAGCCCTTGCCTCTTGGTACCACGAGGTCGAATCCTATGATTACGACACCAATAGGTGCAGTAAAGTATGTGGCCACTATACGCAGGTAGGCATTGCATTTCTCCATCTAAACCATGAACCAGCTTTGCCATTTTGATACAAAACCTCTACATTTCTGTTGAAGATTCAGTGAATCTTTCCAGGGTCTGTAGTCTTACTATATGTCTGTGTGCACAAGATGTTCTTCTGTTCCAAATTATGGGAGGAAAAGAGTCACTGTGGCAATTTGTGGGGTTTTTGGGAAGAAAACAGTGCAGCTATCAAGCAGTCAGATTAGCCAAGCAATGGCCAAAAACCAGGCAACAGCAGTGGCTGTGGGCTGCAGTGCATGAGTGGAATGAGGTCCCAGCTCTGTCAGGTAGACTTCAAAGGCCAAGGGCTGGAGAAGTACCATCATGAAAAGAGATATCTGCAGTTCTGCAAACATCACATACACACTTTGTCCAACTGCTATTCCCAAAGGATGCAGGCAAAGGGAAGAAAAGGACTGCAGCTGCCATGCAACCCTGCAGTCACTACCCACAGCTATAGGAAAGCAGAACAGCTTGCAACAGCAACTCTAGGGTTAAATTTTGACCTGAGGCTATTTAGTATTTTTTGCAGAGATACACATGTGCATTTAGGACTTGAGTAGATGAGGTAAAGCTGGTGGGCTTTCTGAACTTGTGTGCAGACAAGATACTTGGATGCAGGAGCTGTGAGAGGTGACTCTGCTACTCTTTGAGCTTGCTCTCAAGAACATTGCACCTGGAAATTGCACAAAACCACAACTTACCTGGCACTAAAGCACAGTGCTGTTGACCATAGTTTTTTGCAGAGAAGTGGCCCATGCAGTTTCATGGGGGTAGAATAACAAAATAAGATTATTCTCACTTGGAGTTAGCAGTGATAGTGATTGTAACTAGAAGATGTATATATGACAGCCTCATAGAGCTATCCTTGGGTCTTTACTGTCCGGGAACTAGTCATTCCTCTTCTCCTCAACTGTGGAGAAGAGAATTTTCCCTGGGCACAATACTGCAGTTACCACAAATCACTGCTTAGTCAGGGCCTCCTGGGATAGGGAAGGTCCTTTTATTCAGTCCTTCACAGTCCTCAGGAATGAAGTTATCTACAGCTGGTGCCAGGAGCAACCTCTGCTCTGCCACTGCATTGAGAAGACCCTCAGGAGTCTGGGGATTGTCCCATCTTCCCAGAGCTGGTACCAAACAGGCATAAACAGAAAGGGCCAGATTTCCCCTTTAAGTCAGTGGAAGCACAAGTGTATTTATGTTCCAGGATACTTCCATATTGCTCATGTAGTCAGTCATTGCTGCTGTTTTATCACCCTCAAGTACTGCTTTGCCCTTGTCTCCCCTCTGTTGTTGTCATGGGACTTACTTTTTCAGGACTGCAGCATTTGGCTGCACTCTGATAGGATGCTGGGTCCCACAGAAAAGCTTCTGGTAGAGAGGATCAGTAAGTGAAGTAATGGCCTTGTCCCTAGATTATCTTAGTCGTGGCCATGATGTTAAAAGGCAGGACTGCAGCCCAGACACAATCCTCCTCCCAAGGCACCAGTTGCCAGCCTTCTGGCAATTTGCTGTATGTCCTCACAGGATTTAGTAAAGAGGCAGCCAGCTTTCATAAGAGCTGTAGCAGATCATGCAGCCTTTTCTGCACAGGTGTGAACTCAGCTCCCATAGCAGGAAAGACAGAACCCTAATGGATTAGGTTGAAACAAAGGAGATGAACTTCATCTTTCTCCTTTGCAAGAAAGGAAAACAATCTGTTACAGCCAGTTGTGTCTTATTTCTGCATAGTTTTAACAAATAATTGGTGAACTGGGTAAAATAATCAGTCTTTTGTCAGAACAAATGATGATTTTGAGATCCGTTATTGCTGCTTTTCCCTGTGAAGCCTGCCAAAGGAGTCCTCCTCATCCCATTTGTATGTGATAAAACAGGGGAGAGCAGATCTTCTGCTAACTCTTCAGGTGCTGAATCAAAGCCTTTGTCACCAGTGTATCCATCTGTCTTTGCAGGTAGTTTGGGCTACAAGCTACAAGGTTGGGTGTGCTGTCCACTTCTGTCCCACAGTGAAATACATCTCCATACGCAACGCAGCACACTTCGTCTGCAACTATGGGCCACCGTAAGGTTTTTTGTTATGGATATTTCACAGGGTTTGGGTCCTACCCCTTCCCTTCCGCAACATGCAAATTTATTAGATCAGTCCATTTAGTCCTGTTTTTTGTGGGAGGAAATAGTCTCCAAAATAAAGAGGTACACCTTTGTCCAAACAGCTTTTTTTAATTTGCTAGATGAGGGCTATATATTGGAGATAAAAATCAGTGGGACTGGAAGAAAGGATTAAATATAAGATGTTGACATGAAAATACTGAAGACATCATCTGAAAGTTAATCCCTTGCTCCTAAATGCCAAGATGGCCCCAGACAGTTGCCAAGGTGCAAACCCAAAGTCTGAAGATATTCCCACACATGCCCGAGGAATTAAGCCCCTACGTAAATGGCTTGGATAAACAGTGAAGTGTGCAGTGCTGGCAGCCTGCAGTCTTAGCAGCTGAGGGCTGCTTAGGAGGCTGGGGCTGCTCAAGACAAAATTTGATCCAGAGATCCTTCATGTGCATAGTCAGTAGGATATCCAGCTAGGATGGATGTATTATTCTCCAGCTAATTAATACCACCTCGGTATAAATGCAGCTTTAAAAGCTTTACATGCATACCATGTTGGGCCAAAGCCAGGCAGCCCTTGAACTCAATCAAGTTTGGCATTCCTTTTGCCTGTGCCTCATCCGTGGAAGGATATGTACCCCTGACTAGATACCTTGAAATGACACAGCTGCTGCTCTCCCCAGAAGCCCCACACCCAAATGTGCAGAGGCCCAAAATCCCACTGGATTTCTTGCCCTGTGTTGGCATAGGGAAGAGGAGTGGTCCCTTCACCAGCACCCAGCAAAGCAGGCAGGGGGCTCTCTGGAGAGGCAAGGTGCTCTAGAGAGGGCTTTGAAGCTGGGCCCTTCCCTGCTGGGTGAGGACACCACAAATGGTCAGTTGCAAGCTAACAAGTAAAGTAATGTCACATCCAGCTGTTGATTTTGCAAAGCAGCAGCTTCATTGCTTTGTTTCAGCTCTGCCAAGGGCCCAGGCAAGATGCATACACAGGTTCCTCAAGTGAATGTACTCTTCAGCTTAGACCAAGTAATGAAAGCCTTGCCTTGCTGAAAGTAATGAGGTTTTACCATGAAGTTTCATCTCACTGCTGAGATTTCATGCTTACAAAATCCCTCACAGGTTCATGGGCAGTTTGAGGCATGCCGTAAGTCTTGCTTTGGCCATGCTTTGAGCAAAGCGCTGAGGATGTGTTTGGTGCAGTATCAGCCTGGGCAGAGGTAGTTGGTCCCACTCACACTACTGGCAGGAGACAGACCTGCATCATTCCTAAAATATTAAACAACAAATGGATGAAATCACCACCTATGATTCTCCAACACCACAGCATTTCTCTTCAAGGCTGAATACACACATACATACACAGTAACTGAACCTGCTCTTGCTTCCAGAGCCAGCTATGAGATTCCAGAGTCTCCACGCACACAAATTACCCAACTCTGAGACTGCTTTAATTCCCAGGTTTGCAATACTGCTGTCTCCAAGCTCCTAAACAGGGTGTCCCATTACACCTAATCTCTTCTGTTTCTCTGCATGTCTTGAGCACAGGGCACTCAGACAGGACTCTTGAAAAAAAAACCATCATTCTATCAACACAAGTGAAGCAGAACTCAGGTTAAAACCTAACTAGTAGTAGGTATTAACATCTTCCCAAGGGCTGTTTGAGAGCAGTGGTATTTTCCTTTGCAGTGGGAATTATCCAGTGCGCCCATACAAGACCGGAGGAGCGTGCAGTGAGTGCGGTGGTGAGCAGTGTACCATGCAGCTGTGTCGTAAGTAGAAGACAACCAGACATCCTCCCCAGGCACATGTAGAAAGGGAAAGAGCACACAAAAGATAGTGGCAGGAAGGAGGCACATCACTCTCCTGTTCCTAAATATAGGCTGAAAAACTGCAGTCAGAAGCCAAGTGGGTAGTGATGCACAAAAAGAGGGGATGAGGGCAGAAGGAGCCTGTTTTCTACCCTGGGGAGTGATGGAATGGGGTCTGCTCTTCAGGTGCTGGAGGCTGTGTAAGGTGTTACTACCCCTGACAGAAGTTACTGCTTGCAGAAACAAAGCAGAGAATGGGATACTATCCTGGAGACTCCATATTATCCACACCTGATGTGTGAGCTGTGGCTTGAGCTGGTGTAGGTCCAAGCAAGCTTTGCCCCTGCCATGCCACTACAGGTGGGGAGAGCAGTCATGGCACTGCCAAGGCTGCTCACTCCAGTGACAATCAGCGAGGCCATCTGGTTTCCCCTAAGCACTGGGAGAGAACAAGGCTGACATGCAAGAGCATTCATGGAGATGCAGTGCTCACCTCAAGTCTGACAGCCTTCCTTATATGCTTGTACTTGGCTTTGTAATGGCTGCATGGAGTCAGGAGGGAAGGAGACCTGAAATTTCCATAAAGACAAGGCACTGTGCTGTGGCCATTGGCCTGCAGGGAGCTGAGGGTATGGTCACACTTTTCCCCAGCACTTGACTATTGGTGAGCTAAAAGGAGTGGGAAGATGCTGTTAAAACACCAGTGCCTAAGGAATTTAAGGGAGTCCTGGATTCACAGAGCTGTGTACTGTTAGTTGCAAGCTTTCAAAACACAGGGCACAGGGCAAAAACCTGGAAGCCTAGAATCTTGGGAAGCCCACCCAGGGGGGAGTCCTCTCTACACCAGCCACTGGCAGTAGAAGTCAAAAAAGTATGATAAACCACTCCTCAGCAAAATAATGAGAGTCACTGCAGGGCTCTCCCAGAGTCAGCAGGTCTTGGCTTTTTCCTGAGAAGAAACACATCAGCTGTACTTATAAGCCCATTGTGATACTCACATTTCATCCCTTTTTGGTTAGAGTCAAATTGTTTCTAAATTATAAGTGTGCTTATGTTTACTTCTTTTCTCTCTCCAGAAAATGCAGAGCGTGACAAAGTCATTGGTAAGTACCACTGGAATTACTGCTTCTTTTTGTTGCCCTTGTTGCAGTTATACTTGAAAACAAGTGAATTATTTTGTTTACAGAGGATTCCAGGTGGCATCCAGAGTGGGACAGGCCTGCATGTGATGAGTTCTGCATCTCCGTTATTGCTTTAAGGTCGCTACTCCTTATACTGACATTTGTGGCCTCCTGGCTCTTATCAAAATACTGGTCTCTAGTACCTGCCAGTGGGTAACACACATGTAGAAGACCATTAAGAGCACTTGGCTCAACTCATCTGTTCCATTCACATAAGTTACAGGCAGCACAAACATTGGTAGAGACATTGTTTGCATCCACAGGTGATTTAGAAGTACAGAAATAACATCCTTATTGCAGGTCATAGTTACAAGCACTGATAAGCAGCTTTCTCATTGCTCAGAACCAGTTAAAAGTTAAAATGAATTTTGATGTTAAAATTGCTTTAAAAGTTCAACAGTTAAAATATTTTTTAAAGTGGAGCAGTGTGCATTTGATCTGGTGAGTAGAGGAGCACATTGTCCAGGCAGCACACTTAGGTGGCAGGCAGCTGCCCAACACACTTTAGGAAGGGCTGGAATGTCCAGCCCAGGAGCCAGGCCCCAGCCCACAGCCAAGGCACAGGCAGAGCATGCCTGTCTCATTCCTACTACACTCTTACCTTGGGCACTCCTACAGCAAGACGCAGAGTGGCCTGTATAATTTAAATTTTTAAAGGAATTTTTGGATCCCTGTGAGCTCTGGCATTCGCATCCTGGGGCAGGCAGCACACTTCCCAGTCTCACAGAGCACTTGTCATTGGTACTTTGCTTAGAATTTGCTTTTAAACTCAAGGCACCTGTGCCTAAACAGTTTCCCTTGTGTTTACATGGTTATATATCACTGCAATCTTTCCTGTTGTGGTTTTTTATTTTTTTGAGCATAGGGGTTTTAGTGCTGTTTCAAAGAATAAATCATTATTTCCTGCTTCCTGTGTATGGCGATCATGAATTTGTAACATAACCTAAAGCTTAACTGCTGGTGCACAAAATAACCCCAGACTCAGCTCCAACTTGCACAACACTAGAAACAATACTGGGAAAGATAGAACTCCAAATAAAATTACACTGTGCCCATAGTTACAAGTTTGGTTCAGCAGCTGCCAAAGAACAAATCTCCTGGAACCTGCACATCTGGAGCAGGCAGAAAGCTGCGGGGACAGCTGCCATGTTCAGCTCAGTATGTCCTCTACCAATCACAGTCACTCAGCTCAAGCAGAGTCTGGAAGCAGCAGAGCTGCACAAACTCGCAGCTGGACCACAGCAATCCCAGTCTATACTTTGAGAAGCTTCTGCACCCTATACCTCTGCACACACTGCTGTAGAGGAAGCTGGGAAGTTCCCCTCACCCCTTAATTTCTGCAGTTTTGTCACCACAATCACCACAATGCCTGTCAGTATTTCTGCATGCCCACTCCTGACCCTGACTCCTGATCTTACTACTGGCATGGATTTTAACTTAAAACACTGGAACTGGGGCCCAACGTTTCTCACATTGCACTTCCAGATAGTTATCTGCCTAGTACTGCTTATACTAGAATAGTTTCAATATTGTAGCATTCCTTGAATAAGTAATTTTTCAAAATGCAAATATGTCTGGGGACAAAATCACAAATTTCATGCTTGATATATCTTTATATATATGCATTTTAGTTTGGTGACTGCTGGAGCCTCCATAGCCAAGACAGCACACTCACAGACACTCTTGTCTGAAACCTAAGCCTCAAGTTCCATGTACTGCAAAGTCCCATCTAAAAATCAGCTGGCAAGTGGCACGTGGGGAGCACCACTTGATGTGTGGGCACTCTCCTGCAGCGGGCTCCACAGCAGACCGTCCAGCACGGTCTCTGCCCCCATGGGGGTAGTAGCCTACTGGAAAGGAACGCAGGGAAGGGAACCAGATACACTGCTGTGTCTCGGGAGCTTAAAACGAGCTCAGCAGGAGCTCTCTCCTGCTCAGTTTAATTAATGCATGGTCTCCAGGAGAAGAAACAGAAGCAATGCAGAGACCTTAAAGTTCAAAATGTTGACAGTTTAATCTAACTATATACTTCAGCAAGCAGCTCTTAGGAAATCGTAAGACCTCCCCTTAAAAACCCATGGGCATAGGGGGATTAAATACCCAAACTTTACAATGTGGCATCTTTCAAACAAACAAAAAAAAAAGGATGTGTTTCCATCTACTAGTCAAATAAAAGGTCACTAACTTAAAAGGCATTGAGCTGCATCCTTTTAGGAGAATCATTTGCACTGCATGTGCAAAATTTGAAACCCCAGCAAAAGCACTCAGAATCATGACTTTAGTGTGGCTCTATCTCCCGCTCAATACATTTGCTTCTTTAAGATGTATGAAATAAGCAACAGCTGCTCTGCTGGTGCACTTTATTTCATCACATTTCACAGTTTCAGGAAATTGAAAAACCTCTAAACTTCCTTTAAAATAGGGCAAGTACCAAGAAAAAAAAAATAGGAACACAATTTTTTAAGACATTCTTGCAAGAAGGAACTAACCTAAGAATATATTTAAAGGTAAATAATACAACTTTTTGCTTTCCCTGCAGCACAATCCCTGTGCAAAGACACTTACTTTGTACCATATTCTGTGTAAAAACCCATCAAGATAATGCTAATAAATGACAGTTTATCAATGGTATGCAATGAAGATTATGGTTTGTCTGATTTTCAGATGAAACTATGAATTTGTTTCCTGGACAATACAATGGAGGTTGTGCAGTAAATTAACTAAGGATTTAAGAACATTGTATTAAAATAGTTTATTAACATCGACACAAGACACACAAAAAAAATCAGCTTTTACAAAAATAAAAGCATTATATAGTAATAAATCTTGCCTTTTTAGCAAAAGTTATTACCACAACTTGAGGCTGCATATTGTCTGCTAGTCTTGTACAGAATTACCTTGAGCATTCACCTTCCCAGAGTTATCTGGCCCAAATGTTTAACACTCCACATCGAACTTTTCAATGTTTCTATTGTGAAACCTTCCCTTTAGACTGATGGATATTATCCAAATACATTCTCTTACTATATCAAATAATACAGTAGCACAAATTTTCTTCACCAGCCTCACCAAGCCTGTAGAGCTATTGCAGGTCCACTAATTAAACTGTACTTAGGCATTTACTTGTCCACATTATACTGACAGAAAAAATCTCCCTTCTTCAGAGTGTAAAAATATTCATTATCAGAGTTGACAAGTAAACATCTTGGGTGGTGAATTACTTCTTTTTCTTTTTTTTCTTTTCATCTGCTGCCATTTTTAACTTTACTTCTTCCTCAGGGAGTGCTCCTAATTTCTTCTTCTTTGCATTCTTTATCTTTTCTTTAATCACTTCAATATCAATCTTTTTCTCAGTGGAGGCTACACAATAAGAAATACAAAGATTGTTGTTTCGCCAGTGCATTAAAAAAATAAAACATTTGAGAACATAAGCTCTTACTCTAGACATAGTGTGGTTTTACTTTAACCTTTAGAAAACGTTAAAACTATTAGAAAAGCTTAGAACTATTTACCCTGTCTTGTACCAAAGCTGTGATGTAAGTTTTTCAAGTAAATATTGCTTTCTGTTTACTTGAATGTAAAAGTCACAGCAGCTTCACTGTAAAACTGCAAGGTAAAAATTGATGAAGCTAGAACAACCAATTGAGATTGACTCTTCAATGGAGAATTGCTATTTTATAGGTGTAGAATTGTTAGCTAGATGATCTTTCTACTGTCCCTGGCAAACTCTGGGCATGGATCTTACCACCAGGATTTTTTTTGAATGACCTTTCTTTTTCCTAGGCTGTATTTGCAAAATCACTCAGCTTAGAAATAGACGACAGAAGATTTTACAACAGGAAAAAAATGGTTACCTTTCTTTGTTTTCCCAGCTGGCTTTTCCTTTGGTGGAATAAAAGCTTTATTTCTTTCTTCTTGTCTTCTCTTGACTGCATCTGCTTGCTTTGCCTGAAGTTACCGATAACAAGGTCAAGCAGGAATAGAGCAGGGCAAAAAAGTACAAAAAAAAAAAAAAATCAGATTCCAAGTCAGCAATCAAATGCTTTTTAACTGGACCCTGGATTAGTACAACTTTACCTTTATCTCTTCCATTTGCTTGCGTTTCTTCTGTCTTTCTTTCAAGAAGTACTCGCCACTTGCCAATTCTTTATCAATCTGTGGAAGACAAGTAGCAAGAAGCCTTAGTTAATTATGCATTATAAGCCAGACATGTAATATCAGGGAATCAGAACATGACAGAAAAAACTTCCTCATCTCTTTTTACAAAGAACACAATTTCAGGTGTACTGTATTCCTGCATAACCAAATCAAGTTTCAACTGACCTGGCTTTCTGGCTGTGGAGGTGGGAATGGTGTGTACTCCTTCTTAGTATTTTTCTTCTTGGGCTCCTTGCGTTTTTTCAAGTTCTTCCGCTTGAATTTAGGCAAAAATCTTTCCCAACTTTGTGTCCTCAGTTCAGGATCTTTTGCTAATTCCCTTTTGATCATCAAAGTCTTCAGTGGTTTCAGAACATCACAAAGAAGTTATTAAGAGAAACAGTATTACAGTAGAAGCCAAGAGATCCAAAACAAAAGTTTACTAGACTTTCCTAGAGGGAATATGCTACATTCAAACCTTCCACATCTCACTTCAGTAAGAGCAGAGGGGCTTAATTATGAACAGCAGAACCAGAAAGATGTCTCAAAACAGGGACAGGATGCACTGGAGAAAGTTTTTCAGTTTAAATGAGCAAGTATCAAGCCAAGAATCAAAGGAGAAAGTTTATACAAACTTTTCCTTTGATTTTGCAGATACTGCCATAATGGTGTTATGGCAATGTATCCTAGTGAAATGAAGGATATCAAAGTCTGTTTTTCATAAAGCAGCACACTACAGAAATCCTCAAAATAGATTACTACACAGAAACATGTAAGTTTTTAACATACAACCCTCCGGAAAGAAATAGCATTTTCTTGTAAACAAAGATGCACAGTGGACCACACTAACCTTGATGTTATATATGGGATGTATATTCTTCATTGTGTCCAGAACAACTTTTCTAACCTGTATTAAATACAAAAGAAGAACAGAAAGCTCATCAAGTATTTCATATGCTAATCACTTAAAATATCAGCTATAAAATATTGTGCTTCCTCTCCCTGCCTCTGCCTCCCCAAAGGAGTAAGATTTAAAATTACAGAAACATTAAGGTTGGAGAAGCTCTCCAAGATCACTGATTCCAGCCTTTAAAAAGCTGGAATTTTGAACAGCAGTTCAAAAATGCCAATACTATTGTCATGCTTCTAATAGACTCCAGGAGGCCCCACAAACATTATCTTCATGTTACATTATTTTCATGTTTTCATGTTACAGTGTCATGAGGAACTTGCTTTTGACAAGCATTCTTCTCTCACATAGTAATTAAAATACACACAGATGCTTTTTCCTCCAAAACAGAATGATCTTGGAAACAAAATTCAGCAGCTAAGATGATAATACTATGGACATTCACGTAAATGTAGCTTACTAAAACACAGCTGAAAAGTGAGATACTGCCGAGGTTGACAGATTTTGTGTATAGCCCACCCTCGAGCTGGGCACAGAAATTTGTTTGTTACACAAATGGCTCATCTACCTCATCTTACCTCTTTTAGTCCACTAAAGGGTCCAAGAGCTGAAACAGTGTTGCCTTGCACCATAATATAACAGTTTGTTAACAGTTCCAGGGCCTAAACCAAAAAAAGAAAAAAATTAGTATAATATGAAGACCTGACACAAATTTGGGTCTCAATATTGTGTGGTTACTACACCTATAGGAAATACCTTCAGAGTAGATCCTTTTGGCCCAAGAAGTCGTGCTCTTCTTTTTATAAAAGTCTCTCTCTTCCTCACCAGAGAGCCTATCTTAATGATGTCACATGCAACATCATCCTGAAGGATACGAACTGCCTAAAGAGATGCAGGCAATGTCATCTGAATTCAAATGTATTAATCATAAGAGTCAAGAGAATACTTCAATTTATTCTTCTCCCTTTGCTTTCAGACATATTTACTTTTAATCTATGTTTTATTTTACTTGACTTACTTGAAATTCCCACATTTTAAAAATGTAGTATAAGTCTTATGATAGAATTTAAGTATAATATTATAATAGAATTTAAGACAAAATATAAGCATCATGATGGATAAAAACTTTCAGGATTTATTACAGACCTGCTCAAATGGAACGCTTCTTGCCAGAAGTCTTATTAAGTCTCTAGCCCTAATGATTGCATATGGATCAAAAGTCTTCTTAGTGGTAGTGACAGTCATGCTTCCCTCAATTAGATCCAGCGCTGCGTTCACATACTGCAATATTTGAAAAGAAACACCAGTTCAATATCACAATTCAGTTTTGGCAGTAAGCAGTTAACTAACAGAATGCAGATCTATTTTCCAAAATTTCTAAAGTGACTTTTAGTTTAAGAAAATTCACACACACAGAGACAAAACCCAGACTGAATATGTGTCAAAAGGCCCCAAGCACCACCTCTGTCATCTTCCTGATTTCAAGCACAATAAAGCTGTCAGTGCCTGGATGATGAGATATTTGCTGCTGCAAATACTTTGCTGACAGCATTTGTAAAGAACTGAAAGTCTGGCTACACAGTTCTTCACCGATTTTGATGACAAAAAAATGACACTGCTAATCCAAAATGCAAGCACAGTAGAAATTCACAAACACAGTATGAGAAAAGCAACTTGCACTATTTTTATTAGCTTAAGTAAAACCTGTGTGTCGCAAAAGGTGAAGTGCAGTATGACAATGATTTAGAGTTCATACATGTTCACCCAAGGCTTTCTGGACAAGTGGCCAGCACTCTTTCAAGTATGCTTCTCTATACTTTGGGAACAATGTTGCAAAACTGCTTTCTTCCAGCAGCCCTTTGGGATTATCCTCTCTTGTAAAGGCTGGCTCTTTCCATCCATCTGGCACAGTGAGGAGTTCAGGTTCATCAACTGCTATTAAAAAAAAAAACAAAACTATTGTTATAAGAAGATTAACTTGATATACTGTTAAGTGCGGTTTGCATCTCTTCTGATCTTAGAAAAATTACTGCCTAAAGTCTTTATATTTAAAAAAAAAAAAAGAAGAAATCCGCAGCTGAGATATGCGCTGTTGATCTGGCATATACAAGACGATTATTCAAGTATATTACACAGGAACAAGGCACAGACCGAGGCGAGGAAGCAGAGTACCTCGACGGCGGGCGCACCACAACACGGCACCGCCGCTGCCGGCCCCAAGCACCCACAAGCCGCCTGTACTCTCTGCAGCGCCCCACGGAGGCCCCCTCAGCCCGCGGCCCTCCCGGCCAGCCGCCAGTCCCGCATCCCGCCCTCACCTGGCGCCGCTTTCTTCTTCTTGTTCTTCTGCTTGTCTCTGTGCTTCGGGCCCGACCCGGGCCCGGCCTCCTCCTCGGGCACGGCCGCCATGTCCGCGCGCGCCGGAAGGGGCGGGGCCGGCCGCTGCGGCGGGGTCGCGCGGAACTTCCCCCGCACTTTGTGTGGGACAGCGAGGGCGGGGCCTGCACCCCAAAGCACGTACGGGAATACCCGGGGTACTTCGGTGCTCGTCACTAAAGAAAAGGGGTTCCTGGTGAGACCTGATTTTTCAGCTGAATAACTTATTGTTCAGTTGATGAATCTGGATAGTAAATAAGTACTTTAAGGTTTTTTGGGGGATGCTCTGCATCCTTCTCCATGCCCTTTCCTGTACCTGTAACTGAGCATTTGCTTCCATGAAAGAGCAAGAATGTGCCTCCTCCGCTGACTTTTATGGAGACCATGAAAAGCCAATGGGTGAAAAACTGGAGGAGATCTTTAAAAGCAAGAACACTCCGAGGCAGGACAGTGGCGTCTTTGGCAGGTGTTCACTGCATCTGTTCATAAAAACTGGCACTCTACGATATTTAATTACCTAAATGATGAGAAAGAGATTTCTATCACCTGATCTATACCTCAGTAAAATACTAATTTAAAAATCAGTTTTGACCCTCCTAAAACCTTCGGATCTTCCTTCCTGTTTTTCCTCGCCTGCTCCATCTTCCAGCCCTTTGCGCACCCCCATCTCCCACAGCAAACAGGACTTCACAGGTCCTTTCTGTCTGCAAGCTTGACATCGAGATGATGCACGCTTTTAGCCATTCATGTTCATTTCTGTCTGTCAACATCCTTCGAGCAGGGGGCGGGAGCGGTTCCTAAAGAAGGGAAAGAAGCTGAAAGGGGAACCCACGAGGCCCTCGGCAGAAGGTCCTGGCGGTGCTCTGGGGAGGCTGGTTATCCATCCCCGGTCCCGCTAGATGGCACTGGCCGCCGCCCTAAGCGAAGCATCCCGAACGGAGCTGCTGCCTTCCCTGTGGCTCCCGCGGGAGGGACAGGACCGGAAGGGAGGGATGGAGGCGGTGGGGAATGTGCTCCCCCTCCGCCCACGCAGCCCCGCCCCGCCCGGCCCGGCACCGGGCTTTGGATGCCGAATGCCATTGACATTGAAAGGTTCTCTGCCCCTGGACGAGCTCAGGGAGGCAAATTTGCCTCTCCCACCTCTTGGACACGGAAGCTTTCTGGGGCTGCTTGCCGGGCTGGCTGTCCTCAGCGCTGCAAAGCCTTTGAGCACAGGACGGGGTCCTGCCCGGCTACAGGCACCCGGTCGATGCGAAGGGAGGTCTGGGGGTCCTGGGGAGGCGGCGCAGGAAATGTGTGAAGCGCACAGTGCGCGTCTCTCTCACTTGAAACCTGGCCATGTGTTGTGAAAGCGTAGCAAAGCAGATTTGGAGAGTTTGAGGGAGAATACTTAGTTTAGTTCTGCTCTTGTTTAGTGTCTGACGACTCCTCTGGTGCAGCCCACCAAAAAAATCACGGAAGTGGTCTGTAGAAGGGGCATGCCCTCAGCGCTGGGCAGTGAGAGTAAGCCTCCTGATGGAATGAGAGGAGAGAGTTAGAGAGGCTGCAATGCATAGAGTGTTTAGAGTGTGAAGAGGAATTACAGGCTGCAGCCTCCAGCCTGCCAACCTCCTGAGTAGTGTGCTTGCTGCACGTGTGCGTCCCACATCTCTGAGTGGCAGCGACAGCCTACTCATGTGCCCTCTCCTCTCCTGCATCCCAGCCCCTTGGCCAGCTGCTGCTCCAGGGGAGTCACTGAGCCCCTGAGCCCCTGTGTTGGAGGAGAAGTGAACGTGTGTGGGGTAAGGGGCAAGGGACTGGGGCCTTGTGACTTTTCTAACAATGGGCAACCCTCTGTGATCCAGTTCTGCCCTGAAACGTGTCTTTGCCTGATCAACACAGATACACTGAAAATAACAGAAAATAGAGGCAGTAATACTAACAGACATGGAAGATGTGATTTGAGAAGGGTCCTCAGGTCACCTCCTCTCTGATTGTTTGAAGAAGACAGTAATTTCTCATCTCTCCTCTTACCTCAGTATCTGCAGTCTGGCTGGATACAAGGATGCCACTTCTCTAAATTCCTAATAGGATCAGGATGCTCCCACAGACCTGCTCTGCTTCTCCAGACAACGGCACGTGTATATAATTTTTACTATTCACAGCTCAAATGCAATAACCAGCTACTGCTCATTCGGTGGGGTTAGGAAGCTGATGACAGCTAGCTACAGGGACAATGGCTACTGAGGGGACAGGGACTGACCCTGCTGTCCAGGTGGCTGGGACGAGGATTCTGCAACCCCTCAGGAGCAGGGTCCTCTGTGTGGATTTCTCTCTCTCAGGGTTCCTATAGGTCAGGGTGACCCCAGGAGAGATCTGAAAAGAGTCTTTGCTTCCCTTAGCCCAAATGCAGTCGAAGAGGGAGTCTGGAATGCTTCTGATTGTGTTTTCAAGGTTGTTTATTTCTTCTTATCTGTAACAGTTTCTCTCTGACCTGCCAAGCTCTGGCTAGCAAGGAGGCCATAACATTCTGTGTGCCCTCTTGGGCAGTGTTTACCTTTTATATCAAAAAGTTACGTATACTATGTTTACAGTTTATTACCAATACCTAACATTTATGTTGGACAGTGTGTCCCTACCTTAAACCAATAGAAAAGTGTCACTATCACAGCAAGACATGGAGGACAAGAACAAGAAGAAGGTCAGGACATGCCCAAATCCCTCCATCTTGTCCCCTGAACCCCTTATCTTAAAAACCCCAAAATTCTATTTTTCCACCCTGTGTTAGTTTAAATATCACACTACTAAAACCCTTGTGACTTGTAATTCCTCATACAAAGTTGGCAGTTTTCCATGGGCTAAAATTGAAGCCACAGATGTTTTTGACTTCTTGCCAGGGTCTCTGAGACCCCTGCTAGGGTCTCGAGACAGCCAGGGCAGCCAGAGGGATGTCCTGGACTCCAACACCTCTGCACACTGGTTTGAAGCTGAGCTCCCAGGCAGGAGGGACAGTGTGAGTGCCACCGCAGTGGTGGGGCACAGTTACCACATGTGGCGATGCTGTGCTGCTGCATGCTGTAAATTCCTGCCCTCCATGACCCCTTCCCACAGGGTCTGCATGCCCTCCCAGGAGCAACAAATTTTCCAAAATCACCTTTCACTGGCAGCACATACCATGTTCAGTGTTCTACCCAGCACAGAAGGTAGAAGATGGAGAGACCTTCTTGAAGAAGGGGAGGGAGAGACCTTCTCGAAGGTCTCAAAGACCTTTGTCTGAATAGTACAGATCCTAGTCTAGCAAAGCCCCTACACCTGCTGGAGCCATTGCTGTGCGTGGGAGGACCTGGCTCAGCTCTGTGTGTGTGTGTGTCTATGTGCAAGTGTTTTTTCCTCTTAAAAATAAAGTGAAGGAATGAAACAGCACATCCTCCCTTACACACATTTATATGATACAATAAATAGGGCAGAGCACTGCTGTTAGAAGGAAGGTGCCTCTTTATTATGCAGCAAAGTAATTATTTCCTAGTCAGTAGATAGGACTCCAGCCACTTGGCACTTTCTTATGTGCCATTTTCCAATCCAAAAGAGCAACTTGGGATTTTGTGATAATTCAAGCAATCAGATGAGCTCATGCACATGGCATTCATTTGCTAGAAACACCACACAGATCCCATTCAGCCTTAGCATTCATAAATCCTTGTGACACTTTCATCTATTTATAAACTTTTAACAGCAGGTTATGATTGTTATGCAAGCCATTTTCCAGGGATTAATAAGCAGCTTTTGTTGATGGCAGCAAGAAGGTCCATTAACTGCTCTGGGACAGTCATTAATCTGTAGTAATTGCTAAGCATCTGGATCATTTCTATATAATTAAATAATCAATACTGCCTTTTGATTCAAATAACTAGACAATTGTTTTCAAATAACTAGAGATTCAAATAACTAGAGAATTGGCTTAGGGTGTTCTTAATTCTTTTAGTTTACAACAGTGCAGGAGACACATGGGTGAGTGAGATTTTCTCCTGGTGTAACCGGCTCTTAAATTATCAGGTATTTTATATAAAACCTGTCAAGTGGTCAAAATAGCATTCAAACTGGCCACCAAAACCAATTCATTGGATTGGATGGAAACAAAAATAATCTCATGTAATCTCTTTTTCATAATAGAGTACTTTCATTATTGGAATAAAATTAGGTGACCTGACCCTGGGATGTAGCCTGGAAGAATTAAATAATCAAACAGAAACCCATCCTGCCCAGCCACCCTCAGCAAAGTCCATTTTATTTAATTCCCTGGCTAACATGACCTCCGTGCCCTCAGGCAGATGAGGTTGTGGTGTCATTTCTCTGTCTCCCTCTCTCTCTTCCTTTATCTCTCTGGGCTGGTGTGAGTCACTTCTCTGGTTTTGTTTTGTACTTGTCTTTGCTGTGGAATCCATTGATCTGCAGAGGTGCTCATAGATGATGGTATTGGTGTCCACTGCAAACCTGGGCAGGCAAGAACACACTGTGGTGGGGCTTCTGCCTTCTCTTTGGAAAGCTCAGGAAATGCCCCAGCAAGCAAAGTTCATCTTTCCCTTTGAAAGAGAGCAGACAGTTCCTGTTGAACTCTAAGAGTAACAAGGAGCTGGAAAATGAGAGTACTGTAAACCATAAATGCATATTAAAGGGCTGGCTGGAATAGCAAAGCAAACATAATTTGTGGCAGAAAGAAGAACTCAGAATAAGAAGGAAGAACCTATGGGTAAAAGAGACCGTAGCTTTGTCTGGGAAATTACTTGCTTGCAATAAAATTGCTGTCAGTTTAGGGGCAAGAAAAGGATGAGAGCCAAACTGGGAAAGGAATTTAGTGTCATGAAATCAAACCAGCAGGTTTAGATCAAAAGGTCTTTGGAGCAGGGAATGTGCCTAATCATGTATTCCGACAGTGACTGACAGAATGAGGCTTTTGTCTTGACTTGAGTCACTGGGAATTGTCAGAAAGCAAACACCAGACCAAGGCAAGCTGCACCAGGACCTCTGAGATATACACAGGAGAGTAAAAATGAGAGTGAGGGTGAGTGCTGGTCAGGGGTAGGTGTATTGGAAGCTCGGGAGGACGAAGGCAGGGGCCTGAGGAGGACAGTGGAAGAAAATGCCTAAATCATTATACTGGTCCAAAGCCTCAGAGGGGAAGAGAGTCAAGTGGGGATGAGAAAGCATTTGGTCCCATCAGCTTTAGAAAGTCTCCCACACATTATGGAGAGCAATCTCAAGTTCCCAAAGGCCCAGTAGGGACAGCTAGCAGATTTTTCCAGCTGTTGCAGTACCCATCCTATTTAGGTAATGCCTAACATGGGCTGTGCCTGCCAGGGCATAGCTGGTTTAATGCCTCTTGATTCCCCAAAGGAGCAGGTGTACCTCATCACCTGTGGATAGTCATGGCAGTAGAGCACCAAGTGGAGATGAGGTGCCCAGTGGCTTGGGTCTGTTCAGCACTGAAGTGTCCTCTCTGCCAGTGCCTCTCCCAGCCCTTCCAATCGGGAAAAGGGATGATCCTTTCTGACTCAGGGCAGGAGGAGCACCCCCAAGTCCCCATTGTCCCTGACAGAGAGCTGTGCCAGGGCCCAGCCAGAGCAGCACAAGAGGATCTGCTGTACTGCTCTCTGTAAGCATGCAAAAAGCAAACCCGTCCTTAGAGGCATACAATACCCCAGGGCTGTGGATTGAAGTTGAAAATTACCCCCTGCAAAGGTTTTTTGATATAAAGTAATACCTGAGAAAACAGAGTCTGAGCATGGTTTTTATTTAGGAATTTGCCTGCTCATGTGCTTTATTCTGAAACACTCCAGCAGTCTATTTTTCTCTTGCACTAGAATCTGGACATTATTATGCCGATTTCCACTGTAGCAACATTACAGCAGAATAAATAGCTCTGCTATACACGAAGGGGAATCCTGTTACATCTTCAGTAACTCTCAGTAAGCATTATCGGTATTATACCAATTGAAGAGACAGAAAACAATTTTTAATTAAAAATATTTATAGCAGGCATAATACCAACTGCCAGTTTCACTATCCAGTGAATGCATTTTGCAGCTGGTACTAATTCTCTCTTATTTCTATGAGGTTAGCCAATATCAGCTGTTCATTAAGCAGAGGACATTTCAGGAATTTCCATATTATATGCTGTAACTAACTAAGAAGTTCTTCCTTTGACAGATATTCGGAAATCAAGATTGCTTGGCTATGTTATTCTGGGACTTCATAATAGAGAGGTCGTTTCCCAGTGATCTGAGTGGGCTGCATCATCAGTTTTATTCAAATCAATCCTACAAAACTGCTTTCCAGCAGAATAGAACATTTTAATTAGCAATATATCTTTTGTCTTCTATCTGCAGTGGAATAGGGGGTTGGAAATAGATTTCAGTACGCCCTTTCTTTTACTGGGAGAGAAGCATAATCAGAAGGTGTCAGCAGAACCACAGATAAATTAATTTTGAGATACAGGACTTTCTACAGACAGCCACATTGTTTCTCCTTGCACTGAGTCGGGCCAGGCTGTGTGGGCGAGTTCACTGCTGCTGTTGGTGCCAGAAGCTCCAGGGGGCAAAGTCTGTTAAGGCTGACTTCACAGCAAGGGTGAAGGGCATGACAACAACCCACTGGCTCACCCTGAACATTCTCACACTTTCTGTGCCACAGAGCACATAAAACCTCAGTTCTTGTCCATGTTAGATGTATCAGTAAATGTGCATATGTGTAGCTGTAGGGGATGGACAGCTGTCCCTAGAAGCTGTAAAAGCACCTATCTGCTGCAGCCATAACTAAGGCTCAAAGGAAACCAGCAGGCAGAGGATGAGCCACAGAGGAGCCCTGTTCCCACATATCTTCATCCTCCTACCTCTCTGTGCCATTGGACATATATTTTCACATATGTGAAATATGGAGCTGGAACATTGCCTCCACCAGTTTTGTGTAAATAGAGATCTCTTTCTCCATAAATGCAGGGGTTAATGAGAGTCAGTTTGTCCTTGGTTTACATTCGTGTGGTTCAGAGAGATTGTGGCATGCTGAATGTTCCAGCCCATAAAATCTAATACAAACTTCTTGTTCCCTGTATTCACCCCAGGATAGCTGGCAGCCCAGTCAGTGAGGAAATCCCCTGGTGATTTTTCAAAGGAGCAGATGGGAACTGACAAACCAAGCAGATCATCATAACCTGGCATGTGAATTGCTAAATCCCATATGGTTATTGTTTTTCACTTTAAAATATTAGCAGTGAGTTTCAAAACACAGAATTTAGCAAGCTGTGTTTCATCACTGTAAAGATCAAACCCCGTTTGAGTCTGTGAAGCCATTTACAACATGCTTATCCTTCCACCTGCAATAGATTTTACAGCAATTTCCCCTGGTCTATGTCTGCAGTGACAGCAGAGGAGCCCAGGGGAAACAGCTGGAAAGATGAATGATGTGAAATGGTGGAGATGGGCATCTGCAAGGGGAGCAGAGGCTCTCCCAGAAGATGATTCAGAACAAGAGTTTAATGTAGGGATGTGCTCTGAGTCATTTCCAGAGGAGCTTCCCCCTGCCCACTGCCTGCAGACTGACCTGTGAAGAGCAGCTGTTGTTGCTTAATTAGCCTTTGTGAATATTCTGCTTTAATCCATCTTTAAAGCTCTCAAAAGCCTATCATGTCTGTGTGCTGCTCTTGCTCTAGGCAAGATTGCATCACTTATCAACAGCTTCAGGAAGCTGAGATTCACCAGCAACATATGGGAATGTCCAATCTATTACATCCGATTTCTTTTACCTACAGGGAAATAAGTATGTCAGCCAGCTAAAGAACAAACTCTTTCTTCTTTGCACAGATGGCCATGAGGGTTGACAGAGCACTTTTGGACTGAGTGTATGGAATGCAGCAGTTCTAGATGTGACTTTCTCAGTAGTCCTAGGCTAGCTCTGATTTCAGCCATTCCCCTTGGTATTTCATGGAAGTGAGAAGTGTGTATTTGAGGAAAGTGCCATTTGTCTTCTAAAAGTAGCAAGCAAAGCTTCAGTGAAAAAAATCATACTACTCAACCCTCTGGAAAGGAAGTCTGAACAAGTGGAGCAGCAGAGTATGAAGCATTCCTTCTTGTCTTTTTCCTTAGCTTTTCATGAAATGGCACATGGAAAGACATAATGTAATTTCTCCAAAATGTTTTTTCTGGGTTAAAGCAGAATTTGTAGGTTGAATAACAGTTTGCACCAGTCCTGGAAAAGAGGAGTCCATCAGTGTAGTCAGCCCTACAGTGTGCCTGAGAACCTGGGTATCCATTTCCAGAGCTGCTACTATGCTTGGAAAACCATTTTCCTTGCCTACACTGTAAATTTTCAAGGACACAAACTTTTTCTAAGTATGTGTTTGTGCAGGAGAGCAATTCAAGATAATCCTGTGTGAGGTACTATCACAATGCAGACTGCTGGCTTCTCAGTGCTGAGTTTGTCATGAAGTTATATCTAGTGCAGAAGAAAATACAATGGAGCTGCTGGGTGGCAAAGTAGCTGTTAAAACAGCCATTCCAAATAAAATGTCACAGACTGAAGTTTGATGGATAAAATTTCATTTTTGTATGCTACCTGGTGGAAGAGCCCATCTGTTCTCTAGGCACTGCACATTGTTAAGCAAACTACTCGCAGCTTGGCAGATCAGAACATTAGAAGAAAAAAATTTTAGAAAAGCCAACCATAGATGAGCATGAATACAAGATGAGTCATTGAAGTTTGCCCAAAAGCAACATAAAAATGATGGTTCTTGCCAGGAAGTTAAGCCAGGGTATTCTCACGGGCTTGGCTCGCCAGGACAGGCGGGTGGAGAGAGAAAGAGGCAGGGAATAGGGGTGCATTCTTCCACTGCCGGCGCTGGCGAGGGCTGCTTGGCTGCTCGCTGCGGGGAGAATGCATGTGTTTATCTTAGCAGACAAGGGGCACCATTATCACATACCTCAGCAGGGTTGTAGATGTCAACCAAATAATTGGTTTTAGTTAGAATATGACATCCAACTGGTGAATAAAGCATTTTGGGTGTCCTGGAAAGATTTTATATACAAACCAGCTGGAATCCCATTGACAGGAACAGCCTCTTCCTTTCCCTTTCCTCCTCTCCATTATTTTGAGTCAGACAGAGCTGGAAGTGACTGAGAGGAACTCTAAGAAGCCTGTGCCTTTGAGCAATAAAGTCTACTGGTGCTAAACATCTGACACTTGTTCATTAAGAGAGACCCAGGCAAGCATTTCATCACTGAAATGAGTATTTAATACATGAATGGCTAATGAGAAAACATATTTGTGGCCAATTCAAAAGGCTGTCATACAAGGAGACTCCAAGTCTGAGCAGGTTGGGAAAGCTGCAGGGTGCTTTGGAATTCTCTCAAGTGAACTCAGACTTGTAAAGCACAAAGTTGCTGCTGCAGCCTCCAAAGAAAAGTGGAAGTAGAATGGGCAGACAGTCGTGGGGCAGGCAGCGGGTGCTAGGCTCCAGCCTTCCTTTAGCACAACCACAAGGTTATAGGGGAGAGGGAACCTTACACAGCTTCCCATACAGAGCATCACAGCTGCACCCATCCCAATGTTCACCCCATCATTCCAGAGCTGCATGAGTTATGTGCTAGAATGTTCCCAAGCTCAGAGAAAGTCTATCATGGTAGCCCCTAGTACATGTGTCTCATGAACAAGGCTGGATAGATATATCTTCTTACTGTGGCAATCTACTATTTGTTTGAGGAAAATTATTCAAAGTAGGTCTACTCAAAACAAGAACATAAAATTACTGAAGGCCTCCAATAGCAGAAGATTAAAATACATTTCAAATGAGACAATAAAAGGACAGAAACATTCAGTAAAGTGCTTTTTCTCAACTTTTGGAAGATGTAGGATGCTGACTCCTGTAACAGGACCAGAACATGTTATGCACATCCCAAATGTCCCAAAAGATAAAGGAATGATTTTTTCAGTAACTTCTTAAGTACTGGAGGCATTATAGAACATTTTAAACAAGATTGTGATGTGCTAATTAAAAATGACAAGTAGGAAGTCACTGGTTGAAAGATTTTAATTCTGAGTAAAATTATGGAGAAGCTTGATGTGCAATTCAGGGATCAAGAAGATGTACATTTAATCACTGAAGCCATTGTTTCATAAGAACAAGCTGACTTTGTTTAATATATCTCTTACTTTTCTGGTTTATAAGTTTGTCTGCAAAAGGCAATTGTGGACATGACAGACTGCTAATCCATACTTGTTGTAACAAGCTAGTTGGGTGTTATCTCAGAAGAACCCCACCAGAATCAACAAAAACTCCCCACTACATAATACAGGACAGACCCAGTGGATTAAGCCTCAGTGATTCACAGTGAGGAACAGTCATGAAATGGACTGCTGTGTTTCTGAGTCAGGCAGCCTAGGACCAAGGCACTGGTTTTGTTCAGCACCTGAGAGTAATTCAAGAACCCTGCAAAGCCAGTGTGTGGAAGATGCATAGGCAGCAAGGGAAATCTGTTTATGACATGGCAGTTATGCAGAGTGAGCTGGAGCACTTGCTCAGCTCAAGTCACCCAAACAAGAAGGATTTTAACACCAGGCAATGCAGAACAACACATCTAGGGATGAGGATTGCTGGATCTGTGTGGTGGGAAATAGGATGCTGGAAAGAAATTACTCTGTAGTGTTTGTGAATTAAAAGAAGTCAAGAAATGCAACTGAAGTGCTCAGAACAATGCTGTGAAAAAATAAATAAAAAAGATATATGGACAAGAAAACAGTGAGCAACACAGTGATGTAAATGCTTAAATACAGCATTGGTGAGGTGATCCTGAGCACCTATGTCAAGTTAGTGACTACATTTCTTACAAAATTAAATTAACTTGCAGAAGAAATCTTCCAAAGAATTGGAGCACAGGAAAATTGCCAAGAGCTCTGTGAAAAAAATTTCATTTGTTTGTCAAAATCTGCAGACAATGCTTCTATAGTGTCTTAAAATGCCTAGTTTTAAGAAGGTATTAATATTTCAGATAAATGATTCAGTGGTAATATTTAAATTATCAACAGATAATAATTATCAGGTTTAGGTAGCAGAAATAAGAAATGAATTTTTTTGCACAAGTACATTTGTACACAAGTACAATGCGGTTAAAAGGGGGCTGAGATGTAAATTGTTTCTCAGCATCTTGATGGCATCAGCTGATGATTTGTTGCCCTTCTGGGTGATATGCTTTAGTCTAACACAAGGTATTGATCTCAATATATGAACACTCAAAATTAAATTATCTGTTCCTTGCATATGATTGTACTTAATTTCATTATTCTTTCTTGCCTTAAGATTGGTGACCCTCCCAGTTCTCTCCCCACATTGTTCTGCACATTAAGGTTTGCACCATGGAAACCACAAATAAATTATAAAAATGTAAAAACTTCTAAAACACCGTAGTTAAGCAGCAGCTCTTCCTTAGTGCTTGAGACCACTTACAAATCAGGAGAGAGGGAACAAAGGGGGTCAGCAAGATAGACAGGACATGCCAATTGCAGTATAAGTGCTAGGATTATTAGTGTTGTGGTTACCCAACAAACTCACTAGAACCAAAGGATACCCTGTCTCATGGGTCAGGTGGCCCCACTTCAGCATGGACTGAGAATCCTGCCTAATCATTCTCAAAGCGTTTTACTGTAAGCTTGGGCTGTGTGCTGATCCTGTTATCAGGTCTAAGAGCAGGAACTGTGGTCCTGCCAAAATTAGATAAGGGTTACAAAAAAAAAGAAAAGGGCACCAGCAGACACTGCTATCAAACAGAGTGCTTGCTTGTGCTCTCACACTGCTGGAAATCATCAGCAAATTAGAAATAAAAGGAACATGCAGGTGGTATGTTCCCAGCTGAACTGCTGTAAATGTCACAGCATTTGCATTGACACCACGGACTGCTTCATTACCAAAAAAAAAAAAGAAAAAAAAAAAAAAAAAAAAAAAAAAAAAAAAAAAAAAAGTAAGATAATACTGCAATGAAGATAATAGTCAAACATATTTAGTTAAATCTACCCTGCAGGAATCTAAAAATCGCTATAATTGAATGATAGTCAAAAGATAATAGACTAAACAGTAACTGATAAAAACTACTTAAAACATGTTAAATGCCTTGTACCAAAGAATAAATGGGAATGAGACAAAGATGTGAAAGAGTTTGAGCTGTTTATGTTCATGTTTATGCATCATGTTTCAGAGCAGGCCCTGGGTAATGCACAGAGAGTCAGGAGTCATTTAGACTGCAAAATCAAGAGGGATAAACACCATGGGAAATACTGGAAGCTCAGATGAAATTGTGCTCTTGAGAGCCAGCAGTATTCTGCAATCACTTGAAAGCCTCCAGAGTACGTTAGCATCTCTTGGCCTTTGGTGAGAAAAGCAGGATGGGGCTGGTTTTTGCATACAGCAACACCATTTGGAAATGGGATACCAAGTTGCTAAAGGGATTTTTTGAAATCACAGCGAGGAAACACCTGCCCATTTGACAATGCTCTTCATAGTTAGAATGACTCCTCTGATGTCTTGAATACCACAGTACATCATTTATTCCTCTTCATACAGGAGGAAACTTCTCTTCTTGTAACTCATGATACTGTGTTTGGTAACAGCCAGTCTGTGACATCTCTCTGGGGAATGAGGAACCTTAGAACAGATACCACCTCATGAATAATTCCTGTAGCACACAAGAAAGACCAGCAAGAACATTCCACATATCCCTTCAATCACACCTTCCAGAGGAACCATAACAGTTACCTTTGCCTTGGAGAAGTAAAGTCAGGGCATACAATGCAACAGGACAAGTTCAGGAACCTTTTCATACCAGATCCTTAAGCTGGGAGAAGAGAGCATGACTATTCTTGCCCACTTTTACAGCAAGAACATTTCCTCTCATGGCACTCAGTTTGACTGCCTTGCCTAGCCACCAGGTCCTGCTTCAGATTTGGTCTTCATATTATTCCACTTGCATCAGAAGGCTCAAGGGTAACTATTTTTTTCCTCAAAGTCTCTCTCCACCAAAATCAATGATTTCTAGTTGAAGGAAAGAGTGAAGGCATTTTCAGAGAACAGTGCCTGTGAATAGGCTCAACTCAACCAAAGGGATTATAATCAGTATCTTTAATTACAATATAAATTAGCAGCAAGAAACCTTCCTTTAAATAATTACTTTTAATCTTGTTACATTTCTTCTCCTTGATTCTTTTGCAAGGGAGAGGTAGACCTTGCTGATTACTAGCCACAAAGACGTGTTGATTTGGAGTTTTATACAGTCTTTGCACAGAATTTGACTTTTTTTTTCTGCTATCCAGAGTGACACATGGTGAACAAGTTTAAGCCATTACATAACTTAACATATCCTGTTTAGGTTCTTCATTCTGTGTAACAAAAAACAGCAAATGAAAATTGAAAAAGCTAACTCTTTTTTGCATCCTGCTGTTTCTGGATGGAAAGTGGGATTTAGTAAAAGTACTGAAATTTAAAACTATGGTAAATTGGTTTCATATGTTTCAGTAACTTTTCAAACTACATTTTGCACTGGAAATTATATGCTTGGTTACTGAAAGGCTTATTCATAGTCATGGATTTTAAACAACTAAAGCAAAACAAAGTGGGTGTTCCTTCTGTACCTGGAGAAGTGGCTGCTGCTGCTTCTGAGAACTGGTGCATCTCCTTGGTGAAACTCTGGTTCAACATGATCAGCTCCTGTCCTAGAGCTATCAAGGACTTTGAGAACAAACAAGTAGTGTTTGAATGTTATCTACCAGTGTTTCTTCAGTTCAAGCTATTTTAATACCCATGATAACCTTAAAATGGACACTCATGATTGTGAATTAAATATCAAATATATAATTACTTCAAGGAAAAAAAAAAGCTAAATTTAAAATAATATGTGAGTGGGTCCATATGAATTTAAATTTATATTTAATAATATTTGGTAAGAAATATGCTGTATAAATAATATTTAATTTTATTTTTTATCCCTCTACAGTATGGATTACAGCATTGTGTATCTCCACTGTACCAGACAGAAGCCATGTAATGAAATTTGTGACCCAGCATGCTCAGGGAATGGAGGAGAACCAGGCTTGGCTAGCAGAGAGCTGGATCCACAGTTATAGTAAAGATAGGGACCATGTGAAGGGTGCTGAATGAGTAGGGTGTGGGTATTTATCACACTGTGGGGGCAGCAGCTTTCCCAGTTGTCCCACTTCTGGAGAGGGAGTGAGGTGCTTCAGGGCAACAATTCTCCCTTCCTGCCAAGGGTTAGGGCACTTCAGGGAATACTAGTTGCATCCAAGGCTACTGCTACCCACTGAGAGGCCTTATGGCCCAGGGTTTCTCTGAATCTCCATGCCAGAAGATACCAGTTCATATATTTATCAAATCCAGGGCAAACTCACAGCTTTAGTACTGAGAAATTTTATTATATTGTCATATTACCCATTTGTTCCTAACATTTACAGTTCCCTTTCACCAGCTCTTTAGGTTATAACTGTGCTGTAGCAGCATATGGGATTGTGAAAGCACTGTGCCATAACAGCATATTATTCTGACAGGCATTTACCCTCAGCTGTAGCCAGGGCTATGAGCAGGAGTTAGACCTATACCCCATCCGGGTCATTTTATATGCATCACTGTTCTATTAGAGGAGGCTTTTTAGGTGTCCCTGCTTCTAAAACTGTCAGCTTTACTGCTGCATTCACTCAGCCTCCCCCTAAACACCAGCTTCAAAACCTCAGTGCTTTCTGAGCGCCACTGGGCTTTCAAATACAAAAAAAAATATTGCTTTTTGCTAAAAGATGTGCTTTGTTCCTTTTGTTGGGTAAGCAGAATGTTCCAGCAGCCTCAGCACTTCATCATTAACTGCAGACTATAATTCACACCCAGCCTGGGAGAGAACTGGAGCAAAAAGAAAAATGGTTTGGCCTCCCTGCCTCTGACCCCATGCCACCATGTTATTTGTTACAAGATTGCTAGGCCATTCATGAGTATAAATCAGTATAATTCAAAAAAAAACAGTGTCAAAGGAAACAATGAAAATCCCAGGATTTTATGAATGGGAGGGATTGTCCTGTGCTGCCAGACTTGGATCAATGCAAAGCTGGCAGGGGACACCACTGCAACGCAATAAACACTGCCATCTGTTACCTCTGAGTTCCTGGAGCATGTAAAAGGCACCAGTGAAAATCAGGCCTGCCCTGACACGAGATGCTCGGGCAGTTCCTTCCCACCCATGAGGGCAGCAGGTAAAGCCGGTGTGTGGTGGCATTGGTGACGCTTTGTCACCACAGGGAAAGGCACCTAGGGGTATCAGGATTGTTGGGGACATCCCATGGTGGAAAGCCTCCAGGAGCTTTCCAGCATCATGGTTGTCAGATGCTTGTCTCCCCCACAGCACTGGCATAGATCAGTGCCTCCGTGGCACCGGGGCCCTCCTTCTCTGCCCAGGAAGGTCCCATGTGCAGCACACTAGGAAGAGCTTTGTGTATTTTTGTGTGCATAAAGCAACCATTCCCACTACAGCACCTCCTCCGAGGGGTGAGGGCAATTCAGGAGAGCATGCTGGGCAGGGGGGGCTGCTTCCCTCCTCCCCAGCCCCCTGCAAGCACCAGTCTATCTCCAAGTCCACAGGACATGTTTGTCAGGTTCTGTCACCCCTCCACAAGCATCTCCCCACTGTGGGGAATGAGGGCTGCCTGCCAGCATTTGCCATGGGAGCAAATGCCTTCCCACATCAGCCCGATGCTGACTGCTTGGCTGAGCAGCAGTGCATTGTTTCTGCACACTCAGTCATGATGTGGTTGGGATTATTTATATCCAAGATACCTGCAGCTAAGGTCTTAAACACAGAGGCACCTCAAAAGATAACAGCTTGTTGTTCTCTGCTCTGCAGAGAAATCTGTGAAGCCTAATAACAGAAACAGAAAGAGAGACACCCACGTGCAAAAGCAGCCTGCTCAAAAACTACCCAGTTATTTTTGGTGCAGAGTACTACTAACGTTTGCAGACACATTTTTTTCCACACCCGGTGTTCATGCAGAACAGGAGATAAAAGTCTATAATAGCTCATCATTTTCATTTGCTTTACGTTCAGATGACATATTTCCAAATGTAGAAACTGTGTGGACAATACTGGGTACCCGAGGAACACTACTGGAAACAGTGCATGTATGCTTATCTTTGAAAATCTGGCCCCTGGGGGCTGTGTTAATTTCTCTCATTATTTTATCTGGGTCTCTCTAAAGCCCTTCCCCTTCCTGGCACATGGTTGCTTGGAGGAGAGGCCACATGCCCCACAAACACCTTGGGGCCTGCTGACCATACCACAAAGTCACTTGGATGCTACAGGGGGGACCATCTGTGCCTGATTATGGACAGCAAAGCAGCCGTCCCACAGCAGGGACAAGCATGAAGACGAACTTCTCAAAAGACTTAATTACGTAAAAGTGATTTCTGTTTTGAAATCCTGCAGGATTTCTATTTTGAAAATTAACAACTCAGAAAAAATGCTTTTTCTGTCTATTTGTGTCAAAATATTTGTGTCCCTCCCACCCTGCTTCCTAGTTTGCTTTATATTTCCAGTAAATATTGCATGGACTGTAACATTGCACATGTTCTGAGCAGCACTTGTCCTCAAAATCAGATTCAGTGATCATGATTAAACTGAGATGTGACAGAGTTTATTTTGAACATGAATAAATGGCAGTTAGCTCCTTACCTCTGAGCTTGTCAAACAAGAGTGAGTAGAAATATGCAGTTACCTGGAAAAAACCAACATAGAAATCCATGCAGCTATACAGAACAGCCTCATAAGCTGATTTTTAGCTTACCTGGTTTTCATCTAGCGAGAACTTCACCAGGAGGAAAGTAAGACTAGTCAGACAAGAAAAAAAAAAGTTCACATTAAAACCCTAATTCATAGGTCTCAAAACACTATGAGCAATGACTGGCAGGTGCCTGGAACCATGCTACCCTTCCTAAGCAATCACTTATATGGTGCTATGGCCCAGCTATCATTTACTATATTAGCAGATAACTGCATTTGATCAGAGCTATTAACTAATTTAGATAATACACATTCACATTTAGATAATTCACTACTCTGTATAAGGGAGTGAAGGGATCCACAGCACCTTGGTTTGACTGGGGACACGCCAGTTCAAATCCCAGTGTGAAATACAGATGTTGTAGACTGCTGGTCATACCACATGGGCAGACATTCAGAAATGCTCTTTCCCCCCCCCCCCAGTCACACTGTGGTCGAGGTGGTTCCATGAGGAGATGGGTTCATGGGATTAAGAGAGATGAGCTGCTGGCTGAAGCCTTCCCCATCCAACCCAAACCCGTGTTTGCTGTGGGCTGGTAGCTGGAAGAGGGCACCATGAGGGCATGTGGGGCAATGGGCAGTGAAATGCCTGCAGCCTGTGCCCTGGTGGGGACATGTCTGAGCCAGAAACAACTACATCTGTCCAAAGATGGGCAGTCAGGGCTCAGCCTCCAAGCTGCTCAAACACTAGTGAATTTTGGGGCTGGGGAATGGCTCACAAGATGCATGAGCTGACCTGCACAACAAGGTCTATCCTGGTTCTGATGGGGGAAGCACAGAGAAGGTGAACCAGCAGCTTCAAGGAATCCATGTGGCTGTATGCACCTTCCCAAGGCCCTCTCAGTTCCTCTTTGCTACCAGACACTAGTGGGATTTTGAAATCTGACCACTGAGAGTAGTCCCAATGCAGACATCATTGGCTTTTTTTACTAAACATAGGAGAATGAGTGGTGGATTTGACTCCTGCTGGGTGCTCCCCTGGTCCCAGCCCTTCAAGGGAAGAGGCCATCATCCCCTTTCCCTTTTCTGGTTCTGTGCTTCTTCAAAAACTTGCACATGTGGTCTCTCTTAGTTTTGCCTGCCTGATTACACGTGTTTCTTTCAGCATCTATAGAGGAATGAAGACATGTGACACAACTGTGCAGGGCAGGCAGGAAGAGCTTGGATCAGACAGATGGTGTATCCTGACAAACAAGCAGCACAGCTTCCCAGCCACTGCAGAGGGAAGGGTGCAATGCTGTGGCACCCCAGGCTAGGTGGGAGCTCTGCTGTGATCCCAATGTGTCTGACCTCTCATTGTGACATTGCCACAGCATTATTCTGGTCAGGAAAGGACAACAGTCTGTGTCGTGGGCAAAGTGTGTCAAACAGCATCATAGAGGACAAATAACCCCAGTGGTGCCAGCTCAGCCTCCCTGAATGCCTTTTGTCATGGCCCTTAAGGTTTTGTACGACAATCCTGTCTCTCAGCTTTGGTAGCAGATAGCAAGTCTGCATCTCAAACCATAAAAATCTACCAGAAAACACAGGTTTGGGTAATTTCCCTAACATAAAATTCTATGTCCTTTTCTTTTTGTGCACATCCTGAAGTTGTAGAGCAGGGGCCAGACTTTCAGCTCACAAAATAATGATGTAGGTACAAATGTGTGGCCAAAAGGCTGGAAGCAGGCCAGAGAGCAAAATATTTGACTCAGGCAAGTGAGTGCAAGGGCTTCTGGTCCTGAGTAGCTCTGGTGTGGATTAGAGGATCACAGGGTGACTCAGGTAGGAAGGGACCTCAGCAGGTTGTGGGTGCAGCCCAGCCTCCCGCTCAGAGCAGGAGCAGCCCATTTGCCATCTGCCTTTGCCTTTCCCTAGTCCTACTCCATCACAGCTGACCCTGAGGATTGTCTTGCAGCAGATGCAACCAGGTCTCTGCAGTGGTGGATCCCAGCTGGGGCTGCTGCTTCCTTTCCTGGGCAGTGAGGAGCAGCACTGGGCTGCTGGGGCACATGATATATGGGGGGAAGGATGGCCTTCAGCCACTGCCTCAGGCAGTGAATGACCTGAAACTGCTTTGCAGTTTTCAACAGTCTTAACAATGGAGATCACTGTTTTATTAAATATTGCACAATCTAGTATCCTTATTGATTCAATTTGAATATATATATATATATATATATATATATATATGTGTGTGTGTGTGTGTGTGTGTGTGTATACACACAGGGTGCTGTTGTAGAAACCCTATTTCCATCAGGCTGACTGCAGAGGTCGGTAGGGGGGACCAAGAGATCAGACAAGGAAACATGAAGCAAAAAGCAGCCTTTATTTGGATGTGGGGCTGACAGAGGGCTTGTCTCTGGATTAGTAACGGTGAACTGCCACTACAGGAACCTTTTTTGTTACTAGGACGTGTTACAAGTCAGCAGACAGCCACATTTTTTTGACTCATCAGCTGATACTAATTAATGACTTGGGAGCACACCAAAAATACCCATTGGCCTCCCCTCCTTCCTTGAAAGGCTGTGATTGTCTTTCTCCCCTTCCCCCCAGCTTTAGAAAAAAAAAAAAAAATCACATCAAAAAGCTATACATTTTAAATATGGAGAATGACCAAAATAGCTCACCAGTCCCAGCATCACCCCAAATAAAGGTGCAAGCCCTCCAGAGGGAAGGAGGCAAACCTAATACAGAATATAAAAGATAACACATTTTTTCCCCTTTTTTTTTCATATGAAAATAAACATTCTCTGTTACCAGAAGTGTCTGGGACAAAGCAAATGCCCATGTCTGTGGGCTGCTGCATCTCTCTGCCAGCCAGGCTAGTAATGCTGAGCAGCAGGATTTCAGGTATACACATTGAAAATGTCTTTGTTTCTCTGAACAAAGGAATGAAGCAAAACTCTACAAACCCCAATACCATCCTCCTTCAAAGTGGGTGGGTATGGTCCCTTTTCTCCCCAGGGATACAGCTACCTTTGCTTATGCCACATCTGCATCCTCAGTGGGGCCAACATCAGTTAAAATCCAGTTCCTAAAAGCCAGGTTTACAGACTGACTCCCAGCACCTGTATTTCTATGTCCTAGAAAACAGCACCACTGATCTTATATTCTTATTGAATCCTTCATCCCTTATTTAATGTCCAGTTTCTCATTTAAATAATCAGTGTTGATTTGAAACAAATTTTTTCCCAATTTCCCCATAATTATTAATCCTCAGGGGAATATATTTAGACAAAATGTAAATAGTTTCCTTCATATGTAATTTTGTTTGGACAGAACAACTGCCACCAAGATACCGTGTGATCTCCAGGGTACCATGAATACTGCTTTCATTCTTTTCTGTCACTGGGGTATAATTAAAAGATCTCTCTCTTTTTTTTTTTTTTTTTTGTCTTGAGTCATTACTGCATAAATAAAGCTTCCTTGTGAATTACCTCAGTCTCCTTCAATGCAAGAAGAATACAGAGCAAAGCTGTGTTTTTGAATTCTGTCTGTTTTTAACAGATATAACCCTCTCAGAACTAACCATGTCTTTACAGACACAGATGCTTGATTACATCTTTACTTTAGTTCTTATGCTCCTATACTGTTTTGTGAAGCATGAAGGAGCATTAAATGCACTTGCCATGATTCCTAGAGGACATTTAATTGGGTGGATGTCCTGATGAAATAATTCCACCTTCATCATGTACATATCTAACTCCAAATGAAATATTAACAAGTCTGAGAAAGATAAAGATGAATAAAAGGGTCTAAAACACTTATTTCCCACAAGTAACCTCACAATACATGAAAGTATCTCCAACAGAAAGTTTGACGAGAACAATCTTGAGTGACTTGCACCCCTGCAGAACTCAGTCCTGTACAAAGTTGTACCTCAAATATACCATTCAATAATGTTCCTCTTTATATCTCTAAGGGCTTCTCAGAACAGACTATCTTGGGATGGTATCTTTGTTTGCCTCTGCTCTTCTTCCTGCTTTCACGTTTCAGTAGCTGGAACATACAAAATACCATCCTGGCATTTTCTTCTTCCCCTGAATGCAAGGGACCTAATGCACGTTTGCTTGGGACTAATGACTCATACACACTGAAGCTCACAGCAGGCACTATCAGCACATTATGAAGATCATTAGAGTGGTTGACATAGAGCTGCCTGCTGCTACAGGGACTCCCAAAGTGCTACTGACTGCCGAGGGCCAGAAGCAAGGAGGCCAGCTGGAAGGCAGGCTGAGAATGAAATCACACCTCTGTAGTTTCATATTCAGAAATATGAACAGATTCTCATTCAGAGCTCAGAATTTAAAAGCTGATAAATTACAGAACGAACACAGGCATCTATTTACTTTATCCCTTATCCTTGTTAATTCTGCAGTGCAGCCTTGCTCATCCAAAGCTTAGCACTAATTTGGTGCCAAAAATTCAAAAGCATTTGAGTGGCCAGGCTAGAACAAGTTTGCTAGTAAATTGACTTGCTTATGAATTGATAAGAGCACAGAATTCTCTTTTTATCTTTTATCTATATTTAATTTATTTAAATAAAAGTTTTGGCGTGTTTTTGTTTGTTTGGTTTTTTTTTTTAAGTTTTCAATGGGTCATTTATATCAGAGGGAAGAGGATCTGATTAAAAACTCCAGATCTTTATTTGCCTTCTTCACAGGGCAGCCATGACCTTCTCCTCTTTCCCACTGATGACCTGTAGTGGGGAGTGTTGCTTTGAAATACAGACAAGGATGAGGCATCTCTTACAGAAAGGAAAGAAGAAAAAGAAACAAAAGCAAGGAAACATAAGCGTCACCAAAACCACATCTGTTTTCCTGTGACAGAACTAAAGAATCCATGCTGTACTGGTTACTGACATAACAAAACAAAGTTGATTCTGCGCCTTTTTCTGTCAGAGGACTCCATCTCAACCCCCACGTATCTCTAGACCAAATTTGTCTCAAATTCTGACTCTAGGATGTGTATGTTTTGAACATGTGAGGCTTTAGGCTTCACATAGGAACAGAAATGCAGGTATGAGCCATGGCTTTGGAGTGACTTCTAAAACAAGCATGGAAACAGGGTATGAAGATTTCTTAGCTGAATTTGTCAGTGCTTTCTGGTGCTTGAAATTATTGTTATTACTACGCAGAGGGTTTGAATTAGCTGCATGTTTGTACATGATAAATCTGAAAACAGAGTTTGACTTTAAGAATGAAGTTCAAAGCACTGAAACACTGAATCTAAAACTCTGTAAATAGCAAATCCATTTGTTAGTGCCCACTAGGTCCAGACAATAATCCATGCTGTTTGCACTGGATTTTCCCCTTTGCTTCCTCAGTTTTGGTAAAAATACAAATAAAAAGTTAGCTGGTTAAACATGTGAGCTTGCCCCATCCAAATTCATGGAGAAAATGTGTTCATGTGAGTTCAGTGTCCCAACCAATCCACCTGATCTGGATTATAACTCTGTGTTGCACATACCAGACTAGTTAAAAATGAAACTAAAGAGCTTTGGACCACTCCGCATCAAGAGCAGAAAAGTAAGTTGAACAAGCTATTCAAACAGACAACATAAGAGAACACATTAAACTTACCCTAATAAAAATATTCCATTCCTCAAATTTTGCATGCAGCATCTGGCAACATTTCCTCCTTAAACACAGCTGCTTTTTTTTTTTTTTTTTTTTATTTTTTAGCATATGCATATGGCTAATTCATAAATGAATTGTGACAAAAATGCCATGGGTGTTGTGTCCATATGCCACAGCTTTGTAATCTCTTTGGGTAATACCAACAATAAAAATTATGAAAGTATCATTGTAATCAAATTGTGACAATGGTATGCTAAAACCAGTGGATGATGTGACCCAGAAATCCCTCAAAAAAGGAAACTTTTGTTCTCTTAAACACAAGGCACAGGCAAGGTGCTGCAAGCAGTACAATAACTGAGCTCAGATACTAGTCCTGCTCTTCTGGCCCCCAGAAAACAAATGTAAAATATTCATCCTATACCTCAGTATCTTCTAAAACCCACCTGGTTTGGACTTTACAGCATACAAGGATAGGCAATCACATTAGAGAGATTCATTTCAGCAAGCTCTGCATTTAAACAAGGTGCCACATCATGTCAATAAATGTCACCAGGCTTCACACAAACTAGCAATGCAAGATTTATTTTTTAAATTATCTGCTTCTGAATACTTATCTACAATACACAAGTACAATAAAATATGGTTATAGGAAATACATAGGGTTCAGATGTTTTTTCAGTCTCCACTTTGCAAGCCCTTGGGAAAAGCTGTGACTGTTCTTTAAAAAAAATTGGATTTTGGCTGAAATTCCCTCAGGACGGAGAATTAGAATCATAATCTAATAATTTATTCTCATAACTGGCTGCTATGTTATGGAATGCTCCTATGAAGCTTTGGATATTGAAGCCCAGTTGTTAGCTGCCAGCAATGTTTATACATACAGAGCTAAAGATCAGCCAAAATTTCATTACAGGAAATAAAAACCACCAAAAGACAAATGCAAAAACCATTTGGTAGAAATCGTAGATACTGGAATAAAACCTTTTCCCATATTGAATTAGGAACAGAATTCATTACAGAATTCAAAGGCAGATCTGGAAGAGATGGCTGAGAATATTTGGTTTGAGATTTTGCAGAACATCAAACTCAAATTTCTCTGTTAACCCCTGTTCTATCCAGACCATCTCTTTGAGCAGAAAAATAATGCAATCTAAGGTAGTTATTGACTAGCTTAATTGTTAATTACTCCTTTTGTTAAGCACTTACACTTTATTTTTAATCAGATATGCTTCTCTCTTTGACTCCTCTTGATAGTATAGTGTTCTATATTTGTTGGGCTGAAGAGTTATCTGCTAATAATTTTTTTTTTCCTCTATAGATATTCACAGGCTGAACTAGCCTTGTTTTTGATAAGATAAACAGACTTCTCACCTTGAGACTTCCTCATGGTTTGGTGGGGGGGGGGGGTTTGTTTGGTTTTTTTTGTTTTGTTTTGTTTTGTTTTGTTTTTGTTTTTGTTTTTTTGTTTTTTGTTGTTGGGTTTTTTTTTTGTTTGTTTTTGTTTGTTTGTTTTGTGTGGTTTTTTTTTTACATTCTGGTAGTTCTTACTTGAATCCTCTCCAGTTTTCAATATTCTCCTTGAATTGCTGACACAAGAAATGGATTCATTTGGCCAATGTGCTGGTGCCAAACATGGAGGTAATATATCCTACTTACTCCCACTCAGTATTCCCATGTCTTTAATCATTTGGCAGAAGGGATGGGTTAGCAGCTCATATTCATTGTGGTCTCCAGCTCTTTTCCAGTCTGTCACAGTTTCCTCAGAGGAAGCACTGCCTTTTCCCTAGAAGGATGCTCTGCACTGTCTCCCTGCGTATCTGGATTTAAGCTTGGCTGCATTTTTTAAGTGCATGTATTTTAACAGCAACCAGACTACCAGACTATCAGGTCATGCAATCTGTTGTGTGCCACTGCCCTGTCTGTACCTCATTTGCTGTTTCTCCTATCAGTACGTCACTGTCAACCTTCAGGAAGATGACGACAAAGCTTTAAGATCTATTTCATGTTCCTTCAAAGCAAGGGAACATATTTCTGTCACAGGCACAAGTATGGGCTCTGTGTTCAGGGATCTTTTCTCTCCCAGTTTTATTTCTGTCTAACTACAGATCCATTGGCACCAAACTATACACTGTCACCAAATAGCAATAAGCAGGTTACATATAGATTAAGTTTAGCTCTGCAAAGGACCCTTCTAGTTAATGAGAATGCTTAATCACAAAGAAGTGTCTAACAATCACTGGCTGGGAAATTAAAGCATAAAAACACCACATTGCTTTTCTTCTCAAGGGATGTTTGCCACTTCTTGACGTTTTGTGGGGGAGTACTGTTGCATCCCCTCAATGTGAATGCAGCACATGAGACCGTATGTGCTTATTAATAATAACTTTCTTCTGGTTTCCTCTTATTCTTCTGGCACTCTTCTGTAAGCTTTATAAATGTGACTTTCCAAACTTTGAAAGGCAGTTTAAAACTTGTCATTTGCCCATAGATGCTGTAATTCCACTCAAGTATGCCTGCACACTGCAAACCTACGAATGACATCCACGCTGGCACCAAACTGCGGTACCTTTCTAAATCCCACTGGAGATGCCCCAGTCAGCCTGGCACCAGCCTGCACCTGACACACTGCCCGCCACAGCACTGCCCAGCCCTCCTGTCGCACAGCCCTTGCAGCAGGCATGCCAGAAACCCAAGGGGGAGACTCTCACCTCTTCCGGCCAGGACCCAGAGCCGGCTCACTCTGTGCCACCACGCTGTCGTGCCACTGCCACCCAAGCCCTCTGCCAGGCTCCCCAAAGATAGGATGCTTGAAGATTAGCAGCCTGCTGCCCCTCCAGCTGGAGGCAAGAGAAGTCTTATGGAGTGGGATGAACCCAGTGGAGTGCAGCTCTCAGTACAGCCAGCGAAAATAACTCAATAACAGTGATAAGAAAAGCAGGGCTCACTGTGGCACATGTGGCACATAAGAGAGTCCTTGCTGGAACTTGCCTGGCGCTTACAGGCAGGACACAGGACCCAAGAGCAGCGTGGGCAGGACAGACAAGCCAGCAGGACCTGGCTCCCGGGACGTGCATTGGAAACGCGGGGGGAATCTCGCTCCACACAGCCATGGCCGTGGGAAGAGGGCAGCTCCATCAGCACACTGAGCAGCTGCACCCAAATTCAATTGTTTCTTTTCCTGTTTGTCTGACTGACAGTGAGCAGAAGGGCTGCTTAGTGTTAGGGGCAATTTGTATCCTATGTTTAGGCAGCAGTGGTGCATCGTATCCCCGTGGTGCCTTTGTTCTCCCCCTTCCTAGCCCCTGGGCTCCTGACATCACTCCGGCAAGCTGCTGTACAGCAGGATTTTTCCAGCTGGTGCTGGTTTAAAAGCATTAACTGATCCTATTAACTGTTTTTGGAGGAACCCACCTTGCAACTGCAATGAGATCACGACACCCCTGACGCCTCTGGAGGCCAGATGCTCCATTACACAATGACTAATGGAGCAAAAGCCTTTTCTTTGCACATGTAGATAAAATCCCACTCCTCTTGCTCTATCCCCCTCCCTGCCTTCCCTCCCTCCACACCCTTCCCCCACAATTTTATACTGTTTTTTAAACAACTGATGCCTTGGGAAAAAAATACATCTCATTTCAAGCTTCAGTGGAAATCAACCCAGCCCACCATCCAAAGAAGATGTTCAAAGATCCACTGTGGCTCTGGTACTGAGCATGACACAGGAGCAGACTCCAGAGGTGGACTCAAATCTCTGCAGCCATAGGAAGTGAAGCAGCTGTGCCCCTGCACAGCCTGGGTAAGTAGAGCAGGAGGCATTTCCTGGGCTGGGCTATTTCATCCAACATGGTGAGAGAAGAAGGAATAGAAATTTATCTCAAGCCAGGAGGCAGATTTAGGCAGGCTGTGTGACTCAACATAGCCTACCCATGGTCAGTCCCACCCCAGTGTGGAGGGCTGCTCTGTGGGGGGCTCCATGGCACCACACCTCTGTAGGGGTCACATCCAGGCAGTCTGGAGGTCTCTTTTTATGGCTGCACCAAGTTTAAGACCATCTCCAGCTGATGCCAAGCTAAGGAGGAAGTTGAAGTGGCATGAATGCAAGTTAGTCTTCTCCTTGGGCACTGCCAGGGTGTGGCAGCAGCTCAGCTCCAGAAGCCAGTGTGCAGAGGTTCACCTGTGGGGGCTTTCAGAAGTCAAGACATCTGCATCTTCTTCATTTCTGGTCCTGCTTGGTCCATGCCCATACAGTGACACGGAACAGCGGTAACATTTAATCCGGGATTCATCGCCACATGTGCAATGAATAAAAAAGATAAGGGAAAACAAGGGAAAAATTAACAGATTGGGGTGTAGTAGGGCTGAAGTTGGTTACCTAAAAACAGGGCCAAACAAAGCATTTGAGCATGTGCTACAGGACACAGCCCTGGTGAGGATCAAGGAGACCAGTGTGTCAGCTAAGCCCATCTGGTCTTTCCAGTATCACCTCCTGCACTTCATATTCTTACAGAGCTGAGTTAATAAGTACACAAGCTCTCCTTGTCTTTCTGGCAATCCTATTTAATTCACAGATACTTCTATTTCTCATAATTCTTGCTGCTATCCCTGTGAATCCTGAATTATTAATATTTTAAACAATTAAGTAGCCATGAAACTGCATTATAAAGCAGATTCATTCTTATTCAAGTGACACTGGTGCGATACTGCAGGGCTCCTTCATCATAAGCTCTGAGATCAATGCCCAGGGAGTCCTGAACAAGAAGGGCAGCTCCAGTTAGTAACAGTGTGAAGGGTGCCAGAGAGCCTCTAGCGACTTTTTTTCCTCAAAGGTGAATTCATTGCTCTAAATACACAGTAGTTTTTAGCACAGCTGGCCTGCACATGCAAAAGAGCCATGGACACTCCCAATAAGCCTCTGTTCAAAACCTGAAAAAGTCAGGAAGTGTTTTATTGTAGTTATTCTCTGCTTTTTAAAAAAGCACACAGAAGAAAGCAGGCGGCTTTCTTCCATTCCTTGGCTGTAAAGAGCCTTAACAACTCCCCTGTCTAAAGTAAAGGAAACTGAACAGCAGATTGAACAAGAAGAAAGGGACTGAAATATTACTAGAGCTACAGCAATCTTCTGTTCTTATAATTGTTTACATTCATTCTCCTTTGCCACTGTCCTTTACTAAAAACATGTATTGATTTTTGTTATCTGTTCCTCTGCCTGCTGTCCCCTGAGTCATTTAGATGCTTACAGGAATTTAAATAGACTTTCAGAAATGGTGCTTCTAGATCTGAAGGTTATTTAAAAGGATATTGTCAAGACATTTCCTTTGTTTTTATTTTTAAAATTTGTTGAGTTAAAATTTGAAGATATTTTATTTTGATGGGATTGATGTTTATCCAAGCATAGGTCAGATTCAGATTTCCCTTTTATTACCTGGGCTCTACTGAGCTAATATTTTTCCTTCATCAGAGAGCTGCTACCGACATAAACATTCCTCACACTGTAACATAATAAACTCATGTCTTCTGCAGAAGAAACTAAAAATAGAAAAAAAGTATTGTGGCATTAACTTGCTGGTTTATTAAGTTACAGGAATTAATGCTGGAGTATATATTTTTTTTTATTATTCCTTTGATACCAAGATGCATGGGGCGATGGGAAAAATCATCAGCAAACTCAAGCTTTCATTTCCAGCACTTACTTACACAAATCCATGGGTTTTTCCCTGTGAATCTGTACAATGACAGAGACACAATGGAGGGAGACATGAGCAATGAGGCTGGCCCATGCCCACAGTGTGGTGCTGGACACATCCTGCAGCCCGTGGCTCAGCTGCACAGCGTGGCTGCAGCCCCTGGTACCCCCTGCAAGGAGCACATGGGCACTGACACTGAGGTCCCCAGGGTGCCAGTGAGGATGGAGATCCCCAGTGCTCCCCCTGCATTCTTCTTTCAAACTAGGAACCTCCAGGCTCTCTCCCAGAGAGAATAAAGCAGCTGTCTTCCATGGGGTCTTCCATGCTTTCTGAGATTTAAAAAGAGAGAGGAAATAATTTTCTCTGAGAGTCCCTTAACTGTGTCCTCTGCCAGCCTTATGCTAGGAAACTACCCATGTAGCTGGGTAGTTTCTTCCTTTTGGGGTAGGGAATGAATCACACACACTTTCCTTGATCCCATTCAAAGTAATTTAAATATCTCATTAAGGACTCAACTGGTCCTACTCTACTTTCAGCAGAGAGAATGATAGCACAAGTATCTTAAGCATGGGCTTAGCAAAGCATCAGACAAGGGGCTTTGGAGCAGGCCCATACTTTGTGACTCAAAAGACCTAAGCAGCAAACAAAATGTAAACAACCCACTGGTGGTGGACCTTTAGTCAGGCTCAGGAAAATTAAGGTTCATCCTTGAAAATAGATGACTTAGTATTACTACCAGAGGAAAAAAAATTGAAACAAATAGGTTTTGAGGTGTTTGTGCTCTGGTCATCAGGCCTTTTGTTGAAGAAGCTGTTACTAGTTACACACAGTCACCTCTTGAAAAAGAAAAAATCCTTCAAAAGTAGCTGCTCTGCCAACACAGTGAAATGCTGTGTGCCCATATCGAAGGGTAACTTCTTTAGGCAGAAACTTGCCCTGGGCAGAGAAACCACACATTTTGCTGTAAACATGCATCCACAGCAAGTGTCTGTGTCTGGAGCAGCAATTACCCCCTCTGCCCTTTCCATCCCCAAAAGAAATTAAAGTGCTTATTGGTAATAATCATGAAGGAATTGTCTGAAAGAGCTTTGTGTTGGTTTGTAATTTTCCAGACATGAAACACTTCCCTCAGCCGGAAACAGAAAGTAAAAGAGAACCTGGCCTGATATGTCTGGAAGGAAACCCAGGGATACTTTGGATGAAGCCACAACTGACCAAAATCATGAGAATGAATTATATGGTAAGTAGCTGTGGATTCACTCAGATTTCTGTCCTAGAAAAAGCAGTCATAGGCAAGTCAGTCAAAGAAATTGGTTGAGAGAAAGGAAGGAGAACCACAATGATTTTAACACCAGCCAGCAGCGAAGTTTGCTTGAGAAATGCCTCAAAGAATGCAGTGAGTGTCCACGTCTATATTTCTCTCTCACTGATGGGCTTGTGTAAGGTTTTGTTGATTTTATGCCTGTATCTAAATCTCACAGCACAATTAAGATGTTAGCATTTGAGCATGAACAGAATAAGGCACTTAGTCTTTTCTTTAAAGGACTTCACTTAGAGAACTTGTTGATATCTCCTTGCTGCTGTGGTTCAGCACTGAAGTACTGTCATTGCAGAGAACATCTTTGAAGTTATCCTTTCAAAGGGAACTAACTGGGAAGATGAGATAAAATCTGTTCTGCAGAGAAATCTATACAATTGTTGCAGCTTTTGCCTTTATAGATCCAATTTTTTCCCTTCTGAGCCTAACCCTTTTGAACTTTACTTCAGTAACAGGCCTTCTTGAACACAGTCTGAAGCAACCACAAAAACAATCTTTAAAAATCACTTCTATGCGGACACTAAATTCCCTTCCACTGGCTTAAATAACCTTATTCTAAATTCAGTGAAATAAGAGCTGATCCAGTGTCTCAACAGTGGTATTTTACAATCAGAATGTTCTTTTCTCAATCTCCCAAGAGTAACAAACCCACCCCCCCCCATATTTATAACCTTTGTTGGGAAGACAGTCACTTACACAATGTGCAATGCCAAGACTGAGGGATGTTCCAGCACTGGGAAACCACAGACTCTCAGCTAATATAAACAAGAAATTACCATTGTAAAAACGAACCTGCCATTAATTCAGCTGGAAGGTTACTCAGGCTGCTGTACAGCAGCTATTCTATTCACTGATCTGAAGTATTACGGGGTTTTTTAGCTGTTAATGGTAACAATTATCCTAGTTTACAGTATGCTTGAGTGACACAAGTGTTAATTCAATCCTTATTAAGCACACAAAAGTCAGTTCAGTAAACCATTTCATTTTCTCATTTCCTTTTGGGAGATACTTGCCTGAAGACAACCCCAAACTAAGTCAGCTAGGGGGTTGCAAGTGAAAAGATGCCACTAAGTGCTGATCCTTCTAATACACAATGTCTTCCAGAAATAGTTTGGAACTTCTTTTTCACCTTAGATGAAGCTAAACAGGCCAGCTGGCATTTTAGGCAAAACCAGGGTGGGTCAGAGACAGATGGAAAATTAAAGATAACTTAAAAGGAAACAAAGGCAACATGCATGATTTTGAGACGCTTCAGAAACATAAATGCTCACACAACCACTGCAGAGCTAGCAATGAAATCCTGTTTCCTTGAGCAACAAAAACATTTACTCCTGTAAAGAAGTATAATAAAACATTTTCCTCACTTTTGCAAGACATCATCTCATAAGTATGTATGTATATGTATAAAGTAAAAAAAAGAGAAAATAATATGGGCTTTTTTCAGTATCGAAAGAAAAACTTCCAGAGCTCATTGAAGAAGGATGACTTCCATGTGGTTTCAATCAGTTCCAGTGAGAAGAAGGAATTTCTGCACCCCTTCTTTTTTTCTGCAGCATGAAGCAGTACAGGCAGATGATATACCCAAGAGATGTGCACATTTATAATTTTGGAGCCATTTGTCATCTTTCTGCTAGGCAATTTACTGTGTGCCTGCTCCCATGTCAGTAAATGGAGGTGTGTGTAATGGCTAATCTGGAACATTAAGGGACATTTCTAGTGGGTGACTTCAGAGAGGATTCCCTCCACTTGTTTCCCTCTAACAGAAATGGGTTCACGGTGTGGGTTTGAATGCCAGCATAAGCCAACCTGTGCTCTCTTAAGAGAAAACTAAAATAATGTCTCATCAGCTGGCTTTTGTAAATACTCTGCTGATATTACATTTGCTGCCGAGGTAATTTTTGTGAAGAAGTTGGGACAGAGGAACTGTAGCTCAGACACTGCCTGCACACTCTTGGCAGTGGGTGAACTTGACACAAATGCTTCTTTGTGTGCTCAGTGAGGGGAAACATCCTCACATGCCTGGAAGGCTGTGGAGGTGAGACCCAGCCTGCCCTGCTCCCAGCATGGCTGACCACAGTGCCCAGCATCAGAGGTAAAAGCCTATGTTTCATCAGAAATTCTGTTTCCTGGGTGATATTTTTCTTTGCAGAAATTGATATGCTCTAATCAAAAAAAAAAAAAAAAAAAAAAAAAAGGATTTCCCTGAACCTTCTGTGCTGTTTTAAAATCCCTCAATTGCTTCTGAAATGCAGGGGTTTTAGTTCTGGTAAGCAGATACTGTTTTGGCTAGCTCAGGAGACTGTTCTGTAACTTCATCTTCATTACTGAACTAGATGTTCCCTGAGTGGGAGGAACTGATATCTGAATTTCAAAGCAGTTAATAGTCTTACTTGCACTTCTGCAGTATTTGGAAAATTGTAATTAACCAGCTTCGCTAATTTACGTTTTTAATATTTAAATGTTGCTTGTTACACAGAAGCTGATTGCTGTAGTAGCTTCATTCTGAAAGCTCATTAGAACTGCTAAAATGTTTAAATACACACAGCTGAAGAAATACATGCATTTTTATAAGGCAGGTATTATGGCAATACTTTGAATTTCATTGGCCTGAGCAAATGTGCCAGACTTTTGCAGGATTTTTTAATCAAGCTTATTTGCATTTGCTTGAAAAGGTACATTGCTGTTTTTCTGAGCTAAATACTTAAATGGCACTAGCTAGCAGGAGTTTTGTGTTTTGCACTATCATTAACCTTCCATTATGACACAGCCAAGGAAAATCAGACAGGGAGTCTTTTGTGCTCTGTGTGATTCATGCAGGATGTAGATAAGACATGGACAGGAGGAGCAAGACTGGCATCTGGAATTTTCTTTTAAAGCATACCAATATTATTTAAGCACAATGTCTCTTTATTTAAGGATGTATGCTCCTTTTCCTGAGCTGGGATGAAATTAATTCCTGTGGGATATGAAGACCTGCTTATTGAAAAAGGAAATTCAGATGAAAGTGTAAGAAAGGGCAACCAGAGAGGAAGGATGTGGCAGGAACATGTTTCTGCTAGATGGTGTGGCGTGACCTGACGTGAGCATAAGACAGAGACCTGAGACAAAAAATCCTCTTGCTATTTTCAGGCTTGTGTTGCAGACCTGTCCCAGCCAAACCAGGGATGCAGATCACCCTGGCACCAGGGCTGCATTGCATTGTAAACTCTTATTACCATCATGTGTGATAAAGCTCTTAGCTCCTGTGGTAATACAGTGAGAATTTTCCTTCTATTTCCTACCCCCTCTGTCATGTTTTCCCTTTTGTCGTTATTTTTCCTGCTCTAGTAGCTTTCTTTTCCCAAAATATAACTGATTCCTGTCCATAAATATCCCACAAATGTGCGGAGTGCCAGATTATGATGAGGGAACCATCAGTGGGCACATCTGAATGTGTAAATAGCCCACTACTGCTTTTCTGTCTGTTCAGCTAGTTGGGAAAAACACCTCCGAAGCCAAAAGCTATATATACATATATCAATATAGACAGATAGATACATATACAGAATCCTCCAGTCAGCAGATCTTGTAAATGAACTGGCATTATCCCACCAGCATGAACTGTAGCATGCTAAGTGCAGCAAGCTGAAGCACAGGGAAAGCCTTGTTCTGGGCTTCTTAATCCTCTTCACATTTTCCTGGCTCTGACAAACTCCTGCTGCTGTCCCCTCATCCTTTTTCCACCCCTCTCCAAGCCCGACTTTACCTTCTGCCTCTTCCTCTCACATCTGCAATTTCTTTGGAGTCTCTGGTTCAGAGCCCAGGACAATGGAGAGTCCTTGTGTGAGTGGGGTGCACTCTGCTGATAACTGCACACCTCAGGACTTGCAGATGCTGGTCTTTTGGTCCTTCAAGTAATACAACAGAGGAGCAAAAGACAGATCTGCACTATTTACTGCATCCCTCAGGAAAATGTGGGAGAAAGCATCAAGTGCAGAAGCTGTGGTCGGGAGAACAGAGATGCTGCATGAGGTGGTGCCACAGACCCCACAAACCAGAGGTGGGCATGTTGTCCATCTCAGGAAAGTTGTACTGAAAAAAAATTGGTTGGCAGATTTCTTCAAGTGCTAATGTGCTGTTCTCACTACTGAAGGGATCCAGACACACCTACTATTGGGCTGAGCTGTATCTACCCTAGGTGTGCCCATGCTGGTGAGTCTTACTGAAAGGGTGCCTGAAAATGTGGTGCTGCAAGGCAGGCAGAAGAAACCTGAGGTTTACCTTTCTGCAGGCAGGTGCTCTTTTCTGTCTTTCTAACTTTCCTCACCTACAATCAGAACCCCAGCTGACCATAAGCTGGAGCTAGAAAAGCAGACAGCCTGTCTTCCCTTTCAGTTGCCCACCAACGACAGACTCCTCAGGAGTCGAGCAGCTGTACAATGCCATTGCTGCTTGGCTTCCACACCTGAGAGTCTCCAGTTTCACTGCTCCTTCGGGTAAGGAGGATACAAAAGCTCTCAGTCCCTACAGTGCAGCTGGAGGGCTTGTTTCTCAGGCTACTCATGCCTCTTGATTTCCTCTCCACGGCTGAGAAGTAAAAGACAACTCGTGCAAAACACAAGGTACTGAACACAGCCCTGATGTTTGTGTCCTGGCCAGACGTAGGCACAAATGCTGCTCATGATGGTAGCCGCGCTTTTGGCAGGTGGGTAGACTGTGACCTCCACGTCCCCCAAGGCACCCCCCAGAGTTAGCAGTGCTCTCAGACCATGGAAGAGGGACTGCTTCAGATCAGGATTGGTTTGACAAAGCCTCTGAAGTGAAAAGGGGTTAATGTTTATTTGTCTGAATTGCTTGTCACAGCTGCTGCAGCACTGCAGCCAGGCTCCAGAAAACTGTCTGTCACACACATGGATCATAATGCTGGTAGTAGCCTGGATGAGTTTTCTCTTTCCCAGCTGCTCCCAAGGGTGCTGCTCATCCCAGGAATGGGATATCTCGTTCCTGCTCACAGACCATGGCACTGTGCAAGAAAAGTCACAGCTGTGTGGTGACCCTCACAAGCCATTCTTCATGTGTGCATGGAAAGCAGACACACTTTCCTTCTCACAGGGCTCAAGTAGCATGTAATAACTGCTTGAACCAAAGGTACTTACTCACAGCCCTAATGATTCCCTTCCTCCTCTCCTGCTCTAGTGCGAAGAAGATCAAGTTACTTATCAGTGGCTCTCACTACTTTCCACTTCCTTCCCACCAAATGGCTCTCCCATCTAGACAGAGACATGCTGATACCTTCCTCCCTTAAATTTGGATGGAACCAGGCAGGGGGTGAAGCTTCTTGAAGGGCTGCTTGGGTGAGAGCCGTTCAACTGCAATGGAAATGGGTGCCACAGGATCAGAGTGGCACCGACTTTCATAGAATAATATATACAACAAATAAATATTGAAAAACCCAGAGCTGCTGACAGCCAACCTCATAGTTTTCAAAAGCTAGAAGGATCTAAGGACAAAAATTTGGCCCTGCTGAAAGAAGGGGTTTCCACTGATCTCAAAGGTGCCAAGTTTTCAATAAAATGTCATATTTTTGATGCTCACTTATCTATATTCAGTTTCTATGTATTCTGGAGGCGTTCACAGAAGTACAGGTCAAACATGAGGAAATCAATCTCTGCCCCCACTTTGTGACAGTGCCTTACAGGAAAGAGACCTTTTTAATAAGTAATGGAAAAAAGTTTAATAAAAAGGGAGATTTTCACCAAAATCTGCACAGTAGCATAACTACAGCCTAAACTATGTGAAAATACCAGAATGCAGTATTCAGGTCTGAGGGGAAATCTCTTTCAGAGTCTCAGTCTCAATAACTGAATAAAGAAAATTTAAAAACAGTATTCACTGCATCTGTTCTCTGTCACATGCCCTCCGCAACAGCCTTTTACTAAATTACAAGCATAGTTAATCTATTAAGCGTAGCAAGAAAGAAACCATATAGTATCATATTTTCCCTTCTAGCATACTAATTGTCTGCTATTTTTTTTTCTCATTACAAAGGTCATTTTATAGTTTGTCTTGGTGCTATTGGGAGGGGCAGGAGGGGAATCCTGAACCAGAAGCAAATAACATGCTCTGGTCTGAGTATTGCAGAGATGTGCTGACATCTTTTACAGGAGGAAGAGTGTGTGTGTGTGTGTGTGTGTGTGTGTGTGTGTTTGTGTGTGTGTCTGGAGAACACCACTGCTCTCATGCAGTCTGGTGCAGCTTGGCAAGCTGCAAGCACCGTGCCCATGTTTCATCTGTGCAAATGGTGTTAATTCCTGTGGACATCCCTCACAATTAAAAGTATGGCAGCTGATAAACAGCAACATTTACGCAAGATAAGTCCCAGTAATGCTTTCAAAATAAACGCTAGAAAGCTGGACCAGCATCAAAAGCAGAGTGATCCAGCTTTAAGGTGGAAAGGAAAAGGTCTAACCTTCTATAAGTAACTACTCTGTAGCTGCTGTGCCACAACACTCACTGATTTCATGGCCTGTGTATTTCATTTCACAAGCAGCCTATGGGTAATACATCTGAGAATAGTCCTGCCAAATGAAGCAAGGAAAAGAGTAGAAGTAGCTTCTATCCTCCTACTGAGCTCCTATCCTCCTCAATAGAGGAATATGGCTCAACTACCTGCCCACTATTTTGGCAGGGGAGTGGTATATTTTTCTGCTACTTTAATTTTTGCCATCCCCCCTGATTAGATAAGTTTGGTTAAGAGAGTGGTATAGCAGGTAAAAAAAGGGTGAGGTTGAAAGACAGGAGAGGCAAGTGTAGGGAAGGATATGTTGGAGTGATGCTGAGGTGAGAGGAGAGGAAGGAGAGGCTGGCAACCAAAAGCCATGTAACCTTGAGGATGCTTCCCACCTCCACAGTGAAAGCAGTGCCAGCTTGATTGTGAGGATGTCACTGAGAGGAGGGGTTTGGCAATGTAATTTATGAGTCCTACTGCTGGAGATTCCTCCTTGAAATTTTCTCCTTGCTGCGTTATGCATACCAAATGCTTCCCCCACAAAAGCGGGTAAAGTGCTTGAATGCTGCAGAGATTGAGGTACAGCACCTCCTGCTTCACCTCTGCTGCTTCCAAAGCTTACCTGGAAAACTATAATGTAGCACTTTAATTTGTCATCTATGCATTTTAAAATACTGTCTAAACAAATCAACTTTCATGAAGTAGGAGGACATAAAAAACAGTGTTCAAAAAAAGTATACAAATGCTTATTCTCAATGTATCATTTAAAATTATGGTTTCATCAGCTGTAACTGCACAAGTCTAAGATATAATTTCACATCTCTAAACAATTTTTTCATGTAACATGATAGTTATGTCAATTAATAATTCAATTCAATAAATACTTTAATTGATGTTTAATTAACCCGCCGTGGAATGCAAGTATATTTATAGCTGCTGGTAAAGACACATTTCTAAACAGTAAAATAATGCTATTTTACAGAAATTGGGTACATAATAGCAGAGCAATTATACTCCTAGCTGCAATGTGCATAATTTGTGATCTTTTAGGTTAATTCTGCCGGGCTGCACTCCAGTACTCAGCAGTAGCAGGCTATGAGCAGCAGTATCTCCCTGAGGCAGCGGCTCCCTTTTGCCCCTATGCACACTCCTTCAGCCAAAGACACACACAACAAAGCACAAGTACACCTAAAAGGAGAATCTCGAGCTGCCTGTAGGGTATAACTGTGAAAACAACCAAAAAACCCAGTTATGGCACTCAGCTGAAGGCTGAAAGGGAGCATCAGGCACAGAAGTCCAAAAATGTGATGCCAGACTGCAGCTGCTGCCTAGTTCTGGCAGTGCCAGTATCTCTGAACATTTGGCTTTTTTCCTTAAAAAGGAACTGCTGCTGTTGAACTGTCAGGGCTGGATGATGCAGGGCAGTCATCTCCATCCTGAAGCGTGTGCATTGAGCTCCCTCCTCTCCCTTGGGAGCACCAAAAGCTCCTCGTGCTTCCCACCTGACTGTCTGAACCACCATATAACCCTGAGAGGAGACACGGGGCACTCTTGTCCTCTTGGTGAAAGCAAGTCACCTCTCAAGGAAGGAGTGATCTGGGGCTGAGCACAACCTGTGCTGGGAGATCAGGAATGGGCAGACTGGAAGCACAAGGCTTCCCCATGGGTTCAGCCAAATAAAGAAGAGAAGGATCATAAAACCTTGTTTTACATTCCCCAGTGTTGTGGGGAGCTGGGTGAAAGATGTTCCTTCTTTGATGTACTGACACATTGGGTATTTGCAGTTCTGACAGCTTCTACCCTCAGCATTAGGGGTCAATGATAGCAAACACAGGTGAAAGTGTGTGAGGGTAAGAGGGAGAGGAGGGGAAGCTGCTCCCCCTGAGGAGGCAGAGGTTGAGAGTGGAGCCTGTTCCACCAAAAAAAATCAGTCATCAGACAGAAGGAAAGCTCATGGAGAGCCTGGTGATCATTCTTCAGCATCATTATGGAGGAACATGCCTTGCCATATCTTGTGTTGTCTGGAGATGGCCAATTAAACACTGCAGTAAAGACAATTCCCATTTGTTCTATATAATGAGACTGTCCATCTGTGTTGTGAACTCAGTAATAACCTCACCAAAGCTGCATGCCTGAGCAGTGAAGATCATTTCATATTGCTTGGCTTGGAGAAAATCATATAGGACTTATTTTCAAAGGCAAGATTTTTCAAATATTTCATCACACTTCAGGTAAACATAAAGTGGGGAACACAACAGACACACAACTGTATGGATAATGTCATTGTTTAATTTTTTTCCCCTGTGTTCTCTCTGGAGCTATTAATATTTTCTATTGGACTTTAAAAACTGTGTTGCTACCTTGTTAAAATAATTCTGTCTCAGTAGTGACTTGCAGTATAGCTGTCTGCATTCTCCCAAGCTGCTGCCAGCTATGAATTCCCAGGTGCACTGCCTGTGAAACTGAAAACCCAGAGTTATGGCCTTTTGTTATTCATGGCCATGAAAATGGGCATTACGTGTGCTGACACCTATTGTGCTCTGCTGCAGAGAAATAAAGGAAGAAAAAAACCCAAAACCTTACTGGCTCCAATGTTGAGATTAGTGTATTGAATAGCAAACAACAAAATCTAATTGAACATGTTGGGTTGTCTGCTCTTGGACTCCTGTTGTCAAGTATTTAAGCAGCAAAGATAAACAGGAAAAAAAGGAGGCAGAGTGTCTGTGTAAGGCAAAAGAGAATCAGGCTGAACTGCACAGGATGACACAGAGGACTGTTAAAATGGAAATATCCATCCATTGCCAACTGGGTATCAGCTGATATCACATCCCTTCGGGGGGATGCAGTATCTCCAATGTGATGGAGAATGAGGATGGGGCCCTAACTGTAGGACTGCAGGAATTTTAGACAGTATATGGATGTGTGTCCATCTGGGTATTTCTGTGAAGAGAAGCCGGACATCTCTACAGTGGCTGCATGATGATTTGTGGCTCTGACAGAGCTCAGCCCCTGGCCTGAAGCAGCCAGAACACAGGGAGCTTCAGCACTGAAAGCAGCATAGATGACAGTTTGATTCAGAGAAGGGACTTTTTATGCCCCGGGTCCCTAAAAGGCCACAAACACAACCTGGCTCCAAACAAATCAGCTCTGCAAAGGCACTGCAGAAAACAGGACTTGGCTTCCATGTGCATGAACCTTCAGGTGAAATTTGGCATCTCCTTGGTTAAACTGAAGGTGAGCCCTTGGAGGGAGGAGGTACCATGCAGAAAAATGCTACTGGGGGGTCCCAGGAATGTCCCTCCTTGATTCAGTGGGTGCTGCTTGATGTGCCCCATCAGGCAAAGCAGCACCAGCACAGCCACCAAGCCGATAGCGCACCCTCTGCGGCTGCTCCACTGCAGCAATCAGGAGGTAAAGATGAGACAAATGGCCTTTAATTATAGCCCAAAGAAGAAGAAACTGCATTGATACTAATGGAGTTCAACATGGGGCTGAATTTCACCCATTGTTCACCATGCTTGAGACACAAACAGGCTTTTCTTGAACATCTATAATTTCTTATACCACTGAATTGTAAATATGTTTATTTTGGGCAACAGTAAGAAAACAAGTCACCATTTATAATCGAATTTCCTCCTATCCCATTTGCTGTAATAACCTTAGGTATTCATGGGCTGGGACATGTACAGTGAATGCTTACATCTTTGTTCTCCCAAGGCCACACCACAGCTGGTAAGATTTGTGCTATGTTGTGCCAGTAATTGTGCCTCCCAGGAAAAGCCTCTCCCACTGTCCACCAGCAACAGAAAGGACCAAGTACAACAATTACTTGTCATTTACTATTTTGTTGTAAAATGTTTCAAACAAGAAGCTCCTCTACTGTGTTAGAAGGGGGTAGAGAGGCATGCTCTGTATTCTTTAACAGAAAGGCTATATACATGTGGTTGTGATAGAGATATTGAAAGACTGGGAAAGTAAAAATGCACTCAGGACCAAAAGAAAAAGAAAATATAATTGGAAAAGAGATAAAGTCTGAATAGAGAGATGGAAAACAAGTTACTTTCATTGATGGAAGCACATGGAGATCGTCAAAAGAAAAGAAAGATCAAATTTAGTCATATAAGCTTTGTCCTTGTGCACAAGAAAAGGGCACCTACTTTGCACACAGCTTTTTAGCTTTGGATCCATTAGTTTATTTTGTAATTGCATTTTTAACCTACTTAGGGAATATCAAATATGGAATTTCAAGCAAGCCACTCAATTCTTTCTGAAAGGCTGAAGGTGATACTTTAACCTTGTCTTTGTCCATATTCTGCTGAGTGTGTAGCTCTAATTAGATTCACAGCTCATATTAATTTTGTGGAACTAACTTCTCAGGAGTCACATCAATATTTCTCAAACTTTCCATATGAAAATTATTCATAATTCAGTGTTCATTGATTTTTAAGACTGATGACATTTGAGTTGCTGAGCAAGTAAATGGAGTTCATTTGGGGTCATGTCCTTAACCCCTGCAGGTAAGTAATATCTGGCTTCTGCTGCTCCTTCTCTCAACTCAGAGATAAGCAGTGAAACTTAGCTAATTGTTACTAATGACCTAATTGACCTAATTGCTACTGCAGTCCCAAGAGCCAGAGAAATAACATGTATATTTTCTTAAAGGAGTTCTTATACATGCCTTTCCACAAAAGCCTCAACTTGCATGTATTGCACTGGGAAAAGAGGGTGGGTGAATGGAAAAAGTCTCTGGAGGTGTTATGTTTGCTGGCTGAACTGAGTACATTCCCTTGCTGTGCTCTGGCTACAGCCAAGAAATGCAGAGGCACAGCTGTTGGGCAGTCTGATCTCCCCTTGCTTCCCAGTGCACTCCATTCCCATGAGCCAACCCCACCTGAGGAATTGGCAGGAGAAGTCCTGCCTGTGCTCAGTCCCCCTGTGCTCCATGCAGAGGGACATCATGGCTCATACCACCTTGCAGATTTTGGAGCTGCTGTCCAATAATGGTGGATTTAAATCTGATACTGTGGATGGATGTAAGAAAAAAGGGTTTAAAATAAAAAGGCCAAAAGCATTGCAAACAAAAACTATGATTCTTCTTGTTATAAGAGTCTTTCATTTTGGTGGGTTCATGGAAACTACTCCATAAATCACCATTAGGGAAGAGAAGATGACATTTCTAAGTCAGGGAACCTCCCTTCAAGTTCCCTAAAGCACTTCTTTGAGCTCAAATTTGATTTTCAGACATGGTGAGTCTTGCCTAATACTGTCTAAATTTAATCTGAGTGGCAGGCAACCTTCATCCTTGAAGATCACACACTTATTTAGGTTCTTAATGTAGTTCTCCAAAGATGTCATTCTTCTTGGGCAACATGGAAGAGCTCCACTGAGCCTCATCTTAACAAATTGCAATTATGCTCAGCATGTCAAGACTTGTTATCCTGAGCTTGGTCCTCCCTGGGACCAGCAGCTTCTCCTAGGCCACTAGAAAGACTTTCCTCAGCAGAAAAGTGCCAGGCAAAGCAAACTAAATACGCTCCAGCCCTGAAAGACTCTTTTCTTTAAGGATAGACCAGCTAGGGAAAATCAGACCCTTCTAGTTCTTGCTGTAGTTATCTTTGAGGAGGGAAATAATTCCCTAGCACTCTTAGCCTCTCAGGAAATAATTTCTTAGAATTCTTAATCTCTCATCAGGTCATATTCTTTAAATGTTTAAATGTGCTGCTATCCTCCTAATGACTCAAATTATGCCAGGAGTACTGTGCTACAGGCAGTAGGTGTTAAAGGCAGCCACCTGCCCACAATAACACAATTTTAGATTACACTGAGAAATAAGAGTTGGGAAACATGACGGACATGAAGAAGCGGAGGGAGGCTTGCATGGTTTCCATGGACTGGCTGCATACACAGTTTTAGGTATGTTTGTAAGTATCTAAACAAATAGTTCAACAAGAAGGGTGAGAAATCCAATTTAACTGTGTAAATATGCAGTCAGATATTGTGTCTAGAGAAGCAAGTGGTTTCTGATGCAAGCATTCATGCACAATTTTGAGTAATGACTGATTTTCATGTTATGTAAATTGGATTTTCTAGATATTACTCTCTTGATAAGAGATGGTTAAATTTAGTGTCAAAACTGAAAAGTATTCTCAAAGCTGTTTACATGGTGGTGTATTATGCTCATGAAGGCATGATTTCTACTGTTCTGCTGGTTGCTCTCAATGTTCTATGGAGAAAATAAATATTTCTGCATTGCTAAAATGCTTTATAATTCAAGGGAGTAGCAAGCAAATTAAAAAAAAAAAAAGAATGTGCTAGACTCATGATAATAAAGAAAAACAAAATTTTTATCACTTGAATTTTTTCCTGCAGTATTTACAAATTGTTCAAAATGAGACAACATGAGGTCTGTGCCAGTCCTCTCTTCCTGATGAGAAGGTCTTGGGGGTTAGGACAAATAAACCAGGGGACATTGGAAAGTCTGCATTCAGATGCTTGGCAGATCACCTAAGCAGACACCTACATAAAAACAGTAGCCTAATTTTACCAAACTATGGCACATAACATACAAATCTTACATGTGTTTAAGAGGTGAGAAAATGCTTAACATACCCAAAACAGTGATGCTGAAAAATCAGAAGGTTGGGAGGAAAGAGCTGGGACACATATATTTCTGCAAAAATAACTAGCTTTCAAAGCATTTCTTATGGTGAAGAGTGTAAAAAGTTTTCAAAAATACAAAATATATGGAACACAAAAGGCAAAACTCTGACAAATGGCAAGTCTATTAGTAAGTGAACTGAACTACTTGTAATCAACGAAGAAGCTCCCTCTGCACAAAATTGCAGAATCACAGAGGCTAAAAAAGCCCTCTAGATGGGTTATATTCTTGTTTTCCCTCTAGTCATGGAAATCATGACAGTCCTCAGAATTCTTACCTGATGTGTCTTCCTGCAAACAAGAAGAGCAGGGGTATACATGTCAGTCTGACAGCTCAGCATAAGGAGTTAGAATGACCTCTAGCTTTAAAAGTCCCACCTGAAGTTCCAGGAAGTTCCATCTGAACATATGGAACAACTTCATTATCTTGGGGGTGATGAAGCACCAGCACAGGTTGCCCAGAGAGGTTGTGGGGTCTCCTTCCCTGGAGATATTCAGAAGCCATCTGGACACAGCCCTGAGGAATGTGCTCTAGGAGACCCTACTTGAGCAGGGTGATTGAACCAGATGACTTCCAGTGGTGCCTGTCAACCTTACCCATTCTGTGATTCAATGAAAGCAAAAAGAAAGAATTAGAATGTTGCTTTGGAAATACTCACGTGGAAAAGTGCAGCTTCAACTTTGTTGAACACAGCACATATTTACATGGTCAAAATATGCTTCAAAAGGAAGCTTTCTGAACCACCAACAACCTCTGTAAAGGAGACAAGCATCCAGCCAGCCAGGAGCATTTGTATCCAGCCATTCCTCCTGATGCTGAGTCTCAGAAATCCCTCTCAGCAGTGTGAGAGCACAGCACTAGCTCTGTGCACCTGGGAAGGCTTATGCTCAAAGTCCTGCACAAAGGGAAGTACTTTTCTCCTTCAAATTTTGAATTGCTAAAGTATTTGAGCAAGTAAAATGTTCCCTTAATATCAAATCAAAGTCAAATAAGTTGATGCTTTTCTTTTCTAATACCAAAATGAAGTTCAGGGTGCTTCAGGGCTCTATGCTTATACACATTATTACAGTGTATTCCCTTCAGCTTCATTGTTGGTTTGAATTATTCATGAAAATATACCTTCTACATCTGCAGATGTGGAAGATGGCACATTTTCAAATGAAAGGTCTACTTTGTAATGCAAAAACACTGTTTGTGGCTGAGAGAATGAATAAGCAGTCAGGATGTGGGTTGGCGCAGGTAACAGATTCTGTTCCAGTGTCTGCAACTGTCCCGATAGAGAGATTTTGCATATCAGGGCCATGGAAGAGCAATAAAAACCAGGAGAGATTTAGTACAGCTGGTCTAAACTGTCTGGCTTAGCACTCGGGGTAAGTCATGTCATTTTTATAACCAAACAGTAAAGTATGAAGCAGTAGCATAGGTGTTGATCTGTGCTTGTAGAGTTTTTGTGTAGCTTCTTAATCAGGCTGTATTTGAGATCAAGAATATACTATAAAGCAAGCTGTAAACAGAGATCACTGGAGTCTTTACCCTGTGGTCTCCTTCCTACTCCCACTGTCCAGTTCTTAACATATCACCCAGTGAAGCCATAGCTGTCCAGATGCTGAGCTGTGGGAACCCTCACTCCAGGTGCCTGCTGAAAAATCACTTAGACACCAGGTCTCTGTCCCTGGAGGTGTTTGGCCACCAGCCTGCTTTGCAATGCATCAGCACTGCTATTGTGCCCAATTAAAGTTACAGTTAGGGTCAGACCTAACACTTTGGACTTCTCCAGGAACTCCGTGGATAGCAGGTAGGGACATCCTTCCCCACAAGAGCTTGGAGCACTAGTTCCATCCTCAGCTCCCTGCCATGCTCTGGTGTGCCTGACAGTTTGTAACGGGATCTAGGTGAAGTATCCTAATTTGGGGAAAAAGAATAAGAAGCAGGAGTTGGAGTCCTCTAGGGAGGGAAGGTTGCTCACCTGCTGTAATTAGCCCCTGCAATTAGAAAGGAGTGTTAACCTCAGACATTGACTGTGAGGCATTCCAGGCTGATGTGAATTCATCTGAAAGCCGTGACTTTTTTGTAATTCAGTTTTACACATGTATGCAAGTCCATATAAGATGTAATTAAAAGCTCTGCCAAGAGTAAGTTTATGAATAAGGTTGTACAAGGGTAAATGCAGCTTAGGGATATGTTTAGAGCCCTTCAGGCAGCTCCCCAAATGACAATCAACCTGCAAAGCAATAGAAAACCAAGGGCTGTGCATGCAGAAGTGAGCATGTGAAGTCTGAAGATGCAAAGCCACATTGAAGGTACAGTATTTGTAATCACAGGAGATTGATGGAATACTCTGTTATAGTTGAACATAAGCCTGAGGACATTAATTTGGCATGAAGGTCTTGGCAGAGAGAGGGGCATCATACAACCCCATGGACACAACACTTCACCTCCCCTAATCACATTCTCTCCACACTTCGGCTTCCTGTCTCTGCCTTTCCTTTACTACGTATTAAGCAATTTGAGGCAGAATCTGCATAAATTACCATCAGCTGGACACATCTTTCAGATGGTATCAGCTTGAAAATATTCTTCATTCACTCTCTAATATCTCCTATATCTTACTAAACACAGTTAAGGATGTTGCTCTCTCACCCAGGAGCCTACCAGTGTATGGATAGCAAACTGTACCTAACATGTTATGAAATTCATAGCCCTGGAATAAAAGGACCACTGCCCTCATAAAATATTCCTTTACCTGGCTCTGAAATCATGCGTACCCCTGGCTTTCCCAGATCTGCCCTGCAGACTCCCTTTTTGCTTGGTCTATCTTTTTCCCAAGCATTCCCTGCTCTTCCTAAATCCTTCAGTCTCTCTGTCTCCCCTCCTCCCTCACACACCTCCACACTGAAAAAAATAAGTGGAAAGAAGCAGTGCAAAGGCCCTACAGATGATTTATGTTAGGCTGAGTGCATCAGAAGAATTCACTGGAGCAAAAAGGCTCTGGATCGGGAAGAGGTCAACCCACTATTTCAAGCGTTGTCACTGATCTGGGGCCACATTATGGCTGGTGTCATCAGTGAAGTGCATTCATGCATGTACCATTTTATGCAGCAGAACCAGAGGCAGCAAGGCCCCCAATTCCACCTAAGCTGCTGTGGGATTTGGGCACCTAACCCTCTTAAATCCATTTGTAAACCCCAGTGTAAATGTATTTGCTGTAAAGTAAGTAGGTGTGCCAATAGAGTACACCTGCACTGGTTCTTAGACTGTGCCAATACTGTGCAACATAACACCTCTAATTAATAGCAAACACTCCTCAGAACCTGGCTGTGTCTGTCTCTGTCTATGTGACAAAAAGAAAGGCTGAGTGAAAGCATGTATTGAATTTTGCGCTGTAACTGCAAAAAAAAAGTGAAGAGAGGATTTTTTTTCATCAATAACATTTAGAAACCCACTAAAATTAATATCACAGAACTGAGGGTGTACTAAGTTAAACACAGTAAGGCATTTGTGCTGCTGGATGCTTCATCTGTGTGCTTCTTTCATTAATATGAAACAGAAGCAATATTACCTTATACTTCTGGAATAAGTTTTAGGACCCAAAGCAATTTGATAAGAATTAGTCTCATAGCAACTATGGATATAGGGCAATAATCAAGCAGAGAACTAGTGACAGGACTGAGTAAAAACGCCTTTTTCCCCTGGAAGTAGGAGTGCCCTGGAACACCGCCATCAGCCTTTTTCCGTGCCTCAGAAATGTGGGGTTTGCATGTTATTTTTAGCTCCTACCCCTTATCAAATCACCCTTGAAAAATAAAGATCACTCCATGGCTGCTCGAAGTCACAGGTTTATTTTGTTCTTTCCACCATAAAACACAATGATCATTTGGAAGAGCCAGAAGAAAATCTTGAGAGAACAAAGAAAGAAAAGCAAATATTTCTCTCAATAATCTCAAAGCCAGTATCTAGTGAACTGTGAGTCCTGAAGCAGATGAGCAAGTGCAGCAGTGAAAGAGCCCTTCGAGGTGCCTTGATCTTCCTGAGCTACAGCAGTCACCAATAGCAACCACAGCAGGGGAGGCTGCATGTCACCAGCGACAGGCAAACAGGGGGAATGCCTGCTGATTTAATACAGCTACAGACTGGAATGAATGGATCAGAGTGTGCTGTCTTTCGAGTTCTTTTAATATAGGTACTGTGATTCATACTTTATAACTTTTAGAAAATAGAAGCTAATGCTTTGCACACACTGAAAAAGAGGATTTCCTATCCCTCATGGCTTGAATCACAGCTGGCCTCTGACCCACCTCCCTGAAATCATCCGGTCCATCTGGGAACAAATCCTGCATTTTGCAGAGCCAACATGGCAAGGGGTTTGACACAACCAGCAGGAGCTTCTAGTCACTGACATAAATCAGACTCCAGGAGAAGGACTGCTGATTTAGCTCACCCTCTCTTCTCTGGCTTTACCTCCTTTAATAAATTCACATCTCAGACATCAAGCCTTGGTATCAGCAAAGTGATGAGCTTCTTTATATACAGCAGCAAGTAACAGCCACAGCTCTTGACCAAAAGGGTGATTTAATTACAGAGTCTGGAAAACATTTCTTCTAGAGACTCTTGTCCCTCTTCTCATTTTCAGGAGAGTCTGGAAAATATTCAGATTTCTGGATGCTTAAATTAACTAAAAAAACCTGTTAGCTTGTACATATACCCATTTTTAATTTTTCTTTTATTCTAAGAAACATTATAAGGATGGCAGAGATTATTCCCTTAAAAGGAATATTCCTCTAAAAGAATAAACTATATTAAAATTTAATTTAAAGATATTCCTCCTTAATGACTCTAGCATAGAAAGTTTTACATTTTGCCTAACCTCAGATAGACCAGATATATCTAATGTATATACTTATTTTTCTTTATCAGTAGAGAACACTATTTAACTTTGAGAAGAAACTGAAATATTGCTTGTTTTTTAATTCAAAGGCTTTACTAACTGTATAAGCTGATCAATTTGACACATTTGGAAATAAATCCTGGACGAAATCCAGTAGTAACCCTAGACTGTCTTTTCTAGTTACAATTTTTTCATCATAGCACAAGATTAATTTTGACTGTGAATCTGCCTTAGCTTATTCTACTACTTATCTAAGACTTTTTCTGTTTTCCTATTCTTCTGAGGTTCAAGACATTCTGGTTTTAATTTGTGCCTGCTTTCAATTTATATGAATACGGGCAGAACTGGTGGTGGCAGCAGATTTTGTGCTTTGCCCCATCACCTGGAGACACTTTAAATTGTGTGAATGTACCCCTTGAATATCACTACTGCAATGTTACCACATCTTCAAAATTGCATTCTGTGTACTGGAAATTACCTGCATAAAATGGATTCGTCGATTAGTGTTAAAGCCCTAATTTTGCTGCCTTAAAAAATATCTGACTGTTACTCCACTCCCTGCCTCCTTTCTCTTTTCCTCCCCCCTGCCCCTTCCTTCCTCTGTTCCTCTCCTGTGTCCTCCCGCTTTTCTTTCTGAAACTGAGCTGCACCTGTGGTCAAAACTTTTGCTTTCACATTTACTTAAGGGCAATTTCTTCTGCAAATCAAGTAACCAAGTTGTGTAGAGGGTGGAGGGAACCCCAGCACGCACAACTGCAATAGCTTCTGCTGTTTGCTGTGTTTCAGCTGGGTAAGGAGAAATTACATTTTCAGAGTAGATTTACTGTACATTCTCCAAGTAGAGCAAACATCAGTGCTTATGTTCTTCCAGGCTGAAAAAGTTTGGGGTTTTTCTTCCCTGAGCCATTGAAGTCAATGGTATTTTATTGCATGAAAATCACTTATTTGGTTCAAAATATCTAGTGACATGGCAGCCCAGATTATCTGAAGAAGTTTTAATGTCAGACTATGCTGAAAAATAGTAGCTGTAGGGACCTGCCCCTTTTTCTGACAAAGTGACGCTGATTTGGACATGGTCCTTGCCTGAACAAGCTCTGCAGAGTGGGTGTTCTAGCTGTCAGGCAGGTATATCCCATCTGTGCAACTTTTGCAATAGTGCTTTCTGGCCTCACATTTTCCAAGCATGCCCTCAGAGCCTGGCATTTTGGTTATCTTTTCAGAGAAACAAGATGTGTACTTTTTTGCCTTTATCAGTGGAGACCTTTTTTTAAGTACCTTACTACCAGCGAAACTGATGGCAGAATTAGAAAAAGCATAAATGAAAGGAGTGATTACAAGAACATAAGGAAAGAAATAATTAATCTAAAATAGTGAAACCTCCTTCTGTGGCCTGTGCCGAAAGCCCCTTCTGGCAAGTTGGTAGAAACCTGGCATCAGAGAATGGTTGAGGTTGGAAGGACCTCTGGAAGTCACCTGGGTCTCAGCCCCGTGATCAACATCACCCTGTTTCTAGCAGAAACAGATAGATCAGTCTGCTCCAGGAAATGTCCAGTTGGGTTTTGAATTTTTGCAAGGATGAGGACTCCACAACCCCCATGGGTAAACGGTGTCAGCGTCTGACCACTCTCACTGTAAAAAAGTGTTTTCTTGTGTTCAAATGGCATTTCATGTATAATTTGTACCCATTGCCTCTTGCCCTGTCTTTGGGCATTGCTAAGGGTCTGTATCCCTTATCTTCATTTTCTCCCATCAGATGCATCAGGTACACATTGATGAGATCTCCTTTCCTGAGCTTTCTCTTCTCCAAGCTGAACAGTTCTAGATCTCACAGCCTCTCCTCACAGGAGAGGTGTTCCAGTCATCCTAGTGGCCCTCCACTGGACTCTTTCCAGTATGTTCATACCTCTCTTGTACTGGGGAGCCCTGAACTGGACAAAGCATTCCAGCAGAGCCTTCACTACCACTTAGCAAAGGGGAAGAATCACCTCTCTCCTAATGCAGTCCAGAGTAAGACTGGCTTTTTTTGCTGTGAGGGTATGCTGAATGTTCATGTCATTCACCAGGACCCCAAGGTTCTTCTTAGAAAAGCAGCTTTCCAACTGATCCACCCTCAGCACATATTGGTGTGTGAGGATGTTATTTCTCCTGCAGGACTTGGCATTTTTCCTTATTGAGGAAGTAACTTTTGCTTACAGTCCCCCAGATTTTTACCAGTACGCACAAGGGAATATTTTAGTTTCATTTCTAGAGTACTGCGTGTGTGTTGTTGTCATCAGCAGTGCCACTTTCTCTTGCAATAACCTGACTCATATGCTGGGCTGGAATAATTTTTGCCTCTCCCAAGCCTGTATTTGGCTCTGCATAGCTCCTCCTCATGATGAATGCAAGTAACACATACCCCTGCATTGCCAATAGCTCCCTTGTTGAGAGGGTGGTAAATAGTATCACTCTACCCCCAAAAGGAGATTAAAAACAAAACAAGGAGATTAGAAACAGCTGTTGGGGAAGTGGTGATGATAGGGTGGAAAGAGGACACTCCCAAGGCAAATATGACTTCTGCATCATGGTTCAAACCAAAATAAACCAAACTAATAATAGAAGGAACTAAAGGGCTAGTCACTGGATATAAAATGTGGCTCAGACCATACTGAGGGACAGGACAGGTGGTGCAGGGTATTGGACAAAAGGCTGTTTATCCTGTGTGGAGAGGTGCTGTGAGGGCTCTGATGGCCCAAAAAGAGCTTATTCCCTGCACTCCTGGACAGCATTTCCACAACCTCAGAATGAGGAGTGGGCTAGGAGGGACTGTCTCCAGCTGCACTCACATTTCTCTGCCCCCTGGAAGCTTCTCACTCCGGATCACAACATGGCCACTGAAACATGGGCAGTACAAACCTCCTCCCAACTCTGTTTTTGGTCTGCTACCCGGTCATGCCAACACAACCCCTTACTCCTCACCACCTCCCCATGAGGCCTCAGCCCCACACCTGCCTGCTGCTGGCTCTTCTGTTTTCATGGAGCTGCTTCTGTGCCACTGCTCCCATGGGGCAGCAGCAGAGCCAGCTTAGATGGAGAGGCCACACAAACACTGGGGACTTACACTGCAGTCACTGCAGTGCTCCATCAGCCAAGAGATCTGTGCTTTTGACTTCAGGTGAGATCAGGAGAGAGGACTATTGGGATGAGTGACATCTAAGAAGAACCTGTAACCAGGATTGACTTGCACAAAGGGCAGAGCACTGAAAATTGGAAAATGGGCTCAATGTAACAAGAATCAATCCCTATAAAAGCAAAGATGAACCAGAAGAAAAACAGTTATCAATGTGTCCTCTGGTGTAGCCAGTTTCTTGTGGAATTAAACACAGCAGACCCTCTGTCTTCCAATTCCGGACAGCAATGAGTGACTGCCATGGGAGAGCTCACAGCCCCCAAGTCTCCTAGCAGAGGGAATACAGACTCATCCCTTTGTTTAATGAAGAGATGCCCTAATTAAGTGTGCATGTGGGTGTGCATTACAAGAGGATTTGTTCCCAGAAATAAACACTGAGGTGCCATCATGCTAGTCATTAGTTTCTGAATTAAAAAGCAACATTATACAAAAGCTATTACAAGCATTGATTGATTCATTGCTGGGGAAAACGTGTATTGTTCTATGGGAAGGGAGAAACTGGAGCAAAAATACCTTAACAGAGACTGTATTTGAAGTGGAATTGTTGACTGTGCAAAGCCATGCACGATTTTCACTTACCAGGCACCATGCCTTCACCAGGGTCTAAGGAAATGGGTGCAAATTGGATTGAAACTGGTGCTGTGTTGCTTTGGGGTTCTCATGTCAATGGTTCCTCTCTGACAGTAGGCATCCGAGCCATCACTGCTGGTGAGCTGACTGGAAGGAAGATGGCTCCACTATAAACCCTCTGAAGACAAACTGGTACAGCCCCATTGCTTCTAGTGTTAACTTCACAGTATCATTTCATTACATGCATGATGAATTTACTGGCTGGATAATTTGAACCCATTGATTTATAGATTCTAGTTTAATTATAACCTTAACGTTGTCATTCCATTGCTTCATTTTCCATTAGTCAAGTAAGACTGCAGTAAGTGAGCCCAACAGTCAGGTCTCTGTGTTTGTCTGTTTGTATTTAGTAAAAAAATGCAGAAGAAATATGTGCTAATAGCTATTTATAATCCCAAACACTGGGAAGGAAAGCATAACAGATGCTAGAGGTGTTTGGCTTTTTTCCCACAAGAAACTCACACAAGGTAGAAGATACCACCTCTCCCACACAGATAATGAGCCACACTGACCAAAGGATCAAATGATGAATTATTGACAGCCCACCACAACTTCACACTTCATCAAAGTGGCACTGATTTCCCCAGCATAAGAGACAAAATAAAAATGAAGGAAAATGAAGAAGAATCATCAGGAGAAAATATTCTCAGGCAAAAAGTGAACAAATCAGTGCACTTTCAGAGAAGTACTACTAAAAAAAGGACAATAGTTTTTGAGATTTTTCAGGGATTTTCGTTGCTTCAGGTTTTGACAAAGGAGGAAAGGATCTGGACACAGGAAGGGAGAAGAACACAAAGTAATTAATTGAAGCAAAATTATTTTAGATGTGTAGCTGTGTTGTAAGAAGGCCCCTGCACAGTACTCCGTTCTCCCACATCAGGGAAAGTCTTCCCATTTCCCTGACAATGCACAGAAGGCCATATCCTCTGCATTTGTGTCTCTGTGCCACTTATTGCTGGCTGCTTTTGTTTGCCACAGTGCAAGTGACAACTATTTAAGCTTACTCTGCTGCTCTTTGTGCAGGTCTCTATGCAGAGAGGTGGCTGGTGCCCTTCTCCAGCTGTTGTCACAGAAATGAAATATTGCAAAGTGATTGCCTCATATGCTGCACAAACTGGGGAAGTTCATGACACTGCTTTGATATTTTCATTATTCCACAGAGTCGCTGCCTGACTATTGAACCCCTGCTTGACAGTTTGGATTATTAGAGGTAGAGGCATTAATGCATTTAATGTATATACACGATCAAAATGTTGGCTGTTGACAAGGTCAGAGAAAAATAATGAAATGCCATAATTAACAAAATATATTGGCCATTAAGATATGATGCCTCATTCTCTTGACTGAGACATTAACAAGAAAAAATGACCTTATTAAAAGTCTTCATGTCCCTCTAAATCAAAGGCACAGTTTTCACAGTGCGGCTGGCTACAGGTTCTAACCAGCAAAACCTCTGTGAGATGTGATGCTGTGAAACACTGGGAGGGGGTGTCACACTGAATTAGAGACAGAGAACATTGCTGAAAGGTCTGTAGCAGCACCTTTCTTTGCTTTAAACACTCCAATCCATAGCCCTCTGAACTGAAGTAGCAAAGTGTGGCTAAAATGAGCCCTGCAGCATGTGTGCTGCAGCAATGAACGATGGTAGGAACTCCATGGAGCTGAAGCAAAACATACATCAGCTAAAAGTAGCTGATACTAAGCAGCATTGTCTACTAGATCCCAGGGCAAAAGTTTTGGGTTTCTCCATATTAATTTACAGCAGGCTGTTTCCAGTCTTAATCCTTTCCATTATTCATTCTTCCTAACTGCAGAAGAGGGAATTCACTACCCATTTATAGCACTCTGAATTCTGGAGAAGGGTGATGCCATGCGATCTGTTACTCTTATTGACAGTTGGGGCTTCTGGTATTTTGGCCTAAAATGTGAAAGCCCATTACAGGGTGTATCAACATCACAGTTACAAATAAATCTTTTAGGTCTGAAAAATATTTCTTCTCTGGCAGCAAAAAAACAAGCTGCTGTAACATTAGGAGGAGGTTGAACTAATTGGAAGTGCTTAATGCATGCTCAGGAACAGCTGGAATAACAGAAAGCTGTGCCTGACTAGGAACAGCAGATGTTATAAATTTCATCTGGTCAGATCCAATGGCTGATAGGGAGGTCCTGCTCCACATCTGTGAAATATTCACTAGATTCCACATACAAACCTTCTGAAGCAGGCGTTACCATGGTCTTTAGAAACAGAGGAGCACATTTGCTCCAGGAATGTTAACAAAGGAATGTGTAGCTCTTAGGCAGCCTTCAGAGTAGGATGAAAAAGTAGTGATTGTGTAGAAAAATTATATAAATGCCAATAATGAACACCAGCATAATTAAAAAAAAAGTGATAGGTGCTCCAAGCATTACAATATGCAATTTTACAGACAGAGAGTAGGCAATATTAAAATCAAAAACAAGTATGAGATTTTTATTACAGTAATTATGCCACTGCAGTTTCTGACATGGATGACATTAATTGCACTGTAAACGTGTCTTCTGTATCTTATGTGTTCATAAAAGAAAAAGTTAGGTGGGCATAAACCCACTGATGTTATCAAAGCCACAAAGATAACAAGAACAGGATTCAAAGAGCACTTGCATGTCAGTTAGGTGGGTTACAGGTATCTGAGTATAACAGCAGCCTGCAAAAATCCTCCCAATGAGCTCTCTGCCTAAGACACCAGGAGTGTTTCTGGCTTTCCTCTCAGCAAACTATGGGCAGAAGGACTCCGGACTCATGGTCAAGTTCTGTTCATCATCCTGCTGGTGAGGGGATTTGGGCAGGGAATGGGAAGCCCAATTTCAGGCTCTCTCATGAGCACTGATTTGCAGCTCAAGGCTGGGTGCTTGCCCCCTCCAAACCCCATGAGCACTGGGCTGCCGAACAGAAGGAATGCCAGACTGACAGGAATGAGCCTGAAGGTGGAAGGAGAAGGGAACTCATGTCCCTGAGTCTACATGCTTCAGAGGAGAATGGGGATGCCTGGCTCTAAAGGCTTTTTACAGACCTCATGTGCAGGAAAGAAAGCTTTGTTCTGTGTTTCTTTCCATGGAATGATTAAATTACCTTCCACACATTTTTATTGACTGTGACCAACCTTACCCATCTGCCATTCATCCACAACAGCTTGAGTGTAGTTTCTGACAGATGTTCCCATAATGTGCTGTACTCCAGATTTCCAAGATGTTTTTTGCTGCTGTAGGAGGGGGAGGAGGTAAGCAAGGCACAGTCAGGAGTGGAGAGCTGACATAAGCCAGGCCTCTTCAGTCTGTGACAACAGCAACTCTTCCATTATTCCCCAGTTTGTTGCAATCCTGTTAATTTGTTCATGTCCTCAGTTTATTTCTGTGAAGTCCATTGACTCTGGTTTTAGATCCTGTGGCACAAGGCTGCATGTCAGTCTTGTGCTTTTTTCATGCAGGGGAACTGCAAGCAGAGCTTCTTCCAACCAATATTATAATAAAACGTTTTTAATAATTGTGAAGCCAGGCCTTATGCTCCAATTTTATTGGATGAAAAAACATGTAGAAGAAGTGAATGTCTCATTCACAAGCTGGTCAGAATTGGATCGGGATTTGAGCAAAGCACCTTTCATGTTTTCCAAATATTCCTCTTCCCTTCCCACTTTTCTGTTCCTGCTGGCTCCATGTGAGAAAGGAAACTTCACCTACCAACAAGCACAAAATCAGTTTCTTTCAGCAAGAAAGTAATCTTATACCAAGTTAAAGTGCCCAGTGAATTTCAGCTTTAATCACTCCAGGCATTAAACTACTAGGAAGCAGCTTGTTAACATTTCAGATGATCTAGGTCTGTATTCAGACAAGCTGGATTTGGTGCTGTCTACAGTCACATCCCGCTTTTATGGCTTTTAATACCATTTCCTTTGCTTTGGCTCTATGACTGGCTCTCTTCCTGGGTTTCCTGCCCCTATTCTTCTTCACAATAGCAGCAAACCTGGCATATGGGTGTCAAAAATCCCTTGGGCTTGCGAGAAGACAAAGCAAATCACTGGTGTTAACACTGAAAAAAACAAACCAAACCAAATCAAAACAAAACCTTTCACAAGCATCCCATTATCTCATTATATGTGTGTGAAGCCTTCAGAGGCTGGAGGATGCTCAAAGCCAGTGCTCTGCAGGCTCCATACCCATTTGTTACCCTAGGTGTATTGTGATTTGATAGCCCTCTGTCCTTCTCTTTCCAGGCTGAAAAAAGAATAAAACACAACCAACCTGCTTAAATAAATATGCTGATATATAATACTGGTAAGCAAGTCTCATATGCATGTCTTTATGCTTCTTGTTGACTTTTCTTGATGTGTTTTTCCTTTCTTTTTCCCCCTGTGGCAATTTAATCAAGCTTCCACCTCACTATCAAGAGTAATTTTTTTAACATTGTAGAAGATGTATTATTGAAATTACTTATGCTTCATCTATTTCTTATCCTGACTCTTCAAGGCTTTTTTTCTCCCCATCCCTGTCTCCACTGGGTCTGTCCAGTGGACCTGTTTGCTCCCTTGCTTGTACTCTGCCTTTTAGCATGAACTCAATCCTTTTTACGTCAAATGTTCAGTTCTCTGAAGTTAGACTGGATTCCAATCACTTGGAAAAAGATAAAAAGGACACATTTTGCAGTTGGGGAACAACTGAAAAAAGAGAAGAGAGAATGGGTTTGTGAGGTGCTTGACTGTCAAGTGCAGCTCTGCAAAGTATCAGTTAAAATACCGTGGCAGATAAGTAGAAGCACATGAGAGAATTGTCCACAGATATGGAAACAGCACATAGAGCCATCTACTTGCTAAAGAAAATACTGCATACCAGAAGTGGCTGGCATGCTTGCACCTGCTAAATATTTTTTCGTGATGGTACTGCCTGCCTGCCAGCTTGAGGTCAGTTTGACAGATGTATTTATGGAGCCACATCTCTGCCTTTGACTCTGTGAATAATTTCTCGTGCCCACATTGTAATTACAGCAAAGCAGCGGAATTTGACAAGTTCATGGTCTGTTGACATAAAGTGGAAAGAGAAAAAAACCTTCTTTAGGAGAATGGAAACTGAACAGTGATCCTCTGCACCGATTAAATGAGTCAAACTCCTCTGAAACAGGTTGTTGCTTTAGTTGAAAATGTCTACAGCATCAGGCTAAGGCATAGCAGAAAGCTGTGTCTGTGCCAGCCCACAAGAAATCATTCCAGATCAATCCAAAAGAAATGTTTTGTCTGTCTGAATCCAGGTCTTCTATGAACTAGGAAGGAGGTGACAGCATCACCTAGGGCTGGAGAGATAAAGAACCTTAAGGATATAGTAGGGATCAAACCTGGATTAGCCCCAGTTTCTGTTCCACTCAGTCACAGCTGATGTCACCTGGAGTTCTGGATGATAGACACCACCTAAATTTGTCACTAGGTCCGAAACCAGCAAAGTTTGTGAAAACACTAGCCTAATGATAAATACAAGCAAGGATATAGAGTAAAGGTGCAGACTGAGAGTCAGGCATAAGAGACCTGTAGAAAAACCAAAAGAAAACCACCTATTCCTGGCAAAATGAGAATCCAAAATAAAATCTAGTGTGTTGTCTTAAGAAACAGTATTCCTACATCAACATAGGATTGCACAGAACAAGCAGTGTTACTACATGTGAGTAGCACGTAGGTTGCCTGAAGGCTCCCAACCAGGTACAGATGTACTCAGGAGGGAGAGAAGGAGTGAAGGTGGTTGGAGTCTCCCCTCCTCGCATTAGCATCACTGCTGCATCCTGCACAGCCCCTCTCAGCTGCACGGAGTAGCTGTGGCCATTCAATTACACAGCTCACCCCGTTTCTCCCTCCCCTCTTTCTTCCATCCACCGGCACAGCTGGATCTGTCCCCAGTGAGGAGAATTAGGTTCCTCCCATCTGATACGGATGTTCAATGTTGAACAACAAAATTATTTTGTTGTTCAAAAAAACACAGACAGATTCACTGATAACCAAAATCTCCCTGTGGCTGTCAGTGCACTTGAAAATGTCTGCACTGCAACGGGAAGATGCTCTTTATTTAGACTGAATCTGCAGCCTAAAAGGAAACAGTAAGCATTTCAAATTAGAGCTGTTCTTTAAAAGCTTCTCTTTGGTAGTGTTAGAAAAAGACTTCTTCCATAAAAGGAAATTTCTAAATTAATTCTCCAGCTGGTAGTACTTCGCTGTCCTCATAAAGATGCTGCTTACACTGAGGAAAGAGAGATTTTAACAACCACTCCTCAGCCCCAGCCCCAGAACTGCTTTTATTTTGCTTAAAGAAATGATGAAATGATTCTGGGGAACTTGAGACACAAGATGGAGAGGGTCTGCATTGCCTGCCAAGAGCTCTGCCAAAAATCTCAAAGGCCACCATTTGCACATGGACAGTATGAGCAGCGTTTGACCTCTCTAAGCTAAAATGCAGGCTTCAAGCTAGGCCAAATCCCTCTTTCTGGCAACTAGGAAAATGTGGGAATGGAGGGGATAGAGATGTAAGTTCTGGCAAAGATTAGAGCAACCAGCAAGAAGAGTTGTCATTGCTGAAAAAATTGCTCTTTTCTGAAAATTATTCCAGGCACTTGGTCATGTGTGTTCCTTCACCATGAAGTGGGTGATAGCAGAGATTCCTAGAATATAGGGTTGAAAAGATCTCATTATTAAGAATTGCCAGTGATTAAAGCTCCTTGGTCTCTTCAAGTACTCTGCAGCTTAAACATCTGTGCTCTATTTCCTCTACTATAATCTCATCTTCTTGCTCCTTGTTCACCTAAGGCAGAATATGGGTGGGGCAGGAAATCAACAATCACCATATTTATGATGATTTTTTACATATTTGAAGACTTCAACCTTCAGATTTTCCTCATCTGGGTTGTGCAGTGCCTATTCTTTTTAAATAGGTTATATTTTCTGGAATATCTTTGTTACTTTCCTTTAGCCTCCTTCCACCTCTTTAGGTGAACAGCTGTATTAGGTGGTTTGCATTAAAAACTTCCCACTTAAGTGTCCTCACCTGATGATTTGGTTGGTTCTTTTCTCATCAGTATGGCACTTCTTTCAGTTTTTGATGCATTATCAACTCCCTCATGTTTTTCATCAGAATTGATTCCCACGTGTTCATTTCCATACCTGCAACTGATTCTTCCTAAGCCTGTGTCCTCACTTAGCTCCACACTGGCTGTTTAAAACTAGTGCTCTGATTTGTCATAATCCCTTGAAATCTCACTCATTTGGCCAGTCCCTTCCAGACTCTCAGCCCCTGACTGAATAAAGATACAGTCTATTTATCATCCCTAGGACTGATGGATGGATGGACACTTGCCAAATCTCACACAACGTCGTCAATGTAGTTTTCAATTAGACAGTAAACCATTGGTGACTACCATCTACCTTTGTTTTTCTAAGGTATTCTGGTGCCCATCTTAACACAGATTCATCTCGAGTATTTCAGTGGCCTGTGATGTAAAACTGTGTCAAAGCTTTACTGATATGATTAAAATTTTCTGGTGTTGCTTTTGATGGAGAGGACAAAAATGTTCTCTTGGAAGGATCTGAACACGATGCAAAGGCTACTAAAGGAACCAAGTGCTAACAGAGCAAGAGTACATATTGCCCTTTGAGAGTACTCCAATTAGAGTTCTTAGCCCTGATGCAGTGAAAATGAAAACAAGGCTGGGACTCATCTCACTTGAATTTATCCACCTAAAAATGAGACCATTTGACCTGGTCTATGTGAGTCAAGTTGGCTTTCCTCCCAACATTGAGCTAAACTTAAGGTAAATCACCATCAAAAAAAAAAATTTTTCAAAATTCATCAAAATTTCTTTGACAAGCCAAACTGAGTAGCTCATATGAGATAAGCTAATTCCTTCCTCTGTGTGGTTTGGTTCCTATCCCTGCAGAATTTCATTAGTGTGAAGTATTAGTGCTCTCACTGACCATTAGTTTGAAGTTCTTTGTAAGAGAGATGGTTTTCCACTATGTACTTGTGAAGTAGCTCTTGTCAGCTGAGGTGTTTGAATACCATTCTAAAATCAAGAAAAAATGTTGGGTTTTGTTCTCACCGCTACACCACAGTGTCTGGAAATTTATTGTGTTTGAAGAGAATCAGGCCACTTCTGTTTGCTAGGTCCATCCCTCAAGGCCCAGAGAAATGCCCAACAAAAGCCAATCTTGGACTGAAATTTCAAAGAATGGATTTGACATCTGTTTCTATTTAATAGAAAGACTCTCTGTAACACACAAAGAACTTCTTTGAAGCTCATCGATCAGGCCCATTTTAGGTCATAACCCAGCAGCCAGCCAGACAGACACAAGGACAATTAGACCAAGGAAAAGAAACACCTTTGCTCAAGCAGGTGTACTGAAGCATTCTCTTCTGCTTCTGCAGGAGCATTTAATTCCTGATTTCAGGCTGACACACAAACAGAGGAAGATGAAGGAAAGACACAAAAATAATTCCTGAAAGTTTCATCAGAAAGAGATGAAAGGGATGTAAATCAGCTCCTATGCAGCTGCAGCTTACAGTAGAGTTCCAGAGTGTGATCCGGGTCAATGGCACTTCCCATAACACATTGCGCTGAGGGCTCTGGTGCTTTAGGAGCTGACTCATGAGCCTTCCTGTCACCCCTGATTCAGGGACATGCCTCCCTGAAGGAAAACAGGGCAAGCAGCTATGGAGATCAATCTGAACCTGCCACCATGGTGTGTCAACACTTCTGAATCATCCAGAAAGCTGCTCTTGCCCTCTCCAAACACTTCTGTACCAGCAGGTTGACTCTGCACTTTTGCCAGGGACAGAGCATTCTGCACCCTTCAAGAATCACTCAATCACAGTGCAGGAGGTCTCTCCCAGGAGACCCATACCAAGCCTTGGTGTGCATTTCTGGTGGGAGGGCTGGAGGGGCCAGAATGGCACTGGCACTGACAAGGAGGCTGAGGCTAGCCATTCTGTGGCCCTGGTGTGAAGCTGCCTGGACGCTGGCCTGCATTAGAGAAAATTCTCCAGGAGTTTATATAACTATGCTCACACTGCCCAGCAGGTGCATGATGGCATGCAGAATAAATACCCATGTTTACTCTTTATTAAACAAGCAATATTTGTCTGTCCTGGGTCACTGCTGCAAAGCCTCCTCTTGCCAAATCCCTGGGCAGTGGTATGCCATGAGTGGAAAAGCACAGTACAGCATTCAGTTTTAAAAAACATCACTAGCTACAAACTCTTTCTATAAATTGTCATCAAGGCATCCCAGTGCCTGCAGTTCTCTTTTCTGTTCTCCATCCATTTTCTTGTTTCTGCTGCAGTTGCTTTTACCTGGGGGAAAGGGAAGTCTGGAAAGATCATCCTAAGCTACTGAGCTCAGCCTGCTCTAGTCACTGTTCAAAAGTCCCACAATACACAAACAGGTTCAAAAACACATGGCAGCGCAAAAAATGAACTCAAAGGCCCAAACACCAGATTTGCCAGAAAGAGCAGGGGTGAGTAACACTCCAGCTCCTGTGAGATTCATCCAGCAGTCTCTCCCTGTACTGCCAGCTGAATAAGGAATATAACAAAAAACTATTTAGGAAGCTAGCGCCTTTAACGGCAGCCACTCGTTATCTGAGCGCTGCAGCACACCACTGCTCCAGGCAGCGGCATGAGTGCCCAGGTATTTGCCACTTCCCAGTCTCAGACATTTTATGTGAAAAACTCTTTGCACCAAGTCATGGTACTAAGTCTTCCTCATACTGTGATGATAGAGCAGAGGGGAAAAGGGAGGAAAGGTTAGCAAAGGTTTACTGAGTCATCCTAGTCTAGGTTGTGGAAAAAGGCTGTCCTGAATCCAAGAAGGGTCTGGGATGAGAAAGGCAATTCTCATTTTAACCAAACTACATTTGGATCCTTACCTGGTCCTTTCTTCCTTTTTTTTCTTCTTCTTCTCCTTCTTTCTTTTTTTGCCCTTCTTTTTCTTTTCTTTCTTTCTTCTTTTCTTTCTTTCTTCTTCTTTTTTTCTTCTTTCTTCTTTATTTTTCCTTGGTTTTTTTCTTTTTTTTTTAAATTTCTTTTTTCTTTTCTTTTTTTTTTCTTCTTTTTTCCTTCTTTCTTTTTCCTTGTCTTTTTTTTTTTCTTTTTCTTTCCTTTTTTTTTTTCTTTCTTTAATGTCTCTAATCCACCAGGAATTTATATATGATTAGTACGGTCATTATTATTATAATGCAGAATAATAGATTTTTCACAGAGTGCCAGTGGGATTTGGATGTGATGAAGATCACATCTCTTATGATGTTTACTACAAGGATTTGGGTGCAAGTCTACAGAACAACAGAGGGTCATTTCTAGCTCTCTTGCTTCTCAGTTAGGATTGTATTATCCAGAACAATTACATGTATTAAGGTGTGGAAGAAAGGGAGGGTGTGAAGCTCTAGAATAGCTTTACAGGACTTCCATGCATGGGGAGCTAATGTGTGCCATATCCAGCTCAACCCAGCACTTAGCACAGGTCCAGTTACAGACCTTCTACATTATCACCTTACATTTGTAGCCTCTTGTGACATGAAATAATGAAGGAAAATCAGTCAAAAATGGAATAGTTACCATCCCCTTTGCATAAAACCGAGTGGGAAAATGTAAATCTAGTCTCTCACATAGTATAATTTAGCTGAGAATACAAAGAAAAGAAAAGCAATGTATCCAATGTCTAGAGGAAGCCTTTTCAGGAGAACACCATTCATTAGTAATCCTTCCCCATACACAAACTGCTCTTCTCCCTTACATGTTTTCTGTCTCCTGACACCTGTTAGTTTCAAGGTTAGGATAATGGACTGCACATCCCCAAGGAACCAACAAAATGAGCACACAGTATTTTACTGTCCAGAAAGAATGAGCTCAGCTCAGACAGATTGTTTATACAGACAGACCTCCCAAAACACTTGTAGTCTGCATTAGGTTTACTCGTAGTCTACAGGTTTATCTGATCATACAAGTGATTTCATCTTACTGCAATACAGCAGCTTAACAGGACACATCTTTTGCAGATCCCTTCTGAGAGTGTGCTTGGTGCTCCACAAGTAACACTGGTAATGATGTGGGTGATGGTCAGCAGGGCAGGCATTTGCATTCTGCCCCAGTTTCAAGGAACAGAGGCCTATTTTCAAGATGAGTCAACTCATTTTATGCCAAGAACAGTTGGCAGCAGTGCTTACTAAAGCATGTATGTTGCCACATTGTGTTCAGTCATTTTAGTTTTGCAATCATAGAGCCAAACAACAGGATGTGAGTTAATGCACCTTTGATTAAAGCTTGGGCTTGTTTTAGCTATTAATGAGCATCAAAGCTTATTGGCTACCCAAGAATGCAGTGACCTTGGAAGAAAGTTCATATTATTTTAGGAGAAAAGATTCCAGCAACATTCAGTCCTTCCTATTGAACTTCTAGAGAATTTAGTAGTGATGTTGTGGCTAAAGGCATCAGGGTGAAATTAGTAACCTATTCCACATCCCTGATACAGATTTCCACTTGCATTATAACTGAACACAGATAAAGAATCTAAGCTAAGGACAATAATAAAAGGTTTATTCTGACAGCATAAAACTATAACAGGATCTGGTGCTCTTAATCTCTGAGGGTCTCTGTGTAGCCTGGGCCCTGAACCGCCTCCTCACTGAAGCTGGCACATTTGCTGGAATAAGCAGCAAGGGAGGGATCAGAAGCTAAATTATTTTCACAATGAAGTTCCTAATAGAGAAAATGTGGCTGTTAAGAAATTATGGTCTACATGGTTTGCAGTATCTCTTTTATAAAGAAATAAAAAAAAAGTTAAAAGTAAATGAGTGATATCACAAGGAAAAGATAATTTATCTAGTTGCTTAAACTTCTTCCCAGACTTCTGGACCTGAACACTACTGGAGGCAGAATGAGGCTAGAGGGACCCTTGGTAAGTACCACGTCCTCACTGATAAACCACAGTGCTGATCAGAATAGTGAGACTGTACTGACTGTGGAAAGCATTTCTCTGAATAGCAACAAGGCTTTTTCTGGGAAGGCACAGTACTATTGCACACATAGACATAAACCTATACTTTTCTACTCAGGAAGCTGTTCACTTTATAGTCCGCAAACCTGGCTGAAACCTTGCATAAAAAATCACTGGAGCTGAGGCTGATTATCTTCAGCAGAAGAAAACTTCACTTCTGTAAAGAAGCTCCAGTGTTTCACACACGACTGTATTGCTTTCATTTAATGAGCTAAATAAAGGTTTCATGATTTTGACCTTGTCTTGCTTTTATGACTCTAGGAGAAACAGTTTTGCTTCCTTATCTCAAAATGGCTTGAGTCATAGTCTTAGCCTTGCCTTGACACCACTTGCACCTGTGAGCATGCCTAAGTATAGGCAGAGCAATAAGAAGTTTCTGTGATTCAGCTTTCGTTATTCCCTGCTAGAAGTTGGATGCTCAAGGCTGTACTTAACAGTAACAGGGAAGGAGAAGGCTTCTAGCAGCTCTTTAATTTTTGAGGGGTTGGATTTTTTTTTCTTTTTTTTTTTTTTTTGGTTTTGTTTTGGTTCTGCTTATGTTTCTTTCTCCTACATTCTCCCTTGAACAGTACTGCAGGGAAATGTGATAATGAGGCACCATTTTGCCATTTAGTCAGCCAAAGAAGAATGAGAGAATTGTCTCTTGCACAGGTGCTTTTTACTCCAGGGGAATTCAAACACTGTCTCTGCAGCAGTCCAAGCTAATTCCAACCTGACAGCAATAGGTGAAATATAGAGGACCCTCATCACCACACACCACATTGGTACAGGTGTGCCATTAAGCAGCCTGTGTAAGTTACATTTCATCGATAATGAAATCAGCCTCCTACATTTCCTCTGAGAATGAAGTAGCAATAAGCAGAAGCAGTCCCTCTCCTACTCCAAATTCACTGAAATTATGCAAAGAACTCATCACTTTGAAATATGAAAGAAACTCCATGTCCTTCTCAGCAGGACAAACTCAATTAGATAGAAAAAATGGAACAGCTGCTTTTTCAAAGGGACAGATGACCTTATGGTGTAATTTTCACACTTGGTCAATCAAAGCTTGTGGTGTGATTCATTGACCATGAGAGTGAAACTAGACAACAGGCATAGTTAAAAGGTCATTCTCTTCTATGGATATAAGAGGCTCAAGTAAAATGTTAAAGAGTACATGGCCCTCTTTCGAGAGATGTTGGCCATGCCTCCACCTGCAGTCAAACAAAAGAGAAGAATGCAAACACTGTGCAATGATGCCAAACAACCATGCACAGATTTTCATGTTTTATCCATGTCCCTATGGTCAGTGGTGCAAATTTCCTAACCCCAAGCTTTCCTAGGGAGATTGGACCTGGCCAATGAAGCCAATGAGAATTTGTGTGTTGATTACAATGGGCAGGCCTGTTGTGAAGGAGAATGGAAAACAGCTGAAAAGGGATGACAGCTACAGATTATGAAAGCAGGTGTTGGGATTTAGCTTCAACTGTTAGCATTTGCCTGATTTAAACCAATATTCCCAGCCTTAGGGACCTATAAATAAAATAAGGGAATGAAAGCCCCCATGGATGAATGTACAAATACAAGCCAGGAAGATTTCCAGTATATACTGATGCCTTTTGCTGCAGGCGGCACGGCTGGCATGGGTAAGACCAGAACAGCCCTTTCCCTTGCAGCTTTGGCTTTGGGTCCAGGAAGGGAATTTCAACTCTCCTGAGGAGAAAGCACAAGGAGTGGCAGTGGCTTTGGGGACCGTACCTCCAAAGGACAAGGTGATCCCACTCATACCTCCTCCCAATGTGGTGATGAACACACCACTGTTGAGAAAGGGGAAGTCCCTAGAAACCGTGCTGGGGAGAGAGATTGCTGAGACAATTATTTGAAAAGCAGAAGGAAACGTCCACCACGCACTGAGAACGCACGGAGTGATCTGTGGCCTGGAGCTGAGAGACTACAGGGAGGGATGGAGGAACATTTCACACAGGAAGATGGGGCACCGCTGCCAGTACTGAGCCTTCTGTAGGAGGAGTGCTGTGCTGCACCCTGGCAGCGTGGCATTAGCACACAGGTGTTGGCCACATTTTTGGTTATCTATTCAATGATGAAAAGCTGGCTGCCCTCTGCAATGCTGAGTAAACAGGTGGCTAACTCTGAGCAGAGCTGCTCAGTGCTTGTATTCACCTACAGGAAACATAGGGGCCAAAAGATCCTAATCCTTGGCTGTATTGTTGTCTCTTGTTTGCTTCTTTCTCCAGCCCGTGTTGGGTCACTGCTCTCAATGGGCTGTTGAGAAACCTCCCTCCACAGTTTCCATCCTGTGCCCTATGAGTCCCTTTCATAACTTCCAGCCAGGCATGCAGAACACCCCTCATATTAACAAATCATCTGCTGGGCTGGAGAGAAGTTTTGACTGGAACCTTTTCTTTGTACAAAACCCATGAGTTTGAGTACACAAATGCACTGAATGATTTTATCAAAGCCTACTAGTTTAAAACACTAATACAGCTGCGCCTCTAAATAGTCCTCAGCTTCTTTCATTTTTACATTTTTTTCAGAAAAGAAAAGTTAATTTCTGTATCAAAACATTTCATTAACAAGCATATAGTTAAAGGACAGAAATGATAGCTCAACTAACAAATTTACTGCAGTTCTTTTCCAGCTTTTGGAGCTGTTTCCCAGCTGTACTGGTTATCTGTGCAGCTCTTCCTTCCCTTGCCCTAAGCAGCCTCTGGAAGTCCAGCACACAACATCTGCAACCAGGAAGGCAGACAGACTGCTCCTCTACAGTACTCATATATTACCTTTGTTTGATTCATCTGGAATTACCCTTCTTTGACTCTCCTGCAAGTCTGTTGACTTTGACTGAATAGAGATCTACATAATTTCCTCATGGGAGTTTTGAAGGCTGATAACACACTGCACTGAGAGTGTTATTTCTCTATTTTATTTCCACAGCAGAATAAATCCATATATGCTGTTGCATATTGCTGCACCTGATGTTTTTTAAATTCACTTTTGATTAAGGAAAAAAATTACATCATAAAAAATGTACCTACAATTGTTACTTGGTTGTGGTTAAAAAAGAAAGGACACCCAGATCCACATCTCCTTTTCTTATTTTTGTCAAATATTAAGGAAATATTAATCGAGCTGTTTGACAAGAACTTCCCACTCTGTACATTGCCAGGAAAAGGAAATTGAGTGTGTATGTGGCTGGAGGCAGCAGCACAGCTATGACAGGCTGCAGTCCTAGTACAGAACTCATAACATTAACTCTCCTCTCTGCTCCTGACTGACCTAATACTCTGCATTATACATGGTGCTCATTGTAACCCAGATGAATGACAGAAGCTGGGATCAGCAGACTCATGAGACGACCAAGATGCAGGCAGATGAAATGATTTCTTGTTTGGTGAAGCCAGATAATCAAGTAGCCATGGACCCGATGAATCTGGTGAATGATATCCAGTCATATTTTATGTGGCCTGAGGTAATGAAAATGAAGTTTCTGTGTTTGAAAGTCCTTTTGAAATGTCTCAATATAAATAAATAACAGCAGGGAGTGGGAAGCACTTCTGTAGATGCACAAAGACATGGAAAGGAGTTTACCATTAGGATTTTTTCAAGTCTTATTTTTCCCATTGGTACATCAGGAACAGAAAACCTTAATTCACAGCCAGGGTGTCAAGATACCATGTGCAAGAATGAAGAGGATCCAGTCTGCACGAGGAGCTGTGAGAGTTTAAACACCCAAAAGTTTGGGCTGTTCTGTGATAAACTAATTTTCTACAACTCCCTCATCATTAAATCTGTCATCACCAGCCTCTAAACATTGCAGTTTTCCTCCTATGATCAGTCTTGTCTGATATTTGACATTTTGCACTAGGAATCTGATGTTTTGCTCATGCCTTAAGGAAATTAACTGGTAGGAAATTCAGCATACATTTTCAAGGGGAGAAAGGTTACTAAATTCATTAAGCACTGTTTTACACTGCTGCTGTGGGAGGTGAGCCCTAGCAACAAAAAGAACAGCAATTTTATAACACAGTGGTCATCATTAAGAGCCACAGAACACTCACAACTGTACCTTTTCCTACCCTTTTCCACAAAGAGCTCAGTGGATTTTTTTCATGCCAGAATCTTGGTTCATTTATTTTCGAATGTAACCTACTTTCAGTGGAACCTAAGATATGCAAAATGCTGTACTAGCAATTTCAGTATTTTCTTAATTGATACATTCCCTTAGAGTCATTCTGCACCACTGGAGCAGATCAAAGAAAATTGGCTTTCACTCTCAGTCCTGCAGCACAGCCAAAAGCATCCTAATTCCAAGCAGCACATTAAGATTTCTTAAACACTATCATTTGAATTTTCCTGAGTGCTCAGAGTGCTCAGCTATCAGCACACACTGTTCCCTTTGCTCTCTCTTTTCCCTCTTCCCTCATGAACCATTCTTTAGTCCTTTCGCTTCATCTGCTCAATCTGCTCAATTTCACCTGTTATAGTCATCTTTCTATTTTTTATGTTTATTTTTTCCCACTGTGCTGTTACTTTATTTTGTCTCCTTCCTGCATGTAAAGTCCTTTTTTTTCTATTTGCTGTTCTTGTCCTGGATCTATTTTTTTTTTTTTTTTTTTTTTTTTTTTTTTTTTACTTCTCCCTCCATTCAGTATACCTCTCCCTTTTTTTATCCTGCTGCTCTTCCAGTATTTATTGTCAATCCCTGTTTTTCTTTTCCGCTAAGCCTGGAAAAGGATTATCATGATGACTCTGTAGCCTTGCACGAACACCTGAAGGCCTGGTGAAAACCAGGATTTATGTCACAGCCTTGCAAACACAATGGCCCCACAGTTCCTGCCCAGGGCATTTGCATTCCTTTTCCCTAGGGAAGGATTTCAAAGACTAGAAGGGAATTTGCCACACACCAAATGGTCTCTTGAAAATCTCAGGCTAAACACACAAAGGGCTGGATGGGTGATATGGACTGAGGTTGTGCACCAAGGGATGGGAATTACTTGCTCATCTGCCCATCTGGTACATTAATGATGTGATAGCAAAGAGACAGGAACTGCATTAGATTTTCCCCCTCTTTGAAAAATAAACCAAGAAATTGAAGTAGCATTTGCAATTAGCCCCACAATATGTGCAACAGTCTGTTGCAGTCAGTTTTAAACAACAAAAAAGCCTACTTTTTCTCCATCTCTGTTCAGCTGGTGCTTTAATTTTGGGTGATCCTAAAACACCTGTCTTGCAGGGGCAGGCAGCACCAGTGTGATTCCTGTGCAACTCTCCAGACACTTGGGTCCTTAGTTCTGGATTTATCTTGCAAGTACTAGATGTGGCCAAAAGATGCTGTGGTCAATTAACAGCTATTCCCGACAACTCTCCAGAAGTCTGCAAAAAATTGATGTCACTTCAGATGGGTGCCAAAGCCACACAGGGGGTAGCCCCTGAGTAGCCCCTGAGTAGCTCTGTCAGGTATTTTGCAGCATGGAAATCTGAGCAGTGATTTGCATTTCTCTTCCAGTGCATTTTTGTTAATGAGCCATTTTAGTTTCTGGTGTGATTCCCTAAAAATAAAATGCTCTGGACTGACCGTGTCCAAGTACAAGGCTGTGATGCTTGATCTCTCGGAGTGTTATTTCAGCACAGTGGGGCTGCCTTTGAACTCCCCTCTGGCTTTCCTTTCTGCTAATACAAACAGTAAGGAAGCAGACCTGCATGTCTGAATCATACTTGTGTGTTTTCCAGGCAGCTCCTGAATCCCAGAGCCTGTTCAGAAGAGAAATGTCAGGCACAGCAGGACTCAGTCTGGCATGTGGGTGTATTTACTCAGGCATGGAAATGAAATCTGGGCCCAGGAAGCAGTGCTTGATGGCAGTGGGATGGGGCTCAGCCTGCAGCTGGAGCTGCAGTTTAACCAGCTGGGGTGGCACAGCATTGATGGAAAGGCATGGTACTCCCTATCCTGGCTTTTTTATTTTTTTGCAACAGCTGCACTGGGTATTCTGATGGCCTGACTTCAAGGCTTTACAAAATTAAAAAGGGAGAAAGTAACAACTGAATTCACATCTAAAATATTTTAAAGGTGCAAAATAAATTAATTTCTCATAATTTATTTTTACTTCCATCAAAGTAGGAAGAAATTGTATTTGTATATTTGAATTTTGACATGTATATAGGCACTCTGGTCCTTGATATTTTGCTATTTATTTTTAATAATTAAAGCAAATGAGAAAAGGAAACCATCTGTCAAGCATGCAAGCACCTTTTTAAAGTGTTCCATACACCTGCTAAAAAAAGACAAGCAGTTTCTCCCCACTCTCAAGCCCAGAAGGGAAATTCACTCTGGAGAAGGCTAAGTCTGAACAGCCCATAATGTGCACCTATCCTCACAGTTCTCTCTCTGCCCAGAGAGTGGAAAAGGCAATATGTAGGCTTTAGAATTTAGCAAGAGATTGTTATTTCACAAGCAATGTTTCCCTCAGATAGGTAAATTAAGAGAAAGGAACAAAAGGGTACATAGCCAAGGAGAGAACTCAGGACTTTTCATCTTTAGGCAGGTGCTATGTAGGCAAACACTGGCAAAACACTGTAAGGCAAACAAGAGCAGCATGGATCAGCAGCATGGATCGGCAGCAGCCATTTTATAGAATATAGCCTAAATAAAATTGTTCCTAGACTATTACCTACACCCACCTGAATGAATTACTGTGCACATCATTGATAATATCTTGGAACACATCGAAAGCAATGTTGACTTTATAACATTAACTGGTCAACACAGCAACAGGAAAAAAAAAAGTCTTGTGAGTCAAAAAGTAAAGGTCATTTGGTAGTCTGCCTCCTTTTCCCTTTCATGTTATCTGTGGCCTTCCCAAAATACTTAATGCTATAATTTGGTCTGGAAGAGTTCCTTTCTTCCCAGGTCTCTCACAGCATCATTAAAAGCAAGGGAATCGTTGCCAGCTTCCTGCAGCTCCCCTGGGCTGTGTTACCAGGTCCATGCCCTCAGTGTCTGACTTCTGTCCACAAGAACCTTGGTGTACAAGGGTGAGCAGTGCTGTGTCAGCTCTTTGGATTTCAGCGGTATCCATTCTACATGTGATTCAGAACCACAGTCTACCCACATATATCTCTCTATATAACCATGCAATCCTGGTCTTGTTATGCCTGCTGTTCCTCCCACCTTCCTTCCTATTGCTTGTGTCATTAGCTTGTTGCACTTAGCCACAAGTAGACTATAAATTCCTCAGGACCTCTTATACTTCAGTATCTTCTTGCCTAATTGGAACTACCAGGACACAAGTAGTCACTACAAAACAAACATAGAGCTCAACAGCTAGGACAAATAAGATGCATACTTGTGATTTCAGCCCCTAAGGTCTGTTTGACCTAGAAACCCATATTCACTTTAAGCAATTCCTCTTGTGTTTTCTGCTTTAGGTCAGAGTTGAAGCTGGAGCAAACTGCAAGGAAACACAATAAATAAACACAATTATTTAATGATCTGAAAGTCTGGTAAGTTTAGTTTCCTGGTCAGTTGATAGCTGGATAAAATCCAAGAATCAAAAAAAAAATTAAAAAAAAATAATTAAGAACAATTGGAAAAAAAATCTCTGTCAGTAGAATGTCCTGAAAGGAAAGCAATTCATGTGTCACTGCTTCTTGCAACACAGTCTTCCAAAGACTGAGAAGACTACTAGCTGCGGCTTATTTCATATTTTCAGTTTTAAATAAGATAAATACAAAAAAGAAGAGGCGAGACACCAAGAACACATGCAATGTCCTCTGGCATCAGCTTTGCAATGCAGAAAATTGAGAGTGTACTCAGAGGAGAGTGCCCCAAGGACACGGGGGTGGGTATGCCTACATGGTAGATGAGGCTGGAGTCAGTTACCAGAGTTCCATGCACCCACCCGGCAGGCCAGGCTAAGGAGGTGTGCTGAGTTATGCACACCAACTCACACGTGAGCTGCCCGACCCATTCCAGTCTCCTGCTGAACAAAGCACAGCACCTGCTGCCTCACTGTGGGCCCCGAGGCCCTCACCCATGTACAGGTCACTGTGAGGCTGATGGCAGAGCACTCAGACCAGACGCATGCCCAGATCCATTGTCCTGCCTCCTATGTAGCACAGAGGAAGTTCTGTGCCTGACACTGAATACAATGCTAAAGTAAACCAGTACAACACTAGCACTCCACTAAAGTAAAAAGCACATTAAACAGAAGAACCCAAACGTTTGCTGGACTACCACCCTGACCCAGTCCTGCCTGGGCCCCCACTCAATGCATAGATGTTTCTATGACTAAAAAGTCCCCTGCAGTGACCTCTCTGAGGCTAGGGTTAGCGAAGAAGAGTCTCTGCCTGAACATCCTGTGCTGTCTGAACACCTCAAGGCACCCAAGATCCAACCCACAGCTCAGACTCCTGATGGTATCATAGAATGGTTTGGGTTGGAAGGGATCTTAAAGACCATATATAGTTTCAGTACCCCTGCCACGGGCAGGCATACCTTCCACCAAGTTGCTCAAAGTCCTCCTGTTCGGCCTAACCTTGGACACTTCCAGATATGGGTCAACCATAACTTCTCTGGGCAATCTGTTCCACTCTCACAGTAAAGGATTTCTTCCTAGTATCCAATCTAAACCCACCCTCCTTCAGTTTGAAGGCATTCTCCCTTGTTCTATCACTTACATGCCCTCATCAAAAGTCCTCCTCTAGCTCTCTTGTAAGGGCCCTTTAGGTACTGGAAGGTGTAATAATGTGCCCCAGGAACCTTCTCTTCTTCAGGCTGAACAGCCCCAGTTCTCTCAGCCTGTCTTCATAGGAGAGGTGCTCCAGCCCTCTAATCTTCTTTGTGGCCCTCCTCATGACTGGCTCCATCAGGTCCACGTCCTTATGTTGAGAGCCCCAGAGCTGGACACACTACTCTGGTTAAGGTCTCACCAGAGCAGAGCAGAGGGGGACAATCACCTCCCTCAACCTGCTGGCTACACTCCAGAAGGACATGGTTGGCTTTCTGGGATTTAAGTCCACATTGCTGCATCATGTCAAGCATCTCATGACAACTAACAAGTCCCCCAAGTCCTTCTCCTCAGGGCTGCTCTCAATCCATTCCACGCCCAACTTGCATTTGTGGTTTTGATTTCCCCAACCCTTGTGCACAACCTGATGGGATTTATACTTCCAAACATGGTGGCAGCTCTGTTTACAACAATGTCACAGTCAGAGAGGCTTGGGAGCTATGGTCACTGTAGCCAATGGCTGGGCAGCCTCACACTTCTTCTTTTATTAAAGGGTAGTTGTTAGGCAATGGGCAGATTTTGGAGAAATCTCACACATGTATCAAAATAAACTTGCACTCAAAGGTCAACAGGAAGAGGAAACTCACTATCAAGTGTATCGTAGCTTGCAGCAATCTGCAGATCTATTTGAACGTGGTCTGAAACAGGCTCTAGACATTAAGAAAACAACTTCACAACAGCCCTTTGCCTAAATTTCAGCACAGAATAAGTTATCAGAGCCTGTATGACTTTGGCATGGATTTATTTTCTTCTTTACTCAACAATTTTTACTCTGCTCAGTGTACTTACCCAACCAGCTGCAAACCTCCTCAGAGTTGCAAACATAGTGATGAGTCAGTCTAATGCAGTCTTCAGCTCTTTCCCTGAAAATCTGACATGCCTACTGATGTCACACCACCAACTCAGTTTTTGCTCCCTTTCTTTGCTTTCCTATAGTCTGTTTAGCTCTGATTTACTCTCAGAAATTATTTCTCATTAATGTTTTACAATGGTGGAAATGATGGAAAAGCACAATAGCAGGAGTCCAAGGAAGAAAAACAAATGGAAAAGCCCAGACCTGTCCTATGCTGATGGGTCAGCTGTAATACTGGGAGAAGGTTGATGAGGGCTGTGACCCACAGGCAGCCACAGCTGCTGGGCTGCCGGTGCCGGCTGTCTGTGCCAGTCCTGGCACGGTCTGCCGAGCTGCCCTCCCAGCAGCTGCCCAGCTGCCACGGCTTTGAGAGCAGCACTTCGCCGTCGGTGATCCCTCAGCAGCGCGCGGGCAGCTCCCGTCCAGCTGTCCGTGTGCCACAGGCAGGGTGGACAGCTGGGGCAGCAGCGCTGGTAATCCTCTCTGCTCCTGTATCGTGGTCCAAGCACCCCATGGTGGGTTACCCTGCTCCTCCTGCCAGCAGAGCAGGAAAGCAAGCCAAACATCCCAGTTTGCCATGGCAATCTGTAGAACAGGGAGAGCAGGATCTGCACCAGGGGCTTCTCTCTACACATATATCTACTGCAGGCAAAAGTAAAACTTACTCTAAACTGATGTTCAGCAACATTGTCTTGAGCAGCTCTGTGCTGAAGGAGGAGACACAGGCACATGCATCATATATATGTCAGAATAAACCTGTGCTCAACGGTCAACAAGATGATAAAACTCATCATCAGGAGAGAAGATGCTAGCAGGTATAATTACACTATTAATATTATAATATAATATTTGCCACATGGCTTATTAAAGAGCAGCATCATTTATCTACTTTACCATCATGAGATTTTAAAGAGACGACTCTTTTCTTCCCCCAGTGTGCCCGTGCAATGAAGAAGCCTACTGGGTCTTGCAGCCACCTGTATATTTAACTGAAGATGGTCTGGCAGAGCGGGAGAGGGGACAAGGAGGGACAGCCAGCCAAGGATGGGGGCAGCACCCAGCCCTCTATCCAGATGTTTGAGGGGTCCTCAGAGGATCACCTCACAGATTTTTGTCCATCCACCTCTAACGGGATGAGAAGAGCTTGGATGTGAGGTTTCAGCTGACCAGCAATTGGAAGTCAAGTTAGGCCAAATACAAGACATCTGCAGTTCTCAGAAAGCATCTATGGTCCTAAGCTTTCTGCATGGTAACTTCAACCCTTTAGGGAAGAAAAGCTTTCAACAGAGGTAAACAGACTCTTACTGGTGTTAAGTTTCCAAGAGTTAGACTCACAATTACAGTCACAGATGTGATTCACACACATTTCTCATTTTCTGATTTTTTTTCCTGACTGAGCCCACAAACTCCAATACATGATTTTGAGGAAGGAGAGTTGTGTGGTGCTCATTTACGACCCACCCCAGCCATGGTGTGCACATACTCAGCAGGGCCACTGTAACCATATTAGACATTAAACCATGTGTTTAACATTTCTAAGTCACTTTGTCCTCATCTACACTATGATTTTGTTATACATCATAAATGCAAAATGAGTTTCATTTCTTCTCCCTACACCTTTGGTTTATTGCATTTACATAAAGCTGTCAAACATTTATGAGGATTTTTACACCTTTGTGAAATTAATTTCTTCAACCACCAAAGGGATGACATTTTTGAGGTAATGCTGCTATTTCCCAAAACCTATTTTCTGGTGTCTTTGGCCTCACTGAAGTGGCACATTTTTCATTAAACTTAGCAGTACATGAAGTCATTAAAGTGACAGTAGTTTGCCGTTATAGCTGTTGTAGCAGTGCTGGTAGTGACTTCACCCTTGGGTCATCTGAGGCAATTATTAAGTAAAGTGTCAAGAGATATTGAATGACTTAGAAAGCTTAGAATTGCCTTGCTGTAAGTACCTCTTCTACTCAGAGAGCACAGAAAGCTGACCTTCATAGCTCAACTCACCTGGAAAAAGAGAGAGAGTACAGAACACAGCAGCCATCACAGCCAAGGATACTAAGGCATCCTGACTTTCCCCTCCAGTATTCACCGTGAACTGAATATTTTTTTTATTCCCAGCAACATGTTTTCATTCTGATTTTCATCTACTCCAGTGATTAAAGTTGCCTTCTAACCCTGAGGACTCTGCTGATCTCCCTGAGTGTCACAACCTATCATCAGAGTCACAGCTGCTCTCGTGCAGCGAGGGAAAAAAAACTGAATGCAGAAACAACAAATAACCTAGAGAAGCATGGAGCAGACTGCTAACAATATAAAGGCTGTCTGTTTCCTTCCCTGTACAGCATTTAAAATTATTGGATGAATGAAAATCTTTTAAAGAGATACAAGTCTTATCTTTGAACCAGTGAGCCGTGGATCTGGGCATTTTTCAGACAGAAATCCAAAATCACTTTGCAAAGGAGAGAAAAATAATTTAAAATTCACTACACAAAGTCTCTGAAGAAGCCTGGAGCAATACAGAGCTACTGATATCTCTTCACACTGTCTGAACTGGCCACATAAATTACAGGCCAAACTTTCTAGCAATGTGCCTCAAGGTGATCATTTCACCTTGGCTTAAAAGGATGCTAATTTTTATCATATTGGAAAAAGCTACATTTTGCAACCACTTTATACAAGTTGCACAGGTACAACAAACACAGGGCAACCCAGAAACATTTACAACCCTGTAAAATTTATATAACATAAGCCTGTATTTTTGGTTATAATTAACTTCTTAAAATTATTGCACTCAATATAAACTAGGATTGTCACAGTCCAATCTTAAAATTTACAGGGGTTCATTGCAGAGTTTTTTTTTAATATCAGCATTCCTGATTCATTTATTATTTATTATATTTTGAGACTACTGAGAAACTCCATTTTTGAATAACACTTAGAAGCTAAGAAGTCCCATGCACTTCACTGTGACAAGCACAAAAGACAAGCAGAGACTGTAAACTCTAAAGGGCAGGAATCGTGAATGCTGTACAATAAGTAAATGACTTTAGGCAAGATCTTGTAATTCATCAGTTTAGTCAGGGCTGATGACCGGCTTCTGTATTCTTTTATACGTTAAAAAAACCCTAATTCTTATCAGTCTGTAACAGTAATTGTGGAAATCTTTTATTCTGGAAGACGAGGGGGTGGTACTGCCTCCAACAGAAATTCAGTGGAAAATTGCAGCCAAATGGTTCGGCCATTTCCAAATCCTGCTCTCCTCTTGCCTGCTTGTGTTAGCACTTCCAGAAATGGTTTGTTTGAACAGCTGCAGTGTCTCCATGCTGTGCTGCAGGGACTTGAAATGTGACTGGTGATAGAGGGGGGAGGTGATAGCCTTAGTTTTCAAGGGCTAAAGCTGTGAAAATGCATTCAGGTCTGGCCACATTATAAACCCTGCAAGTGATTTAAGTGTGTGTAAGGGGAGGAATAGGGAAAATGTGCCACAGTGCTGTTCAGTATCATTACACCTGTGCCAGCTCCATCACCCTGTGTCCTGTCCACTCACTCTGACCTGAATGGGGCAATTGCTGGTACTGCAGCCACTGCTGACTTTGCTGTGGCTGGGCTACAGGAGCTGCACATAGGCAGGGAACTGGATCTGGGAGAAGAGGGGCTGCTGAGGGAAACAGCTGTCAGAGTGCAAAACACCTGGAGAGGAGGAGGGAACAGAAGAGAAAAGTGAAGGGGAAGGATCATATCTTGCTTACTGGCTTGGCCAGAGAGAGGAATGGCAAGGGAAAGAGACATCTTGCCAGATGACCCAGTGTTAGTAAAAATAAACATCTGCAGTTATCTGCCATGACTGGCAGTACAATGAGAGCGTCCTGAGAAGATGTGCACCCAGCCAAAGATGCTCATCCAGCCACAGGAACTTGCTCCAGAGCTCACACAAAGGTGGGCATGGTGAGTCCTGCAAGGAGAGTCAAATACAACCTTCCTCGTGTCCATTGTCCCAGCATGTGCTGGGAGGCTTAAGGACAGCTGTTGTCACCTCCTGTGCAAGTCAACAGCACTGACTGCCCCTTTGCTTCTTTCCACCACCACTTGGGTCTGCCTTTGAGGCGCAGGAGGCCACGTGCTGCTGCCACAGGGAGTTGCAGTGCCACAAAGTTTTGTGACCCTGGTGAGTCACAGATCTGCATTTTTGCTCTGCACAGTCAAAGACTTGGGTTTCATGTTTATGTCTTTGAACGGAAACCAGACACAGCAGTCACAGCTCAGGAATGGCTGTCCTCCAAGGGTCTGGTGACATACCTGCTGTGACTAACATAGGATCTTGCTCCTCCTGGAAGAAAAAAGAAGAGACTGGAAAGGGCTGTATATCCCACAGGACAAAACAGATTTCCCCAAGTCTCTCTTCTGCACTCCTCAAGTCTGGGAAGTGCCTAAGTGCTGGGGGTTACTCCAGATGGCTCCATGTACAGGAGTAGGTCACAGAAGTGTAGATGTCTAGGGCTTCTCCAGGGTGCTGCCAGGCGATGGGGGAAAATGTGGTTCCTGATAGTGATACAGTTATTGTGAGGAAGACCTGGGCTCTTCCAGAGGGCAGCCAAAGAAGCAGACACACAACTGTGCTTAGCATACAAGTGAGCCAGTGGATTTCACTTAAGCTGGTTTTTGTTTTAGCCAACTTAAACAAAGTTAAGGTTTTTTTTAAACATTAGAGAATATTCAAAACTTATGAAGATGAGGGTTATTAACATAGTTGTCACATGTAAAATAGATCCTTCCGCTCCTTGCTTAACAAAAATTGTGGTTTTCTTTTTTTCTCCTGTGAGTCTTCTCAGCTGCTTCCTCCCCCAAAGCTCTTGCTCTCACTGCCTCACAGTTTGTCTGTGCTGTGCTTCAGGCTATTTTATCCCATGCACACACAGCTTTATGTGCACACATCTATATATGCTATTTATACATCTATATATAGCACACAGCTATATTCATACATATCTATAGATAGAGGAGCCAAAGACACAAATTTTTGCCTCTTACAGAGCTGAAAATCTTCATGGTGATCCCTGTGCTGCCTGATGCATGTTTGGACATCTTGTAAGTCCTTTGCATAAGCTGGGTTGCCATCATGACTGCTCCCTTCAGCTGCATCAGGCACCAGACACAGTGCTATGGGTTGTCGTCTTTAATTAGAAGCTTCAGATTTTTGTATGATTCGACTTCACTTCCCTTCCCCCTACAAAAATATGGACTATACAAAAGGCCTCAGACATCAGAAAGCAGATAAAGTTCTTATTATTTTTATAAGATCTCATGGACTTGAAACATTTAATTAATCATATTTCAATGTTTTCCAATGAGCAAAACTAGAAGTGTATTATTTTATCGGCAGTCCTCTGTTTAAAGAACCTTATCTACTATCTACCAATTACTTGGTGATTACTTCTGCATTCTTCATTAGTGACAATAAATGTCCATTATGCTGCCTCTTTGGGTAGACTGGTTTAACTCATTTCCGTGGGCCATTACTTTTACTGGTAACCACGTGTCCAGCTTTGTATATTTTTTAATTCAAGCTTCACTATTGTTACAGTCAGAAATGAGTAATTTTTACAGGTGTTACTTAATCTAAGATCCCCTCTGCCACCATTTACTTTACATCTGATCTTTTGCATGTTTCCTGCCTTTACCAGCTTTCTATGCATATTTTAAGTAGAACTAGATAGCCTCTTCCATAGACATCATGTCTTTTTTTTTTATGTGCCCATTCTTTCAAAGAGCAGTCACACAACAAGACTTATTCTGGTGGATAGAGTGTAGTCTATCTCCTACTGTTGAGACTAATCCAGCTAATTTATTGCTGCTTGTTTACAGTCTAAAGGAGAAAAATATCTTTTCCCATCAATCTTCTTGGCAGTCTCTGAAATGCACTATTTATTGCTCTCAAATGTCTAGTTAAATAATATTCAGTCACCTCTGCAGCAATTTCAAATGGAGAATGTCCCTGAGGACAGTTAGTAGTTGGCAATGCCTTTTCATTGTATGGGATGCCATAAATGACAAATGACGAGTGAAGACACCATTAAGCTTCATAATTTCTTTTGATGAGTTTGCCTGACACCTGTTTAAATTGAACCCCAACAGTTGCAGAGTGAATATCAATTCTTTGCTGCAAGCCTACACATGGATTTTACAGGGAAAAGAGTATTTTGATTGCACAATTAAAAAATTCCAGAAGAAAAAGCAAATTAGTGTTATGCATAAACTGTGAACAATCATGGCATGAAACCAGCCTTCAGAGCTCTGCAAATACGCAACCAGAGTAAAGGAGGCGCAGTAAAAGCAGCCGCGGGGGATTTCAGTGTAGCCAGGGACAACTTGCAGGTCTTGGTGCCCCACACCGATGACCAGTGAGATATTTCAGGTCAAAGCCACACTGACCTCATCTGCTCACAAACAAGCTGGCTCCCCCCTCAGATTAAGAGCTCTCTAATGACAGCACCCTAATTAACTCTAGTTCATTAGTGTGCAGCAGAAGCGATGGTTTGGTTACTGGGCAGATGTACATTCCCAGGCCCAGCTGTGCTTTTCCCAGTCTGGCTCATATGGTCACTGCTGACCTCTGGCTCAAGGTCACCATCAATCTGGCGTTGCCAGTGCAAGGGCTTCTAACCCAATTCAGTCAAAATAAGACAGAAATCAGCAATTGAAGAATTATTGAAATTAGCATGATAAGTATAATTCCAAATATGCTTTACAGCCATAAACTCAACCAAAATTTTTGGGACTCCAAATTCCATACAAGGCCACAAAGAACCACACACTTAAAACAGGCTTACTCCCAAAAGTCAAGGTCATCTGACAGATTGCTATCATGATTGAATTGGGTCTGATATCTCAAACATTTATTCTAATTTTAGACACCACTCACATTGCTCAGATGAGCAAATACTTTTAGGGAATTCAGTTATTCAACAGCCCATCTCATGTTCAGTGTCCTCAATAGCAACACAGTCTGAGTATTGTACATGTGAGCATAATTTGGCCTCTAAAACCCTCATTGGTAAGAACAAGTATGAAAAGGAGGAAAAAAAGCAGAAGAGGCTCAATTTTCAGAGTAGACTTGAAAGAACACTTGCTTCTTCAACAGTCATGAGTTAACAGAACATTATAAATAACCAAATCCATGCACATTGCCCCCGTACTGTCCCTTGTGATCAGCACAATTAATTAAAATATTTTCTAAGGCTGTGCAGCTGGGTAAGTGTATACTGATTGTCTGTGCAGAGCATACAACAGGACAGAGCAAAATCTTACTGCCAGATATAGAACTCCTGCCTGAGGTAGAAGATCCCTGCCTGAAGAATAATGGGCTTAAAAGTGTGAAATAAAACCCTCAAATCTAGTGGTATCAGTCACACTTGTGGTCAGTGCCATCTTTAGACATTCTACTGGTTCCCAGTCTTCAGGTTTACTTGTGTCACTTTTGTAAAAAAAAAAAAAAAAAAAAAAAAAAAAAGAGGTGGTCCATCTGTTAAAAATATTTTCTATTTTCAAATTCCTAGAAGGTAAAATATGTGTGCTAAGACAACCCTTTCTCTACTCATTTACCCTTATGTGGCCTTGTTCAAACTGCATTTACATGCTAAGGGGTCTCCTTCAAGAAGTTTCTGATCTCCGTAGCTCCAGTGAAAGCAGAAAATTTCTCCCTGCAAATATGTTCCAGGAGCCAAGATTCAACAAAAATGAGCTGCCAGTTGCATGAAAGTTTTACATGTGTAGCAAGAAGAGTAATGGAATGAGAGCAACAGTTTATTTGTAGAAGTAGAAGCAAGCAGTCTAAATAAATGAAGCAACTGATAATTGTTTAGATATTCAGAGATTTTGTAAACGTTTCATTAAATTGATGGGATCAAGTGCATCCTTCCAAATTTTGGCAACATAGAAGTTTATGTGACTAGCATATCTCTCAGCATTTTTTTTCCAAGCTAGTGAAGGCACTGAGACTTCTAGGTCTCAATTAACTACAGGTCCATGACCTTTGTGAACTTCAGTTTTGGAATTCAGGGAACACAAGACATCTCACAGCTACACCTAGGCGATGTATGGGTTTGTAAAACTTCTGCCATGTACAACTGCAATCATTTATTGTCCTTTAGTGCTCATCAGGAGAGCCTAACCTAAAGGAAACATGTAAGTGCCTGCTCAGAAATAGGAGTGTCTAGATCCAAAGCAAACCAAAGCTAAGTGCTGGAGACTCACGGCCTTCAACTCTTTCTACATTAAATTGTCTGGTAAACCCAAATGCAGCACCTGTCACCATCATTCAGGGGAAGGTCCGAGCCAATGAAGTAACACCTTCTACAGCAATTCAAAGCCCATGTAAAATCAGATATTGCCCTTCCATCTCCACTTTTCTCAAATGAAATCTTTTGAGGTGATTTCTTAAGCCCTCTGCCCACAATGTTGGCAAAAGCCAGACTAAGTTGCTGGCGGTGAGCAGCCAGCAGAAAACAGTAAATAATTCTCTTTAGGAATGAAAATTGATCCTGAGTAGAGCTTGGTTTATCCAGCATGATTGGGGAAAAAAAGGAGAAATGCATCCTCTAATCATCTGTCAGGAGTTGCTAGCACAAGCTCAGGTGGTTCAGGCCAGTAATGGGAATTTTGGTGAATATAAAACCAATCCTCAGGAAAGGGTCTATATGTTATTCTGCCTGTGCCTTGGTTAGATTCACATCCTGTGCCCTTGCTGCTGATGCACAGGTCAGAAGTGGAGCAGGTGCTGGCTGGGTATGTCCCAGTATCTGTATAGTCTTTGTTTCCTTTTTGTTTGGCTTTCAGCTGGGAACTAAACAGTCCACAGAGCTAATGGGGTACAAATTTCTTTGCTCTAAATCCAGAGAAAGGAGCTAAATAATCAAGACCTCACTATCACCTTCATATTCAACCTGTGGTTCCAACTTTGTGCTCTTGGGATCACCTGGGGTCTGAATTCTGTTTACTAGAAAGCTGTGGACAACATGAAGACTCTCTTATGGAGACCATACTTTCTGATAAAATGTGGAATCACAGAAAAATAAAGATGGTTTATTTTAAGATAGTGAAAACAGTAAGCTAGATGGCAGAAAAAAATCATTAAACAAATCTGAAAGGGCACCTTTTCTCTCACCTGTTCAATTTAATTGCCTTGTTTTTAAGTCAGTGAGCTCAGAGCAACATTTTTCCAGAAAGACCAGTCTGCCAATACTGATCAGTTAACACCCCAGAAGGTTCCTCTTTTGGTCACATGACAAAACAAATGCCATCATTACAATAAAGCTTCCCTGGAAGTCAAGGATGTATAGAAGTGCACTGACTGCACACTGCAATAGAATATAACAAAAGCAGGTGTAGAGGTGACACGTGTTACTGCCAAATGCTGAAGAGAAGGCAGAAAGGGTGGCAGGGTGTGTTTGCTGTTCTTCTCCAGAGGGATAAAATGAATATGATTAAGGTCAAAAGAGGATTCTGAGACTGTAAGAGTCATACCTCTGTTAAGCAATGCTATCAAATGTCTAGTTATTGAAATAGAAGAACAAAGCACAATATCAAAATGCCCAGCCTCCTGTATTAGCCTTGTATATCTAAAATCAAGCAAGAAAACTGTTGTGAGAAACTGAGGTAATATGAGTCTCATCATTTGTATAAAGATGCACCTACAAAGCTGAATGAGAAAACTACTATGACTTGCTTGATCAATTCACTACTAAGAGACACCAGTAGTAAAAAGAAGTGAGGATTGCACAGGGGACAGGGGAGTTCTATCATTGCCCAGTATGGGATAATTAATCCTTAATGTCACATAAAGTGGTGAGGGGAGCTTGAGTGTCCATCTTTGCACTGGGTAAGGGTTGTACCTGCCTCTCTACCAACCAAACAGAAAAACATATTCTAAATGCATGTTAAAATAACAGTTTTCATCCTCTTTATGGACAGGGCCAACAAATTCCTAGAAGTTATACAATAAATGTGATGCCTCCAAAGCAATATTTCTGTAGCCCTGTTAGCTCTGTAGTACACACATCACAAAACATAGGAGATTAGACTTTTAACACACAATTTCTATTAGCTGACAAATAATAATCTTTGGATTTCAAAGCTTTGTCAGGGAGCTATTTAGGAATTATAGGCTGAGCTTTGAAAAAAATCTGTTTTGAAATCCCATCTTTACTAGTTGAGCTATCATTATTACTATTCCATTATAGTACAAATGTGCAGCTTTCATAATGCAAAATGCCACTTCAAACTCTTTTGACAGGATTAGATGTGATGATGCGATGTCACTTACTTTATTCAGGCCAGTTCTTCAAGATCCCAACATGCCCAAAATCCCCATGAAACCTACTGACAATGCAAACTGGAGGGCATGAGACCTCTAAGAACATCACAAAAGATCAGAGAAGCTTTCCTTTCAATTCACAGTGGCAATCATTAATAACAGTCAAAAACTCCATTTCTGCTGTGCTGTTGGATGGAGAAAGATAAAGCAAGAGGACTGACTCACCCTTTTACAGGAATAAAAAAGACTAATAGTTAGAAAAGAGTAATCCCTGATAAAAAATGTTGAGGAGGAGAAGAGGTGGGAAGAGAATTGAGAAGGAACCCCCTGTTTCAGTATTACTGCCTTGTTGATCTTCTCCCCCTTCACCATGTGGTTTCTATTTTTCTTGCATTAATCCGTGCTTCCCCTCCCTACATTTTTTCATGTGGTTGCCAGTTTGAGGTCAACAAGTACTAAGAATGGACTGAAAAGAATTTCCAGGATTTTTTTAAAGACTATTAATAATTGTAGCAGCTATTCAAGCAAACAGCACTTCATGTTCATTGTACTCCAGGGCATAAAATCATCTCTTCAGGAGGCTTATTCAGAGTTTCCTCACATTAGAAGTTGTACAGTCAGGTACAGTGTAGGGTGTTGGAGGCAAGATGTCACTTCCAGTGGGACACTGAAAAATAAGGAGCCAATACTGTACATATAAATGGGGACATTTTGCAAAGGTGAGAAAACTCTAGAGACAGGTCTCACGGAGGATTTTTAAGTGTTGCCACTTACTGCACTTCCTAATTTCCCACGACCCCACAGACAGACATCCTCAAAGCCCTAAGATATGAACTATTGCTCAACAGCATGCAGCAAGACTGAAGTACTTACAAGTGAGATCTGCAGAAGACAGCCAAGCCAGCTGACTGCCAGAGCCTACAGGGAGAGAAGACACATCTGGAAACCTGTGCTTAAGGTTAATCAGTACTGAGTCATGAAAGTCTGAGCAGCATCCCTCACCACAGTGATGCAGGGGCACTCATCTGGGCCTTGAAGAAGAAAGGCACTGTGAAATCCACAAGGCAGTGAGTAAAGTGAAAAAAGATCAGACCCATGATGTTCAGGACAACACACCTTGAAATTACACCAAAGCCTTCCACAGGACAGATTGCCACCCAGATGATGATCAAAGAGGGCAGGATTCTGTGGCTTCACATGCCCCAGTACACTGCTTTAACAGATAAAATGGGCAATTTGCAAGGACACAGTCTCATTCCTAGCCATTTTCTGTGTGAGGCCTAATATGGCAGATATGCTCTGAGAATGCCTCCGATTAGAAAAAAAAATAAGGCCTGGAACATGAGAGAGGCCATGGAAGAGCTGATCTGAGAACCCCTTATAGGCCCAGGCATGAGGCAGCCTGACGATGCCAGGTGTGGCTGCTCACACACAAACAGATGTCTCCATTTATGAGTAATCCCCTCTGCTTCCAAGGGGATCAAACATCTGACCTTGAAATACTCAAAACAGGGCACAAAGCCTATTTTAAAGCTGATTTTTATAAATTGGAATACTGTGTTTATTCAAAAAGAAGAGACTAAAACTTGCACAAGAGGAAACAAGCAGTATGTCAAATTTCAGAGTGATGTATGAGGGCATACATGACGTATCTGAAGGGGAATATCAGGGAATGAAGTGATGAGTTCAAACCAAGAGGAATGTGTGCTATATTCTACTCCTCCTACAGATAGCAGCTTTTAAGGCCTTTCCAGCATCTTAAGAAATCATGAAAATTATTTATTTTTTCCCCCCAAGACTTTGCCTTGTGTTTTCCTTATTGATTTTGTATTTCAGAGGATAAATGAAAAAAAGCAAAGGGATACTTTAAAATGATATTAATTTTCTTTCTTGTCTTCCCTGAAAATGAGACAGTTAAGCAGAAGGAAAATTACAGACATTTATGGATTTTTTGTTTGAGATGCAATGTTAGGTCTGATATTTATATAAGCACTAACACACCTGATCTGAGTCTCAGAGGTTTCCAATACTCATTCCCAAAGGTAACCAGAGACAACAAATGACCCAAATCTGCAGCTGACACACCTGAAGGGCAATAAACTGGGGCTCCCCACAGAAAGAACAAAATTTCAATAAATAATGTGTCTAAAGATACAATTGACTTGTTCCTTCTCTGAAGCAACTGCAGCCCATTCTCTTTTTCACTTTTTCTGCCACCTATGGCTCTGAAGAAGGCTTGTATACATTACACTAACTTGTCCCAGCTAAGAGCCTGATCCAAGCAAAGAGAAACAATGGAGAAAGTTGACTGGTTGATGGCTGTTGAAATAGAAAATGGAATCACAGAATCATTTAGGTTGGAAAAAACCTCTAAGATAATCAAGTTCCACTGTTGACCCAGCACTGCCAAGCCCACCACTAAACCATGATCCCAAGCATCAGGTCTACATGTCTTTTAAATACCTCCAGAGAAGGTGACTCCACCACTTCCCTGGGCAGCCTCTTCCAGTGTTTGACAACCATTTTGGTGAAGAAAATTTTCTCAATATCCAATCTAAAGCTCCCCTGGTACAACATGAGGCCATTTCCTCCTCACATCCCTAGTTACCTTGGAGAAGATACTGATCCCCACCTGGCTACAACCCCCTTTCAGGCAGTTGAGAGCATGATAAGGTCTCCCCCTGAGCCTGCTTTTGTCCCTCAGCTGCTCCTCATAGGAGCTGGAGTGCCCCTGGCTACCCCATAGGCAATGCCATGGGGAAGCTACTTTTTTTATGTTGAATACTACAGTTACATTTCCTGCCCATTGCCTCAATGACTCACATTTACTAGACTGCTGATCTTAAGAGTAATTTAAGGTGTTGAGTGTGATATGCATACAGTCAGCAAACCTGGTTTACTCCTTTACCCACGGTCTCCAGCACCAGAATGCCTGGGGCAGAGCACAGTGTGCAGCTGAGCTGAGTGCTGCAGAGCGCACACATCCCAGTAGAACAAGAGTAGATACTGCACTGCACTGGGATGGGGATTTCAGTTGCTGGACTTTCCTCCAGGCTTATTTATTACTTTGGACAAGTTATTTAACCAGTACCCTGAGGCCCCAAATTAAAAGCAAAGCAGCAGTAATCCTTTTCAGCAACTGTGCTTCTTGGGCTTTTCTAAACATCTCTGAGGCCAGGGACTTTTTCTCACTAGAGCTTGTTCCAGCTATGATCTAAATGTGGAGCTGAATGCCTGTGTGATTCTTCTCTAATGTACTGGGCAACACACTCCCACGCAGAGGAGTGTCCATTCCCCTCTCCTGGTTAATTCTCCTTTATTTCCTTCTGTATCTATGCAATGACTGCTCCAAAGCACTTGCATTTCAGCTGGTCCAACATTCCCAACATTATTTACTCGTTTCATTGGAAATCTAATGGCATTTTTTTTAGTGCACAGATATATTTTCATTAACTGTGGTTAAATTCCAGCTAATGCCATTACATGATCCCTACCTTCACTGGCAACTGCAGGGGAGTTAATATTGCATTTTCACTTCCCACCTTTAAAAATGAGACAACTCTGTTTTTTCAAAGTGCTCTGTGTGTAGCACGCTCCCTTCATAGTTTCAGAAAATCTGGGAAAGCTTATGAGAGATGAAAAAGGTCAACAGAAATCTAGTCTCCACAGAACAGTGTCTGCATTGAAATCTTTGTGGTAAAGCTTTGGGCACTGGTGTGTACATGAGTGTGAGTGTTCAGAGGAAGGCTGGCAAGAGCCATCATGTTTTGGGAGGACAAAAGGGACATAGGGGCACTGGTACTGTTGAAAGTGAGTCTGAAATAGATTTTAGATCCTCTGAGCCAAACCAGTAAGAGGAGTCTTGGGGGACATGGAAAACAATTTTTTCCCACCTCTAAAAAGCCAAACATTATTGCAGAGCTGGTTGTATCCATAGGTCTGGAATGCTCTTAGAGCTGTAGAGAGACAGCCCCACTGCACTCCCCCTTAGCACAACGGGGCAACATCTCACTCCCCTTGGAGGAAACTCCTGCCAAGTGCCTCTCCTCAGGCTGGATCTCTGCAAAAGCTCAGCCCCCACATCCACTTCCAGAGGGCAGAGTAGAATGAAGATCTTTCTTTGGCAGTCTTGGGGAGCAGAAAGGCTGAAGTACATAGTCCTCCTCAAGCAGCCCTTTTCACAGCCCATCCATCCCCACATGAGCCCAGATTAGGCACAATGTGCAGGGAGAATGGGCTGCAGCCCTCCATCCTGCCTCCAGTAAATCCATTCCTGGTTACACAAATAACTTTTTGTGGGAGGTCACAAGGAGTGGAACAAGTTTTGGTCAAGGGCACCACATTTTCAGATCAAAAGCATGCATTTATATCCTGAGTAGATTAGATTAGGATTCAAGTGGATGTGGACCTGCAGTCAGGATGACATTTCCTGTTGATTTTTTCTAACACTTCTCCAGGCAGAAGCTGGATACATGGAGTAGATGGGTTTCCTGAGGGCATGATATAAACTTAGGCATCCCAACTCCATCATCTATATACCAAACACCAGAGCCAGAATGATGCTTCATTTCTTGATGGCTAATCACATCTGAGGCTTGTGGACTCAGATAGGTCAGATAGTCACTGAGCTGACCAGATTTACAGCTGCAATTAATTGTATTTCAGGCAGGTGATGGCTCCTTCTGTTTCACTTACTTTTCATTCCCAGATTTTGGAAGACCACAATGGCTTTTTATGTAAATTAGACTCTGGTTCCTCAGATTCTCATACAAAGAGATTCTCATACAAACATTTCAGATTCTCAGATTCTCATACAAACATTTAGCACAAAGCACCGACTGCTCTTTCCTCAGCCATCTGGCAAACTGAAATCAATAATTTTCCAAAAATCAGACATCTGAAAATAATGTTAGTGTATTCTAACCCCCTTATATATACACCAAACAAGTCAACAGACAAGTTGGAATATGGAGAATGGGATGTCAGTAGGGCACACCATTCATCTTACTCTTCAGCATCCCTAAACAATCAGACTAAGAATGCAAGATTATGAACACAAATCCACCCTCTCCTAGAAAGCCAGTACCTCCTGCAGCTCTGCATCTGCTACATGAAAGGTCAGGCACAGAAACTGATTTTTTAAACGAATTTATGCTGCCAAACAGAAATAGACATGTATCTTTAAATATACACATGCATGCACACACCTATGCCTGGAATGTGGATCATTTTTTGCTGCCATGTTACACCCTACTTGCACAGTGACACAGGAGGAGGAAGCCATGGCTGTGTTTAATGCCAGTGGTAGTCCAAGAAGTAAACAAAACCACACTGCATTCAAGGCATGCACCTCAAAAGGACGTATATGATATGCACTGTACCTGTGTTTGTGCGTTTCATATTTACCTGCATAGCACAACCTAGTGCCTTGTAGTTCACCAATGCCAACTGTGAGTCTATCAGGAATTCTGCTTTTGCAGGACTTTTCCAAAGAGGAATACCCATACAAAACATTTAATGGGACAGTCACAGTAGTACTGAACAATGAGGACTAAGAAACTGCAACAGCAAGGGAATTGTTATTTGGTAGAATTTTTGTCATCCTAGACCAGTTTCCAAATGAAAGAACATATTCGCAAAGAGGATTGTTGCAGTGGAAATTTATGAAAATTCAATTTGATCCTCTTTCCAATGAAGAAAATTATTTTTGGTTTGTTAATTTTCAAAAAAATTTCTGAGCACAGCTTTGCTAAAAAAACTATTACAAAATCAGTGCTTGATATTTTCATTCACAATATGTGGCACTTTTTCCCTTGCATTAATTCTGCCAGCAAAACCCCCAAACAGCTATATGCAGAGCAGCAAATACCTCACTTTTACCCAGTCTGTGACAAAATATTTATATGTTTATCCCACAATTTGTGTATGTGATTATCCTAAAGGCTCCTGAACAAACAACTAGAGACAGCAGTTTCTGCATTTCCAACTTCCACTCCCTGCTCTCTGAATGTGTCAAACTACCAGGACATGCTGGCTGGAGTACACAATCTCTAAAGTAAATCTGAAGGGTTAAATTCCCACTGAAGATGGTGGATGTTTCAGTGTGCTGGGGACATACTGGTACCTCTCCCTTATCACTGTACCCCTTATTTGGTAACAATAACACAACTATTGAAAGGAAACAACACCCTCTTTGTCAACATGACTTTGCTATTAGAATGGTTTTCACAGCTTAAAAAATGCTGGGCAAAATTGATCTCAGAGGAGGATATCATCGCTGTCCAGCCAGCAAGGATAAATTATCATCAGCTTTCAAAAGCAGCAGTCTATCTTTGCAGTGCTGGGAGCCAAGCAGATAGATGCCAAGATGGACAGTGGGGGGGTAGCCATAGTAACCATCATCCTGTGAAGCTCCTGCTCACATCTCTCTATCTATCACTGCTGGGGAAAAAAAGCCAAGGCTCACCACCGGGGTGCCGATATCCAGTCAGACCTTTGCCTCCCAGATCCAGCTGGAGTTTCCAATTCTTTGCAGCAATTTTCTAATCTCACCTTGTGTGTCTTCACTTTATGGATTGTGAGTAAAATTCAGTCCCAGGGGAAGATGTCTCAAGCAAGCAGATTCCCAGCTGCTGCAGCCCATGTCATAGGTGGATGTACCTATGTAAAGCAGAGCCTTTTACCCTCTGCTGGGTGTAGGAAGCCCCTTAGCCTTCCCTGAGCCTGGCAAACAACTCTCCTGAACTCACCTGGTGTCAGGACGATGGCAGAGGCACGACCACCACCGAAGAAGGCCTCAAGCATCTGTAGCTCTTCATCTTACATACATTACACCTGTGTGCCCTCTCTACCCTTTGGTGATTGGTCAGTGCACCTCAGCACTCCATGTCTCATTAGCTTCAATGCTGGGCACCTGTCCTGCGCAGCTGTAGCCCATTAGGGATGAGGCTCGGCCGCAGCCCCACTCCCAATTACCACACACTGTGTGCCCACAACAACCTGGAGTACTGCATGGCCCATGGAGAGACATTAGGGCTGACCCAGCTCCCAGGCTGGGTGTAGTCCACCAATGTTTATCAGGAAGCACACAGCTACAAGCAGCTTTGTGCTGTGCTGGCTTCTAAGGGAGCTGACTAGACGGTGCTCTTGTACAAATACCACCCTGGCACATCAGAGAGGATAACAGACCTGAAAGGAGAAGACTGCTCTGCCAGTGAGCTATGGTGTTATCCACTCTCATTTTCACTTAAGGTTTTATCATCATTTTCATCAAGGGCAGAAATCTCTTCTCAGAGCAAAATGACACCTGCGTGATACCTGAGACAACTCATCCAACTGCCCTGGATGCCCTTAGAACGTGCTTGCTGAAAAGAAAATATAATCATTTGTATTAAGCTGGAAGAGTAAAGCCTGCTCCTATTTTGGAATCATGGAACAGTTGAAGCTGGAATTAGCCTCTGTAGACAGTCTAGTTCCACTCCTTCATCCTTTTATATAGCCTGTACTTCATCACTGAAGTAAAACAGTGCAGGACAGGTGCCCAGCATTGAAGCTAATGAGACATGGAGTGCTGAGGTGCACTGACCAATCACCAAAGGGTAGAGAGGGCACACAGGTGTAATGTATGTAAGATGAAGAGCTACAGATGCTTGAGGCCTTCTTCGGTGGTGGTCGTGCCTCTGCCATCGTCCTGACACCAGGTGAGTTCAGGAGAGTTGTTTTCCTGGCTCAGAGGAGGCTGAGGGGCTTCCTACACCCAGCAGAGGGTAAAAGGCACCAGTAAAAGGTCTTGCTAAAATCAAAATAAACAATGTACTGCTCTCTGCTCAAGCACAAAGCTAGTCAATGCACTGCAGAAGGCTACTGGGATGGTCAGATGTGATTTTCACTTCATAAATCCACACTCACTGCTCCTAGTCACCTTCTCATTCTCTGGATATACACTGGATAACACATTTAGAAGTGTTTTCCAGAGTGAGTTGCTGCATCACCTTCCCAGGCATCATGGCAAAGCTGACTGACTTGTAATTCCCTGCATCTATCTTCTTGCATTTCTTGAAGAAAGCAGGACATCTGCTTTATTTGTTTCCCAGTAACCTCCCACAGTTGATGCGACCTCCAAAGACAACTAAGAGTGGCCTCACAACAACAATGCCAATTCTGGCTTCATCTGTCAGGTTCCGTAAGCCTCTGTGTGCCCAGTTAGTTTAAATGTTCCCTGCCCTATCTTCCTCCACCAAGGTAAGTCTTTCCCATGGTTTCAGGAACTTGGAATTCCTGAAGGCAAATCTTATCCACGATAAACAAGAGAGTGAGTATATGAAGACCTGTGCATCTGCAGCCTCCTGCTGCAAACTTGCTTGAATAAACATGTATTTGCTTTATCTGAAGAAATTCTGAAAACCAGAGCTAAGTCATAATCATAGTAAGTGACTGCTAGCTACTGCTGGTGACCTGATCTACCTTCAGGAGGTTAATTGGCACAGCAGTCACCTGAAGTCTGTCAGTATCACTCTCTGCAGCTCCACCCTTCAAACAGTCTTTGGACCTTAGCCAAAACAAAATCAAACTACTTCCAGTTCAGTTTTGGGAACTGTGAGAATTTGTTATTTTTTTAAACTTGGTGACAATAAGTAGATTAGGTTAGACAGCCTGTTTTGAACAGACTAACCCAAGTTTTTCCAGCACACAAATCCAAATACCATTGACTTTATTAGCATGCACTGAAATTGCAGCCATAAATTACTGAATGTATTACAGTTGTCACCTCCTTCCTTCTCAGTCTTGTGAAGATTTGGAATTGGCTAAAACATACCAGGTTTATGAGTGGAAGAGAGCAGGTAAAGGGAGTTGGAAACCACCCATCATTGCCTCACTGCAGGAAGGGCAGGGGCTGTGGAGCCCTGCTGACCCACCAGCACTGCAACTCTATGCAGCCCTCCTGCTGCCAGCACATGGACCCTGCTGCATGCTGTCCTTCCTTTTTTCATTAAATCAACAGCTAAATGTTAAATTTATTTGTTCATTTACTTTGCAAGGCATGCATCTGAAATAAAATCCCCTCACTTTCGTGGAATGGCTTCTTCTGCCTTACTCTTCATTTCTCCTTTCTCCCCTGTCACCTGAGATTTGCAAAATTACATTTGTGAGGCACAGAGGTGTTAAGCAAGGAGCACTGAGAAAGGCTTACAAACAAATTAATAATTCTGTATTCATAGCAGGGTTTGAATAATGGTCCCTAGAACCACACGCTGCGAAAGGAGGAGAAAACCAAACATTGAACAGATGCTCATTAGAAAAGCACCAGCCATCTCAAGCCCTGGAAGACACAGGAGTTCTGTGGGGGGGGAAACACTTCGTAACCATGTAACTAAAGGCTCTATCAGTGTGTCATAGGGGACTGCAGCAAGGCTACCCTGGCTTTGCAAGCCTGGCACTCTTAAAACACAACCACTTGGCATTTTCTGGGGTCAAAAAACAGGAATCCAGGCCCCCCAGAACAAAAATTGTGCTGTGCATGGTTCCAGGAACACATTCCAAGGGGGAGTTGAGAGCTTAAAAGAAGGGAACTCTGCCACTTGTGCCAACAGGAGAGCTGGCAGCAGTGTTTGATATCCTCTCACTTGTACACAGAGCTGCAGTGAGATGCTTTGTGCTGGCACATACCTGGGCTCCTCTGGCATTTGCCAGCAGTAAAAAGGACCCTGAAGTGCCAGACACCAGTGTTTTGGTGAGGCCAGTATTGTGTTTCCATGAGCCTTACCTGCACAAGTATACAGTTCTGCCAGGATGCTTTAACACAGGTGAAACAATACATTCTTCTCTGGCTCCATTTTGGAAAACAGTGGAACTACTTTGGTAGCAAGTTTGGAATGAAAAATCAGCTTCACACAGACACTCAAAATTAAATATTTAATGTCTGATGGGTTTATCTGGCACAGCCATCAGCAGTTTACAACAGAACAATGCCATTGAGCAAACCAGCCCTGCCTTAAAATACTGAAGTTCAGATTGAGATGCTGAGATTTTATTGCTGTTTTTGTGGAATACAGGTGCTTAGAGGGCATGACTGATCTCCAGATGTGTTGGAGAAGGAAGAGCAATTGCTGTTGGATTGTAATCACTCCCAAAGCTTTCTGCAGAGAAACACCGGAAGAGAAGGCATTTTTGCATTCTAGTGAGATGTAAAAACACCACAAACATGGACCAGTGGGAATGGCTTTCTGAGCCTCTACTCAGCCTGCAACAATTCTGACTCTGGTTAATGGAAAATGAGTGTTGCAAGCTAATGAAGGCAAAATTTGAAAGCATCCACTGGGAAACTCCCAGGAATTAAAAAACCCATGAAGCTTCTGTTATTCTCTGGGTTAATTTTAGTCCTTAAAGATCCACACCACACTTTTCAAGCTATACAAAGCACCAATACTTCTGCTGCACCTAACTCCATCTTCTGTGGCTTTAGTGGTAACTTTTAGTCTATGGCATGAGTAGGGGAAGGTACAAAGCAACCTTTCTGCAGGAGTGAGGAGAAGGAAAACCATTCTTTGGAAATTTCTCCTCTCCAACATGTGAAATTTATTTCCCTTTCCCCCATGTCTCCCCAGGAGGCACCCCTGCGGTCTAGGGGAGCCAATTCTTGTTGTAGCACTGTACTCATCTTACCTCCTCAACTTGGTTGTCTGCTCTGAGCCAAAGCCTTGGCTCTCCTCTGAGTCACCCTCACAGCACTGGCACCTTTTGTTGAAGGCAACAAATGTAATGCAAAAATTTCTGGGTTGTTTTTTTATTTTCTTCTTCCTTTTGCCTTCTCCCTTCCCCTTTGTTTCCTTTCTTAGCATGAGTGATGAACCTGTAGAGATGTTCTGTGCCTACAAATTTCCTGTGTGACTAGCTTTAATGTAAGGCAGTAACTACTGCAGGTCTGTCTACCAGGAAGAATAAGTAGCTGTGTGTATGTGTATATATAGATATATGCACACCAATATAATTATACGTGTATATAGAGAGGGAGCACAATGTAAGTACACATAATTACAAGTAGGTAAATATAATGAAACAGCTTGAACCTAGTGGAAAATTTCTTTTTTAAAAAATTTAAGCTTCCTGTTTTCACTGATGCATTGAGCCTCTGCAAAATCAGCCAAATGCTCATTTTAATAGAAAAGTTAAATACCACAGACTTCCTATTCGATTCAAATAAGTGTATGAAAGAGTTTCTCCAAGATAAGGTTATTTGCTTTGGGAAACAAAAGCCTCTGTTTGCCTGGAACATGGGTGCCAATGCTTTCTCTGGGGCAGCTGATGCCGCAGCCCCAGTGGAAGCAGATGGCAGACGGTGCTCCCAGGCACAGCTTTGATCTGTGCCGACCACTCCCTCCAAAATTGCGGTGCACCTAGCTTCTGTGTGGAGTGAGGATATTCTGAGATCCCCACCGAGACCAGGGTTTTCACAAGCCCACCTGCACCCTCTGAGAGCCAGGCATCTCTCTTTGCCGGCATGCAGAGGGGTGCATTGGCAGACCAGAGCAGCTGGGAGCTGTGCTGTTCAGGGTGAGAGACTTCCAGAGACACACGCTATTTCATAGCCGCCTCACAAACTGGGTGCCACCACGCATTTATCTTCTACCCCAACTTTACCTTAGCCATGCAAGCTACAGGTGAGATCCAGCCTCAGTACAGATCAGTAACTCATGCAAGACAAACCATGCAAACAACATGTATCTCAGGCACAGATCTCATTGGGCCACTAGTTTGCAGCAGCTCAGCTCTGAGTCACCAGGTTGCTGTATTTATGTCAGGTGAGAATCAAATGCAATAATTAGCAATAAGCCTCCAATGCAGCATGAAAAAAGATTGTCCAAGTTTTGAATAAATTACTTCTTAGTATATGCACCTGTTGGAAATAAATATGTTTTGGAGTTTTTTCTTGAGTCCTCAAGCAAGAAGATGAATATCCATGTTATGGTATTAAAAAAAACCACCATCAAAGTTCCCATTATTATAAAACTCTCAGTTTCTGGGACCCAAAATCCAATTCTTTTTGAAAGTGTAAGAGAACACAAGCTGCCCACTGCTTCACAGAATTTACATCTGGATTTTTCTTCCCTTTAAAAGAGATAAGGAGTATCCAAGAACAGGATACGAAGGTGTATCCTTCAAACCACACACTACTCAGAATTGTAAGTGGTGCTGGGTTCATTTTGTTACTGCTGCTTTGTATCACCAAGGTAGCTGGGCATAGACTTAGGATGTTGTATTAATTAACCTTTAAATAAAAAACACACTCACATTTGACTGGAACATCTTGCTCCAGTCTCATGTTGTCATCCCTTTGAGATACAAGCTGGCTTCCAGGGAGTTGCACATACTTATGTCAGGGCTCCATTTTGTCCTGTAGAGGATGAGACGATGAAGTTTTCAACTGTGAGTGTTAAAAGGATGGAAGCATTGCCATATTTCTGCCTGGGATGTGCCCAGCAGGGAAAATCCAAATAAGCTGCAGTTGCTACTTGCCTTCCCTTCAGCCCCTATACAAATACCAACTCCCTGAGCACAAGTAACATTTAAGTGATTACTACCATCTCGCTTGCACCTTACCATACTTGCACACCCCTTGTACACTGGATAAATGGCAAGATGGGGAGGACTCTGGCTGCCCATGCCATCGTCTTCATGTCATATTGGAACGAAGAGATGTTCTCTGAGATTTGCTGGCAAATTCACTGTTTGTAACTTAATTTCCCCTTTCCTGCTCCAAACACCCCCCCTCAAAACTTGAACAAGTTTCAAGTCAGCTGCCAACACGAATGCAGCCTATCTGTACCACCTGTGTCTCAGGTAAGAAAGCAAATTCAGGTTATCTGCCTGAACCCAGCCATGCTGAAGTTGATTGCAATGCTTGCTAACCCAAGCACTCCCCAGCATAATTTCCTCCATCTTCGAAGACGTCCCAGGACTGGTGCAAAGATTCCCGTGGGCTTGGCACCAGCCTTTAAATCACTGTACAAAGTCACTTAAGAAGCTGTCGGCAGTCAGAAATGAGTCATTAGTATGCTGCCAACACAGTATTCAGTGACAAAACCCAGCTGCCACTGTAGTCAAGAATGCAGTTTCTTTAGCACTACTGTAAGTCTTATTAGCATAGAAATCAAGTGTATGTATGTAATTGAATTTCTTTGTCACATCCTACTATGAGATTTTCCATCAATCCTGATTGTTACTAAATTTGAACTAACAGCCCATATTTGCACTTAAGCAACATCTGAAAGAGGAATACACAAAGAAAGACTTTCCTAAGTCAACACATCCTAGAAAACAGCAGCTGTGCAAAGGCAGAGGCAAGCAATATTTCATTTTCCTCCCCATAGCACTATCTCTTGGCACCTCCGCTTTAAATCTGGGTTCTGCTGGCTGCTTTACATTTTCTCTCAGCAAAGAAGAGCTGCAATGCAGCCAGTGCGAGAGCAGGGGCTGTCCCCAGCAGGAGAGTCTGTCTGCAGGATCTGTCAGGATGTCGTGGTGCTGGTTACTGTTGATTAAGAAGTGAGATCTTGCTGTAGGTAAAGTTCATTTTAGGTCACTGGTAAGCTCAGCTGCTGGAAAAAAAAAAAAAAAAAAAAAAAAAGAAGACGTAAAAAAGTCAAAAAAGTCAAGAGGGGAATAGCAGAACTGTTGAGGAGCATAATTTCCAGGTTGACTTCACTGACATAGGAATAGCTGTTCAGAGGCAATATGAGTCTCAGAAACAGATACACGGGTTGTCTCTGCAGGTTTAGGGTGTGCTGGGGATAGGTAAAAACTGACTAATCCAGCCTGGATTGAGAATGCAGCCACCATCACTGTGGCTGACTTTTCAGTGATTATTTCTCAAGGGACTACATTAATCCAGTTAAACTACCTAGCCATATTTTCCTATGTTTTCCAAGCATTACTGTGGTCTAAACCACAGACACCTGATGAAGCAGAATAAAGATGGAAACTAAATGAGTGAGTGAGGAAACTAAATAATCTCTCCCTTTACAGATGGTCATTGTACACCTTGATTAGGTTTTGTTGCTAATGACTGTATTGTGTACACATCCCTCATGCTTTGCTACTACAACAACATTTCTCCAAGGTCACTGTCCCAAGCAATCTACAAAGTCATCAGCCCTTGTCCATAAACTCAAGAAACCAAGTCCTATAACCCCCTGTCAGCCCAGTACTGGAGTGGGGCCAGAACCAGGGTGCAAGCTGTATCCAAGGACCAAAGCTAGACTCTGCAAAATTTCACAGTTCATTCTATCACAAGATTCTGACATGAACCAATTTCCTCTGAGATGGCCACAGATTTTCAGGAAACATGACTGTTACTCCTGCAGCTCCCAGGACCTCCAGCAAAGCAGGATTTTGCTCCTGGTTTTTTTGTTGCTGTGGGTTTTGGTTTTTTTTTAATGATGGTAACTGCAACTAAACAGAGACAACAGGGGCAGAATAACTTTTAATATTGGATGCTCTGTAAGTGGCAGATCACAGTCAGACTTTTCCCAGTATGTCACAATGCCACATAATACTATTATGAAACTGATGTCATTACCTACTGATGGGAGTGGGCAGACAGAGTTCACTTTGGAGGCCAAAATCCCCAATGATTTTTTTCTTCAAGACATAAGCCCTAATATAAAGTGTCTTCTCAATCAGCCAGAAGGAAAGAGTGACCTCCTTTTTCCCCTGCCACAGTACAACAGAAACATCAACAGCTAACTCCCACCATGAGGCCTGATCCTGAGCCTTGTCTTCCACTGGGCAGCCCTGGGATGTGGCCTGCTGGATGTTCCTTTTAGGGAATCATGAAGAACAAAGGGAGTGGGTAGGCTCTGTGTGCACAGCATTAGCTTTTCCCTGTAGTTTTCATCCATACTGCTGATTAATTACTTCACTTTGGCCAAATTGTGTCACTGTGTCTCCCTTTGGATTGCTATAAAATTGACTTTTGTTCCAGGCTGGATTTACCATTATTTCATTTTTCACTTTCACTCCTGGGATTTTCTTTTGCCTCTGTGATTTCAGTTATTGTGAGCTCGTCCCTTTTCAATTTTACACAAAATTTCAGCTGTTGAAAGTAATAATTTGGGAAAGCATAAGGATTTCAGAGAGGAAGCCTGTGGCTTCCTTTGCCTTCCCGGCTCAACAATGCCAAGCATGTGCCAGCCCACTCTCTGCAAAAAAGGGTGAATTTTGGAGGCATGAAGTAACTTCAGTTAGCACTTGTAGAATGCTCTCTGCAACAAAACCTTACTTCTGCAGGAGCATGATCCCAACCCTGTCCTTGAGTTGGTGTTTTTGGCACCAAGTGATATAGAATGGGGATTCCTCTGACGTCACCATTTGTCAGATCCTGTTGCAGACACTAAATATCCCCAAGGACATGGAGTGCATTTGCTCCAGCAAAACACTTAGCACTAGCTAATATTGCTGCCAGCCTCTCTTGGGGAGTTTTTTTTCTTTTTTTGGTTAGTTTGTTAATTTAGTAAATATTTAGAAATCCATGTTCTGCTAAAACTGCAACATTGGATACCATTCCCTTTTGTTCAAAATTGTTTACAGAAATAGGTACAATTATATCAAGATTCCTAGTTAATACTCCCTGGGCTAAAGGCAAGAGATCCTAAAAGGGGTAAAAAAGGGTGGGAGGGAAAATGGGAATTTATTATAGCAGGTCAACAGTGCCTTGAAGCCTCTGTAGCTGAAACTGTAACAGAAGAGTTGTTTCCAAACAATAAATACCAGAAAGAATTCCAAAATTAGGCAGGGAAAATGAAGGTTCAAGACAGCCTATCAAATGTGACCATTCAAACACTGACAGGAGGATGGGAAGGGGCTGCCTTTAGCACATGGCACAGAAAGCCAGGTTGTGCATGGCTGTAGGGAGACATCTTCCAGGAGCATGACACCTTATGGAAGTGCTTCTGCTGAGCGCAGGCCCCTGGATTTTCTACCCACTGGTCCTCCTTTGGCTGCGCCCTCACTGCACACTGGTGCCCACTGGTTTGCCCCCAACAAGGGGCTGGTGTCCCTGCCCCACGCGTTTATATCCAAAGGAGTTGGTAAACCCTGGGTACAGCCACGCGCTGGGCAGAGGTCTCCAGAACAAAGCAAACACAGCTGACACCAGAGAGTCCAGGTCCAAAGTCCAGACTATTTTAGGAGGAAATTCTGATTTCCTACCAGTCCTTAGCAGGCCTGAATATTAGAGAGGCCAGAATACAACCCAAAATGTCAACAAAGAATTGTGATGCCCTTGAGGAAACAAATGGCATCTGGTGGCCACAGGGATTCTGGGCTTAGCTTCTGACTACCCAGCCCAAGAACTTGCTGGTTGTCACTGCTGCATGGCTTTTTCTCCCAGGAATGAAAAAAAGCCAGGAAAGGTTCCCGGATCCTGCAGCTGCTGTGACTCTACTGTGAGCAACACCCATTGTGGATGGTTAAAAATGGGTTCAGCTGTGTCCACAGGACAATTCTTTCAGCCAGCCCACAGGCAGGCAGTTGCCCCTCAAGTGTCCAGGCAGAGGTCAGCAACTGTACAACCTGAAATTACTTTAATTATGGGAAAGTCACTTTCTAGTGTATTGAATAAGTAACTACCTATTTTAGACAGGACCAACCCCAGGGAGTCAGCTCCACTTTAAAAGGAAGGCTAATAGCATGGTTTGCAAAGCACACACACAGCTTCTTTGAGCCAGCTTATCAAGTTGGTTCTTTACAGCAGCATAATTTAACTTCTCACAGTGCAGGTCAAAGCACAAAGCTCTCAGTGGAGGGATTTCCTCCTGGGTAATGGACTAGGGAGGCAATTCTGTGGGGAGACATTACTGTGTTTTAAGTCCCCTTTTAACCTGCCACCACAACCAATCCAGGCAGGACAAAGAGCAAAGGGATGGAAGTCCAGTGCTTCCACACAGTGTTACACCACATCCCCAACATGAGTGCTCCCAGGGAACCCACAGGACAAACACACTGCAGCTATCCAAAGGAATTAGAAGTAATTATCCTCTCTTCTGTCAAGAGTGTTGGGATAATCCATAGACTTTGTCTCTCAGTAAATGCATCTGTGGATGCTGTATCTGGTCCTGAACATTTCTGAGGGGTCTGCTCTTCTTTCATGGTGCAAGAATCTTGAAATATGAAAGGAGCCCTTCTGCCTAGAAACATCCCTTAATAGGCTTCTTCCCCTTAACACTTCCCATCAGGTTTCAAATCTTTGCATTCTTCCTCTCTTGACAATTACAGTTCAATAAGATTTACACTCTTCCACCATGGCAACATAGGTATCTCCTTTGAAGAGGGCTGGGGAGACAAAGAAAGGATACTCTGGAATGCACTTCATGTTTTTGGCTTCTCTCAAATGTGAAAATAAAGCATGACAGACCCATGTCACATGACACCAGACTATACTTTGAATAGTATATATTGAATACATGCTGTATTCAATAGTGTAATTTATCTGAGGCCTGGTACACCATCTCAATGGACATTACGATGTGTGCACCAAAATAACATGGAGAGCTGAAATGCATTGGGACAGCGGCTGTACCTGAATCTGCTGATTCAGCTCACAAAGCTGCATTTAGCAGCTGTACTCTTTGAGTCCTGCAGATGCCTATTTTAATCATCTGCCTTAAAATATCAGCTGGTTTTATGCCCTATTCTGAGGCTTACCATTCCTCACAGAGGCTGAGTTGATTTTTCTAGGCACTGCCATCCAATCAAAATTGCAAACGGTCAGGAAAGAGAGAATATAAGAGCAAGTTGCTTTTGTTTGTAGTTATTTCCACAGATCTTGTACAGCTTGCGGCTGAAACACCTCAGGAAGGCGTAGCTTCAGAACCTGAGCCTGCCATCTGGATGGGACCAGAGGGACTCTTTCGTTGGAGATGTGAAACACAGCCAATTGAGGCAAAATCCTCATCAAAAGCCGAGATTCAAGTCAGCAGATATCCCTTATCCAAGACTTCCTCCTTCTATTCTGACTTGCTGGCAAGGAAACATGGCACTGAACTGCAGAGAAGCTGTTCCTTTTTGTGGTGAAACATCCTGCCGCAAAACAGGCCAAGAGTCCTTCCTAAGCCACAAACATCAGCTCACCAATTTCTGCACTGCCCTTTTAGGTTACTTTTTAGCAAAAGCTAACAAAAAGAAAATCATAGTATTGTTCCTCTCTTGAAGGCTCTTCTCCCTCTCTCTGCTGTGCTGACCCACACACTGACCATCCAAGGTGTGCTATGCTCATGTAGTCTTAGTATTTTAGCTATCCTCAATGCACCTGAAATTTATGCAGACATGAGCCTAGGATCACCTGTAATCTTGTTAATTATTACAATTATGGTCATTAAGGCCATATTACAGAGCTCATTGTTAATAGGAGCTTCCATAAACCCTTTCAGCCAAAGCAGCCAAGGCCAGATTCCATACACAACTCTATATGACTTCCAAAGGACGATGAGTGTGAGGTGTGGGATCTCATGGCCCTGTGCCCTACACTCTCAACCATGGAGCTTGGCTCATCCATGGCCCAAGTCTGTTATTCATCACCATGAAGCCAAAGCCTTTAGCATGTCTCCTTGTGCCTGTAATAAGGAGAAAACACCCAGGAGGAAAGGAGACTGTAGCAAGTTGGGCATGTCTCTTCTTCAACATCAAGTTGTACCAGGGGAGGTTTAGATTGGATATTAGGAAAAATTTCTTCGCAGAAAGGGCTGTTAAGCATTGGAACATTGGCTTCCCAGGGAAGTAGCTGAGTCATACTCAGAAATATTTAAAAGCTATGTAAATGTGGTACTTGGGGATGTGGTTTTCTGATGGGCTTGGCAGTGCTGGGTTACCTGTTGAACTCGGTGATCTTAGAGGTCTTTTCCAACCTAAACAATTCTAGGAATCTGTTATTCTAAGAGGTGAAAATACTGTCTGGGAGTGTGGGCCACAGCCCAGCAGCTAGAGGTGAGAGAGGTGTGAATGACTTGTAGACTGGTGGCCCATTCTAACAACCATAAGAAGAAGCTACTCTTGGGCCTCTGACAAGCCTGCTTCACACTTGTCCTGGCCAGAGCCCATGCCTATCTTTCATATTGCAAGAGTGGGTGAGGTGGCTGCAACCCTTGTGCCACAGTCTGCCCAAGGAGGCAATCAGCCTTGCTCCCCAGGGCAGCAACTGCAGGTGAGGCTAGGTGAATCATTGGCTTGACTCAGAGTGATATTTTTGCTACAATTAGAGCCTTCAGGATGGAGTTGAGGCTCTTGCCCTGGTTAGCAAGGCTTTGCAGACACCAAGCCAGACCTATGCTAGGCACCTGTGTTTAGAAGGATGGGAGGAGGTTTGCCCTCCAGGGACAGCAGCCTCTCCTCACAGCAAAACAGCTTCAGTGAGTTATGGTTTCTCATGCAGTGTCATGCAAAATCGTCAGGCTCCTGGCATGTGTATGACTCTCTGTATATCTCAGAGAGCCAGCTCACAAGCACATTCTGTGGGCTTTTATGCTAATAAATGCTAAATAAAATTTAGGTGCTGTTTTCAATTTTCAAAGCCTGCTTTGTCAGTGAAAACCCGCATTCTCCTAACCATGGCATGGCAAACTCTGCTGACGGTTATTCCTCCAGCAGTTACAACACATCACATTAGGTGGTCCTGTCTTGGGAGAGGAGACAGCTGATGGATGGGGAGGGGAGACTGATATAGCCTAACCATGAGGTCTCACTGCCTGCCTGGGAAATAAAGGACACCAAAATATAACTGCGTGGGAAGGACTTCTAAGAAGAATTTGTCCCAAATCATTTCTGGAAACTGATGATAACATTATTTACTCAAATACAGGAAGCTTGAGATTGCAATGAATGATGAAAGGGTAAGGGGGAGAAATATGTACTTTCCCCCGCCCCTTCCCAAAAGATAGAAGTAAAATCCCCACAAGCAAACCCCTGGTTGCTAGCTGTGCAGTCAGAAGCTGATATATCCTTCTGTGTTTGTGCATGTGCACATCTCACTCCCACACATTTTGCCCATCCTCCTTTGGACCCTAATGCCAGGGGCCCTTTCCAAAGCCAGGCACAGTATTCCACAGAGAAGAGTCCAGCTGTTGGGATCTTTCCCAGAAAGCAAACACTGCTGCATTGAAGCTTTTCTGGCTTTTCAGTAGTTAATCTGGGATACCCAGAAACCCTCTCCAATGAGAAGGGATGGGAAGCAAGGGGATGTGGTTAAAAGCTTTTGTATTTATTTATTTATATATTTGTGTTCATGTTTATGTAAATTTTGCATAAATCTAGACTGAACTTTGGGAGATTGATCTCTCAAATACAGAATGCAGCTGTTTGAAATCACGAGGAGCATACATTCCCACCAACAGTATAAAGCCAAAATATAAAAAGGCAAATAGCTCAGCTAGCCAAAAGAAGGGCAGAGAAGGGAACAGCTCTCACAGAACGGCATCCTATCTCCTTGTGTATTTATTTTTTTATTGCTGCTGCTTACTCTGGGGGGTGGGGAGAAGGGGGGGAGAAGAGAGGGAGAAGAGGGGGGGAATAGATGCTGGTTGTTTTGGAATCTACCACAAGATGAGCATCTATCAGCATCTACTCAAAGAGATTCCAAGCCATGGGCTCTGCTATGCTCAAATCCAGTGAAACCAGCACAGTCCCCAGGTGTTTTATTATGCCAACAGACTGAATGATCTGGATTCAGCAGCATTTTATTTATTCAGCAGTCCCAATCATCCCAGCCACTGCTGGTAAAATCTGCTGGTGAATCTGCTGGTAAACCAAAGAGTGCCTCCTCATTACACTCCATGGCTCAGTGTACCCATAGAACCATAGAACACAGATTGTGTTGGAAGGTCTATCTAGTCCATCTAGTCCAACTCCTCTTGGAGTGACCAAGGATATCTTCAACTAGACCAGGTTACTCAGAGCTCCATCCTACTTGAATGTTACCAGGAATGAAGCATCTATGGGAAACTTGTTCCAGGTTCCAGCTCCTCATTCTAAAGAACTTCTTCCTTTTATCTAATCTAAATCAATCCTCTTTTAGTTTAAAGCAATTGCCACTTGTACTATCCCAAGGCCAACTCAGTTCCTGAGGGGTCTTAGGAAAGCTAAAAATCACAGTCATTCTGGTCTTGGCTTCATGGCACACTGTCCAACTGCAGGATGCCAAGCACCAAGACAACACAAACTCACCATTTTCATTCATCTGTCTCCAAAGCAATTCAGCTTGTTAACTTTGTTTGAAGGAGCTGTATGTTAATAAAAGTATCAGCTACAGACCCTTCTCCCAGCATCAGGCCACATCCTCAGCACAAGCTCCACATCGTGTGTTTTGTAAAATTTAATAGCAATGTCAGCACACACACATGCACACATTTTGTCTGTACAAACACGTATGATGGAGCACTCCAGTGAGAGCTGCAGCACCGGTGACCTCTGAGAGTCAGGCTGCCACTCACTGATCTCAAGGTAAATTATATCTGTTCCTTAGGCACAGAAATGTACATAACATCTCTGCAGAATACATTAAAGTACCTGCTACAGAGATCAGCCCTCCCTTCCCAACTATTCCTTTACAACAAGGGAGAAGTTAACCTTCTGAACATTCTTTCAAGCCCTAAATAAATTATCAGGCTTTCAACAGCATTCTTTTCGTGAAATCTGTGAATATTATAGTTATTATTACAATCAAGATTATAATAAAGACTTTGACAATCTGCTTTGACACCTAAATGTGGAATTGAGATTATAATGCAAAAATGTCTATTTGAGTGAAAAAAAAGTTAAGGTATTCTTAGGGCATGCGTGTACTTAGCCTTGCACCCTAAATGAGCTATGCAGTACATGCAAGTACACGGATTAACAGGTCTCCGTTTTTTATAGATAATCGTTTGCACACACACAAAAATGCATTGGCAGAGAGGAATAACCAAGGGTGAAGTCAGCAATTCAGAGGTTAATTACTATCATTAAGAAAAATATCCTACTTCAGCCACATCAACTTTAAAGCTAGTTGGAAGTGGCCCTCTAAGAGGTAGAAGCAGCAAACAGCCATAAATAGAGCAGCTGTTCAATCTGTGATATAAGAAGTGTGATGTGATACAGAGTCTGTGATAAAATTTCATTGTAAAAGCACCTTGCCAAACGAGAGAAGGGGCAAATCAGTTCAATGAACTCCAAGAGCCCCTAAACCCAGATGGATCTCTCACTGATACCTAAGGTATTTTATAACCCTGGTCTGACACAGCTTCAGGACTGTGACAAGTACTGTGACCTGACTTACAACAGCACTTCACAAGTAACAAGCCCTGAAACATTGGGACCCTGACTTCACCACTACAAACCCTCTGCAGCTTGGGGATGGATACCATCTGCCTGTATAATCCAGTTTTCTCTCCTCCTGTTTTCCAGACAGGAGCTCAAAAGGACCAGTGCTCCCCAAAACCTCCCCTGATGGCTCTTCACCCTTTCAGCCACCAACACCATTTTTCCTAGTCCTCAAGATGGTCATTGCTAGTCCTTGTTACATGAGTAGCTATGGCTGTGCAGAGAGAGGTAAGGATAGCACTTGTGGGTGGATACACCTTGGAGCACAAAGTGAACACTTCAGCTGACTACACAAGATTTCTTCCTGCTGACTGATGCATTTCAATGTCAAAAATCATGTATTAGTGTGTAGATGACAGCTTTTTTTACATTTGTGATGCCTGTGTTACGATGATACCTCTCCAGAACCCACTGGTGACTGAGTGCTGGTAATTAAAATGATTCAGATCATCCTTATTTATGCCTTTTCCCAGTGAAACTGCCTTGATGACACTTCCCTTAAATGCTTCTGCAACACCTGCCACTGCAGAGAATCACAAAGGAAAGAATTACAGCCATGATTAAGTTTCAGCTTTCAAAAAGAAAATGCTTGAATTAAAACCCATCACCTGTTTTGATGCAAGTTAAAAACATTGGTTTTCTTCAGTAAGTCAAAGCTCCAAACACTGCACCCTAAATTCAAGCAGATGTTCTTTAGTCACAGCTATCTGCTATTACTTTTTCCTCAGCTCAGAAACAGAGCAGTTAGCAGAAGTCATGTGAAAGGGGCTGACATTAAACAGAGAATGTCGTTAATGTTACGGTTCCAAAGAAAAGTGAGATTTCTTTTATATTCATTCATGGCTGGGGCTGATAATTGCTTCCTGTCTTACACCTACACAAAATTCATGAATATAATTACAGCAGCACAGTGCTGAATTCAATCAGAAGGGAGTATCGATTTGTGTATAAATCAAAAGCCATCTTCCTCCAGTTCTATTTACATGGGGAAAAAAAAAAGGACTTTTCTAAAAAAGCTGCAAATCAAGAAAGGGTAGCGTATTGCAGAAAACCTCACTTGTAGATTATATGGCCAGAAGGGAATATGATAATCTAAATATGTCTACATATGCAAACCACAAATTTCCCAAATTAATTAAGCTTTTCTTTAAAATGTATTTTTTGAAGAAAAAACATCCACTTATTTTGGTAGATTTTCAAGTGCATAACTTCATTTATATGCACATAAATTATTACCATGTTCTGTGCAGCAGAGCCTGCTGCCTGGAACAGGAGCAGGTGCTTCTGTTCTTGGGGTGACTATTACTCACTGGCAAAAATGGGATGACAGCTAGCACTAGGGGTTGCTAACAGGAGTGGGGAAAAGCAGTCTAATTTTTTAGCTCGCTCACTTTCTTCCCCTGCTAAAGCCTCATCATGACTGGGAGACATATAATGAACTTTGCAGTAAAGACAACATGAGAATGAGGGGATGTTTATTTCCTTGATAGGCAAAACAAGACCACACAGTCCCTCTGCTAAACTCCATCACCAAGTATTCAGCTCAATTTAACTGTCTTGGGAGCACTTGCAGGTTCCTGACTTCACCTGGGGCTACTAGCAATTAAAGCTTGTTGTTGTCAGCCGAGAAAGAATCAATCAGAACCGATGGCTGCATGGTTCCGCATGGATGGTTCTTTCTAGTAAACCACATAAACAATATTAAAATTGATTTTGTGAAGCATTCTTTGATGTTTTAATAAATGTATACTAACAGTCTATTTATGAGGCCACAGTGTAGAAGGATTAAAGCCTGATCAATTATGACATGCCTTCATTTTTAAATAAAGCCTGTTTGAAGAAACACAATCTATGTAAACTATAATTACATATATTAAGTTATGCCACAATCTGTTCTGCCACTATGTAAGATTAAAAACATTGCTAGGAAATGGCTAACTAATTAATCAATCAAACTGGCTCATTTCTAACAGCTTTCATTAGATCAATTTTACCTCAGATCTACTTTTATAGAAATAATCAGCAACAGAGAAAAAGCTACTGCAATGGAAAGTGCTTTAAGAAATCACAATAAAGAGTGCATTTTTTTCCCCCATTGCTTTAACAAATATGATTCAGAAATTTCAAAAAAATGAAGTGTAAATATCTAATTTCCAAATATCAAGGAAAGGTGATGGATAAGGTGCACTGCTAAAGCACACGCTATACATGAATATATACAGCACCTATCCTGGTTGCCAAGTGCCATCCTCCATAGATAAAAACAGAGCATGAAATACTCTATGTCTTAAGACTTAGGAAGCTGCATTGTAGAAGATACCCGAAGAGTAGCTATTGCTGGGTAACTAAGGACTTAAAGCTATGGAAAAATATTGTGGGATTTTCCTTGAAGTTTCATTTAGTAAGACTCCTACCAGAGTCTCAAAGACATTATTGGTGTATTCCTATGCCCAGCAAGTAAATGACCAGCTCTGTGGGGCACTTCACAGCCTAAGGTTAAGAGGAACTTCTCACACACTACCTAGAAGAAGAGTTTAACCTCTCAACATGGCATCCTGAGCAGACACCATGTAGCTACTAGAGAAGATGATAAAAGGCTCCTGCAGCTTTCTCAAGTGTAGCACCTCATGAGGCACTGAGCCACAGCAACCCCTCCCTTCTTAAGATGAACATGTTGTACCCTGGGGCATAGAGGGCCACATCTTCATTTTCTCTGTACACAGAAAGCATGGTAAGCAGTCCTGTTGAACCCAAGCTGATTTAAAGAATGTTAGAAACATAAAGGGGATGATAATGTAATAAAATCAGCAGTTTTTCAACAAGATTCTTAGCACTGTTTCTACACATTTTGTCTGTTAATAAAGGAATATCTAAGGAAATTAAATGTATGACCAAACAGCTGATAAAAACCCCCACTGCCTCAGAGAGCAATGTCAAAAGATGTGGTAACCTCTAGCTTTTGGCCTTGGATCTAGAATACTCACAGAGAGACCCTGGGGAAAACATGCCTTCTCATCCCTTCCTGTGAAGCAAGAGTTTTGGGCAGATGGGTCTGGGAAGGTGATGAGGCAAGGCAGAAACTAAACTAGAAAATAACTTGACTCTGTAAAGTGAAAACCACTGTATATAGAACACAAAGAAGTCCTTACAAACAGAGTCATAGATAGGCGAGTCCTTTCATGAAGATTTGATTTTTCTCCTACTGAATCCAAGAGGATTCAGACAGTGAGCCTACCAAGGTGCTCTGGAAAGTTTCTCGATAGCATACGTGCATATTGACTTGTTTACCAGCTTGAGAAATTGGACCCTGACTGTTCACAGCATGACACTTTAGGTTGCAAGAAGGTGACACTCTCTTCTGTGTACAGAATTAGTTAATCCCCATCTGCTAGTGTGCCTACAATTCTAGTCATCTCCTGCAAAGAGACCAAAAGCCAGGCAGATAATAAAAACACAAGATGTTTTAAAATACAAAATATTTCACTCAGGCAAACAGCTGAAATAATTTTTGCCATTTTATCTCCTTTTGTCTTCTCTTCCCCAAACATTTGTTGAATTTGTTTTCTGACAGGGATATTCACTAGGCATTCATGTTCCATGAAACGCTTACAGAATATCTATAAAAAGCAGGTCTCAATTATTCCACCACCAATGTTGGCATATGCAGCCTACACCTTGCCAGTCAGGAGTCATTGCATGTCACACACACTCACTGAGGAAGTACAGCACAGCCAAGAAGGCCAGGGATAAAAAGAAATCACCAATATGGGTACAAAAAGCTTTCCAGGAAGACTGATATATTGCATAATTTGAAGATGTCCATTTGGCCAGGTGACATCACAAGCCTAATCAGCAAGCAGGATCTCCAGTGAATACTTACTTGGGGAAATAAGTGGGATGAATATGAGAAAACCAGCACAGGCCAGACTCTCCAGCAAGACCACGGCCCAACAGCAGATAGCCCTTCTCTCCAGCTGGCCCAGGGAGCAGCACCAGACACTGTTACACTGGGACACGAGAAGCCTCAGTGGCTGCAGCGTAGAATCATGCTGGTATAGCAGGGTAGGCCAAGGGTCAGAGCTGGTTTGTGTCCAGCTGCCAGGGATATGTCACTAGTGGCAAATATCCATGCAGGCACTCCACTGAGGACCTTGATTTTAGGCACATTTAAGATCACTTAGCATTTTAGCAAGGGTTTTGTAAAATAGCATTTTCCAGCTGGTGTTCTTACAGTGATACTGGGATGGTTCCTGTTTGTTTACCTGCCTACGGCCGAATTATTTCAGAAAATGTTCCCAGCAACATTACAAAGAGTGAACTTCATTCTTTGAGCACTTAACATATGGCTAAATTTTACTAAAGCCCCTTCTGAACTCCATAGTCCTTAAAGGCCTTGGAATTTGAACCATCACACCAACTCATTATTTAATATCTATGGCCCAGTTTGAAGTAATTAATGTAGTTTCACCTTCATTTATTCAAATTAGAGTTCATCCTGAGTACAGGCTACGTAAAACACGAGAGACTTACAAAGATGAACTGGGTTACGAATGATCCCTGGACAATTAATTTTTGTTCAAATGCTTACTGAATTACACATGTATGCCACATAATAAATTCAATAATGTCAGAAATTTCATCTCCGTGGTAAAAGTGTCCTGACATAAGGACTGTTCATGTTCCCCAAATGCATCCATTTGTTCACAAAAGAAATCTCCAGTTACAGCCTCCCTTAGAAGCTGTCCTCCAGCACAGGAGAATTAAAATCCCTTCATTTCCTAGTGAGAAGGTTTTGTGACAAGGAAATCTGGAAAGAAAAGAAAAAGCTCTTATATTATTTTTTGTTGCTGTTGTTGTTTGCAAAATCTAGTAGTTACTATATAGCAATCACCATATGAGCATTGAGAAATGGAAACACTGTTCTTTTGTCTCTCTTTTTTTTTTTTACAAGGCTGCTTTCCCATGTGAGATTGATGTATGCAGACAACCATTCACAGTGTACACAGGAGACCTGGTACATGATTGAGGACATCAGGGTGAATGGGAGAAGTCACCTGTGAACACTACAGTCCTGCTTTAAGCAAAACATCCCAAAATATGACCCTAGACTGGACTCTCGTTGTGTCAAAGGCAAAGTCCCTTTACCTCTCTCTGCCTCAGCATTCCTGCCACTCTGGGTGTCACAACATGATGATCAAATTTGATGTTTTGATTTGTTCATCAAAGGATTGGAGCACCTCCGCTATGAGGACAGGCTGAGAGACTTAAGGCTGTTCAGCCTGAAGAAAAGGTTTCAAGGAGATGTTATTGCATCTTCCAGAATCTGAAGGGAGCTACAAAAGAGTTGAAGAGGCACTTTTTGCAGGGACCTGTAATGAGAGAGGACAGGGGGGTGGCCTTAAACTGAAATTGGGCAGGTTTAGATTAGCTATTAGGAAGAAATTCTTTACTGTAATGGTGGTGAGGCACCAGAAGCAGTTGCCCAGAGTAGCTGTGGGTGCCCCATCCCTGGAAGTGTTCAAGGCCAGGTTAGGTGGGACTTTGAGCAACCTGGTCTAATAGAAAGTGTCCCTGCCTATGGCAGAGGGGATGGAACTTAAGGTCTTTAAGGTCCCTTACAACACAAACCATTCTGTGATGATTCAATGAATATCACTAAGGTCCACCCTTCAACTGGAATCATCAGGACTGTCCTCATGAGAGCAGGACAAAGCCCTTTGTTAATACTCTCTTTCGACGTCTAACTACCCAGTGATGAGCCATCTGAAGTGGCTAGGAGGGGTTATTCTCTAAATCTGTGGGAACTTGATTCAGAGGAATCCTCGTTCCTTAACTGTGTTACATCTCTTCTGCACACACGGTCACAGGGATCTGATTCCCCATGGGCACTGTTCCCTCGGAGAGGTTCAAAATTGAGATGGAGGAAGGCAAGGAAAGCAGCTCTCACAAGCTCCTGGCAATACTGCTGCAATCTGCAGGAAACTCCATAAAGCTGTGGAAGGAGAGTGGGAATCAGAAAGTTCCTTGCCTGCAAGACAGGCAACGCAGAGGCACTGTGAGACTGAGGATAATACACAGGAGAGAGCATGGGGAGAGAATACAGGAATACAGATAGGTTTTGTGAAACTGTCCTCTGCTATTTAACAACCTCTGTTAAACACCCTGCATTTAAAATGTCCTTAAACTGGAAACTGTCTACCAAATGTAGCCTGAGGGCAGCTCTCCAGTTTGCCTGGTAACACTAATCTGCTATCAAGACAAGCAAAACATATAAAACAGGTTTTACAATTAGGCAGGTAACAGCTTCCCCAGTGTGATAAGTTAGAGAAGACTCTTTGTTCATCAAGACAGAAAGGAGAAGCCTTCTGTAGATAACAGAAAATCAAAGGAGAAGCCTTGTGTAAGATAACAGAAAACCAAAGGAGAAGCCTTGTGTAGATAACAGAAAACCGCCAGACAGAAACTAGTTAGTATGTTGATTACTTAAGCTGGTTGTGTAATTAGAACTTAGGTGCATATGGAAAAGACCATTACAGGGCCGTGGACTTTCACCAAGGAAGAAGAGAGGAGCCTCCCCCAAGCGACCACCAGAGAGTAGAAGACGACCCCCTAGCAACAGAGGGCGCAAGCGCAGAGTACACCCAGAGATACCGTGGACACGGAAGAAAGAGAGTATAAAAAGATTGCGGGAAGGGGGAAACGGGGTGAGCCGTTTGCAGAGCGGGGACTCCCCGGCTGCACCCAGCGCTGTTTGCTTGCCATCGCTTGCTGTAATCAATAAATTTCTGATTGACTCTTGAAAGGCTGAACAAATTATTCGCCTCTATTTATAACACCCAACCTCTTGTTCAAGTGAGAAAACTAGACAAGAGACATACTGGTGGGCCCAGGCAGACGCTCCAGGCTGGACTGGGCTTCCCTCTCAGCGCTGTGGGGTAAGGCTTGTGCCCAACAGCAGCTCTGCCATAGGAGAGGGGCATATCCTGACCCACGAGGCTTGAGCCTCCAGGGCAGCCAGGTTTCAGCATTCAGACATGTGAGGAGGAGCACAAAGAAGCCATTTATGCTGCTGCAATTGCCACATTAGATTTCAGTTTTATTCCCAAACATGAGCTGAGCTCTCAGTCATGGACAGGCTTTTTAATCAGCCCTGGCAGAGATGAAAAGCCCAAGAAAGAGAGGCAGTGTCTGTGCAAGAACAGCTCATTTACATTAAATAATTATCCTGAAGGAGAGAAACAGCAAGGGAGTTAATTTTTTAATTATAAAGAAATAATTGCAGTCTGGAGGAGCATATAGATTTCTAGCTTTCTCTGCAAGTTACCTATTTGCTGTAAAACCCAAACAATAAGTCTGAGAGATAAGAAATATCTGTTTGTTATGATTTTGAAAACAGTGTATTGTATGAGAAGAAAGACAGGGAAATACTTCTGCATCCCCAAAAGGCTGCTGCTTTTATAATATCTCCTCTGCACTGCAGGATAGAAAATCAGTATCACAAACATAAATGCTAAAAATACAAGAGCTGACACAGAAACACATTCTGTAATCTGTAAGGAATGACTCTGTCAAAGAATGTCTGTGTGTGTGTATGAGAGAGCATACAGAGCTCTTGTACAGGGCTGTCTGACTGCTGCACAAACTGCTTGTGCAACCTGCTATATGCTTCCTCTTCCTTGATATTTCTTATTTAGTAACAAAGAGAAAGGATTCAACTCTAGTATCTCCCCATAAAAATTACTTTTGAGATGAGATGAATAATAATAATAGTACCAAGTCTCCAAATTAGGAACTTTTTTTTTAATTGCCAGGAATTTATGATAGGGCCTGCAATCTCTTATGGTCTTTTTGGATTACTTCCCTGGATGGAGCTGAAGTCCTGAGCCTCCTGGCACATAGCATAAGAGCATCGTTTTTTTGGAACATGAGCATTCCACTGCAGGCTCTATTGCTTCCACCGAGGAAAGTGCCAAAATCTGTGAGATTCTTCCTGTTCCTCCTGCAGAATCAGGGCAGTGCTCAGCAATCCACTACTGCTCCTCAGCACAGGGCAGTGAGCACACTTTAGCTTTACACGGGGAGCTCATGGGCCAGCCTGGGAGATGACCAGCTGTGCACTCAGTAACAACATGAAGGTGGCAGGAGAGAGGGAGCTCCTCTGCTTCCTGCTGACCTGAGCAGTTTCGCTACAGCACATCCCTAGCCATGCCATGTGCCTCAGGGCCACAAGTGGGGACCTACAAGCACAGCAACCTGCAGCACCTCAGGTTGCCCTGCTCTCCCAAGCCTCTCTCCTCCCTGGGCTATAAAAGTTACAGCTGTACCATATTTCTGCTCTGAAGGGTTCTACCTCCTGCTTTTATCCACTGCATCTCACTGTGCCTTCTCATCCTTGGTTAAAGATCTGCTTGGTAAATGTACCTCTAGCAATAGTGACTGCCTAAAATTCAAAAAAATATTATTTCACTTTGAAAAGAGAGAGAAATGCAGTCATAGTGGAGGCCAGTAGGAGAGAGAGGCCGGAGAGAAGAGGCGTGGCAATGGTCACTGGTGGGATAGGCAAGGAAGGACTCCCACAGCCAGGAAGAGGGGCAAACAAAGCTGGACTTCCCCCTGGGAACACATGGCAGCTGCTGCTTTGCACCTTTGCTTTGCCCAGTCACCAAGTGATGGCATGGTTTATCAATTCACATAGCCTGACTTAATGTTTACATTGGCAAAAAATCTGAAATATTGGTTTCTCTCTGTAAGCAAAAGCAGGCTGTGAGCTGACAGATACCATATTCCTGTGATGATCAAAATGATTGCTGCTGAGATCACAGCAAATGTAATCAATACAGAGCTTTTGTGTTGCATAAAATATATAGAAGAATAGCAATATATACAATTATAGAATAAAATTTATTACATTAATACTTTCATATGCCAATTCTAAAATTTTCTTGCTTCTTAAATTCACAGTAAATCTCCTTTTCAGGCCCTGCAAGCTACTATGTTAGAAAATTTAAAGGCTTACAATAGCAGATATACAAATCAGACTGTAGTGTTCACCTATACAAATGTCACTGGAACGTGACCATCAGGAACACTGATTTACATTTACAGCTCTAGAAAACAGATTTGGTGTCATGAACTGTGTCAAGTACCCAAGACAGCATAGCAAAAGTTAATGTGCATAATACATTAAGCTAATGGGATTCAGTCAAGGGTGAATATGTCTCTTTGGGCTAAGAAAGCATCAAGTCTGCTCACGTCTTCTGAATGCTCTGCAGCCTGCTGAGTGCTTCTGCTATGGGCATAAATATGAAACCAGAGCAGGAGAGGAAAAGATGCAGGGTGTATCTGAGAGAAGAGGGATGAAAAGATGTCAAGGAACACTACAAAAGACCAGTTCTCTTCAGCTGGAAAAAAAAGAAATAAACCTCAAAATTTTGTTCATATATCTGTTTTGAACCAAATCCAGCCTTGAAAGGCCGACCACTGCCTTGAAAGAATATGCTCAAAATGGCCTTGTTTACAGCGAAGAGAATTTAAAACAGTAAACTTATTTTTGATAAACATGGGTAAAAAAATACTTCCCTCTGCTTCTTTAGACAGATAACTTCCTCTCACCTCTACCATGCCATGAAAGTTAATTGGGAAGTAAGCTCAAAGAAAAGACTGAAAATTAAATCTGAAGAGTAAAGATAAATACCACTGATTTAAGGAATTATATTTTTACTTCAATTTGTACTATTTCCACAGATTAATAGAAACAGCACCACCAACACCACCACTTCCCCAACCCTTAGACAAGTCTTCAAACAGGCTCTTCCTTGGCTTTCTCCTCTTCCTATGAGGAAGCAAGGAAGGAAGAATTTAGCTTTACTTACAGGCAGCAGAGAAGGCAGGTTCCTAAACACACAGAACAGTCCAGAACACAGCCAAGTTTATCCGGCAAACTCTCTGCTTGCAAGGACTGAATCAGCAGTCATCTTCAAACATCTACACATCATCTTTTAGGTCAGCTCTCAAGACTAAAGCTTCTCAGCTGTTTTTTATGTTAATATAGAAATATGTTTCCTCTATGGCTTGGTTCAAAACTTTCTTTTATGGCAATGCATTTTATTTCAAGACTTCAGAATATTCTATTATTCTCAAAGAAATCGAATTTGAAAAGCTGAGGAAATTCTTATTCATAAAGGAGTGAGATAAACCATGGTTACAACTCCCAGCAGAGAATATTCATCTAAATGAAGCCCCTCTATATGTCTGTATTTGTATGCAGGTGTCTAAGGTCAATGTGTCTTCAGTTCCAGCTCCTTGCATCCATATTCTTCTTTCTGGGTATCTCCTGTTTTTCTTGTCCATGTCCCACCAGCCCACTCAGATGTGCCTCTGCTTTCCCATCTTTGGCTGCCAATCTGATCTCAGGCACCTGTACCTCTCCTGTGCCATCTTATGTGGTAGAGCCTTTCAGGACAGGTTTTGTCACACAGTGCCATCACAAAGACATGTAGGATACACAGGACAGGAGAGTGTTCTCAGGCACACCAGATTCACTTTTACATGAGACTCACAAATACTCAACACAATGAAAACTGCAGTATTTTCCAGTGGACAGAGATATTTAGTAGGCAGTGTTTTCCTGAGTGCAAAAAGGCCAGAATAAATTAAAATATGATAATAACTCTAAGCTAAACACTAACTGGTCATTGCTCTGCAATGTAGTTGTATATTTATATGCTTAAATATTGGTGTAAAATAGTTTTCAGAAAACTGGTTTTCTCTAGAAGATGTGACACACAATCTGTGACCTCTTCAAGAACTTAGGAAAAGCTCAAAAGAATGATAGATCTAGATTTGTGATCTAGCAGCCAGATTCTAGTCACATTTTAAGGGATGATGGAGATATCAGAACTGAGACAAGTTATGAAATATTCAAAATACTTGGAGGATTTGAGCAGTAAATGTTCCTTGTCAGCAGAAGATATTAAATCATAAAGGTCCAGATTATGCTGCATAAAGTCTTGCTCTGAAAGAAGATCCACAGAAAGAAATTAAAGGAAAGTAGCAGGACTATTCAAAGGCTTCATTATTTTTCACCAGAAGGATATCAAAAAAGTCTCTAAAAAAGTTGATTTCATTCCTTCCCCTTATTCTTGAGATTATTTGCAAAATCATAATCAATCACACAGGCCAGCATTCAATTAAAACCCCAGTACTGAGCTAATATGAATACTGGTCATGACCTGAACGGCATCGAAATATGAAACAAGAGAAATGAACTGTGGTGAATTAGACCATCCTCTAAACACAACCTGGGCAGAAATGGTAACCGCCAGTGAAAGCTGTGTGCAGGAGAAAGCACCCAGGCATGTTGGCAGGACAGACTAAGTTCTTGCCACTGGACTTGGTGAGTAGCTCTGTATTCAGAGGCAAGCTACCCATCAGCTTCATTCAATCCTTTCAGAATCTCTGAATTAAATTCAGTCCTTATTACGGGTGGTCTTGCACAAATAAAACGCAGCTGAAACACAGCAAGTAGCAGAAGATCTTTCCTGGAAACAAATAGCATCCTATTTTAGTGGACCATTGTTGAGACTAATGCCTGATATACAAGGAAATGAGCATGAGATAACATTTTCAAAATAGACCGTGACACTTCTGCCGCATCGGGTCCATGGTATTCTGATGAGTAATGTCCGTCCTTATCAAGGCGCCATGTGACTCATGCCCAAGAGCCATGCAGGGCCCAAATGCCAGCCAGCAGAGCTGTGCCCACCCCGTTACACGGAGCAGCACTGGTGGCCCCAGACCACAGCAGAGGCCCCACACCAGAGCTGTGCCCCCCTCCAGAGAGCTGTATCCTCACAGCACGGCTATTGCTGGGACCAGCACAGAGTCCAGGGGGGCATTCTTGGGCTAATTTAAAACCCTCTTCCTCTGGAGACACATCAGCTCTTCCACGTTGCCAGGATGGCCAAGCACGTTGCTGCAGAGAGAGAAGTCACAGACCAGAGACCTGCAGAAAACGGGAGCACAACTGGAAGGGTGGGTGCCGTATTCAGCAGGATTTTGTCGTCCGTTCACTGATAAACTGCCTGAAAGGTCTGGCACCCAACCCAGCTGGCCTCGTATGAAATGTGTCTTCGTGGAAGGCGGAGTGGTGCTGAAATACTCACAGTAGCCCACATTCCATGCCATGAATGGAAAGACAATAATTCAAGATATGAGAAAAATCATGGCATCTTCTGATTAGAAAGATATGATTCATGTTTTCAGTGCCACAGTATACGTGTTCTTATTGTCAAAGTTTACAGTAGCAATAGCAAAATTTCTGGCACCAAAAAAAATTGATAGCTTACATCAAAATATTTATTTTCTTATTAATTTCTCTGGATAGATAATACACATCAGGAAAAATATCAACATCTTTTTTCTAAAAAACCCCAATTTTTCCTCACTCAATCCTAGCTTTTTCTTCTCCCATTTCCCTCCCATTTCCCTATCCTCACAACAAAAAAGTTAATGTGGAAAGTAAGGAAAATCAGATAATGTATATAAATAGATAGAGAACTGCTCAGACCCTTTCTCAGCCCAGTCAGGATTTTGGAGTAGGGTGTAGGGGGATGGAAGCAGCTCAGTCCAGGTTACTTGTGTCACATTATGCTCAGGAATTATTATTTCTTACTTGAAAACTGTTACGAGGTAAAAGGAATTTCAGGGTATACCCACAGCCTTTACAACCATATACTGTTCTTCATGAATCATTTCCTCTGAAGTTAAGGAGATGATGTACACAATCGTATCATTGCACATGCTTGTATAAAAGGTACAAAAGGCCTTTTCTTTTAAAGTTAATAGCAGGAGAATGAATAATCTCTTCTTTTTTTACAAGAGAATAGTTTCATTGTTCTGCCCACACACTTTATTTGTTGATCTGACATCTGTAATAGTGAAGTGGAAGAGGAAAGGGAAGCGGATGAGAGAAATAAGTGAATTAAAATATTTGGGATAAGCTTTTGGAGAACACTATATGACTATGCTTGAGTAAACTTGATGTGATCTAAGTAATAGCACAAATAATCAAACAGTGAAGGAAAAAGTCCACTCTGATCTGGTTGCAAACATTGACCTGTCTCATACCATCACCTTTCCTAGAATGTTATTCTAATTTGCTTCTAAGGCTTCTGAAAACCTAATTCCCCTTTGTGCATAGACAAAATTTCCAGTGCTGCCTCTGAGAGTTGTTTTTTACTATTATGTGTTTGTTTCTGACAGCAGCTCCTTGTGCTGAGTTAACTCTTTGAACTTAAATTTGGTTCCTCGGTTTTAGATACCCCATGGGGTTCACACCATACTGCTGCGGAAGGCACTGAAAATATCAATTCCTTGCCAGGACTAGGGAGTCTTGTCCTTATCTCCAACCCAGAGTCCAGATGAGGGACAGCCCCATGGCCTTGCAAGGTGTGAACCAAAATGTGGGTGGAGGGAGCCTTTGCATCTCACTTCTGCCAGAGAACACCAGTGCTGGCATCTCCAAGCCACCACGGCCAGGGATTGAGCACCCTACTTCAGGGGAATAACTCACACAGAATGGGGCTGTCTGGAGGGCTAGCAGCCACCTGACTTGGTGGCCCTACTCCTGTGACCAGGCAGTAGAATTTATGCTGGAGAGGAGGACGAGACTGAACTGCATAGAAAAAACATACCCCAAGATTTGCAAAGTTCTGCTGATGAAGGCAGCAGTCCTTACATTGCTTCCTTGTGCCAGAGACTTGTTGATGAACCAACAAGACTTAGGACCTTGAATAGCAAGTTAGGAGAATTTGACACCGTGCAAGGAAGCCCCTTAAATTTTGCTAGTATTCATCAGCAATGTCTCTGCTTGTTAAATATTTTCTGGGTGCAATGCGAGGGATAGGTTAATTAGCAAGTACATTTTGATGTGGACCAGCTGTCTACTCTGTCTGCTATCAGAAATGAAAAGTCCTCTGGGAATCCCTCTGAGAAAACACATTTTGTCTTCTAGGAATAGAATGGTTTTCTTTTAATACCCTCTTTAACTGTAACTCATTTAGCTTATAAATCTTGACAACAGATTCTGGCCACTGATGTACTGTTTTCTTATCTTAAGCCTTTGTTTTTCTCTCCTTCCTCCTTGGATACCTTATACTCTGAGTTTAATGTGAGATGCAGCTGTCTCTGCCAGCAGGAGTTCACATTCTGAAAATCACCAAGATTTATGCAGCAGTACCCACTGTAATGACCTTTTCTTCATGCAATGAAACAATAAAAAATAAATAAAAAATATGGGATAAAAAAAAATCAAAATAAAAGAAGAAAAGATTTGCTGGCTGGAAATAAGATTTGGCACAACTTCAGCTTAAGAGCTGAGCTTTTCTTTTTGTCTTACAGGAAACCTAAATAGCTTCCATATAAGTGGATGGGTGAAAATAGGCAGGTAGAATATAAGTAAAGGATTGACAACCACGGGACAAGGCTTAGTGGCAGGAGGATAATGGGGAAGAATCTTCTTTTAAATATTTGCGTCAGTTGCTCCAATGCCACTTCATTGAATAGTCCGGGTGCGCTTACCAAGCAACAGAAACAAGGTCACAGACCAATGCATTTCAACCTCTTGCAACTGTCAGTCCCATAATATTTTTCCAGTCCATGATAGGTAGAGCCCTGCGTAGAAACTCTTAAGTCTAGTGGCTTTTGCTTTTGTCTTGTAGTCCCATTTTGAAGATCCTTCAGTAACCCACAGACCACAAGTTTAAAACCATTGCTTGAGTCTAACAAGCCTCATGGATGATAGAAGCTCCTCACATCCCCAAAAAGCTGAAAACAGCTACTAATAGTTTTGAAATAGATGCTGTGTGTGTACAGTATATGTATATACTGCAGAATAATAATAATAAAGCAGAATGTCATTATATTTAGATTTGTGATACACAATATTATAGCAAAAATGCCCCTGCCACCAGGCAGTTGCAGAGAGAGGAGCACTTTAAGTGTTTTATTCAGTGCTGTAAAAAAGCATTCAAAATTTCATTCAGTATGTATGTAAGAGACTCAAGCTTTCAAATGGATGAGATTAACTGTCCCTCAGGAGACAGAGTTATGAGCTCAGGAAATGCTTGAGCACTTATCTGTGTGCTTTCTTCTGACAATGTGTAGGGAGGCAGAAAGTGGGGACAGCAAGAAAAGCAACCATTTCACAGGGGAAATACACACATAAGAGGGTACTTCATACAGTACAGAAAATGGCACTCGAGTTCTGGGAGTGGGATCCTGCTCTTCAAACTTAAAAGAAAGACGGATTTGATAGCTCAGAAATCTTTGACTTTCAGTCTGGGCACATCTACCCATCTCCTGCATCTCTCCAAGGCCAAGGCCAAGCGTTTGAATGGCCTTAATTCACACTCAGGATTAAGACCACACACCCCTGAGAGCTGTGTGGTTCTAAAGACAGGTGGAGCATTTCACCCTGCCTTCTCTAAACAGGTTTATGACAAGAAACTTCAAGCAAAGAAAGATGATAAGCTAAAAAACAAAGTTGAAAAAAGCCCTCTCATTGGCTTACACACACATGGTTGGTCCAAACAGTGATGATAGAGAAGAGATAAGATGCTGCTGATCATGACCATACATGTGTCTCCTCAAAGCTAGTAACATATTTGAAGTACAAAGTCTTGAATGTTTTGTTTAAATCAGAGGATTCTCTCTCAAGGCATGTAAAGAATAATGTGCCAAATAGCTGTGACTAGGGCAAAAATGAAGGAAGGGTTTTTGAAGTCCAGGCACTTCATGTTACTTGTGGATACCCAGTGGAAGACTGTAGTGCCAAGAAACTGAGCACAGTCCAACCTGGAAAAGTACTGTGCAACTTCAAAATTATCTCATATCCCTTCCTCGATTACAGCTGATCAGTCAGTAAGACAAACCTGCTGCCTTTCAGTAGGCACAAAGGAAGCAAAAACCTCCAAGGGTTGCTGTGTACCTGAACAACAGTATCAATAAACTCCCGAGGGAAATAAAAAGGGCCAGCCAAATGTTGACTGTGAGGATTTAAAACTGTGCTGAAACACGTGTTTCACATTCAGGCCCTTGCTGAATTAGCTAGCTTTTCTGAAGGTACTGAAGATACATGAGAAAAACTTCAAGTACTAAACTGAATGGAGGGATTATATTTGTTAATACTGCTCCACAGTGCCCTGAATCCCTGAGGATGAACAATACCTGCTTGCATATGTGACAATTACTGTTGTGATTTGGGATTGACAATTGACAATTACTGTGCCTCTTTGCTAATCATGGTGCAGCCATCAGCACTAAAAGCATTCGGCACTGCACGTTACATTATTAAGACAACCATTGCATTTCTGTGGTGATCAGAGGTGGCTATGGATTGTTTTCAGAGAAAACCATCGGGCCTTCAGATGTGTGAAATGCTGAGACTTCATGCTGCCAGTGTCAGTCACAACCAGCATGGTGGCAGCAAGACCAGCTCAGCTGCCCAAGCCACAGTGGCATCATTTGCAGGAGGCCAGAGGTGGGTACCCCATTTTGTGCTTTCCATTCTGAAATAAAGCCTCATTTCCCACTACTCTGGAGACTCTCTGGAGGCTGCCATAGGCAGGGTTGCAGTGCCAATAGCCCATCACCCAGCCAAGACTGCCAGCAGCCACACTCCCCTTGTGGCCATGGTGGGTTGGTGGGCACAGTCCCTGTACAGAGGTGTGCTGCAGAAGATGCCCAGCCAAGACCTGCTGCAGTGGGAAAGCCATAATGCACAAGCACAACTGTTTCCTGGCAGCCTCCAGCACTGCCAGCTGACAAGGCAGGTAGGATCCTCAAGCAGGTTCAGCTTGTGTTCATCCCATCAGTAGCAGTGCAGACCTTCAGCTGTCAGGGTCCTCCTCCTGCCTGAGGGCCCTCAAGGTCACGGTAAATGGAAGCTCTTTAGCCAAAGATAAGTTATTCCTGGAAGGAATGTATTCCTATAGAGTGCAAGGGCAGTCAGAGGTGCCAGAGGTTTCTCCTACGCCCAGTGCAGCAAGCACTGGGCTTGGAAGCAGGTTGGCAGGAGGTGTGAGCCTCCCAGACCTTGTACACCTCAGCCCGAGCCCTCCCCTAGCTTGCCTTTTCCGCCTTCGGAGAGGGAGCACACCATACGTTATCCCCTTGTAGCTCATCTCCCTTTTAATTAGATTTCCTGTCTTCAGTTAACAATTATTGCTGTAGGCCATGGCCTTAGGTGGCAATGCAAAAGGCCGAGCAGAAGGTCCTGTGTGGCTCCAGGATGATGTTCAGATGGATGCCCTGTCAAGGAAACAGCTGGGAATATTATTTGGAAGTGGCTCACCCAGGAACCACCACCAGCTGACATGTTCCCTTTCTACTTTTAGCCACTCAAACCTCTACCCTATGACTGGACAAGCAGGGAGATACTGACTCCAGCTTCTGCAGGAGCACTCCCACACCAGGGTGGGGATGGGATGGACATGCTTCCCTTTCAGATGTCTGACAGCCAAGAGGGACCAGGAATCTGCAGCAGGGACAGTTCTAGGACTGGCCAGGCTCTCTTCCACCAAATGTGTCTGGATCCTGATGAATGCTGGAGAAAACTCAGGCCTGCTCTCTGCACCTGTCCTGGCACTGCCAGCCCCACATGTGCCCAGACAAAAGGGCATGATGGAAACCTCTTAAGGATGTGGTGAAGAAGAAGCCTGATTCACCACTGGAGCTCCAAATAGTCCTAATGGCAGCAATAGAGAGCATGGGAGAAACAGGGCAGCAAAAATAAATAGCTCTACTCTGGAGGAGGTTCTGAACATTTTAGGGCTTGCAGCTGGGCAGCTCTTCTGGAAAACATTTTAATACAGGAAACTAAATGTTTTCCCTGGAAGTCTGCACTAAACCTGGATCTCTTGAGTGAGAGGATGCATCCTTTAGGCAGTAATTTGCTGATGCTATTTCAAAAGTGTTGAGGTGGATGATGTAAAACTTCTCTCAGCATCTCAGTCATTCCATTTTTTATGCTCTGCGTTGTGGGGATGGGCTTGTTCCAAGTTTTTGCAGCCTATAACACAGCAGTTCTACTCTGGCTTTTCAATGTTAATACAAAGATAAAACCCTGCAGCAGAATCACTTCTGCACTAACATGGAAACTTTATTCCAAGGGCTTATAAATCCAGTCTCAACTAATCTGTTTCAGCAGGTCACTTCTCTTTTGAAAACTTTTCCCTCTCCATAACAAACATAGCAAAGGCATTTCAAACACAAGTCCAACTTTATAACAGAGGAATGAGTGATAGGCTTCCCTCTGTCTTTTTGCCATGTGATAATTGATTAGCCATTGGGCAGTCATATATTTGAGTCCTTGCAATACTTCTGGAAGAAGCAAGATTTCTCACAGACATGGTAGATGATAGCTATAGAGCGTTTTAAGTAACTAAAGGTATTTGTGACTGGGGATGTGAAATTATGATGGCAACTTGGCTGCAATATTCAGGGGTCACTAAGGATCTGAAGGTCTTTCGCTCGGAGATCGTTGCCTCTCCAGGCTGCTTTTCCATGACTCAGTCTGCAAACCGACCTCATTGCCACAGCCAGGAGGAAATGATTCATAAATACTGACCTTTCCCCTTGCCACCCCTGCAAAATGAGGTCTGTGTATAAGCAATCACAGAGCTGGAGCCATGGGAATTAAAACTAGATAAACCATCCACTGACGGCAACACCACGCAACCACTTCCTTGCCTATGCTAATGGTGGAGATGTTTACTGTGAGCCAGGCACACTCACAGGAGAACATAACTGGGGCAAAACAGACAAATTAGGCAAGGAAGGTGACTCAGAACAGGGGAGGTTGAAAAAGAAGGGTCAGAGCTGGATGAAATTCCTTGGTCTCCTCTTTGCAGATATGTAAAGTCAATGTCTCATTGGAAAATAGACATACTTAATAAAACTGATGTCCTTCATGCCATACCCAGTCTATGGGATTCACAGCGTCAGGTCAGCAGTCATTAAAGAATAATATTGCTTTGTTATTATTTGCAACTTCCTCAGGACACAGGATGTCCAGCCTTGAGTTTGCAGCCTGTCATCAACCTGCTGCACAATCATGAAGGGATGAGGGGTTGGGACCCAAAGCACTCTAAGCTCAAGCTTCTGTCTCAGGAGTGGGTGCAGCAGACAGGAGGCAAATGCAAGAGGGAGGGATAGATACCTCTTTGTCTCCCTTGCGAACTATCCTCATGACCTAGGAGGTCCTCCCCACTTCTAGGCAGACCTCACATTGAAACTTCCCAGTTTAAGCATCCCAGAATTTATTTCGGTCTAAATACAAAGACAGCCAAAAGGACCAAGGCTTTTAATTTCTTTATCACACTGTTTTGGGCTTCAATTCTGTTCAGCAGAGCATTATTCCAGGTCCTGCAGCATGCCTCATACATCTATCACCAGAAATGCCTAATTAAACTAGTAGGAATGTCACTAGGACCTGGTAAAAGAGACCTGCTCCGTAGTTTTAAGTCCATACTTCTGTGAGGAGTTGCCACAGAGGAAGACAGTGATGGCAAACTGTTCACTGTCCTTTAGTCAGAGTTGCCTCTAATGATATGGTATCTAGGTACAAGTTGCTCTTCTGTTATATCTTCAGATATAACAGAACCTCCACCTGTGGACACAGCGAGTGTGTAGAGAGCATAACAGCCAGTGTGTACTCACAGGGAAAGGCACAGTCTTTAGAGGTGGGACTTCTCTTCAAGTTGAAGCATTAGGGTGGCCCCAGCTGCAGCACATAGCTGTGGCCAGCCTGCAGTGGGGTTGGCAGCCAGTCCCCAGTGTAACAGGCTGCCATGGGCACTGCTGTGCTGGAATTTGGGGCGGTAGCCCCCAGGCGGCCAGCTCCCTGACCACCCAGTCCTATGAGTGACAGCATGGGGCACAGACTTGCAGCTAGGGTGGGGCATGTAGGACCATGCAAAGGCAGATTAAGGACCTGCTCCTGCTCCCAGCACCCTGTGATGAATTTGGATTTCCATGTTTTTCCCCCCAGCAGTGGCAATGTTTTTGCAAAGGAGGCAGCAGCTGTGAATCCACCCCACGTGTGGGGTGCACAGGGTGCTGGCTGCCCAGGAGCAGGCAGCTGCCTGGTAGAGTATCCTCAGGCAGTCGTGTGGGTGGGACAGTGCCACCTCCTCCTTGGCCCTCCTTGTGGCAAGCACAGCTTTCCTCGCAGGCTGTGTGGGACAGCATGTCAGGGCTTGCAGGCAGACTCAGCCATAGCATAAATGCAACTCTGGTTGCAAGGGCTGGCTCAGAGGCAGGGTGAGCAACAGAGGAGAAGAAAGCTCAGTAATTATTTATGCTGCACAAAGAATTATTGGGCAGCTGTTGGCAAGCAGGCAGAGGTACTGAGATAAGCCAGGTTTTGTAGTTTAAGAGTTCTGGGGAACCAGTAACCAAGAGCAGCATTTCAGCTGCTTGGTGCCATATAGACCCATCTCTGCCAGTATGACAGAGATTTACCTTCCTCTCTGATGTTCTCAAAGCACATTCTCAACTGCAGCATCCTGCAGAGAAATGTAAGTAAAGAGAAAGACAGCAAACTTCCATCATTATTGAACAATACCATTTTATTGCCACTGACAAATGTTAAATTCCCAGAGAAAATTGGGAAACTGGAACTGTATTGAAATGGCTGCTAAAGACTTGGACCCAGGCCAGTTGTCCCTTCAAGGGTGTACAACTGGGTACCATGTGCCAATGACACTCTTTCTTCATTATCTAAACAAGCACTGGAGCTTCTTCTGGGACCAACAGGACTCATTTCTCAGAAATCATCAGAGGGTGAATAGTCAAATATCTGGTACCTTTCCCTTTGGTTGCCTCTATCTCCTCCCAGTACCTAAGTAGCTAAAGCAAACTATGACAAATGCAACTGATTTTTTTTTAAACATCTTTTTCATATCAAATATAAATTTAATAGGATTCTAAGCTTCCCATTTTGATCTCAGATTTCCTAAAGGGGCAAGTCCTTCAGAGAAGTCAGTGAAATTCTGTCACAGATTTCAGCAGTGCCATAATTACACCTCTAGAGCTTTATTCTTTATTTTCCTGAATGCCCCATTCACTTTAGCTGTTCTAAATTTTTGGAACAGTTTAATCACTGCTGTTAGCATGGCAAAGGTGGCTGCACCAGAAACATGTTCACCTGGGGTTGAAGGGATCTCCATGGGTGGTGCCTACCTGAGGAAAGCCAGGTCTGGTCTTCACTAAAGCTTCCACCAGCATGTTTTGAAGTCTCTTAGAAAGGCCTCAGATATGGGCACTGTCTGATAACGAGGCCAGGGAGAGGCAGGGAAAGGCCTTGGTGTCCCATACCCTCAAGACCTTTCATGGAGCTGCTGTGTTTGAGGTCACTGTTTCTTAAGCCATTTCACTAATGTGTCGCTCCCACCAAAGGATCGAGGCTTTCCCTGTTCCCCTGGGTAATGCTTAGGCTGAAGGGCACATGTTAAAGTGTGGTGTGTCCTTCCCTCTGGGCCAGCCTGAGATCAAATTGCTAAGTTGTAAGTCAGAGGAAGGAGGGTGAGTTATGCAGCCCCCTCCACCATCCACTTTCCATCAACATGCCAGCAACAAATCCACCCTCTGCAGAACAGACTTGCAGGGTGCCAGGAGACCAGAGAGGAGGAATCCTGATGTGTCTATCATGGACTCACCTCCTCTGTGGGCAGTTGGGCTCTAGCACCTGCCATGGATCCCTCATGCCCACAAGCGACCCTGGGGGTGCACGCATTTCCACTCCTGTGCACACCTCCATGCACACTGAAGTACAGGCGTTAATTTCTCTACCAGAATAGACCCAAGAGCTTTGAAATCATCCAATATGAAAAATTCAAGCATTTCCTATGTCTTAAGCTGCAAGATGTAGAAATATGACAGCTTGTCAAGGGTGGGCAGTTACTGAACATCTCTGGCTGCTGAATAGACTATTTTTCCTCATTCCTAGCACTGCACTTGCACATGTTCTGTGAACGTGAAGGAACTGAACACCCTAAGTAGGTTGTGCAAATCTCCAGCAGAGGCTGGAGATCTCTTTGAAGCTGCTGACAAACTTAAGGGCAAGGTTTCTTGGAAAGGGGGGCAAAGTATACAAAAACTGAGCTCTTCAAAAAGCCAGTACAGGATATAAAGGGCTGGAGAAAAAGAGACAGTTTATAGAAGCTGAGGATTTTATGGGTTGAGAGTGGGCAGCAACTAATATAGTTCACTGCCGTTCTGAGCTATTTAGCCCACTGGCATTGTAGCATCTAGCAACACTCCTAAACAGACCAGCAGTAGTAAATTTAAGATGCAGCTTTCCAGTGTCATGTAGTCAACATTTGGGAGCTGAAAACAGCTGTATACTGGTATGCCTTTGTGCACAGGAACAGGGGTAGCCCTCATGAGTGGCCCTAAATCTGGGCTAACCCTGCTAGCTCCAGAGAATGCTGTGCTATCAGAAGTTAGGTACCTGCATAAGAATCACACTGAACAAGACCTGGCTTGCATTGCATCACAAACTGGGAATTCTTCTTATAAAAGCATTTTTCTTTTACAAGTGGTACATATAAACCTTGCCACCCTGACCTTCCCCAGGCTACAGGTCAGTGAGGTACTGGATTTTACAGCAGTTCTGTGAGGTCTAGGCTAAAAAAAGGCCACACACAGAGTATTGGAAGACCCGTTAAGAGTATCACATAAATACCCTGTGCTTTTAGACCATTTCTGCCTTTCAGTGCAGCATAACTCTTGCCTGCAGCAGAAGGGCAGCAGTGATGGCAGCAAAGGCAAACTAGCTTTCACCTTAATCAATCACATGTGGAAAGCAATGTTAGCAGCTGTGAGAGGGGGAGCACCATCCCATCTCCTTAATGTCTGTGAATGCTTTTCAGTGACTGCAACAAAGCTGTGGTAATAAAAAAGACCTTCCTGAAGGACACTGGTGCAGCAGTGCTGCTGTAGGTCTTTGCCTACCAAGTACCCCATGGCCAGTTCGGTGCAGACTGTGACAGCTGAATTAAGAGCAAGCTCCAGCTATGCCAGAATTTCATTTTACAAAGGCAAATCTAATGGAGGATGGCTGCGTACAGACTGAGCAGAGGATGTAGCTGTGGCTGCTCCAGGGCTACCATACCTTTAGGAGACACTAGCCTCATCAGTAAGGCGCACAGAGGGGGTGGGGGAGCAGCTGCTGTCATCATGGGTCCCACTAAACGCTTGTGCTCAACTTGGAGATGAGGAAAAGAAAAAAGAGGACTGAAGAAAGACAAAGCATATCCAGAGCTCAGCAAAAGTATTTACTTCTCCCAAATTCAGTTTGATTTAAGGTTTCAACTTTGAGTGAAAAAAATCCTTAAATGAATATTCTGAAAATTAACCATTAAATCCGCTTAGATTCAGTTAAATTGAAACATTAGGGAATCAAAGGCAGCAGAATGATCTTTGTAGCCATGGCAGATTTACAAATACATATAATCTTTACTTTTATGCAAGCTTTGCATTGTGTTAGATCTCTGCCATTGCCCAGACAAAAATGAAATATTACATTAAGGTTACCTGCACAAGCATTCACCCTTTTTGCACCCTTTTGTGTTTCAAAAGAGATTGCTGAGGATTTTCTACTGTCAGGAAAATTGACAAATTTATTTAGAATTTCCTTTGAAAAGAAAATACCCTTTGGTAGATGGCTCTATGGCTGAAACCAGCAGATTTAGGGAAAAACTAGGAAGACCCCCAACCCTGCAAGTGAAGGATGGATGCTACAGTCCCACCCCTGGGATGACTAGCACCCAGCCCACTGGGCTAGGGGACCTCTGTCTGCAAGGTATGTTTACCTTGCACCTTCAGCTCAGAGCACCAATTTCCCCCAGCCCAATTCAAGACATGTCACTGGAGCTGTTTCTGAGCTTATTAGCAGAAGAACTGCAGGGTTAAAGGTGTTCTGCAGAGCCCTGTGAAGCTTTCAGACCTCATCCAGCTGCTCATTGCAGTGTTAGAGCTCACAGAACCCTGGTGAGGAATGGCAGCACTAGTGAAGCTGCCAGCAAACCAGTGGCATGACACAGCCCAGGGGGGGCTAGCTAGTGCCTTCAATGTCATTTATGACAAAGCTTGTTTTGTGGGGCAGAAGCCTTTGGAGAGAGTGTGGCCCAGGAAAACTTCTCTGATCAGATGTACCTAGCAGGACAGAGGTGAGTCCAGAGCCCATGCATCTGGCTGCCCCAAGTCACTCTGGGAGGCAGCTCCTGTCTGGGGAGTCCCTTCTCAGCCTCCCTCCCAGATGACTAAAGGATGATGGTCAGGGTGGCAGGCAGCTGATTGCAGTTTCACAACTCCAGCCATCTGTGGGCCAGGACTGCAAGCTTCTTAAGCCCTCAGGAAAACACATAGGAACACTTTCCAAATTGCTTGGGAGTGACTGTAGCAGCTTCCCTGGAGCAGCAGAAGCTAAGTGCTCCTTTGCAGCTGCTGCTCTCAACTGTCTGGGCTAAATCTTCAGCACCGGAACAGGCCCACCTGTCATCCTCTCCAATTGTGCAAGCTACACTTTTCTCTTAATGAGGAGGGGGGTGGAAGGGGGAATGGCTAATTGTTCATAATTACCATTATGTTAGCATGTCTTACTGCCATCTCAGCCATCAGATACCCCTTTCTCTTTGCACCCAACAATTCAGCTTATGCCTGCAAAATCATAGTGTTTGCTTTGGGTTCTGCAGATGCATAGGTCTGACTCTCCCTCTGACCAGAAAGAGGTCATCTGACCATCCCTCTCCATCTTCCTCAGTTCTGGAAGACAGTCAGTTTATTTTAGAGGCCCAACCCCCACCCCCAAAACAGCAGCCTTTTCCCAGGCCAGCTGGGTGCCCTGGTGAGGAATGCTGACAATCTGCTGTCCTGGAGCAGAGCTGTCAGCATTACTTCCCTACTGCTGAGCCCTCAGTCAACACTCACATAAAGGATAAGTATGCAGCCCACTGCCTTGTGACAAGAGCTGTGACTTTGTTTAGGAGCCAAGCACTAGGAAAGATACCAGGGAAATGTGGCTTAGTGGAACAGGAAATATTAACAATCTGTGATAAAAATGAAAAAGCAGCCAGTACACATTTAACTCAGCTGGAGGCACAGCTCTATGACTGGCTGCGAGTAGCAGCAGGCTCTGAAAAAAACAATAACGAATTGCTTTTCCAGTTCAAGGCTGACTTTTAAAAGAACAGTAATTTTTCATGTGTTCATCTGCATACAAGAAAAGCCCCTAAGCAAAGTCATCTGCATATTGCAGTAGCTGCTGGCACAGGAAATGACATGGAGTTTTCAGGTCCACAGATGTTTGAAGGAGCTGTTGTGAAAGCCCACAAAGATAGAGTCAAAAAGCCCCATCATGCTCCAGCAGCAAGTTAGGATAAGTGGGTTGGCTACTACAGCTTTGTCCACCAGTCAGTTTTGGTTTTTCCTGCTAGAAAAACAAGATTGGGATAAGTGTCTCTGACTAAAAGGATTTCTCTCAAAGCTCCTTCTTTCTGAGTGAAATGGTTAAGTGACAGCAGAATAGTAGAGAGAAGACAATTTCCCCCCTCCCCTTTATTTTCTTTTGTGTGTTTTAGTCAAAGCAGGTATCAGGCTGAAAAGCTGTGTTAACACTGGATTCATATCTACAGAGTCCTTTCAAGTTATTATGGGGCTGATAACCTCTCTTTGTCCTTGTAATCCACAGTAAATAGAGGAGCTTAATCACTCAGGAAATAGGGAACAACTCACAGATCCCTTCATTCCTAGTATGCTGTTTACACAATGCCTGGTGCTGGGAATAGCCAGAAGCTGATTTAATAACCTGAAGTCATCCAAGACTCTGCTAAATCCCAAGTGAAGCCCAAGTGTTTCTGACTTGCTCTTGTCTCTAAGGAGCAAGTAACTGCAACACAATGAATCTTTAAGGCTGGAACTTAAATGGCAAGGCAGTCACCATTTAGGTCTCCATCCAAGGAGCCATGGCACTGGCAGGGGAATTGGACACTGCATGTGTAGGTGATTGCAAGGAAGGTCTCTACCAAGCACAGCAAATGAAGCAGGCTCTGCTGTGAGAGGCAGCACTCCTCACACAGGGACAGGGACCCTGGCTATGGATGGCACACTGCTCTCTAGCTCCCAAGGCATGACCTTGGGCAGGCAGCATGGGCTCTCCGGTCCTGAGTTTCCTCTTCTCCAAAACAGAGATATGATATACAAGTGGGCTGAGAGCCTTGCAGAGAGGTGCTATCGCTGGTACAGAGAATTATCTTCCCAGGCCCAGGTCCAAAGCACACAGCAACATGGAGAGCCATTTCCTCAAAGGACCCTGGCTCTGGCACCCAACCCAAGGACAGGCCATATGTGTTCTCCAAGCTGCAGGTTTACTGCTATACTTTTACCTTGTAAATGTCAGTAGGTGCCAAAGGTCTGAAAGGCTGAGCCTCAAAACCTGACAAAAATTACCAATAATGAAATAATTTCCTCCTAGATGGTACACGACCCAGCTCTTGAGCCTCCTGTGAGTTACAATCAAAGCTATATGTACAGTCATAAATATCAGAAATATTTACAAAACACAGACAAGATCTTAAAAACAAAAGCAGTGATTTCTTCATCTCACTGGAAGCCTTACAAAACATGGGGTAAATTGTCTCAATTGAAATATTCTGCTGACCACAGAGGGCTGTATGCTTCGTTGTAATGGTTAGTCATTCTATACATATTTTCTGGTTCACTTAATCTACTACGGCTGCTCACAAACTATTGCAAGGCAAAGATTAGGAAGCAGGGTCATTAGAAATTTTGTTTATGCAAAATCCACTGTGGTCATAGCACAATACAACATGAAAGGGGATTGTTCAAACCCCCATTTGAACAATCATTTCCCCTGCACTGGTGGCTGGCTTAGCCAGAGACATCTAGGAGAAGACCAGGAAAGGCTGCAAAATTGGCTAATTTAAATTTCCCCTGATGAGCCTGTACTGGGATCCATATCTCTGCTTTGATGTTTTTCTGAAAGCCTAAACAAAACCAAAAAAAACCAAACACTTAAGCACAGAAACCTCACCCCCAGCTTTTTCTACAAGTCTGCTAAGGAAAACTTGTAGGTGCTGCAATCAAACCAGGCTGTTGAGGCAGATCACAAGCTTCATGCAGATGCCAGCTGGCACTACAGCCTCACTTCTCAGTGCTTCATACAGAGCTGAAGCCCCTTGCCTTGTAAATTCGATGTGTACCATTAGGCCAAGATTCCACAAGTAATCGAGCCCCATGCTGAGGTCCCAAGCAGCTCCCAGGTCCTTTGGGTGCCAGGACACCTTGAGGATATTCAACTCTTAGCAGGCCCAAAAGGCACCTCTGCTCCTCTTCAGCACAGAAGGCACAAAGCAACACTGTGACAAGTGTGTACCAGAGTCCTTACCTTACACATAAAAAATCCCACACTAGAAAGACAGAAAAAAACTTAACAAACACCTATGGTACTGTTCATAACTTTTTTAACACTTATTTCAAATTTATAAAAGACAAGCTGGAAGTCTTTACAATGGTTGATTTTATTTTAAAAAATATGGATAGGTGTGAAAAGTAATTTGGCACTTTCTAAAAAGGACTGAGATGCTCCTGATAGAAACAAGCAGAGGAGTAAAGGCTTTCATTGAATTTTGGTTTGGGTTCCATTACAAAGAAAATTGTTCCGTTTCAGCTGTGCTGTGAATTCAGTGAAATTGCATTCTTGTCTAGATTTCATCTGGGGGAAGGAAAAAACATTTAGATTGCTCTTCTCTTGTATTTTGTTTTGCTCAGAAATCATAGACATTATTTCATCTTCCTCTTCCTCTCCTTGCCATTTACTTGGGAAATATGAAAGGACAGAATGTCAGTGTTACCCTAATCACACCAATATTAATACTGACACAGATCATGGGCAAAGGTCTTGCTTCTGGTGTTTCATTCCTGGGTTTTCTAAATCAAAAGAGAAGCAGCCACCATTTGTGAGAAAGGTCAACATCTGTCCCAGTCTGGAAAAATTCTAGTTGATTTCAATGAACTTTGAGTCAGATCCAGATTTTCTCTCTGTACCCCACATTGTACTTCAGATGAGAGAAAACTTAAGAGAAAACACAAGTAAGACAACATTCCCTGTCAGGAAAATAATGGCTTATTTCTAGGACCATTTCATATGGACCATAAATACATAAGCCGTCTTATTTCATATCCTCTTAATCAAAAGATAAAGCAGAGAAGCATGTATTGATGCACTTTTGAAAAGATATCACCATTTATGCTGGAGCAGAAACAACCACAAATTATAAAACTCTTGTTCTACTATATTTATGTCCTTACAAAGACACTTACCACTGTTACTAAAAGCTTATAAGGGATACCTCTAACAGCTGTAAGCAACAGTGAGTCCTTGAATAGAAAATAAATTTAGAAATGTTTAACTGACTTTTAAAAGCTGATGAGCACCAGCACTTGTGAGAGGTCACATTTTTAAGCTATAATTTGCATATCAATATTAAGTCCAAATGCCTATATTTTGGGGTGTTTGCTATTGAAAAGAAAATTTGTACTTGTTACAATAAAAGCCTTTTGGAAGAGGTTACTGACATTTCTCTAGTGAAGGCAAACAGCACCAACAAGTCTAGGTCAATGCACAGTGTCACTGAAAGTAATACACCTTCAGCAGATGCTTGAAAAAGAGGACCTGCTGCAGTACAAATACACATCAGGGGAGTCCAAGACATCTGAGCAGCTGCAGCTCTACGGAGAGCCCAAAGCAGCACATTTTTCTTGTTATACCTCATTTCTTTTCCCATGAAGCTAGAAAAGAACAGGTCAGAGTTTATGCCAGATGGTGGAAGTGGTTTTTTCTCAATTAATTTCAGGTTACTTGAAATTCAATCACAGTGTTTAAGATCTATGAAAAAGAGAAATAAGGTACATTTAATGCTACAGTTTAGACTCCTAATGTCACACAGAGCAAGGCATTTACAGGTAACAGTGATGAGCCTGAATTCTGTGTCCCAAAGACCCACTGTACATGAACTGTGACACTGAGTGTTACAGAAACCAGTTACTCTTGGTGTGGGTGCTAACACATCACACACTGCAAGAAGCAAAACTGAGAACTCTGAGTCTCATAATTGTGCTATATATGAGACATTAATTGGAGCATCTGAGTGGGTCTTGAGAGAGTACCTACCCAGGTTCAAAGTGCTCCTTTTAGGCTCTTAGATTGAGCTTAAGACATTGGAAAAGCTTAGACCAGGCTTTAATCATCACAAATAGCCCACCAAACAACCATTCTTCCAACATACTGAGAGCTCTTTCAATAGATACCTCTTTATTTGAAATGGAATGTATCTTGAAAAATATGAAAAATAAATCACATCTCTCAGAAATCATTTATGAGTCATATTTACACACAAATTTTTTGGACGACACTGGTATTTCTGCTCACAAGAGGATATGCTAGAAAACATTTCGTACATCACTTCAGCTAAAATTCAGAAGCTGGCATTTGAATATCGTGAACCTTAAAAAAGAGGAATTACTTCAGGATGTCACAGAAACAACATCCATTTGATCTTCCTTTTCCCCCCAGTTCCTAAATTGTCTTGGTCACCACAGATTGGATTTTCTTGCTGAATCTGCCCTTTGATTACTTTTTATCTTTAATTACAAGTAATCTTGACCTCTTTATGAACACTGTCCCCACTTTAGCTATCTATACCAAGCATTTGCCTGTATGTGTTTTACCAGCATTTTTGTTTATTCTGTAATGAATTTACTTCAGCCATGTGCTGTCAGATTTCTTTTCGGGGTTTTTCTTGGAAGAGGAAGGACAACTGAATTTATTTACCTGCAAAGCTCCAGTAAGATGGAGCACAATGTGCTGAACCTATTTTCATAGCCATTGCTTACAAGGCAGTAATAGACAGTATTAAATCCAGATGTTCAAATGAAGACTATGCAGTAATAGAGGGCCAAGATGAAAAAAAACCCCAGAAGTACCTCTTATAACATCAAACAATTTCTTGGTCTAAAATTACTATCAGTCAAGAAAAACAAAAAACAAACAAAAAAAACCAAGACAACAAAACAAAACAAAAAAAACCCCAAAGCCCAAAAAATCCACATGCCATGAAATTCAGAGCGTGAGAAAGTTGTCAGACTGTCCTCATCAAACAATTTAGCCTTATTTATACTGACAGGGCATGAGCCACGGGGTCCAACTGTCCCCAGGGGACCCCAGCCAATTTGTTTCCATTCAGTTTCCAGAAGACAGTTCAGAGACACAAGGAAAAAGTTTGATCCTTACATCCATCCCACCCACTCAGGCTGGAGATATCAAGGTAGATTTTGTAATGTGACCACCTCTCACACTAGGAGACTGGCTGACACCAAATTTTTTAAATAGGTAATACAGCAGGCAATGACAAGCAACAGAAGTTTGTTGAACTACATCAGTCCAAAAGGTTTTCAGATCGTCCTTCAGACCAACTTAAAACAAGAAAGATAAGAGAGGGGTATTGACCTTGAACCAGTGAAAGGAATAGCAAATTCAAAATGAAAGTAGTTTCCTCATACCTTCATGTCAATTTTCTCACTAAAATTATCATCTTTAGCTTTCAAAGTACAAGTACATCCAGAAGAACAGTAAAATTTCAGCTTTATACTACATCCATAGACTTTTGTGGTATATAGAGGCTTGCATCCACTAAGGACAAGAATAACTGCCTGTCTCAGAGAAATACATGTGTCTCTGATCAAATAGAAATTAATTCTCATCAGTTACATTTATCCTTCAGTAGGCTAAAATGTATTTTAGTAGGTGAGATCAGCAATACATCTGTATACCTGAAAAGGTGGATTAGTTTCTCAGTAAACTGTAGTTAATCACTCTAAAGAGAGGAACCAAATTACAGTCTATTTTGTGAATCTTTGACTAGCTCATTAGAGAATCCCCTTGCAGCTCTATCATCCAAGCATTAGCAGAATGATAATGGCAGATGTACAGAGACATGGAAATCGAGTATTATGATTGCCAAGCCAGCGAACCTAATTCTAGAAGATGCAGGGCACCTTCAATTTCAATTAATCACAAAATAATGACTTTGTTAGGACAGCTGTAATCTACCACCCCAAGTTCTTCACGCAGCCTTGTCAAGGGCCAGGTCGAAAAGAAGCACTCAGGAGTAACTCCAGAGGATCATCAGGGCTTTGATTCTGCACCATAACATGCTTTGCTTGTCTAGGTATGTGACCCTGACACCTGGGGGAAGGAACAAAAGACAAGGGCTAACACAGACCTCAACTTACTCCTTACAGGACTGAGCTTAATCTTAAGAGTGCAGATGAAGGGATCGACATACATAGTAGTGAATTCTAAAATCTCCCTTTGAGTATCACTTCAGCTTTTTGCTTTAAACACTTACAGAAATAAGCTTGCACCGAGAACGTAAGGCTCTTGCTGTCAAGTTACACCTCATTTACACAAAAAAATGCCTTGGATGTGTAGCTTTAAAAGATTTTGTTTATATTAATGTAAATTGTAAAAGGGCCAAAAGCCATTTTCCTCAGCACACTAGCTAAAATAAATATCTCCATGGCTTTGACATTTTACCTTGGACCAGAGATAATGGACTACAACGCTCTGTCCCACTTGCAGCCTCCCCCTTTCATTTAAACCAGAGAACCTGGGTGGTAGCAGCACCCAACGTGAAGCCAGCCATCGTCAGAAGGCCCTGTCCCAGAAAGCTCACTGCCCATGCTCGCCTCCCCCTCTGCATTGGGCAAGGAGCTCTGACCTGCTCCCACCAGCATCAGCAGCCCAGTTCCACTGACTTTTAAGAGGCAGAAAAACACACACCAGCTGTGCAATTAGCCCTTTGTTTTCTAACTTCATGGCTTCATCAATGTTTTCAGAGAGAAGATGGCATGCCTCTCTCAACATCTGACAGTGCTAAACACCAAAATTAATCTAGTTCATCTCAGCTAGAGAGCAACTTTCAGCTTATAAAACCTGTGACCAAAATAATCCATTTGCACACTAAAACATACATGAAATTTAAAAGTATGGACTGCTTTAATGCAAGACATTAAAAAACCACCATGAAAATGCAACACAGGTTGAGACTTCAGATCACTTGAAAACTGAGTGTGCAGAGGGAGCCCTGAACTTGGATGGTAAGAAACATTCATGAACACTTCCCAGCTCTGGCCCACCAGCCTAGGAGCAAGCACACCACACAGATAGCTGGAATCCAACTCAAATTCCTGTATCACAAAAGAAATTGGTCAGATTCCTTCTCCTCATACACTAAACAGATTGGTTTTCATCTCAGAGTAACAAGCAACATTGCTTCTTTGAATAGCCAAGTATGAATAACTTTTTATCATCTTCCACCACGTTTAATTAAAAAAAAAAAAATCAATTAAGCCCCAGACTATAATTGTTGTTCTCATTAGAGAAAATAGGTTTCATATGCAGTACAGGTTTCAGGCAAATTTTGAAACACACATCACATTTTCCATGCTGGTGGAATATAGTGTATTATGGTAAAAAATTAATAACTTTTTTGTCAAATTGCACACAGTCAGAGTACCCAGAACCTTCCCAATCTTTCAGGGAGCTAACATGCATATTGTTTTTTCCTTTACCTTTTGGATATGGCCTACATTCGGAAATGCCTTGCAAATAACCCTTAAAAAATAAAAAGGAAAACAAAACCAGAAAAAACCAACCCTAATAAATAAAATAAAATAAAATACATTAAAATAAAGTTACAGTACATCATGTCTCCTAGAAGTCCCATCGCACCAAAAGATCCTTTCCAAGGTTCATAAATAATGGATTTGAAATGCTTCTCGGCACCGAGGGCGGCAAAGCAGCAGCAGCAGCTGGCTGAGGTTCAGGCTATTGAGCCACTTCTCTCCGGTCTACCTGCACCTCCAGCGTTTGCCCAGTTTCTGAGCCCCTGGAGCAGGTCCGTCACGAACGCGCTCTGTCCCTCTTCTCGGAAGCGCTCCGCGAACGTAACCTGCAGTGAGACAGAGCACAGAGGGCAGCCCGTCAGGCGAAGAGGCGGCGGCCGGGGCCGGGAGCCCCGCGGGTGCCGGTGCGGCGGGCGCGGTGCCGGGTCCGTACCTGCGCTAGGCGGAGTTGGAAGTGCCGCGGAGCCGCGACCCGTGGGGCGCCGCCAGGTGCTGCTGCTTCTGCCGGGTGGAGCGCACGGCCAGGATGGCCTGGCGGTTCTTGTACTGCACCATCTGCAGCGTGATCGCCGCGTTCCAGCCCTGCTCCTGTGCGCACCGAAAGTCGATCTCCTTCCCCTCGGCCATCACCACCGTGAAGTACACGTACTTGCCCTTCCGCTCCACGCAGTCCACCGTCTTCATGTTGGAGAAGTGAAGCTCCTTGATCTTGGCCGCCGGCTCGGCCGGCGGTGCCGGCTGCTGCTGCTGCGGCGGCGGGGGGTGCTTGGGGGGGATGAGGAGCAGCCCCTCCTCGGTGAGGATACAGCGCTTCTTCTTCCAGAGCTGCAGCAGTCCGTCGCTCCTCTTCTCCAGCATGCCCTCCTTCACCGCCTTACAGCCGCTCTCCAGCATCCTTCTGGAAGGGTTAGACGGCCTCCGCCCGCAGGGGCTGGGCTCGGGGTGCAGGCGGCACCAGCCGAGCACTCTCCGCCGGGCGCCGGCTCCGAGGCGGAGGGCCGGGAGCGCCCCGGCCCGCAGGAAGCGGAGCGGCTGCCGCCCGTGCCGCGGCGTGGCGAGCGGCGGGCGCTGCCGGTGCGGGTGGCCGGGGTTGTCGGCGGGCTTTTCCCTCCCCTCCCGCTTTTGAACGCGCCTCTCCCACCCCAGAGTGACACCCAGCGGAAACAGCGGCTCCTCCCGCCCGCCGGCCGCGGGGAAGCCCAGCGCGGCGAGAGGAGCGCAGCCGGAGACGCGGCGGGGCCGCCCGCCGGGCGGGGCGGAGGCTGCGCTCCCAGGCGGCAGCGAGCCCGGCCCGGCTCCCCGCCCCTCGCCCAAGGCTACAGCACAGCACGGCCGGGCTGCGGAAGGAAGGGGCTCCCCGCTGTAGTTAACCAGCGCTAGACTAATACAGAGAGATTACCAGGACACGGAAAATGCCCGAAAGCGCTCCTTTGCCTTCCTCGGGGTATTCCCGCACTATTTAGTTGAAATGTATTTCCTCAGCCTGCCTCCTTGGGCAAGAGCAGTAAAGTGCCCTCTTCTGTGTGTTTTCGATTCAAGCCCAGTAAAAGGGTGCCAGTTTCCAACGGAACCTTGATATTTAAGTGACCATGGCTCCAATTAACAAAAGAAAGCCTGAAAGAACTTGGTGCAAGAGCTTGATCCCTATGCTGACATGGGAAGAAGCAACTTCAAGTGTATATATAAAATAAATCTTTGCCTTTTGCAGCAGTTTGAGTAATGTCTAAAGAAAGACATTTGTACCACTTCCCTAAGGAAACAGTAGGACCTCAGTGCATGGAAATTGCAAAAGCAGACTAGGAAAAACACACCAAAACCAAACTGGTAAGCAGCTAGGAGCGTTTTTATCACTCTGCTTTGCTGCCACACATTTGCTTATTGTTTGGATTATCCCCCGAGGTTAGCTTTTGAATAAATTTGAGCAGAAAAGTAAAGTGACCTAAGGTTAATATGAAACTATTTAATTCTAAATCCTCTGATGTATTAGATGTAAATCAAAATCCCACATAGCTGAATTTGGTTGACAAAGCCAATGTAAACTGAATGCTAGAAGTTCCATACTATGTCTGAGAGCACTGTTTTTAAACATACATTCAACATGGCCATTAAAAAAATCCTCCTCACATCAATCTTGGCAGCTAGGAAGCAGATCATGCTGCAGCATGTGCAGCGTTCTAACAGATTAGAGAAAAAAAATCTAGAATAATGATAGCTTCAATGGAGCTTATCTCTGATAACATTAAAGGATTTCCTCTTTAAGTTCAAAGCTAGTTTTGATAAATCGTTGAGGGGTAAACAATTTACGGCAGTAAAATAAATTGAAATTTAGCTGGTTTACCATTTTCAAGGTAACTGGAAAACAGTCAGTAACAAAGGCAACTTGACTAGGCATAAAATAGATGGAAAAGGAAATCAATATCATAAACCATCCATTTATATAAAGAATAGTCCCTTCTTAGAGCTGAATGGATACTGTAAGATACAGGTCGTTCTCACAACCATTTCATGCCTATTTTAACAGAGATACATGTTAATTTTCAAAAGATATGAACTTCATTCACCAATTGCCTCCACCAGCAGTTCACTGCTATTTGAACTTAATTTCCTCACAGAAATATCTGCATCTCCAGCTGACTGTGCAAATACAGGGTGTCTCAAGAACAGCTTGAGTAATGTAAGAGAATTCCTGCCTTTTCACCTGTGTTTTGCACCTATTTCTTTCCTCCTGATGAGGTCTCTGCTCATGTGACACACAATTTTGAAACTCTCTTCCTAAAGCAAACTGATTAAAATGCATTCACTTATACAGAGCAGCTTAATAAAATACTGAGTTTATGTAAGGCATAGGGCACTAGGCTAAACCTACAGAAGACTGATTTCTAACAATTCACCTGTTCAGTTTTGGTTGCTGCTCACTGCTGTAAGCGAACAGTCATTTGACTCCAGGTAAATGCACTAACCAGTAGTGTGGAAACTCGCATTAGATTTGAGAGTGCACGTTACACTGTAACAGCATTCAAAAAACTCTTCCCCCACCCCACCATTCTGCACTGTAACACTTAAGGATATTAACATACAACCTGTATCTGTATAATTTAAGGTGAGTTTTTTCTCTTGTTCTCAGTACTGACAGTAAACTGCAATTAATCATATGAAAAAATGGAGACTAGTGTGGAAAGCCAAATATTTTCATCAAACATACAGAAAAAAAAAGAGACTAAATTCATTCTATTTCACCTTTCCATGACAAAGCACTGAATGTCAGATTTTGAACCCAACTCCAAACACTGATGGACATACTCTAATATACAGCAGACTCACAGCACTCTTTATTCCTGGTGAAATTCACCTAAGCATGTGGTCAGAAGCAAATACGCAAAACATCCATTTAAATTTGTACTCTGTAAGCCAACAAATATTAACAGCCATTTAAAACACACTATGTTTGCCCAAAAAATCCAGACCAGTCAAAAGCTACAAAACCAGTGCAAGATGAAATACTGGCAATTCCATGATAAAAAGAACAAAATATTGTGCAGAATTTGCCAGTAAAGGATAACAAACTTTGTTTTCCTAGATGCAAGTCAAAACTGAACTTCTGCAAATGTTTCTTACATTACTATTTTGAGAAACCACATTCTACAGGCACACTACAATACTACAATGAGATTTTACTTTACTTTTCTTGAAATATATATTTAAACCACTGCATTTATATTAAATGCTTCTCATCTGCTACCATTATTGAAGTTCCAGTAAATACTAGGCAGGTTCTGCACACATTCCAGAAATAGCTGATGTGAAGATGCCTCCTACTGTCAAACCTGAAATACTACAGTCTGAAGATGTGACCTTGGGTGCAGACTTTTCCCATCCAGCAACTCCATCTCACAGATACCTGTATATACCCCTCAGTAAATGAAGCATAAATGAAATATTTACCATAACAAACAACCACGCTGCCCCAGGTCTTAGCATTCCCTAAAACCCTGTCAGTACCAAATAAACAAACTGTGGACAATTCACCAGCTATTGGCATAGCAGCTTCTCCAGCCTGGCTTTTTCAAAGTCCTTTGCACTTCCAAGGCAGTGGTCTTCCAAAAATATTCCAACTTAAGTTCACACGTTGTAGAGAAAAACTAGGTGGTAGAGGAGCTTTTAAGCTTCTCAAATTTGACCACTGCAGTAAAACATGCGTTCAGAACAGTTTCTCCACTAGAGGGCAAATGTAAATTTGAGCAATTACTTGCCAACACTTGAGCACACAGAGGCAAAGCTCATAACAGCAAATTCAGGACTCAAGCACCTCCTGAGCTGCAGAGCCAACTTGTGTTGTCAATTCACAGGCTTTAGTCAGACACCTGCAAACACAAGAGCCCTTCTGCCATAGCCTCTCAGACCTTGTGTGCCTGGTATACACAGGCACAGAAAAATATGGAATAAATAGCTTACCTGTGGTTGGTGTACCCTGTCTTGTCTGCTTTACTCTGATTTTCCTGCAAAAGCTGAGACACAGGCCACCTGTGGAAGACTACCAGGCCTGAGCAAAGATGTGACAAGAGGATTTTAAGAGCAATGAGACAAATGCTGTGTGGAAAAACTTCTACCTCCTCTTGTTAGTGTATAGAAGTAAGGCTTTATTATTTTCAGTAGGTAATTTATGTTTAATTTAGGCAAGCATTAGCAATTAAAAGTCAATTACTTCAACATCCTCTTGAAATCTTGTGGGGAACCTCACACATGTTACTGAGCAGCTATTAAATAGAAATGAAAATGGAGATGTGGTTGCAACTTCTCAACTTCTCTGACCTGTAAAAGTCTTGGATTAGAGAAGATCACATCTGTACAGAAAAAAAGGAGAAAGCGCTGTAGAGCTGAGTCTACCTACTCCAACATCCACGTGGCTCTAGACCCAACCTAGCAGACCATCAAGGCTGTTCATGCTTCCATTATCAGGCTGTCCCTTTTGTACTGAAGAGTGTAGCATTTTGCTTCCTTAAGCTGCTTAGAGTGTCACAGCACAACAGAAGGCATTTGATGAACAACTGCTGCATATACACCTTTGGAAATAGGAAACCTTTAGTGGAAAGGTTAATCACACTCATCTGCATATAAGTTTCCTACCAATTTCCAAATCAGGTTGACAACAATGGGCCTTTTGAGTACCAGCTTGAAGATGAACACATTAATTTTCTGCACTTTTCTATATTCTGCTGGCTTTTTGCACTCAAAAAGCAAAACATGTCAGAATTACAGTATAAACTATTAGTTTCAGAAACATCAATTTCAATAAGCCAGAAGAGAATCTAAGCCTATGAAGCTAGGAGACATTGATAAGCAGTGTCGCTATGCCCAGTGTTCAAATAATCCAAGGTAACACTTCTAACTGCACCTGACATCACTCTTCTCCATAAAGTAAAACTTTGGAGTGCTAAGCTTAAATCTGGGCTCCTTTATTTCAGCATGCTGTAATTTTACTTTTTTTTAACATGAACAAAGTTATATCAGACAGGCAATCTCTTTAATTCTAATCTAATCTAGATTGCTGAAAACAACAATGAAAGAATTGCAAAGAAGCCTCCCTCTCCATCAAGCATAAACCCCAAAAATCCTTCCCTGTCATCCGAAGTCTCACTTAATTCTCCTCTTTCCTCCCACTTTCCCCCCCAAAATAATACTTCCATCAATACAGCAAACAAAATTGGACAGAAGACACTATTTACGCAGGTGTTAGATTATGGTGCATTTCTGCAACTGCTGCCAAAGACAGCAGTTTCTATTTCAGTGACACATTTTCCCAGCCAGAACCTGTTAAAAAGGTAGCTTACCCTCCTCAAATACTGAAGGAGGAGCTTCTCTACACTTGTATAAATGAAAAGAGAAAAAAATGAGTCACAACACTCCAACCAATGTTGAAAGTTTAATGTTCCTGCTACATACTGCCTTTCAGAACTGCTAAACAAGAGTGTAATTGATAACAAAACTACAGTAAGCACCAGAACACTTTTAATTTAACCAATGCCATAAGAACTGGCACCTCATTTATATTCTTCTTTTTGCTGCAGTCTGGAGAGCACAAGAACTGTTGATTTAGAACTACCACATCAATCTGGAGAGAAGCTCACCAAAATCTGTCAATAGGATGTACTCATGACCCTGGATCTTGCAGGCTGCAGGCGTGCTTTGACATCTAACAACTCCCCTTTTCAAACATTGTATCCCATTTTGTGTAATGAAGGTGTCAAATGAGAAAGTAATCAAAGAGCAAGCCAAATTTGTTAAGTAGTGAATTTTGAAACTTAAAACTTTTAACAGTTCATTTTCTTTTTAAAATACAATTACATGATGATGTTAGCAAAAATGGGCTAGATCTAACTAAGGACTTCAGAGACTTCCCATATCCAGAGGTATGAACCCCAAAGCCCCATCTTAATGGCTTCTCAAGCTCAGAACATACTGTCGCCATTTGGTCTCTACATGTCCTCAAGTTTAAACTTAATCCTGGGAGATGTTTAGAGAAGGGACCATGTGAAACCCAAACACCTGGCAGGGTCAGGGATAAAGGATAAGCATAAGCATATTCTGATACCACAAAAAACACAACCACATCAACTTTAACACATAACTACTGAGAGTGCTTGTTAGCCTTTTGTAACTGCTTTTTCTATGCTATGATCTGCGTTACCTAAAAAACACCCAAGATCATAGCTTCAATGGTCCTGCTTTACATACAGCTATAGACAACAAGCTCCTTCTCCCAAATCCAGAGACACCTGGAGAGGAGATAGATGAAGCCTGACAGGGATTCTGAAATGAAGCAGTGTGATATTTAGGCTTTCAAGGAACTAAGAAGAAAAATCAGTAACAAAACTAGAACAGTTTAGTCAGAGGACTAGAGCCGTATCTTCTTGAGGGGGGCTGAAGATTTAGAAGGGCACTTGGAATAAGCTTCATTCTGTATTACTTACCCTCTAGGCAAGAGACATGCTACAGAAACTCTTCCAGCAGCCCTATGTGGTCATTGCCTCCTCCTTGCCCTGCTCTTTTCAAACCTTTATGGCTAAGTGTGTAAGTGGCACAAAAAAACAGTAGCTACTGCACAAATAGATCCATGGCTAGCTGGACATTTCTTTCCAACACTACAAGGACTCTTCCATCCCCGAAAAAGCCATCTACTTGCTTAGAAGATCAGAATATATATATATATATATATATATATATAGTTATGTGAAGGACAAGACAGCATGGTGTATGGTAGCATGCTACTGACTGGAAAAATTCAGAATACATCAGTTCATAGCCTCTTTCAGCTCAGTATGTTTAAATTTACATCTCACCAAGTACCTCCACTGCTAGGCTAAAGGCAAGGTAAGAACAAGACGAGAAGTATCTTCTAGCCCATGTGTTTCAACTGACAAAAATATCCAATATGGACAAAGTATGAACCACAATGTGCAAACACAAGCACAGTGAACAGAACATTAGGTGAAGAAAGCAGAATTTCTTTGGGTTTGTTTCCTCCTAGATGCTTGATACAGTGAGGACAAACTAGAAGACAGCCATGTGTTTCCAGCACTCCCTTCGGCTGCAGGGCATGTTTTGTTCAGGACTACCTAGCTCCGTCTGCACAAACTTAAAATCCAAGGCACTTTGCTCCAGATTTCATACTAATAGGCAATGCCTTAGAGTCAGGCACAGCAATACCGAAGTCCTTTATCAGATCTAGCCCCACTTCTAAGAACTTGTCTTCTCTAAAATGGCAGTGTGGACCAATCACTGAAACATCAAGCTCAGATTCACAAGTATCACACTGCAAGTGCAAAGTACGGATCAAACTTTCCAAACTATTGTGTTTGTTTTTCAAATGCCATATAATTTACTTTTCAGTAATTATCAGCTTTTGTTTCTAGTAAAACATGAACTGCAGCATGTAAGATATGCATTACCGGTTTACACATGCAGATACACAAGTAATAAAACAAGACTAGCTTCTGAAAATACTAGGCTTTATTCACACCCCTGTGGTAAACAATAACCTTAATATGACGACTAGGTTTCTTTTGTAGATCACTATGTCACATAAAATACAAAACCCATAGCATAAACAAGCTGACAGTTATGAATGTTTAATGTGGGCTCGTTGGGAAATTAAACAAGTTATACTAGTCTTCTCAAGTAGTCAAATTCAAAATGCATCATCATCTCCTAGTTAGTACAAGTCACTGCCATTTCTATAACAGAGTAATGAAGGCACAGCTAGTGCAAGCAGACAAACCCGTTCAGACTACTGGGCTGAAAAAATACTTTGGTTGGTTCTTTAGGAAAGAGTTTTCTCTAAACAAATATTGGTCTCAGTTAACAGTTCTGATCATCTTCACAGCTGCAGTCTAATAGCTACATGACAAAGACTTCACAAGAACCAAACTATGTAGCAATGAATTAACATTCATGCTTTAGGGCATTTACTGCATTCTACATATTGGCAGAAAATTATACTGTTAAAATGCTAGGTAGATTGAACCTACATTTTAAACTGGTTCTTAAGTGTTCAATTTCTTTTTTTAACAAATTGGTTACTTAATTCTACCAAGATACAAAACATAAGGCTGTAAGTAACTAATAGTTGTGTTTAGGCTATTACAGTGCAGGTAATCCTCAAGGCCACAGACACACTGCTTCACTGCTGCTTGCATTCTGCTGGGTTTTGATCCTTCTGTTGAGAAAAAAGGAAATACCGGTTTACAGAAACAGTATTTAAGAAGAACTATCAATATTGCTAAGCATGCTTTCTCAAGCTGCAATATTCTTCCAAAGTTCTTCAATTTTTCCCTTGCATTAATTATCTAGCATTAGCAACACTACTGTCCTTTGGATGCAGCAATATCCACACTGCATTTATTTTGGCTTTGTTGGCACATAGGGATACAATCCAGAATAAAAACCTGTTCAGAACTTAGTGTGGTGAAGTACTCTTAAAGACACTCTAACTGGAAAAAGGAGAAGTGAGGTGCAGTAACAAACAACCCAGCTCAGAAGAAGCATGCAGACCCTCATGACAGTTTGAGACAAAAGAAACTTCCTATGGGCAGTAACAAGAGCATGGCCTTATGACAGAAGACCCTGTAGAGCGATGCAATGAAATGCCAAATCACAGTTCCTAATGCTCTTTTGCAATAAATTCCAGTTGTTAAAAAATTCTATAATGGATAATTTCTTCTGTTCTCAAAACAGACAGCCAGTAATATGTCACAGTAATATAGGAATTCAAGAAAGTTTTTGGGGGGGGCAGAGTTCAGTTGCAGGTTTTGCTCCACCACCTTCCTTGGTCTGAACAACTATTCTAGGAGCACAGTGCTTTGATAAATTCAGCTGGCTTACAGCCTGAGATCAGCTCGCACCACTACAGTACCACTACTATCTAGACCTTGAGCAGCTCTCTGAAACTGAGTACAGTCTAGCCCTTTCTCAGTTCTGTTTCACTGAGAAAAGCAATCTGAAATGGTGGAGGTAAGTCCAACTTGCATCTGTTTCATCTGGATTTCAAAACTTTCTTGACTAGGAACCAATTTGAACACACTACAGCAGGTCAAACATCACCAAGATGGCTGTACATTTTGATCACATGTTTGTACCCTGCCCTTCTATGTACAATGCTATGATTATGTAATTTTCTCAACAGTTCTTTGACAGTAGCAAACCATTCCTACTGAAAAACACTCATTTGAAATGACAAGCCCTTTTAACAGCAGGCGTTTTGGAATGCTTCACAGACTTCATGACTGCAACTTTCACCTACCACATCAGATACTTTCAGGTGGCCAGATGTACCTTTCCCTTAGCTATTAAAAAGCTATGAATTGAGTGGCTCACAATTGTTTTTCCAGCCTGATTAGTGATTTTTCCCTTCCCAAGGAGTAAGAAACCTCCCAGTTGCTCTTGGCTGTTCACATTTTAGGACTTGGCTGTAGATGCATTGCTGAACCTTGACTTCTGCTACCTCAAACAAAGAAAGACTTCCCATTTACCTAACATGAAAGAGTATATTTTGTATTCTGCTGCGAAAACCTGTGCCAGAGCCAGCTTGTAGCAAGTTCCCCATAGCTGAAGCTGGATGACACAGTTCTCTCCATGTCCTTACAACCATTTTGCAATTTTCAACATTAGACAGCAAATTGGTGCAAGACAAGTTTATAGAAAACCAAGCCTGACTAACCTCAGTGCTCAAAGCCAAAAGTTACTTTTACAAAATGACTCCTGGAGAAAGAACTTTTAAAAAGTTTCTCTACCAATTCTGCTCTGTCATAATTAGGCCTGAAACAGCCTCAAAACAAAACATGCTCACCCATAGGAACTATTGGTTTAATACTTAAACTAAAATAAAGATTCAACATACATAAAATTTTAAATGTCGGTATGCATACACAAACTTTAAATACTCATTTTAATTCCTTACTTTTGGTTCATAATCAGGATCATTTTCTTCATCTGCTTCTTCTTCTCCCTCCTGAAAGAAAACACTTAATATTTCTCTAGCTTATCCACATTTAGCTTCCGGAGCCATTTTCATGAAAATTAAGATTAAATTGTACTCAGAAATACATTCATTACCACTTTATGTTATACATATTGTATTAGTTAATCCTCCATAATGCACATCTTTTGACATCAGTGGCAGCTTAATTTTTAAGATACCTTAAAGGTTGTCTTAACTTGGTTTGGGTTTTTTTGTTGTTGTCTTGCTGGTTGGTTGTTCTGTTTTTTTGGGTTTTTTAAACTATTCATCTGAAATCCACCAAACAATATGTTCTATCTTATTTCAAAAGTAATTCTTAGTGTCCAGAGCACTCAAAAACTAAAGGAACTCTTATTCTAGATAACAAACTACAACAGGTAAACTATTTGAATCAAGGGTATCTGTCATCTTACCTCATCATCTGCCTCTTCACCTTCTTCATCATACTAGAAAAGAAAACAAATAGTTTTGATAGCATCATAAATGCAGTCATCTATAGCTCAAGTAGATGTCAGAGACCTCCATATTGTGATCTCAAGAGAATCATACAATGGTTTGGATTGGATGGGGTCTTGAGGGTCATCTAGCTCTAACCACTCTGCTATGGGCAGGAAAACCTTCCACTAGACCAGGTTGCTCAGAGTCTCACCCAACCTGGCCTTGAATATCGGCAGGGATGAGACATCCACAGTTTTTCTGGGCAACCTGTTCCAGTGTCTCACAACCCTCATAGTAAAGAATTTCTTCCTAATATCTAATCTAAACCTAATCTCTTTTAATTTGAACCAAGCACCCGTGTCTGTCAGATTTAAAAATACCTTTTGTATAAGCATAAGCAATGTTCAACTTCCCCTGATGAGCTCTGGCAGACCAGACTGTCCCCATTCCATGCAGCCTGGGAGGAGCTGATTACACTGCGGTACCATTTGGGGACAGCAGGGGACAGCGGCAACCCGTCCTGTCAGTACCTCCCTCCTCCATAGCCCTAGCCAAGCCTTTGGAACAAGGGCCAACAGTTTAGATTCTAAAGATTTAGAAGACAGGATGTATCTAAGCCATCTTAACAGTCAAACTGTCCTTGTTTAACAGAGGCAGCAACAAAAAAGAATGTTTTATACCTGTATAAAGTTCTGAGGCTTCGTGGTTTGACAATTTCAAGCTTAGCTCTTTTTTAAAACACTTAAGATTTTGCAGAACTTGCTTTATTTTGGCATGCTGTGAATGTGCTTATCTAGCTGTTTTTTTTTTTTTAATAAGAGTACTTTTGATAGGATGAGGCTTGAATCTCATAAAATTTCATAGCCCAGTATCACTGTAAGCACAAAGAACAGGCTCAGCAGCTAGATAAAGTCTTATTTTTTCTCTGGCAACTCATTACAGTTCCACAAAGTATTGGGTACACTTCCCTAGAAATGCCTTGTATACAAAATGCTACTATGACATCCTCTAGATGATCAGCTTCTACCACTGCTTTTGCCACAAAACTCTGAAGTCATTACTTCAAAGAATTCTTTTTATGCTGCCTTTCGTGAATGATCTAGGAAGCTCTGCTGCAACTAATATCCCATTCTAAAGATACCAATGTAAGAAATTACCCAAGGTCTTTAAACAGCATTATTTCAAGGTTTTTAGTGTTCTGAATGAACATTATACTTACGTCATCATCATCATCTTCAATAGCTTCTCCAGTGAAGTACAGTACTGACCGGGGGACTATACGTTCACGCAAGAAATGACCTATTTCAAAGTCTGCAGCAAGGATTGCCTCAGAATCATCATCCTGTATAAAACAATATTATTTTCTGAACTATAAGATGCTAACTACTTTTGACACACACAAGTTACACAGACTTTGATATGGTCAGACTTACACAAATCCCATTACTGATTTTTTTGTTCCAGGAGCTGCTTTACAGAACTGAAACTGAGGGGCCAAGTTTGACACTTTGAACAGCCCACCTACATATATATACAGTGAGGAGCTGCTGCTTCAGTAAACCTAATTATATACAATCCTGGAGTTTCTTTTGTTCCAAGTATAAAGATTATTTAATATCTCCCATAGACTTTCAGTTCATATGCACAATACTCTTAAATTCTTAAGTAACTGAACAATAGCCCGGTGAGCCTATCACAATAAAGACTTTACAACCTACTTCTGATTCCTACAGTGCACCTCCTTCTTCATTCCCATTAGACAAAAACACTACTGAAGCACCTGAACACCTAAAAAGCCTCTCTGATCCAATCCTAGACTTTCACTCCTCTTGTTTTCATACCAAGTGTTCTGCTGTCTCCTATCTGAGCAATTACTTTCTTTTTGGGTTTTGTTTATCTAAACGTTATGAACGCTTTTGGTGTCCATACCAACTAGAGCTCTAACAACATGCTTCTGGAAGCTTTAATTTCATATTTCTCACTCAAACTGCATAATATATTCCTTACTGTTAAGTATTTTTGGTAGTTTTTCTCCTTACAAAAACAGGGGTTATTGCCATAGTGAGCACACACAAAAGCAGGCTCTTGCAGTTTTCTGTTCTTGTTTCATTACATTCAAGAGTTAACAGCTTGAGAACTCTAAACTCTACCATCCAACTCTAACACTCCTCCTGAAAGAAAACTCAAATACATACTAGTCTTCATAAGTATTCTCAGTTAAAGACAGAAGCAGTTAAAGCTGAAGTTGTTTAACAAATTCTAAAATTCTATAAACACTCCATCATAATTTTTAAATAAGCCAACTTACCAGGTCTCCACTTTCAGGAACTATAAAAAAAGAACAGAAGAAATAAGTGAGTAAGATACATTCTACATCTAAAGTTAATACATATAAACTAGTGTTCAGCTTACCTTCAGGAGGACTGAAGAAGTTGAAGAAAGAGTCATTGGAAACAGTTTTTGTCACCGTCCTGACTGTTCCACGGCCCTTATGTTTTTGCTTCTTCTTAATGGTTTTCAAAGTAACATTCTTTCCTTTTTTCCAGTCTATTTGGCAACTAAAGAATAAATAAAAAACAAATGACAGGGGAAAAAACCCACAACCACCTGCAGCTTAACATCATTCCCTTGTTACAAGTCTCTAATAAGACTATCACAACTGCAAGAGACACAGGGAAGAAAAAATATTAAGCTAGTATTTATTCTTTTAAAAGTCTTCTTTGAAAAGTCCTATCTTTTCATTAGTTTATAGGTTGAGAACAAGAGTACAGGTTCATTTTAGGATTATTTCCATCCAGAAGTTGCTCCTTTTCCACTCCATCTCTGAAATGCTAATTTTCATTAGCTACCAAGTACTGCCTAGTTTTCTATCAACAACTAGTATTGCACCATTTTTAGAGCCGCCCATCCATTATAAAGCAATGTCATATTTGGGCATATTAGTAATATGCCGAAGTTCATCACACCTATCATTATAACCAGTAAGTCCTTAAAGCAACGCACCAGGCACATAGTTTTTGGCTGCTTTTGAGTTGTTTGTGAGGGTTTTGTCTTCTTGTGTTATATTAATTTGTCTGGGTTTTGTTGTTTTGGGGTTTTTTAATTCTATCCTGCTTATAGAACAAAATCATGCCTACAGGCTTCCCTAACAGTCAAAGCATTCTGGCAACAAGTAAATGAAAAAGTCACATCAGTGAAATTAACTGCATTTGCAGAAGTTTCTGATTAGATTCTCTTACAGACTCAAAGAAATTGAGTGAGTTACTTTGGAACAAGAAGGGGCTGTCCCAGCTACAACAGAAAACAAGGACTAGGAGTTAATAATTTCTATGGAAGAAGTGGCATCTCACACCAAACTCTGCCAAGATTCCTGATTTTACAATCAGTCCAAACTGGAGAAAACAAAACAGTTTAATCAAAGCTACCCAAGCACTTAAAACTAAATCTTACAGGACTTTGCAAAATATGGTAAGTGACTGAGAAATTAAGAGGCAAGTAAGTCAGTATGAGCAACTGGAGATTAATTGAAGAGTAAAACCAACACTGACAGCTGTAATTTGGTCGTTCTCGCTCAGAAGAACAGTCAGAACACTGGAGACTTGAACAGAAAAATTACTGAACAGGCCCAAGTGTACTCATAAGAATAATTATGTACAACATAGTTTTCTCTCATCCCCCTGTTCACAAAGAAAGGGACACGTAGAGAAGAAATTACTTAACTAATTTAAAACAGAAGATTTCACTAAGAAAGGAGTGTGACAGCTATTTAAAAAGAGTAACCTGGAATTGTGAGGACTATTCTCCATTTCTCAAATAGACAGACATTCAAAGGCAAATATTTAATGCTTATAAAACAAAATGGACAACTGCAATATAAAAAGTAAATCTGGAATAAAGTCTCCAAAATGCTGTGTGTCAGAAATACAAAAATATTAAAAGAAGAAATCAAACAAATTCTAGCAAAAGCTATTCAGGCCTACTAAAAGATACCACTATCCACATTTCAATTCCCCTTTAGTGATTGCAGAACAGTATTTCTAAACAAATACTGACTACATTTTTAATTTATATGCCTATATAATATATATGCTTATAAATTATGCTATACAAATAATGTTTTTTATCTATATTGTATTAAAGTTATTGGTAATAACTAAAAAACTCATGTCAAACCTAGTTGTTCCACAGTTACTAGGGGAAGTATCATCTTTTCCAGCACCTCCAGAAGATGCTGTAAAACTCTACAGCTGGATAATGCTAAGGAAAAACCTGTTATATTGCCTTAAAGCTATCTATTAGCACTTACCCTGTACAACCCATGATTTCTGGTCCATCAAAGGAAAAGGGATCAGAATCATCTGGCTCTGACCTCATTCTATACGTCTTTGTCAACACTTCATTTGTGAAGTAGTCGTTTGGTTCAAAATGAAATTCTAATGTGAAACTCTTAAAAAGAATTGCAGAACAGTAACTTTAGTTATTTATGAACACCTTTACCTTCTTAACACCTAAATCCAAACAATACACATGCAACCGAATACACCTTTTTCCTATACATCCATAGCTTATTCTAGAATTTGCTATCCAAGTTGTACAATAAATCTTCAAATATTTTCATTTACTTAATCTTGCACTTTCTAGTTATTATATTGCTTGCAGTAATGACAGATCTCCCAGCACACAGATTTCCTGCTACTAATGTAGAGGGAGAATTTCTAAATTTAAAAATATTACAACTTAGAAAACTGTCTGATTTCTGCCGGGGAAATACATGAAATTACAGCAGTTACACAAAAATACCCAAAGGTATCAAAATGCAATGGTGAAACCTAAGTTATCAGCTATTAAGGCAAATCTCATCAGAAGCTGAAGGTTAAATTTAGCATACGTTCATTCACAGGGTGATGCAAGACTAGCACTAGACCTTGTACTGCTTTGTCAGAAACAGCAGCTGTATATTTTCTCATTATTTCCACAAGACAAGTGGCCATCACAGACCATGTTGCTAAAATACAACTAATTCTTACGATAACAAAAAATTAATCTTGTTTAATAAGTCAAACTAACCATAGGTTGTCCAACTTCTGAAAATTTCACTTTTATATCTTTTAAGTATTTCAGGATAGGTTCATCATGTTCCTGTAGAGAAAACACAGTGTATCTAATTTTCATAACATTCAATAACACACACATTTAAGGCCTCAAAGAGATAAAAAGCCATGTTAAGAACAAGTTTTACTTAAAAAAAAAACCTTGTTACAACATTGAAATACTTCTATGAACATGACCAGCAGATGGCAACAATGACTGTTACAGAGTCCCCAATACAGTACACAACCAAAACACATGCAAACACTACATACAGTTTTTAGTTATGTCTAATACACTTTTCAAACACATTTCTGTAAGTACCTAAAATTTATTAGTATCGTAGAATAGGTTCAAGAAACGAAACAGCACAGAGGTTATTTTGGTGCTCTGTACTCTCACTTGAAAAGTTACGAGAGATGACATCCAAGTAACAGTTCCATTATTGCTCTCCAACAGATATATCAAGCATCATAGTGTTTCCACTGCTTTCTTAAAGACACTTGGATTAATTACCAGTGCAGCTTCAAACAAAGCCAGACCACTGCCTACCTGAACCATATCACTGAGCAAGTCCACATTCTTGAATACTGTAAGCCAAAACTCAGGGATTCCTTTAGGGTCTTCTTTTTCTTCATCTTTTTTTTCTTCTTCAAGCTTAGCTTTCTCTTTCATTTCATCCTTGAGAAAATAAAGATATTGGATTTCCTTAATTTTAAGAGTGCCCATAAGGTTCATCAGTTCTTTGTTGATACCAGTGTCATGTGGATGTTTAAGCAACCATTAAGAATTATCATCATTATTAATAGCAAGTGATCATTATAAACTTTTTTTTTTAAACTTCAGCTTAATGAATCTTGTTTCATGCTAAAGCTTGAGATACTGATGACAACTGATTAAGATACTCACTGAAATTTCTTCGTCAGCATCTGCTTTCCATTCACATTCTTCTTCTGTAGGCTCATAAATGGCATTGATGATTTCACTTCGCTGGAAGATTAAACCAAGAATATTTTCTGATTTCCTAATTTCCTAGTCGTTGCTATCAGCAATGCTCTAACCAATAAATTCCTAATCCTGAATTACACAATTAGTAATACATTAACTATCTACCTTTTCTTCTGGCTCTAGAAGATTGATTCAGCAGTTAGGAGGTTTTCAACACACTAAAATAAACACCAAAGTCCCAGAAAAGTTACAGTACCATCTGATATTTGCTCAATTAAAATGAGGTTTGATATACTGAAGTCATTTTGGTAACTATGGAACAGACTAAACTTTTCACACTCAATCTTAGTTGATATTAACTTGGATGGCAAAATTGTATCAATTGAATTGAAGGGGCACATACGAGACCAAAGTAATTTGGAACATGAGTAAGTTTTCTCGTTTTTATATTCCCTTGTTGTATTTTAGATGAAGCTTTAAAGTACAAATCAGAATAGCACTAATATACCTTGTCAAATAAGGGCTGATAGAGAGCAGCATACTTTCTTTCCAGCTCATGAACTTCCTCATAGAACTTTGCTTCTATCTGTGCACATTGAACTTGAAGGTTCTTGAGAGCATTCACACGTCTTTTAACAACTTTGGGCAAGCTGAAAAATTCAGTGACAGAACTGTTACTAATACTGCATTTTAAGCACATATTGATCTCTCCTTAACCAGACCCCTTGCAAGTTAACCAACTTGTACCACAACACATTTTACACTCCCTTTTAAGCTTTAGAAAGTTTAAATCAAAGCTGCAACCAATTTCACCAACGAGACTGAAATCCTTAGCACAAGCTCTTAAACTGAAGCTCAATCACAGTTAGAACCAGAGTATTCCAAATACCTGGGTAAATCATTAGAGAAATTTGTGCAATAAATCTTTCTTCTAAAAATAAGTTCTACATTATTAATGAGTAACAAAGTAAAATCATAGTATTGAGTACAACTAAGAAAGGTCTCACCATACATTTGCTTGGTTTTATGAAAAAGTTCAAGATACTTGAGTTATTCTTTGTTTAGAAATTTAATCTTCAAAATTTGCTGCTTTGTTTCACTGAGCACAGCAGCTGATAGCACTGTCTTTAAAAACACTGTCTGACCCAAAGTGAGCCAGAACTGGTGTGCTAAATGAGCCAATGTATTAGAAATGTGCAAACGGAAAGCAATTACTGCATGCCTCATAAATGCAGATCAACTATGGAAAATTCTGGCAAGAATTCATAGCAAGTTTTGATACATGAGAAAACCACATGAAGTCCTGCTAATAACATTCCTGTATCAGCTAATGCTTACAGTCTAAGCATAAAATGGCTATATTAGAGACACCAGGCCCCCAAGTATCTGTCTATAGTTTAAATAACTGATGTTTCATGATCAAGGCAAAGCTACAAGAGATTCCAAGGAGCAGGAAAGTATCCTAAGAAGTATATCATACTGTAACTGCAGAGGAAAACATCAGCCACTGTAAATATTACCATTCCTTTCTTCATGAAACCTCAAATAAAAACTCTTCAATTCTGAGATGCACTACAGACAGACTATATTAGTTTTTCTGCTATCTGAGCAGCACAGTGGTTTATGACCACTAATGCCATAGACAACACTGTTCAGAAAACAAAAAGAAACATTTTAACACTCTGCTCGTACTAAACAAATGCTGTACCTTTCTACATATCCTGCAGATGTTCCTACCAGACCGTCAAGTCTTTCCTGAAGGGCCGCAAGAATCTGAGGATTTTGCATCATCTGCACAGTCAACTGCCGAGCTAAATTAAAAAAGAAGATTATGTAAGCACAAAGTACAAAGCATCTTTTGGACCAATCTTGAAAGAAAGAATTGTGCATAAAAATAAAGAAAATTAGACAAGCAAGAATTACAGATGCAGAAGAACTGTTTAGTCTCCCTGCTACTAAAATATGTTTCTGATTTATAAAATCCAATTTCCTTCCAGGATTCCTAGAGTATAATTTCCCCTCTGATTCTCACCTAAAATAGCTGGGAAATCCCTGAAAATACACATTATTCATCTCTAGGTTCCTGTGGGACACCTGAATACTTACCATTTAATTACTATATACCATTTAATCCTTCAGCTAATGAATATGTTCCCCAAAATTTTGCAATCTAGTTTTGAAAACACTTCTTTCAATAGATTAGCAAAGCATAACATCTTGAGCAAAATGTTCTATTTTAACGTTATTATTCTGTTCAAGCCAACATGTAGCATGGCATTATTAGCAGTCCAAGTAATTTTATTGCAGAGGTTATTACTTATTTCTCTTTTGGTTAATTGTTCTTTAGATTCCATCTGTGTCCCCAGACTTTAAATACAAAGCATGAGTAAGACTGTTCAGCACTGACAAAACAAGTATTTTGATATGTGCTTACATTTTTTGTTGAGGGGGGAATAAAGAAGGATTTATTAATTTCAAGAGTAGTAACACTAAGCATGATTTGTTCTGTTCAATGTCAACTCAGCAGCAAATTATTATCAACTAATTAAAAGAGATACACACAAACATATATGCACATTAATTTTTTTATACCCAAAGCTTCACATATGTGAAGTTTTTAACTGCTTTCAGTTTTGAAATAATTCTGTTACATATCCACAATAATTCTGTCTTTTGCAATTATATAGGTAGCCACCACTGCCTGAACCTGGTATATAACCATGACTACAATGAGTAACTGCAAACAACTAATAAAATCACACAATTTGAAAAAATAAGTCCTTGCTTCAGAACTTAAACACAATTGCACATCTGAAATTGTTTTACCACTTCCTATTTTTTTTGCAGTAAAAGCTTTTAACACACTAACTAGAAAGTACATATGCTTAGAGGTTTAGAAATTCTTGGTCTCAACATTACCTTTGCTGTTGGCATCTTCACCAGTTTCTTCTTCTTCTACTTCTTCAACATCTTCCATGTCCTGCTGATCAAGTTCAGACTGTTCTTTGCTATAAGAAATATTCAATAACAGCATCAAGAAGTTAATTTTATACTATAAGGAGCTTAAAGAGTTCAAACTAGATATTATGTGGGTAGAAACAAACTGTTGCATCTTTTGACCTATGACAAACAAGTCTTAATAGCCAAACAAAGCCAAATTTGTCTTCAAAGAATTTCATGTTTGACAATCCCAGAACAGTTTAAAGAATTAGCAACTTTCCAGAATTACAAAGTTTCCTTTTATAAAAAACTCCTTCATCTCCTGCTTTTATCAACCAGTCAAAGCCTCTTTCTGCTCCACATATCTTCCTTAAGATGTGCAGGCCTCGAGAACTGTGGGTAGGATCACCTACACTATACTTCAAATGCCATGAAATAAGAGCACTTGAAGTATAGAAAAAACCCTACATGGAGTGAAACAATAGGAAAGGGCAATATTATCTTCTTTTCCCCTCCAAAATTCCAACTAACATAGGAAGTTGACTCATGTCTTCTTCCACTTTTTTATTTACTTACAATTAAGATCACAAACCCATTTATCATGAGCAACATAAGCTTTTCTCCCACATACTGTAAACCTCAGGTCTTGCCACAGTGCTCAAGGTCAGTATCTAGACCCTGCCTATCCAGTATCTGGAGAGCCCAGCCATGTCAAGTACAGCACAGAACACACTCAGAGCCTCAGTAACCTACAAATTTTACTTACTTGTCTATATCTGCCATTCTGCTAGATCTCACACACTAGGAAAAAAAAAAGAAAAAACACATAAGAATAGCAGCACTAGATTTCAGTTATAGCTCTATGGTCACATGCCATAATACTAAAAGAAACACAAACCATGTCAGCTTTATGAAACATGATAAATACATATTACAGTCTGAAGTGCGGCACATCTCCCTTGCACATTTTGAGCTCTCAGTTTAAAACATACAGAAATTTTGAGACACTTTGAGACACTTTGTTCTGGTTTAGAACCTTAGATCTACTCCCATAAACTGAAGTACCAAGCACCAGCAAAATGCCATGTTGAGTTTTGGCTCTTAGGACTGTACTAATCACTGACTGAAAATTAGTCCAAAGTATAAAAGTGGAATATAACCTGAAAAAAACTGAAGCAAAAAGGGTGCTGATAACTGTTTACTCATTTCCAGCATGTGATTGCAGACAGAACATACTTACAGCTAAAACAATTTAAGAATGAAGATGCCTTTTTGTGGCTTTACTTTTAATCCCAACTTTACAAAACCAATCCAAGTTGTTGCTCAGAATAACCACAACATTGCAACATTAAAAAAAAAAAAAAAAAGCCAGGTGCCAGGCTATTTAATGTGACTAATTCCTATGTTCAGAATGATCACAATTTTCTTAAATATCTCAGTAAAATCATAAACATATTCCATACACAGTAACTAGAAACATTTAATATTGAGACTATTGCAAAACTTGCATACCATGAAGAACCTATGTTCTCAAATATATTATAAAATGAGCAGCATTTTCTACCAGCAAAACAGTACTTGGGAGTCTCTTCTCCAAAAAGATATTTTAGGTAACTTGAAGCCTAATACTGTATACAAGAAAACACTGTCCCGTTATTACCATCTGCCAGTAATTCAGGAGGCTTCAACTACCAGGAATAATTTGCTGGTCCAGAAAGCAAGGAAACCAATGCTTTAGAGTCTCCATTTTACCTGCTCTCCTGTAAGCTAAACAAATTCAACTTTCCTTCAGGAATTTCAACTCCTTACAATGCATTCAAATGGGAATTTTAGCAAAGTGTTGGACGGATGTGTTCCAGAAAAAGAGAAAACTGCATTTGATCTGTCTGAAGTGTAACACAAAAACACAATCCCAGTAAGATCCGGATATTAACAGCCAATAAGAAGAAACATCTTAGAATCTAAACTTCAGAAATAAACACCCATATTTTATGTAAATATAATCTATTTTTTCTGGTTTCATAAGTACTTCCCAAGAATTACATGGAAAGAAGGGATCTGATGTCCTCATTTAGGACCACAATTTCATAGTGCCAAATAAAGCTCTAGAATGTAATCAAAAAGATTCAATTCCCTATATGCAGAAAAACTAGAGAACCAAGTCCATCTATTTCAGAAAAATAATACAGTATTAGCTAATAAATAGGATGGCAGCACTGCTATAAACCAAAGAATATCTAACAATTCAGTAAGAGGAATTACAGCAATATTCTTGACTCATTTTATTTGGATCACATTTGCTTGTCTTGTGATTTCAGTTTACCCATGTAACAATTCAAAAGACTCTCCTTTGAATACCATTCTCAAAGACAGCATGCACTGAAGACCTACAGAAACAAAGCATAATACAATTACAACTCTCAGATACAGGTACCCATTTTACTTGGGCAATGTAACAATTAGCATTATTTTTCATGTAAACAATATTGTATCCATGAAAAATATACTACTTTTTCCTTACACACTTCCTCAACCTGTTTTTTATGCAGGACCATTTCAAGGAGACTGATAGTACTGCTGTGCAAAAGAGCACAAGATGCATAGCTCATCCACCTTTCAAACATTTTTCTGCAAATGCAATACAGTGATGCTCCTTGCAGAGACCAGCATTTCCCTTCTCTGTTCTCCCTATAAAAAAAAAGCTTTAATTTCCATAAAACAGAAGGTAGTCCTTTCAACAAACATGTGGCCAGTGGCAGCACAAACCCTATGGTCTCTCCAAGTCAGTGGGCTAGATGAAACAGTAGCTGAAACACCTTAGAGGTTTTCTGAAAGGGACCAACTTCCGCAGTTCATTTAAACAATTTTTCCCAAAAGAAGGTAAGATTAGCTATGACCAAATGATGCCAAAAAACTTTAAGAAGCATCCATGCCACCTCCAAAAAGGGCCATTAGCCAATACCTTGGGGAAAAAGCAATGACATGGTAAGAATTCTCCCAGAAACACTTGTAGCTTTCAGTTACATTCAGAAATAACACATTGTGTCAGAAGTGCAGGTATTTGACAATGTCATAACAAATTTTTATTTCAGAAGCTAGTCTTCATTTTCCCCAAAACCATGCAGGTACACTGATGATATCACTCAAGTTTCCCAGTTGTAATATTCAGCTGAGAGATCAGTTTAAAGATTTGTCTACACTTTGTAGCAGAGAAAGTTTCACCAGCAGTCTCCGTTACTGAATTCCTCACTGGGCCCTTGTTTTCACCTCTGAACAACTACTTGTCATCACAAACTTTCATCCAGCCTTTCACTGTTCATCCTCTTTCCAAGATAATTTCTGATCATGCTAAAGGCATTAATCTCACTACAGCACCCTGTGGGACTCCAGCATCTGCTTCTTTCTCCTCATTGCAATGGGCAGCTATCACTCTCTCCTTCCTGGCTCTTAAACAATCCCTGCAAGCACTGTATGGTTTCAAATTATGGCCCAGTTTACTCAAAGACTTTGAATAACATTCTTCAAAGATTTTTTTTTTTAATTAAAATAGACTATATCAAGCAGCTGTCAGCTTCAGAGCCTCCCTCTAGTGTGTTTCTCTCTCTCATCCAATTTTTCCTATTCTCCTTGCAGCAGTCTTTTTCATGTCCCATCCTTTAATCTTCCCTCCATTTTTTACACAACTATGTATCAGAATGTACACAGTTGGAAGAGTTCTTCTGCAAACTGAGGAGATACTAGTGTCTGTCATGACAATTATCTGCCAGCTCTAGACAACTTTTCTTGAGTAAGGAGATTACAAGGCACTGCCAAGAAAACGACACTGGCAGACATTTAGGCTAATCTGTGCAACCCACTAGCATGGAAGAGATGTAGTTGCATCACATTTTGTTTACTGTCATTTACTTAAACAACCATAAGTTTCTCGCAAACACAGTTCTACTGGCTAAAAAAAAACCCAAACAGAAACAAAAATACTGCAGAAAAGCACTGAGAAAATGCATTCCTTAAGCCACTATCTCTGTGCAATGCCCAGTTCAAGGTCCTGGTCTAGTCTTCAGAGTTTCATATACACTACATACCACAATTGATAACATTAGATCACTACAGTATTTATTTTGCAGTATGTCCCCAGCACTAAATATTTAAATATAGAACTCATATCACTCTACTCTCCATAAGACAGAGCTGTCCTTCCCAGATCATTCAAAGGTTCATTTAGGTTCGTGAACAGCAGCTACACCTTGGCATGTGAGCAACATAACCATTAGCATCACTCCCTGAAGTAGTGCCAGAGAGATATCAGTTTACCAGTTGTCAGTGCAGGATTATAACAAACCTGGATACACCTGGTGTATTACTTCAAGCCTCAGTGTCTAGGTGACAGTTTTGGACTAAGATACTGCTTGGAAACTAGGCCTCCTGACTGCATGAAGAGGCTTATGAGCCCAAATAAAGGGTAGTCTACATCCCTGTATAAAGCCGGCCTGCAAAAACCTTACTAGAAAAATATTTTATTTCCCTGTTACTTGAACAGCTACAGCCACTGTTTAAATGCAGTAGACTGCATTATGGTCAAATACAGAGATGCCTACAGGCTTTACTTACAATGTTTTGCTGCTCATTGTAAAAATATGCAGAAGAAAAGCAACAGTTATATTTTCAGGGCTTGAAAGAGAATGTGTAGGAAGTTTGCGCTACAAAAAGAAGGCAAAATTACAGAAAATCAAGCTACAGTGCAAGTTTCCTGTAAGTTTAAATTTAAAACCTCTTTCATACAGGTACTTTAAGTCTGCCTGCCATCACAAGAAAGCACATTCATTATCAAAATGGAAAGGTTGGAAAACTTAATCCAGCACTACCTGACCCACTGTTTTGAGTGCATCCTGCAGAATTACTAAAAATTAGCAAAACCCCCCTAAAATTTAAAACTTATCAAAACTGTGTGACAATTCGCTATTTTCATTAGGCTTAAAGGACACTTGATCTTGTTAAACTGTCATGTTTTTCAAGAAATGGAGTTTGATACAAGCAGTGTTCAGATGTTCATCCTCAAGTAAGTCATTAGTGAGCTTTCAGTTTTCAAGGGTTATCGTTTCTTCACTAAGTGATTTTGCGTAAGTGAAGACAGAAATACAAACTCCAAGTGTTCAGTGCCTCCTAATCTTTCCTTTATCCACACAGAAACGAACCAGAATTTGCACAGAGGCACCAGCCATGTTACAGCTAGGACACAGGCTTTGGTGAGAAGCCTTTTTTTTTCTCAGATCAGCTTTACGCGTCCCAAGTAAGCACACCACTATTAGATTACCCGGACATCCGCTCGCCCTCAGGAAGACAGGTCACAGCGAGGTGAACTACAAGTCAGCTGAGGCAGCAAGACATTCCTGAGACACAGTTCCTCCAGCAAAACAACAGCATTTCTGTACAAGCCCCAAGGCTGGCAGGCTGACAACACATCTCAGCTGTTCAGCATCTCTGAGCATACCACAAACAGTACCCATACCCTCCTTTTCAGGAAACACCTCTTCCCCTTCTCTAGACAAATTGCTCACACAGGAGGACAGCTAGTTGTATTTAAAAAATCATCGGGATTACATCTGGTAAACTATTTGTAATGTGTGCAGAAACCAAAGGTGCCAGACAAATGACATCATACCAGCCAAGTTCAACTCTCACTAAAGACTGGGAAACTCAAGAGCAATGCTTTCACTAGAAGTTACTTCTAACTGATGTTCTTGCCTAGAATTCCAGGACAATTTGTAAGATTTCTCCTTACATAATCATCATTAAATACAGAAAACAAAAATTAAACTAGTGTAGACATCCATTAGCAAACACTCTTTGACTGCAGATGTTCAAATTGTCTGAGGTAGTTTGCTTGAAACCTCTAAGAGAGGTTTGTAACTTTAAAGACCTCAGATGCTCTGCATAGTGATCTTAAAGGTCTTTTCCAGCCTAAACAATTCTGTGAGAACTGAGTGAACTGTTTCAAAAGTGCACAGTACATGAGTTTCACACTTCAAATGTCTTGGTACTACAAACCCAAAAATGCATCACTCATTCCAAAACTGTTGGTAGAAGCTATGGTAGCAATCACTGGATAGGGAAATTGCTATGGGAGAGAAGATCATACAATTCAGTAGTAACTAAGAGAAAATTTAGCTCCTCTTCAAAAAGAAGCAATTGAATAATGCATCAGGTTAAAAATATAATTTTAAAAGGGAATAAAGCAGAAGAGCGATTGTTTCCTTTATACTTGTGAGATCAAATTCATGCATCCATTACCACTTAGCATGAAAACTGGTTATAAAACAAGGGGATATTGTACCTATTATTGTCCTGCGAGGAGACCTCATCACTCCCTGCTACAACCCAAAAGGAGGCTGCAGCTGGGTGGGGAGTGGTCTCTTCTCCCAGGTAAACAAGCAACAGGATGAGAGGAAATGGCCTCAAGCTATGCCAAGGCATGTTTAGATGGGATATTATGAAAACTTTCTTCACTGAAAAGGTTGTCAGGCATTGAAACAAGTAGCCTAGGGAAGTGCTGCAATCACCATCCCTGGAACACATCAAAAGATGTGTTGATGCGGCACTTGGGGACACAGTTCAGCAGTGAACACAGCAGTGCTGAGTTAACAGCTGGACTCAATCTTAGAGGAGAGGCCTTTTTCAACCTAAACAATTCCATGTTTCTATGATTAACACGGCAGATAAACATGGTAAACAAATTATATCATTCATCTTAGGGAAAAAATATGCCTTCTTAGGAAAGCTGAAGGTCCAAAAAAGAAAATCAATCTCAATCAAATGAGCAGCTAAATGCAGTGCTAGAACATCAAGATACCTCATCTGTGTGATGACTTTATCAGCCACTGAACTCTCCAGAGACAATACCTTTATTAGTCCCTCAAAGTTATTCTGTTAACAAAAGATTTCTAACTGTTAATGTAGGAACAAAAATTGACAAAATTTATTTAAATTTGCAAATCTAGAAGAGATAATTAAAACTGTCTGTCCAAATACAAGCACAGAATACAGGAGTATGATATAATAAAGAATACAATACTAATATAAAAGCTATTAAGTTCTGCTTAAAGAGACTAAGGAGCTAATGGTCAGTGGAAGCAAGGAATCCAGGTGCCTCAATACAGTAACAAGAAGGTGACACTGGACCCTTGCAGTAACTCAAATCCCTTCATTTTGACACAACTTACTGTGCTAGCACCACTCATCCACTATGTGCAAAAGACACACACAGTTAACAGCAGAAATGCTAATTGGCATGACAATATATAGGAATCTTCAGCAGACGCTAAAGTAAGGTGTCCTGACAAAGCAGAAAAGGGTAAGAAATTCAGACAAGAAGCAGCGTTTCACAAAACACACTCAGAACAACTTCTAGCTATGCACATGAACTTAAATATCTGAGATGGGAAGCACTCATACCGTCACATGAGAGATACATTCCTTTCATAAAGGGAACACCCAGTTTCTCTTCTGAATGATCTTCAAGTCAGAGAAAGTAAACCCTGCTGGAGAAGCTTATTGTAGCTCCTCAGCTATGCATAATCCTATATCCCCTTCCTTTCATCAATGTTTGAATGATAGTAAAGTTAAAGAATGTTCAAAGCATTTCTTTGTACACTGTTAGACCTTCAGTTACACAAGTCACAGCAGGGTCAAGAGAGAGGCTGTCACAAGCAAGTACCTTTTATAACACCTCATGGAAAGGGTTAGGCAAGTTTGAAGTTACTGTGAAACTGTACTGCTACACCTCACTTATGGTAATACAGCAAAATTCAGAATCTGACTGTAAAGAACAAATAAACATGATAAAAACACTAGCATGCTGAACCAAGCAACACAACACAATTGAAACTGCTCTTTCCCCTTCAAGTGATATTATTTTGCACTCCCTACTAACTCCTGAGGTAAAGGCGTCAACTACAGCCACTTGCCAATGCAACTACTTCACTAGTGCTTGCAGGACTCTGCACAATACATTTGCACATGTTACAGCATGAAAACACATTTTGCACCCTTTCAACTTAGAAGTGCTCTACACTTCTATGAGAATGGCAGTTGATGGGAAAAAGTCAAATTCTGCAAAACAAAATAGAGGGATAATATATATAAGTAGTATTATTACTCAGCTATTAGTAACTGCAGGATTTGTTTTCATTCATGTGGAAACCCATTGTAAGCTTTCCCTTGAATTAATTTTTCAATCAGGAAATGAGGATTGATTCAATCAACAAATACTTAATTCCTCTCTTTGTAGTATTTTTACTGCATTTTAGATAGTGCCTGTTTACTCTTTCAGCAGAAAAGAGCCTCCATACTGAGAAGGAGATGGACTACAGAATTACAAATTAAAATCAGGACTATTATCAAACTACATCTGCGTGCTTGTCAATGCTACTGACCTGAGCTCCATGATCATGTTCTAAAAATAGAGTAATAAGCACACAATATTGCCTTTGTTCTGAATGCCAAGATCCTGTAGCAGAAAACCTAACAATTTCTATTTAGAACAATCTTTCATTATTAGAGAAGTAACAAGTTTAAATCCAAACTTGGAAAAATTAACAAGGATATTTTTTTGTTTTTTTTTTAAACCACTACTCACTGTAGCTTTTTATGGTTTTACTTTCCATCATGGATAATGGAAAGAACAGCAGGCATCCTAGAGGGCTGAAATCAAAGTCTTCATGTGTAAAGAAATACTTGAAATTTCCTAAGACAGTGTTTCTCAATACAGTTCATGTTGGTACAGGTATTCAGTTTGTTAAAAAATAGCAAAGTAATAAAAAAAGAATTGTGTTTTAACAAAATTCTTCAGGTAGCAGGGTGCACTGTAACAGCTTAAAAAACCCCAAACTTGTGCATACCACAACATCAAACAATGGGAAAGAGAGCATTAATTGGTTGCCTAGATCACCACATAATCAAACATGACTATACTGGCAATTACACTGCTATCTGCAAAACTCACACGCTGCAGCATTTAAGTTTTTATCCAATTAGACTTCAAAAACATCTAAGCATCCTTATATGAAAAGAAAGTTACAAAATACTGAAACATATGTACAGGTTTCAGAAGTGTGCTCCTTGCTAGAACATATGATGAATGCAATTTTATATACATTGACTAACCAAGAAGCCACTGAAATTCCTAAAATGTACTTAGCAACTTCTTTGTTAGCTTCCATTCAGTATTTTTTCCATGGAAGCCAGGCCACTACTAGACTACCAACTTTAAAACACAGTTTTCAACTAACAAGTTAGTGTGCACAAAAAAAAAGAACACAACCACATTTTAAAACATTTTGGAGGCTATTGGGATGAGATGTTACAACTGGCAGTAAAGACCCACCAAAGAATGCCCACGGTTATGGTTTCAGCCAGTCACTTTCAAATGAATACAGGTGCACTTTAAAAAATATTTGTAAACATGTAGCAGGGCTACAGAGAACTTGATCCATGGAACTTGAGCACTGTTTACAAAGTTATCTTCAGAAATACTCTCTTGTGAATTTCACTCAATCTTGCCTTTGGCACCAACATAGAAGTATGTGATGCCTCCAAAACACTGAAGATGGTGGTAAAAGAATCAAGAGGCTGTGTCATGACGATCTCACCAGTTTCAAACATAGCAAGCATGTTTCTGATAAAGCCACCTTGCACACACAAGAACCAGCACAAAGCACCATACCAGTTCACACTTCAACATTCAAAGATGAGTTATTTCCAAAACTGTAGTATCACAACTTAACAACTCCTTAAAAGAGTGACTCAAGTGAGGCTAAATAAATAGTATTGAAATTTGAAGTAACACATAAAAAGATGCAATTCCAACTACTTTAGAATTCAAAAGGTCAAAAACCTGCTATGTAAAGACAAATATAATGGCATGCAGACCACTGAAGACTTCTACTCAACATGCAGAAGTGGCAAGATCTGAAATAAATGCATGGTGACTAAAACATACAATTACAAAATATGATCATCCTGTACTTCAGTAATGGATCCTTAATGAAAATATTGTATCCACTGCTCAACATTGAAGAAAGGAACTAGCTCAGTTAAGGGTCTAGCAACATGAATACCTGACCAACAGAAGCAGTTCACATTTTAGATCAATAGTATTTGAGAGGAGAGTAACAAGAAATGACACAAAAATACATACATAAACAAGAAGTTCAAAAATAACTGATTCAAACTTGGTTTCAATATGAACAGTTTTTTTCCATGTACCCTCTCTGTGCTCCTCAACTCTTCAATGTCTGTCATATTTTTATCTAAACCAAAACTTTCCCTCATGGGCAAGTCATCCCACAAGAAATCTGAAAGAACTGATTCTCCTTCCTTTGAAACACTGCATATTAAACAATACCTAAATAAAGTAGCAGATTGAACCAATCATAGTGCAGATGGTCAGAAAAGATAACAAGCATTTATGTTTCTATCCTGGGTCTTAGAAGTCATGGAGTTGTCCATTCCAGATTTCAGGCACCCATTTCGTCAAATCTCATAACAAGAATCCTCAACACTTGGTTAATTCTAGTATCTCTCATGTTTTGGGTGAAGTTTTCTTCATTTGTTTGTTATTTTGTAGTGATAGTTTTTTACAGAATAAATGTAAAATTGTCAATTGAATGCTTCAAAGCTACAGCTAAAGCCAAACCCCAGTTTTTGTATCTAAAATTTGTTTTCACCTTTTGAACATAAAAACCTACCAAGGAGCAACTGGTAGTACTTTGTTCTATAGTCCTCGATGACCAATTGAAACAGTTGATGTGCAAACTGTCTATTCATTATGGCAAGTTAAGATTTAAACTGAGACACATCAACACTTCAAGCCACATCTGTGCAGATGTACATTTAAGCACACAGCCCCCAAATGCATCTGTATTTTCCAGTACTAAAATCTGAACAGCTTTCCATCTAGGAAAGACCTGCAGTTTAACCTTTGACAAGTAGTTAGGATGCAGATAATGTCTTCATTTAAGCAGATGATACAAATTCATTTAAAAGATGAATCTTTCAAGAAAATACAACTTACTTCATATCTTAAATAATTTATATTTTTAAGTAATTCTAGAGTATCAAAGGTAAATGAGCAAACTTTTTAATTGACTGCAATTAAAGCTTTAACCTGCAATACGTGAAGTCCTCCTGAAAAATTAAGGTCAAAAGTTATGACTAAATACACAAGGCCACATCAGTAATTAGGATTTTTACTTCTGCATTAACTTTGCTGATTCAGAAAATAATATAATAATTTCGTGTAGGAAGCCCTCAAAGCCCTCACACGTTGCTTCTAAATAGTTTAATTTTTCAGAAGGTCATCAAATGAATCCCCAAGCAACTTCTGTGATGCCTTCCAGGCATGTCTGGTTTTCTAGACAAATACATTATGACACCAGACCTACTCTCCAGATTAACAATGTTGGGTGATGAGGAAATGCACTAACATATGAGCTGAGTGAGAATCAGCTAGATTGAATTAGCTTTAATTATAATCACTTTTGAACACTAAGTAATTTACAAATGAAAACTTGACCTATAAGCCTTAAACCCATCATCACAACCCTTCCTTGGATTAAACACATACTATGAAGTTCCACTCTATTATTTACTAGCCACCTCCCTGAGAAGAAGCTTGAAGGAATGCAGTTGCCCAGACCAGTTGAGAAGACTTCTCAGCTGTACTAAAATAAAACCAACATTAAAAAGTCTCGTTTCTGTCTGCAAAGTTCTGCCTTCTGTTTAAATGGCTATTAGTGCCTCACAAATACCAAAGCACTCCCAGCTCATGGAAAATCACAGAGCTTAAGTTGCACTGAATGTATATACAGACACAGAAAAACAGGCATTGAAAGAGCACCTGCATCTCCATTTTCTGTAACCTGTCCAATTCCTGCAGTTTCCTTTAGAATCAGGTCCTTAGCTAGAGATATGCCATGTTTGCAGCTGTTTCACAAGAACCTGAATATGAACTGTATTACAACTACATTAGTAAAAAGGTGAAGATATCAGAGACATGTTCATCATACCTGTTGTTCTACTGGAATAAACTGGCTTTCACCAAAGGATTGAACCAAAACTCAAAATAGAAGATGTCTTATTCCCCTCCTAAAATTTTTCACGATTGAAATTAATAGCCTCAAGCTATTTTCCTCCCTGAAAGAATACAATTTCTGCCATGATTAAGTCGAGCTCTTTGTGTTACCATTGCTTTAACTTTTAGGAGCCTAGTGAATAAACAGGGTTTTATCAAATGTACAGGGTAAGCCAAAGTTTCCTCATAGATGTGGAGTTCTGTATTAGAGGACACAGCCTCAGCCTGGAAGATCCAGGTCTCACTCAAGGTTGTGAAAACGCTGTTAACAAAGATTCATAACATCATGCCCACAGTGCCTTGGTTTCAGTTTCGCTTGTGCACATATGCTCAAAGCTAAGAAAAAAAAACACACCACCCTTTTGCAGGGTGTCCAGTAAGCAGGTCACCATAACAAGTCCCCCACCTGCTCCTAGGAATAGTTTCTGAGTGAGGTAGGGGGTAGATGATGCACAAGGATGGTGGGAGCATTACTGTGTATATGTAAACAGCGCTGCAGCAGATCTGGCACTTCTTGCAACATTGGGCTGGCAGCACAGATGCTGGACGGTACTGCTGCGTGCTTCCAACACTCACTTCCTAGCCTTGTCAAAGTCAGAGAAAGACCAGGAGCTCTGAAAAACACCACTCTACCACCTGTGCACAGGACCAACATTCTGCAATACTCAGTCCTCAGAAACCAAGAGTAAATTATAACCAAAACTTGTCACAAAGCACAGAAAAAGTGGAGGGCAATAAGACTGCTAACATGTATCACTCACAGGACAAAGTGAGACACACACACAAGCTCCGGTCAGTGGCCTGTTCTAAGCACTTCTATCAATGTTTCAGGTACCCAAAGCCTGAGCGGCTTCAACTTCTGTCTGGTATAGAAGCATCCAAGTCACTTAAATTTCCATGTATGTGTATTTTAAATGCTATCTTCCCCTAAGGATTCATATAATTTCTGGATTTACAAGAGACTGGAAACAACTCAGCTTGCTTCAATCAAAGTACAGTGCTTCTCTCATTCTTTAAAGAGTACCATTGTAAAATGGGGTCAGCAGGAAGGCTGCTAAAAAGCTACTAACATTTTTGTCAAGAACCACCTTCAGCAGTTCACAGCCTTAGGCCTTAACTCTTCCCTCAAGTTTAATTTCATGACTGTAATTAAAATTATCAGGCACTATCTCCTGCCTGATTAATGTAGCATCTACTAGCAGATGTTGAAATCCCAAGAGGTGCTGAGCAGAGGAGAGTATTTGTCATAGCACCATGCCCACTTCTCTTACCCGCCACAAATGAGTTAGAACATGAAATGCTAAGTGTATCTCAACAGGACTTGAAACATATACCTAACTGCAGAGAGCTTGGAGATAAAGTGTGGAAGGTGCTGCTGTATTATTACTACACCAGTTGTTTGAAAAAAGGTTTGCGGTTTTTTTCTGCAAGCAAATGCAGAATTATTAATTCAATATTGAAAATTTCACAAGTATTGGCAGTGTAAAGACCCTAAACAGTCAATATGGAACAGACAGAGTATGTTTTATACGTATATAGCTCTAGATGAATGCTGAACACAAGATAATATTTCCACTTGTAGTTACTAAATCCTCCAGGCAGTTTCTCAGCCTTCCTCGGGGACACTACTTAGGGTGATACCAGCTAACAGGCACCCAGAGAAGCGACATGTTGAACTCCCGGACACCACTCTACCCTGAGGCAGGACGCGGGAGCTGCCCGTCCGACGGCTGAATCTCTGGGTCCCCCTGCCAGCAGCACAGCACAATACACCCGCGCCGCGGCTCCGCACGGGAGCGGGAACAAGGCGCGGGAGGCGGCACAAGGCCACGGCGCGCTGCCATCCGCCGCTCCCCGCTCCGCCATGTGCGCACACACCGCGCGGGGGCCCCGCGCCGGACCGGCACCGAGCCCCTCCCGCGCCCTCCCCGCGGCCGGCCGGACGCTCACCCGCTCCTCCCCGCGCCGCTTTCCGGCCCCGCCACCCTCCCCGGTCCCCGGCCGCGCCGGGCGCGGCCCCGCTCGGGCGCCCACGTGTTGCGGAGTCGACCCGCCTCCCCCCAGCGTCGGCCACGCCACGGGCCCCGGCCTAGCGCGGCCCGGGCGCTCCGCGGGGCGCAGCGGAGGAACGCGCGGGAGGCGGCGAGCAGCGCTGCTCGCTGCGGGCCCGGGGGGGCGAGCAGCGGCGCAGCCGCCCCGCGGGCCGCGCGGGGGGGGGGGGGGTAAACCTGTGTGGCACGGGCACCGACGGCCCCCCGCGTCCCGCCAGCCCAGGGGCCCCGCTAGGCCGGGCCGGCATCCACGGCCTCCCCGCGAAGGGAGCGGGGGCCCAGCGCCCCCCGCCCGCCCCCCGTGCCCCCCACACCCCCAGCCCGGGGCGGCGGCGGCGGCCGCGCTCCGGCGGTACCTGCGCGGCCGGCGGGCGGCGGTGACTCAGGAGCAGCGAGGCGGAGGCGCCGCGCGGCCGGCGGTGAAAGGACCCGCGCTCCCGCCGCTCGCGCTCATATAGAATTAACGTCACCACGTAATCCCCCTCCCCCGCCGCCCGCGTCTCATGGCAACGCGTGCGCGCGCCCTCGCGCCGCCCGCCCGCCCCGGGAGCGCGCGCCGGCCGTTGGCCGAGGGCGGTTGGGCCCGAGCGGCGGCGCGCGCGGAGCCGCCCCCGCGGGCAGCCCGGGGCGCGCGCCCGCTCACGTACCGGCCGCCCGCGCGCCGAGGGGAATCTGCCCCACGGCGCGGGGCGCCCCGGCAGCCAAGCCGCCAGGTGCTGCCCGGCAGGAGCGGGGCGAGGGCCCGCCCGCCCGCCAGTCAGCGTGTGATGCTACCCCGACTGCTTCGGTGCTGCCGTAAGCCCGAACTCGAGAGTTTCTGAGGGCACCTGAGCATAAATAGAAGTTACTCGGACAGGTAAACTCCATTCACACAGGCCGCAGGTACCACAAAACAACAGTCACTACTAGCTTACCTTGAAAAACCAAGCTGAGCACCGTGGTGGTTCATCAGAGTTTCGACCATTTCTGCCTTGGCTGGTGTGAACGGCCAAAGGCAGCAACAGCTCCAACCCTCCCATTCTGACTTGCCGTACTTGCCTGCCAGAGACTTGGTTTCCTGCAAATGCCTGTCATGCCTGACTTTGAGCTCCGAGTAAAGCCGTTCCTAAAACGGATTCCTTTCTAGCGTTTCTCTCCATGCTCATAGTCTTGAGTAATAGCACGTGGCACACTTGGAGAAGACATCTGTGATCTACACTAAGCTTATAGAAATGTAAATGTCTTTGAGACTTCTAACTCCCCTACGCTGGAAGGAGCCAATGATTCCAAATACAATTAGGTGAGATGGCCAGGCACATGGTGTGATGGCATAAGAGCTGTTTGCTGAGGATATATTGCCAAATACTTAATGTGTATTCTTTGGAATTTACCAAATTCTTCCATCTATTTGTCTAAGCAATCTGCAGCCTGAATGTATCTATTTAAATAATGAAAATGACAACAGAAAGCAGAAGAAGAAAAAGTGGTGGATCTGCCAAGTATCTGCAACACATTCTATATTAAGAAGAAGGAAACTATAAAGGATTCTATTCCGTATGGTGCCACAGCAGCTTTGTTCCAGTGTTTGGTAGTAAAATCTCAGCCCCCAAAACCAGATGTCTTTGTGGCAAATAAATCCCATCTGCAAGACAGAAGTTTGTGGAGAGAACTTAAGGATGCTCTCCTATTCCCCAGCACACTGAATTTTTAAAGGTGGGCTTCTTTCTATCTATCATTCAATTTTAAATAGTTTGAGACCACAAAGCTGTAAGGAGGAAAGTGAAGGATCCGGGACAAGGATTGCACAGCATAGTCCAAGTGATAGGAAATAGGGAGAAACAGAGATGGAGATGCCACATGATTCTAAAATGAAAATACCTGTACCCCCACTTGCAGCCCTTTTAAAATTGTATTGGATACTAATGTCTTATTATCGAGGTGTTTGGTGCTTGGGAATATGTAGAGGGCAGAGATGTACAGAAGGCATTTGGTAAAAATGAGCAGTCGATTGCTATTATTGCAACAACAATTATCTGCCATTACAGGCGTTCCCTTTATTCAATCAGCTAAAGTGGCAATCAACTGTAAACAAGTGAGTCACAAGGCAGTGGCTCACCTTGCTTGTCTTTCTGAGATCTGCCAACTCGTGACATGCAGAACCCTGAGGTGACACCCAGTGACCCCTGTGAAGGGGTACAGAAGAAATGAGACATGCAGAAGCCAGCAGTGTGGATTAGAGAGCCTAAGGTAGTCAACAGCCACAGTTAAAGACTGGGCACAAGTCTAAGCATATCTAAGCTGGAAACGTACCTCTAGGTTGGAGGGAAATGCCTTTTCAACCAGAATTCAGAAATGTCTTTTGGAGGTTTAAATTAGTCAAGTAGGTGTCATGGTTGGACACTGGCGCAATGCCAGCGTCCCCATGAAAATGCACTTTCCTTAAATAAATGCTGTGAGATGTTATCAGGAACAGAGCAGAGCAGGACCAAGCTTAATAACAAAGGAAAAAAAACTTTATTAAACTACTACTAATACAGAAAACACATAAACTAAATCTAGGATGAAGACCTTTTAAACCACCCCTCTTCTTCCTAATTCTAAAAACACCCAGCCATGAAACATCACCCGGGATTCTTGATTAAATTACTACTCTTTAGGTAATTTATACTTAAACTATCAAGGGAGAGAGAAGTCTCTCTTGCACCACAGACCCCCCAGGAAACACAGCTGCCCCCCTGTGTTTCCCTGTCACACATGGCAACCGCCCGGAAAAAATCTGCCAGTGTGACACTCTCCATTCCATGTCACAGTGCTCTCACCACCGTGCATGGACAGACTGCTCATAGGGCTCCTTTAAGGATGCTTTGCCACAGACCCAAAGATACAACAGTTCAGTTTCTTATCTTGGGACTACAGTCCCCCTCATTTTCCCCTGGGGCCGAGGGGTCCAAAAACAGGACTCATCTTCTTCCCGAAGACAGAGGGTATCACCATTCCCTCTTCAGCTTTCTTCGTTTCTCACCATTTTTGTGCTGTTTGAAGCTGAAACAGGTCTCCCTGGGTCACCACTGCATCCCCCTAAAATGCAGTCTCTATTGCAGGAGATTTAGTTCAGTCCATGGCTAACAAGAAAAGTCCAGCTAAAAGCTACTTCATCATCTCCTCCTACCTAAATATTTCTTCTTCTAACATCTCAGGTCCCGGACTATCTCTCTTCCACTACAAATCAAGGAGGAGTAATACTTTTAAAAAGCCCTCATTTCTTGGAAAGGGTTAAACGTTCAGACTCCTTGGACGGCTGATATCTCGGTCCGGTGTTCCGCCTCCCACGCTGGGCACCATCCCCCCCCTTCTCCTTCTCCTCTGCCAGCAAATTTCCAGGTGCCGCCAGGCTCTCTGTCTCTTTCCCTCTTGGGGGGGGGGGAACAAAGGCATCTCCGCTCCTCTCCACCCTTCCATCCACAGGAGCTGGCTCGGTTCCAGACCCTCAGCCCCTCGGCCTACTCGGACAAGGCCGCGTGGCTTCCCCTCCCCCACCCAGCCCGTAGCTGGGCAGGGGAGCGTCTGCACTCTCTGACGACCGGAACCAAAAGAGAAAGTTCTCTTGGGAGTTCTTGCTTTTAACCCCCTGTGTTCTCAGAGGCGTGTCCATACTTTCAGTGGTCACTCCAGGTGCCAATATCCAAACCTGACCACTGATTGGTTTGACCCAACTTCCTGGAAAAAATTCACTTCCATGTCAAACCACGACACTTTACTCTTTGCCTTTGAGAACACACATTTCTAAAATTATTATCAAAATTACATTCAACACACTTTTACATAAAACAATAACTTACACTAACCCTCTACTTCTATATTGGCACTATAACTTAATACATGCTTTGCTCTTACTTTTTTTGATTTCATCTCACAGCTCTTATTTTATTTTTATCTTATCTTGCTTAGAATTTGATTCCCGGTCAGGGAACCAAAAATGTCATGGTTGGACACTGGCGCAATGCCAGCTTCCCCATGAAAATGCACTTTCCTTAAATAAATGCTGTGAGATGTTAATCAGTTAGACCACTGATTGGTTTAACCCAACTTCCTAGAAAAAATTCACTTCCATGTCAAACCACGACAGTAGGTCAGCCTCTTCTCATAAGACAAAATAAAACCAAAGTCCTTAACCAAGGGTTTTTCAGGAGTTTTTGAAGAACAAGTTAGGGAAACATTTTTCAATACGAAGAAGCTTCTGTGAACAGCTAGAAAGGGACAAGTGACAGGATGTAAGGACACCACTCCTGCTTCCACATGGCACCTGCCATCACAAATGTGTGGAAAGAGGAAACGACAAAGTTATTTCTTACCTGAATTGTATGCACATGCAAGCTTTATAGTTTGACTTGTTTTGCTGTCAAATGGTTCAACTTATCCTGACATTTGTACAGTCATGAAAATTACATAAAGAAACTTTTGTCAAACTTGAGTTTTAATGGCTGATATATTTTTCTTTGCTTTTTGTGTGTTTCCCATGAGCATGTTCTGTAACTTGTAGTTACAGTCTGGATAGCTGAAGTACTGCCTTGGAATTGCACAGAGCATCAAACTAATGCCATTTTTTGAATAATGGGAATAAAATCATCAGAGAATACCTTAGATATTGACATAGATATATTTTCCTTGTAAATGTGTGGAGTTTTTTTTAATATTACATCCTGATTTTTTTTAAAATACTCAGAACATGTGAGTAAGAAACACTCAGGTGTGGTCGCTGAGTACACAGACACACACCGTTTTCTCACAGCTGGGACAAAGAGTCTTGATAAGAGACACTAGGAGAACTGCCCTGTGGCATAGAAGCTGGGATGTGTCTTCTGGAGACAGTGACTTGAGGTCAAATTGCTGCTCCAAATCAGCATCAGGAGAGTCAGAATCAGGTCCCTCACATGCTAGTTGAGTGTCTTACACATGAGCTATACAATAGCAGGGAATCTGACCTCTCCCTCAGTGCCTAGCACTATCAGGAATGCTCCCTTTTGCATCCTGCCTCCCAGAGCTTGCATCACTGACTCAGTCGTTGCCTGTGGAGGGGGGCTCAAGCAGAGGCTGTGTCCAGAAGCCTGGAGGGTGCTCAGGAACAGAACACAGCTCTGGGTTTGTACATGGCCCTGAAGAAGGTCAAGCACTGATTCTGTTACAGGAGGCTAAACCAGTATTTCTGTAACATGCTGTTGCAACAGATGAGTTTGGCACTGAGATCCAGGCTCAGTCTTGCTAAGCACAGCATTCAGCGTGCTTGTGCTGCATTCAGGCTACAGCCAAGCTAAAGCAGCACTGCCTTAGCTTAGAAAAATATGTTGGTCATGAAGCTTAGTATGCTTACGTCGGATCAACAACTCCACTGTGGCAGGTGATTCATTGAACATTAAAGCTGCTTTCATTCTCTTTTGTTCTACTAGAAAAATGCAGAAGGTCCTTAGTACGGACATGGATGTGATTACCTGAACACCTAGACACCCCTTCAGACTAGTAGGCACAGGTTTGGCACCTAACAAAGGCTCAGTTTTACAGGATTCATGTCCTGCTCAGCACTGCAAACCTGTAATGTGTGAAAAGCTACAACTACACATTGTCTTCTGGTCATGGCAGATTTCCGAACAGCTCGCCCTGAGTGTTTTCCAAAGGACCAATTGCCCAAGGTTACCCTCTCCTGAAATCTGTTGGCAGATGTGAGCACTGAGTTACAGCAATGGATGATATGAGTGCTCCTTATGTACTTGTGTCTCTGGTAGCTGGCTGAACTACAATCACCATGGAAGTTATCATCAGTCACTGGAAATGAGAATGCTCACTGAACTATTTACAGAGCAAAAACTCCAAGTGTCACAAAGAAATGCCTTTTCCTCGGTACAATTTCAAACAGCACTGAAACCCTGTGCGGAACTACTACGTTTATCAGTACACACTGAAACCAGAGAATTCCTTTAAAAAGATGAGATTGCTTTCTTGTGGCTAAAAAGCAATCCTTTCAACTCTTACTGGATGATTATTCCAAATTAAATGGCTAGACAATGAATGACACAGCACAGAGCTGGTTCCTTTTTCCATGTGTTGTTTACTTTTTGGGGAGCTACTTGTTTTATAAAGGAAAACAACATCCCAGAATGCAAGTCATAGTTTAGAAACAGTGTCACAGGCAGCATAGAAAGTTCTGCTGAGCTAATACATGGCAAATCATGCAAATCCCCCTGTAGAGCTGAGTGAACAGCTCTCATAGGTTTCTGGTTTGCACTTACTTCTCCTTTTGTGAGATGAGTGCAAATTTTCCCTCTGGGAACACAGGAGTAGCAGCAAGCTAGAGAAATACAGTGTGTGTAACCTTTGACATACTGTAATAAAAGATAAAGAAAAATTACATCGTTTGAAAAAAAGTGAAATGCTTAAATAAGGCTATATACTTTTTGATACAATAAACCTTTAACATCTTTCATTTTTCAATTTTTTTTTTACTGTCCAGAGACTAAATTATGACTTTTCATTACATTAGAGGGATTGCTCATAGATACAGGTATCTACAAGGTATAAATGAAAATTAACAGAAAGAAAAATTAAAACAACCCGGACCTAGAGGAGAGATAGAGAAAATAGGGATATGGTGTGTAGTGAAAAACTGGAGCAAAAATTATTCAGGTGCCTTGAAAACAATGAAGAAATGTATGTACAATTACTTTAGAGGTAGTACAGAAGTTAAAATCTCAAGTGCAGCACACTTCATGTTTTTAGGGTCAGTTCTGGGGGCTAGCACTTACTGCAGGTTTGAATTTTTTTAAATATTGTACTTACTGTAAAATAATTTTATTGGGAAAAATCAACAGTGCTAACTGAAATGTCACTGTAGAATAGACTTTTTAAAGCAGCTGTATGTGAAAACTGATGAATTATTAGATCATTACATTAGAAAAAAAATTTATAATATATGTAAATTAGTTAAGTAATAAGGGGAAAAGAAGCTGTATCTCTTGTAGTGCCTGCGATTGGTGCTAATGTATCTAAAACTAAGACAGTATCTAATACTAACAGTAAAACTATGTCCAGAGGGGTTCTTGTTTCTAGTATTATTGGTCACTTCACTTGATAAAATAAATGCCCTGAAAATGGATAGTTATAGTCAAGGGGTTTGCTTTGGTCTCATAAGGATGTAAGTAATATATTGCTTAAAGGGTGTCCAGTATCTTATACATAAAAGAAGGAAGCTCATTCCCTTAAACTACTCTGGTTCTTTGACCTTCTCAGGTTTAATGGTTTGGAGTTGGGTTTGATTTGGTTTGGTTTTTACACAGTAAGAGAGTATACTAGCTATGCCAGAACTCTCTGTTGTTATTGAAGTGCCCACAGTAGCACCCATGGATATATATTCAGCCTCAAAGTGAGGGAGGAAATGGTTTGGAACCATATGAAAAAAATAGCATCCCAAATAAGGGGGAAAAAACAATGACCCATTCTTATGGGCAGAATTCCCTCCCTGCTTTGTCCCCCTCTTAAATCACAGATAGAGCAATTACAAATATTCCATTCAGATAATGTTCAATTGTTTAGTGTTATTCTTACTATTTCACTATCTCTTTATTAGTGTTAATTTCAATGTCTGGAATTGAAAATAATAATAAAGCCAAATCCTACATTTTATAATTAAAAATATCAAAATAAAACTTTGACAATTTTAGCATTTTTGTCTCATACTCACCTCAAGCTGAAACATTTGTTTGTCCTTTTGGACAAGCAATTTATTTTCAATGAATTGACAATTACAAATTTAATCTATGACCTTGATCTTTAAAATAAAAATTCTCAGCATCTCTAGTCAGAGCATGACCTGGCACAGTAGAGCTACTTCCTTCCCCTCTTATAGCCTGATTTCTTAGAAGATGATGAATCTTCAATGAGCACAGACATAGACACTACTTGCTTTGCTCAATGCATTTTTCTAAATCTCTGTTTTCTTCAGCAACATGAGCAAAACTTTTCTTTTTCCCCTGAAGGCAGGTGTCTTGGCACCATATAGCAGTAGAGAATACATGTGGAAAGAATTGTACCTACTCCAGTCAGCAAAAAAATTAAGGGTGCCTCAAAATTACAGTTCAAAACACAGCACTTGAAGTAGATTACATTCAAAGGCTGCTCAGCTGCATGGCAACAGCCACCTGAAGCATGTCAACGTAGGGATATGAACAAGCTTTATTAGGTAAATTTGTAAGAAATGGTCCATATTTAAAACTTTTGTATAAGGCTAATTTTCTCTCTTTGCTCCTGTACTGCTTCCTCTGTAGCTTTGGCTTGGGGCTAGAGCTGAGAGGGGTTAAAAGGAAAGGTAAGGACATTCCACTGAAGATCTTTGAGTTTGTGTCAATGGCTGCAGTATCTTGCATACAGATTCTTAAGACAGTCTGTCAGGGGCTGACACCCGTTCTGTCCCAGAGGGTGTCTGGAAGAGTTTGTACCAATGGGGTTTTCAGATGTTTAAATCCTGTTTACTGCAATAGCCAAAGCACACTTTTGACTGAAACCAGCAGTGCAGAACTGAAGGGGACCTTGAGCATATACACCCAAATAAGAAAGTGCTAAGATAACAACATTATGAGGGAAACTCTCACACTTTTCGTGGTAAAAGGCCTGCTCAGGGACCTACTTAGATGAATACCATAGAAGATAGACCTGCAGAGAAGAGAGGTCCAGGTGAGTTTATTGATTTTTCAAGGACTCCTTCCTTGAAGCTTAAGAGCAGTCCATCCTGATTGCAGAAAGCCAAACAAAGGTGGCAGGAGGTTTTCATGGACAATGAGCTCCTCAAAAAACACTGCCATATAGAGGAAGCATCACAAGAGGTGGGAGTAGAGATAGGTAACCTGTGAGGAATATAGAGATGCTGTCTGAACATGCAAGAATAGCATTAGAAAAGGCAAAGCCTACCAGGACTTGAATCTGTTAAGGGACATAAAAGGCCACCAGAAGGGCTTCTACAAGTGCCTCAGCAGGAAGGGCCCTGTGTTGAATAGGACAAACAAATGACACAAAAATGGCCAAGATGCACAATGCTGCCTTTGCTTCAATTTGCACAGATAAGATTTGCCTTCAGGAGTTCTAGGTTCCCGAAGACAGGGTGAAATTTTGGACCCAACAGGCTCCTGGGTTTCATCAGGTCTAGGGAGGTGTTCCTTCCCCTCTGGTCTGCCCTGGTGAGATGCATCAGTAGTGCTGATGCACTGTCCTGTCCTGAGTCCTGTCCTCGGCTCTTCAGTAAGACAATATACATACCAGCTCCGGAAAAGAGCTGTTCTGATTAGGAGACTGGGGCATCTGTCCTATGAGAAAAGGCTGAGAGAGCTGAGACTGTTTAGTCTTGAGAAGGGAAGGCTAACAGCAATTTTATCAATATTTATGCACACCTGCCTGGAGATAATAAAGAAGACAGAGCCAGACTATTCTCAGTGGTGCCCAGTGAAAAGACAACAGGCAACAGACACAAATTGAAATATGGTAAATCTCATTTAAACATAGAAGAAAACTTATTCACTCTAAAATTGAATGGCACAGGAGACCAGTTTGAATCCTTGGAGATACCCAAACCCCAACTGAGTACAACCCTCAGCAACCTGCTCTAGCTGTTCCTGCTTTGAGCAGGAGTTTAGACTAGATGACTATTCTGTGATTTTATGATATTTACATAAAAGCCTTGTTGTCATTTGATGTTCAAGGATGTTAGATGGAAAAGCTGGAAAAAAACCTCTCAGCTAAAGTTTTCATTATGAAAAATGCAGTGTAATACCTTTAGTTTAAAACCACCAGAACAGTAGCACAGCATGTCTAACATACACAGTGCTCACATGTCATCTGATTAATTCCAAAATGTCCATGAAAAAGGCAAATCAAAATTGTTCACTGTGGTTTGCATGACAGATTTGCCTAGGGAAAGAAAGCATTCATACTTGAGGAAGTGGAAGTTGGCTATATTCTGTTATTTATTAGGTCACTTTCTAGAAAGCCACCCTGAGTCCCAGTTATAAATATCACATTTTAGTGTTCTGCAGGAGAGCAGACTGCTTCTGCATCATTTGGCCTTATAATCTCTATACATTTCAAATCATATTTGTAGCCTAATTTAGGCTGTTTTCTTATAATATATACTGGTATTTAAAAGCTGATGGTACTGCTAAAACTGCCTTGACTTTTTTGCTTGTCATTCTGTTTTGTTGCTTTATTTTGATGCTTTTGCTTTTCATCTTTCTCTATCTCCCACTGCAATAAGCAGACTTGGGATTCTTAAGAACTCTGTGGTATTGCTACATCAGCTGAAAAAGGATGCAGGGCAGAAAAATAAAGGGAAGTTGCAAAGTATGAGAGAAGAGCAAAGGAGAGGAAGTTTGGTGAGTGAAGTAACCAAGTCTTTAAAAATAAGGTGGAATTAATACCACCTGACTTCAGGTGTTCTCAACTTCACTATATCTACTTTCATGTGTTGCAATAATAATGGAGAAAGATAAGCCTTCATACAGTATAATTCACCTGGGCTGTTTTAATTGTTGGAAGGTGGGAGGACTTATGCTCTAGAAATGCCTCTTTCTGACTGTTGAGAATACGAGGTCTAAAGGATGATCTCAAACATAAGTGTGTGCATTTAATGAATCCACATAAATTCTCTAGCATTATTTTCAACACCTAAAGTGAAGAACAGAAAGCTGCACATTAGAAGCAGTCTGAGCAGCTTGCACTGCCAAAGTTGAGTGCCCTAGAACACCTGGAACACAAATTGCCCAGGATATTTATTTTGCAAGATTAGTATTATTTTTCCTTTCTGTTTTGCACAGTGGTGTCTGGGTCTGAAATGCAGAGAGTATACATAAAGTCAGTAGGTTGTTTGGCTTGTGTTTGGATCTGTAAGCATAACACCTCTGCCCAATTTCACCTGGCTCCCTAAGTCCCTTTTCCTCAGGTGCACCAGAATTATTCTACTTTATGATGTAGGTGTGGGCAGATGTGCAAATATTATATGATGTGTTTTGGGGCAGATGTGGTGTTTGTCCTCAAGACACCTTTTCTTATTAATTTGCTGCTCCAGGAAGCAACCTATCTTAGTATTATTGCTGATGCCAGAAGGACACTAAAGATGGTCAAGATTCCTGGAAGGTCTAGATGATAGGCTAGAACTACTATGTGTATTTGTCCCTTGGGTGAACAAATCTGCATTGAGGTAGAAATACCTGTTTATGAAGCAGCATTTAAGCCTGGGGAGTTCATCCAAACAAGACACCATACAGGTAAAGAGGCAATCTGATGCAACAGTGAAGCTATGCAGAGAGAGAAGACAGAAAGCAGACTTGTTAATCTAAAAGTGCATCCGTTATGTAAACAACTTCTTGAAAAAACATCACTGTGGAATAGTTTTTTTATTGTTTTTTAGCTCAAAAGGAATAATAAATTATAGATAAAATAACAAAGAACTCAGAAGACATGGTGAAAAGAGCCTTTCTGCAAAATCCCTTAAGGGATTCTGAAAAAAAAGTTATCCCACATGTCAAAGGCCAGATTTCTTTGATTTCTTCTTAACAGCTGATCATCCAGTCATTAATTCACTGCTAATGCACAATGAAAAATAATATGATTACAACATAAATAATTTATAAGGATTAGCCATCACTGAAAATACAGACATAGTTAAAAAAGATTCCCACCTTTTATTTAGGAATGGACAAGCATAATTACATTTGTTCTGTAAAAATCAGGTGTCCTATATAAATTCAACAGTATACAATTAAATTTTATGACAAGTCTTAAGTAAATTCCAGAATTCAGAAATTTCTAGGGAAATTTGTCTGTTCACAAAGTAAATTTTACCTTGGAGTTCTTGTGATTTCTCTGCCAAACCAGTTTTACATTTAGGGTAACATATTGGTTTTAAATTATCCATAGCTACCCAAGTAGTGGAATTTCACATATCAATACATTATGTACCATAAAATATTAATATAAATATTTACTCCTATAAACTAGTACATTTTATTTATTGTGTAGTCCATCAGTAAAGCACTTTTTAAAAATATTGTTCCTTATTAGATATTCAGACATTAATATATTCATTAAAATGTCATGGTATTTAAAAATACCTTACATCTTACGTGGCATTTTATCACATTGAAGTGGAATTACTTGTATTAGAGGAATAGGAATACAATAATTAAGTAATTTGTAAATGGGATATAAATTCATAGGCAAGCAGCGCTCCAGATATTTATGAATGTCTAGCATGCTCAAAGCTCTATTTTTTTTTTAATGGTAAAATATGAGTTGATGAAATACTTCTTTGCAAATATATGCTCTTGACAATCAATGAACTGGAGGAATCCTGCTTCATTAAATTGATTGCTTACTCCAAAAATATCTCCATCTACAGCTCTTCCTCCCAGATCCCATGAGGCAGACGGCAGCAGCCAGCCACCCGAATGCTTTTCAGTCTCGCAGGATCTCATTAGATGCTGAGTATTCCAGCCATTCTTCTGTTCCTGCTGCCAAACAATCAATCTAATCCCAGTCCTACTGACTCCTTGTCCTGTGCCAAAATGGGCAGTATTGCTGTGCTGCCCTCTGAACTCAGCCTCTTGCATTACTCTTCATTTTGGTGTGTGTGGCCTGCAGGCAGCTCAAGTCTCCCTCCTGTGTGGTTCCTCTTGGTGCTGTACTGCAGCTCAGTGGGGTTTCTACCCCTGGCTCCTGGCTCCAGTTTTAGCCTTTGGTTTCTGTAATCAGTAACTGATAATTGTTATCTAAGATCTCACTAGCATTACACCTATTTGTTTCTGTACTCCCACCAAGGACTGAAAACATCTCCTAGGTGGTAGCTGGGAAAGCAGGTACAGCAAAGTGCAACTGCATGGACTTGAGGGTTCTGTAAGGAAAGATATACTAGTTTTTTAAACCATTAAAACAATAACTATTTTCTGTTTGAACTTTGCCACCTTAATAAAAGGCACTTTTGACATAGCTAAAATGAAAGAACAGTTTCAAAGGAAATAAGAATGTGTGGCCTCCTGAATTTTAATTCATTTGCTCCAGCTAATTAACTACTTGCACTGTCTATGTGTATAAGTATGCTCTTTACTCTCACTAGTTTACTTACCACTGTGGATTTTGGGGTTTTTGTTTGTTGTTTTTGTTGTGGGTTTTTTGTTTCGTTTTTGTTTGTTTTGGGGTTTGTTTGTTTGCTTGTTTTTTGTTTTGTTTTAGTTTTTTTTGCTGCCAGGTGTTCTAGGAAAAAAATTGAAGCAGATGCACTGATAGATGATTGCAGGCCTAATCTTCTTCGTGTATTACTCAGCAACAAAAATAATGAAGTTGGTTTATAGTCTGTGAAATGCTCACTTGTTGCTTTGGACTTAGATGGATATTGTCAAGACTGGTTGAAGTGTTTGAATAAGAGTCTGTACACTGCCAGAAATCTGTGGAAAAAAGCAAGTATTGAAAGTCCTGCATAGCCATTGGAAAAGGATTAAAAATCCCCCAGGATTAAGCAGCAGCAGCAGGAGAGAGCTACACATCTTTGCAGTGGTCCTTGAAAGTACTCCTATATAGATCCCAACCTGAACAGCTTGGCGTCTTTCAGCCATACCTACAGTTGCTTCTTGCTTTGATTTTTCATCCTGTTGGTGTGCAACTTTTGTTTAATGGGATTATTGCACTAGAACAGTATAATTGAAGTTATTTTCTTCCTTGGTATGAGCATGTGCATTCCATGTGCCTCATCTGCATTAGTCATGTTTGCTGGGAATATGCAGCCATTAAGTGGGTCACTTGGAGCTGGATGGCATGCCATCAACCACACACAGTCCTTCCCAGTTCCCTCCCACATGCTGCTTTGATGCATTTGCCCTCATGGGTAGGACAGAGCACTTTGTACTCTGCTCCAGTGTTCCTGAGAACAGAGAGACATTATTCTGTACTATTTCTTATCTTGACAAATTAGTTTCTTCCTCCTGGAAACAGACATTTCTGCTTGCAACCCCACAAACTGCAGCTTGATGCTCCTTCTCATTCTGTTCCCTCATCTTTTCCACAGGAGCCTGGAGCACTTCAGAAGTCCCTCCGGTAGGCACATGGCTACTAATGGCCACTGTGTAATTCTAGGGGAAAATCTTAGATTTGCCGGCTGTGTATCCCTTTCTTAACTTCATGGTTGTGGCATACATTTAGAACACTTTTCAAGGCTCTAGAGGTTCCATTTGATCTGTGTGTTGCATTCAGAATAATCCCTGTCAAGCACAGGTGGCATTTTGCAGGTGCCATAAATGAAATGTAGAGTTGCAAAAAACAAAAAAAATGCAAATTCTAATTTAAAGTATCTCTTATAAAGCACCAAAGACATTTTATGTAGGAAGAATGTAATTTTGAAATGATTTTGCAAAGGGAAGAGATGAGGTAGCTGGGAAAATGAGGCTACTTACTTGTTCTTGCTTCCTCTTTGCCCTATCATTCCTTATCCTGCAGTTCACCAACAAGAGGTGACCCCTAGGGCAGGTCTTTTCCATTCCCCACAGAGTCAATCTGAGAGGCAGGAGCTCCCCTATGCAGAACAGTCATTTCATTAAGACCCCATCCAGCCCAGAGCCTTCAGCAGAGCAAAACCATTAAGAGCATCAGCCTGAGCATCTAGCAAGGATTTCCTGGATTACAGCTCAGGCTGGTTTTACATCAAAGATAGTAGATGAACCTAAAGATTAAGATTTTCCTCTGCTTCTGGTGGATCTTACTGGAGGCCATGCAAGCACTGTAAAGGGCCTAACCAGGTAGGATTGCTCATCCTGAAGGGTGAAGACAGACATGTACAGGGAATGTGTAGTCACCACCCCTCTTTGATGGCTTGTACATTTGACAGATAAAGTAATACACAGAACAAAGATAATCTCAGGTCCCTAAATTACCAGACTACATGGAACTTCAAAAGATAAGCACAGATTGCAGGATTTTAATGGCCAGGAATCTACTTGCAGTCACAGTATCATAAAAGACAATTCCATTTATAAAGGATGGTCAGGCCTTATAAGGAGACAAACTCCATTCTTTGCTCAGCACATGGTGTAAAAGGATCAAAAAGAGGCAAAAATACTATGAGTAAGAAATGAGTAAGAAATTTCTGACTCTGCTGACGTCATCAATGCACTCATTAGCACCTTTTCAGTTATTAATTGCTGTGGCTGCTGCTGTTATTACTGATCCATATTAATCCTCCAAGGAAGATGAGATAACAACACCAAGTCAAGATGACCTTGTCTTTCCACATGCTACTGCTGGTCAGGAATTTTCCAGTGAAACAGCTGTTCACTGGAAAGTGTGAATTTTCAAAAAATATTTGTTTTTGTTGGAAATAAACACATTTCATTGATTTCTGTTGGGAAAGTGGTTTTTGAGCTGACATGGCCTTTCTACAGCTGATATTTATGAAGAGGGCTTTTCCTGAGGACGTTCAATAAGTAGGCTCTCTTTCTTCCTGGCAATTCAGAAAGTGAATGAGAGGAAACTGAAGAACACCTAGCACAGACTGCATTCTAGGCTGGCCTCCCTTCAAGACCAATTTTGCTTACACAGGCTTCACACAATATAGCAGATTAAAAAAAATCCCAAACCTTAACAAAACAATAGGGAAGTGATATCAACCTTTGTTATTTTCCTCATGAGTGCTTCAGACATTCTGTAAGCGTCACAGCTGTGTGAGAAGGAAACATCAGAGATTAACCTTCAGACACCATCAGTTCAACCAAATATTGAATTAAATCTGTTGTATTCTGAAAGAAATAGACTCTTCTTTTTTAATATACTTTAAAATTATTCAATTTATTTTTAATCTATTTTAAAATACAGCTGTGTCATTTGGTTCAATATCTTCTTCCTGAAGTCCAACCAAGCTCCAGTAAACCTAGGAACAATACATAGATCTGTGTGCATTAAAATGCTTTATAGTATTTTAGTATAATTATAGGATTTTTGCCTTTCCTTTTCTTTTTTCCATACTCCTGCATGGTTCAGTGCTCTTTCTGTGTATTTAGCTGGGTAGTGGTTCTGAGCAACAAAGAATTATAAGTATGTGATTAATGGTTATATTGAAATGAACACATTTATCCAGTTGGGTAAGTCTGCTGGAAGCCGACAGATCCAAGAAGATATTAACTCAGGCTTTGTTATCATCAAAGTTTTTATTCATCTTTGCATGTGAGATGAGTAGTGGTCTTTAGAAGGTTCCAGAGAAACCAAAAAGTTGTTCTTTTTACTGTGAGAAGCAAAGGTCAGGAACAGCAAGTAAATGGACAGTGTGTGCGTTACAAGGTCAGAGTAGAGTCAGGCAAAAAATTGCTAGAAAGGGGAATGAATGGGATAGTAGATTCATGAAAGAAGAAGAAGATAGAAGGAAAACCAGAATAGAAAATGAGTGAAGATAAATAGAGAAGGCTGAAATCTGGTTTTATAGACTGAAAGATGTAAGACATCATAATTTTTATTAATTGTTATTACTTTTTAATTGTTTTTATAATTATTAATTATTAAATAATATTAATTATTTAATTATTATTTTTATTATTATTACTATGATTGCTAATGTTTCCTTTTCTTTAGCAATAATAGTACTAACAGAAATGTGAGGAGTTAGGACAAAAATCCCATAAAAATTGCAAAAGGCTCTTAAAGAGGGACAGAAATCTGCGTAAGTGTTAATCAGTTTGTTTGTTGGGTAAAGTTTCTCCCACTTTATATTCAAAAATTAGTGGAAAGTCAATATTTCTGCAGCAACCTGGAGGCAGGTGTCTTGAATGAAATAGAACTAGGGCTGATCAAATGAATGTGAGAATTCTTCAAAAAAGAGTTGCTTGCTCAGAGAAGGAAACCACTCAAGGTGTTAATTTTTCTGAAAATGTTTAATTTCCATTCCCAAGTCAGTAGCAGAGATGCTCAGGAGAGGATGCTCACATGCCAAAACTCTCCCTTTGCTCTCCAGAGTAGCATGGTTCTTAGGGAAAGGGTGTTCATGGCCTGAAAAATCTCCCAACCCAAAGCCACAGAGATGCTTGCAGGTTGGTCTGGAGTGGATTGCCTCCCAGGCACATCAAGAGACAGTGAAAGGACTGAGCTCAAGGCAAAAACTTGCATTTTGTATTTTTTGGAGGAGGAGGAGAAGATGCGTTGTCCTCATTTTGAATTTAGATATTTTTTAGAATGTCATTTTAATTTCATTTTATTTAAATAAATGAATTTTAAATTAAATAGACAATGACATGAACAAGGCTGGTAGGAAGGAAACATGCTACCTACTTCTTTTCAGAGGAGCATCCTTTTTCATGGGAAGGAAAAAGGAATCAGAATCCCTCTAAGAATGCTATTGAGCTCATAGCAGCTAAGAAGATCTAAAAAAAAAATTGCAGTAGAATTGTGTATTAAAAAATATGGAGCAGCTGAAATAAAATGGGTACTTAGTCCTTAAAATCAGAATATCATCAGACTGAGCCTCTGCTTCATTTCAGCTCTCACAGGACACTGCTTTTGCTATTCACTCATGTTTTTTCAAGTCTCTTTTATTCCCCATCAAGGCAATTTAATAAAGCTGCATTGCCTGATAGGCCACAACTATGTTTCCTGAACATTAAGTACAAGGAAATTCCCTGAACTTCCAGGTTTTGTTTACGTTCCTTTTTCTATAGCTTTATATCCACATGGGTAAGCACTTCAATGCTGGAATTCACATTGCAAGTGTCCTGCACAAATGATCCCTCCTTATAAGAGAAAACTTATGCAAAGTGAGTCCATTCAGTAATAACTTTGCTTTTCTGGAGAAGCACCAAATAATCCTAAGCAATAAAGACTTTTGCCTTTAGCTCTTTTCACCCTCATGGTTTCTTAATGGAAGAAGGAAGGAAGGAAAAGTGTGTTTTTCCCTTATTCGTGTGAGTTTCAGTTCATGCTAAATGAGCAGAGATGGTGTGCAGGTAAAGTGGATTTTTAGCAGTCAAGCAATTTGTCTGGGTAAGGTTTTCCCCCCTTAGTGCCATTTGGCACCATTATTTTTGGATGAGACATGTTAAAAAGAGAAGAAATGGGCTGTGTGAAAATATGCAATACCAATGGCCTAGATGCCATTTCCACGTGAATTATTTTAAATCTTCACTTCCAGGATGTCAAGCATTTGGGAACAAATGCAGACAATCCAAGTTTCTTCTCTGAAGGAGATTGTAAGTATGAGCTCACACTTTTTTGGAAGGTCAGATGGTGCATTAAAATCCCGTAATTCCAGCTTTGAGTAGGCAGTCCTTGCAGCAGCTGTAGAGATCATTCTGTGCTTGTTCCCTTTTAGGTTGTTGTTTCTATATACACTCTTGGAAAGGAAAAAGATGTTCACAATACCTTGATCTGTTTATTTATAATTTGCCACATCTTTGGCTGGAAGCATCCCAAGCACAAGGAAGAAGAAACACAACAAACTTAATATGGAATGCTATAGTTTAATTAAATGGGTTTATGTTATCCTAGAATTTCTTTGCTAGTTTATTTTCTTTCCTGATTAAAAGAAATATTCCATTAGCAGCAACATACTTGTCTCTCATAGTTGAAATTAATCTTCAAAAGAATGGAAGTTCTTACTAAAAATTATTTAATTTTATAAAATTGATGCAAAAAAATGACACCACTTTTGCATTTAGCTCTCATCCTCACCATCTCCATTTGCATTTTCAAAAGAATTTGGAACTCAGAAAGGTGCCAGACTGACAGCACTGGAAGCCAAGGCCATTTCTTTCTGCTTTCATACTGCCATGCTGGTGAGGAGAATGAGGATGAGTGGGAGGTTGGGAAGAGACACAGCCAGGACAGGTGACCCCAGCTGACCAAAGGGATACTCCAGACCACCTGACATCATTCTCAGTTACATAAAATGGAAGGAAGATGGAGGAAGGGAGGAAGATTTGGAGTCATGGCTTTTGTCTTCCCAAGTCACTGTTATACCTGATGGGACTCTCCTGGAGATGGCTGAACACCTGCCTGCCCATGGGAAGCAGTGAATTAATTCCTTGTTGTGCTTTGCTTCTGTGTGTGGCTTTTGCTTTCTCTAGTAAACTGTCTTCATCTCAACCCACAAGTTTTTACTCTTCTGATTCTCTCCCCAGTCCCGCTGGTGGGGGAGCGAATGAGCAGCTGTGTGGGGCTTGGCTGCTGGCTGGGCTTAAACCACAACAGCTGACAACAACAGCAAGTTACTGGGCTTGAAACTATTCCTGCAGGTGTGAGGAAGAGGACTGTCTTCCATCAGGGAGTTGCTATGTAATCTGACATTTCTGTAGAGCAACTCAAATTAAAGGTCCTCTTGCAAAATCTCTGACTGGCAGTCCCAAAGGGGCAATACTGGGGAGGAGGGAAAGAAACTAATAATCCATCCTGAAACTCCACCCTGAGACTGAATGAGGCTACCTGAGATGTGACAAGAGGCTTCCAAAGTCAGAGGGCATTCAGAGCCATTCATTTTTGCCATGTCTTGGCATGTGTACAAGAATTGAGTCTGGGGCATTGGTAGGTAAGAATGAAAAGAATTAAAGGCTCAATCTGCAGTTTGAAGAGAGGAGCACACTGAGGGGCATGGGGACATCAGCATGTGCATGTCTCGCTGGATTATTTGGCACTGTTTGTATTGGTTTCACATGACAGGGTCTTGATGTGAACTGAATAAAGCCCCATCTCCCTGCACTGCTGGAGGGGAGAAGGAATCGGGAGTGAAGTTAAGCCTGGGAAGAAGTGGGGAAATGTGATTTATGATTTGGTTTTATTTCTTATTATCCTACTCTGATCTGATTGGCAATAAATTCAATCAATTTCCCCAAGCCAAGTCTGTTTTGCCTGTGACAGTAACAGGTGAGTGGTCTCTCCCTGTCCTTATCTCTAGCCAGGAGTCCTTGATTGTATTCTGTCCATCTGGGGAGAAGAGGCGAAAAGCAGCTTTGGAGGGCACATGGCAGCCAGCCAAGGTCAATCTACCACACTGTTACAACAATTCTACAAAGAAAAAGCCAATTCATTTCTTAGAAAGAGACAAATTTTTATAGTTTGTTTTTAAGGTAGCGTACTATATATGGAATCTATGTTGTAATTTGCTGTAATCCTTGCTGCATTAAAAGTTGTGTCTGGCTCAGTTGCACATCTGCAGTTTATGATGTGAAACACAATGACCCAGCTGACAGGATGTCACCAGTGTAACCCATGTAATCTGTCTCAGACATTTGTTCCGATGGCAAATTTCTGATATAAATCTATGGCAGTGAGTGCAAACAAATTCAAGACAGATAAAATGACAAACACTGTGGTTCAACAGCTCATCAAATTATTTTGAGGTATTTTGTGAAGGCTTTTTAGTGAAATTTTGTCCAATCTTCTAAACTATTTCACTGAAGAATAGGATTACAGGGTTTGGGCAGGGTGTGTCTTTTTTTGCTGGGACAGCTTTGCAGTTAGCTAAAATGAGGTGATACAAATTACCTTCTTGTTTGTCATACCTAGCTGTTTAATCCAACTTTGAAAATCTGGATGGAACTCAGAAGCTGTCTGGTCAGGACACCAGAACATAAATTGTTTGGGACAACCTTTCAGAAGACAATCTAAAAGATCACTACTAATGAGTTTCCATGAAAATGAAATGTTAATTGCTATTAAGTAATGGTCACAATACTGTCTTTAACTACTACTATCTCCTTTTACTATCTTGGGGCTGTGCCTATGGATGCTACATATAAAAATACAACATGGAAAATTAAAAAAAAATAGGAATAGAAGATTTGGCATTCACTTTAGCAGAGTATTTAAATGTCTGGTTTTCAGAAATTATTTCTATCCCATAGGAGAAAAAAAATGCATCTTGACATTTCAGGAACAGGTAAGAATATTGCCATTTTGGGCAGCAGCATAGTGGGCACAGGAAGCCTTACAGGCAAGGTCTTTTTAACAAGTCACATAACCTGGCAAGCAAGCAAATACAAAAGGCAAAGTGTGATGATCTGGGCTACTCAGAAATGAGTACAACTTTGGATCTAAAAGCCTTTTTATGAAACATATGTGGAACCAGTTACCCATGGACCTGAATTCTGAAAATCTCCTTTTCCCAGCTAATATCAGTTTCTGGCAGAAAGTGATAATAGCTTTCTTACTTTTCCACACTGCTGACTGCTCTCTTCTTTACCACAGCCCTCAGCTTGGTACCAGGGGAAGTTATTGAGCCCATGCACACCAGTGAATCTGCAAATAACTCCAGTGTTACCAACAGAATTACCTTTTATTTCCCCCAGGGAAAAAAAAAAAAAGAAAAAGAAGATAATTTGTCATGAATAAATAGGTGGTTTGTTTTTGACTCAGCCAGGTGTCACAGTATTCTTTCAGAACTCTTGTCTTTTTTTCCCCAAGAGCTGGATTTCACCTGCAAAACTGGGATTTGAATTATTATGTCCTCACTTGTTTTTTACTCTCCAGACCACCAGCATCGTGCATCTTTGTCTACACCCCCTTTTTTCTGGGCTATTTTGAAGTACCCAGTTTTAATGCAGTGTCATCCTACAAAGCACCCCAAGTTGATTATTTATTTCTTTGTATCAAGATAATGTTAAGGTACAGACCATCAATAGCAGGCAAGCTAAGTTTTTGTCCTTTCTTCACCAAATTTTCTTCCCTCTCTATTTCTGAACCCAGCAGAGTACAAAAGCATGAGATACACATTTGCCTGAATACATCTCAGAGGGCACTGCAGCAGCTCGGGTGGTAAACGCAGCCTCTGTCTTCATATTGACAAAATAAAATAGGCCAACTCTCTCAGAAGCTGCATAATCTGCAAAAGCTGCTGACTGTGGGTAGCAGATGCTTGTGATTATCCTGGATGCAAATGGAATAGGACCAAGGAGGTCAAGCCAGAAGTAAACAGGGGTCATAGGATCCAGGTATGCAAATGTAACATTAAAGATGACAAAATTGTGCTAATGCAGATGCATGACTGACCAGTGGAAGGATCTGGTGAGGAAATTTGTAACACCAGCTTCATTTTTACCAACAGGAAAAAACCTCAGAAAGCTACAGTGACATGCATAGAACAACCCAGTAAGGTATTGTATAGTACAAGAGAAAGCACTTGGTCTTTGTATTCCTTTCTTTTGCTCTCTCTGGGTTCTTTTGTAGCACTCTATTGGTCAAAGCCACAGTGTCCTAGCAGGATAGACTGCAGGACAAGGAGCTGTGCTTTTTCCAGGGTCTGTGAGCTCTGCTGAGGACAGGATGAGAGATTCTCCTGGCTGTATATTATGCCTTGTTTTCACAAATGCATCCTGAAAAAAACAGAGTGCTTTGACTGCTAAAGTGCTTTTCCTTTGAACCTGACCCAGATCTTTCTAAACCGTCTCAGCTACAGAGCTAAGTGAATGTGGCAAAATCCCACTGCTTGCCCTGGCACACAGCACACCACCTGCTGCGTGGCTGGAGTGAGAGCTCAGGGGGAGGTGGGCTCTGTGCTGCACACAGTCTGCACAAGCACTGCCAGGCATGGTGGGTATCTGTCTTGTCCCACTGCTGGCAGTGTGTTCCTGTGTTTTTACAGTGGCAGACTGTGACAGACATCTTCAAAGAAATGTTGCATTCGTTAATATTTAAACTGCATTACTCTGAGGTGGGATTCTGTGTATGGCATCCTCATGAAAATCCAGTGATACACTTTGGCTCAAGGTTTCACTGCAGTGTACTGGTTGAAGACCAAAGGTTATCTTTGTACTCCAGTGCATTGTCAGAACAGGATTTCAGAAACACAAGAAACAATAAAATAGATGGGTTGGAAGCTGCCAGTGACCTTTCCCAAGGACTGACCTCCCTGGAAGTGTGTGGCAAGGATCCAGTACTGAAAGATGTGTTTCAAAGAGACAGCCCGCTGAAATCCTAGCCTGGTATAAGTACATGGCAGTTCTGATCAGCAGATTTCTACCTGGTTTGTGTAATAGGAAGGCTGAAGTGGAGCTAACATTTCAGTTTTAAACATTGGGTTTCAAACATGGTAGCCAAACAGTGAGCAAAGTCTAATAATAAAAGCAGGACCTTGAGGACAGCAGAGTCAAGGTCTGTGTCTACTCTTACTCCAGGCTGGTTGGACAACCTTGGCAAAAACTTGGCATCAAGACATTCCAAGGCTGCACCAGAGAAAAGTAAATGGAAAGCTGGAGCTTGCAGGGGACAGCTGTTCAAGGATGGAGACAGGACCATGGCATTAGTGTGAGACCAGGTGGGGGAGAGATGGCTTTTGGGGAAAGAGAATCAAACACACTACTCTTTGAAGAGCTGAGCTAGAAAATGACAGGTATTGACAGGTGGGAGGAGGGGAGGCATAATTCTCTCCCCCAGTATAGCAAAATCAGTGTTCATTAAGGGCTGCAAAACACTGCTGAATATGCAGAGCCCCACCCAGGCTGCTAACAAAAATGTGAGCATATGGATAGGATTATCCTATTATTATTTTGCAACATTCCCAGGAGTAAGATCAAAGGAAGAATCCCTGTTCCACTGTAGATAAAAGATAATTTTCTTTCTTAAATAAGAAGAGTGACTTTTTTGCTCAAAGAATGGTTCAGTAGAAATAATTCCCATATAAGTGTCTAGAGGGCAAGGCTGGAAGTGCTCAAGTGAAATCCTAAGTTTTCAGAAAACCACAGCAAAATCATATTCTTCATCTGGTCACAAGAGGGTGAAAGGAAAGGAATAGCACAGGTCTGTCCTAACCAAGCATCAGAGAATCAAGAGATGCTTGTTGAAAGAGTTTTCCTAGTGGTTATTATGCTCTCAGAATGGGGCAGGGGGTGGAAAGCCAAAAAAAAAAAGTATTAGAAGAGGCTGAATAAAAATGCAGTTATTTCCATTTCCCTAACTGTTATGAATTTTGAAAAAATGTTTCATCTTTTGAGCTAGACTAAATTACAGACAGGATGACAGATGAAGTTTGGGCTGAGTTCAAGGCTCTGCTGACATCAGACTGCAGGGATGCTACCAGTTTAGGGATTTAGAAATGCTACCATTCAAAGACCATTTATTGACTAGTTTGTATAAAATCATGCTTTTGTCCCTCTTATATGAACTATGTGTGATTTCCTGATCAATGCTGAGTAGTGTTTAAGCAAGTGAAACTAACCAAACCTTGCTACAGTGATGCAGCCGCTCTGCTTCTTTTTCTGTGGTCGCCCCAGATGTGTTTATTGCCTAGCTCCAGCCCAATCTCCTGGTTCCCTGCCATGCCAGTGTCCTCCTTTCCACCAGGAAGGTATCACTGTGCTGGGTCATGCAGTGAACATGTGGGCTTGTCTTACACATCAGACCTCATGTGTAGCATGTTAAGTTCATGAGAGGCCATGGCACAGGGAAGAAACCCTGTTGCTGAATGGCATTGAGGAGCCCGGCCATCTGCAGCTTACCAGAGATTGCATGGGCAGGCAGCCTGGCACATGAGGCTGTGGGCTGGGAGGTAAAACTCAAGGACGGCACATTCTTCTGCTTGCAAGGGACTGAGTGTCAAGAAACAACAGTGGGTGGCCAAGACTGGAGAGCTCAGTCTTCTCCACCCCAGCCTTAGTCTTATTTTTGGAAAGGTGATGTGCTAACAAGGTCATGGTGTCCTCCTGTCCTATTGCTCCCAGCAGCAGCAACATGCCCCTGCCCCTTTTCCTGACAGCTTTTTCTTTCTCATAACAAGGCCTGGAAATTACCTTGTCTTGTGATTCATTCTAATGCTCCCACTGCTGTAATACCTGGTTTTCACAATGACCTGTCAAGGTATTAATCCTGGGAGGTCAGAAGCATCACATTGCCAGTGGAGCAAGGCAGGAGAAGAGGCACATCTGCAACATGGAGCACAGTGTAGCCCAGCAAGTGTTGAACTCCTGTTGACCCTGTTCCAGAACTGGGACCTTCTCAGCTGTGCCTGGCATGGTGCTGAGCGGGCTGCAGGCACCTGCCTGGCACAGCCACCTACCTGGGAGGCTCCCAGGCATGACACTGCATGTGGTGACAAGGTGCCACGTCTGCACCTTGCTCCACTGCTTGGACGTGCCCAGTAATGTCCCAAAGTTCTATTTTAGGACATCAATTCATCACCATTTTCAGGGTTATAGATACTACAAATGGAAAAGACCTGTTAGCTCTTTTTACCATCCTTCTTGCCTAAAAAGGATTATGGGAGCCACTGATACCCGAATTTGCATCAGTCTTTCCAGGTGTTTTCTTTGTAGAAGTGTAAGCATATTGGCTGCAGATTTTACCTTACTTGCAGCTTCTGAATCAGACACACCACTAGTAGCAGTGCTTAGGGGAAAGCAGGGAGCATCTGGGTGAAGGACAGGGCAAATCTGCAGGCAGTAGTATTCATTCTTCCTAATCTTCCTCATGATATTCATAGAAGAGAATAAGAAAAGAAAATGGCCTAATGTGTGACAACATCATGCTTCTTCATGCTCTCACCCTCCTGGTGCCTGATCAGATTTCCCAATGTTGGGACCGGATATGTTAGGCTTAATTCCTGATTTTGTCAGTCAAGGCAAATATCTGGAACTATTAATTCCATCTCTGGAATGTGATGAGGAAGCAGCTATCTTGCCTTTACATGCTTCAATATCATTGCCTCCTGGGTATTGGCAGAGCCTGTTTGATGGCTCTTAAACTGGGTTCTTAATTGCTTTTAGGAAGTACACAGGTACTGCTCACATTGCTGAACCAAGCACTTGCTTTGTTATGCAAAGACTCAGATTAGAGGAGAGAGAAACAAGAACCTACTTGAGAGCTCCTTTATACCACTTTGCATCAGGAGTATCTCATCTGAGCCTGCAAGGGTTAACCTGGCACAGAGCTGATGGGAAGGAGAAGAGATTTCTCTTTTGGATTCTTCTGTTTCCCTGCTACAAGAAGTTCCTGGCTCCTGACAGAAGTCACAGGGAAACTCATTAAAAGTTCAGCCTCCTGCCACCTCCATAAAGAAACCAAAACTCACATAATGCTGGTGGGCTGGGAAGGTTTATAAAATATCTTAATGTGATTCTGCTGTTTGTTAAACACTGAGGGCAGAATACATAAACTAGGAAACAGAGAGCCTGGCACTCCTTGCTGGACCTATAGGATGATGGATGAGTGTTTGTTCTCAGTGCACTCAGCACTTCCCAGCTTCCATGCTAATTCAGCATTTCTGTGGGGCTGCCTTTGCTGCTGTGAGCAGCTGACGGTGAGCACTGGCAGTGCCTGGCTCTGCAGGGTAGGAGTGGCATTGCAGGGGACACCCCGGACAGAAATCTGACAGTGCCACACTGATCCTGACAACTAATATGCTTGGACAAAGCAGCAATTGCAGCAAAACCAGAGAAATCGATGCTGTTATCCTGCCCAGCAGGAGCTCTAAATGGACTAGGAGACTACCAGAAGCTGACCAAAACCTCGAATTTTTTCAAAGAATAAAATCCTTTTTCTTTAATGCAATATTCCTTTAAATTGGTGTTTGATTTTTTTCAGACAACTGAACAAACACAATAGCAGATGGAGTCCCTGTTTCTTCTCCTGGCATGTTCGCAGCTGGAATGTGCAAAGGCTTAATCTCCATTTATAAGAATATTACATTCAGAGTTGCTATGGAGGCTGAATGGTAAAAAATTATGATCTCAATATACTGAGATGGTTGGCAAGATGTTAGTAATCAGTACTACAATACTTTTGTGTCATACTGCAATACTGAAAGATTTCTATAGGAAAATACCTGTTTGATGCATTAATACATTCAACAAATACAGAATTTCACTGGTATAATCCTACACAACACTGAAGTCATTTATATAAGAATTTGTTTTTAAAAAGAACAATTCATAAAATTATTCTTTCAGTATGACAAGGCATAATTTACCAGGGACTGTCTAAGAACTAGAATACTATTAAGCTACAGTTTGGGAAAAAGAATCCAGCAGCTTCTTTAAAACGTGTGTTCTGGCGTCAGCCCTTCAGTTATCACCTCAGTATGTGAGGGTGCCAATTAAATTTGGTGTTGACACAAACTTATGAGGTTTTGTTGGTCCAGGGACAGATGGTGGGGTGATAATCAGATGACCCAGAGGGCTGAAGTAGCAGGAATCAAATTGTATCTAGCAGAGCAAGGTGGAGAACCAGGTATCAGGGGACTAATAAAGTGGTAAACTCAGAGCACATCAGCTGGAAACTGCAGAGGAGGAGAAACACTTGGGTACAGCAGCCAAACTCAGGGAGACTATGAGCTGACCTCAAATGGTCCCTGGGGACGTATTTCCAGAGGCAGGGAAATATGAGACAGTGGCTAAATAAAGTGCTATAATAGTTTGATACTATGAATTATTAATATAATAAATGTTAGAGATTATCAATACATGGAGACCAAACATAAAACAGAGCAGCACAGCAAACTCTCCCCTGCCTTTGGTATGGAGTTTGTCCTGTTTTTGGTACAGCCACACACCACTGCAGTGGATTGGATATGAAGAGCCATCTTATTCCTGGCTGGGATCTGCCCCACCTGCCTTTAAGGACAACCCCTACATCATCCAGACTCCTTTGTCAGAGCCTGCCACCCAGGCTTGCTCCAAAGTTGAAAAGAAGCAGGTATTTTAGGAGCTGCAATATGTCTGATCTATTTTAGACAGCTGCTCTGGGATAAGGCATATCATGTCCTGGAAGTGCCTATTTCACTCTGTTGCTAGACATCTACATCTGCTCCATGGGCTCCCACCCTGCCTGCCATCAGCAGGCTCAGCTGAGCCCAGGCAGCCCAGCTGACTGTGGAAAAGTTTTGCTAAACAGACAGATTCCTCTCTGTGTAGTACTATTTTATTTACATTTCAGGAGGGTGTTATTTACTTAGTTTTATTTTTGTTCAGAATCTCTAAATAGTTCAAGGGGTGAACTCTGAGTTTGAATTTTGAACTGCAAGTATGAATTTAAATACTTACTTGCTTAAGAATAAGTATTTTTGCTGGAAGCTTCTTTCAAAGAGTTATTGAAAAAAGTATTTTAATTACTGTGGAGTTTGTGCACTTGCTTTTAGAAAACTGGATTTTTTTTTTTCAGAAAATATATGACAGTTAGGGATTTCTAGCCCTGATCTAATTTAAGTAAGTTGGCTCTGAGTGTTTGTGAGAATCCCAGCTGCAGATTTTGGACCTCATTTTGACTGACACATTCTTAATTTCAGTATGGCAACAACTGTGAAAACGCAAGATTTTAACATCTGTTATCATGGCTTTACAGCAGCAGCAGAAAATTCAGTTGCTGTTTCAGTCATGCCCCATAAGTGATTGAATGCCTGTTTTGCAAAGCAGCACAATGCCTGTGTACATTCCTGGGCTGATGTTATCTATTTGTTCACAGACTCATAGAATCCTGGAATCATCAAATGGTTTGGGTTGGAAAGGCCCTTCAAAACCATCTAGTTTCAACTCCCCGGCCACAGGCAGGGGCACCTTTCACTAGACCAGGTTACTCAAAGCCCCATCCAATGTGACCTTGAATGCTTCCAGAGCTGGGAAATTCACTTTCCCACATTTCCCAGAACAAGTACATTTTGGGAACATGGAGCCTGTATATTGAGGACCAGGGCCTGAAGATGTACCAGTGCTTCCAAGAGAAAGCCACAGGCAGTTTTTCTTGGAAACTAGAGGAAAAGAATGTATATTACAGGTTTCACATTTCCAACTGTAATTGTGCCCCTTCCTTCACCATTGCTGAAGCACCAGCTCTGTCCCCAGGCAGACAGCCATTACTCATTACATCTAAGCCTTGCCATTATTTTGAGGCTTCAACATTAATTTTGTTGGGCTCTGTTACGTTGTTTGAGGTGCTTCGAGGCGGTTCAGGCATCCACAGCGATCTCCAGGCAGTGCAGACCTGCCCTGTATTCCCGCAGGTGATTCCCACTCACTGAAGAAATCCTGCTCAAGTAAACATCAGCAGCAGCACATGTACAGAGCTGTATAACCAGACTGAAAACCCTGGAAAATTTTGCCATCAAAAGAAAGACAGCTCTCTAGAGCTCTCCTTTTCATATTCATGAAAGATGGCAGAACTGCAGAGGAGTGAAAGTAAACACCATGCATAATTTAACAAGTATTGGCTGCAAAAATATTTTTAAGATTACCTGCAGAAGACCCAGAAAAATGTGACTAAATAATGTTGTGTGGTGTGGAAAACAAGAGAGCCCTCATATAGATTGCCATGCTGCCTGCCCCATGATACTGCTGAGTGATGGAACAGCTGGTGGTGCTGCTCTGGTGCAGCTGCACCTGTCTCTGGTAGACCTATTCCTACAGAGTGGTGGTGGTGGTGTTATTCTCAGTGCCATGCTTGGGCTCATGAGTGCACCTGCAGCCCCATTTCTACTGGAAGGCAGTACATCTGCTGCCTGCCTGTCCTGAGAGCCCAGCTATGTGGTTAGGAGAGCTGGATTTTGGCTGGGTTTCCCTGGCATCTGCCTCAGTGTTATTTCCATTTAGCTGTTCCTTGCCATGGCTGAGTAAATGTTGCTAAAGGCAACTTTTTGAGTTTGGGATTTGGGGTGGAGAATGGATGTGAAAGAGTGGAAGTCCTGTTGGGATTCCATGTCTACCTACATACACCTGCTTTGAAATAAAAAGGAAAAATACAGAAGACAAAGCACCACTTATTAGCAAGAAGCAGAAGACTGGTATTCCCTCCTAAGCTGTATCCTCTCTCTAAAAGCAGCTAGAACACCTGCTTTCAAGAACAAACAAGAAACGTGGACACTACTATTACTGGGTAGTTTCCTCTGGGTAAAATGTCTTTTGAACCTGTATTAAATGAAGGGGATGTTATGGTCTGAGAAATGACCATAACATTTACAATTTTGCAAATTTACAATTTATTTACAATTTGCAAATTTACAATTATGCAAAAACTCTAGTCTTTTTAACTTTAGCAAATAATCACTTCCAGCAACATGAAGAGAAATAGAAAGCCTTTCTTAAATAGGCAAGGATTCCTGCATTCCAGTCTGGGTATATGGTTTGATTTTCTTCCAGTTTCAAGTTAGTGAAAATCAACACACATAGTGAAATAAAGGACAGAAAAAGCAAGCAAAGTTAGGCCAAAACAAGACCAAAAATCTTAAGGAATTTAATTTCAGAAACGAAGGATGGGAGGCACTGTTAGATGTTGCAGAGCGCAGGAGAGAGGCCATTGTCATTCCAAGCTGGGTTAATGCAAAGCCTCACAGCCCTGAGAAGATGGTTTGTTTTCTTTCTTCTTTCTCTGCCATATAGATATGGCCTTTGGGTAACCTGGGTATACAGCAGAAGAAATGTCAAGAAATCAAACTGAGTTTCTTTTTTGGGGAATACCCATCAAGCTGCAAGAAAGAAAAGGTCACTATCTATTTAACAGGGTTTAAAAACATTCCCCAGATGCTATGGCTGGTACAAAAGCAAAGACTGTAATTCTAGGGGAGCAGCAGTGGTCCTCCTGGTGTTTCTTTCCCTGTTCTCTGGAGAGAGAAGCCAATTAGAAAAATTCACTACATTTTAAAAATTCTTCTAACTGCATGAAGTGTAGGCTTTTCTATTTGCTGTATTATGTTGCAGGCATTTCAGTTGTTGGATGAATGATAATCACTGTGGGATTTGTGGAAAATTTAACATTACAAGACACATCTTTCAGGACTGGTTGCAGGTAAGATCTCCAGAGCACCATTTAATCAAATGGCTGTAGCCATAAATTATTTTTTCACTGGAAACCAGATAAATGTAAAAGAGTGAGGTGCTGAATCTTGAACACTACAAAAACAGTGAACAAAAACTTCCCAGCTTCTTGAAAATTGCCTTGAGTTACTCAGATGTAATTAAACTTTCATTTTAATTAAAAAAAAAAAAGGAAATTGTTACCCTTTTACAAAAAGCTATTTTTAAAATTTGAACAGGCTGTTTCTCCTTAGCATTTTTGTCTGTGTTGAATGAAGTGTTACGGATCCAAGTACAGCATCGCTCCCCTCCCTGTTTCAGGGCTGGGTGGCACTGGGTGCAGAACAACACACTACTGCAGGGTCTTCCACACAGGCACTTGGGAGCCCTTTGGAAACACCACTCAGTATCTGGAGGTGAGATCATCAGGTATTGATAGTCATGTTGGTTTGTGGATGGCACAGAGAGCCCGAGGGATTAAGAATTGCACCTCATGCCTCCTCCTTGTGCACTGGAGGGAAGCAGTGCCCAAGCAATGCATATCTATGTGTTTGCACAGCTATCAACTGCATCAGTTGTCCCCAGCTTCTTCTCCAGCCAGGGCCATGCTCCTTCCAAAGGGATAGTGGGCAGAGCCAAGTGTCTGAGCACTGGGAGCTGAGAATAGCTCCAGGGGGGGTGTGTGCACGGGGGAAGGTGGAGGCACCCCCAGCACCTCATCCCTTACTGGGATGAGGGCAGGGCAGGGGCCAAAGCTGGCATGAGAGGAATTGCCCAACAGCTCATCCAAGTCCAGATGCAAAGAACCACCGCAGCCGTGTGATTCACAGCCCTGCTTGACTCCATAAGAAACACAGCTGATCCAAAAAAAATTCCACCCACATTTTATATAGAAAAGAAAAGGCCTGTTTTTCAAAATATGTTAGGTTTCTGCAGATTTTGTCAATAAGCCCAACACACACTCGGGCTTTATGTTACCAGACACCCACAGGTTTCCTTTGTGCCCTTGAGAGGGAGTCAGGGCCCTCCCTCCTGCTGCTCCCTCTCCATGCAATGAACGTCACCAGTTTCCTTATGTCACACGTGTGTGGTCAGGCTAAGGGCACAGAAAGCCAGTCTGGCAGTAAAAATACAGGCACATATCCACTCTCAAATCCAAAAGGCAAAGAACTCTTTCTTCAGAAAACCTTTGGCTGCAAAGGAAACAGTCCTGCTGCAAGCCCCTGCATGGGAGGTGCAAGTGAATTTCTGCATGCTAACAGCAGAATTCCCCTGGGAGAAGACTTTTACTATAATTCCCATCTCATCCATGTTTTTCTTTCAGCCTCTGTTCACTGTTAATTATTTTTTTTAGACTCTACCAATTTCTGCTGTGCAATTTTCCCCAGGCAATTGCTTCAAGGTACTTCAGCATTAATGGGCCTTGTGTTTATTTTTAGCTCTGCATCTCTTTAGTGTAGGAGAACCTGGTGGATGGCAAAATAAGTACCTCTAGCCATCATGAACAGATTCTTCCTCCAGTGCCCTTCCAGATACTATTTTGTAATTTTTTTCAATGAAGTGAAAGTAAATACATGGTGGCCTGCTGCACAAAATGCAACATGTGCATCTCTGTGACAGGCACCAGCAGGCAGAGACTACCTGGAAGGACAGAAATGCTTCCAGCAAACTGTGGGACACCAGCTTCATCGCTCTGCAACTGCACAGAAACAGCAGAGAATGGGAGAACACTCTAAAAGGACACAATTCCCCAATACAAATTGCAGACTACCCCTTTCACCCCAGCTGGAACGACTTCATAAAAGGCATGTCAGTGCTGAAGCACCCCAGAAAACATGAAACTTTACTGAAGGTCTAACTGGTGGTAAGGAGAGTTGGTACAAAATGCTCAGACAGGCACAGGGACAGCCCAGAATAAGCCCCTGGGCTTCTGAGTAGAATTTGCCAAACGAGTTCCGGGCTCAGGTTTGTTGTGTCTGAAGCAGCTGTGTGCCAGCACTGCAGGTGGTGCAGAGCTCTCAGCAGTATGGCAAGACCTAGAAACAGAGCTCAAAGATGACAGCCCTAAATTATATGCACACACACTCTCCAAGCCATGAGAATTCCCAAAATAGGGAGGGACCAACCTGAAATCAAAAGCTATCTTCAGTATCTCCAGGTACCACAGAGGGAGGCCAAATGCCAGAATTATTGTCATTGGGGCAGAAAGAAAGTCCATGAGCAATGGAAGTGGGTAAAACTCACTTTGTGTTGAAGTGACTACACAGGAGGGTATAGGATGTCAGGGTGCAAGTCATCAGAGGAACTGCAGGTGTTTCTAGGGTATGATTAATCTCACCACGAAGGAGATGTCAGCATTCAGTCAGAGGAACTGTACCATTTCTCCATCACAAGACTGCAAAGGTGCCTCCTTTTGTCATCTTAAGGGACCACTACCAGAGTGGTTCAGTCACCAGTGATTGTTGGGAAAAAAAATAAACCCCCCAAAAAACAATGTCATTAACCATTGCCCATGGGTAGAGATAGATCTGTTGGGCTACAATACCAGAAATATAATTCTGTATGATGGACACAGCCTTGGAAAATAATTGTCACAATGTTTAGCACTGTAAGACCAAGAAGGATCCTTTCCAGACCCAGTTATGGCTATTTGGGAAAACTCTCTTTGCTATATAGGATTTTTTTCAAAAACATCAGTGTTCATTCAAAGGAGCTACAGGAAAAACTGTTTAAAAGGTCAAATCTGAACTTTCTGATTTAGTTTAATTTAATTCCTTTAGTTTCCTTAAGCAATTGAGAAGTCTATGGAAAGAACCGGATATATTTTATAGGGGTCTTAAATGAACAAAATTACTGATACATTTCTAAGACTTACTGTGTGTGCACAAAAACCCAGGGAGGTAAAAGAGGCCTTTCTGGGCAGCATCTGGACAAACCACACATGTTCTGGCAAGAGGATACAGGGTCCAACTGCAGGAGCTTTTTCCTCTCCTCTGAGCAAGTGCTGCTCACAGGCTGCTGTTTGGCCTTGGGAATTTTAACGCATTTTGATTCTTTTTGAGGGTCATTTGAGAAGAGGCGAGCACATACAGGGTACCTGGAGTGGCAGGTCTGACTCAGCAGTGGCTTGATCACTGAGGTACCAAAGAGGGAGAGGCACCTTCATCACTGCACCTTTCCCTGATGTTGCAAGGGAATGGAGCTCCTTGTTCCCCCATCCGCCCTCGCTGCTCCACCACCTTGAGGACTACACTGCTGCATTGCAAAACATCCACAGCCTTGTGAGGGGTTGTGCAATGGGCTTAGGAGTTTGCTTGTTCACAAGAAACTCAAAAAGCTCCATAAAGTCAATGTACATCAACACTAGTTTTATCTCCTTGAAAACACATGTGTGGGAAGAGCTCACCAGCTGCGCAGTTTCCCTTACAACTGTTTAACACATGATTTTTTGACCAGCGCTGTGGCATCTTTTAGTGGCCATGTCTGCCATGGTCCATGCTTGAATATTCCATCTTGGAAGAAGCATGCAATCCTGGAGCATAATGGTGTGATGTCACATATTCCAAGGGGTTGTACCCACTCACACCAGAAAAATGAAGGACCTGTGTAGCTTAATTAACTGGAACAGGGCTTGTTCCTGCAGTTTTTTGGTTGAACTGTTCAATGTTGGGCATGACTTTATATCAGTGGGGCACTCTTCTTGGGCTAGCATTTATTTTATATTCTGTATGGTGTGTGTGGTGGTTTTAAAGCTCAAGGCTTTTCCTGACCATTTCCTAGACTAGTTTTTCATATTGACACCTGGGATCTGCAATGCAGAAGTGACACCACCACAGTGTTCCCTAAAGAACTTCCAAAACACTTCACTCACCACGTGTGGTCCCCTACCAACAACTTACTGCTCCAGCAGCTGGGAACAGCACTGTGGCTTTGCTAGGCTGTAGTATGGCAGTCCAATTACAAGGAATACACAGCTCCCATGACTGATTTCCCAGCCCTGGCACCTTGCTGATTGCACAAACAAAAACCTGTAGATGAAGGCTGTGGCTCACATGACCTCTTTGCAGGATGCTGCCACAGCAGTGTCCTGTGCAAGCAGCAGGAAAAGCAGAGCCAGGACAGGTCACCCCAGGACTGAGCCATGTTTGCAAGGAGAAATGCCCTCTGACAAGTTCCTCTTTTTGACAGGCAGCTCTGCATGCTTATCTCTGGGGCTGAAAGCTTTCTTCAAAGCAGGTGCCAGGGAAAAACACCACCTGTACTTTGAATGCTCCTGGCCTCCTTCTGACCTTTCCTCAGCCCCCCTCTGGGAGTGAAATCTGGATGAAGGGGAGGATTACCTCTCTCCTTTCATATCAGTAATTAAGTGCAAAGGGATAAGGAGAAAAACTCTGGGATTTCATCCAAGAGAAGCCAGGACAGGGGACTGGGAACTTCGTGTGGGTAAAAGTGTGGAGGTCAGGAGGTCACCCAAACTGATGTAGTGCTGGGCAAGGATGGGCGAGCAAGCCGCATTCATCTTTGTTCCTCCTGTTGCAGGATTTTAATAATGCACAATGCAGGAAAGTGCTGCGTAGAGCAATTACTCATAAAGTCCATCCAACTCATGTGTGAATGAATTCCAAAATATTAAGTCTGGCCTATGCCCTTAAAAAAGAACACGTTGAATCTCATTTGGATCATTGATTTTAAGTGAGAGCTCAATATCAAAATGCTTTTGACATATTTGCCACCTCTGTAGATTTTAGAAGTTATTTGCTGTTGCTGCGTTTTTTATTTGGTCTCCTGACTCTGGAAGCAGAGTTGGCAGGTGTGATCTCAGAGAGGGGGGTCTCTCTGGTTAGCTGATGGCTGGTGGCTGGCTTACAGGATGACAAGGTAATGAGATGTGCTTGCAGAAAGTGTCAGGAGCCCCTGTGCCACAGCCAGCCTCTCTGGGGAAAGCACATGGACTGGGCAGGAGAAAGACAAGGATTTGCCAACTCCTGTCAGCTCCACCCCATTTCACATTACAGAGGTCAGCACGCATGCTAGGAGGACGTGTATGCAAGTTCATTATGGGACTTGGAATTGAAAGTTCCAAGGGGGGAAATATCTCACTGAATTGGATGGCTTTTGATCTCATTTTGGGTCCACACCATGCCACTAAAGAGAAACCAGTAAACTCTGTGAAAACTGTTCTGCAAAATTTTATAGTGCATTTTATGTCTTTTTTCATTTTTTAACAGGAGAACTCCACACCAGATGTTATTTCATCTTCTTGCTTTCCTTCCCTGCTGTTGACAGTGATTCAAATCCACTGAGGGCAGAAAAGCCACACAAGTACTTAGACGACAAAACATAAAGCTTAATACTTAGATAAAAACTTGCACAAAGATTAGGCAATTTCTTGTAATTAATACCAATCTATAAGTTTTATTGATGAACATTTCAGCCAAGAAATGCATTTTCTGTGTCTATAAAGTATTTTATAGAGCTATTTTCTCAAGTTTCTTCATAGTCTTATAATCATCAAAGCTTGATGTGTTTTTATCTCCATAACATAACTGCCAGCTGGGATCAGGAAGAAATGTATCTGTGTGTCATTCAGATATGTTCTACTTTCCCCAGTGCATTCCAGTGTGGATTTGTTGTTTTGGAGGTGTTTTTTTGTGTGTTCTGTGGCTTCATAAATAGGTCGCTGCTGAAGAAACAAGAAACGAGACCATTGGCAAATCCTGGTGTCACAGTTTATGCACTCCTGTGCAACATGGGGATGTGGGGGTATTCTCACTGCAGGGGGGTTAGACTAGGTTTCCTTTAGAGGTCCCTTCCAACTCTAACTCTTCTATGATTCTATCCTGGCCTCTGGGTTAGTGACATCTTGGTCTTTCCAAATCCGGTCTATTTTGCTGAGGATTAGGATAACATGCTGGAAGTTTTTGCAGGGGTGTATTTTTGTGCCATGAAGTTGCTTCTCAGAGTCAAAAAGAAAGCCCGTGCTGGTGCAGGATTTGACTGCTGGTGATGAAGTATGATGCCATCTCAGAAACAGGGAAATTGAAGGAAGACATTCACACGTGAGGTGTTGGCCCACCTGTCAGTTAGGCCACAGCTCTTCTGGAGAGGGGCAAGAAGGTGTTTATCTCCTTGAAGCCATGTGAAGACAGGGAGAAAGAGAGGACACACAGTGCTACAGAGACCAGCACCCTGTTTCAGATGGGACCGAAATGGGGATTGGAAAAGGGCCACCTGCTTGTTGGAGTTATGAGTCAATAAATCAGACATCAGGCAGAGAGATGCATTGCCTGCTATTTCTTGCAGGCCCCGGTGTGTGGCAAAGGAAGGAATGATGATTGTGATGGAGGATGCAATAGAGGCTCTGCCAGTCATGCTGGATGTCCTTTACATAGGGTCACTATCCCAGGGCACAGACATGGAGCTGTAAATCCATGTGTCAATGCTGGAGCCAAGCCTGGCTGCCCAAGCTGACATGTAGTCCTGGCTATGAGGGTAGCAGGCTGTTCTGCAGGCACGTGGTGCAGGCAGGGGTCAGTGAGGGATGCACCTCTGTGACGTAGGTGAAAGGATGCTCTGAGGGATTCCTGCAGGGAAACAGAAGGGCAAAGCATGAAGAAGAGCCTTTCCCCACCCAAGTGGGGAGCTGCACATGGTGTGCAGTGTTGCACCCACCTAAAACTCCTTGTTGCCTTTCAGATGGAAATGAGCATTACTGAAATGCTTTGAAGATGCTGTGTCATAATTCCCCCAACCCAAAATATACAGATGCTAAAGAGCACTTTGTGATGAATAAATGATGTGACAAAAAGGAACAAGAGTGAGTATGCAAGTGCTTCCCCCCATCACATGCATGGGTTGAGCTCTTCCCTGCTGCTTCCTCACAACCTCTTTACCCTTTCTATTTTGTACTCGTACAAACATGCACCCTGTACTCTAATATAGCCTATAGCCTTGCTTTATAATCCTCTGTTATCACTTCATCTTCCAGCACTTGACCACAGCACACTGCACAGCCTGACCCACCTTTGAAATAACTCATTTGAGCTCTCTCTTTGAGGGGCTGACTCACAGCACCTCACAGCTTCTCGGTGCCTTTGTGTCCCTCTGCACTGCAATGAAAGCAGGGCATGGCACCCAGTGGGCTCCCTCCCACGGGTGGGCTCCTTCCCACAGCCCCCAAATTCACAACGACTTCTGCTGCTGCTGTGTAAATGAAAACTGCAGGATCAGAGCCCTAAGGGCTAGAAAATATTGTAGTGTTAACATTTATTCAGTCTCCTTGGGCAACTCAGCTGGCTGGTCCTTAAGTAACAGCTGAGAAGGAGGCAGCAGGCAGGAGTGCTTGAGAAGAGAGAGTGAGAGGCTGGCAGTGGGAAGGAGGGGACGGATGGGGCTCACAGCAGGAGCTCCTAATTCTAAACCCTGAGCAATATGTGCTGCTTGTCAGAGGCAAGTAATAGACGAGGAGACAGTAGTGGTTTTCATTTAATAGGGAAACATAATTTCTGCAAAATACTGCCTGCAATATTTTGCCTCTATGCAGCATAAGTGCCATTTGTGGGAGAGCTCAAGTGTTTGCAAGTCATTGAGCAGGAATAAAACATCTCTCATGTTTTTCCAAATGCCTGACTGCCTGGGGAACAGCCACTGGACTCACTGAGCCAAAGTCAATGGGAATTTGACACTGTGGAACTGCTTCCCCAGGGATACCAACACCCATTTTCCAGGCAGTGTTCTCTATTCCTAGCAGCTGGGCATGTGCTGTATGGCACCCAGAGCAGTGTGGTAGCACAGGGCAGTGCAGGACACCCAGCTTGTTAGCCCCCACCCAGAGCCAGGTTCCAGGGGCTCTGCTCACACTGCCAACATCAGAGACAGGGCACAAGCAGCACAAGTAAAAGGAGATTTGGACATCTCCCAACTCCCCATCTGATTTTCCCACTTGGATTGCAAACTCTTCAAGTAGGGGTCATCACTAGAACACAACCCAGAAATGTTTGGGTTTGGAGATAATCCGGTAATAACAAGAGATATTAGTTCTTCAGAAAATTTGTTACTGGATACTCATCTTCTTGGAGGATTCATTATTGATGGTCTCCACGTGACTTTTTTCAGCACTCTCTTTTAAGTTCAGTTACATGTTTCTTCATTTGTAGAGAAAGAGGAACTGAATGAATATGTCACCAGCTTGTCACTTTTTCATTCCTCTTTCTGCCATGGCCCTTCCTTTAATAGTCTGAACCAATTTTAGAGAAGTTTCTGATGTCATTGATGATCCATGGCCTCTGAGAACTGGAGAGCCAGCTACCAGTCAACGTGGGCTTGCTGTCACTACCCAGGAAAGAACAGTACCAACATAGGCAGTGCTGGAGCAAAGCTGATGACGTGCTGTATGATCTCCAGCTGCTTCAAAAATCCCATTTTTTGTCCTTTTATTGATTACACTAACAGATCCTACCCCTGTTCAAGAGACATTTTAGGCTGAATTGAATGTAGCTATCAGATATAGAGATATCAAATATGTTACAAGAGAAAAACAATGAATCTTTACAGCGCTGGTGCCCCACAAAGACACAACTTGTGACCTACCTCAGTGCCCTTAACTCGTGCAGAACAGCACTGTGCTCGGCCCAAGCCCTCAGTCCAGGCATTGGCATACCTCATCCTCATTGCAAGGAAGAATAAATGAGGGCTGGGCTCCCCCACAGCTGAGCAGTGGGTCCTCATTCTGGCTAAACATGTCATTGCATGAATAAAGAGGCAAATCTAGTTCAGCTCTGTCTCAATCTCACTGCTTCATTAGTGCCATGGCCCCTGCAGATGGAGCCTGGGAGAGGCAGATCCTGGCTGGACAGCAGGAGCTCCAGATGGCAGCTCTGCTTTGTGCCTATTTTGCCACAGTTGGAGCCAGAACTAATGAAGAAAAGCCACCCAAGGCCTTTCTGATTTTCCATGAAGTCATTCCTGAACTTCCCCAGTTGGGCAAGAGCAGTAGGAGTGGGGAAGGACAAAAAAAAAAAAAAACACCAAATCTCTCCTCTGTCAGTGAGAGGGAGGAAAAAAGATGAGGGTGGAATCACAAGGGTGAAATTAGCACTCTGCCAAAAGCCAGTCAGGAGTCCTCCATGGATTTCAGAATATGACAGAGAGAGGAAAACCCAACACATTAAATCTAGCCACACTTGAAAACTATAGCACAAAATCATTTCTACTCAGATGCCAACCCTAAACTGTGGTGAGAGACTTTGTTTGGCTGGAGGTGGGGCTAGCAACACACTCGGTACCAGCTGCTGTGCAAATTGTGTTAGTGAATTCTGCTCAAAACACATATTGGGAGATATTGCTCAAGCCATATAACTGTAATTTCTTATTAATTCTGGACATAAAACTCACTCAATTAAGGTATTTCAATAATATTGCTTATTGCATCAGTTAGGAACAGCCAGAAGTAAAATCCCATCTTACTACAAAGAGCCTGTTTACAGCCTGGCATGCAGGAAAGGCCATTGGCAAGGTTATAGCTCAGAAACCCAGCAAAGTCACCTGGTGACTGCAAATGTCCCTAGGTGAGCCTTCATCCTTCAGGATCAATAGAAGCCTGGTGTAAATGGCTCTGCACTGCTAGCCCTGGAAGCACTGGAGAAGAAACTTTGATGTATGGAGGCTCTGGGCTTCTGGGCCTTCTGCTTGTAGGAGTAAGACAAGTAAAGCCATACTGGCCACTCTTGCTGGCTTTGGCTGATACAGCAGCTGAGCATCTCAACACCACAGGGATGGCTCAGAGCTAAATGTCCCTGTCAGGTTGGTGCATCAATGGCTGAGCAGCTCAGAGACATGAGGTCCTCAAACCCCTAATCTGAATGCTCCTTGGATGATGGGGTTAATTCAGCACACACACTGGCAACTTGTCAGAGCCAGGCTGGGTCCAGCCTTTGCAGGCTGTCCTGTGCCAGTGATGAGGATCTTCCACAGCAGAGGCAACTTTGACAAGGCAGTGGTGTATGTCACCATGATCACTGACCAGGTAGATGTTGCTCCATGCCTGGCGAGCAACAGGGGCCAAATCGCACACTAGGCAAATTCTCCAGAAAGAGAGTCCTATGGTTATGCTAAATGGAATCTTCCCACATCCAGCTGAGGCTTTTTGTTTAAAGTGTCCATATGCTTTGATTTGCAGGCAGCAGAAAGCTCTGCTTGAGATATATCAATCATAAATTAGAGCTCTTTATTTTATGCTCTACTTTTCTGATTTTATGACCATGAATGGTAACTTATGTCTGAAGAGATTTATTGCTTTGCTGTCACTCTCCTGTCACAGTGCCATCCAGCACCCAATGCTGGCACTCAGAGGTGTGCTGAGGCATGCAACAGCACTGGGCAAAAACAGGCTGGGCTGGTTTTATTTCTGTGCTCATTATTATTTCAGATTTATAGGTGGCCCTCGTGTGATGAAGTCAGAGACAGGTTCAAGCAACATAAATTCAAATCCAAGCCATGCCTAATGTTTCCTGTGTTCTCTTCAGGAAGTTACATAAACTCCTAAGCTACAGAATGGAGATAAACTCTCCTAAAACTTTGCTGCCCCTAATACACTGTCTGGACGATGTGCTTAATCGAGTCCCTTTGGACTGTTAGCTGCTTCTGCAGAGGTGTTTGCACATCTGGCCCTGAATTTGGCTGAAAACTTGCTCTCCACATGTGATAAGTCCATGAATAGTGTTTACTCCTTCTGGCCTTCAGTAAGGTGAGAAGATCCACAAAAAGCCTCTGCAGGGCTCAGGATGCAACAGCTCCTCTGCCAAACAGGAAACAGCAGCCAGGCACCACAGGCAACAGCTCAGTACAACAGACAAGCCAATGAGTGCATTACCCATAAAACTATGCTTTGGTGTAGCTGGAGAGAAAATGGATTGATGCTAGGCCTAGACTGCTGAGAGATGACAAGAAGATCCTGTTGGGAATTTGCTATTCCTTAGATCCATGTTCCTGCCCTCATATATCCCCAGTGCTGTTCAAAAACATTGCTGGAGGGGGATCTGCAGCTTGTGCCCATCAACTGTCAGCAAATCACGGCAGTAACTGTGCTGAGGAGGCTGGGGTAGCTTGTGCCAGCTAAAACTTTGTTGTCCTGGCAAAAGCCATGTCAGGCAGTCAGGACATCCTACCCCAATAACAGAAGAAGTGGCAAGGCTGTGCTCTCATAACAGAGAGCAGATGACAGCTCAGGGATATTTTATTTGTTTTAATTTGTGGTATGCAAATTCAGATGCTGCAGCAGATGTTCTGTAGTCATTAGTCAGAATATGTTTTCTGAATGTCACTTTAGTGATCTTTCCTGCTTTTTTTTTTTTTGTCAGGTTGGTGATCCTCTGCATTACATTTCTTTTTAGTGCTTCTTTGTTATTTAGTGGCAAAATAGCCCACAAAACAAGCATTTATTCTTCTAGAGGTTAGTGTGATCTGAATATCATCTGGCCTATTTTATGTTTTTTGTGAAAATATCCACAACCTTCTGCAAACCTGATGTGGAGAGATTTCTGACAGCCATCTAGCTATGCAAAAAAATCTTAAATTATTCCATTTGGGGAATTTCTACCAGAAAAATGACACGGAGTGATGCACTTCACTCAAGTGTCCTTGAAAATACTTCTTATCACATCCCTTTCATGTCAAGAAAGTGCTGCAAGCACTGATGGAAAAAATTCAGTATTCAATGTGCTTTCTGAGAGCTTTCCAGCAAACATACAGGAGTGCAGCAAAAGCCTCTATTTTAATTTTAATATTTGCCTACAACTCCTCATCAGAAATCCAGATGTGCTGGAACTAGCAAGCTCCAGAAGGGCTGTGGCCAGCTAGCAAAGGGGCAAACATTCCCCAGTGAAAAAAAAAAACAAAAAACCAACAAACAAAACAGTTTTCAAAACTGTTTGCAAAAAACACAGTAGCCCCTTTAGCTGGTTGAAAAGCCAGGAAAAGGGCTGGATGCTTTCCCCAGTCTTTCCCCTGGGAAATCCAAGAATCAAGGGCTGGGGCATATGTGTAACATCTCCATGGGTTGTGAGCTTGTGGTCACATGGGGAAAACTTCCATCCAAAGATGAGTGTGATCTTCCTCTGTAGCTCAGTGGGGATGCTGCAAAGGTCCTCTGTGAATGTGTTTGAGGATTTGGTTGCTTCAGCCTCTGCTCATTATGACCATTTTCAGGGTTGCTTCTTCCAACAGGCTGTTTTCCTTCCTTCTGTGATTCAGGCTTCATTTTGTGTCATTTCTGAGACTCACCTGAGCAAAAGAAATGTAAAAATCTTCTTTGTCTAGAAAATTATTTTAATTAGCAGTAATTTACTAAAGAATTCTCATGTGAACAATGAGAAAGATTAACATTACACACTGAAAATACATCCAAGTGACAAATATGTTTCTTTTACAAGACAACATTTGACTCATTTCAATTTCAGTGGGTACTGGGAGATTAGTCTCTAGTAAATATGGTCCTGATCCAAAGCTGTCTTGCTGAAGGGGGCAACTGTCTGTTCATCCAAGTGAAATGTTGATTCCTCTAACAAATGCTAAGCTCACCTGAAATCTCAATTACCTGAACTGATTTCTACAGCAAAGTTAGTGTGACAAAGGTATGATGCATCCAGACTGAGGGACTAGATGTCCCATCTAGTTTCCATATTAGATGTCTCTGATGCCAAGCCACCACACACTGGCTCTGCATAAAGCGAAAATGTGGGCATTTTCATCCTATTTTCTGTGGCAATGATCGAAAAACTTGAAGAATTTTCTGAGAATACTGCTTATAATGAGGGAAGCACAGGGCCAAAAGCAGAGGTTGATGATTTTGATCAGCTATTTGCATGGGGTTTGTTTTCTGTAGATCAAAGCAGGTACTCAGGTGGTGTGCACAACAATGTGCATATTTTAATGTGCGCTCTCATATATATAACCTATGGAGGAGTTTGGTTGCCTGTGTGAACAATTAGTTGGGGAGGGGTTAGGAGGGATAGCAGCAGACTGCAGAGCAGCTTCAAACAACAGTTTGTACATGAGAGAAGGAGCTGCTGTGTCTCTCGAAGACAGGGAGGCCCTGCAGAGAGACCTTCACAAATCAGAAGGCTGGGCAATTACCAGACACATGAAGTTCAACACGGAAAAGTGCCAAATTCTGCACCTGGGACAGGACAAGCCTGGATGTAAACACAGACTGGGGAGTGAGATGCTGGAGAACAGTGCCATGGAAAGTGCCATGGAAAGGGGTCCTGGTCAATGGAAAGTTGAACACGAGTCAGCAGTGCCCTGGCAGCCAGGAGGGCCAGCCCTGTCCTGGGGGACATCAGACACAGCATCGCCAGCTGGGCAAGGGGGGCGATTGTCCTGCTCTGCTCTGCACTGGGGCTGCCTCACCTTGAATATTGTGTGAAGTTTTGGTCACTGCCATATAAGAAAGATGTTAAAGTATTAGAGAGTGCCCAAAGGAGGACAAGGATGGTGAAGAGCTTTGAGGTGAAGCTGTGTGAGGAGTGGCTGAGCAAGCAACCTTGTTCAACCTGGAGGAGACTGAGGGGAGACCACATTGCAGTCTACTACTTCTTTGTGAGAGGAAGAGGAGGGGCTCCTCTCCTCTCTTCTCTGTGGTGACCAGTGACAGGACCTGAGGGAATGGCCTGAAGTTGTGTCAGGGGAGGTAGGGAAAGTTAAGGAAAGTTAGGTTTAGGTTAGGTTAGGTTAGGTTAGGTTAGGTATTAGGGAAAGATTCTTCACCCAGAGGGTGATTGGGCACTGGAATAGGCTCCTCAGGGAAGTGGTTACAGCACCAAGCCTGTCTGAGTTCAAGAAGTTTTGGATAACACTCTTGGGCACATGGTGTCAATATTGATGATGGTCATGTCCAGGGCCAGGAGCTGGACTCAAGGATCCTTGTGGGTCCCTTCTAATTCAGCATATTCTGTGATTCTGTGAATATCTGCTTGTCAGTGATTGAAGTCAAGGAGAACAAAATGCCACTGTCCTGAGTGAGGATATCCCAGTTGTTCAGGCTTAACACTGCTTAGTTCAGGTCAGGACTGGAATCATCATTATGGACAAAAATAAACCCCAATTGTTGTTGGAAGCTTTCAGAACAAAAGCAGGCTCAGGGTACAGCCAGTACCTTTCTTCTTGGCTGTGTCTCCCCCAAGATACCGTTGGAAAGGCACAAAAAACCTGAGATTTTATTTTTTTAATTAGTCACAATGTTGTTTCCCCTCCATCTCACTTGTCCTCTCTGGAGCACTTGTTGGTGCCCACCATTTTTTGTTCACTACTATATTTCTATGAAGAAGGACACAATGCTAAGAAGGTTGTTGCCACTGCCATGGTCTAAGGTCAGAGGAGAAGCAAGATTTGCAAGGAGTCATGTCTTTTAGACCAAACAATACACTCAGAAAAAAATGGAGACACCCAAATGCCCCAAAACTTGCCTGCTTTTTTCTCCTGCCTGTGTCTGATGGTCTAATAAAAGCTATGAGTTCTTCTGACAGAGCCTGTCTCCTGATGCCTAGGGATGTTCACTTTGCTCTAACACTTTTGGTGAGCATAGAGATTGCAGGGTACTTTGTCCCTGCATTCAGGAGTCCCATGAGAGCGTTCTCACGTCCTTTGGTGGGTGCAGACCAAGAATTCCCAAGCAGGAGAGACCTCCCTGTTGTGCAAAGCAGTCTTTTGCAAAGTCAGACACTGAGGGCACTGAGCCACCTGGTCAGCTAATTGTCTCCAAATGCCTTCCAGCATGTATAGACAAACTCTAGAGCAAGGAAGCACTGTATGTATTTTGTCATGTGCTGTGAGAAACACACAACCAGCCAGCTGCCTTTGTCTCCACCAGGCAGCCACACCAGCTAATATCTCTAAGCTGAGCCTGTTTCGCCCTTGATGGTATTTAATAAGTGATCTCGCTCCCTGTCCTTAACTCATGAACCTTTCATTAAACTTTCTCCTCTCTGTCCAGCTGCAGAGGGGAGTGAGAGAGAAGCTTTCATGTGTGCCTGGATCTGGCCAGCATCAAACCACAACAGTCAAGTCCCAGGCATGAGAATTGCACTGTTGGCTGGAAGAACCCTCAGTGCACAGGCTAGTTTAAGTGCAGAGGACCAGGCCTGCAGGGAGCTGTGGTTTTTTTCCATCCCAAGGCTATCCTGATTTGGGCTGTGCAGGCCAAACTGGACCCTGGTGAACATGGACCAGGGTTTCCTTGGCCAGGTGCTCCTCACCCTGAAGCCCCTGGGAAGCTTGCTGCCCTGGGGAGAGGGGCCACCAGCAGGAGCAGCTAGATGCAGGGGACATGAGGGATGAGACAGTATCCTGCTTTGTACTTTTGGAGTCCCTGCAAGCCTGGGCTCTGCAACTGGGTTCTGAGTATTGAGGAAAGAGTAATTTCTCCTTCTGTCCTAAGGAGAGGGCAGAATGGTTTCAGGTCCCTGCTGGCACTGCTGACACACCTTGGAGCAGCCACAGCTGAAAATGCTTGTTTCCTTGAGCAAGGATTAAATAACCCACCAGAATAAGATTGCTGTGGTTTCTGACTTATTTCAATTTTGCAAAAAATATCAAAAGAGGGTAAAACCAGGGAAAGAGTTCACTTCCTCTTATATTCAGATTGTTCTTTGGAAGCAGTGGCTGCAATGACCACTTGTCCCTGAGCTCCCTTCCCTCTCTCTGTGTCCTGGCTGAACAGGGCTGGACATGGAGAGCAAGGCAGTTCCTTTTGCGTGCTCAATTTTTACAACCACACATAAGCAGTTTTCTTTCACCTGTGGTCACATGTAGCATCATTCAGTCTTAGGACCGACCTGGTATTTTATCAAAATTATGCAAATTGATGCCTCTCCTCCCCCAAGTCGTTTGAACTCTGGAAACTCATTTGGTTACTTCTTTTAATGCATGATGTCTGCTTCAGTTCTGAATCCCAATAAAGATGAGGAAACTGCAGAGGTCTGCTGGGCAGAAAGAATTGAATTTATCTGTTTTCCAACCTGACAGGGAAAGGCCAGTATAAGCAATCTTGGACAAGACATACTCCAAGGACAAGGACAAGAGCTGGCAGAGACAGTGGGTGGCCTTGGCAAACCACCCTGCAGTGAAACCCAAGAGAAACCACAGCTCTGCTTTCACTTCAGGACTGTTCACCCTTCAACCTTGGCTGAGGGGAGAGCCCAGAAACACTCCATATACCCCCACACTCCCCTCCTCGTGGTCTGTTTTTTTCTTTCCATGTGCTAAAGCGAAACAGGCAGCCAGCAACTCCCAGGGCCTTTCCTCTTACAGCCAGGGGATATTTTTGGAGGTGGATTAAGTGGACTTGTTTGGTTGGCTTTTGCTTGTCTTGCACTGGATCAGATACCAGTGGCTCATCTTCCCAGGAGCAGAGAGCCTGGCAGGGAGCGTGCTGATAGACATGGCTTAGCTGGTTTCCCTCTCCTTGAGCAAATTGCCTCTCTGCATAATGCCATATCCTTGGGACTGGCATGTGCCAGGTAACCCATACTGCAGGATGACTCTGCTCCAGAGGTCCTGAGAGCAACACTAAAATCATCAGCACTTGGGCAGTCAGTCAGGAGATGCAGCAGTCTCAGTAACCTCCAATCCCAGCCAGGAGATGTCCTGAAGGAACCTAACCTCCAGATACCTTTAATTTTAGTCTGCACTGAGCTTCAGAAGGGTAAAATGAGAATCACTGTGGGTGACTCACCACTTCAAGAGCATGACAGACAGTACCTGTGGCCACTGCCCTTTGCAGTGGATGGTGCTGCGTAGTGTCTGGGGTGGACCTGAAGGCCCCCGGTCCTAGCCAAGGACCATGAGCCATGCCAGCCACAACACCACGAGCCCCTGGAGCAGCCACTCAAGGTAAAGGGGCTGCATGCTGCAGGAGGTGATTGCTCCCCCTGATGGCAAGGACCCACAGCAGCCAAGGGCACACAGACAGGGAGCAGCATCAGAGCTGAGACTGGGCAGACACCCCTGTAGGGTCTGATGCTGCATCAACACCATCAGAGCACATCACAGGCTATGATGCCAAAGAATAAGCATAACAAGGCTGGTGTGACGTTCCCATTTTCAAGTTCTGGAGGACACACACATCTTGATAGTGGAGGCCTTGTGTGGCACTAACAGCATGGGCAGCTGCTTTTGGCTGATATGGTTGGGACTAAAGGTAAACTGATGTCCTGTGGGCTCTTCTTTCCAGCAAATAACAAGGGTATTCAATATGATTTTTAAGCATTTGGGCAGCAGCAATAGCACAAGAGTAATTCTTTAGAGATAAGGGAGAGAAAGAAACAAAGAAAAACTGGCAATGGCAAACACCATTGGGAGGGCATCTTGTCAAAACAAAGCAAGAGGCAGCTGGGGCTCAGGACAGATGGGCTGCTTTTGCTCAGCTATGATTTTGTTGTTTACACAGCCTCTGAAGCCAGCCTAGGTCACTGATCTCAGCTGTCAAGGACCACAAGCCCTTGCTCAGAGGAGTTCAGAGGAGACTGCTCTCAGGCCAGCACAGACACACTTCCACAACATGAGGCAGACAGAGATTTGGTGTTAGGTGCTATTTCTTCTAGACCAAGCCTTCCAAGGGCTGAGCTGCCAAGTACCCCCATTTAGACACTCCACCTTTATCCCTCGTGCAGTTTCTCGGGGACCAGGTTGATAGCTCTCAAGGTTAGAGTCAAAGCTGCTGCGAAACTCCCACTCACCAAGCGTGAGTCAGCAATGCTGAGGCTTTCCTGGGGCTTCACAACAGCCACGGTGCAGTGATATCACTTACTAACTGAGCAGAAAGTGAATTAAGGAGTCTGTGTGAGCCAAACCTCCTTTGGTCACCTGTGTGTCCTCACCTACAGAAGATGCAAAGTGAAAACTTCCCATGCAGCAGACCTCCCAAATCACTTTCCCAATGCCAGTTTCTAGTCTCCAACTGACCAACTGGAAATGAGAGATTAACAGTATTCAAATGGCTGTGTAGTACTCCTCACAACACCATGGCACTCCTGCTGTTTGTTTACAGTCCAAAATGAGCCACTAACCTAGCACAGGTCTCCAGATGCCTGCGTGGCCCTTGCTGAACATTTTCCTGTGCTGACCATCCATCTTTGCATCCCTACCTCAGCCCACCATGGACCAGCCTTCTCCCCAAACCTGACTCTGTGCAGCAGGCGAGCTGCTCATTGAGACTGAGGGCATTGACCTGCATAGCCAGTTTAGCTGCTATTACACATAAGTGTATGTACACATACCTATATCTGTGCACATGTATGCATATATATACACAGGGGCACACGTGCACTCCTCCTGTGTATGGTCCAGAGTGGGCAGAGAACCTTGTGCTCAGAGGCAGAAGGCTTTGTGCACACACACTGCTTGCACAGGACCTGTCAGACCCTGATGGGTGCCAAGCCTTTCCTGTGCAAACATGGTGCTCCAGAGGTGCAGAAACAGGGAGAGCTGCACCACCAAGCCATGAGAGAACTGCACCCCCACAAGGTCCTCCTCCATTGCCTTGGGCAAACACGTCTGAGTTTGGGTGCAGCATCCCTGGGACAGAAGGTGACATGCCTTTTGTGCCCCATGGCCAAAGCATATGTGTTCTCTGGCTAATTTAGCAGTGCCCACTAAAATCAGGACTGCTCCCCCAACATGGGCTGCTCAGGCCTGCTGAGTGTCCCAGGATGACCGTGCTGCCCGTGAGCAAGGCTGAGCTGGCAGGGGTGGCGCTGGCTGCCTGCCGGAGCACAGCATGTCCTGCCCCCTGCCAGGTCCGCAGCTCCCTCCGGCAGCCAATTCTCCAACAAAGCTGCGGTGACACAGCAGAAAGAGCTCACAGAATCATTGCACGGCTCGAGCTGGAAGGGACCTTAAAGATCATCTCGTGCCATGCCACTGCTATGAGCAGGAACACCTTGCACTAGACCAGGTTGCTCAAAAACCCCATCCAGCCTGGCCTTGAGCACTTTCAGATGATCTCCTTCCCCTTCTCGAAGGCAGAAGCAAGGGCCAAGCTGGATGTTCAGCTGTGTGACCAGACACCCCAGTGCCATGCATGGGCACCATGCAGGCAGGACTGGGAGGCAGAGGTCTCCTGGAGCCTGCCTGAAACACTCCAGCGTTTAGGTCAATTCTAGGGGAGGTGAACCAACCAGGAGTTCATTCGGATCAGGCACCCACGAGCTCTGCAGCAATTTCTGCCTGAGCACTAATGCTTGTGCCACACTGTGGCCTGAATTAGCAGGGGAAAGGAACTCTGCATAGTACATTGAAGCAATCCCACAAATTCACATTTCAGTGAATTAACCTGTGTTCTTCAGAAACTGTCTCAGGGACAAGATGCTTTTATTATGTGCAGATGGGTACAGGTGTTAAAACTGACACAAGTACAGGGTAGGACAGGTCTGTACCCAGGCACAAAGAACAGGAAAATTTGCTGCAAAAGACTGCTGTGGGAGATTTCCCTTGCAGTTGTCCTTCCCAGGTGTAAATGACAAGATTTACTCAAACCCAGCAGAATCAGGTTTCTCGGTACTTGCAGCAGCCTTCCTGTGGAGGCCTGGTGCAAGAGGTGCAGATGGGTGGCCTCCCCCAACCCATCTGCACCTGCATTCCTCCTTTGAGACCAAAGCTGTTGCTTTGCAAAGTGTGGAAACACCACAGGAGGAGACAACAGTGAGCAAGCAGCCTGTTCCAAGAATTGGGCAGCGGGCCCTGACCAGCCTGTGGTACTCTGGGCATGGAACCCTTTGCAAATGTGGAGGCAAGCGCTGTCTGGAAAATGTACAGTCATCCTGGGTTTGTTACAACCAAAACATGCCAGCAGGCAAGCTGTAACTGAATGGATTTACCCCATCTGAGGCAGGCGAGTTGCTCTCTCCTGGGACCACCCCTGCATGGACTTTGCACATGCACTCCTCTGGGGTCAGCTCCCCAAAGTTTTATTCCAGATTCAGTTTCATGGGAGGAAAAAAATTGTTGCAACAGATGAGCTGACAGTGCATAGTGTCTGCTTGTCATCTCAGGGATGGGTGAGGGAAGGAGAGAGGAAGAGTTGTAGGTGCACAAGGCAGAAAAAAGGGAAAGAGAAAAAAACAAAAGTAGCCAAGATGAAAACAAAATAAATCCAAAAATACCCAACCAACCCCCCCAGAATTAAGCCAGTCAATCGGCCTCTCTTTGAAGCCAGTAATTCCTCTCTTTCACAGCTGATTTCTCACTTGCTTGATGCCAATTGTTCAGGCAGGAATTACCTAATTATAGGTTGAGTTTTCCTGGAGTTTGCCTTACTACTGAACTGTGCATGATTCCCTGGCAGCATCTGTGCCAGCAGCTACTGTCGGCAGTCTTTGTATCTGGTGAGCATGCTGCCTCTCCACAGGAGAGGTATGAGAAGGTTGCTCCCACTTTTCAGGAAGATTTTTGGTTGCAGGCCACACATGGCTGATAGCTCATGACTCCTGCCATTGTCTTACAGTCAGGAGAAAATGAATATTGATACTGACTTCTTTCACTTTGTTTTCTTAATTATTTTCTATTTACTTAACATGGGCAACAGTGTTCATCCTATAACACTTATTAAAGGCAAGGGAGAAAAAGCATGATAATGAATCATTCATGCAGAGCAAATTTTACAGGAAATTTTTCTTTGTTGAGAAAAGGATTAAATTAAAACCTGAAGGGAAAAAGCCAAAATTAAGAAAAAAAACAGGGGTAGGCTGGGAAGGGGTAGTCAGAAGACAGAAAACTGGGTGGGAAGGTGAGGCACATCAAGGCATCTGTTGTCAGCCATCAAAGATAAATTGGATTACATCACTGGATTACATTGATTACATCATTCACACATACCTGAGGAGGTTGCTGCTGCTTAATCCATGGCTTCACCAGAAGAAAGGCTGGAGATTTCAGCAGCAACCCTATCCTTGTGCTTTTCTAATGCCAAGGGCTGCTGTGGCATAGAAACAAGCCAAACACCATCACACCAGCTGCTTTCTCACCAGTCCAGAGGGTGAAGCACAGAGGAAAGCAGCTTCAGTATTTGGCAGGAGCAAGCAGTGCCAGCAGGGGTAAGTGGCCAGATTGCCAGCCTAACTCCTCCTTTCAGGCCCAGCTCCTGATGGCAGCTGAACCTAGGTGAGGTTTTCATCCTGCACTACTTCACTCAGTGGATTTACAGAAACAGGATTATTACGAGAGTAGTGCACAAGTATTGTAAAGATTTTTTTCCTAACAAGTTAAAAAAAAGAAATGTGAAAACATGGCTTTAGCTTTCCAAAATTAAAGCTGCTGTCCTGGGTACACCAAGGACAAACCCACACTTTTTGGGTGGGAAAAGGTGCTCTTTTCGTTTGTATTAGCATAACAGGAGCTGGCAGATCAAGATACAATAAACAAACAAATATATTTTCATACGTTTGTGGTTTGGATCTCATCAGGAACATACGAAGAAAAGGCCAGAGAGAAATATTTACAGCAATAACTTGTTTTATATGCTTGGACTGGGTAAAGAAAGGCCTAGTCTGTACCCTGCTGTTCAGTAACAGCTCATTTCTAGGTCTCTGACTCATTTGGAGCACAGCAGCCATGTACATTGTTTACTGAACTGTGGCAAAACTGTGTGCAGTGCTTATAGATAATGCCTGATGCTTTGTAGTGTAGCAGGCAGCAAATGCCTGCTGTGGGTGATTTATACCTGAAGCAAAGCAGAGGTACAAAATAAAACTCAAAGTTGCAAGGACTTGGGCTACTTCTGTAAGGGGAGAGAAGGCAGCAAACACATGAATTCCTCCTATCCACAGGCACTGGAGGTACAGCTGGACCAATTTCTTTTCCAGAAGCATGACTGGGCAGGCATAAATAGCAGGCTGTGCTCACAGAAATCAGCTGGGGAGAACAAACCAAAGTAGTATCAGTAGTATCTGAGGATACAACATGCAATACTTCAAGATGGTTAGTAAGAGCGCTTTGGTTGCGTAATTCACGTTACCTCTGTTGAGAAGGACAGCAATTCCTGCTCAAGACAGCATGTTACTTTATGACAGTGCAGCAAAAACATGCCTTCAGTATGAGTTTCAAAACCTGGAGATATGCCAGTCATTTAAGGGCTATTTGATCCCATAGCTTACCCAATAATGTCTGGACATTTGAGGCTGGCTGCTCGTTTGCTGGCACTGTGGGAGTACTATACAGACAGCAAGATGTTAAGGTCGTTGCTGCACTTGAGTGCCACATGCCACGGTGGTATCCATTCACAGGGGTTTGGAGTGTGCTTTGCCATCCTTGCTCAGAGCCATTGCCATCCCTCACCTCAATGGCCCGGAGCCCCTGCAGCTTCACAAGTGCACCTTCCTCTGCCGATAACACGGGACACAGCCTGCCTGGGAGCACTGCTCTGCTCTGCTTTCCACGCCTGCTCAGGGCATCGAGCCTAAATTGCTCCCTTTCAAATGAGTCCTGAGGAACTGGGGCCCCTGCAACCCAGTCCTGAGATCTATTTTAAAAGAAAACCCAGCAAAAATTATCAACTAAGAAATACCATAGTCTTGATGGGTTGCTTGTAGTCACAGCGTACCACCTCTCAGGATGGGCTGGCACGGATTTAAAACACTGACAATTAAACACAATCCATGGCTTTTGGTAGGACTTTTCAAAAGTATTTTTGAGCAAAGCCTTGTGACAGAACACAGCTTCATTTTCAACAACTTCTAATACTTTGGGGATTTAATTAATTCTTTTTCAGCCTTTTAAAATATGGGTTTCAGCTTATTTCTTAGCTAATATTCAATGTTTTCATTACTGTTAACTAAATCCAGGGAGCTTTTGGAGTTTTAGTCTGAATTAAGCCTTTATTCCTCATTGTTTTAAATGCATGGAAGTCAAGCAAGTTGTTTTGTTTGATATTCTCCATGCCACGGCAAATTCTGTGCTGGTAGGACTGTAAATGGGCCATGTTGTTCATGAATTACTAATCCCTGTCACTCACATTTTCTGGGGAACACATGCTATATTTAGTCTTCATATTTGGAAAAATAAAGCTGGAGAACTCTGAGGCTTTTTTTCTCATTAGGAGTCTTTAGAATATTCCCTAAAAATGATAATTCAAGTCAGATAATTCAGTCACCAAGTGTTCTCCATTAACCATGGTGGCAATTAGACCCTTGAATTGAGAGGCTAATTAAGATAATTATATCTAAAGCCTGAAAGGAAACTATACAGACATTTCTTAAAATCTCATTTGTCCTTATGTAAATCTGGACCAACTCCACTGTCATTTTCTGGATTTACACCCAAATAATTGAAAGCTCTATGGAGCTCTTCTAAACTCTCAATATCAGCAAAAGGCATTGAAGTTAAACAATTAATAGTCAGGCTGTGTTTTTCTCTGTAACTTCTAGATGAACTTAATATCACAATGCTCTTCTTTCCAAAGGTATTTTGCCATTCTGATGGATTACTTATTGAAGAAAAAAACAAACCAAAACCCATGATGTATTTAGAGGGCTGTCACCAATTTAAATAGCTGCCAACTTTTACAACATTAGCAAATGAAGAGAGCTCCAGTGTCAATGTCAATGAAAAGTTACAGCGTCAACTACTGCCTCCTCCAGGGGTGATGTTATTTTTGATGTGTTTTTCCTGTGGAAGGAACTTTCTCCTCTGCTGTTTCTTGTGACTGCTAACTGCACACTTAGTGCAGAGACCACCACTTAGTAAAAAACACTAAGCGAATGCTGTATATGAACCAAGTAGAAAAGTGGATAAAGTGAGTGAAGAACACCATTTAATCATACACAGTTATGAATTTTAGCAGTGTGCATTCATGTGCAGTCATGCCATGCAGTCATTAGGAAGGCGAGCCTTTCTTGGCCTATATTTAGTAGGAGGGCTGGGCAGATTTCTGACCACATGACACCCCCAGCCCATCCCACCAGCGATATCAGCTGTAGACAGAGCTGTGCCAGTTTGTCCTACACAGAGCAAATGTGAACTGAAAGGCAGCCTGCTAGACAGCTATTAAACACCACGACCTGCCATGTGCTTATCTCTTATATCCAAAACCTGTCATGAGAAACAGGGAGAGTTCACAGCTCTCTCTGACCCATCTCACCTAAGACAATTCCAGGAGGCACATACCCTCACATCTAAATTGTGCAGACAGGCAGACATTAAAAAAGCTGAAGATCCAAACCCTGTCCATCACCAAAACTACCATGTTATTCCATACTTTGGATTTGGTTTTTCCTTTCAACCTTAAAGAACTGGAGGAACCAAGAGCAGGAAGCAGCTTGGAGGAGACTGGATGCTTCAGTTGCATACAGTTTACAAAAACACGTTAACAGAAAAGAAAGAAGGGGATGGAAAGAAGGGCACTGTAAGATAACAGCAGGACTACCAGCTCAGCCCAAGGGGCTCTCCAGTCTTTTAACCTGCTGGCTGACATCTACCAAGCAAATCCTAGTTAAGCTTCTTGGGATTCCTGGTTCTTCCATCATCATTTCAAGACCAACAATGGAGGGAGCATGCATAACCTTTACCTGTTTCCACAGGCAGTGTCTGGGATAGGAGGAAGGCCTCCAGGGAAAGAGAAAAGAAAAAGGCTTCCTTTCATCTGGGTCAAAAAAGAGATAGAGGGGAGCCAGGTTCATTTAGTAGAAAAGTACCTAAACTGCTTTTGCATACGGCTCTGAAGAGTATCCAGGATACCTGAAGCAGATTTGGCATCTGAGGCCAACAGTTGTTCTCATTACTGATACAAAGTGTTGTTTCTTTTTTAAAAATTCTCCTCTTTAGAAGATTTTCTAGTGCCACACACAGCAGAGAAAGACTGCCAACCTCGGCATAGGAGGCTGCCACATCTCAGGGAATGTTAGCTTGCCTCTGGAAGATGGCCAGTTCTGTCTCCTGCAGTTCTGGCACCTCAGCAGGAACTGAGAATCATTGCCTTGCAGACAGCAGATATAAACATGCAGGATGCTCTCAATGAAACCGGAGACAAATGCAAATAGGCCCCCTCCATCCAATCCCTGACTCCCGTTCCTGTTTCACAGCACTTGCACTCTGAATTCAAATTTAGGGAGTTCATGCAAGCATTCCATCTCTGGAGTTCAGTATCAGCTATTCCCAAATGTCCCTTACCTTATAAACCTAAAACCTTCAAGCTGCCATCCTGTGTGAACCCAGGTTCTATAGAGTATCTTGAATTTAGGAAACAGAAGAGGTCTCCATTTCACCAAATGCAAAGGGAGTTCAAGGTCCAGGACTGTACACTCTGGGGTTTTTTTCTATTTGTACTTGGAAATTCTATTTTCATATATTAGGGTAAATCACTGCAAGTGACTTCTTTCAGCAGCAGTAAGGCAAGGCAGCTTTCCATGGCCCAGAGCATTAAACCAGTCTGCCCCTCTGTGGCACAGCAAAGCCAAAAAAAACCTTCCCCCCCTTTCCCAGTTCCATCAGTACTCTGACATTTATTGTCACCTGTGCATTGGTGGGATTTGGCTTCTCCAGTCAATTTCCTTTGCAGCAGCAGTCAGATTTTAATCAAAATCTGTTGCTTGTTTTATGAGCAACAATAGGCATCAACCTTCTTTTTTTTTAACATAAAATTGGGGTTTCAGTTGCTAATGGCATATGAATCAGTTCTCTCTGACTTTCCCATATAACCTTGAGGATAATTAATCAGCTTTTTAACACAATCATGCCTCTCTGTCCTTGTCTTTGTTGCTAGGATGTTCTGTCAAGTTACCTGTGGAAGTTCAAGTTCAAAGTCAGAGCATCATAACACCCTGGCTATAATTAACGTATGTATTTTTATGAATAAGTATCTAATACTCTACACATTCAGAGTACATGAATTGCTATAGAAATGGCATTCTGTGAATTAAGTATTATACAGTGGACTCCCAAGCAACCCAAATCATCTCTCATAATACCCAAAAAATGTTGCTTTTGGTCCATTGGAACAAATCTGAGCAAAATTACCTCTTTCTCTTTTGTAGATCAGGTCTGAAGGATTGAAACAGGGACTGGGATCCCAGATCAGTACCTGATTTTGACCTAGAGGTTTGTGTTGGAGCTGTTATCAGTGTAAAGTTATAAATGATAACTTATTAGTTAAAAGTTTCTAATATTATTTTAAAATGTGATCTCCAGTATCTATGGAGAAAGAAGCAAAAGGTAAATTTCCATAGGTAAATGATAAATATGCAGGCATTGGACTCACTATTTTAATGGCAGTAGTAAGTCTTCCAAAGTGTAGATTATTTCATGAAGACTGTTAAAGTTTAGTAGTGAAAAGAGAATGAATGGCAAGACATTTTTATTGTGCTGGTGATTAACAGAAGCAAATATTGGAATTACATAATGAGTATAACCCAGTAAATAGTCTCCATCTCCACATGTTTCATCTTAATGTAATCACCCAGTGTTACATGGGAAGTCTGCTGCACACAACACAGGCTCCTAGCAAACCAAGTGACACACTACGTAACAATTTGTTGTTCCCTAAAAAGTTACACCTGGACTTGGATTAATGAACAAATAAATGAAAGATCTGGCTGCAAGGGGAAAAGAGAAAGTTTCCCAGGCAGTGATTTTCCATACACCTTTCCTTCACTGCTTTTAGGAGGCAGAGCTGGTGCCAGGCAGTATGGCAATATCCCTGGTTGGCTGACCATGGAGAAGGTCATATCATTGACCTGGACATCATTATACCACACACAGGCCATGCCAGCTCCAGAAGGGAGGCAGCTTGCCCTTGAAGGTTGGCTCAGCCAGGGATACCAGGGCTTTCTTTGCACCTTTTGGAAGTCATTGCAACCTGTCCTGGCTGATTTTCACAGAATCATATTTTCACTTGTTCCAAGATGCTTGGAGTTCAAATCACAAACAATGGCTCAGAGAAATACAAAATATGGAACTGCAGTACAGGAAAGCGAAGGGCTCATTAAAACCATTGTATTTTAAACATTTCTCTGTACTGCATGCAGAAATCCTTTACATGTGAGGGAGCTGTTTTTTATTAGAAGGGAAAGGAAAGTAGGAAATGGTGCCTGCTTTCTCATGAGCAACTCAGTTTTCCTACAGCAGTCATGGGTAAAGGAATACAATATGCATTATCCGCAATCCTCGTAGAAACAGTTTTCCTCACTCTATAAAAAGATAATTGAGAAACTGAGAGAATATATAATACATTACTTTTTTTTTTTTTTTACTTTTTTCTTTTTTTTTCAAACAGACAATGATTGCACTTGCATCTCTTCTTGAATTCCCCATGATTTAAAGCACTCTCTGAAACCTTTATGAATATGAGGCCCACTAGTATCTCATGATGAAAAGTTAATCACATGGACATTAACTGAGTTACTCCAGGCTATGCAGTAAATCAGTGCCAGCAATGATAAAACCATGGGGTCTTAAACTCTGCCTCCTCCTTCCTCTAGCTGATTATTGTCACTCCATAGTATTTAATAGCTATGCCAGCAGAAGACCAACTGTTGGTTTGTTATTTTTACAATAAATGCCTGTTATTGTGAAAAGTTTGAAAAGTCCTCAGCATTTGCTTTATTTAAATTGAATATTCATATCTGCTGTTCTCTATTGAATCATTCAATGACTCTTAAACATCATTTTTGAATAGGGTGATTAAAAAAAAAGTGAACAGATAAATATTAAGTCAAGAGAAATTCTGGCATCTAAGATTTTAACAAAACATTACAACTTTCAACTTTGAGGAAAGAATATGGATAAGGAATGGCCAGTGTCTCCTGGCACATAAAAACAGTGCCAGGGAGGAAAATTACAGAGGGAAAACACATGTCACATTATGGAAACTAAAGAAAGGTACATGCACACATTTCTTCCTACAGACGTGGGTGTTTTAATGAGTGGAGCAAATTTATTCCAAGTTCAAAACTGGAGCACTTGGAAAGCTCACGATGACAAGTGCAACACCATTAGGAGCTGTAGAGGCAGCATTTCAAGGCACTAGCATTTATTCTACCTTCTGACGTGAACACCCACTCATTCTGACAACAGGAATCCAGAGGGAATAATGATGAGAAATTTATTTCTCTGCATTTCGATATAAATTCAGACTTCGTTATAAACCTGAGCAATGTCAAAATGTAAAGGTACAATTGTTAAAAAGCTGCACACTTCATGAGATGCTGCTGGTACAGGATCTAATCCTAACCTCAGGCACAAATTGTTATAAAACTCCAGAAGAAAAAAATCCACTAGTTTCCCCCAATGGTTCATGAAGTCAGATTTCCAAGATATTCAGAGATGTTTCCTACATTTTTATTATAATTTGATCTTTGCTGTTAAAATGCTACAGCCAAAGTCAGTCAGTCACTGAATCAATAAAAGGCTTTTGAAATCATATATTAATCATATTTACAAAGCCCTAGAGAGACCACAGAATAAATGGTTAAAACTCAAATATGTTAAATACAATAGCAAGAAAATGATTGATGATCTTGTTCATGAATTTTAATTCAACCATGGTTTTTTTTCAGCAGGAAAAGCAATGTGAACTATTATTTTTAAAAATCTGGTATCAATCATCTTCTGCTCTAAAGTGCTAGGCAATTAATTTTATTGGTCTGGTACTCTGTCAATTCAGTATCTTCTGTTTATAATCACTTGAATACATTTGGATTAGAGGTCTGGGGTCTGAATATGCAGAGGCTGAAACCTGCTGTTTTCAGCAGGGACAGACATTTTTCAAAAGTGCTAGCTATTAAACAAACAAGATGCTACCAACAGTGGATTGGTATTGGAGATGCTGGAAACCTATGATTTTTACAAGAATTGTTTCTCTTAAAATGTTTCAGTCTTATGAGAAGTCAGAACTACACAAGAAAATTACTTTTTCCCCACAATTCAATGAGGAGGCTAAAAGCACTGAACTCCTGCTATATTTCACTATGAAAAATAAGCTTGGAGGTTCTAGACAGGCTTTCTATGCTCTAACACAAGTAAATTTAGATTCATTATCTAAGGCCTAGCAGATGACAAATTTATCAGCTGATGATTTATGGCTTAAATAAGGGTTCATACAATTATTTTCAAAGCAGTAAACCCAGCAACTTCCCACTACAGCCCTGTGATTCACCGGGTGCCCTGAAACACAAACCTGTGCGGGTTCCCCAGGCACAATGCACCTCTCAAGCTCAAGCCCTGAGCCCCTCATCACTGAGGCTGGGGAGCCAAACTCTGTATTGCTGATACTGGCCTGTACCTTCGAAAGACCTAAGAATCAAAGTACATTCCAGAGGCTCAGGACAGTGAGGACAAGATGTGCTATCTAAATAAATGTAATCCACACCCAGTCATTTCTTACTCACTCCTAGACACTGAGCTTCAGGAACAGAAATGTGAATCTTTATCTCAGGCTGTTGCAAGTTTACAGCCCAGGACACCTTGAGATATGTAGACAGACTGTCTCCACAGCTCCTAACACTTTCCAAAGTAGCTACTCCCCTACACCAAGACAGGAGAAAATCAGTTTTATGGATTTTATCTTTTTACACTGGCAACTACAATCTACCAGGCTTCCAAGGGGAGAGGAGAACTTAATATCTTCCCTGTGCTACTGCTTCTGCTTCTCCAGGGAAAAAGGTGTGGAAGCTGGGGCTGCTTCTCCCCATTCACGTATCTGAGAGTCTATATTCTTCCTTCTGCACGACAGTTCTTTTCTATGTTCTATTCATCAATCAGCCTTCATCTTTCCTCCCTCTTCTTTTTGAACTGGGCCTTCTTATCTCCTGCCTTCTCCTTCTCTCCACCCACACACCCATGAAGTTATTACCATATTTCACTGCCTCATGAGCTCTATAGTCAAGCAGAAAGAAAAAGCAATGACACAGGAGGGGAAAATTCCTGCTTTCTGCATGATTACACATTGGCTACTCTTGTAACTTCTGCAGCACTTAGGATTATAGCCCAGGTGGCAAACTTTTTAACAGAGGGGAGTCCTAGAACAAAATGATCCTGATACTACTTGCTAATTACTGCCAAGGCTTAAAAAGTGTCTCACTGAAAAATTCTGCAAGGTGACAAAAATGTCTCAGATTACGGGGAGTGTAATTTCCGATTCTTGCTGCATTATAAGCACTGGTTGTTTGGAAATGCCAAAAAAAACTTCTCTGCTTACCTACACCACAGTTTGCAAGATTTACTGAGCTGCTGAAATTCAATCCTAAACACTGGTAAGGTGAACTGTACCACATCTAATCTTGGCACCATAGGACCCCATCTTTGTGTGACTGCTGGAGAGCAAGGGCAGAGCTACCTCCAGTACCAACAGCAATGGCAGCAGAAGCCCTGCTGTGGGGCACTGCTCCTCAGGATTATTATACTCCTAACAATAGGACACTAAGAAACATTAGTGCCAATAACATCTCCAGTACAGTTAACACCGGTAACAGATTTAAATTGTTTCAGCACTTTGTGACTATTTTGTACTTTTTCAGAACAGCATCAGTAATTAAAAGTCTCAGAGTATTTCTGATTTTAGGAAAAAGTTCCCAAGCAGTTTATTTGCTCCATGAATATAATCCAGCAGTTTCTACAATCACTTTCAGTGCTCCAAAAGCAGTGGCATATAAATATAATCCTTATACATGATCCCAGACATGTACCAAATCTAAAGTTAGTATCTCAGTGGATGTTACTCTGATCTGGAGCTGCCTGTTCCCCCATGTACACAGAGAAAGCCCTGCTATGTATTTCCTCTCTGCATTCCAATTTTAAGGTAATATTTAATCAGATGCCTAGCCTGCAAAATGAAGACATCCACTGAAAGTAGGTCATGATTCTTATCAAAAGCAAGATCACCATGCTGGATTGTTTTACTAGGAATCTCAAAATAAGAACAGATTAAAAAATCTGTTCAGTAAAACAGTACCTTTTTAAAAATACCTTTAATGGAAATGTTATCTTTTATAGTGATTTCTGCTGTCAATGGCTTAGGACACAGCCAGCACGGCAGAGCATTACTGGTGTGTCCTTAATCCTGCACTGGACCAAAGCCTCTGCATAACAGCTCTTTTATCTGCTGGTGACTTTGTGAGAAACAAGCTGTTTGCTGAACCAGCACAAATGGCGTCCCTATGGAAAACTGTTTTGTTTTCTTTTTGTCAGGACTGTTTTTAAAAAGAGTACACTGCTTGATCTATTACAGGAATGAGAATTGCTTACAAAGTCTGGTCCTTTATTGAACCATATAATAAAGAAGGAGCTACTATGTATTACATCTATTACATTTTTGCTATTGTTTTTAGTTTTGGAATGCAAAAATTAGAATTCATATTCCTGGAAGTAATTATTAGCTTAATATTCTATTCTATTAATGGAGAAGTAATTTGCTTAATCCTAGATCTAAACATCTATTTTTAGTCTCGTTAACAGAATACAAACGACACAAAATGATACTGCAAAACTATAACTGTGTTAATTACAGCCAATGCATTTCCAAAGTGACTGGTGTTAAATTCATTACTCTCTTGTTTTGTTTAGTTTTAATAGCAATAATGGGATAAGTGCTATAGTAAATAGAATCTTTAATATTTGGGTTTACCAGTGACAAAAGCACATAATTTCTTAGATTTCAAGATCAGAATTAAACTAAACAGAATTTTGCAACTGAACATTGAAAGTTTTTCTCTTAACATGAGATTTAAAAGAACCTGACTAAAAAAAAAAAATGCAAGAGGATAGATTAACCTAAACAAGTATAGAAATAATTAAGCAATGAAATCAGAAGTTTCTAATAGCAGATCTGTCATGTAACAAAAAGGAAATTTAGAACAGATGAATACAATTCTAGTGAAGTCCAGCAGACATATGCAAGTGAAGAATTTTATCTTCCTCAATCTTCTCATATGGTGTGATTAATCCCCTACCTTTGGGTTCTAGAGATAGCAACAGAAACAATATAATTTTTCTGCATATAAAATATACAGAAAAATATAAAATATGCCACTATACAGTTACGTTCCTAAACAAAATGTTGCATTCTCCTATCCTCCCTTACAAATGTGATTCAGCAGCATGATATTTGTGGCACAACAGAACAATATTCTTTGTTGTGCCTGGTTCCTATTTAATGATGCACTCTGTATAGCTGCCAAAAATGCTGAAGGTCAGCTAAGCATGGATGAAAATGTAAGGCCACACTCAGGTTGCATAACTTCCACTAAAGAAGTTGAGCAACACCTGTTTGGTAACCAGGGAGAGCAGCGAGCACGGCCAGGGAAGGTGCTGAGCAGTGAGGAGCTGGCGGGGTCAGCAATGGGGACAGTGGCTCCAGGACAGCTGGGGAACACAGGCTGCCTCAGTGTGGTCTCAGCACCTGCAAACCTCTGTTCAGACTTGACTCCCATACAAATCAACAAATAAAATACAGTGTGTTCCTGTCATGTAAATAGATTATTTCTATTCTCAAGAACTGCATGCAGGAGGCAGTTTCAACCTAGTCTCACTGCACGTTATTAGACACATATATTAAACCCAGGGTTTTTAAAATTTAAGAAAAAGAGAAACTACCTGCCTGTATATGTGGATCTGCTACCTAACAAATAGGATTACCTTGCTTAAAATATACCTACAAATCCTTGTGGGTAGGGTGAATGCCTTCAAAATATTCTGATGAATTTCATGTGGGGCAGAATCTAAGTTTGCTAAGGGCTACAGAAAGGCGAGTTAAACATCAAGATTTTTTAAAAGCCATTCTTTTAATCTTAGGCTATTGATGCCTTGAGAGGCTACTTGGAACAGAGGCTAGACAGTGTTAAAGGAATAAAGTAGGTATTTATTAAAAGGCCTTCAAAGGATACACCTTGAGCAGTACAAGAGCCCGGCCGTGTCTCTACCCAAGATGGATGCAAGATGGACATCCAGTCATGCACGCGTTTTCACACTTTTATAAGTTCTGGTCCATTAGCATATTGGGGTTAATTGTCCAATTACAGCTTTAGATTTTGACGTCCCATCCTCCCAGATTGCTCTTCTCAATTTGCTGTTGTTTATACTTTTTGGGCCTGAAGCTGCAACGGTGTCCTTGGGTCTCAGGCTGAAAAAGGATTGTTTTGTCTAACTAAACTGTGAATAGACCTTGCTACACTTTAAATGAAATTCACAGTTACACACTAAGGCAGTACAGAATCTGAAAAATATGAAAGCTAAAACTTAAGGCATGACTATTAGCATCAGTATCCCTGAACTTTATGTTGTATTTCAAGACTGGATCTGAGCTGAAACACATGTCCACATGTACCTAACTTCCACTTTGCATGGAGGCCAACCCATATTTAGAAATATAAAAATAACAGAATAATGGTGAAAACCAGAAATCATCTCTGTGAAACAGTGTATGAAGTAAAAGCAATGGTCTGTTACAACCCCAGTGAATGCCCCAGCACACTGGTCCCTGTGGTTTTGAGTGAGTAAATATGTTGTCCCAAGCTGTCCCAGGTAACCACTTTGGCCCCTATCACTGTGTCAAGAGATCACTTGTCCCCTGCCAAAAGGCAAGCTACAGCTAGGACAGCTTTAAAAATTGGGATAGATGTCATGAGCTATTGCATACCTAAGGCTTAGGCACCAAGGAACATTAACAGCCCAAGCAGCCTCTGCAATGCGTGGCTGCTGCTGAAGCAGGTCAGAAACGTCAGCAGAGAGGAAATGGCAGTGACAGCACCCAAGCCAGAGCTCAGAAGACAGACTGAGCTGCTTCTCAGGGCTACCAGCAGCCTTTCTCTTAAGAGGTAGATGGGATAGCAGTGAACCCAAAATATTTTCTAAGACAGATCATGTTTACACCTAGGCTCATTACTGGAGAAGACTCCTAAGGATAAGGAAGAGCTGAATCCAGCAGTAAATCTGTTTTTCTCTCCAAAGACTAAGTTAATGCTGTTTTTTTTCCCTTGAAGTGGTGCACATCTTGTAATGAGCTTAGAATCCAGGACTGGAACTAAACAGCCAAATCCTGAGCAAGCATCCACTTCTGCAGACCAGAACAAAGAACAAAGGGACATTCCTCTCCAAGGTAAAAGGCTACCATGATCCCAGTTCTGCAGACAGAACAGGGAAAGAGTGGTTCAAATTGCAAAATGGATCATTCATAAAATATAAAAGGACAGAGAAGTCATAGAAATATAGTTCCTGCCTCGATGAATCTTCAGACTCAAGAGGTTTCACCAGAAACAGGTCAGAAAAAAGTTTTATATAACTGTCATTTTTAAATTCTCCTTTGTATCTCTGGCATGCAAAAGTGAAAGTTCTATATATGATAAAATTTCTGGACTTTCTTCTTCCCAGTAAGAATGACACAATTTAAATCAAATGACCAGAAGGCTGTTCATGTTACAAAATATTTTTAACCTTTCAAAGAAACTACAGTAAATCTGAAAGTAACCAGATGTGCAAATGGTATAAAGTAATGTGAAATGACTCTCTTTATTTAGACAGCACCTTGATTTGGAATTCAAAAGCTGCTTCTGCAGAGAACCCCTGCTGCTGCCAGGCTTCACATGTTCTATGCCACAGTTGTTAGACTACCACAGAGCAAATCACTCCTCTCTGGCTGGCAAGTTGGTCAGTGGTTTGAAGAGAGTATTGCAGAAACTTGTGCAAGAGCAAAACTGTCTCATCGGCTCACTACAGCAGTAAAATGCAGACCCAAGTGGCTGCTGAAGTGCCAGGGCTGGTGGGAGCTCCTGACCCCGCCCAGGCAGAACAGTGCACGCAGCTTTGAAACCTTCCACAACGGAGATTTCTCTTGGCTCATACTAGACCTGTCATATTCAGCAGCTTCCAAGAGCACATGGCAGCAACAAGAATGGGATTCTCTTTCCTCCCTGTTTAATTCTTTGCCACCCCCGCACCTGCCAAAAGATTCTAACAAAAATAATTACTGTCCTTAGTTCTTTAGTAAAGACATCACTTTAGTGAGCCCTGAGTTTCACTATTATTCATCTACAGATGTCTTTAAGACTGTATTTGTCAGGAAAAAAAAAATATTACCGTGTTTTATATTGCCATGAATATATGCAAAATGTCAATTGAAAGCTGCAGTCAAAAGAAGCATTGCTGACAAAACACCTGAAAGAACTTTGGTAGTTTGAGTCTTCTGAAGAAACTGAAAAAGGAAAAGCCTAAATTAACAGAGGGGAAAAATCTCTTTTCTAGTTGTAATCATCTCAGGTATAGCAGGTAAATATGATTTATGCCTATGGTTTTAAACAGCTCCACTAAATTTTATTTAATGGTAGATTAAAAAAAAAATTAAAAAGCCCTTATTCTCAGTATTATGCAACACTGGGAAGTGCACAGAGAATCAATTTGATACCATTATCAGCTGCAGCTGGTCAAGTTACTAAAAATCCTCCTCCATAAAATCTGTAGTTTTTAGGACCCAGCAGAAAGGGAAGTACACATGCAGGTGCTTCTGGGCTTAAAGCAAATATTATTACAGTGAAAATTCTGGGGAAAAAAGATTTAGGGAAAAACAGAACCAACCAATAAACAAACCTAGAATAAAATCCCTAATGATCAAAGACTGAACTGATTTTTCTAACAGAACCACCCTAGTGCCTGGGTAAACTTCTCCCATAAGTACACAGCCTTTTATACCAGGACCACAACTGAACCCATTGTAGTTAAAATTAAGAGTTGTACTAAGCAATGTCATATGAACTAATTTTCCAGAGAAACTACCATAAAGCCATGGTATGAAATTAATTCTTAACTCTTCTAGTTCAATTGAAATTAACTCAATGGAAGATAAACATGCTGCATCTCCTATAAGAAAATTCTTCATTGGCATATACCCCAGTGGTTTACTGCTGTCTGTCCCAGTGCTGAATATGCTAACAAGTTATATTTTTCCCTTTATAGTCAAAATCATGATGTATACAAAATATTTTTATTTAAAAAAAACATTTAATCTGGCTAATTATAAAGACTACAAAATCCACCCCTTGGTTTGTAACTTGAAGTTACAGTGGCTTGTGTCATACTGGCAACTTTTAACATGCCAAGAAAACAAATTACATCAAATTACATCTTTTGCCACCAAAAGAGGCAAAGCTGACCCTTGGCTTGAATGTACACAGGATCCTCAGCACGTGGATGGAGACTGCACTACACATCTTCTGCAGTGGAAATTGGCTACACTTCCTGACGCTCAAAATGTCAAGCTCATATTGTTCACAACCCAGTTTTCCACAGTCTCAGCTGGTTAGCCTTTATCTTCTAAGAGAAGAAGCATCTTTTAGCCTCTAGCACGGACTTCTGAGGGTGTCCATTTGACAAGAAGACACGAGGAAACAACACATACAAAAATCATTCTTTATTAATGATTTCAAGGGTCATCTTCCGAGTCACAATCCTCAGTTTTTTGTAGCGGCCGCCTAATACCAATTACTAAGTCTGTGGAGAGAAGCTCTGTAATACAATGAAGAACTGAAGTGACTAACTGATATTTGCAATACACTGACTCTAAGCCTTCATTGTTTACAGGCAGTGGCTGATTTTTTCTGAGTAAATTAATGGCTTCAAGATAGAATTTGGTAAAGCCATCTCGTTCTGCTGTCCTATACAAGGCCTTGGGAATACTTAGCAAAGCATCAGCAACCACATTAGATACAATGGTTACCTCTGACTGCTGACACTGTTTTGCATAATCCTGAATGTAATAATGTAACAGGATTTCAAAGTAACCTCCTACTGGCAAAACTGCTCCTGCTTCTATGAGGCAGTTGGAGTAATCCTGTGCAACACCTGCACAACTCTTCTCCTGCTTAAATGGAACTATATGGCAACACATTTTCTCTAGACCTTTGCCAACATCCAGGCGTTCACATGTAGTGACTATATCAGTGTTATGTGCCACTAACACAGGAATGCTGTGGTTCTTTTGATTATGGACCAGCAGATCACTTTTATCAGGGTCAAAAATTTTCCTCTCTGTTTCATCACTAAGTGCTTTCAGCCGACATTCAGAAACCTGGTTAGTATTACAAGTATTTTCTATTACCAGTTGTTTCTGAGTAGCTGAAGAATGCCAAGTGCAAACATCTGAGGCTTTGCTCTGGCTTTCACCTTCCACTTTCCAATCCTCCCTCTGATCAACTGTTTTAAACAGCTGCTGCAGCATTGTGTACGCCCCTTGTAAAGCAGCAGCATGTTGCTCATTAACGCCATCGACCGGCCCACACAGGATCAGGCAATGGGGCAGGAAGGCACACACACTGGCCAAGCCAATGTGGACGCATCTCCTGGAGACGAGCAGCAAGGGCTGGCAAAATGTTACCACTGCAGTTTCGCTTATTTCTCTGTCCATGTTATCACCAATAGGTGCGTAAGGGGAGACACCAGTAATTTCACTGATTAGGGCCATTTCTTCCGACGATAAGCACTCTACCACAGACACACCGTATAATTTGGCATAGTGGATAACTACTTCTTCTTGCTTCACACTCGACAGTAACAGCTTAACGTTGTTACTCTGCAAGTGTTTCATTAAGGCTTCTGTCCTTTTAGTGATCCAGCGCAGGGAAGCCTGATATTGACCTTCGGAGTCTACAACAAACTCAACACCGGGGGCCGTCAGGGCGAGCCGCAGGGGCTCGGTGACGAGCAGGGCCCGCAGTTCCCCATCGGTCGGGCAGTAGGCAGCGAAGTCCCTGCGGAGGACAATGCCGGGCAAGACCCTGGAGCTCGCCAGGGGCAGGCCGGGCACGGCGGCGTGCAGCTCCGCGAACCGCCGGCCGAGGAGCCGCAGCACCTGCGGGCGTGAGGCGGCGGTCGGGGAGCAGCGGCGGCACATCTCGGCGCAGAGCCGCGCCAGGCGCCGCAGCTCGCCGGGGCCCAGCCGGCCGGCGAGGTACGGCTCCAGCAGCGGCTCCAGCGCCCCGGGCGGCACCGGCCGCAGGTGCCGCCGCAGCCCCCGCGCCGCCACCCGCTCCAGCACTTGCGTCTCGAAGTCCCGCAGCGCCCGCCGCAGCCCGGCGCCGGTGCCCGCCGCCCGCAGCCCGCCCAGCACGGCCGCCAGCAGCACCACGAAGCTCTTGGCGCCGTCCCCCGTCGCGGCGCGGTGGCTGCAGGCGCGGGCCGCCATCACCCTGCGGGGACACGGCCAGCGTTAGGGAGCCACCCCCGCCGGCCTCGCCCGGCCCCTCCACCGCGGTACCTGGCCGCGGGCGGCTCCACGTTCAGCGCCTCCAGCAGCCGCCGCCCGTCCCGCGTCGGCACCGCTTCGCCCGTAGGCCGCAGCAGCAGAGCCCGCCCGCCCCGCGGCCCCAGCGCGCCGCGAACCGCGCCCGCCAGCGCCGCGGCCTCTTGCCACAACCGCGGCTGCTCGCGCCCGGCCGCCGCCATCAGTGCCGCACCGGGGCCGCCCCTTCCGCCCGCCCGCCGAGCGTCACGGCCGCGCCCGGGCAGCGGCAGAGGGGAAGGACAGAGGGGATAGGGGAGCAGGAGCTGCGCGGGAGAGACTGAGGAGCGGGTGAGGGAGCAGGGCTGGGGAGCGGCGGATAGAGCCCAGAGAGGCGGAGATGCGACACATCTTTATTGGAGGCGGGCCCTAAGAGTTCAGATCCCTCACACAAAGCGGTGATCTCGGGAGTCGGACAGGGCGGGACACGCGGGACGGAGAAGCGGGCGCTGTGTCCTGAGGACTAATTTTCCCGCTTGGCAGAGCGAAAGGCCGGGGTAGGGCATAAAGAAGAAAAAGTTAAGGAGAAAAAGCCCAAAGAATCTCAGCCCGAAGTTACATCGTTGAAGCTATTTCTGTATTACCACAAAGTAGTGCAGCTTCACTGTAAACATTCCAAATCCTCCACTTTCGGCTCACCAGCCAGAAAGAAGAAATAGTGTAATGTTTTAAGAACTGATTTTTTTTTTTCCCCAGAGACTGACTAAGCAGGAACATCAGTTCTTAACAGCCCTCACAAAAGATCTGATACTATATATGGCACAAATTTGACAAATCTTTACATGTCTCTGAACAGCATAGAAACCCATCAAGAAGGCACTGTTTACAATGCTAAATTTTCTGTGATTTGTGGGTACTCCTGAAATAAAGATAATTAAAACTTAGAGATGTACAGAATTTTTGTTACACATTATTTACACAAACAATGGTAATAGCTAAAAATAAAAGCCTTTAAGGTACATTGAATTATAAGTAGTTTTCATAAACATGAATCTAGGAAGAAAAAAAAATTGCCAAAGGCACAGAAGGGCAGCAAACAACAAACAAAAAAAGAAGAAACCACAACCATTACATTTTACAAGCCAACCTTGCAAATAATTTGTGAGATTTCACAAGTGGGAAGAAGGACATGAAAACTGGACTACACACCCTCATCAAATAATATCAATTATTTAAAAGGAATCAACACATGAAATTCAAGAAACATCATCTACTGAAAATGATACTTGTTGCATTTCACATGGCATATTTACTTTTTCTTAGCTTAGATTATCTGTACCCAATTAGGCAACCTGTACCTAAATGGCAAATTAAAGGCATAGAGTGCATCTGAAAACAAACAAACCAACCCAACAAAACTACATGGCAAATTCTGCAGATATTTCCTGTACAAGGAAAAAAAACCCAAACAAAACAGGATTTGGAAATCAAATGTGAAAACAAGTGCTGTTATAAACTTTAAAAACTAGAAGGCCACAGCCCTCAAACATCAAGCATCTGAAAACTGTACAATCAGTTTTTATATATGTGCAGAGCTCAGTCTTAAGCAGGTAGTAGTCAAGATCTATGCATCGTGGCTAAAGAGGACAATGGTAACACACTAAAGAAAAGGATCCATACATGTCTGTGACCAATTGTACAGTAAAAATTAGGGAAGAAGTTTCTTTGCTCTATTCAAATAAGGGAACATACAAAATCCAGCAAAATAAGAATTACTAGGTTTTCACTGTACTTTTCAGAATTTATCTAATCATAAAGTCTCACAGAAGTCTGCAGTTTTACTTTTCAGAAGTTTCATCACATAGCCTTTGCCTTTCCAGATCATCACTAAAAACCACTTCTTCAACAGAATTCAACTCTAAAAAATAAGCTGAAAATGAAAATAAGCATAAGGATTTTGTTTTGCTCTGTTCAAGTCTCACTCATCTTGAGCTAAGCATGAACTTCAGCTATGGAATATCTTTTTAGTCTGACATTGCTTAACACCAAGCTGCCAGCCAGCCAGCTGGCTGGGTCGAATCCTGTCACTACCATGTGGTCCATGTAAAAATGCATGCAGGCTGTGTTATTCACTGGTCTTGAATAGAAGTGATTGAAAAAATCAGCATAAAAAGGCAGAAGGACATTTCTATTTACAAGGAAGATAAAAGCTTGAAACTATCACTCAAGAGTTTCAGCACCACAAATTTAGCAGAGTATTATTTTAGGGGATTGAAGTTATTGCCCAAATCTCACTTATTGGATTATTCTCACATTCAGAGTATGTTTAAAGGCTTGTAATGGATCTTAAGACAGGTGAAGCTTTGACATCTGAATGCAATAATGAACAGACAAATTCCAGGCTAAGAATGTTAAAGTGAATGCCATAATATTCCGCTTTCTTAATGCCATTTCGTAAATGGGTAACAACTTCAGTTTCCATTTAGAGACTGAGGCATTTGTAATTATTTTGTTTGTTTATGAAGGGACTTTCTATGTTCACAAATTTTACCTCATCAGCTGTAGATTTAAAAGAAGTCCAACCAGATTTGGTCTCGCCCATGGCTACAAGATCTGGTTAATGTAACACATTCCAGAAAAATTATTCAAGACCAAACCATGCTAATGTGAAGCTGTACAAAATATGCTGACGTTCACTGCTTACACAATAGACTTATACACAGCTGAGGCCCACAGAAGAGGAAAGGTAAAAGAGAAGGGGAAGTGCGTGAAAGTGTCAGCCACGGAAATATATAAGCTGGACAGATAAACGAGTAAACAGTATCTTTACTAAATACTAGTGAGACTGATGCAGAACAGAAAGGCAGATCACCTGGAGAGTCAGGCAGGCTGCCCAAGGCAGAGGCATAACCTGGCCATGGCAAAAAGCCAAACATGACTTTCAAACTGTTCCACTGCCCAGGATGGATTTGATTCCTGAGAGGATCCTCTGAAAACAAATTTGGCTGTCTTTTGCATGGTGCCACTCATCCTCCTGTTGTCTCACCTGGGGTACTGAAAATACTTTTTCATTTCTACAGCCCCTTTTTACCTTGGCATGCTTGACTGGCACAGGGAACTCACCAGATAAATACCAGCACTACATTTTTTGCTGGATTTTTCCAAAATCTATACATGCATATATTTCTTCAAATAAAAAATGTCAGAAACTCTGGTTTTGAATTTAAACTTAAGCTTTGCATGAATTTGTATGGCTACAGCATACTAAGAAGGTGCATCCATGTATTCTGGTAGGTAGTATATACTTGCAGTTCAGAGGGATTTCAAACACTTGGATTTTCCTCTTACTTATTTTGAGATATGTGGTGTTAGCCATCACACAATTTCTGAGCTTTACCTGTGTAAACACACACATTTTCATTTGCAAGTCTACTCATGACAGTGCCTGAATCCTATTCTACACTGCCTTTTGGAGATTCAGCTCAAGCTACACACTAAGCACACCCCTTGACATTTTGTTTCAAAAATGAGTCCTGGAATCAGTAGTCTGTCTGCTTACCATGACATGACATACACAAATGTAAATCCAAAGCTGTAGATTTTTCAAGACTTACAAACATAACAGAAATCCTTGACATTTGCAAATAATGAGCGAGTAGACCAAAACAGTACCTCCCTTGCTGCTGTACTGTTAAAAATGTGCTCTGTACAGTAGATGTGGGAATGTTTTTAAGATGAATCTAAAGTTTTAAAACTATAAAACTACTGGCTTACAAGCCTACAGTAATTCAGATAAAAACCTCATACTTCCAAAACCAATCAAGGACATTATGTTGCAGATTTCCCAAAGACTTTAGCTTCTTACTTGCCATTTCCTAACACACACAGTTTTTCATATAATAATGTATTTGTTTGACCTTAAACAAAAGTTTACTTCCAAACGCTCAATGCCATTTACAAAAGCTGTTGGCTACTTCAAAAGTTTTTGTTACAAAAATGATAAGTTTATATGTAATGAAGTATGCCTGTTTATCATTCTACCATAATAGGAATTGCATCCTACCTACGGGGTCTGACCTCAGTGTTTAACTTGATCTATTTTGTGGTGAAGATTCATCAGTATGACACAATATAAGCACAAGGTTGATGTCATATGACTGTGAGACGGAGGCACACACCAGGAGCAAGAGTGTACTGGCACTTACACAATTCTTACTGCAACTGGGTAGACACAAGTATGATTCTGAATCATGAATGCTGAGGCAAAGTTCTCTAAGTTGTTGCTACACAGTTCTTGTACATAATATTGCATCATTTAAAGTCCAGCTTAAAATATGGTCCCCAGTAACAGTTTGATCATTCCAGTTCAAGAAGGCCCTTGTTCACACTTCTTATTTCAACAAGACATTAATGATAAGCTGTAGCAGAACCATGAGTACAATGAAGACATAGTGCTTAAACTGCAAGGAATGGTAGTCCCAGGGTGATGAATTATAAGTGACTCTATTTCGTAGTGCCATGATCTCCCTGTAAGATAGAAAACAATATCCTGTAAATTACAAACTAGACAATTTGACATTTTCTACTATGTTCAAGCTCCCTACAGAAGGCAGCTTTAGAGAAAAACTATGAAACATCAATATTTGAAAAGAGTAAAGATACATACCAGCCTGTAAGGGGAAAAAAATCCTATGAGATTACTATTCTCTAAACCACTTTAAAGCATTTTAATTAGTACTACCTCTTAATGTCTTCCTGTGTTTCCTTTATAGACTCAATGGCACTCTGCAGTTCACCAAGGTCTGCCCCTTTTTTCCTTGCTCTTGTATTATGCTTCATAAGTTGTGCTACAAGGATACAAAAGCCAGGTGAAATTGATTGAAGTGACTGCTGCCATAAAAGGAACAAAGTATGAATGACAAACTAAACCTGTAGTAAAAATTAGGAGAAAATTTTCTAACTAGCTTCTATTGAAAACTTTATTTCAGAGCCACCTATACCACAGGACAGCAACTTAAGTGCTCGAAATCTCTTTTAAACACTCATCATATTGTTTAGCTCCTGCAAACATTATCAACAACAAAAGTCTACCCTCTAGTGACATACTAATCCACAAATTTAAGCAATTAACCTTTTAAGAAAGAAAACCGTTTATGAACACCATTCTTTTTCCCTAGATATTAAATATGTGCAGCACTTAAGCCTACCTACACTGCATTTAAAAAGACAGGAATATTTGCAACTAAAAACATGAGCCATTCTGCTCCTTTGTTTTCCAGAATGTGCTTCACATTGGATAGAACTAAAGCATTGTAAAAACATTGTGATAAGAAGAGTATGCATGACACTGAACTCTTCAGTTGTCAAATAAATTTATTATTTCTGTAAGTAAATGTATCTTTTTGTACCTTCACTCCCAGAGGAATCCTGATTATCAGGCTCCGGGGATGAGAAACCACACTCTCCCTTCTTCAGACTGGATGGCTTTAGTTTGATTTTTGGAACAGTAACCTAAAATTGATAAATTTATGTGTTATTTCCAGAGAACCAGAACTGCAGGAAAGCAGCACATTCCAACAATGGCAGTTAAAAGCGCAATATCTAAGAGAAGTTAAAATTTTTTATGTATTAGTGCATGGAATGAATTTTGAACTGAATGATTGAACTGAATTTTGTGCACCTTCCCATTTAAGGGAAAATACACAAAGTGCTGAGCTCAAGTTGGCATATTTTATATTCCTATCCAATCAAGTAATTTCTACCACTTAGGATGCAACACAAAAGTGAAAGATTTTGTATGGACTGTGTAAACAACATTTTTGTAGGATAATAGCATTTCCCATCAATCCCAATGCTCTAATGATCTTTATACACATAATGTATAATATATACAAGTTCCTGGGTATTGCATGTGCTGTCAGAACTGGAACATACCATTGGTGTCCGATGTCGAACTTTTGTCTGGATTGTGCCATCTTTTTCAAACTGGATCATATCATTCAATGGGTCCCATGGTCTAGTACTAGACAAAGTAAATATTATTAACTCTACAGCAATTTAAGTAAGAAATATTTCCTTGCTCAGAGACTACTCAGTAAGAAGAGGCTAAAACTTTCCCTATATAGAAATCAGACATGGCATCATGATCTTATCTTCTGCTTATGGTCCAGTCTTAACCTGCAGGGCCAAGAGAGCTAAAAAATGAACTTCATATCCAGATCAAACCGCAGCCAGCTGATAGGATTACAAACTATTACGTTAACTAACAATACCATTATGATTTTTTTCTGCCAATCATTATGTATTTGCAAACATGAAAGATTTCCTGCTTCAGATACAGTTATTATTTTAGAACTACACAGAAATTGGGGGAATTTAAAAATATTTAGACTGCTTTTTGTTGAGTTTTCTTTTTTCCTTTTAAAAGATGTCTATGAAGGAGAGTTTAAGAATCAGTTACCTCAAACCTGCTTTCATCCCAAAGTGTCAAATGGTAATCAAGACTGGTTTCATGAGACACTAACAAGCTAGGTACAGTTTTCTTGTTCTGATTGTTTAAGAGTGCTTTACCAATTACAGTCTGATACTGAATTAAAAAAAAAAAAAAAAACACACTCACTGGAGAACAAGCAGCCAAAGGAAAATACCAACGTCACCACTGATTACAGAGTTTTCAGGACAGAAACTGCAAGTGAGCTGCAGGAAGCATGTTCTGACGCAGAACTTTAGCGAGAGTACATTAAGCATGGATTTCCTTTCATGTCCTTCTACACGCCTTTTAAATAGCTGTAGCTGTTTCAGATGTTGTGAACACAGACTTGCACTTACATCTTACCTTAACTTGACTTGAATTAAATGTCATCTGAGGTAACTGGGTTAAAAACTAGACATTGCTGTCTTCTCTATTTGTAATCCAGATGCCTAAATCCATAATCCAGATACCTTAACAAATGCTCCAGCTCACTGAACACATCTTTCACAGTAAGTGCAGAAGATTGCTCTCTACATGGTCCAGGTGGTGAGCATTATATGCTTGAAAGGAGAGAGAGAGGCTTTTTCCAGGGAATGCTGTCACTGCAGATTGCTTTCTGGCACTTAACAAAATTTCTGTGGCACATCTTTGAACCACAAGGCCTCAAGGACATCAGGATATCGGAAATAACACAGATTAACAAGATAGGTCTTAAAGTCTAACAGAGTTCAAGTACAGTTCTCTTCCTAATGCTTGGGAATTTCCCTGCTGCACGATGTTTTCAGTTGTGAAAGTCTGCACAAACTTAATAAGAAACCAATGAAATTCATCAAAAATGAATTTACTTAGAGTTGTTAACTACATAAATTGCTTGTTTGGTTCCAGGAGATCTCCAAGTTGCAAATTTGCTGGAGATGTATAGAGTACTCAGGATTCTTGTATTCTTCCCTGTACATACACTTAGGCTATGACCTCAATATCACCATTCTTGTATAGAAAGGTAAAGGCCTCCCAGGCTTAGCCATGGGAATATGCTTCCAACATCCATGGATTCAAAGTTACTTGACTTTGTGTGTATCATGGTTGGCTATTTTAATTTTACAATCTCTACAATACAGAAGCATGCTGGGTACCGAAAAAAAGTCAGCAGAACATGGGTGCTTTGTGGAAATCATCTCTAATAAAGGGCTCAGCTTCTAGTTGACTTTTGCAACATTGGTGAGGAATGCAGGGAAAACCTGTGTAGATGTTCTGGGTCAGTCTAGGGGGAAGAAAGGGAGGACAATGCACCCCCCAAACTGCCACGCCCCAAAAAATCTAGAACATAGCAGAGCTATATTGTTATATGTAAATAAGCTATATGTATCAGTTCTTTTGCTGCTGGAACCACAGAAAGAGGCTCAGCAACATTACCAAGCACTCCAGGACTCACTCGGCATATTTATAGTGCCATTCTCCTGTGACTGAATCCTGATCAAACAGCTTGCATGTCCACTCTTCATCCTTAAGTTTCCTCTCTTTGGCACTCTTTCTCTGAGCTTCTTCCAGAATATATTTCTCCTGAGTAGCTTCTGTTTGGTCTTTATTATTTATTGCTTTTGTCACTTGTTGCCAAAGCCTGACAAATGAACAATATACAGAATCACCAGAGTCACAATCCAGTTGACAAATAACTGCAAACAATTTCCTCAATTACAGGCTAAGTAAATGGACCACCCTCCAAAGAGAATATTACCATTTTAATAGATGTTTTATCTACATTTCTATCAAGATTTCCCTGATTGTAAGGGATAATGATCTTATATTTAACAGTGTTACTTTCTTTTATCATCAAAGGCTAGTATCATCAAATATGGGAAAGCAATGATAATTTGCTTCTATTTTGGAGAAGATTATGAGTTTTATTTTGGCAAAATAATAACATGGTTCTAAAGTGAACTTACTTCTCTGACTCAAAGTCATCTTGCTCTTCAAGCTTCACAGTGTATCTATGTAATCTACGCTGCTTTATATCAGATGTTGGGTTCCAGAAGGTCTCTGAAACACCTGTCTTCTTGTCACTAATAATAACTTCACTGTCCTGCAACAGATATGATTGGTTTCTTAATTGTAATTATCTCAAAGAGTGTCAAAATAACAAAAAAGCAAGGAACAGCCTTTTTTTATTGTCATAAGAATTTATTTTCTTTAGAATGCATGCAGTTAAGAATAATTAGGTATGCTAAATTTAAAATTTCATTTCTACCCTCTGTGCTAGGTTCTAGCTTGGAACAGAGATGCAATGGAATCATTACCACATTCAAAACCTAGTGATGCCATGTCACCTCACCAGAAATGAAGCAACCTTAAATGTTTCATGCTGGTGCCATAAATATTCTTCATAGCACTTCATAGTACTAATGTATATAATAAACATTTCACAAGATTGTGAAGCAACATTTCATTTTCTTCATAAACTACTAAAACTTTTCCACCTTTTAAGAACTGGAAATAGAACAATGTTGATTCTATACCGTCTGGAATACTTTCTGCAAAAGCAGTATTTCACTTTTTTTTAAACATGAGTCTTTTTTGAGTTTAAGCGCTATTTTCACCTGTCTCAACTGTCAGCCAGAATTTATAAAAGAGCATCACTCACTACTTACCCAGTGACCCTCTAAAAAAGCCAGAACTTCTTTGCCAAGCTTAATTCTCCCTGATATTTGGTTAACACTGTCGTTGTTACCCAAAAAAGGCTGCAAAGAAAAACAAATGGTTTCATGTTTTATTTTAATAACATTTTATTTCTGTTTATATATTTATTCTTAAGGAAAAATGTGAATTTATGAAATGTGCTGTAAATAGCCCTGATATCTTTAATATTGTATCTTCTACTTATTAATCTTAAAGAAGTCTAAAACCAGAGTAAATAGTTTCTTCTTTCCTTCTTCTTAAAAGATTTTCTGAGTAAAAGTATTGTCTAACAGATGTGGAAAGAAAACAGAAAATAATGCAGAAAACACTCCCACAGGACACAGTCCCGAAGGACACAGTCATTTGCTACACTAATTTCACGGCTTTGCCAAGGACCATTTGTTACTAGAGATTATCTTTTGTAGAAACAGCAACAATGATTGCCAGGGATTTTCTTTGGCCTTTTGACAGGCTGCATATGTATCCTGTGGACTGACAAAGCAAATTGTCAGTTAACACAGCTTCCCAACTTTAATGTTTCCCTATAATTTCAACTGAACACAGTTTCTCTCTCCAAGTACACACTTCTTGAAAACTGTTTTTTTATCAGTTTCCACCTCAAGGATGGCAAATGCATTTTTCAGAAGCCATCTAGAAGTAGTTCAGAAACCTTTGTTTAGTTTATGTGAGTGGACATTATGTTCATTCTCTTTCTTGTGCCCACTCACAGTGTTCACTAACCTTGAGTTTGAATTCAATTGTTGCACTGTAGCCAGTTTTCTCACAGGTGATGTTGACTATTCCTCCAAGCTCTAAGGTCATTGTTCCATATAGAATTCCTGCAAGAGAAAAAAAACCCAAAAACAAAACAAAAACCCCCAGCTAAAACAAATGTTTTTAATTGAACAAAACAAAACCCCTAAGTTACTTGGGTAAAATTCCTAGAGTAAACATACTTGTGCCAGAGGAAAAATTGTATTTTTGGATGACCCTTCCTGCGTGATTCTGTGTATTCTGAAAGGGAATTCTGGAGTATATGGGTAGACAATACTGAGTAAGTTACAGCTTAAAAATGAGCAATTCTGCAATCTATTTTGTGCTATTACTGACCTTGCAGAAAACTTTACAAAGCACTAACCCATTTCCCATAGTGAAACTAAGGACTAATGTTCACGATTTATAATCAAATCACACTGTGTTGCCTTTCATGCTTACAAGAGGAAAATAGCGGAAAAGCTCAAAGCTGCTCTAATAAAAGGCAACTCAGTAAATTAATGTAATGTAGTGACAACTAAGTATGTATGCTCTTACTATTTCTTACTAGTTAAAAAAATATTCTCCTGTGTCAAAATGCAGCATGGCTTAAGCAACAGATGTATTTTTCTCCTGATAAAATATGTGGAAGCCTAGAGCCACCAAAGTTGCCAATGTTCAGAATACTCTCCTCCAGATGACAGGATTGAATCCAACACAGCACATTATTTAGAATAATGAACTATTTAGAATAACAAACTTCTTTTCTCATAATTTTGCCATCTAGAGAATGAAAAGAACCGCTACCTTTACAATGGGCATATGGCATTGTCATTACATAATCTTCTCCCCTGTTTAGAAACGTTAGTCGTCCTTCTCCATCGAGTATGGCAGATAATGAATTCCCTGGAATTCAAAGACAGACAGTCACATTTCTCACCCTGCAAGACAACAGTCAACACTCCCAAATAATTAAGCAATACAATTAAGAACATCAGTATATTTAACACTGCAACCTATCCTATCTAGTGAAGCCACTAATACACAGTGTCTCCAATTAAAAATTAAACCACTCCAAAAACAGAAATTAAAACTCTGAAGACCAGTAGCAAAAACTTTGTAAGGAAAGGACAACACAACAGCCAAAACACTCATCCTTCTAACAGCCTTCTTTCATCCATAAAACACAGCTCACACGCACCAATTTTGCATCCCTCAATACACATATAACCAAAAAAACCCCCATTATTTACCATAGAATTTTGATTTGGCCAGAATGCTACCACTAAGGCAAAAACCGTCCTTGCGGTTGCTAACATAGAAGGCAGATATTGGTGGATGATGTGACACCTGTTGGAAAAAAAAACAAGATTTGAGAAAAACAAAACCAAGCAATATAGCAAACACAGTATAAACTTTGAAATAACAATGACAATGCAAAATTCAGGCTGCACATATTAGAATGCAGTTAATATAAGTGAAGTTTGACTAAAATCTTTAAAGATCAAGCAATCCCCTACTGAATTTCAAGAATTAAGAAAATCCGCACTTGACTTGTTCCAGGGGAAGAAGAACAGAAATATTGGAAACACCTTCCTCCCTCTCTCTCTTTAGGAAGGCACACTTAAAAGAGACAACTGTAAGAAAACTATGCTCACCAGGAGAGGTTTTAGGATACTACTCGTACACTTCAGTAAATTTTCTGAAACTACCATAGCATTTAACTAGCACAAATACACAATACATTTATTTTTCTTAAAATTATTTTTTCCAGTTATTGCATCTACCTGTTCTGCAATATAAAAAGTCTTGCTGTTTGTCCTTGGATGAATCCACATGCAGCGGAAAAACTCTCCAAGTATAGGATTGTACGGCTTTTTTAGTCCCTAAACAGAAATTGAATAGAGAGTAACCATATGCATATACACAAGTCACAGAACATTTTATCAGTCTATCACTGAAGATAAGACACACAGGAAAAAAATTGTCATAATATATATGCTGAAGTACATGGTTCTTGATTTCATCATTTGGGTATTATGCTCAATTAGTCTGCTCTTCACTCTAAGGAAATTATCATACATTCAGTATATCCATGAAACTATGCTACATGTAAGGACACACAGAATGTAACGTTTGTTTTGTTTTGCAGAATTATGGCAGAGCTTTTGTCTGAAGTTAGATTGTAAGTACTTGCTGTCAATACTATTTCCCAACAACATGACTATGAAAAGTATTTAGTACAAAGCTAAATTAAGTGGTAGAAACATTAGTCCTCTAATTTCAGACTGTTATCACGGAAGAACGGTAAATATAGAACTGGCTCAACTTTATCAAAAAATATTTAGTTCAGCTTCTACTCCAAGAGACAAATGCAATTGAATATAATCTATTTTAAGCATGGCTAGGGACCAAAAATTTCCATGTTGTGTTTGTGCAAACAATGAAAACGTAACTTTGCTTTTTTAAAAAAGGATAAAATATAAATTCAAAAAGAAAAACTTACTCCAGCATATCCCTAAGTCCTCAAACTAGACACAGTGACCGAAGACAAAATAATATATGAAAGTATACCTTTGGCTTTTTGTAGAATCCTGACAAATACCATTTCACTACTTTTTTCATGCGGTTATAAGCATTCTCTTCAAGAGCAGCTCTGTGAAACAGAACACACAGATCAAGTACCAGTATTGCATCATTTATAACATGCTATCAATTGTTGTGACATATCTTGAATCTATGAGCTGACTAAAACACGTCTGTGATTTGCACTACTGTAAAACTTCAAGCCTGACCTCACCAAATTTAAAGTTCTCAAATAATTGTCTGAAAATTGAAGTCAAACTAAAATGCCAGAAATGGAATTTCTGTATTTGAGTCTGTTCTTTGTAACATTAAATTCTGTCCCACCCTCACTCAAGTTCTTCCATTTAGTCTTCTTTTTACTACCAGCCTACGTACATGCAGACCTCTGAGCTGAATAATATTTCAATTTGCAGTCTTTAATTTATTAGCTACATTTGAGCTGACAACTGTAAATCTGGACAGAACTTAACACTGTATTAAAAAATTAACTATTATTGGTTTCTCATTTTAAATATGCTTCTCAGAGAAAAAAAAATAAACTCATTTTCAGAAGTCTTTCAACCAGTCTTCAGAAGCTAAACCAGAAATGCCTGCAACATGACTGCTATTAAATTACAAGAGGGGCCAGACTTCAAGATGTACCATATGAGTTCTCCAGGCAGTTAGCTTTCGGAAAATGGCAATTTCTGACACTTTTACTCTATTTTAATTAAAAAACATGAAATTAAATGAAGAATGAAAACCAGAGACTTACTCAGACAGAAAGTCTGCATGGTAGTAGTAATCAGAGAGCTTGTCCAGGAAAGAGCGAGGTTCCAAAATAAACGTAGGCAGTACAACCTTGGACAAGTCCATTCCTGGCCGGACTTGCTTCAGTAGTGTCCAGATCAAACTTTTATTTTCTTCTGACACTTCTTCTGTCTGAGCAGCCTCACCTGCCTAGGATGAACCAAAAAACTGCTTATGGAACGGAGAAAGCAAACAATCCTCCAGAAGACAGGTCAACACATTCTAAGGTTGCAGTAAGAATGTAAAATGGATACTTAAAATAAACCATTCTGAGATGCTGAAACAACTATAGAAGTTAGATCAAGTTTCTATAAATACACTTATGATACATCTTTAATGAAGTATGATAAATTCAGCATTAAAAACTGCAATTGTTTTCATCATTTCTAGGCTAGAAAATTTTGAGGTAGGATGTTCAGAAATCCTTTCTTAGTCCTTTCCTAGGCATCACCTGCATTACTCTCTCTTCTCAAATACAGGACTTAAACACCAAAGGGCTGTTCATTTTACCAGCTTTTCGCAACCATAAAAGCTGACATATCTATGCTTTTCACTGCCTTGAATCAGTCAGTAGCATCCGTGGTTTTCCTTAAAGAAAATACACCACTTAGGGGTAACTGAGCAAAACCAGCAGCAACATTCCACGCTCCTTTCTGTCCAAGAAGAGGGGAGATATTATACCATGTAGTTTCTGAAATCAAGAGCAATGGTTGTAGGAAAAGCAAGGAAAGGCATTCTTCTTCCAGAACAGTTCTAAAATGCATACTCAAAAATTTGTAATTTAAAACTCCTCAGCTTTTCCTAAAACACTGCTTTTTCTAGACATGGTACTAGAAAGCACTAAAGCATAAGGTATTCAAGTTGCATGAATATAAAAAAAAACTCATAGTCATTTCTCTTAAGGAGAAAGAGGAGATTTGTGAAAAGACTTACTTTAATTTCTGTTACCAAGATTTTTGGTTTACAAATCCCTGTCATATTTGCCTGTATAGGCAAATACATAAAACAACCTGCAGAAGTGGAATAGCAGCTCTGGGGAATCATTGGAATGCAAGTTGACATCAGAAGCACAGCAAACCTTCCACTAAATTCTGCAGACTACAACTGCTTAACTTCTCTCTCTTGCAGGAAAAAAAAAAAAAGAAGTGTCAGGTTGCATTCAAACCTTCAATTTGAAAATTTTTACTTGAAGAAAAAAAACCAGACTAAGGTAATAAAATTCAAACAGAAGCACCAACAAAAGAACAAATACTCATGACGAACCTCTGCTGCAGGAGGCCCTTTCTGTACGTTCTGTATGAGCAATATGCCAGGTAAATTCATTATCTCTGTTAAAATCTCATATATTAGCACAAGAATGGCAAAGCAGAGCGGAATATGGGTGAACAGAACCTTTTCTATACATTGTTACTGAAAATATGAAAGCCAATCCTGCAAGTCAGCTTTCAAGTGTAGTCTGACCCTTAAAATATCAGCTTACTATTTGGAGAACCTCCTTGCTCAGTACATCAACAGCACTTTTACCTCCCCAAGTTCTTCATGACTCTGTTCTAAGTAAGTAGTTTCCTTGATATCAATTGGTTCTGGATCGACATAAGAATCATCCTGTCGCTCCGATGTGTCACTGTCGCTTTCTTCACTTTTCCCCAGTCCATCATTATCAGATTCTTCGTGGTCATGGTCATTTTCCTTATCAGACTTGTCAGAGTATGTATCTTGATCTTTGAAGTGATGCCTTTCAATTTCACTGTCATTTAACCTATTAAAAACAAAGGCTACATGAATCTTCAACTTGACAAAATTTCATTGTTTCCAAACCAGAATCTTAATAAAATACACACCAAAATTGCCGGTATCAAGCCTGAGGTGGCAGCAGTGTCAAACTAGCCTTGCTGGAAACATGTAGTATGTATACTTTTCTCACTGAACTGTCAAATAACACTGATGAGCCTGGGACATCAACCACCTCTTCTAGGAAGCCTATTCCAGTGTCTGACCATACGTTCAGTAAAAAAAACGCTCCCTAATGTCCAGTCTAAACCTCTTCTGATGATACTTTAAACCATTCCCATGCTTCTATACCAGGGAGAAGAATTCAGCACCTCCCTTTCCAGTTCCCCTCCTCAAAAAGCTGTAAGAGAGCTCTAAGTTTGCATCTCAGCCTCCTTTTCTCAAAACTAGACAAACAAAGTTCTCAGTCCCTCCTCACAGGCCATGCCTTTCAGCTCTTTAACAAGATTTGTTGCTCCTCCTCAGAATATAGTCAAGAATCTTCATAACCTGTCTAAATTTTGGGGCCCAGAGCTGCCCACATCCCTCAAGGTGAGGCCACACAAATGTTGAATGTAGCGGTACAATTACCTCTCTTGACAGGTTAATGTCTGTTTGATGCACCCCAGGATGGTGTTTACCCTCTTGGCTGCCAGGGCTCAATGCTGACCCATGTTGATCCCTCTGTCAGACAGACCCCCCCAGCCAGTTTCCACTGCCCTCGTCTGTGGTCCTGTGCCCACCTCACGCCCAATAGTCACCTTGAGCCACCATGAGGGCAGGGCTGCTCATTTATTCTGCCAATTTATTCTTGTGCCTGCCATTACCCTACCCTAGGTGCAGAATCAGGCACTTGGACTTCTTTAATTCCATGCCATTGATGATTCCCCAATTCTCTAATCTATGCAGATCCCTCTGCAAGGCCTCTCATCCCTTGAGAGAGTCAGCAGCACCTCCCTGTTTAGCATTGCCAGCAAATTTGCTAAGAATACATTCAATTCCTACATCCAGATCACTGATAAGAACACTGAACAGAACAGACCCATGAATGAGCCCTGAGGGACATTGCTGGTGCCACCAGCCAGATGTAGCTCCATTCACCACACCCCTTTGAGTCCTGCCATTCACCCAACCATTCACCCAGCCATTCACCAGTTCTTCAACCAGCACATGGCAACCCTGCTCATCTCACAGCTGAATAATTTATCCAAAACTATCCTGTGAGAGACAATATCAAAAGCCTTATAAAATCCAGAAAAACTACATCCACTGTTTTACCTTCATCCAGTAGGCAACTGACCTTATCTTATGAAGAATATCTTATTAGCTAAACTTGACTTTCCCTATGCTGACTCTGCCTGGTTAGTTTCCAGTTGGCAGGAACCTCCTCAGACTCCCCAGACCTTTGGTAGACAACTGAGAGGTATCCTGTCATAACATCCGCTAGCTCCTCCACTACTCTGTGATGAATCACATCAGACCACATAGACTTACAAACATTCAGCTGATACAACTGCTCTCTTACAATTTCAGTTCCCACAAATGGGAAAATCACTGATCCTGCACTCACAGACCTCCCAAGCAGCCTAGTCTACTATTAATACTAATGACTGAGGCAAAAAAAAAAAAAAAAAAAAAAAAAAAAAAAAGCAGTGAACATGCTTGCTTTTTCTTCATCTCTACTTTTCAGGTGACCACCTTCAACAAGTATTGGTCCAATGTTTTCCTTGGACCTTCTCTTGCTATTAAACTACTTAAAAAAGCTGTCTCTCAGCTGAAGCTAAAATTGCTTTCACCTTTCTTCTCCCTCTTCTGACACCCAATTAAAGCTAGACCAGTTTTGCTCCTTAGACAGTTAAGCACACTGAATACTCTAAGAATATACTATACCAGAAGATGTCTTAATTAAACTTATTAGTCTTAAGTTTAATTAAGACTAATGCAGTTTAACAGCTGTAGCTAATTGCTGTGATTGCAATCTTGGCCAGCAGTTGATATTAAACTACTATTCCAGAGTACAGATCTCCAGCTGAATTGCTGAATCACAGCAGTCATACTGTTCCTATGAGTGAAAAGAAGGCGCAAAGCTGCAGCTGAGCCAAGCTTGGTCATCTGGATAGGGCCTTTAATTGTTGCAGGGGGCAAGCATTTGCCTTTTTTGTGCTTTTCTCAGACCATCTATGCATTGCATAAAAATAATTGCATTTCTTCCACTCAGGTCTCTCTCTGGGACAGCATACCCGTAACAGCAATACAAAATTCTTGCCCACCCAGAAAAGACAAATGGGCAGCTAAATCTTCACAAAGTATATTGAATTGGTGGACAACTACTGAGGTGGATGACTGAGAGGATGCTGTAAACCCATGGGAGGCCTGTGCTGGAGCAGGCTCCTGGCAGGGATCTGCAGACTTGTTGGGAGAGGAGCCAGTGCTGGAGTAGTGTCCTGGTGAAGCTTATGCTCACAAAAACCTGGCTGAAAGTATTTATTGAAATAATCAGGGAGTAACTCAAGGGCTCTCAGATATTAAATATCAGGTGATATAAGACAATCTTCACTTTAATGCATTTAATCATAAGGTGACAGAATTATTATTCATCCATCTGATGATTCATGCTGAAACCATTTAAATAAAGGATTATTCATTTCTTTAACTAAAGAACAGCAACTTAAATTCAGTCTATTGACTTTTGTCATGTGTACTAAGCTTCTGATTTTCCACTGAAGCTAATAAGAGGGACCAACTTAAAATTTTCATTTTTTCTATTTTGAACAGTTTAACCAAACTTCCTGATGCAATACTCCAAGTTCCTTGGACCAAATTTCCCCTGGATCCACTTTGCTTAAAAAAATTTTTTTTCATTTTATGTGCAGGGTGTAAAACACACTGCAATATAGGCATATAAAGAGAACTCAGGAGCAAAAAAAAAAAAAAAAACCAGCCTTAGCCTCCCTGTGGCAAAATTATCACTAGAAGGTTCTGCCCAAAAGCAATCAGGTTTAGTAATTAATTCACTTACGGTAAGTTTTCTCCACTGTGCAAGTTGTTAGCACGGAGCAGACCATAGAAAGAGACATGAGTACTGTCAGCTGAGGAGTTCAAATCATGTTCTTTGCCTTCCCTAATCATTGTACGTTTAAGTAGACTTGAACATTTCAGTGCCAGCTCCAAAGCATCCATCCAACACCTGCCTAAAGACAAATTTAGTATTAGACTAAAATGTAAGGATTTAACAGAACAGTACCCCTTCTGTTTCCTACCTGGGAAAATTAGCCCTTTGGGCCTGCTTGCATTGCTTTTGAAGACACACATCAGAGTTGTTCCAATGTTATGTGAATTGGATTTTACGGTCTGGTGGGAACATAAAAACAACTCACAACCACCAAGCTTCAGTACAAGGGATGCTTCAGGGAAGGACAAGAAAGGTAAATCATAATTTTCTTAGAGCATATTCCAGCATTTCTTCCTTAATGCAAGTTTGGTTCCACCCAGGCCATGATTGTAGAATGCCCCCAAAGTTGCCTGCAGCCCTGCTCTAGTTTTGAAGACTAAGTAACCGCATCATTTGGCAAAATTTGTCCAAGTAATATGATAATAGTGACGAAAAAGAGCTATAACCATAGCGTATAAAAAACATTTCAAAATATAAAAAGCAGATATTTTATTTTTTTTGGCAAAAAGTAACTGAACAAATTTGTGTATTTTTCCCCTTCTTACTTCTTTTCCATGTATCTAATCAATTTCTCAATACAGAAGGCAGAGAGAGTCCTATCTTTAAAGTCTGCAGGGGTATGCCTAATTAACCAACAGATGAAAAGCACCTGCTAGAAACAGCTACACAACAGTCTTAAATTTTTTTTCACACTGTAACTTTAGAAGATAGTTGCACTGATCACCATCTTCTCAGTGAAGAGGGCTTACAAAACTACATTTTTAAGAATTTTTTACTACTAGAACTCTGTGCAACTGCTGTACTTAACACAGAAATGCTTTAATAAGAATACATCCATATTAGCACTTTACACAGGCACTTGATATTTAGACATACATTAATATAGCTAAATCACAGATAACCATTTCCCTCCCCTCTACCCTATCAACAAAAGGCAACTACAAGAAGTTCAATAACTTTTCCTTTGGATCAATATTCTCCTTAAATAACTAGTACCAATATAACTGAATGCTCTACATTAAATGAGAGCCTTAATACCAATTCAACTGCAATCAAAGTGCTGTAACAGACATGATAAGACAATTGAAACCATCTTTCTCACTGCTGAAAACCAATGAAGTATCTATTTACCATCTGATTCTGAAGCAGCTCGGATTATCAAGTAACTGCTGGGCAATGGCAGAGTTATAGCACCAACTGCTTCACCTTTAGGACCCTTGAAATACAGAAAACAAGAAACAGCATCAGATATTTTAATTCAGTTTCACAGTTTATCATTCAGTGTAGTAAGAAGCTGACACCACTGCAGGGCTATTTACTGTCACTCAGCAACATCTAATGAAGACATGAATGGAAAGATGGACAGCCCTCTTTCACTGGATTTCTTCAAAGACTTCATTCTAAGTATGGGAACCAATTCAAGCCCACTTTTCAAAAGAATGGTCTTTGTGGTTCAAAAATAATTTTAGTTTGGTTGGGTTTTTTTGGTTTGGGTGCAGTTTTTTGATTTTTTTTTGGGGGGGGGGGGTTAGATTTTTGGTGTATGAATCAGACATGGCCAAAGTTTTATTTACTATTTACTATGAAGTTTTTCACACTTCACATTTAAATAAAAAATGCAAAAGACTTTTCCATTTCTGTCAACTTTCACTTTGGGATAAAATGTTAAATAACCATTTTGAAGTCCCTTCCAAACAAAGTTTATCTATGATAACTCTAAGACAACTGATAGGCAAAGAGGGCTGTATTAAACATACGTGAAGCTATTGCTGAAAGCTGGGTTAAGCCTGCCTAACTGATGACTTAATGTATTTTGATCTTTACTGATTTCCCCCAGAGAAACCTAATGGAAAGCCAATATAAGGCTTAGAAGAGGGAATTCGAAAGCCAGCATAAGTTTTGAGCAAAAGCAGATAAAGGCAGGTAATTTTAGAAGCAAGCAAATGAAACAGCCAGAACGCTTCTGAGGGCAAGAAGCAGGTAAAGGAGTAGTCTTGGTGGCACTTAAATATCAATACAGATAAGCTAGTGCTGGTGTAAACGATGTTCAGAAATTCCTGAGGAGTCAGGATAGAGTAACAGCAATTGGGTGCTAGAAACAAGATTCCAAACCTCAGTCTCCCGCTGAGAGAGAGGAAAGGTGTGCCTATGAAAAGTCTTTGGTGAAGCAGCAACACTGGGATTAGGAGTTAGTGGGTACCAAGAACCAAGAGGAACACTCCAATGCATGACCACTCCTCACCTCAAGGGTGGGAAGGCAGGGAATAAGCCCACTTTCACCTGAGGAGAGCACCATGGCACCAGGCCAGGGTGGGAGAGGTGCTGGGGTGCTGCTAGCACCGTGCAAAGGCCTCAGCCACCAGAAGGCCTTGGAACTCTTGGGTCACAGGACACCGGGGCAGACTTCTGCTCATGAGATCTGCCCCTGGGTTTATACAGTGGCCACTTCAGGGTACGCTACTTACTCTGTACCAAACAACTACAATTTATGAAGTCTGGTTTGGTGACTGGTTTTGCTTTTCTTAATGCAAGAAAGTTACACTCCCTAAGTGTTTTAACAATATATTGATTAAAACCAAGTGAGTAATTTTTAGCTAAGTAGTATTTAAGTAAGTTGACTAAATTTATATAACTGCTCATGGATCTTGATTTCCTCTAACTGCTTACTATTCCAACAGCATTGGATACTTTCCTTTGGTATTACCCATTATGGTTTCAAAACCAATTTCCAGTAGTTAGTGATCTGTACAAGAGGCACATTAATTTCAGTTCACTGGGTGACTTTATTTGGATTGTCTCTGTTTCTGGTGGAATGATGCTACTACTCCAAGGCAACGGTCAAGCTAAAAATTCCATTAGATTAAAAAATGTTGAAGTTTACTTCTTACAGAATATTCATGCCAATGAAACTCAAATGCCATGAACGTTGTTTCAAAGACAACAATGAAAACTGATATGCAGTCACCCCTGACTAAATTTGCTCAGAAAAAAATTATTTGCATTAACTTTTCTAATTATTAATTTCAGAAAACCGAAATGGCATCAGGACCAGGCACACAATGAAGGTACAGTGCATCAGCTACCTCTGAGTGCAGAAGGAACATCAAAGACCACAGCAACAGGGTTAAGGGAGCATGTGACGTGACTGGCCACAAACTACTGCAGAAGAGAGTTTGCAGTCTGCCAGAAGGACACACCATGGGTAGGGTGCTCAAGTGAGAAAATCTCCTGCAGTACTTATAGCTCTATATATGTTTTTTGCAATGCTACCTTTCTGCACTAACTGCAAACAAGGCTTACTTTGCCTTGGACTTGAGGCTCTTTGTGGTAAATCTACTCTGGATCAGTCAATTGCTATTACACTTATGCAAGTTTGCCTCATGGTAATAAATCTGTAACTAGGACATTTTGATTGACTAGGTAAACAAGGCAGAAAAGGGGTTCAAACTTAAAGGCCTTTCATCTAATGGAATTCAGGAATTCTCAACTGCAAATAGCCATACCAAAATGAACAAACGCCACTCCAGCTCTCAGCACATTTAGAATGGACAATATCGACTTGTTCAGGTTCAAAATTTGACCTACCTTAAAAAAAGTAAAAATCTGGTAGGGCATGTCCTCTAAATTCTAAATATCTAGTTAAAAAAACAAACAAATCCATTTCTCATTGCCAAATAATAAAGAAATATAAGACTGATTTGTGATCTTCTGCAGACAGGCCACCACTTTGCAATGTATGTATACATATCGTAAATAAAGCACATTAACAACAAATGCTATAGCTTTGGAAAAGGATATGGAGTTTGTGTTCTGCAAATGTGAGATCACCACTAATTACTGAGAAGTTTGCCTAAGCAACAGTAAAATAAAATTATTCAAAAGAAACTACAAGTCAATTGATCCAAGTTTGGTAAATTTAGATAACACTGATAAATCCAGAATGGCCACAAGCATCAGGAATTATACTGATTTCCTTAAGAAAAGAATGACAAATTTAACACAGCATATTCTACAGATGTGACAATACAGCTATATCAATTTAAGATTTAGAAGATAGCTACTAATTGTGAGATTGTAAGATGCCTATTTTAGAGGGTATAATTAATTAATTATAACAAGGGTCCTAATATTGTACAGTAATTTCATCTAAAGGAAGATGTTATTTTAGATGGAAAATATGTTCACTTGTGCTGTGCTTCCACATCCCCTCTCCACATGTAAACACAAAACAAGGACTAAAATAGTTTATCAGATTATAAGCAATAAGTAAGAACAAGCATTAAAGATCCTTACAAGATACTGAAACAAACCTTTGCTCTGCAGAACACACCTGTGCTTTTCAACACAGGTAAGAGCTGCTCACAGTATTATGCCATGTATGACAAGGCAAACAGACATCAGAACTGAATTAAAACATTTATTTTCCTAACATCATAACAAAAAGGAACAAACCTGGCTAACAAGTTGCAATATGGGTTATTATTCCACAAGCAAGTAATCTACTTTTTGAATCTTACAAGCAAATTGAACTAAGGTGATATTTTACCACATAAATATAGAGTTGGACACCAAGAAATGTTTATAACAAAACAACTTCATTTTAGCAAATCTCACCTTAATTTCTCAGATTTGACTGATGAAAAATATAACGTTTAACACACACTCCTTTAATTTATGTGACTGCCAGTGATGGCATTAACCTTTTTAATAGCAACCCTTTGCACACCACACTTCTGAAGCTCTTTAAGGACATGGAGCAGCATAAATCAAATATTTCTTTCTGATGAACTGGACTAGATGTTGAGGGCTTATAGTCAAATCAACACAAACCACTGAAGTTGAAACAGAAATCACAGTTCAGCATTTCATTGAGGTTGTCTTTATTCGTAGATGATTAATGCTAGTCATCCCTTAAGAACCATGCATGCTACCACTAACCTTTGTAGCCCATATCGTTTGCTCCAAAGGATGAAAAAGTTTGAAACAAAAGCCATCTTTTTTAGAAGGCCTCTCGATGAGTTCGCAAACATTCAGCAGCACTGTTCCTACCCACTGGTCATTTTTGGGAGTTTTGTAAAGAAGCAACACTCCTGGTTTCAGTACACACCACAGTTTGGTCCAGCTTTTCAAGGTACCACGAATCTAGAAGATCAATAATTACAGTTATATCTTAGTGAAGCCAATACCAAAACCATCCCCTTTAACAAAATTAAAATTCAAATTTATTAGCTTTTATTTCAAAGCAAAGTTTATCAGGTCTTTCAAAAGTTTACCCAGATTTATTAAAGAATATAAGGGTATGCTTGTTCTTCTGTCTTAATGAATACTCAGTTCTACAAATAGGTATGCACACATCCTGATATGGGAAGTATGACAATTCAACTGCACTACTGTTGATAATATGAACTGCTGTCTTTAAGATAGCAGTACCAGCTAGTTCTTTAGAGAGGAAAGGAAAATTAGCAGAAATAGACAAAGAAACATGCACTGAAATATCTGACTGAATTATTTTTGCTTTGTTACGTATGTAACAGAGCCACTTTAAAGTGTAAAATGAGAAGGATAAAATGAGAACTGCAAAGCCAACTCATCCCAAATTGATGGCTATGCACACAAGAATAATATGATTAGGGTGACTGCAGTGAGTGGAAGATAAGTTCCTCTATTAGTCCCCTGCGATTTAAGCAGAGGGACCTTGGGCTGCAATTAGTGGCTTCTGTGCCTGTAGAAAAACATTAACAGTAAGTAAAAGATTGAGCCTTTTCTATTCTGGCCAGAAAGCAGCAAGCAACTAACTGCTCCATCTTCAACTCAGGTTTCACACTTGGATTCTGACCTTCAACCAGTCAGCCATAACAATAACTGAGGGGTCTGTGATTGTGCTAAGTAATTCTTTCGTGGCTCTCTTCTTTTCTTCTCTGTAGTTTTTCTTTTGAACCTGTGAAAAATAATAAAAATGTTTACAATGTCATGGCCAAAAGCCAGTTATCAGCACAAAAAAGCATCAGTCAATACAATCTGAGGGAAAAACCTGCTAAATTCAATTTGCAATACAGATACAGAAAAATAGCTTTCAAACAGAGTATTTGACTTCAAAGTGCGAACAATTACTTCAAGAGCAGTTATGATGTAGCCAATTTCAGATTCTTCTGCAATTTTCTTTAAAAACTGAGGACTTTGAAGCTCCTCTTAGAATCAAAGGGGAGGAAAAAGCAACCAAACCAAATTACACTATAGAGGTACATTATCTGATCTGTGCTCTTTACCCACCAGTTATGTTCCTCCCTAGGAGAAATTTGCAGGAATGTACCTCCCTCATTTAAAGCCAAATAATTTTACATTTCTCTTTAAATGGTATCTACCAATCAGTGGAGTTTGGTCTTGCTACAGTACAGAAGGAAGAAGATAGTAAAAATGCATTCAAATTGCTATTTTGATAATTCTGTTTGTCATTTCATTGCACATAGATGTCCTGAGGTCCCTGCCAATCTGAAATAATCTATAATCTGAGTTATTCTACAATACTGCATCATCTTAAAGACTGCATTATAGAAGCTATTATTCAAGTAAAAAACAGTAAAATTTGAAGAGACTCAACAGCACAACTTCTCACAATACTTAAATATTCCCTAAGTCTCATCATTATTTGGCATTTTTGTCTTCTCATTAGAGAGTAAGGTAAAACTATGTGAATGCATTCATAGCCCTTGAGGAGTTACTAGGAAATTAATTCACCTTGAGAGATTCTTTTTTTGTAAGTTTGCTTGAAGATTGAGAGATGTCCTTCTCAGAGCCATTGAAAAGCTTGGATTCAGACTGAAATTCACAACACACATAATAAATAAATGACAGATACAATAATTTATTACTGATGCTGGCACTTTAGCAAGTGTTTGAAGTGCAATTATGTTTGTAAGGTTCCCCTTCCCTCTCACTTCTCTACTGCTTCCCCCCTTAAAAAAACCCAAACAAACCAATAAACCACTTCTTGTAACATGAGCTGCTCACCACCTATTCATGGAGTCTCTTTTTGTAAGGGTTTTATGGGAAAGAAGTCTAAGGTTCCTTCAGAAGCAGCTGACCTATACACAGCAAGATTTAGCTCATATAGACTGTTACTAGACAGAGCATGCTTGAATAGTTAGGCATTATTTTAGCAGAGAGAATCTTTTAGGAGAATCCAGGTGTTTTAACACAGGAGTCATTCCCAGGATTTATGAATCAGAATATAGAATCAGCTGTCTCCATCCACAACTTTACAGCTTCTCCAAACAGACTGCTATAGAGGCACTTACCCTGTGACTCATGAAGGAAAATACAGCCTCTTCAGTCTAGGATTCAGTGCTCTATAAATCATCAGAGTACAACTGCCCACTAATGGCACTTGTTCTGCTCCTTGAACCCTAATTCCATGCTCTGATTACTCTGCAAGTCATCCTCAAGAAGCTCACGGTGGCGTCAGGCAGGAACAAGACCCAGGTTTGTTCGTGACACCCAAGTCTCGTTCATGCAGGACAATGAGCTGCCTCAGCGCCACATGATTTCTCCCCCCGCCTCTCCCCCATGTCTTGTAAGGTTCAAAGTTTGCTCCTAGAGGTTTGTTGACTACTAGTTGATAGGGAACTCAATATTTGGAACACCAAATATTCACTTTGGGAACAGAACTCTTTAGAAACAAAAGAAGGGAAAAAGTGGAGTCTAGGAGGAGTCTGTGATAAGAGTTTTCACATCAGTCCTATTGGAGGTCAGAGAACATTGAGTAGGTATTCATTAAATACAAACTTCAGATAAATTAGAAAGTTGTATTTCTTTGTGCACTGAAACATAAGCCTGGTCGACCCAAAACTTCTGCATTGTCAAAAAAAAACACCCCAAAACAAAACAATTTAACATTCTAAACTGAGTATTCAATTCAAATTCAAGGACATTTTATCAAAACTGACCCTTAAGATGTTCCACATTTCAAATCTCAAACAACAGTGCAAAGTCTATTCACTGAATTTGTATTTTGGAATGCTATAAAATGACAGTCCAAAAATATGTAAGCTTTGAATAAAACTTATAACTATAATAAAAACAGCCACTTGAGCGTTCTCTTAACACACAGGCTGCTCAGACAAAAGAAACAAAGCCTAAAGAGTCACAAGCTGTACAGAACTATTTAACCTGGATTCTACTTTATATCTTTAATTCAGAACTAAGACTTTACAGGAGTCAACTTAGCTACTGTAAAAAAAGATATGTGCAATAACTGGCAAAAAGTAATTTTAGCTCAAAACTATTTTAATGATAAGTAAATGTTCTTTAACTTCTGTATCTGTCTTGAAAAAATGAAAGATATCTTGTAATAAAGATATGCTCTTGACACTCAAAATTTAGCTTTAAGATGAGTGTACAGCTTGAAATTAAATTCCTCTCTCTAGAATTTAAAGGAAATACAGTACTTTAAATGTAGTAACAGAAGAGGGGAAAAATGATTATCACTGCCATATAAGAAGAGCTAATGAACTCATTATGCAAGCTATAATGGAACAACTTAAGCAAAACATTCATAAATATTCTAGTTGCTCACCAACAGAAAGCTAAGGCAATCTAAAGGTCATGCATAGAAAAGCCCCAAACCAATAAGTTTCCCTACTTAAAAAAACTCATTTTCTCATTGTCTCTGTTTTAAAGCTCATTAATATGACACTGAGTAAAGGTTTACATGTTATGAGACAGGTCAGTCATCTGTGTATTTTTAAGCTAGTAACCTTTTCACTGTTATACCCACACAAAGCAGATGGGATAAAAAATTTTGAAGAAAACACTTTAAGAGAACATGCTGTAACTCCCAGCAAGGTACATTCAGTACCAGATTCCAGGCAAGTCCCATCACTGCTTTTCCATTCTCTCTTAGGAAGAAGGGCTGCTATTTCACTTCCATTAGTAAAATCAAGCCCCACATGCAGCAATTAAAAAAAAGGGTGAAGAAAAGCATGTATTAGCAGACGTATGAATATTGGTATCATCTTTGACAGAAAGACACAAAAAGATGTAATAGCAACGAACCCAAAGACTTAAGATCCTGTTAAGAGAGCAACTAAGAAAAAATAAATATAAGGGAGAGGAAAAGGGAATTGGATAGTCAAAGTGATATGATTCTTGAGAGTCTAGAATTAACCCAAGTCAAAAGAGATCCTATTAACTTGATTTTCAAGTCAAACCGATTTGGAGGTTTCTGGACCAATATAAATATTTTGATCACAAGAAAGCTGGATGGTAAAGTATACTTCCTTGATATTCCTGACGAGTGAGACTCTAGGATGCAGTAAAGCAAAAAGATACAGTTTTGTGATTCCAAGTCACGTGTAAGACACCAACATTTTGAAATGCTTAGCTACACTCCACAAACTGCAGCATCAGCTGCAGACACTAAACTGCTTATCCCATTGCAATTTCAATGACACCATTTAATCCTGGAAATGCTACTATAATCTTTAAGCCTCTTAATTTCCCTTCAGTACCTTTGTATTGTTTCTCCTTATGGCTTTGATATATCAAATACGACAGAAAAATTTGTGTCAAGACCTCGAGTGCAAACCCTGTCTCCAAGGGGTGTGGCTGCCTGTACCCAGGACAGAGTGCTGTGGGAACAGCTGTGTGCAAAAGCAGCAAAAAGCAGGAATTTCCCCTTTCCCCTGGGAGCTAGCTAGCTCCAGATCAGGTCTTCACTTTCCAGAGCAACCCACACCTGCTGCACCCAACAATCTGTTTAAGTGTCTGTTACCACATCTGCCTCTTTAAAAAGACAGTGGACAGCCCAGCAGAAAATAGAAAACCATACAGCTGGGTAAGTTAGAGCCTTTAAACTCTATGGCAAGGCAATTTCAAATCTACAGCAAGGCAATATCCCACTCCAAGACAACTGCAAGACGATTTCAAATTTAATTTTCACTACTTTGAACCACAGAGTTGGATGTGATGTCATCCTGGGAATTGTATTAAGAGATTCCTTTTAATCATTATCTGTTGCTGAATCTGAAGAGTAATCTTAAAGATTATCTACAACAAAAGTTAAATATATTTATCCTTATTTAAAAATCTGTAACTTTACACACCAAAATTTTTAAGACAGGTTAGGAGGTTGTGTTCCTTACCTTGCTTTTTGACATAGAATATGCTGCATCGTCTTTTTGTGACGCATCATCCTTCCCTTTGTCAAAGCCTTAAAGAAAAAACAGCATTGTTGCAAATTATATAAATTCATTAATAAAATTTATATGAACTAGCTTTTGAAAAAAATTTGCCAATGTGGTTAGCATAAAAAAGTAAAAGTTAATCAGATTTTCAAACAGCATATACATACCAATCTATCTCATCAGTTGAAAACATACCAGCTACTACCATATACACTACTTTAATACTTGCCACTAAGAGGCAAGAAGAGTCCACTGTATTTGGATAATGCTGCATCTGATCCAATAACCTGATGAAATGTAAATATATGCCAACTTTTGTCCTTTTATTTTCTCATTCTACCCTACCTGCACACATGCAGGCACAGAGAAAAGTACTAAATAAAGCCTTTTTTTGTTTGTTCATTTTTGAACCTTGCTGTAGCTAGGTAATTGTTAAATACCACCTATATGAAAGTCAATCTGATTAAAATCACCAGTCAGGATTTTTTTGCAAGAAAATGGAAAAAGTTCCTTATATTAGCCTTGAATTTATACTTTCAACTTGACACTGAAGAAGCATAACTACAAAGCTTTATATTAAAACAGGTGTCAAAATCCTATGTTTCTCTTCTGTGACAAACCCCACACTTTCCCAGTATCCAAAAAGCAAAGTAAGTCAGTATCCATGCAACAATGGAAAAAAAGGGACACAACTGGTATGGTTGCTGCCACACAGCTGCTCTGTGCCAGAGAACATATACTGAGAACCTGGCACCCTCTCACAGAAAAATTGCCTCCTGTGCTTACAAGACACAACATCTCACTCGTTGATCCTTTTTATTTGAAGAGGGTGGTGGCAGCATAATGCTTTTATAAACAGAAATAAAACAAATTGCACAATGCATTTATCTGAGTAGAGTCAGCATGCCATCATTTACACACCCTCTGAAGAGGAGGCAGATGAGACCATGAAGTCAGGCACGGATTTCAGAACAGCCCAAGCAGCTGAGAAGGCTGGCACAGAGATGTCCAATAGCCTATGAGAGGGCACTGCACCAGCAGGGACACCCTACACCCATAGACGCAGAACCAGCAGTGCACCTATGGACACCACCAGTGCTTTGGAGCATTCCTCTGGGCATGGTCCTGACTTTGAAACAGAAATTAGTATTCTGACCCCTGAAATGAGAAGGCTTACCAGAGAAACTCCCTGATTTCACATTCTTCAGGGGAATGTGTGTATTTGAGGGGAAACTATGAGCTTTGAAAGAATTTTTAACTTTCTGTAGCAGTGTTAGGTATTTTGTCCATAGTAGGATTTTTTTTTAATTAGTATCTTCAGCTTTCCACAACTTATAATACTTAGAAACTCTAAGATAGAACTGATTTCTCACAATTACACATCCCGGGAAGATTCATGGAGTTGAAGGGGCACTAGCTTGATTTCCAAATTACATGAGAAGTCTTAAGATTCCTCTTGATTTTGGTCTGGTAATCAATCTTTTGAGGATTTTTCTCCTTTTATATTTATTACCTTGTGCAGATAGTCCTTTGTAAGACCAGATTTTAAGAAATTATCTACTGCAGTACAATATCCCATTTTATGTTCACAGAAAGGAAGGCCTACATACTTTTACAAACAACTTTCACACATCCTTATAGAAGCCCCACCTGGGGCATAGTTCATTAAATCCTTCTTTTTTAAGTTCTTCTAACACACCTGCAATAGGTTTGTTCAGCTAATGAAAACCTGCAATGTAGAAGACCATTTGACAAAGCAGGAAAGGAGTACCTTGACGGGCATCCCTCTGGAATGTCTAGTACTACAGGATTTGTAGTACTAGGGAATCCACAAAAAATCCAGACACCAGAAGCCACATTTCCTATACAATACTAAATGCAAGAGCACATTTTCTACAGCACTAGTTATCGGGCATGAAACAAAGGTTGTCTAAAGCCTCAGAGGCTACGCTTGCCCTAGTTCACTGAGATGTTACTGGATTCGATACCAGTCTTAGACAGTCAAACACACACCAGAACCAGAGCAGAGGCTTTCTCCTCATCCAATGCCCAAAAGAAATTCCTCAAAAGGAATCAAATCCTACTGAAAATGCAACACAGGCATTTTCTAATGACTTTCTCATTTTTGTTTATTTAATAGCACATACAGAAGCCTTAGTGAGGGGGAATCAGCAAGGAAGTGCTAAGTCAGGATTGTTCTTACAGGAGAGAAGCTATAACTCCAAGCTTGCTTTCTGAAGCACAACAGTTTTAAGGACTTACACACCCTTATCCAACAGACATATGTTTTTTATTTTCACAAACAAGCTTTGTATCAGTATCACCAAGAAGAAATTAAACCAGAAAGAACTATTCTGTCCCAGAGAACTGGACACGAAAACCAAAGTTCAGTTTCATTTCCATATATTTCACCTCCTTGCTTTCAGTGTCTCGAGCTGGAGAGGTGTGCGTCCAGCTGATTCATGAACTTACCCACCACACGGACTATTCCCCTCCTCACCCACAGCACAGAAAAGGGCTCTCTCAGAGTTCCTTAGCAAAGCCAAGTCAGGGTGCTGCACCTCCTGGAACACCTTGAACACCTTGCACTGCCCCATCTTGGTCTGTGAGGAAACTCAGTCATCCAGCTCTGCATCCCCCACCATACTACTGGTGACCTTTCTCTGTGTAGAGGGATAAGCTCACAATTACAGACAGCTGTCTGAAGCAGAGACTGCCAAAGCACAAGAGGCTAGAAGCAGGGTGTAATAAAAAGAAAGTGTTTCAAGTTTTTCAATATTTATCAGCAGTGGTTTTGGGCTTAATATTTTAGCTTACTTGTTCTTTCCCACCCATCAGCAGCTCTTTAATGAAATAACCTGAGCCCATATTTCATAATGTAGAAATTCAGGTGTTGAAGACAGTCCCTTTCTGTAATTTGCTCTGTATTGAATCCTTTGAATTTATGTATCATTTTCTATCTACACTCCTGAAAGCAATCTTTAGAGTTAGGAGCACCACTGCTGTACTCTCTAAAGCAGTTCTGAGCATCAGCGATTGCTTTCAAAGCAACACTACACCTTGACAGGCTTTCTCCCAGTGTGACCTTCCTGATCTTAACAGCTCAGGTGCCATGGGCTCTGAAAGCTGATCTCAATGCCAGTGCAGTCAGCTACAGTTCATGGTATGACCCCAGAAGCCAAGGGAAACTGTCCATTAGTGCATTCCTACTGTGAGCACTCATCATGTTCTTCTAAAACTTGCAGGTGAAAATCTACATTAGAACTTACTAGGAGCTTTCAGAGAGATTTAAGAGCCTGACAGAGGAACCAGAACCCTGCATGCAAGAGGTCAATGAAACAAAATCAAACAGTACTGCTTTAGAGATTGAGACAGATTATGTAGACAATAACAAAAAAAAAAAAAAAAAACCAAAAAAAACCACAAAACAAAAAAATTTTCAAAACAAAAAAATTTTCAAAACAAAAAAATTTTCAAAACAAAAAAATTTTCAAAACAAAAAAATTTTCAAAACAAAAAAATTTTCAAAACTGCTGTTGACAAAAAACAAGGCTATATACACTGCAAAATTAAAGACTATTTAGGATAAAGACTGTAGCAGGGTACAGTTTAAAAAAAACCTGTCTAGGTAACAGATTTCAATGTTCAAGCATAACATACATTTTTTGAAGTTGCACCCACAATCTGTCCCTTCAGTCAATTTTGAAGGAAGGGAAAAGCCAAAGCCAACCATATAACTCTTACATCTCAAATACTGGCTTTGTGCCTCTCAATAAATGCCACTGCAATTATGATATATGAGAAAAATGCATCAGAAAATAAGCATGTTACTTTTTAATGTCAGATCTATTTTATTAATAAAAGAAATAATTACTATCCACTGGAGGCTCTTTTTCAAACATAGAAAGAAAACAGTAGAAAAGCAATGCAAGGCATGAAAAGATCACAAATAGCAATCCAAGCAACAATATTACTGACTTCCAAGTGAAAAGAAAGGAACAGCCTGATTTGATTACTGGCATGCATGTGCAGTTTTGAGGAACAAATACTTCAGCTGGAAAATGCTTCTGCAAGAACTATGAGCTGTACTTAGTAGGAATTATCAATACTGGTGCTATATAATGAACACATCAGAAAAAGAGGAAAAATCTTTTTAAAGAATTGAACACAGGGAACCATAGTCTTTTTAACTGACTGACTTTCAAAAGCTTGTTGACAACCAAATTTAAGAGTACAATCCCATATTAATTCAGATTTCTCCATGGACTTCAAAAGCGAAGTAATCAGAAAGTAAGCAAAGTCCTTTTATGTATTTTCTAACAGTAGTGTTTTCTTTTGTAAGCACCACAAAAAAAAAAAACCACAACAAAAACAAACAAACAAAAAAACCCAAAGACTGCCATCACTGTAACTATACGTGTACATTGTTAAAACAGACAGTTACTCTTTGCCTAAACCAATCTGAGAGAGTATATAAAGAATGTTCATTAAGCATGCTAGGAATGTTGAAATTCTTCAGAGATATATGCAAGATTCCAAAAGAGCAAGCATTCTTTAATTCTATGTACACGCTTGAATTTTTTCATTAAAAACTGCTTTCCATTTGTTTTGCATTTTAAGTACGCATTCATTGTCCACTTATGAACAGTGATCAGCTTTAGCTGCAGAATTCTATACGTAAAGGAAGCAAATACAAAATGAGACCCCTCATTTTTTCCACAAATTACCAGACTACACATATTTATTTTAAAGGTAGGAAGCATCTCTCTAGTTGCCATGCTTTCAGGCTTTGAGATCTTTTATTTCAAAAACAGCTTGAATGAAACTCAGTGTTAGATTCTTGGTAGAAGCTAATCATTTCCTGAAACAGAGTGAAAGGAAACATTCCAGGATAAAAAAAAAGTTCAATAAAACATTGTGTCTGCAACCTCCCCCATGGTCTGCACCCAAATCTGCTCCGGGGCTTCTGAACGAGGGCTTACAAATTCAGTGAGGCATGCTGCAGGAGGCATGCAATAGAAAGTGAAAACTATTTTATTCCCCCTCAACATCCTGGCCCCGTGGAACTACACAATAAAGTGCATCTCTGCACATGCACAAGACAAATCACACATCCAGAGCAATTCTGGAAAGAATGCACAGTTTGCACTATGTCTTCCTTCAGGAATGGGTGACCTTGTAACACATTTTCAAGCACTGAGGCTTTCTGAAATAAACTGCTGAAATTCAGGTACCTATGTCAGAAGTGCCCATTATGAACAACGACATGCAATGACCTACAAATTCATTTCAATATTCCAGTACTGATTTTCAGGAAACAACAAATCTGAGCAAAAGGAGATTAAAGCCCTTTCAGGGGTTTTAAGTATTCAAAATCTTGCACTACAGAGTTTAGCAAGGCTACATTTTTAGCCCTCATTTTCTATCTTGTCATTTTATGTCAAACCGTTGATGACCAGCCTGCAGATTTTCCAGTAGTTACAGCTAAATGAAAACCTTCTGCTGTACCTTACAATTTTAAAGTAGATCCATTATGTGTTTGTGGTGGTGGTGGGGGGCAGGGGAGGCAGTGGAAGTTACAAGAGAGGAAGGCATTTATAAACCACATCACAGAACCTCAGTCCTAAAAGCCCAAACAACCAAAACAAATGTTCCAGTCAGTCTCAAATACACCAATGCATTTTAAAGTGAAATTTGTGGCAGTGTGAAAGCTAACTTACTCGTTTCCCTGTCTGTAAATCTTGCCACTACAAAGAGCTGTTATCTAAATGCATACAAGAATACTCTTTCTGATTTCTACCGACATTACTTTCATTCAAGCGTGAAAATTTGAGGTAGAAATTCTATTCACTTCTGTACATTTTAAGAAATGCAAGACCAAAACAAACCTGGTAAAGCAGGAGAGAGCCCGTTATATCCACCAAATGAAGCATTCCGGACAAGCTTTCGGCCATCAGCTCTTGGAGAAAACACAGATGAAATCCCAGCACATGAAGAAAACCTACGTCGCACTGGACCTTCTTCCTTCATCAGTTAAGGTGTTTGTGTAAGGATTATGTTCTCTGTGAAAGCTGGTTAGCATAAGCTGCTTGGAGCAAGAGTGTTGCAGTAGCAGCCTTTTACCTCACATTCTGATGAGTAAGATACAAAAGAGGAAAAAAAAGAAACAAACGAAGGGCGCACATGAAAAATGCAGTGAAGAGACAGAGGCTGCCAAATCAGCAGCAAGCCAAGCAACGCTATACTCCTCTCATCAAAGCTCTTAGGATGCTTAAAGCGGAATGGCTTTGCTTCAGCTCCTTTTTTCTGGGAAACACACCACATCTCATTTTTTACCTCTCAGTTTTAGTCCTACTCATTTCTAAGTACACAAAAATGGTATTTATGTTTTAAGGATTCCTTAAATTGAGTTCCTGTTAGTCTTTCAAGTCCCAAATTTATACTGCACAAAGGACAACTCATGAGCTTTGTGGCTTCCCTGTTTGATATTGTGGTACACTATAGGAATCAGAAAAGGGAGTCAACCGTTTGCATTACACAGCCAAGTTGAACTTTCCTGTTCAGGCACTCACCTAACTAGCTTTTGTCAACTGACTGCCATGGCCTCTACATCTTCATTTCTTATTTTTCTTTAAAAGGTGAGGCAATTGCTTTTTCTTCTTAAAATTCTCCCATATTTTTATAAACAAACCAGCCTGACTCATGGAAGAGCTGCCCTAAATAATCTCCACAAAAAAGGCTTTTTATTATTAATGCCCCAAATATTTTATTCAATGAATAAAACACTTAAATGGGCCAGCTTAAATTTTAAACACAAAAAGTATTTCAGTAAACTGTGGTTCAAGACTAGAAATCTGCTGATCCAAACTCCTCCTGCTGGCAGCTACCAGAATGAAGTCAAATAATCTCTTCCCAACCACCTTCATCCACTGCTTGTTACATCAGCAGCCTTTTTGCTGCAAGGACTAGTGTGCACAGCCACCCTCTTGCAATTGTGGAACTTCCTTCCCATTTCGTGCCTCTCTGCTCATCCTATTTTCCCCATCAAACCTTACTTCTGACAAAACAGGGTTTGAAACCTTCTCTACTAAAAAACAGGACAATAGGACACCAAGAACTGCCTTGAAAATAAGATCTTGAGTTCTTACCTTATTCCATACTCTCCTTTTCTTACAAAGTGAATCACATGCCATAAATTAAATCAATAGCAGCATGAACATGATTAACCCTCAAATAACACTATTTACCCTATGGCCTTATACAAAGAAGTGCAGTTAACTTCCCAATATATGACAAGGTAAAAACATGTATCAGAAAAAGCAAAGATGAGGCACAGATGGCCATCAATAACAACCACTGTACACTATATGAAAAACACAATTCACTTAAGCATAGGGAATAGGCAAGACTGGATAAGCATCATGTATTCAGGTCTCTATTTATCCAATCCTGTGTCTCACACTTCCTTCAGCTGAAACAGTCCTTGTCCAGATGTCCCGGAAGAAACAGAAAAAGCAGTTAAAAAACTAAAGGAGTGGAGTGGCAGGGCAATGAGGAAGAAATGCAAGGAGGGAGAACACTAGCTTTTTTCCTGTTTGGTTTTGTTTTGGTTTTGTTTTAATAAACACAGTTCCATATCACCTCTTCAAATCTGTCCTAACTACAAAACAGAGCAAATACCTTGGACCAAATCTACTCATAATACGCATTTTCTTTTTTTTTCTAATTAAAATCAAGAGAAAGCTGCAGTAGAACTCCCCTTACACACAGAAGGAACTGTATCCTCTCATTACAGACCTACCTTGCCCAGTTAATGGGGCTGTTATCTCCTCTTTCAGAGTCAGGGCTGTGACCCTGCCCAGAACACTCTGCTGACACTGGTATCCAGCCCTTTCCATGTCTCTCTCTTCTGGAATGGCTGGGTCACACAGACTGAAGGCAGGGGAGGCTCCTCCATCAGACACCCGCACAGCACTCAGGCTGCATCTGCCCCCAGCTGCTGGGCCCTACCTGCCAGCCCACCAGCTTGTTCCACAGCTGGGTCTTCTCTGCCACCTTATGTTCACGTTCCTAAGGAGCAGCTGTATTTCCGGGGTTTCAGGAAACAACACAATCCTGAAGGCTTTTCCCTTACTTCTGTCCATGCCCTCTCAGGTCCCTTGACACTGCTCATGTAATCAAACTGTAAACAGGAACAGGTTAAAATACTTATTTCTCTTTCCTATGCCCTTTTTTCCATTTAGAACTGAAACTGAACTCTTTGCTTAGATAAAATTAAGAATTTCAATACAGATAATGTGACATTTCCCCTCTCTGAGGCTTTCTCCAGGCAAGGAAGCTGTTATCCAGGTATTCTAAGTACCTTCTGCTTTAACTCAACAGCAACACAGGCTCTGAGTCCTTTACCAAAATATAACTCTGTCTCACCACAACAACAGATGAGGAAAAGAAAAAAATGTAATTTAAGCTTCCTCCATCTTCTCACTCCTTCCCCCTGCAAAGACCAAAAATCCCATAAATCCTTTTACTTTTCTCCTTCCTAAAAATAAACTCAGACAGAATAGGTCCATCTACTGATGAAATCAGACTTTGTGATCTTAGACTAACATCCCAGGCAGCTTTCTATCCTTTTGCTATTAGTTTCGAGTGCTTTAAAATTTATATACTTACAAAATGCACTCTCATACACAGCTTAGAAGTTTCAGATACTCACAAGCAGACCTACAGCCAAGTCCAACTGTGTAAGTCAGACGTGGCAGAAAAGCCTGCATAAACAGGTAAGTATCTGCACTTTAGCTTAAAGGCATCAGGTGAATGACACAGTATCTATACATGAATATATGAGCTTTTTCGTAACAAAAGTTTAAGTTACCATAGGAGGCACTAGACTAAGTATGCCACTGAAACAGAGAAAAAGTTTCCTAGTTTCTCTGTTTTATAAAACATCTGTATCAATACACACACAAAAATCCCTACATAACTGAAATATTTAGTTCATGTATGTTGGGGCAGGAGGGTGGGGGAGAGCACAAGGGGAAGAATCCTTTCTCAGTCAGTCTCTTTAGAGAAGCAAAACTTATTTAATGTATTCATTTTTCTAAAGGACAGAACACATTTCACACATCAGATATTGAATCAGGGCTTCTTCAATAGTAAATAGTAAATGCTGGCTACAAACAATCCTAATCCTGTGCTTAAGACATTCTTCCAGGATATTGCCTGGAGCAAAATGTAAAATCTCAGTGTACAAAACAAAGTCAAACAGAAGATACATGGAGTTCTGACAACTTGCGAACACTTTTGACAAAGTCTTGTTTTAGTTTTAAAACATTTCTCCAATGGAAAAATATTTACAGCTGGAAAAAACAGTCTTAAAAAAGGTCTAAAAAGATCTCTCTAAATTGTAAAGGCATGAATTCAATGAAACCGAACTCAAATCAAATCTATCCGGACTACCCAAATCAGGAATTTTCACTATAATAATCCTTTTTATAGAGATTTTATAAGTTTTGAGTAACTAACACATTCTAAAAACTGATATTGATGCAGTAATACAGCAAGTAGTAAGACTATGGATACTGATGCAAAGTAAAAAAATAATCCTTTTCCCCTTATAGGTACCCAAGGAAAAGCCAAAATCTTCTTAAAACCAAACTCTGTGAAAGCTAGAGAGAAAAGAAAGAGGAAGGAAAGCTTTGTGTAGTAGAGGAAGGCAGAAGCTATTCAGATTTGCCCTGCAATTTTGACAGTAATTTGCCCTGACATTTTAACATTGCTACCTTTTCCAGTAGAATTCTCCCCCCAGTCCATGAAAAGGTCATAAATAATTCCCTATGTGAAGTAGAGAATTATTTTGCAGCATGCAGAAAACAGAAAGAGTAAACAGGTAGATAATCATAGCTATGAAGGTTTTATCTGACAACTGATTTTCACATGTGGATTTGAAGTAAAAGTGGTTTTTTTCCTATTTAATATAAAGGGTATTAAAGATATACTTGCCTTCAGCATTGATATTTGATTGAGAAAAAAATTATACCTAAACCATGAGGCTACAAGTTGGAGAGTAGTTAAGAGAGGCAAATTTCTTTCACCAAATATTCTTCTGTTCTCTGGTATTTCCAAGTCCAGCTCAGTTTAGCTGGGGAGTAATTCCAGAGGCAAGCCTGAGAGAGGTGACCAATGACCACCAAGATTCCCCATGCATTGCTGGTAACTGTACTCGCCTGCACCTCCTCACTTGCTAACAGGCTGCTCAGCTCCTCCCACACGGAGTAAATAGCTCTGCTCACTGCTCAGGTTTCAACATTGTCATCTCAACCCTTACAAAATTCTCAAAGTCATGGCAGGGGTTCAAGAAGGCCAGTCCTGCAGAGACTGCCATGAAGAAAGAGAACTTGCTTGAGATGTTTTACATCAATCACTGCTGTGCCTTTTAAACCCAGTACCACACTTCCATAAAGCTATAACCCATTACAGAAAGCAAAATATGCAATTTACCCAAGCCACAAATACTGGGTGAAGTAGCATTTCAGAAATGGCAAGTTCTAATAAACACAATGACTTGCAGAGAGGAATGTGCCAGAGTTCGCATGGCAGTAAGAAAGCAGGAGGTCAAGATAATGTATTCAGGAGGCTTAACCACACATAGCAGAACTTAAAATATTTTACAATAAATTCAGTTTTATAACACAGACTAAGATCAGATTATTTAGAGCTCAAGCTCCTTCTTTCTACTGTGACCAGAGCCTCACTCACATCCCATTTAAGACAAGCATCACTAAAGTTACTCCAAATAGGTTACACAGTTTTGTGGAACTGGGGCTTCACTTCCACATGCTGTTGAAAAACTGGAAAGCGACCACCTGTGTCCCTAGGCTGAGGACCCTGCAGCAGAATTAACAGGCATTAATCCAGTACCACCTAAAGAACAACCAGTGCCCATGGCTCCCACACACTGCTGATTACACAATACTTCCTCGTCATCAAAAGTAAGGCAAGACAAATTAAAATACCTCCTAATAAAACAAGAAAGACTAAGAGTCTCCAAGCATGAGGGCTTGCAAGGTTTTAGAAAGAATTCTGCTTTCTCTTGCCACAGAAGAAGTGTTAACATTTTTCTAAGACATTAAATGCATTTACTCTGCAGAAAAGGTGCCTTACTTCAGAAGCAATACTTACTGTTAATATTGAGGTATTAAGAAAAAAGCTCTTTGGAAAGCTTCAAGTAGACCTTTAACAGTTATTCTTTAGCAGTGAGACAATGAGACAGGCTTATGGCAAGATGAAGTGAAGTAACAAAGCATGACATGCTTACTAATATAATAAAATGTTCTTACTGTGTCAAGATAGTAAGTTATTTAGCCATTCTTCATCTTCTCTAGTCAAAGAACAGACACAGTGAAGGGAAAGAGGAGACTGCATTAAATTACTCCATGACTAAGTCTGCCTACATGTAGAGAGCAAACACACAGAAAAGGTAAAAAGAAGAAACAGAAATCACTATTAAAGATAAAATATAATCCACTATCCAGGAAACAGCTTGGTTTCAAACCAGATAGATTGGCAAGATTTTGCCATCTGCAAGCCAAATACTCTTATCAAAAAGAATTACTAACACACTCAAAAGCACTAGTTGAAAAAAAAATACCAGCTCAAACTGGCATTTTAGCAGTAATCAACTCCCAGTGGAGTTACAGCCTCACCTGTGCTCAACGCATTATGGGCAGTGGGATTTCTCTCCCCAGCTCCAAGGCAGATCCCTGCTGCTGTGACTTCAGTCTCCTGCATCCATATGAAAGAACAGGCTCTTGTGACCCCTTGGCAGAAATGTGTTCAGAGCACCACAGCCATGTGTCTGTCTCAGGCAGAGCTGCTAATACTTCAAAAAGGCTTTGAGTTCACTGTCGCAGGGCTGACTCTTTCCTTCTACTGGTCCACAGTAATTTGCCTTCCACTGACAGTTGGTTAAGAGGAGATGCACTGCTGTTTCTTCAGGGCTTCTTGCACACTGACCACCAGGAACTCCAAGATCTTTGTTACTGCCCAGTGAAACAAACTGTGCTCCTGCTGTCAGCTGAGCCAAACAACTGAAACAAATGTTTTTTAAAGCCACAAGTTGCACAGGTCAGCAACAAATCAGCTTTAACTTGTTAGTTGCCTTGGGTACACGGTCAGTAACACCTGAGTGTAGTATTTTCTGGGTCATTAAAGCTCCAAAGGCATCTCATCCCTTCAATAGCTAATAACTATTCTTTAGGACCTACTGCTTGAAAATGCCTGTTCTTCACTTTCCACCTTCTTTCACAATACAAAAATAGTTAAATTCCTATTTTCTCCAAAAATGCAGCATCCCGTGGATTAAAATCCTAGTACCAGCATGTCCTCTAAGTGTTTCCTCCGGACTTGTTTAAAGTACAAGTTCAACACAGCCAAAAATGCCCTCACTCTTCCCCAAAAATCACCTTCACTTCCTTCCAATTCATGTAATTTTGTTTTCACTGTCAACCCTCCTCCCCGCACCTAAGCCACTTCTGTTTCTCAGTCATGTAACACAGTATATTTATAATCACATTGCACATTGAATTAACAACTACCACTGCTCTGCTGGAAAAGAATGGCAGATCCTGTTTCTTATCTCCTGTCAGGCTTCTTCTGGGCACACACATCTCACAAGGACACACCCACATTTTCACCTCATCTGCATCTCACTCATGTTTTGAATAAAGACAGGAAAAATACAAAAAGTCTGACATTTTCAAGCATTCTATTACAGAATTTTTAATAGTACTATCTTAACTAGATTCCTCTATTTACCACAAATCTTGCTATTTAAGCATCTGTGATGTTTTCATAAAAAGTTTGAAATATGTTTCAAGAAAATATTGATAAGTTAAAAACATTATTAATCATTTCTAAGGAGACTGCTGGCTTTTTTCATTAATTTTATGTGATCGTTATTTCTGCACTAATTCATTTTATCAAAGAAATAAATCAATATGCTTGAGTTAATAAGATTTACAAGAATTCAATTTACCACGGATAATTTGACATAAACAGATGACGTCAGCAAGCAGAGTTCTGCTCTACAACTTCTGAAAATGCAGTCTTGTACTTGGTATTTTTAATGTTAATTCTTAAACTGAAAAAAAAAAAAAAATTTGTCAATTATTCCTTTGGTCAGATGCCAGGTTAAAAAAGGAAACATTCCAAAAGTAAATTTGATAAAGTTTAGTTGTTTGTTCATTAATAGTTAATAACATTTTTAACCACTGAATGCAAACACAGAATATGAGCTAAATTAGCATCATACTATCTGTGTGTCAGCTGCTAGAACTGAAAGATGATTTAGCACTGTTAACATCTATATGCACTACACTTAAAAAAATATGGTCTTCGTGAGTTTGAAAGGCCATACTGCCCGCTGGAGCCCAAAGACACACCATCCCACAAACATAAGCATGATTTTGGAGAGTTACTTTATCTGTGAAGCTTTGCTTATGTTTGTGGGATGGTGTGTTTTGGGCTCCAGCAGGCAGCATGGCCTTTCAAACTCACAAGCTTCACAGATAAAGTAACTCTCCAAAATCATAGAAGTTTCTATCAAAAGGCTACTGAATTATTTAGGTCCTACTCCAAGTCTGAGAAGTCTAAATAAAATATTGAGCAAAAAAACATAGTATAGCCATTTAGTCTGTTCAAGACACATTAGTTGTAGCATTATGATCAGGACTAGGCTATTCTGACGCTCTAGTTAACTACCTGATGGACAAGGCAGGAATAAGTTAAATTCATAAAAATTAAAATTAAAAGCCCATCTCAGGATCAATGCTATATATGGCCGAGTTAGTGTCTGGCCACTAAAATTCTAAACTTTCTACATAAACAAGTTAAAATCATAGTGGAAAAATCTCCACCATCCTTTTTTTTTTTTTTTTTTTTTAATACATTTCCATCAAACAACCTTGCTAAATCTTCCTATGGAAGTGAGTGTGACCTCCACACCTACACATGCCAGTCTGTAGCCTCACAGGTAAGCTACTTCAGCCTCAGAATTAAAGGACAGCGTAACTTCAAGGATTTTGAAAATATTTTGCAAAACAGTGCAAAGATTATATAGAACAGTGACATTTTAAATAGACTTTTGCTGAACAACCACTAGACAATGCTGCCAGATCAAAATGCACTTTACATATGTAAAAAAAATCTGTATTGGACTCCAAGAAGAAGACCCCCAACTCTGTCTCACACAACATACTAAGCTCCATCTCACAAGAGTGACAGGAATGAGGGAGAAGGAAGACTTGTCTTAAACTAAGAAACCAAGTACAGGAAAACAGAAGCTTTCTGAAATCCAGAGCCGTGGTCAGAAATGAAAACACAGTATTTATACACAGCAGCACCTAAAACAATAAAATACCACTTACAGCTTTACATTGACATATTACATGGTTCTCTTTGTTCCAAATAAGTGGTGAGTAGCTCAAACTGATGTTAAATGTTCACCTCCCCTCCCTTGCATTAAGACTTATTGTAGTTTTAACCATATTTGTAATTATTATAATTAGGATATTACTTAAATACATGCAGATGACGTAAATTAAGCTTGTTCCAATAGATTTTCCAAAAAATGGTCACTGAGCATGTCTATCCCTAGACAGCTGCTGGACAGCCATGGTGGTTTCCACATGAACACCAGTGCTGGTTGCTCCAGAGACTGCCCCATTACGGGCTTTGTTTCATTCTGACTCATCCAATTCTGAGCTACAAGTTCTAAGTACCTGTGTCACAGTTCTCCCTTATATATATTTAATCAGTTCTTTGTAGACAGTAGCATACATTTTCAGTTTCGATTCTGTTATTCTGTGCCTAGCATATCAAATTGTTTATTTACATTACTCATCTCCTAAGGATGACTTCAGTTGTCAGCGACTATAAGTATTTCCATTTAGTTCCTTGTAAATGCCTTCAAATTCTATATCTAAACATTTCCTATCTCATTATACCATACCACAGGCACATTGTAAAAACCTTGGTTAACTGGGTTTCAGTTACAAGAGCCTCACTCCATCATATTAAGCTCTGTTCTACTTCATATTTTTCAGGCTTCTACTACATTTTTTTCTCCATTGTAGTAAGCTCACATTTTCGCCAGCACTGTAATTTTGCCGTAGGAATAACTACCATTGAATATTCACCCCATTTTTAAATGTGGGTCAACCCACTCCATAAAAATCAGCTCCCAAGCTGTAGATAGGCTGCCAGACAGAAATTGTGGGTTGCTGAAGCCTAGCCCACATTGTACCATTTCTCTACTAAAATTTAATGCAAGCCAAATTTCTTGTCTCATGAAAGTACAGCCTTTTATCTAGCAGAACTCCTGGAAAACTAAGTCAGTGATGACTGATGCTAAAAATGGCACAAATACATCTAACTGGCTTAAATTCACTTATATAAGCCCTAAAATATTCAGAAGAAAAAAAAATCTGGAGAGAAAACTTAGTATCTGCAAGGAGCTTGGTGTAGGACAATCAAGTGCTTTTCAAGCCCATTTTAATGATTTTCCTAGGAGTGAAAGTCCTGAAGAAACACTACAGTTTGACTTTATAACTTAGTGGGAACATCAGTATTAAAAGGAAGAGTTTATTAGAATATTCAAATATACTTAGATAACACCAGCATTTGTCTAGTAAAGGATACAACACAGTACAGAGAGAAAATAACTAAAAGTTCTTTCAATTTTTATTTTTCAATTTAATAACAATTATAAACTAGTTATATTTATATTATACAGAAAATATTTCCAGACTAAGTATGACATAAGCCAGAGGACATCAAGTGCTGTTCCAATGACATAACACCAGGAATTAGAAAATATATAGAAGCTAGCTGTGTGTAGTACCAAAAATACTACCATAATAACTTTAAAATACTCTCAGATTCAGCACAGTAATGACTGTCTTTGTTCCAAAGTTTTGTTCTTGTCTAATAGAACTGAATGGGAAAACAGGAATATGATTCAAACTTACCTAAGACACCGCCTTATAATTCTGAAACACTAGTATCTTTGACAAAAGCAAGCTATGGCAGTTAGGAAGACTCATATCAAAACCAGTTAAAAATATAAAACCATGTCAGGAACACTACTCATGAAAAAACTAAAGGAAGAATGGATGACTAGCATGGATGCCAATAGCAAAAGGGAAGAGAATATTAATTTTAAAAGCCTGAAGTTTTCACTAAGAACTTCACACACCCCAAGAAAGACGTCCAATGATTTCCTGAGCAACACATGCAAGTAGTTTCAAATGTAAATAAGCACAAGGAGACCAACTATTGCTTATTTGTTTTTTGAATAGTCTATTAGCATGTCAGGTCTACTAATGAGTTTCACTTTCAGTCAGTTCTCATGGATCCACAGAGTTTGTTTTCAACAGGTTTAGCAAGGCAGAGGGACTACTTGAAAGCTGGCAAAAAATAGTGTTGAGACTTTTTTTTTCCTTTGTCTAAAGAGAAGGATCTTTCAGTAGAAGTAATTTAATTTTTTCTTTATTACTGAAGTAATTTGAAGTATCTTTCCATAAAAGTTCCACTTATGATACATCATAATGCAGCTGCAGAAAGACACAACTTGAATTCTGAGAAAAGAACATTACTGTGGGTTTTACAGGAGTACACAAATAATAATTTAACATCATGTGAACTGCTCTCCCATCAGACAAATCATATCATGCCTTAATAAACTAGTGCATCATGTAAGGCATTTTTTCCTGTTTCAGATTAACACAAAGATACAAATAATTACATACAAACTTTCAATATGCTTTCTTCCTTACCCCTTTACTGTAAAAGGCAATGATTTTGAACCAATATTTGGAACACATAATGTCAGAATTTCAGTTCTTTAAAACCTCTGTAAAAAATAACTTTGTCTTACCATGACTATGGGCAATTCCTGGACTGAGACACGGTTGGAGTAACTCTTTGGTTGGAGTAAAATAGATTTCTTTCACCTGGTGCTGGTTCATTTTTCCTGGAGTTATAGGCTGGTCATCACCGTTTGTTACCAATGCTGAAATACAAAATGGATGCTCATTCAAAGATGTTATGTGCTTGTGCATAGATTTCTATTAAGAACTTCACTGCTGTTTATGAAACTGGTATTCAACTGCACTGTTGCAAAACATTTCATTCCAAAAACGGAGGTTTTCAAACCAGATATTTGCTTTGGAGAGGATGGCAGAAAAATGCCAGTAAGACTGGTTTAAGACATGAGGCAAAAGATGAAAACAAAAATTAGCGTGAGGTTGAAAAGGCTGATACTCAATAGATATACAGCACTGAGCTGTTGCTTATCTTCTGAAATACTTCTTTTCTTTGCCACTTTGAGATAGCTTTTGGTTTAACTAGCCTCAACTCAGCCAACCCATGAAACAGCTTGCCAGATCAAGCTGTACCAACATCCCAGAAAGCTAAGATGAATGTCTGTATATACATCATAAGAAACAAGTCTTACCAATACAAATCATGTACAAATTCTGTTAAGGCAAAGGTTTAAAGCAGAAGAGTTACTCTCCTTGAACCTCATCAGTCTGAAAGACTTGTCTGGTGTTTTCCTACTTATTTCTAGGATCATCTGGCCAGCCATCCTGTTTTATAGTTTCTGTACATTTCATTAAGCTGCAGACAACAAAATTGTACCTTTTTCATAATCAAAGAATGACTGTCTCTGTAACACCTGTCAGGTGAAAGCAGATATACTGACAATGTGTTCAAAGAGGGAAACAGGCAATATTTACTAAAGAAAAGACTGGAACTTACAATATGGATGATTTTAAGAGTTCCCAAGCTTTCCTTAAAAGTTCAGCAGAAGATTTGAGTCAAACCAAACAAGTTCTATTCTCTGGATGGACTCTGCAAAGTAAAAGGCCTTCTTAGCTTTATCACTACTCTTATTACAGTAGTGGAAACATTTTGCAGCAAAACCTGGAATGAACACAAAGCAGTATGAAAAAATAAAAAGGTGCTTAAGTGTTCAGAGCAGGGCAAGGAAGACAGTGAAGGGTCTGGAGCACAAGCCTGATGAGGATGGCTGAGGGAGCCGGGGTTGTTTAGCCTAGAGAAAAGGGGATTCAGGGTAGACTTTACTGCTGTCTACCACTACTTGAAAGATAGCTTTTCCCAAGTAACAAGTGACAGGACAAGAGGAAACAGCCTCAAGTTTTGGCATGAGAAGTTTGGACTGGATATTAGAAAAAAATTCTTCACCACAGGGCTTCTCAAGCATTGGAAGAGGCTGCCCAGGGAAGTGTCACTGATCCTATTTAAAAAGGAGGTATTTAAAAAGATGCACAGATGTGGCACTTGGGGACGTGGTTTAGTGGTGGACTTGGCAATGCTGGGTTAACAGTTGGACTTGATTTTAAATATGTTTTCCATCCTAAATAATTCTGTGAAGAATGCAAGGATTGCAGTACACCCACCTGTATTATTTTTCTACATCAGATAAGCCATCTAAAGCTCTGCTCCAGACAAACTATACTCTATGTGAACTGCTGCTGAGAAAAATTTGTGAGGAAATCGGTAAAAGAGGCAACAAGCTCATTTTACCAGTTCAGAATTCAAATCCATCAGTGCCAGAAAGCTGATATTTCAAAGTAGTGTCTGATTTCGCTCTTCTTCTTGTACCAAACTAGCTGTTTATTGTTCTGCAACTACAAGTAAGGGAAAGGGGGGAGCAAGGCAGTTGCTGAAGTCTTGGAAAGAGACCATACCACAGAAGGTCTTGTATGTGAAAATAAAAGGGGGTAAGAAAACAGCTGCTTCACAGGTTTGCACAAAATGAGTCGCTGCAAGGAGAGTGAGCTATCTTGTTTTAAAGTACAGTGCACTGGAGGAGGACCACCTTCCACCCAACTAGCTGAAAACTCCTTTTGACAAACTACTGGCCACTTAGCTTCTGCAGGGATGGGATTTCTCAGCCTACTGTGTTCTGCAAGTGCCCCCACCAGCCCCTATGCCACTGCAGCAGGTGACACCGTGGGCTCCACAGCAGGAACTGCACTAGCAAACCCTCCCCTGAGTAACCTGTGCAGAAGGCTTGTTTGTGAATAGTCAGCATGCAGCACTGCTAACTCTTTTTTAGGCTTTAAGCTTTGGGAATTCCAAAGGTTTCTTTAAGCTGTCACAATGCAGTAATTTCTCAGGCAGTAGTTGCCAGTAACCCGCAGGGTAAGCAAGCACTGCACATGAGGTGTTATTAAAGCATGAGCTACATTCAGCACTGGAGACTCTGTCATACTAACGGGACTACAAGCTTCAAGTTCACTGTAAAATTCATATTCCTTCATTGGGAGTCAATTAGGTCCTGCAACAACTCCTAGAACTGTCAGAAAGGCGCTTTTCCTACCAGAGTTTATGTACTACCCAATATGGAATATCATGTGGGAAGCTCTTCACATGCCTGGGTATTCAAGGTGAGCTTCTTAAACTTTTTTGAGAAAGTCCATCTATAAAGCTGAAGAATGATTGGCAGGAGAGTTTTTTAATCTCCTTTTTATAAAAAGCAGCATAAAAGTACTAAATAAATGGGAAAAAAATCAGTTAAGAACATAAGCATTTATTCACATCATAGCAGCCACTAGGAGGAAGTTGTCCCCTCTCTTACAAAATGCCTCATCCTAATGCTCAGACGTTTGTTCTGAGGTGAGGGAGAAGACAAGGCATTATTTTAGAGAATAAACAACGAATAGTAAATACCAAAGCCTCCTTGTGACTCTTTAGAGGTCACATTTCAATACCAACAGAACTGTTGAGAATACATACTTTGTTCATATTCATCATGGTCATCAAATTACTAATATAAAAGTTTGTCAGTGCAAGTCATACCTTAGAAGAAATATAAACTGGGGTCTTTACAGCCAATTTATTTCAGGTAAAGCTATGGAAAAAAAATCTGAATAGTCAGATTCCCACTTCTGTTTCCATAATGAGCCTGTGAAAGTGCCTACACCACTGAAAATAGCACAAGATCATCATATTCAGGAAGAGGTTTATTACAATTCAATTCAACATTGTTTTTTAATGTCTATAATAAGCTACATCAGCTAAGACCACAGCTTCTGCACAGATTTCTCACAGAAAGAATAAACAATTTGTGCCTGCACCTTTCTTTTTCCCACATAAACTCTTAAGCCCAGGCAAAATTACTCTGCCAATACTATCATACTAATGCCCACAAACCAATGACACCAAGTAAGTCTTTGGCTGCATGTAAGCACATACATACATCTGAAGTTTTTCCTAGCACCTCACCAGATCCAATCCTGAAGAATTACAGCATATATACACCTGTTCAATTCTGAATATCGAAAATTATTGAAATTAAGGGAACCACACATAGCACTAGAAATTGACAAGCTCAAAAATAAAACCCTTTTCTGAACCATTATTTCCATATCTTTACTATATATATACTACAATAGCATTTGAAAGTTTTATTTCAAATTGATAAAAATAGCTTTTTCTCTTCCAGATAAATAATATGAAAGATTTTTTTTCCTGACTATGACTGGGAGAGGTGAAGAATAAACTTTTCCCACTAACAAAATAAAGGCTACAGTAGGGAAGCATTTGGAAGAGTGGTATGCCAGGCAAAATACTTTTCCAACAGCCAATTTTCATCACACTTCAACTACTCAATTATGATACAGAAGAAAACCTAGTATTTATCTCAGCAAATATATGCAAAGATACATGCTAACTACTATGAACATACGTGCAAACAATGCAGGAGAGAAGAGTCACTTACTTGATGGTCCGGGAGAGTCTCTGTTGTCACCATAATGCTGTGTACACATACAATTGAGGAATGAAGAACAGCAAACAGAAAAATCCAGGCCAGGAAGAAGCAAGTGCACAAAAAGCAGCAGCAGCAGGAAAGAAGGACAATAAAAACAATGTTAGTTCATAACTAAAATACAACATGCACCTCAATGCTAAAGGCAAGGCCTCAAGAGACTCCGCAGTTCAGAAAAGTTGAAGCAACAAATCTGACAAATACGCCTATAGAAAAGCCATTATTAGAAGCCATCATTAGTAAACAGCAACTGCCTCAACCACTTCTTCTGAGTGGAATCTCTCCAGCAGAAATTTAGTGCTCGTATGACTTGATACTCAGCATTTCTAAAGAAATTTTAAGCTGGAGTGGTTTCAAAAGACTAAAGCTCTGAAGAAAGCTGAAATAACACAAAATGTTTCCAAAAGCACTCCACTTTCAGAAAAGTGTTTTGGAAGGAAAAAAACCTTTAAAGCCATAAGTAATGTGCAAGCATCTACTAATGCTAGATCCAAGCCTAACTGCTTTTACATACAAACACAAACTTAGAAGCCACAGATTCAGCTCACCTACAAACACAGGTAACATTTGAAATTGCTTAGGATGCAAGACAAACAGTGGAGTTTTAAATTTAAGAGGATATTTTATATTTAAGTGTTTCCATAGAACCAAGTTGCATAAAATTTCTCTCCCACTGAATGCATGAAATATAGGCACTAAAGGAGGGTAACTAAACAGTAATATCCTGTACGCCATTCTGATATTTGATCTGGAATCTTTCTTAAATCCTTGCTAACCAAGACCACAATCAAGGCTAAGATCCCACTGTGCTCAGCCATGTACAGATACAAGGCAAATTCTACTTATGTTTTTAAGGATTTACTGCATTTGAAATCTGTGAATAATAGAAAAGGAGAAAACAAGAATACTGATCAGCATGAACATTTCCTCCTTAAAAATAAAATAAATCCAAACATGACATATCTTTTATATCCCAAATGAAAACTTTGTGCTCCATAAAGTAGTGAAATCCTTGCTCTGCTTTAAAGAGGATCCGATACTGCCTTTCTTATCAGGACTTAACAGCAGGAAATGTAAGAAAGAAAAATCATAATCAAAATCTTTGCAAGCAGGAATGTTGCCTGGCACTTCTGACCTCAAAACACTGGTTATTTTTTCTTTTTATCTCTCACGTCTGCCTAAGGGTGTTAAATTGTAAATTGACAGTGCAATGTGCAAATGCAAAGTATTGCAATGAATACACAGCAATTGCAGTACACATCATTGGAAAGGTGAGGGAACCCTTCTTTCATAATTCTGCACTTTCTGGAACAGGACTTGCCTGAACAGGAGAAACTGAAGTAAAATATAAGCACAATTGCCAAATAACCTTCTATTCCTGTCAGAGACTAAATTCAGGTCAAAGAGTGAAACCCATGAGCTTAGCAGATGTATTCAAGAATTCAATGGCTTTCAAGGCAAAGTGTCTATTCTTAATGTAAGATAACATACTGCAGATTAGGAAACAGTTTATGTTCAGACTGGAACTGTCCTACTCTATGCTGACTTTAGATTCAAGACAACAGTGGCTAACAAGAGAACAAGAAGCCTGCACAAACTCTACAGAGATCCAGCAACTGACTGAAGGACTGGGAGCACTGCTGCTTAGCACTGGGCTGCTTTTTGGTCACTTGGAGCTGGACAGCAAGAGAAGAGAACTGGAAAAAGACACTGTGAACTGATACACAGGATCAGAAGTACCTGAGGCTCAGCCAGATGCTCACTCGCAGTGCATTACTTACGTGTGGAAAGAAGTAAGAGGGAAAAGGCACCGCAGCAGGTCCTGTCTCACTGCCTGCCCTGCAAGCAGCCCTGGCCAAGATACAACATGACACCAGAGAGCAGGGCAAGCTGTCACCGAGATGGCGATGCACGGGCTTTTCATGTAAATATTTTAGCATTGCATGGTTAATCCTATGAACTGGTACAAACAACTCCTATGCCAGAGGCTGAAACACAAGCCTGTCTAATTCTGTCCTCTATCTTCTCCAATTGACATTCTGTTTACACACCAAACTCTCTCTTGCTGGTCAACCACCTCTCTTCATGAGAGGTATTTGGGTCTGTGTATTTACCTAAAACCTGCAGAATATGTATTTCTAAACATTGGTGCCAGATGTTAAGGTACTGAAATGAGACTATTTTGGCCAAAAAGACCTTTTCATTTTCCAATGGCCTATTGCACCTCTATAATCTGCAATTCATATCACTGCAGACTGGGGTTCCAAACAACTAAGGGAACAAAACATGACCATTTTACTACTTCAGGGTTTTCTCTGAAAAGAATGCTCTCAGGACATTCCTGTCCATCACCACCCACAACTCTTATTCTAAATCTACAAAATTAAGAGAAACATACACATATTCCCAGAGGCACAACCAAGTCTTATTTTCACATTATATAATTTATGACTTTGATTACAGATTGCAGAACAAGTCCTCTGACAGGTTCTCAACACTACATGATCGATTTCATTTCTACAGAGGCACAATTACTTTAAAATTTTGCTACCAAAATACATGAAGCCTAGTCCTCCTCCAGTAAAGTTTTTAACTAAGACTTAGAAGTAAAACCAGCAATATAAAGCATCACATGAGACAGCAACTGTAATTGTTTTTATATAAAGGCAGTCACATGCTTCAAAAAAGCATTATTTTTAGATGTTCATTTCTCAGAAATAAAGCTTATAACAACTGCTGCTAAACTTTAAGTTATATCTGCCAAGTTCTTCTAAAAAACAAAATCCTTTTCCTGTTGAATATTAGGGTAAAAGCAAAAGCATATGCCACACTAGCATGTGTAAATCTCTTATTACAATGTTTTTTTTAAACACTGTTTTTACAATCAAAACATACAGGTAAATTTTTAATAGTTTAAATGAACATTCTAAAGCCAAGTTTGAGTTTTCACCTTGCTGAAGACAGACTTTGCCTGAAGGCAGTCTCTGACACATGTAAACCATTGAAATTAATCCAGTTAGATTAAATTCAGGACCATTGACCCAACCTACAAATCTGCTCAATAAAAATGATTCAATGTTGCAAGGAAAAAAGGTACTTTTATGTCTGTTGATGGATTAAGTAACAAGGACTGACACTGACTGTACATGTTGTATCACAGGCAAATTATTTATTAAATGTACATCTTAGCAAAACTTAGAAGCGAATTACTAAAAACATATTTCAAAATAGAATGGTTTATACCATATGTTTCCATGTAATGTTCTAAGTTCCGGGGAAGTGAGACTTGATTAAATTATTTTATAGAAAAGTAGACAAAAACTGTTCTCAAACAAGAACTCAGAGCATCTATTATTTTGCACTGTCTTAATGGTGTCAGACTACAAAAATAGTTTGCTGAGCTGTTACAGCCTTTGTCTTTAAATTTATATTCAGTACGTATCAACCTAATTGTTAGACAAGGAAGAGCATTTAATATAAGACTTTTTTCTGATACTGATTCTGGAAAGGAAAAAGCACAGCATTAAGGCCTGTGATCTCCTCATCTTTTGTTCTTTAATAAGCCAGCCAAAAAAGCAAGTTAGAAAGCTGACACCTCTAAAAAAGGTTTTATCAGATACCTCCTAGAAACATCCCAAAGGACTTAAAAGTGGAGAAAAAATTTGATCAGTATTCCTTATGCACATTACAACACATGTATTTCATTAATTTTATCATGACAATGAAACTTTAAAAAAAACTCAAACAAACAGATTGCACCTAGAAGTCTGGAATACTGAAAAATTTTAAACATGATTTCCAAAAAAATTAAATTTCAGGGAAGTGTCAGGATTTGCATTGACTAAAGGTCTTCAAAACTACTGGGTCAATCTCTCTTAAAATACATATGGTATTTTTAATATTCAATTTTCACTTCTTTTACTATGATATACACTTTCAAAAATGTTTTTAACACCTGTAGTGCAACACACAAAACTTGATATTGCAACTGCAATTTAGACAGACAATTACCCCACTGGCTGATATTTTGATAAGGAATACTCAGACTAGCCTATTACAATACACCATCTGTTAAAAAAAATTATTCTGAGATGACACTTGAGAAGCACATAGGATGAAAGGCAATCTATCTTTCCATTTAGCATTCTTCTAAAGGAGTCTTGTTAAAACAGAGACTCATTTTGAGGTACCTTCTTAAGATCATGTTATTCTGAAGGCATGTCACAAAAAGAAAAGTAGCACACGTTACATTACTTTGAAGTGTTTTGTAAACTGGTACTTTTTTATATATTTTGAGGAAACAAAGGGCACAGCAACTGAACTGACAGCATTTAAAAAAAAAATTATAATACACTACTGCACAGTTGGCAGTTGATACTCATAAGTATGCTGCATCTGGGATATAAATGCATGGGCCATGCAGCAAACCAATGAATTTGTTCACTACAGAAAAAAACCAAGAATTTTTTTAACACACTGCAAAACAGTTTGTCTCCAAACTCACCACTTAAGATAAAAACAGTAATAAAACACTTGATCAAGTTAATAGCTCCATGTAGTAGTTCAGTATCACAAAGTTTGTCAGTAATGAGGTGTTAAATTTGACCTTCACCTCAGTTACAGAAAAACATATCTTATTTTGCCTTTGGGAGGCAGTGCTTTGGAAACTATAAAACATTTTCTGCTTCAGCCATTGAAGTGCTTCTACATGACACAGCTTGTGGAAAAACTAAACTCTTAAATAATTTCAACATTTATGATGATGAAGCACGATAGTACACACTAGCCTTTCCTGTTTTTAAATTGTGCTTAGAAAGAGCTTCATTGCCTCAGAAATTTTATTATCAGTACAGATTATCAACTCTTACACCTCAGATTACTCTGATAACATAATTATCACTTCTTCTGTCTTTTCTGCTCCTCATTCCACCAAGAACTATGTTATTTTTTCTACTGTCCATAGTCACTAACTAGCAAAGTGCCAGTTAGACTAAGAGGAATACATTTTTCCTTTGGGACTCTGAGACAAAATCCAAAAATCAAATCCAAAATCTGAAAGTTTTTTGACATTCAGCACTCCTGCCATGAGAATCTAATAAATGATAATGATACTACATAATATTCCAAATACATTCACCAGAAAAGTATCAATTCAAACTGAAAGTGCACAGATTGAAGTAATTTAACCCTCTCTCTGCCAAAATCTTCACATTCATCTCCTTACACAAAGGCACACTTAAGTTACTCACTGAATTTCTATCCAGCTCCCCATCAACCAGAATGTTCTCCATGTTGCAAGGGCCTGTTCTCTGTCTCTATCAGTTAGAATTCTTCCATCCTGCTACTCAAGATCCTAGAGAGGAAAAGAAAAATTTAATAATTTAATTCCAAGGGCTGAAATCCAGTAGAGAGCTACACTTTCCCTTCCCTCTGTTTTAAGATGCTAAATAGTCTCATATGGTAACAACCTCTGCATTTTACAGTACCCTGCAAAACATGAACATTTACCCAGAAAAATCAGCTTAGGAATGGAGAGAATAGTTTCAGATAAAATGGCCAAAACAAAGACTACTCACAGAGGCAAGCACTTAGGTCTGCAAATAAGGAAGATTTATGCAAAAAAAAAAAAAAGAAACCCACAGGTTTTGCCCTGGATTTCCTGTTGTTCCAGAGTTCCCAGCAGCACACCACTCCCGCCCCACAGGCATGTGCACACCAACTGTTTGGGTACAAACAAAGCTATTCTGGAGCAGCCAGAGTTGAGGGCTTCCCAGTATAACTCCAGAAACAGCTATTGCTCTGTGGAACCAAAACACAAAAAATTAAATAATATGCGCAAGCCAGCACCTTCTGTGGCACAGCAGGCACTCATCTATGGGTCACCACACACAGCGAGAAAGCAATGCCTCATTCTCTAGGCATTTCCTATTTATTTTTTTTTTTTGCAAGAGAATGAAACCTACAATGAATCTTAGTATTCACAGCATATTTAAAGTCATCAGTGAGACAAGCACACACCCTGGAATCAAGCAAAACTTGGCGGGAAAAAAGTGCTTTAACCATTGATTTGTTAAGCAACTTTCAGGAGAGGCGCAGATCAAACTGGGATGCCTACCAAGCTGTCCAGCTACAGCCCATCGCTCTGTCTGTCCAAGACCTCCATCCAACAGGACAGCAGTGGAAGAGGAGGCTGTGCTTACCTGCTCGGATCAGCGCAGTCGGTATCGTGCAAGGACAAACCCTGTGCTCCCACCCTCCAGAGAGCTGCGCTCACTCTGCCCTTCCCACCAGCCACAGCAAGTGCTTCATCAGAGAATTAGCCCAAGGGCAATTTTCTTCTTTCCTTTTGTCTTGGGTGGGGTGAGGGGGCAGGAAGCAGCTACATTGCTAAACCAACACTTGTGCAAGAGCAGGGGTAGCACAGAGATGGTGATTTTTTTTTTTACGCTATAATGTTTGCATATTGTGCTTAATCTATGCATCAAGCTAAAGGCAAATTTTAGTAAAAATACATGAAGTGAAGACACAAGGGTGAGGTGGGAAGACACATCACAGTCCCTCCAGGGAACCTGAGGAACATCCTGAATGCAGGAGGATGGGAGAAAGGCAAACAGATAACCAGAATACACAGGATCTTCTGTTTCAAGGTCTGTCTCAGGAAATAGACACTCATGAAAACAAATCTCACTAAAAAGAGTAACCATTTAGTCTACTGTTTTCAATGTTTTATTATAATCGAGTTTTGGGTTTGTATTCTGTACAGCAAGTTAGAATTTTCCCTCAGGAAAAAACATACAGTATTAATACACTCTAGATAATTACTATAACATATGCCAGTAAACCACAAAAGGAACCATTAAAAAAATAGTTTAACAAATCTGTGTGTTAACAAAATTGCAAAGTTAAAAGTTTTCTATGACTTAGTCCAATGAACTGAGGAGGACCTTACTCAAGCACCTGAGTGATTAACTGAAGTGGCATATAATTGGGAAACATGGATAGATTCTCTCATATAAATTAGAAACCGTAGACATCTGAAAGGAGATGACTACAAGTTATTAATTTGCATTAATAAACGGAAAGATGCCATTACCACAGAAAGAGGAATTCATCCTAAAGCTCTGTTTCCCGGAGCAGCAGGCACTGCAACCCTTACCTTCCACACCTAAACATGAGATGCAGACCTGAGTGATGGTTTTTGATGTCTGTTGCTTGTCATCTCTCCCCCACACACCCATTTTAGGTTCTCTTATTAGCAGGAAATTCAGCAACACCAGACTGCATACATATTCAATTTGCAGAAACACCAAACTGTTTTAAATAGGATGAAAAATTAGTGGCATAAAAGACAGATGCGAGTACTGCTATTTAAAGCAGTTTTCCAGCTTTTTTTAGTTACATAAACTTGTAACCATACTCAAGTTATCTGAACGAAGATATCTTTGCTGATAGGAACATTTAGCCTAAAACACATTAAACCCATTTTTATATTTAACATTTTTTAACTCTTACTTTTTATTATCAGGGCTCCTGGTCTATTCTGCTCCTCCATCTGCTCACGTGACCACAGCCTTCCTTATCTTAGTCTCAAGAGCAGTGCCATCAGACAGGTACCCTATGGTCTAATTCCTAGCATTCATAATCACTTGTGGTCCCAAAGACTCAATACAGCATGCTCCCAAAGGCTGCAGAGAAGTTTTCTGGGGAAAGGAAGGAAAAAATTCTACCTGCTCATGTTTAAACAGTAAAGCAGATGCAGAAATGGTTAAGGACTACCTTCCCCCAAGCTGTTTAGCTTATGATTAGACAGCCAGCTTGCCTTATTTTTCTTGGCAAAATGAAGGCTGAAAGTGAACAATATTGCTTCTGTTATATGCCAAAATAAATACAAAGGAAGGAAAAGGGCTCTCAGCAAAAGGATACTGCCAAAGAGTCAAATAAGTATGAAACTGGAAAACAGATTCATTTTGAAAATTACAGAATGCTTCTAACCATCTGAGCCCCAAAGCTTTGAAACAATTTTCCAACCAATGTAGAGAAGGGGAATTTTCTTATTTGTAAATGCAGCCAGGTTATTATGAAGGCTGCTTCCACAAGCAAGCAAGCTCTTTTCTACTTTAGTTAATCCAACCATTCGATTTGAAGATACAACCCCAGATGTATCATTTTATTGATCTAGGGTTTTTTTTAGCTTTTGGGGAATGTTCATGACATGCTTTTGCTGCTCTCTGTTACATTCACAAGTGTTTGCAGTCTGGTCAGCTTGAGGTTTTAATTAACAAATGCTCCTTCACAATCTTAATGCTTAAAAGCTGAAGTGTTCAGGAGGGCACACACAAAATGAAATTATTTGAAAATAACTCTATAATGGTAGCCAGCTAGTCAGCTATTTTTCCTTTATAGATATTGGATACAATCAGGCACACAGAAAGGTATTACCAATCAGAAAAGTCCTGCCATAAAATAAGTTCTTTCTCTCCAACTGTGAAGAAGGTTGAACAAGCCAAAAACATATATTCAAAGCAGAAGGGAAATGTTTCCTTCTTATCACACAATCCATAACCTGTCCTGTTAACACTTGTGGTCCATCTTATTTTTGCTGATGACACCAAACTGTGTGGTGCAGCTGACAAGCTGGAGGGAAGGGGTGCCATCCAGAGGATGTTGGCACACTTCAGAGTTGGGTCTGCGTGAACCTCAGGACACCAGTTCAACAAGGCCAGGTGCAAGGTCCTGCACCTGGGCTGGGGCTATCGCCAGCACAAATACTTGCAAGCACAAATCCCCAAGGCTGGGTAGAGAATGGGTTAAGAATAGTGCTGACGAAAAGGAATTGGGGATACTGGTGGATGAAAACTAGACATGACCCAGCAACATGTGCTTTCAGCCCAGAAAGCCAATGTATCCTGGGCTGCATCAAAAGAAGTGTGGTCAGCATGTCAGTCCACCAGGTCATTCACAAATCTACTTGACTTTTGCAATGTTTATATTTTATATTAGATATTAGAAAGAAATTTTTTACTGTGAGGGTGGTGAGGCACTGCAACACGCTGCCCAGAGCATCTGTGGATGCCTAATCCCTGGAAGTGTTCAAGGCCAGGTTGGGTGGGGCTTTGAGCAACCTGGTCTAGTGGAAGATATGCCTGCCCATGGCAGGGAGATTGGAGCTAGATAATTTTTAAGGGCCTTTTCAACCCAAAGCATTCTGTGGTTCCATGGTTTTAACAGATTGCTTCAGCCATTGGTAGTTTTTGTAACGATTTGGTTTTAAGTTCATTGCACCTTGAGAATAGGAAAATCCTCTTTAGGTCTCCCCCAGAAGGAAAGAAAAATATGCATCAATGAAAGCTACTACTCTGCATGAACAGGATCTTTTCTCACTATCTACACACATCTATACTGAAAAGTCCTATGGGAAGAGGTAAGAAGACAACTCCTATCATTAAAAAAAATCATTTCAAAAGCCATAAAATGGATGTCTCACTACTATGCTGTTACCCAATATTCTCTTAGATATAGTTACATGAACCACAGATCAAAAGCAGCACAATTTAGGTGCCTTTGCCATGAGAGAAACTGTGGTAGCAAGCTTTTGTTCAGCCCTATAGACATCAGTGAAGTGGATATGGCAGTGTTCTGCATTGACTTACATATTCTCTATGTTAACCAGATTACATAAGCTTTTATTGCAGGGTATGCTTAACTAGAGAAAGGGGTTATTAGGCAATGCAAGGCCCTTTTTCTGCCAGCATAACAAGAGCTCATCATCAAACATGATATTTGTTCTAGGCAGAAGAGAGTTTAGCTCTGACACCGTGGCAGTAATACCCTATTGGTGGTATATTTATAACATTAAATCATAATCCGAGTCACAAAAGGACTCTTCCCCCCCTTCTCCCACACAAGATTAGTTTCAGTTCAAACACTTCACTAAATCTGGAGAGTTTCATCAAGAGTCCCCACTGCCCCCACACAAATTCCTGAATTTCAGCCAAGGTGCAGCCAACAAAGTACAAGTGGTAGAGATGACGCCTGAATCTTATATATTTTCTTTTTAGTCAATGGACCAATTGACTTGAACACCTGCATACTGTATTATACAGGCAGGTTTTAGCTTTCTTCCTAAGGACTATCACCTAGGGTCCTTAGATGGGGCAGGTGCACTGCAGCACTGTTTTGTGACCTGTTCTAGTATCACAGTACTCTCCTGCACTCCAGCACCAAACTTCAAGGCAAGGCCCAGCCTCACCGTGACTTGCCACTGGCTGCTGTCTCCTGACCCAGCCTTTCCAGATGGGAAGTGTTCTCCTGGGCTCTGACCTCCAAATTGACCTAAGCTCTGCTGGATGCCTGCCTTTTTTCCCTAAAGCCTAAAAGAAGTAGAAGCATTTAAATTGTCTGAGATGAGTATCAGATAAGAATATACTGTAATTTTTTTTTAAGATGACACAAGCATAACAATACAGACTTTAAAGATCAATGTGGCAGCAAGCAAAGGCAACACACACTAGGAGAAAAGAAAACTAGTTGTTTACATTGATGTCAAGAAGGATAAAAATTCAGCTAGGTCCTTGCTGGAAAGCAGAGTCACATCAGTATCAAAGAAATGCTATTTCACAGGGAATCAGAGAATGGTCCAGGTAGGAAAAGATCTCTGAAGGTCATCTTGCCCAAGCCCCCCTTTGCAGAAGGATGTCTAGACAGCTTTTGAGTATCTCCAAGGATGAGGACTACACAAACTCCCTGGCCAACCTGTGCCAGTGCTTGGTCGCCCTTCAAAGTTACAAAGTGTTCCTGATGCTGGGATGAACTTCCCATGTTTCTGTTTGTGCCCACCACTTCTCGTATCACTGAGCACCACTGCAAAGAACCTGTATCTCTCACTTTTATACCCTCCCTTCAGGTATTTATACACATTGATGAATTCACCCTGAGATGTCTCTTCTCCAGGCTAAAGAGACCAGCTCTTCCAGCCTTTCCTCACACAAGAGATGATCCAGGCCTTTGATAATCTTCACAGCCCTTCACTGGACTCTCTCCAGTACATCCACATCCCCCTTGTACTCAGGAGCCCTGAACTGTACCCAAGATTGATGTTGCCATTCACCCTGTACGTACCCATTCACCCAGATGTGAACTCAACAGCGCTGCATAGAGAGGAAGGATCGCTATTCTCAACCTGCTGGCAATGCTTTGTCTAAAGCATCCATGAGCACCATGCATCTTTATGGCAAGGGCATGTTACTGACTCATGTTCAGCTATCTGTCAGGATAACCAGGTGAACTCCAGGTAAGCAGTTCTATAAGAGGAAGTTTAAGGTAACACTCTTGACAAAGGTATATAAGTGCTAAAACAAACCAAAAAGAACAAGTTTCCAATATATTAAGAGCTAACTGTATCAGTTATAGTTACCTGTAACTCCTAAGAGGTATAGGATCAGTTTTAAGAGATTAAAGGAAATCTGTACCCTAAATCTAACTAGGCTGATCAAACCAAGGCTCTCAAAAAATCTAAGTGTCTTTCAGGCTGTCCTATGACTGCTGAAGGCACTTTCACTTTGCTCCATGCAGCAGGGGAGCAGCAGTAGCACAAAAGGTAATAGAGGTAGCATGTCTTACTCTCAAGGCTCTTTGAATACAATGCACCAGAGGAAGAGAAGCCTTCTGGATGTAGCACAAGGCCACAGATCATCTTTCTCAGCTAACAAGTCTGCACACCAAGTACACTTATTATCAACCTACAGATCAGGCCAGCTCTTGCACATGACACAGTGCCACTGCATGCAAAGTACCCTGTGTTTGTTGAGATCAGTTCCAAGAAAGCAGGAACTGAAGCAGAGTTGTTCCTGGTAAAAAAAAAAAAAAAAAAAAAAAATCAGTAAAAGATCTGGTAAACAAGAAAGTTTTTCTCTACTCTCAAACTAACATTCTTAGCTAACAACAACTCAAAAGAACTAGGCACTGGTTGTATTCTGCAATTCTGAAGAGAAATCTGAGAGCTGAGAAAATCTCTAGGTTCAATTCCTACTACTGTGAAGTCAGTCCAAACAGGAGAGCTTGACAAAACCAGTAATTATATAGAAGTCATAGATGACAAGCTGTATAGTTCCATTAACTCTGAATTGCAATGTGTGACTGCTCAAAAGTCTGCTACAAATATAAACACACCAGAATCAACAACTGCCTCAAATTCCCCAAGTACACTGTGATCACTTATTGCTATCAGCCACCAAATCTACCCTTACGAAACACTTCCTTCCACCCTGAGTTTCATCACCTGCCTTCTCATTTCCTGAATAAACAGTCCACATGCAGAGCAAGCTGTTTCCTCTGTTTCTGTATTGCAGTTTTCAGAAGGGGAAAAATATCAAATACCAAACCACCAATAAAAACCAGGAAAGCGGAAATGCTTAAGAACAGGACTTGAAAACATCTCTCATCTGGAAAAAAACTGGCATAGTCCAGATACCTCAATTATCTTTTGAGAGAGTTAGATGGCAATGAAGGCAAAGGAAAGCATAACAAAATTCTGAATACCCACTGCAACTTCCATTATTACTACCTTAAACTGGGTTCCACAAACAAACTTGTCCTGAAAAAAATGAAGGAGTTTAGAAAATATGGTAAGATTCACATACAGTAACTAAATCCCAACATTCTCTTTAGAAGCTCAAGTTCCTAGGGTTCTGGAGCCCTTTGCCATTGAAATACACTTCAAAGGTCTCAAACTTATCCAGGTCTTCACGATAAGTAATCTGCAAGACTGTTCCCATGACTCAAACGAGTTGTTGGTCTTAACGATAAAAATGTCTATTTCTTCACTTAAAAGTGTCTAGTTACCTGCAGCATTATACACTTTGTCTCCATGAGCCATTTTTACCTAGGGCTCAGTCTAACTTTGGAGCATAAAAATAAGAGACGCAATAAACCACTGATTTTGTTCATTTAAAAGAGAACCTATGAAGCTTCATAAAATATTCAGATGATTTTGTTTGTTTGTTTCATTGTGAAGTAGGCAAAGAAGATTATTCAAACATTACAACACCAAATCTAGCATTGTATTTTTACATACTTTTTTTGTTAGTTTGCTGCAGTAGTAACCAGCAAAATAACTATAAACATAAACAACCATACAAGGTTAAATTTGCCAATGACAGTCTTGATTTTGAATAAAAAAATGGACTAAAATTAACTGGTTAGAGACATGGCAAACCATATTCCTTTCAGAACTCCACCCTGTGATTTTCTTCCACATCTGTAAAGTTACTAATAATAGTCGCTCACATGGTACTCTTTTTCTCATCTCCCATTTCGGCAGCTGTATGAAGAGGCAGTGTGATACACTCTGCTGGAGACAGCTGGAAGGGATTAGGAGATTACCAGTCCTCCACACCTGGTCCTTACCACCTCTTACCACACTGAGGCTGAGGTTTTTCTGAACTGCCTGCAGATCCGTCTGTGCAGGTGCTCCCTAACCCTCTTCTGTCAAGAGGAATCCCCACTACTGCAGATTATTTTAAACTGACATTCACAAAATGTGAATCATTTAAACTAAGCTAGGTCATGGGACTTCTGCAGGCCTGGCACTGCAGGGGTGATAAACAGCTGAGGGACACCTCTTCACTCACCTCCACTCCAACCAAAACAGCCTGGGTAAGCACACACTGTGTTACAGTTACAGACTCCCCCAGCACCACTTGGAAACTACTTCAGGAAATGAAGGGAATCATGCCAAGGCAAAAGGAAAAGCAATGTTGTTGTTACAGGTTTTTCTGAAATGAACAAGTAAAATAAGCCAGCAGAGAGGTTTCCACAGACAAGATGGATAGGTGGCAGAACAAATCCTTCTGATGCTAATGCCAAAATGGAATCAGTTGCCCTCCTGAGAGAGCAAATAGACCTGGATTTCCTCTGCATGGAACTTTCCAAAACAAAACACAAGACTATGAAAAACATTTTGAGAATATAAGAATTAATTCATTGTGCAGAAAAAGCTTCAATAATAGGATCTTAAAAGTCTACTTTAGTACATCAAATGATGTATTCTAAACATTTTAGTTATAATTAGATCATCAATACAGAAATATTTTAAGTCTCATCTGCAGGTCAAGAATACCATCTACTTCCTAAGGAATAAAGTTTCAGTAAGCTATTCTGAGAGTATTTATGAACTATTTCAAGTAATCATACTATTACAGATCAATGAATTATTAACTGCTAAATAAGCTATATGTGACTAGGTGAGTGCTTTTTACCTACTGCAAATAAAGCAAAAATGTCAGCTTAAACTACCACAAAGTTTCTGTCTCTCAGAAGCTGCAGTGATTTTGCTTGGATGAATAGGCACCAACACAGAGACAGTTCACTGCCATATCAGATGCTATTGCAGCCAACTTCCTAAATGGATCCATAAGATTTTCCATTAAATTAATGATATACCTCCAAAAGTGAGCCAGTGCAAAGACCAATTTTCGAATGGCAATTCTACTAGGTTTTTAGTCCTTCCTTTGGACTATGCGTTTTGCTACCTCTGAGAACTGAAAAGAATGCCCAACCCATTTTCAAGGGTGAAAGAGACCTTATGGCCTCTTTTAAATTCTCAGTTATTGAAAGGACATGCTAAGTGTCAGATCTCCCAAAGACCTACCAGTACACAACCATTTTTCTGTAAACCAATGGCTGTTTCAGCAAAGTAAGAACTGAGATTACCTCTAAGATTAGCATCATGAATACACTTCACAGGAACTCAGTTAAGAGAGTAACTACAATCCTAATTTCTGCTCTAAACTGAAATAAATAAAATAGAAAAATCAATTCAAGTTCCAAGAATAAAAATATGAAAGAAGTCTTAACCCAGACAAACAAGTTCCAGTTGAGCTGTGTTGGCTGTAATAGTTATGCTGTCTGGGAGGTTTCTAAAAAATGGGCTTTCTGCAGGCTTAAATGCAGATATTTCAAACAGGAACCTTATATACAATTTAATTTTCTTATTTTTGCAGCAGTGTCTGTCTTCATAATAAAACAGAGTTGATGACATAATAAATGGCCTTTATTTCAATGTCTTTTGGCAAGTGCTAGAAGGTAGTTTATACAAGTTTAAGATACAGGATATCTGTACAAGAATTTAAGAACAAAAGGTCAGAGTAGCCTATTGCAATAGGAAAAACCCTAGAAATCCTAACTTAAAGCAGCAGCAGGTTCAAACAGGCAGCAATAGTATCTGGTTTACACATCATGGTTTATTAAAAAGCTTTAGAAAGTCTAATTTAGATTTCCATTGGTTATGCCAAGTTTGGTTTTTTCATTCTAAAGTAAAATGAGCTGATGAACACAACTTTGCTTTTTAGCTGTCAGTGCTGCTCTACCTGATCACAATTCAGGATCTTTTGTACATTTTTTGGCAGGGTTGTTTTTTTTATTTGTGTTTGTTTATGGTTTGTGAAGTTTTTGGGAGGATCCTAGGGAGGTAAGTTGGACGTTTTTTTGGAAGGTTTTTCACTGTTATTCTGTAGGGGTTTTCTAAATACAGGAGAAAAATATTACAAATAGACTTCATACAGGCTTAACAAGAACTAGTGTTTTTAGCACCAAGCCAAACTTGTCTTCTGAAGCTACTGAGTAACTGCTGATCAACTTTGATTTGGAACTGCTGCAACAATCTTGCATAGCTTTTAGTCTAATAGGATGAACCAACAATACTTAAACAATATAGCCTGATCCACAGGAACTGTACAACATTATTGCATTGCAGACTTGGCAAGTGACCTAACAATAAACCTCTTGTTTACCTACTCATTTCTATTTAACAAATTACAAGCTCCTCTATAACATTTCTTTGGGCAATGAGAAGCACCTGGCCTGCCACAACAAACAGCTGTGGACGAATTACAAGCATCATCAAGTGACAACTTACCTGTGATTCACAGCCCTCAGAAATTCAGGTCAATATCACTGCCTAATCTAAGTCAGGCCATTGCTCACACTATTTGCAACAAACAAGCAACTTATATAAAAATTATTTTTGACAGAGGCAAAAATAGAAGTCAAGCCTTTCACACATTAAAGCCAGCCCTCAAGAACATAAATTAAACATATTTGTTCATAAAATCATCCCATTTCTGATGAGCAGAATGCTTTTTGCTCCCAGTACTGCAAGGAGAACCAAGACTTTTTATAGCAAGAGCCACGTATTGTAAGGGTACTTTTAATGTTCTGCTTCAGGGCCCAATATAGAAGATTCTATTTTTTCTGCTTCAATCAATTGAGAATGTGTCATGGCTGGGATAAAGGGTTCTGTTCCTTGACAACCAGGGAGTGGTGGTAAGCATGGACAGGAAAACAAAGTCTTGACACTTCCTTGGAAGTTCTTTGAAATGCTTTGGAGAAGAAAACAAAGAGAGAAAAAAAATTACATCCTAAACAAAGCATTATTCTGTTCAAAGCTAAACAAATATTTAATGGACAAGGAACCTCCTCCTGCTTTTCCACCCAGTCTACTCAAGTACTGGGAATTCTCTTTCCCCTAAAATGGTTTAATGGAGCCATCAGATAGCTTGAGCACCTGATTTAAAGTGAATACAATCCTCTCAGCTGTGCAATCCCATAGGACTCTATGATAGGAAATTTGAATCCTGCCTCCCCACCATCCTCTATCCAGCCCCTCAATAATCAGCTAGTTAGAGGAGGTAGTTAAGGAGCAAGAGTCACCACACAGTTCAGAAATGCAGAAGACAGACACAAATGCTGGGAAGGAAGGATACAATACTTGTAAGCTCAAACAAATTCAATTGCTATTTTGATGATAAATAAGAGAAAGAATAGTTCCAAGAGGGAATGTATTTCTTTTTTTAAAGTAAAGAACCTACATCCTTTCCTTTCACAGCATTACACTATTCCACCATTGTCCCCCAAACTGCTAAGAATTACCACTTAACAGCATTTTATAATTTACTCTCATATTTAAAATCACACACAATACCAAGATAACACAAGCTTAACTACCGAGATAATATTAGCATAAAGCAATTCAATACCCTGTATCTCTGCCAAAGCAGTTAACTACACCTCTATGTATAATGTTACACGTTTTATTCTCTTGAAGGCAGCTTACACATGCATTTCCAAGTCTAATGCGTAAGAAAAGAATGAAACACTAATTTCCATGCTTCACAAAGTAAATGGAGCTAGGCAGCAATAGCTCAGAAGCTGTAACTGGACAAAAATGTATGTCCCAACCTACCCATAGTGTAAGAGTGTGCTCCTGGGGCACATTCCATCTCTGGTGCTCACTTATACACACCACTAAGAAGTTAGAAGGAAGAAAAGTGCAGGTACCCACTTAGACTCCCTGCAGGAGCAGCTGTAAGAGTAACTGCCAGCACATGATTCCAACCATGCGTAGTGCTAAAAGGGGCGACTGGAGGAGCCTTGTGTCCTGCACTTTCAATCCATTGCTAAGTATCCAAAAACAGCTGTCACAGATACAAACCAGTCAACTTCCGCAGGTACAGTGTAGTTACAACTAGAGTCTAACTTTTAAAAACTATGATTTGTCCAAGAAATCTTATAATGAACATGTAGCAGAGTGAAAATTTAATCGTTTGGGGTTCTTTTTTCTGGAATTGTAAAGCTAAAACCCAAGTAATACTGATTTTAATAACAGCAACAAGCATGCAGAGCCTCTAATCTAAAAATCAGCTTGGCATACATAATCCTTTCCATGAGAAAGGATTTCGTTCCTGCATTTTGTAACCCTCAACAGAATTCAGAGAAGGATGAGCTGTATTTTTGATGATCACAGCCTGAGAAAAAATACCATATGCCAGTAGTTCTTAATACAGTGGCACGTTTTACACTCCCATGGCTTCTAAGAAGTCTGTGAAATTCACAACTTTAGCTTTTTCACGTCCAAATTGTCTGCAACAGACATGCAATAAGAAATTAGGGCTTGTAAATCTAGGAGTGCTATTAACTTAATAAAATCCAGATTAAAAGTGAATTGCCAGCTAGACATTTCAAAGCCATTTATAAGCACCAAACTGTAAACTAATTGAGACGCCCATCAAAACCACCTAACCAAGATAAGCACACAAACATTCCAGTTACAGCATGAAGTAATAAGCAATTTCCCCCCAAGAGAAAAGCACTATGCCAACACTTCACATACAATTGAGAATTGACTGTTCCCAAATGTTGATAAGTATAATTAACCTTCTAACCCTGTCTTGGCCTTGATCATTAAACCTGAATTCACCGTGAAAAGCAATTAAATTGCTAAGCAGTCGGTCTACTTTGGGACTGGAGAATAGCATTCAATCAAAAAAAAAAAAGAAAAAAAAGCATCGCACAATTGTCTCCTTAGACACCTTCAAGGATCTGTCGGCTGTTTTAGTAAATTAAAAAAATAAATCACATTTTAACAAGAACTGAAAAATTCTTCAATTCTTCATGAAGATCCTGAAACATTTAAGGTTTATGAAGGCAAAATTTAAGTTTTAACAGAAAAAATAGCCACAGAGAAAAAAGATAAAGATGATCTAGGTGGGCTATGAAGTTTGATTTTGCCTTTTCATGCTATCTTTAACAACAGATATTAATTGTACAGTACAGTTCCCATTCAAAGAGCTTAGCTTCTCTCTCTCCCATTAATTCTGCCTTTTAGACTGACTACTGACAAGGAAATCTACCTATAATTTATGTCACCCAACCTGCTTTTTCTATGCCTGCCATTTTGAAATTAGCAGAACAACCAGACAGGCAGAAGGAACTAGAACTCTCGTTTTTCTTTCTATTTTCTTTCCTACATCATAGCTATCTCCTCTTACCAAAAAAAAAAAAAAAAAAAAAAAGCCTATTTGCTATGAAATTTAGATGTATGTGACTCTGTGATGATCACGTTTCTTCTCATAACTTTATTTCAACAGAAGTAAAAGCAGGTAAAGTGATTTCTGATTTTCTAGTGAATCTGAGCTGATGAGTACCATTTTATAGTTACTATTCAGATTTAACATCAAAATTTTGTTTCCAGTGATATATTCCAGTGTTATATTTTAGTATAACTTCATTCACTATTGGAGTTATATTTTTAAATATACACAATATATCTGCATAAGAGGCATCTTTTCCAGTATTTCAATAAGCTTAAATTAGCTCTTCATTTTGAAAACAGGTCCTTTATGAAGTGGCAGAAAGTCAGACATCTTCATGTCACATTTCATGCCTTATAACTTCCAAGAAGTTCTCTCGACGCTGTTCAGTTACCCTTGACAGTGCTGTAGATGGCAGTATTTCACAGAGCTCACCTCCCTGCCTTAACCTGCGGCTAAGGACTGCAATACAGGGAATACACTCTAAGGGTGCTTTAAGAATTTTCAGCTCAGGCATTTCCATAGCATACCACACACGGTAAGAAAGTATACAAACTGCTTTAATTTCAAGAGCAACCTTCTCAGATGACTAAAGAAATGTACCATAACACCAGTCAAACAAAAATGTTAAGTTACCGCAGGAGAGAGCATCCTTAAAACAGAGATCCACAAACTGCTCCCTTGTATGGGATTTCAGCACACTCAGACATTTTGTTTCAGATTACCAAAAGAAAAATCAAGTTTTCCATAGTAACCTGGTATTTCTGACTAGAAAGTGATTTTCTAGTCTAGGTGTACATCTGGATCACCTGGACTTTCACTTTACTTGAAACTGAGGCACTTTCAGAAAGTAATTGCCTGCACAGAAAATATCTCAATTTCATGCTAAAATATAGGTCTAGTCTGTCAGCAACACACTTTCCACGCAGAACCCTCCAAAAGCAGTCACTTTTTTCTGGAAGCTGACTGTTCACATCATGGCATGCACAGCACGAGCTTCACAGGAATGAACTACCACTCACTCCTGGAAAACATAAGTAACATGAATCCAAGTATATATACTGCTTTGACATCCAATTCCCTCTCTTCCTAAAACTTTAGCAGGAGCTGAAAAAAGCAAAGTATGCTATATCCCATTGCTACAACTCTTATGTCTTCTGCTACACATGCCAGAAGCAGACTGAAGGGCAAACTGTGCAAATCCCATACCACCATCATGGTTTCTACCCATTTCATTATGGGTAGAAAAATGACTACATCACTAGCAAGTCAGTAGCTTTAGGAACCACCTCAACAGGAATTTCAATGCTCCCCAGATAAAATCCATCTCCTAGCTGTCAGCCTCATTATGCATCTCAAGCAAAGTATATAATACTAGCTCCCAGGACACCGAGCATGCCAGCTTGTCTTTGTATTGCTCACAAATCAGAATCCATAGGAGTCTACCATTTCTATTCCTTATAAGGAAGGACAGCCTGCTGAAGATCAAAATTACTGTCTTTCCTACTCAGCAAAACATTTGCTGGGAACTAGAAGGTGCATGAGACATCAGAAACAGTGATGAAGGTGGAGCAGAAGCCAAGATACAATAATATGTCATCCTCATTAACTCAGGAAACAAAGTCCAAGGCTGTAATGGAGAGCAGACTGATACCAATGCATTCCACCAGAGTATCAGCAGTAGGGCTCCTACTAGCACTGGTTAGAGCAAATAAACTTATGCTGAAAACAACCTCCCTGGATTCAGTACTGGGAGGAGTAGAGTGTTACTGATTTTGCTTTATAGCTTATGCTTGCAGTAATTTGTTTGAGGAGGGAGGAGACACTGGCATAGGCACCTGAACTGCAGCTTCACTGTTACAATAGCATGATCTTTGCAAGGTAAGCAGCAAAGTCTGTCATGCATGGGATTCAAGTAGAGACATTTAAAATTTTACAATTGCAAACTATTCATGCATCATGCAAGCTTCCATCAGTGAAGAACACCTGTATTTTTCTCCAGAGAAAGTAAAGCAAAGCGGAAGAATACAGAAGAATGCTCCTAGGTTTCTGAATTGCTAAGACAGGCAGAACAGCAGCAAAGAAGAAAAAATAAATATGCTGCTATATGTTTAAGTGAATGAAGAAAGGTGTGTGAGGCTAAAGATAAAACTTTTATGGACATAGAATAAAGCTGGGATGGAGAAAAGATGTTGAGAAGAGTCAGACAATTATAACCAAAACAGTTAATTACACAGGGCCATCACCTAAAAGAGGACTATAACAAGACAAATATGGAGATAAATGTATTTTTTTAAAATCACAAAACAAATTTCAAGCAAACATGACCCAGTTGACACAGGATGTCAACTAAGGCTGCCAGAGCTCAAGTGGGCTTTTGTTCAGTACTGATGGCAACAGCAGCATTGTGTCACAAGAAGAGGACAGATACTAAGATCTCACATGAAACTTGTTCAGCAATTACTTTTCGTTCCTCCACAATTTCCCCTGTCTGGGCTGCCCTGCTGCAGAACACACTGTGCAGATTGCAGGTGGTCAGCTATAGCAAGTTACAAGTCATTAAAACACCATCTGCTCCCTGACAAAAAAAACAACAAATGAAAAAACACCAAAAATCCCCCACATCCCTTTCTTCCTTCCCTCCATCCAGAAGCTTACAGGCAGAGGTGCAAAATCAAACACCAATCTCTATGAAGGCACTAAACTATATTCAGAAAATTATTTTATGAGCCAAGAGCTTGCTTCCACAACACTTCCCCCAACATCTTAAAGCCAAATGAATCCCAACAGATGCTACTCATTTGGCAGGAAAGATAACCCAAGCTTCTTAAAATCTGCATTTGTAAGATAGAAATATCTGCTAAGCAAGCAGTTTATGTTTTAATCACTTACAAGAAACTAGCAGTCAAAAAACCCCAACCAAACCACACCATCAAAAAAAACACCAAATTGTTTAAATGAAATTGTTAGCTAACACTGGAAACTAATTCCTTTTTTTAAACACACAGAAATGTCTACAAAATGCCTACAATGAATCACAGTTCAAATTTATATGCAATAAAGCAGACATGTTTCAGCCATCACTTTTGAACACTATACATTGAAATCAACACCAGGTCTCTCTCACTCTAATTTCCCTTTCCTCTTCCTGGACTGCCAGCACAAATGCTTTTCTACATATTAAATTAACAGAAGGTCGACTGCCAGACAATATTCCACATACAGAAGTAAAAGGAAAAACAAATTAAAACTCATTGTCTTTAGTTCTTAAGAACAATACACAGTGAAGTTACACTTAACACTGTTTTCTTAAAATGCAACAAGCCTTAGCTTTCTGAAGTTTAAAATTAAACCCAAAAACCAAAAGAGAACTACTTGGAGCAGCCTGAGCCTCCTGCTGCTACACAGCAATACCAAGTGTCCATGTTGTTACAGAAAAATTACTGGTTTCTTCTTCCAAAAGCAGACTAAGCCATCTAATTTTTCTGCTGGATCTTCATCAGCCTGATGCATAATATACTGTTGCAAGTTCTGATGAAGAAGACAGGAAGATATAATTTTTAACTTCTCAGCATGAGAAATGTCACGCTTGTAAATATTTCAGATGCATAATGAATTCCTGTACCTGTAATAAGAGGAAGGAGTAGTCTGCTGTAAAATGCAGGCAAACCCAATTGGAAGAATGATGATGTCTGACTCCAGTTCAGAAGGCTGAATGATTTCTTTATTATAACTATGTTAAAATACATTAATATACTATATAAAGGAGGATACTAAAAACTACATGCTACTTTCCCTAACTACAATATCTAACTACTACCAACTCCTGACCCTGTTCTCCAGAGTCCAGACACAAGTGGATCCGATTGGCCACCAGACTCAAACAACTCTCACCAGAATCCAATCAAGCAATCATTGCAGGTAAACAATTCTCCAAGCACATTCCACATGAGAAAAACAGGGAGCAGAAATAGAACTTGTCTTCTCTTTCTTTCTCTCTGTGTACCTCTATGAAAAATCCTGAGAGAGAGAGAAATGTGCTTGCCACAGTAGTCCACAAATTATTATCCAGAATAATTAAGGAACAGAGTTCAGAAATAAATCCATGTAAGGAAACAAAGAATGAAAATGCAGGAAGACAGGCAAAGCTACATCTGCAATATATTTGTCAGAGATTCCTACTGGCATATATTTAATGTATATAGGAAGTAAGGATAAAAAATCTCTTCTCTTTTTGAATGAAAGACTACAGGTGATACTTTGAAGCATTCACAGAATACAGCAACTGAAACAGTACAGCTCAATGTTGACTTTTGCCTTATTCTGTTCATGCCTCAATTTCATCTATGCTGCTAATATGGCAATTAACAAGATGGAGGTTATTTCAGTATGTTTACATTAAGAGATAACACAAGTCCTGTTCACAAGTAGGTTATATTTACAAAAACAATCTATCAATCACAGGATAAAGTGACTTAAGCAAAAAACCCCAGTTTTCATTATTTCATAAAGAAGGATGAAATACAATTAAATAATTGATAAAATAAACAGCTAAAATGTGTACTGAAGTTCTTTTCTGGTCAATTAGTAACACAAAATAAATATTTGTACTCAATAAATGGTATAACATGCAATCATCGATTTGTTACACTTGAAAAATCACCACCACCTACCAGATATTTAATGTTCTTTTTGACATAAATCAAGCTCTGTTTAGGAAGAAGGTAGAAATCAACAATAAGATATACAAGGAAACTTTTTAAGTGTACTGAAGACAGATATTTATATATAAATCTATACATATGGCTGTTTATAAGCCAAAAACAGGGGGAAAGTCCAAAAGCTTGTTTTAATTCAACAAGGTCTCTGAACACCAAAGTAGCACAACTTGTAACATGATCTGACAGTGACCAGAGCAGAGATCTCCTACAAATTTAAAAAGAAAGCAAAGCAAAACCACCAAAAACCACGACCTCTCAGACCACAGGCTTCATTTCCTTACACTAGTTCTTAGTTTACTTAAGAAGAAAGTATGTTTCCCTGCTCCAAGCTGACAGACAAGCAGAGCAGATGACACTGAAAAACATGGATTATGACGCTCCAAAGAAAAATATCCTTGTTAGTGCATAGAGATGAATAGTGAGCAGTGTTTGAAGCACTGACAGTAAGTGGGTATAGTTAATATTTAATTAAAGTAACTGACATGGTACAGAGCCATCTGTATACTCAGGTTTATTTTTTGGTAGTTTCTCCTTCACTTTATAGGGCAGCTCATTGCTCACTGCATTCTACCTTGATTAGAACCTATAAGCTTTCTGCTCAGTGCTCCTTTACCTTAGCAGACTTTTTTTTAAATCAAAGGAGAAATGTTCTTATGAAGGAAGAATATTTATTCTTGTTGATGATTTCAGAATTGTATCTTAAAGATTCTGCTTATGCTCAGTAATTTTGTGCACTATTTAAATAGATGGAATTGTCATTTCTGTAGGGGAAATGCTTTCTGCTTGCCAGTATCATGGGCCTCAAATCCATGCTTTCCTCTGATGACTTTCTTTCCCAGGCACTTTAATGTAGCTGTTTGCATTAAAGTTTATCCTGACCATTTTCAAGGCAGCACAGGTTTGTAACAGTTAACTACAATCCTGTTTGCAAGCTAGAATCAAGGTACTGTTTTTTAAAACAGCAAGCAGTAAATCTTTATAGGTAGCTTAGTGTGGGGTCCTTAATTCTGTGTACAAAACAAGATCCAAATGTCAGCTTATTGGCTTCCCTGCACAATCAAAGAGTACATTTTAATTACTGATGAGAAATTACAGAATTGTGATTTCAGAAGATGAAATATGTAACATAAATCTTCCAGCCTCCAAGAGATCATAACAGACAGCCCAGCCAGACCCTTAGTGTTAGAATTGTAACTTTTCATGTATTATGCAGATTCAATTTAGATTTTTTTAAGCACTAATTGAAGTAGAGGTACCTTCAAAGTCTGCAATTTCCATCATACAGATAAGCGAACTTGTTTTACTTACCTATACCAACAACGTTTTTTTTTTTCTCTAAAGGAGTCTGCAAATAAAATGAAGGACTGCAGGTCACAGCTACCCTGACTGTTGGGCTAGGCTGAAGACCTAGCTGGGAGCCCTGCACTAAGAATTGTCAGCTCACAGTTTACACGAGGTTATCTCTTTCTAATATATTGCTAGGACACTCTTACCTATGCAAATATATACATGCACACGTGCAAATTATATTCTACAGGTTCAGCAAGTCATTGCAGCAAAGCAAGATTCTACATAGGCCCTGTATCACACCCAGACAGCACACACCACTGTCTATGTAACACGGGCAAGCATATCACTTAAGAAAAAAATAAACCCTCCTGCAGCTAGTAGTCCTCCACAGTGTCTGATATATCTGGAGAGAATATAAGGGTATTGTCATGCCCTCTTCTAAAACTATGATCTCCTGAAAAACAGCTAAAGCCACAGTTAGTCAGACTGTGCCTAGAGCTACAAGAAATCAGACAGAAAATTCCCTTCAGCACTTTAATGGTGATTTTTGTAGGAGATCAAGGCAGAAGACAGATGGTAAGTACCCAGTGAAATTGGAACAGATAATGGAGCTGGAACTGCAGATGAGTAGACAGGCTATATCTCACATGAAAAAGCAGCAATCCCAGATGTCTTTTCCTCAATAAAGCTAACTGAAGAAGGCCCTCACCATCCTACTTAGACAAAAATGGAAGAGAAGTAAAAAGGCCACCTCAACATTGGCAGTGCAGCTGCTATTAGGTTAGGAAAGTGTTGCAAGTGATCTTCACTCACAAAAGATACATTAGCACTGTGCACATAACATCCACTTTAAGTATATTAGACATCAGCTACCAAAGCATGGTCAGATGTTCAGTCACACTAAATTAATCCTATCTGCTACTTCAGGTAACAATTTCATGGTATTCCTCAATCCTCCTCCTTTCCCTCTACTGCATATTATCATAACTTCAGTGACTTTGCCTGAATTGGAAAAGTATCAGGGACAAAAATCAGAAGCCAGTACAGCATTGTAAGGTTCCCCCATAAGAAATTATAAGAGGAGAGCAGCAGATTTCTTATTCAGAGAATCAATCATGATCAGCCACCTAAAGAGCTGGAAAATATGCAAGTCTAAAATCTAATATTGATATGGAAATTTCTCTTTGTAGACCTTGTCCTTTGGCTGTCCAATATGAGACCTAAATGACTTCTGTTGCAGAGACCTCTCTTTTTGTCTCCCAAAGTAGAAAGAGGGCATCAAAAATATGGAGCACTAAGAGAAGAGAGCATGTTTGCATTATCTTCTGTTGCAGCATAATCAGTTACTCAACTGTACAGTCATGCTAGCAATATTTAACACGTTTTGCAAAATTACATTGTCTGGCATACCATACCCAGAATAAATGTGTGGTGGCTGTATACTACACATAACAAATCCACTGAGATGAGTCAAAACCAAATTTTCCCTCCATTTGGCCCAGGTTTACAGTGCAGACTATTAACCATGTTTAGCTGGTGTACAACATCTCCCTGTGCCAATATTGTTCAGAAGGAGAACAAGCTATTAGAAACAATGAATTGACACTGAGCTGATACCAATTTGTGGCCCAAGTCTACAGAACTTTTCCTTTGCAGTTTTTCCTCCCAATCACACTAGCTGTTATTTGACATCTTCAACAAATATTTTTTAAGATTTTTTGTATTTAACTCTGTATCTAGACAAATCTTGTTTCCTCTAGGCTTAGATTCAACACATTCATAATTACTCAAACACTCCTTCCTAAAAGGAGCGATAGCTCCTTAGAATGGTCCTTAGTGGCAATATAAGTGCCACTTCCAAGTCTCGTCATTTTCATCTTGTTAATGTTTCAACTCAGATCCACTCCTCTATTTCTAGAACTGGTATACTAGAACACATTTAACACTTCCCTTAGGTACCAACCTGATATCTTTGGCTACTTTATTCCATATTTATGCATGGACTATGTATTAATAAAATCATAATGTTTCAAGTACTTAAAATATATATTCTTTTTTTAAAGTTACTCTGTCTTCTTTATAAAAAAATCCAGTAATCTTGAGTCCAATAGACCCTCAAAAAGTACAGTACAGCAGCTTCCAAGATGTGGAAAAATGACAGCACTAGCATTAGTCATATTAGAGTATTCAACTTCTACCAAAAAAAATTAAATTATACATCCACCTATTTGAGGAAAAAGAGCACTTGGTTGACTTCACAAGTACTCTTCACCTGAAAATGACCAAGGCCTGAAACAAAGCAGTTCTGGGGGTTCGCAGCATCTCCACCCAGCACCACTTCTACAACTTACATCTAATTTAGCTCCCAGTTGTAACTCTACGGAGCCAGTGTTCAGTACAGCACACAAATGCAGTTTCATGTTCAGCAGTCATGGTGTAGGTGGCAAGGAGTCGCATGACTGACATGTTATAGACATGAAGAACAAAGATTATCTGTGCCTGTCTACAAAGCAGGCGATGCACCAATAGTAAACTGCCTACGAACAAATAAATGCCTCCTTCAAGAAGATGAGCTGCCTCATTTCCATATGAAGTGGAAAATTCCATATTGAACCCCCCTACATGTGAGGGTAGGGATGAGGGAGAAGAAAAAGCTAAGTGGTTTACTCTTAAAAGTCAGGACCAAGTAACATAGATTGTTATATGCATTGCTATAGTATCTCTGTTTAGACCAAAACATTTTCCTTGCATTATGTAATTAATTGCACTACTCTAAATGGAGATCTAAGCTGGCTCAGTTCCGTTCAGAGACACAAACTTGTTCTTGTGATTGCCTTCCACTGGAAAAACTACTGAAAGAAATATCACAAGAGCTCTGATTACATCTAAAGCCTTCTAACAGAGCTCTTATGAGACAAAGGTAAAGTCATGCAAGGAAAGAGACTGGTGACCTTCTACAGCCATGTTAAATATTTGTTTTCGTATTTGTTATGTATTTAGTTTCAAACTGAAACTCTAGCATGTTTCAGTCCTTCTTTTAGACTAGTTCTCCACTGAGGAACAATAGGAAACCTACTCTCCTGGTACAGTATGGTGCTGCTGTATGTGAGTCCCAGAGTTGACAAACAACGAACTGCAGTTTATGCAGACCCACTGCTTTAATGCCTAAACAATATTCTATCTCTTCCATGCTAAAGAACAATATTTGACTAACGCAGCACGAAGGTTCACAAGTTGTGCCACAACCTCCACTGCAAATAAACTGCCTCCTCTTCTGGCAGCACCAGCATCCCACCACACAAAGAACAAACTTCCTACCCTGCTCCTCTCCACCACTCGTCCCCACACACATTGCAGATCTCTTGGGCAGCCACTTCTGAGATGAGACTGGAAGGAATAGCTTGCACAGGGAGTGGCAAACTTCGGATTTTATTCTGAAAGCTTCATGTGGCTGTTAACAGTATTCTTCCCTAACTCAAGTCATACACTCTGCACTATTTTCATGTCCTGCAGAAACAAACCATGGTACAGCCTGCTTTAAAGAAAAAACAGTGACTCATAAGCAGCTATTTACATCAGAACTAAATATCCAAGAATAAATATGCTACTTAGTACTGAAAAGAGTTTATATCTGTCACCATGTATCCCCATAACAAGTGATCTTTTCTACTACACTACAACCAGACCAGGGAAAACTACTGTTTCAAGTTTCTCAATTCAGTGACGTTTAAGTATCTATTCACATATTTACAGCATTAACACAATAATTTTTAAAACCTGCAAAGATTCCAAGACCATAAAATATGAATATATTAACTAAAAAATTAGGTCAATGCAATATTGAAGAAAATACCACCCATCTTTTACCTAAAAAAAATATTCACTTTGCCCATAAAGGATGCTTTTTACTACATGTCTTATAAGTAATTAGAAAAAAATCCACGTGAAATTTCAAGCAAATGAACTTGCTGTGTACCTGGCCAAGTGTTTCATGAATCTTAATACATCACATTTCACCTTCAGAATAAAGGCAGGAATCTTTTATAATTCACAAACTTGACACCAACTAAATCTATAACTTACTTTCATAAATCTTCTATCAACAATATGGCTGTCTTTTTAAGTATCACCATCCAGTTGTGAGTAATAAATTGTCTTAATTCTACAAATCATCTGTAACAAATAAAACATCTAAAGAATATTTTTGAGGAAAAATATGCCAATCACTGAGACGTGGCCCTCTTAGGTAGTTAGAAAAAGACCTACTGTACATGAGACAAAGCCAGGTTTGGAATCATGCTTCTGCTACTTGAAGAGTCACGTAAACCACTCATGGGTATTATTAATTACTCTGAGGTGGAATGAGAGGTGAAAAATACCCTTTAATTTATTAAGCATTGGGAATGCTTAGGAATAGACAAATAATACCCAAGCCACAGTCAAGGACCCAACTCTGTTTATTAGACCACCTGCTTAAAGACTATCAGCTTTAAGCATGTGAATTCTAAAAATCCCCACTTACTTTCTCTCGTGTAATTCCTTAATTAGCTAACACTGTCAACCAAAAAAGTCTCCCTAAAATACACGTTTCCCTAAGTTAAGCAAGAACACTCAATAAAATATTTTTTTTTCACATGTTTAAATGACCAGTATTATACCTGCACTTCCAAGTCCAAGCCTATTCAAAAGAAACTCACCCGTTTTTTGAAAAGACCTTCAAAATACTATGGCTTCCGTTTGCAGGCAAGAAAAAGATAACTCTGGAAGGAAACATGCTGGTTTTCCTTATCTCAACTGAATAGTCATATTAACAGCTTCTGCAGTACTGCAACACAAGCACTGGTTGACAGGATTAAAGCACTGGCAAACAGCTACAGATAGCATATGAACTAGCTCAAGCTTAGATGCAATGAGAACTCTTTCAAATGGATGAATGAATGGTTAAATGAAAAAAAAAGAGAAAAAGTAAGATCAGATACACGCATTCCCATATGGTGTCAAAGTCACTGTAACCTTAAGAATTTCTTGAGAGACAGACAGATGTAGCATTTTTAGTGGATGAATAATAAGCGCTGTACCCTGTGCTGAGGGAGCAAGCTGAGATAAAACCTCACATCCACAATTAAGAGTGTGAAGAAAATGAGGTTTATTTATTCCTCTCCTAACACCAGAAGTCCAAGCTGCTTCCTCAAAGTGAAAATCTTACTTCCCAAATGCCTCCTACCATCTGTCCGTTTTAGCTGTTCTCAAGAAGCTTCTTATGCTACTATACATGTCACATCTGCAACAGATTTCCTCCTTGTAGAGTACAGATGGGATTAAACACTGTTTTATAACAAATACAGCAAAATACTGCTCCAGATTTCAACTGTCCAGTTGATTGTTGATTTCAACAATGCAGAACCAGTTACTCTGAAGAAAACACTTTTAACATATCTGCTACTAATCAGTGGCCTATTATGAGTACTGTTTCCTAAACTTCACTTACTGCATTTATAGAGTTCAACACTCTCTATAGGCCTTCCTTTTAAAAGCCAATGCCAGCCCTCACAACATCATGGTCTGAAATTACCAAAATGAGACAAATCACCAGAAAAGCATGCAATTTGCTGTTCCCACAAGCTGGACAAGCATATGTTTTAAGACAAAGCTAAACAGAGCTGCTTCTACTGCATCTAAATTGATGGGAGTTTCTTAGGCAGAGAAACTATCTCCTTCATCATAAGCTAATTTATAAAAACATACCCAAAGCAATGCAGATTCTTTAAGTCCAGGATCCAAGTTAGTCCACAAGGCAGCAACAATAGATCTCCTCTACTAGTTATCAATACCATTAAGTACTTTTTCTTCTTAAGTTCAATACGATGAACTCCTTTTTTCTAGTTTTTGGTTACTAGACCTTCTAGCACCTAGAAAACTTGTGCAAGTCACACTTGTCTCAATATTTGTTCACACATTCTCAAGAGAAGCAAGAGCCTTACAAAGCCCTTCACATTGCTCCAGCTTTAAACTCAGAGCATGATTCTCCACTTTGTATTAGTGGGAGAGGTGTAGGCAGCAGATAAAAGGAAGGGAACTATTTACCAGCTGAAGCTAAACACAGACGATATCAACTTTACCTGAAAGACAAGGGAACAGCAAAGGAATCACTCAAGCAAAATTCAGCAACAGTCCTCTACATTGAATCAAAGGTGTTGGGAAAAACATTTTTTGGTCACTGTTGGGCTTTTTTGTTGGGCTGGGTTTTTTAAACAAAACAAATGACCAACACTGTACCCGTCATTTTTTCTGTCTTAAACAAGATTTACTTCTGAACTATATTACCATCAACCACCTGTTTTAATAGAAGATGATTGTAACTGCTGTCTAACAAACCAGAAAATATTAACTAATTCAACATCATTATTATCCCAACATAATACTGAGGAGGGGGAAAAAGAAAACTAAACAGTAAATGCAGTTCACTCAGGAAATCATCTAAAGAACATCAGTTAACACTTCGAAGCAGTATTTTTAACTTCCACACCAATTCACCAAAACAGCCTAGGCAACGAACTACACTGCTTCACCCTTCCTGTGAAAACAGTGACTATAGAAACACCTCCCTCAAAAAGCTTTCTGCTACTGCTCCTCTGCTTCCCAACCATACATCTGCCATAGAAGTAAGATCTTCATTAACAACACAGTCTATTATAAAACACAATTTACCTAAGATGTTCACTTTACAGTTCAGAGAATAGGATCAGCAATGTCTGTGTTTATACTACTTTAATTACATTGCATAGACTGGAGAAAAACCCACACTTGTTGGGAGTAAGACTATGCTGTTTTCTACAGCTATCACTATTTCTTCACTGAAGGTCTTTTTTTTTTGTTTCCCTCACAATTCTCTGTTTTGTTGAATAAAAATTGTTCTTCTGTGTTTAATCATAAATTTGAGTAATGTAGAATTTGATGCATGTTCATGAAAAAGAAACTAACAACTAAAACAAACCACACTGCTCAGCCCATTAAGAAGTTTTAAATATATGACATTATGTAAATTCTCCAACAAATTTATTTTCTGTTCTGAAGCAGGAGACTAAGAGATAAGTTATCTGACAGACAGCCTAAAGCAAGAGGAATTACAGAGCACAGGAAGGGAGAAGGGAGAAAAGGCCCTTAGAAAACTCTTTTGCATGCTTCAGGAAATGGAATTAGTGGGAAATGCAGTGGGGAAGCAGGTGGTAAAGCAGTAATCAGTGAAGAGATGAAAGCCTAATAACTGACTCAATACAGTTCATTAAAACTTGGCTGAGTGTTCTATGCAAAGATTTACTGGACAGAGAGGAGGCTGGAACACAACTTCACAGAATACAAAGTATGCATACTTTCTTTACTAGGTAGTTGCATAACCATTTATTTGAAAGTGTAACAGCAGACCAGAGGAAAGAAAATGGGTACGTGCTGAATAGCCTCAGATCCTTCTCAATCACTTCAACAGAATTTAAGAAAAGGCAATCTAAAAATGAGCCATCTTCAATAAATTTCCCTTCTCCCAAAATTTTTTTCCTTTCATTTCTGCATCTTATTTCTCTTTGGAGCAAAACCTGAGATAATGCAGCAAGTATTGTTAAAAGAACAGGACCACTGAAGTCTGACTTTCTGTCCCAGTTCAGTTCCCCATAAAAAGTGTACGAGTCCAGCACTGTTTCCTGCAACATCAGAAAATTCCTTCTTCTATTGTAAAAGTTAACAAACATCAACAATCATTTATAGAACAGAGTTTGAGGTACTCTGGGGGTTTACACATGCAGCAGAGATATGAGCTGGATAGACCTTTATTAAAAAGTAATTTTTAAACTAATTTGACGAAGTAGCGTGTTTAAAAGGAGTTCTTTCCCTGACGCATGATTAAAGTAGAAAAAGGATTATGTATTGCTAGGCCTAAGCTACATCAACCTCAAAATATTAGGTTTACTAACAACATGATTTTTAGAGTCTTTTCCAAACTAAATGATTCTAAGATCTTCACAACTCTACAATAAAAAAAAAATTAAAATAAAGAGGAGCCAAAGGATCCGCAAGCGACCACAATCACACATCTCTTTTTTCTTCAACTAGTTTCAATTCTGAAGTAGACACATCAAATCAGCATCTGGAAAGGAGGGCTCTAGGGCCAGGTTTTGGAAAGTTGTATAATCACAAAGCAAATTACTTCAAAGCTCAGGAGTTTTGACTAAAAACTAGTACTAACCTAAAACAATAAATGATCTCAGAAGTTTGCAGGGAATTCAAAAACAAAACAGCACACAGAACATTTCACCAGTCCATTCTACAGTTACTTGATAGCCAACAAAGCTATGTTCTTCTCATGTTTTCCACGTCATTGAAAACCAGAACTGCATCAACTCTAAACTCTCACTCAACAGACCTGACAAAGACAAGTGGGAAGCACTGCTCTTTACACAGTTCTGTTACTGCCCGTTATGCTCACTGTAGACTAACAACTCGGTAGTAACTCCTGTCTTTTCCAAACTTCAAAACTGAGGTTGATAATTAACAAGCATTAGCAGGGTCCCAACTGCATTAACACTTAACAGATCAAACAGATTTGTATTTCCTATGATTAAGTTGAAATTATTGAAGTTATGAAAGCTGCCAGATGAAAATCAACTCTTTTTAAAAGGTATCCTGATCTTTCAATCCCAAGAACTCTGTTCTCGACAGTGGCAAGACAAAACACGTTAGAAGCATCTTCAGTGACACACTGAATTGATGGCTTGCCTCCTCTCAGGAGAAGAATTCTACAGCGCACTGCTACAACGCACAATTTGTGAACACCACTATTTCAAGCAACCGCGTGAACCTCATCTGAACGATCTCCTCGTTCTTTGAGCAAAACGCCCTTGGAGCCCAGGCTCTTTAGGAAGCGAGCCATTTGCAAGGCCTGCTAATAGAGATGCAGAAGCGCGGCTGGCAGCGCCACGGGACTGCGGACAGTAACTAGGTTTCGCTCCCCAGGGCATGGCTACAACGCAGGCTTATTTTCCCAGTGCGAGGTGAAGGGGGTTACCGGCAGTCACGGGAGCTACATTTTAACTGCATTTAATGCGACCGGTTTCAACGGCGGCTTGCGGACGGGCGAGCCCGAGGTGCGCGCACGACATTGGCAACAGCCGGCCCGTGGCTGCGGGGCCGTGCTGGCGGCCCGACACCGCACCAAGCAGCCGCTCAGCCGCGCCCGCGGGTCCTAGCCCGGCCGGCGCCCAGCAACACTCACCGGGCCCGGCGCTACCGGAGACCCCCGGGGGCTCCCAGCAACTCCCTCCCGCCCGGCAGCCGGGGGGAGGCGGCACGCACGGCTGCATGACCCCGGCGGAGACCCGAGCGGCACCGCGGCACACGCCTCCCGTCCGCAGCCGCGGTCGATGCGGCGCTGCCCCGGAGCAGCCGCCGCTGCCCTCACCTCTGCCCGCAGGAGGTCCGGCGGGAAGCGCGGAGGGGCGCCCGACCGGTGCAGGGGAGGGGGCGGCGGCCGGGACCCCTCCCCTGCCGTCCCCTGCAGGCACGGACCGCGCTCCCGCTGCTGCGTTCCCTCTGCTGCCGCCGCGGCCCCGCCCGGTCGCCGCCTGATCCGCTCATCCGCCGCGGCGGGAGGCGCGCGCGCAGGCGCGGGCGGCGGCCCCGCCCCGCGGAGCTGCGCGTGGGCGGACGGGCGGGCGGTGCGGGAGGCGCAGGGGCGTCGGGGATGGGGCTGGGGAGCTGCCGAAAGCAATCCCATCTCTGCCGAGCGGCGCTGGCCCTGCCGCTGGGAGCCGCGAGCCGCGCAGTATGCGGGAAAAGCACGGGCTCGGGTGGCACGCCGGCGCTGTAACATCACCCAGCCTGGTGCTACAGGATAACTTAGGCAGCGGAAAAGTAGTAACAGTGGAAATAAAATGCGGTCTGAAGCATGCCCAAAAAACTGCAAGACGTGGTCTCACATTAGCATCACAACAGGAACCCCGCATTGCTTTTCTTTTCCTTTTTTTTTTTTTTTTTTTTTTTTTGACACCTCAAAATGTGACTTCTCAGAATCACAGAATCAATTAGGTTGGAAAATACCTCTGAGATCATCGAATCCAACCTATGACCCAACACCACCGTGTCAATTAGACCATGGCACTGAGTGCCACATCTAGTCTTTTCCCAAAACACCTCCACGGGCGGACGGTGGCTCCACCACCTCCCTGGCCAGCCCACTCCCATGTCTAATCACCCTTTCTATGAAGAAATCCTTCCTAATGTCCAACTTAAACCTTTCCTGCTGCAGCTTAAGGCTTTTTGTCTTGTTGCTGGCTGCCTTCAGGGAGGGAGGAGCGACTGACCCTCACCCAGTTACATACTCCTTTCAGGGAGTTGGAGACAGCAGTAATATTACCCCTGAACCTCCTCTTCTAGCACTTTTAAACACGTCCTCGGTAATAAGAACCACCATGAGCAACTTACATATATTACTGTATTTTAAGTAACATCAGCACGTACCTCACGTTGTTAGCGCCTGCCAGTTGACAGTGCTGAAAACAGTTGCTAAATGCAGAGCATCTTCACTTACTTCAAGGGAAAGTACTGTCAATGCTTTCAGAAGACATCTCGCACCTTCAGCACTGACTCTCAATGAGTGACGCAGAAAAGTTGACACAGGATTAATGTTTCCAACTCCAGAAATAAGTCTTTTGCTCCATCCAATTTTCATAAAATCATCGGCTGTATCTCAATTATGCAGCAGTGTGACTAGGAGTCCATTATCTTGGGCTAATGTTCCACTCATAATCTTTTCATTCTGTTCCTTGGAATCAGAGTTAATTAAAAGGCTGACTATTCTTTCCTCAGTACTTTTCAATGCTTCTGTAAAAAGATGTATATATATTCCTGGCTGTGGAAGATTACTTTGTCTTCTCAGCAATGAGGTATAAAATATTGAATTATACAGAGAACATATCTAATGATGAAAACAAAATTGAAGTTTCTTTGTACAAAGTTTTTTATAATTAAACAATACTTCTTCCTAAAGGAGGGCTCTGGAATGAAATAGTTCACTCTGACAAGAGCCACTCACCCAGTCTTTCTTACTGTGGAGCTTTAATTCACAAGGGTGGTTGCAGTCTACAGAACAGACCAAGTCTAGCTTTGGGTGGCAGTCCTGCGCATGTGTGCAATTCATGACTCATCTATGTATTGCCTTGTGACAGAGCAATGCTTTAAAAGCTATTTTCAAGGACACCATATTTCATACTTTAGCACTTCAAGAGCTCCACAAAAAACATGGAGTTCTTCAAGTCAGGCTAAACACCCATGGAAGGGTCACAGTTTCAGATATACAAAGTATGTGTTATCAGACTGTTGTGTGCAGCTGAGTGAGTATGCCAGGTGAATCTACACTATGCTTTTTGCTTCTTCTGGAGGGCACTGGTAAACCCTTGTTACTTATTCCTCAGAGTGCTTTCCTAGCTTTATAGAGTTCTTGTATTCTTGTCTGAGACAAAAGCGGGAGGCTGGCAGTGCACCAGAGTAGCAAGAGTTTATGGAGAACTCAGGCCTCTCCTCACAGGGCTTACACTGAATCATAGGCATGCTGATGCTTTCATGGGTTCCACAATGCTGAATTATGCCTCAGATATTTTTCATTAAAAGATCTCTTACAGGGAAAATGGGGGTGAAATGCCCTTCAAGTATCACAGCTTCAGATCTGAGGGCACAGAGAACTGATGAGTAGCGGGAGTTTTTGTCAGGTGGAAAAAATACTTAACTACCACCACAAATACAGAGAATTATAGATTGTTTGGGTTGAAAGGGATCTTTAAATGTCATCTAGTCCAAACTCCCTGCGAAGTGCTGGGATACTTCCACCTAGATCAGGTTGTTCTCAGCCCCATCCAACATGGTCTTGAATGCTTACAGGAATGAGACATCAGCCACCTCTCTGGACAACCTGTTCCAATCCTTTACTGCCCTTCATTGTAAGGGATTTCTTCTTTATATCTAGTCTGATTCTGCCCTCATTCAGTTAAAATCTATTCTCCTTTATCCTATCACTACACACACTTGTAAATATTCTTTTCCCTGCTTTCTGGTTGGTCTCCTTTAGGTACTGGAAGGTGCCGTAAGGTCTCCTGAGCCTTCTCCATGCTGAACAGCCTCAGCTCTCACAGCCTCACAGGAGATGTGCTCCACACCTCTGATCCTCTTCATGGCCTTCCTCTGGACTTTTTTCAGCAGGTCTAGATCCTTCTTATGCCGCAGATCCCAGAGCTGGATGCTCTGGACTAGGGAAAGCATTTGCCTGCACTGTATACATCTGTGACCAGGAATAAACAAACAGGAAGCCCACAGCTAGCAGAATGAAAGAATTATCTATTTTTTTCCTTTAGAAACACCCGAACTACCAATCTTGCTAATACAAGGGTCAGAAAAAGAATGTGAAAACTGCTCCATGAAAGGGGAGAAGCTGCTTTCCATCTTCGATGCAGGCATATTAGGGCATATTTCCAGCCCATTTAAAAGAGCAGGGATTTAAGTAACTTATATGAGGATCTGGTGTTTGAGATTGTCAGGGAATGTTCTCTTAAGGACAGGACTGTTCCCTAAAGGAAAAGTGAGTGGGAAGCCAAAATTGGTAACATACCTGTCAGGGCAGGTACCTCACCATCCAGGACCCACTCTCACATTCAGCTGAGCCAGACAGACCAGAGACAGTCACAGTCAGCCAAAAGTCCAGATCATAAGGCAACATCACAATGAAGAGAGAAATGCAAGGTAAAGTCAGGAGCAAAACCCCTTTGTTGTGTTTAGGATGAAGTCCAGCAACCACCAAGGCAATGAGACCAGGCTGACATCAAGCCAGGCCAGAGGCTGAAGTTTGGCTCAAGGCTTCCTATCTCACAGATTTAATACTCTTCAAACACAGCTCAGGTAAGGAGCAAGGGCCCAGGGCTGTGCTTAAATAGAGCTCTTGGGCCTATGGGTATAAGTAGAAGCTGCAGATGAGGCTGATTAGGGCTATTAAGGCACTCAGGACCACAAAGAATTCATCTGGTCCCTTTTTTCCTTAAAGGATAAAATTTGTAATAATATATTGAAGCAAGCTTTTCACTTCAGCTACCCACAACTTTTCTGACTCAACTCTTGCGAAAGGAGGGGTGAAATGGTGACAGAAGAGCTGTGTGCTAGACGTGAAGCTGAGCCACAGGAAGAACAACTTCCACGTGGAGTGTGGGAGCTTCTGGCAGTGCCGCCACCTCAAGGTTCGTTCCCAAGTGCATCTGTTCTCAGAAAACAAGATAAAATATTTCAGACTTGAAGGTGAACAACAAAAAGGCAGAGTGTTTTGTTTTGTGGTTGTGCATATCTTTGATTATGATATGCACATGATTAGGGCTATGGGAACACAAAGAAGCTCTGTTCAAAAAGAAGATAAGAAAATTTGTGTTATTCTTAGATAACCTGCTTGCAGAGTCGATAGAGGATATTCATTGTAATCCTGCTGGGTGGTGTCTTATTATCTAGTGTTAATAGACACCACATGATACTTTGCTGGTAAAGGAAAACAAAGACTAAAAGCAACAGCAGAGTCTGAAGTAAAGTGAGAATTCTGCAGTCATGGCAAGGGAAACTTCTACACACATTCACTTCATTTTTTGGTTTTTCTGAAGTGGATAGTAGTTTCTTGCTACATCTACAGATGTAGAGAATAGAGAACTCTGACAACATGGGGAAAATGTAACAAAACCAGATAAAAACCCCTAGAAGTACTGTATTAAAAATATTAAGAGGAAAAATATAGCAGTTGTGTGTTTTCAGGGAAGCTGTGTTCCTTGCTCTTCCTGGAAGTTTCATCTTCCAACATCTGTCAAAGAGAACAGAGGCTTTAGTTCTCAGCTTAAAAAAATCCTTTTTAGTTAAAGTCAAAATTAGGACCTTTGTTCTAACTAACAAAACTTGGTTTTAATTAAAATGCAGCAGGGGTTTGGCAGAGAAGCAAAAAGCTTTGTAGGTAAATGCTCACTTAGAGTGGTTTTAGCCTGTTCTGTTGGAAAGAAGCTCCGTTTTGGGTCCCTCCTTTGTGGGAGAGCCTTAGTACTGCTGACAGAGCCATCAGCTCTGTGGCCTCTGAGCTCTTGTGGCCTCACTGCATAGCTTTGTGTTTTGGAGCAATTATCTGCATGCTGACATTAGTGAAATTAGAATTTTAATTAAAATTAGAAAGGACTATTATTGGGTGGTAAGTACATAGTACCGTGGTAGGAAGCAGTTTTTAATAGCAGCCTTTTTATCATTGACTTCGGTAATGCACTGTTGGTTTAGAACAAATGTTTTGAAGCTTTAAAACCACTGACATTGCTAATGATTTGAGTCTCTAATTTAAAGTTGGCATATTTATGCTAATTAAAAATTAGATTGAAGTATTTCCACTTTGATTTTAAAAGCTGTGTGGGAGGTATTTGAAGTATTTCTTCTTTACAGTTCAGTAAATCTCACTGTCTTCAATTTCTTCACAGTTACGAATGCCATCCTTAGGAAATCACTTTTGCTGCAGTAATCCATCATTTACCCCAGTCATTCATGGGGCTAACATAAAAGAAGTTAAACTTAGTTTTCCACTGTTAGATCACATTTTATTAGATGCAGAACTACTCATTCTGTCACAGACCTTAGCACAGCAGAATGTTCCTCCTTCCTTTAGATCTAAGTCTGTCTCCATGAGATATGTCAGTCCTGATTTTCTGCATTATATTTAGTTATTTAGGACATGATGTTACAAGATTTTTAATTCAATTCAGGCATTTTTCAAGTACCCGCATATTTTTATTCTTTTGAATCACCGGTTCAAGTATTCTTAGCCCTGATCTGGTTTGTCATTTCTGCAGTTTTCAGTATGCTCTTGTCTGACAAGTCCCCTTTAAATATCTGCTGTATCAGCTCTTCTTCTGTCTTGGAGAAGCTCCTTCCCCCATGTGTCTGTTTTTAGCCTCCAACTTTCATGTAGAGAACTTCACATTTCTCCTGTACAGTGAACTGAGCTTGATAGGATTATATTTAGCTGTATCAGTAGGATTTTAATCCAGTAATCCTGTTGAGAGAGAGTTCTTCCAGCAAGGAGATCTAATGCACCTGTTTCACCTGCCACTTAGCTTACACACCTTTGCAGTCAGTTTTCTCAGAACGCTTTGTATTAGTTTTGGTATTGTGAAGAAATGGAAAACAACAATGCATCAACTCTTGCACTAAATGGTGAACAGGAAGGATGTAAAACATTCACATGGTATGGGATGTCAGTTCTTTCTGCCTGCTGCTGGGAAGCAGTGAATGAATTCCTTATTTTGCTTTGCTTATATGCATGGCTTTTGTTTTCCCTATTAAAATCTCTTGATCTCAACCCACAAGTTTTCTCATTTTTACCTTTTGGATTCTCTCCCCATGCCACGGGGGACGGGGGGTGTGAGGTGAGTGAGCACTTGCATGGAGCCAAGAGCTAGCTGGGGGTAACCTGTTGGCACAATTCCTTTACCACATGGAAATTTTTTTAGGAAGGAAGACAGTCACATAAGAATGTGTGATCAGTAAGATCAGTATGCTCCAGGCTGAACCTTCTTTACCAGAATTTCTTGCTGATATGTTATGTTTTCCTCAGTTACAGAATGGAATAAATATACTTAAAGTAATAAACCTGTCTTTCAAAAGGACAGAGCCTACTTGTGGTGGGAGGAAGGGACCTCCATAGCTGTGGGGCTTCTTTCTGTTCCCTTGTCAAGTCAGTGGGCAATATCCACTGGTCCCTTCGTTACAGGCTTTCTATTGAGGCTCTCTTCTGTTTCCCTTTGTGAGTGTTATTGTTCCCTGGGATGATTCTTGCACCCCCTTTTTTTTTTTTTTTAATAACTCTCTTCTATATCAGATGCAATGCCATTCTATAGACTAAATTCGGAAAAAGAAAGTTAATTTAATTCAGGGTGAGTCCAGGTCCTCCCTTTTCTCAGACATATTTTGGATTGCTGGCTATGCAAGCCCATTCAGCTGGACCACAACATGTACAAATATGAGCTCCCTGTGACTAGCTGTTGAGATTGATGCCTCAGTTGAAGCAGCAGCTGCAATTGGTCCTTAGCAGATGCTGTGTCTCTCTAAACCTCCCTCCTGACCCTTGACTGCCAGCTTGATTCATACCCTTAATGTATGTAGGTTTTATGTCTTTCTATTGTATGTCTTTAATGCATAGTACTCAAAACACATTCTATTTCCAGGCCTCATCTTAACCTTAAGCAGTGTTGGTCATGTCTCAGTTCCTTCATTTTTTTTTGGCAGATAGCTATGTTCAGTTAGCTTGTAAATGCTTGGTCATCAGCACATCATTACTGAAAACAAAACATGTATTCACCATTCAGGGTAGTTAAATAGTCAGTGCTTGGGGGATTTTGTCAAAGAAAGTGTATTGTCACATTTGATTTCCTCTCACAGACAAAGATTAATTCAGTAAATTCAGATGTCTGTAAAGCACAGACATCTCTCAGAGTCTTGTTTGGATTTTATTTAGCAGTAGGGCAGTTGAATCAAGACTCCATCCACCTCTGCAAACGTGTGTTGTGATTACATGGTCTCCAGCCTGTCAGAAGCTTATGAAACATTTTCTAATCAGGGAAAGGCAACTCAAGCAATTTTCTCTCTTTCAGCTCTTGTACCACACAGCTCCTGTGTTATCTGACCCTTTGTTTATATCATAAGAAAGCCTGATACAGAGAAAACTATGCAAAAGTAACACACCCAATGTGTTTTCATGTCCCTTCCATGAAATGCAATTCTATTTTGCATCCTTCATCATGTTTTCCTTATCTTCTTAATATAAAAGGCCAATGTCTCATATCTGGTCCTTGACAGGCTGATCTTGATATGCTGAGAGCTATGTTTATAGATGTAAACATCAGAAATGAAATATGATGCTCACCATTGCCCCAGCTACAGGAAACTTCTTGTCATTCCTCTCTGCTTGTAGCCTTGCTGTCTGCAAAACTGGTTGGAAGTTGCCTACATGGCTCTGCATTTCTGTCTTATGGAATACCTGAGCTGTCTTTTCCTCTTAGGTTTTATTTATGTGTGTGCAGATGTCATGAAACTTGTCCACGAGCAACAGACTGTGTCCTGAACCCTTTATTTATTTGCAGAAGAGAATATACATTATCAAGGATGAGGGAAAATTCTAGAGGCTTATGAAATGGAAATCACAGTGGCCACCTTTGAAAGGATGGAAGTGAAGAAGAAAACAACCAAGGAAAATACACTTAGCCCCTTTTCCATTCCTAGAAATAGCCCAGCGTAAGTAATCTGTGTGTAATCCCTAGAAGATAACGAGGTAATGAGCAACAACTGGAATTAATAAATCAGAACAAATCATGTGGAATTACCCTTCTTTTCTCTACTCAAGGAATTTTCTGAATGGGACAAAGTCAATATGATATATTATAAATTTGGTAATACCTTAGTAAGTACAGGGATACAATCTACATACAGCATCTGTAAAGTGGGAATATAATATATATTGATATATATTGAATTTTATTTTTCTGGTTTGAAAAACAGAAAAGTTGACAGCGGCTCCTGTGGATTTTAGAAAGTGGTTAATGGTAATACAATAGTTTCCTTAATTCCATGTGCATTATTGAAATAAATGTGAAAGTTCATGAAGTCCAGCCAGTCTACAGCTTTTATTTGTTGAAGGAAAGCATTCCCACAGTGTAAGTTTTCTTCAATAACCATGAGCACAATGACTGAAAAAATCCCACTGCAATTGGATGCTTTATTACATTATTCTCTAGTGGGCATTTCTGGCCTGATTCTGCACTGAGGTACTTTTATACTACAGAAATTAATCTACCTCTTCCTAATGAACTTCAGCAGAGGGAATTGGTGTGGATTTGAGCTTATTGCACCCTGAAAACTGAAAACATAGTTTCAAGATCTGATTTTTTTCATGAAAGTTTTAACTCAGCAAAGAGCTCCAGTAAACAATTATTCTCATAACTAAAAATTGCCGAGTCTAAACCTAGATGGATACTTCTAATAAATTTCAGTGATTCTCAATTCAATCCTGCCTCCATGGGTAGGATTCTGTAAACTCAATGGAGTGATCATTATAGCATAACTGTGAATATGACTAGAACCACCTGCTCCTTCCCCTTTTTCCCTCAGAAAAGCACTGCTTGTTGGGAGAATGTGTTCTGAACTGCTGTACTTCATACAAATGATACAACTGTGAAGTCTGGAATAAAAAAATAAACCAGCAGAGGGAGGCATACGAATAGGAACAGGAGAAAAAATGTGGACTTGAGACCTGAAAGCAAATGAGATTAAAAGAGAGAGCTTGAGGTGCAGTGGGATGGCTGTGCAAGTGGGAGATGGGAGAGTAACTGCTGGTAGGTACCCAGCCTGTGAGCCTCTGAGAAACCAGCCCATTCCTAGGATTAAGAAAAACATGGGGGGATGCAATTTTGAATTTCCTGGAATTCCAAGGAGGAGGGATAACTGGGTTTGGGGTTTTTTGCTCTTTGTCCTGTTTCAGGTGAAACGCTCTCAACTCAGAGATTTTTACTTTCTTTACTCCCAGGCAGCACCAACGACTGATCACTGATTCAGGTACTGGGTGGAAAAAAGAGAACATAATTAAACACCTTAAGAAACACCTTTCCTTCCTCAGGCTCTGCTTTGGCCAAACACCTCTCCTGCTTCCATCCTAGTCTCCTGTTTCACTGCCAGTCATGCACAGTCACCCTGGGAGGAGGTAGTGTTTGATTGTGTGATTCCCTTCTCACTTCTTCCCTTCAGGCCTCTCTGGGGCTCATATCCCCAACATTTTACATGACATCCCAAGCTGTAACAGAGGTCTTAAACACCTTTTCTTTCTGGTAAATCCATGGTTTTCTCTGGTACTGCAAAAATGGCTAGGCAGGCCATAGTACCACTATTCATATACATGCAAAAAAATCTAGGAAAAAAAAATGTTGCCTTTAAATTTAAACTGAAAAATTCTAAAATGCTACTGACTAAATCCAAACCAAATCTAGGTGCAATTGCATGTTTTTGCCCCTAAACACCCTCCCCTCTCTTCCATCAGGTAATATTTTTGTGTCTACTAAAAGCAGCCATCTGCCTATTGGTGATGGGGAGAGACTGCCTGTTACTAAACCTATCTGCAATGTGGCCCTGTGTGGTGAAAACCAAAAACAAGGCAAAATACTTCCAGGTAATCTATCCCTGCTAGTGCAAACACTTGTGAACAATAATGTAATCAAGCTAAGTTATTTTTGTCCCCAGAACTCTAAGTTTTTTCTTGAAAAAGAGAGAAAGTTCTCACAAACGTGGTTTTTTCTATCTCTACAAATCATGTACTGCTGCAAACATTTGTTGTGATACCAGCCTGTGAGGATGGTGATGGGTTGTGAAAATGCCTTGCCTTCTTAAGCAATCTTAATCAGAGGCACAAAGCTTTTTCCTTCTAATCCTATATTTGCAGAGACCTTAGTTGGAGGGCAGTCCCAGAAATATTTTTCCCAAAAGTATATTCTTAGGGTGTTATCCAGGGTTTGGTGTGGGGTATTTTTTCCCCTTGCTAAGTTAGTATCTTAATGCCACAATGCCTTAACGCCACGGTGTTTGTATTTTCTCTTTTCCTCAATGCCAGGATTGTCTCAGCTTGCTCAGAATTTGTCAAGAATATTTGTCTACATTAATGAAGATGTGCTTTATCTCTGGGCCCTCCCTTTGTGTTTGAATTATGGGACAAATTGTCTTTCTGATAAATTTCCATGTTTGTTTCAGGGTTTTCCAGCCTGTAGTTTTCAAGAGCTGTAGGGATACACTGCAATAGTCCTCTGGCTGGTTTAAGTCCCAAACATGATATTGCTTACCCAGATCCATGAGCCAGGGGCTGAGGGATAACAAAAAGACATTGTCAGACTTTCCATCCTGTGGATGTGCTAAAATAGGAGTGCTGTCAAATTTCTCATTCAATTCCATGGGGCCAGGATTTTACCCTTATCTGAAAGCCATGGTATTTCTCCTTCATGGTCAGTGTCTGGTTAAGTAGATAGACCTGACCCTGAACTCTAAGTCTAAACAAGTAAGTCAAATGTTTTGGTACATTGTGAGTCTTGTTTGAATTACTACAATTTGGACTCATCTCTAGTGTGCATGGGAAAAACAGTTTTGAAATACATGCTTTGTATGTCCCAAAACATGAGTTGGTGGCTTTTCAGAAGTAATATGAATTGTATTTCACTGTAGAGTGCATTTGCATGTTAATAGCAATATAATAATAAATATCTTCACAATATCTCCAAGAGTTAAGTATCCTCTTTTTTCATAGACTGAAATATTGAAGTAGAAAGTCAAAGGATTTGACCCAAGCTCCAAAGAATAAGCATGTCAGGATTTATAGCTGTTACTCAAACAGAGGAAAACTTTACCCTGAAAAGGCTGTTATGTCTCTGAGTGATGCCTTGGGGTACCCTCAGTAGGAGCTTCCTGCCTCAGCAAGGTTGAGCTAAACTACTCTTCCCAGGAAGCTCAAAATTTTCATTACAACTGATCTCAGTACACCTCCACTATAGTTCACAGCCGCCTGTGTACTGAAGTCTCCTCTTGCTGGTGTCAAGCCCAAATATAATGAATGGACTGTAGGATCAGTGTATGAAGCTGCAGATGGCTCCTATAAGCACTCTCACTTATCCTCTGTGCCCGACAATGCATAAATCACTAGCACCATCTGCCTGCTATTTCTATCAGCGCCTCGGGCATTTTAACTCATTAGGAGATAGCAGGGAAATTCATCTCAAACAACAAGGAGTTGCCAAAAAGCACAAGACTTTCAGCTCGCAGAAAGACCAATGCCTCATCATTTTGCTGGCACACTGTTGCAGGAAGAAATGCCTGCTTCATTTTGTACTTTTATTGAGGTAGAGAACAGGCTATTCAAAAGCCTGGGGCATCAGGCAGGAAATCCTCATTCCCTATTTTTCTATGTTTTACAGTGAGAGAGAGTGATGAAAGAGTCATATCCTAGCAAATCTCACCATCATTCTGTTTGGCCTGGAGTCACTTGCAGTCACCCCTGTGCTTGCCTGCTTACTGTAAATAACAAACAGTCAGAAAAAAAAGAATTCACAGCTTCTTACTCTGTTGCTGGCAACAGGAAACTATTTTCACGATGTTTGTTAAATATTCTGGGCCTTGGCTTGGATTTCTACAATCATGTCTGTAATAAATCACATTAAAAGCAGATTAGTTGTGCTATACATTGAGCTTTGTTCAAGGAAGTTTTTACTTAAGAGGGTGAATGAGGGAGCAAGACCAGATGGGGGGAGTATTCAAAATTGTCTCAGCTACAGAAAGGCAAGCAATGTGGGAGGATGCAGTCTAAGAGAGAAAAGGCTATAGGAAAAAAATATGGTGAACAGAAACCCTTAGGGTTTGTGAGGAAAAGAACTTGTAGGTGAGAGGAAGACATCTGTAGCTGGAGCATGACCAAACTGAGTGGCTGTGGGAGACAGGGACTCTAAACTGCCAGTTTGGTAAGGGACGGCTCAGGTGAGAATTCTCATTTCTACTGGTGGTTGTAGGGGGGTTTTCTAATTAAATATACTTAAAATTTTTTCATGATGGTGACCTTTGGAAACGGAATGAACATTCTCAGTGTCTAAATGCTTTACTAGCATCTGTTACCTTTAAAATTATCCCTGTTTTGATCTCCGAAGGTACCTTTTGTTTACTTACTGCTTATCCCCAGTGCAGGTACGTTCCCTGTGCTGTGTTCAGGCAGCAGTCCTGATTCAGACAGGTGAGGGCTGCATGTGTCCAAAACAAGCCAGCAAAGGCACCCTTCTCTTGCTCACTTCCTGGCTCTGACTGCATTTCTCAAACACTAGTGTTCTTCCAAACCCAGTTTTTGGGGATGTGTGGCCCTGCACGCATAAACCTGAGCAGTGTTGAGGTTCATAGGTGTCTAAGGAGCAAGAGTGATCAAAGAGCTATAAAACAAGGATGTGCTTAGTAATTTCACTCACAGGCCTATGAGAGAGAATGCATTTTTCTCTAACCTTGATTTCCAGAATGATGGAAACACTAGCAATGAATTCCTCAAAAGAGATTTTTGCTGTTTTGAGCACTACCCAGTAAGATATTTCAAGTCTTGTCCATATACGGAATTCAATGACATTTTTAGAAATTGTTTACTTATACTGGTGCAGGTCAATATGTATATTGCCCTAAGTTGTTTTATGTTTATTTTTATCAAGTTGATGATCCAAACAAATAAAAATCTGTGATAAAATCTGTGTGGGTGTCTGTAAAGGGATGTTACATCACATAAACCAATTTAAGTCATAATTTACTGGGAGTAATATAGATGTGTCTGCAAGCAAGATTCTAGAGTGGATTTTCTGTCCTCACTTAAACATAATAAGAATTAGCAGTTCTGCTTCTTCCAGTTTTTAATTTTTACATCTTTCCTGCATTTTCTTGCATATATGCATTTTAAATTATTTACAATGTTTCATTCTGATACTCTCTGAGAAAATCTACTATGTTGTTGTTTAGAATACCTTAGGCACACCAAGGGACTAATTTTGGTGCAAGCTATTTTACTAGCATTTTTTTTTCAATTCTGTATGTGGCTTTAGATCAGAAGAATCTATTCCTGTTAAAATATAAAAGACTCCTGCATTATATTCTTACCTAGTTGTACAATGAAAAGAAATTCTAATCTGCAGCAGTATCTTATAAAAACGAAAATATCCTGCCTAATGCCCAGTGCATTTTAGTCAGGCAGAAGTTTTATGGTAACTGCTGGATTGCTGCAAGTGCACAGAATAGAAATTAGTGGAGGCACATCTTGCAACTACCACTCCAGGCTGTAACTTTGCAATAGAGTCTCCCAGAGCCCTCATTTCCTGCCAGCACATGCTTGACTTCCATTTTGCAGAAAATTCCTTAGAAGTGAATGATCTGCCAGAGTTAGATTATTCCATCTTTGGATACACTGCATAATTTTTTTTTTTTTTTTTAGCTGTGCAGGAAGGCACAAGCAGTGGGTTGGATGGATTTTCACCTTTTCAAAGAAAGGATTTTGGATTGTTAGATAAATGTCCTTTTACATGATTCTGTTTTATTATTCTAGGTATAAGATGCACAGAATGCAGAATGAAGCCTAATACTTTCATTTATGTACTTGAGGAGAGAAATAATATACATGTGAGATCCAAGATAGTTCAGCTACTTTCCTGGGTTTTCATGTGCTCGTTTTTTGTTTTACTATTTCATAATGCAGACAGCTATATATTAGGCTATAAATCATTCTGCTTCTTTTGATGATTTTACTGCAGATGACTAAAGCAGAATAACCATGTCCATAATAGGAGCCACATTGTTTTTGCTTTTCTTGCTTTACACATGGTAGAAAGAATAAAATAGTATTTTTTAAACCTGTGACTTGCAGAGTTATCAAAGAGTTTGAGTCTTAGATTATACATCATTATAAATACTGTTTAAAAACTGGCAGTCTAGATATGTATATGTTGGACATTGAGGCTACATTTGGGGCTTAAATAGTGAAACTGAGGAAGAATAGAGGAAAAAGATCGAGCCTGCAGGCATGTAGTGTGCTTGCATTTAAGAGCTGATGTCCTGTGTTTAACACAGGGCACAAACACCATGTGGCATAGATGGCAAATATGCCAACCTTCTATCTTCTGTAATCAGGGTCTGCCATTGAATGCACTCACATAGGCAGGAATGTCACCGTAATGTGTTCATCCTTCAGACAACTTGAACTGTGTTGAAACAGATACCAGGCTGGCAAGATGGACAGAGAGAAACTGTTACCATGCTTTAAATATGTAATGGGCACATGTTCTGTATTGATTTGGGGTCTTAAAGAAGGCTGGCTGTGAAGAGATTCCAAAGAAACGGATTCTTGGTGAGATAGCTTGTCCCCCAACACAGCCAACCCATGTAAGTCCTGCATAGCATTTCTTTTGCTGCAAGGGACAGGTAGTCCATGGGTCAGCGTTGCATTTATTGTGTACTTTAAGAAAAAAATAGTATCAAACCTCACAACAGGTTATGGAGTTAAGAGGCTTCTCCTTGTTTTCAGTCTCAGATGGCCTTTGAAGTGTGAAGAGCATCAGCTGTGACAAGTGCTTTGTTCAGGTGGCTTGGTTCACCTGCAATACTGACCAGGATTTGAAGAGCTGACTAAAGCCATTTCTGTTCCCAGAAAAAGGAACAGGTATAATTGCTGGTCTTGCTTCCTAGGAATAAGCCAGTGGGAAATTGCAAAGTGATAAGTAAGGAGCTGTACCGGGTTGGAGTGCTACTATTGAGTTAACTTTCTTCTATTCTGTTCCAGTCAGCATGCAAACGCTGCTTTTCAGAAACGTACTAGATCAAGTCACCTTATACCTCAAGAAGTAATAAACTATGCTGAAGTAAGCTTTTTCCCCTGCATGCAGCTTCTAATTAGTAAAAATGACATTAGGCTATGTTTGCCTCACTGTGAAGCAGAAGTGGGAATTAAAAAACAAAGGTAACACCCAGGATGTTAACATGTGTTAGTATTGCATTTAATGTTAACACGCACACAATTGATTTTGACAAATTTTTGTGCACACAGGATAATTAAATCGTCTTAAACTTTAAAATGAAAAAAAAAGTAATGAAACAACAATGAGAGGAGAACATGAGATCCAGGAAGAGGAGTAGTTACAGCTGCAGGAACCAGAGCGGATTTTCTTCACTCCAGCAGATGGCAGAATTTTCTCAGCTACAAACAGGCAACAGCGGGTTGAATCGCCTGAAACCTGATCTCTCAAGAAGCAACATTCAGCCTTTTTTGATTTGCAGATCCCTGAAAAATCTGGTGGAGTTAGGAGTTCAATAGATAACAAAAAAAAATAATCTCTTCTGATGGAAGAGATGTGGAAGTTACCTGGCAGCACATCCAGCAATAGTCCATACAGCTCAGATTTATTCTAGAGCTGAATTGCCACACCTTATCCACAATATACATGAAAGCCCACAGAGCTTTTCCACATAGCTTTGACATCCAGTTGAGGAAGTTCAGACAAGCAAATGTGCTGAGTAGAAGGGTAGTAGAAGGATATTCCAGCTTTTGTGACAGTTCTCAACATATATTTTCAACCACTGATGAAGGTAGGATACTGGGCTAGATAGACTTTTGATATGACATCATATGGCTACTCCTATGATGCTTTGCTATGCTACTTACTCTAGTAAATTGTTTAAATAATGTGAGGAAATAATATTTTGCTACAGATGTTTTTTAAGTCCTTATTCACCGCTATGCGGTAAAGCAGCTGCTGGGTAAGGCAACAGGATTTTAACTCCAGGCATCAATACCTTATTCTCCATACATCTTTGGGCAAGTCACTCATCAGTGAGTTTTACAACTTTCTACTTGAAAATTTGGTGCAATGCCCTCAAGAGATAAAGTTATATTCTTTGGATGAATTTGTCTTTATTAGGTGCTCAGATACAATAGAGAAGAGTTAGAATGATGACTAGGAAGATGAACTGTAAGCATGAACTCTTGATCTAAATACATCCTTTTAGCTAAACTTTGAAATAGTTCCTGAGATCTCATCTTCTAGAAGACATTGCATTTTATGTTTTTAATTATAACAATTAATTCTTGTTTTGTTGTTGAAATTGCTGTTTGAGGGTTTAGAGTAGGAAGGGTTTACTTCCACTGGGAACAGCAGCTTGTTATCAGGTACTTATTCATCTTGTGCCAAAATTGTTTTTTTATTGTGTTTCTTGACTTTTTTATGATAGATAAATTGAATGTTTTTCAGCTACAGAAATATGTGGTCAAATACTTTTTTTCATAGTCCAGTTCTGGCCCATTTCTCATCTGATGTCTTATTCTTCAAGTCAGTTCATTAGAATTGATAGGCAGAGTGCTGTTCCCTGCTTTGCTACCAGCTTCTGTCTTCCTCAGATTGTAGCCCAGCTGTGAAACCCTACAATGAAAGTTAATTCTTCTGCCTGTACTCTCTTAATACAAGCCGAATTTTAAATAGATAAAGATTCAAGAACTTTTTCCCCTCTCTTAGAGGAGGTAGAAGGAGAGGATTGAATGCAGTGTGGCTCTGTATTAATTCATACATTCTATTCAAAATCAAGGTCAGTGGAGCAGACAGAATGTCACTTAAAAAAAAATCAGCTGTCATATATTTCTTGTTCTTCTAATGAGCCACATTAAGAGTAAGGACATACTAATTCATGTCTTCAGATGTGTAGGTTTTATTTATGCTGTTTGGCTTCTGAGGTAACCTTACCGTGTACCTTTTGTGCAGGTTTAGAATGTGGATTAGCAGAATTCAAGGTTTGCCATGATACTTCTATTAGCAAGCTCTGAATAGATAGATACTCAACCATCTGTCACAGGCATTCCTTACAAGGTGGCCAAATTGCTCCTTCAGCTCTCGGACAGTAAGAGACCCAGAATAATTTTGCTGCAGCTTTTACTGTGCTCATTCCCAGCCATCTGCAGTCCCTGGAGCATCATGGATGTACCCTGAGCTTTTAAACCTATTTTCCATCTGTTGCCTTCCCACCTATCAGCAGTACTAACATGCCCCAGAAGATTCTCCTGCTCTCACTGATAGTGAGAGCAACATTTGGAGCCTTCTATTGTGTGCTGGTGCTGCTGGGAGCTGGCAGACAAGCATCAGGAATTAACAGCTTCAGAGCCCTGCAGATTAGGGTTAGATTCAGAATTAGACTGTGGTCAAAGCCATGTACTAGTCCTGGAAATTGAGAAGCTCACCTATAACCTTAAGAGTGCTACTGGGACCTGACACCTGAATGTTCAGAGCTGTTAATATGATTCCCCTCACCATGGGTAGCCAGGCAGAGGGCAGAGCCTTGTTTCCATTTTGCTGTACTTGCTGGTCAGACCAGCTGAGGCAGCAAATCAAAAGCAATTTACTGCCCTGAGATCTGGGAATAAGGAGAAGGAGGAAGGGTGGAGGCAGATTTGCTGTGTCTTCTGGACATAACTATCTGCAAGATGGCCAGTTATCCCCTCAGTTGCTCAGACCTAAAGCCACAAGTACATCTGACCCCTCTGCACAGTGCAGAGGGAGTGGAGAGTGGAGGCAGATAGTTTCTTGTGCTTTGGGGGATGGGATAATACTGGAGATGAGAAGAAGCTCTCAGAGCTAGTAGAGGGAGTGACTTGGGAATAATATACAAAAAAAATGAATAATATTTATTGATTTAATGATCTTACCTTAGGCCTGGGACAGAGTCCTAGAATTTATTAATCTTTCAACTGTGCAGGCACTTTGGTAGTTCATTGTTTCCATATAGGCTCTCCTTTCCTTGGTGCTTCAACTTGTAAGTTCTAAATCAGCCACATAGGAGGAAGACTAGAGAATGTCTCCATACATCCTTCTCACACCAGCCTCCCTGCCACAGCTATGTTCACATATCCATGCTTCATGGAGAAATTACTGGTAATTCACTGAAAGTTGTATTGGAGTCCTCATTCTTATTTTTCCCTAGGTATTATGGTGCATCAATAAACACCCAAACTGTTATTTCCTAATCCTACTTTTATCTGTAAATGACTGCAGGAATTGGGATATCACATGATTGTGTTGAAATGATGGGATGGCATCAGGAATCATATCTTTGAAGCAGAAAGATTCTTTATAGGTAAGTTAGAGGCTGAGTAAGCCTAATGATAGGAAGGAAAGATACATAAATGGATAGGGAGACATCCATCCACAGTTCCAGAAGCCAAAAAGGTGAAAAAGCAAGAATAGAGTAGAGCAGAGCAAAACTCTTAAGACAGCAGAACTGAAAGTGGTTTGTTAAGGAGGTATTGTGAATCTTGTGCTGTAGCAATGCAGCACTGAATGTTGCCAACATAATTTGATTCAGAGTCATGTCTGACCCTTCACTGTGATCTTCAGAGTCTCTTTTGGGTAATGTAAACATCCAGGTTAGGAGAGGTTATGACCAGCCCCTGCAGGTGAGGGTAACTCAGGTTCTTATTGATAGATCTTGCTTCTCCTCGGCCAGGGGGGTGCAAACCCGGCCCCAGCAAAGCACCCTGCAGCCTCTGCAAATGGCTGATTGCTTCGAGTCATTAACCACTAACATTCCAGTCTCTCACAGGAGGTACTTCACTGGAAGGAACCCTTTCATTCAGCTGAACTTAGGAAGAGCAGCTACCAGCACCAGCAAGGCATGCAGGCTCTTCTGCTGCCAGCTTGCTGGTCACACAGAAACTTCCCTATCCTGGCAGCTTCACTTGACTCCCTGGCATGAGTCAGTGCTTCTCCATATTAAACAAGTTCTCTGCTGCCTTCCTGCTTTAGAGATGGAAGTTGATATTTGGCAGGGGAATGGCCTCATGTCAGATATTTGCTATTTTCTTGTCTCCTGACAACCATTTTTGAAAAGGTTATAAAGCACTCTGGTAGCTCAGTTATTGTGAACTCCAGAAAGACTTGTCACAGATTGGCACCCATTTTCCCAAGAAATCTGATCTGCAGTAAACACAGTTCTTGCCCAAGCTGAGACATAGAGAGTAAGAGCCTTGCAGATGCTTCTTCTGGCTGATGAAAACTTTGTGGTCCTTGATAAAACAGCTGAGGGCAAAGAGCTGGCCTATTTGGGATTTTCAGGTCTCTTTCTACTCCATCAATGCTGGCAGCAATAGGACAAGAACTGGAGTACAGCAGGGAGTGGTGGGGAGGTGGAGCAGAATGGTGAAAAGGGCAAGGTGCCAAGAAAGAAGACTGGAGAAGGGAGTTTTTGGAAGAGGACAAATGCTAGAACCTGTATAAAAACTGGATAAGGATTTGACTGTTTCATGTACTTTGAGAAAGGAGTCTGGGATGCAAGAAAAAATAGTTTCTCCTAAGCAAAAGAAACCACATAGTGAAAGCATGACAGACCAACAATCTATTTCTAAATAAGAGGGAAACAAGAGTCATAATAATTAACTAGTAATGGAAATTAGGAAGTTCAGGAGACATAGAAGAGGGACTAGCAATAAAATAGACCTGCAAAGATATTGCTTGAAACATTTGGATACTGAGGGGGCAGACGGAAGAGAAAAGGAACGTAATTTAAAATATATTTATCCATCATATTTTATGATGGGCAAACAAAATAAACATAAAAATGACAAGAGCTGTCGTGAAGCTTTACAGAACAGCTTTAAAACCAGAAACAGCAGCTTCCTACACATCTGCAGGACTTCACCACATGTATAGCTCATTCAACTGTTCTTTCCAGAAGGGTTTGTACTTCAGCTTCCTACACTAATTTTTGAAGCACTGTTATGCCTGTGACTTATTTTATACTGTTGACAATTTAGAGGAACTATTTATTTTATACTGTTGACAATTTAGTGGTAATGTTTGGTCATCAACAAAATCATAAAAATTCTACCTTCACTTCTGAGTGTTCCTGGCACAATTAACAAAGGGAGGAATTTTAATTAACAGCATACTGGTAACTTCATTATTTTTCCTCTGTAGAGCTCCTGCAGAAAGACTGAACAGGATTAACTGCAGAAATAGAAGAGGAGAATAAAAGAAGAAGAACAAAGAGAAAAGTGAAAATTGACTCCTTAGCAAATAGCTGTCTAATTAGGCACCATCTTGCACTGTGAATTAGACCAAGAGAAATTTCATCTCTGCTGCCCATCCATTGACTCCACCAGAGACAGAGCAGTACTGAAGAAAGCCTTGGCATTCTCAAATATATGTTTCCTTTGTAGTAAACATGGAAATTAATTGTGCCTAGATGGAAGAAAAATGAGATTCTGTTTTTAGTTTTGCTACCAACTTGCCAAAAAGATACTGTTTATATGGTTAACTTCTGTGTAGGATTATTTTTCTGCTCTGCTTCTGGACATCAGGAGTGAGACTTTATTCCTTGTGCCAGGCCCAACTCTTTGGCCACACATGTGTCCTTCAGGAGTTAAGGAGAACATTGCCTGGGATTGAGAAAAACAGGGATGGACAGAGCTCTCCATAATAGAGTGAGGTTTCCCATTCCTGTTGTGTACGGCACCTCCTTCTGCAGCAATTATGTTTTGCTTGCTGTTGATAAAAGCCTCTGTAAGAAACCACAAATGGACACACAGCTCCACCACACCTCTCAAAGCAAGCAGAAACTCTGTGAGTCCTTTTAGCTGCTGCTCCTGCCTTTAATCTTTGCAAAGCTTGTTTCAGTGGAATACTATATGGTCTCACTCACTAATGACTCTGAAGCACTTTTATCTTTGGAGGAAAGGCTTTACAATGACAAATATAATATTGCAATCCTATATTAATCTCTGGATGTCTGGTACAGATGGGACTAGAATTTGTGTGTGTTATCCAGTTCAATAAAGAGCAATGTAGTGTTCTCAGCAGATCCCTGAATAACCTTTCTAGACTTAAAAAAATTACATATCCAGGTTATGCTTTTGCAGCATGATCTTCTACTAATATTTTCTCCTTGACTGGAAACCAATATCAAATTACTCAAGTAAGGGAAGCTGTATGTGTTTAATAACGCTAGTCATCCCTGTTTAGCCCATCACCTTCTAATCAAAATCTCATTTCAGATTGTAGAACTATGAAAATGCTTTTCTTTTTTGTTGCTGTTGTTAATGTTTTTGTTTTTATTTTAAAAAGTGCTTTTTCATTTGGTTTTTATTATGACTGTATATTTCCACTTGGCACTAAATATCTTGCATTAATTATGGCATCTACCATGAACCTAACACCAAAGAAACCAGTTTAAATCAACTTAATACACTAGTTGATGTTGTTATACTGCTCTCTAAACAGAGAGATCCTGTTGGTCTCTTTTCAAATCTGCATATGCAAATTTCCTGTTGACCCTCCATAGGTTTCCAAGGAGTACCAAAAAGGTAATACCTTAGAAAAGTAAGCAAGAGGCATTCATCCCTGAAAAGAACAATTATTTCTAAACTAGCAATTTTCTGCAAGAAGTAGTCAGTAAAGAAAGGCCACATCTTTCAAAAGGATATCTCCACAGGACACAAGTTTGGGTGGGAAATAACCAGACCAGTAACCTAATGTGACACTGATGGATAGCTACTACCCTCCTGGCAGAGATAAGGAGCAATGTATGCTCATTTCAACTTACAGAGACATGAGTAAAACTGATATGCACAAGAAAGTGTAATGTAAGTACAGAAAATCAATGAAAAAATTAATTATGACCTACAAAAGAGTCTCTCTCAATAACTTTTAATCCTTTCCATTTTTTTTTTTTTTTTCTGTTTCCAGACAGATCAAGGATTTAGAGAGCAAAGGTCAAATTAGAAGACACTTCAAACTGTAGTCTAACAGAAGGATCTGTACTTTTCATTCTTTTCTTTGCCTTAAATTGTGATTCTCAGTTGCGGGGTGGGGGGTGGGAGGAATTATCACCTCCAGTGCTCTCATTGTACTTCCGAGTTAATTTTTTGAGCCCTGCAGTCAGCAAATGTGTGTCTGCAGTATGTCACAGGAAGCTGCACTTCCCAAAGCAGACCAAGAGAAGTGTGTCCCTTGGGCATACTCTCTCCTCTGTGTGATGGGGAAAGAGGCTGACTACATTTCACAGTGAAGGAAGACAGACAGTGATTCCAGTAATGTAATGAAGATGTTTGGATTCTCCTGAAGGGGAGGGTACCTTTGGGTCAGAACTGTTAGATAGGGATATATTAGTGGAAACTGTAAGAAGCTGTCAGGCACTGAGACACTGACACTGGCAAAGAAAAGCAAATTAGAAAATGTAATTGGTCCAAGTGAAGTAGCACTGGCTGAAAGTATGGATAGTTAGACCAGCTACTGGAGTGAATTTATACTAGTAATTTGACTCTTTCCACTCATTATGAAGTGAAACATAAGGCAGAGAACAGCCGAGATGCTGAATAAGATTCCTCATTATTCCATTCAGTTCAAATAGGGTAAGGAGCTGGAATGTATTTCAGAAGAGACAAAGAAAAAGAAAGAAGCACAAGAGCAAATGTGCTAAGCTGTTGCCTCCCTTATAAGTGCAATATGGATATATTCACATAAAGGAGAAGAAATGTGGGGGAAATAGACCTGCTCTCAGGCAGGCAGGAATGGCTGTCAGTAGTTGCTGTACATTAAAAGGGCCTTGATACAGCGTTACTTTTGGCAGACGACCAAAGGGCTTGAAAATGGCCCCTGATACCCCCAGTAACTAAACAGTATGTCCTCTTTGATGTGCTACTTCTTACTGATTTGGATGCATAAAACTTCAGTGCTGGAGCCAGATCCTAAAATCCACACATAGAAGTTAGCAACTTCTCTCTGTGTGGTGAGTCAGAAATGGGATGAAAACAAGCCTGTGTGCTGATAAGATGGGCTGAGGGAAACACAGCCACAAAGAAAGCATCCTGCAGGGGATGTTCCCAAATTCAGCTCTCTCCTCATGCCAGGATGAACTCCCCTTTTCTCTTACGCACCTAGTCTGACTTTTGAGTGCTCTCCCTCCCCACTCTGCCTTTTAGAGGGGCACAGCAGAGAGGGAAATTTGCTATTTCTGGGGCAAGGAAGAGCTTGTATATAGCTTAGTGAGGAAAGGCAAATCAAACCAAGCTTTCTTCACTGGGCTGCAGGTTCATGTTACCTCTTGCTCTCTGATTTCCCTGCCTTGGAAATCTGCTGTATGCTGGCCCAGTTTTAACAGGCAGTCTGTATTATCTTTTCTTTTTTCTTAACTTATTTGCTGTCAATATCATGATAGATAATAGAAAAAAAAAATTACTGTTATGTGGTCAGGCACTGGACTAGGTTACCCAGGGAGGTGCTGGAGTCACGATCTCTGGAAGTGTTTAAGAGGCACCTGGATCTGGTACTGGGTGATGTGGTTCAGTAGTTACAGTGGCAGTGCTGGGTGGATGGTTGGACTTGATGACATTAAAGGTATTTTCCAACCTTGATGATTTTGTGTGGGAACATCAAGACAGAGACTTGAATCAAGTTGCATACATCCTACTCTGCTGCCCCAGCAACTGAATTGCAGAAACCACTTCACTAGGCATGTCCTAAATATTTGAGAAGTTGATTTCACTCTTGCAAAACTTCTGCTGATTCCAGTGCACCCGTTCAAAGATAAAACTCATATTTAAATAAGTTTTCTTTGAAGAGTACATCTATGGAACTCTAATATCTAAGATTGATTTTTTTTAACTTGATATCTGGAACAGTTAAAATACCAATAGAAAATAATAAAAAAAAGTTTTAATAAAATCATTGAAATATCACCTGACTGGTGAATCCATCTGTATTAGTGCACATTTTTATTATAGTAACTAGCTCATGATATATGTACTACCCTCTGCTTGGAAGGAAACACTCCTTTTCTGCACAATCATTTATTTATTTTAGCAGGGCCTCTAGTAATAAAATCAGCTGGGCAATGTTTCATGAAGAAGTAATAATAGTGTCTTAGAAAAGTGACAGGGGAAAAATGAAGAGAGGACAAAAAGAAAGGCCTAATATATTTTTACTTTGAATCAAGTTGGTCAACCTATAAAATTTCCATTGCCTTATTTTTTAGGACACAAGACCTTGCCCTGACTGCCCACAACAGCTCTCAGCATGGCAAACAGTAGCAGACTTGGGCTTTTAATAAAACACACATTTAACCAGATGAGACCTTGGGAAAACTTCCCCAAATCCCAACTATCCTGGGCTAGAGCAGCAGGAGCTTTTGTTAGAATTACACAGCCCTTTGGGATGTGTAAGAAAAGCCTTGTGATGTGTAAAGAGTAGCCACTGTGTTTATAAGGGATGGTAAATGAATCCCTTTCCCACAGTGACCATCTGTAATAATGTCACTTTAGAAGGATTACAAGATCTTGCCCTTGCTTTTAACCAGCATCGTTTAGCCATGGAGGCTGTACAACATGCACTTGCATACAGAGCCTAAAGAAAAGGAGCTCTTGAAGATCTTGGGTTTCATCTCTTTCAGATTGCCTCAGCAGGCCTGACAGATAGTTTTCTTTCAATTGCTCTGCGTAAGAAAGCACAGTGCCTTGGCTTTGTAATCCATTGTTCACACAGACATCGCCTGCCACAAGCAGTGCTCTGCTAATCTGCTGGGACACTTCATCATTCAGAGGTGAGGGATGTTTCTTCATGCTTTGGCTGGGGGTGCCTTGGAGGCCTTTGGGTTAAAAAAGCAGAACAGTGAGGCATAAGTGACAGTGGAACTTCAGAGCGATTCAGAGAGCTCAGTCTTGCACACCTGCTGTTGAGAAGAGTCCACCTGTTACGTTTTTGGCAGCCACTTTTCTGAGCTCTTCCACTATGCTTCCCTGATGGGAACAGAATTTCTTGCAGAGCGGGGGGGGGGGGGGGGGTTTCATAGAATCAAAGCTGAAAAGTTTGTTTTCTGCAACATAGTGTAGTCTATCTATTATGCTACAGGCTATTCTCAGTCACATTTATACCAGGGCTGCTTTTCTGCACCCCTTTCTGCCACCTGAAGGTATCAAATCCCAAGGGAAGGTCATACAAAACTGTCACAATATTGCAGGCCATTGTCCTTAATTATGTGTGATTTAAAAACATTGGCCTATCCTCCACACTTTTTTTGAATGGAAAAATCTCCTTCTCTACTGATCATAGAAAAGTCCAATTTAATTTTGTCTTTATAGTTTGTGTGATCAATTCTTGCTTCTTAATAGGTGAAAAGCAATTCTGGTCTTGCAGAAGCAGTTTATCAGCATTCATATGTCCAGAAATAACTGGTGAAAGCAACACCTATTGTAAGAGAGACAGAGAAGAGAGATTTTCAGGAAGACTGAAAATATTTTCTGGTTTTTTACAAAGAAAAAAAAAAAGAGAGACAATATTTGATGTGACTGGCAGGTAAGATTTTGTGTCATCAGGTCACCACCATAATGGAAATGAATTGGCAGATTTTCTTCATGGCTGTGGTTAAATTGATGCAATGGTACCTAGCAACATTAATTCAAATAAAATGTTAAAAAGAAATGCAAAAAATGGAGGACAATCTTTTGAAGGTGGTTATAATATCATTCTTTTATATACATCTATAATGGTAAATTCTCATAAAAGACATTTTTGTGGAAACTGTGTTTATTTTTTTTTTCAGACCAGACATGAAGCATCTGCTGTCGCAATTACCCTAAAATGTAATTCCTCATCATAAAATGAGATTTCTCCTGTGCAGAGCTTGTAAATTTTACTGCCTTTTACAACTCCAGCACTTACTGCATATTTATATTTTTGATTATTCTATTCAGAAACTAACAATCTCATCATTAATAAATAAACCTTTTTTTTTTTTCTCCACTGGGCATCTGTTGCTAAAAGAAGAGCTAATCTTGATATGTTAGGTAAAGACACATGAATGAGACCAGCATGCAGAAAGCTCAGAAATATCCAGACATGTTTAACACTGGCAGCCATTAACGAGACTGTCAAGTGCCTGTCGAATTTCAGATGTTTTCCTTGTGAGGCTTGGTAGTGCCTATGAGCACTGCCAACAGATTGTTAAAATAACCCCAGGAACACACCCTTTCTAGGTCAAAACCAACTGTGAAGCCGAGTGCACTGTAATTATAGTGCACTTACTGAGTTACAGCTTGAGCTAATCATACCCCACTGAACTAAAAAGCTGTAATTACAAGGGAGATAATGTGAGCTTGGCTGGATCTCCTATGGCAGCCTATGGCTTTGAGGGAAGGAAGCTTCATAGTCAGTTTGCTGGTCATTATAAGCTGGGGCTCAACAGGGCAAATTTGTAATTCAAGAGGTAAAATCAAGTTTGTGGTCAGCAGAGAGCAAACGTTAGTAGTATATACTCAGCTAATACAAAAATGTTCCCATTGAAGGTTTACTTGGAATTAATGATTTTTGTCAAGTCAACCAATATGATACCAGTTTTATGACAGCATTGTGCTCTTTGAAGAAAGCTAATATAATTTATTGATGTAACTAAATACAGAACTGGGGCCTCTGTATTGTTCTAGTGTTCCATATGTTCCTCTTATGTTCCACCTATGAAAGAGGTGTCTGGATGAGTTATTAAATTTAGGGCTTCACATTTACTTCTTGATTTCCTGATTTTCTGAAAGTCTCAGTTTTACTTTATGTTTCTGGAAAGGTACAAAATACTATTTAGGCAGATATAACTTGGTGCTACTAAATATTTAATTATTGGTTAGATCTTAATGAGTGGATGGATTTGGTTCTGTTTGTGATGCATATTGGCTCTGCTACAAGTAGAACATTTGACATATAGGACCTCCTTAGTACCACAGAAGTCCCACAGAGAAGAGTTCACAGAAATAACTATACTAATCTTCCACAAAATGCCAGACTGTTTTATTTGAGAACCTCATGGTGACCTCCTCTTTATCGAGGCGCAAAGCTGTGATAAATATAAGTAAGAGTGGTGGTATTTAATTTATAGTTACCAAGTATCAGCAGCCTGATCTAGTTGAAGCTGTCCCTGCTCATTGCAGGGAGCTTTGACTAGGTGACCTTTAAAGGTCCTCCCAACCCAAACTATTCAATGATTCCATGGAAGAGGAAGAGACTGGAGAAGGAAAAGCAATTAATGAAATATTGGGTGGCTAACATAGCAGAGAAGTCATACTGCATGGGATGCATCCAGGCTCTTGTTGGAACATTTCTGAAGACAGACAGGGAGACAGTGGTCCCAGTAGTAATGGCTTTTAGTCTTGATCCACTCTTTTAATGGGTGGAGAACTGAATTTAGACTTTGTATTCATTGACACAGTATCACATGCAAATTGTTCTGCTACAACAGTATCTGCTCCAAAACCTCCTGTCTACCACAAGTACCATTGTTGCTGTTAAACACAATCTAATAACTCAGTCAACTAAAATGCAGCTTTAAATTTAGAGCCTGTAGGTACTTCTTTTCACCAGGAGATGTTGTCATGTCACATTTTAGCTGTCCCCTTTGGCCACTAGATCAGTGCAAGAGAAGTTGCTCTAGTTTTCAGGAAAATGTTCCTTACAGAAAAGGATCAGATGTTCACTTGTGCCAAAAAGCAGAGGATAATGGAGGAACATTATCCTGCAGGAACAGTGGGATGGAAACAGCTCATTGTGCTTCTAAGTGGAAACCTGCATAACCTGCTCCCTCCTGGGGCCATAAGCCTCCAGCAGCAGGAAAGGAAGGTATCAAAGGGAGCAGATGCAGTGGGACATCCCAGGATAAAAGCCACCTGGGCAGAAAAGTGACTATGTGACATACACAGTGCAGAGGGGTCTGCCTGAGGCCAAGAGTGGAAGCAGGGAGAGTCTGAGAAGGTCTCTCAAGAAGGGTTTCTGCCAGGGTGGATTTCAGTGAGATGACCTTATTCTGTGGTTGTTGTAGCTTCTCTCATTCTCAGGAGTTTTGGTTTTTTGTGGTTTTGGGGTTTTTTGTTTTGTTTTTGGGTTGTTTGTGTTTTTTCATTTGTTTGTTTGTTTTTTGGTTTGGTTATTTTTTCTGCAAAGAGATGAAATAGAGATTTGCAGATGAGGTAGGAAGTCCTGCATATACCTGGCAGGTGGTCACCAGGAGATGGCACCTTCCAGTGCAGAAGGTGATGCTCCTTTCTCTCAGTATTGCAACTTGTACACCAGGTTCTCTTGTGAAGAGGAGGGTTTGGTACTGGAATGCTACATCATTCCACCTCAGGAGTAACCAGGAGAGAGAGCCATGTTCGAATCCTTGTGCTAGGAGCTGAGTTATTCTTCAGAATCAGTGAGCTTCTTGTCAGCCCAGGCCCAAGAGGAAAAAGACTGCTATGTGAAGCCATACAAAGATTGGCTATTATCAGCTGGTGAAAAGGACTTATTGAGTCAACAGGTTTGCAGTAGGCACAAGGGAGTAAAGTCTCTTGAAGCCCTCCCACAGGCCCTCAGTCCTTGCATGATCAGTGTCTGCATGTTTTTGGTGAAATGCATACCAGAAGAGAAAGGGCTATGATAACTATTGAGATTTTCATGATGCCCACATGGAAATGAGTGCCCATGAACTTGTATCCTTAGCAGAAGCGATTGGTTAGGACTTTGGTTCATTTATTGAAGTTTTACTTGTTTATAAGTATGAAGGCAAAAGAGCTGAAAATCTAGAGGATGAGAAGTACCATATAAACATGATATTCAACATAATTAGATATTTCCATTTTACATATTGTATTTATAAACCCTGTGTTTGTATTTTGGCATTAAGGCACTGCATAAATGTAAATATTAAGCTAGTCCCAAAGCTTAGGTATTTTTTTATGCTATAAAGAAGGTTGCAAAGTGGAGTTTTCTTTTTTAAAATCTCCACTAAAATATCTGGCTTCATTTTTATATTCTGAATTTTGTTAGCAAAAACACTCAATGTGTGAACAACGGTGGTTCTGCACTTGCCTTCCCCAGGAGTAGTTTCTCATTAACCTAAGCTATAGCAGTTCCCTGGAGCCTCAAAGTGCTACAGCAGCATTGGAACACTGCTGAGACAGGTGATGCAGGATTAAGCCACCTTCACCCATTGCATCACTGGAGACTTCCCTGGTTTTGTAGAGACCACTGTGTGTGTAAGATGACTTTCAAAACATCACTGTAACACAGAAAGGCCATGCTCACTCAAGGCTTTGAAAAGCTTGATTTTGAGGCTGGGGGTCAAAGTGGTCAGGCACTGGAAAAGGTATCCTCAGAGATTAAAGACTCTCCTTCCTTGGAGATGCTTAAGTAACTCTTGATAGGATTCTGAACTATCTGTTCTAGCCATTTGAGCAGGCAAATGGACAAGGTGACCTCCAGAGGGCCCTTCTAGCTTGAATTATTCTATGACTCTATGATCTTGGCAGAAAATCCCTCTCTACTGGGTCATACATAGGAATTTAAATTATTTGTAGATAGCTAATAAAAGATGCTTTTATTGCCTTACTTGTTGGAAATACATTTGGTTTCTTGTTACTGTAACTCTCAACAGTGTCTGTACTTGTTTGACCGCATTGAGGAGGTAATAGAGGTCTCTGAGGCACACTATCCATATATATTTTATACATGTTTAATTTAAACTCTGTGCTGCAGGATGGTGCTAGCTTTTCCAATTTTCTCCTCTACCAGGGCATGTAAGTGTTTATGTCCTAAGCTATATAACATAATAAGGAAAATAGCAAATTAGTTTCTTTAAGAAATTCTCGGCATTTTAATAACAGCACTCAGGCTGGAAATGTTTGAGTGCATACAGTGAAAGTTATTTGGAGTCCAAGGCCATTATGAGAATCAATGACACAGATTTAAAAGCACAAAAGACTTGCATATTGTTCAGATCATTTCAGGATACTATTTCCAATTCCCTTAAACGCATGGAAGAGTAAGATATTTGTGGTGTATCACTCAAGTGGGGTTACATCTAGGATAAGGTTGTCTATCTGTCACTGCCAACTGGGGGGTATTTCAAGCCGAGACCCCAATTAAGTGTACAGTATTCATGAGCTATGCCTGTGTTATTTACACGATTGCACTTCATAATAAACACAATTCTGTATTGCATGGTTAATGACAATCAACATAATTACTGTAACCTGGATAGAAAATTGCTTCTGAGTTATAATGAAGCATTTTACAAAAAGAAAATAAATTTATTCCAAGACTTGAGATAACAGCTTTAATGGAACATTACTATTTTATTTTTTTTCCTCCCTCCTCCCCCCCATCTTTTTTCTCCAAACTCCAGTACTTTTAAGGCAATTCACCTCAAATGTGCAATTTAGAAGACCATAATCAGCAAAGTGGAGGACTGGAAGGCTAGAATTTATTAGGATGCTATCTTTAATGCACTCGCATGTCTCTGGTTCATCCCTACTACAGTAGTAAAAGCATTATCAAAATATAGAGAAGTCTGTGTGTATGTATGTATACAATCTTATACACGCAACAGCATGACCAAATCCCTGTGTTCTATACTTTAAGGAAGAAAGAAAGTAAACTACTTGGTCAAGCTATTACTAGAGGTCCTTCTGTATCAACCCAGGGGGCATTTGATAGCTGCAGCCTGTTTTTTTGACAGGAAAGGGACAACTAAAAGGAAATTACTGGCTATTGTATTCATTTACATGGTCATGCAAGATTTGGGTAGCTTAAAATGGTGTAAACTCATCAATATGAAGAGCACTTCCTTTCCTTGGTCATGTTGTACAGCCAAAGGATGGCAGAAGCAGCAGCATAATCCCCTCAGCCAGCAATTCCCTTGCATACGGAGATGTTACCACCTGCAGCTGGACCCTGCAGCTGGCCTGTCCTCACACAGCTTCTCTCTCTGCTTTTGTGTCTCATGTCAGTTTTACCCATCCAGTTTTTCAAGAACTATTAATGGTTTTTTAACCTCAATTGCTAGGTTATTTCCCAAACTGTATACCAACAGACATGTTTAATTTTAGCTACCAAGATCCTAAGTTTATTAAAATTTTTCAATCCTTGCTTCAATTTGGAAAACAGATGGTCTTTCCTGAAATCCATTTCTCTTCCTTTACCCATCCTAAAAAAGTTAATATTCATGCTTTCCCAATTATTCCTTTTTGCAAGGAAGCAACCCTTAATCTCTGAGACCTTCTCTACCAATATTAAGCACTAAACCACTGCCAAAGATAAAAGTTCTAGGCACCTCTTAAAAATTATTTTATGGAAATTGGGGCTAGATTCCCCTTTTTGCTTTAGTCAGCATAGGGCTTACTTGAGAATGATTCATTTATATGTTTTCAGGATATATCATGAATGACAAGCTAAAAATCTTTCATCTCTTGTTTGTACATAGTGCAGCTTGTCAATAAGCAATTTGGATTTTGCCCAGTTCTAGCAACGAAAGGCTGAAACTTCTTGTTTAAGTGAAAAATATTTACTCTGCACAAATAATGGTATATTAATTACATATGGATTCTGAGCATGCTCATTTTGATTACATTGATTTTCTTCCACAGCCTAAGGATTATTTTTTATCTTACCTAGATATCATACATCTACTATAATTTCTTTTTTATTGAGTCACCACTGAACAAAGTTACCTTTTGATTTTTATTTGTGTGCATGTGTGTTTTGTTTGGTTATTGTATTGCATTTGCATGGCAAGTGCTCTGGTAGCAGGGGAGTGTAGAGGCTCAGAGAAGCTGATTTTAGTTACATCCCCCTCCCCTCAGGCCACACTGCGACCTGAGGAGCTACAGGGGTGACATCAGAGAGAAGCTGCTAGAAGCTTCCTCCATATCTAATAGAGCCAATGCCAGCTGTCTCCAAAATGGACCCACTGCTGTCCATGGCCAAACCAATCAGTGATGGAAGTAATGCCTCTGTGATAACGTATTTAAGAAGTAAAGAAAAGTTATTGTGCAGAAGTAAATGCAACCAGAGAAGAGAGGAGTGAGACTGTGGGAAAAAGGTCTCTGCAGATACCAATGTCAGTGAGGAAGGAGAGGGAGGAGGTGTTCCAAGCACCAGAGCTGGGATTCTCCTGCAGCCTGTGGTGGAGGCAGGCTGTCCTTCTGCAGCTGATGGGGGTCCATTGGGATGCAGAGATCCACCTGCAGCCCATGGAGGAGACCCATGCTGGGGCAGGTGGATGCCCAAAAGAATGTTGTGACCCTGTGGGAAACCTGTGCTGGAACAGGCTCCTGGCAGGGACAGAGCCATAGGAAGAGGAGCCCACACTGGAGCAGGTTTGCTGGAAGGACTTGTGACCCTGTGGGAGACCCACACTGGAGTAGCCTGTTCCTGAAGGACTGCACCATGAAATGGAGCCATGCTGGATCAATTAATAAAGAACTATAGCTTGTGGGAAGAACTGTTGGAGAAGCTTGTCGAGGATTCTGGAGCTGGAGAAGGACTTCAGGACTCCTTTCCCTGAGGAAGAAGCAGTGGCAGAAACAACATGTGATGAACTGACTGTAACCTCCATTTCCATGTCCTTGCACCACTGAGCAGGAGGAGGTAGAGAATCAGTAATGAAATTTAGCCCGGAAAGGAGAGACAGGTGGAGAAAAGCTGTTTTTAAGATTTATTTTACTTCTCATTATCTTACTCTGACTTTGATGGGTAATAAATACAGCTAATTTCCCTAAATGGAGTATGTTTTCCCTGTAATCAGTAGGTGATCTCTTGCCATCCTTATCCCAACTCATGAGCTTTTTCTCTTCCCTGTGCAACTGAGGAGGAGAGTAATAGAGTGGTTTTGATGGATACCAGTCCTTTCAGCCAGGTCAAACCACTACCCTTATGCTTTGTAAGCACTTTCATTCCACCTTTGCTTGAACTTAAGCAGTTGAAGCAAAGTTAATGAACTTTCCTAATTTCCTTGTCAGATGACTCAGGATGTTCATTGTGACACATGCAAGAGAAGAAGGGCATATTCACTTTGGGTAAGATTTAATGTTGACAGCCCATGAAGAGATAGAGAGAAAAAAACTCACCACACAAATCAAGAAAAAAGTAGGATTTGAGTTTGGAGAAAGAGGTGTCCAATATATATGAACAGATTTCAGAATAGTTAGCATAGTGACAATACTCAAAGCATGTTTTCATACACAATTGCTCAAAATGGATGTGCAAGCAAAAAAAGGGTATGAGTTCTGGGGAAAAAAATACACAATGCACACTCTAGGTTTTGGAAAAAAAGAAGTGGCATCCTTGGCTTTTTGCCTGGGATTGAATATTTGTTGTTTCTCAGCAGAGCCAAGTGAGTGAGCACCTTCAGGAAGGGAGCTGAACTCTGTTCAGCTCATTCCAAGTCAGCACTGCTACATCACACTCCATTGTGCTTTACAGACACAAGGGAGACATCTGAGGAAATAGCTGAGGGATTCCCTTAGGGAATCTCTGGCTGAAAGCAAATGAAAGAAAAAAAATATGCTCTTCCAAAAGGGAAAATGAAGGAACAATCATGAAGGAAGGCACAGCGCCTACATGAAAGAAAATCACTGAATCCCTCTGTAGGATAAAACCAATATTACATTTAGCAGCTCTGATGGGTGGTACTTGTTAATTAGTACCAGATACGAACATCTTAACATCACTGTATCCCAGTTCAGTGAAGAATAGGAAAAGAAATAGGCCGAAAAATGTTTACTCTGAGGGTAAAACATGCAGGTGACTCATTTGCTTAATAGCTAGTCAATGATAAAAAAGTTTTTGAGCAACCAAGATGAACATGGATGGTTAGGCAAGGGTCTATCAGGAAAATGCTGGGCTGAGTGGCCAGGAGGTTGGTGACATGTAGGTTGATGACCCGAAAATTCCTTGCTAGAATCAAGTTACACTGAACTTTAAGAAAAGGGAAAAAAAAACCAGAGAGCTTGTTAGGGTAGTATTGGAAGTCTCAACCACCTGTACTGGGCAAGTAAAAGCCACCAAAATTAGGAGCATGAAAGTCAAATTGGATGGTTCTCCCAGTTCATGAGGAAAAAGAAATTCAAGCAAGATACAGCTTTTCCAGTCTAATTAAGCACCTTGTTATTAAGAGAAAAATTATGGGAGCGATGACACCAGTCCTGTAGATAAAGAAGAATACAGACTTGGACACTGCTTTATTAGCTGCTGCTTTGCAGCAGGAGGTGCTAGATTTTTAAAATCCCAGTAAGAAAGGCATTCAGATTCTGACAAACACTGCTATTTATTGGCATCAGTGCTATCGAGAAAGACAGATAACATAGATAATCTCATGTCCTTCCAGATGCTGCAGATGCTGTGTTGCAGAGCTTCAGACAAGCCTCCAGATCCCATCCGTGTAGAAGCTTACACCACCTTTGATTTTTTGTTAATTCCTGCTCTTTCAGGATTTTCTTAAAGCAAAACTGTATTCATTGTTTGTGCTGTCAGATAGAAAGGATATTTCCAGAAGCACTTGTTGCTGCGGTTTCAGATAAAGGCGAGGATATGCAGGTGGTGTGATTACCAAGCTGCTTGCAGGCTCCTCCGTTACAAGCAAGCACCCAAGTTTACCCTGCAGCAAAGGGACCTGTGCAGCACAGCACAGGTCAGAGAACCAAGCTGCAGCAGGGCACACCTCCTCAGGTTGGATGCTGTGTGGATCCTCATGCCTCAATGTATAGTGATCTTCTGGTCGTGAACAGCGTTGGCTTGCTACATCTGCTTTCTGTAAATCAATAGTTGGTTTAGCATTTCTGTTACCATACTTTATACAATTAGGCAAGTTTTATGAGCAAATCATATAAAATTTACCACAAATAAGAAGGAATGTAATTGAATATTAAATAGAGAAGGTAATTGCTTAAGTCAATCTTACAGTTCACTTGGCAGAATGATATATTTGGCACGTGTGAAGGAAGAACTTTAACTGAACCATAAAGATTAGAGAGGTTAAACCTTTGAAACATGGTTGCTGGCAGGTTTGGATGCTTTTCTCTGGAGACCCTTTAATAAAAAGCCCTGTATATTGGTCTACTTGTGCTGCGACAGCCATAAATATGTCAAGAGAAATGCAAGCTAATTAGAAAGCACTTATTTGAGTTCTCCAGAGTGTATTAAGATGGAAAGTTCCACTCTCAGTTTACAACTTACTCCTTTCTTATTCAGTCCTATTTTCCTGTTGTATTGCTAGGATTCTCATCTCCATTCAGTGACAAGGCAGTATATCTAGCAGACTTTTCAATGTAGATTCCTTTCTGTGGTCCTGCTGAGTACAAGTCATTGTCTGGGGAGAGTCAGTCACAAAAGTCCTTGAGGAAGCATGGCATCAGCTCTTTTAGTCCATTCAAGATTGATTACCCCTTTCTCCCCCTTCCCCAAATCAAACACACATGTCTCTTTGAAACTTGGAACTGGTGGAACGGGGCTACCTCCAACTGGGGTTATGGGATTTATTAGACTTGCAAATGGTACTAAGTTCCTGCTGGTACTATGTGCTGCTCCCCAATGGGATAACATGGTACTGACTCCCCTACATTAAGATTACTCAGTAAATTTACTTGGTGCATTTGGTAAAGCAAACAATCTAATGAGACCAGGTACATTTATTTAATGACAAGCAAGTTAGTTGGAGATAGGATGGTGAAATTATTCAGAACTGAACAAACAAAATTAAATTATATTTTATCTTTACATTACTGATATTTTTGAGATAAAATATAAATGCCTAGAGTCCTTATAATTAAGCCACCCTCTTCTACAGCACTATCCTTTCCTGTGGTTCAGTTACTCGAGTAATACTTCAACTTTGGTTCTGTCTGCAAATTAGTTCTAAGATAGACTTGCTTGAGCTATTCCTTACAAGTGAAAATATTGACTCTATTGAAGAGGACTGGCATTTCACTGCAGGTGCAGTTGGAAAACGGATTGTTTGTGCACTGATCTTATTTCTCTTTATCTATAATTATGACCAATGACCTCATCTCTCTTGGGCTTCTTTGAACACCACCAGTTAGAGAAGCAGAAGGTAGCCTAGATTGGGCTGGAGTGTTTGAGTCTTAAAGTTTTGTATTTTCAAATTTAGGGAAATGGAAAGGGACTCTGGCCCTTTTTGCTACTGTTGACGGTTATCTGGCTAGAATTTGATTGGAGTTGGAGCTAGATCTGTGGAGGAGAAGAGAGAAGCCTTTGAGATGGATGGTCTTCAGACTGGCTTTTGGGTGACTGTGAGGATGGGCTGCTTGGATGACTATGAGTCCTCAACTGTCAGGGTATAATAGTGTAAATGAACACAGAGATTAAGTTTATTATTTCAGTTTTACACATTGAAGGCCTCACAGTGGAGGATCTGCAGAGGAAAGAGTAAGCTCCTTCTGGACTGGGTCTGGTGTAGGAACAGCACGGTAGTCACTGCATTGATTATGTGACTGAGTCAGGTTTTTGGGGCTGATGCACAAATCTCCCAGTCTTGCTACGCTTCTGGGAGAAGCAACTCTCAGGTCTGAGCTTGAGCAGGTAAGCAGAGGACAAATGAGGGAAAGTGCTATTTCATATATGCCACAAAATTTGAGCTTCTTATTCCTGATATCCTCTGCTGTGGGGGATATTTGGCAATGCTACCACAAGGTATTGGTACAGAGAAAGGTCTGTGATCCACTTTCTCTGACATGTTATAGGACTGGCCACAACAAGAGCTAGGTCAGGACTACAGTCTGACAAATCTCTCAGGTTGCTGGCTGCAATATCTTGCTCACATTCCCAGGGCCAAACTACTTGTCAGTTTTGGTGTTTATTTGAGGGTTAAATTTTTCCTTCATGTCAGATTGGCAGAGGCTCAGCAGCTTTTTGTTTCCTATAGGGCATAGTGCTGGGTCTGTCTGCTAGAAATTCTCCAGGGATGTTTCACTAATGGCAGTGCTGTGCCTCTCTTATGTTCTCTTTAAAGTGATGGCATGGTATAATTTTTGAGGCTTTTTGCCTTTTGCACTAGTGGTCTTGCATGGTCTCAAAGATTGCTTTGTGGTATGAGGTTTAGGTGAGGGAGAAGATATACTGAGGATCTGTCTGATGCTAATGGTGATGACATGACAGTGTGATTGCAGGCAGTTCAACTCAGTGATGCAGAGGCTCTTTGCCAGTCCCACCTGCTGCCTCACCCACAGCAAACTCACAGATATTGTGTTCCTCTCTCTGTTTAATTTTCCTATTTATCTGATGCTCTTCAATTTTCTCTTCTTTACATACATGCTGCTCTGTCTGATTAGAAGACTACCTAACAGTCTCAACAGAACATTGCTGAAATCATTGAATATGGTTAATAATAGCAACCTTGGAAACTGTAGTATTGTAACAATTCTCACCCATATCTTTAAATTCCTGAATTGGCTTTGGAGCCAGTATTTCCACAGAGTGCTGGAGTTGGAGGTGAATGCTTCATATAGCTTGGAAGCTGTGACTATATGTTTTCAGATCAAACATGGCATTGTTTAGAACATAAATCACTTGGAGGCAGCAGCCACTTAACTGGGTCAGAAGCAGTGAATCAATGCAAGCAGAGAGGATACTAGGGAAAGTAATGTGATTTTTGTCTTCAAATTATCATGAACCACTGAGCCTAGAAAACAAACTGCTGAACATCTTTGGAAGGCTGGACTGGATGATTAGCCTTCTAGTGGCATACTGCATTGATTTTTGCTCTTAAAGATATCCTGAGTCATCAATAGTCAATGAATTTTCAAATCAGGCGAACACATAGACCTTTTTCTGGAGACAACAGGATGTGTTCTGCATCTCAAGTGTCTTGAACCACTTACCGGATATCATCCAGCCCTGGTGAAATAAGGGCTACCCAGCAGGAGTAAATTGATCTTTAAATAAATCAGTTTTGTTCCTATAGTGTGGGAGAGTAAGAAATGCAGACTTAGGTGTATATATATATCTAAGAAATTGTCTGCATAGGGCTTTCTTTTCAAGGGGGTACAAGCTGCTCTTAAACATGTACCTCTGAGACAATGGCACTAATGGCACACTGTGAATACAGTCTTCAGTTTTAACAGCAGCTGCTTGGTTAAAAAGGATGTTCTGTTGCCTGATTTTCTAGTTCTGTATGTATTGGTTTTGGAAATATCCTTTATCTGCAAAGCCCTGGGGAAGAAAGTATATTCTTTTCCATTTTTGAGTGTGTGGGATTTGAGACGCTAGAAACAGGCCAAAGCTTTGATGCTACTCTTGACATTTTTGATGTCAGCTAAGCTAGAAGTCACTGCTTAACCACAGAGAAAGGAAAAAATATAGCCAGTATTGCACTTCAGATGCATGAGACCCCATGGCCTTGTTCCCCTTCTTCAGCCTGCAGGCTGTACACATTCTGTAGCAGAAGATTCAGTACAAGTGAAAAATTACAAAGCAGTGCCTTTATGATTAACAAACACTACGTGAAAAAGAAAACTTTGTTTCAAGAGAATATGGGTGAGAAGTCCCCTATTCTTTCCCTAGCCAACCTTCTTTTCCTCTTTAGTGCCCTTCTTTCTCTGCCATTTGCTGCCTGTTGTAACGGTTTGTCTGCAATTCTGTCTATTTCCTCCAAAGCTTTACAGGCTCATATTGTTTCCTTTCTACTCAACGGTCTTTTCCTGGTTTCTCATGTGCTCCCCCACTCCTTAATTTGCACCTTATCTGTTCCTCTTTTTATTCCTCAGCCTATTTATTCAGATTGCTGCCAGGTTAAGGCAAGGCTACTGGCAGAGGGTAGGATCACACTGGTGAGCTCTTTAAGGAACAAACAACTTAGGATGCCATTAGGCTTCAGTAATCTGCACTGTGCCCTTGGAGAAAGCATTGAGGTTCATTAGTGCCTAAAGCAATAAGCACAATCAGAACGGCAACTTGTCACTGGAGCAAAAGAGAAGAGCAGATGCTGATTTCAGAGCATTGATTAATGGGAGTCTTAAGTAACTCAATTTATATTAATGTTATCATATTGTCTACCAGTGTTTGCAAAGGTACCCACTGATCCTTTTACTTAAGAGGAGACCCCTGCAAATACTGGGCCCGATTCACAGCTATCTGCTGAAATTTTGTACCAGCAGAACTTCAGTGCTCTCAGTGGAGGTAGGGCAATGTGAGACCAGGAGCAGAAAACCTAGCCTGTACGTTTTCTGAGTGTTTTCCAAAGTCTTCAGTTGTGTTTTCAGAGTCTCTGCATTTCTGTTCAAATTCAATTATTCATGTTTGACAGAACCTGCTCTGGCACTATTGTGCTTTTAAAAACAGAAAACTCCTCCAAGGTATAGTACAGAAAAAAACCCCAAACCCACGCTATTGCCCTTGAAGAAAACACTGCAAGGCTGCTGATTCTGTTATTTCAAGCAGACTGATAGCTTTTTGCCCTATTGTGTCCATTCATAGTTGCTGAATATACTCTAAAACATCTCAATTACTCTCTATTTTACAGACATTTTTATTAGATCTATAATCTCATGCCTCATATCCTCAGAGGGTCCTCAGTGCTCTGCCATTGCTAAACAATTATCAGGGGGATGCATTTTCTCCCTGATGGATTATAAACCTTTCTTCCAGAGGCTAGATCTTATTGCACATTTTATGTCAGGACAGCAGAGTCTCGTTGTTGCTTCTTAATGGTACCCACTAGAAGTCAAAAGCATAAATACAGAGAGAAAAGCTGGAGTGATAATCCAAGCAAGAAAGAGTGAGCAATTTTTGATGTCCAACATTCTCATAAAAATTCATTTCATGTTCCTGCTGACCTCTTTCTTGATGATTCATGGCAGATAAACAGAACACATATCTCTTTTTTCCTCTGTCATAATGTATCAGAGAGGCCAGGCTCCTCTCTTCGCCAGCCTCTTTACCACAGAATAACAGGCTACAGGGTGGCAGATAATTTTGCAAACTTTCATATTTTTGCTGTTCATTCTGCCCATGCCTTTTACTTCATCCTCTTCATATCCTGAAAAACTTCACCCACCATAGGTAGTCTTAACTCCACAAAAATCACCACTGAAAAAGCATGTTAATGCTGTCCCCAGAACATGATATTTCAGATGTCGTGCTTGCACTTTCCACAGCAAAACTACACAGAAATATATTCCTGTCTTTCAGGTAAAGGTGCCAAATTCATTAATCAGCTTTCTAATTAATATTAAGTCTAAACCTCCATTTTCTTTCCTCCAGTCATCACAGTAGGAATGTCATAGATAAATAAGACTTCTTAGAAGCATTGCACATGACCTGTTTCATTCATATATGGGCACTTTCAAATAGATATTTTAAGGAATATATATCTTAATGAATTGAAAGGACAGCATGTGAAGGAATCAGGCTAGACTTCTCAGTGTCAGTACTTGGGAGATTTTCTACCAGCTGGCTGCTATGAAGTTGCCAAGACTACAGACTGCTGACATTCTTTAGGATCAAAGGAGAAGATGAGGAACCCGGAAGTCAACAACACTTTGAGAAATGAAACAGCAAGACAATCACCATAGACTTAACATAGTTCCATTCCTTACAGAAGCAAGTAAGAGTGTAGCATTAGATTTTACACTAGAAGGCCAATCACTACAATGATTCTACTGGTTTTGCTGAAAAAAATATAAGGTTTATGTCTGCAAAAGTCTCACAATTTGAGGCTACTGCTGCCAAGTTTTTTCATTTATTCTTCCTTCATTCTGAACACCTTCTTTGCCATTAATTTGACAAGCACTTGAAATACCACTACAAAACAAATGCACACATATTCAAGCCATCATCCTTTTGCATAAATGTATTATCTTTAGAAACACCTACATTACTTTGGAGCCAAAGCAATTTTTAAAAATATCATAAAAATATAGGGTAAAATTATATCACTCTCCAGTGGAGTGGCGAAGGCAGTAGCCTCTGTTGGGGGTCACTCATGAATTCTCCCATCCTAACAAAGCCTCTGGTAGGTTGACGTCTGAACAGTGTTATAGCTTTCACAGGCAGGATGTAGGGTCTCTCTCACCACCATAGAAACTGGCTTTTATCTGCTTTGGGTGCATGAGAGAAGTTGGACCAGTTCCCTCATTAACCACCTATCTCACCAGTAAAACTCTGAGATGCTTCATTCTTGCTAAGCAGCAAATTTGAGAAGGAGATAAATACTCAACGGTTAATATTAAAATATTTAGTGTTTCAAATTCACTCTTGGGTTTTTTCCCACCCAATTTCTTGCAAAGGTTACCTATTGCCTCCTTCCCAATTCTGGCAGCTGCCTATGTGTAGGAAAACTCACGTCTTGGTAAGAAAGGAGCTCATAACCATAGATCTGAAGTGCTCAAGCCCAATAAGAGATAGCTTTCAGGTTTAGAATGACCACAACTCCAATGTTGTGAGTCTTCCTGTACTGCTTCTTTAAAAGAATAATACAGTTACATGTGGCTTCTTTTGGTGTATTTTGCATTTCTGATCTGCCTTCTATTTGAATCTACCTATGTCTTAGGATAGGAACTGAACATTTGTGAAGAGCAAATTGTGAGGGCTGATTGAGTTTCCTGCCTAACAGCACAGTGCCTTACACAACTTAGTTTGCCATGAGTTGTCCTTCTGTGGGGTGACTGCATGCCAGTGTCTGAAGTCTCTTCATTTTCTCCTTTAAATTGAAGATCTCTTTTGATTTGTTGTCTCTGTCTTGTAAAAGTAATGTCATAAAAATGTTTGGGACTTGGTTCTGATGTGCATCTTTGACCACTTGCACAGCTGGCTCTGCATGATCCTGACCCCCAGCTTCACATGAACTGGCTCTGCTAATTCTGGAGCTGGGAGCCTTAGGGTGTTATCCAGCTGGCAGCTGCAGAAGTGCTGCTGCATTACTCCTTGTGCCGCTCAATCAGCACAGTGGCTCCATGCTGCAGCAGAGGGATGCTCAAACTCAGGTCAGCCCACATCAGGGCTCTCTATGCCCTGTTCCATCCAGCAGAGCTCTGCTGTCCCTCCTTGACACAGTAATACACAGAGAGGTTTTTAGGCAGTTGAGCTGGGTTTGATTCTCTGTACTTGGTTTTAATATCCTGCGAGTGGCAGAACCAACCTTGTGATGATGGACAATTGTCTGCAGAAAGTGCAGGTTTAGATTGTGTATTTCTATGGTTTTATCTGCCTCAGTACACTACCTTGGGCAGAAATGGTAGGAAAATATTTGCCATACAATTGTGAGGGAAAATGGAGTCAGAGAGAGGATTTTATAGATCTACTCAGTACATGAGGACCCCAATGGCACCACCAGCCCTGACTGTCCCTGCCCACACTCCTGGGGCTCCTCCACACTGTCCACCCCATGTCAGCCCCGCAGGGCCATCAGCCCCTGCTCCAGAGATGCCACAGCAGCACCAGCCTGTAACATCCTACAACTCTGTCCATCCTGTCCCCATCCCCAGGGCAGCGACTGTTGTTGGTGGCCCCCTGCTCTCCCTCTACCAGCCCAGTGGGTACCTAGGCAGCAGCAGCTCTGCTCCTTTGCCTGAAGCTGTAGGACATGACACTAGGAAAAATTACTGAGTTAAAAACTGGGAATGCCAGAGACGGGCTATCAAGCAAAATGAAGATATTCATAAGAAACTAAGCATATGGCTACTAGGTCTGTATTGTACATGTCATTTCACCTTCACAGAATTACCTGTTCTCCCTGTGAGACAGGCAGGGACTGTGTTAGTGTTACACAGGGGAGCTCACATCTACGCAACTGCCAGAGTATTCTCAGCTGCAAGATGCCGACCTGCAACTTTGCAGATGAAATTATTATTTTTGCTGTCAGCCTCCTCCTGCTCTATTAAAATTCAGTTTTATGGTGTAACTTTCCCTATGGACATGTTTTGTTATTTGTTTCCAAGATGTGACAGAAACATTAATGTGCTTCTAGCAACTGCTGAAACCTAAGAGAAAGAGCTTATAAATTAGCAGCAGCATGCTTTAGTATAATAAACTCCTTACTTCTTTTGCTACATTTGTAGCAGTTTTAAAACTCAGATATATACTCATCTATTAAATACCATTCTGTGTGCCAAACCTTTTACTTCCACTGTATTAAAGCATGAGTGAGCCTTTTTTCTTTTTCTTTTTCTTTTTCTTTTTCTTTTTCTTTTTCTTTTTTCTTTTTCTTTTCTTTTCTTTTTCTTTTCTTTTTTTTTTTTTTTTTTTTTTTTTTTGAGGACCACTAAAAGCACCAGCAGTAAATGAAACCCAAGATGACCTAGGTCCTGCAAGTTCAGAAGTGTTGCCACTTCCCATTACCTTCAACATGTGCAGTTAGAGTGCTGGGAAATCTTTTAAGTGATGATTCTCTTGACAACAGGGGATGAGAGTCTTAAACTTAGCATCAATTCAAGGGAAGTCTGTCTCATCAAGCTGCAAGAATCATCAATGCTATTTTGACCGTGTTACTTCAGCATCTGAAGGGAGATAACATAGTCATTGCATTCAAAATGTCTTAGCATCTAGAGACTTTTTTTTTCAGAGAAGAACCAAGAAAGACGGTTAAATCATCTGCCTCTTTCTGGAATTATCTACATTGCCCACGGTTTTTGATGTTTCTGATCAGGCGTGGTTTTTGACTTTGATCTGCAAGCTCAGAAAGGCAGACTTGGAATAGTGCATCTGTAGATTGCCATCCTCTCCTAATCCAGATCTTTGTACAGCAGATTAGAGCTGCGTAGCACAGCTGTCAGCTTTAATGTGACAGCTCAGTTTGCATGCATTTATTCCAGAAAGAGTGCTACTGGTTCATTCCCCACAGCTTCAAGATTTGATTATATCAACTATGCACCTCCTATACATTTTGATGTCTTTTATGATTCCCAAGCATACCATCTAAACATACAACTTTCTGAACTCCAGGCTTGTGTTTTGTATAATCAAAGCATGATGTTTGACATGGTGTATTGAATATTAGGGATGTTTGAGTTTGCATTTCAGATTAGCCATTTGCATCCAAACCTTATGAATGTTTGATGTATTTTACTTACTTTATTATTTTAAAGACTGGTTATGGGGATTATTTTTTCATTTGGCTATACCTTCAGTATTGTGGCACTCCTTATATGAATCTAATAAAGGAATTTTCCCCCACTGTATCAATGAGTCAGTGGAAGAGGTTGCTGCTATGTATCCTTGCTTAGTCAAGGGCAGAAAACTACAACTCTTTCCCATTAAAACAGAGTCAAAATTATATTAGCCCCTATGCTTAGAGTACTTGCCTGTGTGCAGCCATTATCAATTCACCTTAAATTCAGCAAAAACCTACATAAGATGGTAATTCATGCAATATTTTCCATCACAAATTTGGAAGTTTTTCATAAGTGCTGTTGGCTTATTTTGTCTGTCCTTAATTCCAGTAATATAATAAATCTAAAATACCTGCATGGCATGATTTAAGGACTTCAATAAGCCGATTAATTTTTCTCTACCAAAAAAACTCAAACAAAACCAACCATAGGGAATTTAAACATCTCCCATGGAAAGCAAATAGTTACCCCTGAGGTGATCAGGCAGTTGGACTAGATGATTATTGTAGGTCTCTTCCAACTGAGCACTTCTTGTCTCTTGCTCTTCTCTAATATCAGAAACTTTCTGGATTTAATATTTCATTTTCTTTTTTACTACATTTGATAAAGTTTCCCTCTTTTATATTTTTTTCCTGTACTATTCCTTTTTTCTCCTCTTACATGAAAGCAAAGTACCTTTCATGCTCAATGAATGAGCAGGTCCATCCCTGGCAATACACCTCTTGTGACAATGGGCTCTATATATTTGCTGCCATGACCATGATGACAATTCCTGAAGAGGATTATAAAACAGTAGTATTCTAGGACCATGCTATTTATAGAAGTATCTAATTAATTGATGTTTGAACATCACCTTAGTTGCTAAAGATTATTTTAATTCAGCTAGAAAATTCTCATTTTTAAAGGGGAAGGGTGTGAGTCTACCATGTTTCTCAGAGCTTGCTTTATATCTGAGCAGGGAAAATATTTATTTCATTTGATATAGAGTACCAAAAAGAATTCATTTATTTGCTTTCAACCAAAGACTGTAAATGAAACTCTTAAATGTCATTTTTCTCTTATTTTATCACTCAGCCCACTTCAACCTAAATTCCTGAGGATGCAGTACTTCCATAAAGCCATTGTTGAATATTTATTGCTTCATTCTCAATGACATCTTTTCAAAGTAGTGGAATTACTATTCATTTTATTTTATTGATTTGTCACTGGTTTTCATTTTGGCAGTGAGTTTCTGCCTCAGCAACTGCCCATGTTTCAAAAATTCATTCTTTGGATATATTCTGCACCTTTTCCAAAGACAGCTAAAATAATCAGCCCAAAGCAAAAGATATAAAGAAAGGTGTGGAACAGGACGAAGGATAATGAAGATGAAAATAGAAAAGGAAAAAAGTTCATAAAGTGTAATCTAGTCTTCAGTTTCAAGTCTGTTCATTTTCCTTTAAAAATATGGAGCATAATCCAGTGTCAGCTGTTGTACAGGGCTGCATCACAGTAGTCCTGGGTTTCCCCAAAAAATGAGCACAGTCAGATGTGTTAGTGGAACAAATTGGTACGCGTGGCATGCTACTGAATGTGCCAAGAACAAGCTCTGGGGGAAAACTCACAAGAGACTAACAGACTGAGGTAAGTTAAAAATTATTTTAGTGCACCTATTAGATCTACCTAGTCTAAGTAATGAGAACACTAAGTAATAGCCAATTTGACTGTAATGAACAAAGAAAGGAGAGATGGTCCTTTGACATAAAAGAGAGCAGCAAAGTCATCCATGAGTATGATATAGTATCAAGATCAGATATTTAAAACACGGTGAGTGGGAAACAGAAGCACATCACTTTAAAGGGAAAAAAAAATGGGTATAAGAAGTTAAGTTAGATAACCCCACCCATCTTCTGCACTTTTAAATCAATGCAGAATTTGTCAGCAGTGGAATTGCATCAGCAAAGATAATCACCTAGGGAAATAATATGATTGCTTTATGTCACTCAAGGGCTATACATATTTCATGCTAATGAGATTATTTTGGCAGAAAAGAAATAGACAATAAAATGCAAAACCACAAAAAATGAAGAGCAAGGGTGCTATGCTTAGGAGCAGCTTATGCTTAGTGCTTACCCCTCTGTGTTCAAATACTAAGTAATGTTTCTACAAAAAACTCATTTGAAAGCAACAGAAGTGACAGAAAGAATCTCTCCAGAAAGAGATATTGGATTGACAGGCTGATGTGCTTACTGTTTTGAAAGCACAAGATTAATGTAGACATTTAGGATTCAGCAAATACAATTTATTCAGGGTTTTTTTTTTTTAATAGATGTCTAGCATCTTGCAGATTGTCCCTATTTTCTCTATGTGCTTATGTCATCAGCACTATATTTCAATAACTCTATGGGGAAATCTCTCCGAGTACAATTTAATACAGGGATTTGGTGTCCAATTATACAGTGGGAAACTACATGTAGAAAAGGATCCCTTTAAATGAAAAGGGTGACAATTTCACCACTGGAAGGGCTTTTCCAGCTTCCAGTAGTCAAATGGAAAGCTTGTTCTCTTAAGGAAAGTGAGGGGGAAATAGTACAAATATATTATTTTTCTGATGTTTTATATCAAACATTGCCATTAGGCCTTTTTTAAGACTAGCAACCTCCTGGACTGTTTCTAAGGGAGCAAGAGGCTATGTAGCAAAAGAGAAGACTTCCTTAGGCAGAGTCATCCTGTTCCATAAAAGCACCTATCATTTGCAGACCAGCAGACAATATTATGGTTTCCTATGCCATCAAAAGAAGCTTGCCCCCAACAGATACACTCAGGAGGAGTAGAGAAGAAGGTGACTTTCCATTTTAGGAACCCTGTCCATACTGTGTACACTACAGGCTACAGGGAGGACCCAGACATCGGCTGATAGTTCAGCTGGGATTTTTCCAACATTTTTCTCCCTGTTTCAGGAGGATTGCTTCATGGTATCTAAAACTGCCTGGCATGATACATGTGCTATTTGGCAAGTAGTAAAGGATAGTATAAACACGGCATCTGACTTTCTTCTCTTCACAATAATGTAAATCAAGATGACCACCACTGGAATTCAGAAACACACTGATATAAACTGGCATAAGAGCATTGCCAGGTTCTCTTTGGTGATGCTCGGGAACAAACAGCCTAATGCAGCCACTGTGACTATGCAGAGAAGAACCTGACCACACTTGGTAGTGAGGGAAATCACAGGTAGTGAGGGAAATCACATCACCCACTGCTGCCTTGTATGGCAGCACTGACTGACATGTGGCAGCACATTACATGGTCACATGGCTGCTGTCCCCAGCCATCCTGGCTGACAGATGCTGCCACCGCTGAGTGAGGACACTTAATCCCCTCATGAGTCCTCTCCTGAGCTGCCATGGCTTTCAGCCCAGGATGCTGAAATGTCCATTACCTTAGAAGAGAGGGCTGAAGCCTGCAGTGGTTCAGTATTGGACCTACAGTGAGATCTGATGGATCTGCCTTCTAGGACAGTCACCTCTCTCAAGAGGGCGAGGCAGCCAGCTGGGACCAAAACCAGGTTTAGTCACGCAGGTTTCATTCATATCCACAGAAGCAGTGCCTGCAGCTACAGGAGGCACTGTATTGAAGAATTTCACTGTCTGATTTCTGTTTTCAATCATGCATATTTAATATTCTCTCAATGCACTTGCTTTGAGAGCATTTTCAGCCGGATTATATTTTTAAAAACAGATTCTGTGGAGCTGTCATGCAAACTCACAGGATTTCAGTCACCCAAACTGGTCCAAACTGTGAGAAGTGGATGTTCTCCATGTAGGAGTAAATGCAGAGAGAAATCATAGATTTGGACAAACCCATGCAGAATGACACATTTTATACATTCATTTTAGTATACACATTTAGATAGTTGGGTGTCATTTCCAATACACAAAGCACAAGGCTCAAACAGTAATGGGATTAGAAAATGAAGCATAGATAGAGAATAATAAAGATAATTACTCATAGCCTCTCTGCAAATATACTCAGAGAACAGGACCATGACATGGCTTCTCCAGATATTTCAGCCCTTGATAGTGAAGCTAGTTTTTTGGGCCACTATGCAAGTGACAATTATGGAAGAGAAAATTTCGGAGGCACCTCAGTACGGTGGCAAATCCATCAGATGATTTATTAATTAGAATAATATTAATCAAAACTATGTATGAAAAGTGAAGGATATGCACAACTGTTCTAAAGATACACATTTTTGTAGGGTTAGGTAAGGTACTTTTTACTTACTACATGTTTTTGTACTACTATTTTTACTTTAAGTTTTGACCTGCCACAAGAATAAACATTTACCTTTAATTGCAATATTTCGTTGCCAAGTTAAACACTGCTTATGCACATTTTTAGTTGGTTTAAGTGTTGATAGCATAATACAAAGCTACTACTAAGAAATATGTGTTAAAAGTCTTTTATTTCACTGTCAAATTTCACAGTCTAGTAGAATACAGAAGCTAAAAAAGCTGCACAGTCATGCCTAGTACTGAATCATGTGTACAGATGTGTATTCCATAAATATGTTTTGTCTCTGCCAAAGGGTTTTCTTCCTGATAACTTGTTAAAGAAGATAAAATTCATGTCACAGAATAGAGAATCACAAGACTTTGTGCTACTTACTTCCCAGTTTGGCTGTTGTTTGGTTTGCCTGAAAATTAAAAGGTCTCCAGGCCTTATGCCCCTTTTCACAGTGATTAACATAAAGCAAAACAAAGCAAGAAAATCTATGTGTCTGTGGTACTGGTGAACTGTTTTCCTTTTGTGAGAATATGACCTAAAATCATTTTCTAGTGTGTGTGGTATTTAAGCAATATTACAGACTTGTCCCTGTTGCTTGCCTAGTTAAGTAGAACTGGATAAAACCTCTTGGGTCAATAGGGAGAGCACTTCACACATCAGCTATGGAGCATTCAATGCAATCACATGGAAGAGTATTTCCTGCCATTGATCAATGAACAATTCCTGGCATTTACAAGGCATCTTTAATCAGAGAGATAAAATTGCTCTGCAATGGCAATAAATTCCCAGAGTACCCCCCTGAATGAGATGACAAAGTTCTTGATTTACAAGTGAGCTAAGTAAATTATAGAGAAGTGAAATACTTGCCTAAGGTCAGATAGTAATTTTTTTTGCAAAGTCAAGAAAAACATCTAACTTTACAGCCTTTTAGATTTGTGGGAAATAGGAGTAAACTTTGTTACTATAGCAGATTGCTGGGTTTGTATCTGCCATTTTCTTACACTGCAGAGACCATAACCTCTCTGTAATGACAATGCAAAACAATGAAGAATCATATTTCCATGTAATTATGTTAGATTGTATGTAGATTAAGAAAGGACAGGGAATGCTTGAAGTGTGGAAAACTTTTTAAACTTCTGAACCACTGCTAGCTTTTGAACGAGGAGCTCCAACGCAGAAGCACAGTAGCACAATCCCGTATTCTAGTTCTGCTGTTACTTGGCTGTAAGAGGGACACTTGCTCTGAAGAAAGATATAATAGGCTGCACATGAAGTATACTTACAGATGAGGCCCCAGTTCAAACAGCAAAAATTCTCAGTACAGATATATCTGGGAACAGAATTGGTTTGCAAATGTGTAGATCTGTGAAGAACAGGCTATAAATACCTAGACAGATGTCAGAGTATTTGTTTACAATCCAGTTCAGAGCTATGGGACAAAGCATAACTTCTTCAGAGTTCCAAGGAAAAATAATCCGAATAGTAAAAATACCATAAAGATTTTTAGTTATTTTATCATCCTTGCTTTTATTATAAATAGGAGTGATGAACTGTCATGATTAATAGGATTTCTATTTCTGGAGGTTGTAGGGGATTGAAAACCCTCTTCCTCATGCAAATCAAATTGCAAATTATATCTAAGCCTTAGTACATTTAATAATATAGACAGTTAAAAAAAGATCCTTTCCTGTATATTCAGGGTCTTGTTCTGCTCTTTTAGCACTTCAGCCCTAATGGCTTCAAATATGTGCTTTGAGACCTGTTTCACACCCCTGCTTTCTAAATCTTATGTCATTCTTCCTCACAATTTTGAATTTAAATACATTAAAAAAAGACATTTATGGTTTAACATTTTAATAATGCTGCAGTCAGATTTTATTAGTGCTTCTCTGTTACATTTTGCATGAGACAGGAAAGAGTAATGAAGAGAATATCATTGTAGAGTTTTAGGCTTATGAGCTTAATGTATTATGATACAACAAAATGTATTATCCAAAGGTCTCTTTCTCACAAAGGCAAATGAGGGTACCATAGATATAGCAATATAGAGCAGTAGTCAAAGCAGCAATAACATTCTGTAATTGCAAAATCATTTTTGATTAAAATGTAATTTATTAAAAAAAAGAAAGAAATAAAGTGCTTTAGGATTCCTGATCATGGCTGTATGCACATTACTCAGCCTGTGAGAATAGACATGACCAGCTAAACAGAGCTATTTTGTAACTTGTCCCCAAATCCGCAACCATCTGGGCCGTCCGTGTGTGCTGGGATGTGAGGACCCACCGGCCCAGTAGGGCACAATGGTTGGAAGGAGTTGCTTTCTCAGGGAGTTCTCAGGACTGTTGAGGGGTTTCAAACTTTCCTGCAGCTGGGAGCAAAAACCTAATTAAAACCTTCTTGCTTTCTTCCCATGCTCTCTTTGCTACTCCAGCAGGCATGAAGGTAACTCCCAACGAAAGATGGACAGAGATTGCTTAGTATGGAACCAAATCCCCATGAAAGGTAGAAGGTGAAGGGCGCTCTTTTCGCTCACATTCCAACTTGCAATGAACCTTACTCCTTACTAGGAGTATCTTCGCAAACCTGTACTATACTGAATATGATTCCAGGAGAACTGATACTGGTATCTCCGCAGACACGGGGGGTGCACACACACACGACACACGCTCTGTGTGTATGTATATGTACATCCATAAATAACCTGCGGCCACAGCTCGCCGCGCTCCCCTCCGTCCCTCCCGCCCGGGCCGCGAGAGGAAGCGGCGGCGCGCGGGGGCGCGGCGGGCACGCGCACTACCCGGCATGCAGCGGGCGCGGGGCTCGCAGGAAGATGGCGGCGCCGCTAGAGGAGTACGAGAAGGAGGCGGGCTGCGTCCCCATCCTGCACCCGGAGGTGCGAGCGGCCCGCCCGCAGGGAGCAGGGCGCGGGAGCGGGGCTCGGGGCGCGGCCGGGACGGCGTTCCGCCGTGGGGCGGGGGGGAGCGGGGCTCGGCTGGCGGGCGGGGTGCACGGAGGGCGGGAGGTGCGGCGCCGCCGCCCCCCGCCGCCGGCCTGGGTGTGCGCGGCGGCGGTGGGCCGGGGTGGGCAGGGTCGGGCCGGGCCGGGCCGGGCCGGGAGGCGGGTGCGGGTGGCTGGGAGCGGTGCAAGGTCCGCCGCCGGCCCTCCGTGCGCCCTCGCCGGCAGTCCTGCCGGCCCCCGAGCCGGGAGGTGAAGCAGCGACGGGGGCAGAGGCGCCCCGGGTGGTGCCGCTGCACCGGCCCCTGAGCGGCAGCGCCCGGCGCTCGGAGCCCGCCCCAGCCCGGCTGCCCGGGGGGAAGCGGCTCGGAGGAATAAGTGTTTCCCCTTGGGTTTGGATGGCACTGGTCTGCAGCTCACCCGCAGGTCGGGGCTGGCCCCATCCAGCCCTGCGCTCCCTGCGTGGCGTGGGCTCACCTAGAGAGCCAGCGGTCTGTTTTTTTCCAGTGTGTTGATGGTGGGAGGAGTGTTTACAGGTAATACGTAGAGGTCGTTTCGTGCCTTTTTTTTTTTTACCCTTCTTTTGTGCCGCCCACCTTTGTCAGCAGCACGTGTGTATTCTTGAGGACTGGTATGATTGTTTTGAAAGGTATTTTAAATAGTTTAGAAAAGCTTTTATATGTGGACTTGTCACCTGATATGTTAAGGACCGTAAGAATTGATTATTTTCAGCTTGCAGAACAGATAAGTGCATATGTCAGGCTCCAGTTTTTGCTAAACAGATGGTGTCTTTTCCTTAAACAGTATCTTAAAAGACTGTTAGTTTATTTGATGACTGAAAAGGCTACATAGGCCTCTATATGTGGTCGTATATCTTACCTGCTCTACCTCTCTAAACTGTGCTCATGACTTTAGAATAGACCAGTCTGTTCTGAAAGGTAGTTAGCGAGCAATAAACCCCAAGTGAATGTCTCGATTGTTTTTGTTGTTGGTTGTTTTTTTTTTTTTTTTTTTTGGGTTTTTTTTTTTTTTTTTTGGTGTTTGTTTGTTGTTTGGGTTCTTTTGGTTTTTTTGGGATTTATTTTAAGGGATGTGTGTAGACTGTTGCAGATGTTTTTTCAGCCTAACTGGAGTCAGACCAAATGCAGTACCCTCGGTAGCAGTTTCTCATGATTTTCAGAAGTGACACAAGTTTTCAGTAGTGATCCAGACTGTAGGATGTTGATGTTCTTTGGAAGAAAGTGTTCTTAACTTGTGGAAACTTTAGGTAGGCAATCTAAGATTGAAAAATGGAATAAAAAGCATTTACAGCTTGTCAGAAATTTATTGTGTTTTAAAGATTGAAGACTAGTGTTTGTTAACTTGGAGTACATATTGTATAGGAATAACGAAAATATCTCAATTTAAATTTGTAGTCTAGCTAGTTAATCTGGTAGAATTTTATACTGTTCCTTTGATGCATAAAGTTGAATATCTGCACAAAAGATGGGAATGGAAGTTAATATATATTGTGTGCCGTAACATCAACTGGAATCTTTTAATATGCAATAAATATCACTAGTTTAGAGGGAGTTCTGTTCAGTTTTTCCAGAAGTGCTGAGCGTCTGACTAGATTTTACTTACAAGATAGTGTCTACATGGATTTCAGTGAGTGTTTCCTTATTCCCTGAAGTCTTTGTACAGATAAACTTTAAACAAGAAGGATGTTTTTCATGTTGGTGGTGAGACAAACTGGCTGTTAACACACTTCAGAAACGCTCTTTGAAAAACTTAGGGATTATGTGCCATAGCAGAGCTGTATTGTCACAGACTTGCCCACTGAACAATGCAGTGCATCTGTGTTCAGTCTTTTTTGAAGGTCAGGGGCCCTAATACATGGTGATCTCCACTTTTTAAGAAAATAGCACCATGTCCTTATGTAAGTAGTGACGTTAGAGCATATAATCAGTTTCAACATTTGTGTACATTTAAAACCGATTTTTTTATAGGACTGTCAAATCTTAACCATTTTTTTTGCTTCATAGTGCTGTTGTTTATTTTTGGTATCTTTTTCAGGTATTTTTGTATGCCTTTTATATGAGGCTTTTGCTTCTTACTGTCATTTGGTATTGACTAATTTGGATTACTTTCAAATTGTTTGAAGTTTTTGCAGGTTTTTTTGGGGGTTTTTTTTGGGTTTTTTTTCTTTTTGTTGTTGTTTTTTGGGGTTCTTTTTTTTAATGGATGTGTTTGTTTTTATCTGGGCTCTAAGGCTTTGTGTTTTGCCATGAAATACTATGAACACAATATTAATGTTGTAGGAAGGAGGTTCTAAGGAATAGTGATATTTACTTAAATACCTTCATGCTGGGAGATCCGTTTATTTATTTATTTGTGAAAGACTCAGTTTAAAGTCATTCAGTAATTTCGGTAAGAAGAGGTAGAAACAGATGGAAATATGAATGCTTTAGGAAACTTACAGTGGGAGTGCTTTTGAGGGGGTTTGTGTGGTACCATGCTGAATTCTTGGGCCTCCCTTGCTTCCTCCCTCATGAATGCAAGCTGAACTTAAGTAATAGACTCTTCTTTCCAAGGGTATTTATTCTGCCTTTTGGCAAGTTCAGTTTAGTATGACAATGTAGATCCCACTTTTCTAGCTGTAAGATTGCTAGTGGAACAACAAAGCTTCTGAAGATAATTTTAGTGGTGAAATACAACAAATAATATTAATTGAACATGTGATACTTGTAGGAGGATCTCATAGTATGTGATAAATGCTTGGAGAATTGCTGGCTGATACATCTTGGAAGTAGTTGTTAGGATTATTCCTGAACTTCATTGTTCCTAAAAGTCTTGGAGGAGTTGGTTTACTAGACTCAGATATTTTCTTTAGTGATTTGGACACAATATCAAAATTGTCAATAATAAATCTTGCAGACAAATAAGATGGATGGGTGCTAGGCAGGGATGATGGAACTGTACAAAACCATTTAGAATTCACGTGAAACTATGCTGGTAAAGCAAGGCACACCTTAAAGCAGCTATATTCAAAGTAGTGCACTGAAGGTAAGAAGCATATGCATGGGATTGTATCCCAAAAGTTATTGACTGATAGGATACAAATATGAACAAGCAGTTCAGCAGAAGTGCTTTGTTTAAAAATGTATAAGAGCAAGGAGATGATTTTTGGCTGAACACGTGGTAATGCTCATGATGAAGTTTTGTCTTTAAAAAATATTAAATAGTGAAGAATATGGGGAAGAATTAAAAATTATTTTAATAATGCCTTACAGTAAGTAAAAGGCCTGCAAAAGCCCTGTTCACCTTGGGAAGTGAAGTTGAAAAGCACAAGTGGTAAACTTGGAGGGTGAGTAATCATTATAGTGAAGGAAGGAGAGCAGTAGTGGATTATCCAGCTGTTGATGTTTTCAGCAAGAGTTCAGGGATCTTTCTATAGACCCAAGATTTTATTTCCACAAATGGATAACTGAGCTGTGTGTCAAATATGTGAGTATAGAGGAGTGTAGACTGTGTTGGAGTGACTCTGATTCATATACATGAATACTTAGGAATTCTCAGCAGGATTGGGAAGTGCATGGTCGACCAAAGGGAGCCCAGTGGGTGTTTGTCTCCAAGTGGACATGGCAGTGGTTGACCTGCAGTGTGATATGGTAGCTCCATTATGAGGGATGCAGAGCACCCTGCCATGGCAGAGTAACACTGGGCTAAGTAGTCCCTCCCTGCTGGTTTGCTTCCTTCTCCCAGTGTTTAGGTTTCTGGTGACAGAATAGAAAGCTCTGCTTCCTTTTATACAGTGCAGCCCTGCTATGGGAATGCTGCTCATGCTGATTGTTTGTTGTCCTCTGATTAAATTATTTTAATAGGCCAACAGACCTTCTGACTTTAAATTCCTTGGATCTTCTAAATAAGAGTGAATTCCTGATTCTTCTGTGGTAGGTGATGATAGGTTTGGATGTTTTATTCTGAAATTCAAGGGGCGGGGAGGCAGAAGAATCTTAGAAAATGGATTTTGCTTGTAATGCTTCTTTGTATTTGAAAAATATTCTAGATGTTGGCCTAGTATGGCCCTAACTGCCAAAGGTATTGCAGCTGTTGAGAGCTGCATCTCTTCCTAAATGGTAAGAAGTATTACTGGGAAGGAATATCTGGTTTGTTACTTCAGTGTAGTGCATTTACCAGTGTCAGGCAGTGTGGGATATATTTGGGAAAGATGGAAGTTACTGTTTATTATAGACACCTCTTGGCATTAAAAAAAATTTTGTCCAAGAACAATCTTCCTGCAAAGTTGAAAAGCAATTTTAACAGTTATGGGCTCTGTTTGACAGGAATTTTTCCAGATGGAAGACATCATTCTTATCTTTGTTTCTCTCCTTGTGGTTCAATTTGTAACTACCAAGGAAGTTAGAAGCATATATACTTGTATACCTTGTTGGTGATTTGAAGAAAACAAGTAAACCTACTGTGAATAGCTTTGCTCTAATTTTTTCTGTTTGAAATTTCAGTGAAAGGCCTGACTTTACCATCCAGCTCTATTCTCTGTGGAGTTCTGTAGATATTGTTGGTGTTGTACTGGAGTGCAGATTATTCTTAATTGTCCTGTATGGATGCAGAACTTGCTGTGTGGTTTAGTCAGGATCACTCCAGAGACTAGTCTTGCATTTGTGAGCTCATTCAAAGATCAGGTATCACTTATTATACTGCTTAGAAAGGACAACAGAACTGTGAAGTCTCACACAAATTAGCATACTTTATTATTGAAGATTGAGCCTTACTTTGTATATCTTGTGTAGCTTCAGAGGCTGAAGATGGAGAGGACTGCAGATCTAATCCAACTTTATATCACAGGCGAAAGTTTTTTTAACTAATTATTTTTATTACCAGAGTAATAAATTATAAAGTAAATTATAAAGTAATTATAAAGGAAAAAATAAAATCCGATGTTAATAGGTCATATTGCATAACTGGGAAAGTTGCCCTCAAATTTAATTAGTCTGTTTAAGACTTAAACATGTTTCTAGTCTGAATTTAATTTATTTCTGTTCATTACATCTTGCAAGATATCTGTCCAAATATAGGTCTGTCTGTACCTATTTAATATACTGACGATTATCAGTTCCCTACACTACTGTTGTGGTCTGCAGTCCTCCTGACCCTTTTGAGTCTCAGTGCAGTAGGTGTTGCAGGCACCTGGGAGCAGTGCACTATTCTGGCTGTGGCAGTAAATACCTTCTGGATGCCCTATCCCTGGAAGTCTTCAAGGCCAGGCTGGATGGGGCTCTGAGCTCTTGTGACAGGTGTCCTTGCCCACAGCAGAGGGGTTGAGCTAGATGGGCTTCAAGAGCCCTTCCAACCAAGGCCATCCTGTGATTCCTGCTCATCATTCTCCATAGATATATTTGCACTGGTCTTGTTGGGAACTACGTCACACTGGAAACTTGTACTCAGATAATGACCATCCCTTCGAGGTAGTTTCTAGTGTAGGTCTTTATTTTAGATAGGACTTTGCTTTTGTTGATATTTAAAAACCCTAATTTTGTCCTGTCCCAGTATTTCCTAAGTTGTATTAGTTGTTCCCCTTTTTCTCTCTCCACACACTCCCTGCCCTCCCCTCCCAGTAAGAATTATCTCTAACTGTTGTTTACTTCTGGGTTGCAATGATGAAATAGGGTGGGTCAAGGTAAAGCCTTGACAATATGAAGTGTTTTCATATTGACACTTTTCTGGGGGTTTAAAAATGGGAGCTACTGAAAAAACAAAACGAGCTTTTTTTGGAGCCTATTTCTTAACTAGAAGAGTAGGTATAATAGTCACAAAGTAAATCATAAGAATAAAGCTTGCTCGCCTGTAGTTTTTAATGCATGCAAGATAGACGACATTATCTTTCATTGTATTCTAATTTCTTAATCAAAATATCAGCCACTACTAACCCAAACACTTCGGACATGAATTGTATTTGACCATTGCTACTAATTTATGAAAAGAAAATGCCAGGTTTAATTTTCTGTGAAGCCATGGTACTAGTCTTTATAGACTGCTATATTACTAGTATTTGCTTTTTTGTTAGTTTTATATCAAAACCTAGAAAAGCCAGAAGTAACTTAAAATGGGAACTGTTTATAACCCGTGTGATCTTGTATCCAGACTGCAGGAGTTTCTTCTGGCATAATGAATAGCAATATTCACATCTTTTGGACTATATGGTTGACCCAAACAACCTGTAATTTATAGAAATTTAATACTTGTTGTTCTATAGAGAGCATTTTATTGGGTCAATTTAAATTTTCTTTTTTGTTCTGCACTTACCGAACATTTTCAAATTTAGTAGGTTTGTGTTTTTATTGACAGTTCTATCATTCTTACTTTGTAGTCTTAACTTTCGTTAACTTCTTATTGCTAGGGTGGTGCTGGCCCTTCTAGGGATAGGGAGGTATTGTATCCTTTTGCTAGCATTTTGTTTTTTCATACTTTTCTAATTTGTCATGGTCATTGCCAATGCTTCATTTAAAATTCTTACAAGATTTTTTTTTTACAGTTGATTTGTTACAGTGGCCTTTGTAAATGGTGCAGTTTTTCACCACTCTGGTCTTCTTCTCAATGGTAAAACACTTAAACTAGTTTTCAACTATTTAAAATTTTTGTTCTATGTATCTTCTTCTGATTTGGGCAATAATTTATTTTAAAGTTAAAAATTTGGTTTGAGACAGGCCCTCTTAATGCATAAGAGATAAATGTCTGGTTTGATCCGAATTTCTGTTGATTCACTTGGTTTTTACTTATTAAGCACAGGCCTTATTTCTCAGATTTCACAGAAGATTAGTCTTTCAACAGTGCTTGTTTCACTGTGTTTGCCTGTTTGCCTAGGAAAGTAATAAGACTTTATGAATATGGAAGAAAATTCACAGAATTGAGGAGGAAAATGTTTGTTTGCTGTTTGCTTGAAAACTGAACAATGTTGCCATTGGTACTGACATGTTTAGATAGGAGGAGCCTCAGTAAGTGATATTTCCAGCATGTGCACTGTCCTCTGTGGCTTTTCAAAGACAGTATGAGATAAAGATTTGACTTTCATGGTATCCTTGTAGTTGAGATAAACGCTGGGGTATATTACAAATGAGACTGTGGAGCAAAGTAGAAAGCTTTTTCTGAAGTCAAAGGGAATCTGGCTGAATTGAAGCCTTGGGCCTGTCACATCCAGTACATGGTGTAACATTAGACTACAATTGTGCAATTTTGAGATCTGGTAATTTCTTCCTACACTTATAGGATGCCCTGAGGTATGTAGAAGTGTTTAATTGATTCTCTCTATAAGGGAGGCGGTACCAAAAGTGGAGGGTAGTGGGAATGCCGTGGTCAGAGCTTGGAAAGCTGCTCAAGATCAGGAGGAGATAACTCAAGCAGGAGGGAGCACAGTAGCAAGAGAGGAAGGACATCAGAGTGTACTCTGAGAACGCTTGCATTGATGCATCTGAAGGATGCAATTTTTATGATTGAGTTAATCTGGTCTCAAGCCATGGTGGAACCCAGACACAAGTCCTCACCCTTCTTGGGGTGAGCTTTTGCAATTGTGTGGCCAGTAGGTGATTTGGGTGGTATTTGCTTGGTGAGTCTGTGACCTGATCTGACACCTTTGCTGTGCTGTTGTGAGAATGGGTAAGAGGTAATGGAGAAGGTGCAGCCAGGACCAGGAGTGTGATCACCTGCCTGACTGCAGATCACTTTTAGCTTGTCTTAAGCTGATTGTGATTTAGGTGCTTCCAGCTGCGCTCATATGCCACTGGTGCTTCTCTAGTCCCAGGATGAGCTAGAAAATGCATCCAGTAAAAATAAAACCACTGTGAATGACTTTCTGCCAGTTCACTAAGCCTACTTCTGGAAGGGTCAAGTGCACTAAAGCACTGACAGAAGGTAGATTGTGAGCTGGCAGGCCTGGTTTGAAAATTGAGGAGTTGGAGAGAATGGGATCCTTCTGCAGTGTTAGACCATGGATTCACTGAGCTGTCTCATTTGCTGCAGAAAATTGTCTGTTAGCATGATTAGAAACACCTTTCATGCACTTCCAAGTTGTGGTGGGTTAACCAGCCTATTTTTATTATAAGTGGGAATGGGAGTTTGCTCCATTGGCTGCTAAAAAGTTGAGATGGGAATGGTGAATTGAATTTTTTTGTAAAGATTGAGCACAACTTGTACTAACTTTTTTTTCTCTGTATCTGCCATGGAGAAAAGGGCATCTGTAGCTAGGCTGACTGCTCATTCTGTCGTGTGCACTTGCTGGTGATATAATTCTTGATGGGTAAAAACCATTTACCTTTGAAAAAGACTTTTAAGAATATCCTTTTCTGTGAATTTGAAAAAGAGGACTGTTTTTTTTTCTCCAAGTAGCTGAGTATCAGTGTTGGGCTAGACACATACTTGGGTGCATTTTTGAAGTTTAGGACTTTAAAAGAGTGGAATATGCAAATGGTTTTACATTAATCTCATGACTGACTCTTAATGCTAGGTCTTTCAGAGATTTTTTTTAGGTTGATGGCTCTGTAAGCTTGTGTATTGTGAAACGCAGATCTGTGTAAATCACTTGGAAAAAGAATAGTTTTATTTTTGCCAAAGTCCTGAGTTTTTTGGCTGAGAATATAATTCAACACTCCTTGAAAAGAAAGTCAGAAAGATAAATGTACATGTCAATGTAAGTTGCTGACTAAACAAAAGCTTTATAGTGAGCTTTACACCATAGCATTTTAAGCTTTTAATTTTTTTAACCATTACAAATGCTAATAAATGTGACATTTTAATATAGTGCTTGCTTTTGATGCTGTGTGAGCAAATGCAAAGCCTCTTGAAAAGCCCATTTCTATTCCTAAAGTATAGGAAGCTATAGTTCAATTTAGGAGCATCTTTAAGGAAATTACTAGAAAACAGTTGACTGGTTGTGGGTGCTTGCTTTGAAGAAAGGAAACTTATCATTATCAGCTGTACTTTAAATCACATGAGCTCTGACCTCTGCATAGAGCAGTTGGATTAAGGGCTCTAGCTGAGCATCTCTAACTCGTTATGTAAAAAATTAGATCTGTGTTGGAGAGTATGCAGGATTATGGTCTCTGTGTGATGCCTGACTTGCATGTGGGTGGAAATCTGTAGCAGCAAAAGGACTGCTTTATGGTGTTTGAGGTGAGGCTTTTCTCAATCTATTTCACCACTTTTTAAAGAAAGCATTGTCTACTTAAACTATATATTGATTTAAAAAAGATTGTGTGTTAGGCAATGTTTTTTTCCCATTGTTTATGTATTCTATAATTAGCTACTCTATGGATTTTCATAAATGGATCTTTTTTTGTGGTCAGGAAACTGTGCAATTAGACCAAAATTGTAGGAGGTAAACTGAACAGACTTCACAAAATGCAGTAAAATGTAAAAAGTAATGGAAAACGGTAACAGAAATATTATTGAATGGAAGCTTATTTTATCATGTCATACTCATTTTGTGTAATTCAGTGCTATAATAGGAGTAGGGAGAATCCTAATGTTAATGGTTAAGGATCAACATAAGGCAAGTCTGATGGTATATATTTGCAAGCCAAACACTGAACATTTTTTTTTAAATGCATAATTTGATCAGTTAATCAAACAAGTGGTATGGCTTGTTTTTTTTTCACATGGAGAATGTAGTCTGGTTTAGGTGGAAATTTTCTAGCACGGATAGCTAAACTGAAGGTGTATATGAATCATTCCGGGCCAGACAATCTAACAGCTCATAGCTGCTGAATACTCTGGTGCCTCAAAGTTATGAACCTACATAGCCCTAGAGAATTCTTAACTTTCTGAGCTAGGTGTTTGTGTGAATATGAGAAGGATCAGACTCTTCTCACTTGACGATAGTCAACAGTTAGATTAGCTGTTGCAGCAGTAGATATTGGGAGAAAAGTTCTCTCCCAAGTAGAGAAGAAAAGGCTGCTCTTATGCCTGTAAAGAATTTATGGCGATTCTCTCTAATATTAAGAAATTTTAGCCTCTGTTTTAGCAGCCCTGTGAGTTGCAGAGTTAGCTAAAGGGGTAGGGGAAGGAAGAGGATCTTTCATTAAAAATACTAAAATACCAGAACTACCTCTTTTTTGTTGGTGTGTTTTATCAATCTGCTTGTTTATTTTGGGAGCATTTTTCTATTAATGTTAGGTCATGAGTGACTAATCTTTGTGTATATAAATGAATGTGGGTTTTTATAATATGCAAATAACTATATAGAAATTTGTCTGTATAGATTCTTGCACCTTTTTAAAAGTAGGAGGAAAATGGTAAGAGAAAACTATAAACCACTATATTGTAGTAAATGAAATATAGAGAAACTGAACACACAAATATGGGGGAAGGAATTCTTTAATACTAACCTCCACCAGTCCCTGCTAAATGTAATTCACATACATGAGGGTTATTATTTAGCTTCCCTGAAACAGTTGCAATCACTTCCAATTTGATAATGATTCTCTGACTACAGCCAGATATGAAAATAATGTAGTCATCAATTAAAGAAGAAATTATTTTGTTTCTGTTAAGAAACAGATGCAATAGTATGCAATATTTTATGGAAGGTAATACTTCGATTTCTAAGTTTTTATTTTGAAACCTGTTAGTATTTTCTCTTTAAGTCTCAATGATCTTGGTCACCATTCAGAATTTGAGTGATTTTGATCATGGTATAGCTTCCTTGCAGCAACATTGCATAATGTTAAAGGAAAAGCAGTCCTAGCCATCTGTCAGTGCCTCCCAGAGCCATGTGTGGCAGCTGTAAGCAGCAGTTCTTTCCTCCCTTCCTTATGTCCAAGCAGGTATATTGACCTATTCATATCCTCTTGCTATGTATAATTGTGAATCATGAAATTGTTATCTCCAAATAATTCAGTCTTGGTCATCTTATTCCTTCATGCATAACTTCCTATTTTTTTCTGTAAATACTATTCTCAAAATCCTTCTTAAGCTTGTTTCATTTAGGCTTTTTTATTGGAAAAGAATAAAAACTTGGAGTATTGAGGAGAAATGAGCATAACTTTATTTATGCGTTTGGTTATGAGGAGGACTGATTGGGAATGCTGATATTAGCAAAGCTTCCAAGAATAAACACTTTCCACCCCTCCTCTCCCTTGCACGTCATACTTTTTCCTTTGGAGTTATATTTCATATTTTGCATTATCTTTTCCCCATCTTAGCCGGTCCTGTTTTCCAGAGGAGGTTTGCTTTTTTTCCTGTGTTGTTTCTTTTTTTACCAAAACATGTCTTTTTTGTTGTTGTTGTTTTTAAAGCATTATTCTCTTTTGAGTTTTTTTTTTCTACATTGCATTACTTGTGCATCTGTTCAAGCAGTCTGCACATTTTGTGACTAATGAATAATGACAAAATTGTAACAGATGCACATGAGTTATTAGGGCCTTGTCAAAGGATATCCCACTGAAGTGGGAAGCTCATCTAGAACTGATCCTTGGTAGGAATGGGGGAATCAAATATTCTTAAAGATGAGCAAAATTTGTCTTTCTTGCAACTTTCCATACTACCAACTCTAGCAATTTCTAAGCAGAATAATTTTTTCAACCTGTCAGCCCAACTTCTTGGTTATTTAAAAGTTGAAGTGAGTTGTCAATGATTACTTAATCAAATAAACAATTAGCAAGTGCCGAAATGTTCCTGCTACCTTCTCTTGGGTTGCTTTCCCTCTGTCAGTGGCTCTGGAGCCCGTGTTTCCACTGGACAATCAGATTCACCTCGCTGTCCTACTAAAAGATAGAGTTTTTTCTGTTTCTTGTTGATCCCCCCTGCCCCTTTCCTGTCATGAGAGGTGGGTGTGATGTGACCATAGCTCCAAGTACCAAAGCTGGCTTGAGTTGGGCAGTAGGAGCATGGAACCAAGAGCAAAGAGTGGGCAGCAGAATGACCTTTCTCTTTTAGCAAAGGTCCTGCTTGAAAATGGCTCCTTGAAACAGGATGGAACAACCAGAAATCCAGTGTTTGCAACTTGCCTATTTTAAATCAGTGACATCAGGCCTCTGCTCTGCTACCTTCTTACTGGTTTTCCTGACTCACCTGGGGAAGAGAAATTGTCACTAAAGATCAAAAGAGCAAAAAAACAAATGCACTTGGGTTTCAATTAGCTTTCCATCTTTTAATTGGCTGTTGAGGTTTTTTAACAGCAGATCATGATTGAAAAATTAAATTTTCCTGGAAAAAATATTTTCATCAAAAAAGGGAAAATATTTTAACACTTGGGAAATGTTGTTGAAGCCATTTGTGAATACAGCTTATACTCTAGGCTCAAAATGTTATGTTGCTACTTTATTATCAATCTGTCATATGTTTAAAAAAGTCATAGTAGTTTCAAGAATTTAAAGTATATTCCGAAAATGTGTGTGAGGGTGTATGAATTTAGGGGAGGTTCATTCTTTTAAGTAGGAACTTAAAAGCCGATACTCATAATTTTTCACTTTTTAATGCTTATTTCAGTTCCTCTAATAGTGGGAGGCAGGTGATCTAGATCATTGTAGAATTTAAAAGTTGAACTTTCTCTTCTGTCCAGCAGGCTGAAGGAAGTAATCTCTCTCTGTGTTACTATTTTTTGTTAACTCTGAAAAGCGATACTGTGTAAATGTCTTAAGTGTGATTTCTTTCTGGTTTAGCTGCTAATGCAAAATGAATCACACTGGGCTAATTCCCCCCAGTGTAGCACCACTGCAGTTGGTCCTGCTGGGGCTGAGCAGGCTGTGTGATGCCTGGGCACAGGGAGCTTTGTTCAGGCAGCCTGCTGTCCAGTTAGAGAGGTGCCTGTCTGTGTTACAGGAGTATCTGCTGCAACCATTGTCTGTGGTAGCAATGTGTATAAAAAGAGATTGTGTTTAATATCGACAGGTTTTTAAATGGCAGTCTTTTAAAATGCTATGCTGAACATTTAGAAATGGGACATGTGGCCCCTTGAGCAGATAGCTGATTTGCATTCACTCATTGCAGGTCTTCAAAAGGTCTCCTACTTCAGGTTGTCAGTTGTTCTCCCGTTATTGGTAACTTGCCCAGTTAGTGGTGTAAGCCTATGTTGCATTCTCTTACTCTTTGGTTATTTCTTTCTAAATCATTCTTTCTAGAATAATTAGGGAAAACTACTATTCTGCATTTATATTCCGGTGCTCTAGCACTGCACAGAAATTCCAGAACCCTGAAACAATTATTTTCAGTTCCTAGCTGCTACCTTGCTTCTTTAATTTTTGCCTTGTCAGCCAAGCATAGTGTGTAACAGCATTTTTTGCATTGCCTTGGTACAAATCACCTATCACCAGGTGCATCAAGTATTACTGTGATTCACAAAATGAGATTTTCTTTTCTCCTGAAAGCTTTTTGACTTAGGAACCAGAGGTTACTCTGCAGGTTACAGTCATAAACTAGGCATTCATAATGCCAGGTAAGAGTTACCCCCATGGAATGGCACTTGAAGTAGCCAGCATGCTACTGTGACCTGCATGCAACTGTCAAGGTGCATAGATAATAATGAGTAATAAATTTTGAATCTGAGATTGGGAGTCTGTGTCCAGGCTGCAGAGAATTGACTATATTGGCTGAGAATTCAGATTTTATATGCTTTGCTGTAATTTAAAGATTTACTTCCAAAGTGGTCAGTGTCTGCATATTCTTCTCAAGCACATCTAAAGTCATCCTTTTTTACCACAGTTTACACTATGGTATAGAAGACTCCATGGTATGATTTTGGAGGCTGTGATGTTCATAAAACTTTGGGGATTTTAGGAATTGTTTCAATTATTCCTAATCATAAAATATGAACTCAACTCTGTCACTGAATTATCTATCTCTGGCCTATCTAGTAGCTGGGGAAAAAAGAGGTTTGGTTAAGCTGTTGCCTTTCTCAGATACAAAGCAAAGCTATGTTTCTGAATTGTAAGAGGATTGGTTGTAACATAGGATTTGGATGACAGCAGATGCCGTGTTACATTTTTAGGTTGTCTCTCCTGTAGAGATGGCAACAAAGCAACCTTCCTGCTGAGCTGGCAATGCTTATTTGGTTCATCTAGGTAATTTTTCAGGCTACGAAAGAAAAATTCAAGGTTGCAAAATAACATAGTGATCAAAAAAAAAAAAAAAAAAAAGATATAATCTGCTGATGACCTAGGTACTGTGTGAAATGGAAAAAATTCTTTTTTTTTTAAGGAAAAGTTATACATAAGAATAAGTCTGTTTTGAAAATGAAGACTTGCTACACTAGTTGTCAGTGTTAATTGTGTGCTAGTTTTAAAGTTCTAAATGCTTCAAATTTTTGAAAGTTTTTTTTTTAGTGTATAAATTTTCATAATTTTTCTAACTGTATAAATGACTGTATTAATTTAGTGCAACCAAATGTACTTAATGCATTAGAAATTCTTACTTGGATTTGTTTTCTTCCTGTCTGGAGTAGGTATATTGTATGTAATGAATACAAACATGCTTAACTGAAGTTACTCAGTTTTTAAATAAATATTGAGAGTTTTCAGATTTGCAACTAGACTAATTTCTTAATAGTTTACTCTATAGTTATAACTGATATCCAAAGTTTTTAGACTTTTGCCTAAGTGGTACTTTAGCATGTTGAAATCTAGAAATACTTAAAATGTGGGTTTCTGACTTATTTTTTATAGTCTCTTTAAACGAGATTATGTATGTAATAATTTTAGAGTAAAACTAGTTATTTTAAAATAGTGACCAAGATGAGTAACATCTGAGGGTTAGAGGGCAGTTCACTTAAGCTCCTATCCCTTCAGTGGAGAGCTGGTTAATGCCCAGGAAGCAAGACAACACTAAGGCTCACTAGCCACAACTGGGCACAGTACAAAGTTATTTCTCATTGTGCCCAACATCTCCTTTTGCAGAAATTACTGCCCAGCTGAGAGAACATGAGAGATAGAAAGGGCTGTTCCTGCTGGCAATTGGAACTCTCCCTAGCTGTAATACAATCTCTTAGTCAGTTGAGCTAACAGGACAGCATGCACCTTTAGGGAGACGTAGTAGTGGAGATTTGTGACTTATGAATCCTTGTTAAGGTTAGGTGCACTACATGATCATTGTCCTGACTCAATTATTTTTATTTAAAAAAATAAAAAAATTAAATCTGTAGGGTATAATAATGAACAAGTTGATTGCTCATTTCAGTGAAAGTAGAAGTTGGAACTGTTTTAATTAAACACCTTTCATAAGACGTTTGAAAGTTTTTTCAGGTATAGATGAAAGATAAAACTTATTCTAGTGGAAGTATATGTTGGGGAAAACTGAAAGTAAACCATACATTTTAATGAAATCAAATGAAATAAATTTTTAGAATTTGTAGAGGATTTGCTCCTTTTCTTTTTTTTTTTTTGCCTTTTCATCCATGTTGCAGTTTTCATGCTTTATGTAGCTATGCTGAATTGAATGGCTGATGCACAGAGGCAGTCAGCTACAGCATCTGCAACACATAGAAAATTGTCCAGAAGATGTATAAAATTAATTGTTCAATTTCAGCTTGCTGAGCTTTCATGTGTCTAAAGAAAAACTGTACGTTTCTGTCCTAGTGATATGTTAATAGTGTTTGAATATAGATTCCACCAAAGGAAGCACTGAGCCTGGAAGTGTTACCTTTCAACAACAGAATTAAATCAGAGAGCTGTATCTGCTGAAGAACATGTCATGGTTGTGCCATTTACTTTTGAGACTCACAGCTTAAACATCCACAGATAACCTCTGCTGTTTGAAATGCAACATTTATTTGTAGTAACAGTGAAACTTCATCAGTTTGTGGCAAATAGCTTTTCTACCTGTGTTATGTTGCCTTTATAAAAGCAAAGTAAAGCAAACCAAAAAATAAAAACCCAAACCAAATACTACCTAAAGAAATTTGTGCGTAGTTTGCTTTCTTGCTTTCTTAGTTTGCTTGTTCTTAGTTTGCTTTCTGTAAAAATATAAGTAGGAAAAAAGTGTAGGATTTGGCAGAATCCTGTGATTGTGAGTTGTGTTTTCTGTAAAGTGTTTGAAAAGTATACTGGGTAATATGGTGGCCTGCTTTCCAAAATGTAGAAATGTACCACTCTTACATTTAGGTGGCTTTATAGTACATTGAATTGTGTACTGCTTTTAGTTTTGCTTATAAAATTAACTTTTTTTTTCTCCGAAACTTGCTGATTTGGGTGTTCTAAAAGTAAGTTTGTCTTTTTTAGGAAATAAAACCTCAAAGCCATTACAACCATGGATACAGTGAATCTCTTGGACGGAAAAGCCACATTGATGATTACAGCACTTGGGACATTGTCAAAGCCACACAGTAAGTTTGTTTTTGAATGTTAGATTTGTATGTGTCTGTATCAGCTAGAAACAGTAAAACAGGTTGTTTTATTTGTGTAAAGTAGAAGATAAAAGGTACTTTTCAATCCAGTAGTGGAAGATTTCAGAAGTAAGCTGTACAAAATTACTGTTATGACAAATTTGTGATCATTGTATAAAAAATACGTGAGGACTCGTGGTAAGTTGTAAATATAGGTGGTTGCTGGACAGATTGCTGGAAGAGAGAATGGTACTGATGTTTCTTTTCCATAGGTGATAAGTAAGCAGACAACATTCATATGCAAACATAAGGGTTTAATCAATTTATAAGTTAGAAAGAATGTGTCTCTAACTTCCATTATCTCTGATTCTGCAGTCTCAGTTCTACTATGAAACTGAATTTAGTATTGAAGGAGGACTGTAGGGGTAAACAGAGTGCAGGTTTAATTGCTCTCTTTATGCAGATGTATTATACAGATTTGTTTGTTCCACAGTCCTTTAGCAGACACTAATTTACAAGACTTTCCAGAAAGTTATTACAACACTATTTTTTAGTTTGCTACTGTTTGCCATTCAGAAACCATCACCACCATCCTTTTCTTCAATGAGCTGAGATAGTTCTGTAAGATTTTTATTATTGTATTGTTAATTTGAATGCTTAAACCATTATGTATCTCGCAGAGCTATTTGCCTTTCTCTTCTTAAGAGAAGATTTTCTTGCATCTTTTTTCTAAAAAAAAAAATACCCTGTCTGAACTGAAAGCAGCTTTGCAGCTCTGCATGTGACACAGGCCCAGTTTAGGCATAGGAAATACGTACTTTCCTTCACTTTTTGTTTTGAGTTGTAAGGAGTTTAGCTTCCTGAAATAGATGTCTGACTCTGCTGTTGTTACTCTAAATACTTAATAGTAGCACTGCAACCTATAGTACTCACATTAGGGTATTTTTAGAAATTAAAATATTGGCACAATATCAAACTAGCTGCTTCTTATAAAAGTATGGAAGCATGTTTGACAGCAGAAGTGGTTTTACAAGTTACCTACTTCTATTCTTGTATGCTCATTGCATGTTTGAAAACCCAAAATATCTTTGTCCCTCTTAACCTTCAGATTCAGGCTGATCTGTGCTTTCAGCTGAGTTGTTACACTTCTTTTCTGGTCTCCTCATATAAGAACCAACAGCTCTGAGTTGACATCTCACCACAAGGACTGCAGTTTCCTATTGTAGCCCTAATGGTTATTATTGCAGGGAAGGGGGACTGTCAAGTTGTGGTATCCAGGCAGCACTTCACTGACTAGAAGGAGAATTCACAGAATCACAGAATAAACTAGGTTGGAAAAGACCTTTGAAATCATCAAGTCCAACCTGTGACCTAACATTACCTTACCAGCTAAACTATGGCACTGAGTGCCTCATCAAGTCTTTTTTAAACACTTCCAGTTGACTCAACCACCTCCCTGTGCAGCCCATTCCAATGCTGAAGCACTCTTTCTGTGAAGAATTTTTTTCCAATATGTAGCCTAAACTTCCCCTGGTGCAGCTTGAGGCTGTGTCCTCTCGGGTACGCCTTTATTTAAGCATTTACTAGGTTCTGAGGGCCATGTAATTAAAGATGTCTTTCATAAAGGGAAATACCTCTGAAATTTCAGGTACAAAATAAACCCATCAAATATCATAAGACTTAGAGTAAAATAAATAATGCTGCTGCTATATTAATTCAGTGTTCTTGAAAAGACACACTTTTCCTACTAAAATGATGTAGCTATTTGCATTTACAGAAACATAACCTATCACATCCATGTAGAAAAACAGGTGATCTTATTGTCTACCCTTTGTCCTCAATTACTAATATTCACTGAGATTAAAGTATCTGCTGATTTTTCCTTACTTTTTAGTTCAGTGTTAATGTAAGAAAGATGCCACAACATTTTTTTTTTAAAGGGCCACTTATCTGTATCCTAGAATTCTTCTCCCAAGCAGGTCAGTAAGTTCAAGCAAGATGTAGCAAAATATAATAAGAATTATTTTCAGTCTCTTGGTTTGGATGGGTTTTTTCCCCAAGTCCAGTTTCTCCTGGAAAAAAAAAATTAGTTATGTTATTGTTCCAACATACATGAAAATTGAGAGCATTGTTCCTTAAATCTTAAAAATGATGGTGAGAAAAATGGGATGAAAGCATGTAAAACTCACCTATATTTCATATACGCTGTTTGAGTTTAGAATTCTATTTTGACATGTTTTTATTGACACTAAATTACGCAGAAATAAAACAAAGTTAGTAGAATACTGTGCTCAATTTTGCTTCTCAGCAAGTAAAACCAAGAGCTTGCAAACTCCTCACAGTCTTCCATAAGTATTTGTATGTTGCTTCATATGTTACTGAACTGTTTCAGTGCTTTATCATCTTAATCTGTAGATTGGACACAAATGAACATGCCCATATGGTATGAGCTACAAATATAATAACTTCTTATAATCACATTAAGATTTCATATAGAAAGTAGTGGTTAGGCTCATTGAAAATAATTTATTGGTATTTGTATTTTTTTATCTATTACGTTTCTCATAAGTTCTCACAAAGACCTGGGGCCCTAGGCATATTTTGTATGAAAAACAGTAAGTCTCTGTTTTTTATTTTGCAGAAACTTTTGCTGGAGTAAAAATCATAGTGTTTGGTTTTAGTGCCTATTCATACAAAAAGCACTTTCCACTGACTTTGTTGTAAACATGTCCAAGAGCATCTAGATAGCTTTAAAAGTTTTACTGTCTAGGCCTTTCATGTTGCAGATGTTACAATGTATGTGTAATTTTTTGCCATCTTATATTTGGTTATAGCAAAGTTGGTTGGTTCATAGAAGGTCTCCACTGTGTTTCTGAAAGCAGAAGCAGGCCACTCATCTGTATTTGAAAAACTGTTTTCAGAGGAATAGTAAAAAAATCATCCGTGCTTGCCTTTGGTTTTGTTCCACTGTTACAGTCCAGAGTTGTCACTGGAGCTCCAGGGACGGAATGGAATCTTGTTTAAAAAAACAAAAATAAAACAAAACAGAAAAAAACCCAAACAAACAAAAAACTGTCACAAGTGATTTAAAAGTGAAATTTAATGGTGATATGTTGGGTGCATTTATTTCTATGTTCTGGCAGCAGTAGCCATATGTCATCCAAGGCAGCAGTCATAACCTTCAATATGATGTCTTGGGAAGGGTCCTGTGTTAATTTGACAGAGTTGCTGCCTTTGTTTTGTTTTAAATCTTTTAAGCTGAGAAACTGAGAAGTAGTTAATAAAATGAACAGGGCTAATGCCTTTATTAATGTTCAGCTCTTTATTAAAAAGATCAGCTGGGCAGGGGGCTCGACGCAGAGCTCGCCCCCGCAGTCGTAGCTTTCCCAGGCAGCCAGAAGGAAGGCGGCGTGCAGAGTCGGTCACTGGAGTCCCGAGCAGCAGCTGTCCTTTCTCCTTCCGTGGCACACCGGTGGCCCGAGGATGAGGAGGCGTGGTGTGCAGAGTCTGTTGCTGAAGTCCAGAACAACAGCTGTCCCCGCTCCTTCCGTGGTGGCAGCACCAGGGCTCTCTGTCTCTATCTCCCTGCTTCTCAGAGCCTAATATAGTCTGTTCTCTCTTAGGTGATGGCGACGGTTAAAAGCCAGTCAGGGGATGTGTTTCCCTCTTCGTCAGCTAGGGCATTTATCTAGACTCCTCTGTTGTGTTCAGTTTTTGATTTATATTCATTTTTATCTCCTAAAAATACTCCCATGATCCTAAGGGGTTTTTATTTGCATGTTAGTCCCAGAATGGCAGCGTGGAGGGGTGGGAGGCCAGGTAGTTTAGAGAAAACAAACAGAGCAATTAGCTAATTAGCATTTCAATATCGGTACTTAGCTAGAGTTAGTTGTTTTCTTTTAGTGTTGCTATGGGAACTAGGAAAGCCCTGCCCGTGTCTCTGGGGAACACCTGGAAACTGTTCATAACAAATCCCTCCTCTACTTCTTTGATCGGGCTTAAGCCCGCATCAACTTACAGTCTTTGGCTTTTGAGGGCTAACTTCTTTTGGCTTTTGTATGCTTTTACTCAGGCCTGAGGGTAATTCTAGTGTTCTTTAGAAACTAAGTTTTGTTTTTTTTTTTTTAGGTAACTCCTTTGGCTAAAGGACACATAGTCTTATTAAACAATTACTAAGTACTTAAACCTTTTCTATGGTACTTTAACTCAGAAACAGTTATTAACACCTTACTGTATATCAGCCTCTAGCAAGTCTTCTTTAAAGTTAATTTTAAGTCCTCTGGTTTCTTAATTACTGTCCATGCACAAGAGGAGGCGGGTGACACTGTTGGGTCTGGTCTGGCGTCTGGGGGTGGCACTGGTCCTTTAACTCTGGTGACATGGGTCCAGCCTTTTTCTTAGGTCCATACCGCAGTGTGTGTGGTGAGTAGTACCTGGAAAGGTCCTTCAAATTTGGGGGTTAATGGAGTGGTAGTGTACCAGGACTTTAACAACACCCAATTCCCAAGACTGATGTGGGCATTGGCATCCAGAGGGGAAGTTTGGGAGAGATACCCCTTCTTTCGGAGGCCTTCTAGGGATTTTACTATGACCTCTAAATATTTCTGAGTTGCTGCCTCCCCTTCCAGATAATCTGCTGTACTGAAAGGGGTGATTAAAAAAAAAGGGGGTCCAAACATTATTTCATAGGGAGAGACCCCTGTGTCAGACCAAGGTCTGGTTCTGATGCGCAAGAGAGCGAGAGGTAAACACCTGAGTCAATTCATCTTTGTTTCTTCAATTAATTTAGTTAACACATTTTTAAGAGTTCTATTCATCCTTTCCACCCTTCTAGAGCTTTGAGGATGCCATGGGGTGTGCAACCTCCACCTTATCCCCAGGGCTTTTGTTACTTGATGTAAAGTTTGAGCGACAAAATGTGGACCTTGGTCCAAGTCAATGTTATTGACTAGCCCATATCGTGGTATGATGTTTTCTAAGATTATTCTTGCAACTTCCTGCAGTTTCCTTTTTGGTTGGGAAAGCCTCCACCCAGTGAGTGAGGTGATCTACGATCACTAGTATATGTTTGTACTTTAATTTTCTCTTGCAGGATCAATTTTTTGGGCTTCTTTTATCAGGATAGCTGCTGGTGCTGTGATTACTTTCCTACTTAAATACATTCTTAGGGCTTCTTTGAGCAACTCATTGATGTTCTTTGCTTGCCAGTCCTCTATCTTTTCTGTTTTTTGTCTAATATCGGGTCAGGATTTGGTGGCAAACTAGACCTTTAAGAGGACTTGACCCTCTGGGCTATCTGGGTCTATATTTGAATATAACTGGAAATTTCGTTTTAGTTGGTTAAGCCAAATTGCCAGGGTCTCATCCTTCTCCTGAGTACCATCAAAGGCCAATTTCGTGTTGCTTCCCCTAGGGATACTCTTTGATCCCTCTTATCATGAGGGACCTATAGTCTCTCATGTTTTGCCTACCTTCTTGTTGGCTGGGACTCCAGTTGGGGTCCACCAAGGGCATCCCCTGGTTCCCTGGGGGCCCCAATCCACCCTCTCTTTCCCATATCTTCACCCCTGCTGCTCAGATCATCTGGACCTTTCTCAGAAAGAACAGAATGCTTAGAATAGCTCAGGTCTCCCCAGGTACAAATACTCAGCCCTAGAAACTGGTCCAACTGGCTAGATATTCCAACGGGGTCTTCCACTAAATTTCTTAGCTCTTTCCCAAATCCCCAGACTTCAGAAGCTGCCAAAGGTGTATCCACAAACCTAACTCCCCCAGCTGCTCTACCCATAGGAACCCCTCTAAGGGGAAAGAGCCCCTCCACCCTTGGTGCTTTGGATCGGGTGCTACAATACGGCCCTTTTTCTAAGGCACCAAGCAGGGAAATAGTAGTGGAGAGAGACACTGGAGGCCAGGGGGCATGCCAGGTGATGAACCAACCCTGGGCAAAGGTGGCCTCAGCTCCCAAGTGGGAGGAGGCAAGGAAACTCCAGCTGGAGAAGGGGAAGAGGGAGTTGGGGAGATGGTTGAGGAAACTAAGGGAAGGGATGATGAAACAGAGGTGGGAGAATGGGGGAAAGAAATCAGGGACTCAATAGGAGGGGCTGAAGGACCAACTGGGGAAACTGTTGGGGAAGTAACAGGAGCAGAAGGGGACAGGCAATCGAGGGGGTCCCATTCCTTTATTTTTCTAGTCTCCCCCTCTCTATTCCCTTTGTCTTCCTCTCTATTTCTTTGTAACTTGCATATTCTCACAGTCTCATTATTTATAGAATTCTCCAGCCAGCAAGCTGCATGAGATAGTTGTTCTATATCAAGGCCCTCTCTTCTGATTACACATCCACTGATCTTGGGTTCCATACCACGGCCACTCTCCCCGTAATTCTAACTTCGGCCATACTTCCTATACTGTAAAGTATCATCTTGCTCTTGTCTAGATCCTTCATGATCTCCCGAGAATCCCATTAGTCTAACAGTTGCCCCAAGGGGCTGTTAGGGGGAATTCTCTTTGCTTTGGAAGGATTTGCTCTTTTACTATAACCTCTTCCCATTTTCAGGCCTCAAAAACAAAAAAAATATATACCTTAAATGGTGCTTCTATCTAAAATGGAATATACTGACAGGCAGCTAAAGCGCATCTGACCCCTCCCAACTTCGTATTTTGAATCACTTGACTAAACTTAAATCTCTTTTAACTAAATTCCCCTCTTGGCACTTTACATTGTCTCTTGGCCAGGACAATCACTAGTCATACTCTTATCTATTGTCTTCTGTTCTTTTTCTCTTTGGCCTAAGTTTTGAACTCCTTGATGGACTTTCTTGCCTTGTACCCCTGCTAAGTCCTGCCCAAACTCTTACTTGGCCTTTTGCCTAACCTTCTTACTAGGCTTGGGAAGCTTGGTCTCCCTGCCGAGGTAAGGTCGAACGTCCTGCCGAGCCTTACACTCGAACTCCGGCCAAGCCCCCTTGCCTGACCCTACTAGGCTTGGGAAGCTTGGTCTCCCTGCCGAGGTAAGGTCGAACGTCCTGCCGAGCCTTACACTCGAACTCCGGCCAAGCTCCCTTGCCTGACCCTACTAGGCTTGGGAAGCTTGGTCTCCCTGCCGAGGTAAGGTCGAACGTCCTGCCGAGCCTTACACTCGAACTCCGGCCAAGCCCCCTTGCCTGACCCTACTAGGCTTGGGAAGCTTGGTCTCCCTGCCGAGGTAAGGTCGAACGTCCTGCCGAGCCTTACACTCGAACTCCAGCCAAGCCCCCTTGCCTGACCCTACTAGGCCTGGGAAGCTTGGTCTCCCTGCCGAGGTAAGGTCGAACGTCCTGCCGAGCCTTACACTCGAACTCCGGCCAAGCCCCCTTGCCTGACCCTACTAGGCTTGGGAAGCTTGGTCTCCCTGCCGAGGTAAGGTCGAACGTCCTGCCGAGCCTTACACTCGAACTCCGGCCAAGCCCCCTTGCCCGACCCTACTAGGCTTGGGAAGCTTGGTCTCCCTGCCGAGGTAAGATCGAACGTCCTGCCGAGCCTTACACTCGAACTCCGGCCAAGCCCCCCTTGCCTGACTCTCCTACTAGGCTTGGGAAACTTGGTCTCCCTGCCGAGGTAAGGTCGAATGTCCTGCCGAGCCTTACACTCGAACTCCGGCCAAGCTCCCTTGCCTGACCCTACTAGGCTTGGGAAGCTTGGTCTCCCTGCCGAGGTAAGGTCGAACGTCCTGCCGAGCCTTACACTCGAACTCCGGCCAAGCCCCCTTGCCTTACTCTCCTACTAGACTTAGCTTCCTTGCCTTCCTGCCTTTCTGCTTACTTGGGTTATTGCCTGCTCTGACGGGGACATCCTGCCCTGCCTTCCAGGGCCATTCCCCTATCTGCTCTGACGGGGACCTCCATCCATGCCTGCCATGGACATCCTACCTGCCCTGTTATCCTGTCCTGCCTGCTGGGGACATGCCCTCTGCCTGGCGGGACTTGCTGCTCCTGCTTGCTAGGACATCCCGCCCTACATGCCCTGTTATCCTCTCCTGCCTGGCGGGGACATGCCCTCTGCCCGGTGGGGACATGACGCTCCTGCCTGCTTGGACATCCCACCTGCCCTGTTGTCCTGTCCTGCCTGGCAGGGACATGCCTTTTGCCTGTCGGGGACATGCTTTCTGTCTGCCAGGTACATGCCCTCTACCTGCCAGGTACATGTCACTCCTGCCGTCCTATCCCATCCTGCCGGCGCCGGGGACACGTCCTCTAGGACCTCCACATCCCACCTGCCCTGCTGGGGATATTCCCCTTGCCCTGATTGCCAGGGACTTACTTTGCCCATACGGCACCTCCACACGCTCGGAGGAGGGCCTGCTTTACTTCTAAGGAGACGCCTCAGTCGCTCCTCTATTCCACTCACTTCCCCCCGTTCCCGGCCGGCCCCTTCGCAGGAGTCCGGAAACGCGGTACTAGCGGGTCCCTCTCACTTCGGGGGTCCGAGCTGCCGGCCCCCATCTCACTCACTCACTCATTTGCTCGTCTCCCGGTTTTTCTTACCCATCTGATGCTCCTCTGCGTTGCTCGTCTCACGCGGATCCTAGGGTCCGAAGGTAGCCAGCAACTCCCGAGGGTCCCTCGAAGCAGATGGTTGAGCTGTCCAGCTGTCCGGGGGTCCTCTTCGGGCGTGGCTATCCCGGACGAGCCCCCAAATTGAAATGAACAGGGCTAATGCCTTTATTAATGTTCAGCTCTTTATTAAAAAGATCAGCTGGGCAGGGGGCTCGACGCAGAGCTCGCCCCCGCAGTCGTAGCTTTCCCAGGCAGCCAGAAGGAAGGCGGCGTGCAGAGTCGGTCACTGGAGTCCCGAGCAGCAGCTGTCCTTTCTCCTTCCGTGGCACACCGGTGGCCCGAGGATGAGGAGGCGTGGTGTGCAGAGTCTGTTGCTGAAGTCCAGAACAACAGCTGTCCCCGCTCCTTCCGTGGTGGCAGCACCAGGGCTCTCTGTCTCTATCTCCCTGCTTCTCAGAGCCTAATATAGTCTGTTCTCTCTTAGGTGATGGCGACGGTTAAAAGCCAGTCAGGGGATGTGTTTCCCTCTTCGTCAGCTAGGGCATTTATCTAGACTCCTCTATTGTGTTCAGTTTTTGATTTATATTCATTTTTATCTCCTAAAAATACTCCCATGATCCTAAGGGGTTTTTATTTGCATGTTAGTCCCAGAATGGCAGCGTGGAGGGGTGGGAGGCCAGGTAGTTTAGAGAAAACAAACAGAGCAATTAGCTAATTAGCATTTCAATATCGGTACTTAGCTAGAGTTAGTTGTTTTCTTTTAGTGTTGCTATGGGAACTAGGAAAGCCCTGCCCGTGTCTCTGGGGAACACCTGGAAACTGTTCATAACAGTTAAAGCTCTCATGTAGAGAAGCATGTGATGGGCTGTCACTAGGAGAACAAAATCTGAGAGACATTAATCCTCACATTATGTTCTTCTGTTGAGAGTGAATAGACACTTTCAGCTTGTAGGGAGTTCGATCAAATTCCAGCTTTGTTGAAAGTAAGTTAAATGTCCATTATGAACATGGGTATTAAACATTAATGGTATTAATAAGTGCTTTTGTGACATCTGGAAGATTGATTCCTTGTGCCTCAAGTATTATGATTTCATTATCACAAGATGAACTTTTCTGTTAAGTTTTATTCAATGGGATCATTCAAAATGAAGTTGTATGCATTGCGAAATAGTGCAGCATAAAATATGAACTATGTTGAATCTTGGCAAGGAAAAAATAGTTAGATACATGCTTTTTTCATTACTATTTCTCATTAGTCATAGGGTAACTGATTTAAAAAAAGGTATATATGGAATAATTAAATTGGTAAGAGTTGGCCAAAGGAGCTCCTGGCTCTTTTCAGCTTGTCACATGAGTGGACAGACTGTGACACAGTACATATCCGTTATTCCTAGTTATTTGTGCCCGTGGGGTTGATTATATTGCTGAAAGTGAAATGTACTTGATTCTCCTGTGGAAGGGTGAGACTTTTTTAACCACATTAGTAATATGGCCACAGCTGTCTAGACAATTTAAGGCTTTGGAACAGTATTTAAGAGCTGAATTTCTTTTATCTTTCAACACTACTGTTAATGGCCTGTTAAGTAGCTCTTGAGTTAAACCTTTTCTCTTGAAATCAAAACTGTCTTACTGCTAACACAAAAACCTTGAGAACGTGTTAAAGGCTTTATTAGTATTTACCACTGTTATTCATGGGAATGAGATTTCCAAAGAGGAGAAAAGATCGTTTTTCTGTTAATTGCAGTTTCCACTTCAAACAGCTTTGATTTGAGTTACAATGATAGCAAGATGAGGGAGTGAGTTCCTGGTTTACCTACTCTTTGTTGGCATGGTGATGTGCTCACTGTAGAGAGATTCCTTCCTATTATTGTGACCAAATCTAATGTTAATCGTGCTGCAGAGCTGACAGTGTCTGTTTTCAAGAGTCTATGTATTTGTAGACAAAAGAATAGAATATGGATTACATATTTAAAATGCAGAAGGCAGTAGGGTACTGTTTTTCAAGATATTAAGGTCTGAATATCTGTAACCTGTCATGACAAATAAAATGTTATAGGTTAGTTACTGAAACAGCTTAGAGACTGTGGTAGCAAAATGAGCTTGCACAATGGTATTTTTGTCCTGGACTAATCCCATTTATTTCAGAACAAGACAAACTCAAATAATAGCTTTAATTATGCTCCATATTGATGTTTACAGCATCACCCTCTAGAATTCACTCAGATGCTGAATATTTATTAGATTAATATATCAGTCTCCTGTGAGGATTTCAGTCTTACTCTCCATTACCCTTGAAGGGCATAGAGCCCTTTATAACATTACAAGCGTGATTATGCTGAGTGTCTGAAATAGGTGACTTTGTCATTTTCTAACCTAACAGTGCATCATGAGCCTTTGGAGAAGGCAAGGTGAAGTCAGCTGCAGCAAATTGATGGAACAAGACTGTAGGTTGTATGTGAGAGAAGAATGCTGCACTTCTGGGAGGGATCTGAAGAAACCATAACTGCAGCAGATTCAGTGTTTTATTTAATTGTAGAGAACCTGCTGCTTCCAGGAAGAGGAGCAAATTGTTGTAAATACTTAATGTTTTTTCCAGGCAGATTTTGTCTGTCAAGATCCTTAAGTCCTCTTCTGACAATAAATTGAAGAGTCATAAAATTATACCTTGTGTGCTGCATCTTTAGTAAACGGTTATGATTGTGTTCAAAATACTAAATGTAAATTGCTAGAAATGGACAAACTGAGGGTAACTTAAATTAAAAAAAATTGTATACCTCATTCTCTGTGTCATTTTTGGAAAGAGCTTTATTTTCCTGTAAAAGCTGTTCTGGTGTATTGCAGAATTTCATGTTCTGTTTTGTGGCGAAGTAGTGCCATGTACTGTGACTTCTGGTGGGAAGAAAGGGAAATCTATGATGCTAAGCCGAAAAGAATGAATCCATTCCTACTATTCCTTCTTGTATCTGAAGCCATGCCAGCAGTCTTTGCCCAGGGCTTCACCACAGTGTACGGGTGAATTCTAGAAGGAGGTACTTGTAGACATCAGTGGAGCATAATTGGAGCATTCTATGGGAACTGGCAACAGCATTCTGCATCAACAGGCTGCAAGGTCACTTGTGACAGCTTTCCTTGGTTTTCATACATCTTAAGCCAAGTCCTTCAGAAAGAAGCATCCGATTTTCTCTAAGACTGGAGTTTTGCTTTTAATTAAATAACCTGACAAATAACCTCTCCAACCTCCTCCCCACAAAAATCCCCAAAGAAAAATCACCCCTCTTCCCCCTTCCTCTAAGACTGTCAGGGGGCTTCTTGGTTATTCCTATCTTGGCAGCATGGCCTGAAAAAAACTTGGGTAGCAATCAAAGGTTACTTTCAAGGAGGTTCATGCTGTGTTGTGTAGTCAACTTGATAGGACACTCATCTTCAAGCATATGTGCAGTTTGCCATAGCTGGCCAATAGTGATGTAGTGGTTTAACTGCTATGCAGCTGAGCCTTGCACAGCTGCTTTCTTGCTTCCCTCTGCTGGGATGGAGAAGTTGACCAAAAGGGTAAATTTACCAAAAGGGTAAATTAAACAAAGTTTAATACATAAAGTAAAAGCTGCACACCAAGCAAAGCAAAAAAAAAGGAATTAATTTGCTCCTTCCCATGGGCAGGTGTGTGTTCAGCCATATCCATGTAACGGTTACTTCGGAGGGTGAGCACCTTCACTCCAGATGTCCCTCCGTTGTCCCTCAGCTTTTATTGCTAAGCACACTGGATATCTCTTCGATCAGTTGACATCAGCTCTTCCTGCTGTGTCCCCATCCAACTTCTTGTGCACCCCCAGCCTGCTCACTAGCAAAGCAGCATGAGGAACAGGAAACGTCTTGACCCCGTGTAAGCACTGCTCAGCAATAGCTTAAATATTGGTGTGTTAATCAACACTGTTTTGGTCACAAATACTAAACATAGCCTCACAGGAACCAGTCTGAAGAACAGTAACTTAATCCCACCCAAAACAAATATGTGTAGGGAAAATTCAAATCTATTGCATGAAAGCTTTAGATGATTACCTCTTGCATTTTATAGGAAGTTAAAATTATTGTATTCTTGTGTTCTTTGTATCTTTCTAAAAACTTAGATTATTTTATTTAAAAAATTCCTACTTCTTGTTTTATATTGATTACTTAAGCAGGATGAGAGCCAGCTAAACTCAGCCTTAGGCAATACATTTTTTTAAGCTGGTGACTGTTAAAACTGATAGCAGGGCTTAGGTGAATTATTTCTTACATAATGGTTTCAATTTGTAGTTTAAGTGAAGGCAGCAAGCTATCTCCAGCAGGAAGGAGTGTCCTAACAGCTGACTGGGGTAGAACAGCTTGTCAACAAATGGTTTGCATTGCTATTCTGTATGAATCACTTTCCAGGCTGCCTTCAGACACTATAATATGGCAGTGTGATATTGTACTGTAGGAGGATCAGAATTCGCTGTCCTGGTTTCGGAAGTCCTTCTTTCCCCCATCTCTCCTCCTTTCTCCTGACCCCTTGTTCTTGCCTGACCTGCCTTTTGTAGTCCTAACCTATTTCAGTGGCCCTTCCGGCTGACATGAGAAGTCAGGAATGGGATGTATGCGTTAAGCCATTTGTACAGGCCCTCATCAGGCCACGCTACTGATCTAAACTAGGATTTGGTAGATGGTGTGCTTCAAGGCTGGATTGATTTAGAACCTTACCAGTTTTCTTAGCAGTTGTGTTTGTCTGAGTATGTGTAACTCGTCTAGCTGGTTGCGTATTTTTAAGTCATCATAACCCAAACATCATCTTTCCACCTGCCTCAGTGTATTAAAAAAAAAAAAGCTTTGTTGTCAAAATTGTTCATGGCTGTTGCTTTTTTACTTAGTCTGGAGGACCACATTTTATCAGTGCGTTGCCAGTTGGTATGTACTGCGTGCAATAGTCTTTGTTCTGATGTCTTGTAATGTTTGCAAAGATAATAAGTATGACAACAACTTTCAGCATTTTTCATAGTTTCTCATGCAGATTTCCTCAGAAATTGAAAACAATATAATCAAAGTGGGCTGTTACAGCTAGTACTTTTTTAATAGTGTCCAACTATTTTCTGTGTTTCAAATCTGTGATAGGCTTAGAAAACGTTCCTGAGTTTTGTTGGCTTCAGTCATTTGATCATTCATTATGGGAGCACCATCCAGATTGAGGTTCCATTCAAATACATGAAAGAAAAAGTAAGAATGGTAACTACCCTAGGAAGAAGGTCTCTGCATCAGTTATGCAAGCTGATCAAGTGGAACAGAAGAGCCTTTTCTAAGGCTGTCTCTTCTGCAGAAAGTAGAACATAGAAACAGCATATGAAAAACTTAAGTCCCAACTTTGAGAGGCTGTTAAAATTCTGTTTTAGCAGAAGTTGGATATCAAAAACAATTGACCTTGATTTCAAGGCATTCCCACATTCTCCTCATTGAGACATGAGCAGTCCCTATGGGATGTACAGATTTTTGAAATGTAATCTTTACTTGCTTTTCTGCATTACATTTTTGACACTAAAAATAGGTGGTAAAATAGTGTAAACATCAAGGTAAAAATTATTTAATGCTGGAGTTACTCCTACATTGAATGCCTAAGTGATTTTTATGCTTCCTGATTTCTTTCAACTTTCAGATATGTGCAGAATTTTTTTTTCAGAAGGCAGTACATCACATTTAATAGTTCTCTTTAATAGAAGAATAAATTTTGTATTAATGTACAGAATTTCAAAGTGCCCTAAAAAAAGAAAATTATACTAACTTGTATCAGAAAGATTGCAATTTGTTGTCTTTAGAAGAAAAATGGGAAGTACTTGAGCTGCTTGTGTTTGTGATTGGCTTGATGATCTTATCTTCTGAATTTTAGGAAGATACTGTCAAATCAGCTGACTAAGTTTTATTTGCTCTTCAAGAACTGGAAAGGAAGGAGAAGCAAATGTAGTGGAGTCCCTGCGAAGCAAACAGTTACTTAAATTTAGTATACTACTGAAAGATGTTGCCTTGCTCTGCAGTACGGTTTTCTGTTTTGTGTGATACCTTGATTTAATTAATGTCATTTTTGCCAGTGGAAGCTGCTTGTTGCAAGACATTTGTAATCATATAGAAAAAGAAAGTTAAGTTTCTTCTTCATTTCTCTTCTGTTGAAGATTTCGTATTGTGACCAAAAGTATGGTGCTTGCTGAATGCATTTTAATCTAAGGTAAGCATTTTGACAAATCTTATTTTATTCTTCAAGGTATGGAATATATGAACGATGTAGGGAGTTGGTGGAAGCTGGTTATGATGTTCGACAACCAGACAAGGAAAACGTAACGCTTCTCCACTGGGCTGCAATCAACAACAGGATAGATCTGGTGAAGTACGTATTACACTTTAAGTTACACTTTAAGTTTAAAATTAATTATGTCCTGTTTTTAAGGCAATTGAATGTCTTTAAATTTAATGTGTCTAATTTGTCCTTTTTTCCTTGACAGTATGTCAAATCTCTTGTCCATTAATGCATCTCTACCACTGTGACAAACAGCATTGCATTTTCTTCCCACTGTTTACTAGAGTGCATGTAACTACTGATGTGTATAACTGCATTTAAAATTCCCGTCTCTTGATGCAGTTCTTGCACTTTAGATTCCTCTGTCTTTAGAGGATCTTGTTGTTTTTTTTTTGTATCACTCACCTTATTGTGTGCTCTCTCACTTTATTTTTGCAAGACACTAGTTAATTTTATTTCCTCAGAATTAAACTATTTAGTGTTTTTTTCTTTTTGTTCAAGCCTATCACATCTTTTCTGAAGTGTTCTCAATTTCCCCATTATGTGCAGTGGATAATTTCATTGAATATGTTGGCTGTTAACTTGGTACTACAGAGATAAAGTTGTCTACTCTTGTGATACTAGATCTCAGTGTCTTGCTTAGTGGGTGTTGACTATGTAAGTTCTTTCCAGTGAAGTAGCTTAGCAGCTTGTCTGTCAGGGGTGCAGGCTTTGAATTAGACTTCTCTTATTTTTAGTATTTCTTCATCCCATCTATTTTGAGACTTCAGATTCAGTGTACATAATGGTGAAACTCATTGATAAGGAAAACTACAGAACCTTTTCATATTTCTGTAGAATCAGTGATAAGTGTCTACAACACCATTCTGTTTTCATCATGACACTGATCTATTGGTATGTCTTCAACTCAGCTTTGTAAAAATGCAAAAAATTGGCCTTATGTCTCTACAGTTACTTACTTCCTACAGTATTTCCCCATCCCCTGTGTCGAGCTTTCTCCAGACGAGGATTTCTCTTCTACTTTACCTTTTTCTAATAACAGTGACTGCATGCACTTTGATTCCTCAAGCACTGAATGAAAGCTGAAGTAGCTTTCAAATGCCTGCCAAAGACTTACTGATCCTAATGTGGAGATCAGTGGAAGTATTTTCTTCTTAAGGTGACCTCTTATGAGATCTGCTTACTTTGAGTATAAGTAGTTTGCTTAAATAGAACTTGCATGCCTGGCATCTTCTGTTGGAAGCTTAGATGACTCGCTGAGAGTGGGATTTTCCAGTTCTTTCTTTCTTCAGGGACCTTCTCACCTAGCACAAATTTCCTTCTGCAAGATCTGCTCAGTTTGGTTTTGGAGAAAAATCTTACCATTTTTGTATGCTGAAACCAAAATGCAGTGATAAATCTCAACCAAGTCTCAAAACACCCTTAAAGAAACATAAAATGTTATTTCAATGCACCATCTGGCAGGAGGTTGTTGCCTTGTCTTTTCCCAGTTGTCAAACTGCAAGTTCTTCCTTCTAAATAAAACCTACTAACCAGTAAGTAGTTCTGCTGTCAGTAGAATCTGAACGTATTCTGCATTTCTGCAAGGATCAGTGTTTGAATGAAAACAATCTGTTTAGTGTTCACCTCCCCATGAGTGGCTGTCACATCAGAGAGATGAATCCAAGCTTTGACTGTGAATTTCTCTGTGCTGTCTTTTTATCTAGACAAGATTTCCTTTGGAGCTCCTTCCCAAGGAAGAATAAATAGATCCTCAATTAGTAGCTGATACTTCACTGTAACAAAATTACTTTGTTTCTTTACCATATAATGTGCTTCGTGTTTTCACCTAGGTGGGACAAAGACTTTCTTAAAATCTCTGATTTTTCTCATGGAGAAATAAAAAAAACTTAATTTCCGCAGAAAGATGTCGAAGTTTTGTTCTTTTAGTGTTGGAGACCAGTGGAGTGGACTGTCCTGCATCAATCAGAGCAGATCTTGTCTTTCACACTGTTTCGTTTTACTTTGGCGAATCTGTTGAAGTACGCCCTTGTGTCTAATGGCTCTAAAGCAATTGTATAAAAACTTTTTCTTTAGATGTATTTAGTCTGACATGCATTTTTTAGTTTCTGTTCATAAAAGTTCCTAAAAAGGCTGGTTTTGAAATTTTATTCTCTGAATCAATAAGCACTCTATAAAATGAAGGTAGTTACTTAAAATAATGTTTTTCAAGTTTTTCTCTTTGTTGCCCTTCTTGCCATGTCTTGAAACACTTCGCAGAGTTTGAGATGGCAGAAGTTCAATGCTGGGGATTTGAAGGACAGCTCATGTGGGTGGGAGAGCAGTGTTCATATGTACCTGTCAGGTATTTTGAAAGTGAAAAACTGTAGGCACAGGTACTTGAAATGTACAAACGCTTACAAATCTATAGCTAGGTATAGACAAAGGTTAGACAGTGGTGAATGAAAAGCTAGAAGCCTTCCAGGAAGGCTTGTATTTGGAAACAATAATTCTTTATAAAGCATGCATTTTCTTTTACAAAGGAAAAGTAATACTGTTAGTTTAGTGCCCCAGACAAAACAGCACTGACAACAGTTCACAGAAACAGTACAAATGACTATGAATATGAATTGTTGCAGTTAAAAATAGATAGCTTCTTTTGTTCTTACAGATAGCTCATCTTTTTGTAAATGTTCTGGAGGGAAAAATAATGTCTATCCCATCATTTAGTAATATTTTTTAAATACTCAGATGATTTTTCTTCTTTGATTGATAACAGTTGAAAAGTATGTAAAAATCTGAGTCCTTCACTAAATGTGTAACTTAAGATTGATCTCTGGGATCAATGACTTCAGCAGAGTTATATTCCAGTGATGATATAAGCTGCAAGTCTAATGGCATATAATTTTACAATTTAGCCAAAATTCTCTAAAAATTATAGTCTTCTAGCACCATAATCTTTTACCAGTAATTCAGAATTCTATTCAATGCAACAGCCCCATAATATTTAAGAATAGTTTATTAAATACTTCTGTGGTAGCACAGTTTGTGCTATTGTACCTACTGTACATTGTATATAGCAATTGTTCTGTTTTACCTTAGAATAAAATTAGGAAATAGCATAATGTTTAAAACACTGTAGGAGGCATCTCTTGTCTCCCAACCCATGTCAGAAATGCAAGAAAATTGAAAGTATATGCATGACCTCCAAAAAGGAAGGTTATATGAAGGCAAGAAAAGATTCTGGTCCTCTGATCTCTAGCTGCCTATTTTGCGTAACATCAAATGTGCTGACTTATGTCCTTTCTATTTAACCAAAACTATCAATAATGTTTACTATTTCTGTTATTCCAGGTACTATATATCAAAAGGTGCTATTGTTGATCAGCTCGGAGGAGATTTAAATTCTACCCCACTTCACTGGGCAACAAGGTAGGAAAAAAATCTGAAATTTTCTTCTCTCTCTTTTTTTGCTTAACATGGAGTACTGATGGTTTTATGGAATTGTCGTATTTTATGGAAATACTTTGTACTAGAACTAATTCAGTCTTTGATAACTGGGCTCAGTGTGAATGTGGTATGTTTGAACTAAAAGAGCTTTCAGCATATGGTTTTTTCTGATATAGAGGAGGATGGCTGCTGCAATAGGAAAACAAGTGAAGTATAGGCAACTTACCTTACACTTACTTCTGAGATCATATTTTTGTCAAGCCATCTGAAGTTCAGTTAGCACTTCTGCAGATGGGTTGTAGGATGATTTGGTGTGACATTGTCTTTGCAGTGTTCTATTGCATATGTGGATTTTTTAAGAGATGAACTTAAAATCAGGGTTCTTATGTAGAAGATGATCAGAGAATGATAAATGGCTGGAAAAATTGAAGACAGCCTTCAAGCAGTACCTGCTCCTTCAGACAACCACCTAGAAATAAGTGGGAAAGAAACCATGTCCATATTAATATTTTTAACTGTAGATGGCAAAAGGAGACTTGGAAAATTAGCCTTTACAAGATTTAATGTATCAAAATAATCTGTTTGCTAAAGGTGAGGACTTGCTTCTTAGCCTCTATTAAAGATTTTAGCTTCTATATTTCGTTTTGTTACAGAACACAGTCTGTGATTCTGTGTTAATAGCACAAAATCTTGACTAAATTTCCTGGTGTTCGTTCATACCTGTAATCAGTTCTGTGAAGCATTGTACGAAGTTCAAAATTTAGTTCTGCAAAATAGAAAAGGTCTTTTGCTTATGTCAGAAACGGTGTACTGACACTTAGGCACTGTGTCTAAAAGGAGGATATGCCTATGCTCATTACGCCAAAAAGATGCATAAGCTTTTAAGATAGTGTGGAGGAAATGTAGACCTTCAGTTTTCCTTTTTTCCCCTACTTTTGTTTTACTACAGTTTTTAATCCCCACAAAAAGCGAGAGTTATCTAGCTAGGTTGACATCTCTTAAAATAGCAGGTTTCATATGTGGTTTGTAACAAGTCACAGTAGACTAGATTTCTCTATCATAACTTGGTTTTTTCATTGACTGTCTTTTTTGCTGTGCAGTACAGTTAAGCAAATTGCATGTGATCAATGCACTATATGTACAGAATTTCTCATATTAATGAGTTTGCTTTCTCACTTGGAAAATCAGATCATGGCAGTTGCTGTTTTTAAAGTATGTTAAAGTGTGGGAGTTCTGATAGTGTAATTAACTGCTAAACATACTTGTTGTATTTCATTATTCAAATTTTAATAGTTTTTCTGCATATAATTTTTCAGTTGTTTGTTTTTTGTGTTTGTTACGTTTAGACAGGGTCACTTATCCATGGTTGTACAGCTGATGAAATATGGGGCAGATCCGTCGCTAATTGATGGAGAAGGATGTAGCTGTATTCATTTGGCTGCCCAGTTTGGACATACTTCGATTGTTGCTTACCTGATAGCAAAGGGACAGGTAAATTTTAAATAATACCATATTTAAATAGATTCTAGTAAATTTTAGAGTAGGAACACAGTTGAAACTTATACCGGTCATTAAGGAGATGCAAAATATTTGCTTGAATAAATATAAAAATAATTCCATGTCCTTTTTTGTAGACTACACTGTTGATGTGCCACCTATTAAATTACTTTCCTGCAACAGTCATCTGAGTACTTTGGCTTTAATTCACACATGCCTAATGTAGTATATGGAAATTCTGATTCTTTATTTCTAATGAATTTACTCTTTAAACGTAGCTATGACAATAGTAGCAAGTGTTGTAGAATTCTTCAATGAAAATGAAACAACCTCAAACCTTCTTGCTAGTACTTTAAATTACTGCTAGATCTGTGAAGTGTGTACATAATGTGTATTCATTACTGTTCCTGTTTTGTCTCATCTGTCGTTCTGTCTGCTCAAAAACTTGATGGTGTTTTTGCTACGTGCCCTGCACTGTAATTTGTAGATTTACTCACCCATAGGCATGTGCCTGAAGCACAGATTTGATTTACTGTGTAAAGCATATAGAAAAGTCAAAACCCTCCTCTTGTATGACAGTGCTGTTCACACTTCTGTATTCTGTTTATTCTTTCAAATACCAAGTGAGATATGATCCAGTGAGTCATGTAGAATATGAAATCAGTGAGTTTGGTTTGTGTAAAATAAATACTGAATTTGCTGCAGAAAATTACTTATACCTGTACACGTGAAAAACCCCAAGCTATTGCTCCAGGCAGTATTCGGTTTGTATCTGTCTGGTAAAACTTAGTGTATGATAAAGAGTAAGCTAGGCAAAAGAAGAGTCTGATCCTGTTCTGTATAACTGCTGTTTTGTAAGAAATAATGATTGGAGAGGAGTGTGTTTTTATGAGGAGCAAGTTTTGTAATTTTTTCTCAAATTATGTATAATTGTATGTGGGTTTGATGTTACCAGAAAACTCTTGCTGGTATTAAAGAAGTATTGAACTTGTTCAACGCATAGCATTAATAAAGTACTAATAGCCTTTAAAGCATTCTACTGTGATTATGAAGTCTCCCTGTGTTTGTCTTCATGTTTGTATACAGATTTGTCCTGTTTATTTGAACATATAATGCTTCAATTGAAAAGAAGCTGCATGTCTTTACATGAGTACATACATAAAGACACAAAACTTGCCTTAAAATTTAAAACTTGTTAGTTTGAAAACAGCTCTTCTTATCAATAGCTTTTAAAACACTGATTTTTATTAAATCCCTCAAATATTTTCAAGTATGATTTTGGTATTCTTTTTGGGATGTAAATTTAAATTAGATAACAATCCCTAAATGATTGTTCTCTAGCTGTATTACATACAACTACAGAAACCACATAGTTTATCTAGAAGCAATGGGAGATACATTATTCTATTTTTAAATTTTCCTTCAGTTAGTACTGAGGTTATTAATTTCTTCCCTTTATTTCTTTCCCTACCTTTTTTTGTGGTGCTGAAATTTGGATTTGGAAACTTGAACTGCTTTTGCTTCTGTGGGCTTACCCCATATACTGCTACTTGTTTTCCTTTTGTCTTTACAGAGACCAGGTTCCCTTATATCCAAAGAGTAGGCTAGCCTTTGTTCTGAACCTAGTTCTAGTACCTGTGTGGCAAATAACAGCTAAATAAATGTCAAAATAAGGGTCGAATGTCAAAAAATGTCAAAATGTAGGCTGTTGTGCTGTGTTGGTTCAGATCCTGATGCCTTTATGGATGAGTGTGGTCAAAGAAAAGCCAATTTTCATAACAGAATAGAGGACTGACAGGCGGATTAAGAAATTGCTTGTAATTGCTACCTTGTCTGTTTTTGAGACAAAACTGGACCCAACTTCAGTGTTGCCATTTCACTTTCTTCTGGGCTGCAGCAGCCAGTGGTAAAATTTGCAATCTGAGGCTTGAGTCCAGCCCTTCAACTTCTGGAGTGTGGTGAAGGGGAAGAACTCTTGGTCAGATGCACTCTGGCTTTGATTGGAACTGAACCCATTTTCATGCCAGCACGTACTACTCAGGCAAGAGGCACCAGTGGCTGATAGATGTTGCTTTTTGTTTAGTCATGCCTCTTACTGAATTCTGAAAGACTGATATTTGGCTGTATCAGAATTTGAACATGTTTGTGTCAGTGTTTGTGTCAGCCTGGGTCAAAATCAAGCCTGGTACAAGTACATGATATAAATATGAGAAATCAAGTAACAGAATCTGTAGCACAGTTCAAGTTTAGGTAAGATCTTTATTTTAAAAATTGTGAGAAAGAAAAAACTGAAAAAGAGCTTGAAGGCACTTAATAATATGCAATGTACAATTTGACTGCTTGATATTTTGCTTAGGCTACAAAAAATGCCAGAGGCATATCAGGAGCTTGCATGCACAAACATTCACCTGGAATGAGTTAAGATATAGATGTGGTATATGAATGGTTGAATAATGTGTTCTCATCCTGTGCATGTGTGAGGTAACTTAATCACAGTTAATAAATTACTGTAAAGTTGCTCATAGGGTAAAATTATAGTTTAACTATTTCATACTCATAGCTCAACTATCACTTTTATAGTTTAACTAGCACTTACTCATCAAGTACTTTTTTTTTATTTTCAGAGTTTCAGTTTTGTATGTTAACTAATGTCTCGAACTATGTAGGGTCATCTGAGCTATGGCTTAGAAGTAGGTGGCATCTAGGTTGAGAGCATGGTACCAGCAGCTGTGGTTACTTGGGTGCTGTGATCCATAAGCAGTGCTCCTAAGCATTGTCACCTCAGTTGCCACTGAGGCTTCTTCTCTCCACCAAAGCTCAGGCTAGCATTAAGACACTGAACCCAGTATTTTATTTCCTAGACCAACTCAGAGAATTAGAGAATTGTAAGTCCAGTTGTGTTCTTCCTTATGATTCAAGACTGACTGTGTTTGATGGACTAGGGCATTCAGAACAGAGTTTTTGTTTGAAGGAATGGAGTAGGTTTAGTTCTGTGTGTTGTCTTCTTTGCTGGTCTGTGCTCTGTTCTACGTGACTCTTACAAAATCTCTGCTTTTAGTTGGTAACTAGCACATCTTTTCTAAATTAAGAAATATTGTCATACTTACATCAGCCTTACTGATAAATCTTCTTTAGTATATGCTTTTAAATCCTTTTTTCCTTTGCCTGGGCAACAGTTCATGTGAAAGATCTTTTCCTTATGGAGAATAGGATTCTGAGCAAGGATGTGACAGGTCTTTTCTATGAAGGTCTGTGTTTTGTGAAACAAGCAGTAATGGTTCTAAAGAGGATCAAACTCCTGGTTCCTTTCTGTTTAATGTAATTCTAAGTGGGATCTCTTGATGTTTTCTATGCTTATTTTATCACAATACTGGTTTGACCATTGCTTGTTAAATGTCCTGGTAAGCCTAATGCTGCTCTGATCTCTAGCTGCTCTTCAGAATCCTTCCTTGTCAACTCTTGCTTTCAGAAAGTAGTATTAAGCAGCAGAAGAGTTGCTGCAACTCCTTTTTCACGCAAGCAAGATCTTTCTTCCCAGTATTTTTGCCTCACTAAAAGCTTTTTGTGCAATTAGTGTCCTAGGATTAAGTCTGGTTATCTTTGCATGTGAAAAGTTTTTTCTCCTTCAGAATCAGAGTTGTACTTTAGAAACAAGAGGATATTTTGCCCGTTGTGGTCCACAGAATTCACACTTGAACCATGTGCAGAGGGCCGCAGTACGTGCAACTTTTGATCATTGCATCATTTATTGTTTGAATCTTTGGTTCTTGCAGTGCTTGCACCGTGCACAGGCACACCCCTCTATGAGCACTGATCTGTCACCGAGAGTTAAACAAGAAAGTAATGCTAAAGTGCCTGTTGGGACACCACAGAATGGAAGAACAGTTTCTTAATATGAACCAGCTGCTGAAGGTTTACTTTTTTGCCACAGCCCTCTCCCAGCAAAAAGCAGGAACAGAGCTTCCTTTCTGAAATGTCTCACTCAATCTGTGGCTATAGTAATGATCTGGAGAAATAACAAGAATTTTTGATGAGAGGTTTGTTAGAGCACATGTCTGCTATCCACAGTTACGTCATCTTTGTTACATCTGTATAACAGTGTGCAAGTGAATCTTAGCTGCTTTGCTTCTCGTTATAGTTCCTTTGCAAAGGGATCTGCTTCAGCCAGTGTAGTAGCTGCAGCCTGCCTAGGCAAGTTATGTGTAGGGAATACTCTGGAGCTGATGGGTTTGGGTTTTTTCTTTTAGCTGAGTGTCATCTAGTGTGCAAAGTGTGGTTTGGATTTGTCGGGTGGAATCATTGAAGGAACTTTTCTACTTACATCCAAACACATTGCCACTGTCACAAAGAGATGCTTTTCTATAAGAAATCTAAAGATGAAAGAGTGATTGTTCATGTTGCAGTAATTTGTACAATCCTCCAAGTATGTTGTTCACACAGTGTGAGCTGTGAATCAGTCTCACTTCTCAGGGATGAATGAACTTGAGATTGGGCTGTGGTTCTAACTTCCTTCATGATTTCAACAACAGGGGGTTAAAGCAGTGCCAGCAGTTGCATAGTCCTGGTAGGCTCAAAAAGATCTAACCTAACTGTGGGCAAACAGAATTGGATCCTGATCTCAAACCATATTACTCTTCTGAACAAACAGTACAAGCAAGTGAATCAAGTAACTGTTGTTCTTCCCTTCCATCAACTGTGTTTTGTTAATATGCTTTTTTGTTTTTTTTAATTAAGCAACAGAGTAAAAACTCAGAAATATAAAGTAATCTGTGGGCTAGAGGTGTTTTAAAAGCAATTATTTGAAGGAGCTAAGTTGGATTTTCTGGGAAACAGCTGCCTAGGTCAGGTTAGCAACAGCGTGAGTAGGGTTCCCAGGGTGCTGGGCATTTTGTAGACTACTGGAGCAGAGGAGGTTCTGGGAATGACAGAAAGCAACATCAGTCACTTTCTGGGTTTTTGTCAAGAATTTCTCTAGCAGAAGACTTCATTGAAACACTTTCCAATCTAATTTTCCTAGTAAGAACTGAGACAAGCTATGTTGTCATAGCTCTGGTGCCTCTAAGGAAAAGTCTTCATGTCCTGCATTATGTTAACTTGCAGTTATTTTGTTAGTGCTGGTCTGTGAAATCTGCCCAAATGTGCTTGAGAGTCTAATCTGCCTCAAAGTATTTAGGAATTACCAATTTCCCTAGGCAGGAGAGGAAAGAGATTGTAGATCAGTTTTATTCCTGAGGAGGTTGTTTTTATTAATGGCTTTTTTTCAATCTTAAAATTCTCTGGCATCCATTACCTGGGTATCCAGATACATAAATACCTTTGGAACTCAGTGAACTAAAGAAAAATTGCTTTGAAAGTGGAAAAACAGGTGCAATAGCATTTAGTAGGATGTAGGATTCAGACAGTGGTATTTATAGTAATTTATCAAGTATCTTTTCAACTATTGGTGCAGTATTTTAATTTTCTTCTGCTTTTTAATGCAATAATACACCACCTATATATATCTTTAATGTTGAAGATGAATTGTGAGTTAGAAATTACTGGTCTTACACAGCATGACTGTTTAATAGTTTCCAAAATAGATTGGAACAGTTTTTATTTTTTGGCAATAGTGGCATTAATGTTTGTTTTCATTTTTTAAATACTATTTGAGTGCTAAAAGCTTGCCAGTTTTTCTTCCAATTCAGATGATTAGTCTTAGAACACTGCTTCTCATTGCAAACATTGCATCTGCTGGATCTTGAGTATGCTTATTTACCTCACCAACTTTTTTTTCTTTTCTTTTTTTTAGGATGTAGATATGATGGATCAAAATGGAATGACACCTTTAATGTGGGCAGCTTACAGAACACATAGGTAATACATGCAGTTTTGACTTTATCTTAGTGTTAACCAAGTGGCATATAGTAGTGAATATATGGTTTGGGGAGTTTTTTGTAAGTTTTTTTCCTGTTCTTTCCACAGTTGCCATTTTATCTTTCTTCGTATATGGTTATTGTAAATACATCCCTCTTGGTAGCTCAGCCCCACACAGCCACTTCTTCACTGCTGCCAAGTGGGATGAGAAGGAGAATGAGGAAGGTAAAAATGAGAAAACTCATGTGTTGCAATAAAGACAGTTGAATAGATAAAGCAAAATAAGGAATTCATTTGTTGCTTCCCATCAGTAGGCAGAAGTTCAGTCATTTCCAGGTCAGCAGGGCTTTGTCACCTGTAACAGATACTTGGCAAGGCAGATGCTGTAACTCTGAATGTTCTCTGCTTCCTACTTCTCTTCCCCAGCTTTTATTGCTGAGCACACTGCTGAGCACACTGGATATCTCTTTGGTCAGTTGGCATCAGCTGTTCCTGCTGTGTCCCCATCCAACTTCTTGTGCACCCCCAGCCTGCTCAGTGGTGGGGCAGCATGAGGAGCAGCAAAGGCCTTGACCCTGTGTAAGCACTGCTCAGCAATAGCTAAAACATCCCTGTGTCATCAATACTGCTTTGGTCACAAATCCAAAACACAGCACCATAGGAGCTACTGTGGAGAAGATTGTAGTGTTAGATTTTGGTAAACACAAAACTAGAGTTGTAGAACAAATGTTTCTTGATATCTCAGAATGAGCTGTCTTAGGGAGATCCTTTGAAGTCAACAGAATGGTGGTTGATTTTGTTTCAAAGAGATTTTGAGTCATTCATAATTGGCAGCAAAAAACGGCACTTTGCTATTACATAATGTACCTGATCAACAATCTTCATCGAAATTGAATGCATCAACAATAAGTTGGGATGTATTTTAGTTCATCTGTAGATCTAACAAGAATTTTCTTTTCTAGTGTGGATCCAACACGATTACTACTTACATTTAACGTTTCGGTTAATCTGGGAGACAAGTACCACAAAAACACAGCATTGCACTGGGCTGTGCTAGCAGGAAATACTACAGTTATTAGTCTTCTGTTAGAAGCTGGAGCTAATGTTGATGCTCAAAATATTAAGGTAAATGTTTGGTCTGGCTTTATTGTAAGTAGTTTGAGGCAGAAATAACAGAGACTATGATAAATCTCAATAATAGGTTATTATTGTGGGTATAGTGGGATCTTGAAGATGGAGCAAAGCAATGCCACTAATGTGTCATTTCGCAATTTTTTTCCTAACAGTGATGCATGACCACTAGATTTGCACCATAAAGGCTACTCAAGTAAATTATTTAACAATGATTTTGTGTAAATATAGGGGAGTGGGATGTGCAATTAGACTGCATATGTGAAGACTGGTGTATATGGATGCAAAACTGGAAACCTGACCGAATGTCTTCTAGTGAAATTCTGGGATGACTGTTTGTTGGAGTGAGATGTGAGACATCTCAGTCCTGTCCAGGGAGCTGACAAATGCTCTAGTCGGTCTCCCAGTGAAAGTAAGCAAATTGGAGGCCTGAAAATACCAGTAGGAGTAAAATAAGTAAATGGGCTCTTTTTTTGCATGTGAACTTAACTTGCCTGATTGCCAGAACTTCTTAACAATTAATTTAGATTCTGTACTAACAGAGCCCATCTCCAGCATATGTTAGACCAGTAAAACAGCTCTTAGAATTTCTGCCAGAGACTTGGAGCTCCTCCAGCCTTGGAAGGTGTGCCTTTGGAATGTGGTTTTCTCCATTACTTCCAGATACTCTGTATATCAAATTAGATGCATTTTGCTATCCAAGCTGTTTCATCTATGGTGTCAGAGAAGAATTCACTTTTAGAAAAAGAATTCTCTACTTAGTTTCTCTTCAAATATTTGTATTTTCCACTTGAAGAGTGTTACAGGCAGAGTAGTTATGTTTGAAAACACAGCTGTAACTTAATTTATTTGTCCTTTCGCCATTTTTCCTACTGATTAAGATGGCTGGGGCCTACTTTTCTTGGCCACAAGTGATAGAAATATATATTAAAAAAAAAGTACACATCAGTTATCTTGGAGAGCATGGAAGAGCCTTTTTAAGGGAGCAGCCAAATTTTGCTGGCAGCTTTTTAGGTCCTACATCCACTTCAGAATACCAGAAATGTTCATAATCATGAATGAAAACTCATTACAAGGAATCACCTTTATACATGCTTAAATAATCTAGCCCCTCTCATGGACTGAAGATATATTAATTATTCCTGGTCTGTAAGTTCAGTTGTGTGAAGGAGTAATGATTCTAGTCTCACTTCTTGTGTTGAAAAGTTATTTTCCTATGCCACCTATGGTAAAAAATTTAGGTATTTTTGTGGGAAAGAAATCAGTATGTCTTACCTTAACTTGTCTTGACACACTGATTAGTGTGACAAGAGTTCTAAAGTCATCACCATACCTACATTTCTGGACTCCTATGAAATCTGTAACAAAATTTGCTGTGTTTGGCTATATGAAAAAGTATATGCTAGCCTGAAATAGTTCATGGTCTTGCCTTCTTTATTGACAGACAGCAGCAGTCAGTAGAAGAATAGGTTTTTGAACCTGCTGGATCATGATATCTTTCCAGTCATGCCAGAAGACATGTGTCTGGTTTCACTGACCACTGCCTATCTTCTGCAGTGAAGTCTAGGTTTCTTGAATGCCTTCCCAGGTTTTTAGGATCTTCAGAGCATCAAAATCATTTGAGCAATGGCAGTTTTGCCATCCAGCAAATGATTTTATAACAGATGCTGATTTAAGTTGTAATAAATATACAGGAAATATAAAAATTTGGTTGACTCTTAAAGGTCAATAGAAACTCAGTTTGGTGCCCCTCCTTTGACTGTTCAGCAGAAGTTTTCTTTGAGCCAAAAATTGTTTGGCTCATGCTTCCTCACAAATAAAAGGAACTGAGAGAAGCTTTTTCCTGATGCAATTAGTTCCAGATTTCTGCAGCACCATCTAGTGAAGTCCTTTTCTCAGATAGCTCATGGAATTGACCAAGAATGGTGGTAAGACAGCTGATATTACAGAAATGCATTGGCTGAAAGCTGTTCGTCTTCTTCAAATGATGACGTGACTGAAATATTAGATGCGAACTTTGACTTTATTGTTATCAGCTCTAGTCAGTCTGTGTTAGAAAGGTATGTGCTGCTGGCTGCCTAGGCTTGGAACAAATTGGGATCAGTCATCTCACTAAGGTTGTCTTTACTTTGCATGACAGTTTGTGAAGTATTTGAACAATAGCCCTCCCATTCTAGAGCAAAGCTTGATACAAGCAGTGAGTCAGTCCTGTTTTGTTATTTACCCTGTACAAGAAATGCTGTACAAGAAATTAATATTTTCTTTTGGTAGTAAGATACTTCTTTCGTTCTTGAGAACTAGATTAATGTTAAAGTTGGAAGCTGCATTTCAGTAATCAAAGTAGAGTGGGTTTTTTTGTTTGTTTGATTTTTTTTCTCAAGGAAATTTTCTTGCTACACCAATAGACAGATCAGGTAGACGAAGACAGATTTCCCAGGAAGCTGGGTTATCCCTGGGGACTTGGGGAAAACATGTAAATTTATTTAACTGTGAGCAGAAACTCCTTTTTTTAGTAGAGAGATATAGAGACCTAAAAGAGCACTTATGGTCTAAGAAAGATTTTTTTTTTAATCTATGAGTGAATAATTTATTGAACTTTAAATATAGTTTCTTGATTATGCAGTGTATCTTAGGCTTCTCCATGGAAGTCTACATGTACAGTTCCCTATTGTAATGACTCTTCAGATTATTTTTTCTATCTAAGTACTTCAATTATATATTATTGAAGCCTTATTCCTTGCTGACAATCTTAAATGTGTTACTAGATTAGGCTCCCCAGTACATTTTTTTTAAATTTTTAAGGAAGTCAGCCATCAACTACTTCTTTAAAGACAAGGAAAATATTAAAATGGCCAGATGATGAGAAGCATAGTTAAAGACTTCTTCAAAGCTCCCTTAATTTTTCTATCTAGGCAGTTCCTAGGTGTCTCATGGCCCTCTAGTGGAAGGGATACTTAGCTGGACCCCAAGACAACTTCAGGATTTACTTGGGAGATCAACTCCCAGAGGGGATTGCTTGTCCACAGGTAATCTTTACAGTCTGGAATATAAGGTACTAAAACAACAGCATCTCTGGAGTTTCCCAGATATTAGGAATTCAGGGTGCTATTGAACCTGTGATGAAACAGGCACAAATAGTTTAATTTCAGGCATTTCTGTTGAGAATGGAGTTAATTTAATCTGTCTTTTTAAACATCTGGCTAAATAACTTTGAAGCCAAGTTAAGTCAGAAGGTTATTCCTTTTTAACTGATTTTGCTAGTTAAACTTCTCACACAGGAGGTGTGAAAGGTCCTGTTAAGTAGCAAAAAGCTTCACCTCATAATTTATATTCTATGCTATTTACTCTCTTAAAGATTTGGAGCAAGATTTCAAAGGCAGAGATGACAGTTAAGTACTCAGTTCCCGTTGTCTTTCTATGGGATATAGGTACCTAACTGTAGTTTTTAATCTTTGAAATCACTTCTGTCTATAGTAATTATTGCCCTTTCTGGGTAGTTTCAGTTTCTAGTACCTGTCTCACTTTTTTTTTAGGAGGGGGCCGAGCGATGGAGGATTCAGCCATTTTTCAAGCCTCCATGAATGATTTGTTTAGGAGGGGAGTTAACTCCAGTAGAAGAGAGGAAGAGTCAAATGCAAAACTGAAGCTGGAGGTACCTGCAATTGGTTGTCTCTTGCCTCCTCTATAATTTTAGACCAAGTCAATAACTTTTTCATTTAGCTCTCTTCCTAAGTGTTTAAAAAGCAATAAAATCAAATCAGTTTGGTAGGCACCTTTGGTCCCTGTATCTTTCCTCTGTGTTTCTCTTTTGCTTCATCTGTTAGTCCTTTCTGAAATTACAGAAATAAAAACATGAGCCACTGCTGGCTTAGCACCCAAAATACATGAAACACAAGCTCAGAGTAAAACTTCAGAATTCTGAAATAAGTTGGACATGAGCACTCAGTTTATTCTTTTATGTTTTCTTCCTAGGACTTCCATAACTGAAATGAACCTAAGAACATTAGTCTTGTGGAAAAAAAAAAATCTTGGAAGCATTCCATAATACTAGTAACTTCAGTCTGCCAGAAGGCAGAGAATTAACTCAGAAGTCAGGCTTTAGACTTGGGAGAGTTTCCATGATCCAGTGGGTCACAAGTTCTTATTCTTTGCTTGATTTCTGCTGCCTGTCAATAGCTGAGGGGGAAGCACAGTCCTTCATTTACAGACTAGTAGACTGTGTGTAGAATAGTGGAACATAGATTTGTTCTCTGCCAAAGGCAACAATTACTGTCAGGACATACATCTTACATTTAATATGTGACTTGTGCACACTTGTATAGTTATGAAAGAGTGAAAAACCAAAAGGAATGAATGTTGTTTTGTGTCAAGTAAGCTGCAGAGCAAAAACTAAACTGTTTTAAAATGTGTTAGTTTTAACAGCCAATCTTCTGTTTCAAAAGTGCTCCAAATGCATTTTATTTTAAATTGGATGTTTCCCACTTTTATACTCTTTGACAGGGAGAATCACCACTTGATCTTGCAAAACAAAGGAAAAATGTTTGGATGATCAATCATCTGCAAGAAGCAAGACAGGCAAAGGGGTATGATAGTCCATCCTTTCTGAGAAAACTGAAAGCAGATAAGGTAAGTAGTAGCATAACACTTGTGTAAATCAATCTTAGGGCTGCTCTTGGTTTGGGGACCTGTGTGTTCGTTTAAAAGAAGTTCAGGACTGTGGTTTCCTCACATTTCAGCTTTAAGGAATGTCTTTTTATTATGACTAAAGTGATTGCAAAAGGAAAAAAAAAGTGCTTTATTTAGGGCAGGAGGAAATAAAACCCTAAGCTTCCATATGCTTACTTTTATTTTTTGTGCTAACTAAAAGAAAGTGTTACAAGATTATTGTGTGGTCACATATTGTTGGGGTTAGCCAAGACACTCCAAAACTGACTCTCAGGTAGCTGAGGAAAGAAGGATTTTGGGTATCCTGAACTCTGATCTCCTCTCTAGTTCTGTATTGTTTATTGTTATTGTGTTGAATGAAAGAAGCAGTCAGTCTTAGCAGTATAAAGTAATACGTGAATCTCTAATGTGGAAGCCTTTTGCTTCTCAGAGTATTGTTTAATACTGCAGATAGGAAGAGGGTGTAAGGGTTAACATACTGCTCTAGCATGAAGAACTGTCCTCCTGCCTATTGTTTGATAATTTAAAAAGAGTTAATGTTTTCTTCTTAGTATCCGTGAACACTCAGGCAGAGTGCTGTGCTGGATATTAAATGTTGCTACCACTGATTTAATTATTTGAAATAAAGATACATTGCATCAAGATGCTCAAAGTACTGCTACAGTCTGGGCTTTAACCCTGTGGTACTTGAACAATACTGTGCTTATTGACCTGAAGTGGTTTGTACATTTCATTGTCACTGTAATGAAATTATTTGAAATAATTTAATTATTTGGAAAGAGTTCAGTGCTCTCATCAGGAGTTGTATCCACACAGTGTAAGACAAAAATGGTCCTATCTTTATTCACAGATGCTTCAGTATGACATAAGAACTGCAGTTACATGAGTAATAAAAATTTACTGACATTGTCATATGCTGTGTGGCAGTTCATACACTTATGGGTTTGTTAAAAAGAGCTAATGTTGCCTTGATTCTGGATTAGCAGCAAAGTCTCTAGAAGACAGTTCTAAAACAAAGTTATTGATTTGTAATATAATTTTAGGAAGGTTTATTTTCCTTTTAAATTCATTGGAGGTGTGTAGAGACAAGAAATGAGAAAAATTTGTGAAGATTTATCCCCCACTGTCAAGCTTCCTGAAAATTTAAGTTTTCATGACTGTCCTGTTTATTATACAACCTCTTCCTCTTCCTCTTCTTACTTACTGGTGTTTGTTTCTATATAGGAATTCCGTCAGAAGGTGATGCTGGGAACTCCTTTCCTAGTTATTTGGCTGGTTGGGTTTATAGCAGACCTAGACATTGATTCTTGGCTCATTAAAGGGCTGATGTATGGTGGCGTTTGGGCTATGGTGCAGTTTCTTTCAAAGTAAGTGTTTTACTGAGACACGGTCTGTTTAGTGTGCATGCAAGAAGTATTTTGCTGGCATCTTTATTGAATAGATAACCTTAAATTTCCATTTGTTGGAATTGGTCTTTATTTCTGTGAAAGATCTTGTGCAACTATAGCTCCTGTAATGCTCTAATGTCTTGTGAAACCTGGAATTATCTTGGGTTGAATACTGCTGAGCTAACAGAAGCTAACAGCAGAACAGAAATTCAGTCATTATCCAGAGGAGGGTGCTGAATGTCTGTCTGCAAAGAGTTATCAGCATGCATATTCCAGAAAGCAGACAATGGAAAAGTTACTATAAAATAATAAAGACAATGTGCAAGTGTTCTATTAAAACTGTTTTATTTCAATAATTTAAATGCACAAAAGAGATTTAGAGAGAGAAATTAAGTCAGAATCAGATTTTGAAGCTTTTGTTGTTGTGGAAATAAGTGACTAAAGAAAAAGGCTGCTTTTAATAATGTTTTTTGTACATCTTGTCAGACTTCTAGTTGTATTTATGATTACTTTAAATGTCTGTAAAGGCACCTACAAATACACACACACACACACACACACACACAACACGTATAGTCATGCTCTGGTGGATTTCCAAGATCTGTTGGCTACATCTCTCCTTTGTTTTTCATTATCATGTCTGGCCAAGATAGGAGAACTGGTTGTATCCCGATGCCTAGGAGCTTTCTGCTTTTCTGGGGTTGGATGTCATATTTATTTAGAGCCAGTTGCTTCTCTTTTCTTTCTGTATAAAGAGGAAAATATATCTGCTCCTTAAACCAAGTTCAGAAGATTTTAGTGAACTTAGTAGACCGGGAGGGAAGTGGAAGGTTATCAAGCTTTTGCAGGATCTTGGAGATGATCTGTTTAGTCTTTTTGTCACCTCTGAGGCTTTGCAATTTGCTGACCTCCTCCTACAAAAAACATATTTGTCAAATTCTCAGCTGTGCCTCCTACAGAAAGGGAGGACCAGATTTCTTCCAATCTCTCAAGATCTGTGTTGTGTCAAGTTGTATATTTTTGGCCTAACTGACATGAGTTCAGGATTAACATTTTTTCTCTTTATCTGTTGCTTAATATTTAGTATAAATAATTTTTGAGGTGTTTTACACAAAGCCCAGGTTTGAATTAAACTTGTGCTGTTATTCTAATAGTGTTTTCTTTCCCGATTTTAGCTAATCTGCTTAGCTGTCTTTTCCTCCCTACTTTCACACACACAAAAATGTACAGAAATCACTGAAAGATTATGCAGAGTAACTACTGTGTCTCCAAATGTACATTCACTTTTTATTCATCAAATGAGCTCATGTTCCTTACAGGGTTTTCTCCAAAGACCTAAGGAAATTCCACTAGAGAAGAGAGAGTTACTGTAAGGGAGTAAAGAAGTGAAATGGAAACTACTCCCTGCACTCATTTGTCTGTGGCAGCCCTGAGGGAATCACCAGCACAAAAAGTAAAATGGATCAATATGAGGATGTTTAGGCAGATGATACAGAAATTTTATTTCAGGGAGGTTAGTTGTTTAGAGTGTCACTTTGCATACGTTTCGTAGCAATTTCCTCTTGAATATGAAGTAGCCTAGTTATTCACCTGGTTTGTCTCACAGTATTCATCTTTATTCAGAAGAGTCTTTAAAATGCAAAAGTGTAAGAAAGTGAAAATAATTCTGATAGCTTAATTTTTTAAAAATTAATGTAGCAGCATTTTATCTTAGAACTTGGCAAATGTAGTGATATATGGGAAACTAATTTGTTTGGATTTTTTTTCAACTTTATATTGGCAACTGTAGCAGAAGCAAAATTTTGAATAATCTGAAATATTTCAAGTATATAGGCTGATAACATCAAAGTCTCTGAAGTTTTTTTTCTTAATGACGTAATTTTAACATACAGTTTTCATTGTATGGCTTTCCAAAATGTCTTTAGCACTGGAATATCAAAACTTAATATAGTTTGCAACCACTGTCCATGTTGCTAAGAATTTCACAGGTTCCTAACTGCTTCCACAGTGTAGTTTTAGCATGAGTATTTACTCATTCTGCCTGTCTTGACAGGTTATAAAACGGAATTTCTTGTGAACTTTGAACAGAAAAGTGAGGAAAATGTATGTATGGCATATTTTGCAATATCCCATATAGTACATATTTTATAGGAAGTGTTTTCCTGAAGCAGTAGTTCAGGATTTACATGTTATAAATCAAAACGTACCGTGTGACATTGTTCCTACATTACAGGTCATTCTTTGATCACTCCATGCACAGTGCACTGCCTCTTGGAATATATTTGGCAACAAAATTCTGGATGTACGTGACGTGGTTCTTCTGGTTTTGGAATGATATCCTTTTTTGTGTACAGTAGTATTTTTTTTCATGCTCATAGTATGAGGAATTACACAGGTATATCCTGCATATAACACTAAGTAAACTAATAACAATTTAAAAAAGGGAATCACCACTAAAAGTTGCTTTCTGTATTAATGTTAATTATTTTATTGCTTTAAAAATGTGCATGCTATTGCTGTGCTTCAGTAAGTAAAAGATTTTCCTCAAAACTTACTTACAGTACTCTGCAGAATTTCTTGTGCTTTACCAACTTCTTATGTGGAGGAAATGTTAGCAACTTTGTAAAATATTCTCTGGCTGTGAGGGGACACAATGTAATTGACTGCATTTTTAGACACTATTCTGAAAACAGTAGGCTGGTTCATGGTCTGTATCAATTCCAGTGGAATTGGTTTCATAGTTAGCTCTTCCTAAAGATCTTGGAAATGCCATTTTGAACAAATTTTAGATGCATTTGATAACTATGTTTTCAGTTATTTTGAAAATATGTTTATGAACAATATTAGTTTATAGAGTTTCAGCATATTGACATATTTTTGTGGTTCTGATTGTCTGTCTAGATCTGAATTTCCCTTACTCATGGAGGTAGAAATTGAGTCAGAGTTCAGTGAGGAATGTTAGTTTTCCATGGCAAGGAAATAGATTCAAACTTTTAAACAACTTTCTTGGGTACTGTAATTTCAGTAGCCAAGAAAACAAAGTAGAGATTCCATGTTTAATACAGTTCTTATAGTTATAATTGTAAGGTTTTTATCGTGAAGCTCATATTTCATATATCTACCAACTTGCTTAGATTTTTATTTCTGTTGGTCGTTCTGATTAAGTAGCTTGAAGTTTGGCATATTTTTTTTTGTCATAGAATAATCTTAATTGTTCACTAGAAGTATAGACAATTACCCTAATAAAACCTGACTTCAGAATGTCAATAAAATGCTGTCCTACTTCTGTCCCAAACTGGTGTCTCACAACCTTTGCAACAGTCTTTTTGTACAGAGAAGTAGTTGTCTAAGACCTTCTGTTACTAATTCCTTTCATTAAAGCTGACACAATTCTGTGACAAGCAGTTTTAGAGACCAAGTGCTTGAGGCCATCTTCCTTTAATTGGTGATTTTTAATTGGAAATCTTTGTAATAAGATTCCAAATTCATTCTTCTTCTGGAAAATAGGCCTGTAGCTTTATTGCAAAAAAGAAATTGCTTGCCTCCTCTATTTTTATAACATGAAGCATGGCCTTGTGGTTGGATAAAGAATTCCTGTATTTTTACAGCTTTATATGATTGCTTACAGCAGACTAGAGTGCTACTTTATACTTTGTAGTGTTCAAGTGATAATACCTGTACTAGTAGTTTTTACAAATTCTGACTATCCTTTGCTTGGGGAAGAGAATTTATAACCTATTTATTTTTGGGTCTAGATATGAGTTTATGGTCCTATGCCTCCCTGCCACTATTTTGCTGCATCCCTGTAACTATATTTTGCTTGTAACAAAGGATACATATGTCTTGCCCCATTAGTGTATTCTACTTTTCTAGTGTTTGCAGAGTAGGAGCAAAAATGCCCTCAAAAATCCTACACACTAAGTCACTACATTTTAATTTAGTTTTATTTTTAAAAGAAAAAAACTTATTTAAAATTACACTTTTAATAACGTGAGACTAGAATTTCACATTTCATTCTTTTCCATTAGTATTTGTAGGTATAATATTCTCTTGTGTCCTGTAAATGTCTTGCCAAAATTATACCTCAGTTGTTCATGCAGTCTTTTCAGTTCCAGCTGAACAAATACTGCTTGTTATGTCAAAAGGTTCTTACACTGCTCTGTTTTTCTAAAATGTCAGAGTTTACTGTAACCCAAAATAGTAACAGTATTTTATTTTCTTCTGCTTCTATTTGGTGAAAATGGGAGTGTGCAGTTTTAATTAAGCAAGGTTTTATGGCTGTCCCATCCTTTCTGCAATGGTGAGATTTTAAGATTTTTTTTGTGTTTTTTAAAATAATTTATCGTTGACTAATACTGTATTGATTATCTTATTTCAAATATACTTCACCAATTGCTGGGTTCTAGGTTAAAGAAAAACATTGCACACTTTTTCAATTAGTGGTCATTTTAAAACTGGGTGTAAGAGAATTCATTATGATTTTCATTCTTTCGCAAAGCTGATACAATTTTATAGGATTTAAAAAACTGTAACAAGCTAATTAGTACAGTTAAGCAGTTAAAAAAAAATATTACCAAAATTAGTTTCAGGAAAAGAGCAAAAAGCCTTCATGCAGGAAAAAAAAAAGACATCAGCAGCTATTTTGCTGCAGGAACCAAAGACCCCAAAAATCCAAACTCTGGGCCCAGCTGTCCAGAGCTTCTGTTCCCATGTCTAAATAAATTTAAATCTAATTTTTTTCTAAAGTTAAAACAAAAGTTTAAAACAATTTTCTGGGGTGAAAGAGATAGGCTAGCTGAGTTTATTTGCAAGCTAAAGGATTCTTTTATGTCAGATAGAAATGAAGATGGAGGGCTTTTGCAGAAGTTCAATTAGTTACAAACTGATTTTGTCTTATAAATGCTGAATAAAAGAGATCAAATTGGTGGTAAGGCAGGAGATGTGAATGCCTGGTATATTATGCATTTTGCAGCCTTTAATAATACAGTAATGTACTTTTTCCTTGTGTAGCTGTAAATGAGGATGTTAACACGAAATGAAACACACTCCCTAGAGAACCAATTCCCTACTCTACTCTGAGCTATTGCAGACCTACAAGAATTTCTTACATGTGAAGAGTTTTGAGAGATGTCTGTGATGCAAGTTGCTAGGATCTCTTTCAAAGTAGACTTCAGAAGGGAGTTCAGTATAATTTTAGATACCTCTAGTGTAGGCATCTGTACTGCAGTTTAAATACTCTTCATAGCCAGTGACAAAAAATAGCCACTTGTAAGGCTCTGCTTCTCTTACATAATTTAAATATCTTGATACTGAAGATAGATGAGACACGGCTTTTTTCCTTCCTGATGTCTGCGAAGGCATACTGAGTTATTTAAAGTGGGTGAGATTAATCCTACACCTGTAATTGTTTACTTATATCACATGCTGGAAACACCCTGAAGAAAACTTTAATTCTCATGTAGTCTCCCAGCTGCAGCACAGAAGTCCCTTGTCTGCCACAATTTACATTGTCAGCATTGCATTTATCTGACACCACCGTGATAAAAGGACAGGGAAAACGGGTTCTGTGGGGTGTCTCTTATGTTCTCTCTGTATTTGAGGGAGTAAAATGGGGGAGGAGTCCATTGAGACAATGGACTGCTGCTTTGTTACAGGTTATCCAAATTGAAGTTAGTAGAAAAACAGTTCTAAAGCATTACAGTTATAAAAACCTTCTTAGTCTTTTCTCACATCTTCTTTAAAAGTCTAGACATGACATATATTATTTAGAAATGGGTCAGAAAATTGGTTCCAGTTGTACCTTTATTGTTTGTAATGGTTGTCTGATTAAGGTACATTTAATGGAAAACCAGTTTTCACTGTTGTAAGAAACCCAGCAATTATTTTAGTATTCTAAAGAAAATGTAACCTCTCTAGCTAAGCAGTTCAGTTTCACCAGCTTATTCTTGGCAGCAGGTAGCTTTAGAAAAAAAAGGAAGAAGTTGGATTGTATAAATTTTGAAGTCAGAGCTTTTCATCTCTAATGTATAAAATAGAGCCATGAGTGTTATAGCTGATGTTTTTTTCCCCCATTATAAACTTGCAGGAAACATCTTGTTACTGGGAAGATTAATTGCCTTTAGTGAGCTGATACTAACATTCTGCAATATAAGATACATTATTAAAATTTTAATTTAGCTTGCCAATATTTTTTAATTAGAAAATCACAGCCAATTCCTTGCCCCAACAGGAGGAAAACAAAAATTATTTGGGATACACTTTACATGAACAATGAGACTTCCTTAGCATTTCAGAAATCAAAAAGAGGCCTACTTGTATTTGTTTGCATTTCTGGGTTCTTTTGCATTGCAAGCTATTTAGCTGAATGTATCTAAGTTCGTCAAAAATACAGGTTTGTAGGTTTATGAGAGTAACCTTCCTTTTGTGGAAGAGAAACATCTGAAGGATTTGGTTTTTCAACATCACTGCTAAAAATGTTTTAATTCTCTGAAGAAACGTCAAGTGCTGTAAGACTTGCATGTTACATGGCAAGACATTGAATGCAGGAAATGTATTTTAAAACAAATGGTTATTTTCTGTCTTTATGGTAAGTGATTTTATAAACACTTCCGGAGAATAACAAATCCTGTGGTTTTTTAAGTGTTAGACATATTAGTATGTTAAAAATAACTTTCAGTGATGCAAAATATGTGTATTGCCTTATTACAGGACCAGGTTTCAGACACTACCTTTCTTGGAGATAAGTGGTGTTGGGACATGATTGCCATGCAACAGTGGTCATTGCAGCAAAATTCCTTCTATGGCCAGAAACAGACTGTCCTGTGATATCACAGGAATGTCAAGCCACTGAAGACATAGGCAGTCAAATGTCTGTCTTATAAATAGAGCTCCAAAATGTTTATTCTGAAAACAGGAAACAGTTATTAAGAAGATAAATTGTATGTGATTTAATTTAATTAAAAGGGAAAACAGTTACAAAAACTGAACTATCATTATTCATCCTTTAGAAGGATAAATGCTTTAGAAATACTTTATGGAACATGGAAGTAAGTTTCGAAGGTCAAGAAATGGAAAATGGAGAGTACCAAGCTAGTTCTTACAGCAGTGGTGAATTTTGTTAATTCTGAAGACAGTGACTCAAGGACATTAGTTAAATTTAAATTTAGTTAAATTTTGTTTCAGAATTATCAGTGAGAATGTTCAAGAGGAAATTCAGTTTTATACTTGACATTCCTTGACTGTAAACACATCTCAATTTTTTCTTTATACATCTTCCATTCCTTGCTAATAGTGTTGCACTTTTCTACAATTTTGGAAAATCCTGGAAATCTGATCCAGGAATCATCAAAGCCACAGAAGAACAAAAGAAAAAGGTAAAGCCAAGAAATACAAACTTGTTCTTCAACAGCCTTCCACCAGCTGATCAGAGCATTTAGTTTACTATTCAGTACATTACATTTCAATAAGTTGTATAAAAAAAGATTTGAAATGTTGAAAAGTCTTCCAGATGTATTTTTTTAACATGTGGAATGCATTTCAAGTCTTAACGGGTGCAAAATTACATATTAGTCATTTTGAGTAGCAAAATAAAATTGTAGCTTGAATTTTCAATATTAAAAGTTTGAAAAGCAGTTAAGTGAAAAAGCAAATGTGAAGTTTCAGACTTTTGTGATACTGAAACAACTAGTCCATTATGGGAAAAATGTCAGTTAATTTTATGAAAACTTTCCAGACTTCTAAGCACCTCTAATTTTCTTTACCTTTGTATATAAAAGTATTGGACTGACAAATATTTTGAGGCTAAAGCAGCCAAAACCGAAGGCAGTTTGGGGTGAGCTTTTATTTTGGCATAAATGTCAGAGAAAATATGGGTGATCTAATGATATCTAAGATACTGTATCAATATTAGCATCTCATATTTTTATTTTAAATTAAGTGCATTGTTCTCAGCAGCCAAACTGAGCATTGAATATGCCAAAATTATACAAGCAGCAAAAATGTTTTGTTTTGTTTAAGTTTCCTAGAAGCCAACGTTCCACCTGAAATGAACTTTAAGCTTCTTCCTCGTGGTTATTTGTGAAAAGATCTGTGTGGATCAAGATCAGACTACTTGGAGTTGTTTCCTTATGTGGGAATGAAAATATAATAACCATTAAAAGGATGGTGTCAATGAAATAATTTTTCTGTTCTGCAATAGGTTATAGCTGAGTTCAATGTGCAGATTTGGATTTACTCTGAAAATTCCGTTTCTGTTATTGCCGGTTTGCCAAAGTAATTTCCCAACTAAATTCTCCTCCTTCAACTGGACTAAATTAAGTAGAATAGTCAACTATAACACTTTGGATTGGATTCAGCAAATTGCACACATATGTAGTTTATTTGATCTACTTGCTTAAGTAGGCAAGTGTGGTTCCAAAAGCCTTGATGAACTGGGTAGGAATTGCAAAATGCAACTTCTTGATGCAAATGCATATGGCTGTGAATGTTTTGGATTTCTTACATTGCAGCTAACCACATAGTAAAATGTTCTGTTACCAGGGGTAGGATGTGTGTGTTACCTTCATGCAGTGTAACACTTCCTAACATTTGAATAATTTGTCTTCAAGTATTTAATGCTGAGTTAGCCTTTAGCTTTGAAATAACTAAGAAAATTCTTTTCATGTCAGATGACCATGTTAAGTATGTTTAGAAACATGTAGTAAGCAACCATTTCAGATGTTTTTTGTTTTAATATGTCATGTCCTTTTTTCTGTGTTACAAAATAACCCAAGTCACTCTTAAAGCAAGTGAAGAAATAAATAAATAAAATATTCCTATAGTTCAAAAGCATAGAAGGTAGACAATTGTTTACAAAGCACAATTATGTGGATCTAACTGAAGTGATCCTGTGTCTGCACAAGACTTATATTTAAAAGCTCTTCATCTGCTCCAGTTCTGTTCTCCTGAGGTTTGGGATTTTGCTTGTGGACAATACTGAACTCCAGTGTTGAGTATCAGACCATGCACATTCCTTTTTGCATCCTTTTGTTAGTCTGTAGTGTAATGCTATACTCCCACTGAAATCAGAGGGACTCATAATGAAATTGTCCAGACTATCAAAAGTCACACCAGCAGCACTGAAATCACAGTAAGTGACTGGAATAAGTATAAACTAGAATTAATTTAGAAGTAAATATGCATGTTGGTTTAATAAAGTAGATTCAAAATCACTTTCCTCTGAATTGAATTTGTTCCTGTGTGTAGAAAGTACATGACATAAAGGGTTCACCACCACAGGTCTGAAAATGCTTGTCACCATTTGTTTATATGCTAAATTCTAACTTTTATTTTTCCTGCAGACAATAGTAGAACTTGCAGAGACAGGAAGTCTGGACCTCAGTATATTCTGCAGTACCTGCTTGGTAGTATATTTTTTGATCAATTTCGCTGTTTATTTTTTTTTCCTTTAATGCTAAGCCAAAATTAGTGTTCCTGTAATGAACACGTATTTGACCTTTTTGCAGTTTCAAAGGCAGAATTTATTTGTGCTCTTTTATCTAAGCAGTGTTTTCAATACGAAATATGTACACAAAAAAATACAACAGTGAGAGGAAAAAGATTATCACTTTGGAAATAAATTGCCAGTGTCAAAATTCAAGTATCCAGTATGTCTGCCAGGTTGGTTGGTTATACACCTAGCAAGTTGTAAAAATCACATGTGACATTCCGCTACCTTCATCACTCACAGTAAAATTATGTAAATTATGTTGTGCTTCTAGTAAAATATTTTTTCAACAATCAAGTGTGTTTCCCTATCTGGCAATAGTCAGGAGTGGGGGTGGGGGGGGAATCTTAATTTTTGTAAAACATATATAATGTGCTTTTTCTTTGGAAGTTAACTAGCAGATACAAGCATATCAGTGTTAACACTGCAAAGCTCTGATGTATGTGGAACATGAATGATGTTTGTATCCCCAAATTTGAAGCTGGAATTATATACAGATGTGGCACCTTAAAAAATATGCGTGTGTGTATATATATATATTTCAGACCACTTCTTTCAAGACATAACCTTCAAGAAAAGTTTTTGGGAGTAATTTAGCATTTTACATTCCTTCAAGTTCTGCTTATTGAGTCATATTTCTGTCTTTAGAAAGTAATATGAAAGTTTATTTTAGAGCTTGGTTATAAATGATACACAATCATGGAACTCAAGCTCATTCTCTCTTTTCATTGTTAAAAGCTGAAATTAAGCGGTTTGCTATACAAAGCTCAATAGCTGGAGGTGATAGAAGAACTTTGTATGAGAAAAAGAATTCTTTGTATGAGAAAAAAAAAGTGAAAATCATTTCAGTGCAGTTCTAAGGAAGTTTGTGTTAAATAGTGTGTAGATTAAGCTGAATAGCTAGGATTGCCTTAAGAATTAGCTTCAAGTTTGAAGTTCTCTGAGGAATTAACAACAGCACAATCAATTCACATTTAAATTGAGGGTTTGTGTTTTCTTCTATTTAAAATATATCAGGGTAACTTGCTTTTCTAAACAAATGTTTATTGTCCGTTACAGATACGGAAGCCAGTGAGGTCCAAACACTGCGGTGTTTGCAATCGATGTATAGCGAAGTTTGATCACCACTGCCCGTGGGTGGGGAACTGTGTAGGTGAGGAATTTGCTAAAATGCTCTGCAAGGTCTTGCCTGTTCTCATCTCACAGGGGAAGAGACTTGGCTTCTGAAGAAAAGCTTTTCAGTATTGAGCTTAATTCTTTTTCTACATGTGATTCTCTGCATTATTCTCATTTGTATTGTTTGTTATATACCCGTCCTCAAAATTGTTCTGTGTCTAATTCAGTTTGCAACATATGCATTTTAATTGACATAAATTTTAGTAATAAAAAGACGAAAAGCTTAACTGCTGAAAATGCATGTCCCAATTCCACAACTGATTATTATCCATTACATAAGATGAAAGCTTTCATTTTGACCAATAATATTCAGTAACTTATTGGTAAAGTATACATATTTAAAATTGTTATGACTACATTAGTTAGATACAGAACAATTTCCTATTGAGGTATTCTTCTCTTTTTGACCATCCAGGTTGTCTTTTGTTCTCCCCAGTGATTATGAAAGGAATGGATATAGAACAGAAATTAAGTCTCTAAATGCTGCTATTTCCAGTCATACTTTTTGAGAAACTTATTTGAAAACCATTATTATGCATGGAGTACTGAAGACCTCTCAGCTAGGAAATGAGTGCAGCTTGCTTCACATGTTTAATTTTTTAGGACACAAGCAGAGGTAACTTTAATCTTGGGGAGGAATTAAGACCTGGGTTCACTGACAGTTTACAGTTTCGTAATGCTTCATTGTAGTCCTTTCAAATAGATATAATAATGAATTACCAGAGTAGTTTGGTCTGAAAATCAAGAGTAAAATCTTGGCATTTAAATTGTAATAGAACATCTCTAAAGTCTCATTGAGATAACTTATATCACCCCCTTCTGTTCTATGTTTCCTACAGATGTTACTATCTGAGATATTTTCGGTTTATATTTTAGATGTTTTACAATGAACAACTAAGAAAATTTAAATTCAGACAGACAGGGGAACATGGGCTCAGGTTTTACAAGAGTACTGAGGAGTACTTGTCAATGGGACAGAAACATCCAGTATTTTAATCAGTAACTGGAAAAAACCAAAAAACAAACGGGGGAAGGAAAGACCTTTATTTGTGTGTATTGAGCAAGTATATGAGTGGTGGGATTAGGGTTGGTGGAGGAAATGGTTTTTAAGTAACAGTGATGATGGAAAAGTAGAATTTGTCTTTTAGTGGTGGTATACAGAGTGGGGTAACTGGAGGTAAAAGTAAACATTAGGGCCCTTGAAAGTATGCTGGAAAAAAGCACTAGAAATCATGGTATGGGAGCTGGAGCTGAACTGAAGAGAGTGATGGTCTGAACAACCTTAAATGGCTTCTGTGTCTCAGATTGGTACGTGGTCACTCTAAGCATGGGATTGCAAAACAGAATCCATTCTTAAAACAGCATTCGTGGTATGTTTGCCAAAAAGGGAAACATGAATCATGCCTTTCTGGAAAGGTGGAATTTGGATGTGTGTAGAATGTGTTAAAGGGATAAGAATGTTGCTAAAGATAGGACTGAGAAATCTTGTAAGAGTGTTTACAGACACTATAAAATAAATCCCTTGGGGATAAAACTTGGCACGTAAAGAGACCTAGAATATTTTTACCATTTTTAAGAGGTTGACACAAAGTGGAGACTATTTGAAAAATAAATTAATTGGCAGCTAGGGCAAATTGTTTTCCTCAAAATTTTAGTTAAAATACAGCAAGCATGTTTCTGGAAGTTATTATATTTGTGTTCTAAATGGTGTATCGAAATAGCATTATGTTTTTCTACAGGTTTTTTTTTTAAATTTTATTTTAACTGCAGAGGATGACTGTATTCCTGCCAGTCCAGGAGAGCACAGTACTCTGTTTTGCCTAAACTTATTCAAAATACAGTTTCTCCAGTTTCTTTTTTCATATTTTTTTTCTTTTTATACTGTGATCAAGATTGTACTATTTCATTTATAGTTTTAAATGCTACACTGATGGTTTTCACTCACACATATGGATTTCCTGTTAGGCAGAATTTGGTTTAGTGTCATTAAAGATGTTGCTGGAAGAAGCATCCCATTAGATGCCTCTCAGATGGGCTTCTAGGCCACTGTTTAACTTCTGTGTTCTTTATGGAATGTCTTTTATGAAACTTAACCGTTCTGAAATTTAGAATGCAAATAAAAGTGATACCTTAGAGACATTCCCAACACTTTCTCATATGCCCTTAGGTGATCGAAGGCAATATTACAACATAATTTTGTGTTTTCAGGAACTTTGATTTTCAAGGAAGTGTCTTATGTTTAGTCTAGTTTGTGTTATATGTATGTTTTTCCTCATCTCTTATTTGTACAGTCTTTCAGCTCACTTGCTAAAAGCACTTGATTGTTTTCTGCCTCCAGAGGATGCTCTTGTTTTAGCAGGGAAAACATTTGACATAATAAAGAAGTAAATGCTGTGCTTGTAAATGATGACAGCCAAATCTTTTGTAGCCCATTATCATCTCTGTGGGTTTAGTTTAGAGCCTGGAGCTGTTGGAAGGTTGCAACACTGGACATACTTTACAAACAGAATGAAGGCTGAGTACTTCAGAATTATGATGTACTCTCATAAGAGGCATATTTTTAGTTCTACTACTGTTAAAAATAGATCAGACTTCTAGTAACTGAGTTTTCTTGCATTAGAATTCTGTCTAAAGCAGAATAGTTTTTATCCCATTCATTGTTATAGCTAGGTTCTTAGGCCTTGTCTGTTGAGTTACAGGTATTTGTTTTAAAAGTTTTACTAGATATTTTATTTTTAGCTAACTTTATCAAGCATCCAAACATAAGATGTGAGTTAGCTTATTATCAAGGAAAGTTGTATATTTGTTCATATTTCTGTTACTTTTAAGAAAGTGAGCTCCGTAGTTTGATGATTTTTCAGTGGCTTTTAAAAAATACTTAGTAATTTGTAATTCCTGGCTGTTAAGGCTCTGCAACAGCTCTTACCAACTTTGCTCTAAATATTGTCTGTCAGTAATTTTATTTGTTCATGAATGAGGTTACAAATGAATTAGTGAATTGCAGTTGTAACGTGACAGAAAATTAAAGAAAAGTTGCTTTGTTGTCTGAGAAATAAAGGAAAAATCATAAGTAAACCAGCTAATTTCAGTGTCTTGAAGTTATAGGGGCTTAATATTGTAGCATAATATTTCTATATACAATAATAAGCAATACTTCTAAGCAAGCAATTAAACTTTCTGGTGTAATGTTGTTTTTCTCCTGCTTTCTGAAAATGTAGTAATTTGGTTCCTGTTGTGCAACTTTAGGAGCAGGGAACCATCGCTATTTTATGGGATACCTGTTCTTCCTGCTTTTTATGATCTGCTGGATGATCTATGGATGTATCTCTTGTGAGTAAATGTGATTTTTTGGCGCTTTTTTAATTGCTTCTAAATACTTTATCTCCTTGTATGGATTTTTATAGATCTTTGCCTTAGCAGAGTTTTGGTTATTTTTATCCTGGAATTGAACTGCACGTTAATATTTGATTATATTGGGTATTTTAATTTAGAAGACGATGTTTTTCTTGTTCTAGATCTTTGTTTCTTCATCACAGACAAGTATGTGCATGTAACATGTATTCAAGGAGTTGGGAAAGGAAGAGAGAGCAAGTAAAGCTCAGAATTCTGGCACTTGTCATTTTCTTATTTAATTTAACACATTCTAATGTGGGTATTATATGTTGCTATAAAATAAGCATACCTTAAATCTTCTGTATATTTTTGACTTTTTTTTCCTCTAGACTGGGGTTTCCACTGTGAGACAAGTTACACAAAGGATGGATTTTGGACCTATGTTACACAGATTGCTACCTGTTCTCCGTGGATGTTTTGGATGTTTCTAAACAGTGTGTTTCACTTCATGTGGGTGGCTGTGTTACTCATGTGTCAGATGTATCAGGTATGGAAGAGCACTTCACTCATAATGCTGTGTCCTGGGAGTGACATAAGAATATCAAATAGTTCTGTCATTTAAATTTTCATGTTCATTGTGCTAGACGAAGCGTTTAATCTCTCAGCCTTGCTGGAGAAGGCAAGCATCTGCTGTCTCTCAGTATTAGGCGTCATTCAGCTCTAATTCAAATGGCCTTTTTTTTTTTTTTTTGTGCAAGTGGTTGGAATACCTACCTCCTGCTTTCCATTCTCAGAATGACAAAATGGTAAAACAGACCAGAAAAAGACAATAAAGACTAATAGAGGATAAGAGCTGTAGGGCCAACTTATAATAATGCTGTATGTTATTAACAGAAAGGGAGTGGTAGCTTGAAAGAGGATACAAAGATTTCTTACAATGCTTCAGTTTGAGTTGAGGCCGTATTATTATACTCTAATCTGACCAAACCCAGGTTTTCTTTATCCTAAGGAAATAAAAGTCATACTGAAAGCCTTGAAGTATGACTTGTCATTAATGAACCTTGAGATTTAATCTCTCCAGAAGATTTTGTGGAAATAGAAATTATTCTCTAAAGCTTAGGTAAAACTTTTCAGTAAGTTTAAGTTTTGTCCTCCATTTTTACAGTATTTGTTACTTACAACATATATAAATTTCAAAATCTTATGGTTTATGTTTGCTCCTGATAATTTTCCTAGTTAAAAGCTCATTTGTCAAAGAAGGACTTTAAACCAGTAAATTTGATCCTTTTTCAGTCTGTCTCATGCAGTACTTGGTTGCATGTTTTTATGTGAGCTAAATTACTTATTCTTCTATCTTAAGATATCTTGCTTGGGTATCACAACAAATGAAAGGATGAATGCAAGAAGATATAAGCACTTTAAAGTTACAACCACATCTATTGAAAGCCCATTCAAGTAAGTTTTGAAGTATATACAAATTTCTTATTTGTGTAGCCTTGCATACATTTGAATCATGTTGCTTGTTGAAACAGAACACACCTAAGTACTTCCAGACTATTTTCTCTACTTGGAGTGCTGAATCTTGTCAGATATTTTCACAGTCACACATTCTATCCAGTTAAAGGAAGTGATTAATGTTTTGTAGTGTAGGGTGCATAAACACAGAAAAGAATGCTTTCCAGCAGTGGTTGTATTTCACTGTAGAGTTGATGGGGAAATAAATATTCTCTTTACAAAGCAGATGCTCAAACCAGAGGTAGTTGCTTACTGCAGCACGTCTATTTTGACCTGGACATTCATTTCCACACTGGGCACTTTCTCCGGAGGAATACTTACTGTGCTGTTGAAGTTGCTCTATGCTCCCCTTTCTCTCTACTGTGAGAAAAGAGGCTTCACTTTCTTCCTATTCATGAGGAAGAGCATGGCCAAAGCTATTTGTGGGGAAGGGAGCAGGATGTCCCAGGAACTGAAGTGGGTGTTGCATGGGTGAGAGCAAGCATACAGTTTTTGGGCATACAGTTTTTGGGCATCAATATGTAAAAGAGTAGGTTGGGATTATGGTTTCTGTAGTGATGAGGGTGCAAGATGAAAGATGGGGGCTTGGGGTTGAAATAGCCCTGAGATGGAATATGGGGTCATGGAGCAGCTTGTGGAGCCAAAGCAGGACGTAAAATGAAGGCATGAAGCTGGTATATTGATGGGTTGAGAATATGTTGCAAAAGGAGATGGAAAAAGAAAAAAGCACATCTCATCCTGCTGCATGTGCTGTATCTCCTGTGGGAGCTGCTGCTCTTTCTGGTGCCACACAGGGTAAAGGAGATAGGAGATGGGAATTGTGATCAGGAGCAGTTGGCATGGATTCACACAATCCTGTACAATGTGCTCTAGAATGATCCTGGTTGAATCAGGGACCCACTGTGGTCTCTTTCAACCTGCCCATTCTGTGATTCTGTTATGTAGCAGATAGATTTCTATGCTAGGAATTTGTGTGGTATTTTTTTTAATATCTCTTCATACAAAACTTGTAGTGAGAAACAGACAAGTTTCACAAGAGAAACTGTGTAGTTAGAGTGCTCCTACAGCATCAGAGTTGTAACAAAACCAGTTAATTACTTTGCCTGGAAAACACAGGGTGGTGCACAAAATAGGAAAAAAGTGCTGGTTTGATCCCAAATTGCTGTCACGTTCACAAACTATTTTAACTGAAATAGCTGCTATTATAAAAATTATGCCTGAAAATAACACCAGATGTCTGAAATAACTGACTTAGCATCACCTGTCAGATGAAGCATTGACATAAAATAGTTTCATCTCCTTTTTGCTTAGACCTGCTCTCTCATATATCATTACATGAGCTGCTTTTCCAGAGAACTGTGATCTATTTAGCCCATGTATAATTAAGTTAAAAATCCCCAGCATGTGGGGAGTTTTTATGTAGGTTTCTTAAATATTTGATAGTTAATTGATTCAGCCACAGAAAGTGCTTGAATAGTTCATTTAATTCAGATCATGCTTTCTTAATTTTGTTTCATCAAGGGACCTGGTTGATTCTAGACCTGCAGCTGGTGAACCAGTATGTATGCAGAAACAAATACCAATAAATATGGGACTTATTCTAGGAAGACATTCACTTCATGCTGTTTTGTTCTGCATCCATCTGTACAATGCAACTATCCTCTTAGAACAGGATCTGAACTACCAGGATGTGCCACACAGTGATGGACTGCTAAAAACATGTTTGGTAGATAGTGGAATAAAGTTGGTGTGTTGATTATGCCCAAGGATCAAACATTTACCAGTCTGGTGACCACTTCTTATTTCAGAACTTACTTACACTTCTTATTTCAGAATTTACTCATCAACTTGCTTATCAAGTACTAGAAAAATTCTGAGCAGAGCTGCTTTTCTAAAGTTAGAAACTTTAAGGGTGAAGAATCAAATTTGTAGGTAGTCAAAAGATTATGTACTTTGTTAGATGAGCTATGATATTGCTTGCTAATGTGTGTTTTCCTTTTGTTTTTAGCCATGGATGTATAAGGAACATTATAGACTTCTTTGAATTCAGATGCTGTGGTCTTTTTCGGCCTGTTATTGTGGACTGGACAAGGCAGTATACAATAGAATATGACCAGACTTCAGGATCAGGCTACCAGCTAGTGTAGCACCACCTTCATCCTGTGAGCATATCATCCTGAGTGGTGCCTGAAAAAATTTTCTCTCTCTCTCTCGACTCTGCATCCCTTGAAGAGTAGCATGCTATGTGTAGGGCTGATGATGAATCATAAAGGTACCTTCTCTTCATCAGAATTTTATTAACAAAAGTAAAAGTGGACAGAATAAACTGCCAAATCTGATAAGGAAGAGGAGGAAGATCAAAAAGGGATTTTAACAGTTCTTAACATGAGAATTATTCATGACAACATATTCACAGTATTTGTTATCAGGTTTTTTATTTAAGGTCTTTCACAATGGAGCATGAGATTATTGAATATTGACATAAGTAGTTATATTGTGATGAGCAGAAAAATTTGTATCCCAATATCAATAATTCCACTGAAACAAGAATCTAGACTATAAAACTAAATTTCATGATACAGAGTTCACTGACCGCTGTGTTGTAGTTCCTGTAATGTGATTTTTTTAATACAGATTTTCTGTAGTAAGATGTACATTGAAAAATGTGCTTTTCAGACCTGTTATAAACATCCTATGGTGGGGATCCCCTGTAATATGTTAAGTTATAGCAGTAGGGCACATCAGGTAATGTTGAGTAAAAATATGTTGCCCACATTTTTTGGTGATTGTTTTTGCCACTGGTTAGTGGTACAACTAAATACTTGTAATAACTCTGTTCTGAAATAATGTAGTCTGAAACAAACAACTGCCAGTAAGGAAAGCTTTTCTGTCAAAGTTAAAGCCCTGCCTAAATGCATGATACACCTGTAAAATTAGTTTACAGTATATAATGTTCAGGGAAAACAGTGGGGAAAAAATAATTATCTTTGAATTGTATAAGCAACTTAAAAACTAGCAATGTTTTAGTATTAGGTTTGGTCCTCACACAGTATAGGGTAGTGTATTTGGAGACAAGTTGGAAGAGAAATTACATGGGGGATACCATAGATGTAAAAGCAAATGTCTCAGTTATAAAAAGACAAGATAGTTTTAAATCGAATGCAATTGGAGAAGAAGAACCCAGAGTTGCCTGAAATGGTTATTTAATTTGGATGTGAAATAATGGAACCCAAACTGTAACAAAACCAAAAAATTACAAATCCCCATAACAGTATGTGTGCACAGAAAATGCAGAGCAGTGTTCTGAAGAAGGTGTATTGGCACGTGGAAATTGCCCTTAATTTCTGTTTTTAAGTTCTCATGCTACAGATATGTTTGGAAGGTAAGGAATGATCTCAAAATGCATTCCAAAGGGGCTTTTCTTGAATGTGATGCACTGATTTTTGTTATGGTGTTTTCATATACTCATAGTGAATTGTTCACTGCTTCCTTAACTATTGTTTACAGAGAGACTGAGAATCAGTTTAGTTCTCTTCTAAGTGCTGTAGCAACCCAGTGGTTCAAGGAACCTGTGAGGGGAGTTTGGGGAGGGTCCTGAAAGCAGATGTCTGAGACCAGTGTAAAGAATGTGTATCTGTATATAAATAATTTATCAAATAGTTTTCTCTATGTGAGTGTGTGTTTAGTGTATTTAAAGCTTCTCATTTTCATTTTATTCAACCAAAAAAGTATAGGAAGATATCTAATGAGCTTTTAGTGATGTTAAATATTGCTGTTAATAGGCATTATGCCCTGCAAATTCACTGCATGTTTGATGCTTGGCAAAATTAGCGTTTTCTGTAATACGCAGATTACAGGTAATAAAGCAATCTAGTGGTATTCCCAGCCCTTGCCGTAGTAGGAGGAGCAGTGAAACTGTAAATAGTTGATGTTCAGTATTTGCAAGTAAACATTTTTTCTGTAGTTGTTCATTGATCTCAAGACACAGACTTAGTTTGCAAGTACCAGATATCAGGATTTACAGAAGTGCAGCATTAGAGTCCTTGAATGTTTAATACTGGAAAAATCAATGTTGTCTTGGACACTTTTAATAGGAGAGGTTTGGATATAGTGGTGAAGAAGCTTTGGCTACTGTTGTCAGACAAAATTTGTAATCCTAACAAAAACATGCTCTATTTCTGTGAAAACAATTGACTTCTGTTATTCATATATTTTTCTAATCAGAAAAAAGCATGAAAGCTTTACACTATGGTTTGTTTTAATCACCAATGATGTTCTGCATATTTGTTCATTAATTTCTTTTTTCACATTTTAGTTGGGAGTTGGTTGAACTTGAGGAGCTCCAATACACTTCATAAAATATCACCCAGCCACCCAGCCAGAAGAACAGTTCAGTGCATGATGCAAGTTTTGGTCATATTTGCCCAGTAGCATTAAATGCCATGAATTGCATCATGCACTCGATGTCAAAAATGTTTGCAACAGAAGAGATGATCTTTGGTAGCACATAGCAAGTTCTGCACTATTTACATGTCAGTAGCTCTCTGGTGACAGATTTGTTGAGACCTGCAGAATCTGAGCGATAGTAGGTAGTTGTGAAAATTAACATGCATATATGGATTTGGGATGTATGAAGTTTCCAGTGCAAAATGTAACTTGTCTTGAGTAACGCTGAATTGTTGATGTGAAATCATAAAGCAAGCAGGGGGGAGCCAACTATGCAGCATTTTTTCTGTCAAGTTATCAAACTTAAATTAAATTCACTTGTTGAACCAAAACTGCATTGCTTCTGAAACTTAAGCTGATCCAGACCAACAGCAGATCAGAGCAACTTAATCTGACATAGGTAGAATAAATAGGAATTTTGTCTTGGCCCTAAACATGTGCTGTTTCTTTGTAGGTTTTTGTATTCTTTGATGTCCACCAGATTTTTTTTTTCAATTAATGTGTAAAACAGCATCACTACATTTTAAGCTGTGGATTTTTTTGTATATTATTTATAACTGTGCCAAGTATTATTTTAATACTGTTGAGATCTTGATGTGTATTACATTGTGAACAAAAAAAAATCTGTAAAATGTTTAATAAACTAGCTCTCCTTACATAAATTAAATCTGTTAAATTTTGTAAGTTATTAATCAAATAAATATTGACTCTTAGATGCAGTGTTTGTATTGACTTGGGGCGTGATTTCATACAGTGTAGTTTGTGTCCAGTTTTAGAAGCCTTTCTGGAAAAATGTACAGGCATGAACCCAAATTTGTACAGATGCAAAATCCTATGAGTTACTACAGTGTGGTAAATTACACCTTTGCACTACCAATTAAAGTTAGCATTCACTAATTAAATATTCCTGTCTTTTCAATGAAGCATGCTGGCAAGGTAACATTTCTTAAGGGAGAACTCCATCTAGGGGATGTTTCATGTGGCCTAATGTATTTATATAATGACGTTCAAGTTATTCTAAGGATCAACCAGACATCTACAAAGGGCTAGGATGTGTCACCAAGATGTCTTTTTCTGGGTGGCACTTGCAGGAGACAGACTAACTTGTCTGGTCCTTGCTAAAGGTTAAAGTTTGAGTAGAAACAAGGTAACAATCCAATTTTGAATCTAATCAGGATATTTATAACCAGCAATATGTATTAAAGTGTAAGGCTAGAACTTAGGAGCACATCTAAAGGGAAGAAAAAAGTGGTTTCTACTGAGTATTGTTTTGGTATTGACATTGAGAATTGGTGGTGATTTTCTCCCCTTCCTCAAGCAGTGTTCCTGGTGAGGCTGTGTCCAGGCTGACCACCCTTTGGCTTGTCAGGAAAAGACCAGGGAAGACTTTTGACCTGTGCTGAAGATCTCCATCCAAGATTTGCAGTGCTCCATCAGAGGAATTGCTATGCTTGGGAGTCCTGATGATTTGAAAGCTGGTTCCTGGGTTTAGGGTTTTTTGAAAAGAAGCCAGTCCTCTGCACCCTCATTATGCCTTGACTAGAGTTCAGTGCCTTGCACCTCCCATTAGCTGCCGTTTAGTAAAATCAGACTTTCTTGCTATGAAAGCTATGTCGATGATATGAGTAGCAGGACTGAGAGTTTTTTCTAGGTTTCCTAGGCTGTGATGTTGTTTGCTGCCTCTCTCCCACCTGAAATGTGCTGCTTCAGAGTTAGTGTTGTCTTTTTCAGCTCTAATCTTTCCTGCTCTGTGAACTGGACAAGCTCTTGGGTCACTGAGCTGGCTTGTTTTTCCTCCTATCCACATGGTTCCTTTATAACCTGTACAAAATGCTCTTTGTGTATTATTTTGAGTAGTACATATTTTTCTAATTAGGCTTTTGGCTTGACCTGCTTCATTGCCTCAGACCACGGTCACAGATGTTACTTGAAACTGCTTCAGAAAATACTGACACACTTGCTTAATGTTTCATTGCAGCAGTCCCAGTCCCAGTTATATGTGTTTCCATAAATTCAGTGTTGTGAAAGGTTCTTTTATCCCAAAAAAGTATCAGCTTGCTTCTCAAACCAGACAAGAGTTTCAAAGTTCTTTGTTATTTTAACCTAACTTCTTAATCTGCAGCTGTCTTGGTGGAGTATTCCTGCGCAGTAAGTTCTGTGCATAACAGTACCTCAATACCAAAGCACACACAGCGCCCCAGAATATTATGGTTTGGTTTTCATTTACTAGAGACTCTGTACCAAAGACAGGCATCCATTTAGGCACACAGGTACCCCTTATCTGTCACTTGCAGAGTTGTGTCACTGTGCAGAGCAGTAGATTAAGATTTATTACTTTTGTGCAGCGAGCAGCTTTTTGCCTTGCACAAGCATATATTATGGTGTGATACTGGAGGAGAGTTATTCAGCTCTGAAGGCCATGACTGTGTCTGTCCAGCTTTCAGCAGAGCTGTGCATCAAGTCTATAAAGCATCATTCTTCCACCCCTGAAGTACCCAGCAACACTCCCCTTACTTTTATTGCTGACAAAGTAGGCAATACTTAGATTTAGGATATATCAACAAGCAAAGCTTTATTGAATTGATACTCAGTATTAAAAGTGTTACAGTGTGATACACAAGGCGAGGAAAAAAGCAGTGTGTGTGTTTGTAAAATCACTGGCTGAAGGTACACTACAATAACTAGTATCTGTTTCACAGTAGTTAGTAACATTTAGGAAACTCTCTTGTTCCTTCTAGCATGATCTCTGCAGAGCTGGAAGGTGTTTTTAGCCCCCTCACTGGGCATGAACGAGGGCACCTGCTCCCTGGCCATACCCAAATCCCTTGGGGCCAAAGTTCTTCGCATAACAACCTGTGAGAAAGATGAACACACTTTAGCTGAGTCTTCTGGCACATTAATTAAGAACAGCACTGTCTAGGCTAAGCCTCTCAGTGGCTTCTCCTTAGCCACTAGAATATGCCCCTGGGAAGCAACACTTAGAAACGTTTTGTTAAGCTGCATAACTAACAGGACTGAACTCAGTAGCCAGGACTGTTCAGTCTGTGTAGCTCCCAGCCCACTCTGTGAGAGCAATTCACAGGTCAGGTCTGTGGCTTAGTATCTGTTAAGGCATTTGTTGTCATCAAACCACTGTGTGGATCAAGTTTATATCCACAACCACTCAAGAAGGCATAGCATGATACTTGCTGGCTTGTTTCCTTACTCTGATCAGGCACAGAGCAAGGCTGCTGCTGCATTTGCTGTATGTGATGTTTTACGTGATGCAGATGTCAACTACATCAGCAGCTTCAGTTGTATCTATTCCATTTTTTACTCTATTCCTATGACTTACAGAGCACTTCCATGTGAACATGAGCCTGAAAGTTTCTTATATCAACAATATATTGACCATTTCTCCTTGCAAGGCATCTTGAACCATAAATAAATGGTCTTTACTTCTTTTCTCACCTTTACAATAGATCTCTCCCTCTTTTTCAGTTAGGGTTGTAGATTCTAGGCTTTTGCCACACTTGGCACATCGAAAGCAGTTCTTGTGCCATGGCTAGAGAAAAAATAAAGAAGATAGTATTAATACACAGGATGCCCAAGTTGGTAAAAAAACACATTAACTGGAGATACCTGCATCACTATTGATTAGAGACTGGTGCAATGAAAACTAGCTGAAGTGCACCAGTAGCAGACGAGCATTTACATTTCTGCGAGTAGCACAAAGCCCCAGATTCCACCCAGCATCATGCTCAGAGCAGCATTATGAAAGGTTTGGGCTTGCTGTGATCAATTCAGAGCACATCTTGGCTCTGCATAGCAAGTGAGTCGGACAGCTGGCAGACTGACATGCAGTTTAACATGATATTTTCAGAGACCATCCCCCTTTAGATGAAACATTCAGCCTCTCTCACAAGCTGCACACTTCAAGATTGTTTCCTTTTCTGGGTGAGAGGGGCTTATGTTGTTTGCTTCAAGTCTCTAGCATGAGACAATATTAAATCTTCACCTCTGAAATCTAAGGTGGTCACTCATCACCCTGCATTTAAAGTGCTTTTTTTTTTCAATTAAGTTGATTGATTTGACTATTTCCAGTGCAAAGAAATGCAATTTTAAGGTAACTGCCCTGCAGTTGATTCGCTGCTGGGACTGACGTAACACACCTTGCTCAATTTAAAGTCCACATAGCAGGTACAAAACAGCACATGCAGTTCCTTACCTTTCCAGCTCCTATTACTTTCTCTGCTGCATAAACAGAATCACCACACCTAGAGCATTTCTCTGTCCCTCCAAACTTCTGAGCAAACTTGGAAGGGTTTGGATTTGTGGTGGGCCGGTGAGGAGAAGGTGTGCTGAAAAACAGGACATTTGTTTTCTCTATGCTTTCACTAAAGATCTCTTGCTCTGCTTAGCAACATGTACAGACCAACATCCAGCACATGGTACAGAATAAGTACTGCTGCAAAACTGGAGAAGTAAGTTACCAGCAAGGCTATCCAATTACACTTGGTAGGGAGAAAACCAAAGCCACAACAACAAAAAGAGAAAGGCCATGCTTTAAAGGATAAAAAGAAGCTACTGTAAAGGCTATTTTCCTAAGGAGCCTTCCCCTTTTCACTTAACTAGAAGAGCTGAACTCCATCAGAACATAGATTTTTTTCAGCTAGTAAGCTACAAGTAATTCTTTTAAGTTCCTGTCCACTGATTATAATCAGGAACCTGAATGGATCACTGAACCTGGCTGGAGAGCATACATCATATAAACATTAAGCGATAATTTGGGAACTTGCATGAAGCAAGTTTTGAGACATACCTCAGCTCTGCTTTACAGCAAGAACTAAATCAGATTAGGAATGTTTACTATTTAGTGTGACTTTTGATTTTGGCTATAATTAAGCACAAATGGTTCTTCATTTGCTAGTTAAAAATTAATTCTGCTTGTAGCGCCAGATTCTCAGCTGTTCAAATCCATCCCTGCAAGAACCTGTTGAACATCACCATTTCCAGCTTATTTAGGAGAGCAATGTGAGACCCACAGTCACCTCTGTGAGCTCATGCAATGCCATCAGCAGCTCTATAATCCAATCCCCTATGGCTCATTCATGAGATGAGTGTATCCTTGCTTGCACTAACTCCTGCCTCTACTGTTCTGACTCACACAGTCACCAGTGGGAGCTTTGTGCAATGCAGGTTCAATGCCCTGCATTCAACTAGACCAGGGTATTTTTTGTTTATGTTCTATTCCAAACATGAACATAAACAAAATCCAGCCTGAAAGGCTCCTCTGAAAATAGTACCGAAGGACAATGCACCCCCCAACTCAGTTCACTCACCTCTCAGGCTTGATGCCTAGTCTCTCTCCCCTGTCCATGTTCAGTGTGCCTGCCCCTTGGCCATATCCATAACCTTTTGGGCCATACTTTTTCCCATAGCAAGATTTGCAGTAAACTTCAGCATCATGAATTGCTACAGTTGTGCTGTCCAAGTTTTTCCGGCAGACCACTGGAGGTAAAAAAAAAAAGTTAAACTGCCTTAAGGGACTATTTCCATCAGCACACAGAGTAAGCCAAAAATCAAGTGAGAAGTGAAGTTATGCTTTTCCCTGCCCAAAATTCTTCCCATTAGGCATTGGGACCACCAGAGATTAGAGTTGCTGTTTGAATTCGTGAATTATGCTTAGCCCCATAAAGGGCTCTATTCCCTCCCACCTCTTCATGACCGTGACATTTAAAGCCTGGAAACTTGCCGTGGTTTGATGAATGAGGTTGCTCAGAAACCTAGAGAGGGCAGTCAGCAGATTCCCTTGACAGATGCCATACAGCATGAAGCAAAAGCCTATCAGTACAGAAGAGCCCCTGCCCTGCTCTTTTAACCAGGGTGGGGCTGGGAAAAAACCCAAACTTTCAAGGTTTCCCCCCTCCCTAGTACTGCTTCAGGGCAGAGCTGGGGCTGGTTCACAGCTGTCACCGGAGGGGCTGTGCTTTTCTGGCATTCTCACATTGTCCAGCACAATGCAAGCCCTCTACTCAAGGTTACAGTAGAAGGGAGAACTATTTCCTTCTTAAACCTCCTTTTGTAAGCCAACTGGTATGCTCTTTCCATCTGCAACAGCATTATGGCCATGAAAAAGAATTTGGGGAGAAAAAAAGAAACGCCCTCATGAATTTTTTGTTTAAAGATTTTAATGTCTGCAAAACACTGGGTGACTTTTGCTTATGGCAATCATTAGTTCCAAGGTTCTTTTTATAAGACACTAATATCCAGTAAGTAAATCAATTAATGCATGTTTGTTAAGTCTATGGACTTTAACCCCAGCAGAAGCGTGCATTAAGGAAAACCATGTATTCAGACACACTAGAGCCATTGTTTGACTGCAAGTTCTAGATTTCTTTTAATAGTAACTCCCATAAAAGGCTGAAAATGAGGCAGCCAAGGCATCTAATCTTTGTTTTTTGTGTCCACTGTAGAGCTCAAGGAAAGGAGTGTAGGTGTGACAAGGCTCTCAATGCCAGCACAGCACACCAAGGTTAGACAGCAGACTTAACAGCAAACTTGTTTGAGAGGCCCAGCTGTAACTGCAGCCAATATAAGAAGGCTAAACCCTAGCTCTGCCCATATGTATTAATCACCAAGAAGTGGGGCAAAACAGTTACCTCATGTTTGCAACAAGGTAAAATTCTCTGATTCAGACAGAGAGGCTGTCTGCTTGCAAAGTAGGAGCCTCCGATTCACAGAGACCCTCTGTTCCCTTCATCTAAGCAGAGGTATTTTCAGCAGAGAAAGCGATTTTCAGTGCCTCACTGGGCTTGTTGGTTGGACTGGAAAATAATGCTTTGGACACCTTTCATCTGAAAGAAACCACAGGCCTCTGTGCCAAGAAAGTTTACGCTTTCAACAACTCGGCTGTGCTCGTGTGCACTGCTGTCCTGGTCTGCACAGGACTCCAGGGCAGCAGTTTGATAGCTGTTCCTTGAGCTTCTGCCAGCCCCAGGACCATGGGGAGAAGTCCAGCTGAGCTCAGATCAGTGCAAACAAGGCTCTGCCACTGGGCTTCCTCCTCTGCATGAACAACACTTAAGCCAGGTTTTCAGCCTCAGGATCCCTTGGACTCCTGAAGAAAAGGCTGGCAAGAGTGCAAATGGATGTATGTGTTTTGCTCTGAGACATACATCTCACCCCCGATATGACAAAACCTCTCCAGGAGGTGAGCTCTCCCCTCGGGACTGCCAAGCCCAGGAAGCGCATGGGGAAGCAGGAATCATGATGGACAAAGTCACCTCTGGCTACTGCCAGTGTCTGGGTCACCTCCTGTGGACCAGCCCCTTGCTGCTGTGACCTCACAGCTGTGGCAGGAGAGATTTTGCAGGAGAATACTTACTGCAGAGGAAGCAGCACCGGTGGAAGCTCCTCCCATCACACTGCACCTCCTCAGCATGGTAGACAGTGTGGCCACAGGCACCGCATTTGTTGCCACCTCCCCAGTTCGGCATGGTGGCTCTGTGTGCCCAGCCAGGCTGGAGGGGTGAAGGGGAGACATTTGTTAAATGCAGTGTCCTTCACCACCCTGGCCCCAGGACAGCTGGGCTTACACGCTCCTTTAAAACAGATCTGTGAAGTTTGTGTGGCATCAGAGCACAACCCTGTAATTTCATTAACTGCTTAAAAATGTGACCTTCCACTGCGTGAAGAACTTTTGGGACCAGTTCAACTTCCCAGCTCTTCAGATGCCAGACCAGACTTAAAGGCTTAGGCAGGCTCTCTACGGCTATTTGTAAAAGCAGACAAACTGGCAAGGGGAACAGAGACCACTGCTGCTGAACAGCAAGAAAAACAGACACAGTCTTCACAAGCCATGTCCTCTGTCCCTGCCTGGGGATTTTGAAAGTTTCATAAATTGGATATGCACTAATTACAGTTTCATGCACAAGAGTTTTACTGTACCTGGAACGAATGCCCCCCCCAGATGGACAGAATTTCAGTTTCTGTGCTTCATTAATGCTGGGCCTCTTGTCCGATAGAAGCAAACAAATTGTGCCAACAATGGCATTTTGTTTTACTGCAGGGCCTGTCATTTGGATGTGGTACAAGCCAAAGTTCATGTCACCAGAAAACCACTTATTAGGGTTGTAGGAACATTCTGAACTCAAAGCTTTGAGATCACACCTGCACTTCAAAGAAGTTTAAGGGGGACTATTTTCCAGGGACTCCGCCCTTGTTACATAAACTGCACCTTTACCAGGCTGGTATATCAACCAGACCAAATTGCTCAAGTAGCCACAGCTGATTTAAAAGGAAGTGAAACCCCCTCTCATGCATTACTTGCAATGGACACTCAGAAAACTCTGGGGACAGGCATCTCACCCACTGTGTCAACCTGTAGCCTTGGGAATAATCTCTTTCATTAAGCCAGAAGCAGTAGTTGTCCCATCTCAAGCTGATCTGCTCCCTCTCCAACTCCCCTGCACTCTGTGTCACCACCAGCAGCGGTTCTCCCGCAGCTCGAGGAGGAGCTCCTGCGGCTCCTCCCATTAACTGTCTGGGGTTAAAGCTCCAAAGCGGAGCCCTGTCCATCACCGTCGAGATTTCTGGGACTTTCCTCCCGCCGCCACCACCGTGAGCTAACACAGCTGTGTTTGCTGAAGGCTCATCTCGCTGTCAGCCCTGAACTGCCCTTGGCTTGTGACTGCTGTTTAATGCTGGTTTGTTCTCCTGCAGCTCAGCACCACTACCTCTCACCAGCGTAGAGTCCAACAGCAGCCAGACAGAGTTACTGCCTCCATGAGCTTAACCCAGCAGAGCTGCTAGCAGTCATCACCCAGTGCTCCTTACTGATCCTCATTTCACTCGTGTTTTTTGGACGAGGACCATGGTTTGCCCACTGGAAGTCCAGAGGGCACCTCCTACCACTCTACCCCACCAGCAAGAGCATTCCCTCCCTGCAGAGTTCCCACAGCAGCACTGCAGTACAGGTCAATTATCAGGGAGGGAGGCTGGGAAGGAATTTCTTGGGAGCTTCTGACTTTTCTGTGCAAAACTCACCTTCAGTTACCCTGAGAAGCTCTCCTAGGCCTGACAAGGAGAAGATACACACAACATCATCCTCACACAAAGCCCACAGCCCCCTGCCTTCAGTTAACTCTGCACTCATCCTTCTGAACCAGAAGCAGAGGACTACCAATCTCCAGTTGTCTCTCTCATCAGTAGAGAGGCACTGGAAGTGCCACCCCAGGAAGCCAGAGAGGAGCACTTTGCTTCAAGGGCTCCTTTCTCTAAGGGGCTCTTCTCCCAATGTGTGGGGCAGGCCTCAGTGCAGAGCGAGCTGCCTGCACCCCAGGCAAGGTAGAGCAGACTCGCAAATCACAACTGAGAGCAGCAGTTTTGGCTAAGCCTGGATTACATGACACATCTTGCTTGGTAAAACAAGCCTCCCACCCCAGTGGCATGAGCAACAGTTCAGCAATTTTAGGGATGCAAGGTAGGATGCATGGTTCCCAAGTAAGACATGCTGCCAGGTAGCTGCTACGAGACCTTTGTCAAAGACAAGCAGCCAGCCATTCATGGCATGTGGGAAAATAAGATTAGTTTATTAACCTAAATTGGAGCACCTTAGGTACATTCCTAAGCAACAGCTTAGGAAACTTCCTCAGAGTGGCTCAGCAGTGCCATTTGCACACTGACACCAATTACTGAGATACCCTTTGTTTAATATTTCCATGGGATTAGCATCATTACCGCTCCATGGTTTAGCACTAATACCCTGACCTAGCTAATAATATTAGTTTTATGACATTTCCCACTTTGTTTTTGTCATTCTTGGCACAACTGTACAGTCTAAAAATCAAGATTCCATTTCTTTTATCCAAGTGCTTGGCTGTGCTACTGCACAGCAGCTGACATCAATCACAGCAAAGAGCGTCCTTAGTTAAAGAGAATATAGACTGCACAACGCTTTGGAAAAGGAATGCATGGACTGGAAAAAAAAAAAAAAAAAAGAGAAGAGATTCCTTTCCACTCTGTATGCTTTCCAAAATGTAAATTCTATTTGGTACAAGAACTACTTCAGTCTTTTTCTCTCATCACCACCATGCTCATGTTCTATTGTGCATTTACATAAGCCTACATCATTTTAATCGTTTTGTTAGCAAACAATAATTTCGTTTTCATGCAAACTAGAGCTGAGGACCTGAATCAGGTTTCTCCAGCTTTGCCCCAGATTTCACATGCAGTATTGGGCAACACAGGGTGCAGCTCCACCCTTTTTTCCCCGAGAGAGACACAATACTAGACGACCGGACAACCATTATCTAACTCAAAACTTCTGATAAGGGCTTTGGGAATTCATTAAATGAAAAATAAAAAGGAACTGAAGTCGGTACCCGTCAAGGGTCAAGGTAACCGTATTCTATTCCAGAGAAGAGAATACCTTCCAGAGAAGGTATTTCCATTTATCCTCCCCATGATGTTCCCATGACGCTTGCGTGGGAAGAATGGCAATATTTCCTCAGTTACTCAACAGCAGGAGCTCCCTCCTGGCAGCGGTGCTCAGGAGGCGCCTCAGGGGCGAGGGGCTGGTGCCCTGCAGCAGCTCTGCCCCGGCGCAGCGCAGCGCACCGGCCCGTCCCGCCGCCCGCACGCCGCTCCTAGCAGCGCCCTGGAGCCTCCTGCTGCCCAGGGCTCCTTCCCCAGCCCCACGGGGAGCAGGTTCAGACCTCCAGCCCCGCCTCAAGCCTGCCCTGCTCCCGCAGGACTCTCTGGCTAGTTCATGCAAGCCTCTGGGGAGCTCAAAAGCAGCAATTAAACATCCAGGTGATCTCACTGCCAACACCAACAATTTTGGCTGTCGGCTGCGGCTTGATGGCAGCTGCTGCCAGCACGTCATCCACGGGACGAGCCACGGCAGCCGCCAAGTCCTTTCCGACCCGTTTGTTAACAGCGGCTCTAATTCATGAGACCTAAGCCAGCCGCAAGACAGACACGCAAGAATTGCCGGCTATCCGGTTATCCTAGACGGCTTTTTCGGCAGCCGGTCGGGGAAGCCCGATGCGTGGCAGTTCCATCATTAGAGCAGCCAAGCAGCAGGAGCGGATGAGCATCGCCCGCCGCCGCCTCCCCGACAGCGACTCGCCTTGTGCCGCTCGCCGCCTCCGACCCCTACCGCCCGTCACTCACCTCGGCTCGGCGCGCCTCAGCGCGGCGCGGCCCCGCAGCGCCTTAAAGAGCCGGGGCGGAGCCATGAGGGGCCCGGCCCCGCTGGTGGCGCGGCGCTGCCCGCGCTGGGCCGTCCGAGGGCGAGGGACGGAGGGTTCGGCCCTGCCGGGGCCACCCCGGGCGGCAGCAGGATATGTCCCAGCTGCAGCCTCGGACCGCAGGACCCCAGCTTGTGGTTTTACCCAGTTTTGGGATTTTGCTTGACATACTTGCAGGCACACTTGACCGTGTTTCCCCAGAGCACAGGGAAAGGATGCAGGGGTCGGGGAAGAGGTTTCCCAGGACGTGAGGAGCGGGCGAAGGCAGGAAGACGTGTCCGGCTCGTGGGAGCCTCGGGGGACTCGGCACCGCAGCTCCCGCTGAACCACTGCTCCAGTGGGGACTGATCAGGAGGGGCCTTAATAGTTTTCACAAAAAGCCGACGATTAGGGCTGTCTACAGCATGCTGGAGGAAACTGCCCGAGGCTTCAGCTGCCTTTTATAAGTGTCCCCACCTCCCAGTTTCCCAGGGCTGTCGCACACTGGCTCTGTCAGTTTCAGGATTATGCACTGGGCTCCCTATGTCTAGAGGGAGATACGGGTTTATCCCCTGCTCGTTATTAATCCAATACCAAATCACCTACTCGTTGCCCACAGGAATGACAGGCAGCACGAGAACGACCTTTTCACACACACCAGAGATGGAGCTTCAGGAATGAAGCCCAGCGAGGTTGCTGGAGGCAGCACCTCCTGCACAAGCACTCTGCAGTGAGATGGGCTGAGTGCTGGCTGGGATGAAAGAGATCCCGTGGAGCTGTTGGCACAGACAGCTGGGTGACATGCCACCTGGGCCCAAACTGCCTGTACTGTGAGATGACTGAAAATTACCTCCACACTAGGTCAGAGAATGAGTTACCTCTTCCCTCCCCTTAAAATGTTCTTTCCATGTACTGCAGCCAGTGTGCTAGCAGCTGCAACTTGCTGAGATTTTTTGCTTTCCAGTTTTTAATTTGCTGTCATGGTTGGACACTGGTGCAATGCCAGCGTTCCCATGAAAATGCACCTTCCTTAAATAAATGCTGTGAGATGTTATCAGGAATAGAGTAGAGCAGGCCCAAGCTTAATAACAAAGGAAAAAAACTTTATTAAACTACTACTAATACAGAAAACACATAAACTAAATTTAGGATGAAGACCTTTTAAACTACCCCTCCTCCTCTTAATTCTAAAAACACCTAGCTATGAAACATCACCCAGGATTCTTGATCAAATTACTACCCTTCAGGTAATTTATACTTAAACTATCAAGGGAGAGAGAAGTCTCTCTTGCACTACAGACCCCCCAGGAAACACAGCTGCCCCCCTGTGTTTCCCTGTCACACATGGCAACTGCCCGGAAAAAAAATCTGCCAGTGTGACATTCTCTATTCCATGTCACAGTGCTCTCACTACTGTGCATGGACAGACTGCTCATAGGGCTCTTGTAAGGATGCTTTGCTACGGAGCTAAAAATACAACAGTTTAGTTTCTTATCTTGGGACTACAGTCCCCCCCATTTTCCCCTGGGGCCGAGGGGTTCAAACAGGACTCATCTTCTTCCCGAAGACAGAGGGTATCACCATTCCCTCTTCAGCTTTTTTTGTTTCTCGCCATTCTTGTGCTGTTCGAAGCTGAAACAGGTCTCCCTGGGTCACCACTGCATCTCCCTAAAATGTAGTCTCCATTGCAGGAGATTTTGGTTCAGTCTATGGTTAACAAGAAAAGTCTAGCTAAAAGCTACTTCATCATCTCTTCTTACCTAAATATTTCTTCTTCTAACATCTCAGTTCCCGGACTATCTCTCTTCTACTACAAATCAAGGAGGAGTAATACTTTTAAAAAGCCCTCATTTCTTGGAAAGGGTTAAAAGTTCAGACTCTCTGGACGGCTGATATCTCGGTCTGGCGTTCCGCCTCCCACGCTGGGCATTCCCCCCCCCCCCCCTTCTCTTTTTCCTCTGCCGGCAAATTTCCAGGTGCCGCCAGGCTCTCTGTCTCTTTCCCTCTTGGGGGGGGGGCGGGGCAAAGGCATCTCTACTTCTCTCTACCCTTCCGTCTACAGGAGCTGGCTCGGCTCCAGACCCCCAGCCCTTCGGCCTACCCGGACAAGGCTGCATGGCTTCCCCTCCCCCACCCAGCCCGAAGCCGGGCAGGGGAAGTCTGCACTCTCTGACGACCAGAACTAAAAGAGAGAGTTCTCCTGGGAGTTCTTGCTTTTAACCCTCTGTGTTCTCAGAGGCGTGTCCATACTTTCAGTGGTCACTCTAGGTGCTAATATCTAAACCTGACCACTGATTGGTTTGACCCAACTTCTTGGAAAAAATTCACTTCTATGTCAAACTACGACACCTGCTTTTTTAATTTGTAATGAATCTTGAATGAGCAGACTGTGCATGATTTATGCACATCTCGGAGTCCTGCTCCATAAGCAAAGACAGTATCTGTTCCTGTGGAGCAAGTTGGTGTTTGCTGTGAGCAAGACCAAGAGTCTGACCTCAAGCATCATAGCAAAAACTTTATGCTAGGCTTTGAGGGAAGCGAGCACCAGGAGAAGCAGAAGTGTTAGCAACTGTTGTTTCTTGAATTGGAGGTTGCATGAAGGGAGAGGAAAAGTCGGAGATGCTATGCGAGGCTATGAGTCAGAGCAGGCTGACTCCATTTGCTGCAAGAAATGCCTGTGCTCTCTTGTCCAACTTATCCTGCTCCCAGCCCTGCTGGAACTGTGTATGATGATGCTAAGTTATTTACCATGTATCCTCGGGTAGCCTCCAGAGCTAATAGATTTTGTCTTTTGATAACATTTCCTACAGACTATAAAAAATAATCAGCAGAGATCCCCATGGGGAGAGAGCTTTGCAGACCTCTCAAGGTCTGACCAAACTCAAAGAAAGGAAATTCTCACTGTGACTAAGGGGCCATGCTGGTATGAAATAAAACACTTTTCAGTGGTGAGGCACTGCTGAGTGAGCTAGAAGACAATCTGACATCCACTATTTCATTTTCTCATGTTTAGTACTTAGTTTGTCAGAAACAGAGTACCCATGAGGGTCAGACATAAGTATATCAAGCAAGTCTATTAGTATAGGAACAATGTTAAGGATACATTACTGCAACACTTGGGAATAATACCTTGGAATGAAGAAAAACAAATGAAAGAATGAAACAATTTACCACATACTTTATTGATATGGACTATTTTTGTCAATAAATTTTATAAATATGCATAGGTATATTTGTTATCTATAAATACATAGTTATTTTATTTATAAGCATACTTATTCTCTCTCTTCTGCAGGTCTCTTTTTATCTGTTTCTTTCCTGAGAGCATAGTTCAGAATTCATTTAAGATAAAGCCTGGATCCAGCCCTGCTGCATTCCTCCTTGCTGTCCTGCACTCCTTCAACCTGTGTCATGGTTTGATGCTGACGCAATGCCAGCGCCCCCATGAAAATGCACCTTCCCCAATAAGTGCTGTGAGATGCAATCAGGAACAGAGCAGAGCAGGTCCAAGCTTAAAAATAAAAGAGAAAGAAACTTTATTAAGCTACTACTACTATAATAAAAGACACACAGAATTTGGAATGAAAACCCTCCAAAACACTCCTCCTCCCCTCACCCAGTTTCCATCAAACCACAGTGAGACAAAACCCTGGATTCCTGATCACATTACCACCCTTCATATAATCAATTCTTAGTTTATCAAGGAAGAGAGGAGTCTCTCCTGTACCATAGCCACCCAGAAAACACAACTGCCACCCTTCTGTGTTTCCATGTCACACATGGCAACCGCCCAGAGAAAATCTGCCAGTGTGACACTCTCCATGTCACGGTGCTCTCACCACCATGCATGGACAGACTGCCCATAGGGCTCCTTTAAGGATGCTTTGCCAAGGACCAAAAGAAACAACAGTTCAGTTTCTCATTTTTGGGACCACAGTCCCCCCCCCCATTTTCCTCCTCCCCTGGGGCCGAGGGTCTCAAAAACAGAGATCATCTTCTTCCTGAAGACAGAGGGCACCACCATACCCTCCTCAACTCTTCTCTGTTCACTCCATTCCTGCGCTTGCAGTTGCTAGAGCAGGTCACTTGCACTCCTGCACTCTCTTGGCCCAAGTCATTGCATTCCCCTAAAATGCAGTTTCTGTTCCAGGAGAAATTGGTTCAGTTTATGGCTAACAGGAAAAGTCCAGCCAAAAGCCACTCCATCATCTCCTCCCATCTAGAATTTCTTCTTCTAACATCTCAGGTCTCAGACTGTCTCTCTTCTCTTTCAAATCGAGGAGGAGTAATAGTTCACAAAGCTTTCATTTCACAGGAAAGGGTTAAAAGTCTCGGATTCCCCGGACGGCTGGAAACTTGACTGCCCAGAACTCCAACTCCCACAGCTGGGCACCTTCCCCCCTTTCTCCTTCTCCTCTGCTGGCAAATTCCAGGTGCCATCAGGCTCTCTGTCTCTTTCCCTCTGCGGGGGGAACAAAGGCATCTCTGCTTCTCTCCACCCTTCTGTCCACAGGGGCTGGCTTGGTTCCAGTCCTTCAGCCCCCTCAGCCTACCTCCCTCAGGCTGCATGGCTTCCCCTCCGCCACCCAGCCCGTGGCTGGGCAGGGGAGATCTGCACTGCACTCTGACCAGAATCAAAGAGACAGTTTCCCTGGGAGTTCTTACTTTTAACCCCCTGTGTTCTCAGAGGCGTGTCCATGCCTTCAGTGGTCACTCCAGGTGCCAATATCCAAACCTGACCACTGATAGGTTTGACCCCAACTTCCTGAAAAAATTCACCTCTGTGTCAAACCATGACAACCTGTCATCCTGAACATGCCTACCATTGTCCAAGCAGCCCCACTGCCCCCTCCACCTTCCGCAGCACCCTCCTGACCTGATCCTATCCTTCCCTGTGTTCCTGCCTAACACCTGCTGTAAGCTGTTCTTTCTGACTCACCCAAAATTTCAGATGATGCCTCTACTCACTGACCTGAGAAAAAATTTCCACCTAACCACCATGGCAGGCTCCTGTAGGCAGCCTGGCTCCTGCAGTCTGCCAGCTTTTAGTCTGGCTTTTGCCATTTTGAGCTCAGCAGATTATAATTAGGACAGTTTATTTCTGAAAAGCAGTGTTCAAGTGTATTAACAGCTCCTGTTCCTTTCCCCTGCTGATTCGGCAACTCGGGGGGGGGGGGGGGGGGCGAGGGTTGGGGGTATGTGTGTTTCCTCTCTGTTCTTCTGCTTCCTTAGCCATGGGAAAGTCCACAGGTTCTACACTAGTTCTCCCTTCACATGTAAAATTAACCTGAAGCACGTTTGTCACCTCAGAACAAATTTCTCAAGGTTTTAGCCATGCCATAATTTTATGCAAGGACTCAGCTTGTTTGACCTAGTTACTTCTCAAAAGACTTGGCACACATCAGTGTACTCAGGTCTTTTGCATCCACTAAGTACCTTCCACTCACCTGGGATTATCCTTGTTTGATCTGGTAAGCATGGCCCCACGCCTGCTTATGGCAGAGTCAATCTGCTCTGCTGGTAACCTTTGCTATCATTTTCTGAAAGTTTATTCTAGTTTGTCTAGATTTTATTTTGCAGGGGGTATATTATATTCTGATACTATTTTTTTGCCAAAACTAGTTTTATCCAAATACTGTTACTACTGACTAACTACCTTAAGTATATTCTCTCTCATAAGAGCATAATTTTAGCTATTTTGCCTATTGGGAAAGCTATTTTGAAGCTAGCATAGAGTTTATTATTTACCAGCCTAGGAGGGCAGACACTGTGCAGTGCTTCCCATGGTACCTTGGTTAATTTCTCAGTGGCCATCCCTCAAACTTGCCCCTCATAAAAGAGATTTTCAAGGGCAATATCAGCAAGTGAAAAATTAATTTGTGCCCAGCATTACCCAGATTTTGTCCTATCACAGAGGGAACTATGTGTTTAGCTAATTTCCTTGTCCAAGCATCCATGCATCTCAGCAGTGTTATACATTTATTCTACTATAAATACGATAATGATAAATTTGTGAAGTTTGCACAAATTAATGAAAATACAACAGACAATTCTAGAGTTTACCAGAGCTGAGATTTTTGGTTTTTGTCCCTTCAAGTCCAATGTACAGATATGGAAAACATTCTCAGTATGAGAAGATTGTGCTTTCTAAGGTTATTGATTTCTTTATTATTGGTCATGTTTTTTTTTTATTTTGCTTTAGAGGCTCCAGGCAGAAATGGAGGCAGCTTCAGAGCTGCCTGCTGTTACAAGTGAGTGCTGGTGGGATTTTAAGGAGATTGAGCATCGGGTTTTGACTCAGAGGCTCTTGGATTCCTCTCCAGTTCAGCAAAGTTTTTGGGACCCAGGGTGTTCCTGGTCCCCCAAGGAGATGGATCTGTTCATCCTGAGGGTCTTGCATGCAACACTTCAGCCTGATGTGAGACTTATCTAAATGAAACACATGGTTTGCATCTAATCCTAAATACATTTAGCGAGGTAAAGCACAGTGTAGGCTGCCAGTGATGAAATTATCAGATCACAGCACTGTAAAAACCCAGAAAAACATTGAAGTTACTATATTGACGTTCTAAGGGTTTGAATGGAGGTTTCTGAAAAGTCTGGGGAAACATGATCTCTATTTTAAATGCCAGCTCAGCAGAATATGAATACCTGGACTAGTAATGATGTCACCTCCCTGGCAGGAGGCATAATCAAGGCTGAAAGTATTGGTTTCTTTAATAAAGCTCATTTTTTTTCACTGTATGCTCACAAGGCCAGATTATCCCTTGTGTTGTGCCATGGAAAAACCTGCAGGCAAGAGCTTTAGTAATCTCAACCATGTACAAGTTCTGTTGCTGACTGACAGGATATCATTAGCAGAGGACAGAATTTGAGGACCCACACAGCTTGTTCTAATAATACTGTTACTGATTTTGAGGAGGGCTGGGAAATGTGTTTAATATTAGATATAAAGCAAAGAGGGGATAGCCAGGTGAAACTCTCTGACTCTGCTGTTTTCAGAAAGCTTCCCAGCTCCATCAGGCTGCTGAGGGAGTTACCTGGATAGCAGATAGCAGTTTCTCCAAATACATAATGTCAAAAAGCACTAGTTGGACTGAAAAAAGAGCCCATATGATCTTTTTTCCCCCATTTTGTTCCCTTTCCCAATAACTCTTAAGACTCTAAACCCTTCTGCACCATGCCAGCACCTCTGCATGCAGCTTCTTGTCCTGATAAGAGGAGCAAGCTCAAAGGCATGTTATGCCAGGGTGTTACATCACCTGTGAGCAACCTTCCTCAGAGCCACTGGCAGTCTTGTGCCAGAGCTCTGTGCTTGAGTATTGTGAGAAAGAAGAGGGTGGACAGTTTCCAAGTTGCATTGTGTTGCCATTACGTGAAGTTTCCAGTGTCCTTACATCAAAGGAAAAGCATTTCAGGCTCCACAGAAATAGCTAGGGGGTGGTCAACAGTAAACCCAGCAACGTGCTGATGCTTGCTGCAAACCATTGCTACAAAAGCTGTCCCTGCCTGTGGCAGCACAACACACTAAGATGTAATGATGCTTTACCTTTCCCAGGCTAAGAACATCAGATGTAGAGAAAGGAAGTGAAAAATTTGGCAGAAAAACTATCCCCTTGAAGAAGAATAAGCTATTGAGTGTGATGGGGCTGGTAGTTTCCAGCATGTCTCCTTGCAGCCAGCAGTGCTTTAATTACTCTGACTCTCTGCAGAGGGGCTTGGTGGGATTTTGTTCTCATCTGAACAAAACATGACAAGACTCCTTTTTACTGACTCTAATGCCAGTGACAAGCACATGTCATTTGGGAGTGTATGAGCATGCTGTGAAGCCTGTTTTTCTTCAGCAGTAGAAAAGGAAAGGGTAAGCAAACCTTGCCTCACATTCAACCTCCTCGGGGGAGAAAGTCAGGATTCTCCATAAATACAATTGTGCTTCATCAACAGCCACTGAAGGGGAATAGATGGCACTGGTCACCACCTTAGTGGTGCTTCTAAGACTGGGTGTGGCAGCAGCAACAAGAACCAGCCATAAGATACAGCACCCCTCTGATCCCTTTGCCTGAAAACTAAGCACCTGAAGCAGGCTCTGTCTAAAAAAGCAAGGCTATTATGGCTGCAGACAGCTTGCCAAGGGAGACCTGTGCCTGAGAGCCATTCCCAGCCTACAGAGCTGCTGGCTTGGTGCCTAGCAGCTGTGAGTCTGAGCCCCTGTGGTGAACCAGCAGCAGCACTGTATTTGTGTGATGTCTTGCTCCAGTGGATACCAGCTACAGGTGAGGCTGCATTAGCTCCTGCCATGAAAGTGAGCTTCTATTAAGCTGTGGATGGACCCATTTCTGTCTCTGACATATCCCTGGTGTGCAGGATCCATGGCAGCAGCTGTGTGACTGTCTTGGTTTAAAAGACAAATATCTTCCAAGGAAGATGGAAAACTTCCTGGAATGGAAAGACACTCCCTCCCTCTCTCCAAATTATTGTGACTATGTGACACAGCAGTAATACCTCACATCTGCATTTTGACGCTGAACTGCTCACCTCAGTGCCATCTGAGAAGGAAAGAATATTTTGTCAATTCAATCAGCTAATCTGGTTATTAATTAATTTAGTTATCATCACTGATTGGAGTATTTTAATAACCTCTATCACTAAATAATATTTGAACCAGTAAAACCAGATAATAACAGTACCGTAGAAATGCTGATGGTATGCAAAGGTTTCAACAAGGAGAAGATGTCAGGACTAAGTGCTTGGAGATGTGTTTGTATTAACCTAAAAGCCATTGCAGTGCACAGCGAGCACCCAATGCGAGCTGCCCAGCAGAAACTGCTCATTTGGGATGCTATTTTCCCCCATCAGCAGATATATCCATCACCCAGCACTGACATTGGAACTCCCCATATCCCTTGGCCCCAGTGCTCATTCCTACTCCCATTCTTTACCCCTCTTATTGGCCACAGCATTAATCTGGGTGTTCAACAATCCCCAGTTAAAACCAACTGCAAAAATCCTACTTAGTGGCAATGCTGCATCATCAGGAACAAATCATTGCAAGGCACTCTGCTTGTCTGTGGTTTCTTTGGATAGCAATTTATGACCCCTTCCACACACAGCGAGTGAAAACAACTGTGCTTGGGAAGAGCACTTTGGCCAGCTCTTGCACATCACAGAGTCTTGGCAGTGACCCTTTTTTCTTGGCACAAATACAGAAGCTTTGGGAGGCTGGGGGTGTCAGAACCTCGTCTGCACGGCGCCGATGGTCAACTTTCAGTGCTTGGCTTAGTCATTATTATTAATGCTGCGCTCAAATTATGACAACCACTGTCATGTAATGCGTGGTCTGTGACAGCCACATACCGTCCTGCTATGATAGACCAGTGCCTGTATAGTACAGATCTCTTTTGCTGAGAAATGTGGCCATAAAAAAGCAATGAAAGAGCTGAAAGGATTCCTATGGAAATTTTATCACTTGGAAAGAAGATCCAGCATCAACAACAGTGAAATTCCATGGTCAGGAAAAAGCCCAAACAATTTCCAATATTTTCCTTAATTGGATTACAAATGCCACCTTTGGAATACATTTTGAAATCAATTATTCTTTTCTCTTTGTTGTGCTGTCAGTTTGTTTTTTACACTTCATTAGGCAAGGCAATGAAATGAGGCTGTTGTGTCTCTTATTGATTCTGCTTTGTGTTTGAAGTCGGTTTATCTTCCTACATGTTAGGCCACAGTAAACTGTTTTCTTTTCTAGCACAGATGAGATAGCTATCTGCACAAACTTTAAAAATAAGGGAATTAATTGACGAACACAGAGTAATTTCTGGTCTTCCTTGAAGTCTATGTTCTTCCATACACTTAATTAAAAGACATATTACACCATAAAAGAGATTGTAGGGAAGTTGAGAAGACAGCCTGCTTAACCCAACCCCAAGAGGAGATGTACTAACAGAGATTGAAGGGGAGGTGGTTGAGATTTATTATCTAAAGGGCAGGGATTTAAAAAGATTTTTAAAAAGGAATGTTTTGGAGGTTGTTTTGTAGGCATGAGTGGGGACACCATGGCAGGCAGAAGAGAAAGTGTCAAGCTCAGAGTAAGCATAGGAAGCAAAGAGAGTAAACAGGGTAAATGTGTAAATAGGGGAAACAAGATGAGTTGTACTAAGGGAAACTGGAACAGGGATAGGTAGGAAGATAATATGCAAGATCCTAGTGGAAAACATTCTGGAAGAGGACAAAAAACCAGCATTTAATGCTGTTTGAGACTGGAGACTGACCTAGGGAGACAGTTATCAGCATGAGAGAGGTTTTAGTAATAGGTTAAAAAATATTTTAAAATTCAGAAGTTTATTAACTCCAAACTGGTAATGAGAGGCAGGAATACATGTATTTTCTGCATTCCTTGCAAGTTATGTTACTGCTTGTACAGTTAGATTTATCTTTGGGGGTTTTTTTTGTTTTTTTGGTTTTGGGTTTTTTTGGGGGTTTTTTTGGGTTTTTTTGGTGTGGTTTTTTTTTGTTTGTTTTTTTTGTTTTGTTTTGTTTTGTTTTGGCTTTTTTTTTTTTTTGTCCTAAGGTTTTTTTTTCCTGCAGCAGTTCAGATGTCCAAAAGCTTTAATAAACAACACATTAATTTGAATTTAAGGGTGATCTTTTCTTACCACTGAAAGGCCGGTTCTCTTAACTGAAAATAATTTGCACATTTCATCAGAGACTGAATTTTAAGTCAGAAATGTATATAACCCTATCTATCTATCTATCTATCTATCTATCTATCTGGATACAGATGTGGACCTGTTGGAATGGGTCTAGAGAAAGCCAGAACTGATCAGAGATCTGGAATACCTCTTGTATGAAGGCAGGCTGAGAGAGTTGTGGTTGTTCAGCCTAGAGAAGAGAGGACCCCAGGGACACCTTATAACACTTTCCAGTGCCTAAAAGGGGTTGACAAGAAAGCTGGAGAGGGACTTTTTACAAGGGCACGTAGTGACAGGGCAAGAGGAATGGCTTCAAACTGAAAGAGGGTAGGTTTAGTTTAGGTATTAGGAAGAGATTCTTTACTGTGAGGGTGGTGAGGCACGGCAACAAGTTGCAAGAGAAGTTGTGGATGCCCCATGCCTGGAAGTGTTCAAAGTCATGTTGACTGGGGCCTTTTTTGAGCAACCTGGTCTAGTAAAAGATGTCACTACTCATTGCAGAGGGTGTTGAACTAGATGGCCTTTAAAGGTCCATTCCAACTGAAATTAATATATGATTCTATGATATGGATGTCTGTGGTTTTTTGATCCTAGGCTATACACATTATTATGTATTCTGTCATTTGCTCAGCACTAGTACACACCCACCAGTCCAATGTAAATCACCCAAACATTTCTGCTCTCAATTGAAAACCTGTAAGTTATCATGCTGTACCCTGCAGTTTAATACTATGCTTTGTGTGCACATAATAGCCTCAGTGACATGGTTCAGAGTGGGAAGAACAGCAGAGGGTTTTTGGCATTTCTCTCTCCCAGGGGCTGGTGTAGGCCATGCTAGAGCAGCTCTGGCTGCTGGCTGTTGCTGGACTGCAAAACCCTCCTAAGAGTAGGTGATCCTCTCATCTAGCCAAGGCCGAGGCCAAATCAAGAACCCACTAATCAGAGAATCATAGAATGGTTTGGATTGGAAAGGAACTTAAAAGTTCACTGAGTTCCAACCCTCCCCACCATGGCAGCTAAAAGAAGCCCATGGATTTCATTAAGTTTTGGATGGTTTTTCACTCCTTTTCCTTGGCCATCTTACCCCTGTCAAGTGAGGATGGCAGCTAGCACTGTGATCACTGAGCAGGGGCAATGAGTTTTAGAGAGCCATATCCCTATCACAGCTGGTTGCAACTGTAATTAAAGGTCACTAATTAAAGGTCAACAATCTAGTCTGAAGATTTAATGTTAGGCAATACTGTTATGGTTCTGGTCATTGAGCAAGCAGCCTGCTGTGTGTCTCTCCTCCACCAGACGTGGTTTCAGTCTTGTTCCTGCAGTGAGCCACAAGTTCTCTTTGTCCAACAGCAAATCCTCAGCACAACTCAGGCCAAACCCTGCAGAAACAGCAGTGGAGCAAAAGTACAACGAACACTGAAAAATTTCGGCAGGTATTGCAGCATTAAAAGCTTATGGATTTTTCAATCCAAAACCTAACTGTTGTGTTTGCTTTACAAAAGAAATAAAAGACGTTAGTTTCCAGCCCCTAATAATTTGGTGTGAATCAGGCCTTGTAAAGGCCCCTTGGTGTTGTATGCGTTCTTCCAAACCTGGCTTTTAATGTTTTAAGAGTAATTATGTGGGCCTGAAATTCACAGCTAAAATTTGTTTTGATTTATTTACATGTCATTGTTGTCAGGCAACCAGATACTGTTTTCAATTAGGTATTATGTTCCCAGCAAGAGGATTAACAGAAATCAAAAGTAATTAGCTCTCCTAAAAAGCAGCCATTTTATGCCAAACAGAAGAGGATTTTCATTTTTGCAGAGATTTAAGGTAAAATAGAGCTGCTTTACAGGTTAGCAGAATTTTTACTGTTTGGTGATACTTTCGATGGTCTTCAGAGAAGGAAATTGAACAATTCAATTGCCTGTGGTGAATTTGGAGTCTGGTGGCAAAACCAGTATGGAAATCAGCTGAGAGATGAGTATTCAACCACTGGACAAGACTCTCACTGATAATTTGGGGTAACCAATGCTAGTAGTTTCCATCAGCTGTTTTGCTTGAGCAGAGGGCTTCCCAAATTTAGGGCACACAGCAGAAGCCCCCTCATGTGCATATTGCCTCCTCTCTCAGCCAACCTGGCTTGCTCTTATCAGTTTGGTATTTCAGGAAAATGTTCCCTAAGAGCTGGTGTGCTTCAGGAGTACAGCTCTTGTTTGGAGAGATGGCAGGCAAGCTGGTTAGGTACTAAATCATTTTTTGATCAAGCAGATTGCTGTAGGGCATCTGGACACCGTGGAGGCTTGGAGGTGTTGGAGATTTCTATCAGTTTCTTTCCTTGCTTCCAGCCCATTGTTTCACAGCCCAGCTGGAATGGCGCTCAGCCAGACATTTTTTGGCCTGTTTGCCCATGTTTTGTTCATTGTGCTGGGATCTGATTGTATGTGCTCAAGCCTGTGCCAGCTCAGTGAGGCTTTCACCGTTGAGGATGGAGACCCTGCACTTGCCTGTGGATGTTTGTGGGGGTCAGCACATCACTGGGGCCTTGTTTGAAATGAGTTTGTATAAATGAGGAAACAATGGGTTTCCTGGTCCTGCCAGTGGAGACCATTGACAGCTCGCCTGCCATCAGGCATCAACACTGCTCTTGTTGCTTTGGACTTGTACAACCAGACAAACTCCTTCTTAAATGAGGAAAGACGGTGATTCTTGGAGTTGTTTATTTTAGCTACCGTAACTTTGTAAGATATTCAAATCTGTGTGAAAGTAATCCTTGTGTTTTCTATACTGATCACCTTAGTAATGTGTATGGAAGTAGTTTCTAGGCACTGTTCACTAACCTATACAAGCATTTCCTGATACTCATTTTGCTTTCATTGCCTTTTTGCTTCTCCTGCTCTCGCTGGATGGAAAATGCAGGACATTACATGTTGCTTAATCCTTTATTTTCCCCTATGCCTGGCAGTCTTTTTTGCCTCCTTCACTCCAAAGCCTTAATCTGACGTATTTTACTCCTCCTTGCCTTAGACCAGCCCTCACATGCACAGACGCATGTGCACATCTATACATATCTATATACAAATTTATTATTTTCACATGGATTGGGAGGACAACGTGGTTTACATCATCTCACATCTATTGCCCTGACCTTTTCAAGTAACTCATGTGAAGTTTCAGTGCTATTTTAGTTTGTCTTAGTAGCAAGTTTGCAGTTGAATTTATATAGTATTTTATAGTTCCAATCTTTTTTCCATAGTTCAACTGTACTTCAGGAAAGAAATGTTGGAAAAAATAAATATATATGAAATAAAATTATTGTGCAATATACCACTAATATATGAATATATCATGCAATATACTCTAATGTTAGAATTTCACTGTGCTATAAATAATTTCATGTATAGATGAGGAACAGGCTTTCAATTTACTACTGTCTGTCTGAATTAGTCATATATGGTGAATTTCTCTAAAGGGGTCATATTTGACCGAAGGTGTCTGTTATTGTTGGCATTAAGTAATATGCTTTCTAGAACTGCTAGAGTACTCATGGCACTAGACCAATTTGTTATTTTGGGAGTAGATAAAGTCTTTGTTTAGCCTTCTGGCACTCAGTGCAGCTCTTAAAAATGGTTTTCTTTGTTTTGCTAAGGTTTTCTGTTCCTCTTAAATCTATTCTGGTCTATGGAGTTTTGTCAAAGGAGACAAGAGGCCTGAGTATTAGGTGTTCTCTTTCTTGGATGTCTTCCCAGAAGGCTCAATTTCGGGTGGGTGGGAGGGGGACACGAGCAGATAATGTACAATACTGTGTTTGTACATTGCAGTGTCAGCACTCCAGCATTTGTCTAAAACCAGCAGCTGTCACTGTTGCTGACATTCACTAGATGTCAGATAAGATTTTCATACTATACAATAGTACCTGGAGAAACTGCATAATATTTTTTCCACTTATAAGTGTTACCTCATTGTGTAGAACTTGGAGTCAAATCTGGTAGAGGACTTGGGCAGTTAAAGTGTGGGGATTTTTACATGATGGCAAAACTTACTCAGTTCCTGATTTTAAGATGGCTGGACCTGCATGTTTACACAGACCCAGAGCTGCACCAGCTCTGGCACAAATGTTACCTCGGGGTGTGGAGGATGCCGGAGACCAGCTGGGATCCTAAGCAAAATGTTCCTGCCCCGCAGCCATTGCTTAGTACACAGGCAGGATTGTTCTCGCAGAAATACCCTTGCCAGCTTCCCTGAAGGCAGCTTGTGGTGCTGCTGTGTGCAACAACCTTGCAATTAGAGCAGTTAACAAGAGTCTGGGAAACCTGGATTTAGATCTTTTTCCAGGCAGAAGGGATGCCAGCTGTCCCCTTGCCAGGCTCCAAGCTGACCTGTGGGAGGGGGATTGTCACTTGTGGGTGCAAAGGGGCCCATGCTGTTGGAATAGAGGCTTATTCACCCTGCCTTATGCCTAGGCCTGCTTTAGTGCATCACTCAGGGACTGTGTCCTGAGCATCCACAGGGGTTTGAGCATATGTACTGCTCCCAGGTCTGTGGGCTTGATCCCAGCTGAGGCTTTCATCCTGTTACACAGTTAAGACAGACTTTTGTGAAGCTCAGGAGGTCAGTGGGCTCCACTGATTTACAATCCAGATCAACTTGCTAGATTTAGGCTCTGTACTTATGCTACTTACGCTTTTTATTGCAGAAGTTGCCAACAATGCCTTTTGTTTGGTCAGGGCATTGTTTGGTCAGTAAGTCTGCTCCCTGATAAAATGCCCACTTAAGGACATACTTAAGTCCCCATCAGCTCGAATGAAACTTAAGTAGGCTCTCCGTAGTTTCTTTGCAGAACAGAACTATGACCCACAGGACCTGAATTCACTGTCCCTGCTCAGGCACTGTAGTCGGTAGGGGGCTGGTATTGCTATGCTATGGCTCAAGTCTGGGAGCTGAGTGAGGGTTTCAGGCTTTGATTCTGAGTCAAGACATGACCTGTGGATGTATAGCACAGAAATGGCACTGTGCTGTCTTTCTGTACTCTCCTGCCATGGCATGTTTTCTAGAGAGTTCAACAAAGGTGGGAGACTTGAAACATTTTTTCATTTGAGGCTCATAAAATATCTTTCAGTCCTCAGCCTTTTGAACTGAAGCACTTCCATATTTTCTCAAGGCACTTATTAAAATGCCAATCAATGAAAAGATCTCCAGGAATCCAGTTTTCCAGGAGACAGCTCCTCATTCATCACGAGCTCCAACTTACGCTGCAAAAGGCTCAACTCAGCAAATGTAAACCCAAAAATTTACCTTAAGTACCAAGGGAGCCTTGCTGGGTACAATTCTGGCTTGCATTAGAATGTGTTTGAAGAGCCTGAATGCAGAGACTCGATATTGGAAATATTTATGATGGTTTGATAGCATTTATTTGGAAATGTCACTCCAACAGCCTGTGGATCTCAGTCCAGCCCTCAGGAAAGCAGCAGGTGGGGGTCATTGATGCCCTGTGCTGCAGGTGCTCTGATAACAAAAGTTTAAATTATTTTTAGAGGGATGAAAATATGTTTCAACCCTTGGTTAATTTTTATCCAGTATGCACCCAGTCTGTACAATTTAGATGGCTAAATGTCAGTTTGCAGTGTTGCTTAAAATGTAGGGCTGTACTTTGTAGTCTTTTAGTGGTTACTTGAGGCTTAGGCATCTGGATCTTCTGAAACTCAGCTGAGGAAGCTGATGTGGACAGTTCTGTGTCACAGGTATGTGCAGTACCCCAACATCCCTGTTTTCCTGAGACCTGGGCTTCTGGCTCTACCCCCAACTTTTGGGGGGCTTGATAGGAAGGACATGTCCCAGCATCCTTTGTATATAATCTCCTAATTCTGGAATCAAGGCTTTGAAATCTCAGATATGTCCTTTGGTTTGTTTGGAGTTCATGTGAAGTGACAAGAGAGGGAGTGTTGGATGCAAAGAAGGGAAGCCACCCAAAGACAGCAGCACTTAGCTGATAGGGGCAGGCTGGTGGCAGCATTGATGAGGGCTTGAGAGGTACCAGTGTGCTTCAGGCCACATCCTGAAGTTCTCATGCTACTATTTGCTCAAGCAGACTGTTAACATCAGATGGTTTGTCTGTATGAGGTGAGGTATAGACAGAGTAAGAGCATCAGTATTTGATGTCTCACAGTGAGGGAGGGAACGGCAAAACTACAAGTAAAGAGTATGCTTTAAAAACAACTTGAAGGGCAAAGAGGGGTTGAGGGGTTGGACAGGAAGGCAGGTCTCTTGGCTAATAGCTTAAATGGATTTTAACACGGAAGAGCATTGTGGGTACAAGAAGATTCAGCTGCTTTTTGATTCAGTGTTTTGGCCAACTCATCGCTTTGCTTGTTTTTGGCTGAGTGGCTGTAGTGGCTTGTCTCCATGGTCATTGTTGGCTCATCAGCTTTGCTCAATTGTTTGGCACTTTCAAAGGCACCAATTAAGGCCATTTCCTTGAACTTCATCATTAGAGACAGTGCTCAGTTCGTGCATTCTGGTTACTTGCCAGATCTGGTGCAGCTGTCCCATGTTTGGGGACTTATGTGCAGCTTTGTTTTGCGGAACTGAGATTTCTCCTGTCAGCAGAAGAAAAGTTTTCTACCTGACTTGAATTTCCCCAGGCCTGGAATGCTACCCAAGAGGGAACCCATGTTTCTTTTAGTTTAAATAGATCTGCACAAACATCTGCCATAAAGGGGGCTTTGAATTACTGGGAGCAGGGGCAAATGGTAGAACTCCATAGGGTATGGGAACATTTTGTAATGCATAGGATTTGGGTCTTAATTTGAGTTTAGCCAAAAGAAAGGTGTCAAAATATTGATATTTCCAAATTCTCTGCAGCATGTATTAGAGTTGGCTGCTGAGATTTTACTTCATTTTGCATCAGGATTGTTGATACATGTCACTAATATAAATATTACTAAAAGTTTCATTTTTCTCCTTTAGCATGGCTTCTGGTGCTCTGGAGTTTTCAGTTTCATAATTTTTTCCCTGACTACTACTTACTAAAAATACACTTTTAATGGGTTACCTTTTTGGCTGGATAGATATTTTATGGTGTCATCAGTGATGTTTATTGAACAAAGCTACAGCCTGGGTCAAAAGTGGTACAAAATTGCAAGTGTGCATTCCTAATAACTTTTAACAGGAAAGTAATGTTGAAGAAATGTAGTCACCATCCTACAGTACCTGGCAGTGGATGCATTCTCCTACTTGAAGATTTCTTAGCATCACGTGTCATGTAAGGAAATAAAACATATGAGTTTTTTTAGATGAGAAGAGAGGTATATGGACATTTTAATCACAGTTACCCCAGCCAGGAGCCAAGCCCCACACAGCTGCTCATTCATTCCCCCACCAGTGGGATCAGGGAGAGAACTGGAAGGGTAAAAGCCAGAAAACCCATGGGTTGAGGCAAAGACACTTTAATAGGGAAAGCTTAAGCTGTGCACACAAGCAAAGCACAACCAAGAATGAACTCATCACTTCTCATGGGCAGGCAGGTGTTCAGTCATCTCCAGTAGAGCCCCATCAGGACTTGGAATCACCAACATCATCACTCCAAATGTCGCTCCCTTCCCTCCTTCTTTCCCCCACTTTATTTACTGAACATGATGTCAAATGGTCTGGAATACCCCTCTGGTCAGTTTGGGTGACATTCTGGGTGTGTCTCCTCCCAACACCCCAGTCCCCTCATCAGCATGGCAGGGTGAAAAGCAGCAAAGGCCTTGGGTCTGTGTAAGCTCTGCTCAGCAATAACAAAACAAAAAAATCTCTATAACAATAACAAAAAATCTCTGTATTATCAACTCTGAGTTCAGCACAAGTCCAAAACACAGCCCCACACCAGCTACTGTGAAGAAAATTAGCTCTACCCCAGCCAAAACCAGCACACTGTTTAGGAAGTTAGGATCAAAGAGCAGAAATGATGTTTCATCTTTGCTTTTTTTCTTAATGAATTAAAAAAGTTATTTGTTCCAGTCCTGGGCTCTGGCAGCTTGAAATGCATGGGTCTGGTAATGGCTGTTTTGCAGTAACAGCCTTCTCTCTTTTTTCCTTTTCTCAGCTCACCTATTTGTTTCAAATCTATCCATCAATTTCTCTAAGTCCTTGTAATAGGGTTTAATTGAAAGATCCGGAAGTTATCTGTTTCCAGATAGTAGTATAGTTAGGAATGAAAATTCAGATTGGCTCAGGTTATGCTGTAGAAGCAGTAAATGTACTTCTGCTACAGAAAATCACTCAATTTGCAATGTTTTGAATGAATGAGCAATCAAAGTGATAAATGTCATGCTTTTATAGTTTGTTTTGGTTTTTTTTTTTTTCCCAGAAAGGGCTATTAAAAAAAAAATCATACATCTATTTTCAATTCAGTACTCACGTGGATTCTGTTCTGAGATATGCAGAAGCTGCATCCTACTTGTGTTTCTGGTACCCATTTCAGCAAGTCACCCCAGCTGAAGGCACTGGGGGTTATCCCACATGGATATGTTGGTCTCTGCCCAGGACCACATGTATATTCCCCATGTAGTGTGTACAAACACCCTGTGGTGAATAAACACTGGTCCAAGGGGTCCCATCAAATGTAATCATTGACAGAACTGGTTTTGGATGAGGCAATGAACTTGGGCCTTCCTTTGCATCCATGAAACAATCTTCTGCTTTTGGAAAAACTGACTAAGAAGCTTATTTGCCAGTAGATTTCCATGCTGAACAAATGAATGCAGGAAGTAAGGAGAACTAAGTACAACAGCAGATGTAGGTAAGGAGTTAATAGCCCAGAAGGAGCAATGAAAGTTTTAGAATGAGGAGGTTTTCCCCCACTGCAGTGTTACGACTCTCTTATATTGTGAAAGGGAAGATGATTAACCATAGCTGTGTTGCTATATTGTTGTAAAATGCATGGGATTGTATCTTTCAAGGAGACTATCTAATGATCCAGTAGCATGGATAACTAACTGCAGATTTCTCTGCATGACAAGACTAAGTTGTAATAACAACTTGGGAATAATTCTGGTACATTTTTCCATTAACAAAAGTTTAATTTCTGGAACTTTGACAGATTTTTACAGTAACATAGACATTTCATACCACTGAAACCCACATCTTTATTACAAAGCCAAACTGTTCTCTCTGAAACCACATTATGCATGTTGTAACATTACTCTCTCACAGATGATGAATACTTAGGACATATTTTTCCATGTGAATCATCCATTCACTTAAAAATAAATTCTCTTTGCATAAAATACAACCAAGTGACATGTTTTGTAGGTTTCTCTCTCCTTTTCATTAGCTTACCAATGGTTTTTTACTGCCTCAAATAATTTTCTGATGATTTCATTATTTTTCCTCCTTACCCCTTTCTTCTCTTCTTTTCAATGTAATATAAAGCAGTTTCCAGCCTCACTTTGTTGCAAGCACAGCTCAGTAAAATCAGTGACTAAGAACTGATCTTGCAGCAAGATGAGTGCAAATAGAACTGTAGTGTTCCTTGAAACCAGTTCACACAGCTGTATATGAAATTGCCCAACTGCATTTCTCTGCTGGAAAAAGCCCTTAAAGAGAGAGCCATCATTGCAGTTCCCAAACCTGGTCCCTGAAGAAAACAGTCTGCACAATTTTTTTTTCTTTCCTTCAAAACTGGAAGGGGGCGTGAAAAGCATATGTTGTTGTAATGCTGGCGCTCTGGGTGAGCATCCATCACCAGATACTAAGTCTTGCCACAGGTGATATGGTTTTCATGGTTATTATCTGACTGTTTCACAGCCCCAGATAAAAGATAAACAACATCCTAAGTTCCAGGACTGATTAGTTTTGACAATTGTTCTGGTGCTTGCTTTGTGCAATTTACTTCTATAAAAACACGCTAGGGGAATAATTAGTCTAGTGTACCATGGCACAGTAATTTCCTATATAATTTCATCCAACTGCTGCAGGAACCCATTTGAGCAATTGTTAATTAATCATTAGCAGTCATTAACTTTGGATAGCAATGATTGCTAATCAAGATTTTCATGCTGCATTTTTCATTTCTGAAGGTTCCTAATTAATCAAATTAGTAACATTTCTTGTTATTTGAGAAAAAGAAACAATATGTTTCTAGCAGAACTGTTAGTTGCGTCTTTGCCTTTAAAATCCTTGCATGCCTTCACTCTGGCTGCTTTTTTGCTGCATAAATTGCTGGAAAATATTTTGCAATTTAAAGTAACAACGCTCTCTCATTGTTCATGCTATTGGCAATTATGCTGCTAGGAATAACCATGAAAGTAGTGACACCACTCCAACTCTTCCCCTTATGGTTAATTTTCTTTGCCTTATACCTCATGTCTTTGAAAAAAAAATTAACCCCCAAATATTTATAGTACTTTTAATGCCAGCTTTTTCTCAGTGGTGTAGCTAATAATAATCTATTTTGCTATTAGTGTACCCTTGTGGCCCATCACCACCATGCTTGTAGATGAGGTATATGTTGCTACCTCAAGATTTTGTGCACCTCCTCAATAGAGGAACAATTAATTCTTATTTTCTCTTGCACTGAAGTGACTTTGCAGAGTCCCCTTAGAAAGAGTAGAGTGGCACAGCCCATGGATGACACTGGGGTGGAAACTTTCCCTTAGGGAGAAAGGTTGGCCAAGTATCTCTGCTTTCCTTCCTCCACGCCTTTGCCTGCTACCCTGGATAGCAATGGTGGTGGGAAGAAAGGAGTAAAGGTTGAGCAGAGCTACAGCTGGGCTTCACCACATCTCCAGCAAGGACCTTCACCCTCTGTAGCTTGGCCAGGCTGCACCAGGCCCACATAGAACTTAGGGTGATCACGTGGGACAAATTGGACTTAGAGAGTCAAATACTTCCCCTTTCTGAGGCATTGGAGAAGCAGCCCAGAAGCTGTCAGGTTAACAGTGGAACCTTTGCAAGCACTGGGAGGAAAAGGGCAATGGGCTTTCTAAACTAGTAACAGCTCCAGCACCCTGGCTTTAGGCACGAAACTCCCATATATGTGCCTTCACTTTGGCCAGAAATGTTAATAATTAACTCTTGGGGCATGAAGTACTTGAACAAGAAAAGAGTGGCATATTCGAACAGCACCTAAATCCAGCTGAGCCTACGTCGGTGACGCCAGAGCAAGCTGCTGGATGGGTGTGACCCACCAGCCTTGGGATGAAGAGATTAACCACTCCTATCACTGTGGTTAAAACTGATCACACACTCACCTCTCTGGGAGCTGCAAAGACTAAGGCTGGCAAGTCCCTTGACAGTGAAAATGCTATTGAATTGCACTAACACTTTATCACTGCTGCTTGCTGCACAAGTCCTTGCTCTTATATCTATTATGAAAACACATTTCCTATAGAGCTACAGATTGCAAGGCTATGAAAGTAAAAGGCTGAAATCAGGGTGATCTTTTTTCAAGAAATTCCAGAGGAATGAACAATAATTTGCCACTAATTGCAAAGAAGCTTTGATAAAAACTCTGAACAGATTCCCAACAGCGCATACTTTCCAGAGGCTGCCTGGTAATTTTCAGTAAAATCCAAGAACAATATGACTTGTATGTTAAATGTCATCCAGATTTGTTCATATCATTCTCCTCTGCATTGCATCTTTTCTAGGCATGTTTTCATAATTTATGGTGTGTAGCCACATTTGGGCTCGCTCAGTTATACACCCATGGAAAAACACTAGATGAAGGTCAAATGAAGCTCACAGGGATGGCAATTATCTTTCCCATTTAAGTCTTCTTTAAAAAGTACCAAAGTTACCTTCTAGCCTGTGGGTTCATTTGTAGACAGATTGCATCTGCACAGACCTCTTCCCACATAAAAGTGGAGTCAATACTTCCTTGAAAACAACAAGGTCACGAGCAGTGATGGCATTTGATGGCACGGTGAACCCATGAGGGATGGCTTGTGGCACTGTGTGCAACATGTGCGAGGGCACGCTAAATAACAGGATGTGTCTGTTGAGAAAAACCCCAAACATCTTCATGCTTGGCTAGTGCTGCTGATATTGTTTGATGGCTGTAAATGTTCAGAAAATTGCCAGCTATTTGTGAGGCTTTGCTGAAGGTTTCCCAATTCTAGTAATGCTGTTTTGTTGTTGTGAGCATTATACAAGGTACAGGTTGGGTCTGGTTAGATTTGTTGCCATTTAAATTTCCAATAGCAGTAATCAATACCAGATGACTTAAGTTACCAGCCAAAAAGACCGATGGATGATTGAAATAATTTGTAATACCTCATGGGAAAGTTAATTGTTCAACTTATTCAGCTAATATTGCAAGTTCTCAGACAAATGGAACATTTGAATATTTTGTCATCATGAAAGACCTATGTCTGTGCAGAATATTATTTTAAATTAATATTTCAACTGACTCATGTTTTATTTCTTCTGTGTAGCTGGCCTGGTTTTGTCCTATTGATAGAGGAAGTAAAAAATATATGAACGTGTTCTGATTCCCCAATTCCTTATTTAATAAAACTTATTAAAAAATTAAAAACAAGCTTTAAGGCACATCCTGCTGTGTGGTTAGTTCTCTTAAGAAGATTAGCAGACAATCGTAGCTGTGCTGTGATCCCAGCTGCCAGTGGCTGAAACATTGGGATGCACCAGTCATTAAAAAATACAATTGTTCATATGTTTAAGTTGCCTAAATTAGGAGAGGTCCTGATATTGCCTGAACTGGGAGATATGCATGATAGTCATTAGCTCAAATTCTTTGCTGACATAAAGCCACAGAAAGAAATACAACTGACTCTAAAGATCTAGAAAGACCTTTAGCACAAGACTTTTTATTTCAAAATAAAAGTATTTAAAATAATTAATAATTTAAGTATTTGAATAAAAGTATTCAAAATAAAAGCTATTATAGTTTGGTGTTTAAATAATAAGGGTCAGTGCAGATGAGATTCTTTGTATGATACATTGTATTTCCTAAACATGTAGGTAAGGTTTATTGTCTGTGTCCTGATTTAAGGTGTCCTCTCCAACTCATGACTTTGGTGGCCACCACTCTTTTCAGCTATTTGTTGGTCTGAAGGTACCAAAGAGAAATTTTGTATGAGTCTCTTACAATTTAAATGTACTCTGATTTAAAATGTAGAAAAATGGTAGATGCTGATGTATTTTTTCCTGAAAAATAACATGCAGCTTGTCATTTAATGAAGCTTCCTCAAGAACTTCTGTGTGAAAGAAAATGGCTTGTACCCCAGCAAAGCGCTGACACTTTGCTGGGACATGTTGGTCTAATTTTTTTGTGGATGAGAATGTGACCAGGTAGAGCAGCAGTCTGTACCAAGAGAGGAGAGTGTGTTTTTTTCTGGGGACAGGAGTTTTCCCTCTACAATAAGTTACAGAAGCTGGTTTGTGGGATAGAGCTGAAGAGCCAGGGTGTCTTTCCTGTTTCTGGAAGCTTTTGCCCAAAAGGATGTGCTGGATTTAACTGCATTTGAACGTTCAATTAAATGATAACTCAAGCTTCCTAAAATACCTGAAAATCTGGTGTGGATGGTGTGGATGCTTTCCACATACTTGATCAAAGGTGTGTATCTTACCCATGGGATCAGCAAACATAAGGATTGAATGCTTGAAAACCATTGCAAATGTTTTCTGCTAGTCTTTTTTAATAGAAAATCTATTATAGATGCAGTTCTGGGGCAGGCACAAAGTAAAGATGCACAGGTAGGACTGTGAGACAAGCCCTGGTAAAGAGCTAAGAGGGTCAGAGCTCGTGCATCAGCTTCCCTCGTTCACATCTCAGTCTCTGAGTAGGTTCTGCTACAAAAGACAATGGTTACTGACATATTTATTGAACTGGAATAGTCAAAATGCAATTTGTCAACTTTAGTCTAACAACAGGGAAAAAACAGAGAAACAATATGCCACAATAACACTCACTATTAAACAAAAAGCTGATTTTCATCAAGACCAATTACAAATCTGCACCTCAGTTCTCCTATTGTCAGAAAGCACTAAGGTGACAAAATGCTTATCCTTTCAAATATTTATGCAAAAGGACATAGATAGCTCTAGTATCTTCATTTTTGCTGATTTATGTCCTTTTGTATGACAAGATATTTTTAAATTACCCCCTTCTGATAACTTTATGGAACGGCTATAATTTCTTTTCTCCCTTTTTTGCTGTGTCACACTACACTGCAACATTTAAAGCATGGACAGAATTTGACAGTACCACATACCAAATGTACTTTTCAGGAACAAAAATAATAAATGCTGAGGGAATTGCTGTTTTTACTGTTATTGTCCATTAAATCCATTGAAAGGGAGAAAAATACACTGCAAAGTTGATAAAAAACCCCACCAGCTCAATCTGGTTTTTAAACACAGAGGAAACTTCAGCAATGTTTTCTGCAAGCAGGAAATTCTTGAACTAAGAAAATTTCTTTTAGACATTACTAATATAAATGCTAAGCTTATTTATACTTTGCCCTCTATTCTGCAAGTAAGTTTTCCATGTTTTTGTCCTTGTATTAGGTGGTCCATTTAAGGCCAGGCAGATTTTGTAAGGCCAAAACCTCAGCTGTCATTAGATTTATTAATCAATTTTGCTACAATAAGGAGGTCTAAAAGACGTGATCTGATATTTCTGCTACATGAAACAAATAGTCTTCCACAAACTCAAAAGCTTTTTTTTTTTTTGGTTGCTTAATGATAGTATTATATTCTCTTCCGAATTTACGTTTTGGCCCTTCCAAATACCCTTTATCTTCCAATTAGTTTCCTCATTACATGTATAATTAAAGACAAATCAGATTATAGTAATTAGCATATATTATAAGTCATTTTACTAATTTCAGAGGGCATATTCCTACAAGGGATAACATAGAAATTAGAAGACTAATTAGGCCAAAATTACCTTTCTTAATGAATCTAAGCAGTAGTTAAATCCTCGAACAAAAGAGACATTTTTGCGCTTTGGAGGTTGAAGGTATGGTTCTCAGGAACCAACTTTAGGAATAAATCTGTGGAGTTTCAACATCTAGAAAGGGTTCACCTCCAAAACACCTGAACTAATTCTCCGAAAATCTGCTGCCATTGGGTCTAACTGTGGGTGCTGGAGACTTTCATAAAATAGCTCTCCATGAAGTACAGCTCTTTCCTCTGCTCTTGGGACTCACAAGGAAAAAGAAGAAGCGTTCAGGAGTGAATGCCAAATTTTATTTGTGATGTGAGGTTATGATCAGGCAAGAACAACAACACCCCACCAGCAGGGTAAAGGCAGGGTGTGTGTCCATGTGCTTGCCCCTGTTTCCTAGGCAAAGAGACATTGCATGAGCAGTTGATGCAGGATCGTAGTCAAAGTGTCAAAAACAGAAACCTGCAGTGGAGGAGTTCCTCGTGCCTGTCTGTCCATGTCATGTGCGCACTAGTCCCACTCCCTCATTGAGCAAGAAAGTATTCTGAACTTAGAAACAGTTGTAAAAGAATAAAACATTTCTAGGTGTCAAAACACAAGCCCAGAGTTCAGGAAACCCATTGTGATTTGAGGCCATGCAGTGGGTACACAGCCTTTGAAGGTTAGCTAATGCCAAACCTTCACATGCATTTGAGTTGTTGACTCTCCTTGAAATTAGGAACCAAAATACCTTTGAGGGCTTGCATCTCAGTATTCCCATCATAGACTGCTCTATCTGTATAGAGGAAAAAGTTACTTTCTACTTCAGATATGCTAAGTATGCTGAAGAGGGAGGAGTGGTTCAACAATAGAAATGAAAGGCAATAAAAGTCCTTAAGATCCACCAACTAAGAACTGCCAGAGCTGTTGCTAGGATAGGTATCTGTGCTCAGCCTAGAACAGAGTGCTTCTTCCCCTCATTCTTAATTGGAATGTATGTTCATTCCTGTTTAACAGCTCTATTTTCAGAAGATAATTACTCACTAAAAATTTGGGCCTCTGATCTTAAGCTTTCCAGACCAAGTTTCCACCCCAGATTAATGTTATTTAGACGTGTAGTTAACAAAGAGCAGCTATTCTTGTAGGCAGGGAAAATCTCCCGTCATCTGAAGGGAAAAGGAAAAAAGCGATAGATTGTTCTGAACAGCTTTGGTGTCAAAATGGGTGGGAGCAAGTAAAGACTGAAATAGTATAGGAAAATAGTCATTGGAGGGGTGACAAGACTTTCGGAATTCCAGTGAAGCTAGCCAAGGTTTGGGTATGATCGTTTCCATATGTATAAGTGGTTTGCACAACCATTTCCCCATTTTCTGCATGAAATGAAGCATTGCTGCTTGTGGTGATCCTGTTCTTTGTACATACTGGAAAACCTCCCCAACTGGTGAGGTGGGCTGCATCTCCAGTGCTCTGCTACAGGTGAGGGTGTGGGAGGAGTGAACAAGTAGAAGGGAACAAGCTTTAACTTGCAAAGGTGTCCAGTGGAAGTGATAGGGTTTGATCTGTCCGACAGCCAGACAGCTTTTTCCTTAAAAAAAAAAAAAAAACTAGGAAAAGACCTGCTACTGCAGTCACTGAGCATGTGCATGTGTGTATGTAGGCAGAGTTGACTCCCAACTATGTGCCTCAAGCTGTTAAGATTGAGGCAGCATGCAGTATCAAAGAAAGTGAACTACACATTTCAAGAGGAATATCATGGACTCAAAAACTGAAAGGAGAAGAGAAGTAGGTAAAAGGGGTAAAAGGCTTTTTGGGGGAATTGAGTCACATGAAGGGCTTGTAACTGATTTTCAAATCTATCTCAAGTCCAAGGGCAGTTTTCAATGTGACACTGGCAAAATAGCCTTGGCTTTGGAAATTAGTTTAATTTTTGACACATTAACATAATTTTTTTATTATCAATTCAGATTTTGAGGAAATTAAGATGATTAAAAAACCAGGAAAACACCTTTCCTCCCCATTCTCCTAACTCAGCTTAAGCCAGACAACTCCCAACCCTCAGATTCCTTTGTTTCTGCCAGTCCTCACACCCAACCCCTTCGAGTCCTGTGGTGAGGTGATAGGCATTGCTGGATGGTGGATCTGTGCATAAGGGTTTCTTTCAACTACTAGTTCCTTCTTACTTTTTTTCATCTGTTCACCAGCTGCAGGAGTGTCCCTGCCCAGACATGGGTCATGAGTCCTCTGAGGTACTGCCCCAAGCACAGAGCAGCTTCTCCCAAAACTGCATCACCAGAGTGCTGCCAAGGAGGGGAGAGCTAAGTATCAAATGTGAGCAGTAGTTGCAGAAGAAATGCAAAGGAGGTCAGACCTGAATGCATGAGTTACTTGGTAATGGTTTGGAAAGAGGAGGTAACATCCTCAGTGCAGAGCAAGCAGTGTGTCTGAGAGAGGGGTACACACTCCTGGCCAGACAGCAGGCCAGGAGGGGCTTGGGCTGGAAGTCCAGCTCCAGGAGTTTACAGGAAGACATCCAAGCCCAGGATGAGGTTGACGGGGTTAGGTTATATTACGCCCTTCCTTTAAGCATTTCCTTTTGACTAGGTCAGGTTTCTGCCTCTTAACTTCCAATGCTGGCATAGTCAAGGACTGTAAATCCCTCTCTGGAAGGCAGCCAGCTGAAAAGCTGATCACTACTACAGCAGCTTGTTGTGGTTTTAGGTCTGTTTGCCTGTTCAGAAGACACTACTGCCATCTCTGCTCCATGTACAGTGGTCCCTAAGCCCAGTTTTTGTGGAAAAAAGCTAAATCCTAGCCAGAATTAGGTGAATGGTGTTATGTACACTCTCACTGGGCAGGGACTAAGAGACTATATAAAAGGAAAAAGCTGAGAAAATCCTGGGGGTGTAAAGCAAAATTTCCTTAGGGAATTTATTGTCTTATATCCTGAGTGATGAATGGATGAGTTCACTTACATTTTCCCTGGACATCACTGCCAGTCAGCACCTGTGCTTCCTCTTCACCACAAAGTTTTCCTTCCTATGGACTTGTACAACAGTTTGTCCTGGTGCCTGTGAGATTGCTGATGGCCCTTTGGCAATGACATGAAGCAGCCATAAACCACAGCTTAGGCTGATCTCTCTGGCACTGGGAAAGCCTGGACACCAAAAATTACCATTTTTACTTGGAGGAGACCTGCCTTGAGTCCAGCATGAGTGGAGCAGCTACACATCCTAAGATGTGTAGTTCCCAATATTTTTTACCCCTTCTTGCTGTGCTGGGTATTGCTGTTGTTTGATTGATCTGTTTTGTCCTTGTCCTCTGAACTGGGCACCCCTCAGAGGGGTGTCCTTGAGCTTCAGGGAGCTGGACTTGTTCATACTGTCTATAACCATCACTGCATCACATATTTAATCTCTTTAGAACATTTTCTTAGCTTCAGCAAGGTTTTCTGTTAGGGCAAGCCATAGGAGATAGTCTGATTAAGCTTGAATGAGTGTAATTTTACCACCTTGGAAAGAAACAGTTTCTGCAACATTACATGCAACAATTTATAAGGCTTTTCTTCCCCGTGGCACTTAGACAATATGTCAAGTGCAGAGAATTCCAGCCAAACATAGAATTCAAAACACAAAGAACCTTAATTAATTTTCTGGAAGAATTTATCATGGGGCAATCAGTGTGAGGTGAGAAGCAGAACTTTTAGCTGTGTTTTATTTTCCTTAGCTGTATGTGATAGTAGCTGTCGCTCATCATGGTTCTTTCTTGTAAGCATGCTCAGATGCAGCTGGAGTGACAGATGGTGCCAAACCTCGATTGTTTGACTGGAGGTGGGTATTTTGGAATGGTTTTGCTTTGAAAACAACTCTCCTCCAAACTTTCCATTCTCTCTGAGTTCCAGGAAAGGTTTACAGTGAGACTGGAATCCTTGTAGTGATGTAATGAGTGTAAATCTACCATTACTCTGAGATCATTTCTATAGGCTGAAAGATGGAAAAACTCAGAAGCATTCCCATGCCTGGTTAAGCATTACTGCTGAGCCACTGCTAGAACATCGTGCTCCAGGACAAAGCTTTCACCAAAGAGCAGATGGATGCTGCCGATTGCGGACAATTGCAGCTGGCTGGGAGCTCCAGCTAGGCTTACCCTAAAAATTTTGGCTGCAGTAGGAATGTTGGCTGGGGTAGAGGCATGTGTTTTAATACAGAAGATCAGTGCCAGCATCAGCCGTAGTGTAGATGCAGCCATGCTAACACAAGTGCTCTTGCCAGCACAGTGTATACAAAGTATAAAAGCCACAGACTCCCTTTCCAGAGCTTGGCATACACTTGAGGAATTGAACTCAAACCTCCTGTGCAAGCTGCAGAACTGAAGCCTTGGAGGAGGAGTTATTGTCTCTGAACTGGGCATAACACACTTGCCAGGGGATGGTGGCTACTGCTGCTGTCCCAAGCACAGCCCCAGAAACCAGTGGTTCCCACTGGTGGAGCAGGTTGCACCTTCAAACAGGGACAAGCTTTGGGTGCAGAAGGAGCTAGTTCTTCCTGTGCACTGGGGATTGCATGGATGTGCCTGTACTGACGTCTGGTCTACTGAGAGCTCAAATCAGGACTAATCCCCATTATTGGTAAGTCCTTACAAAAATTCTGCTAAGTGTAAATCTCAGTAAACAGCCTTTCCACTTGGCAAGAGTCACAGCCAGCTGGCTGAAGCAGGCTAAGATGCTGACTGTTTCTTCAAACTGAGCACTCGCAAGGCCCTTCAAAAAGCACTCCCATCAATATGTTTCCAGAGCCAGCATATTGCAAAAGCCGAAGGGATCTTGGGTAGAAGAGTTTTTTTTTTGTTGCTGGGGAGCTTGACATCCTGTAAGAATGGCTTACCTTGTTAGAGGCTAGCAGGTGCCAGTGGGAGGGAATTTGTGTTCACTAGACAAATGCAAATTCCAGTGAGAAGATTAAACTTGTAAGAGTCTTATGGAAAATAAACATCCTGGTTAGGGAGGGAGGCTGGAGAAACTACACTAAGTATAACCATAACTTTGCTTCAGTGAAGAGTATTAATGGGTAACTTGATATCCAAAGTGCTAAAGAAAACCTCAAAAGCCCATTTGAAAGGAGTTAAAGAAACTCTGTGTCTGTATAAGATAAGGAAAGAGGCCAACAAACACAGCACTGTTGAAGGTGCTGGGAGTGATTTAAGAGACAGGAAGAAGATCCAAAAAGCTGTTAAGGCTGTAGGAGACCCTACTTGCAAAGGTAATGGGATTCTGATTTTCACAGTCTGAGGTGCAGGATACAAGCAGGAAAAAAAATATTTTATTCTCAATGAAAACATAACTATTTGAGTAGAAAGGAGCAGAGCCAAAGCCCTTACACCCTTCTATTATACACTGCCATTTTTCTGTCTAAAGTATATGCTTTTGGGAAGGAGTAGGATGATAGGGCAGAGGGTAAGTCCTGCCAGACCTTTCATTGAGAATCTCTCTCTCACACACATGAAAGAGGAGAGGAGAGGAGAGGAGAGGAGAGGAGAGGAGAGGAGAGGAGAGGAGAGGAGAGGAGAGGAGAGGAGAGGAGAGGAGAGGAGAGGAGAGGAGAGGAGAGGAGAGGAGAGGAGAGGAGAGGAGAGGAGAGGAGAGGAGAGGAGAGGAGAGGAGAGGAGAGGAGAGGAGAGGAGAGGAGAGGAGAGGAGAGGAGAGGAGAGGAGAGGAGAGGAGAGGAGAGGAGAGGAGAGGAGAGGAGAGGAGAGGAGAGGAGAGGAGAGGAGAGGAGAGGAGAGGAGAGGAGAGGAGAGGAGAAGCAGCAAGTATTTTGGCCAGCCAACTTAACTTTTGTTCCTGAAAAGATTATGGGATATGTCTTCTTGGAATCCATTTACAGACATGAGATGGGCAAGAAGTTACTCAGAAATAGTCAACACGGATTGCCTTCTACAACAGTGTGACTCTGTGGAGAAGGAGATAGACATGTAGACAATACACCATGACTTTATTGATGATCTTGGTGCCATCCATCACCCACAGCTTTCTCATTTGGAAGCTGAAGAAATATGGGCTAGAGAAACAAAATGCGTGGTGGACTGAAGAGCAGCTGAACTTCTGGACTCAAAGGGTGGCTTACATCTGATTGGTTGTCACTTATGAGAGGAGTACTGAAGATGTTAATTAATGTTTTCATCAGCAGCCTGAATCATTTCACAGAATGAACCATCAGTGAATTTATACAAGATATTTAATTAACATTTGACAAGATGAGTGGCAGAACTTCAATCTAAAACCCCTTTGCTAAACATAAGGACCAGGCCAACCTAAATAGCTCAAATAGTTTAACAAGGAGAAATGCAGAGTTTTGCACCTGTTGCAGAATAACCCCATGTATCAGCACAGGCTGGGAAGTGACTGACTAATGGCAGTCCTGCTCAAAAAGTCCTGGGAGTTTATGGGGGATAGATGCTGACAGGGCACTCTCATTGCAGATAAGCCAACCACTATCTCACTTGCAAATAAGACAAAACCTAATGTAGGTTTCCATCAGGAAGAGTCTTGGGATGGCAACAATCCTGCTTTGAGCACGAGATTGGGGTAGATGGCATTTAAAGATATATTCTAACCCACATATCCATGATTCTGTAGCTTCAATATCAACAACAGCTTAGTCTTTAAATAGTTTTTTTCCCAGCAAATAGGTATGAAAGACTCCACTCTATAGGTATACATCTAGTGTGGAATTTAGACAGTACTTCAATTTTCCATATAGAGTCATCTCCCTCCCCAGGCAAGAACACTTACCATGAAATCATAAGGTAGACAGAAGAATATTAATGTGTTGTGTGAAAGCTGGGAGTTGGGCCAGTTACACTCCTACCCTGGATATTTCTGGTTGTATTAAAACTATTTCCTTTATAGCTTAGCTAATTGATGTTGGTTGTTATGAGTCTTGATAGCTGGGAGGGACTGGGTATGGTTCCTTCTAGTTTTCATTACTGACTTGTATAATTACAGTTAATAAAAGCAGTGATTTCTTAAAATGCACTTAGTATATTCCAGGTGTCCTCAAACAAGAGAACAGTACATCTTGTTAAACACTCAGCCTTTACAGCAGCAGCATAAAGTCTGATCTTCTCCTCTGAATCATGGGAGAGGATAATGGAGCACATCCCTTGATGAGAACAGGACTTTGAAATTATTTTCTCCATCTTGCTCTGGTTACCCAAAACCCATTTTGGTATACTCATTTGTACGCCCACTCTCTTTCTAAATTGCAAATGGAATGCTTTGTGGTTTTGAGGATTAGTGACTTGAGCAGAGCCACTGAGATGAGATCAAAGCTCATGGGAAAATGATGAGCTGGACTTGGTCCAAATAAAAACAGAACAGAAACCTTCTCAGAGTCCTGTTGTTGCAGTGGCATGAACACCTTTGGCCCAGCTTCATCCTATCACATCATAGGCAGTTAACGAGGCAACTAAATTAAGAGTCTAAATGCTTTAAGTTCTCTTACTCCTGTAGTCAAGGGACCTGGAATGCCATTTATTCCTCTTGCAACCTGAATTAGTCTTTCAGACTGTCTTTCACTGGATGCTCAGGAAGCCTTGTATGACTCAGGGAGGCACTCCAAAACTTTCATTTTGGTATGAAACTCAGGATCTAGATATTTTTCTATGGAAAGATTACAAGCTGTGCTTAATTCTGTTGATTGTATGATTTGATGCTATGAGCCAGCCCGGGGCTGACACACTGCTGATTTACTCTATCCCATCTAGAGGATGCTACAGAGGAAATGAAGGAGTCAGTAACCTCAGCGACTCTGCTGTGGACAGATGGGCAAGAAATTAGCTAAGGGTAAGATCAGAACTTGAAAAATAGTTCCACAGCTGAGCCTGCACAGCAACCTAGCACTGCCAACATGCTGCAGCTGTCCCCCCTCCATTTTCTTCCCTTTCTTTCCTTCTCGGTGGCATCAGACAGGCTGTGAGAGCAGTATGGTTTGTTGTATCGGTCTGTATGTATTGATGGAACAGACTTCCAAGATTTCCATGAGCTTCTCTGTACATACAATGACTCTGACTCTGTTGCTAGCTGTTTGAGACTCTGAGACATAAATAGGTGGAAAAAGACCTGCCATAAAGATCTAGTAGCATCTACCTTCTTGCCTCTCCACTTCTTTTACTTTTGTCTTCTTTCAGTCTCTGGATGATCCAATCCCACTGGACATGCAAGTATTAAGGAAACTTCCCAGCCTGACATGGCTCTTTGCCCATCACACTCCTAACAGATTTTCACTGTTGGGACCAAAGCCCCTTCACAGGGGCCAGCTTCAGGGAGCCCATGGGTGCCCTGCTTGACTCCCTGCAAACTCCATTTACACTCAGACCAGGTTTCCTGACTGGTTTGACCCTGGGTTTTCCACAGCAGCATCTCAGATGTCTCGTTCCATAAAACCATTTGTTCACAGTGCAGTATCACAGAAACAGCCCAAGCTGGTTTCTCTGACGAGAGATCCCCCAATCAAGGAACCCCATGCCGTTTATACCCTCACAGTCTACTTGTGCACAAGTCTTGCTCTTCTCCTGAGACCTCTCCTCCTACTCTCTCCATCAGTGTCCATCCACCTGGCTGATGCCTCTGGTCTCTGTTATCCAAAGGGTTGGCAATTCATGGCCTCTTGTCTTGGGCTCCCACCCAGAGCTCAACCTACACCTCAATCTGCATCTCCCCCAGCAGCAAGTTGTCTGCACCAGATGTATTCCTCAACACAAACGTAAGCTAACGGGCAGTTCCCTGACTCTGTGCCCCCTGCCAGCTGGACTCTTTCAGAAGGCTGTGAGATGGTTAGGGTAACATCCTTCCGTACAGCGTTTTGCACACTAAGTGTGTTGAGGATAATAACATTCAGCTTTCCTTAGGGTTGGATTGCCTCCTCCTAACGGTTTCTTTACCAGCGGCTTATGTGGACTTCTCTTGGAACTGAGCTGATGCAATCATGTTATTTCTCAGCACCATCTCCAAATAGTTCTGAAAGATGGCACTGTCTTTCTTTTCCCATTCCAAGGAATGCAGTGATGTCTCTCCTTCCATTTATCACACTCACCAGGAATTTTTCTGGACATGCTAGTTGTGTCATACTTTAAGAAAAGTATTTATTGCCAGTGTATGGACAGAAATGGAAAGGAGCACCACAGAGACAAGCATTTGCATTGACATCAGGGAAGATTTCTTAAAAACTGTACTAAAGAGTCCACTAAATCAAGCTAATTCCAGGTGGCAGTTGGTATTTTCTAGCTTTCTTCAGAACATCAGAAAGTGTCCATCCTTCTCTATTGTTCACCTATTCTAGACCAGGGCAGGACTGTACCATGACTCCTGAAGTGCTAAAGGAGGTTGTCTGCATCCTGGAATTCCTCCTTCCTGCTGTCAGCCTAGAAAACACATCCCAAGCCTTAAGAGTTGATTCTATGAAATAATGGTGTTGGTACCCATAAAAGATGCTGTCTTTCCTGTTCAGATGTCCAAATACACATTTAGCTTTTGTTTCATGCAGATACCCACTTGTTTGAAGTTGTAAGCACATGCTGAGTGTTAGTTTCCTTCTTTCCTTGTTTCAAAGTGTACACTCCATGTCTGTAAAAAAGTATCTCTAAATGTAGGAAATCCTTCTTCCTTTCATTGTGCATCTATGGGACATGTGATCCATTTGTGTAAACAAAAAGGGAAATTTTGAAAAAGTGGAAGGAAAATCCCAAACATTTTATTGAATTAACACATTTTTTTCCTTTCAATAAATTGTATTTATCTTTTTCCAGCGTTCCACTCCTGAAACTTTCCACACATTCCTGAGGGACCCGAATTTTCCCCTAGAGACTCAAGGTATTGGATTAATCAGGAATGACTCAGATGGCTGTGTAAGCCTGGCTGCAGACAGAGTGGGCTCCACCTCACTGGAAATCATCTGGAGGATGTCTATTATATAAAGAAATAGAAATTCTTAGTTCATCTAGACAGAAATAAGTAGTGCAGAGACATGTAGCTGTTGCACTACTCAGAGGAGCTCTTCTGCAGGGCACGTGCTCCAGCCATGGGGAGAGCCAGCCAGGCTGGGCAGCAATGGCTGTGCTGCCAGCTGCAGCATCCACCCTTTCAGTCATACAACACCAGGAACCTGGAGCAACTGCACAGCCTCCAGTGGCCACAGCATGGCTGGCCCAGCACAGGGGACAGCAACAATGGCCACTGATGTGTTGCCAAGTGTTTCCATAGGACTTTGAAGTGCATTTTTTCTTTTTCATAAATAGCTTGCTGCCTTGCTTTCCCAAAGAAGCACAGAACATGTTTTACTTCCCAAGGACACCCATGTGCCCGTGGGCAGGAAGGAAACACCTGTGGAGGTGATCGAGCATGGTGAGGAGTTTTTGCTCAGTGTTGACTTCTTGTGGGAATTTATTGCAAGCCACTTGAAGGTTTTATATAAAATTAGTATGTGCAAATGTCCTGGCCTTGAGGAATATTTCAGGACTGGGGTTTTCCATTTGTTTTACTTTTTTCTTGTTGTGCATGAGATGCCAAATAACATTACTTGGATAATGCTGTGCTGGCACTGTCTGAGCAATGCCCACCAGCCTGCCTGGAGCCCAGGCCTGTGTCTGGTCAGACTGAAGAGCATGCCCAAACTGATCAGGTGCAGGCCCCTTCCAGGGCACCTGGCAGCACCTGGAAGGCAGCATCTTGGCACTCCCACTCTGTACAATGCCCACACATTGTGTGGCACTACCACACATGATGTGACACAAATGGCAGGGTGCAGGGGTCAGGGCCTCAGTGCACTCCCGGCTGCTCCAGTCCCCAAGGTGACTTGGCACAGCCTGGGCAAATGAACAGCTGAGAGAAAGAGGCCACAGAGATGAAACACAAAGCTACTCTTGAAATGCTGGCTGCCCAAGCTGGCTCTGGAGAAATCTTTGGAGACTCATGGGGCTCTAAACTGTGGTAATTCAATATTTAAAAACAAATAGGTTCTCCGGCCCTACTTATCCACTAGATGATGTCATTGATCCAAAATGTTCACAGTGCCAAAGGCCTATTCAAAGTGGTAGGGGCTTTGAATCCTGCCTGTCAACATATGTCTCCTTGGAAATCAGTGTTACAGGCCTAATCTGGCAGGCATGGCTTCAGAAGAGCCCAAATTTGTCTGTAAAAGAATGACAGGAGGGTACTCTGTGGTATTTCTAATCCCAGTTGCTATAAACTATAACAGGATCTATAATGCTGTAGTTATTCAGATAGGTGCCTTGGCAATTGTTTTCTTCTCCTGGCATTTTCCCATTATTTTTTATTGAAATGCATATATAAGAAATAATATTCTGTTTTATGGAATTGGTCAGAAACTGGAAAAAATCAATTAGAGCAGGGACTGATCCTGTTTTGAGGGAACTTCTCATTGCTCTCTTTTCTCCAGGGCTGGAAGCTCTCTTCATTCCCAGGCATTCTGTTCATTCCCAGCTTGTAATGTCTGAGACGAAGTGCTATTAAATGTAATTAAATACATTTAGGAGACACAATCTACTACCTTGGTGGTATCTATAAGAACAGGTGCTTAAAAGCTGCATGGAAAAAGAGAAGTCCATTTTTCCAAGTGTAGCAAACCTACCGCTCAGTAATGGTTTCTGTCCAACTGAATCTCCATGCCCTACTGTTAAAACGCAGGAATCTGGTAGAATATTTATTTCCAAAAAAACACTTTTCCCCCCCTACTGTCTGAAAACTGCGTCTTAGTTTTAAATGATGATTGTAAAACATGCCAGAAATTTATTTTCCTGCGTTGGTTATTCATTCTGCCTTAAGAATATATAAAAAACAGATGGGACTCATTTTCTCTTACTTGGTCCAAACATTTCAACAAGTGGGTTATTTTTCTTACCAGCCTTTGGACTCCCTGCTGTTCTTAACAGGATTATTTGGATAAATAAACTGATCCAACATTGACCCTTTACTAACCATTCACCTGAGGCAGAACATGCAGAAATTAAGGGAAAGAAAGGATGTCTGTTCTGGTAAGAAGTGAGCTAGTATTGCTTTACTATGAAAAGACATAAAATTATTCTTGTCTAAACCAAAAAATCATGCATTTTTGGCATAAATATCCTGTTTTGTTTCTGATGTAGTTGAACAAACACCAAAACGTTAACGGGTTGGAACAGTTTGGGAAGGAAAAAGAAGGAAGGCTTACTCTTTATGGTTTACAGATGTTTCAGGTAGGCATATAGACATCTCCTTTGTTTCAGACTTATCCCTGTAGGATTTTGTCAGTGTTCAAACTAATTTTTCCCTTTAAGGCTTTGTCTGCCTTAGCTACAATTGGAGGAAAGCAGGATGCAGTCTAGCATACAGCAAAAGCAAGACAAAAACAAACAGTGAGACAAAACCAGTTTCTGCTGTAGACAGGAAAGAAAAATTTTTTAAAAGTGAAATGATGAATAAAATAGGACAAACATCCTCCTTGTTCTTCAGGTCTGAGTGAATTAAAAATACACAGATGCAATGAGATACCTATATTAGTGATAAGTTTCAATGACAATACTGAGGTGGAGATCCTGAACAAGGGAAGTTAAAAGCTGAGCAGTGCTGTAAGTATGCAGGTCACAAAAGAGGAGCAGTTTAAATTCACATATATCATCCTTCAACTGCTTCCCAAGCTCTGATCACCAAGGAGCTGAAGCTGTAGTAAAATGTTCCAGTGGGCTGTACCTACCTTCAGGATTAAATATTTTCATACTGTGAATGACAGCCATGACTGAGGTGCTCTGACATGCCACATTGTCTAATGTTTCTGTCTTTGTCCTCATTATCTGATCTTTTTGTGGGGGGATTATAGGTGCAATGGAAGTGATGCTATGATAGAATGGAAGTAGGAGTGGGACTGAAGCATCGCTTGTATCTGGTGACCCAAGGTATAAGTGACATTGATGCGTTGTCCCAGCGTGCAAGGAAGCATGCACTGCAAACAGATGCAGCAGTGCAAGAGGGTGTTACCTGCTCCTTTTTGTTTCTTGTGGGCTGCCAAAAGCTCCTGTTTGCTCAAATGTGCTGGTAAGGCTATGCATGAAACTCCCTTCCTCCGCTCAGTCCCCGTGAGCTGAGGTAACCAACACCTCTGAATGGAATTTTTTGGACTAAGAGGAAGTTGAGGAGATGCTGTCAGGGCAGAGTGGTGAGGAGTGGTTTGCAGCAAGCTAAGAGTGCTTGTCTCTTTGGCTGTCAGCATTGCATTTGGTGTCAGGCCCTGTGAATTTGGCCCAGTAATTTATCATCCTGTAAACAAGGATTGTTTGACATTGATTGTTTACATTTGATTGTTTACAAGAAATCATAAACAATTTCTCTTTATATTCAATATTCTGGGAATAAATCAAGAAGACATAGCAGCATATTTGACAAGAGGTAGAGGAGATGACCCTACACAAGATCATTTTGTTTCTGTATGGGACGTGTGTCACAGCTGCAGTAGTGTTCTGCACTAGATGAGAAGGGTGTGCAATGTAATTTTAATGAAATATTTAAGACCCTGTTCCCAATGTGAATGTGGTCCAATGAACACTGCATACTAGTCTCCATTAACCTTGACTGTGTAGTGACATTGGATAAATCATTGCATCTCTTTGTGCATCTACAAAATGTCTTCCTCACAGATATGTAGTGAAGATTCATTAGTTAATGCTTACAAAGTGCTTTGAAGACATAAATAAATACTTTAACAATGTTGAAGTTTTGAGATCAGGAGGGCATTATACCCTCTTCATCCCACTGCCAGCTGGGGGCTGCAGTGACTGTCCATAAGTAAATGCATCTTTCACATTGGTGTTTGTACACAGCTGTTATCTTCTGCTAAATGTCATTATAAATCTACATGGTCACTGGCTATCCACTGTCTATGAGTGCCCAATCTTTTACAGCAATTAAGGAACAAATTATAATAATTTTTGCAAAAATTGTACACTAGATATGAAAACCTTTTGCATGCACTGGCATGATTTGGCACTCCAAGTAAGTACAGGGTGATTTGGTTTCAATCATCCCTTCATTCATCTAATCCATAGCACTTCATTTCCCAGACAAACAACAGAATCATATCTGAGCCTGGGGATGCCATTAAAATGAAACAAGTTTGAAATTCATAAATTTGTTTCATGCCAAATCCCTGTGACACATTGGCATTGTTGTGTCTTTTCTGAACTTTCAGGTGAATTTACTAAACTGATATATTTACCCTTTTAATGCTGCAGTTTAATATGCAACACGAGATCTCTCTAGCACAGTGAAACAATAGAAATCTTGATCAGAACTATTGAAAAAATATGCATTTTCATAAAATCTCACTAAAAATAGTATAAGTTGGTGAATATTAGATTTTCACCAATTAAATTTAAAGTAGACTTTGTCCCAAATTGGATGTTAACATATACTTGGATTTTTTTCTGCCAAAAGGAACAACACTGCCATGGAAATACAGAAGGGCCAAAAACTATTAGAGTGGATCAACATTGTTTCCATGTTGATAAGCATGCAGTTATTATCATGCTTTCATTTCCCTATGTTCTTCTGCTTTTTTGTATTAAGACTAAATGGGTTCATTTCCACCATGAAGAGAGACATATATGGAGCTATGGGGAAAAACAGCTATGTGTCTGGAATGACATGAAATGGACCATGAAAAAGTGGATGGGGCTACTTTCCTTTTCCAGGAAGGGTTAATAGGAAGGAAATAAGACCATGAAAACCATGAGCATCATTCACTGATGACAAAACAAATGGAGAAGCCACAGGTTTTTTGGCTTTGCTGCCATCTAGCAGAAGATGGACAGCCTGACATCCATCCACCTACTGGGACAGAGAAGAATATTAGATTGCTGAGGTAGCTGGGGGATAATGTGGATTATGGTTCAGGTCTGAGCTGGCCATTCTGGCTAGCTGACTCTTAAAAGGTGGCTTATTTTTGGAAGAGCAGATTTAGAAGCAGAAGTAGCTGAGACTCACTCCTGTTGCTGGAGAAGTGAATGAGGCTGGTCTTCTCTGTTGGCACTGTTGGATTGAAGGAGATGTGCAGCCAAAAAAACAAGACTTAGGAAAATTCTTGTATGGCCTCTAAAGACAAACCTTCTATAAAAGGTAAGAGCTGTTTTAATTTCTGAGGAAAGGAAATCACTCTTTGTGTGTACAGACCACATTTAAAAATAATCAGTTAACAATATCAGTCAACTTGATCAAGGTTTGGTCAAAGCTTATGTTAAAAAACCCTTTAGCCTGTAACACATTTCAAGCAAGTCTTTAGCTGATTCTGAGTGTATACTGCTTTATCATCTGAATGGTCTTGAACAAAGCTCAGTTATGTAATGATCATGTTAGGCTCCAAAATGAGTTTCCTTTCCTGTAATTATTAATCCTCCAGTTTCTCTCTTTCTTGCAATCTCATTTTCTCCTGCAGTGTATGGTCCTTTTGCAGGGACAGATAACTACGTCTTGCAGACAGTCATTTCTGGTCTGTGTTCATTAGTTTACAGGCAAAGGAAGCAAAGCAGACTGTACTCTGATTTTCCCTTTGTGCAATGGAAACTGAACATTTATTATGGTTTTGTTGCTTAGGAGAAGTTCAATTGCTAATGTAACACAGGTTAAACATTTTCAGAAAGAAATGTTTCATGTTCTGGAAAAACTGAATTCACATGTGTTTTCCTGGGAGGGAATAAATTGGCTAAACCTGGGTTGAGGTGTTCTTGGGAGGCTGAGAAACATTATGATAATGTTGTGCTTAGGCTCAGACTAAGGATTAACCTTAGTCTGAAGCATGAAGGTTAAGCTTTAAAAGAAACAGAGACAAGGGAAGATAGAGAACTATAAACACAAGCGAAGATAGATAGAGGACTATACACACAAATCATCCAGGTAAGTTTGCCCTGTAGCTGTGCTCTTTAGATTATTGAAAGTAAATAATTTTCCTGCCAGATCCGATTAGACTGAATTTTTTAAAGATGAAGTGAGAAGTTTTATTCCCATTCCTCTTCTATTGGACATCACAACATGGCAAAGGCCATTTGCCTGTGAGAAGCATATCAGAAACTATGGGGCCCACACTCAGCTGAGTTTCTTTGATGCTGCTTTTCCTATGGCTTATGAATAAAACAATAAGTTATATTCTAGATCTCTAAATTACATTAGATTTCATATGAATGCAAACATATGTTAAGTAGTTTAAGAAGTGCCTTGGGGAGGGGATGTTGACCACCCTTCCATGCTGGAAGGGCACGGGGCATGTTTCACCTTCCTCAGGGGAGCTGTCAGCTGGATAATGCCCTTCAGCTGAGTATGGGGAAGCTCTCAATGGCAGAGGGCTGCTTCACACATTCAGCACCTCCAGAGACACAAGCCTTCTCCAAGTGCTGTGCATCAGGGTATCACTTGCCAGGGCCTGTGGCTAGTGTGGGATAGACATTACCACATGAACATCTGCTTCAGAGTGCTGGGGCAATGGGCTTGGGGGAGGGAGCTGGGGAGTGAGGGTGTCCAAGAAACCGTCATAATCCATCAGGATGCATGGGCTGCCTGGAAGAAAAGCCTGGGTGCTGTGGGACCCTGTCCTAGCCTATGTATTATGGGGCTGGATTCTCCTAACTTTGCAGCAGGGATATTTTGAAGTGACTTTGTTTCAACTATTCCTTTTCCCCAGTTCCAGTAGGTCAGAAGGGAGTGGTGTCTCTGCTTAGATATGCCTCAGTACCGAGCTCTGAAGAGCTCACTGCACTTGTGTGGTGTCTGCAGTGCGGTGACATGAACTGCATGTGTTCCTTGTGGGGCTCAGCCTGGCAGAGTTCCATGGTTAGCCTCTGCTCCTGATTAAGAAGGAAAACATTCATGTATGCTTAGGTAAAATAAAGGACCTTAACTGAGAGAAAATGAGAGAGTAACTTGAGCTTTATAACAAAATAATTTTCAAAGCATATTGTCAGTGTCACCAAATAATTGTTTTAAATCCAGTTAACTCAAATAGACTACTTTGTCAAAAATGAAAGTGTCTCCTGCTGCAGAAATTTACATTTCTAAATCTAAAGCCATATAAACAACACTATTGTGGCAGTACAATTATTTGAAGCCATATAAAAATATACTGATTTTTGCATCAACACACTGATGCCTTTACAATCATTTCAGTCTTTCTGAAGTCCACCCCAATGCATGTTTCCTTTATGAGCTGGGAACTCCTAAAAACTCTTCCTTTTTATGTTCACCATGTCCAGACTAGTGGAATGTGGGTTGTTTTTGAAAGAGCATTGTATGTGCTATCCAAACCAACCTCTAAAAGCAAAGGATGTGTAAAGAGCCAATCAGATTCAAAGAAAGTAGAGTTATGTGCATGTTCCTTATATTATTCTGACTGATGGCTTTATGAAATGACTCATGGCCTTGTAAGTGCTTTCTGTGATAGTTTACTTGCAGTTGGTCTGGTGATGGGATAGAGCACAGGTGTTTTAGTGCAGTCTCCTTAACTGTATGATGTTGTTGGGGATGCTCTGAGCATACTTTAACTGGAGTTAAATTTTCAGGGCAGGAATTATATTTTCAGATATGCATATGAGTTCAGTACAGGATCCCAGCATGCTTTTTATGCAAGCAATAAATGCAGCTAACTAGAGGAGGCAGAGAGTTGTGTCTTTGTTTTCGTAAAGGATGTATGTTATTGCCCGGAAAAGGACAGTTTGTCCAATCAACATGGAGTTAGCTAAAATAAATGTACAAAATACAGTATTAGATGATGGATTTATGGGCTACTGATAAGTGACTAAAAGGAAAGAGCAAAGCTGCCTAAACCACTATCATCTCTGTTATGAGTGTGCATTTATGCTTTCTAACATGCATTGATGATAGTCATTCATTCTTCAGTGTGTATTATTCATTCCTTTTAATAAATTGTCTGGTTTTCCCAGAGGAGGAGAAGGTGGATCTTTTTCTAATGTCCTCTCTATAATGTTTTCACTTCCTCACTCAAATCAACAGGTCTTTGTATGCAGATGACTGAATGGACAGTTTAGCTTCCAGCAGAGCCTTACATGTTCAGGAGGTATCAGTTAGCCATGGAACAGTCATGGAATGATGCTCCAGAAACCACAGTTTTGACGCATGGTGTTACCCACATGGAAGCTGTTTGTTCTTTCATGCGAGGGCTGATAACTTTGTGGAAAAAATGCCAAGAGTGACGAAGGAAAAGGATTTCTGAAAATTCTCAAAAGCTCAAGTCTTTAAAAAAATATTTTTCAGAAAATTTTTAAAAATTCAGAAAATTTGAGGTATTACATCTTTCTCTCCGAGATGGAAACCATGAGCAGAAATAGAAATTATTGCCTGTGCTTCTCTGCTGTTGAAATATTTCCAGTTTCAGAGAATTTATGGCTGCTTGAGAAAACTCCTACCTGGAGTAGGTAGAAGAGCAATAAACCTAAGGAAAATTAAAAGAGATGCCAAGACAGTATCATCTATGTTATTTAAACTGTTTAGAAACTGGAAAAACCCTACTCTGTTTATATCATGCATAGATATAATTTCTTGCTCACTAAGGAAAGCTGAAATCACTCACTGTTTTTTGGAACATGAGTGCAATACAATCACTTTGTAATGCTGGGGAAAAGAGTAGGGAGCTCTACATGATAGAGTGAGTCGCTGGAGGCAGTAGCATCATTTGATCCTTGGCACAGCCAGTGTCTGACATCATCTGAGACCAAAGACTGTCAGGTTAGTAGCTATTATCTTTACATAAAGAGGCAGCAGCTATGCACCTTAACTGTTGTTTGAAATTCCCATCCAACAAAATAAATGCCCAGTGCACAGGTTATACATACCCTGATGAAAGGTATGTACCTGACTACAAAGAGGGAAAATGAGAGCAGGCACTGGCAAGCTGGCTGGACCCAGACCTGTTTTATTCTTGCAGCTGAGCTATTGTCAGCAATGCTGCATTTCTAGGAGCAGCCTGTGTAATTCATTCCAGCTGGTGACATTGCTAGTGCTTGTCAGAACCCCAGACTAATGCACTGACTTGCACAGGGTTCTTCTAAACCCCTCCTATGCAGGACTGTATGTCACATATACACGCAAAAAAATAACCCTAAGAAACCCCCAAAGAACATTGTGGTTAAAGTACATTTGTGTTATGAGCATATTCGGGTCTTGAGCATTACAGATGTCATTATTGAAGGCTGTCATCAATTTGAGGTCACTTGGTGAGAGCTTTAGTGCTGTAAAACTGAGTGGCTGTAGTTTTGCTGATGCTGGGGACTTGGGGCAGTTAAAGTGGAGTTAAGAAAGCTTCTTATTCAACCTCACAGTTGGTATTTGCTTAGAAATCAGCAAGCTGTTCCTGTGGACAAAGCTTGGCAGAACTTGAATATATCAGCACTTGCGTAGTGAAGGATGGTCCCACTTGCTTGTCTTCTGAGATGTCCGTTATTGAGGTGCATCTGTGTCTAGGACTTTCTGGAAATTCTAAGTTTCTTAGGGCCAAAAGAAACCTTTGTAATTCTCTACCTGGAGAAGATGATTGGAAGAGGAACCAGCTGCAAGTGAACTAAGAACTGTGACAAAATGGTGTAGAATAGATGATGAGGAGCAGTGCTAGGCTGTTAGGAGCTCTTGAAGACTATTCCACTTCTATCTCTCCAGTCCTACCTTTCTGAAAAAATATCAAGCCCTACATAGCCAAACAGTAGTTTTATATGGTAGTAGACTCCATCTATCTATGTTAGCTAGAATACCCATATAGCACTTTTTTCAGCTCTTCAAATACAGCATACTTGGTGTGTGATTTTCCTGGCCTCAGCAAATTGTGGTTTGGGCATGGTAGTGAAGTGCTCACAGCCATTTGTTGCTAAGTAGAAATGTTGCTTGGTTTCATATAAATTGAAATATTTTCAGTGTGTACAGCTCCCATTCCAGATGTGCATTTCAATGGCATAAAATCAGAAATTATGAACATTTTGGCACATTTTGCTCTGGGGACAAAGTGTTGATAGGACAGATTTTAGTTAAGATAAATGCAGTGAGATAACAATCTTCCGTGATATGACCTTACAGCAGGCATTAAAAATTGTCTTGCAATGAGACACCTTAGCCTAACTAGCATGCTGCCAAGGTATTTTTCTTAGGCATTAATTTTCTCCACATCTCCAGTTACATCCATTGTCCTTGTCGTGGTTTGACATGGAAGTGAATTTTTTTCCAGGAAGTTGGGTCAAACCAATCAGTGGTCAGGTTTGGATATTGGCACCTGGAGTGACCACTGAAAGTATGGACACGCCTCTGAGAACACAGGGGGTTAAAAGCAAGAACTCCCAGGGGAACTGTCTCTTTGGTTCCGGTTGTCAGAGAGTGCAGACTCTTCCCTGCCCAGCGATGGGCTGGGTGGCGGAGAGGAAGCCACGCGGCCTTGTCCAGGTAGGCCGAGGGGCTGAGGGTCTGGAACCAAGCCAGCTCCTGTGGATGGAAGGGTGGAGAGAAGCGGAGATGCCTTTGTTTCCCCCCCCCCCACCCAGAGGGAAAGTGACAGAGAGCCTGACGGCACCTGGAGATTTGCTGGCAGAGGAGAAGGAGAAAGGAGGGGGGCATGGTGCCCAGCGTGGGAGACGGAATGCTGGACCGAGATATCAGCCATCCAGGGAGTCTGAACTTTTAACCCTTTCCAGGAAATGAGGGCTTTGTAAAATATTACTCCTCCTTGATTTGTAGTGGAAGAGAGACAGTCCGGGACGTGACATGTTAGAAGAAGAAATATTTAGGTGGGAGGAGATGATGAAGTAGCTTTTGGCTGAACTTTTCTTGTTAGCCATGGACTGAACCAAAATCTCCTGCAATAGAGACTGCATTTTAGGGGGATGCAGTGGTGACCCAAGGAGACCTGCTTCAGCTTCTAACAGCACAGGAATGGCAAGAACAGAAGAAAGCTGAGGAGGGAATGGTGATGCCCTCTGTCTTTGGGAAAGAAGATGATCTCTGTTCTTGGACCCTTGGACCCAGGGGAAAATGGGGGGGACTGTAGTCCCAAGATGAGAAGCTGAACTGTTGTATCTTTGGGTCCGTGGCAAAGCATCCTTAAAGGAGCCCTATGAGCAGTCTGTCCATGCACGGTGGTGAGAGCACTGTGACATGGAAAGGAGAGTGTCACACTGGCAGATTTTCTCCGGGCAGTTGCCATGTGTGACAGGGAAACACAGGAGGTGGCAACTGTGTTTCCTGGGGGGTCTGTGGTGCAAGAGAGACTTCTCTCTCCCTTGATAGCTTGAGTATTGATTATCTGAAGGGTGGTAATTTGATCAGGAGTCCCAGGTGATGTTTCATGGTGGGTGTTTTAGGAATTGGGAGGACGAGGGGTGTTTTAAAAGGTCTTCATCCTGGATTTAGTTTATGTGTTTTCTGTAGTAGTAGTAGTTTAATAAAGTTTTTTTTCCCTTTGTTGTTAAGCTTGGGCCTTGGGCCTGCTCTGCTCTGTTCCTGATAGCATCTCACAGCATTTATTTGGGGAAGGTGCATTTTCATGGGGGCGCTGGCATTGCGCCAGTGTCAAACCATGACAGTCCTGTACTCAGAGAAATCAGTCCCACAAGCCTCACAAAATGGAAGGCCTTAAGAAGCAGACATCAAAGCAACCTCCTTTGATAGTTTTGTTGTTTGTGCAAAAAACAACAAAAACTCTCCTTGTAGTATGTCATAATATGAATTCTGATGTGTTTCCAGTGATATTTAATCCAGGTCCAAAGCAGGATTTTTAAAATCTATGTTACAGCCCCATAGAAGTGACTTATTCATCCCTAAAATCCCCTGGAACTGGGTCACTATGCAACAGGATATTCATTGCAAAAAATTTACTCCCAAACAAAACAAAACTGCACAGTTGAATTACACACTGGTAAAAATATGAGGTGATTGTGGTAAGGCTGAATGCTGAATCCACTAAGCTGAGAGTTTAAAAAATACCTTCAGTGTTTTATATATAAATATATATGGATGTTTTACTCATGGTATAACTTTTACTGTCTTGAGAAAAAGCACAAAAAGATTTGGCTCCTCTAACAGAAACCACAAATGTGTTTTATGGATTCAAATTGATCTATGAGTTTCTGCTGACAGAATTCATGACTTACCTGAATGAGCAAAAGTTCTATTCTGCAATTCCAGTAGAATCAATGACTTGATAATATAGGAAATGAAAGGAAAAGGAAAAGGAAAGGAAAAGGGAAAGGGGAAGGGGAAGGGGAAGGGGAAGGGGAAGGGGAAGGGGAAGGGGAAGGGGAAGGGAAAGGGGAAGGGAAGGGAAGGGAAGGGAAGGGAAGGGAAGGGAAGGGAAGGGAAGGGAAGGGAAGGGAAGTTCCGGGAAGGGAAGGGAAGTTCCGGGAAGGGAAGTTCCGGGAAGGGAAGGGAAGGGAAGGGAAGGGAAGGGAAGGGAAGGGAAGGAAAGGAAAGGAAAGGAAAGGAAAGGAAAGGAAAGGAAAGGAAAGGAAAGGAAAGGAAAGGAAAGGAAAGGAAAGGAAAGGAAAGGAAAGGAAAGGAAAGGAAAGGAAAGGAAAGGAAAGGAAAGGAAAGGAAAGGAAAGGAAAGGAAAGGAAAGGAAAGGAAAAAATAAAAAAAGAAAAGAGAAAAAAAAAGACTTTTTTACACTTTATTTATGGAAGTTCAACCATAATACAACAAGAGCTCAATTAAAATATAGCAGAAAAGTTCCTAAGAAAGACTGAGACAGATTCATTTGATTCTTTAAAAAGTAATGAGGCATCATACAAATGTTCTGGAGACAGTATGGTGTGGAACAGCCCTCTGTTATCATGACTAGGTAAATTCTCTATTGTTTTTTTCAAAAACTGCTGCAGTGAGGTAAATTTCCTCTCCCCACTTCCAGGAGCTTCTCTCTATTTCCTATATATTAGAACTGCTGATTTCTAAATGACAACTTGCAACAAGAAGGGCAGGACTGTCCCTGTAGAAGTGATACAGTTACATTCCCTTACCTTCTCAAACAATATGAACACACATCCCTGACATGGAACTCCTCCACTCCCAGAAAAGCAGGCAGTCCTAGAAAAAATTACCCCCTGAAGCAAGATGGGTGGGTGAGGGAGGTTATGCCTGAACAATTGTGCCACTTTGCAGGCAGCACATCTATGGATTTACCTCAAGTTGTAACATCTTCCCTATTTTACAGAACTTAATTAGGATGTGCATCTGGTTTGCACCATGGAGAGTGATGGGACCCATCAGAATATGTCAAAATGCAGTGATATAACAGGAATCCTTGGGAGAAGATGTTCATATGAGGAGTTATCTTTTGGAAATGCAGAGTGTGACTCGAAGATTTTCACCCTCACTTAATGCACACAGGCAGAGGCAGTGCTGTCTCCAGCTGTTGTGCAGTGCTGGATGAACACCAGAGCTGTGCCAGCTAATGCAATCCCACAGAAGACCAGGTGAACAGTTTCAGGAGATGAGAAAACTGGCATGAGAAAATATCCCAGTGCAATACTCAGTGACTGATTGCTTGGATTTGCTGACATCGTTCACTCTGCAGAATTGTTTCTGAACCTGTGAACATCTCACAGTTGTTTCACATTTTCCTAGGTTGAAATGGAAATTACCTAGCTTCTATTCTGGTTCAGCTGTAGGTCACTGCCTGGCTGCTGTTACAACAAAGCTTTCTGATTTTATTTTCTTATTCTCCTCTTCCATAGAATCGGTTTCAGTTCAGCATCTTGTCCTCCAAAGTGTTTTCAATGTTTTTTTTGCCCCTCTCACATACAATTTCAAGCTGCTGTAAACAAATTGTATGGCTGTTGAGCAGATAGGAAATAACTTGAAAGGATAAGAAGGACATGGAAAAAGTAATTCCCTTTAGAAAAGAGCTTGAGTATTATCCGTTGGGGTTAGCAGGTGTTTGCACTTCGAGTGTGGCAATTAGATGCTGCAGTGCTGGTCTGCTGGAGGGATATGCAAACTTCTTATGATATAGCTTTCTGATAAGCTGCTAAGAACAAAAATCCATCAGTTCTAGCAAATGCTCTGACTGTTTGCTAGAGGAGAGCTTTAGCCAGATGTAGTAGGGCAAAATTCCCCTTGTGTCCCTAGGGTGGGTTACTGTTCAGTGAGCAGTGGCTGCTGCCATCAGCCATCATCCCACAAATGGCTGTGTTCATCTGGCCCTGGTGAGCACAACAGAGAGAGTGACCACAGATCCTCTGGTTGGAAAGATATTTAATCTGTCTTTTCATGCTGCTATTCATTGATCCAAATGTCCTCTGTTTGAAGTACTGCTGAAAGTGGAAGCTCTTTTTACTCCCATCTGGTTATGAATATCTTTTCAGCCAGGCTCCCTTTGGCCAAGGAGGAGCCCAGGACAGTCTCTCTCCCTCTTAATTATACTGGTTTAACAGAGAAACACTACTAATTAGAGCCCAGAAATGCCAGTGGTATATGTGAACATGGTGTCAGTTTACAAGGTGATATGTTTAAAGCTGATTCAAGCCTTTACACAATCTCGTTCTCATTATAGAAGTGTAATCAATTACTTTGTCTCGTTAGCACACTATTGGATTAAATAGAGTCATTTTAACCTTCCTCCCTATCTTGGAATCTACTCTCACACAACAGAAGTCAATTTCCTTTGGAAAATATGATCAAGCTTTTGCATCTGTGTGGATGTGGCTCTGCAGAGTTAATTTAATTTTAGCCTTTTGATTATTCACCTGAACTTGAATGATATGTTAAAATCATTGTCTTGGAGACATCCCTGGTCCAGACATGTCATTGGCTAAGTTGAGGAGCTTGGCTGGCTGAGTCCAAGGTGGGCTCCTTTGCTGATAAGGGCTGTGGTGAAGAGAGCTAAAGGTGAGACACTGCCCCTCCTTTCCTTTGAAAAGCAGCTGCTTTTCAGCTTTATGGCTGGTCTCACCCAGGCTAGATGGCAGCTGGGTAGCAGCTGTGCCTGGGCTCAGCCTCTGGCTCGGCCTCAGAGCAGCCTGGTCTCTGAGCTGGGTGATTGTTGGGCTGCATCTGGCCATGGCCTCTGTCTCTGGCCCCAAACCAGACCCTCACAGGCATTCCAGCTCCTGGCTGCTGAGGCTGCTGCCTCCACTGACCTTGCTACCACCCTTGGCTCCCAGCTATCTTTCTCTGCGGGGCAGCTAGCCATTGCTGTGCCCTGCCACAAGTTTTTCCTGAAGAAAGATCCGGGTCAGTGTCATGACTCAGGCCTTGTTGGTGCCTCATAGCCCTGCATGGAGAGATATTCAGGGAGGGATTTTTGCTACTTGTCTTTGCATCTCATTTTTCTTTTAATATTGGCCAAGCAGAATGACTCCTTGAAAATGAAACGGAGCAAATAAGTATGACCCAATTTTGCATATAATTACAAAAATAACATTTTTCCGTGCAAAATCAAAAAAGACCAACATTTTCTGAGCTCCAACAGACTTAAAAGGTTTATGAACCTTTGAGATTCATTTTGCCCTCTTTAATTAAGCTCATGTCTTGAGAAAGCCAAAGGGAGGTTTATAGACATTTTTAACAAATAACAAACATCAAAGACTTTGCTAGGAAAAAGCTGGTGGTCTGGTACTTTCTTCCTGTCTGCTGTTTTTTCCCAGAGATAACAATTTGCTAGGGTTGTGCAGGACTTTGCAGCTTGCCTTAACCTGAAGAGATGTCCAGAGAGACTCTTAATAGGGCAGGAGGGAGGCTGGCACCTAAGTGAATCCTTTTATCCCCAACAGAGGCTCCTGGAGCTCAGCCCTAGTTACTCTGGCAGGGCATTGCATAGTTATCTGATTATACCAAAATATATTCCCTGAAACATCTTTTCCTCTTTAATTGTGTATACTGGGAAGAGCTTTTGCTTTCTCAGCCTCTTAAAATACTATTTTTTCTAATGCATTTCAAATGTTTTTGTAAATGTCTTATATGCATGAGGGCTTCAAACTATGTGATTTCTGCCACACAATGATGGAGTGGAATCTTACATTAAAAATCAATAATCAGATATCAAGAGAAGGTCACACCAAAACCATCAGACTTGTACTGCAGGAGCACAAGAGAAGGTTTTGATGCTGTCCTAGGCTAGTAGGCTCTGACATGTCTAAATAATGGGAGGACCCAAACAAGGCTGAGCAGAAAATCCTCAAATTATTTTCAAAATTATTTTCAAATCAGTGAGTATATTGACCTGCTCAACAGGGCTGGTCCCTGCACTCTCTTTATTTTCCTCCATATCCACAAGCTAGATTCTCAGCTCTTGTGAGGCCAGGTGATATTCCTGGTTGTCATTTCTCTGGATTTAGAGAAGTCAAAGGCTGCTTTGCTCAGTGATGTGCAGTAGATAATGGGTAGAATTAAGAACTCCAGAACCAGGAGACTGACCCTCCTCCCCTTCAAGCCAAGGCAGACCAAGAGTGAGTCCACTGAAATCACTGGCATTGTGTTACTATAAAGGCAGAGAAGAACACGAGTGTTTGCCACTTAGGCCTAGAGTGTCTGTAGACACATTTTTAACCATCATCTTCCAGACATCCTAGTTTCAGTACAATGAGGATGAAAACCCTAATGTAGGTGAGCTGCCAAGTGGGGGATTTTGTTGTTACTTGGAGCAAGCCTCAGAGCAGAGCTCCAGTCAACTCCTCCCTAACATCTTCCACTTTATGTTTGTTTAATTACTGGGGCATTTCAGGCACAGAACAAATCATTACCAGTTAATGAAGATTTTGAAGGGGTGTAGGGTGATTAAATTACATGCTGGTTGGTTATCAGTGAGATGCAGAGACTATAGAGAGGCAAAGCATTTTCTTTAACATTGAAGAATTGGCTGCCCAAATAAGGGAGGTGTTTCCTTCTGGACAATTTATTGTGGAATCTTTATACATATTTCTTATTTTCTAGGCTTTAAATAGTTTCCTTTTTCTTCTCAAAAGATTAAACCTGGTCCAAGTTGGCCTATTTCAGCTGCTATTGTAGGCATTTACCAAGATGCAGTATTTTACATATATTGATTGTTCATTTGGTCTCTCTACATTGCCTTTGCTATCACACCACACTGTGGGGAATGGAGTGCAGACTGCTGGTTCGTAGCTGTTAGTTTTGAAACAAGAAAGCAGCTGTTGGAAAAAACCAAGTTTCATGCTCCCCTCCCACCCAGATTTGGTATATCATCTATGAAATTACACTGTTGTCTCATCCAAGGTGAGAAATACCCAGCCAAAGGCAGGGGAAAGGCATAAAAGCCTGGCATCTCACATTCAGGACCATAATGAGAATTTATTTATTTGGAAAATTCAGTAAAATGGAGGAGCTCCAGCTGAGGTAGAAGGTTTTGTCTCCTAGGAGGTCTGGTGATAGCAGACTTGGAAGTCCCAGCATTTTATGAACAAGCAATGCAGCCTTTTGCCACCCACAAAAAAAGTTACCATGGCCTGCAAGGGGAATGGGGGAAGGCTTTGTGCTCTCAGAACTTAAGCCAGTGTTGACTGACATGATTAGAATTCATTTCATCACTCTAGGAATCCTTGGAGAAAGTGCTTGAAAAAATATCCTAAATTCTCATTGCATTTCTGGTGCAATAAATGAATCTGGAAAGAATCTGGACACTTATGCTTCCTGCACACATGGATCTTCTCAGATGATCACAGTCAGCATGGCTTGAATTTGCCTCAGTTGTGTGTGTAGCCCTTCTTTTCACTCCTGTACATCCAAGCTATTAAATTTTAAATTTTTAGGCAGGCCATGGAGCCTTGCTCAGGAACTCTGGGCTAGAAGGAGAAAGCATTGCCATGACCCAAGCACTTCTAAGGAAATCCTCCTTGTTGACCAAGACAGCTGGTAAAAACCTGCTTCCCTGGACATGGTGGGAGTAGGCTGTGCTTTGCTGCCCGTTGGAGGCTTCCTTTTGCTTGCCTCTGGGTTTGCTGGCAGTGCTCAATAACTTCCAACAACAGGGGGTGGCTCTCCCAGCTGGCTCTGGGCTGCCCAGCCCAGGCTGGGAAGCAGTAAGACATTCATCCACAATGAACTGCTTGTTAATTTCCCTTTTTCATAGAGAGAACTGAATCAAATGGTGTTTGGTGTACTTCCCTAACTATTTTTTACTTTTAAAAAAGGGAGTTCCAGGTGCACCAGTGAGGACAAGAACTGTTGGAAGATACAGCCCAGCTACTCCTCAAGGAAACAATGGCCATGGTCCCATCAGTGCAGCTAGAGCAAAGTTAGGGCTTGTTAGTGATTCTCATAATGTTTAATCTTATTAAACTTCTAATTTTTCTGTATCAGTTGAAAGGGAAAGGTATTATTGTTGGAGTAGCAGGTCAGAAAAAGTCCAAAAACAGTACTGAGTGAGCTGCTGAGTTTTCCTTTTAGAAATGATTTTTGAGCATCTCAACCCTTTGCAACTCACAGTCATTTTGAAGGTGTTGTTGGTGACATGGGACATTAACTCACATCTCTTTAATCCTGGGAAGGGTAAGGTGGCAATACTGGGCTTGCTGAAACCAATAGTGAACCTGCCATTGATTTTAATGGGAGCAAACTTGGTTTGGGTCGAGCTGTGTCTCATTCTTGTGGTTAGGGAAGGGCAGGAGAAAGGGAAGGGGAAGCCACAGGTCTGTGGCTGTGTTGTCCACTTGTTCTTTCCAAGCAGTTGGTGGTTCTGAGGATGAAAAGCAAGCACCAGCTCCTCGGGTGTCTGTGGCCACAGTCAGGCAGGCATTGCTGCCCTCCTGTGGAGAGCAGGACCGAGGGACGGCTGCAGGGACACAGGGTCCAGCGTGGGTCTGGGCAGGCCCCTTGGCAGTGCTGGGGTGTGCTCCCGTGGTGGCCATCTGAGGATCACTTTGCATGGCTATGGGCCAGGGTCACCCAGTCTTGCCCTGGCCTGCTCCAGGACTTTAAGAGCTAATTTACATTGCACTGGTCCTTGTGCCTGCAGTAGCTGGGTGGGAACTGTACCCATGCTGCATGCAATAGATGGGTGCTGGAGCCACTGGGGTGAGCTAGTCCTTCAGTGCTTAAATCCAACAAAGACTCCTCACCTGGACATGTGGCGCAGGAATATTTCTTTTCAAGGGTGTCCTTGAAAGTATTCCATACTGGAATCAGAGCCTCAGTTTTAAGTTCATTTTTTATTCTGTAAAAGTTTAATATTTTGCTAACAGATAGTATAAAAAAAAAATTCAAGCCAACAGTGTGATTGTAGTAAAGCTATATGCTGACAGGTAAACAGATAGCTAGAGAGCAGGAAAGGCAGGACATCTAATCACTGAAGAACAGTTATAAACAGCAATAAAATTAATGTCTATATTAAACTAGCAGTGCAAAAAAAAAAAAAAAAACAAAACCAAACTGGAAGTAGCTTTACATTAAAAATACAGCTTTTTAAATACAGAAATAGCACCAATTTACAGAAGACAATCAGAAATGTAAACGTGGCAGATAGATTCAAGTATAAATTATATGCTCAGCCTTCTCAACAAGTGACTTGGGGCAGAAAGGTTTCACAAACCCTGCAGAACTTCCTGGGTATGCACTTTGTCTCACTGCAAGTACAAAATCTGCTTTTCCAAAACTACTTTGCTGATGAGTTGTTCGTAGTTTATTTAAATTCTTAGCTTTCAGTGAAGGTAAAGATAGGAAAGGTAAATCCATTCCCTCTTGACAACCAACTGCTCCCCCTTACCAGTCCAGTTCAGCAGCTCGGGTACAGAACTGCTTCAGTGGTCTCACTCTATTTTAGTGAGAATTTTGCATTGACAAAATCAAGACAGCATATCAACATCCTTTTTTTCCTAGGCTCAAAACCTGCTTTCCCAGCCATGACTCACTGAAGAGGGAGTCAATCCTCATTTCCAGATGTGCTGTATTTACAGAAACTCAAAACTGTAAGCAGAAATTGAAAATGGAAAATCCATTTTCACTCCCTGCATTTTCAAGTATAGTTAAGTTAGTTATGGCACACTGTAACATCACTGACAAAGAAAGGCAATTTTGGTGATGATGCTTCAACTAGAGCAAAGAGTCAATGTTAGCTCTAATCCTCCTCCCTGCTCCTAGCTGCCATGTCACTAAAAGGCTGCACTGTACTAGAGGGAGAGAGAAGAGACAAGGTTTGGAGAATCAGCACCCACCGTTTTCCCTGGAACCCCAGCAGCCTGTTCCTGCCCCAGCAGCAACACATGCATGCCAGCTGAGGTGCAAGGGAAGCACTGTGCTAGTTACACACTGCTTTTCAAAACAAAATTATCTAAGTGGGTGTATAAGAAGAAATAATTCAGAAGAAAAAACTGTAAACTTTCATAACTGTAGTGTCATTAAAGTATAAAAAAATTATCAGTCAGAAGATGTCTCTTTACCACCCCTGAAATTTCCTATGACAATTCTGCTGCAGATTTTCTTTCAACCAGGGCTAACCAAGCCCTCTCAAAAACCTGTTATTGTTCTATTCTAAGAGAAGGCCACATTACTCAAGCTCTCAGATTCACTAAAATTCTTTCTTAAATTTCATTTTCATTATAAAAATAAGATTCAGTCATCAAATCCCCAGCCTCAAAGTCCTAACTTCCCTTGACCAACAAAATAGCAAATCCAAGAGTGCATCTACCCTTGGAAGATCAATACCAGTACAAAAGAGAGAGATGATCATGCTGGCCTTACATTTGCTAAAAGTCCAGACTAATGTGATTTCAACGGCAACACTTTGTCTTTTGAACAGGAGACCGCTCAAATTTAATTGCAGTTTGCTACATTAGTGAAAACATACTGAAACATAAGAGCATTAGCTCTTAAAATTATATCCTATATTGATAATAGCACCATCATTTGAGGACTCTGAATGTGAACTCTGAATGTTAAGACTTTTCTTCCTCATTATCTTCTCCTAGAGTATAATGATAATTTTTAATATTACTTTAAAACTCAACGCTCTTCTCTTTTCAATTTCTTTTTCTGGTTTAGATAGATAAGATCTCCCTTGTCTTCCCAACATGCTCAAATGCACTATTAACTAGTCACAAAATTCCTGCAAGTGAAGAATTAGGCAACTTAAGTACATACCGTTTAAGTACACTTAAGTAAACAGCTAAGTAGGCACTTAGTAGACTCAGGTTAGACTGAATCTAATCATGAGTGAGGTTAATGACTTATCAGTGTTCCTTGGTCATAAAGTCTACACTGGATATTTAAATAGGAGATTAAATCTTAGCACAGTCCTCTCAGTGGTTTGTCACTCTCAAATCACTTTGTCAAATCTGTTTAAGGACTCAAGTTTTGTATTCTTTACAACTAACTTGCATATTTTGCTTAAAAAGTAAAAAAAGAAAAAAAAAAAAACAACAAAAAACAACCAACCCAAGGACTAATACAGTTCATTAACAACTATAAAAATATTAACATTCACAGTTATTTTGGTCGTAATATTTTTCACATGTATACATTCAATCATACTGTGTTATTATTAGGTTTTTTTCTAACCACGAGTGCTGGGCAAATTGTACAACAACAAACTGACATTCAAGTAATCCTACCCTGAGAAAATCTGTTATTCTGAAACGGCAAAAATAGTTTTTTGCACTAATCCCACACCAAAAAATAAAAAGCAAGAGGCTGCACTGCAGAGACAGGGTTTGATAGTTTGGAGCCAAGGAAGCAGTTGCTTTCACAACTGCAAGAGTTTATCATTTTCACCACAGATTTACTCAGGGTAAGTAGAATACACGCAAATGAAATGCTTACCCCAGATAAGTGCTATACATCTCACTTAAAACTATGAATAAAGAACCCCTGGGGACTCCAAAAGAATTTGTTTGCATCTCCTCACAGAAATAGTTTTCCAAATTAAAAGCACAATTACAATTTCATGCCCACAAGGCTGTGTGAATCTGGATTCAAATGAGTACTGAAGGAACAATTCAGTAAAAGGATTCCTGTACCAAGGGTGATTTTGAAGAAGATGGCTAACAGAACCAGTGGGTGAATGGATAGTGGGGAAGCATGCCAAAGGGGTCACATTTTCACGTGCTCCTCTTGCCAGGTAAGAGCTCGTCCTCTTGTAATTAATCTGAGGACTATCTGCCCACCCCTTGCAAAGAGCAGAATTAGTCAGGGCTGGTACTATAGATTTCCAGTCTTCTCTGCACAGAGCTGGCATTTCTGGTCTGGTTGCCTTCATTTTTCTTCCATGCCACAGGGTCTCCAAAACTTCCAGGAGTTTTGAAAAATGCCTCATGATATGCAGGACGAATACTCTTAGGAGTGAGAGGAGCTGACGAAGGCTATTTGTGAAAAAAAACAAAACCCCAAAATGGTTCAGCAGAGTTCTCTCAAAGTCTACACACAAGCAGGCAAACAGAGGACAGCTGGGAGACATTAATACCTGTACCCTTTTCCATTACATAGTGAAGAGATATTAGAACAGGGCTGAGGGGATAACCCAGGATACTACTACCTGAAAAGTGTTGCAACCAGCTGATTCCAGAATTCTGACACAACCCTCCTGTCCTCCTAATGTTTTTCTGTAGCCATTGCACAATACATAATGACACTGTCAAGATGGGGGACAGTGTCCCTTAGATTGCTGGGGGATTTTAGATTTTCTGTAATTTATAAAACCACTTCACTGTTCAGGACTAAATGTGCTATGCTGGGCTATGACTTCAATAGTGTTCCACACCCTGTGCCACCCCTAAGATGGACATGCACAAGCTAAATGGAAGACACCAGCTCTCAGCGTGCCAACTCCGCACTGACACAGAGGCACCAGCCTGTGGCATATGCCACCATCAGGCACCTGGCACAGCTCTTTCATCACCACTCCTGCCCACCTTTCCCCCTTACCTGCTGCAGCTTCAAAAGGGTCACTGGGCATCCCATACACACAGGGGAGTCCAGCTTAACAGCACTGCAAGATCTTGTAAGCACAGGACTCAGGTGCAGAGAGGGGTGAGCTGGCTGCTGTGGATCCACTGAAGAGGTGGGTGAGACCTTGGGAGTGACAACGGCCGTGGTGCTTATGAACACAGGGGTGGTTGATGCCAGGCTGGACATACTGAAATTCATGGAGGCAGCAGCTGAGAAGGAACCATCAGGAACTGAGGAAAGAGGACTGGTGAATGAGGGAGAACAGACGAGAGGGAAAGAAGCCAAGGCTGCTGGTGGCACCATGACACAGGGTACACTTAGAGAAGGCAACTGGTTTGCAGCCAGGCTGATGGCACCAGGAGCTTGGTTTGCAGAGATCAGGAAATTAAAACTGCTTAATCCTAAACCAAAAAGAGAAAAAAAAAAGCATTAGTAATCTTGAAAAAGGGAATTAAACTACTGTAACTTTATCTACAATAGGAAAAAGGTGTGACAATAGAGAAAAGTCTGCCTAGGAAGTAAACTATGACAAAAGTAATAAAAAAATAAGGAAGAAAACTGTCACAACCCCCTAACTCTTCTGTCAGATAAAGAAAAAACTCTTTCTTTATCTGCTTCCATTTTCTCCCCTACTTGTCTGTTCACTGTACCTGCATCCATTTACTTAGTCCATATGAAGTACCAACCATACCCCTTGCTGTTTTCTGCTTCTAACTTTGATTACAAGCAACATCCTGCTAAACAAACTATTTTTGACTAACTGGAATCATCCTCTGCTATATGAGGAAAAAAATAAGGAAAATTAATAAGGAAAAAAAACCCAGATAAACCAAACCAAACAAATGGGAGACAGCCACAAGGATGTATCACAGAGGCATTAATTTTGCTGAGAACAGCTGAACTACTGTGTTGAAGCAGAAGCTGCTCTGGCTCCTAGCTTGTCTGACCTTCCAAAACCAGGATCAGCATTTTTAAACTGAGCATCTCCAACCTAAGTGAAATGCCATAGACCCCACTCTGTGTCATGAGTGAATCAAAGTCTAAAGCAGTAGTCATGGAAATCTGCCACATGTCCTGCTCCCACAAAGCAGTCATCCACTGCACACAAACACAGACACAAAACATGGTGGAATCGAAATCCCATTGCAGTATTTTCAGCTGCTTCCTCTAGATGCCTATAGTGTCATACAAGCAGGGCTGGCTACACTCCCAGTGCCTTGGGTTTCAGGGGTTATACTGATAATGCATGTTAAAAGACAGTACAAAATTTGAAGGTGATGAAATTCATACACTCAGGGGATGCAGCTGTTCTATATAAGCCAGATTACTGCCAGTGCCTTGGGTTTCAGGGGTTATACTGTTAATGCATGTTAAAAGACAGTACAAAATTTGAAGGTGATGAAATTCATACACTCAGGGGATGCGGCTGTTCTATGTAAACCAGATTACTGCCAAATCTAGACTTCCAACTCCTTTGAGTTTTGAATGCTGGATAATTGTCTTTTTTGTATATAATTCATAATTCATAACTGTCTTTTGCACATAATTCAGGCATGCAAACCCCACATTGTTCAATGCTATTAATGTTTGGGAACCTCAGAAAAATGTCTCTTTTCAGAGGAGCAATAGTTCACATTGAATTAAGAGATAACAGAATTACTAAACAACTACAGAGAACTGCTGTCAGGGTTTTTTATGCCAAATTTTTACCTATTTGTAGGACTCAGTATTTGCTCAGTGAACAGATACAGAGGTTTGGGTGCCTCTAGATCTCACGGTTATCCTTACCAGCGGTAGGTTGAACATAAAGATACTGTGGTTGGAAAGGCTGATTGGCATTTTCTTTAGAGATGTGCTCATTTCCTGGAGGGGGTTCATCAGGGTCTTTGTTCTGAGATAGTTTTTCTTGCTCCTGATAATCTAAAGGCTTAGTAGACTCCTTGTTCGCCACCTCTGGAGCAGCAGGACTTGCGAGGTCAAGACGATTTATTTCTAGATGTACAGCAGCTGAACAGACACTTCCTGGGGAAGGTTCTGCATTGGGTGACTCAGAAGGCTTCTAAGCAAAAAACAAAAGTGGAAATGAAGAGTTCAAACTGAAATAAAACAGTGCAATACCTCTCATGCACCTTCCTCATGGATCTGTGCAAAGGAGCAGCACAAACCTGATTAGCAAATCACTATGTAAAATTTTTGTTTGGGGGTTTGATGAGTCATGTTAGTGATGCCTAAACCCTGTGCCTTTTGCTGCAGTTCACATTCAGTACTTGGATACACTACATAAGAAACACCTGACCTCTGGGATTACTTTTTTATTGATAAGGAAAAACACTTGATTCAAATCGTTTATATCCAATATTCAAACGGCTTATATGACATGGTGTTGAGCCTGACCCCTACTTTCAGTATTTAAGAGAATTCTGAGATAACTACACATCACCTTCATCATCATAATCTTTCTCTCACCAGCCTGCTGTGGGCAACACTGGGCCTCAGAGAGAGGTACTCAAGCTGGAGAGTAGGAGGAAAGAACAAATCACATTTGCTATAGCTCAGTAGAGTAAGCAATGCTGCTGCCATCTGGGAAAGCCCAAGCTAACAAGGGAAGATGAGAAGTAACAATTACATTGATTTCTTCCCCTCTGACCAATTGTTTTGCTGCAGAAAATGATCAGGACACTAATTCCAAAGAACATCTGAGCATCATATCACTAGGCAAAGCAACTCAAGTCCATTTTCCTGGTGGTGTGAAAACAGCTTCCAATTAATGCTTATACTTCCTGACACAGCCCATTTGCAAGTTTATTAACATGTGGGAGGCGGCATTTTTATCTCTCAAGAGCAGTGTACTAAATTTTCCCTTCTGAAAACAGTCTTGGGCAAAAATCTTTCCTTACTATGAGAAAACCTAAGTGATAATGAAATTCACTTTACCTTGGGTACTACAAGTGAGAGGGGCAGATCACTGTGCTCCAACGTCTGCTTTTTGGCAGCTGGCTCTTCATCATCTACAGGTGCAGAGGGCGATGAGCACTTGTGGGAGCTGCGCTTTTGGCAGACAGTGGGAGGTACAGCAGCCTGAGCTTCTGCACTCCTGTTTCCCAGGTCTCCTGCAGTGGGCAGGGGCTCACTCAAGTTATTTTCCTGAAGACTGCCACACAACATAAAAAGGGATGAAGATGGGAAGCACAGGAAGGGTTGGTTGGGGACCACGGTAGGTTTTCCATTTTCTGTTTTGGAGGCTGCTGGTGTGGAAGGGTGTGAAGCCTGGCTGCTGATACCATTTTGTAGTGAGAAGCTTGGCACATCTGCCTGAACCACAGGGAAAATTGCCTGAGGCAAAGGGTTAACACAAAAATCAGAGTCCCCAGGAACCGGAAGAAGGGAGAAAGGTAAGCTTATGTTGGAGTTCTTTGCTGAACTTAGTATAGTTTCAGTATCACAAACTTTATTCCTAAAAAACAAAAAAACCCAAATAGTAATGAAAAGAGGAAAAACATTTATTCCAAAATTAAACCCCTATTTTATCTTTAGAAGCAAAGAGATACATATTTGGACATAAATGTGGAAAAATTCAATCCCCAAACAACAATTTTTACACAGTTTAGAAGAAGGGTCACTTTTTATCATTTCTAGTAACACAAAAGCAGAGTTCTCAGGTTTCTGATGGACCAATAATGCTTTTGGCTGCACTTGACTAGTCAATCATTCACAAATGAATTCAAACTGGAGCAGGTGTAGAGAAGACAGATGACAGACAGAGATGCCCTTCCACGGAATCATAATTTGCTCAACCTACCCAGACAATTGGTCAAAGGATGCAGGAATGACCTATATAAACACATATGACAGAAAGAACTACTGAAGCAAAACACCAATGCTGGTACAAGTACAGATGGGTGTAAAATGACCATGAAAAAAGAAAAAAGTCATGCTGACATCTACCAGTATTAAAATTGTAATAACGAGACTTTATGGCAATTTTTTTATGTCAGTCTCATCAATGGAATCTATTCTTAAACTAAACATGACAAGCACAAAGCTGCAGCTGGACAACAGTTAAGACCAACCTACCCAGTATCTTCCTCCATTTTCTGCCTGCAGACAGCTGCTAGATTTATCATTTTGGAACAATTTTCATCTGAATCCACAATACAGGCTGAAAGAACAAAGAGGCATTCAATTAATCACAGACAGGTTTACCAAGCATATTTTGATACTGCCCATATAAAATAATTGCTATAATTTTTCAGTCTTGACACATTTTTATAACATCCACTCATCACCTAGAGCCAGAACCTGCAAGGCACTCAGGACTCTCAGTCTCACTGGAGATGTGTTCAACATCATAATTTCCTGTAAGAGGGAACTGTGAAAAGTCCTGTAATTACTTTATCTTTTTTAACAACTATCCATTAGATTGTTACAGTAAATTTCACTATATTAGGAACCCTAAAATAAAGCAAGCATTTTGTGGCTAAAGGATTTTTCTTAATCAAGTTCTCACAGAAGGAATTGTAGTATAGTTGCAGTTAGTACAGAACAGAAACATTTACCTGCAGAAAATAATGTGCAGATTCAATTGCAGTATGGCCCAAATTCACCTCATGTAACTTTAGGCATTTGACTGGAGTTGAAACCAGAAGTTTCATTATCACATGCACAGTAGAAATATGGGTACCTCCCAAGAGTAGTTCACATATTTAATTATGCTGATTCACCCAATCAAGTGCCTTAAATTGGCACATGCCCTCATTTGGGCAGGTCCAGTGGGATAGAAAAGATCATGCTTCATTAGTAGTTACCTTGCCTCTCTTGACGTGGGCTGTTAGGCTCAGAACTGACCTTCCTTCTGGTTGCTTCACAAGGCTGTGCACTGTTAAATGAAGAGTGACGTGTAAACCTTTGCTTTTCAGTAGCACTGGTCTGGTACTGGGCACAGGCTCCTCTCTGTGTCTCTGGCAGAGGATCTGATGTTGGGCTATGCCCTCTCAGCTCATCTGTAGGGACATAATATTGTACAACAGTCCTTCAGGGAGCACAGCTCATCATTTAGGCTTCTGCCATATTACCAAACTTGGTGTTAAGGGAAGAGGCAACTTCTGTATTATCTCAAACCTCACAACACTGAAACAAACCTAGAACTCAGTAAGCACCAGTAGACAAGGTAAGGGCTTCCTTCCTTTCAATTCTATAGCAGCTACAGCAGCAGCTACATTCCAGTGTGCCAGCCAGGAGGAGAATTAAGATAGTATTTACATTATCCTTAATTTTACTTGTTCTTGGCACTGTCCTGATGCAAATATCAAAGACAAAGGGTTATCTTCGCTCTGGCTTCTAGTCAAGGAACATCAGCTTACAGAGATGTGCTATCCCACCACCTTGATCTTAGCAGACAAAGCTTTTGTAGAAGGGGCCACATGCAAAAAACAGCCCTGCTCTACCTTGTTACGGCCGCTTACAAAGAAAATAATTCACTGTATAATTATTAAGGATTTACCAAAATTTTGCAACCCAGAAGAGCTGTGGACCCAGATTTGAAGATGTTAGTCCTATTGCTCCACAATTCATACAGTTATGCATACAGTTATCTAAGTCAGTGTAAAAATACCTGCAAGACACAGTATCCTTCAACATCCCTTCACAGACGCAGATCTTGAGTGCAAAGTCTAACAAGGGCAAATGTTGAGCTGGCAGCAATTAATAATCATAGGGTATACACTGAATGTTGAGCCATTCTTTATACACAGAAAGCCATCTTTTACCACTTGGGAAGGGACTGTCAAAGCAAAAAGAAAATAAATGCAAGCTACACAAGTTACCAGTTTTTTCAGGGAATTCCACAGGCCCAATCCACTTGAAAGCTGGTTTGCGTCCTCGCTCCTCTGTGACATGGACTTTCTTGATCAAGCCCAGGCTGGTGAGAACATTGGCAATATCATACAGTCTTCGTACCTTTGCTAACAAGAGGAGTAGATAAGAGAGTCAGGTTTACAACGCATATCGGATATATTTATGTGCTAATTTCATTCCAGACTATCACCACAGCTTTCATAGATGAGGTGGGCAAAATCAAATTGGGATGGACTTAGGCCACCTCCCATGAAGTCTGCTATACCAGCTCCCACCTGATTGTACTGCTACTTCATAGCTTAGCTGCTCAGGTTTAAACTCATCTACCTCATTTTGATGGATATAGGTTAGGGAGTGATTACATCAGCTTGCCCAGAAAAGGCAGCTACCTCCATATGGGTAAAGAGAAGCTGGGGGAAAGTGGCACAAGAGTGCACAGCTGATCACAAGAGAACACATATTCATAATTTTTAAAAAAGTAACACACTAAGAAAAATCTGTGACTCTAGTAAATAACATCTTTGAGCTGACTATGATACCCACATATTTTCCAGCTAAACTCCTCATCCTCACATTTCTTCTTTTATTTGGGGTAGAATTTCAATACTGAAGTGCAAATACTTTATTTTAAAATACTTTAAAGACTTAAAAGTCTTCATCTCAGAAGATTTATTTACTAATTCTAGGTTCTCCTATGTTATCCCAGGGACTGAAGTACTAATCCTCACTAACTGAAAGCAAACCCTGCCATCCAGCTGTAAAATATGTCTGGAGTAAAAAGGAGAAGGAACATATTTCTCCAGAGACAAAATTAATTCCATTAAATTAAACAAGATGCTTCAGTTCTGAGACATCATTCAGAGCAGTACAGGAAACGAGGTTTAAGTATAAAAAAAAAATCAACAATAACAAATTTTCTTCTTTATTCTGAAGCTGAACTTGAGAGATAATTGTCAAAGTGACTCTTCCCCACACCAAGTTCTGTTTTCCCAAATATGCATTTGCAATGAAAAAAACCCCAGAACATATTGCAGGAAAAGTTGCACAAATTGCTTTTGCTGGTGTCTGTTTGCTGTCAGTCCAAACATGCCCCATTTTCTTTACTCACTGACTGATTGACTTGCCTCTCATTAGCCATCTTACTTTTAAATTTGCTGTGGTCCACTGTATCCTGGGTTTCTTCTATCAGTATCTTTGCTGCGATATCCAGAGTGACTATCTTGGTCTTGGAGACAAGGAACAGCATGACAAACTTTTGGCTCATAATTCGCAATGACTTGTCCTTTCTGCTGTTTGCAGATGCTGTGTTACAAACAATACCCAAGCCTCTTAGCATATGTCATCCAACACAGCCAGAAAACTAGTAAGAAGGTTTCTCACACACAAAATAAGTAAAGTATTTCCTTGCCAGAAAGCTGAAATTAATTGAAAGGCAGCAAATAACTGATTAATGCAGACAGGATTCTCTCTTCAAAGGGCAATTAAAAAATCAAACTTGCAGAAATAGCTTTTAGAAAGTGAAATTCCAAAGCTGATTCTGTGTTATGTTACACAGTTTTGTGCCACTATAATTCTGTGACTCTAATGGACTTCAAACCATCATGTGTTTTATGGGCAGCATGCAAAGAATGGACAAATGAAGATGCTGCTTTCTGACAGGATAAAGCATTTGCTTTTAGGTGGGAAAGAACTGGATTGTCTAGCAGAACTTCCTGCCAGTCTGTAGGACAGAGAGAAAAATCTGTCTTGAGACCTATGTTAGGGACAGAATAGAAGGAAGAGTTCTGTACCTTCCATGGTGAATTCAGCACCTTTTTGCAAAGGATAACTTTTAATTATTTAATTTAAAAGCAAAGCAAGGGAAAAAGTGACATAGTAAACAGGAGAAAGAGACTTGTGTCTGTGTATCATCACACATTTAGTAATCATCCTACCAGAGGTGCAATCTGGTTCTGAAAAGTCCAGTAGTGGTCTGTCTTGAGAATCTGAAATGGTTTCCTTTTTCCGTTCTCCAAATTTGTACTCGAAGTCCTGCTCCTTGTGCTGGGAGGTCATTAACTCTCCATACTGTAGCTCTCCTGCCTCCTGAAGCATTTTCAGAGTTTGGCTGAGGTTGTGCCGGCCATGCCAGCAGTATTGGTTCTTGGCCACACGGCTGACCAAGTGCAATGACTCCAGGACATTCACGATATCATAAATTCGTCTCCGCTCAACTCCTGTTTGGGAAGCAGGGGGGGAAATAAAAAAAGACATAGGTGCTCATCTTAGTTCACCAGAAGCAAATAGAGAACAGGTTGTTCTCTAATAGACATTTTCACTGTTCACATGGACACATTCTATTACATACATCTATATTTGCACACTGAAAATCTGACTTATACGTGGCCAGCTTCATGGTATGTTGCTCTTTGTCTGTTTTCTTAACTTCCAGCCCAGCTACGGCTTCAGCTTAAAGCACCTACACTGTGTTTAGAACTGATTGCAGTCTGCCAGCCCCATTCACTCAGACCTACCCAAATTGTCCCAGGGCTTTCAGAGCACTTTGGCCCTTCCTTACAGAGTTTCAACACCCAGACACATACCTGTGTGTAACAGAGCAGAAAAGGGTCTGTCACAGCATAGAAACAAAAGCCCCTCATACAGGAACCAGGGGGAATGCAGTCCTCCACTTGCATTTACAGTGACACATTTACTTTTACTTGCTAAGCAAGTACCAAGTAAAGGGGTATAAAAATCTTCACAAGGTGCAGAGCAGTGTAGAATGAGATCTACTGTTCCCAAACACAACAGAAACAAATTATCAGTCCTGGCTGGGTCTAGTCCTATAGAAAATTTATGAAATATGTCCAACTTGAGTTCAGCCTGACTGATGTGAGCAAGGTTGGGACTGAATATGAACAGGTTGGTGGCAATGCTTACTGTCCTAAGTGCTTGTGTCCAGTGCTGTTTGAAGCATGGCTGTTATATTTAACACAACATACTAGTGGCAGCATCTGCACCAAAAATCTTCTAACAGTTAACATCAGCTGAACAGAACAAGTGCTAGTTAGGGTGAAAGATTTTGAAAATCTCCCTGTGGAGGGCAAGGCCATAATGTACCTGTTTACCCATCTGAGGAATAGGCATAATACTTACCAGCCTCAAACACATATTGGGTGAAACAAATCATGAGCATTTGCAAGTGTGTGAAGAATTTGGAGCAAAACATAATTCAGAAAAACAAGAGTGCTACACATATCCTAGTGTCTGTCAGGCATCAGCAGTACAGGCCCCTTTGTGGCCTTCCTCAGGTATTCCGTGAACAAAGCAATATACATTTGTAGCAAAAGCTGTATCACAGACATCATTTGTTACATCAAGAGTGGCAACATCAGCAGGGGGTAATTTTGTGGTCACGGAAGCAAATGGATACAAGCAAGGAAGGGAAAACCAAAGGGAGACAGACAACCAAAACCTTCCTTCCCCTTTCTGGGAGGTAAAATTTCCAACAGTAAGTTTTAGAAGAAAGTTTCTGTTATTTAGGAAAGCAAGGTAATGCCACTCCCAACACAGAATAAAGCACTGTTCATGTTCAGCTGTACAAGATTGGAGCATGAGCATCTCATGGAAACACATAAAGGAGTAGAATCTAAACGAACAATTAATTTTAAAAATAATTTATCTATTTACCTAATCTGTATTCTATCCTATTTTAAATTCACTCTTCCAAGGCAAATGAATGGGTATTTAGAGGCCTTTCTTAACAGAAGACATCATTCTTCTGTTCATTTTCTTCCCAAAACAGCCAAATTTCATTTTTGCTACATCTTTTCTGTTAATACCTGAGTTTTAAATGTAGATACAAGATTTATTTAGCTCAAGTCCAATATTGTAAAGCCCTTCCTAGCTAAGAAACAACCTCTCCAAGGACTCAGATATTTTTGTTGTTAATGTGTCCTGTCCGAGTCCTCTCTCCTAAGTTTTATTATTTCTTGCAGATATTTCATTAATCTTTCAACTAAATCCAAACTTAACAGCAGAACCAACAAACGGGCTACTCAAAACAAGACATTTTCTCATGGTACTCTTGCAGTTCTCCCAGTACCTTCCTGTCACAAGGTGATATTCAAAGCTAAGGTAACCTTGATGAACCATGTGATCTCGGAAGAAATTATGTCAAACATGTTCAGAAGTAAGGGAGAAAACACAACTGATCTCCTACACATACCAGTTTGCAATCATTTCCCCAAATATTTTATTTTGACAAAATTTGTTGTCTGTAAGTTCTCCTTCAGGGGGTTTCTAAATCCTAACTCCTTCAGTGTTCAATGAATTGAGTATTTAAGAAAGCAACAAAGTTGATAAACATGTGGAAGCAAGATCTGTCTAGTAAAAAGTGCAGAAAGTCAGGAAGCAGATGTCAAAATGGTAGTGCTACCAAACAACAAAGACACTGAAGAATATTAGGCATTTCCAACTCTTGATTAGTATGATTAGAAGAGCATCCAGACCCTGGGAAAGGCAGATCTTGAAAGTAGTCTGTTAGAATATTATCATATTTGGAAGGCCCACCTGTTAGGTTACCCCAGGTGATCAGTTACCCCAGTTTCACAGGTATACATACCAAGAATTGAAGCCACTTCATCCAAAGAAATGGTAGTTTTCTCTGTTGACAATGGATAATTTGGATAGCGAGCTAGAAACTTTTGGCATAAGAGTCCTAAGCTTTTCTGTTTTCTGCTGGGCCTCTGCTTTTCAAATTCATCAACCGTGCTGTCATCTACTATATCATACTGTTAAAAAAAAAATGTTAACCCTTTAGTGCAGAGCTTTTAAAAGCAAGACATAGTCAAGTGAAGCATATTTCAGATGTTATCAATATTTAAGACCAGATTTTCTAATTAGAAAAAAAAACCCATGGACTCCTTGAAAGCCAGAGCACTTGGATAACAAAGTTGCAAGCTCTTCTTATTTCATTACACAAGATAGCTACAGAAAAAATCTTTTCTGTGCAATCATGAAATAGTGGTCATACATAAGGAAAAAAAACCAAAAACCCAGTAAGATCAACACCCAAGACTAGCAAATGGTAAGATTATACTTGGAAAGAAGGAAGAATATGCTTTCAAACACTTCTGGATCTAATAAAACAGGAGATGAAGAAGCCATCAAGAAGTTCCTGCAATACCTCTTTTTACTGACTTTTACAGTGACTCTATCACTTTAAGAAACTGATGATTGGGGAAGAGGTGGGGGCACTTTGCTCAGAAACTATAAAAAGTGCTATTCAGTCTTTGAACCTTAAACTTAGACTTAGTCAAGGTGTTAGATTAAGTACTTCTATAGGATGATCTGAATGTGGTCTTTCTGACCCTGCAGGTGGGAAAAAATAGAAACTAGCAAAACCATGGTGGCAAGAATGTAGGAAGAGGTATGTTTGTTTATCACAAAACAAGAATGATGGAGGATTATTTTGCACTGGTAACTTTGGGGTTATCTTCTGTGTTATAAAAAGGAAAAGAAGTCTTGCCCTCTGGCAAAGAAAAGCTGAAGGTGGTGTTAGCTGTTGAAACCTGTGTTTCCTAGCTTATGGGATCTTAAACTGTCCTTAGCTAGTTGCAAGTAAGTAATTGTGGCAGGCTGGTGCTCTGATAGAATTGAGTTTTATATGGTATGGAAATAGCAGTATTCTTATTCTAAAACTTCTACTTCTTTTGTATGTTACCCTTCTAAATGTAGAAGATTATTGAATGAAAGTTTTATTCACTTGAAAATAATTGAACTCTTTATAGTAGTCACCCCAAAAATGCTGTGTGATCTTAGCAGGCTTGGAGTGGTAATGAACTAACCTTAAACATCAACTATTTTTTACCTGCTGGACACTGTGTTAGGAATGATCTCTAGGGGGCTGTTTGTTTTGTTATGACTATGAAAACTGCAGAATTTTCTACCCTACTGTTGCTCCTGCAGTTGCTGTAAAAACTACACTTCCAGAGTGATCTGTACCTATGAAATGATGCTTGTCAGTAGAAGGACCCAGAACTATGGTCCAGAACTATGGCTGAAACCACCAGGAAAGGATATCCTACAAGAAATAAACCAGGAGAGGAAAAGCAGTGGTTGAAACAAAAAAACAAAAACAACAAAAAAAACCAACCAAACAAAACAAAACAAAATCACAAACCAAAAAAAAAAAAAAAACCACCAAAACAAAACCCAAAAAAACCCAACAAAAAGCATGAAGGAAGAAAACTGCAATGATGCTTACTGATGATTTGATGTCATTCACTCCAGGGACAGACTTCATGAAGTGAGGACAGGAATCAACCCCTGCATTGCCTAAGTCTTGTGAAGTAGAAATTTTAATGCTTGACCTTGCTTTCCGACCACTAGTTTGGGGGCTGGGGGGGAAAGTGGGAAAAAAAGCTTTCGCAGACCACTTTGCAGGACAGTTGCAGATGAGATCTAAGATATGGAAAGTATACTCTCTCATTGTCAAATTTATTTTTGAAAAGGATGGTTCTTGAAAACAGATCTGGCAATTTTTTTTCTAATGTGGTTCAAAAGTACTTCAGTTGGGGATATCAAACATTTAAGCTCTACTTCCTTCATTGTTCTTTTAGGTAATATTCAGGCTCTTGAGGGGATCTCAGGTCAAGTACTAGTAAGACAGTTACTTTTGAAGTCCTACTGCTCAGACATTCCTGTGTAGGCAACTGTCCTTGGGAATGTCTTACTATTCTGCCATTTCCATAGGGAACAAAGACCCAGTTGGAAGAAATCTGAGGAGCAACTTAAGAAAGGTCTGAATCCTAACTGAATATAGGGTAATTGTGTTCTGAGTCTCACCTGTAACGAATCAGGTGTGTCACTCTGCTCACTGTTTTCTATGGGTCTGAAGAGCTCTTTCTTCTTTTCCCTGTCCCTCATGTCAGGACTAGCAGCACTAACAAGAATCTTCAGGTTAGTAGTAGGAGTCCAGGGATCAGGTTGAGGTCTGTCAATGATCTTAACAGGTGTAATTGGATTCCTTTCTGGTGTGCAGCCTTTTTGCTTTGATAAATCAATTGGTTCATTCTTAATGGGAGTCTTTGGGGCCATCCTGGATCGATCATATATGTTTTCCTATTAAAAACAAAGTTTTTTAGACACAAGAGGGAAAAAAACATTTCATCAATCAATTTCATTATTCTTATGAAGTTATTTTTACTGACTTGTGCCTTGGCACTCATAGCTATATTTAGCACAGTTCTTCTGCCTTTGTTGGGAATGTTAAAATATTCTGCATGCTGCTATACTGGAGGAAGTGTATTTGAGATACTGCCTTGAAATAGAGAACCTGACGTCAACCAGTCTAACCTGTGGCCTATTAGACTTTTAAACTCTGACTGTTATTACAAGAAAGCATTGCCCACAAACATAAATCACCAAATCGCAGGGAAACTGAAATCATGCACTGGTCACATTAGACTTAGCAAGAAAGCAGAGTTCTGTTTGAAAGGTCCGAGGTTAAAAGCCGTGCTGGGGATGCAGCTCAAACTCACAAAATATCAAACTAAAGGGGACATAACCTCATGTGCAAGCAAGGCAAGTTTTGCATCCCACTGTCTGCTGCCCAAAGCAACCAAGAAAATCTCCCTAACTGTTAATTTACTACCGTTAAGAGCTGTTAGGAGGAAAAAATTCATCAGCTGATTTTTATAATTTCCTGAATGAAGCTCAATTCTTTCCAGTCCCTAACTGCCATCAAACTTTTTTCATATTTCAGCTATGGATTCCTTTCTCTTCCTTCAAGAAGTATCACTACAGATGAACTCACTTGAAGTGACCGACTGAAGGAAGCATTATTGGTATTCTTGATATGATGCATTTTATTTTGTGCTGTAAGAAATCCAATTCAGAAATTTAATAAAAGCCTGAAACAAAATATTAATTTATACCAGATTACCATAAGAACTTTCTTAAGTTTTTACCTTTTACTTGGAGTAATTGAACTGTTCTGTAGCTGAAATATATTTAAATAGGTGATTCCAAAGGTCATCCTAACAGGCACAGTCTAGCTAAAAAGTAGAAAAAAGTTCTAGTAACAACTGAAACTGGCTTTTACTAGGAGCAGTTTTGTAGCATTCAGACTGGAAACAAATTTGGTACATTAAAAGCATTGTGCTCTGAGCATTGATGAACATTTCTGCATATATTCACCTATGTATTATCCAAAAGGATGCAATAAATACATCTCTTTTTTTACAACTAACAGTCAGCCAGTTGTAACTTACTACACTATGATAAATAGGGATCAATTTAGAGGCCATGGTACTTCTTGGAATATATATTCATATAGTGTTGGCATTCAATATTTTCTTGAAATTTCACATTTGGCAGTGAATCAACCCTTAAGTAATGGAGAAAGTCTATCTTCCCCTAAAGCTCCTTTTCATTATGGCTGGTGGTAATGGAACGGCAGTGAGGGCAGCTGAAGCAACCTGCTGTTTCACTACGTCAGATCTTCATGTTTGTGCAAATACCACAATGAAAAAAAGTAGTGGCTCTACGTGAAAAGCACATGACTGTGCTTTCAAATCTTCATTTCCTACCATCAGATCTTCATTTTCTACTATCATAATTACCTACTAAGGTAAGAAACACTTTTACCCTCTCTTCCCTTTTTTTTTGTTCAGTAGCTGCAACACTCTGTCAAGTCCTACCTGTATTGCACAAAACCTCAAGGGCAGTTGGTAGAAGTATGAGATAGAGGACAGGAAATGCCAGCTTGATGAACTTAGTATGTGAGCAGGAATTGAAACAAATCTCTGATATAACAGGAGTGGAATCTGACAAGAACTGTGTGAATTTCGGAGGACTCAGATGGAGTATGGACAATAGGTCATGAATTGCATCTAGTTCAGGAGACATTACTGAGCAAGGGAATGCCCAAGGCTACATATGCTGTCTCCTGGCTGGTGAGGCAGTAGGGAAACAATGAGCTTGTTCCTTGCTGAGTTGCCCTACTTAGCCTCTTGACTGGAGAACTCCACTTTATGAATACAGACCAGAAGGCAAGCATAGTGGACGTATCCATGAGCGTGCTCAAACTACTGTTAATTAACAGAACTAAACTATTCCTGCGCCAAATCAAGAACCTGGTAGTTCTTACCTTTAGAACCATAAGTCTCTACAAGAGCCCTCTCCACCTTACCACATGGTAGGCACTGGGATATTTGAGATCACTGAGTGAAAGGTGAAAGCTAAATGGTGCTCCCCGCTGCGTAGTGCCAGAGTGCAATCACTTCACTTACTGACAAGGGTGGCATGATTCAGGCTTCTTACACTGGATTATTTCTTTATCTTAAGGGTAGCGCTGGACATCCCAGTGCCCCAAGTGCTCACAGGTAAGATGGTGCTGTACAGACCAACAGGGCAGAGCAGGTCCGATGGGCAGCACCTCAAAAAACGCTGCCCACGGGAGCCACAGAAGCACGATCCAGAGCCCGACTCTCCTCCAAGCCCCCCGGGTGGCGGTCCTGCACTGGCGGGGCTGGAGCTCCGTGGCGCCCACCGCTCTCGCCACCCTTCCTCCCTCTTCCTCTCCTCCCCGCACTGGCCCGGGGCTCCGGAAAACGCCTGCAGGGAACGCGCGGCACCGGATCGGTCCGAACCCCCCGCCGGCCCTCCCGCTCACCTTCTGGGCCGCCTCGGCGCGGCCTCGCCGCCCCGGCCGGGCGCTCGCCAGGTCCCGCAGCGCTAAGACGCTCACCTCCATCTGCAAAGCGAGAAGGCGCTTTTAGCCCGGCTCTTAAAAGGAGCCGCTCCCGTCCCCGGAGGGACGCGCGGGGAGCGCGGCTGCTCGGGGCTGTGTTCCGGGGGAGGGAGGGAGGGAAGGAATGAAGGGGGCGGGAGGCTCGGCGGGCTCCGCGCCCTCACCTCGGCCGGGGCCGGGGCGCGCGGGGGGCGCGCGGCTCTGCCGCTCCCGCCAGGCGCCCTCAGACATCGCTTTACAATCCGGCCAATCAGGTATGGCCGCCGGGGAGCCCCGGCCGCGCCGCCGGCCAATCAGCGCGCGGGAAGGCGGCGCGCGGCATCGGGCGCGCGGGACGGGGCTCCCGCCCGCGCGGAGCCGTTTCGCTCCTTTTCTTGGCGCTCCCCGCCCACCCCCTCCCGCGCCCTTCCCGCCGCCCCGCCGCGCCAGGCGGGAAAGGGCCGGCGGTGCCTGCGCTGGGAGAGCGCCGGGAGCTGCTGCCGCCCTCCTTAAACCTGGGGCGGGGGAGGAAGGGCTGAGTCAGCGAGGGGCGGGTGCCGCCTCGGTCGCCCGGCCACCGGCTCGTAGAAAACGCCGCCGCGGTGTCCGCGCCGCGGCAGCGCCGCCCGGGGCGTGGGTCGAGCGGTTCAGCAGCCCCGGGCAGTTCGGGCGGCGTTGTGGTCCTCCGCCTCATCCCCTGAAGCGCGTCTGCTGCCGGGAAGGTAGAGCGAGCAGACGCCACGGGGAGCGGTCTGGACTCTTCGCTTTTCCATGAGACTCTGCTCTGTAGGTTTGCCTCCTTTGGCACCTCATTACATACCGAGATAAGGAAGAACTGCAAGGGAGGAGTGGCCAAAGTTAACAAGTCAAATCGTGGCAGCCTGTGAAGCGGTGCAGTGATGAGATTATAGTTGTACCTGTTGAGACTATAGAGACACAGTGTTGCAAAAAAAAAAAAAAAAAAAAGGAAAAATTGTCAGAATCATAAAATCATTGCTTTCTGCAATGCAGAATACTTCAGTTATGAAAGTAATTGCTCTTCACTTGAGACCCTTTCTGGAGAAATTTGCTCTGCAGTGTAATTAAATTTGTGTCTGGAAGTGTATTTAAGATTTCTTTTTTGTATTTAAGATTTTTTATTAAAGTTTTTTTTTTAATTTGAGGGTTTTTATTAAAGTTGTTGTCTTGTTGTGGGAGGACTTCCCTCTGAAATAGCACATGAGCTAGTAATGAGTTGTCACAGAAGAAAAAATCCAAGGCACAGTTCTGATAATTTATAAAATTATTCACTTAGTAATTTTTTGAGGAATAGAAAATTTTCTTTTCAATAAGAATGTAGAAAATAGCTAGATATTGTCTCTTGTATTGATTATAATTTGTTAATCTTTAAAATACTCTGATTTTTTTATTTTCAGCAAGTTCCAGTACACCACAGTTTGCTGAAGAGAATGCAATATAAACTCTCACAGAACCTCCTTTTATTTAAAAAAATCTTAAACGGCCCTATGCATAATGATGTATATTAAGGGCCAGGAGACCAGCTCCTTTGAAAAAGGCCTTTATTAGGTGATCAGCTCTGGATGGGGGCCCGAGGGGTCGCGCACACCGTGGCTGCTCCCTTCGGCGACGCAGAGGAGGAGGTGGTCAGTTGTGCTTCACAGCAGAACTGGGGCTTCCGTCCTCGAGGGCGTGCCTAGGAAAACGATTAGTGGCTCGTAGACTAGGGTCCTCATCACGGTCTGGCTACTTTCAGGTGGTGGTGACCTCCAGAACTCGATTGATGGCATGGGAGGACTCTTCCCACTAGGTCCAGTCACTTGGTTCCTCGAGTTTCCACGTTATTTTGGTGTTTTTAGGCCCTTTTGGTGGATTCTGTTCTGCTTCACCTCATTTGCATACTGCCGAGGTTGTTTCTGGCCGCCATTTTGGGAGCAGCGAAGGCAATGCCCGAGGGACTGAATGAGGGTAACAATAAAGGGATTTAACAAGGGGTAACAGGGGGGTATTATGCAACACCAGTGAACATAGGGGAGCATATAACAACCAGGGGGGTATTGCAATAAGGGTACAGTTAGAAGGGACATGGGGAGACATATAGAAGCAGCAAACAGGGGGGTGTATTACAACCAGGGCACAACTGGAATGAACAGGGAGAGACATCCACAGTGGGAGCCATAACAAGGGGGGTACAATTGGAATGAACATGGGGGCACAACAAATATGCACTGAATTCATTCATAACAACTCCCCCCTCTATTTATTTGATCGGGCGGATGCCCGCATCAATTTGCAGTCTCTGGTTCTTGGAAATAAAATTTCCTAAGTCTTTTGTACTGGTTATATATTTCTTTGGCATTTGCGTGTTTCTGGTCTTGGCTTTCCATCACCATGATCCTTGTTTGCTTTTTGTTAGCTGCCTCGGGAAGTTGGATGCTAGCTTGCACAGTTGAGGTCAGGATTCGGACTAGACAGGGAAATAAGCAGGGTAAAAATAGCAGTCCAGTTATTGCACAAATAGTAATAAACGCAGCCTTTTTCCACCATTTCCCTTTGAAAGACCAAAATTCATCCCACCAGTCACTGTCTATTAAGGGAGTCCATTCTTGATTCCCCACATAGGCCAATTTTCAGATTTCTTTAGAAATGTTTTTAATCACCTCACTTTTATCATCAATCTCTAAGCAGCATTCGGAAGAATTGAATTTTCCGCATATTCCTCCTTCATCAGCTAATAAGTAATCTACTGCCAATCTAATTTGATAGATTACTGTTCTGGTTTGGGACAATTGGTCACTTATGTGCTCAAATACTAGTGCTGTGCGATTGGACACTTTTTCAAGCACTGCTTGGAGTCTGATTATTCTATTCAACATATAAATAGGAGTCCGGTAGCCCCAGGATCCATCTTGAGCCCAAGTGGCCGGGCCGTAGGTTCGAATTATTTCATCTGGAGTCCACACTTTGCTTTTCCATGTCTGTGTACCTCCCATGTCAATTAGGTCCCTTTTCTTTCTATCTTCCTTTCTCAGGTCATCATATACCGGGACTCCTAAATGTGCTCCTGACTTCTTGGGTAGCAGGAAAAAGGCTGGTTTAATGACCCCTATGGTGCAACTCCATTCCCAGTCTCCCGGGAGTCTTGTATATGCAGTATCCCCGCAAATCCAAAATAAATACTCTGGGACCTGCCAGAATCCATCTCTAACCTCGGTTGGGAATTCCCAAAATTTTGATACTTCTCTGATTCCCCAAAAGGGGTTCACTCCTTTTTCTGTGCACTTATGAAGGTTATATCCTTCATGATATATGCATCCCTTTTCAGTTTTCCCGATGGCCCAGTATGTAAGGGGCTCCCTCGGGACCCATTTGGCCTCCAAATTCTTTATTAATAAATATCTTTTACATGCCATCTTCCCTACAGGAGTGTTGTACCTTTTCCCTATTCTTAGGATGCATTCTTCCCCTATTATTTTTGATTTTAGATCCCATTTTTCTCTTCCCCTAGATGCCAATAGTTCATATTTTGGTTTCGTCTGTTTCCACCTCAGAATTTCTAGTGGGCTTAAACCAATCCCCTCCCAAGGCCAAATTTCTGTCATTTGGGTACTTCCACAAATCCAACAACTAGTCAAATTCAGTTCTTTGCTTATCCTTTCAACCAAATCAATGAACAAATTTTTTCCTAAGGGGATGTCAGGATCATCCTTTGTCCACATCAATTGTTTTTCCTTAACAATGTCTTTTAATCCTTCGTTTTCAAAACAAAACCAAGCTTCTCCTATTGGGCATTCCCCAAGTAGGCGCTGCCTATAAGAGGCAGTATTTCTTGTAGTCCAATAAACCTTCCCGTCCTCTTGACAGGTAATTAACTGAGAGTGATTAAAACAGCTTGGGTTAATGTTAGTGTGGACTCTGAATAGGGACCTCAGGTCTTCCCCATCATATATGGGGTGATAACACTTAGTGCAGGGGTTCTCTCCTTTGCTGAGAGTACCATACATCAGTAGCATCACCATCAATTTCTCCAAGAGTCCGGTAGGGGCCATTTCCCTCATGCCGACACCCCCCGGTCTTGCCTCTTGGGCCGAGGTCTCTCTGTATGTTCTATAGAGTCTCCCGACACTGGCTGCCTTCACTCTCTCTGTTCCCTAATCTTTTCCTTGCCCCTCTTGGGAGTACTCAGTAGGAGAAGAACTTTGAACCCTTTTTTTTTTTTTTTTTTTTTCTGTATATAAAAAAAACCTTAAACCTTTATGTAAGGCTTGTAACTTCTTAACTAGGAACAACCATTAAAACAGTGTGCAACAGTTTACAAAATTCATTCCATTTATCCCATAACAGATTCCTTAACTGTCCTTCAGTCCTTGTTCAGTCCTCAGGTCCTGAGTTTCTCCTGAGAATTAATTTCAAGTCCTTTGGATTTTGAATTACTGTCCACTCCTGTGAGTTAAGGGATGGGGTTCCTTCCACTGGTTTTGCGGGTAGTGCAGGGGAGCTGGGTCCTTCGTCAGGAGGTGTTACTGGCCCTTTAACTCGAGTGATGTGAGTCCAACCCTTTTCCCGAGTCCGTACCGCGGTGTGTGTAGTCAGCAACACCTGAAAGGGACCTTCAAATTTAGGCGTTAGAGGGATATTGTTCCAAGATTTAATTAACACCCAATCCCCAGGGTGGATAGTGTGCACATTGGTATCGTGGGGAGAAGTTTGGGGTATATATCCCTTTTTTCTAAGGCCCTCCAATGTTTTTCCAATGGCCTCTAAATATTTTTGGGTAGCTTCCTCTCCATCCAGGTAAGCACCAGTACTGTAGGGGGACAATAAAAAGGGAAGTCCAAACATCATTTCATAGGGGGAGACTCCTATGTCTGCTCGGGGTCTTGTTCTGATCCGTAATAGAGCCAAAGGTAGGCACTTAAGCCAATTTAATTTGGTTTCAGCTATTAGTTTTGTTAAAACATTTTTAAGAGTTTTATTCATTCTCTCAACTCTGCCTGAGCTCTGGGGATGCCATGGGGTATGTAGCCTCCATTTCATTCCCAAAGCTTCAATCACCCGTTGTAAAGTCTGAGCAGCAAAGTGAGGTCCCCTGTCTGAGTCGATGGTGTTTACCAAACCATACCGGGGGAGGATATCTTCCAGGATTATCTTTGCGACCACTTCTGCAGTCTCCTTTTTGGTAGGAAAAGCTTCTACCCAATGGGTGAGATGGTCCACTATTACCAATAGGTGTTTATATCCCTGTACTGGAGGCATTTCAGTAAAATCTATTTGAATATTTTGAAATGGTCTTAAGGCCAATCCTCTTCCTCCAGGTTCTACTTTTCTCATTACCTTTTGGTTGATCTTTTGACAAATGACACATCCTTTTGTTATTGATTTGGCCAAATCGTATACTCCAATACAAATATTTTCTCTAAGGAAGTGGTCACATAGTCCCTGGGTTCCCCAGTGTGTTAGTGCATGTATTTCTGTTAGTACCTTTCGTGCTAGTGCTTGGTTCAAGAACTTTCTCCCATCTGGGGTTAACCATTCCCCTTGTTCCCCTTGGCATAATTTGAGCTCCTCTATTGCTCTCCGTTCTTTTTCACTGAATATTGGTTCTACTTTGTCACCCCTTTTCTCAGGCTTCTCTCCCAGCTTGAGAATCTTAATTGGTTCCCCCACTTCCAAAGCTGCTTCCTTAGCTACCTGGTCAGCCAGTTTATTCCCTCTTATTTCAAAGGTATCTCCTTTCTGGTGCCCTTTTATGTGCACAATTGCTATTTCTGTTGGCTTTTGCAAAGATTTTAATACCAGCTTTATTAGTTCTGTGTGTACCAGACTTTTGCCTTTTGAATTTTGATACCCTCTCTCCTCCCAAATCTTACCAAACGTATGCACTATGCCAAATGCATACTGGGAGTCAGTATAAATAGTGCCATAGTCTTTTTCCAATAAATCCAGTCCTCTTTTTAATGCATATACCTCACAGCATTGGGCTGACCAATTGGAAGACAGCTTTCCTTTTTCTAAAACTTTCATATCTTCTCCTTCTATTATTGCGTACCCAGAAACTCTTTTTCCAGTGATTACTCTGGAGGAGCCATCTGTGAACAGTACTCTTCCATATGGTAAGGGCACATCTCCCAGGTCCTCCCTTACTTTAGTTTGCATATTTATCAACATCAAACAATCATGCTCTAGATTGTCTACTGGTTCCCCAGAAAGGAATTGAGCTGGATTGAGGCATTTTGAGGTAGCAAAGTCTAGATAGTTAGTATCTATTAATATAATTTCATATTTTAAAATCCTGGAGTCAGTGAGCCATTGTTGTGCTCTTTGGCTGAGAATTGCCCTAATATCGTGTGGAGTGTGTACCTTGATTTTTCCCTGCAATGTCAATTTCTGGGCCTCTTCTATTAAAACTGCTGTAGCTGCAACTGCCTGCAAACAGGTTGGCCATCCCCTAGCTACTGGATCCAATAACTTTGATAGGAAAGCTACTGGTTTTCGAGATCCTCCCCATTCTTGGGTAAGTACCCCATATGCAATTCCTTCCTCTGAGCTTACAAAGAGGTCAAATTCCTTCCCAAGATTTGGCAAACTTAGTACAGGGGCTGAAGATAGTTTATCTTTTAGATCCTGTAATTGTTGGTCATCATCTGCTGTCCATTTAATTGGTTCCTGGTCCACCAATTTGTTATACAAGAATTTCACACTCTGTGTATAATTATCTCTCCACAATTTGCAATATCCAAATAACCCTAAGAGTTTTCTTATATCTCTTTTAGTTTTTGGAGCAGGAATTGATAAAATTCCTGTGATTCTTTCAGAACTTAGTTTTTTATCTCCCCCTCCAATCACATGCCCAAGATGGATAACTTCAGGTTCTACAAATTGTAATTTATCTCTTGATACCTTCAGCCCCTTTTTCCCTAAGAAATTTAAAAGTTGTATACTGACACTTCTAACCTCATTTTCTTCTCTTCCAGATATTAGTATATCATCAACGTATTGCAACATTTTCACCTCTTTCTTAGGAAGGAATTGATCCAACAACTCTTCTAATGCCTGCCCGAACAGGTTAGGGGATTCAGTAAAACCCTGTGGTAGGCGTGTCCATCTTAATTGCATCTTACGGTTCCTATCCGGATATTCCCACTCAAATGCAAACCAATTCCGGCATTCCTCAGCCAAAGGGCATGACCAAAAAGCATCCTTTAGATCTATAATTGTAAACCAGGCATGTTCCCTTGGAATCTGGTTCAGTAATGTATAGGGGTTAGGCACTACCGGGTGTCTTGCAATAGTCCTCTTGTTTATTTCTCTTAGATCCTGAACCAGCCTATACTTTCCTTCAGCCTTTTTAACCGCCAAAATGGGGGTATTATGTGGGGACATGCAGGGCTCCAGGATACCCTCCTTTAATAAATGCTCAATCACAGGTACCAGTCCCCTCCTTCCTTCTGATGATATAGGATACTGCCTTACCCATATGGGAGGGGTGTCTTTTTGCATCTCCACCTTTATCGGTGGGATATCTAAATATCCATATTTTCCTTCCTCCGCCCACACCTCTGGGGAGATCTCTTCAATATCATTCTGGGTTAGTCTCATGAGTCTGACTACCATTTGGCCATTTTCTGGTATAATTCCCACTCCCAGCAGCACTTGTAAGTCTCTTCCTAACAGGTTAGTTTCCAGGTTAGGCAAATAGATTATGTCTGCTACACATTGTCTCGAGTTTCCCTCTATTTTCACTTTTTCAATAATGGATGCTTTAAATGGTTTCCCCTCTGCCCCTATTATTTCACAAGTTTTATTCCCAATAGTCATCCCCATGGGAATCTTGTTAACACTAGATCTATCAGCACCAGTGTCGACTAAAAATTCAAAATCCTCTTCTTGGGGACCCACATTAAGATTTACTAGGGGCTCTTCTTGGTTTTTCATTGGATCCCCCAACATATAGAGCCCCTGACACCCCTAATCATCACCCCTCAAGACCCGTTCTAAGGCCTCTTGCTCCCGTACAATTGTTTCATCCATCCTTAGCTTTTTACAATCCCTCTTAAAGTGTCCCACCTCCCCACAATAATAGCATACCCTATCATTAGATGCTCCTCCCGTTCTTCTTAGCCTTCCCCCCTCCCTCCTGAGACCGGGTTTTTCTGCATATCCTTCTCCTGATGATATTACCCTCCCTTGATTTGTTCTTGGAGAACATGTTGGTGGATTATTATTTATTCCAACACTCTCCTTAGCAACGGCCACCATTACTCTGGCTTTTGCTTTTGCTTTCTCCTCTTCTTAAGTAAACCCAGAGAGCCTCTTTTAGTAGTTCATTTATGCTTTTTTCCTGCCAGTCTTCAACTTTTTCTAATTTCCTTCTAATGTCTGGCCAGGATTTTGTGACAAATTGTACTTTTAACAGTACTTGTCCTTCTGGACTGTCCGGGTCTATGTTTGAATATAATTGGAAATTTCTTCTCAGCCTATTAAGCCAATTTGCTGGGGTCTCATCTTTTTCTTGAGTCCCCTCAAAAGCCAGTTTTGTATTGCTACTTCGGGGCACGGATTCTTTGATACCTCTAATTATAAGAGACCTGTAGTCCCTCATATTCCTTCTACCTTCCTCTCGATTCGGATGCCATCCAGGATCTACCAGGGGCATCTTAAGGTCTCCAGGAGGCCCTACTCTATTCTCCCTTTCCCATATTTGAATACCTGCTGCTCTTATCATCCTCACTTCCTCAGGGCAGAACAAAATATTGAGGATGGAATTCAACTCCCCCCAGGTGTAAGTACTAGGCCCAAGGAATTGGTCCACCTGATTTGAAATTCCCACTGGATCTTCTATCAAGTTTCCTAACTCCTTTTTAAAATTCCGAACCTCCGAAGCAGTGAGCGGCGCATTCACAAACCCTATTCCCCCCAACATTCCTCCCATTGGGACTTCCCTGAGGGGCATCATCCTTTCAGGTTTGGATGTTCTCGACCGAGTATTGCACCAGGGGCCATCGGTAGGATTTTCACTAAGGGGAGTTGGAGTCATCTGGTCTAGTGGGTCTTGCCTATTAGTAGAAGAGGGGGATGGGCTCAATTCCCAATTAGGAGGGGGTAAAGGAATAGACACAGGTGAGGGGGCTGGATGTGACAGTAGAAGAGCTGAAGAAGAAGTTAGAGATATATCACAGTCAGGAGAAGATGGGAAAGACACTATAGGATTAGGTGAAGATTCTAATTTAAGGTTAGAAACTCTAGGAGGAGGTAGAGTAGTAGGAGTAGAAAGAATAGTTTGAGGAAGAGTTGAGTTGGTGGCTAAAGGAGCCTGCAGAGAAGCTGGGGTAAGAAGAGGGGTTGAAGAATGGTCTGGGGTTATTACCGGAGGAGCGGGAACAGGATTAGGATTTTGGACAGGAGTGTTAGGAGGAGGTGGTAATGGAATCACGGCGGGAGGGGCTGGTAAGGGGTTAGGGTTTAGAGCTGGGTAGATTGGAGGAGGAGGAGGTAAGTGATCCAAAGGATCCCAAGGTTTAGCCATTGTTTGTTCTCCTTCCTTTTCCTCCTTATTCTTTTCTCCTTTCTTTAGTTTACAAATTCTCACACTTTCCTCTCCTGTATCTGCAGTCTGCCAGCAAGCGGCATATGTTAGTTGCTCTATGTCTGGATCCTCCTGAGTTCTTAAATACTGATTCAATTGTGAGCAGATCCAGGGGTCATTAGTCCCATACCAAGGCCACTTCCCTTGTAAATTTAGCTTTGGCCAAATTTCTGTGCAATAATAAATCATCTTAACTTGGTCGAGGGTTTTTGTGGCCTCTTTAGAGTCCCACTTATTCAACAGTTGTCCAAGTGGGCTTTCTATGGGGATGCTTTTTATCTTTCCCTTTCCTTTCAGGGAGTCCTGTTGCCTACTCATACACTTTCCCATTTTCAATAACTCAAACCTCTAAGGTGCCCCTACCCGAACGGAAATTTACAGACGGGCAACACAAATCTATAAATAACTCAAATACTCCTTTCTAAAACAAATTATCTAACTCCAACACAGGCCTTTTCCCCCCTTAGAAATAACTTAAGCCCCTTCTTATACTTTCAATACTTCACTTTCACACCAGGGAGTAATCTTTATTAGAAAAAGGGATGGGGGGGGTCACTCACACTCTCTTTATCCACCCGGGTGAATCCTCGCAATCACACCTTTTAGGGTTCGGCCCCTTTGCCGTCCCCTTGGGGCCTATCCTAGTGATCCGACCCCCTAACCGTACCCCCGCGCCTTGCCTCTCCTACAGAGACTGTTGAGCACGTCTTTGCAGCGCCCGCCAGGGTCCCTAGTATCAGAAGCCCTCCCCTAGGCACCGGGACCTTCCCTTGTCTAGCCTCCCGCCAGGCCGGACCACGAGTCCACTCCCCGGACTAGACCGTCCCATTCTGATACCGTATCCCGTATCCGTATCCTCAATTTTTTGAACGGAGGTAGGAAGGTTCCAGGAGACTCCGTGGGGTTACCCGGGGGTATCCCTTCCCAGAAACTGGGATCAACCCAAGCGGGGCCCGACCCCTTTACCGTCCACCGGTCCGGCCTCCCCAGCGGAATAACCTAGGTGAAAGGGATGCGTGCAAGTATGCGTGGTGCCTGTCCTTGCCTAACGACTCCCCACCCCAGTGCTCTTGGCCGTGGGTTTACGGTCCCCTCCCTGAGACCGTGGCAGCACACCACCTTCGGCACGTCCAGCCCGGTTCTGGGAAGTAAGAACCTTCGTGGGCGCTCGGTGCCGGCAGTGCCTGGGGGCACCCTGAATGCGTGTGACTCACTCAAATGTCTGGGTAGTCCACACGCCCGGACCTACCCACACCCCTAATGCATGTGACGCACACAAAATGTCTGGGTAGTCCACACGCCCGGACCCACCCAGACCCCTAATGCGTGTGACGCACTCAAAATGTCTGGGCAGTCCACACGCCCGGACCTACCCAGACCGCAACGGTCTTACCAGGGGAGACCTAGCCCCTTTGCGTGCCACTCACTCCTGGCTTTCCCCTGCACGCCCAGGGCGGGGACCTCACTATCCCCAGGGGATGCCTCACTCACCCAATCCTTTCGCTTCCCCCCGTTCCCGGCCGGCCCCCTCGCGGGAGTCCGAAACTGCGGTACTAGGGGGTCCACAATCGCGTCGAGGGTCCGAGCTGCCGGCCCTCGTCTCACTCACACTCCTTTCGCTCGTCCCCTATGCCCGCCACCGGAATTACTCACCCTTCCGGTGCTCCTGTGCGTCGCGTGGTCCCAGGCTGATCCCTTGGTCCAGGTAGCCAGCAGTCCCTCGGAGGCCCAGGGTGGGCGGCCGTCCCAGTCCTGGGGTCCTCGGTGGGCGTGGCTATCCCGGACGAGCCCCCACCTGATGTATATTAAGGGCCAGGAGACCAGCTCCTTTGAAAAAGGCCTTTATTAGGTGATCAGCTCTGGATGGGGGCCCGAGGGGTCGCGCACACCGTGGCTGCCTCCTTCGGCGACGCAGAGGAGGAGGTGGTCAGTTGTGCTTCACAGCAGAACTGGGGCTTCCGTCCTCGAGGGCGTGCCTAGGAAAACGATTAGTGGCTCGTAGACTAGGGTCCTCATCACGGTCTGGCTACTTTCAGGTGGTGGTGACCTCCAGAACTCGATTGATGGCATGGGAGGACTCTTCCCACTAGGTCCAGTCACTTGGTTCCTCGAGTTTCCACGTTATTTTGGTGTTTTTAGGCCCTTTTGGTGGATTCTGTTCTGCTTCACCTCATTTGCATACTGCCGAGGTTGTTTCTGGCCGCCATTTTGGGAGCAGCGAAGGCAATGCCCGAGGGACTGAATGAGGGTAACAATAAAGGGATTTAACAAGGGGTAACAGGGGGGTATTATGCAACACCAGTGAACATAGGGGAGCATATAACAACCAGGGGGGTATTGCAATAAGGGTACAGTTAGAAGGGACATGGGGAGACATATAGAAGCAGCAAACAGGGGGGTGTATTACAACCAGGGCACAACTGGAATGAACAGGGAGAGACATCCACAGTGGGAGCCATAACAAGGGGGGTACAATTGGAATGAACATGGGGGCACAACAAATATGCACTGAATTCATTCATAACATATAACAGCTCTTCATGCTTTTAAAACCTTCCTATTTTTAAGAGGAACATGAATTCCGTAACTGCAAAGTGTGTCTCTCAGTACATATTTGCAGATATGTAGAGAGAAACATTTCTGAGGCATGAACTATTAGTGTTGCTCTCACCCATAGGAAGTCTGAAAACAGACTCATGAGAATCATAAGAAATGCAGAGTCATGGAAAATGTAGGCAGAATCTCATGTCACAGACTGACAAGCCCAGGCATGATTTCTAGACCAAAGGAAAGAAGTTGAGAAGAGAGTGTAGCAGCTGAGAACCTGCTTGTGTGCTGTGGCCCCAGTGACAGGAAATCGCTGTCTGTTCCTTTTAGTCATCTACTTCAACTAAAGTGGCATAGAAATATACATTCTCAGAGCTTTATCTTAAGATCTGTCACAGGCATTTGTGTATCCACTGCCAATTAACAACATCTATCGTAAGGTATTATATGTTGTGAAAGTTTAATAGGTCTAAATGCATTTGCAGCTCTAGCACAGAGACTTTCTTGTTAAGACCTTAATGGTGGTTGGGAACTTAATATTTGGGTCACTTGCTGAAATATCATGGCATGTGCATGTAGAAGTTCATTTGATCATTACAGTGATTGCTTCTGGCATTAGAAATCTGGTCATTTATAAGCCATTAATCAGAATATCTGTAGGTTGGAGCGATACCCGGGAGGCCTAAGTCTACCTGTCAGCATCATTGCAGGCTGTGTAGGCAACGGGACACTTTCTACTTGGGATGTTACTGACTTGTAATACTATAGTTTTGCTACTGGGATGGACCTGGGGCCTTATTAGACCTTCAAGACTTGTGACTTCTTACAGGTTAAGGATGCCTCTGAATATAAATGAGTTACTATTAAAGATCTCTCCAAGTCCTCAAAGGAGAACTATTTTGAATCACATTTGACACCTTCATTTAATGTTGCTGTTGTTTTACACAGACTGTATTCCTTGCAGCAGAGCTGGGGACTGCTCGAAGGGCCCTGGCTGAAACCTGTTGGGTTAAATTCAACCCCAGAAGGTGTGGAGCTCAGTTTGTGGACAAGAAGCAGAAAAGCAGAGCTGGAGGGAGAGAGGCGTCACAGCTGTGCTTCAGGGAGGTGCTAGAGCCCACTTTGGCACTGAGTACAATAAGGGGTGTGTGTGAGTCACATATATAGACTGAGGTGAGACATAGCACCAGGTGGGCAGCCGTGGGAGCTGTGAGTGTGAAGGGACACTGGGTGCTGGTTTAGTCTGAGGAAATGATTTTTATTTAGACCGGAGAGGTGCATTTCATGGGAGGTATTGACAGAAATTTGGATTCCTCTGTACAATGATTCTTCTGTAATATGGAAAAAAGAATGTTCAGGATTAACATATTAAACTATTATACAGTGTGATGACCATATATAACAAAAATATGCTTTGCTATTTGTTATATATTTTTATATAGAAATATATTTATTAAGCAATGCTAATCTTTTCCATGAGATGAATATACTGTGTTCAATATGTTAAATGTGTAGTGCATTTAATAAACATTTTCTTTGTTCAGTGAAATAAACAAAAACCCAAATCTCTAATAATGAAATGCAAATTTTAACTGGTAAACAAGTTACAAGTTAATCAGAACAAAACTATGACACTGCATTTCCTTACTTGGCTATAGTAGCTGAAAGAAGGTTGCTGATTATCAGATAAGATTGTTGCAGCCATCATATATCATAACATTTTCCAATATTATTTTTATATCTATTTTGATATGCACAGCTAACCTACTACAACTGGCAGGTTTAAGTTAACAAACTGACTAAGTTTAATCACAACTGCCTGCTCTTGATTTTGATTGAACAAAATCTTGAATGATTTTGTTATTTAACTTTTTTACAGGACTAAAACCCATTATCTGATTATTTATGATATTGAATGAATGGTACATGGACAAATACATATATATATATGTGTGTGTGTATTTATTATTATTATCTATTTAAAATGAATAATATTAAGAATTAAGCATTTGTATTAATTTATGTCCATTTGTTTCTGGACTTGTAAATACAGTATTTCATGCAAGGTAGAGTTGAAAGTGCCAATTCTTTGTGATAGAATACCTTTGACAGAGGAGATTGATAAAAACAAATATCAATGTGTTCAACAGCACTTTTCATCTCAGAATAGGAAATAGTTTTTAAGACCTTTAAACATGTCTGACTTCTTATAATACAAAAATATGATGGACCAAAGACCCAGTAGTTCCTCTATTTTCTCTCATTTTCTTGGCTGCCTTTTCCTATGAGATCTTTTGTGATGGAAAATTATATTTCTCCATCTGTTTTGGCTGATATTTGAAATTTCAGGTCAAAAGCTAGGAGAGAGGAAGAGACAGATCCAATTTCGAGCTTTTATTTCCATTAAAACCAGACTGAGTCACCCAATTGCTGAGCCACCAGGGAATCTGTGTACACCAGCATTCTTACCGGTGAAGGTAGTGGAGTGCCCAGTATCTGTTGGTGATGATTTCTCAAAATGCTGCTCACTTAGGTTTCATCTCTTCCCTGGGGCAGCTTGGAAGTTCCCACCCTTCAAGGACCTCAGGCTGCCTTGATCTAGGCATGTTCTGCATCAGCAGGAGCAGTAGCCATGACCATTTGACATTCAAAACCGTCTGGAGGAGATTGCATTAAGAGTGATTCTATGGACATGTGGCATCAGTAGCAGAGCTGGGAGTGGGACCTGGACCCAGCAAAGGCCTTCTCCCTCTGTGATGTGAGGTTACTTGCTTTTGAAGATTGCACTCACTGTAATACAGAGCCCCAGCTCTGACAGGAGGGGCAGAGAGGGGTCACAAATAGACCACAAGAGAGTGGCTCACTTACTGACAGGGAAGATATGCACATTGGAAACCATTCCACTAGAGGAGCGCATTGAATGAGTTTCCCATTTTCTGCCTGCTGTAGTTGCTTAATGTTCTAACAGTATCATTGCTTTGTCTCTTGGCTCTGTCTTATCTATAAAAACAGTAGGTGATTTCCCTGGACTCAAATCAAGGAGGGCACCAATGATGTTTAACCTGCGGCTACAGGTTCATAGAAGGGCCTCAGGTCTTTGGTATTTCCCACTGCTTAATTCAGGTGCAGCCCTGTTCAGGGTTGCTGATGCACACACAAGGCTGCTTTTTGCCTAGTGGGTAGTGTAGGCAAGTGCTCCAGCTGGTTTGAAAAATCCCTTCTAGGAGCTGAGGAACTGTCATGGCAATGCCTCAGTCCTTTTATCGGTCTCATCTCAAGTAACCTGACAAAGGTCACATAAGGAAGCAGGTAGCTTGCTAAATCACATGGCTCTTGAATCAGCTTTGCACCTGAAAATTACTTCCAGCTGCTGCTGTTAAAAACCCTGAATCTTTCACAAAGGATTGCATTGGTAGCATTGCACCCCCATTATTTTGTTCAGAATTAAACTGCTGTTTGCATACTGAAATTAATGGTCAGCTCTATGTAAAGTTCCAATTTCATTACTCTTCTCTAAGTGGGATACAGTTTGCTTAATGTCCACTACCCCAAACCTTCTCTGCTAGGGCTCAGGTACATAACTTTGCATTAAAGAGCAAAACTTAACTGCAAAACCATTTAAAATTATTAAAATTATTACTGAAATAATACATGGTGACTCTAGAAAGCCACCTTGATGGTTGAAGCCCTGTCTTCCTGCATACTGTATAATATCTTCATCCTGGATAGCCCTTGATCTAAAAGAAAAGGGTCTATGGATATCTTTCATCTAGTTGCTGTAGCAGAGAGAAGCTGTGTGCAAACTCTGTCTTGTCAAGTTACCTTTAGTGAAAAGTGTTTAAGTACCTCTGCATAGCTTGTTTTGACTCATCCTAAGATGAATCAGGACCTCACAGCATAGGATGCTATTCAGACGTGAGACCACACATCTATGCAGCTGCAATCTCCATTGATTGAAATTAAAGTCTAGAGTTCTTTGTTTCTTTTGTGGAATATCAAAAAAAACACCAATAGAAACCATTCCTGCCTAAAACTCACAGGAAAAGATTTCTTGTTCCATAAAACTGTCAGTAGTTTAACACAAAAAGGGATGCATTCTGTGTTGTAAATATTCATAACTGCTCTCCAGTGATTATTTGCTGTTATTTCGTTGCGCAGAATGGTTCAGCACTGCTAGATTCCTTCATGGACCTGCCACCTGAAAGTTTAACTATTCAACTGGCAGTGAAATAGAATGCCAGGTATCTTCTTACAGATGAATGGTTTTCCTTCCTGATTTCCTGTCTAAAAACAGGATAACTGCTTTCCTTAATAATTTAAAAATTTCTCTTGAGACCAAACATGGAAAAGAAAAATTTTAAAAATAGGCTCTTATCTGGAAATTACTATCATAAATGTTATAACAGAAGTCTCAATATGACCCTAGTGATGTGCTACCCAGGGAATTCTGTAAGACTGTTTACAGTTAGTGATAAAATCTATTCATTAAATATCCTCCAATGGAGAAAGAAAATCAACAGAAGGACAGGCAAGACAGAAAAAAGAAAGTCTCATATTAGTTACATTTTTAGCACAGTAGTCCTGGCAAAGACTACCATAAACACTCCTAACTCATTTAATTCTCTGCCCTGTACTCTTTCATCCAATATGACTGTTCCTAGATTATAAAGCCAGAGGGACCATTAGATCATCTGGTTTTACCTCATGTGTGTTGCAGGCCATTAAAATTGTATTCATTACCCTTGTATTGATTCTAAGGACTTCTGCTTGGCTAAAGCTTGTGTTCCAGAGAAGGATGTGGTATTGATCTGAAGACAACAAAAGACTGTGAATCTATCATTTCCACTAGTATTAGTTTAAATATTATCCCATTGTCCTTATTTATTTTTTTCCTTATTTCTAATTGGATTTTTTTCTAATTTAAGTTTCAAGCCATTAGTTCCTGTTACGCTTTCCTACCTTAAACTGCAAGGCCTTTCAAGTATTGCTTTTTGGCAATAATAAGCAGGTCAGCTCTTGCTTGTTTTAACAGACTTCACTTCTCACTAAAAGCTATTTTTTATTTTTATGGAGCAGATACTCTTGAGTGCAATCATATAGCACATACAGGATAGCCAGGGGGTCAGGCCAAGCCGGAATGTGTATATGAAAGGCAGGTCCTGTTTAACCAATTTGATCTCATTCTATGACAAGTTAACCCTCATAGTGGATGAGGGGAAGGTTGTTGATGTTGTCTACCTGGACTTTAGTAAAGCATTTAACACCACTTCCTCCAGCATTCTCCTGGAGAATAGGCTTCCCATGGCTTGGACAGGTGCTCTGTTTGCTGGGTAAAAAACTGGCTGGATGACTAAGCTCAGGGAGTGGTGGTGAATGGAGATATATCCAGCTGGCAGGAATGTCACTGGTGGCATTCCCCAGGGCTCAGTGTTGGGATCAGTCCGGTTTAATATTTTTAATGATGAACTGGATGAGGGAATCAAGTGCACTCTCAATAAGCTAGCAGACAACACTTAGCTGGGTGGGAGTGTTGATCTGCTGGAGGGCAGGAAGGCTCTGCAGAGGGATCTGGACAGGCAAGATCCATGGGCTGAGGCCAGTTGTCTGAAATTCAACAAGACCAAATACCAGCTCCTGTCCTTGGATCACAATGCAGTGCTGCAGGCTTGGGGCAGAGTGGCTGGAAAGTGGCCTGGTGGAAAAGACTGTGGGAATGCTGATTGACAGCAGCTGAACATGAGCCAGCCTGTGCCCAGGTGGCCGAGAAGGCCAGTGGCATCCTGGCCTGGATCAGCAAGAGTGTGGCCAGCAGGACCTGGGTAGGGATTGTGTCCCTGTACTTGGCACTGGTGAGGACCCACCTCGAGTCCTGTGTCCAGTTCTGGGCCCTTCACTCCAAGAAAGACATTGAGGTGCTGGAACGTGTCCAGAGAGCAGCAATGAAGCTGGTGAAGGGTCTGGAGGACAAGTCCTGTGAGGAATGGCTGAGGGAGCTGGGGTTGTTTTTCCTGGAGAAAGAAGGCTCAGGGGAGATCTTTATCATTCTTCTCATAAAGCAATCCTTATCTCCTATGTGATAACCCTCCTCACCTGTGAATTTTATCAGTCTTTAGTTTTTTTGTCCTCGTTTGAAATTTGCACATGCTGAGAACGTACCGCCACAGCTGTCCTTTCACAGTATGTTTTGACGGCTTGCTGCTTCGGCAAGCATCAGCAAAACTCAGTGCCCATCAACTTGCCATGGAAAGGAGAGAAGTTCCCATTGGTCCTTCATGTTATATATGTGCCATGCTCAAACAAAACTGCCTGGCTGGTGCCAGCTTCTATAAAGCAGGGCTACCAAAACAGATGAAGAAAACCACTTAACAACAAAAAAATAAAAAAGGGAAAATCTCTGCTGCCAGTAGGACTGAAGAAGCTCTTAGACATTGATAAGGAATTGATAAGATCCAAACTTGAAGCTAAGGAGCATGTTAGGCAGATTTCAGCATCTAAAATAGAAAGTTGTTACCACGACAGCATCTTGTGATCACCAAACATCCATTGTAGCCACCAAACCTCAGAAGTCAGCTCTTCTGCAGGAGATACAGGGTTTTCACCTGAACAGTTCCTGCTGCCTGGGAAGATACTAGGCTGCAGCCAGAGCTGAAACTGGGCTACTTACCCCATCACCATCAGCTGTAGTTACTGTCTATAGGTAGCTCTAAACTTGATACAAACATATTTGCATGGCCAGCACATTGCATTTGCTCTGTGGGGTTGGGAGTGACAATAGACCATTTAGGTACTGGGGCTTGTCAGTTCCAAATTACAGGTCCCTGACTCTCAGAGTGGAATCTGAAACTCACTGCTGGTCACATTCAGCATTTGCAGAGCTAGATGCCACACTGAAATGTACACCCACATGCACAGTGGGAAGCCATTTTCACCCAGACAGCAGGAGATGATAAGGAAAAGACTGAGCCCTGAAGCACAGCTTTGTGCAAGTCTCTGTCCTGTGTGACAGAAATTGGTGTGACAGAAATTGGTGCAGCAGTCTTCAAAGCAACCAAACTTTGGGGTGAAGTCTTGAACTCAAAGTGTACATTGCACAGATGCTCTGGTTACTGCGTGTCACATTACCTGGAGATTTTGGTTTCAGAAGTGTTTTGTCTGGATGTTGAACCTGAACTTGTGCCCCCTGACCCTGCACTCATGCTAATAGGCCCTCAGGCTAACAAACCCTCCTCACTTCCATCATGGCCAAAGTAGTATTTAGAACTGCTGTTGCTTATATCACTTTACTTTTTTCTGTGCCCCTACTCTTTCCTTTTACCCCAAGGCCATTAACCAGTTTGCTTGGAGCTGCCCTAGATCTGTTGTTTTATAGGCAGTGATATCTCTGCTGTTTTTCAACATTTTATTTCTTAGAGTTCTGAACAAAGAGAGCTCCATGGTTCTTCAGGGGACTAATTGCAATCTGGCAGAGCAGCCATGTTTACTAGCTGGACTACTTCCACACAGAAGCATCGTTTCCAGGCTATAGCATGGATCAATACAGATGTACTCATCTAGGGCTGTCCCTGGGGTAATAAACTAGCCCTAAGCTGCTTCTGCACAGAGCCATATGATGTGTCTCCAGCTGGTGGTGAGGTCAGTCTGGGAGCCAGATAAATTGCCAATAAGAAACAGAGCAGAGCTGACTATATATCTGAAGTCTTGTACAACTTTGCTTTTAAAAATAATGACACTTAAAGAAAGCAATGGTCCAGTATTACATTTGATAGATAGTAGGGGCTTATTTGAGCAGCAAAGGAATGAAGATATTTAGCACCTTCCAGAAGCAGACTCTAAATCTCTTGGTATTTGTAAGGATTTAGTATTATCCTTACAATGCACTTCAAGGAAAATAGAAGTCTTATGCTTGGCACATGAAAGCTGTGATTTATCAAAATTTCTTCCCCAATATGAAAGGAAGCTCTTGGAGGTGAAATAAATCAAAATACCTATTTGTAATGATCTTGTCAGGGCTAGAGGAGAGGATAGCATTGCCATCTTATATGTTTTGTAGTATATATTACAAAAGGTATCCTAGAGTTTTCTCTAAATACATTTTCATTTCTCCAATGTTTGTAAGCTCAGAGTAATATTTTCCCATTTCTTTTATGTATGAATATGGCTATTTTGGCAGGGGTCAACCAATGCCATAAAATTAACAACAGAACCCCAGCCTAATAAGGTTTAAAATGCCAATAGAGAATGGAGTTATGTGTCTCTGCTAAAAACCAAGCGCTATTTGATGCTCAAGACTTGCCCTATAAGCCCCACAAATCAGCTGGGGAACTGCTAGGAATTTGGTGCATTTTAGGACCTGACTTACTACAACAGCTTATGAGTTGCAGTGCAAGGGATTGGATATGGAAGTAGTTTAGAGTCCAGAAAGCCCATCTGCCCTCTACACAGTTGCTCTTTTTGTTTCCCTTTTTACATTTCTTGCTTCAGTACACTACAGAGAAAGTCACAGGAAAATACCCTCTCTCATCAACTGGTAAAATTTCCAAGTGGATTGTTCTCTATTTTTTTTAACTTAACCATCATGTGCTTAAGCTTGATATAGTTCATACAAAACAAATGGGAAATAAGATATTCTGCTAGAGCCTTTGGAGTGTGTTTTGAGCAGTGGTTTACTACAAGGATCATCAAACTCAGTTATTTATATTCTTTTAGAAAAATGCAAACAATACCTCTTTTTGAATCAGAGATAACATTACCTTCCCTCAAATATAACTCTGTCATATGCCCTGTAGGGGAGATGATAGTAAGAAATCAGAGGAAGGACAGAGAAGGAAATCACTTAGATTGGATCTGGTCAGGCCTATTGGCTGCAATTAGCTTGTGTAAACACACTTAATATCCATTTTATTAAGGACTCCCATGCACATACAGTCTGTTGGTCACAGGAAGGATACCAGGTTCAGGGAGGTTACCTTGAGCAAAACTGTACATCATCCATGTTGCTTGGTAATTACAGTTAGTGCTGGTGAGTATAGGAAAACACAGAGATGAGCATGTCAGACTAAGCCAGAAGTGTGCCCTGAGCAGCCCTGTGACTCACAACTAGCAGTAACAAACATTTGGGGGAAGTACATCAAATCAGAATATACAGAAAGTGATCTTTTCCCTGATCATTTTTCCTGGGTCCAGTACTTCAAGGAACTTCCTGAGAAAGCACTTGCATCTAGGCAGTCACGTTGAGCAGCCACCTCTGAACTTTGCCTGCACAAAGCTGCTTTTGAACTCAGCTGCACTGTGGGCCACCTCAGTGTTTTGAAATGACAAATTTCACACTGCAATTCCACAGTGGAATTACACAGTGTGGAAAGTACTTTGCTTTGATATATGATGTCTGACTCAGTACAAAGGTTTTCTTTACATTAAGCTGTATGTTAAAACAATAAAAATGAACAAATGAAAGGTCTGCTATGATATACCACTATAGGATTGCTCTCCAAGTGTGTTAACACTGATAGTTGACTTGCAGGTGTAAATCACATGTTTAAGTGAAAGTGCTGTTCTTATTCCCAAAAGCCTTCTAGAGCATATGAATGAGATGCTGTGTTTGAGCTGCAGTGTGTGCAACCAGAGGCTTCTGGCTCCTTTGGGAATTCAGTTGCAGCATGAAATGCATCTCTTTCAGCTACTCTGGTTGAGCAGGTAAAAAGTGAAAATAATTATCAAGGCTCTGTTGCCCGTATAATTGAGTGAAGCCTCTGAATATCCCTGCACTTCATCTTGCTGACATAGTTTGCAATTGTCTGAAATTAGACAGTGCTCAAAATAAAGAACAGCACTGCTTTTTTCTTAAATGTCTGGAAAGCTGCAAAAACCAGGTAGTCTATCACATGCCTTTAAACACTATTCATTTTCAGTGCAAGCATTGAGTGAATTGCTTATTCAACATATCTAGTGTCCTCTTGACATATAGCTGGGGATGCCAATAATTGGGCTCAGTGTAGTGGCTTGTCTCTTTAGATGAAATACCAAGAACTGATTTTACTGATGCTGCCTACACTATGAAGGAAGAATGCTGTATCCAACCTAGATAATTGGCATCAAACATTGAATGGAAGCCGCTCATCCTATTTTTTTGTCTGAATATCAAGGATGGCTAAATAAAAGCTCAGGGCTCACTTTCATTTCTTGGTAAAAATTGTTAATAATCTAGTGCTTAAACCTTCTCACTCATTAAGGAATCAGAATAATATCTAGAAAAGTCAGGAACTGATTTTGCTCTTATTTTCAGTTAGTCCTTTTTATTTTTTTCTTTTCTTTTTCAAATGATCAGTACAAATGGGAAACTTAAAGATGTTCAGGAGGGAGGAGGGCTGTTAAAGAACCACCTGTCTGTACTCAACAAATATATTAGAAAATAATGAAAAAAATGTTAGCATATATATTCTGGTTCTGAGATTTACAAGGTTTGAAGTTTACAGTGAGCTTTGTTCCAGATTAGGCTTGATCATTCTTTTGTTGCGACATTAACAAAAAAAAAATTACTAGAGCCAGTAAAGAGCCACTTTACCTGAATGGACTCTGGAGTCCACAGTTAGAAGCTCACACTCTTGCTTGGGAGAGTAGGCTGTCTTGGAATAAAGAAAAGACAAATCTGCCCCTGAAACATGAATTTCTTGGCTTCCATGAAAGTATGATTGACAACCACTAGGACAGCTTGGTATCAAAAATCCAGGAGGTGTTTTTAGTCTTGCATTTCTAACCGGGTTACAGACATGGAAAGATGTTTCAGGCCCAGAGGAGAGACAGGATTGAAGATCATCCTGCAGGCAGCTGGATTAGGCTTGACTCATTCTCTGCACATTGTGCTGAGTACCTAATTTTGTACTTTCTGCAAGAAGACCTTGGCTTTAGGAATTCCACACAGAGCTTGGAAATACCCTAATTAAATGTGAAATTGAGATCCAGATGGTGTTCAGGCATAGATGCTGAGTGTTCCCAGTTATGTTGGATCTCAACATTCCTACATATTTTAGAGGAATCACATAGAAAGGTGTGTAGCAAATTGGTGTTCCTAGGGCACTGGAAGAAAATGCTGGACACTGGTGGAAAATGCTGAGTGATTTGGAAGATAAAGTTGAATCCCACTGGCATCTCCAGTGAGGATTCTTGGTTGCATTTACTCCAAGAACAGCAGGCTTTCTCAAGCACTCAGGTTATACAATAATGTGTTTTTTTGTACAAAATCACAGAACAAATGGGTCTACTGCCACTGGCTGGTGACTGGTGACATTGATCCAAGGTCAGAATCTTGTTATCATCGCTAGAGATAAGCAGGAAGTATTTACAGGAATGAAATGTCCTTGCTCTGATTGAGACTTGATAACTTGTCTAGCTGAGAATGGAGAAACACCTCTTTTCTTGTGAAGAGGCTTGTATTCTCAATCTTGCAAACATGTGGATGGATTTGTTAAAGTTGCTGCATTCCCCACAAAATTGGGAAGCATGTTAAGTACAAATTATTCAGCATTTGTGTATACTTAGGCACATCAATCATAGCTGTGCCTAATTGAAGGTCTCAGGGTTTTGCTCTTCTTACATCGTCTGTGCAGGTGCAGTGTGATATAGAGTAGATTTGATTCATGAGCATGCTGATATTTAGAAGGACTGGATGTCAGTCAGTATTGATTCTGGAAATCTACTGTTCCTGGAATTAATTTGACAGAATAAAAGTTCTAAGTGTATACCTGTTGCTATACATTTGTCCTTCCTGACCATTTTTATAGGTGTGACACTGGCATCTGAAATGAAAAAAAGCATGTTAATAGTTCAGAGGTGAAAACAACAGTATGTAGAGGATGTGGTAAAAAATTGCATGGGGCAGCCTTCTGTTTTCCAAGTAATTTCCATGAAAGTACATTGTCATACCATCTATTCACTGAACAAGGTAACTCAAACTGGAGTGTGAAAAACCCTATTAAACTGGAGGGAAGGACAGAAAGACATGCTTCAGCTACTGTTTTAAACCAGATTGTGAATATTCTATTCCTACAGAAAGATCCACGACTTGTGGATCCACCATGTGTCATGTAGGCAGAGGATAAATTCAGTGTGCTGTCAGCAAGAACTGTGAGGACTTCAGTGTACACTTATATCTACATCTTTCTTAAGCACTCGGTTTATACTGTCATCAGATTTGAGTTTAGAGAGGATGTTGGTGTTTTTGTCCTCTACTGCAGCATAGGGTCTTGTTCTGCCAGTGATTTTTTCCAGACATTTCCTGTTTGATAATTTTTCTCCCTGTTGTGGATTCCAATGTGTTGTACTCATAGCATGCCCACGACACACCTTTTGAGATGTTTAATGATTGAAACATTTACCTTTCATTGAGTGGATGAGATATTCTGTCATTTCAGAGTAGACCCTCTCAGTTTTTATTCTGTGAGACTCTGAAAGACACAAGGGATTGGATACAAAGCACAAGACAAGTGTTTGAGAACTTTTCATGTCATTCCTGTATTTTCAACCTACATATTATTATTGAGAAGAATAATATTGACACACCACTTTAATGTCTTTACCACAGTAAAGACATTTCCTTTTCTTATGTGTCCTATATGTGTTTCTACAGAGTCTTCAGAGAGATGTTCTCAGGAAGGAGTGTGTTACTGTGTTTTCCAGGAAACCACCTTTTGTGAGCAACTGGACTTCTCTGTTCAATATGTTATTCAATATATCTAGCCTTGGCTCCAGATTCTGTGGCCTGATTTTGATCAACTGGATGACAGTATCATAATTAAGTAAAGAGATATGACCAACTTGACTCAACCTGAACTTTAGTCTTGAAATACTCTTGCTGTTTCTTGACAGATTGACAAGGACAGGACAGGAAAATAAAGTGGAGCTGGAAAAGAAGTTAGATTATTTATTAAATATTTAATGTGACTCTGCTTGAGGGTATAGTGATTCTTCTTGCTGCTCATTCCAGTCTGTCTGCCCCTTGCCTTTCTGGAGGTTACTGCCAGGTGAGGTGTTTGCCTGACTGCTCTTTAAATATCTGGAATGATTTGGCTTAATGAAACACTCACCTACATACATACACACACACACACACACACACACACACACACACACACACACACTCAAACCCAGAGTGTGTAATCTCATACTTTCTTTAGCAGACATGCTGGTTTAGGAGTTCCTGTCCCTGGGTACAAAAGGATTCCTTCTGACCCCAAGGAATTGCCTGACCTAGTTCCCAGCACAGCCCCAGAAGTGCTTGGCACTGTAGTGGGGGACGAAGTATCTGAAGATCAGAAGAGAGAAGCAGGACCTTCCTGGGACAGGATTACCTCTTACAGAAGGGCACAGGCAGCCCAAGGACAGACCTGGTGTCCCATGGGGGTGTTTTCCAACTGCCAAAGGGCTGATGATCTTTCCATATTCTCCCTCTCCTACCCATCTCCATTAATGCCTATTTGTGGCATTTTAAAAAATTTGGATCCATTTTAAACTGGATCATTCTACTGATACGGTTTAGAGCGTGAAATGCTAAAGAGTTGCCTCAGCATAACACTGGAAAGAGTGAAGGAAATAATTCCTGGAGTCCAGAAAGGAGGGGCAAGGAGAGGAAAACTCTTCTAAACTGGCTTTGCAGCAGAAGGAAAAAACTATAGTGTTCCAACTATCTCCTACAGAAAAAACAATAGCATTTTGTTTCTACAAGAACTGCCTTAGTGGGGCTTCTCTCTTCAACTGGCTCTTCTGAGCAAGCTGCAGACTTCTGCGGGGCATGGGGATGAGGGACCAGCTGAGTCTGGAAGATGTGACTCACCCAACCACTCCAAAGACACAGCCATGACAACAAACCCAACATTTCTCCGTAGCAAACTACACCTCTAATGTGTCTCCACTAGTCTGATACAGCTGATATTGGTATATACAAAACTCTTATAAATGTGAAGGAGATTTGGCCTTTTCATGCAGCTTCTTGTACAGCTCAGACAAGCACAGAGCTGTCTGAAAGGATCTGCAGATGTTGTTGTGTTAGAGAGGAGTCCTGAGGCAGTGAGAGCTGTAACACAGCACCCTTTCTTGCATGATGGGCCGAAGACAAGACTGAATGTGTAGGAAGAAGCAGCAGTGTTGGTATTACAAGCCTTCTATAGACAATTTCTATCAAGAAAAAAATACTTCACATCTTAGCTATTGTAAAATGCAGACTTGGCAGAATTTTTTATCTTGGCTCTATATGTCAAATTTATGGGTTTGATTCAGCAACACCTTGAAATTTTACGGCCTGGGGGTTTTGGGGTTTTTTTTCTGTTTTCAAGAAAGGAGGTCAAACTAAGTGAACAAAATTGTGCTTTCTGGCTGGAGTATATGAAAGATTCATTCACTCTTATTCATGTTCTCCTTTATAGTTACAAGGCATAAATTAGCTACCATAGCAAACCTTACTAAAAGAGGAAGGACTCTCAGAACAGGTTTTGCTTTCCTGTTAACTATCTGTTGTTCTATAACTTTCAGTTGTAAATGAAATGCAGCATTAAAACCATCCAATATTAACATAAATATGTTTTCAACAAAGTAGATAATGTTGTACCATGTACCAGATCAAAAATACATATAAACTTTAACGCCAAAAGCATCTCTCAGGTCCTGGAAGATGTAGTGGCTTTGAAAATTTAAATTTGCTTAAATTCCAGACAGTCTTAAGTTCTTCAGACTCCAAAGGCAGCCATTTGAAACCAAACTGATAGGTCATCGTTCTAGTCAGATGTGTTAAAACAACCCTTACCAATGGAGGGTGCATGGAAATTAATATTCAGTAAATGAATTTCAGGTCTTGACTTTGACCCTTCATATTTCTAAAGTCCTGAAGTTTTCAAACCACTCAAGAATAACAGTGTGCAGTAAAATCTTTTGGTTTGGCCCTTTCAGAAAGAGAGTGCCATGTAGCTGCCACGAGTCTATGGAAGGCTATTAAAAGATGTCTAATTAGATCACATAGTATTTGAAGGGTGTCTTTGTAGAAGAGAATTTAAACCCTAACTATCATCCTAATAATTATTGAGGAGCTGTCTGGGGACAGATGAGCTATGGGGTCTGTCACTGCTTTGATGTGTGACACAGAGCTGGTCACTGCACTGTGCTATGCATCAGTCTCTCTCTCTCTACAAAGCAGGGAGGAGGATGCTGATCTTGGTAAAGCTATTTATGAAAATAGGAATATATTAATACTTATTTATACAATGTCCTAGTTATGCAATCTGCTTCAGGTCAAATTTGGACATCTTGGAACAAAATCTTCAATCTATCAAGGGGAAATGTATCCGCAAAAACTGCTGCAGAAGAGCTGCCAGACCAGAACAACAGCCTGCAAAGAAAGCCTCATACATATACTGCATACAGGTGCCCGTTAGCTGTTCAGGTCCTTGTAGGATAATACATTTCTGCCTGAAAATAACTTGATTTTCATCTCTCAATTTTCTGGCACTTGTGTGGCAGTCACTTTGGAAGGGGCATCTGTCGTTTCCTCCAGCAGTCTACAAGCCAGAGCTTGTTTTCACAGTCATCTGGTAGATGGTCTCAGCATGGGCAATGTATCACCTTCTGTCAAAGAGGAGGCAGGGAGGGAAGGAAAGAGAGACAAAGAAAGAATAATCAATTAACAAGGCAAAAGGCTAAAGGCAGAGAAAAATTAAGCAGGAAAGGAGAAGAGAACAAGTGGTTCCATAAAAAAGAAACAGGCAAAGAAAAGAGTAAGATTAGTGGAGGGAAGATAGTGATTGCTGTTATGCACTTAAAAAGGCAAAGCATGCCTATTCACAAGGCCTTGTCCTTTTTGTTCTTGTGGAATACTGGCAGTTGGAGTTAAGCAATGAGATCTATCCCCAGCGAAGATCCCCCCAAAAGTGCTGACCTGCTTCTAGCTGAATCACTGTAAACACCATACAACTAATGAAACAGCAGTGCCGTTGCAGTTGCCAGGGTAGCAGCAGCTCCCCGTGATCAGGAAGTCCCACCATCTCTGATCTGTTACTCAGTGGTGTCTTCCACATGAGGAAGAAATGTGGTCCAGACTAGTCTGGAGCAGGGATAAGGATCAGTGCCAAGGCAAATGAGCACCCTTTAAGGAGATAGATGAGCAGGTTTCTCTGAAAAGTATGGGCCATTCTTCAAGCTCATCAAATAGACTTACGTTTTAGCTCAGCTCCCAACAATGTGATTTAGCTGGTTTCTGATTCTTACCATGTGTAAATCTTGTGTGAGTTGCTGGCTGTCAAAACTCTGGCTAGAGGTAGGGCTAAGTCTATCAGATTACTGCTTTAGGAAAGAGCAGGCAGCTGAACGTAACTTCTCTCCTGAGCTTTTAAAAAGTACCTCATGTCCATTTAGTCATAGCCACTCTAAGAAATATAACCCACACTCCTGAAAGTGCCTTCATCTTTCTAAAGAATAATCATATTTTTTCCAGTGGACTGTTTTGAGAAATTTTGCAAAAGGCAACCTGAACTAAACATATTTGCAGTTAGTTGTCATTCCTTAAAAACACAGAAAGTTGTGTTATAACAAAAGATTGTGGGTTTCATGTGCTCTTCCACATACAGATCTTTGCTGTACTATATATAGTATTATGAAAGCTACTAATTGCATGTAAAGTGTTGTAGTAGAGGAAGGTAGGCGTCTGGAAGTGAGGAAAGATCCTGACTGTCCAGCCAGGAAGCAAACGTGTATATTTGGTTTTGTTTGCTAGGAATCATAACATCTTTAAGCCCCTGGATATATGCCTGTGAGCACACATAGCACAGCAGCCACCCATTGGACATGCAAGGGGAAGCAGTGGATGTGAAACAAAGGCAGCATGTTGAAGTGAGACAGTAGAGCAGACGAGGTTATAATAATCATTGGGCTGCATAAATTATGAAGTTCAGATTTTTTTTTTTCTCCCTTATATATGGGCCTCATCCTCTGGAGGGACAGTGCTAGCATATATGTCTACCAGCCCATCTTTTCCGTCTTATGCACGACAGGTCATACTACTGTATTCCCCTTTCTAGACACCAGGTGGAGTTCCACCATGGGGATGCTGCCTAGCGGGAACCATTTAACCCGAAGAGAGATGGGCTCAGAGCCACAAGGCAGCATGGGGAGGGCACCATCCGATGACTGTGGGAAGAGGACACTCACTGCCTGGGAGTTCCTGGCTGTTGCTGCAAGGAGACTGTTGCAGTAGATAGAAAGGACCTGAGGAGGTGAGAGTGAGCTCAAAATACCTCTTTACAGATCTCGCTGGGCTGATTAGTTAATGTCTGGCGAACAAGATTTTAATGAGACGTTGGACTTGCATAGATAGGAAGCTTTTCTCTTGGAGGATTTTGAAGAGCTGTGGAGCTGGCAGCCTGCTAGTCCTGGCAGCTGTCTGGGTCCCAGCAGGGGTCCTTCTGCCACTACCAGGAAATTTCAAGGGTACTGTGCAGCTTCCTGCTATTTTATGCTGAGAAGTAGCCCCTGCAGGCAGCACAGTAGAAGTTACAGTTCTGAAAAATAAAGGACAGAATATTAATATCTCCTTCTTAAGTTTAAGCAGGGACTCTATCAGGCAACTGCAATATGGACAAGGATTCCCAAGGACTGTTCCAGCTGGGTGCCTTAAACAGTCTGTGGAGGCAGGAGGAGCTGAGGGTGGTTCAAGGTCCTGCTTGACATGCTGGAGCAGTCACCTGCAACTCAGGATAGACTGTACACAGCTGAAGCCATACAGGCATGTGTTAAGCCCAGAAGGACACTGTCCTTGGGAAGAAGGTACTGGAAAAAGAAGTGCCAGGGAGCAAAATCGCAGACAGCTGGTCCATTGCCCTCAGGCAAGAGGGGCCTTTCAGAAAGTCATGCATGTCTGACATTTCCTTCAGATTTTATATTAAATCTCATAATATCTGGTCTTTGTCATAAAACTGTATGTGACAGCCTGTACTTAAGGAAATCTTTTATCTTCATCATCTCTAAAGATAGTCTCCACCTTTCAGAAGAAGCACAAAGCCCAGAAGTCCTAAAACTACAAATGCAAAAAAGCAAACTAAAAACAGATTTCATTATATACCTGGTGGCCATTTTTTTATGACAGTGTTGTGGCTGTCAACCTATTCCTTATGTGGGCTTCACCTTCAGCTCAGAAGTTTCAAAATTGCCTTCTCCCCTATTGCCACTGAAGAAAAAATCCTTTGCAAATCTTCTCTGTAGTTATGAACTGTGAACTGAGCATGTTTGAATTAAGGGAAGTATTCCTCATAATGAATTACCATGAAACATTCATGCTTGTTCATCAATGTCACTTGATGAACATGGTTTGCATAGATTTTTACATAGAATAGCACAAGACATGATGTGCATGCCTTGGGCAGCACCTTCCATAGATGAGATGGGCTGCTTCTGCTCTAAGATCTGTAACAGTGGACTCCAATGTGATTAGATGCTCCCGTTTAGCTCTCTTTCTGGTAAACTCATGAAGGAAGTCAGTGGAAGTATGGAGTGAATCAGCCAGCTAATGAGTTGTCCTGCATTTTCAGGGCAGACAATAATTTGTAACTGTTGTCCAGATCCCTTACAGAATGGGAGCCCAGGACTGTGGGAGGATGGATTATAGGAGAATAAAGATAGTGCTGAAGGCAATCTCACCTCTGAGGAGTTGCATCTGTACTAATTACCAAGACTAGGAACAGCCCTGCCCTTAATAGGGTGCAGCTGTGTCCAATAAGGATGGGTGTTACAAAAGAGTGGGTTAGCTGGTTGAGAGGCTAGTTGGAGTCAGTTGGCTGTGCTGCTGTGAGGAGTGAGGGTTAGGTGGTTGTGGTAGGGACGGTAAGGGTTAGTATGTGCTGCTAGGGACAGGAAGAAGTCAGCTGGCCACATGGAAGAAAGAGAAAAGGAGTCAGTGCTATGAGAAGCTGCCTGTGAGAACTCACAGAGAGAAGGTATGAAAGTCTTACAGTAAGATAACAAACTCATGGTGATAGTCAGTTTCTGTTCACCATCAATTGGTACCAATAACTGGTGGCCTGTGTGGGGATGAGTTCTGACACAGGACTGTGACTGTCCTTTGCTGACTTGTAGGTAATGGTGATCTAATGTCCTACAGTGCATGGTCTCTGGTCCTTCTTCCTGCAAAATATGCATTTCTTGTGCTCCATATCATGTTTTTTTCCTGAGTACCTCCAAAGGCTAGGCTTTTCCTTGATACAAGGGAAAAAATCATTAAGCAAGAGCTATGCATTAAAAAGCTTGTCAAAGATAGAGTGTTCATTTTATATGTCATTTTATGATTTATTGTTTAAGTGCTTTTTACTCTGACTTTTGTATTTCTTATTTTTCCTGCACTGTAAAGTTTGGGAGTCATTCTTTAGTTTTGGTGTCTGTAGAATTGGACACCTGACATAAGTCTATCAAGCAGGTACTAGCATCAAGGGATTTACTGGGCAAAGGCATCCTGAAGCTATACATAAAAACATCAAATGGTTGATCTGGTAAAGTATACCCTGACTTAAGGGGAAACATTATAAAATTCTTCAGAGCCTTGAGAAGGACTAGGCATGAATTATGCTGATATATGTTACTTTTTTATTAAGAAAGGTAAGGATAAGACAGGAAAATCAATCATATTCAAGCAATCCAGAACTACCAAATATATCTTCAACTGCATTAGGCAAGTATTTTTAGTCATTTATGTAGGCAAATACTTTGTCTTGGTCATAAACAAAATAAAATGTGTGCTTTTATCACTGCTCTGTTTAAGCTTTGCTGCAGACATAACGGAACAAAATGGCACAATAGCCTAAGGCTGTACATTTTGTCTGAGGCGCCAATACTTTCTCCTTTTTGTGCCCAAGTGATTATTTATCTTGGGAGGAAAGCATTCTTTTATCTCAAAATAAAATATTTCTCAGTGTTTTAGCTTTGAGTTTAGTGCTGAACATATTTTTAGGAAGAATGCAGTTAAATAACTGTTCTGGAAACAAAGCTAAAGTCTAACCTTTGAAAGCTTAGGAATGTGAAATGCAAAAATCTAAATCTGTAGTATGCTTCTGTGTAGCTAAGGTGTTTTTTACCAGAAGTCTTTAACAAAAACAATCCCTGAATCTTGCCACTTGAAAAACATATAATGCAACCCTACTCTAGTTATGGAATTTAATCTATTTCTAGAGGGACCTGTGCTATACCATTCCACAGTTCACTAGGATTCTGCTTCTTATTCAAGAACACTCACTGAACCAAAGAAATCTAGGTTTGACTCAAACTAATAAAACTTGTGAGGATTTACAAACATCAGTCAAAATCTTGCCAGCAAAATATTCAATGGGATACACTGTAGGAAGCTCAAGCTTCTCCCTGCAAATTTGAACAGCTTTCCTTGGATCTCCAGCTAGGAGTATGAGGCTTAGGGGGATATCTTTGATTTAAATAGGGATTTTCAGAGCACAAAATGGAAACAAAATGCTTAGGGACCAAAATGTTTTGCAAATTTTTCCTAGTAGGCTGTGCTGAATGTCTAAAACTATTAGCTGAACAGAAGATCAATTTACAGCTGGAAAGCCTTAATGCCTTAACCTGGCCTTTTTATGCACTCCTGACTTGGTGTCATGGTAAAGCAAAACATATTAAACTATCCAAAATATATAGGGTTTATTCCTTAGTTGCAATGAGTCAGAAGTATGCAGATGGTTAGTTAAAATCTTTCTGGGGATGAGTCAGCTTCTCAGACCTCAGTAACTCAGTTGTGTGCAGTTAACTTTAATGCCTGTTGTGGTCTGACTGTACCCTTGCTAAATGATAAAACCCCAATAGTCTTAATTTTGTTATAATAATATAACAAAATAATATAATATTATTTTGTTATAATAATATTGCACCTGGCACCACACACACACACCCCTAGGTGTAACACAGCCCAAGAATGTTCTTCAGAGCCTACATCTCATACAACCATTTCCATTCCCATGTCCTTTCATAAATCTTGAGTGAGGTGGGAGGATTTCAGTCTGGCAAATTGGTGTATTTTTATATCGGTACTGTGTCAGCCTGTAAAGCTGTGAACACGAGTAAGGATTAGTGACCCACTGAGCACAAAACATGGAACTGGCTTCTCTCTCAGAGCCTGCATGGTGCTTGCCAGCAGATGCCTTGTGCTGGTGAATGTCACGCAGACTCGGAGAGGAGAGCCAGTTCCATGAACACAAGCATGGCCAGCCCATCTGTTACAGGATTCAGGCTCTTTGGGTTAAATCTGCTTCCTTCATGTAACTTGTGCTTCTGCTGGGTACAATCCTTATTAATGGATCCCTAACTTAATAAAACTCAGACTGGCTCTGTTGGGATGAAAATACGTACTGAGCTGCAATTTTTTAAAACCACATTATTGCTGATACTGCTGTTGAACTTTTTCTGCATGCTCTACCTCTCACATGGTAGTGCTGAGGGTTAAGAGATGCTCAGAGCATAATGGACAGCAGGTTCCAGAGAGTGAGCCCACTCCTGCTCAGGATGAAACCCACAAGTTGTGATGTAGGACCTCTGGAAGCCTTGCACTTTAACAGAGAGGCATCTGGGACTGGCTAGGATGTTAGATGACTGTATTCAGAGAAGTGAATTGAACAGAAGATACTTCTGCTGCCTTCAGAAGAATGGTATGTCATTATGACTCTTTCAGTGGTAGGCTCTGTAGGAAATATGAATTATGTCAGAAGCTGTAGCACTTACTGAAGCCCTGGTATTCAGTGGTGTGTGCCATCAGACACTCCATATTCCAGTGAAGAGAGTTCCCTACCTCTGGAAATGAGCTGAAAATATCCAACCCAGGTTTGTCCAGAGAGAAATGCAGCTGGTCGGGGAAAGGGTCAGAGGCAAAGGGTCAGAGATAACAAGTTTCTTCCAGAGAGCAGGAAAAGGAGTTTCAGAGGAAACTATAGATCCAAGCTGGTGGGAAAACTTTAACAAATATAGACCAATATGTATGTTTGCATGTCTTACTTCAGCATTTGCCTTGACTTGAGGTAGAGGCCATGCAACACAGAATTCAACCTTCCATCAAACCCAGCATTTTTGAGTAAAGCCACTGCAATTGCTGGCTGCTCTGTGTTAGGTGACAGTCACCATGGAGGGGGTGAAGGATGTCACTGCTAGGATGCTACTCAAGATCCCAGTCTGCTCTAGGGAGCGATGTTACATTCTCACCATAACTAAACGTAGTTGTGATGAACTACAAGACTCTAGAGTAAATATTTACAGGCAATTTGGCATTCCCCTTAGCAAATTCTTTTTACACTGCATTTGCACCTGCTCTATCTTTAGTTATACCTGCACTTGAACAGCTAATGAGCTGTACATTTTGTGTTTAAAAAGACAGATGGTATTATTCTGATGATATTTATTGCCAGCTTCTTCCTCCATCAGGAATCATGGAATGGGTCAGGTTAGAAGGTTCCACAGTGGGTCATCTGGTCCAACCTTCTTGCTCAAGCAAGGTCATTCTAGAGCACATGGCACAGGATTGTGTCCAGATACTTCTTGAACCTTCCATCAAGGGTAACTCCACAACCTCTCTGAGAAATCTGTTCTACTGCACAGTCACCTACACAGTAAAGAAATTCCTCCTTATAGTCAGGCTGAAATTTCTGGGTTTCAGTTTCTGCTGAAGAAGAAGGAAGAAGCAAGATCTGGGAATGATTCTTTCTCTCTGGAGATAGTCTGTGAATAGAGGAGAAATATGCAGAAGAAACTTTATTTTGGAATATATTTTCAAATTATGCTGAGGGATATCCTCTCTTAGAAAATGGAGATATTTAGAGAACTTTATAAAACAGGTTGCTCCAAAACTGATGGGAAGAATACAAAACATTAAATTGTATCTCATTAAATACCTTTTTTCCATCTACTGCTTTTTTTTTCTTCACCAAACTTTCTATCTATGTTTCTATTGCACTTTTCAATACTTCTTTACATATAGGTTGTCTCTGTCACCTATTAATTGTGCTCAGCACCAATTATTCTCCCAGACAATAGTTGTGACAAGTAATATAGTAGCCCTACATCTGTTCAAGCTTCCTGCACAAAGGTTATCCAATCCAGTTCCTACTGAAATCATTGTTATAGACTTTTATTGGAATTTCATCAGACTTTTTATATCCTTTTTTGGACACTGAGGCTATACTGTATCAGACAAAAGGAGCACAGGGACCTCACAAAAATTTTGTTATTGATGAATAATACTGAAAGATTGCATGCTAATTGCCATTAGTTATTTGGGTAGTTTCAGCCAGCCAATGGCATATTAGTAATCCTACTTTAAATCAAAAGATGATTATCTTCAAGTCTCCTCTTTCATCTTTTTCATTGTACTGTAAGGTCTATTTGCCATATTTTAAATGAGCTATTTTTTATCCTGTCTGAAGTATTGAAAAAAATTACCATCTTAGTAATTACTTCAGAATAGCAAATTACCAGTAAGTCACAGCATTCTATCTTCTGAAAATAAAAATGCAACATCTATAACTTTTGTTAGGATCTAGTAGTTTATTCATTCAGTTGTTTTTCATTCTATTTTTTGAGGGAGAGGGAAGGTTAGTTTGTGTTTGTTTGGAATCAAAAACAGACAGGAAGATGAGCAACTCAGCAGATAAATAACTGGGTTTGTGCATACAGAGATATGAACAAAAAGGACATAAGAGATGTCTGCAAAGAATTTGAAGTTGGTTTAGTGAGGAGTCCTGTGGGATGCTTGCAAGTGCTTTATTTTGAACATTAATTGTTTTACCAAGGTCAACATCATGAATAATGCTATGTGATTAGCAGCAGAGTTAACTGTGAGCAGAATAGTGCTCCCACTACTGGCTGATGGCAATTGACAAGCCCCATGGAAAAGGCAAGGTTCCAAGAGGTCTCTGAATAAGCAGCCAGCAACTTCTAGAATAAGAGAGGACTTGTGCTTCTTGAGCCTAATATGTGGCAGAGACAAGGACAGAGGGCTGGAGACAGTATGACCATGTCAGGTGCTGGGGGTTCATGAATGGCAGGGTTTTAGCCAACAAATCATTGCTTAACAATAATATTTTGTTGCTGATCTCACAGCTATAGCTCCATGATGCTAAGCAGACACTGTCTTAGCCACAGTATTTTTTATGTATCGTTTTCCCCCTGAAGTACTTCTTGAAATTTATTCTTCTGTACAGTAGATCACTTTATTGCAGAAATGGAAGAGATAGTGTCAGCTATTTCATCTCTTTCAATTTTGAGTTCAGACATGCAAGGAGAGAATAGGGAGCCCAGGGCTTTTCAAAGTCATGCTGTCTACCACTGTTTGAGGAAGGAGAACTTAAGTTCCATACTGTCATCTGGGATTTCAGGTGGGATCCTTGAAATGAGCTGGAATTATCTATGAAGTCTGTAGCAAAACAATAAGAATTTGCCAAAATAAAATGAAAGGTGGTTGTGGGGCTTTCTGGCTGTTGCTAAAAAGAAAGGGGGAGGAGAGTGTGGCTATAACGATAAAAGCATTTGCTTAAAGGAATCAAACATTCCTGTTGATAGCAGAGATAATGTCTCTCATTATAAATTAACATTTTAAAATATAATAAAATACATATATTATCTATATTAAATAATTAAAATATATATGTAGTGCTTTAATTTCTTGAGCCTTTTTTTTTCTGCCTTTTTTTTTTGACAGTTCAATGTAAAGAAAGGGGTAGAGACTGCTGATGAGCAAGGTGGAAGTGCCATAATAATTCTATTTACTCTGTGCAGAATGTGTGTGCCAATGCTTTGAAAAGGTGGGTTTAGTTTTGGAGAGATAAATCAGCTTTCTTTTAATTTCATACACAAAAGAGGTTACCTTTGCTTTGGATTTATTATATTAAATTTACTCATAGTCTCAACTTCAGGTAGAAAGATAAACAACATAATGCTGTTCTACTTTTCCTGGTTATTCAAAAGTTTAACTCATGTTTTTAAACACTGTTTTTAAAGCCCTTTTCTGTATGCTTGTATTGGGTTTGTGTGGCAAGGTTTTGGTAGCGGGAGCAGGGATGACTGCTGTGAGAAGCTGACAGAAGTTTCCCCCATGTCCCACTGAGCCAACTCCAACTGGCTCCAAGATGGATCCACTGCTGGCCAAGACTGAACCCAGCAGTGACAGTGGTAGCACCTCTGGGATAACATTTAATGCTGTGACATGGCAGCCGTGAAAGAGGAGTAAGAACATGTGAGAGGAACAGCTCAGAGCTATACCCCATGAGAAGGAAGAGAAGTTTGTGGAGGACTGTCTCCTGTTGGAGGGACCCCCACACTGGAGCAGGAGAAGAGTGTGAGGAGTCCTTCCCATGAGGACGAGGGAGCAGGAGAGACAATGTGATGAGCTGGCCACAAGCCCCACTCTCATCCCCCTGCACTTCTGGATGGGAGGAGGTAGATAAAATCTAAGTGAAGCTGAGCCCAGGAAGAGGTGAGGTAACCAAATTTTATGATTTGGTTTTATTTCTCATCAGCCTACTCTGACTTTTGTTTGGGAATAAATTAAATTAGTTTGCCCAAATTGTTAGTGGAAAGTGCTAAGTCATTATGATTGGAGAAATGTTAAGAGTTTCCATCCCAGTTTCCTTCTTCCAGTCAATACTTTACCCACAGCTTGTTTAATTTTTCTGGTTTTGAGCATGACATAACCATGCTGAAATCTCTTTAGCACGTTAGGGAGGTCTCTGGGCTGGATCTTTGGGAATTAAATCACTCTCTTATTCTGTTTACACTAAAATTTCATTTATAAGGTATATTTATAAAATCTGCTGGCATAAGCTTCTTTTTCCCTTTTGACCTTGTGTATCAGACTCATATTCTGTAATATAGATGCACATAGAGTATCCTTGCAGGAAACTGTAGAGAGCAATTCAGAGCTCTAGTCCTCTGGTAAAGGCTGATCTATGAGTAAGTGTCCTTGCTGTATTGCCCTAACCTCACAAAGGAACAGGCTATGGAACATGATCAGATTACCAGGGTTTGGAATAGCCTTATCATGTGCTATTAACTATTCCACACCTCTGTCTCTGTTGCAGATATGCAGAAAAAGAAATGTTGCTGCTTCTGAATCACAGAATCCTAGAATCATTGAATCTCATACGATATTCTGAGTTGGAAGGGACCCTCAAGGATCATCAAATTCCAACTCCTGGCCCTGCACAGGACCATTCCCAAGAATCACACCATGTGCTTGCGAGTGTTGTCCAAATTCTTCTTGAACTCTGTCAGGCTTGGTGCAGTGACCACTTCCCTGGGGAGCCGGTTCCAATGCCCAATCACATTCTGGATTCTGGTTTTTCTGGAGAAGAACCCTTCTCTAATATCCAGCCTAAACTTCCCCTGACACAACTTCAGGCCATTCCCTTGTGTCCTGTCACTGATCACCACAGAGAAGAGATCAGTGTCTGCCCCTCTGCTTCCCCTGATGAGGAAGTTGTAGACTGCTAAGAGGGCTCCTCCGGACTGGGCAAACCAAGTGACCTCAGGTATTCTTTGGATAGGTTCCCTTCTAGGTTCTTCACTATTTTTGCAGGCTTCCTTTGGATGCTTTCCAATATCTTGCTTTTATTGTGGTGGCCAAAAGTTATGAGAGAAAACTTTTGCCAAGAAAAGAGAGACAGGATCACTATCAAGACAAAATATAAGCTGAAGAACACACAGTTATTTCTGCTGTGAGTCCTAAAACTTGATTTACAAGCCTTAGTGGTGCATAAACATTCCGATTTCTCACTGAGTGTCTAGAAAAGTATTATATTATGAAACTGAAATTGAAAGTCTAGGCCTCCCTGTCAAATAAGAGGTTGCAAGTTTTTAATTGTTATTTGATGAAGAGTTTCTATTGCCCCTTTCTGACAGCCTCTACCTAGGTTCAAAAAATCAAAAGTTTTGAATGTTTTGTTATCACTGCACCTGCTTCATGTATCTCAATAGAAAGAGCTCCAGGTTTCAAAGGGTTGAAAATTTCATTGTGATTATTTCATAAAATAACATGAAAACTGCAGGCAGGGGGGGGTCTTCTGCTGATACCCCACTATTCTGTGCAGGCTATACAAAAGCATTCATGAAAACCATCCTCTGGCATTACCCAGAGGAAGTGCTTCTTAGGAAAAAAAATAAGTTATTAAAAGACTATAAAACAAAAGAGATGTGAGCCCACAATTTCCACTTGCACCCAAGTCTTGTTATCTCTGCTGGGGGCCTCAGGGGTCAGTACTTCTCCACTTTCAGGGTCCAAATCTGTACATAAATGTAGTCTCAATCTGAATAAGGGGGAAGGGAAGGAGGAAAGCAGAAAATCATGGAAGTATTGAATCAGCAGTCTGCCACTAGTAACTAAAATATCCATTCCTGTCAGATCACAGCTCTGTGCTCACCTCTCTCCTGCCTCTCTAACCTATTGCTATCTACAGGGACTAACTCAAAGATGTTCCTGTCATTTGTCTTATTAAGGTTAACTAGGATCAGATCATGAGTAGATTCCCCTTTAAAACTTGCTTCTTTCATTACAATGCTCTGTAATAATTTTTCTAGTCTCTGTTCACAGACTGAAACCTTCCCATCCCTTTGCTGCCTAACATTGAAGAAATTCAAATAAATCTCCTTAGTCTCTTTGTGCTTGCAAAGATGCTGTCACTCACTGCCAGTCAGTCCCTACCATTTACACTCATCCCAGAGGTTACTGGCAATGCAGGTGTGGGGGTTGGTGTTGAGGGTAGCAGACCTGGGATGCCGTGGGAGGATACTTTCGTTTAACTGTGTCGAGTCTCCGAGGCTCCCTGCTCCCACATGTCAATAGCTACCTGCCAGTCACCTGGGACTCACTCCCACAGCCCAAAAAATTCTATTCTCCCCGTTCCCCCATTGGCTCCTGTGTTACAGTCACTTGCCCTCCTGTTACACCATTGGTTAAATGTATATCACCCCACCTCAACTCCTCCTTCTGCCCCTATCCCCATTGGTTAATTGTACCCTGTCCACGCCTACTTTCCCCTGGTTTATATACTTTATACCCACCGCCTGCTGGGACTCTCAGCAGACTCTCGCTGTCAGCTCTCAGTTGCTGCTACAGTTTCTGCTGTCAGTCTGTGCTCCGTCCCTAGATCCCTCCTCCTGTGGTTTCTCTCCCTCCTGCTTCACCTGCCTCCCTCCCAGCCTACCTTCATCCTACCCCTGTGGACCCTTTATTCAAACTTCGAATAAACCCAGCTGGAACTCCACACGGAGTGCGCTCCTGTTTGTTTCTGCTGAGGAAGATTACTTCATCCGGGCACCGTCGACTGGGGGATTGGTTCGTGGGTCCTGGGACGGTAACATCACCAACCCCGTGGGTCACCCTACAGGACATGGTCTGGGGTAGCCCACATCCAGGTGCCAACCATAAATAAACCCCATCCTAAGGCTGTTCTTGCTTCTTTCCTTTTCTACCCTCAACTTTGCAGCATGTAGCTGGTGAGTGTGATCCTTCTGTGCTCTTTCAGTGTACACCATGAGTGTACAGGAAGACTGACTTGTATCACAGCTGACTGACACTCTGGGTACTGCCTCTGGGTAGGTCATCTCTAGGGTGCTGAGCTGCTTAGGACTGAGGGATCCAGTACCAGGCTCAACAGACCATTATTCCTCTCTTTACTTGGAAAAAAAAAAAATTCTGGACTGCAGGGACAAAGAGGTAGCTGCCATTTAGGAAGGGCTGCCTTATTATCACCCCCTTTCTTCAGATGCAGTTTGCCCCTGCAGTGATTGCAGCCGCAGTGGTGTCACACAAAGCTGATGTCGTGGGAGCTTGCTGCTCCCATGGGATGCTGCTGTCATTTTGGTGTGTTACCAGCACTGGCTAGGAGACTTCTGGCTTTACCCAGGCCAAGTGACCTCAGTGCTGTGGGTGCTGGCCAAATGTGGCAATCACAAATTAATCTAATTCTTAGCTGCAGAAGTAGTAGATGGATCCTGTGATTTCTCCATAAGATGGGCCCCCTAAAAGTCAAGATCTTAATGCTTCCCGTGCTGTGGAAGGGAAAGGGGATGCAATAAAGATATTCATGGTTTTTAAGGCTCTGGAGTACAGGCCATCCTAAGCCCACATAGCTAAGGCTTATCTGTAGTGAAATCTTGGCTTGAGTTATGTTAAATAATTCTGCTGCTCTTGAGTCACGTAGTTGGGGTTTCTCTCTGAGTTCCAGATCTCAGCTCTACAGGATTTCTCACCCAAGCACAGAAAAAATTCACTGAGTGGGGGCTTGCTGGTCCAGCACCTTCCTACAGTGCATCAATAGATGGCAGCAGGCAGTTCCTCCAGGAGCAGTCTTCAGCAGCAGCAGCAGTCATTGATGATCTTCCCTTGCAATGGTTTGAGATTTAAATCTGCTTGCAGACACTTTTTAGGATGCTGTCCCCATGAAAAAACAAAATTTCTTGGTTCTCAGGTAAGGTGTATGTTACTGTAGTATGAAAGCAGCAAATAAATATTGGCCTCTAACTCTGTAGTATTGTAAGAAGATTAAATATTTGGAACCTAAGAGATTTTGTGCTACATTCAGCTGCTTTCTTGGCAGTCTTGAGTGCTCACAAATCTCACTTCTTTCATTTCTTCTTGAGTTGGATAACTTCACAGAACTCTGGCAAGGGGATATACTATTCTAAGAAAAGAAAATCACAGGTAGATTCCATGTATTTAAGAAGATAGAGGGAAAAAAAGCCTTAAAGAAGGGTAGTGTGCTTCATGGGCTTACATGCTCCCTTTCATTCTGAACATTTCAATTGTGAGTTTTACACAGAGGTTGGTTGTTAAACCATGTCAGTCTGTCTCAAACAATGAGCAATAGCTGCAGGTTGTGTTAAAAATGAAGCTCAAATTCCACATGGAAGAGTATAGACCTAGATAAAGTGTTTGGCCAAATCAATCCCCTATTCACTAAAAAAAAAAAAGGGAGAACTTTTGGTATGTCCAGCACTCATAATGACATAGCGCAGAACTGATACTGCTCACTGACTGGGAACTGTAGTAGCTGGAATTTTACTATGGGTCCAAGCCAGAGCTGGCAAAAAGCCCTTTTGCTTGAGGGAGCTCTTGTGCTGCAAGGCATTATGCCCATAGTTTGAAGGTACAGTTTTGTTTAGTTCTTCTTAATGAATAGTTGCATTGCACTTCAGAATGGTTGTGTTGAAGATTACCTGTGGTGACCAGAGTAATGGAAGAGGTTTTAATATTCCATCTAGTGGATAGAATTGACCCCCTCTTGTATTTTTACCCTTATGTAAGGCTAAAAGGCTATGTAAGCTTTGAAGCTGATGGCTAATGACCAAGCTTTTGCACTGCAAACAGTATTAGCAGACCCTTTATCAAGAAGACGTGATGTCTCTGTGAACTGGCTCCAGTGTCACAGGCACCAATTCATCATGGTCATTTACTGTGAAAACAGCAAATTTCAGTCTGCAGTGTAATAAAATGTTTGGCTTCCCAGATTTGTGAAATCTCCAGAGAGATAAAAAAAGAAATTTAAAGTCGAGTTTTCATGTGAAATGATGTAAACATAAAATTCAATTAAAGTCAAGGTGAGCTGTATAACAAACTTCTGATCTCAACCTTCAAAAAACACCTTAAGTTGTTTTTAATACAAGCAGATATGTTTCAGGAAACATTTCAGCTGAGGGAATATATTTGAAACCTGTGGGAGCCCCCTGCATGGAGGATTCTATTCCTTTTGGGGGTATGAAGGTTCTTGGCCCTTTCTTACATCTCTGCCTTCACAGCATAAGGCATTTTTATTTTACATGTTAGCTACATTACATGGTTTGGGGGAAGGACTGCAGTTCCTTGTTAAGGTTACAAGGCTTCTATGGGCCTAGATGATTTTCAGACTAGGTCTCACTTTGAATATTTGTACATGTAACTGTAAAATTTAGAGAGAGTGAACAAAGACAAAAGACTGATTTACAAAGACCTAGACATCTGTGTGTTTATTTAAGACCTCCAGGAAGGCATTAAGAAAGAGTGCAACCTTTCTAATATCCTCTTAAAAACTGTAATCTGAACAGCCATATTTTTTATTTGATATCACTTTTTTATTATTTTTAGATTGATAAAATCAGGATGAAATCCAGTGTATCTAAAGCTATGGAACATGAACAGGTTGCCTTACCATCTCTTTCCTGTAGGACATTTTCAGAAGCACAATAATTGAGGCAGAATTGCTCTGTATGCCTATAGTCCACGTTTTGATATGTGAATACAGTTAGTGTAAGCATTAACATATTATTCCAATTTTTTTTCTATTTGAAACAAGACCTAAATAGCAGAACAAACACAGCTGCAGATACCAGCCATCAATATATTTTCATTTTACACTTCGCAAATATGGCAGAGCTGCTGTGTTTGTAGTTTTCTACACAGCTGAAAAAAGTCAGCACTGAATTACTCACCAGCCTTTGGAAATCTTTCATATGTGCTGGCTTCTGTGAGCTGTAGAGCACCAGCATTCACACTCCAGGGGACTAAATCACTTCCTTCCTCTATCCTGATATATATCAGGATGCATGTGTCTTCTTGGTGCCTGGGTGATAAGCTATCAGCTTTACATCCTCTGATGATTGTTCTGGAATGTCTTCACAAGTAAGCTGAGGAAGCTAAAAAGATGTGTAAATATGGAGTGAGAAATGTCTGTGATAAATAACATCACCCAAATCCTCTTGCACAAACAACTGCTCTTCAGCTACATCACACTTGAAATCTGCTGTTTATTCTGCCTGTGGCAGCAGCAGGACCCTCCATCCAGCTACTGAGAGAGGAAGAAAATGAGGCACTTCACCAGGGCTTTTGGTTGAAGGAAAGTTGCACTGGAAAAGGTCTGAGGCCGTTTCTGGTGGTGCAATTTGATGCTGCAGGTGACTTGATTTAATAGCTAATTGTCTCTGAAAGCAGTGCTCCGTGGTTAGTCCTGCACTCACATCACTTTCCTGCTGCTGGTGCTCCCCTGTCTGCCCAGAGACTCCTGAATCAAGAGCTACTGCCAAGCTCTAAGTGAAAGGAAGAAGGGGAAAGTGGGATCAAGCCTCTTAGCAACAAGTAACTCTCATCTTTGCTTAGCTGTACTATTAACAGCGTTCTAGGGGCCTGTAAGGACACACTGACCCTTGTAAATCCAGCAGTTTGCATGGCAAGAGCTTCTGGGCATTGCTGAATACAGGGAGGATAGATTTTGCTCTGTGATTCCAGCCTTACATTGGTGACATTTCCGTCATCATTTGGTCCTCTGTGTGGACAGAGTAACTGAAGCTTGTGTGTTCAGTAATGCTGATTTTGACAAGGTTCCCACCAGCCCAGCTAGCAGTGCTGCTTTCCACATTGTGCATGAGCAGGAAGCAAGAACGGAGTGGAAATTACTGTAGTTTGTTCTGATCCTTCCTTGAGTTAGTGCTGGACGCTAAATAATTAGCTTAAATCTAACTGAAGTAAGGTGCACTTGCAAAGGAATATCAAAACAGCTTAACACAGTAGGAAAAAGCCCCCTGGAGCCCTTTTAAAACCAATTACCTGGATGACCCCTGGTGTTACATCCAGTGCTCTACAGTAATCTACACTCCTGGGTTTTTAGTCTTGTCTTTTTAATTTATTTTTCTTTTGTCACCCCTTTCTTGGGTATGCCAAGGTGCCAAGGTATCTTGAATGCATAAGATAATGTCTCCCTTGGACAGCTGTGACTGTGCTGTGGCTGACCTGGCTGAGAAATTTAGCTCCAGGAAGAGGAGTACAGCTAAGAATTGCTGTTATTGCAGTTTTAGAATTTAGTCAGTTTTGCAGTCCTACTTTTTTCCTGTTATTTCATCCTGGCTAGATATAACAGCTCCCTTCTCAGCATGGTGACTTCTCATCATTGTCCTGCTGTATGTCTGACTCTCCCCATGCATAGTGTAAAGAACTATGTGCCTCCATTGCAGCAGTGACTGTAACTGTAGGAACTGGGATCCTTAGAGTTTGACTCACCCACAAATTTCTTCTGCCTTAGTTGTCTCAGGATCCATGACACAGCATCTTCTGTAAGTTTGCATCCATCACTTTGTCAGGTATCTCAGAGCTGGAAGCTGGTAGACAGGATCCTGTGGAACAACTGAGAAGCATGTCAATGCAACCCAAAAGGACCTAAAATCTGACCTTGGACATGGATGCTTCAGCAGAGAGGTGAAGTGGCAGCTAAAGGAGGAAGAAGTCTGGTCAGAGGGACCTCCCCAGGTCACAGAGATGAGGGAGCAGCCAAGAGGAAGCTCTGTCACAGTGCACACTGGCGCTACTGCCTGCAGAGGATGTCAAGCTCCTGATACAACCTCCTGATATTAGTGTTTTGCCCTAGGAAGTCAAAGTGTACTTTGGTATTTCTGTCTCCCCTCGGGCAGATAGGTGTGTTGGTTGGAGAACAGAAATACCCCACTCTGTGTGTGTGTGCTGTTTTTCCATGTGGAAATGGATTCAGTCTCACTCAGAGATCTCAAAATAGCATATGGAAATGTGTTCTTACTTTCATATTCATTTTGTTCTGCCTTACACCTCTTAGACTTCACATTTTCCATGGAAAGAAACAGCCATTACATTTTTTCAAAAATAATATTTTGTTTTTCTGGAGCCAGCTGAACACCTTGTTCTCCTGATCAGTTTAAAAAAAGCTGTTCACCTTAACCCACAGATAAGTGAGTTATATTCAATGAGGTCACTTCTTCCCAACAAAACAAATGAATTTTCTTCCAGGTTAATACAATCTTCTGTTACACAGAGATTAAATTACTGGGTTTTAAAAAACAGACATCTTAACCTTTTTAATATCAAAAGTTTGCAATTTTTTTGTTCAACAATCTGACTAGCAGAGTGGTTTACTAAAGCAAAACAAGAAATTATTCTTCTTGAAAATCCTCACAAAATGTTTGAAGTGTTCCAGCATTCACTTAAATAAAGACTGGTGTTGGAGGCTTTTCTCTACTCTCTCCAAACTGATATATTTACTGCCTTTACTGCTATAGCTACAAATGGCTTATGACTTCAAAAAGTCAATTAGGAGATTGGCTTTGAATCTCTCTTCTGCCTAACTCCTGTCTGTGGCTGATGTGTTGCAAAGGGAGCTGCATTGTTTCCTAGTGCAGCAAATAAATAAAGTTATATTTACATCTCTCTATCTGCTAGAGAAATAGAGATGTAGTTATGTATGCATTACCTTGAATATAAGTCATATAGAGATCCCCACCTTCTCTGTCTGCTACAAGACATGCATGAAAATGTCCCCCTAGAATAGAAATAAAACCATAAACCACCATGTCTGTAGCTAGAGATGATTCAGATGCAGATTTTAGAAGTGGATCCAGATTTCAAATGCCACCCAAATCTGTGTGCGCAATCAAAGGTTTTGGTTCTGACCCAATTTTAAATCACCATAACAGCCTGGATAAAACCTTGGATCCATAAATCTCTACCATTTTACAAGTCCATTTAATGTATAATTTTACTCCATATGGAGTTCCTTTCTCAAACTGGAGCCATATGAAACTGGGGGATGCCTTACTGGGCATTGCAAGATGTAGATACAGCTGCCAGGTCAGATGCAGAGCTATCTTCTGACCTTGGGTACACAATTTCCTCCTGGCTGGCATTTTACAAGCCATGGGGCCCAAAGGGGCAGCAGTGGGGCTGTCACAGTCAGGCATTGGGGAAGGCACTGCCACGCCGTGGCACCTCGGGCGTGGGGACACAGGATTCAGCCTTCAACCTCGAGGTGCCCTACAGTGAGAGGCTTCCCAAAACCCACTAGCAGGCTCTGCAGCATGCTTGGGGCTGGTCCCAGGCACAACCTGCACAGGAAGAAGATGGGGAATAGCTGGGCTCAATTCCCTTATTTTAATACAATTTCTTGTCCTTTGTGGCTCTTAAACAACCCACTGTCTTGATAATCTTTCTGCCAATGGGATAAATGCTTCTTCCGTGCCACAAAGTTGGTATATGAGGGGTAAAATACTCTTTAAATTTTGGGTCACTGAGATCTGGCTGTTACTAAGGCACAGACCGGCCAGCAGTGGGGAGATGGCTATGATATTTTATGGATTCATTGGGTGACCTTTAATGATAATATTATGTGTTTGCTTTGGTGTTTTTTCCTAAGTACAATTTAGATTTGAATTAAATCTAGTTTGGTTTTCCAACTTTCATTGGGATATAATGTTTTGTCCCATTTTGTCCCAGGACTACAGGCAAAACAAGAAACAGCATTAAGCACACGTCTCTTAAATGATGATTGCTTTCTCTTCTACTATATTTAAAGTTGCCTTTTTTTGTGGGTGCTGAAGGTGAATTGAAGTACCAGCTAAGCAAAGTACCAGTTAACCTTCAGGCCAGACACAGGTACCAGTCTTGAGTTGAGGCAAGTCACCCAACTCAGTGTGACCTATTATGTTCCATCTTCTTATGTTCCATCCTTGAGAAGTACCATGCATATATTCTGCTATTCAGAGCAAATTAATTCATTAATGAGCTATTAAAAGCATGAGTGCTTATATCTCCCTCGGTGAAAAAAGGACCTTATGTACCACTATGTAACATGACATTAAGCTTGACTGAAAATTATCCCTCTCAGTCATAATTAAACATGACTTAGCTCAAATTTAGTATGGCTCTTGAAATCAGCATGTGATTTTTGTTATTAGGACAATGGAGGGGATGGGGCAGGGTGGCAGGTGATAAATTCTGTCCTTAGGAACTGTCCATCCCCCCTGCACGCTGTTCTCTTTAGAGAGGGAATTACTAAAGCTAGAAACATTCCTTGTCTACATTTAGGTGAAAAGCCTGCATTAATGTGTTCAAGTTAAGACACAAAGGGAAAGAAAGCATTACTTTCAGCATACAGTAACAACTCCAACTCTAAATGAGAATGTTATTTCAAAAGTACATGTTTTAAAGCACAACTGTTCAACCTTTTAAAGCTGTTTCTTGGTTTCTGAGGAGAAAAAGAAGCTAAAGGGTTGGAGCAGAGGGCATTTAGGATGAGAATTAGAACACAAATTTTAAAGTTCAGAAAACTTTCAGATGCTTTCAAAAAATCAAATAAAGAGAACCCCTTAAATGTTTCTGAGGCATTAACTTATGTTTCTGGAGGTTTCCAGTTTGACAGAGACATTATTTTATTGCCTTAGTTCTGTGCAGAGAAAATCTGAGCTTATAAGCACTGTGTAGAAATGCCATATGGGAAGCTTTGTAAGCCTCTGGCAAACATCTGTATCAAACATGCATTTGTGTATTACCTTCTGCATACAAAGCACAAAATGGCAACTAACAGAACCCCCCAGCACCAGAGGGAGGCAACAAATTACCTTCTCGAACACTTACAGATGGCAAAATGGGACCCACCTGTGCTCCTTGTAGCCTCATCTCTGAGAACGTAGTGAAAAATGTTGCTGCTCTCAGCCAGTGCTTTTTGTCAGTAGTTAACAAGAGAAGGCTCGATGGGAAGGGTGATGAACCCAGCACCTGCCTAGGAAGAATATGATCTAGATCAGGCTCTCAGGCCACCCCTCTGCTTGGACAGCCACCCCACAACAGGTAAACATGTATTCTCTGCAAAGACACAGATGCAGGTATTGCATTTATTTGGTAACTGAAGGCTGTGTACATTTTAACACTTCTGTGAGAAACACAAATATGAATCAGCTCAGGTTGTGTGATGGCATTGCAGCATCCTTCAGTGCATGGGGGGTGCCCTCCCATGTTGTCCTTCCAACACCCCTTACTGTCACATGAAATTTCCACATTAATTAAGCATTATCTTGGTGGACCACAGACCTGTCACGGCTCAGAGTGAGGAATCTGGTCTTCATGGAGCAGTGAGCCGGACGATACCCAGCATGGCATTCACCCAGGGAAGGCACATGCTGCAAAGCAGAAATGTAAATAATTTCTTCCCAGGCAGACTGTGAAGCAGGGTGACTGTTACCAGGTCAATCCATAATGAAAATGAAAAATGGGTGCATCAGTCTTTCCCTTTTCACATATATCTTTTGCACTCAGTAGTCTCTCTGAGCCTGAAATATTGGAGCACCTTTATTGAACATTAAGATATATTGTACACACCATTAGTTCAGCTTCATAATGCCATTACCAAACAAGCAATCACATACGGTGTTTTCCTCATTCAACTCCTGCTTCAGTTGTTGCATAGGATGCTCTGTGATCGGCAGCTGTTCAGCAGTCCTCTTTTTCCAGCTCTTCCATGCAGGGGAAGTCCTGTGTCACTCTGACTAAGCACCGAGCTGCATGAAATGGAGGTAATCAGTTTTTCCTCGTGTGTTTCTCTGAAGCATGAATTGCTGGGAAATTGGACCTCTTCACAAATATCAGCACAGTTATCTTTAGAGCTCCCTTGTGATAAAATGCAAAAGGGATTATCCCATTTCAGATTGCATGGCTGAAGCTCATGCAATTCTTGTATCTATATTCAGTCTCACTTCAGCACTCCCAGGCTGAGAGGAAAAAAATGGACATTTGCTTTACAAGAGGAGTGTGTGAAGCCTTCTTCAGAAAAGCTTTGAAATGCAGCAAGCTCTTAACACCCATCCCTGGATGGGCTCCAGACTGTAACTCATAGCTTCCACTGACTCAATACAGATCCTCTTCCCAGAAGAAAGCCGAAGCAGGGATGAAAGTTTTTGAGTGGTTTTGTGAAATATCCCAGCAGAAAGGGAAATGGATAGCACATGGACCATCAGCCGAAGACCTTCCCCCTAGGAGGGGAAAATCAGTCCAGATCATTAGCCTAGTAAAAGGGAGAAAACTGATAAGAGAGCTATGTGACTTCAGCTCTGACTGCTCTGCCTGGAGTACATCTGAAGACCAAAGCTGCCTAAGCAAACACAAGTGCATGCACAAGGCAAGCTCGTGTGTCAGCTGTGAGCAAGGAGAGTGGTTCTGCCGAGGCCTTTGGATCACTCCAGTGTTACTGATGTTAATTAAATCCTTTGGCACGTACACGTGCCTGCCAGCCAGAGCTGGCCCAGACTTTATAGCTGTAATGTTACGTAAATGACTTCACATGGCAGGTCATGCCATTGATTTCAGCAAGGCTCTGTCGACTGCTGCCATAGGTGGAAGTGATCCTTCCTCTTTCTGTAACCACAGAGGAGCCATGCAGGAACATTCCACAAGGGACCATCAATAGACTGAGAGAAATTAAGGCTGGCAAAAGCTATGGCTGTTGACATAATAGCATTTGTAGTAAGTAATCTATCAGTTTCAAACAATTTTGACCTTCAGAGTGTATTTGTTATTGGATTTTCCATGCTTTCCAACCTCACTGAGAAATTTTGTGAATACCAGGCAACATATACAAATACTATGTGAGATGAAATGCTGTCAGGTACACAGTGTGATTTTTAGAGTTGTCCTGTGCAGGGCCAGGAGTTGGACTTTGATGATCATATGGGTCCCTTTCAACTTGGAACATTTTATGATTTATTGTAGACATTTTAAACTGAGTGAAAGAGACTGATCACAAAGGAAATGTCTTTTTGCATAATGATCTGTGAAATCCAGTGCCAAAGGAACATTCAGGTTACAGAGAGCAGGTATTTATACCAAAAAGCAGAATAAATAAATTTAGAACAGTAAGCTCCTTAAAAGATTGGTGTGGGTGAAGGGAAGCCTGAAACCTCATACTTCCAGGTTAAGGCACTAGGGGTCTCGAAAAAGCTGTTCTATAACTCTGTTTTGTAGAATTTATGTATTTTTAAAGTGTCTGCTGTGTGAAACTTGGCAGCTTGATCCATTCTAGAAAAATCTGTATTTCAGCCTGAATAGGACACATCTCCCTTTGTATTAGACTCATGTAAAATATTCTTCATTCTCAATAAATGGAGCAATTTATAATGTCAGTGCTAACTGGCAGTCCATGGTAGGTAATTGTGGCTTTTCATCCTCCAAAATGGTAACACACTCTGCAAATCATCTTTTACATGGCAGCCTGAAGATCTTGGTCAAGGACTGGAAAATGGGGGTTTGATGCCTTCTTTAGTGTAAGGAAGGTTTAAACCCATTGCTCCTGATTTTTAAGAGATAGTGCTACTCATTATAGAATAGACAAGATGAATGAGGAAAGACAAGATGATGCCTGCTGGAGACAGGGGAAGACAGGTTTATAGGTTCCTTTACCTTTGCCAGTTGAAATTGTGCAATTGTAAAAGGAAAAATTAATGGTCTAAGAACAAGACTGCGAGCAGCAGCCACTCTCTTACCCCTGCAACGTGGGGGCTCTGGGCTATAGGTTGCACCCAGGAGCAGTTTCATTGCACTTTTCCATTAATTGTTGGATAAAATTGTTGGGAGGAGGTAGGGACCAAACCTAACAGAACAGGACTTAGAGCCTTAGGTTTTGCCTCCAGTCCGCCAGGATAACACCCTCAACAGTACCATTCTAGTACAGAGCACTTTTTATCCCTGGCCTGGCATAAAAAGGAGGTATTTCCTTTCAATTCACGGGAAAAAGCATCTGTTGCCGTCTCCCAGCTGCACAGGGTTGGCCACAAATCTCTCTAAAGAAACAGCCTCCTCCTGCAAGCAGCCTCTTGATGTTTATTAGCTGTGGAGGAGTAGGCATAGACCCATTCCCACAGAGCTGGGATGAAACTATCTTTCCTGACTTTGGGCGCTGGAAGCACATTTAAACCTGCCAGCTCTGACGAAGGTTTGTGGGCTGAGTCCCAGCACCTGCACTTAATTTTCTTCCAGACCACATGGGGCCAGTCCTATTTCTGGGTCCTTAAAGGTGTCGCACTCCCTGCCATGCTGTACATGCTGGAGCCTGTTGAGTTCAGGATGTTTTACCTTGTATGAGGCCTGTGCCAACTGAGCAAATCCTAGTGTAAATGCTCCATCACCATCCCACTATAGAAGGAAAAGGCTGTTTCTGACATCTGCAAGGGTCTCCCTCCTGCTGGAGGGACACTGCTTCAAGTGCCATAATTCAGATGACCATGTGCAGAAAAATTAAGGATCCAGGACATTTTACCTCTTAAACAATCTGGCAGCATTTTAAGACCTGCCACCTATCTTTAAGGCACTGAGGCAGCCCAGCCTGGAAGTGCCGTGAGCCTCCACTGGCTGCAGGGAAACAAGACTTCTGAAGATCTGTAGTGAATAAAATCCTAAAAGCTGTTAAGTTTGTATCACTCAGAGGCTCTTTTCAACCTAATTCAGAAAGGCTTTTACACAACCACTATTATAGCCTAAGCTCCATTCTCCTTTACATCCTCGCAATTTTGTTGGAGGTCATGGGGTTGTATATTCCATCACATTGCGTTGTGAAATGGGAAACACACATACACCACAAAAAAATCGAATGAGTCATATGAAAGCAGGACTATTCCTTGCAGTCTCCAGAACTATGCTGTTAAACCCTGAAATGGAGGATTTAACAAAGGCAGGAGACCATTCTCTCACCACGTCTAACCGCTTCCAATTTGCAGTCGGGTTTTAGCGGCATGAGTGCTGCAGGATTTGGCTATCATTGAACTTCTTTTTAAATGTTACACTCACTCAAAATCTGACAGAGGCAGATTTTTGTCAGGAAGCAGATGAATGAGACACTAGTGTCATGGCAGTAGACGGATTATTTAGAATTTCGAAGATTTACTTGAATCTGAATTTAAAAAGTCTCATTTAATATTTGGCACATTATTAAAGCAGTGTCAATTTCCATTTTTTTTTATTACACATGTGTGGGTTCAATATAATTACACTTCTGTACAGTATGTACACATTTTTTGTCTGCATAAATATGTGACCTCATGTGGGATCATTTTGTACAATTAATTTAAAAGCACAATTAACAGTCTCTTACCCTTACTTGTATCCTAAGTAGTAATATCTAGTCCAAAAACACAGTAGTAAGGCAAAATGTTCTTAGAGCAAGCCAATCTCTTTTGGAAAACAGGAAAACTGGAAAACTGTGTAGCTGTTTTATGCACATAAATACTGTTTAAGTGTATAATTACATGTAGGAAATTATTTCAAACACAGAAACACAAGAAACATCAAATCAAGCGTGATTCAGTAAAGGCAGTCCTTCACTGTGCATTTCCAGGAGTGGAAACTGCCAGTCTTAATCTGACATAGTGGTAGTTTCCAGAAATGAAAGGAAAAGCTGAAAGCAGAATTCATTTCATGAAACTTTTTCATCTTAAAAAAAGGCCTCTTGCACAAGCTGTTCACCTAGACTCCCTCAAAGATCTGAGAAGTGAGAGGAGAGATCAAGAAGGCAACTCCAGCAGGTACCTTGTCACATTGTATAACAGGGTTATCAGGCGAGGGTTTTCTCCCAGAGACACCAATTCCAATCACTAGCTAGAGAAACAGATGATTAAAACCTCTTCTTTTATGTTTTTTTTAATGGCTCAAATGATATGATTAAACCCCACCCTGTAGTACTTGCCAGAAGCCTCAGAGGAGGAGGGGAGGTGTACCCGTGGAGGGGATCACAGGCACAGGAACTTGGCTCTTGCTAGAGATGAAATGTCACCATCCTTTCTCTGATCCACTGGAAATCCTTCTGAACTCCACATTTCAGGGTTTCTCTGGGACTTCTCTTTAGCAGGATTTTCGTGGCTTATGTTTGAACACCTATGGTCTGTTGGAGCCTGGGAGTTCCTGGGGAGGTGCAGCCAGTTGTTTGCCACAAGTCAGACAGGGAATGGCTGAACGAGGAGCCTTGCACCAAACTGGTACCCTCTACCCAAGCTTGTTTCTTGCTCTACACATCAGCCTTATACAGCTCTAGATTTCCTCAACCCTAAATTATCTACTTGCCCCTTCTGATTCAACACTATTTTTGATCTTTTTTTCTGTTTTCAGTTCTTTCCCCTTTATTCATGAAGATACACTACATGTAGGTTTTTAAATATGTTTCCCTTGCAGTTAAATTAACCTTCACCTATGCCTTATTTGGGAGCTCATTTTTATTAAATGCTGACAATAGATAAGATGGTAGTAGAACTATTTGACTTCCAAACATGTGCTTGTGATTAGACTACTATTACGAACTACCCTAGGTTTAATTTCATTAGTCATCTAAGCATTATGATGACATATTTTTTAAGTTTATTGCTTTAAACAGAAGCCAAATGAATATGCTAATGGGAATTACCTCTCTTCAAAAGTTGTTCCCAGACCCCTCCTTCCTGGCTATGCTGAGGCTGCTTGCTTAAATACCACAGGACAAAATAGTACCGCAAACCCCATGGTACCTGGAAGAGCCTTGTATGAGCACTTCCCCAGGCACCAAGCTGGCTGCTCTGGGCCAAGACGCTATGCCTAAGAGAGCACAGACACTAGGATTTGTGCTAATGCCCATGCACACTCACAAAATAGTGATCCCAACAAACAGCCACATTATTTTGTAATAACAGGGCCATGCCCTGCCTTACAGAGTGTTCCTTGCAGCACTCGTGCTTGTGGGTTAGGCCTGTGATGTCCTTTTAAGAGGACTACAGGGTGTCTAGCTGAGGATTCATCTTCCTCCCGTGGTGTGTTATTTCACTGTGCTTTCTTGAGATATATTTTGAAGAGTTTTTTCCTCCCAAATTACTCTATACATCATCTTTGTTGCTTTAGATAGTACTGCAAAAGGAGAGTTAAAACAGTAATATAATATTTTTCTCATTCAATGGAAAACATAAATTCATGTTTGCTTGTTTTTAAATCAAAGCATAAATCTGTAATTTTATTGGAACGTGGCCTCTGTAAAAGGTTTTATAGTTATTTAAGAGGAATATGAGCTGTAAAAAAATGTAAGTTTATCACACAGTTGGATTAAAATTTTACAGTTTCCCTGGTAAAAAAGTACAGCTTGTGAAAAACACATTAATATGCTACCTTTCAGATTTTCACCCAAGGGTATAAATATTAACACAATAAATTGTGCATATAAAGACAATTCAGGATAGACAGACAAGGACAGTTGATATCCAAGATTTTCCTTTTCTGTATTTTGAATAATCTCTTGTAAATATGAGATAGAGATCTCCATGAGCTCACCCCACTGTGTCAGGGCACCTGTTTGCTGCTGCTTGAAAATGAACTGAATCTCTAGACACTGGGGCATTTCTAGAGTGGTTTATTTCAAAGCCACTAAAAGCAACAGTGAGAGCTCCGTCTCAGACTTTGGTATTACTTTGGTATTACTGTGCAGACTTGACATAATGAATATTTTTACACTGAAGTTTTGCCTTTATTTGTCTTTGCATCAGACAATTTTCAGGATTTGTGTCACCTAAAAGGTCACTTGCTATTCCTACGTGTTCAGCTGGGTATCCTTCTATGTGGTTCTGTGTTTTTAGCTGACTAACTGGCATAGAAATATCTCCTGTTTGCTACTGCATGCTGTAAGTCTCAATCGTGGGTCTGTATTGTTCTATACATATTACTGACTTCTATGTTTTTATTACCTCAAAGCCACAATGAAAGCATCTTCATGGCAATGTATAGGAAGAGTACTAATATATTTATTAGAAGCAGTATCAGATGCTTGGTTAATTAGCATACCATTTCCCATCTGGCAATATCTGAAATGGATTTGCCACCCTGTCTAATGAAGAAGAGGACACATCCTCCATCACAGGAGCTCCTGCTCACATCAGTTACAATGCATCCATGGAAATCACTGGCACAGAAACATGTTCTTACACTGTAAATACAACCAACAAACCAAACAAGTTCCTTACAGTTTTCCACAATGAGTGGATGAGATGCACATGGCAAATAACTGCTATTAATGGTTAGGAAGCAATATGTGAACCTCTGGTGAACTGGTAAAAAAATAGACTGAAAAACTGGCAGTGTTGCAGTCTTGTCTGATTCGCATACTTAAATAATTGTGTCCTCTGTACTTTCTCAGTGAGAATACATAATGTAATCAGGAATAAAATGCAAATTTTTAGGTAAGGAATGTAACTTCTTTAACCAAAGGCGACAGAAGTGACTAGTATGATGTTGTACTGGGACTAAAAGAAACACCTTTGGTTTACAACACTAATTACAGTGTGATCTGGTTTTACTGTTGTTTTGGGCTTTTTTTTTTTTGTTACTTTAATCTATTCAATATTACTGAAACCAGGTCATATTCAATGTCATTGCAATCTTTCTAACTCTTCTGGGGAGAAACATTGCCATTTGTAAATATGGCTGAGTGAGCAAATATTGAGTATGGATCAAATAATTGAGGATGGATCAAAATATTGAGGATGGTGAATATTATCTGTAGAAGCAGAAAACCTGTTCCATGTATACTCATAAATGTTTTAAAGCTTAAATTTAGAAGCATTTATTCTAAAGAGATATGTTGATGTATGCTGTGTTCGATCTTTAAGATACCACTGTTAGAATAATTTATACACATGAAGTTTCCCTTGATTTGTAGTGTTAACTAAAACAGAAATACCCAGGGTTTTGGTTTTAAAAGCTAAATGCTGTAAGTGGATGCCCTTTTCTTTAAACTGACTTCTAGCATTTTGTCTAAAGGTTTGTAGGTAATGAAGGAATCCTTTTCAACTCACTCTGGGACTGTAATGTATTTCTTGAAATTAGTGTGGGACCCACAGAAAACTGTATCTGAGGGATCTAAAGTGAAGCTCATAATGTTTGCTATGCTTTATGCACAGTATTTCCTGATTTAAAAGGGATATTGCTAGTAAAGCACTGGAGGACACTGCCCCCTTTGGCATACCATTTTTTAGCTTGCTCCTACTGTAGCCACCACTTCCTGATCTAGCATTCATTTTACATGAGACGTTTCTATTCAAGTTTATGAAAAATTAGGGTGTTCAAGAAAAGCAGCTCTATTTTCATGTTTTAACATAAAGATGCAAATTAGGACCAGTATTAAAACCCTGACAAAATGAATGGAATTGTAAAGCAGAGTTTGTATTGGATGTAAGTAATTTGTTCTGACATTTTGTATAAACATTAGGAATAAATCAGGAGCTTTACTATAAATAATGCTTACTGCTGAATATAGCTTGGATCTTGGATCTTGGATAAAAGATAGTTGCTGTTATGGAACAGCTTTTTAGTTAGTGCTTTCAGTGTCAGTTTTGAACTGGATTTAGGAAATTACTAGAGTGTCCTTTCATGATGTTTGCGTAGAGATTTCTGTGGACAAACTGGGAGAATGAAAGCTTTAAGATTGTGCCCAGGTCCTCAAATAGGAAAATCAGAATTTAGGTTATGAGTATTCAAGGATCACCTCCTCCAAGCTCAGGAGCAAAGCATTGTAGCGAAGAGAAAATCAGGCAAAAATGTCTGGAGGCCTGCATGGGTGGACAAGGAGATCCTGGACATACTCAAGCACAAAAAGGAAGTCTACAGAGGTGGAAGCAAGGACAGGGGACCTGGGCATAATACAGAGACATGGTCTATGTGGACAATGATTGGGTTTGAAAAGCAAAAAGCTCTTGTAGACTCAAATATGGCTAGGGACATCAAGGCCAATAAGAAAAGCTTCTATAGGTATGTTAGTATTAAATAATGACCAGGGAAAAGATGGTGTCTCTCTGGGTGGAAATGGAAGACCTGGTAACCAAGGATATGGAGAAGGCTGAGGTACTCAATGACTTTTGCCTCAGATTTCACTGGTAAGTGTTCCAGCCACACTGCCAAGTCACAGAAGGCAAAGGTACTGGGAGAATGAAGAACCACCCACTGTAGGGGAAAATCAGGTTTGAGACCATTTAAGGAACCTGAAGGTGCACAAGTCCATGGGACCTGATGATATACTTTTGTGTGTCCTAAGGGAACTGGCAGATGAATTGGCTAAGCCACTAATCATCATATTTGAGAACTCTTGGCAGTCTGGTGAAGTTCCCACTAAAAAAAAGGGGAAACACAATCCCCATTTTTACAAAGAGAAAAAAGGAAGACCTGAGGAACTACATAACAGTCAGTCTTATCTCTATGCCCAGTAAGATCATAGTGCAGATCCTCCTGAAAACTGTGCTAAGACAAATGGAAAATACAGAAGTGATTGGTGACAGCCAACATGGCTTCACTAAGAGCAAACTGTGCTAACATGATTGACAGAAGGTTGAGACTAGGTGATCTTTAAGGGCTCTTCCAAATCAAACCTTTCTACAACTCTGTGATTTTAACTATGAGATTAGTCTCATGTCACAGACAGTAGACATCTTCTTCCTGTAGGGAATGCCTCTGCTCACATTAGGTGGATGCATCTTGGCTGGCCAGCTGAGATAAGCCCCAGTCTCCAGTGGCATTGCTGATGAGACCTCCATGGGCTCTCATGGGAATTATGATAGTTCCCTAAATTACAAACCTGAGTTGCAGTGTTGTAACTGGAACTGAATTCCCCTTTTCTATCATGCATGTGACCTTGTAAAAGGATAAGTCAGGGGCTATTTCCCACTGGAAGCTGTGGAATGGAATTAGTACTTTTTACTGTCACAAAATCAGTGCCTGCTGTTCCCTCCACATCTGTGGAGTTGTCTCTGCCTGGAGCTCTGCCTAGCTGCTGCTGCTCAGTCATGATAATTTCTTTCATGTGACTCCTTGTATGGGCGTACAACTGGTCCAAGAGGCTGAAAGAAAGTCCCTTTCTGTACCATGTCATGTGCTCAGTTAGTGAGTGGTTTAGATCCTTCAAATCTTTGTTGAAACACTGCATCCAAAGGAAATAGAAGGTCTTGTATTATACTACAAAACAACCCCTGGAGCCAAGACAGAGGTAAATGGAAAAAATACATAATTCATAAAAGGGAAGGAACTATTTACAAAATCTAATCTGTAAGAGGACTTTGAGCTGTTATTGCATGAATTTATCTAGAAAAGAAAATATGTTAAGTCTCAAAAGAGGTAACTAATGTCAGCACGAGTCTGTGGTTTAGGGCCTACAGAAATTATTCTCCATGATACTTCTGCCTGAAATGTATTTTATATAGACTGTATGACAAGCAAGATAAGATGTTAAGAATGGGAAAAGTGAAAGTAATAGTGATGTAATAGTGATGTGAGATGGGGAAGAGGAAAAGCTGCCCCAAATGTCAATTTTCTAAAATAATTTTTACTTATTTAATTACAGAAGAACTTACAATTTTGGGTCACTACAAATGGATGTTCTCATAATGTAAAGGCAGGCAATCCACTGCTGAAGTGCCAGTAGTCCTCTGTGGTGTATGTTGCAACAAATGTGCTCTGTTGGTTTGGTTTGATGCACTTATCCTCAATACAAGAGCTTCTGGATGGACATGGCATCAGAGCAGCCCTCAGCCTTGCAGTTGTCTCAGCCAGCAATGGGGACATGCTAACTCAACAGTCAAATAAAAAGTATTGGACACTTACCATAGAGAACATTACATTTCCTCTGTAATTTTCTTCAATGCCATTGCTTACAAAAACCTCCAAAGAGACTCTTGTATTTCTGCAGCCTTTTTTTTTTTTTCTTAACACCAAAGATGAGTTTTATCTGACTAAGGATCTTTCCTGCCTAGGGTGAATCCTGACCACACTGAGAGCAGTAATGCTCATGTTCTTGATAGTCTGTCCTGAACCACAGAAAATGAGCTAACTGCTTTGCTGGATCATGGAGCAAAGGACTCTTCCTTTCAAATGAGTGTTTAGGAATCAGGAATATTTCCTGGAAAAATTCACTTCTACTTTAGCCACTAACAGCTAAAATCTATTTGAGATAGGTAAATATAGCTAAAACATTAATGGCTAAGTAAATATGTTTTATTTTATAATCAGATATGAACTACATAATAATCCCACAGCAATTACAGTAAAATTATTATAGTTCCATGTTACCTACAACTACTGATTGATATACTCTGGTCAGCACATGACATGACAAACTCAGCTGAGTGTATCCAGGGTCTAAAAATACACTAGGTGATCAAAAAGTAACTCAGTCATAGACACAACCCCCAACTTGTAGAACTGATGTGCTCAGGCAAAGTCTAATTATAATCTAATAATCCCCACAATTTAGGAGTAACTTGAAACCACTGCATGTTATAGTCTTAAAATAAGGTTTTAAGATGTTAAAAAATGATGATGTTAAAAGATGCAGAAATCTTTATAGTTATAGCTAATTCATAGCTAGAGTACAAAATGCTAGTACAAGTAGTAATTTCCACATTTTTAGGAAAAATTCCTAAAATCATTATAAGTTCTTTGAGCAATCTATAGATGTTTGAAAATTCAGGATTGAAAACCTGCCTAAGCACAAAGTGTATATAATTTGTATTTACATTTTTTCCATGTCATGCCATGGTTTCAGAAAGGAGAACAAAAGTCAAGGAGGATGGTAGCAGATTTCCTGAGGAATTCCTGGAAAAAAGGCCTGGAAAAAATACCAAAATAATAAAGTAACCATAGAAGGGCCGTATGTGACCTACTGAGTCTCTCAACTCATTGTGCAATGATTTTGCCTTCCAAACATCAAACTTTTGCTTGAACCACAGCATATTGTTTTATGATACATTCTTTCATGTTTTAAAAGCTGCAAGTGAAGGATCAATTATTTATCCTCTTTGCTGAAAAGCAAGAGTTTCTAGACTGAGTTTGTCTGGCTCTGGTTTCCAACCACTGAATTGTGCATCTTTTTCTATCAGATAAAGCATTTAAATTCTGTTACACTGCTACAAAATTACTTCTTATCATCTTCTTGGGTAAGCAAAATTTAAAACTTTAGACCTTTTCACCAGAAGATGCTTCCCAAATTTGAGCATTCTTCCCCAGCTTTTGTATTTCTCTTATATATCAGTATAACACTCCTGATCTCCACACCTACAGCATCTCTGGACTCCCTGGGGACCGGGATAACCAGTGCCTTGCCCACAATTATTTTACTCTTTGTTTCAGGTGCTGAGCCTGGCTGGCCCCTGCTGCTGGGACACGGTGACAGGAGGGAAAAAAGCAGAAGTTGGAAACAGACTGGCCATCTGAGAAACAGAAATAGCAGTTCCATTGGTGCTCATGGTCAGTTTTGTATTTAAAGTAACAAGCATTATGTACAACAATTACTCCTTCTTGGCTGTGATGGGAATGATTTGCTCTTTTAGCCATTATGTTATTTTTTCTTATATTTTACAGCTACAAAAACCTTCTAAAAGCCACTGCTTCCTCTGATATTCTCTGCTCCCCTTTACAAATGGAATTTGTTTTCTCCTGAAAAATGACCTTATATGTGGTTGTGTTGAAACATGCATTTTAATGAAACCCCCTTTCCAAGTGACCCTGACCTATGCCCATCATCTCTTCTCTCTTCATTATTTTCTTTTTGCAACAAATTCTATCAGCAATGATTTAATATTTTCTTCAAGATCGTTGAATGGGATGAAAGGAGCTCCCTGGAGGCTTATGCTCAAAAAACCCCTAGCCATCGCTAATGCCTTACTCAGATCTACCAACTGAGCAATCCTTGATCTTTTTAAAATGAGTCTGTATTGATTTTCTTGTACAACTAATTCTTCTGAGAATGGTATGAAGGTGTCTTCATTTGAAAAGACAGGAGTCTGTGAAGGAAGGCAAGGGCCTCCCGTGAAATGGAAAAGGTAAACCCCCTCCCTCTAAATTACCACAATTTCAAAATAAAAAGGCTCTCAGGCAAAGATACGGGAATGGGAATAACAGTTCTTTACTAGGAAAAAAACTAAATTAAAAAAAAAATGTAATTAGTACAAACAAAACTGCTGATAGAGTCAGAAACCTGACACCTGAGGAGTCATGGTGTTGGTGATAGTCCAGTTAAATGGTGGCTGCTCCTCCTGGAGTGGCAGATGAAATGCAACTGAAGCGATGATCCAGTAAAAGGGTGTAGTTTTCTCTGAAGGTCTGATGATAGAGTAGATGGGCCTGATCTTCCTCTAGGAATCCAGTGAAGAGGCTGTTCTGATGTCCCAAAAAATGCTGATTTTATGCAGGTAGGGATGCTTGGCTCCTCCCTCTGGGTGGAGCATCTCACAATGGAATGATGTAACTTTGTCAGTCATGCAGTGAGCCATTCAATGGCACATTAACAGAAGATATCTCCCTGTAGGGAGACATTGTTCTTGGAAGAGATAAGAAAACTGCCCAACAGAAGATACCTGCCCTTCCTCAGACAGAAGTCAAAGAGAATATATGCTTATCTTACAAGCCAGGACAGAAGGACTTGCTCTAATGACTTATAAGAGTTGGGCAACTGAATCAAACTTGTAATGTCACAAAACTTTTGAGGTAGATTATAAAAATTAAAAAAACCCAACAATATTGATTGAATCACTTGTTCTTTTGACTCCTTGCTGATTGTTTTCTTTGCCAGTCTTTCCTGGATTTTATTAGAGACCAATGTCAATTTGAGCTTGCTTGTAACCTTGCAAGTCAGATTTTTTTTTTTTTAATCTTTGTAGGATTTATTAGCATTAATAATTCAGAAAGCTTCTTGACCACAATTGTTATCTCTTATAGATGCAACTTACCTGGTCTTGCAGAGTCAGAATGGTCTAAACAGGATGTGTGGGAAGGTGTTCCTCTGCTGTGCCAGTCCCCAGCGACTGACTCTGGCTGTTGGTAACTCAGCTTCTCAGCACCTGGGGGAACCACTTCTTGAATACTTCTGCCTTTTGTACTTTGTGATCAATAATCCTGCCAACCTTGTCTAACTGCAGGTTCAAGCTGTTTAATGGGATTTAATTTCATTTACTCATGATATATTTTAATAACTCCTCCTGGTTAGCCTTATCCTGGATGACCAGTGGTGTCTCTTCTAGCCTTAGTAATTACTTGTAATTCCACATTCTTTAATTCTGCCCATTACTATCAGGATCATTTTGGGTTTAGTAGTATTTCTACCTCCCTTTTATCATTTAATGAAGGGAGGCATTTCTCCTCTGAGGAACTGAGGAGCCTTTGCACAGATATGGATGATTAGGAGTTGCTGCTCTACTTTCTGCAGAATTTGCTATCTCTCAACCTGAAACAGAGAGAATATCCACCAGAGTGCAGAACTGGCCTCCCTAAGATGGTGTCTTTTTGGGTTCATCGGCTGTGGTCAGCTCTGTCCCTGTGGTTCCAGTGTTGAATTTCCTCAAGGCTTTGCAACAGAACAGACAGACTGAATGTGATATGGAGCTGCTGCTGCTGAAGGAGGGGCAGAAGTGGGATAAGATCTGGAATGATTTCCTGGAGAACCTGGCTCCTTCCTCCAGCCCCAAATGGAAGGGGAAAAGAGACTTCCAGATGGTACCAATTTAACAGCTGCTCTTCTGACAGGCTCCTCATCCCTTTAGTCCAAAAGCAGACAGTTCCTGCGTGTTTGGAGACCCTTCCCCTTGGAAATAACACCACCATGGCATGGGCAGCCATTCCACCTGTGGCAGTCCACTGTCCTGACCCACCAGGGCTACAGCAGATGTTACCCTGCACTCTCACTGGGATGGCGGCTACCATGGGCTATGGCAGAACACTCACGTTGGTTTGGATCTCTGCTTGGTGTGAAAACTCATCCAAGAAGGGCAAATGCCAATAGAAAAAGCCAAACTTACTTGAGTGCTACCATACATACATTCATTGCTTTGCACTACCCTAAAGCTGGTGTCAACAGACTCTCTCCTACTTGCTTTAGCTTGATTATTTTTCAACTTTAGGAAAGTGGAGTTCTCAAAGAAGCAAATGTATGTAGTGCTGGTGAACACTGTAGTTGTTAGCCTGTAGCAAGTAAATGATCATAACCACTTACATCTACACTGACTGAGGTGGGTTTTTTTTCACATGTAATGTGGTTTTATCCCCAAGTCTTGTACTTTTTAATAGGCAAATCAGTAACATTTCTGATTTCACTGTCTGGAAAGAGACTATTTGTCTCATAGGTAAAGGGGAAGAGATTCTGGTTTTGTGCAAGCACTAGTTGTTGCTGATAGTTTGTGATATATTGTAGTATGATGTTGTTTGTATAGGAAAAGCCAGAAAATGACATTTGAAAGGATACTTGCATAATCATTGGTGGCTGATAGATTGGCAGAGAATATCTCAAACAAAAATATTGTTTCTATTAAGTAGTGTGCAATTTAATACATTTGACTTTACATGCCATAGTCTAGTTGATCCTTTAATTCATCCCTTGAATATTATAAATATTTAAAAATAATAGTCATTTCCAAAGAAAACCGCCCTGAAAAGACACTGCAGTTTAGTCTTAGTGACGCAGCTTTTAGCACAGTCTAATTTTTTCAGTTTCTTAGCTGGACCCTGAGGCTGGTGGCAAACTTTCCCTGGGGACCAGGGGACACAGAGCCCCACCATATGCAGAGTTGGGTGCAGTGAATGATAAATGTCACATAGCAAAGGGCAGGATGAGCCACAGGCTATTCTCCCACCATTGTTGCTGTTATGGAAAAGGGATCAAATACAGAGGAATAGCAAACCCGTCATATTAAGCATGGGGCAGTACAGCCCATATGCAAGATAGAATATTGAGAGAAGTTTTTTCCTTAAGTTCATCTGTAGTTACCATTGGAATCAACTTAGGATTGATGCTTTTAACTGGAAATATTATCCAGGAAATACTGACTAAACTGAATTTAGTTCTGAGTTTACAGAAGCCATGAGCACAAGGTAGCTCACATGGATTAGGGATGGCAGAAGCTTGCACAATTACAAGACCTTAAACCAATACATAATGCTTCAGTTCTGCTTTCTCCTCAGATGTGTCAGGGGCCACTAAGGAGTTAGCAAAATTACTTGAATTGAGGTCATTCAAAGAAATTTGCTGTAAAATGCCATAACTTAAAGATGGCAGTTTTATTGCCAATGAGAATCATATGAGAGACCAACATGCACATTTATGCAAAAATCAGCCAGTTGCATTTACAACAAAGCAGAGTAAACTGAATCCAGACCAAAAGGGATTTGTTAGCAGCTTTAGATTTTGTTTAAATTTCCCCATAGGACATCTGATCCATATGTGGAAATAAAATCCATGCATAAAACTCATATTCCTGTGCAATTTATTAGATACTTGACATCTCAATCAACATACTAATGCACTTTCTGAGACAACTCTTAAGCATCTGCAAACATTTCCTTTTGATTGCTTTTTCTTTCCTGTGAAAGAAATCTTCCTCTTCTGACTGTTCTTCTCATGAGCTTGTAACCCTCCCTGCCTGTCCTTGTCTCAGTGCTGGCCAAGCTCAGTTCTCTCTTTCTAGAAATTTGGTGACTCAGAAATTTGTTTTCTTATGTCCTCACACTGGGAGTGTCCAGCTTCTCAGGAGAATCTCCTTTGGCTTCGAATTCTGGGATTTAAGAGATGGACCTTGTTATGTATACAAAAAGTATTTTAGAATATTTTCATGTCTTTATGCTGAGGTTAGTTTTGTTTGGTTTTTTTTGTTGGTTTTTTTTTTTTTGTTTTGTTTTGTTTTGTTTTGTTTTGTTTTGGTTAGAATTGTGGCATTTGACTTATATTAAGCAAAAAAAAAAAAATCTACAATCTGGCTTGAGGTGTCCCTGGGTACATAAATGTTAATAAATTAGGTAGAGTGTCTGTTCTTCATTCCCTGAAGGAATGTGTCAAACTCTGGGCTGTATTTCTGTAGCAGAAGTTGCTTCCCCACTTCCTCCTGGGCAGTGACTACATCTATTCTGTCTTCTGGAAACAGATCCTGGCCTATGTATCACACAAACTGTGCTTGGGGGCTGTCCAGGCAAGTACCACTTGGCATGGGTCAAATCCATGCTGGGTAATGTGTTACTCCATCTACACAGTTAAATAACAGGATGATCACAGGCCAGTGCTCTGTCTGTCAGCCTGCTTCATTTGCTAGAATAGGCATAGCCCCCAGATCCCATCAGTAGGCATTTCCAGGAAGCTATTCAGAGCATCTTGTCTCAACAGCTTGCTGGAGGAGCTGGATAGAGAGATGTAGTATTTATAGGGAGAATAAAAGCCTAGCCCTGTCAGGGATTGGCACTGCTCCTCCAGCTCACCTGCTCTGGAGTTTCCAGAGGAGCATGCAGGAATCTGGTACAGCACGATAGAGGTTTTACTACCTCTCTTTTGGGGTGGTGGAGCATGTGATCACCATGCTAACAGGTAGACAAAAAAACTCCTTTGTATTATGCCATCATGTTTTCCTTATATATCTTCCTCCCTCTTTGCTCTTGCTCTCTCTTTCCCTCCATCTGTCTCTAGACATCTTTTACAAGGGCTGGAGCAGCACAGATTCTGAATACTGACAGCTCCCAAGAATGCAGAATATCAGGAATTTGCTCAGACCCATTGGTAAAATAATCTTCTCCATGCCAAGGTAGCCACACACTAACAAGATGACAAAGCAAGCTATTCAGAAAAATCTCCTAAATGCAAAAATGCTTTTCATTTGCCCCCATTGGAACTCAGAAAGACTCCACAAGCTAACTCCACTGCTAACTCAGTGCAAACATTAATGAGCAGGTAATGAAGACTGCTGTCCCCAGAAAGCTTAGATCCTCAAGTCTAAGCAAATGCCAATCCTACCAGCACAGTGAAGGCAACCAAAACATCACAACCACAACCAAACACAGAGTCAGGCAATTGGGCTAGGGCACCCTAAGTCCATCTGCCCTTCATCTTTCACCTAGCTTTGGCTCTTTTCTCTTTCCAGGGTCACACTGTCGCTATGAATCAGGGCCATGTGCTTTGATGCTTCTGTCCGCCCCTGGTGCATGGAGACAGAACCTTTGCTCTGCTGCTCCATCACAGCCCCTTATGAGACCTTGGACCCCTGAGCTCCAAGTGCTCTGAGCCAAAAGGTACCACAAGATACAACAGCTGCTCAGGCTCACCTGAGCAGCCACTGAGCTACACCAAAGTAGCAACTTTGGTGTATTGGTCCAGAGGCAGAATGTAATGAGAGGACAGAGCAAAAGCAACTGTACAAGAGTCACTTGTAACTTTAGGCAGCACGGGAAAGATCCAGCTTCCCACAAAATATGTGTGTATGTCAGCAGTATTTTTCCACGCTATCTCCCTAGCCCTTTAGTTTAAATCAGAACATCTGAGGACCTCACAGCATCCTTACTCAGCCTGTCCCCTCATCCCTATCCCCACCTTGCTAACTCTGAGTCACTGTGTTTGGTTGGATGCGGAAAGCAAAGAAGAGGGGAGAAAAGAAAACATTTGTGTTGCCCAGCGGGTGTCAGGAGGCCATCCCCGCAAGCAGGGAGATCACTGGGGGTTACACCAGTTACTGGGAAAGAGCCCAGTTACTTGCTTGATACAGGAGGAAAGAGGTGTGAGTGCTGGGTTGCTGCAGGATGTCGTGGTTTGACATGGAAGTGAATTTTTTCCAGGAAGTCGGGTCAAACCAATCAGTGGTCAGGTTTGGATATTGGCACCTGGAGTGACCACTGAAAGTATGGACACGCCTCTGAGAACACAGGGGGTTAAAAGCAAGAACTCCCAGGAGAACTCTCTCTTTTCGTTCCGGTCGTCAGAGAGTGCAGACCTCCCCTGCCCAGCCACGGGCTGGGTGGGGGAGGGGAAGCCACGCGGCCTTGTCCAGGTAGGCCGAGGGGCTGAGGGTCTGGAACCAAGCCAGCTCCTGTGGACGGAAGGGTGGAGAGAAGTGGAGATGCCTTTGTGTCCCCGCCCCCCCCCAAGAGGGAAAGAGACAGAGAGCCTGGCGGCACCTGGAAATTTGCCGGCAGAGGAGAAGGAGAAGGGGGGAGATGTCCAGCGTGGAAGACGGAATGCCGGACCGAGATATCAGCCGTCCAGGGAGTCTGAACGTTTAACCCTTTCCAGGAAATGAGGGCTTTTTAAAAGTATTACTCCTCCTTGATTTGTAGTGGAAGAGAGATAGTCCGGGACCTGAGATGTTAGAAGAAGAAATATTTAGGTGGGAGAAGATGATGAAGTAGCTTTTGGCTGGACTTTTCTTGTTAGCCATGGACTGAACTAAAATCTCCTGCAATAGAGACTGCATTTTAGGGGGATGCAGTGGTGACCCAGGGAGACCTGTTTCAGCTTCGAGCAGCACAGGAGTGGCAAGAACCAAAGAAAGCTGAGGAGGGAATGGTGATACCCTCTGTCTTCGGGAAGAAGATGAGTCCTGTTTTTGGACCCCTCGGCCCCAGGGGAAAATGGGGGGGACTGTAGTCCCAAGATGAGAAGCTGAACTGTTGTATCTTTGGGTTCGTGGCAAAGCATCCTTAAAGGAGCCCTATGAGCAGTCTGTCCATGCACGGTGGTGAGAGCACTGTGACATGGAAAGGAGAGTGTCACACTGGCAGATTTTTTTTCCGGGCAGTTGCCATGTGTGACAGGGAAACACAGGGGGGCAGCTGTGTTTCCTGGGAGGTCTGTGGTGCAAGAGAGACTTCTCTCTCCCTTGATAGTTTGAGTATGGATTACCTGAAGGGTGGTAATTTGATCAGGAATCCTGGGTGATATTTCATGGCTGGGTGTTTTTGGAAATTGGGAGGAGGAGGGGTGTTTTAAAAGGTCTTCATCCTGGATTTAGTTTATGTGTTTTTCTGTATTAGTAGTAGTTTAATAAAGTTTTTTTTTCCCTTTGTTATTAAGCTTGGGCCTGCTCTGCTCTGTTCCTGATAACATCTCACAGCATTTATTTAGGGAAGGTGCATTTTCATGGGGACGCTGGCATTGCGCCAGTGTCCAACCATGACACAGGAGCAGATGGGCCCAGGTGAGGGTCAGTACTGGAGCCACCACTGAGTGCAGGTGGTGTTCTGGCTCATGTTCAAACAGGGCTTGGCTCTGGCTGCAGCACTGTCAGCCTGGCTCTGGCGTGAGCCACGGCCACGGCTGTGCCTGGAGGAACACAGGCAGCGACCTGCAGCACCAACAAACTGGAGCTGACTGAAGCCCAAGCTTTTTAACACGCGCTTTCCCAGCAGTCCCACTGACCTCAAATACCTGTGGGCTCTGGGCCTTGGTGGCCAAAATGGGCCCTGGAGAGAAGAGGGTTTTTCAAGAACTTGAACAGACTGTGTGCTGGCTGAGCATCCCTCCCACAGTCTCCTGGTGTCTGAGTAAAAAGCAGCTGCCTGGGAAATAACTTAGAAATGCTAGCCCTAATTGAACTCCTGGCAAATACCATGGTAAGATAAGCTGCTGCAGGAGTTGAATTTTTAGGAGAGAATTAGCAAGGCTAATTTCAACTGTTTTTCCAGACAAATAATGAACATGGGTAATAATTCAAACATTTCAGTGAGCTAGACCAGTACACTGGAATGGCCCAAGGGCATACGAAGCAGTGGTGCTAATGGATGACGTCACCTCAGTTTTTAGTTTGGAGGCAATATTAGGAGGCTGCATTGCTGAAGCAGAAGAACATCCATGTCTGTTGACACTGCTACCACAGCACCTGACAGACAGGGATGCTTCATAGTGACAATCAGAAAAGCCGAGATAAGCAAAAACAATTGTTTTGCTGTTCTTCAAACTTCTGGAATGGATTAATTAAAAAAAAATATTGTTTGAAGATACCGTAATCAATTTTGATCGAGCAAAAAAAAAAAAAATCCAATTTTTTCAGGAAAAATAATCACTTTATCAGGTTTTCTTCATCAAGTTCACAATTAGCTGAGGAAATAAGGAGCAGAAAATAACAAATCTTACAAACATTTCTGGATTTTCAAGAGGTTAGGTTCTTTTCAATACCCATTCATTATGAGATTTGAAAAAGGAAAAAGATATGTACATACATATGTGACTGTGACCACATCTAGCTAAGATAAATTTTAGCTATATATTTATTTAAGTATGTTTATGAATGGTAGATAATGGACATCTTGAATAAAGAAGAAACAAACCAAATTAAATTATTTAGGAAGGATGCAAGCTGCAAAATTTCTCCATTCATGTTAAAAACTTGCCTATTGCTTTACAAAATGTCTGCATGGATGCCTGCAGTGACATGGTCCTTGGTCCTTTCACTGCCTAGTCCTGCTGCATAGGCAGAGCAGCAGTGGGGCTTTGCGGCTGGAGACCAGGCTGGAACCTCAGCTCAGCTCAGCTCAGCTCAGCTCAGCTCAGCTCAGCTCAGCTCAGCCTCTCTTCTGCTGTCAGATTTCAATGCTCCTACTTGTTCTTGCAGTGGGAGCAGAGTATTCACAGTATCTCCTTTTTAGACATTAGATAATTTAGGCAGTGGAGTGTGTATGGATATTCTCAGTTCAGTCAGAGAGAAAAAGAGAGGGTTTTTCTAACCAAGCGAGAGCCTGGGAAGCAGGTGGGAAAGAATGTAAATAATTCTCTAATTTATCTTGTTGTTCACATTGTTTATAGATATATTCTGCCACCGTGCGTCATTCAGAACGCACCAATGGTGTGAGATGTTTTTACTTTAAGACTAATGAAATCAGTCTGCACGATGTTCTCTATATATAGAGCGGTGCATTTGAAATAAATCAGAGTTTCATTTCTTGCCTTCTAACTTGGAGTCCTTCTGCTCCTGTCCTGCTCAACAGTGAACAGAGTGTGTTCTGGGGAACTTCACCTCCCTCTATATTATCCAGATATGAATCATGGAATCATTTAGGTTGGAAAAACTTCAAAGATCGTTGAGTCTAACCACTAACCCAGCACTGCCAAGGCCACCACTAAATCAAGTCCCCAAGTGCCACATCTGCACATCTTTAAAATATCTCCAGGGATAATGATTCCATCACTGCCCTGGGCAGCCTGTTCCAATGCATGACAGCCCTTTCCATGAAGAAATTTTTCCTAATATCCAATATAAACCTCCCCTGGCACAACCTAAGGCAGTTTCCTCTGGTTCCTTTGCTTGCTAACTTGGAGAAGAGACCAACCTCCATCTACCTCCTTTCAGGTAGTTGTAGAGAGCTATGTGGTCGCCCAGAGCCTCCCTTACTCCAGGCTAAACAGCCCCATCTCTCTCAGCCAAGGACTTGTGCTCCAGACCCTTTACCAGCTCTGTTTCCCTTCTCTGGACATGCTCCAGCACCTCAGCGTCTTTCTTGGGGTGAAGGGCAGAGAACTGGAAGCAGTGTTTGAGGTGTGGCATCACCAGTGCCAACTACAGGGTTACAATCAGGGATCTCGTCCTCCTGGCCACACTGTTGCTGATACAAGCCATATTTTTGATATAAAGGTCAGGCCTGAAATTATGAGATTGAAAATTATTATTGTAGGGCATAAAATCCAAAACTTTATATTTTATGTCATAAATGCAAAAGGCACACGGCTATTGCAAATACAAAGAAGAAATGTCTATTTATCTAACTTACCATAGTCAAATTTTGAAAGGGCACCACTGCATAAAAGCCCAAGGGAAGGAGAAAAGAACACACAAAGCCTGACAAGAAAGATATGATATGTCTAAGCAAACCAATGGAGATGTTAAAACACAGAAGCCCCACAGACATCTGCTAACTTGAACATGCAACTGGCAGCTATCTCCAAGCTGTGCTCTCATGTGGTTCTTGGCTGTTGCTTGCCTGTATTTTCTAATTCCAGCATGTCTCCTTGGTATTACTCCTACATGAACTGGCACTGTTGTCAGAGGAAATCATGTCAGTGCACTGCAGACCATTTTTTGCCTTGTGAATAAGTTAATTTGATGGATCTTGATGTTTAAAATAGAAATGCAAGTTCCATCTACACAGGGTTTTATATTCTGTACTGGGAACACTGGAACCATGTGAAGAAATCTTCTTCCAGCCATGAAAAAAAAAAAAAATCAAGTAGGAGGAAGATACTTCCTTTCACTGTAGGGTGATGAGGTTCACAAGCAGTTGCAATGGATACTCACAAGGTTTAGGGGGAAGAGTTCTAAAATGTAACTTTCTTCAGTAGTCACTGAAATCAGTGTGATAAAAAAAGTAGGTTGGCCAATCCAACCTAGTTTTGGGCTCACATGCACTCTCAGTTTGTGTGAAAGCTGAAGTGCAGTATAATTAATTATCAGGGCTAAACAAACTCTAGCAGTCTGCTAATGGCATGGATCATACATTTACCCTTTCACCTTCCCCCATTCTCATGTGGTAGAGAGAAGTACCTCTTTTTGTACCATCCTATAGCCAAACCATCATGCACCTGTCTCCTTTTGAGATAAAGTCCACTGAAAAGACTGTAAAAATCCTGAATGAATATGACTCATGTCTTTTAGACGTTCATAAAAATCCCCTTCTCATGGATTGACCTTTGCTTTATGTTTTGGGCTATTGGACAGATGCATTTTCTCTGTAGCTTTCACTGTCTTTATATCAAAGGACATGTTTCATAGGATTGATAAAATTCCCCTCTCACTTCCCATGAAACAAACTCTTAAAGCTGAAGCCTGCAAAACACCAATGCTTTGCTGTTGTTCTTTAAGCACTGTTCTCTCCTGGAGCCCACCCTACCTCAGGGCTTACTTTATAAAAAATATATAAAAAATAATGTCAAGACATCTTGAGAAATACCCACACTGTTCAGAGCAAGATTCAAATGCAGCAGTGTCTAAAAATGGCTTGTGATGCAGTCTCCAATTCTGAGCCTGTAGCCCTGCCCTTTGGACATGTCTCTCTGCCATTCATGAAGTGCAAAGCATCAAGATGCAATTCTGGGAGGATGTAGCTGGATTCATGTGTGAGGAAAACGAGAGAGAAGCTTGTAGGGCATCCTCCAGGAATCCTATAGCAGTGTCCCAAAACATGTTCTGATAAGGTGCAATACTCTAACAAATACGCCAAACACTTGTGATAACTATGTTATTCAGAGCTCCCAGGTCTTATTTTCTGCAATATGTTTGCCTTGTGAATAGGATTGAGCCCAACAGTGCTTCAGTGGGGTCAAATAATTGTAAAAAATACACTACATCAAGATAATCTTCTACTTTTTGTTGCTTCCTTTCCGTTTTTCCTCTAGCTAACTCTGTCTTCAAAGACAGAGATAGCAAATTAACTAAGTGTTTAAGTGAAAGATCATCCTATTTCAGACCAATAATGCTCTATGAAACTTCTTCAGTCTCCAAATCACAGCCTTCCCTCTAGCATGTGTTTTGTGCAATGTGCAGCCACTCAATCTGATTATGTGTGACTTTGAGCAGTGGGTGGTTTTGTGCTTGTCTTTATGCGTAAAGGTAAATGTCAGCAAAATGAATGGAGCTTTGGGTATTCCTTATGTATTTGATGAAGCCCTTATACTCTCTCTACCAAGTATACTGTACGTGCTTGACTAGATTTATCAACTGCTTTATAAGGAGAAGCAAGAAACCCAGATTAAACGTTGCTAAGTTACAAACCAGATAAAGCCTAGGCATATTTCCAAATTTATATAAGCAACATGCCTAAATTAAAGAGAAGTGTGAGAAGCGGTTCAAGCTCAAGAATAGGTTAATGTGCAAGACAGATTTTTTTCTCCATTTCTCTGTGTGGTTTTACTTCCAGCGATATTTCAAAGGGGTATTACAGCATACAGAACCTATTACAACATGCCAAGTGTGAGAGAACTAATGCCTAATACCCAGCATGGGAGCTTTTTAATGGTGATACAAATATTATGCAGCATTTCCCTCCCCAAGTCAAGCCGTGCTTGCCTTGAATACAATCCTCCTACAAATACAAACATGTACATCCTGAGTGTACAGGCCCTTGTTACAATGGGGACAAAATAGAACTGCATTCACAGACAGATAACACAGACATTAATCCGATGATTGAAGAAATTGGATTTTGAACTGTGCAAATTCCAGTTCAAAGGAGGGATCCTTCTTGGTATAGATGTCTTTGTTATCAGCCTGTGTTTAGCTAATAAATGGTTTATTAAAATGGTCTGGCTGTGAGTGGCTTACATACATATTACTGGGTTTGGAGTGGTCCAAAATTATGGCTTATTGTGCTAGAAGAGGTGTTAGGAGATGCTTGTGTTCACCACATGGGGAAGCAGCACGCAGAAAAATGGAATTCTTCTAGAGGCAACAGTTTTTCAGCCTACTTAAGTTCCTTGGCTTTATTTTGGTCTCATATTATTATTAGGCATCATCACAGATGGCTGTTTTTCGAGAGCCCTGTGTTTTCTAGCAAGGGAAATGCTGCTGAAGCATTGAGCACTCAGACTAGAGGTGAAGGCCACTAGGTGTGAGGTACCTCATGGCTGGCAGGAGCTCCCAGCTGTGAGCCCAGCTCTCCTGGAAAAATGTGTGCTGCAGAGTCCTACTGCAGGAGAGAACAAACTGACTACTTTAAAATATCTAGTGGAGAAATAACCATAATTTGCAGACCAGCTTTGGCCTTCAGAAAGGCTAACCTGATACATTTATCAGGTGATTATCTATGGGAGGGGTTCCTGCTCTCCCTTGGGAGGCAGCAACAGTTTAGAAAAGGTTGCCAATCAGCTGCTGCTCTCCACCCCAGAAGAACTGTCCATCAATGTTTAGCATACTCCCCAGTTCCAGAAAGTTCAGTTATTCTGTTGTCCCCATTGGCTCCTGTTAGAATACCACTCCTCCTCTGTACCCCGATTAGTTCTCTGTATGTCACCCCACTCTGTCTCCCCCCTTTACCCATCGCCTGTTGGCTGCTTTGTACCCTAACCACGCCCTTAATACCCAGCCCCACCTTTCCTCGGGGCTCCTGGAGTTCGCTCCCTTCTGGAGAGTTCATGTCCCTCGTTTCACCCTCCTGTTCCTGCGACACTCCTGAAATAAAGCCTCTAGGAATAAAGCCACTTCGGAGCCCTCTCATCCTTACGGTGGAGCTATCCGGGTCCTGCCACCTCCTCCCCGCGGACCAGTCCTCTGAGGGTTTTCCCCCGGACAGGCTGGGCACCCGGGTGAAGCCCGGAGGACTTGTATTTTAATACACGTGGCGTCCCGAGCACGGTGACCACTGCCCTGGTCACCGAGGAGCGTCTCCCGTGAGCATCTGGATCCGCGACCCCGCGCTCCGGGATTTCAAGCGCCGTTCGCCGCCGCTTCCAGGGGCAGCTCTACTTCTATTGTTTGAAGGCTTCTGCCTCCTGGTGCTGCTGATAACTCGTGGAGATCTGACCCTGCAGCTTCGGCGGAAGCGCCAGATTTCATGAGACCAGCAGCACTCCACCGCCCCGCCACAGCTTTCTTCTTTTTGCCGCGTCCCGGTGCTGGTGAGTTTCGCTGCTCGAGGCGAGCAGCCGACGCAGGCTTTTTTTTCTTTTCTCCTTTTGCTTTGGCCGGGGACCTCTCTTGCAGCGGGAAAAATGGGCAACCGCCTTTCCCCTGCATGACGGGAGTTTTATATCCAAGTTAAGTCTGCCCTTGTGTTGGGGAATGTTTCCTTTAAAAAAGGGGTTTTAAAATCTTTTGTTAATTTTATTTTCGAGCACTTTCCTGACATCTCCATGGACGATGTCTTTTCTCTTTCGTTTTGGGGGAAAGTTGGACGTTACATTTACGATGTTCAAGTTACGGGGAATTTTAAAGTGGGGAGATTTTTTCCAATTTATGATTCCATTTTTAATTTAGTTAAATCGAAAGGGGAAAGTTTGGGTCCCAGTTCTCCTACCCCTCATTCCACCCCCCCCACTCCTAACCCCACTTACCCTAAGGATGGATCGGGAGACAGATCCTGCCAGAATGAGGCACAGGGTTGCTGCCGTCTCCCTGCTGCCTCCCGTTCCACCCTGTCCTCTCCTTGTGTTGGGACTGGCCACCCCAGCACAAGCCCTACCCACTCCCTCGTTCCACGAGTCCCCGACCCCAGTTATATCCTCAATTGTATCCCCAGTTGTCATGGTTGTTCCAATGCTGTTTTAATACCTCAAAATGGCGACAGCCTCGTGGCCGGTCGCCACACAGCACAAAAGGGCACCTCCTCCTCACCCCCTCGGGTTCCCGCCACTGTAACATCTCCGCCCCCTCCGTCGGTTGCCACCCCCACGTCGGGTCCCGCCCCCCATCACGCGTCGATTTCGGTGACATCGGGACCCTCCCATCCTGCCTCCTTGACCACGCCCCTGGGTGGGCCCCTGGTGGGTGGGACAGGCCTGTCGGAAGGCCACGCCCCGGTGGGTGGGTCAGGCCACGCCCCCTCTCCTGCCTCTCCCGGTTCCCACGCTACCAGAACGGAAAGTAGGCCCAGCCGGAAGCAGGCCATCTTGGCCTGCAGGGTCTCCCAGCACCGGGACCCACCGGCAAGGGAGAGGCTCCGTGCCCTAGCCCGTCCTGCCTCATCCTCGGAAGAGGATGAGGAGGACAGTGACAACCCCCGGCAAACAACCAAGCCGGGGGAGGGCTGGGCCCGGATCCAGGCTGAGGCCATTAAGGATGGGGACCTAGATCTCGCAAGGGATCTAGGTCCATTTGTGGCACCAATTGTGCACAAGAGGGGAAAAGAGCTGAGGTGGGAACAGTTACCATACGTGGAAGTGAAGGAGTTGAGGAGAGCCACAAAAGATTATGGGAGAAATTCTCCCTTCTTTAAAAACGTTTTAGATCTGACCTTTTCGGGACATTGCCTTATACAACACGACCTTCGCTATATAGCGAAGGCCCTGCTGTCCCCCACAGAATTCCTTCTGTGGGAGAATACATTGGAAAAAATTGATTAAGCCTCTCCTAACAAAGTATGATCTCAGGGAGGTGTTAGGAGACGGCGAGGAGGGCCTTGAAGCTTTGGCAGGGGAGGGGGAATTTAGCAGACCTGAGGACCAAATCCTCCTCCCCGAGAATTTGTTAAGTGACATAAGGGACGCTGGGAAGGAGGCACTGCTGAAAATCCCTGATGGTACCACCCCCCTCCAAGACTTTTCATCAGTTCTTCAAGGCCCTGATGAAACTTGTATCAAGTTCGTGGACAGGTTAAAGGAGGCCATCGACAGGCAAATTGAGAACGTCGAGGCCCGAGAAGAACTTCTGCGAAAGATGGCCCTGACCAATGCCAACCCAGAGACCAAGAAGATCCTGAGAGCTCTTCCCCAGGATCCGGAGCCTACCATCGCTAAGATGGTAGAGGCATGCACCAAGGCGACTTCGATGGAGCAGACGGTGGCATTTGCGGTGAGCAAAGGGGTGGGGGAGGCGATGGTAGACCTGATGAACACACGCTGTTTCGGCTGCGGCCAGTTGGGCCACATCCAAGCGAACTGCCCACACTGGCCGCCAGATAGGTCTTACCACCCTTACAACCCCTCCCTGAGACCAACATACAGGAATCTCCGCTTCCATCGCTGGGAAACGGAAGGCAGAGCACGATGAAGGGCCGCGCCATGACACCAAATGGCCCATCCCAGCACCCGGGGCTGCCATCTCTCCCGGAGAACCACGGCCCCAGCGGTACACTTCTCCGGATGTCCGCAGCCAGGAGGATGGGCTCCGGCTCCTCAGAAGAACCAGGCAACTGAACTGCGCCCGTCGCCAAGTCCTCCGGACCAGCCTTCACGTCATGTTTCCAGATGAGGACTTGGTTCGCGTCCTGGCAGGATTCCTGCCACCCCCCTACTGTGACTACCCCACCACTGTTTTGCTGTTAGGAGACACCGCCAACACGGTGGATGACCTCACCATCATCCCGGAGGTCGTCTACTTCAAGCCAGGGACAGAGCTCACCGTCTCCGTGGTATGTTACCAGCCTGCATTCTCATTGCCTAAGGGGTCTCCTTTAGCCCTTTGCATGTCCACACAGAAGACACCGGAATGGACCTTTCAACAGACCTTTCTTCGGATTTGGACTCTTCTGCCTTTTTCGTGCAAAACGTAAGCAGACAGAGACCTATTATTAAGACTTCTTTTGTTTTACAGGGAAAGTCCATCTCACTAGACCTGATGGCAGACACCGGCGCAGATGTTACCATCGTTCCCCAGGCAGAGTGGCCTCGCGACTGGGAGCTGGTGTCCCCTTGTGGCACAATCTCCGGCGTGGGAGGTGCTGTCAATTCCCGCCAGAGCAAACATCTGGTATGTGTGGAGGGGCCGGAGGGTCAAGTTGCCACGATTAGGCCTTTTGTGGTAGCTTCCAACATCAAATTGTTAGGTAGGGACGTTTTGTCCCAATGGGGTGCCCGACTTGGCATCCCTAGTCCTGCGTGGGATTTTTAGTCTGGGCCACTGCGGAGGGCACCTCCCCACCGCTCAATTGGAAAACAGACACACCGGTGTGGGTGGACCAGTGGCCCTTGCCATCTGAAAAATTAAAGGCGCTCAATGAACTTGTGGAGGAGCAGGTGCACCTGGGGCATTTAATACCTTCCACCAGCCCCTGGAACACACCTGTCTTTGTGATTAAGAAACCCGGCAAAGACAGGTGGCGCCTGCTCCAAGACCTACGCAGGGTTAATGATGTCCTTGAAGATATGGGCCCCTTGCAACCAGGCCTTCCCTCTCCCTCCATGCTGCCCCGGGATTGGCAGCTTGCAATCCTTGATATCAAGGATTGCTTCTTTAACATCCCTTTGTATCCCGGAGATGCTCCCAGTTTTGCCTTCTTGGTTCCCTCCATCAACCGAGGAGAGCCATATAAGCGCTATCAGTGGACCACTCTGCCCCAGGGATTGAAAAATTCCCCTGTGCTCTGCCAAACTTTTGTGGCTCAGGTCCTTTCCCCAGTCTGTCGCCTCTTTCCCGAGGCAATCTTTTTGCACTACATGGACGACATTTTAATTTGCGCCGCTGACGTGACCTACTTGAAAGCGGCCTTGGAAAAGACAATAAAGACCATCAAGGACTCAGGATTCCAAATTGCGGAGGAGAAGATCCAGCTGTCATCCCCCTGGAAATATTTGGGCTTCCTAATCACGGGAAGAACCGTTGCGCCCCAGTCCCTCACCATCAAGGACAACCCTCAAACCCTGCGGGACTTGCAGCAGCTCTGTGGCACCATCATGTGGATCCGACCGCTCCTAGGACTCACCACAGAGGAGCTGTCACCGCTGTTCCAGCTGCTGAAAGGCGACGGCGACCTGGCATCCCGGATGCCCATGAGGCCCTGGAGAGAGTTGCGGCTGCCATCAAGTCCCGCCAGGCACATTGGGTCGTGTGGTCCCTCCCCATCAACTGTGCCATCTTAGGTAAGTCCCCGAACTTACATGCCCTCTTATTCCAGTGGGACGACAGCCAGAGGGACTCACTCTTAATCATAGAGTAGTTGTTCCTCCCACACCAGCCCGCAAAAACAGTGACACCTTTTCCGGAATTAATGGCAAAACTTATTATCAAGGCCCGCCAGCGCCTCCGGACCCTCACAGGGTGTGACCCAGCATGCATCTACTTACCATTAAATTTGGACCAATTAGATTTCCTCTTACAAACAAATGAAAATTTACAGATTTTGGTAGACAGCTATCCTGGTCAAATTTTAATACATTATCCCAAACACAAACTTTTTAAAGACACCTTGTATTTGGCCCCAAAATCTTTCAAAAGTAAGATTCCATTGAAAGGTGCTCTCACGGTGTTCACCGATGGGTCACGTAGATCCCACAAGTCGGTGATCACCTGGAAGGACCCAGACAGTCAGAAGTGGGAGTCTGACGTCCAAATAGTTCAGGGTTCCCCCCAGATCGCTGAGCTTGCAGCGGTCGTGAGAGCCTTCAAAAAATTTCAACAACCTTTCAATCTCGTCACTGATTCGGCATATGTGGCCGGGATAGCAGAAAGGGCTGAACATGCCCTGCTCAAAGAAATTCAAAACAAAGCATTGTACAGCTTGCTCTCAAAACTCATTTGGCTTATCTCCCACCAGAAGCAACCGTATCACATTCTGCATGTTAGGTCACACACAGACCTGCCAGGTGACATCACTGAGGGCAACCGGAGAGCAGACGCCCTGGCGATGCTGGCCACCTCCACCTCTGTAAACCCTACAGTTCTAAGACCCACCTTGCCAGATGTCCACATGCAGGCTAAGATGAGCCACACCTTTTTCCACCAGAATGCTCCGGCGCTTTGCCGTCAGTTTAAAATCTCCAAGGAGCAGGCGCGGGCCATCTTAGCCACCTGCCCCAATTGCCAATCCCACGCCTTACCATCCTTAGCGACGGGGGTTAACCCCCGGGGATTGGGGGCATTGGAAACCTGGCAGACGGACATAACACACTTTCCCTCCTTTGGGCGGCTGAAGTACATCCATGTGTCTGTAGACATGTTCTCGGGGGCAGTGTTTGCCTCCACCCACACGGGGGAAAAAACAAAGGATATCATCAAACACTTATACATGGCTTTCTCCACCTTGGGTGTCCCTAAAACAATAAAAACAGACAATGGACCAGGGTTTGTTTCCAAACAATTCATGGAATTCGTGCAACAATGGGGCATTGATTACATCACAGGTATCCCACACAACCCTACAGGACAATCAGTTGTGGAGAGAAAACATCAAGAAATTAAAAAACTGTTAGAGCAGCAAAACGATTCGGCCCTCACCACAAGCCCTGTAGAGAGGTTGTGCAAAGCCCTATATGTTCTCAATTTCATGAACTGTTCGGACCGCGAGCCAAACCCCCCGATACTATGCCACTTTCATAATAACACCAGGGCGCAGTTGAAAGAAAGACCTCCAGTGCTCGTGAAAGACCCTGAGTCCAGGATCATCAAAGGTCCGTACCCGCTGATAACGTGGGGGAGAGGGTATGGCTGTGTCTCCACAGAACAGAGCCCCAGGTGGATCCTCGGCAAGTTTATAAAACCATACCGGGAAGACATCGTGAAGGAAAGCCACCCCCCGGACCACTCCCCCGAGACGACAGCTCCAGCGGATACCACCGTCGCCTGGAGTCGGAGGAAAAGGAAGGGAAGCAGACCCATCGACGCCGCCACAAGGACTCTGATAACTAATTGATACTTCCCACCGGCTTGGACAGTTTACCCCCTGACCCCATCCCCAACCATTCCTTACCCTTTCCCGTCCTACCACTTTCCTCGCCCCCCTTACCCTCACACCTGACCCCACATTTTTCTGTTTCAATGTTAATTTAAATGGGTGAGGATGGGGATTTGAGGGGACCCTTGGTCTTATCTCTTTTTGTATGTTCGAGTTATTAGATTACCGACCACCCAGATGGCAATTACATCAGCCAGAACACCCCGCAGTGACCGGCTTCCTGCAGCTGCCTTCGTCACCATCTTATGGCTCCACCCGGCAGGAAGCTGGCTCGTGCCACAGCCCAAGGAAAACGTCTGGGTCATGCTGGCAAAGTCTATAGGACAGGAACAGCTTTGCATGGCCATGGGCAGTGTAGACAATCCGTTGTCTACGTGCCTGGTGGGAGTCCCGCTGTCCGAAAATGATTTTCCGTTCACGGGGATGAAACTCAACCTGGCAGACTCCTGGATGAGTTGGATGAGGACACTACCACAGGCACCACAGGAACCCCAGGAATTGGACCTACTGGGGTCCACAAGGGTCCACTTTTGTATTCGGTTTTATACTAAGGCCCCACAAACAAAACCAGGGCAAAACATTAAAGACGTAACACCAGCAAATAGAAAATACATCAATGAGTGGTACAATTACACAGGCCCTGTGATGTCTAAGTCCTACCCATTCCCTAAGGAGCTCCCTCGGGGTGTGTTTCTCATCTGTGGGGACAGGGCGTGGGCTGGGATCCCCTCCAATAGCAAAGGGGGTCCCTGTAGCCTTGGCAAGCTTACGACACTAACCCCCAGTAAAACCCAAATTCTGGATTGGAAGAAGAAAAGTCAATTGGCACGCAAAAAGCGATCGTATGGTGAATTTGACCCAAATTGCGATTCCAAAATTTATGATTGGATTGAGGGAAAGAGGGTTGCCGTTTCTATTTTTCTACCATGGTATGCGGCAGTGAAAGCCCTCGGTGAGATTTCTCACCTGGGGTGTTGGATGAGTAAGCAGGCCAACGCTACGTCTGCCGCATTATCAGACCTCTTGGCAGAGGAAGAGACCACCAGGCATGCCACCTTACAGAACAGAGTGGCCATCGATTTTCTGCTGCTCACCCATGGCCATAGCTGCGAGGACTTTGAAGGGATGTGCTGCTTCAATCTGACATCGAAGAGCACATCCATCCAAGCCAACATCCAGCGGATCCAGGCGTTGGTCAAAGACTTAAAGACTGAAACCAGGGCTGTGGACGCAGTGAACAAGACCTTCTCCCAGTGGGGTGTTCCTGGGTGGGTGGTGCCAATCGTTAAAGGTTTAATTTGGATTTTGATTATTATTTTCTTAATTTCTGTAGCCTTAACTATCTTTAAGAAAATGTTAACGAGGAACTTGGGGAATGTTTTTTTAATCAATCAGAAAGGGGGAGTTGTGGGAGGGGTTCCTGCTCTCCCTTGGGAGGCAGCAACAGTTTAGAAAAGGTTGCCAATCAGCTGCTGCTCTCCACTCCAGAAGAGCTGTCCATCAATGTTTAGCATACTCCCCAGTTCCAGAAAGTTCAGTTATTCTGTTGTCCCCATTGGCTCCTGTTAGAATACCACTCCTCCTCTGTACCCCGATTAGTTCTCTGTATGTCACCCCACTCTGTCTCCCCCCTTTACCTGTTGCCCGTTGGCTGTTTTGTACCCTAACTACGCCCTTAATACCCAGCCCCGCCTTTCCTCGGGGCTCCTGGAGTTCGCTCCCTTCTGGAGAGTTCATGTCCCTCGTTTCACCCTCCTGTTCCTGCGACGCTCCTGAAATAAAGCCTCTAGGAATAAAGCCACTTCGGAGCCCTCTCATCCTTACGGTGGAGCTATCCGGGTCCTGCCACATCCTCCCCGTGGACCAGTCTTCTGAGGGTTTTCCCCCGGACAGGCTGGGCACCCAGGTGAAGCTCGGAGGACTTGTATTTTAATACAATTATCTTCACATATCCAGATTTTCTAAAGGAAAAAAAATAGAAAGGAAACTTTCATTGAATTCCACCTACATATGGCCTGATGGATAGAAAAGGCTCCGTCAGGGGCTGGATAGCTGAGGTACAGAATCACATTGCCTACAGGCCTTTTTCTCATGCCCTACTCCTTATGTGGGTGCAGAGTCCAGCAAAACCAGGCCAAGTTATGCTACACCATATTGATGCCTTCAGGGAATTTCCAGGAAAAAGGTCAACTAGGACCTTCTGGCTTCATTCTGGTAGTTAAAAACAGAATAAACACCTGACTTCCAGACTGCAGACACCACTCAGTCTGGCTATATCATCCCTTGGAGATCTGCAACATAATGTCTTAATAAAGTAGAGTGATGTTGTACTTTCATTTTTTTCTGTTTTTTTTTTTTAAGGAGTATTTTCACTTATGTGAAAGAGCAACAAAATGCAACCTGATTCCTATCCTTCCATTTCATTACCAGCCTTTCTGTTTTCAAGCAGTTTTAAGGTACAGATGATTATTATGAAAGGAGTAAGGAAGCAGGAAATAGCACTTTTGTTTTTTTGGTAGGAGACAAAAAAGTGCTCTGAAAGCCTTGCCAGACCAGACAGCAAAACATACCTTAATGTTGCTCAGTTATAGCAAGAAAAAAAATAGTATGGCCCTAGATCTAATGGAAGTTCAGGGCATTACTTGGCCCATGGGCTATCTATGCTTCTGTCTGCAGGCCAGACAAAGTACTGGAGACAAAAGTCCTGTGTTTTGGGCATTGATTAAAGTCCATCCTTGTCAGAGGTACTAAATTTATTTCACCTTTCAGCTGCTGCAACAAAATGCTCATTAGAAATAGTGTGCTTTAGTTTGGAATAATTTTTGCAGTTGCACATTTTTCCTTCTGCTTAGCAATCAGTCCTGTCTCTGGAAGGAAGCATTTCCCATCAGTTTTTTATTTTCTTTGTCATGAAGCCTTTCTCCCTTCTCATCTCGGAGCCCTAGAGAGAATGACACCTCTATGCTGGTGGTTCCTTTGTCACTGGTAGGACACTCCATCGGTACTAGCTGCTCAGTACAAGGCACTTGCTCCTTGCTGCTCTGAGTAAAGCCAGAGCACATACTTGCAGCTGCAATCAAACTGATATTGTTTGGTAATCAATGTTTTGAGGGTTTCTCATAGACCTGTTCTACATTTTCCTACTCTTCCTTGCTCTAGGGAATATACCACATTGAGAACATCCAGCAGAAATGAATCCTACTGCAACATAAAGTTTTGGACTGAGCACTTGTGTCATTGGCCTCATAGCTAGGTGCTCTGTTTTTTCTTTATGTATTTGCCAAGCTGACAATTTAATCTCTCCCTGCCTGTCAGCTCTTGACTGTAAAATCCTTCAGTCTGTGCTCCTAGAGATCTCAGTCATCCCAAACAACCAGTGCCACTGTTTTGATCATTTCAACCCTCTTTGAGGGGTTTTTACATCTGTAAACCCCTTTACATCTGTGGTGGTGAACTGATGAGAGAGCAGCCTGAAAAATGAGCTTAAAGGGCTTTTCTATAGTCATCATTCAATTTTATTATGTTACCTGAGTTTGATTCTCTCTTTTTAGGAAGGGAATAATATGGCATTAATCATTATGCCCATTCTTAACCAAGTCACTGGAAATTCCTTCCGGAATATCAGGAAATTGAGTTCTACAGTTTCTATTTTATATTGTCATAGAATCATTTAGTTTGGAAGATGCCTCCACGGTCAGCAACTCCAGACATTAACCCAGCACTTCTAAGTCCACCAGATTTTAAACACCTCTAGGGATGGTGATTCAACCACTTCCCTGGGAATCCTCTTCCAGCGCTCCATAGCTCTTGTAGTGAAGAAATTTTTCATAATGTTCAATCTAAACTTCCCCTTAAGGCCATTTCCCCTTGGCCAATTGCTTGTCCTATTTGCAATTCTCATTCATCCCTTCTAAGATAAGCCAGAAGCTTTTAACCTCCCAAGGAGCAGCATATCAAAGTGTTAAAACAACAGTGGCCTTTAAAGCTCTTTACTTACATATCCATCTTCTCTTTCCTTCTGCTTTCCTTCTAGCAAAAACCAAGGCTTTGTGAAAGATGAAATCCCATGGGAAATCTGCTGCAGGGATTATGACATCAAATTTAATGGGCTAGTCACTGCCACTTCTGAAGTAAGGTCTGCACTACAGATTTTTGTAAATCCTGTAAGGACCAAGGTCATTTGGGGCTGGATTCATTTTGTTTAACTGTGCTTGTCTAACCCAAATTTGATGCCCAAGGTTCAGCCACCTAGGGTCCTTCCTAATTCACAGCGTTTCTTCTTGAGTCAGCCATCCTGCAGGTAGCCTTCTTTTTCCATTGATTGGGTAGCAAACAACCTGAGATTTGCCATTTTTGGAGAGTTAAGTTTAGAAGAGATGAATCATACCTCACTATTCTGGTGCCTTCTTGCTGTCATGAATCTTCTACGAGTTGAATCCCCGCATCCCTTAATTTACCCCTGCAACTTAAGTGGCTTTTATGAGGTTCCCTTCAGGAATCTGTCCTCGCTGTCAATACTCAAGTGAGTGAGTCATGTCCAATGTTACCCACATTAAGCTAAATACAAATACATGCTTATGGAACAAGAGCAGTACTTCACACCCAAAGCCCCCTATTCGAACCTACTCCTATTGAGATTTTATTTATTATTTATGATATCATCAGAAAATGTCACAGTATTTTGTAAATTATATTGGAGATTACAGCATGTGCCTTCTAACCCAAACACTGTGATTTACAGAGAATTTGGAATTCATTAGGGAAAAAAGAGCTAAAAGGAAGATGAGAACAAGCTCCACAACTAAGGAAAAAGAGCAGAAGTTAGCATGAATCTTTCTAGCATTATCTGTGGTAAAGTTGCAGAGATGTGCACAGTTCTATTTCACTTTTATGAGATTGTATTCACCAGCAGCGGAGGTAACAGCAGTATTTTCAGAAGCACATGAGAAATTCTCAAAGACCTTATTTTTGAATGAACCCAAAGCAGCAAATTCAAACCAGAATCATCTGTGGCAGAAAAAGATACACAGTGTGCAAGACCCATGGATCTCTAGATATTTTTTTTAGACTAGCTGTAAGTGGGGAAGAGAAATTTGCACTGTATATTTCTATTCTGTGTCATTTTCCACTTAAGGTGCATTGTCATCCTCATACTAGATTTATTATGTTTCTGTTGAAAACAAAGAAGCCACATGCAGAGAGAGAGACACCCCCCACACCCAGAAATGCTCCCCACAGCCATGGTGTGGGAGCTGCAGCCTACCAGCAGTTCCCTGGGGGGGCTTTAATGGGGATGTGCTGAGACTGATGCTGTATCTGTGGCATGTATCCATTTCTGGAGAACCCATACATAATCAGGCCAGCAGGGACATCCAAAAGCCAAAACCACGCAGCATCTCCATAACAATATCTAAGCCTGTATGGTTACTAATATAATTCTGCAGATGGAGAATCACAAGGGTTCAGGACCAGTGGGGAATCTGGGATAACTGGAAGTTAAAAATAAATGAATCTATCAGACATGAGACATTTAAAACAATTTTATGTGAGGAATACAAAGCTGAAAATAGTCTGTTTTTCGAAGTCTGAAAATAGTTAGTAATAGACAGATTTAGTCAAAGGTTTAAGTTCAACCTAGAAATAAAACCCCCTGGTAATACCCTCTAGCCTGGCCAACAAAAATGATGCTGATGAAGCAAACAGATAAGAGAGTGAAAAAATCCAAGCTCTCTGGTGCTCAGTTGCCTCTTGTTGTCCTGATTCAGACCCTTCCCATCTCCTTGTCTCTATCTAATTAAAGCATGTAGATGGTAGCGCCTGTCAGCCAGCAGCTTTGCATTCGTCAACCACATCTCAGACTCACTGCCGAGGCAATCTGAGGGATGAGAAGAGTGCTTTGGCTTTTGCGGTCATGGAGTTGCAGCCTCCACAGATCTGTGGTGCCACATAGAAGTTATAGGATCTGTTCCTGTGCCAGCGCTTTGGAGGAGCAGCCTGTAACTGAGCACTCGCTGCTCCGTGTGCATCCATCCTCTGAGCAAACCCTTTACTGTTCCTTGCAGTTTACAATCAGCTGTCTGCCTTTTTTTTAAATTTATTTGTAACACTTTGAAATAGTGTGTTTTTTCTCTCTTTTTGTTTGTTTGTTTTTTGCTTTTTGGGATTTTTTTTGTTTGGTTGGGGTTTTTTGTCAAATATAATTCACAAACAATGCAGATTGCCATACTCCAGGGAAAGGTAATTATAGGAGAGGAGCAGGGGATTTGTGCATTGTTTTGAGAGAGAAAAGGAGGTCATAAGCAGTATAATAGAAAAACAAATAACTGCAAATCTTATTATTGGCAAAAATCCCCAAGACTAGGAAACCATCTCTGAACTGCGGAAGTACCATTCCTGGGTTCACTGAAAAAATAAATAATTTTTTTTTCTGAATGTATTCGGTAACAACTGGACAGCTGCTGGTGTCCAAGTAAAAGTGGTACAGATAGAAGCAAGCTCTGATCATTTTATTTTTCATGTAGAGCTGTCATGCATCAAAGAACTTCATAGACACCAGTGAAGTCTCCTGACACCAGAATGGGCAAATGAGCATTACATAGCAGATGGGGAAAATGAGACTTTAAAAGGCTGAACAGAAGTGGCCTCCCTGGAAATACAGCTCAGAAAACTCCTGCTCAGATAAGTACCTTCAGCTTCTTTCTCCATCCTTCCCTTTGCAGCCCAAACACATCTGTGACAGTTACTGGTGTGAACATTATCCTGGGGAGCTGCAGCAGGACTGGAGCATCAGACATGGGATCTGTTGCCATTGCCCCCATGCTCTGGGAGCATGACGTCAAGCCTTCCACCTCTGGGAATTGATGCCTATGAGATGTCCATTGGAAACAAAAGTAGCCAGAATTATCCTGCAAGAAATTCTGAGAATCCCACTGATCTATGTGTCACAGTCCAAACACATCAGTACCTCCTGCTTCAGCTGTTAGAATATTGTTAGTCCAACTGAATGCCACCAGCTACAAACATTTAGGGTTAAAGTGTAAGATAACCTCCTCAGACCACTCCACTCTGGCAGTCACCCAGACAGGGAAGGCAGTAACTGGTAGAGGGCACGTTTCACCACCGAATGAGCTCAGGATGTTAGAGGATTTTTAGACAAAGCCAATTCTTTGCTTTCACAGCAACCCTTTGAAAAATGACAGTATCAAGCCTCTCTCATAGAGAAACCGTCTAGTGCACTTGAAATTGAAATTTTGAAATGAACATCAGCAAAAACCATCTACCTGAAAAATGCTTTTTTATTTGATGTGCACTAGAAATATGGAGAGGTCAATTTCATTGGCAGTAAGGTATGTTCTTTCCTCTGGCTTTAATACCTAACTTCTCAGTCTTAGAAATAATTTCAGACCTTTGACTCAGTCATAGAAAAATATTTCATTTTGTGCACAAACCTGACAGAGGGCCAAAATCTTTTTTACAAAGTGCAGAAATTTCTGGAGTTACTCCAAGGATGCATTTAGTCCCTTCTGTTCAAAATTTAAGACCTGCTGTTTTTCTGACAGTGCAGGTAATTGCTACATCTGGAGCAAGGCTATATCTCATAATCTCCAATCTCAGCCCCTCCTACTATTCTCTTTTCCCTCAGCAGAAACACAGTGAATCCCTCAGAGCACACCAAGGGATGGATCCAGTGCTAAATCCTCACCCAGTGGTAGCTGACTGGATGTATCTCTGCAACCTGCAGTACATTCCACACTGTTTTCCCTGCAGCAAAGAAGGGTCAAAACCTCACCCACATGGGTGTCTTGAGGAAATCCTGAAGATTTCAAGATGCCTGCGGATATTCCCTCCTTTCCACTAGCCGAGTAGCAAGGACAAACCCTCCTGTGGTGGGGTCAGTTTGAGGGCTTTTCTTCCACTTGTCTTCCACTGAGACCCTGGTGTGGCTCCTGTCTCCCCATCACAGGTTGCTGGTGTGGACATAGGATGAAAAGCAACTAAAGGCAAAGAGACATCTTCCAAATATAACAAGGTAAAAGTCTCTGCCCTGGAGAACTCTGGAAGAAAGAGACAGAAAAAAAAAGGCACTAAGGAGATAATATTAGCTTGTTTTTACAGCTGGAGACCTGAAGCTCAGAGCTGAGATTTCCACAGCAGTAATTTATGCAAGACCATGAGGTCACTCAGATCCATGGTGGGGTGGAGACCCCTCCACTGAGTCCAGCTGCAGCATCTCCATCCCATGGGGTGGTACAAGCCAACCCCTCTGACAAGTCCTGCTGTAGCTACACCTGTGTAGCTCTAAAGCCTTCTCAAATGGGAGAAAAATCATCGTTTGTGCATGGAGATGGGATGTTTCTCAGCTTTCAGGCTTCCTAGCAGTAATAATTCCTTGAGAAACAGCTGTGAAAAGGGCAGGATCAAGAGGTTAATTGTCAGGCACTGTGCTAAGAACAAATTCACTGGTTTTCTCTTATGCCATTCTGCTGTTGTACAGATACACATGCTCACTCATAAACCCAAATGTCAACAGATTATATTTCTTTCCAAACAGGATCATGTATGAATATATATAACTCTATCTCTAATTAGAAAAATCCATCAGTTTTTCTTCTCCCTGTAGGTGCACGCATACATATGCACGAGTCTGTGTAGACATGTAGCTGTGGTAGAGTACACTAAAATAAAATGTGGAAATGTAATTACTAAGTCTAAAATAGAACAGACTCAAGAGATGGCTACTATACCAGCAACTCCCCAAACTCCAACACCTCCGTGGCTGTATATATCCACCCCATAAATTTTCAGACTTACTGTTACAAATCATTTCAATTTACAATCTTTCCTTTAAAATGATTTAAGATTAATCTTATTTCTTCTTACTAGATACATCTTTCATGCAGAGTGTAAACCAATAATCCTCTTACTGGCATTGGCTCTCATCAAAGTGGCAGGCAGAGAGTTGCAGTTAATGGCAATAACAGAGAGAGCCTGCTTGCTGGGTGGCAGCACCTCTGTGTTTTTCCTCCCTCCCTGAGGGGTTGAAATCCATGAATTTGAAAGCTGCTTGTGTCTTCAAAGTCATTATGGAGGTCTCTGTCAGCCAGCAGCAATTAATGGTAACTGTAACTTTTAAAGATGAGAAATGTCAGCACCACCTGGAATTCCCAGAAAGAGAAAAGCCTGTGGACTTGTCTTCTGCAGCATGGCAACCTCCACTGCCACGACCAATACACAATCAGACTGACCTTTTATCTATCCTTTTATCATTTTCACTTCTACCTATTATGCTTGTTTGCTCACTAGTATGTGTTGAAATGCATGGATTTTGGTGTTTGAAGGATTTTTCCAGTTGTTTCACCTCCTAATGTCTGGCAGAGCAGCAGTGGCCCCTAACTGCAGGCTGGGAAGCATTATTGTTCAGTCTGCTCTGCTCCTGTTCCAAAAAGTCTTTGTGACTTTTTGGACAGTTGTGACTATGCAAGTAACAGGAGTCATTTTGACCATCCAAAGGTGAAGTCTGGCCTTGCCTTATTATTTTATCTTAAATGAAAAAAAAATTAAATGAACAGTTATTTTCAAACTGCCTAAAATTCTTCAGTATTTTTAAATGAAATGAGAGAGAAAAGATTAACCAATAACACCATATTTCAATTTTTTCTAACAGAAAGCTCAAGCTAAAAGATTGTCTCATATCTGTTTCCTAGTCATGTGTAGGTATTTTTCCTGGAAAGGTATAGTGTTCAACTATAAGTATTGGTATATAAGCCGTGAAAACATAGTCATTTCACGCTGGTCTTCCATTACTATATGATATTTTCAAGCACATGTTTTAAAATCCATGCAAAGACCTTGCAAGTAATTTTGCATGTGTCCTTCTTTTTGGAGGACTCTGGAATGGACCTGCAGAAACAAAGCCCCAATTTTGTATTGATTAATCTGGAAATGAAAATGCAAAATACATTTTTTTGGCTGAAGGGATATGAGGAGATCAGAGATACAATACAAATTACATCAAATACAGAATGTGACCTACTTAAATGAAAATTTTCACTTTTTTTTTAGATCTCCAGTGTCCTGAATGAATAAGAAGCAGCCTTTTTCCTGCTCTGAACTCTCTTAATGGCCATTTTAATGGCTACCTACTCAAGTTTAAAGCCAGCTGTTTAATTACTAAATGCCAATATTTATGAAAACCCAGCACATACAAGTGATAATGACACAATTCAATATTTACTGCAAGCAGATTTTTGGTAACTACCAACACTGAGTAATCACAGTACTTTCTGTACTGCCACTAATTTCAGAAGACAATGAGCAAGATTTCCTTGAAATTTAAAATCCAGAGACTATTCATCCTTTAGCCTTTCAGTGACTTCAGACCCAGCATATAGTAGCAGCAAGAAAGAACTATGATTTCTTATCTCTGAAAACCATTGTTGAATTGATGGAGCGAGAGATATTTTTAGGGTGCTGGGACTAGTTTGCAGGTGGTGGGGAACCTGAGGAGGTGAGCAGCAGGAAGACAGTGCTTAATGCTCTGGCTTTTGCACAATAACTCAGTGATTGGAACATTTGGAGAGCAAGGAGAAGAGGGTCAGAGTATCAAATTCCCTTTGCATGTTAAAATCCTGCTTTTCTTGCTAGTAAACTCCAAAGCCCCTTAGAAGGGGCTTTTTGCCCTGGTCAAAAAGCAGAAGCACTTCTTGATTTTAGGTCCTCTAAGATGCAAAAGTCCTTGTTGAGTGTGAAATCGTTCTCCAAGGCTTAGATGACTCAAATGCACCTACGCTCTGGTTTTGCTGGACTTAAGCCAGTGGGCACCAGGTCCAAAAGAATGTGAAGATGGTGAAGGACAGACATTATGAAGGGAGGAACTACACTGCTAACTTTGTTTCCATGTAGTAAGGGAAAAATTGCAAATTTGAACGTTAAGGAAGCTGTTTCTATCTAATGCTGATTTCTGTACTTACATGTTTAGGTTGCAATTATATTTACCCCATAACTGAATCCAGAGAAGAACCTCGTGTATTTTATTCAGGAGAAAACTGTCTACTGTTATAATATTTTATAGTACTAGAAATGATAGTAGAAATTATGTCAGTAGCTCACACCATTTCCTGCAGAGCCTGTTTCATGAAGACATGTTGTAGAGCAATATTCAACCGAAGTAATGAAAGGTGTAAATTAAATGGAATAAAATTAAATCAAATTGAGGAAATATTCATTCTGCCTGGGAATGATCATACAGATATCTAATGCAGTTTAAATAATGCATCCTAAGTATTTTCCTTTAGGTAACTTGATTACTCTTCCTGACCAGCCCCATGTAATAATCAGATGTTCTCTGCTGGAGTATTAACCAAGCTTTTGCCTTTAGGAGTCTGCTCTGAAGATGTGAAAAAAGATTTTACTGAATTCATCGGGATTTGCAGGGCTGGCTGACGGCAGAGTGAGTGGCAGGGGCGTGGCCTGCCTGGCTATAACATCGGCGTGTAGCATAACAGAGAGCATCCACATGATGTCAGTGCAAAGGCTCATCTGCTCCTGCTTCCTCTCTCCCTGCACATTATTAAGGGAAAAGAATATAAGAACAAAGAAGTGTATGTTTTCTCCTGTGTCCGTGGAGGTGGGTTGGTACAGAAGTATAGGCTGGGGAACATCTCTTTATACCCTCAAAGCAACAGTAGAATCCCTGGGCTATGGGTCAAAATTAGGTGTTCACGGTTAGTAGCCACAATGGACCTTAAGTCCTTAAGTCTTTCTCTTCCCTAGACTTTTTATACTACTTAAGCTCCATGTGAAAAGGTCTTTTTTTTTTTAAAATCCATTATACTTTAGCTGCAGGTCTCTCTTGTGTTCCCTGTCCTATCCTGGCTTTCTGTCCCTAGGAACAGCAGTGGCTTCAGTACCCGGAATAATTAAATAATAGTAGCATAAATTAAGATTTTTATTACTGTCATTTACTTGTGGAGGCTGAGAGAAGGTAAGTTGATGAAAAGTCAATGATTAGTTGCCTGAAGAAAATAAAGAAAGAAAAATGGAAAAATTTTTCAAGTAGAGGGATATAATGAGGCAAGTAGAGTCAGAAGCCCTGTGTTTCCACCCAGTATTTGATCATAACACTCAAATTCTTTTAGTTTCTTTCCAAATGTGTGAAACAGAAATGTGTAGCATACATGACAGCATGAGCTAGTATGATTATAATCTGTATATTATTTTGAAGGTTTTGATTACAGCATAAAAGCCAATCACATGGGGTTTCTTTGTCCTTGCTATAAATAACTTGCTTGCATTGGCACTGTCCTTACTTAAATGGGTTAAATTGCCACTTATATTTACATATATGTACATTAAAAAATTATTTTTATTGAATGTGCTCAAAAATATTTGTATTTGTAAAATAGCAGTTACCAACCTCTTTAGAGACCACCATTCTCTTCTGGTTGTAACTGGCATAACTTCTGATGCTTGTTTTTCCCATGCTGCAAATTTGCTCTTTTGTTCAATTTTTCTTTTGTTCAGTGAGACAAAGCATTCATGTGACTGAAACTCATTTTCCTGTATGAGGTATGGTAATAGCAATTAAAAACTGTCTTCTTTTGAACAAAATATACTTATGGCTCATATCTGAAAGCTTCACTAGCAGTGATCCATGAAACCAGACCTTTGACATGAAGATGTGAAGTAGATCCTGAAGCAGGATAAAAGGAAAGGATCATTTTTGCAAATACACATTAAGTATTTGCCACTAATTCCAACAGTCTTTGCTGAATGGCAGTGTATGGAGATTTTGTTTTGCTGGGAAAGGCTGCTCTTGCCACCATCTGATAGGGAGAACAAGTCAGCAGTTAAACTAAATGACCCATTAAGCAAGAGTTATAAAGAGATACAAATGCCTCTTCCTCACTGACTTTAAATAAAGCATGCTGAACAGAGGATGGATATTTTGAAAAGTTATTCCCAAGACTGAATAATAACAACCTTTGATCCACAATTTTGTCTCTGTGATTATCCCTCCACTTCTTCCCTCAAACAAAAATCCACAGCTCTTAGTCATGATCCATTTTGGTTCCTAATCTCCATATTTCAAGGAATTCAAAAGACTTAATGTGCATAGTTCACATCTTAATTTACTAAGCAGGTTCAGGTCTCTTCAGTACCACTGAGCATATATATTGATTTTTGAGCTTTGGTAGTTTACTCAAAAGCATCACCATTCCTTATTTTCTTTTAATTGTTTTTTAATTGGGGTTATGGAAGTGTTGAGATGTTACAGAGCATGCAGATAATCATTACAACAAAAACCAGACAGGAGAAAGTGGTGGTTTAAAAACAGACTACTCAGACAACCTGGTTCTCCTTATTCCCACCCACTGCCATGTCTATCTTGGGCTTGTAATATATGATTTAGAATAAATTCCTGCTTGGCTCATCTTAGAAATATATTATTATATAGCCGCTTTCTGTGCATTACAAAGGCAAAGCCTTGACACTGCCTGTGCCGTGCCTGTACGAGTGAGGTGCAAAGTCAGCAAGAGAGCAGTATAAGTACAGCTGGGAGGCTTCTTTAATGGATTACTGGCACCATATGAAGACTACATTAGTTATTTACTTCTGACATGACAAGATATTCCCTCAACAGGGATCATGGATTGAAATTAAAGAGGTATTGCCAGCCTGAAATCCAAACTGCCCAGCCACATACCCTGGTATGTGCCTGCTGTCCGCTTCCTCTGAGGTTTTGTGAAGCTAGATAATATTTATCATTTATAATAAGTTTTTAAATAAAGTCTGTGCATGAAATGAACTAAAAGGATATGCCAAGTCATTGTACCCTCCTCAGCTGTGGATGTGGCCCTTTGGCCGCCTCTGTTCTGTATCAGAAATGCCACGTCTAAGACAAGGATACAGGTGCTGCCATCCCAGCCCCCTTCCTAGGGATTTCTATTCAAAGTGGGGCCCTGTGAGTTAAATGATGGGATGAATCTGGATCAAGTAGGCAAAATACAGTCAATGTGTTCAGGAATAAAACCAAAGCAAAAGGGCCTGTCTCCTTGCCTTTGTATTCATGTCCTTTTGTCACTAAAGGGCATACATTTTAAGGAAACTTTAAACTTGCATGGATTTAGCCCTTCAAAAAGATGACTCTATACCCCAAAGGATGGGAGGGTGATTGTTTGAAGTACCTATTACACTCTTTTCATTATTCATTGGATGTCTAGAGAAACATTTTGACTGCTGTAATTCTATATACCCAACAGGCTGGTGCCAGTTTCCATTAAACGGGTGCAAGGACTACCTGAGCTGCCTGAACAGGGACAGTCACAGCCCTGTACTAACCCTTATCGATCTACGCATGAGTGAGAAAAAATTATGCATGGAAGAGCCCTAGCCTGTTAGTCTGTCTGCTCAGGATAACCTAAAACTTTAATTTACTCTAACTGGAGGTGAACACACTCTTCAGGAAATAAAGCAAAGTCTTTAATTTGAGGGCAGGATTTCTGCTACCATTTAAATACTATACAGGGTGCTCTCCCTGAGTTCCCTATACTGGAACTGGAGGAGGAAGGCACAATTCTGTTGTGGTGATATAAAGAGTCTGGAATTGCACAGACAATAATGAATAAAAGCTCACTTTTGCTATATATGTAACTTTCTGCCAGCTGAAGCAGTTTCCTTATCAGCTTCAATGTTGACTCTGGCCAGGTGCCCCGGCCCTGGTCTGCTACATCACTCCCACTCATACCCATTGCCTCAAAAAGCCTTTCAAGATTCCATCAGCCCTTACCACCTTCTCATTCTCAGTTAAAACACAAATCAAGACTGAGGAAACATGATGATTTACACAGTCACTGATTGCCTGATTCATCCCAGATGGGCTCTGAACTTGCCCCATGGTGATCTCACAGGAGCCCATTGCACATGCACATACAATGAAGACAACTGAACAACAATTTGAAATTCAGAGGGAGCATTCACATTCTCTAAGGCTACCTCTCTTCCAGAGAAGCATGGCTTTTGTTTAGAAACAGTTTTCTATGTGTTCAGGGTCATTCTCATTAAGACCTTTAATCCCCTTAAGTAATTTTTATTTACCTTTTCTTGCCCTTTTGTAGTACTGTCATCACAACTGCTTTTTAGTTTATGAAAATGCAAGGAAAAGGAATTTGTGTGTATAAAAAATAAACCTTTCGACTCAGTTTTGTCTTGAAAGCAGAGAACTTTCCTCATTTTACTGTAAGTAAGATCAGGGCAGCGCTGTAGTCTCCTTGCCTTCATTTCTTTTGGCCTTTTTTATATCTGTTCTACTATTCTCTTCACTTTCTTATAGAAAAATACCTATTTTAAAGGCACAAACAATATATGTGAGTATATATCTTGAAGGAAGCTAGCCAATATCCAGGTACCACACATCCTGCTTAAACCCTGAAATCCCAGCAGCCCAAATGTTTTTCTTCCGAAAAAGTGGGGTGAAGTCTCTTGGACTGCCATGGAAACAGGTTGGGTAGAGTTGTCAAAAGGAAATAAGAGTTCAATTGTACAAATAATCTGCAGTTAATGTGAATATTGCTCATTGCCAAGGTATAAATATCATACTTCATAAGGAGAAAGTTTCCAGCAGATGTTCCTGTAATCCTATTTCCTCCAGTTGCATGACATGACTTTTCAGTGTTGTTCATATGTTGAAAAAACTTTAACAAATGCAATTTAAGAAATAATTCATCACAGGCAGGGGAATGGAGTAGATGACCTAAATGATTTCCAATTTCTACTGCTTTATTGTTATACTCATAACCAGAAGACAAAAGAAAAATGCTTCTGGTGTAAAAACATCCATGTTATTTTTTAGAAAAGTAGAATTAATTTGGTAAAAAGTCATGCCCCACAATTAAGTACTTGTACAAGAACTGTTCATCAGCCAGGCTTGGCAAATGGCTCTGTGTGTGGGAAGTTATGCTGGACTGTGCCCTGGCCTCAGTACACTACATTTCTTGGGGCATTTACTGTATAATTTCCTGAAATATTAAACTAAACACTATCTTTTTCTTCCTTGCTAACCAAACACAAATTAAATTCACAAGAAGTGCAGCTTCTCATTCACAGGGCTGTACCTTCTCTCCTTTCTCTCTTCCAATCTGGAGATGGTTTGACTGTAAATTTTGAAAATCTCTTCCTGGGAAATCATCCTTACAATAAAAAGAGGGAGGAGAACGAAGTGAGGAAAGTATTTATCTTTACTAAAAGAAAGCAAAGTGCAACACATAACATTTCAACCCTAGATGTGGTAGCAGCCCTCATGAGTAAGTATTGTGAAAGGAATTTCATTATTTTGGGACTCACAGCAAAAAAAGAACATGGACCTGTTAGAGCAAGTCCAGAGGAGGGCCATGAAGATGATCAGAGGGCTGCAGCACTTCTATGAAGACAGACTGTAAGAGGAGAGGAGAGGAGAGGAGAGGAGAGGAGAGGAGAGGAGAGGAGAGGAGAGGAGAGAGGAGAGGAGAGGAGAGGAGAGGAGAGGAGAGGAGAGGAGAGGAGAGGAGAGGAGAGGAGAGGAGAGGAGAGGAGAGGAGAGGAGAGGAGAGGAGAGGAGAGGAGAGGAGAGGAGAGGAGAGGAGAGGAGAGGAGAGGAGAGGAGAGGAGAGGAGAGGAGAGGAGAGGAGAGGAGAGGAGAGGAGAGGAGAGGAGAGGAGAGGAGAGGAGAGGAGAGGAGAGGAGAGGAGAGGAGAGGAGAGGAGAGGAGAGGAGAGGAGAGGAGAGGAGAGGAGAGGAGAGGAGAGGAGAGGAGAGGAGAGGAGAGGAGAGGAGAGGAGAGGAGAGGAGAGGAGAGGAGAGGAGAGGAGAGGAGAGGAGAGGAGAGGAGAGGAGAGGAGAGGAGAGGAGAGGAGAGGAGAGGAGAGGAGAGGAGAGGAGAGGAGGCTCTGGGAAGACCTTGTGCTAACCTTCCTCTACCTTAAGGGAACACACAAAAATAGCTGAAGAAGGACTATTTACAAGGGCTGTCATGATACAATAACAGGGAATGGCTCCAAACTGAAAGAGGGCATATTTAGACTAGATGCAAGGAAGAAATTCTTTACTGAGAGGGTGATAAGGTGCTGAACAGGTTTGCCCAGAGAAGTTGTGGATGTCCCATCCTTGGAAGTGCTCAGTGCCAGGTTGGCTGGGGCTGTGAGCAACCTGGCCTAGTGGAAAATATTCCTGCCAGTTGAGGGGGGATTGGAACTAAGTTATCTTTAGGGTCTTTTCCAACTGAAACCATTGTATGATTCTTTGTCTTTTAGTGTTCACTTAACTTCCCAGCAGGAAAGTGTAGACAGCTGTTTCTATTTCCTGTATTTACCAGAGGTGTGTAAACTGCTCTGGAGAAAGAAGGATCAGTTCAAGCAATGGTAACAGATTGGTCAACACTGGGTGCCCCAGCTGAAGGATGGAGATGAAACAAATATTATTCCCAAGACTATAGTGCTGTCATGCAGTTCAGTATGTCATGTGCAATATAACTGAGCTTCCTTTAGTCACTTCTCAGCAGAACAAGCAGAAAAGGCTTTTTTTTCCACAGGTTTCTTCATTCTGTAAATAATTTTAACTAATCCTTTATGACACATTTTTATCTAACACTTTCCATTAAAATATAATATTTTTATTAAAGATAAATTAATATCTAAAAATGTATTTTTATCAGCTTTCAATAAGTAGTTTTGTAATCAAAATATTTTTTCCTTTGTTAAATGTCAGGATTAGACTTAGTCTAAAAATTAGTTTAATAATTTTGAAACAATCTCCCCGGAAGTAAATCAAAGCTGGAAGTTAGATGGACACTAGTGGAAACTGTGAAGTACATATGGAAGTCTGAGAGCTTCTGTCAGAGGATATTGCACTCTCTGATACAATGTAGAAAACAAACATGCATTTAAGGATTTTAAAATGTAGATTATTGAATCTGTAATTGCTATCTTTGATGTAGGTAAAGTAGGTATTTATTTAGGATGTATTTGAAGAAGACAATGTTATGTGCAGAGGACAAACTTCAAGTGTCGCAAAACATGGCACTTTTTCTTCACAAACTTTCTTACACTTTCTTACATTATTGAATATCAGCCAGGTGTTGCAATGCATATACCAGATAGAGGGAATCCTGCTCTCATTCTGGCAATAAATGAATCAAAGTTACCAATTTTTCAAGTAGGCTTTACTGAGACATATACAATTAAGCAAACCAAAGGGTTTATAAATAATCTTCTAGTTATCATAGGCTATCTTAAAAAAAAAAAAAGACACATATCATTAATTTCCACAGATAGATGAAGTGCTGATCCCTCTGAAATGCAAGCCAAAAGATGTAAAATATAAGTCAGTGTCAGTGCAGGTTAGGGAAACGCTTCAGTTTTCCCTGGCTGAGTTGGCTTCTCATGGTTCCACTGGCATGGCTACCATTCCCCTGGAAAGCAATCCAAATCCAGGGTGGGACATGAACCCAGACACGCTAAGCCAAGCTGCAAGTGTTCGAAGACCTGAACCACTCATGCCTTTCCTGAGTCCTCCTCTGCTGCACCTACTGTTCATGCTTCTCAAGCCAAAAGCAGTGGGAGGAGTGCCAGGAGGAGGTGTCTAAGAGCAGATTTAGGTCCCTGGGCTATTTGTTTTTTGAGTTAAAAAGACTAAAGTGGTTTCGGTAGTATAATATACACATCACTTGCTTTAGCTATAAGAGAATAGAAGATGTCTGCACTTGGCAAACTCTTATTTTTCCTCCAGGTAGGCTGTACATTCATCAAAGAGCAACTTCACAAGACATACTTTCAGCTGTCACCCACTCCTAAAAATATTGCAGCTGCCTTCCTTTCTTCCTCAAGAAGATAGAATGGGGCTTTTTTCAGCCCCAGCCATCTTTCTCACTGTGCAGAGATGGGGACTGTGTTGTGCCATACGAGTCTCTCAGCCTGGGGACAGGTGCTCATTCTCTCCTGCCTCCACTGGTGTGAGGACCAAACTTGTAAGCAGGAGACACTCACAGAAGCAGATGTCTCTTGCTTTTTTTCTTTCTCTCTCTCTTTTTTTTTTTTTTTTTGTTGTCACTTTTCAGTATTTTGTGAGCAGTAAACATGCTTAAATATTTGCAGGGGAAACTAAATTTTTTGTTCTTGTTCTTGTTTGACTAAAAATCTGGGGGTTTGCCAAGATACAGATCAAACCAACAGCAATCACTGTCAGTGGGATTTTTTTTCCATGTTGAAAAAATTCAACAATTAAATTGCATAATTTACTCTGACATGTTGAGATCTCAATCACTATTACATGGGCCAAGCACTTATTCTGGATTATATCACCCAATTATATGACCAAGTATTCCTTCAGTATGATGGTCTTTTTGCCAAAAGATTTGGTGTTCCATAGTAGATGCAATTACTGTACAGAGTTTGTGCATAAAAAGGAAAATGCTCAACTTCTGACATATGTATAGAGCTGACAAAGGAAAGAAATTCAGTACCAGAGCTGGGTAAAATGGTTCATGGTTTAAGTGGTTGTTTTTAATGCTTTTAATAAAAAAATCCTCTGCTATTGTTTTTAAATACATATAGTCAAATTTGGAAAGTGAGCATAATAACATAATGTAGCCACAGTAGGATAATGGACTGAAAAAAATAAGCACTGAAAGGACTGAAAAAAAAAAAGCACTTCCCACCCTGCCCCCCAATTTTTCTGCCATTGTTTAAAGCTAAAAACTGCAAACCCAAAATTTACAGAGCTATCTTTTCTGAAGTGTGGACTATACAGTAGTGATAATGAAAATGAGAACAAACCTCCTGGGATGGTTGTGCTACTTTGCCCTGCCAGATACAGAAACATTTCTATACTTTAAGTATTTCATGTTATTTTAATTTTCTTTCATTTCTAGGGAACAACAGTACCGCAGGTCATTTTGATGTCAGATTTTACTTCACATCATTTCTGTATGAGGTGCATTTCTTTTCTTTGGATACTTCAGGAAAACATTATGAGGAGCCTGAAAATTGATTATATGAGCTGTGGTCAGGATGCAGCCTTACAGAAGAATCATGAGCACTAACTTTCCTTGCCAGAAACAATTAAAATATGTAAACCAGCATTTTAAAGATTTTGAGTTGAATGGTGATGACTCTAAACGGCTTTTTAAAGATGGTGACAAAAGTACTTATGGGTATTTTTCCCTATGCTCATACAATTATCTGTCTTTAATGCAGTAATCATAATAAATATTTCCAGACCTGAGGAAACAGAGCCTGAGAGCTTGTCCATCCTAAGAGTTTCTATTCTTCCCATAAATGTTTCTGTACAACTCTCTCTTCTCTTGGACACACTGTGACATAACCATGCTGCCATAATAAGCACTATCAGTAGAAATCAAATTCAGAGCTACACAACTTATTTTACAAGGAGAACAGATAATGAAATGGTAAGTAGTGTCAATATACATTCATGGAAAAAATTGCCTAAGCCCTGCATGGCTCTGAAAGAGCAAGCTTTCAGTTATTTTCAAATATTCTGATCCACATGGAAAATGCAGAGAAGTCCTATTTTGCAGGGCTGATTTGCTTCCTATGTGAGCCATAGCAAGGTCAGAATCCCTGGAAGCACACTGCTTCTTACCTCAAGATTTTTTCTGTGAGCTTCTGCCTTGCTTCTGGCTTGGAAGACCTTGAAAGACGAAAAAGGAAGAGGAAACAAGTGCACTTTTAAACAGGGGTGACTCAAGCGATTAAATCTCTGCCTGCTGGCCTTGCTTTACAGAGCACAAAGTGAAGATTGACTGCCCATGACGACATTTGAACCTTGTGTCATTGCTGCGAATCCTCCGAGGTGCATCTTGCTCCTTAGACTGAAGGCACTGTCAGTGAGCAAGCTGGGGGCTAAAAGCAGCCTTTTTATTTTGGATAGTAATTCACAAATATTTGGGGACTGAGAGGATTTGGGTTGAAGTACTTATTATAGCCTATTTCTGCCTTGGCAGGAGGAGGTGAGAAGTACAGAGCACCTGAAGCAAGGAAGAATGGAGATGTACCAAAGAACCAGAGAGCTTGATTGCCCACCTAGAGCAAATCTTTGTGGGCTTTAGGAAACTGTGGGATGATTGCTCTCACCTGCTTCATGATTTGCCTTTCCTTTTCTGCATATTATTTCCATTTCTACTCCTTGTAGTGTCTTTTGTTGCACTTTGCTCCTTACTATGAATTAGTATGCTGCTCAAAACTAAATATCAACTGAATTGATAAAGATAGGTTATTTATATCTTAGGATTTAAATGCTACAGAAGAAAGTTGGGGGGATTTGAGCAGATCAAGCAATGTTTTGCTCCTGCAGCCCCATGTAAGTGACTAACTGCTTTGATGGCAGGTGCATTGACAGCTTTAGTTTGGATATGGAGGGAAAGTAGATTGCTTTTTGGAAGACACTGCTACTTTACTCAAATTTGCTATACCACAGCTCAAGGGTAAGAGCACACCTGGACAGTGTGACCATGCTGTAACTATCCATTTGTAGTTTTTTACTCAGAAGTTGGAGCTTCTTCTTCCTTTAATTAGCTGCATCTATCAGGACCTGTTTTATTTTCTGCTATAATTTCTTGCTAGAGGAACACAGGAATCCAAGCACCATTCCAGCTGGTGAGGAACTTCTCCATTAGTTTTGAAAAGACTGGGCTGCAGCTTTAGGGCTACAGAGCATTCTCCTTTAAAAGCCTAATTTCTGATCCTTGTCTGACATTGTCCGGAGGAGATCACTGGGAATGCTGAGTGTTGCAGGATGGGGGACCAGCACAGGATACTCTCCACAGCCTGCTCTTGTGCACTGCTGTCTCTGACAGTGACTCACACCAGCAAGTCTCTGGAAAAGTGATGCATTGTCTGCTGCACTGACTACTGGGAAGCTGCTGCTTAATCCAAATTTCTCTCCTGTTTGTCTTCTGGAAAATGCCTTATTTCCTCTTTTGCTTCAGGGAGAAACAGGGAGAAGCTGTATCACCTGAGATCTACACAAGTAGCAGAAGGGTTTCCTCTGCCCCCTTCCTATTTGGGACAGTAGAGTCCAACACACACCTTGATTTGTACTCACTCCTAAAATCATTCAATCACTGATGTCCCAGGAAGTGAGTGGGAAATATAAACATAACCCAGGACACACTCAGTGAAGGAATGATTGCTCTTTGCTCTCTCTGTGTGTATGTATACATTTTCTGGTGGCTGTTCTGGTCCTCCACCCTTGCAGTAAGGGAGAACATGGACTTCTCTCTGAGGACATGGAGTCAAGGAAGAGACACCTCTTCTCTGAGGCTCCTTTTTTTCACACAATACCATATATCATCACCACTTTCTCATTTCCTAAGTCCCATAGTCCACCTGTCAGCACATGCAGCCTCTCTCTTACGCAAATCATCCCCCATTCCCTTGGTGGTCTTGCAGAGCTCAGAGCCAAATTGAATTGTTACTTGAGAGTACAACTACAGTCTTAAAAGCCTGCTTACCCTGACGAGGTAGAAATTAATTTCTGCAGACTTGAACAGAGATAGGCAGTCATTTCTCTGTTGATGAGGCACAGAGAGGACTAAGGTGTCCCTCAACTTAAAGGTCACAGGTTTGTTTATTTTTTTAGCAGCCACTCTGGAAAACTATTGCACCTTCTCACCAAAAAAAACCAAAACCCTGGTACCTCCTGCTCTGTTTTTAATTTCCTCGTGAACCTCCTATTGACAGCAAGATGTGACAGCCTATGTAGAGACTGTTTAGGTCTCAGAAAAATGAAAAATATTCATAAAAATGAAAACCATTACTCTAGACTGCAGACTCTTGGATCTGGAAATCAAATGCATGCATGGATGACTCATTTTCCAGAAAGAAAACTGTACATTTCCTTTTAACCAAGTTTTATGAGTAAAACCCTCCTCACTGTGTGTTGAGCACATACTATTTGAAAAACCTGGAAATGTGTCATCTATTGGCAGTATATCCTAGCAATAAAATAAGCACAAATTCATAAGCACCATCCTCTTAAACCATTTCTGGCCAAATTTCTCTCAGGAATCAATGAAGAACCTTGACAAGGGAAGGAAACTAAGATGTAGTGGATACCAAAGAAAGAAATAACCTTCTCCTTTGGCCTTCTCTGTCTTTTTCACCTAGCTGAAAATCACATGGCTCACATGGCTTACACCTCAAACTGACAACCAAAACATTTTTGTATTTATAAAAAGGTCTCTGAAAGTTTTCAGATACACAGGCTTATTTTTTTTTTCAGTCATACTGTCCTGTTTTTATGTGTTAGAGTGTTTGGACATCAAGAGGACTATTTCATTATGTCCTTTCTAAGAACCTTAAATTGCCCAGCCTGTCTGCCAAGTGTAAGATGCAAGCACTGTGAATTTATTGTCTGTTTTCTGGCTCTGGCACCCATCTGTCATGTGGGCATGGGAATGTCCCTACACTTTGTACCTCTCCTTGACTCCTGTACAACTCACTTGGATAGAAAACTTTGCAAGGCAGAGTCTCCTGCTTACAATGTGGCTGCTCCAGATTCCTCATGTTAGCTGGAGGTTAATGAACATAACATGAATGGTGGAAATAAATAACACATTACAATAATGCACTTCACTGTTATTTCATCCCACTTCAAACAATCTTACAGCTTGGCCTCCAGATATTTGGTGAGATATATTCATAAAAGCATTTACCTCCATCATTTAGAGGGTTAATCTCTTGGTATAGATTTCCATTCTTTCTGGCCTACTGTGATTATTTTTGATGGAAGATGCATGCTTCTGTTCCCCTGCCTTTCTCACAATAAGCCACAGCATGATGTTACTGCAGGCTTTTTGGTTGTCAGTCAAATTATACCATCACAGATGTCCCAGGTTTTTTTCTTCTGTGGATGATATAGGCAATAAAAGTTTTTTTGCCTCCTGACCATGATGCTTTCTTCTATTAAGTTGGAAAGATAATGGGATGATGTCCAGTCTCTGTTAAGGCACAAATGGTAGCACTGGTAACATATCTATAGGTAATGCTTTAAATAGTATAATCCAGTAGCAGTGAAAACTTTGATTACCAGAAGAGAAGCCTTGAATTATCTTCTATATTGAACAAAGGAGAAGGAAAAAGTGCAGATTACTATCAGTAATGATCAGCATATGATGGTCCTTATTGCTAGGTAAAAGGCTGGTACATTTTCTACTGGTCAGCATTCAAGGAGCTCCAGTTTCAACAGCAGATCTGCAGGAAGTAACATCAACATGGCAGTGACCAGATTTAGTTCTTTGTGGCTTATCCAAAATGTTCTTATTAATTGAAGACAGACATACGAGTTTTACTCATCCCATTTGATAGGTCAATGGGAATCCAAAACAAATAACTCAAAAAACTTGCGAGTGAGACTTATTTTAACAATCTTAAGATTTATTCTTTTGAAATAAGGAGAAAATTCTTAAACATGCTTTCTTCTTCCCATAAGCAACTGCTCTGTTTTGTCTGGATTTGCCTTAATATGATTATTTTTCATTTTGATATTGTTTTCAGCAGGAGGCTGGATAGACAGCACTGCTCTCCATAGGATGCAGAGAAGAAAGGAACTGAAGTCTTCTTTGTGTTTCAGTCTCTCTTACATGGTTTGTCTCACAGTCGCACAGCACTCCCCATACCCTAGATTGGATGTGAGAGTTCAAAAGGTAATGCATGTCTGAATGCAGAAGAGTTTGGGCACAGCTGATCCAGAGATTTGTCAGAAGCAGTGTCATGGTAGTGGTCAGTGCAACAGGGCTGAGCTGCAGGACATGCCCACCTGGTCACCACACTTCAGCAGTGCAGGTATGCCTGAGACAAAACACCTCTTTCTGCTGCTGCTGCTGGAAGGGGCAGCTGAGATGGTTTGAGCTATGCTTGTAGGAAGCTACTAAAGCATAATGGCCTCTTCAGCTCCACACTCACTAGGCAGAGGAATTTACCTCAAGGCACATGTTGGACCTGAAGGCACATCTGGAAGCATCTGGAAGATGAAAAAGCATCGTGAGAAAAAAATATCTGCATGTAGTCTCAGAGGAAGAATTTGAGCCACCTCAGAGCATTTCTGTTTTGTTCTATAGTCTTGGTGGGTTTTTTTTTGATTTTTTTTTCTTCTTTTTTTTTTTTTTGGGGCATAATAATTGTAGTAAGCACTACCAAATATGAATTTTCTCTCTCCCTTCTTTGATGGAGGACAAGCAATGAAAAAGTGGCAATTGCTTTTTCTCTGCATCTTCCTCCAACATTTGCAGTTATTAAAATTTTTATCTTCTTTTCACTAGTCCATCAGTTTGAGGTGATGTCTGGAAATGAATAATCATTTTTCTTAGCACTGTATCCTCAGCTTTAAGAGGATTCTCTCCTTTTCATGTTCAGAGCTTTCATTTTCTGCTTTATGCATCCTTAAAAAGACCAGAAGCTTTTTCCCTCTGGTTTTTAATTTACTTAGGAAAAGCACATTAATTAAACAGTTACATTTGGTTGGTTGAAGGTTGCACATGATATTTATTTAGCTGGAGGTTTATCTGGCTGTCAGAATAACTCACTGGAGAGATCACAATTTGATAACAATGCTGGTCAACCAACGTGACCTTCAACAGGACCACCTGTGGTGAACCTTATGAGCCCGCCTGTGGCACTCATCCCTGCCTTTTCTGGCATGATTGTATATGTTACTGCACCTCAGGCACACAATATGTAACTTCTGTCAAGCCTTCAAGACAGCAGCAGTGTGATTCTGAAAATGCTGATAAATACACAAGATACGACCCAGAAATAGCTATGTTACCTCTTCTTCTAAGGTTTCCAGGCCTGTAAATGAGGGAGGACTGGAACAAGCAGACAATCAATTTATGGAACACTGAAAAGGTCAAGATATTGTAATATGCTGTATTGCACTGAATCTACAGGATATTAAAATTCAGATGGCTCATTCCTAGAAAATAATTGCAGTTGCGCAAATACAGAAGCACAGATTTCCACCGTGGTGGCAATTATACAAACAAATGGATCTACTCCAATTACAGTCCGAGACAAACATTGTTGTGTGATCCTCTTTGGAGTTTGTATATTTGGAGTATTAAGTTGTTCCACTCAAGCAGAGTAACTTAACCTGATAACAGGGATAGAAGTCTTCTTCCCTTCTTCTTTCTCATAAACAAAATGATGAGGAAACATTAACAGTCAGATCAACCTCTGCTAACCTTTTAACTTCAGCTGTTGCTATGACAAAGTCAGGAGCCTCTGTTAGAACCTTTTTACATCTTGTTTTCTTTCTCTCCTTTCCGATTCTTAATTTGCATTTTACATTTCAATTGTTTTGTTGGGATAAGGAATTTCTCCACTAACTATTAGCTTTACTTTGAGAAGCCTCTCTTATTTTAGCATAGAGGGTCCCAGAAATTTAGCTAGGAGCCATTTTGACATAAGGGAAAGATCAGGTTTCTGGTCTATATGACCCTGTACCTCTTACAGGCTTTTGAGGAAAAAAACCCTTTTCTACAGGATGCAATTTCTAAACCTCTGGACATTGCTAGTCTAATTGACCCTAAGTGGTGCCCAACATTTTTTAAATCATTATCAAAATCTGGACCTACAGCTACAACTGAGGCTGCCGCAGGAACACATGGAGCAGAAACGATATTATATGTATCTCGCAGAAAAGAATCTTCTCAGTACATCCCTCCTCTCAGTGCTTGCTTATATACAGCACTGAAAGTCACAATCTTCTATACACAGCAGAACTATTTAGAAAGGAAATTTAAATATTTGACTATTTAGAAAGGAAATAATTTAGCCAGCTAACCCAGACAGAGAACTGAGGCATTACTTCAGGAGAAATGAGGAAGGTGATGTCTGCCATTTGTCTTCAGTTATGGGAAGAAATACATCCTGTCCCAAATTAAAGCAAGAGTTGCAGGTCTTTGGCACTGCGACTACAAACAAAGTTGAAAGAGTATTCTGGCAAGAGATTCTGAATTTAAATACAGAAGAGACACAGGTCACGTGAGAACCAAAGAACTTAAACATTAATAAAGGAAGCAAAACCCTGTCCATGTCACCCCAAGATGTCTTCTGATATCCATGGCAGAATGGTGAATTTGACAGAAACATATTTATGTTTGCCAGGCAGATATCCAGTTACAGGAAAAAATTCTATTTGCCTATGAAAACACAGTTTTCAGTAAGAAAATTATGAAAACTGATTTCTAATGTATATAAACTCTTCTATAAACAATACAAAATCGTTCTTCAGGATATCTTTATGTATCAGGAGGCACATCTTTTATAACACTTTTTTATTGCTACATTTGTGATATAACTGTTTTGCAGTTTAATTTAACTTAATTAATTTAGCTTTCTTTCCGTTTTATGTTTAGAAGTTTGGGGGTTGGGGTTTTTTGGCATTTGGAAGCAAGTCAACTGGAGAGCATTTTCTGTGCCATATGAGGTCAAAAGTAACAGCATGGGGTCAGAGAAGGCCATTCAGCAGGCAATTTGTATCCCCAGTTGGGTATCCCTTCTGTTGAACGCAGCTGGTATAAACCATACAGGGTCTGGGGCTACAGAAACAGCAGAAATTAATTTTCTAGAAAAGCTCTAAGTATAGAAAACTTTGAGCATGCTGTTAAAGTTGTGAGGTTGATTCAGGGGACTGCAGAGTTGATCCCTTCTTCAGACATATTGCAATTGCTAATACAAGAGGAAATAGATGTTTAAATCACTTTTTCCTGTTAATAGTCTGTTTTTAGATACTTCTAAAAGATTGTTTTGCAGCCATAGTGTGATAAAAACCAAAATTGTTGAAAAATTCAGCTACATGTGAAAATGAGACTTGGAAAATATGGTGCTTCTATACAAGTATTGAAGTTGTTCTCTCTTTGAGTAACTCCAGCTTTAGAGCAGGTATTTAAAAGTTACTATTGAATTAATCATACCTATGTCCTTCACCATTCTAAAGAAACATCTGCACTTTGAGCCATTTTGGAAGCCTCCGCTGCTTTGTGCAGTGCCTTCTCCATAGACAGCCAAAAGTAAGGGTGCTGGAGACTCCATCTTCACTGAGAAAACCCATTTAAAAACTTGCTGAAACTACTAGATCTTGGAAAATCACATTTGTCCAGATGCTGCAGGGATGCCTTGCATTTCAGCAGTTCTGTTTTCTGAGCTCATCACTGTGCACTCCTGTGCACCTACACCTTTGCAGGCATCCAGGCCTTGCCTTCCCCAACAGGGAGGAGGGCACGTGATCCCCAGCTATGCAGGGAACCAAGTGCAAGGTCAGGCTTTTGTTGTGCCTCTGCTCCAAAGTGGTGTCAATGTTGGAAACTGGGGAGGGAACTTTCCTCTCCTTTGTTCTCAGTAACTCCCCATGTGCTAATTAATTATGAAATTTTACTGTCTACACTACTAAGGGACATAGATATGCAAAGATTTTGCCTACAGGGCATGATAAAGACATTGCAAGACTGTATTGTGAGTAACTAGGATAAAACATATAATTGAGAAGATGCTCAAGTGAACATCCTCCAACAGATACACCAAGTCTTACATGAGTTCATTTAAGAGTATGACTAGGTATAAATGGCTAAATTAAGTTTGGCAGACAATTTAAATTGTGTTATTTCCTAATTGTGAAATGCTTGAATTTGTATTTTTCTTTTCCCATAGATGTGTGTGTACATGTGTTTGTGTACATGTAAACAGGCAATCAGTACACATGATTTGCTCTTTGTGAGGATTAGAACCTTCTGGGGATTATTCCTTGAACGTTAAGGAAAAAGCTATGGGTCTTGCAGACATTTTGGAGAGGAGAAGGTGATAAGACATCACAATATAGCCAGGAGTTTTCCAGAATACAGAAGCTATATCAGTATGCTAACAGAAATCTGGAAACTACTGCAGCTATTTTTTTTCCCAAGGCAAAACACATTTTCTCTGTCCTATTTCCCTTCCACAATACACATTCTTGTGAATTTGCCCATGCCTGGTGTTACAACAAAAAAACGGAAGTAATTTTTCAGGTCACATTGCCTCTGATGAGATGTCCCAGCCACTGGAAAGCAGTAGTGCTTTAGTCTTGGGTTTGTATGTGTCCTTGTAGAAAACATGGACATGCCAGTGGATGGTGACTCCAGTATCACACTTTAAAATGGAATATACTTTCAGTTGGAAAATACAGCCCTTAATCAGTGACAGTTGTAATATCAACAGTGTTTCAGAAAACTTTATAATAAGCTTCATTTATGGGAAAAAAAAAAGCATAACATCACTTAAAAGGGCCAACGATGCAGAAAGAAGAAGACTGTCAAAACCTGGAAGGAGGATGGTGCTTACCAGGTGGTTGCACTTAAACAAAGAAGAGGTAAGGCAATCCTAACAACAGACAGGTGATCTGAAATGTCTTATCCAATCATTCTCTTGATGGAGACTGGAATTCTCTATTTTTGAGAGACCCTCTCCTCTCCTCTCCTCTCCTCTCCTCTCCTCTCCTCTCCTCTCCTCTCCTCTCCTCTCCCCTCCCTCTCCCTCTCCCTCTCCCTCTCCCTCTCCTCTCCTCTCCCCTCCCCTCCCCTCCCCTCCCCTCCCAAGTGCACTCAGGGTGCTAACTCTCCTAAACATCTTGCCCATGGTTTTGGAATACATGTGGAGTACATCTAGGCTTTGTTCTCCTGCTTTGCACACTATCCTGTGAGGAGGTGGCCTGGAACTTAGGCTGGTGGCTTTGGAGTTCAGTGGCCCTCTGCATAACCAGCACCTCTTCATCTTCCACCTGTGCTTTCCTTCTCCTGCTGAGGCAGGGAGGGACCGGGGCATCAGGAACATGGACTCACACTAGGCTCAGCAGGGTGACAAGCTGGAAATTGTGAGGAAACCTTTCAGCTGACAGTAGAAGGAGGAAGTTCTGTCACAGTGCCTGAAGGAAGGTAGGCAGGCAGGGAATGGTCTTACAAACAGCCACAGCAGGTATCTGGGGAATGTAAAGTTAAAGTGCAGAGGTGCAAATGGACTTCTGGCATTTGTAGATCTGGAAGGAGTTCTGCAAATGTCAGTTACTTGTCCTGTTCAGTATCTTTGCAGAAAGAAGCCACAGAGCACCCCTATAGGATCATCTGCAAGATGTGAAATACCTGAGCTTTATCAGGTTATTCTCATCTAAAAGCTTTTCAGATATTAAAGGTTCAGTTGTAATTTTGCATTTGGACATGCCAATATATGATGTGTGATTCAAGACTACCATGCTTTTCATGCCATGTTAAAAACGTTTCACATTTTATTTTATAGCATAAAATGCTGAGAATATTCAGAATGACAAAGTTAAGATTTTTAGACAAACTTTTGTATTTGGTGTTTTCAAACTTCTTAATATTGCTGTAGCAAGAAACAGTTGCTTTAATACAGCATCCTCTGGGGATGAAGAAGCACACTCTTCTGCTGTCACTTGACACCAGAGTCATATAAACAGGGTTTTGTCTGAGATGGGGATTTAGCAGACAAAAGGTGCTAATGTATTTGACTTGCAACGTTTAAATCTTTATAGTTGATAGGAGACTCCTTTAGTCTTTGTAATGAGGTCACATGTCATATGGTGATGTAGTTTTAAAAGGACTGAAAGTCCACAGAGAAAATACACTAGTTTGCCTTAGTAAGTTTGTCATTGTTTGGTCTTTCACTTACATAAACATATGCTAGCTAAGATAATTGATTGTATTTAAATACACAAGCCAAGATACTGCAATTTCAAATTACTGTATGTCCTGAAATAAATTTAACCTCATGCCTATGATACCAATGTACTTGTTTGTAGCTCATGTAGAAGAAAACTGCAATGTAACTAATGTGTATTAAAGGTATAACTATGCAGTTTATTCTAAAGCTGTGTGAGAATCACCTTTTTATTCTTCACCATACTTTGTTAGTCAAATGTTTTGCAACAAAGGGAAAAATGGACAATTATTTAGATATTTTCCGTGTAAAACTAGAAAAGCTATTGCAGAAAAATTTTGATAATAAGAAAACTTTCAAGATATTCCTCTGCTTTGGAATATCACTTCTTACAGGACTAGAGTACTGATTACTGTTTCGGTATCAGATAGAGGCTCCTAAAACTGCTTGAGGCATAAGATTAAATGTTTGAGCCTAGAAAACAGAAAAAAATCCTATCCATTTGCAAAACCTTGTACAAAAAAAGACCAGCAATTCCAGAGTAGTCACACTGGCAAAAAGGAGGCAGGAGCCTTGTCAATGCTGTTTTGGTACCAGAGTCCGCACCTTGCACTGACAGAGTGGCTGAGCAGAAGTGGCTGGACCACCACGTATGATCTTCGTGCTGGTGAAATGAAATTACTCCACACCACAGTGAAAAATATTATGCTAACAAAACCATAGTTCTGTCAATATGAACTGCATCTACATTAGAGGCCTCTGCTGGCACATCTCTGCTGGGTAAAAATTACACCTCTAACCCAATTAACCTTTCAGGGGGAAGTCTTGCAGCACAGAGACTGCCAAGATAACTCACTGTTCTGTGCCTTTCATGCACTGAAAGAAATAACCTCCAGGTTATCCACTCCAGGGATTGTCATTTTCAAAGATGTCGGTCACCCAGGATCTTTGGTCATATATTTGTAATTCTAATTTTAAAATACTCAGCCACTCTCTTGTCTCACAGCTTTAAGAAAAGGCAGCCTCAGATGTCCCAGTATGTTTTATTGTGTAAACTATGGTCAAAATCTATCTTTATTTATTTTCAGGAATATTTCAAGTGATGGTGGTATTTTGGTAGGAATATTTCAAGCTATGATGGTATTTGGAAAACTAGATTCCTGGACAATGTGGCTGTCAATTCTTGCCTTTTGGCCAGCCCTTTCTTATTTCTTAACACTAAGTTCTCACTAGACTGTATATTTTTTGCCTCTTGCTTTCTTAAATAGAAATGGCTAGCTGAAATGTCAGGCATTATTCAGAATGGGGAAATACCACACAGCTCAGTAGGAGAGGTTTTTTTGTTTCTTTTATTTATTTTTTACTCCTGCATCCAAACATGCCTCTAGTAGCTAATTCCTTCACCTCATGAGGTAGTTCCAGCTGCAGCTATGCTGACCGGCACTAATGAATATTTATGCAAGTCTTGACTGGCTGATAGAGTGAAAAAATGAAGGTTTTTTGAAGACCCACAGGTATCATGGGAATCACTAACTGCAAGCTATATTCCCTAAACCTATGACTTGCAAAGTGTTCTTCCTCTGGAAAGAATAAATTCAAATTTTTACTCCAGAAGGGGCTCCTTTTCTTCATAGGTGTTTAAGGCAATCATCCGAAAACTATTTTTCCCCACTTTCCCCCTTTCTTGGGAGCTGAAGCACATATAGTGTTAGACTGCAACAACAGAGCAAAGATGGGGTTTCCCTGTGCTCTGCAGGCAGCCATTTTTCAGAGCTGGAATAACTTAGAAGCCTCATTCCCCATCAGCAGAAACTTGTGGAATATATTCTGTAGGCATGAAAATCCATGCTTTGGGTGGTAGTTCCTGAATCAGCTGCAGCACCTGATGCTGCTGAAGTAGACAGAGGGCTTGTGGTGGGAAATGGCTCACGTGGGAGTGAGGCAGAGCAGAGCAGCATGTGAGGCACGAAGGTAGGGACAGATAGGGCAGAGTGAAGTGGCGGCAAGGGCTGCTAAGCTCTGTCCAGCCAGTCAGGCCAAAGTCTGCGTGTGCCCGTGAGTGGCAGCTGTTGGCACAGCCCTCTCCACAGCTGGGCTTCAAATGGATCCAACCTCCAGGCTTGCCAGGGTGTCCTGCAGGCCAAACGCACTTCTCAGAATGGGCAGGCTTGACAAGCACTTCTGTTTATGAATAAGGGACACAGGCAGAATGATCTGTGTCAGAACTGTTTGTTGTATTTTTTGAGTCTTTTAGTTGCAATGTAAAAATTGTGATTTCCGGGCTGGGGTGGTTAGGAGGTTTTCAACCCTTCCTCATGCATTTTATACACTTTTTTTCCCTCCTGCCAGCCCTCACTGCTCACATTACAAGCCCTCAGAGGCCGGGGCTGCCTCTTACCCGTGTCTGTGTACAGCGCTTATTGCAACTGAGCTCTGTTGAGGCCTTTGGATCCTGCTGTTACGCCTATAATAATTCATAACGCCCAGGGCTACGCACAGCAAACGCGCCGCTCCTTCATCCCCCGTGTCCCTGCTGATGCCCGTATCTCAGCACACCCGCGGGAAACTTTTGGTTACGAAGGCACACCCAGCAGGCCCTGGGCGGCGAGGGCAGCGGCGCTCGGAGAGCACGGCCCCTTTAAATTGCAGCTGTGCGGCGGGGGGCAGCACCGCTGGCGGCGCGGCGCGGGGCTGGGGCCGGGGCCGCTGCCGGTGCGCGGCGGCGGAGAGCAGCCGGCGGCGGGGAGCGCACAGCCCTGCGCCCGGGGAGGCAGCGGCTCCGGCGCCGCGGTGCCTCGCGAAGGCGGAGAGGATGAGGATGGCTTCGGGCTTTTTTTTTTGCCTCCTCGCGACGATTTCCATAGTAACCTGATCGAGCGGTGCAATTTCGGAAACTGGGGTGGCTTTATTATTATTTTTTCCCTTCCCATTTTTTTCCCCCGTTTCATCCCACCGCTCCCCGAGGAGTGCCAGCCGACAGGTAAGGTACCCGACCCCGCGGGGGTGTTTCTGCACTGCCGAACTTCCCAGGGCGACAGCGGCCAGGCGCGGGGTCCTGCCCGCGGGGCTCCGCTGTGCGCGGCCGTGGGTAGCAGCTCAAGGCCGGGGCCGCAGCCCGGGGGGGCGCACGTCGGGGCGGGGTGCCGCGGTACCGGAGAGCCCGGCGGGGGAATACCTCCCGAGGAGACCGCCGAGCCCTTTTTACCCTCTTTGTTTGCTTGCTCCCAGAGAGGGTTTTATTCTTCCCTTTGTTTCTCCCTCCTTTTCTTCTCCCCCCCCCCCCCCCCCCCCCCCCCATCGCTCCCCTGCCTTGGTTTGCTTCCTTGATCATCTTTCCTTCCCCCTCCCTTTTGTGAGGGTGAGAAATCGCATGCACTTAACCTTAAAATCTGCGGCGATCGAGGACACAGCCAGCCGGCTGCCCGCTCCCGGCGCGGCCGGTACCTGCCGCATCCTCGCTCGTCCCCTATCCCTGGCCGTGCCCCCTCCCGGAGCGCCCCGCAGCCTCCTGTAGCCCTCCAGCTGGGGCGGGCAGGGGACCGCCCTCGCCCGTCGCGTCGGAGAGGAGAGGGGCAGAGCAGCCCAAGGCAACCCCCAAGCCCGGTGTCATGGTCTGGGTCCCCCGAGGGGGGAGAAAGCACATCGTGGAAACCTGTGAGCAGGTTAGTCTGGAAGCTTCTCCCTCCATGACCTGCTCTTTTGCCAACTGCCTGTGCCCGTCCAGAGAACTTGGGGATGGGGGACACATCTTGGCACTGCGTCGGCATTGGGTTGGCAAGGCTACCGATGGCCCCGTGGGTCCTGACCCACCCAGCCCTGCCTCACAGCTTTCTCATGCAGCCATACATTTTCTCCCCTTCCTGGGTGGGCAGCACGGGGAAGGCCCCAGCAGGTTTGGGTTAGGTGGTGAGGACTTACTCCAATTGTGATCATACTTGGTTGGTAGTGCCATTGCTCTTGCCGGGTGGTAGTTGTTCACCAAGCAGGTCTCCGGTAAAACTTACTGTTGCTTGCCATCTTCCCTAGCTCTCTGGATTTCATCCTGAAATTGAAATTTGGACTGTGACTATTATATATATTTTTTGGTGGGGGGTGAGTTGGGATGGGGAGGAAGAGGGGAGCGTTTGTAAATTTTTGTATCACTTTACACTGAGCACAATGAATAGATTAGTCTGCTCAAGGCTTTTTGTTTCTGTCATAAGTGATCAATAATCATCTGCTGGTAAGATGATCTTATTACAGAAATAGCCAAAGTGCACGCTGAGAACAGCTGAAATACAAGGTCAATAACTCTTGGGTTATCAACAGTAAACCTGCTTTGCATATTTGAAGATGACGTATTTCTTTCAAAGTAAAGGCAACTTCAAGCCTTTGATGGGCTTTATTTTCTGTGCAAAACAGTCTACATAGAAAACAAGCCTTGCTTCGGACTAGTCTACTCATCCTTAAACATCCCCGGACCTCATTTAGTCTTTCTCTTTAGTGAAGGTGGATGGGAATTGCAGTCCTCTTAGGTAAGAAGAGTTTTTGTAGCTCCCGATACAAAGGTTGGTTTGTTCCTAGTGCCCAGCAACTGCTACAGGCTTTCCAGACACAAAAGAAAGGCGTAGTCTGTGGCCTGAAGATCGTGCATGCTAAAAAGGCAGTCAGCTGGAGGGTATCACAGATCAACAACCAGCTCCGCCGCCGCCGCCTGATAACTGGCTTCATTCCGGGAAATGTAATAGTTCAGTGAGACAAGTAATTGGTGCCGAGGTGCTGGTGGCTCAGAGAGGACTGCCATAACCTTCGGGTCAAGCCTGGGGTATGAGGAGCCGGGGCTGCGAGAGAGGGAGCCTGGACAGGAGGAAGCACTGGGGGCAGGTGACGGAACCTTTCCAGAGAAGGCATTGGATTACAGCACCGAAGCAGGGGAATGAAATATGAAAAGGGAGCAGGGCAGATTATCGGCAGGGGAAGAGGTTATGCGGGGACTCAGAGCCTAACATAAAAAGCTTGAAGTAATGAGTTTAATCTACGAAATCTAGTTCTTAAATTGTATGTGCTTGCCAATTAGCTAACCATTCTGCAACTCAGAATGGAATTCAGATTGTATCTTGGTAAATGTATTGACTCTCAAGTGCTGCAAGGAGAAAAAAAGAATTCTCTCCTCCTTCCCCTACTGTGGGCTTTAAATATGAAAAAAAAATCAGATCTGAGAATTGAGGAACCTTTTAATATATTTACTTTCCTGAGTTCACATGCTATCTAGCCTAGACTACCACAGTTAAAATCATAAACTCCTATAGTAATATGACTTCGGGGGGCCAAATTCAGAACAGTTGAAGGGCTTTTAACCAGTGAATATTGCCATGCATTGTGAGGAGGGGTCACCATCAGTCACAGAATGGATTAAAGTGCAGGAGATGTGAGGCTGTTACCTTGCAGGGAGAAAAGCACTTACAGTATATTGAGGGAACCCATGGCCCTCTTGGGGTCCTCTAATGAACACTTAAACATTGCATGTGTATAAAAAAGAGTTGCAGCATAACCTTTATTCTCCTGTATTAAGGAATGTGTTCGTGTATGTATTAGTTTATGTGTGTCATAACAGCTTTCAAAATGGCTGAATGATACTGATTCAACTAAAAATACTATGAGAGAATAGCTGAAAGTTTGAATTTCTGTTTGAGAGAATTGTAAAAATAATGTCAGTTTTACATCACTGGACAGCTAGTTGTAGTAATTAATAGGAACTAACAGAAGCCTTCATAATGCTATTGTTTTATCCAGATTTTACTGATATGGATTTAGGAAAAGTAGGCCTGAGTCAATGCCAGAAATTGCCACCAAGATTAGCACCCTGGGCAAGAATATTTACAGCTGTGTTTCAGAGTCCGGGAATGTTTGCTTTAGATGGTTGGCAGTACTGTGCTTTATACTACAGAGGATCCAAAATTCATTATGTTTGATTGGTAACACAGGGATGTAATAATACAGAGTTTCTATTTTTCTTGTAGAAGTGTTATCTAATTTGTGCTAAATTTTGCAGTTATGCTCCACATTGAGATGGATCAGAGGTTTATGGCTGGGAGACGTGTAGCTGGGTTTTTTAGCAGGGAATCTGACTTGCACTGATGTGTATGCATTTTTTTGTACTAACCTCCTTGTGGTATCGCCTGCATGTGCTGATGAAATAATCTGGCTGAGAGCTGTTAGAATTTGTATGTAAGGAACTAGTTTGTTTATATGTAGATCAGTTATTACTGCAAAGATAAATGCATGCATGGAAAATTGTTATCATGGATGCTGGCTTCTGAAAACCGGGCCTCTTTAAGATAAACTTCATGTATCATATCAGAGAAATAAGCAAGATGGGGGCAAAACCACTACTGAGTTTTTTATTATGTTCTGCTTATGCCAATCAGTATAATATCCATTGCAAGAACCCAATACTATGCTTGCAGTGAAAAGACTTGGGATTTTGTCAGTGTCAAATCAGACCCTCACCCACATTCTCACTGTTTGCCTGATAACTGTTATAAGAAATACTGTGGTAAAATTTCCTTGCAGAAACATTTTGTAAAATATGTAATTTGTATTGGTAAATGCTGTATGTTTTGTTTGTACTCTGGTGTTTCTTTTCTCCTCTTGAAAATGATTGCATACAAATAGCACCTTGTAGTTGTTTTTTTCCACTTCTCTATCTACATTTAGAATTGTATCTATTTAATTGAGTGACAAATGTTCATCTGTTAACCCAAAAGCGACAGATAGGATAAGGGGAGCATGAGATGTCTTCTCTTCTCATCTGGACATTAGAAGACAAGGATTCAGCTTTGAGTCCCATCTCTTAGCATTCCCAAGGCTCACCAGTCCTTGTTCCTATTTTCAGTCCTCTGGATTTGGAATACCTTGAAGCATCACAGAAACCCTGTGCAGGACAGAAGCATTTAAAAGTTGGTCCTTCTTCTGACTGAGCTTCTTGGTCCTCACTAGCTTCTTGGAGCACTGGTTCACATGGTTGTCTGCATGCAAATCAGGTGTCCTCTGGGGACAATATTGGATGGTGCAAGCTCTAACGCTCCCTTCTGTGTAACTGTATCAGGAAACTGTAAGCAAAAAAGGCTTTTTCCGGGGATTTTTCTGAAATGGAGCCAGTGGATCTTGAGATCCACTGAGCTTTGATTGTTAATTTTTGTGGATGGAGGTGGTCAGGTCTCTCAGGAACAGGCTGGTAAATGCCATTTACTGCAATGACTGGTTAACGGTGTTTAAGTGGAGTCTACAGAACAAGTCAGGCTCATAGCTCCACAGAGCAAATGTGTTCCACATCCAGATGCATATGTCAGGAGACGTATTTCAAATGAGACAGCACTGTCCTTCTAGACTAATTCTAACAGAAAGGAACTGTGAGCAAGAAAAATAAGGTCACGCCATTATGTCTACTGATGACTTTTGATCTCTGGTGACTTTCCATCTCCGAATTTAATTTAAACAATAATAATTGTATTCTGTTATACCACAATACAGTCATGGCTGTTTGGTTTACTTGTACTGCAGCAGTGGGTGCTAAGCTCTAATTTGAAACAGAGGTGGTCCCACTTGGTGCTTGGAGAGTAGCCCACTGATGGCACCTTTTAGATGGAAACACTGCAAATAATTGAGAAGTAACTGAAAGTTGGTGAAGTAATAGTGTTAATAAAGCAAGTTAGTATTTATACTGAATCAGAAGAATATTTACATAAAGATAAAAAAAAACCTAAGCACTATTAAAAATTGTAAGAGAGAATGCTTGACTGAGAGCTGACAGAAATAGTAGCAATTGTTGTTTCTCCAGATTTTAATCAATCTTCTGTTAGTGTCAAATAGAAAACATGAAATGTTTTTTGTTATTTGGAATCATGCTCATAGAGAAATAAAATGTGGTCCTGGAGTCCTTTTAAGTGGGATATCCTGCAGTGTACTAAATAATTTGATTTGGAGGGAAAAATATATCAAATATGTTTACATTTCATAAAAACAACATGAGATTTTTTCATGTTAGATTTAGTGCATATAAATATATATCTTCTATGTATCTTCTTAGTGGAAAATGTGCTGCTTCTCTCTTTGCGTTATTGACATTTTCATTAAGAAGATGATAAATGCTATTTGAAACAAAATATTTGGCTGACGACTAGCAGAATCACTGTTTTAGGTTTGGGAAGAAATATCGTCCATAAGGAAGATACTACAATCTGTTAATGAAGCATTAATTAAGTTTACAGTTACAAATATGAAATTATGGTGCAATTAACTTTTTCAGGAGTCATTATTGTATTAAGGGTTCTGTTTTGTTTATATTTGTTTTTTTTTCACAGTGTTGTCAATTAACTCTTACAGTGAAATGTTGCTTTTCCTCAAATGTGTGTAACATCTAACTTTTTCTGGCCAATTTGTTCACTTCCACCTTGTTTTGAAATATATGTCCATGTCTTTCTTTGTTTTATAAAATGTCAAGTTAATTGAAAAACCAATCCTAGATAACATGGCAACTTACAAGAGCATGTCAAAACCAAAATTGTTTATTTGTTCATTATGAACAATTGCAGATGAATGGGTTTTATGGTAAAACTCCAGCTGGACTATAAAACTTTCATCTTTGGACTATGTCCTAAAGTCTTGTTATTAAGCTTTAAAAATCAATAAAGCAGGGGGAAGTACATTAAATTGGCAAAAGTGAAAGTAACACTGAGAAACCAGCAGTTAAAAATTGTTGATGGAACAGTTGATGAATTTGCAGAAGAGCCTAAGATGATGAGGGTTGTTACAATCTATTTAAAACCATTGCAAATTCATGCAGTATTGCTCTTCTGGAAGTAGCAAATCCTTACAGAAAGTCTTGACTTAGAACAAAGCTGATTAGTCATCAAAGACACCAAAATAGTTAAAGCAAAAGTCAATATATCTTGGAATATACACTGGAGAATTGATGTAGTTATTTGAAGGCATTTTAGCATGCATAAGGCACTGAGTTACCCTATAAACTATTAGGCAGTATGAGACTCCAGTAAAATCACAATTATTTAATTGTGAAGCTCTAGCTGCTATCATATATTTTGGAGCATGAGTTCTTTAAGATATATATGAAAAAACTGAGAAATATAATTCTGAAGAATATAAGAAAGGGGTAACTGCATGTAGGAATTGACTCAGTAAAAGTGAAAGCAAGTGAAATATGTCATGTCTACACTGATGCACACAGCAGTTTTAGGGAAAAAACCTAGCAGTTTTAGCAGATTTAGTCTGAAGCAGTAATAATGAGCTAGGCTGTTACTTTACAGGGTCTGGGAGGAAGTTGTTTATCTTCTGTGGCTAGAAAACACTATTTATGTAACCTGTTGTCCTTTCTCTTGAGTTATCAAAGCAGTCCAGTGGTTCTGTGTCACCTTGACACAGAGGTAATCAAAACAAACCTTCAGAGACTGTCACAATATTGTCATTATTTTGGCAGAGCATTGGAGATAATTTCAACAAAGAGGCAAAGAAGCTCTGCATTGATAAGTAGGTTTCAGTCTGGACAGCTGGGTAGAAATAAACAGTTCCAAGTGGTCCAATACCAGTTTAAAACCACCCTGCTGAGATTTTTATTGTTAGCAGAATACAGTGCCCAGATCGTGAATTCTAAATAAAAGCAATGTCCTTTTAGGTTTTTTTCTCCCTCATTCTATCCAATACTAACACTCCTAGAATCTGTGCTAAGGCACATGGAGGAGAGGGTGGTCATTTGAGACAGCCAGCATGGCTTCACCAGGGCAAGTCCTGCTTGACCAACTGAGGGACCTTCTGTGATGGAGTGACTGCATCTGTGGACAGGAGAAGGGCTACAGATAGCGTTTATATGGACTTTTGTAAAGGCTTTGATACAGTCGCCCAAAACATCCTACTCCCTAAATTGAAGAGAAATAGATTTGATGAATTGTCTGTTAGGTGGATGAGGGATTGATTGGATGGTCACATCCAGTGGTCAGCAGCTCAGTATCCAAATGGAGGTCAGTGGCAAGGGCTGTCCCTCAGGAGTCTGCACTGGGGCCAGTACAGGTTAATATCTTCATCAGTGACAATGGCAGTGGGATTGAGTGCTGATTGTTCTCAGCAAGTTTGCAGAGAACACCAAGCTGAGTGGGGCAGTCAACACAACGGAGGGATTGGATGCTCTCCAGAGGGATTGGAGCTGGTAAAATCAGTCCATGGGCACCTCATGAGGTTCAACAAGGCCAAGTGCAAGGTGCTGCACCTGGGCTTGGCAACCCCCAGTACAAGCTGAGGGATGGAGGAATTGAGAGCAGCCCTACCGAGAAGGAATGGGGGATACTGGCAGATGAAAAGCTGGATGTAACTAGAAAGCCAGTTGTATTCTGGGCTGCAACAAAAGCAGCATGGCCAGCAGGTTGAGGGAGGGTCTTCTGCCCCTCTACTCTGCCATGGTCCCACGTGGATCGCTGCATCCACCTCTGGAACCCCCACATAAGAAAGACATAGACCTGTTGGAGGGGTCTACAGGAGGGCCATGAGGTGATCAGAGGGATGGAGCACGTCATTTATGAAAACAGACTCAGAGAGCTAGGGCTGTCAGCCTGGAGAAGGCTCCACAGACACCTTATTGTGGCTTTTCAGTACCTTAAGTCACCTACAAGAAAAATGGAAACAGACTTTTTAGCAGGGCTTGTGTGATAGGACAAAGGGTAATGGCTTTAAACTAAAAGATGGTGGATTTAGATTGGACACAAGGATGACATTTTTTACAATGAGGGTGGTAAACACTGGAACAGGTTGCTCACATGGGTGGTAGATTTCCCATTGCTGAAAAGTGTTCAGCACATTCTGAAGTGAAAAGACATTTTAGTTTTTAATAAGTAGCTAAAAGGAGTTGAAAGAAAGGACTTCTGTAACATGTTACTATAAGTGTAATACAAGGACTATACATGCTCATACATGTAAGTAGTTTGTCAGCCCATGTTATTAATAAACAGATAAAGACAAAATGACAGTCTGCATCACTCAGCTAGGTTTGGCTGGTAAATGGAAAAGTGTTATGGGAGTCTTGCATGTGATAGTTGCACTAAAAAAGATGCAAGTGAGTATTTGAACGTAATGTTGACACACTATTAGTTTGGATGACAGTGTAGTAATAACATTTAAATCCACATTTTCTGTAGTGCCTTTTAAATGATGCTTGTGTCCTTGTGATTATTTTGTTATCTATAACTGCTCATTTTCGTGGAGTCAGTTTTTAAACACTGACTTTTACACTGAGTCAGTTTTGACTAAAGCTCTGTAATTTGTTTTTTAAAGGTCTACTACATTAGAAACAAAACATAAATTTCCTTATTTACAATAGGTTGGCTGTAAGATAATTTTCTGTGATCTCATCCATAGAGGAATCAATTCTTGCCATCAATACATTCTAGCCCATGCCCTTGCTATTCATTTTGTATGCCTTGATAAAAAATTAAACTCAAATACCTTTGATTTATATTTTCATTTCGGAGGAATTTAAAATATCTCTATTGTAAGATAACTTTGTGTGTCTACACCAAAAACTGTATCCTTTTCTTGCATAGTATAGTGCAAATAGTTTGCCTTATGGGTAAAACCAAAGTTCCTTAAGTTATCTTTTGGATGTAAAATTACCAATTTGGGGACAACTGGCTGACTATCTGGAAAGCACTATCATATTCTGTGGTCATGTGGGACATTTCCTTGGTTTATTTCTTCATTTTTTATTTATTATTTGTAATCTGTAGAGGTAGGCAACCATGCTGGTTACAACACTGAATAACTGATGGCTTAAATGTTGAACAGCAAAGTAGTTAACAGCTTTCAATCTGTGTAAAGCAAAATCAGTTTCCCTAGTTATTAAGGATCATTGCAAGAATTTGCTAGCATCAATGACATGATTAAAGACCAAATTAACATCAGGTGTGGGTCCATGAAATTCCCAAGTGTACAAATTTACAAGCACTTTTTAAAGCATATAGAACGATATAGCTAAAGGCTGTTGTTGGCAATCTGCTCCGCCCTAGTTTACTCATCCTCTGCTCATGCTGATGAAAACTTCAGTGCAGTCACTTCATGGCACATAATTCAATGATGTTAAGATAGGATAATTTATTCCCTTCTCTCTCACATTTTATTTCTTACTATTAAAAAAAAATTCAGGCTAGGAAGTAACAGGGGAGTCAAGTTTGTGACCTGAATATAGCTGAGATTTACCTGCAGATTGTTGCTGGTCCCACCACATGTTCCTTCCATTTTCAAACTGCTGTTCTCTCTACTATCACATTAGTTTTTCATGCAAAGATTTTTAGGCTCTGAGTTCCAATCATTTTCATTTTATGATGATCAGTCAATGCATGCAAGTCAAATCCTGATTTATTCCAGCCATTAGGTGGCAGAGATTCTTGGGTATTTGGACTGCAAGCATTACATTTGCCAGAAGCAGATGCTTCTGATGTTCCAACAGACATATTTTGTGATCTTCACACAGTCAGAGCCACAGAACTGGTATGTCCTTCCTTGAAGAATTAGAGGGATGAGTAAGGTTTCTCTCAGGAGGGAGAGGGAGGTGGCCTCAGGAGGTCCAACACACCATCCCTTACAGATAGAGTGGTCCTAGACTTAGGTAACAGTGGCCTCAGCATAATCTTTTAGCTCAGTTTCTTTCTCTTGTAGGACCTGGACTACCTGGCAGTTTCTCTGTAGCCCCAGTAGGAGAGTTACACATGACATAACACTAAATGAAACTTGGTGTTAGGTTCCTTCCTGCTGCTTCATTGTTGCACAGGCACACAGGATTTCCAGTGTGTGCCACCAAATGCTAATGTTAGCCTAAGGTTAACTCAGTTATTAAAATGCATATGCACTGCTGATAAAGTTAGCACTAAAAATCCTCACATTAATTTTCTGAAAAAATATGTGACACATTTTGAGAAGAAAAAGGGAAAAAACTAAAAAATGCATTTTTGGAAGCAATGAGTAATGGAAAGTTAAAGAGGGCCCAGAATGTTTGTTTCTGTTTCTTTTTTAAGCCCACTTCCCCAGATTTCTGAATAACGGTGTGTATTTGAAAAAATACGAATGCACACTCCTTGCTGCACATGTGTGTATTAGCTCCTATGTGTACCCATGCTATTTCAGGGAGCAGAGAGAACAGAACCAGTGTTGAGCTGCTTGAGGCATAATCCTCCTTCTACCCAGCCCTCTCATCCATGTCTCCTGCAAGATAAAATGACTGATAGTGTTAAGTGACCTATACTACCACTTTCCACTTTGAGATCCTGAAATAGATTTTCCATGTTTCTGATGTGAAAATCCTGACAGTGCCCTACAACCTTTTGCCTGAAGCATGCAGGAGAGCAAATAGTAGATATGGAGGTACTGGAGTTTAAGACAGACGAAATCTGTCTGCAAAGCACCAGAACATGCATCCTTCCACATGGCATATAAATCGCCTCCCCTGACAGATTTCTGGAGTTGGCCAAAGTAATCATAAAATGTACATCCTGCTGCACATGTGAAATGCTTTCCCATCTGGGACAATGCAGAGTAACCCCACAACAGAAGAGTATTTAGCAATAAGGTTAACAGACTCAATATAATACAGTACAATAGAGCCTGAAGTTATAAGGAGACTTGTTTTGGACTTACATATCTCAGACTTATCTGTGGTTTTGAATACGAGTTGTCATCTGAGAGTATTCACCAGGAAGCTTGTCTGGATATGATCAGAGGTCAGATCTTTTTTTATCTACCTGCTAAAATCAAAGATGTTTAGTGCAAGTTGCTATTTTTGAAGAGTAGTTATAAATTCATCTATCTTTTTAATTCAGCAAAGCGTGTGTTCAGTAGAGTGGAATTAAACCTAATGAGGAGCTTGCAAGTTCAGTCTGTCCAACCAGCCTCGATGTGCCAGAGGGCACAGATTCTCCTGACTGAGATATACAGGTGTTTAAATCTCACTGGTGGTTTTTTTCCCTCTTTTCTAGCATAATCACTTAATGGAGTTTGAGAAATATTTTTTAGCATAATACAGTAGCCTTTTTTTTCACTGTTGAAAGGACGACTTGGGAAAAATCTTCATTCTGTAAATACAAGTAATGATGTTAGAGATTTGTGTAGTATCATGAAGACAGTTTAGGGAGAATTAAAAAAACATAAGGGTTAGAAATGAAAAAATGTATTATACCAATAGGTTCATTCTACCTTGTGGGAAAGAACAGAAGAAAAAAAAAATCTAAATTATCTTGTTACCCTTTTGGTACCTTTCCTTATTGATATGGAAATGCTTTTGAAATTTTTCAAATACTGCTTTATATTTTCTAGATAAGTAGAGAATATATAGGAACAATGTCTGCTTTCCTCTCTTTGCTTTTCTTTGTGTGTTTTTTACTTTTTCCCAGTGAATATGATAGAACACACATTATTAAGAATATACCCACTCAGAGAAGCATTCTAAACAGCACAATTGTAAAGGTTAATTGTTCAGATACAATTAGAGCCATACTCTATCCTGGAAAGTGCTTGTGAATTTCTACAGTCACATTATTTAAATAATTTAAATCTATCTTGGATTAATGCCATTATCTCCAAAATCAAAATCTCCTCCATAGACCTTGGTAATCTTGCTTATGATATTTTTGTTGTGTTACAATGTCATGTGTCGTCAAGGTAATAGTGAAACTGGTCTTCTAATCTTTAAACAAACAAACAAATAATACTAAAAAAAACAAACCCAGGCAAACTCTTTAGAGGAGAAATGAAACAGTAGCTTCTCTCTAGTGGTCATTCCCTTCAGACTTTGGAAGAGAAGGCAAAGCCTGTTTTCTATGCAGCAGTTTCCTGAAGCTTAACTGCAAAATAATTACTACTTTTCAGTTGTGTGAATAAGTGAGACACAAGGCAAGAATAGTTGGAGGGGTGTTGAAAGACAGGGAGGAGGTGATGGTGTTAATGGAAAAGAAGTGGGTGGTAAATGCACATTAAAGACCCTGGGATATTAACCTTTGACTTGCACATGCTGTTTATTTCATTCTTGATTAATGTTTTTAAAATTTAGAAGGAAAGGCACCTTTTGGCCTTTTAAATGATGAACACCTTCAAATTAAAACACTTCTCTTTGTTTGTTTTTTTTTATTGGAAAGGGGAAAATCAAATTATGCTCATGAGGCTCTCATCCATTTGAATACATTTATAGCAGTAGTTGATGGCCTCTTATTTGGAGCCTGTGTAGTTTCATTGGGAGTGCAACATATGCTGCATTCATCCAGAGGATTAACTGAATTCTCTGAATTAGGAGGGTGACCTTGTCGAGCACAATGTGTTTGGAGATGTGAAGTATTGGTTCTCCTTGCTTTTTAGGGAATTTTGGTATTCAGGCTTTTTTTTTTCTTTTTTCTTTTTTTTTTTAATTTTAAATTCTTGAAGTTTGTAGGCTAGCTTATTCACGTTCCCTTTCTTATTTATGTTTTTGTGTGAGTACTGACAGTATTCTCAACATGACAAGATGTAAATGTCTTCCAGATACTAGTGAAACCAGTATTTTATCCTTAAGAAAACAAACAATGAGTATTAGACAAAATTCTGCCTCTGCCACACCTACAGGATCCTGCTGCTTCCCAATGGAAACCACTTGCAAGAATTCAGTTTGGCTTATAAACCTTCAGTCACTCATTGAGGAAGGCTAGCTCTAGGATGGATGAATTGGGCTAAGTGCTGCTCTGCTGACAGTCTTATTATATTTCACATTTTAACTCACAGTAATAAGTAAATTGTCGTCTTTATATGTGACCTTGTCATATTTCCAGAGCAGAATCAGTGTGATCAGTGCAATTTACTTAATATGGTATTTTACATGACCCCCTTAGGAAAAAAAAATCAAATTCCCACTTTCAACATGAGATATTAAAGAACAGATTTTTTAAGGTTGTTAAAGGTCTTTGGATACCAGGTTCCCATTGAATTGTACAGGTCTCTGCTGTAGCTGTGAAATTCAAAGGTTTTGAAGGGGGAACAATCCCCATTTTCATCCAATCCTTAATCCAAATTTCTTTTAGCAATACAGCATAACAATACTGTTTTTCCTATAGATGTTCCTCCTTGCATTACATGACTGAAATGTCTCCTGCATATGCACCTACGATGAGCTTTGGTTTGAAAAATCATCATAATGAAATGTGCTTTAGTGTTGTAGACTTCAGTCTGTTTGCATAGCATGCACTTTTATTTCTGTAAACGTCAGATATTCATATCTGTTATTTATGTAAATTTCTCTGTCTGCTATAGATTTGCAATCTTTGCATATTCTCTATTGAACTTTGATTATACTGTTTGTAAAACATGGACAAGAATTTAAAGCCCATTCCTGATGGTGATGATGAAGCATTTTCTTGCTTCTCAGAAGTATAATTAATCTTTTAATTTTATCAGAGGTGGAATTTAAATAAATACATCTGAAAAGCTATCTGAATGAGATTGTTTTTGTTTCTTAAGGACCTTTCAGTAAACATAATATGACTGAAAAGAGCTGCTGTGTGTGGGAGTAGTGTTTGAACTGCTGATTGCTGCCAAAGGTTACTGGACTGAAGACAAATGAATCCTACAAGGCAATTAAAAGTAAAATAATTGATGAAACAGTACCTGCTAATCCCTTCCAGTTTCATATAATTTAAGATTTAGGGCATCATGCCAGAGACATAAGCTGCAGAGAAGGTGAAAGCCACTGCCAAAAGTTTTGTACAAATGGTGTGTCTTTTGGGGAGGAAGGAGTACCAGGAGCATATCACACTAATGCTCTGCACACTCTGGTGGATCCCTGTTCAATTCAGAATACACTTTGAGGTCCTGATCCTGATCTTAATGGACTAGGGCCTGTTTGGAGACTGCCTTTGCATTTTCAGCCAGGATGCACAGGTTTAACAAAGATGCTGCTGTGATTACAGCATGGTGTGAAGCCAGGAGCCAAAGGCTGAGGGTACTTCAAGCACGGCTTGAGCAACCAGCCAAGGTGAGAATGAGTCTGGGCCTGCTTATGGCACATTGTGAAGACCAGAATTTTCCCTATACATCTTCCCTCAGTGGAGAGATCCAAATTAGTTTAAATCTCATATCAGGAAAGAAGTCAAAAGAGGAAAAGGGTGAAGTGGTAAGATTAAAAAAACCCATGGTAGTAAAAAAAGCCAGGGGAATGTAATAAGCATGTGCTGTTCTGGAAAGGAGGCTGATTTTAAAAAAATGAAACTTTCTGCTGTTAATTAAAATAAGTTGCATCCAAAAAAGCTTAAAATAGACGTATTTCCTATCTTCCTTAAAGAAAGAAAGAAAGAAAGAAAGCATCTCTGATTTTTTATCCATTTTGGTTTTTTTCTTTTAAGAGACTTGCATGTTGCCTCATTTCAAATATCAGGTTTCCGTGCTCTCACAAAAGTGCATGTAAACTATTGGGTAGTTGAAGTGTCAACTCTTTAGGTCTGCTAAGACCAGTGTGGTTTCTGTGTTAGCAAAGAAAGATTTAAGAGAGAAGAACAGCTGAACCCAGAGGTCAGAGCATTCCATTGGCAGAAACTGTTGCTGTCCTAACCAGGTCAGCTGAACTTTTAATATAGAGAATTTTTAGCTTACTGTGCCACAACCAGAGCTTGGTTCTGTAACATTTTGTACTATGCTTCTACTTTATATTTACACGTAGTCAAAAAAAGGATCAGGTTAGGTAAGCCCATGTAATTGGTAAATGTCCATGTAAATCAGTCTTGGCTCTCTGTAGATTTGTTGCTGTAGAAGGAACTCAGTAAAAGATAGTGGATACTACTGCCTCACTCCCTGTGCCAGGTCAGTGGGACATGGACATCGAAGTTTCTTTCAGCTTCTTAAATATTATGTATTTTCACACTCAAAGAAGCAGGCTTACAGAGCAAAGCAGGATTTTTTTTCTCTAAAATTCATCACATTTTTACTATAGCTATAGCTAATCTATGAGGGAATTAATGCTTGGGAAGCAGGTATTTATATTGCTGTCCATTTGTGCAGTGTGTGCTTCTCCTGTAACATAGAATCATGGAATCTAAAATGTCTTTAGTTATATCAGCTGTGGTTTTTTGAGGTTTCCCAAGATAATATTAAGAGAAAAAGCTTACATGGTGTTCATCTGTATAATGATCTCTTCTCTTACCCATTTTCTTTGAGGAGTTTCTCTAGACACACAAACAGGTCAAGGCCAATACCTCATATTTAAAAAGAGACCTCAAAGCAGAAGTTTGCAAAATTCTTTTCATCCTCATCTATCTCCAATCTGACCATCACTCATAATCTTTTCTCTACATATCTCACATTGTGGGGATATATGCTGCACCCTTAGCCTCTGATCCTCAGGTAGTGATCTATTAGCTCCAGCACTGTGGTGCCAAATTGGTACTTTTTAGCCATTAACTTCCCTGGAAGATCATGCTGTCTCTGAACAGCTGCAGGACTGAGTACCTGAGTCCTTCAGAGAAGAACAGGTACTATCCTGCAGCAAGGCTCCCGCAGTGTCACTGGATGGGTGACAATTCAGGGCTGTGTCACGTGGAGCCATGGTGTGAGCTCAGGTTTACTGTACAGCCTGTGTCCACAGTGCTCCCCGCTGCTGCCTGTGCAGTTTCACTCTGACCCTCTCTTCTCTCCCTGTCTGCTCCCTGGGACATCCCTGTGTGCTGTACCTCACTTCCATGAATATAACAGGAATCTGATTTTCCAGTTCCAGGCAGTTACACTGATTATGGGCAGTATAACTATTTCTGAAGGCAATCTTCCTGGAAACCTGCCTGGAAAGATGTGCAAGTGCTCTTGGCCAAAGCCAAACAAGGTCCAGTTTTCTCTCTCATTGTAGCTCCCTGTGTGGCAATGGCAAAAGTAGGGGACAGAGCAGAGAGGCACTATGAGGACAATACTCTTCACTTAATGCATGCTGAGCTAAATGCTGGAAGCTATTACTTGTGATAATACCTGGAGCACAGAGGTTGCATCAGGTTCCCACAGCAGTGCTGTGTCCCAGGTAACCCTTCATCCAAACTTTCACAGAGATACCAAAGTAACAAGGATCACACGAATAGTTGGAGAGGGCAATGAGGTAAAGGGAGAGAGGTTAAGCTGGGACACAGGAGGAAAGGGAAATGGTCTTCTGCTGGCGGAGAATATACTAGACCAACTAACTACTCATTGTATAAAGGAATGAGACAAAAGACCTGACAGAATGAATGGTGTCTATTTTTATCAGAAAGGAAATTGCTTCTGCATCTTTTACATAAGCAGGGGAGTGCTATACATCTTTGTTTAAAATGAAGGATTCAATCTAGCTATCCAGTTCAGCCAAAATGCCAGTAGGCTTCATGGATATCTTTAGAGATAGATAGTGACTTGGAGATGTCATGCCTGTGTCCTTTCTATCATATCCAGTAATGTGATGGCAGCTGCAGCATGTTCTTCTGCTGTGACTTGGAGATGTCATGCCTGTGTCCTTTCTATCATATCCAGTAATGTGATGGCAGCTGCAGCATGTTCTTCTGCAAACTCTGAGAATCATGGGGAGGCCATGAGAGACCCAGGGGAGGGTGTCAGTTCCATGCCTGTGTCATGTAAGGCCTGGACTTCACTTTGGGACAGCAGCACTAGGTCTCATTTGCAGTGATGTGATGGGGCAAGGCAGGGGACAGATCCTCAGCCAATCTGGATTTCAGTCTCAGACGTGACAGTGTCGACTGCGTGCACCAAAGTTGTTATCTTGTTACCATAACAACGTGGCAGAGCCTCTTCAGTCCAGGCACTACGTGCCTGGTGTACAATGCTCAGCAAGTGCTCTAACAAGATTCACTTTTATTTTATTCTTGTATTATCTATTGTTTGGGATAGAGAAGGAACACAGCCGTTGGGTTTTCTGATGCATTTTGCCAGCTTGTCCTAAAACTCCTGGGTACAAGGGAACGGAATGTCCAGATGGCACTGTTTTGCATTCCTATTTTGAAGATGTGGAAAATAAGTGCATGGCATGTGTATATGCATGGACAGACAAACACATACAGAAACCAATTTAGCATATCTGGGAATTGAATGTCACAGTTATTTGTTTTTTTGAGTTTTAATCATTGTTAGTAATAGAAAATACTGCTGGGGTTTTAATAGTGTGGTGTCCCCATAGTAGGAAGTAACTGAAAATTGGTCTGCGCTGTAAGAAATGTGACATAAATTTTTAGTGCAGACCATTCTTCACTATAAACTTTAAACTCTCCAAATTTTTTTTTTTAAAGGGTCAGAAATAACACGCAAACAACGCTTTTTATTCTCTGTGGTTGGTCTGTGCTCTCTTATTCTGGAGACACTGAAGAGTCATGGCACAGGAAAATGTGAAAGAAGACATAATTTCAGTTGTGTGACATCCCTAGCATTCAGGAGGACTTTTGTGTGTCTAATGTTTCATACAGGCACAGTTCTTTACCATTAAGTCAAATTCTGTTATTTTATTTACTACCTCACTATTTGGTAGTACTTAAAGTAATTTCTTTGGGACCTGACTTTTACCCTAATTCTCAAAAAGACCAAAACCCTTTTAAGGTGACTCCAATCATCTTTTAACACCTCATCCTAAAATGCTCTGAGGGTTATTGCAAAGTAAGAATAATAACATGTTTCTTTTTAAAACAATGAGAAATTCATATTATGATTTTATTACACTTTTCTCAGCTGGGTGGGTAAAATATTTTCCTGTTGACATTTCTGAAGGAGGCAAGAAAATTCTTCTTCAAGAGCAAGTTTATATGCAATGAAAAGCTGGAATAGCAACAGCAATCTTTGTAAATCTTAATGAAAGCCATAATCCAGAGGAATAAGTCTGCTTCATAACACTAAATCATTTTAACTGCCACCTACTCTTTCAAACCCACAGACCAGCAGCTCCAGAGTACTGATTCACTGTTTAGATATGCCAGAATCAAGAAATTTTCTCTCTGTGCGTATACATGTATCACCCACTTATGATGCCTAACTCGAGCATCAACGTCAGAATTTTGACCACAATGCCTTAAGGGCAGATGGCCAGCATATTAGTTTACTATTCAGCTGGAGCAGTGCTCCCTCCAGTTGGTTTCTTCATTCAGCATGCTTTCCTGTGTGCCATTAGCTAACCCTGCCTCAAAACCTCACAAATAATCATAAATTCCTTTAAGTATTTTGAGGGATTTTTTTTAATAACCCGCCTTGAGTAACTGGATGCAATATATTTCAGGTGTTCAGTATTTTTTTTTTTACTTTGAGACAATAGTTCTCATATTTTCAGCCTTGGTGGATTAGCAATGGGATGTTTGCTAGATCATGTTGGACTTTTCAAATGCTACATCTATTATTAGCAAGAGTCACTGCACCATATAGTAATTTGAGGCCAACAACAACAACATAAAAGTACTTATTTTCCCTTACAGGAAATCTCTTTCTCCTGTGTGACCAAATTACAGTCTGCTAAAATCAACAGATAATAATCCAGCTAAGGTTTGAAGACTTCTAGAGTAATTCTGGTGCCTAAGCAGTCCAAAAATTAGGTGCTCATTTTCCAAGTTCAAAAATGCTAATTTCATCTTTTTTTCAACCAGGTAATTAATTGTACCAGAATAGGCTTTTAAAAATTGAAACTATGTTATCATGAGGTATTTTAGTATTTAGTATTTTGAGCATTGAAATTCTTATCAGAATTCTTTGAAAATCTTTGTTTTCTGATAAGAACGGGACAAGGACCATGCACTAGAAAATATAGTGCTTAATTTCTTCAATGTTTATGTAATCATTTTTTTTTATTTTGGACAGCTATTCCATGCTACTACTGGCAAGGAGAGTCATGCTAGATAAAAAAAAATAAAGAAAAAAAAAGTGAATTCTCAACTTGTTTGCATGAGAAAATTTAGCGAAGTTCAGGTCTTGGGAACAAAGGAAGTGTTAACACTCCTCTGGGCTTCTCTCTCACTTCAGCTAAGAAGCTGTGAAAAAATAGACTCTTTCAGGGCTTGAATGTGAATGAGTTGAACTCTACTGTAACTAGGAAATCTCAGAATCAGACAGAACTGAGCAGGTTTTCAGTTGGTCATATCCCATTCATTCCTTCACTCCTTATCCTCCACATGCTGATTCAGCTTGTAACTGAGCATGTCAAGGCTTTTGAAGTCTGATCAAAGATTCCACACTGACTGCAGAGAGGTGGAAAAGATGGAAGGCACCTTGTCTTTTGTGCTTATCCTAGTTCCAGACTTTACTGCTCCATCACTGTCATGTAAACCAGAATAAAAATGAAAATTCCTATGGAACTTGGATGGTATTTTAATTGTTCAATTATGAGTAATCCAAGAGGTTGGCTAGTGCTAAATTATTTTGTTCTTTCTGTTCATATGCTGATTGCTTCCCAAATCCTACTGCCTCAGCTCCCCAGTCTTAACTGATGCTTCGCTATAATGCCTTACAAGAAATATTTCTGAGTACACCTGCATTACGACTCACATGGGAAGAAAAAATTACCTAGCCCATGTCTAAAGCCACACCTTAAGAACCACTGATGCATTTTTTATCGTCCTATGTCATTGGAAAAATGAGGGAAGAGGAAAGCATCTTGTCATTAAACATTGTTCTCTGAAGTATGATCAAAAGCCTCCTTTTAGTATGAGGTCCATGTAGTTCACCTGCCAGGAAAGACTGGCAGGGAAGGACTCTGCCCATGCTGAGTATTTTGAAAGAAACAGAAATATTTCTATAGTCTCTGGAGTGATAGTAGTAGCTTAAGGTAAGCTGGTAAACAGCCCTGGATAAACAGTTTTCAGTTAACAAACTTAAAATTGTCATCAAGATACATTTTTCCATTGAGTTTGGACTAAACTGGACAATGTCTATATTTTTGCTAACTCCTATTTATGTTGACCCCTGAGAGTAACTGGACATTCAATTTTAATTTAGGGAGGTAACCTTGATTATTTTTAATCAAGTGCTGGGTCATGAGTCAGTGACTCAAGCTACACCTTCAGCTCACGACTGTTAGCCCACAACTTTTACAGGCTTGTTGGTGTTTATACATTTATTGCTGTTTTTCTACTCCTTCCACTTATTCCTAAATTGCTGGGCAGGATAGTGTGTTTAGTTCTGTTCTTTTGAACTACTCCTCAGTTCATGTGAGGAAGAAGAGATGGGTCCCATGCCTGTTTTCCATGCCACAAAGTTTTCTGCAGGAGCAGCCCTTGCAAGGATATCATCAGAGATGTCTGTATAACTAGATCCCTGTGCATTTCTCTTTGCTTCACAGGCCATCTTCTTCAGTAGCAACCTCTCCTTCTCAGGCAGCATAGCACCAGGAAAGCTTATGAAGGATTTCTCTAACTGGACACTGGTGTCATTTTGCTGCCCACCTCTCTTATTACTGGGAGTTTCTCACTGTCCGCATCTGATGTCAGTACTGAAATGTACCAAGCTGACCAAAGGGCGTTTTTTTTTTACTGGTCAGCAGCACAGTACCCACAAGCTGGAAATTTTCACTTATCTCAGTGGGTTTTTTTCCTGCAGAGGAAAAAACTAATGGTTTCTGTATAGCTTCTGATGCAGGATAAAGGCTGCATCCTGCTGTCACTTCATTTCAATTCACATTGTATCTTGTGATTGCATGTGAAGTCAAAAATTATTATTTTTATTATCTGCAGCATGGCAAACAATGAGACTGCTGATCTGCAGCAAACTCTGCATCAAGCCTCGCCACTGGGCTGTCCCAAGCCTGTGAAAGGTAGGCAAAGTTCCAGGTGTAGCCTGGGGTCTGCAGAGTTCTGTTTTCCTTCACAGCCTTTTATTTAAATGGCTGCTGATAAATGAGGTACAGAAAATGGCATTAAAGTGACTCATGATGTCAGCAAACATTGCTACTTGGAAATGTCACATTGCTGTCATTGCACAGAGAGAAAAGGACCCAGCATTGGCTGTTGTGTACAGTCAATAAGGAGAACTGATCCCTGATCCTTTCCTGTCCTTTTCAGAATAGAAGTTCTTTAGACCAGGAGAGGTAAGGAGAGAAAAATAAACATGTATTTGCATTTATGTTTGTTAATATTTTTTTATATAAAGCAGAAATTTTTGTGACCTAAAATATAGTGCATTGAAATATTTCCTGGTGAGTGATTAGAACACCATGCAATAGTGTCTGACGAGCAACATGAATTCATTGACAGCCAGCTGTTGAGTCTTACATATTTGATCTGTTTCTATTCCTTATGTTTTATTAATGCCATCCTTAAGTTCTAATAATGCCTGATTCTGTGCTTCTCAGTCAGCTACTGAGAAATTAATTTTCTGGGACTTGTTCCTAAGGAAGAAATGATGTGGGATTGAACCTGTCATTCCTGAAGAGCATTAACAAGGCTTTGGTCTTGGGAGAACTCTTTTAGATCCCTCCATGCAACACACTTTTTATAAGGATAATAACATACGGTAAGAAACATATTCTGTGAGCATTGTCACTTCATATTTTGCTACACTGAAGTCTGGTAAGGAGAAATAGGACCACAGTTAGGATATCTCTCTGAGATAGTGCATGGGTATGTGTGGGCCCAGGTAGGGAGGATGCAAGGACCCCCAGCTCATTGCACAGCAATTAATGGGCAAAAATACAACTGATCACCAGTTGTGATAATGTATTATAGCTTTGTAGATTCAGTGCCTCTGGGTCTATGTGTAAACCATGAAGACCAGACCTCTGGTCAGCATAAAAAGTAAAGTAAAGACCAGGATGAAGACTTGCTCGCACCCTGCACTTTCTTCACTGCTAGAAGAAAACTGAGGATGCTGAGAGGAAGCAGAGGAGGTTTCACACTGGCTCCATCAGGTGGTCTGGCCTCAGTGGATGTGGGGGTGGGTTTTGCTGCCTGTACAGCAGAGCATTCAACAATCAGTGCATGGGCTGTTACACCCACACCCAGAGCCTTGTCACAGCCCAGAGCCACTGCCACAGACCGTGTCACGAGGTGTAGAACTCCATTTGGTCTATCCTGATGTCTGCATACAGAGTCATTAAAAAGCATGTTATGAGGGGAAGGACATAGGGAGGCAGGAACCATGGCCTGACCTGATGAACTCTTAATTTCATTTAGGTTGCTTCAGCTACAGCCAGGCTTTGCAGAGAAGGAGTGCATATAGGTCTTAGAGGGTTTTTTTTTTACCTGCTTTTTCCTCTACTTTTTTTACTTTTCTTATTTTTCTAAATTATTCTCTTTTCATTTGTATTTGTTTCAAAATATATTTGATTTAAAGCTAACTAATTCTTCTAGTGAGATGGTTTCGGGGGAGGGGGGGGGGAGCATTACATGCCCATGCTGCAGAATGGGCAGCCCAAATTTAATGAAAAGAAATGGCATTTGCTCATGTGTAACAATCTCTTATAGAAACTCTACCTAAGAGTGCCTTGGTGTTTCTGGGATAAAATAAGCCAGGCAAAGTGTCCCCTTTATTTATCTTACAAGCAAGAGATGACACTTCAGATGCTGTTTTCTCAATTTGTCTGTAAAAGCAAAGACTTGAATAGGGGCTCTGTTTCTGCAGTACAAAGGTTACAAAATTTGGGCTGCATGGGTGCAAACAGCAGACTGTAAACCTTATGCTGTTTGTCTTTGGGATAGGGTACCTTACAATGTCAATATGTGTTCTGCTAATTAGATGAGTGCTGTGTCCTTTTGCATGAAACATCTATAAAATATGCATCTCCCTTTGTGTTTTAAAAGCAATTTTAACCTGATGTTTTAATACACAGGCGTATTGCAGAATTGGTGTCACACAGCATTTGTATTTACTATGTTGCACCACAGAACTATTTTGTTTTCATATTGTGATGTACATTTGTGAGATGCTTTTCTGAAGTAAAAGTACACAATCAATGCTTTAAAAATATTGCTTGAGGAAATAATTTTATTAATCCTACACACAATATCCTTCCTGTCATAGAGTGGAATTTAGATGGCAGAATCAATAATGTAGTATTCACATGGGAATTGCTAATACACAAATTAGTGCATGGTGCTTCTGCATTTGGTAGAAAGGAGAGCCTGTGTTCCCTCAGCCTTTTATTGCTATGCAATCAAAGAGAATTATGGACATAAAAAATCCAGTAAAATATAATGGAATATTTCATGAATCGCAATGTTTCCTAACAAGAGAAGAAGTTGCTCTTTTCAAGTCATTGCTCAACAGAGCAGCAAGCAATATTTAGGGTAGTAGAAAAAGGCAAATTATCAGTGTTTTCCTTTAAAGCCTATCATGGAGGTAAACTAAAATCTAATGCAATCTGGTAACATTAATGCACGCTCTTTATGGCATAGAGTGTGAATACTGGAATACTAATTCGTCATATTTATTCCACATAGCAATATCCTTTTGTGTTATTGAAAATATAAAGGAATATAAATTAAATATAATGAAATAATTTAATTTCTAATGGTTACAGAATGATCTAAATATATTGAACAAGACCCTGTGACTGACTGCTCTGGTAATTGCTCAGTTGTATGCTTATTTTCATAATCAATGCATTACTCAGACTATCTTTGGTGGAATTTATTACCTCATTTTCAGTTTCATGGTACTTAAATATGCAGTAGGCAGTCCCACAGAAAATTATGATCTGTAGAGCAAAGAATCATGGTGTCAGAGGTCAGAGTTCTTTGTTTTCATTCCTTTGAAATTGGTCTTTAATATTCTAAAAGGGGCAAAAAGCATGTAATTTGCATTTAAAATACAGCTTTCCTGCATTACATCCCCTTGAATGTATCTTTTGGATAGTGGACATTTATCATAGAATACCTCTTGACTCTGGAAACAGTGCAGAAGGTAGCTGAAGAACCTTTGTAACCGTGCAGTACAAGGCAATACATCTGAAGCTGCCACAGGATTACTATGGTAACCATCCAGACTGTCGGTCTTCCGGCCATACCGAAAGGTGGGTTTAATTTTCAGCTTGTCAACTCCTCTCCATGATTTACTTGTTAACACTGCACATTTGATGTAGTAGTGTTAATGCCCTCTTGCAGCACAAAGGACTAATACTGACACTGTTTTATATGGCAATGCACAGGAGCGACCACAGGAAATAATTTAAAATTGCAGAATTGTATTCCTGTCAGCAAATGCATAAAGTGGCATAAATTGCCAGATTTCGAATCCTGTTTTAAGCTGCTTTAATTCTGTATGGGAGAAGGAACTGTCTTCACATGGCAGCGTGCAGTATGAGCTTAGAAATGAGGTTAAAATTGCCTGCTTACTTAAACATTTATAGGAGGGGATATGTGCAGGTCATCCTGGGGTGTGTATCCCTGTGCTTGCACCCTTTTTCAGTTCCTTTCTACAGAGATGGAGAGGGTTTTGGCATGCAGTGGTTGATTTGTCTTTTTTGTCCTGTAGTATTCTCCATGGAAATGATCAGTGGTTTTAAATAAGTATGGCAAATGCTGTTATGCCTCAAAACAGATTACTTGAAATGTTATGTTTTGCATTTACACACCCACTTACTTTCTCCCTAGGGCAGACTGAGGCTGTGTCAGGTGAGCCAAAGAACCCAGGGACTGCTGACTGACATCTTGAAACTTCTGTTTTTGAAGCTGTCCCCCAGCTTTCTGGGGTCAATCCAAATAAGAATGGTGTTTAACTGAGAATAAAGTGCCTTTGTTGCTGAAGAAAGGAGAGAAACTTGTATTAGTTTTTAACACTGAAATATATTCAGGAACACTGAGGCTTGTCAAGCCTGGTTTACTAAGAGTATTTGTGGGTGTGGATGTGCCTATGCTACATGGAGTGTAGTTGGATCCTTTCACATCTAATTAGAGGTGAAATCTGGTTTTCTCAATGGGGATAAAGGCAATCTAGTCTCTGTTATCATATCTTTGATATGAGTGGATTCTTCTTTGTGTACTGAAAACCAGACTCAGAATTTAGCTTTTCTCTCAGTCAGGGTACTGATCAAATTTAATGTCCGTGCTCTGACTCTAGTCTTCAAAAACACTGTAGAAAATTAGTAGATTTTTTACTTCCTCTCCCTGTCAGATTTGGTGGAAACTAACTGGTTGTTGCTAAAGGTAGCAGAAACAGGAGAGAGTTTGTACCCCCTCACATATGCCACTCTATAAATATCTTTGGAAAAAACCAAGTGGGGAAAAAAACTCTGCGTACAGCAGTTGATATGCTGTTAGTCCAGTGTCCTTTGAAGTGGAGCTTCTGGACTAGAAAAGGTGTGGCTCAGTTTGAAATAACTTTCTCAAGTGAAATCTTTCGATGCCTAATCTTGTCATTCACCCCATCTTTGATTGTAAGGAGGATTTAAAGATTTTCATCTTGAAGGATCTTTAGATATGCATTTCTTCCTTTCCCTAAAATATTCCCTAAGATTCCTCTCAAAAGGATATATTCATATTAAAGAAATAAACCAACCAAAGCACTGCTGATAATAGTGGTTATTTGCATCAACATATATGCATAAAAAGTTACCTTTCTGCTTCTGTGAAATATTCCTTCTGCTGAAAAATATTTGTTTTCTCTCCTTGGGACACTACTGCTATTTATCTGCTGGTAATATTCAGTTTGGTTAGTGTGAACACCAGATGAAGATAACATGGAAAACCACCAAACTGGAAATGTGCTGTCCTGTATGCCTTCTCCAGAAGACAATCTGGATTGTCTTCTGAATGGTAAGAGCAGAAGCAGGAGTGGGTTCCTCATCAGACAGGCAGTGGTTCAGGCCACATGCTCAAGTTTCTGTTCACTGAGAGCTGGAGTAAGTGATCTCTAACTGGCTATACAGGTGCTTTTTTGGTTTTTATTTCCACCAGTGGGGTTAGTTGCTATTCTTGGGAAGTGCAATTTTGACCTTGGCTGGCTGCCAGATGCCCATCCAGCCGCTATCTCACTCTTCCTTGTCAACAGGATGGGGGAAGAAAATAAACTCATGTACTGAGATAAGGAGAGAGAGGTAACTGATGGATTACCATCACAGGCAAAACAGGTTTAACTTGGGGGAGATTAATTTAATTTTTTCCTCATTAAAATGGAGTAGGACAGTGAGAAAGAAAGACAGGACTAAAAACCACTTTCCCCACCTCCTCCTTCTCAGTTTCAGTTTACTCTTAGGTGTTCTTCCACACCCCAACTGGTGCAGGGGGATGCGGAATGGGGGTTGTGGTCACTTCATATTTCATCTCTGCTGCTCCTTCCTCTTCCCACTCTTCCCCTGCTCCAGTGTGGGGTTCCTTTCACAGGATAGAGAACTGCTCCAGAGTGGGTCCTTCCCATGGGCAGCAGTTCTTCACTAACTACTTTGGTAATACCAGTCAAAGCTTACAGTGATCAGCACAGAAATTAAGACCAGCACATTTCTCTACAGGGCAATGACTAAGACATAAGAGGAGTGGTGGACATGAGAAGGTGTCAACATATGACTTTATGCTGGCACTGTATACAGGTTATATCTGGTGAAATTATGAAGGAATGTGTTTCTTCAAGGATGGACTTCAAAAATATCATGTCTTCCTTACCTTAATTAGACAGATCACTCCATCCCATATAATGACTTAATCTCTTGCTCGAGGATCAGTAGCATATTGTAATTTAGGACCATGGGCTTTATGAGGAAATGCTGGAAGAATATGAGCACTGCACTTTATAAGGGATAGCAAGAAGGAAAATCTGAGAAAGGAATGATGTGTTTTTGTTTGAACATTTGATGGTGATAGATGTTGGCTAGTGTTGCTTTCCACGCCACAGCTGCTTGAAGGCTACCAGTAAAACTGACTTTTTCTGGCAGGCCATAGCTAGAGCTTTGTTTGAGAGATTGTTTCTTGGCTATGCTATTAAGTAGAAACTTAGTAAGCATCCATATTTTTATAGTCCTAAAGCTCTGTCTGGTCTGAGATTTAGTAGATATACATACCTCTCTGGAGGTGGATTCAGTTCTTGTTGGAAAGCTGCTCATAATTTTCTCTGCATATTTTATGTGTATCTCAAATTAGGAACATGCCTAATAAAAATGTGGTACCATTTTATAATTAGAGCTATGTTCAAATAATCTTTTTTAGAAAGGTGCTAAGACATTGAAAATAGTGCTGATTTCCTAGCATGAACATGGTAGATAATTTAGCAAAAATCTTCTATTTTCTAGAATTGTACATCTTCAAAATTTATCCTTTGCCATAACATTTGGTTCTGAAGTCTGAACTTTTGTTTAAAGAGAAAATGGTCTCTTGACTCTTATTGCTGCAAAAACAGTCTTAAAAAATGTGAAGGGAAGTGTGCCTTCCTTCATGTTCTTGACAAGGTGAAATATGAGAACCTAATTTGAGACATTAACTCTGAAACTTAGTGCTTTGATAATTTTAAGGCTTGCTCAACTACTTCACAAAGGACAGTGCTGTCCTTTCTAGTGGATGCTGCTTCTTTGCTGGCCTGTACTATCATCATTAATAGCTATATTGATTCAGTCATTTATTTTTGTATTTAATTAATTACAAAGTGCAACCACTGAAGAGGTTACATAATCTGGAAATCTCAGTGAATTAAATTGGAAGTTGGAAGAAGGAAGCTATAAAATGCAAGGGACCCTTGCTTCCTCTTTATCACAGGAGTTGTCTTTGTTTTTTTGGTATTTCTGACATATTTTACACACTGTCATTTGGGTAGATTTTGAATTTTCTTCTTCCCATCCATCTCTATTTGTAGCTGCCAGGAATTTTTTGTTTGTTTGTTTTGACAGTGTTATTGGCTCTGCACCATCAGATTCCTGCAGTACTGCAGCAATAGGAAACCAGTGACTATATAGGAAAGCATGGGTGAAGGAGAGACAACATCATTATTTTCCATGTTTTTGCAGTTGCAGAACTCTGATGCATTCACTAGTGCTATTTATATATGTGCCACTAAGCAGTCAATAATATCTCAGTTTTAAAATAAAACATGGCTTAAAAATTCTGAAATAAAACCAAATGCACTGAAATGTGAGTTTCTTTTGTTTAAACATAGTTCCTTTTGGTTCCAAAGAGTTATCTCCCAATGATGGAGCTGAGAGAAGTAATTGTTTGCAACAGAGATTTATGACAGTTCTTCTTCCAAAGTGTAGAGGTTTGGAAGGGGTGGAAAATGGAGGTAGGTGGACACTTGCGTCTTAAATCATGTGGTATATCAATAATTAGCTGAAGTGTTACAGAAGGGGGTTTAGGGGGATGAAAAATGGAACAGGTGCTTTACAGTACATGCAAGCATGAGCTGGCTCTCTTCAGGTTGGGAGTGGGACTCAGTCCTCTGAGGTAAAGGATTCTTCTAGCAGACAATGTTTCTCATGCTCAAACACTTCACAGAGTGGGCAGGTGGCATGTAAGTATTCATGCAGGCCTTGGCTCCCTGGGAAGGACTGGCAAGTCCAGAAAAGCCTTACTTTGAGAATATAATTAGAAGAACTCCATGGTGGATAACCTGTGCCTGAAGCACAGGGGTTGTCCTCATAATGGAGAAGTGCATGGGGAGAAATGCAAAGGGTATCTGGGAAGGGATAAACTCCAGCATGAGTGTACAGTCACCTGTAGACTTCAAAAAAATCCAATAGCTACTTCTCCTAAGAACACAGAATTACTCCCCCTCTATTATAGACAGACAAGTATCATGCTGTGTATTCTAGTTTGAATACTAGTTACTTCATTTGTAAATCATGCCATTCAATTTCCCTGATATGCAAACCAAAGCTACTGAAAATGAAATTAAATATGTTGTTTTAAGAAAAGATGGACAGCAGAATAAATCAAGTACGAGGATGTTGTTGTTCCATGGCTTTTTCCCTTTGAAGAACATAGAAGAATGAGATTTAGAAAAGGGGGAGGCAGTGCTTGCACTAAAGAAATGTATGGTGGTGACTGACAACCAAAGCATGGAGAATGTTTTCAATTAACCACGTCTAAGATCAGGCCTTGAAAATATGAGATAGTCTCTATGTAAACTATGCCTAATTTTTGCCAGTCTGTGTCCAAATGAGACAATATCACAATGTGCATTAGAATGGGTTGCCAGAAGCAAATGCTTGTGTGTAACTCCCCTAAGGGAATAAAGAAAAAGAGCCAAACTTCCATTGTGTCAGCTGCAACATTTCATTTGTTTGGCAGCCATTTGCCATTTGGGAAGCATGCTCTGCAAGTGTCAGAAACATACCTTTTACACCCAAGAAGAAGGGGCAGAAAAATGGAGCATATTAGACTATGTCTTTTTGTTTGATTCTAATGGGGTTTTTCAAGTATTTTGCTTTTGGGGATCTTTATCACTCATGTATATAAATTTTCACTAATTTTATACATTGCTAGTCTGTACTGCAGAGTCTAAATTTGTATCTGAATTGCCTTTTCTGTGATATTTTAATGATCTATTACAGTCATCTATACATTTTTCCATATGGATCTCTTTTAGTGGTAGGAATAATAAAATATTTGATTTGTACCTGAATCAAAGATGGATCCTGCTGATAAGGAAAATCCAAAATAGCTTAATTATAACTCAATAATGGCTGGTGGGTATATCTGACACTAGACATAGTACAGAGTATCTTGTGGATGCTGCAGGTGTTTCCTCTCCATTCAGGGAGGTGCAGCTAGTGAAAATACCTTGTCTTTGAAGACATGGCAGGTTCCTCAGTTGCAATGAGCTAAATTTGCTAAGCTGGTTGATTCATGTGCAGTATTGCGCTGGAACAATCTCCCAAAGTGAAATCAAATTTTTAGACATAGTTTGACACATTTTCTGTGTGGAAGTATGTATTTGCTCTGCATTTAGGTTCCAATTTCAGAAGCTCCATATTGGTCTGAAGTCTATGCTTTCTAACTGCCGTTAGACTGCAGCAGACCTCTCAGTCACAGTAGGGAAATGGAACTTTCTTTGAGATAAATCTCAATTATTAAGTAGCTGCAAAGATTGACATTTGCCCCTCTAGCCTCTATGAACATCTCAGTGAGAGGCTTGGCTTTGTGCATAACATGGTTTGAGTAGAGGCTGTGTTCAGTCCCATGCTTCCTCCATCTCATCTGTTCCTCTGGCTTACATTGTACTGGGTTGAGCAATCTCTGAGTGGAGAGTGAGTCAGTTCAGTCAACTGATTGGATCGAAAACCTTTTGGCAGATTATTCTTCTGCCAGGCAGGTCACTGCACCAGCTGGTGCTGCAGTCACATGGCTGCTACTTCTGATGCTAGGGCAGAGTCTGGTGGGAGAGTGCTCCTTTCCATGGCAGCCCATGGTTTCACCAGCCTGGGTGTAACTTTGTTCTGAATTGCAGGATTGGTGCCTGGATTCTGAGGCCTGGTGAATGGATTTAATGCAGTAATTTGTTTTGCAATTCATGCTGAGCTGATTTTCTGTCTCCAGAAGCACTGAACTGAAACTGCCAACAAGCTCTGAAACTGCATTCGTTTTTATGAAGGGGTTTTTGTCTCTACATATTATGTGTGATTACAAGCTACAATGAATACTGGTAAAGTGTTATTTTTTTTTTCTCCTCTGTTCATTGCTACCTGTATTTGTCAAGGTAGTGATGTAAAGTTAACTAGTCTATAGTGTCGTGGATTCTCTGTGCATTTTTCTAAAGTTCATTCTCAGAAAGTCCTTTCTCTTGCCCATGGACATCTTCTCCGTTTATTTTTGTTTTGGTTATTGCCCATAAACAAGTGAAAGAGAATTAATGTAAGCAAATGGCCTTTTGTGTTGCGTGAGAGAAGAGGAAAGTGCTCTTTCAGTACAGACCTGCATAAGCTCTGTGCAGCTCTTTCCAGAGCAGCAATTACAGAACCATCACAGACAAGCACTTTACAGAACACAGAGATAAAGCAGCTGTTCACTCAAGGCAGCTCCTGAGTCCAGACAGGAACTTTGCTTCTGATCCCTGGGAAGTCCTGAGATCACTGTTTAGGGTGATTGATAGACTCTGTAGATTCAGGTCTTTCCCTGTGGGATGGATGATGCTCTAAAGTTTTTGTGTACCTTACTCTAATATTTGGTCCCATTTTAGTATCTCCTTAATAGGCTTTTGGTGGAGAGAGATCTTTTATCCTCTAAGGAGGGAAGGAACTTGCTTTTTCTTATGTCATTTGTCTCCTCTGGAAATGTATTCCTTTTTTTCTCTTCCATTAATGCTTTTATCACTTATTTTAAGAATTCTTGCCATCCACTTCTCTTATTTGTGTTGGTATTCATTCCTTTAATTTGAGGTTAAGATGTTTCACTTTACTTCCAAAACCCTCTTGTGGTGTATGGACTAATGCCTTTACAATGCCAATCTTAAGACACTTTTGCAAAACTTTCATGTTACCACTTAAGTGCTTCCTCCAGCCCTTATCTGGTGACAGTCCCATAAGTATCTGCAAATGTGTTTTGGGGGTGTGTGCTGTGTATGTTTGTTTTCCATCAGATTCCTCCTGTTGTAATATTTTAAAACCAATGCATGCTGTTGTACTGTCTTGGCTAGTTGGCAGACATATACTTTCTCTGTTATTTCAATCTCTTTCCCCTCCTTTCTTATCTCTTCCCACATGTTAGCTCTCTGAGACAGGAAAATTAATTTTGATTTCTTTTGAAGACAGTCAGGCCCAATAGGGGCTTGGTCTATGATTATGATCACTTAGTTGCTTAGGTGTGTACTACTAACTGATACTCTTAGTCCATGGAAACCTTTTCTGCAGTACCTGTTCCTCAGCCTTAGTACTTTATTTTCCTTCCAGCAGGTTTTTTTACCCCAATCTAACATTACCACTGTTGTCATTTATATAAATTTTGGAAAACAGTCACAACTCAAAGAAGTCTAATTATTTCACCCAAAATGGAAAAAAAAATAAAGATCATGTATCTTGTGTGTTCTTAGTTTGTTATAATCTTAATAATGGTAACTTAATTACTGTTGTGATTGGAATCTCTCTCATATGGAAAATGATGTTTATATGTGTATGGAAAACTTGTAGAAGTAGAATTAGGATTTTGAAGTTGACAGGCTGTGCATGAATAACCCAGCTGAATAAATGATCTCTCTTATTCTTGGGATGGCAAGTTTATCTCACCCTCCCAGATTTCTCTTTTCTCTCAACTTTATGATCTTCTTTGTTCAGTAACAAGATCAAAACATTCCTCCTCTTCTCTTAGCGTTGTCACAATTCTATACTATAGAAATATATTGTTAAGGTCACAATTGAACTTTTAAAATGTTCATTGCTATTTAGTGAAACTTGTTTCAAATAGCTTGATGAAAAGTTGTCTTAAAGGATGTTCATTTCTAATATAACTGGCTAAAAATGTGAAAAATATGTATGACTAAAACATAGTTACTAGAGAAAAAGCTTCGTAAAAATCTAAAAAAAAAGATAAACTCAAAAATTCTTCACTAAAATAAACTATTTGAAATCAACATGTATGTAATGGAGAGTAAAAATAAATTCTTCAATTAGGAACAAGTTATTTCTAATAAAAAGTAGTAATAAACCAAATATTTTCCTTTATTTTTTTAAATCTTTTTTTAATATAAGGGACCATGTTTCACTGTGATCATTGTACTTGCCTTATACATGTATGAAATCAAAACTTTTATTCAGTGAGTGCTGCTTAAGGCTCTGAACCCTGGAAAATCCTATATTTAACCTGAAGTACTTATGTAAGAAAATCTCAGTAATAAAGCTTAACTGCCTAGTATCTCAGTATAAAAATTTAATATATGTAATATATGTAAGATATGTTATATCTTTGTGAAAAACACTGCTGCATTTGGAACTAAATATTTCCTCATGTCACATCTCACTTGAATCAAGTACATAAAATAAACTTTGGATGCATGCAATGCTGATTTCATTCTTTTTTTAAGACAGTCTTTCTTGCTTTATACAATGAAAGTGAAACATTCTCTGCTGGATCTCCAAAGACCTATCTGACATGTTGCACACTGTTCCCTGATGTTGCATACTCTATATTTCATAGAATCTGTTTCACTGCCCAGTATTATTTTATTCTCTTTACTGATCTCCATGTTCTGCTTGTTTCTTTTTACCTGTCTGGTTGTTACAAAACCTCTCTTTCTAGGAAAGAGAAGCTGCTCGAGTTCAGTAGTTAACTGATGCACACCAGATCAAAGAGCTGAAGATGGGTCTTTAATCTGAAAGTTCATTCAATTGCAGTGTATGAAAGACTCCTGAAACTTCCTTGATCAAAACACTAAGATAGTTGCTTCATGCTATTTTTGCAGTATATTCAGCCATCTACTTGTAAAGACTCCAGATATTGACACATATCACCCAAATACTCGAGCAAGGATGGAAGATCATTCCCTCATAGTGTATGATAGGGACAGTGCTGGATGGAAAACGTTTGCTTTGTGATTTCTATGCCAATGGGAGATCTATTTCCTAGATTCTATTTCCTAGAGTCACTGACATTCTAACCAAGGCATTGGCTCCTTAACCGAAGCCACTTCTTCCTGCCCCAGACATCATAACAACAGATTCTCAGCTGAAAAGGATGGTTCCAGGTGGATAACAGAATTTCAAAAGTTGTATGAACATGAGTGGCTTGAGCCCTGCAAGAAGCATGTGCATTGAAGTGCAGTGAAGGTTTTTAGGACAGTCCTCCAGAAGCAGTACCAGTCCAGTGGTGTTTTCCATCATCAGTCAATATAGCTCTAATTGTGGTTTAGGTTAATAGAAGTAAATGTCATGAACAAGACAACTGTAATAATATCATACACATTTTTTCTATCATATTCCCTGCAGAGCAGAACTCTTCCCACCACTTCTTTCCCTTTTAATCCAGCTTATCCATGATTTCAGGCTATGAAATTCATCCTTGACTAATAATACTGATAGAAAAAAGACTATGTTTAATACAGTTCTCTGGTTGAAAAATTAAACACTGTTTTTCAGCTTCCAGGAAGAAATAAAACAAAACAGTATTGAAATAATTTGTGACAAAGCAGGAAATGGCTTGGGCATGCTTTCTTACTCTTGTCCTCAAACATGATTATGTTCTTCTCCTTATTGTATATAACCTTATCAGCATGAGGATTAGACTTAGCAATGAATAAATTATGAGGAGAAAAGTATACTGCTGCCCAAGAATAACCAGTCTTATTGGAGACTGCATTCAGGAGGATGCTCATGCAATGTTAGAGGTAGTTTCTAACTTCTGTAGTGTGTTGTTGTAAGAGTACTGTCCCTCTGACTTTTCATGTTCTCCACTGTTTCTACTGTGTTCTTCTTTGTGTAAATCCATTGGAAAAGTTATAGCTCCATGTGAAGCATGTGAAATATTTCTGCTCAGGTGTGTTCCTGAGGTACTGGCATCCCAAACTTAGCATGCACAAGTGCAAGGTTAAGTGCACACACAACCTGTGTGCAAGGATGTTGACAGTAAAGGTTTGCTCCTGTTACTGTCCCTGGGAGCAGCCGGGCTCAGCCACACATGATTAGACATAGGGACTATGTCTACTCAGTCTAGGAATTACTGTTTTGTTCTTTGAAGACTAGGAGAGCAATATTTCCAAACCAAACTGTTCTGTGATTCTGTAAGGTACCTGCTTCCATTCCCTTGGAGCTTATAAGCAACAAGACAGCCCAAGCTGGGGAGATTCCTGGCTCTGAGTTCCATTGAGGGTTGGCCTCTTCTCTCAAGCAGGTGGAGAAAGGACAAAAGGGACATGGCCTCATGTGGCACCAAGGGAGGTTCAGGGTGGATACTGGGAAAGATTTCTTCACTGAAAGCGTGGTTAAGCATTGAAGCAGGCTCCCCAAGGAAGTAGTGGATTTACTTGGGAGTGTTCATAAAATGGGGCACTTTGTGATATGGTTTAGCAGGTGTGGTGGTATTCAGTTGGAGGTTGGACTGGATGGTCTTGGAGGTCTTTTCCAACCTTAGTGATTCTGTTCTGTAACACTGGAGGGTTAAATGCTTTCTGATGGCTTCACCCTGCAGCTTCATGCAAGAAAGGGAAGCTTGACCAGCTGATTGAAGTCCCACCTTTAAGAGATATCCAAAGCTGTGCAGGCAACTCAGACACGCAGCACCATGTACTGTGGCTCAGAAGACTGTGTGTGGGCAGTACAATGTCCTGGCTTAAACCCAGGTGAAAACCCACATTCGTTTCTACAATGAGAACTGTCAGAATAAACATTTGGCAAGGGGAAACAGCCCCACTGAGGCCAGTGAGAAGGAAGGAATTGCACATGTGGTTGTGCAGTCACTGAGTTGCAGCAGGCACCCTGTGAAGTTCACAGCTGCTACCTCTAAATCCTTCTTGTGCTTCCCTGTGGTCTTACTCTGGGACTCTGATTCCTACAAGTTGTGCTGACCCCTCAAGGGATGCAGGGCACATGGAGGGAGAAAGGAGCCGTCTCTTATACGAGAGAGAAGCATCATGCTACAACTTGGATCACAGCTAGTGTTTTCCAAGAGGGAGTTGGAACCATGACCCCATCCATCCAGCCTTGAGAGAGAGCAGTCTATCCCCAGTGATTTTAATCATGAAGGAAAGAGACCATTTAACATTCTTCCTCTGTGCCCTGGAGTCCTTGTAGAGAGGCCAGAAATAACTAGCCTTCAATGCTTTCCAATGCAAATTTGAATTATTTGTTACTTCCAAAATGTGTACTTTCTGTTTTGTTTACATTCGGAAAATTGTGGCCGTAGACAAATGCTCATCACTTCCAAGTAAAATAACCTATTCCTTGATATTGCTTTCAGACTTCAAAGAAAGACTGAGAAGCTGGAAGTGTCAATATGTTATTAATTTTACAGTGGCAAGTTCCTGGCACTAGTCATTCAGATGAAGAGCTGTGATAAAGTAAGTGGAGCAGTTTAAAATTACAGCAAGTTCAAGGTAGATATAGTATCTCATTCACAGTATCTTCAGGCAAAATACTGAAATGAAACTGGTGAACTTTGGTTGATTGTTTGTTAATCACACCAATGGACCAAGTTGATGAAATAACCTGTCCTTGCAAGGCAGCATGCAGCCATTCATTTCTATCTTATCATTCATGCAGTTTGTGCAAGAAATAGCTTTTAAAAATGAATTAAAATTGATACAAGTAGTAGGTAGTGCAGATGCAATTCATGTGAATTCCAGCAATACCCATTTCACAGGGGCAGGGGAGACAAAACACACTTTCATTATTCCCCCAATAATATTTGATGAACTAGATTGCGGCGTGGGTTTTCGCTCTCCCCGGCTGCACGCGGCTCTTGGGAGCCCGGCTGTGGCGTAGCTTCCACGTGCTGCCGGGGTTTGCTGCCGCGGGTTCCCGGACACGGCTCCGTGTCTCGGGCGCGTGGGCTGGCCAGCCTCTGTTACCGTGCGCTAGGGGTCCGGCAAAGAGGTAAGGAATTTGTCCATTTACTCCGTGCTTGGCAGGAACGGTTTATTGGTCACACATGGCACGGATCGATGGAAAGACGTGACCGCTCCCGGCACTCGCATGGGAGAAAATGGCGCCTGACTGCCGGCGGGATAGGGTTTTATGGAGGGGCGGGGCGAGAGGATCCACGGCCTGCTGGCCAATAGGGGCGGCTGCCGTGGCGGTGACGCCAGCAACAGCGACCAACCAGAGAACCCCGCAGGGGCGGGCACCGAGCTGCGGGCTGAGCGGGATCGTGTGGCTTGGGGTGGCCAGCACGGGGTTTCCCGGGGCCGGACGGCAGGGTGGTTACAGGAGCGGCAGAGGGGTAAGATCCGGCAGCAGGCAGCATGGGGGCAGAAACCGCGGTGGGGAACAACACGGGGGAAACGCGGGATTACAGAACTTGACTTATTTTAACATAAATTAAAAACCCTAATCTAAACCCAAACTCCGGGATGCAATACTAGATTAATGTGATTATAGACAGGAAAATAGCTCTGAGGGAAGGGTATCACCTCGCCTTGCTGATCAACCCCCCAGAGTGCTGAGCTGTATTTGCTCATGCCCATGGAGAAAAGGAAGTGCCAGTACAGCAGTGAAGTAGCAGTAGTAGTGCGTCCCTCCTCATGTGCTATACTGAAGTCTTTTTACATATACTGGCATCTCAGCCAGACCTCTTTTCACACAAATTTAACGTGAAATGTCCATGTTTCAGAGCCTCACTGAAGCAATGTGTTTTTTCTGATTTTTCTGTGTAGCTCCCTTTTACCTTTCACTGCCCCTATAATAAGCTTCCATTTCATTACAACGGTCTGAATGCCCTTTCTAAAGTCACTGAGTCTCTGGTGTGTTGCTGCTGCCTGGAGTGAGAGCCATGCTCCTGTTCTCTCCTGTCCCATTCCCATGACTTCATTAGATACCCCTTTCTTGCAGCGGCTGTGTTGCTTTTTGACACTATAAGCCTATTTAATCCATGGAAATGGCAGAAGACTCCCAAGTTTTCCTGCATGAAGTAGTTTTGTGACATTTTGATGTTCACACACAGTGCTTGCTCTCATTGAGCAGGCAGTGCCGAGGGAGGAGGTGGCCTGAGGAGCTGGGGACACATTAGCTGGTGGGCCCATCTGTTGCTCACCCAGCTCACCTGAGTTCAGCTGACTCTGTTGAGGTCAGCTCAGCCCACTTGACATGTGATCCTTGTAGCAGTGTCCAAGAAGGGTGCAGAGGTAGGCACAGAGAGAGGCTGTGCATTGCTCTGGCAGTGCTTGCACAGAAACAGGTTGGACCCCTTCCTGAAAGTATTCCCATCTCCTCCTCCAAACAGCACCAAATACAAATAATAATTCTTTGTGCGTGTACTTGAGGAAGAGCCCCAGACTGCTCCTATTTCTACAGCTGAGGAGGGATGTGATGCTGAAGAGAGCGAGGGTGGTTGTACCATATTGGTAAAGCCTTATAAAGTAAGGGCCTTGTTACCCTTGTAAAATAGTGGCTCAGGCCTGCTACTTAGGCTAAGTAGAAGGGAATTATGAGAGAGTGACTCAGCTGGAACAGGGGTAGAGAGAAGTGAGAGATGTGAGAGATATGAGAGACGTGAGAGACATACTGTGGGACTGCTGCGTGTCCACATTGTGTCCACATTGTTGTGTGTGGTGGTTGGTTGACTTGGGATTGTGCCTTAAAACTGTGCAAACTAACAACTGGCTAACTGCTTTAAAAGGCTGGGTTTTTGGCAATAAAGAGCACTCCTTTGCACCTGCCTGGGGACTCTGCATCGCTCTGCTTCGTACAGGTGGTGTGTGCAGGGGTGACCTGAGAATATCAGCTCTTCTGATGCATTTGGAGGACATGGAGGAGTACTGAGCAAGAGACAGCCCTGAGAAGAATTTGTGTTGAGAGTCCATGTTGAATTTGCAGTACTGGCAGCACAAAAAGTGTACTTTGATTTGCATATGGCTGCATTCTATATGCAAATTACTGAAGAAAAGAAAAATGTGGAACCCCAAAAAGTTGCTTTTAGTTAACGTCAGAATGGAATCCAATTTTAATGAATACAGCCTAAACTGTTAAAGAGCTTTCACTTAATTGGAAAACTGTTTATTTTGCTGTGTTCATCTTTTTTTCTTAATGAATATTTGAGATGTGCTTGGACTATATTGCATAATATCAATAAACATTTTACTAGCAATATGTCTGGATTTGTGTGTGTTTGAATAAGTTTACTTTCCTGTTTTTATACCAGATTGTAATGCAGGAACTCTATTATCCATCTTGCAGCCTGCAAAATAAGCAACAATTTGATGACTCACTGGGACTAATTAAAATGAGTCTTGCTGTTCACTCCTTATTTTCACATAGATCAATTTGGAAGTAGTACATCAAAACATTAGACAGCTTCTTGTCCTTTTATACATTCCACCTGATCTGTGAAATTTGCCTGCTCACTGCAGATACTTTCAGGTAGGAAAGTTTTTCTCCTCTTTACAAGACTGTGAGGTCAGTGTGCAGCTCCTCACAAAGGGAGACAGTTTGCTCTCAGTCTGGTAGAGCAGAATCTCAGCTGGGCTTTCCAGAAGGTAAGAACAAGGCCCAGGGCTTTGGCTGTGTAAGGGGCTGGACACAGAGGGAAAATTGCTTTTTTATGAACAAATGGAGCTGAGAGGGTGACATGATGGTTTACAACGAGTTGAGATGTCAGAGGTGCAAAGGGCAAGAGATTGTAGCAGAGAATGGTATTTGGAAAACTTATGTATTGAAATGCTAGAGAAGTGGATTTTCATAGAGGCAGAGGATTTTCATAGACAAAGGGATTCACTACTTAGATTTTTGTATGGCTGTGGTCCTAATTTAAATGACAGAAAATGAGAATATGAATGTTAAACATATGCTCTCTTCACCACCCTCCCTTGCCTTTGGTGTTTTTTCTTTTCCCCATGGTAGTATTTTTCAATTAATTCCTCAATTTGAAGAAAAAAAGCTTTTCTTCTTAGACTATAAGAAAGCCTCTAGAATTAAACCTTGAAGTGTTAGAGCGATGTGATTTGTCACATTCATGTTGAAATAAGGTTTTATTTTTGTACATAAAGGAGGTGATATCAGTCTCTAGATCAAAAGATCTTGTTATCTATTCAGTCCACCCAGTCTGGGTTTTATGAGGTTTCTAATTTTTTGGTATCAAGAATGACATAGTAAAACAATAATGAAAACTATTTAAATCAAACTTACACCACTGGAAAGAGACAGAGGCATAGGACAATGTTTCAATTTAATTTAATTCTAATTTTACCAGGAATAACTGAAGATTTCTTTTATCTAGATCTCCATTATCAGTGAAGTTTTAAGTATATATACTTACTGCTTATGTCTGACAGTAAAATAGTAATTTTTTTTTTTAATTTGGAAATATTGTGGATTTATGGGATTCCAAATTTCTATGGGAAAGTAAACTGTGATTAGGCAGGCAAGAAATCATTTTCCCTGCCAAATGAAATTGGCTTTCATGTTAATTACAGAAAACAATACTGTTAGAATAGGATTAAAATTTCAAAAAGAAAAGATAAATACCTTTACTCATTAATAAACTGTATGTGATGGCTAGTTTAGCAACAGCTCTCTCCAGCAAACTTTCTCAGTGAGTCTTCTGGCACCCTGAAACTAACACTGATATCTCTAATGGTAGACACTCTGACTCAAACACCTTGAGTTTATTGAACTGAGGCTATAGATAATGAATTGTTAAAACATGGGGTAAAAAATGTTGCATGCCCTCACCTCCCCTAGTTGGTCAATCAGTCCTGAGTACTATTTCTCTTATTTGATCACTGCCTGGAATCTCTCCTTTCTAATTTTTTAATTCTCAATAAACTTTTATCCTCTTTCAGGAGCAAATTAGATGACAGATTTGTGTGAAGAGCAGAAACTGCTAATTTATCTGAGAAAGAGTGAGAAGCCACTACACCTTTTAGTCTAAAACTCTGTTAATTTGTTGACTAGTAATGAAGCTTTTCAAAGCTTTGTATCTCTTCTTTGTGTTTCTCTATTTTTGAATATTCATCTTAGAGGAGTGCAAAGGTTGAAGAGGTAATGCAGAATAAGGTCATGTGAACCTATTTTGAATATGCCCTTTGTGTACCATATTTGATGAAATACCTCAAATGAGCACATCTCAAATATATAGTGACTTCTGACTGGCTTGGCTGGACATTGCAAAAGAAACCAAAAAAAAACCAACCAAACAAACAAAAAAACTATTTAACTGCTCTCACTGCTCAAATACTTCTGAATCCCACATGCAAAGGCTGGATCTGACAAAGACTCTATATTTTTCTGGTAAGTGGAGAGATTTTCATCTTATCCAGGCTGGGGTTTTTATTTTGTAGGGTAACACCTGGTTCTTGAAATCAAAAGTATAAGAAAAATTAGAACACAGAAATATTGCATGAATAGCAGAAATGGATAATTTATCTTGGAAAGGACTGTGATTAGCAGCTGCCACACAAATGTACAAGATATGATCAAATGGTAATATATGAACTCAAGTAGGTGTTTCAGCCTCTCTAAAATGTGTTATGAATGAGCTCTCCTGCGAATTAATCAGATGGGTCTTATATCTCTTGTATCATATTTCACTATAAAATAAATAGGTGTTTCCTGTTGCTGATGAACTGTTGAAACAACATACTCAAATGCAGAGAGGTTAAATTATCTATTCCATATAGCACTTGGGCACTTCTTGAAGATCTAAAAATTATAACTTGATATTACCAATTTCTTCTTTTTTCTTTTTATACAACCCCAAAATTGCATAAACTTGAGATGTTATCTGAACACACTTGATAACAGCTTTGCCCCACACCATCCACTAAAAAAAAAAATTTGTAACATTTCCCTGCTTATTTCTGTCCCTACCAGCTGCCTTCCTTTGCTAGCACCAGCAGTTTTGTGTCCGCTTCATGAATCAGCTGGGGAAAAAAGCCCCATTCTCTGATCTGGTTTATTACAAGCCTGTTGAATATGTGGCTGAAAGTGGGAAGACCACGTAGGGAGTGAAAGTAATGGCCAAGGGAGATGAAGATAGGGGAGGACTACTGTGTTTGGCAGCTGTGATGATGAAGGTGGTTGCTGAGCACTGTAGGTTCATGCTACCCTTACCCAGTGAAACTGCAGGCTGCCAGCAAGGGGTAGTCCTGCTTCTTCTCCATCCCTACTGATTGCTGGCCAAGTCTGTGGAAAGAAAACCAACCTAAATAGAAGTTCTGATCTTTAAGCAGACTTGTAACCTCCTCCTTGCTGTATCAAAGGCAAGTAGGAGTAGTTTTACCAACAAGGTATGGGATGTGGAGAGGAAAGGTGGTAGTCTCATGGTGACAATGTGCATGTGTGAACTGAACTCAACAAACAGCACGTATCGGTCCTCATTCTTTGCTTTACACTACCTGCTGAAGGTGGGAAGTTCAGTTGTCTTAGGCAGTGAGGCTCCATAGGATTTTTATTGGCATTTGTTTCTCTGACTTCCTGGATTTTATTTAAAAAAAAAAAAATCCATCTTGAAACTATAAAATATTTGCTGAAGAGCTGTGGACTGCTTATTTTGGTTCTTCCAATACTTTAAATATCATTAGTACTGTTATAAATTGTAGCCACCAAGACTGGCCTCCATAAAACTAAAACACTGAATCACAGTAAAGATGAACCCTGCTCTTAGAATCTTACAATTTAAATAAAGACTGAAAAAGAAGTTTTATTCTCCTTATTAAAGGTGAATTGAATCTCAGTGAAATTAAAGAGGAAATCTTCCTTCTGCAAAAGTGAGTCAAATAGCTGATTTTTAACAAAAACTTTCCCCTTATCATGGACTTGCTCAGAGAACAAAGAGAAGAAATCAGATTTTCTGAATCTGTCTTGCATCTTAACCAGTCATTCTGGTGATCTTTCTTTACTATATTCTTTAAAAATAATTAAATTACCTTATTAAGAGAAGGCAGAATGGCTTGGTTAGTGCCAAAGAAACTGATTATTCCCTTATGCCGAGAGAAAGGTGCATTGGTTATTATTAAACATGTCCTTGATGCAGCCTCAAGCTCAAAAGGTTATTAAACTATTGCCAGGAGCTGCTAAAGGAGAATTTCTCTATTTGCCTTTTTTTTGACACTCCTTCTTCAGGCATCTGGTATAGAGGACCCTCACAAAAAAACCCCAAAACCTTATGCCCTTAAAGCTGTCCCTAATTATGTGAAGAAAACAGAAAAATACTAATCTGGAGTGGAATAAAATTAAAACTCCAGATGATTCTCCAGACAAATGAGGTCAGAATGAGGGTCACTAATTGGAATCATGATACTGGGCTAAATTGTCATTTGGTTGGGAGAAGAGTGTGTCTAGTCTCGAAGTTTTAAAACAGAAAACTTTGATGACGTTGATCAAGGAGCTCTAGAAGGCCCTTTCAATTTGCCAAGGAAGATAAGCTCGTCCGACCTTCAGTAGGAGCGCATCCATTTGATTTGTTAACATTTGTGTGCAGAAGCTGTTAATCTTGATTAACTGTTGCAGACTGATTTAATACTGTCACTTTTAGATCACTATGGAAGGAGGTGGGTCCTGAGCGGCAGAAGGCATGAAGAAAACATGTCTGATTTTCGGTTTGTTCTCATATCATCCCTTTCAGAACTGCGATGTCAGTATTTATGATTCTTCTTGAAACATAAAACTTGCCAGAATGATGATCACTAGTGTGAAAAGTGTCTTAAGAAAGTTTCCTGCTCCCCTCTAGCCATTATTTCCTTGCCCTATTGTTGCATAGGTTGTCTGTACCAGTGTGTTAAGTGACAACTGGTGGTAGTAATGAGGCTCCAGACTTCTCTCTAATTGAACCTTGTTACTCTTCCGGTTACGTCTGCAGGATGTGTTTCTTCATTAATCCAAACTACAGCTGTAATTTCTTCTCCCCATTCTCCACCCCTGAGCCCTTAGGCATTAGCGCAGATGAGGAACGCCCTGTTTTACGTGCCATGTGCAGGAATAAGCTGCTAATTGCCTCTGCTTCTGTTAGTCCGAGTGGGAGCACCTGGCATCTCCTTGGTCAGCCGGAGGGAGTTGAGGGACTCGTAGGGTGGGCTTCTTGCTCTCAATAATGGAACAGGTCTCGATGCCCTTGTTGGTCACTCAGCACCAAGAATGGAGGAGCTTGGCAACTGGGTCACTCTGTCTGGAGCTCGTGTGGTGTGTCTGAGCTCCCTGCTTTTGCAGTAGAGGGAAGGCACCTCTTGAGAAAGGCCCCGTGTACTCGGCAGTGACAGGAGACTGCCAGCGCCTTCTTTTTGAAGGTGGGCAGCTGTGGCTGCGGGAGCCTGGGATCCGTCCCCCGCAGGTAAGAGAGTCTCTCTGGTTGGAGGTGGAAAGCTTTCTCTGCGTCATTATAAGTACCGAATCACTAATGCACTCCTGTATTCTGTGTCTGTGAACTGGAAGTTGCTCTCGCTGCTGTGATGTCATGCCCTTCTTGTGGGGATGCGCTCGCACGGAACCCCCGCATGGTCTCTGCTCTAGCGCGGAGCCCCAGCGGTGCCTGTCTGCAGAGGCACGGGCTGTGTGCCCACCGCTCTTGCTGGTGTGGGCAGAGTTAGCGAGTGCTTGTGAGAGGTAGAGAATAAATCTGTCTGCATAGTTTGCTTAATGCTGGCTCCTACCATCCCTCCCCATTGCACCCTGCCTCCACTGTATTTTTTTTCCCCCTGAGTAATCACTAAAAATACCTATATGTTTTTTTGGTGTGCTCTATTGCAACAGCTTTTTTTTTTTTTTAATCTGTAGCTAGTGCTGACAGAGAAGGCTTACATGGTTCGTTACTATAAGTCTGCTACTCTTTGTTAGTGCTATGGTGGCTTCTTTTTTTTTTCCCTTTGTGTAATTACAGATATATTTACCTAAATTTATGTGACAGTAATGTTGTGATTTGCAGTAAGAGACTCATAAATCAGGAATACTGTGCATTGCAAAACAGTTGAAAAACATGACATATTTTCAAAGAGATTTCATAATAGAGAATATTTTTTATGGTGTTTGAGTATATTTGTTGCCTCAATTCTACAGGAAAAGCATTAAAATAAGTTAGAATAGTAAAACTCATGCCAAGATGTTAATAAACAGTGGCTGTGTAGCTGTACACAAATCATGCTCGCTTTGGATCAGTTTCCACTGGTTTCTGGTTGTGGGATAATCCAAAGCTTCATAAGTAAAAGAATTTTCATCATAATGTAAATTACTATTGAGGAAAAAAAGAAACTTGAAACTATATAACCTGGAAATTCCAGTGTACAGATTTTTGGATACCAATTAAGATGAAATAATGTCATTTACACTTGAAAATGAAAATGCTGTCCCTTTAAGGTAGCATTTTTCTTTTTTACATTGTCAAAGACAACTGCAGTCACTATGCCAATGCACCTTCAAGGTGCAGTGGCAGCACTCTGAAATTTGACAGGTTGAAGATTGGAATTGAATTATAGTGACAACCTTGGCCCATTATACCTCCCTTTAAGGTAGAAATCCAGAGACCAGTACCCAGGTAATAATAATTGTGTATGTTGGCATAATGTATATGCCTGAGAGAAAGACAGTTGGGCTAAAATGTCATAAATAAGGATGAAATGAGCTAGCAGAAATTGGTTGCTTAATAAATGTGATTTTTTTAAAACTACTGGTCAAACTTAACCACCCTGGAAACCTTAAGGATAATTCAAAGTGATCTTTTAAGATGATAGGCTGCCTATAGGGGTGGTGATGCATGTGCTTTCAGCATATGAATTATCTGTTACCTAGACTGCTGCCTTTCAAGGGTGCAGTCAACTGAAGGTCTTATTTTGAAGAAAAGCAGAAATTACTTGGCTGAGTAAAAACTTCCAAGCTCTTGAAAGAGCAAGGTTGGGGTTTGGAGGGGGTTTTGGTTTATTTGTTTGGATGTTGTTGTTTTTTTGTGTTTGGTTTTGTTTTGGGTTTTTTTTTGGTGGTTTTTTTTTGTTTTGTTTTGGTTTTTTTTTTTTTTTGTTTGTTTTGTTTTTTTTTTTTCTGGGTTTGTGTGCACTGGGTTTTTTTAATTATTATTTTGGTGGTTTTCTGTTGTTTATTTGTTGTTGTTGTTTAGATGTCTGGTCCTTTAGTATACATTTAATTTATGCCTTTCTATTTTTTTTCCTGCTTAAACTATGAGATCCAGAAATCTCCTTTTTAAGTGTATGTATAGGGGTGTTTTTAAGCTGTTTTTACTTTTATAATTGCAGGTAGCAGATAACGTGAAAAAAAATAGTATTTGGTGTCACTTAAATTATGTTGTCTAGCTTGCTCCCAGCTCCATTTATTTGACAAGACTTCCTAGCATCTGTTTTGCTTTGGTCCTGAAACCCTCCAGACAGCTTTTGTTCTGCAGCAAGTAAGCCGAGAGTATGGAAAGTCAGTTGGTAACGTGATCCTGCAGATCCAGATACAGGAGTAAGTTTACGAAGGCAGCAAATGTGGCTTTCCCAAATGCACTTGTCATGTACTTTTAACAAGACACGTTGTCTGATCATTTCAGCTGTAAACCCCTGGGCTGGGCTAAGCTCTCAAAAGGCTGCTCTGACTGCATGAAGTGTCATTCTGCCAGCCAGGAGCATCTGGAAGAGTAGGCTCATGCTCTGCTTTTCATTGAGAGTCTTGGGGTACCAGGGCAGGTGGGATGGTGGGCACAAAAGTAAAATTATAGCTGGATGCAAATTAAGTTTGAAATGTATCAAGCTAGTCATAAAGAGCTCTGCTTCATATTGTGGATTGTGCTTTTAATCTAGTTTCCAGTGGAAGCCTATGTGCTTATTTCCAAACATGAAGTAGATGTGATCAGAAATTTCATAAGACCATCTGCTTGGATTTCACTCTAGAGTATCTCCCATGTGATAATTGGTCTATTTATTAAGCTTTCTAGTAAGCTTTATTCTTCCTGAAGATAAAGTAGCACTGAAAAAAAACAGCAGGTGGACTGTGCATTTGTACAACTCCCTGTCTTAACAGGGAAGTTCCTTCTATTCTGGTGGAGTGCCAGTTCTGCCATACTCTAAATAGCTTTTCATTATCACTTAATACCTGTACACATGACAATGTGAAAAGTGCTTATTTTTATGCTTTTTATCACTGCTAAAAGCTTGTTCTATTATGTATAAGTTTATTATTCTGAACACATGATGTACATGAGGTAAGTCATGACAGCACTATGGGTTTTTCCCCATTTCTTGCCTCTATTGAATTTTAAGGAAAAAACTTCAGGTTCTTTGAAATCTCTAACAGTGAATGTTAGATGGGTGGTTAAGGATCTATCTGGTTGTTTTCTCTAAGTGTAGACAACATATGCATAGAAAGGTAGAAAGAAAATGGAAAAATTCTTGTCTGAAATCTTAGACTCAAGAGAGGAAAAAAATTAAAGATGGTCTTATTTCTTCCTCCTAACTTATTTTGTTAGTTTAAATGTTTTAAGTGTCATTTTTCCTCTCCTCTACTGCTCATGGGAGTGCAGGAAAAATCTGGGATAAATGTGTCTTTGGAGCATTGCAGATCTAAGGTACCAGAGTGAAATCTCTGTTTGCTTCTGCAGGTCCCAGAGCCCTCAGGTGAATGGGTCCAGGGGAATCTTCTGATTTGCTATTTCAGTTTAGCACTTTAGTAAGGCCACAAAGTGAAAGTCATCTGTAGGCAGACTTCTGACTGCTTGTCACATGTGTTGGTGCTCATCAGGGAACAGAGTCTGTTGGTAGAATTACCTCAGCTGCTTCTCTGATAATGCAGTCCTGATGCAGGAATTTGGGCACTCTACAGCCCTATAGTTTCTTCTCTGGGCCTGTCTCACTCAGAGGAAGTACCCAAAAATATTGGCTGTGGTGCATCAGGCTGCTGAGTTTTTGAGTACAAGTCAGGGATGCCCTGGCTCCATTGAAGTAGCCCTGCAGTGATCCCTATGGGTTTTGCCTCCTCCATGCCTGGGTTGTGGGCCAAAGTGTTAGACAGAAATAGTCCCTCTTTGTGTTCTCTTATATCTCTTTTTTTTCTGGAGATCACATGATGCAGGTTTTATGTAGGCTACAGAAGTAATTTCTGGGCTTAATACAAGCTTCTTGCATAATTTTTTTCTCTTTTTGTATATGGATTAAGGCTAATGTGTTTTCTTATATTTTGTATACACTAGATTGGACTGACTTGGTAAAGAGTTTCCAGGCAGGACTTAGTATAATTTTGGATTGTTATAAGCTCTCCACAAGGGATAGGAGGGGAAAAAGAGTCAGTGGGGTGACTCTGTATTTTGGGGAGTATTTTGACTTCATAGTGCTCAAGGAGAGTGATGATAAGGTTGAGTGCCTTACTTGTGTAAGAATCAGGGAGAAGGCCAACATCCTGGTGGGGGGTCTGTTACAGACCACAGGATGATGCAGGATGGAGAGGTAGATAAAGTATGATATAAGCGATGGGCTGATGTTTTGGGCTCATGGGAGACTTTATTTTGATGGCTGCCTGCTGAAAACTCAGCACAGTGGTGAGAATGCAGTCTAGGAGGTTTCTGGAGTGTGTGGAAGATAAGTTCCTGACATAGCTGGACCTTCTGTTTATAAGCAGAGGAGGACTGGTGGGAGATGTGGTAGTCAGAAGCCATCTTGGGCACAGCCACTGCAAAATATTTAAGTTTTTGATTCTTGATGAAGTAAGGAAGGGGGTCAACAAAACCTGTACTTTGGACATCCAGACGGTGGACTTTGGCCTATTGAGGACACTGGTTTGGAAAGTCCCGTGGGAAACAGGCATTAGAAGTCAAAGGGTTCAAGAAGGCTGGACATAATTTCAGAAGGAAATCTTAAAGGCACCAGAGCATGCTATCCTTGTGTGCAAAAACCAAGCCAGAAGGCAAGAAGATGAGCCTGTCTGAGCTGGGAGCTTTTGCTGGAACCAAGGATGGGGGGAAAAAAAAAGAGAGCTTAATACTTCTGGAAGAAGGAACAGGCAACTCTGGAAGAGAACAAGGATGTTGCTGGGTCATTTAGAGAGAAAATTGGAAAGGCAAAAGCTCATCTAGAACTCAGTCTAGCTACCATTGTAAAAGGTAATAAGAAGTGTTTTTATAAACACACAACAAAAAGAGGGCTTCCATTCTGTATTGGATGGAGAGAAAAACATAGTTAAGGATGAAGAAAAGGCTGAGATAATTAATGCTTTCTTTGCCTCAGTCTTTAACAGCAAGACCAGCTATCCTCAGGGCAACCAGCTCCCTGAGCTGGTAGACAGGGGTGGGGAACAGACTAGACCCCCTGCAATCCAGGAGGAAGTAGTGACCTGCTGTGTAGGTCACAAGTCAGACACTCACAAGTCTATGGGGCTGGATGGGATCTGAGGGTCTGGAGGAAGCTGGCAGGCAGGACAACCAAGGGATCAGGCCCAGCCAACATGCTATTAGGAAAGGCAGGTCCCTTTTAACCAACTGATTTTCTTTTGAGACCAGGTGACCCACCTAGGGGATGAGGGAAAGGCTATAAATGTTGTCAGCCTGGACTTCAGTAAAGCTTTCGATACCACCTCCCACAGTATTCTCCTGGAGAAGCTGTCAGCCCATGTCTTGGACGGGTGCACTCTGTGCTGGGTGAAACTGTCTGAGTGGCTGGGCCCAGGGAGTGCTGGTGGATGGAGCTGCATCCTGGTGGCAGCCAGTCACTATGTTCTCTTCAAGGACCTGAAAGGAGGCTGTGGCCAGGTGGAGGTTGGTCTCTTCTCCCAGGCAACAGGGACAGGACAAAAGGAAATGGCCTCAAGCTACACGAGGGGAGGTTCAAGTTGGGCATTGGGAAGAGTTTTTTCACTGGAAGGGTTGGAACAGGCTGCCCAGGGAGGTGGTGGAGTCACTATCCCTGGAGTGTTTGAGACACTGGACATGGCACTTAGTGCTATACTTGAGTTGGCGTGGTGTTGTTTGGTCAAAGGTTGGAGTCAGTGATCTTATAAGCCTTTTCCAATCTTAATTATTCTATAATTTTGATTTTACAATTGATTTTGGTATGATTGTGGTGTCTTCAGTCACTGAACGAAAATTTTATACATTTGTCTTCTTTCTTTTCTGTCCAAGATAAACCACAGTATGTGGTCATTCAACCACCACAGCTCATCAGATAATCTTTAAGCATACCAGTAGCAGATGAAACAGCTACTTCATAGACAATTTCATGGCTCTATCCAACAGAAGATCACTCAAGACAATTTCAGCATTGAAGAAAGGTGGTAATGACTTCTGAACAGATTAAAAGAAAAAACATAAACTGATGTTTGCTGGATGTGGGTGCAGGGTTAGAATTATCACTTATGCTGTGATATAATGGACTTGGGCCTTGTAAAATCAAAATCTCAGAATGAATGCTTGAATACAGTGTTTAGAGTGCAGTAATGTATGCATGTGTCTTTCCTGGCAATGTTTGTGCCATATTTGTATGAATTAGCTTGGTATGTGGTTTAAATGTAAATAATTTTAGGCATCATAAATGGGAAAACTATTCTTCAACCTTTTCTGTTAGAAGAGAGTTACATTGCATTGTCATGTCTTAAGTTGCTTGAAACTTTTCTGGATATTAAAGTTTTGGGTAAAAATCCTTGGCTCCTATTTGTCTCAAAACATCTCTGAGGAAAAGAGGTTTATATGGAAAATATAGCAAAAACAACTCTCCCATTTCTCAGAGCAAATGTATGAAAAGTGAGTTGTTTTGCCCATATTAGACTCCCATAGGAATATTGCTGAGAAGCTGTTCTCTTCCTGAAGGGTTTTGTTTGGGTTTTTTGTTTGTTTTCGTTTTTGTTTTGTTTGTTTGTTTGGTTTTTTATTTCTGTGAAGTCATTTATCTTTTTGCCATTTTCTGAGGGGGCTTGTTTGGTGTATGGGTTTAATTTTTAACAATAGCTTAAAGCTGATTAGGAACCTCTGGAATCTGTTTTCACAGTTACAGTATTACAGCTGGTTGAAACTTGGCATGTCTGTTTTCAATGAAATGCCAACGCTGAATTTTCTTTTGAATGAGGATGAAAACGAACATTAATTTATTTGTCCATAAAACTGATTTTTCAAAACATGTTATTTTAGCTTCATTGAAGCACTATTTTAAGGAAATCAAAACATTGTATTTGGCTTTTGACTCCTCTAATTGTTCTATATAATAAATAACATCCTAAATGAGATGTCTTTGCACGAAGCATAGCTTTTCAGAAAGAAAAAAAAACATGGGGCTCAAAATATTTTTTGTTGTTCTATTTGTTAACTGAAATTCTTAAAAGGAATCCTTGAAATTTCAGTTTCATCAGAATGGTTATTTCCACCTTTGGTTCTGAACACAACTGAATCATATTAATGTTCAGGAAATGATTAAAATTTCATCTTCATGCAACATTTTCCAAACCAGGAAGCATTGACTGAATGAGACCTCTCTGTTGCTGCTTCTGTCTGTGGCCAGGAGATATAGTTCAAGAATATTTCATCTCTGTCCTGTTATTTGCTCCTGGGTAGCAGGAGAGAATTTAGTTAAGAGGATGTGAAGTAGTTCCTTGCATTTAGGAAGCTGGAAATGGAATACCTGGGGTGACAGTAGACTAACTGTAGGTTCAAGATGAGACAATTGGATGAGTTTGGAATGAGGGGCTGTGTTGTGATGTCAGCAGTCACCCTGGGTTTGACCACCATCCTGTCATGAACAAGGATTACAAATGCCGTGGAGGAAGCATGTGTTGCTTCCCTTTTGTAGCTCCCAAAAAGAGGGATGTTCTGGCCAACTCAATGTGCTGTGTGGTATTGTGGCTCTAACTATTTCTTCTGCTCATGTTCTGCCTTGGGGGAAGTAAATACGGAGCAGGTATTTCACTATTTGCAAGGGGAGATGTGTAGAATCTCAAGCAGTAAACTCTCCAGCAAATGAAAAGCAAGTCTGTTCTATGGTGTCGAATCTGTTGCCAGACAGAACTTCTTGTTTTGATATTTTTTTAAAAGTCAATGTCCCTATGCTTTGCATGCTTGAAATTTGTAATAGTTGTGACTGAATTGTTGCTTTTTAAAAAATACATAATTTATTCCTTAGTTCTGCTGCTTTTAAGTTAGTTTTTATTTGCCAGTAATGATTCTTATGTTTTCTGGAATTCTTCTAGAGAATGTTTTCCAGAAAGCTTTTAAAGTTAGTGTTTAACTTATATCTCAGAATTTTTGTCAGGAATGTTTGAACATGGGCAGTATTGAATGCAAAACTCTTCTCTTGCTTTTCTCAAAACGATGTTTCCATTTACCTTTCTCCAAGTGTTGAAGGAAAAAGGGATGCGTTTGCTGTGGTATAAATGTGGCTTTGTTTTGCCAAATTCATCCTTTCCTCAGCAGAAACCCACAGGAGAGCCCTAAGGAGACAGTAGCATCCCTGTGATTGATTAAATTTCCTGCAGTGTGTGCAGTGAGAGATTTGTGAACGTGGGGGCCATGTGGTCCCACAGCCCTGCTTGTCTGAAGGGCTCTGGGACAAGAGACTCCCTGGGTAGCTGAGGGCTTCGAAGAGGAGAGGAGTGACATCCACAGAAGCAACTGCTTTCCTGAGCTGCAGCCAGACCTTTCTTTTCCTCATCAGGTGTCACATTTTAAATATATATTCAGTTGTTTTCTAGATCCCTTGATAAAAGCTACAGGGGAGATTCTGTGGCCACTCCTGGAGGAGTGTAAGCACTGTCAGTGACTGCCTGTATTTTGTGAACTACAAAAACCAGGCAAATTTCTGGTTTGCCTTTGCACAAAGGTGAAATTGAAATTAGAGGAAGCAGAGGTAAAAAATTATGTGCAAGATGAAGAAATAAAACTTGTGGGAATGTAATTAAAAATCCTATTTCTCATTAACATTGAGAGACAAGATATAGCCACAAATCAGCTGTCTAAATTAAAGTGTATATGAAGCTTATAAAAAAATTTAACATGGCAGTAAGAACTAAATACAAGATTACAGTGGCAGTGGTAGATTGTAGATATATTTTCTGACTTGAAATCATGTTTACAGCTAGAGGTTTTAAGGTGTTTTTCTACAGTAAAGATACAAAAACTTTGAGGGTAGATTGCTGGAATAATCTCTCGCAAGTAAACCTTGAACTACACTGAGCCCTATAATCATTATACCTCAGGCTGTTTTTTAACTAAGATTTATCAGAATTTTTCAACTGTATTGCAAACTGTAAAGCTCCCAGGCATGCTTATGAACAATGCATAATAAATATGCTGCCAAAGTGTTTTCTGCTCTCTTCTTCAAACCCTCCAACTCTTCAAGTTGAAAAATAGTTTTCTATATGTACTATCTAATCCTTTGTTATTTAAATATATAGTGATAGGGGCTGTATTTTTCTATTTTTTGTGTGGGAAGTAGATTGCATTTCCATGAGATTTGAATTCAATTTGTAATTATTCTCCAAGTTGGCAGTTGGTGCACACCTGTGGATGCTGGCCAAAAGGGAAGGTGGGCAAAGGCATGCAAGCTTCTAAAGAGAGAATATTTGATTTTAAACACAAGGTAACTATTCCTCCTTTCCCTTTTCCTTATGTGTTAATATATCTTGGTGTTGATTGCAGTTTGAGATTGGTACCTGAATTTTAAACATTTATCGTTAGTTCTTACATATGAATGGAGTGTCTGACTCCTGTTATATTGATGAAGATCTCAGAATTTCCTGAAGAAGCAGCCCTCAGGCCTAACACTGGGCACCCCTTGTGGCCTTCAACTGTTAGTCCATAGACATGTGAGTCTTCCATCAGCCCCATCTGGTATCTGTCATCCCTTGGGCACTTTAAATGATGAGAAATACTGATGGCAAGGCAAGCTGCATTAAGCTTCAAGTCAGGACAGGCTACAGGGTTCTAGAGAGTGATTTGACTTTCCCTTAAGTCAGATACTTCAAATCCATTGCCTTGAATAGTGACTATACTGGGAGCTTGAATGCTTTTTAGAGACTCTTAAGTATGGGTGTTTTAATCTTGGATAGATCCCAGCCAGAGCAATTATATTGTCTCTGATAACAGCTTGGGATTTTGGCTGCCTTAGTTGTTAATTCACTTTATGAGAACTTAATTTTTGTAGAACATCAGCTTTTAGTAATAACCTTTAATAAGATTTTCTGTTTTAGTGCAGGCCTTCTTTATTATTAGCTACATAATGTTGTTGCTAGAAAACCTATATATAGATGTGAATACCTAGCTGGAGAATACTTAGTTCAGTAATTGTTTGAGCTGAAAGTGGCTTACTGGGAATAATTTGTACATGGGCATGCATATAGTCTCTCTGTGCACATATACACTAAGAGCAGGTTTCTTGTATCATCTGATTTAATTTCAAATTTTCCTAACAGCACTTAACATTATTTTACATTGTTTCCACAGAATAACTTATAAATAATAATTGTATAAAATATTTATCGATGACTTTTTATGTCTTGGTTAAAATAGTACCTGCAGCAGTAGAAATCCATCCAGGAGTAGCCTGCCTCTTAATCACTCTGACTTCTGATCAGCAAGGCATATCTCTTTACTAGTAGTTTCCTAGGCTGCATATCACATATTGCCTGAACTATTGCCAATGTAGGTCCTATTTTATTTCAACAGTAACGTTATTAAAAAAAATCAAAGAAACAACAACAAAAATCCCAATAGCAGCATGAATATGTAAACCACTTTATTTCCTGTTATGTATTATTCTAACCACCGAGTCATTTAGGTTCAAAAAGACCCCCAGATAATTGAGTCCAACCTTTGGCCAATCTCTGCTTTGTCAACTAAACCATAGCACTAAGTGCTATGTCCGCTTGTTTCCTGAGCACTTCCAGGGATGGTGTCCAGTGAGGGACATCTCTCTGGTCAGTCCATTCCAATGCTTGACAACCCTTGCTGTGAAGAAACTCTTCCTGATGTCCAACCTGAACCTTCCCTGGTGCAGTCTGAGGCTGTGTCTTCTTGTCCTGTTGCTGGTTGCCTGGCAGAGGAGGCTGACTCCCACCTTGCTGCAACCAGTAACATTGCTTTATTGATGGTATTTTACAGAAAGGCTAGGGGTAAATTCTCAGTCATTTAATATTGTCATTTAAGACTGTAACAACAGAATCTGGAAATCTTCTAATTCAGTAAGTATGTTCCCTATTAAGTAACTGAAATCAGGTTTGTGAAGAGGGGTAGGGGAAAAATGTCATGTAGATAAAATTAGACCTCTAGTCCTAAGAAGGGGGTCTTGAATTTTTCCCTATATATAAAGTAATGCAGGCTGAAACATTTTTGCTAATAACTAGCAAAGGTAGAGGGAAGAATTAAACTTGAGTAGAATACTAAGGTTTTCTTTTGAGTTTTTTAAAAATTTGATCTTGAAAGAAACACAAAATAATTACGAAAATGGGTGGAAAAACGAATTCTTCAGTAATGAGGTTGAGTGAGATATTTAAGCATATGCTGAACTTTAAACATTCAGTATTTTTTGGGCAAGACCCAACAAGAAAGCATGTAATTTATTCTTTCTAAACTAAAAATTTAAAATTTTGGATTGCTTGCTCATTTATCATCTATCTTGGAGAGAAACAAATTGTATTTGCAGAAAATTTCAGTATTTCTCATGAGAATGAGACAATTCACTGACAGAATAATAGTATGAATTTTAACTTGATTTTGCCTTTTTAGATTTTAATGTCATTTAGCTTTATAAGCTACTGTCCAGTGTGAAGGCATTTCTGGATTCTGTTGGGGCCTGACTTTCCCCATTGCACTGAATGGGAGAGTTCAAGTTCTTAAATTAGGGTTTATGGTTTAGCCTGTACAGTTACCTGCTGCTAAGCTGACCCTTCCTTCACCAAAGTGTAAGTTGATGTGGTGCATAAATCACTGAAGTGTTAATTTGGGTTTGCAGATAAAGTTTCCCTTCTTTAAAATTTATGTTTGAAATAATCACATGTAATGTAGCTTTATATTTTTAGACTTGTTGCAATAAATGCTTTGTTTACACTCAGTTTTTTTTTTTTTCTGGTTTTTTTTTTTCCTTTTTTTTTTTTTCCTTTTAGTGTGAAAGTTAGGGCCTTGTATAAGGATACAAGGCAAAGGATGATAGACAAGTAAAGACTGACAGTGGAAAACTAGTGTGGTGTGTTGTTCAGAAAAATGCAGTGATATTTCCTTTACGGAACTTGCCCCACCCACTATCACACCAGTGATAAAATAAAGCCAGTATGAATGTAACAGTTCCAACAATCTGGGCCATTCATTCAGCTTCTGCACATAGATCCCACTGAATTGGAATAGGCATTTCTGGGCTTTCTCTGACTGAACACACATCAGGTGCTGTCTCTGGCTGCAGATACCCAAGCAAGAGTTGATGGTTCAGGTTGTAGCTGAGGTTATTGTGATGCAGCTGGTTTGCAGAAACCTGTGAAGAGCAACTTGTGTGCTTAGCTGATAGTCAGCACAGGAGAGCTGTACTTGGTTCAACCATGTTTCCTTTTGGGCTAAGTGAAGTCTTTAGCCCACACCAAATGCCAGTTAGCATGTGCAGAGATAGTTGTTAATCTTTTGAGCATCAAACTAATAACCTGCAGTAACTTGCTTTGTAAGTTTCCCTGTTTTGAACCCTCTTTATAGAATTCAAGAATTTGTGGCCACTACTTGCTTCTTCAAACTTGTAACTAGCTTGAGAAGAGGATCTAGAAAATAGTCTGCTTACAGGGCATCATTTCCTTAGGTTCATTCAGTGAGGAAAGCAAACAGATGTGTTCCTTGCAGAAAGTTCAGCACTTCTCCTTTTAGAAAGTACTAGTTTTTCATTCCATCCTCACCTCTCTGAAAGGCTCTTTAGAAACTGGGCCAGGATCCTTTGAGATCTCCCTAAAACTTTATTTTTCAAAGTCTGGTTTCTGCAGATTGCTCTCTTTTGCTGTAGCTGATTATTCCTACCTTGTCTGTTTCATGTCAAATCTGTCTCATGGCTGTCTTTTCTTCTGAGTCTCTACTGTGTGATTTTTCTAATTTGTTTTTAATCTAACAATTATTTAAATTGTCCATAATTCAGTACATACACGAGTGGGTCTGCTTAGGAGAAATATCTATTTCTTCAAGTTTTTGCTAAATTACTATTCCTACAAGGAAGGTGGCCATCCTAGATTTTACCAGGACATGGTAAATTGCTTGTGTTCATACAGGTCCTGAGTTAAATTTTTCATCTGACAAGCATGGCCATTCTTCCCTTGATTGCTAGTCAGAGCAGCTTTATTAGAGCAGGCATGCTGTTCAGTATTGTGCCTTAAACATTGAAGGAATGGGATGCTCTGGGAATCACTTTTTTGTAATGCAGGTTTCATAGCTAAGGTTACAACTGGAAGCATAGTCTAGCTGCACTACAAATATTAGAGTAACTGACTGTGCAATATGATACTGTATAAGATGAATATATGTCCATATCCTAGCACATATTTAGTGTTTCATGTGATGCCCTGACTGATGCCAATGATGGTCAGTTATGAATAACAATGAATGACTGATGTCAGTGATGGAACAATATTTTCATTGCTTTTATACAGATTTCACTTGTAGTCTTTTAATCTCTTCAAGCTTTAGTGTCTTAGATAAAATAGCTGCTCAGCTTATTTTTAGAGTCAGGTTTATGCCTGGCCAATCCATGAATAAAAAACCTCTCCCTCAACACAGTTCTGCTCAGGTTCTGTTCTGTTTTGCATTTGATGTCTCAGTACATGGTGTTTGGATTACAAAACAACCCCAAGCCCTCACAAAATTCAAAAAACAGCACCAGGAAGTAAAAGAAAATTTCCAAAGGTGGTGCAGAAAACAAAGATGACAAAACTGCCAGCTGTACTTTGCTTATAAATCAGGTGGTCTTTATATTCATGCTCAGCAATCATAATAAGGTTTCAGTGTTTTCTTCATGAATCATCTCTCAGATGAGTAATATGAATAACTCATGCTGTACCTCCATAATGGTGAGTTTAGAGAGGCAGGATGCTGCAAAACTGTACTTGCTCAGAAATTACTGATGTGGTGACTTTGTGCCAACAGAGTCCTTGTCACACTCTCCAGTAGTGGGGCAGAGATAGTGACCATGAGGGATACCTATTCTGCCTGCTGAGCCCCAGTATTGAGGAGGATGCTGTCCTCTACTGTGGAGCACAGCTTCATAGTCACATCTTGTCAAGCTGATACACCTTACTCTGATCCTATTTTAATTTGTCAGGGCAAATAATGTCTGAGACTTCTGAGCAGTGCTGCTTGCAAGCTGTGGATTTGGACATCATGATGGAATGAACATGTCCTTCTCTGTGCTCACTGATGATGAAAGACAGGCATGGTCTACAAAGATGAGATCCAACTTCTCATACATCTCAGTTGTAGAAGTGTTCTGAATGAAGGCTCTTTTTTTGCGTTCCACCTCTGTTGCGTGCTGGACTGCATACAAAGTTGCATGAACATACAAAATCCCAGGTTCTTGTCTGTGTGCTGCTCCAGCTGGGGCCTGTTAATCCCATCAAATAGATCACTTCTTCACCCCTGCCCTTATGAGAATGTAAATCATAACTTTCCACTGTTCCTGACTATGCTAGAGCTAGCCATGTGGCCATTATTGGGCTATCCTGCAATACAGTTGGACTTGGAAGAAGTTGGACTTTTTCAATACTCTTCCCTCCCTGCCAATCTTTATAGTAGGATAAAGCTAAAGCTACCTAGTTATATATAAAAACTGGAGCCCAGATGTCCCACATGAATCACAAAGAAAATTCTCTGAGGCATTTCACTGAAAATATAGTCTTTACTTTCTTAGACTGCAAGAAATTTCAGTCTGTGCAGAACTTAAGAGTATTAAAATTCAGCATAGCATAGAATTACGTCATGTCACACATGCTCTCAAAAATAGCACCTTGTTGATGGCATTAAAGTAACAGTATTTAATTGTGTATTTTTTAACAGATTTTCAAGATGCTTGGTGGAATTGTATATATTATAAGAAAGCCAAACCCTTTTTTACTCTGTTTACTGAAAGAGATAGACTGCAGCCCAAGGATGGGAGAGGACAAAGCATTCCATTTTGCCCTCAAAACTTTATCTGCTCTATTTTAATTGGCAGAGCTGTGGCCAATCTACATTTCCCTGCCTCTCTTTGAAACCCTCTGGTTAGTAGAAAGCATTTGAGGTTGTATGTGTTGCCTCTAGAGTCAGGCAGCACTTCAGCCAGTATCTGCAATGGCTAAAATTGTGACTTTTTAATGGGGGATACTGCTACAAGTATAGATTTTCTCTGGCAAGAGCCAGGTTTTGCACAGTGGGAGTTTGTTCTAACTTTAGCTCTTCAAATAGCTCTAGGTCACTCAAGTAGGATCTTTCAGTAACAAATTTCTGCCATAGAGGAGAGAACCAATATGTTCTTTGTTCATTTCAAGAATGTTGCTCCCAGTGCAGGGCAGAAAAAAAGTTGAGACCAAGGCTTGGCACTTGCAGGTGTATGCTAGCAGGAAATCTCCTGGAACAGGGTTTTGGCTGGTGAAATCTGGCAGGATAAGAGCTTCTTTTTGCTATCTCTGTGTGAAAAGATTATTCGTGCTTGGGAATATGTCCCTATGTCTTTTGCTGCATGTGTAGGCACAGAGCAGGTGGCACATAGATTGTAGCACATAGAGATCCACACATGCAAATTAGCATGAACTTAAATACAGGATGACTCAAGATGGAGGTGCCATGTACCACACGCTTGGGAAATTATACTGCTTCTTGTGGAGTTCTGATCTGCATGCTCTTGCTCTCTCTTCCCAAACAGGTCTGCACTTGTCCTTAGACTAGGGCAACAATTCAAGCCATCAGATGTGTTTGGACAAGATGAGCTCATATTAAAAGAATATTTGTTTCATGGCCCTTTACTGGATTTGGAATGTAGGCATGCTCTGAGCACAATCTGGTTTGAATAGTGGACAAGAGTTCTCCTGGTCTCTCATTAATTACCTAATGCTTCACACATCAAACAGTAAGGTAGTTGTAAAGAGCAGGAGATGGGCCTTTTGATCATGTGACCTGCATCAGTTGCCTAAATATGGTGGACTCCATGTTTAGTTTTTGTTTACATTAGTGTTTGAGCTTGAATTATGGATACACTTTTGAAATCAATATTTCTATTTTGGTTGACAGAGCAGTGAACCAAACCTCCAGGATGAAACTATGTGTTCCAACCACAAGTGTGTGTTCAGTCCATGGAGTTATTTAGAAATAGTCACCTTCCCACGCACTATATGTGTACCATGGATATCATATACTCAACACCAGCTGCTTCACACTGCAAATACTGTATTGGGATTTGCTGCTTCCTGATACAGCCCTAAAGCTCTGCTGACAGGATGAATGGTGGGTGCTCTGACTAAGGGCACCATGGTGGGGGGAATGTCTCATCCTGAAGATACTACCTGGTTCTGCTTTGGGGTCTAAACTAATGAAACTTCATTCTCCTAAAGCAAGCAGAGGGCTTGCTTTATTGTCAGCAGAAGTGATAATCAGACTGAGTCTAAAAATCTGCATTCAATTAACAAACCCTAATTTGAAAAAGCCATTGGCTAAGATTAGCATCTTACAGAACTATGCTTTGGCAGCTTAGAAATCTTTTAGTCCCGAAACTCCTTTATGCAAATATGTGCCTGTATAGTAGTGAAATTAACAATGTTAATAATAAAAGAGAAGCACTTTTAAGACCTGTGGCTTGCAGCACCTCTGATCCTCTTGTCTCAGTGTTAAATATTTGGCTGTTTTGAGCCTGTAGCTTGAGAGCCTGGCAGAGCTTTATTGTATGCTGAGGTAGATAATAATTTGGTTTCAAGCTTGCACAGCTGTTTTTTGACCACTTCACAAGGGCATATGACGACTGAGTTCATCTCTCCATGCATATGCCTGATTTACCAGTGCAAGATCATATGCATTATATGAGTTTGCTGATCTTTTTTTTTTCTGTCTTTATGTTCTTTAATGAATATATACTTCTCAAGGGAATGGTGATGATAACAGCCCTATGTAGAGCAACTTTCATGCAGTTACAGGAAATTGTAATCCCCAGTGAAGCTGCAAATTTGCAGTTGTAGGTCCTTCTTTCTACTGGTATATTCCTTGTGATCATAAAAAAAAAGTCAGAGGTTGATTTTCCTCTTTCTACCCCTTATTACGAACTACTGTGGTGAAACCATGTATTACTTAATTTTTACTTTTTATTATTATTCTTTCTAAGCTCTTGTAAAATGCTGCATCTGTGGATGTCCTGGCTCTGAGGGAGTTTTGCCTGTATCGGAGATCACACCTTTGGACTGGCCACCTCACTGTAGCTTCACAACCCCACTCCTACAATGACCCCTGTCTGTCTTTGGTTCCCCAGTGCCTCTGCTCACATGTAAATCAGAGCAGAAGTGTGAAAATGCTCAGATGACTTCTGAAGACTTTCTGGCACTCCCATGCATTGCTCATACCTCCAATCGTGCCTGTGAACACTGAGTGTTAATCCTGGGAGCTGCTGTTGAGTTGTGCACTCACCCATGTGAATCCCATATGAATGAATGTGTGTAGCCTGCCAGGACAGGCAGAGCAGGGGAAGAGGGGCTTGGCTTGTGCTGCATGCTCCTATTCTTGCCTTGTTACTGCTCTAATCTTCATCCAGTGGCAAACCCTTGAGCCTTCCTGGGTTTTTGAAGTGCTCTGGTAGTCCTATTTCTACTACTAATGTAGAACCAACATTGCTCAATTTAAAGCCAGACCCCTTTTTCTACTATAGAAAGATTTTTTAAAGTAACTGTGCATAATTTTTGCTTTTCTGTCTGGTAATGGATTTTTTGCAAATCATACTGTTCATTGCCACCACTGTTAAGCCCCCTCTTCTGTCACCCATTGTCATATTACAATGTGTTTATTGCATCTTGTCTCATCTTGTCCTAAAGTGTTGCAAGCCTTGTCCCTTGTTAATGCCACAAAATCTTGATTGCTTTGGAACCTCTGTCTATTACCATAATGAAAACATTAAACAGTAATTTCCTCCTCAGAGGACAATAGATGTAGCATTACTGGGACTCTTGAACTGCTTATCAAATAGAACATTTATCTTAACACCTGTAGCTGAAATGAAGTAAAATATTTGGTGGCTGTTGTGCTAATGTTTTCACAAAGGAGAAAAAACTGGAAGTATATCCAGTGATGATGTGTAGTATTAATGTGTATATCCAACTTTATGAATTGGTGAGGGGAAATACTCTTATGAAGTATAGTTTGATACTGACATTTTTACAGAGGAGTGATTTTGATTGGCATTCTGTTGAGAGAAGAAACTATCAAGCATGTTTTAGCTGTGGGTTAAGATAGGATGATATTTCCCTCTTTCCCCCCTCTCTCTTGCTCTTCTGCAAGAATTTTAGTTTTTGATCAGTGCAGGAAAGGCAAATGCTGTCTGCAGTGCTGTTGGATTATTCCCAAGCTAGCTGATTCTGTTAAGGAAATTATTTTAAAGTATGTTATGGCCTCTGAACAGTGTTGAAATATCTTTTGAAACTAGAGCCATAACTCTGCCTTTACTGGTGGACTCTGATGGTTCCTCAAGTTTGTGGTCTTGCTCAGGTCTAAGAAACCATTGTGTCCAGTGAATGCAGTGCAAGGGGATAGTCTTTGAACAGGGACCTCTTCAGAGTTACTCACCTATTTGCAGATAGCTTTGCATTGTCTGCAGCAGCTCTTAACTTTAATTTTCCCGTGGTATTGAGATACACAATTTAAATGCTATTATACTTTGATTCCTGTTTTCCCTGTCATATTATAGAATAATATTTATGGTGCTATGGTAAGAATATCTTTTATGACTATCCACTGCTCTGGGCATATTTCAGTGTTTAATCATTCTACCATGAGCAATATCCTTGAAAGGGTAACAGGATGGGAACATCCTGGTTCATGAAGAACATATGCAACAAGATTATTAAGCAATTAATCTCCATAAGTCATATTTTCTTGGTGTATTGCTATAAGTTTCAAGCATGTTCCAATGCTTGACAGCCCTTTCCATGAAGAAATTTTTCTTAATGTCCAATATAAATGTCCCCTTAAGGCTATGTCCTCTGGTCCTATGGCTTATTACCTGGGAGAAGAGACCAACTCCCACCTGGCTACCCAGTTCTATCAGGTAGCTATTGAGAAGGATAAGCTCTCCTGCAAGCCTCTCTTCCTCCAGACTAAACCACCCCCATTTGTCCCTCACAAAATTTGTGTTCCAGACCCTTCACCAGCTTCGTTGCCCATCCCTGGATGGGCAGAGCTCCAGCACCTCAATGCACCTCCTTGTAGTGATGGACCCCAAACTGAACACAGTGCTCAAGGTGTGGCCTCACCAGTGGGGAGATTCACTGCCCTGGTCCTGCTGGCCACACTATTCCTGATAAAGCCAGGATGCCATTGGCCTTTCTGGCCATCTGGATACACCACTGGATCATGTTCAGCTGGCTGCCAACCAGCATCCCCAGGTTCCTTTCCACTAGGCTGCTTTTCAGCCACATTTCTGCCACTCTTCTGCCAGCCTGTAGCACTGCACAGAGTTGTTGTGACTCATGTTGCAGTATTTTCTTCTTTCCCACTTCATCCTTTAAATGTATGTAGCTGAATTCTTTCTGTGCCTTCCAGAGTTTCTAAGGGAGAAGAGCTCAGAAATCGACTGAGTTTTCCAAGAAATATTGCACCCTCCTTCTGAAATAATCAGTGTTTCATAACTTAAAAGAATGTCAAGCCTCTTAAACCTTTTGCAAAAATAGACTTGAGTATCTTTAATAGGAAACAGTATTAAAATTCCATTATACTAAGATGGCCAAAGTTCAGCTATCATTAATTATCACAGACTTTCAGTGAACAAGTCCAATCTAAAAGTCGGTATCAAAATATCATTCATTATTAAAGCTAGTTGTCATTTAATTATTCACAGAACTGTCATGGATTGATTTGTCAACAGTCCTGGGCTGGAATTTGACTCAAATTTTAGAAAAATTATACAAAACATTCCTCTAATTTTATTTGCAGCATATGTAATTTTAAAAGTGTTTGTTTTGGTTCTTCTTCCTTGAAAGCACTTTGGTATTGGATGCCAAATGTTGAGAACTGTGTTTCTGAAAACTGTATAATCTTAGCCATCACTGATTTAAATACAGAGAAATAGGGATGGCTAGAGACCTGGCCATATGTCCACTGTGTTCCCACATGTGATCAGCTTAAGTCACTCCTCACCAGCATTTGAAAAACTTGTTGAAGTTTGTGTATGTTCATGGACTACGTCTGTTCACTTTTCTCTTTTTATGTATCCTGTTTTCTAGACCTGTGGATGTCCTCATGGTCATTAACTGAGTTTGTTTCAGAGGGTTCCCATCTTTATGAACATGCAGAGACATGTAAGCCTGAGCACTGAAGAGAGCATGGTTTTTCATATCTTGCATGTCTTTTGTGTTTCAGAGTGCTGGCTAGGTTATCTCTGTGTGAAATGGGTTCATTTTTTAATAAGTAACCTGTTTCTACCAATATTAAAGGAGGCATTGAGCAGTGTGATACCTAGGATGCATTTGCATAATATTTACTCTGTAGGTGTTGGTGTTCAGTCAAGCCAGTGCAAGGAAGAGATGCATGACCACAGCAATCCCAAGTATCCTTATATTGTATACTCATCTAGCTTCTCCTCAGTTTACAGGCTTCTTGAATTGAAGTAATGTGTGAACACTATTGGATGCTGAATTTTAAGCAGTGAGCTTCCCTAAAATGGTTTTGAACCTATTTTAGACTTTTAACATATGCTGCAATGTGTGTCACTGTATTTCTTTTGTCTGGAAAGAAATTACTTTTCCTTTTTTTATCCTCAAACTTCTTTTTACAAATTCAATTTTATTTGATACTTCATATCTCATTAGAATTAGGGAATATTATTTTATGTTTACCTTTCTAGGTGATTTATGATTGTACAGAAATTTATCACTTCTGTATTCTCTCTCATGCTCAAACTGAATAGTTCTGCTTTATAGTCCTCTAATACAAAAGTCTTTTCCATCAATTTGTCTCCCTCTCTATTTCTTGTCTCAGACTTCTGCGATGAAAGTTAGACACCAGAACTCCATGCAGTATTCAAACTGTGAGCACGTGGCATATATATGTAGAATTACTTGCTGAAGATTTCATTGTAATTCTTCCCAATATTCTGTTGTCTTTTGGAAAGCCATCAGACCAAGAAATGTCTGTGGGGTGGCTTTGGTTGTGTGGGGTTCCTTGTAGTTGTTTAAGTGTTTCTTTTTTTTTTTTTTTTTTTTTTTTTTTGTTAACTGGTGCATTTGATAATGGATCTATGTTACAGTTCTGAAATGGTAATAGCAAGTTTAGAGTCTATTATTGCTTTTGACAGCCAAAGCAAGTCTTGGTTATGTGCCTTATATTGGTACTTGAATTTGACCTGCATTTTATTGCCCAGTTTTTCAGTACTGTGAGAGTTTTTTCTGTAGCTCTTCATAGTTTAGATTTTTGGGAATTTCTCAGTTACTAAAGATGCTTTTCATTCATATTCCTTTTATCATTAAGACATATTAATCTCTAAGTTGATCTTTGCTTAATTTCAAGATGGCCATGTTTTTCATAGTTTTTAATCTGGAACCTTGCTGTTTTTTTGACTGCTGTCCTGCTTCCCGATCAAAGGCATTTTGTAAACCCATGAGATCATCTTTTATTTGCATGCTAGCTAATTCTTTCAAAGAGTTTTTAATATATTTGTTTGTTATCAGTTCTCTTGCTAAATCTATGTTGACTCTTCTATATATCATGGATATTCATTAATCTAATGATGGTATTCTTTACTGTAATTTCCAGCACTGAAGATTATTTAAATCATTGTACAAATGGGTTATTGCACAATGGTTATGACAATACTTTGGCAATTTCACATAAGAAGTCCTTCAAATTTCTTGGGTGAAAACCATCTGGCCTTGAAAATTTGTTACCATTTTTTATCAATCTGTCTTACAGCTATTCTACTGACACTTTAGTTTAAGATGACATCCTACAAAAAAGAATGAATTGCTGTGAGATAATTCAGACATCTTATAGGACAAGCAAGTCTTGTAACCATTTTGCAAGCTTTACAAGCTCTCTTGTAGGTTTCTCATTCACTTAATTGTATTTGAGGGAAAGCAGCTATTGCTGCTATGTCATTAGTAAATTGTCTAAAAAATATTTACTAATAAATCTTCCTATTTTCCATTTAAGTTTCCAGAATTACAGCGTGTTTTATTTACTTGTGACTTCTGCAACTAGTAGCTGACTTCTGTTGTCTAACTGAACAGGCAAACAAGGTGATTACTTTGGGGTTTTTTTGGTACTTCTGTAGAGGTTTCTTGTTTGGTTTGGGGGTTAGTTTACTTGGTCGGTTGGTTTTTTTTCCCCTCCCCTTCCAGATCCTTGTCTTTGATTCTTCCTTTTGTTATGGAAATGAGCACAAGAATTGGCCCTACCTTAGCACTCCCCGACAGATCATCTAGACATGTGGAGAGGTGCCCCCTCTGCACCCAGCAGTGCAGTCTGAGCTTCACTGTCATCACTGACCCAGCTTTGCTTTCCTGGGACTTGCATGTTAGAGGGCAGCTTCAAGCATCCTGTTCAGTAGAGTGAGCCAGAAAATGTGTGAGCTCCTGCTGGGCTTATATTCATGTTTGCTTTCACCAGTAGATTTTGAAGTTCTCTCTGATTTTTATGTGTTTGTTCATTCCCTCTGTTCTGTTTCTCTTCTGGCAGAGCACAGATCTCCTCCCCTGCTTTAGTCTATGGCTCTCTGGTTTTGTTTGGGTTTTGACTCAAAGTTAGAGGCAAAGGTCCAATTAGTAGCTGCACAATTTCATCTGGTCATTTAGGAAAGTCTTGGTATGTGATGTTTTTCTTTGTGAATGTTATCGGAAACTGAGGCTATATTACCTGATTTTTTGGTGGTTTCTTTGCTGTTTTTTTAAAGCTCCATGTTCTTGATGGTTGTTTTGTTGCTTTACCAGAGCTTTAGGAAGAAAGTTAGAATTCAGTTTGTGTAAAGGTTTAGATAAAATTAGAAGTTGCCTTGGAGGTTCAGAGCTTTCCTGTCATGTCAAAAAAAGAAAGGAGGTGTTATCTAAGGGGATGTATACAAGTGATGTGCAATGCTTCAGGAATATCAGACAATGTGCTTGAAAAGGTAACAAATGAAAATATGATGGGATTAATACTCACGAAATTAAGAGTAGGATATTGTTCTTCATATTGCAAATTACATTAAATATTTAAGTCTGTTTCTTTGTGACATGATGGACACTTATCCTAAATGTGTTTCCTTACAGTGATAACATTTTTCTCCCAGTCCCTTTCTTTTATAAAAACCTGGCTCTTCTTTTGAGACATCCAGCAGCTTTTAAGATGTTATTACTGAAAGTATGTTATACCAATTAGAGAAGGGAGGCAGGACAATGTAAAATCAGAACGATATGCATAAAAACATAACTTTCCATCTAATCTGCTATTGACTTTCAACAATTAAAAAACTCCATCCTCTCCCCCAAAACCATTGAAGAATCCTATTTAAAAATATATCTTTATGGACTCTCTTTATGGGGTATCTTCTTAATTGATGCAGGTTGTTACAACCCTGTTGAAGTCTAAAGACTTGATTCAGTTTAAGCAAGGTGAGACTTCATGTGTGTAAATCTTGAACTGTGGGAAGTGTTTAATTTATTTGTCTGAGCATGGTTTGGACTCAGACAGCAGCAAGGGCTTTCTTCTTACCACTGTCACTGTACTAAGGGCAGCAGGGCTGCAGAGTGCTCTTGTGGAGTTACTGAGAGCAGCTGCAGGACTGCTGCAGAAAAGTACAGCTGAGGCCAGGTTGGAGCCAGGATGTATGTTTGACGTGCTTGGGGAATTCAGTTGCCAGCTCTTAGGAAGTCTTTGAGCATGTGTGGACTGATGTCTTTTACTCAGTGTGGATTTTCAGGGATGAGAAGTTGTGGTCCAGTCAGCAGAGATGCTGCCTGGCTATTTTGAAACCTGTGCCTCTCAAACAGTAGTTCCCAGCTTGGTGCTGCTGTTTGAGAATGGGGTCTTCACCCCATTCATGAGATGCAGGATGCATCTCATGTCCATTCATGGGAACTTCTTGCCAAAAATCTGTGTCTTGTTGTGTCTGAGGAGTGTCCAGGTAATAGTGGCTTGGCTATAACAGATTTCACAGTGTATTTCTGTTATTCCTTATCCTACCTGTTCATCAGCATTTTCTCACCCCTCCTGTTTCTCAGGGTGTTTCTATCCTTCTTCCCCTAGCCAGTGGGTGGAGATGATGCTCTGGGACTGCAGGGAAAGGAATAGGTGTGGATCGGCTTTGCAGAGAGAGGAATTCCTCTGGCTGGCCAAGAGAGTTGTAACCAAAGGAAGTCTTCCTCAGATGCATGGAGCACTCATCTCTCATGCTTTAAATAAAAATTAAAAATTTAATTTAAAATGCTAGAGTTCCTCAGCCAAACTACTACCAGCTCATTTGATTGATTTTAGCAGGGATTTAGTAGTGGAACTGCTAAGTCAAAATTATCTGGAACTCTGTGCTATCATGTTCCATGTTAAATGAATGCATCCTAAAGTAGGTAATCTGGGTAGACTATTTCAGTTGAAATAGTTCAGGTTGTCAAAGATATAATTGATCAAAACCAGTCTTAAAAGAGAATTAATTGAAATTGGTGTTTGCAGCCTCACCTCTGTGCATATGCCAATATCTCTGAACACTTTAAAAATAACAGTATACTGCTATTCCATAACTGCATAACTCCGCATTCTAGAGACTCAAATTTTTAATCCAGGATGGATGATTCTTTGAAGTTTTTGTGAGCTGGGTAGCTATTCAGTTTATTGTGTGTATGTCACATAGAAGTGGGCCGTCTTCATCATCTGGCTGAAGATTTCACTATAGATTTATATTTTTATTAGTAATGCTGTCATTACTGAAAGTGCCATGTTGTTAGTGTTTTGTGGCAGTGTTTGGTGAAGATCATTTGAGCACAGTGGAATTCAAGCAGGAGAATTTTTGGCTGGAGAAAGATGTGTGTTTATAGGATTAATCATTTAGAGAATATTTTTATATCTAGTAAAGGGCTTAATTAAGAGATTTGTCAGTCCTTCAAGACATTCAGATGCTCAGATTTCAGTTAAAAATTAAATAATAAAACACATACCAAAGATAATAGGGAGTCTTTAGAAATAAAATGTGAATATATCCCATATAAGTGAATATAATCCAGTTGCTATTAAACACAGTATAGAAGTAAAGTTCAATAGCAGTACATACTGTTGTGTGAGCCAACTAAAATATATTTGATGTGTTTTTACTTTTTTGCCCTCACAGTTTTTCTAATGCTATGAGCCTTTTTTCTTTAATTTGTCAGGAGTGTCTTAGCAAAAAAATGAAATTGTACCTTCAGCTGAGAGGATAAATGAGCTTTGGTTCCGAACTGAAACATGACTACAAAAATTGCACCTTTCAGGTCTCTATATTTTTATGTCTGCTTCATTCATTAATTTTAATGACTGAAAGGTCATATTTCACTGGGTTTTATCCCAGTAGGCTAGTAAACTGTCATGTAACAAAAAATAGATTTCATTTTCCTTTATATTTAATCCTTGAAGTTGATAGCTAATCCTCAGATGCAGGGCCAACTTATTCTAAGTTTGGTCAGTCAAATTCCATAGTATAAATTATTTTAAATGCCAAAGAACTGCTTTGAGTTGCAGGTATTTTTTTTTTCCTTGATGTAAGTTTGATAGCCCTAGCTGGGCAGAAAAGATAATAGCTCGTCCTTCAAAACCCACTAGGCTGTGTTTTCCAGCTGCTAGATCTGTACTTATAAAAGAAATTGTCTTTAAATTAAGGCAATTCAATCAAAATAATTGAGGCATTCCCACAAGCATCTTCAAGAATAAAAGCTAAGAAGAGGTGGGACTAATTCTTTGGAATTTAGTGGGCTTTGGACCATTCTTATGAAAACATTCTTAACTAGTTGGTGACATCATAAATAAATTTGCCTTGTAGTTGTTGCTTTCGTGTGGTTTTCTGGGGGCTGGCAATATGGGTAGGGTTGACATATTTCTTAATTAATTTTTAAGATTAGATAAATAGTTTCTAGTGTCTACTGCTGTTTTGACCACAGATGAAAAACTACTATAAATTAAAATGTATACTTGTGTTTTTCATCTATTTTTAATATAGGCTTTCAAAGCTTTGCTTTTTTTTTTCCCTAATTTCCTGTTTCTGGTGACCTATTTTGCTAATATGCTTACCATCCTGTTTGTTCATTAAAATGACTGCCAACTAAATTTACTTTTATTTTATGTTTATTTAAAGTCTTGTGGAAAAAAAAAAAGCTGTTCTGTTTGTTCACAATGCCCACAAAGGGCTCTTCAGATATGGTTCAAGCAATGTCTTTTATGGAGGAATTTCTATATGCACGTAGATTGAAGGAATTGCATTTGGACTACAGAGTTTTAACTGCAGTCCTCCTTCTTAGTCTGTAGAAGGGAAGGTGGATAGAACTTAGAGGTGCCTCTGCATTTGCTGCCTTAACACAGATGTGTTACCGTGGGAGCACAAATTATACCTAAGGTTGTTCCTGTCTCTTGGAGTTTCTGAGCAGTGTCCTGAGATCAGTGTTGGCCAACACTTGAAAGTTAGTGTTTCAGCTTCCTGCCCCCGTTCACCAAATACAAATTGCTTTTCTCTTTGGGTGTGAGAGGTTCTGAGAAGTGAGAGTGAAGGGCTGTGGAGGGAATCCCATGTTTACTTTGATCAGAGATGTTGCTTCTCTTGCCTGACTTGAAACATTCAAAGGCCATTCTCAAACACAACTGGGAAGTGTTTTATCCTTCCCTTATTGGTATCTGGATTATGGAAAAAGGGCAGACCATGAATTTGGTATTTCTACGTTTATTTTGTAAAGGTCATCTCTGTACAAATTTACAGAAAGATCTTGCTGATTCCTTCTGTGGTACTCTTTTGCTGGATGAGGAGCTTCTAACATGGAGAAATTAAGTTGTTGCTTGGTGTAACATTTGTTTGTTGGCCTGGAGACAGGAGAGATCAGTAACGTAATTTCTGAGCATGTATGTAGTTAACCAGAATAATCAGATTATTTTGTTTCAAGTAATACGTATGTGTGATAATGTAATTCATACAAGTATATGAAATGTAATAATTGGTCAATTAATACATTTTTTGCCATAATAAAGCACGATTCAGATATAAAACTAATGTCTACATATAAGTATCCAAGCAAGAAGTTACTACTTCGATGTGCAGAGATTCTTCACTATGTCACTGCCTAACAGCTGAATGTTAGAAAAAAGATTTCAATGGCAGGATTAAGTGTTGGGGAGTACTTAGAGACAAAACTTGCTCTCTGCTATTCCCATTAACTATAAAATAACTGAGATATGTTTTACTGAATTGCAGGGGTGTAATCTATAGCCCAAAATGTTCTTCCATGTTCTCTTTAACTAGCAGAGATCCATTTCAGGTCTGTGTTTGTGTTCTAGGGCTCTAGAGTAGTTGCCAGTGTGAATACTTAGAAACTGCATTAATCCTATGCTGGTTTTTCTGCTCTTGGAAGGTGACAGCTACTGATGCTCAGAGTCTGAGATGGCCCTGGTACAGCTGCAGCAAGCAGGTTCCTGTGTCTGCAGGCAGGTGCATCATCTCAGTTAGCATGGGAATCAGAAAAAATAATAGATTAATTAAATTCATTAATTGAATTCTTCCAACAGCTTGCAGATAATTGGGTAGGAAGAGATAATTGAGGATTCAGTAGTAGGTTTCTGAAGTGTACTATAATTTGACAGGTAATTGATAAACTTGGTTTGGCAGCTCTGTTTTGTTTTAACAAATGAGAGGATACTTCTTTCCTCTGGAATTAAGTGATAGCATGCTCAATTTCCAGTAGAACAGCAGCTGTTATCTAAGGTATCTATACAAGTGTGAAGAAAGTTTGGAAATATAGTAATATAATTTCTATTTTAATACCAAAAATTAGATGACTTAGTTATTAAAACAAAGTCTTGAAGATAGTTACCTTGTGTATGTAAATGCACATCCTGGAACTTCATGCTGAGATTAAGTATTCGGATTGTCTTCAGCTAATTTACTTAACCTGCTAATTTATGCAGCAGCTGTGCTCCTATAGCAATCAGCAGAGGAGCTCTGTAGGAACCTGGCTTTGTTTGGACTATATAAGGGAAATGTGGTGCACCAGATTTATTCCTGCTCTTGAGTTACTCTTTATTGTGCATCTGTAGGAATTGTTCCTATTCATGAAGCTTGATATATCTGGACATCTGGGGAGTAGTTCTGATAAAACTCCCTAAGAATGCCAGTGTGTTATTTTGTTAAAGAAACGTAATGCAGTGTGTAAAGGATAACCTGACAGGCTGCAGCTGATGCTGTGGGCAACGGTCTCATACAAAATGTACCTGTATGCAAAATGTGATTCAAATGGAAACCTCTGGCAGCTGATTTGTAAGTAAGGAAAAGGAGCTGAGAGGAAAACAAGTGGGGTTTGGCTGGAACCAGCAGGTGACAGGAACAGTGGTTCCTGCAGTGGGAGCTACAGGATTGAGATAGGAAGGGTCTGGTCAGGGGCACCAGGAGGACTTGGGTATTGCTTCCCATTGGCTTCCATGTACAGAGCTCTCTCTGGAGCTGCAGCTACAGTCTTTAGCATCAGATAAATAGAAATTGTGCTGGTTTGTTTCTATTTGCTGTGCTCTACCTATTAATTTTGCCTCCATGTTCTTCCTGTAATTTGCCTTTACTCTTTTTGCATTTTGATTTTTAGTATGGAGAAGAGGAAGTGAAGAAGTCCATAGATGCTTCAGGTAGAGCTGTTGAAACACTAGATTTGAAACTGTGTGTCCTGTTATTACAGACTTTAAATTAGAAGGCAGACCTGCATCTCCTTTTCCAGTTTGTGAGTGGCTGCTGGGAAATCAACCCAAAAAAGTAAAATGTAACAAATGAATCATGGCATCCCTTTCAGCATTCAGTTTTTGGTTAATCCAAAATTATTCACCACATTTATTCTGAATTTGTATACAGCTTTGACCATCTTAATGGTATTTTTCAGTGAATGAAAATTTATGTGGAAGCATTCTCTCTATATAACTGACCTTGGGGATCCTAAAAATATTAGGATGGTAGATAATTTATTTTCACAGAACTATCTGGCAAATGCCCCAGATACTTCTAAGTTATCTACAGGCAGTTTGACAGACTACTTGGTTTTCCCACTGTAATTTTTACTTATTTCTGCATAAATTCAGCATTAGCCTTAATCTGTTTTGATATGTCTTACTGTAAAGCAAGGCAGTAAAAGCAAGACTTGAACCATGAGCATTTGGTTCTGCTTGTCAGGCATCTTCTCTTTTTTTTTTAAATTTTATTTTACTTTAGAATGAGAGATATGTAAAATGGGGAGAGTTTAAAAGAAATTCCTTCTATAGGGGTGGGACCTGGGTTCTGGGTTTGTTTAGTAGCTGCAATGTTTCAGAGGTAGTGTAATCCTTAGAGTTTAAGAAGGTTTGATATACTTTGTTGAATGCACGTAGGTGATTTGGATCTGCTTCCAGATCCTTTATTTTCATCTACAAGGCTGACCCTGTGGATGAACTGTGAGGATCCTAGTTTTCTCTCCTCAGGCTGCTTGCTGCTCTGCCTGGAAGTGGCCCCAGTATAGGACGTTGATTTCCACTTAGTCTTTTCACAGGGATGCAAGTGAATGTCACCCAGTTAAGATTTAAGGTGGTTTCTTTTTGTTTCTGTAATTTTTGTAGGTGACTTGTAGGTAGAGAGGAAATGGTGTACCTTGTAGTCACATGTGCCCTATGTGATATTTGGTGCACATACTTGGGGAGGGGGGGGAAAGGATTAATATCTGCGTATAATGTCACAAGACAAGAGATTTCTTCCATCCTGTTCACAAACCCAAGTTGTACTTTCTGCAAATCCACAGTAGCTGAACTTGGTTTTTAAAAGTTAGTGCAACCCTTAGAACTACAGTAGGTGATGTGGAGCTTTGTTTCCTTGTGGCTTGTTTGCTCCTAGGAACTGCTGGCTAAGCAGGGAGGCATGTCTGGAGCAGTCTGGCATCTCTCTGTATTTCCAGTTACAGTACCAGCAGCATATTGGAGGGCTCCTCTTACCTAGTTCTTGTCCCCTCTGCCTTCCCCTCACCCTGCCCCTTAAGAGGACTAGTTCTTGGCTCTTAATATTTCTTTAAGAGAAGATCCAGTTTCATGTTTGTTGCAAATGAAGTATTGTATTGCAGAATAATTGTGTGATTTTATCCCTTGCTAAGAAATCCCTCTGTTGGAGCATAAATTTATGGAAACATTTAATTTTCCAATACTATCTTTAGTTTATATTTTTTGTAAATAGTACTTTTATGTTGAGTCTATAAAAGCCTTAGTGTTGGTTTTGCTGTCTTTATTATTTGTATTAGCTTTTTTAAAAATTGCCCTGTATATTGAAATAAAATTTTCAGCAGTGGAATAATGATGTTCTGCAGAAAAAGGAAGCATTGGTAGAAATAGATCCTTGATTAATGTCACATCAAAAATTTTTAATAATTTTTAGAATAGGTAATTATTAGAATTGAATGTATGAATCATTATAAAATAAAAAGAGCCTGTATTTGTTTAAAGGTTGTAGATACTGCTTTTATTTAGCAGTGAGTGTATTGGCAAAACTTCTAATGCACACTGTTAGGATCAGGAATAAATGGTTGTTGCATGTGTGATAAGCACTGCTATTTGGACTGACGTGGAGAGCCCCTTGGAGGCAGCACCATGCATGCTCCCTGTGCTCCGTCTCTGTGTCATGTGAGGGGAAGTGTTAAGAGAGTACAAAAGCAGCTCAGGAGTCATGGCTGATTTTTGTGTTTGTATTTTTGTATATTTGTATATTTTTAATTTATATTTCTATGTTGCCCTCCCTAGGAGCACCATCAGATCAGAAGCCATCTTTACGTTTGTGGGTTTTTTTCATTCTGGCAAAAGAACTGGATAAGAATAATTTAAAATATATATGGGAATATGCTTAAAACAAAAAAACATTGTAGTTGTCAGGTTTTAACATTGGGTAAGCTATACTTTACTTAAATCTTATGACTATCAGTGCAGACACATGTGGAATTATGGCTGAGTATTTGAAGGCAAGAAGGAAAAAAAGAAATCAGGAAAGTTCAAAGTGATGGTTACTAAAGCAACTATGATCCTTCCACACTTGTCCTCTTAGTAGTGCTGCATGCTTCTCAGTGCCACCAAGTGCTGATGTGTTAATACATGCATGCAGCATAGCTGAGTTACTGAGGGAACCAAACTTGGGGGGGATTTTAGATTAAAAATGTGTGCAGGTCTCCTAGCTCAGCAGTCAGACAAAAGCACAGGGTAGAAGTGCAGCCTTTCACATGACAGAATATGATTATTTTCTTGCTCCTGGTAAAGAAAATAAATTAAAAGATTAGATTAAAACCAATAGATTTAAAACTGTCGGTTTAGAAAATGGGAAATGCTTTAAAGAGAAGGATATAGCTGGAAGAGTGATGCACCCTTCCCACTGGTACAAGGCTGCCAAAGGCACTGGGAGGCAGAAATTATGTTGCCTGAACTCTCCCTGTTTGGTAGAAGAACCATTCCAGACCAGTTTCTCCTCCTATGTGGTGCAGTGAGAGCTCCCCCTCCTGTTGTCTGCCTTACCTGAGCTTTCAGATAGCACCAACCTTCGTTAGCATTTCAGGAGTATTTTTGAAATCTGTGGGGGGAGCTATGAAGCCTGTGGCCAACACTTCTCCAAAGGGGATAAAGGCCTTTTAGCTAAGACAGAGTGTGATCCCATGGCACGCTGTGCCTTTGGGTGCTTGGGGCACCAAAACAGGTGCTGGAGCTGAGCAAATACAAGACTGGCACTGCCATTCGATGAAACAGTTAACAGTTTGCACAAAAACACTCCCTCTGTGGGACTTCCCTCTGAGGGAAGTTCTTCATGTTTTATAACCAGAGAGCCTCTGCTTTTTCAGACTTCTTCTATTTTTGAGCTTTCCCCAGTCAACAATCAACCCTGTACAGTGTACGATTGTTTTCATGCTGAGGCCTGCAAACAAGACCAAAGAAATAGCTGTGATATGATGATGGGAAGAAAATCAGGAAGTTTGCAAGACAAGTTAATATGCCTGCTTCCTTGTATCTCGAACCCTTCAGTGGCATCTTTATTCAAGCAGTTGCATTCCTTTTGCATAAGTCAGAAAGTATGACTGAATTTTATTCTAGCTTCATGTTTTTTGTGCCAGATAAAATACCTGATAAAGTGACAGCATTACTGAAAGGGTGATATCTTATCTATTGTAATGCAACTGCACAAGTTGAACTGTCAGAATTGTTTAAGCTTAGGTAAGATCAGTTATTTATGTCATGTAGTCATTGTGGTTTGAGTCCAGACATTAAAGTCGGATTTTCCGTCCTGTCAATTCAAAGTCTGGGAGCAGTCATGAGAAAATAGGCAACTTCAACTTGCAGACTGAGCCAGCATTCATCACACCTTTATAACTCAATTTTTTTGGTGGGCTAAGAAGTCAGATAATCTTCATCTAGTGTGGCATATTCTTCACAAATATGATAGGTTTTATCAATTATTGAAATTATTGTTTCATGCTAATAAACTGGAATTTATATACTCTACTTTTTAGACTTCACCTGTAGAAATATAATTCTGCAGAGAAGTACCAGTTAAACACCTAGCCATGTGACCAATTTCAAATTTGCCTTTTTATCTGGATTTTTGGTTCCTGAAGAGAAATCAGAAAAAGCTATATTGATGTCATGGATGCTGCATAAGATCTAAAATGTCCTTTAACTTATTGCTGGAAATAGATATCTGATAAACAGTGTTGGTCTTTTTGACCATGATAAGCAGATTACAATAGTTTGAGAAAGATTATAAACCTTATAGCTGTGCACCTAAGGTAGGAAGTGATTCATTATCAGTACATAAGTGAATTTGCTAAAGGATGCTTCATTTAAGTGACATAATCACCTTAATGCTTCCTAAGTCAGCCTGGGATACCTTCTTCAGAGCTGCTCTTCATGCAAAGTGGACCACCTATTGCCATCTATATATAAAAACATTTAAATAACAATTGCTTGCTGCCTTGTAACAGGTTTCCCTCCTCTTGATTTATTTTTGGGCACAGCCTTGTTCTGTTTCTTCTTGAGCAGTGCAGTAGAATTAATTCCATAAATAACCTGGCACTTCTGTATAGCATACCTAGCAGATAGGTTTTTTTTTTTGTTTCCAGTGAATATATTCTTGTGTAGGTTACCATTGCTGTTTTTTTTTTTTTTTTTTTGTCTTTTGAATGAAGCCACAGTAATCTGATATTAATTTAAATGTCAAATTAAGAATGCGTCTATGGGAGTCAAGTATCCTACCCTAGCTAATTATTCACTAGGGCGTCTGCATTTTATGTTAATGAGGTATAACACACAAAAGACAAAATAGCTGACTATCAAAGCTGCTATAAGTGAATATTGCAAGTGTCTTAAAACCAAAAAAGCCCTGTATAGCATTCTCAATGTGTAGATAAAAAAGGAGGTATGTAGATGGCTTGAAGCCATAATAAAATATGAATTCACATCCCTAAATGTCAGTGCAGTAAGGAAAGACTTCAGCTATCAACAAATCAGTGCATAGCACATACCTATGACAGCACAGACATAAAACTGATAGAGCTATGCAAATGTGGAGGTGGTATTACCAATTTCCAGAGAGGATAGGCCACTATTCTGAATGGGTATGAAATTTAGACAACCTGGACATACTGTAGGGAAATCTGCAACAAAACTGCTACTAGAATCCTCATTTTCATTTTAGTGTTTGGCTTAGCAGTTTTTTTGGATAACCACCATAAAAAGGACTGTGCATGTTTCATCTGCCTAGAGTGGAATATTGAAAACTGATGTTTGTTTTTCAGGTTGACCTTACTCTGGTCCATCATCTGTGTCTGCCATGTTGCAATCACACTGATCTGATGTGCTAGGTAAAAGCAGCAATTTCCCGTTGGCCTTCAGCAAAGCCTGCCTAAAGCAGTGGCTTGAGAGCTATTCTGGCAACCTGCATGTTTCAGAAAAATCCCTGTATTTTGCAATTTGAGAGCTTTTAATTTTTTTAGATGTAGTTAAGAGGGACAATATTTAGGCTGTTTTTTATAATATTGACGAAGATGACAGTACTTTTTGTTATGGTGAGCTAGAGCAGGCAGTTATTGAGGTATTTTTGTGAAATCAATGGAAAGGATATGGGAGTGTTTATGTTCCCCTGGTGTTTTATTTGGTCTATAGACCATTATAGGGCTGTTTAGTGAGCACGGAGCAATTTTCTGTTTGTTGCAATAACATTGATTAGATTGTGATTCTGTCTGTAGCACAGGATTCTACACCACAGAAAAGGCCCCTCCAGAATGCCTGACATCTTCTATAAATCTAAAGAAATAATAGAAAATGTGTGTTGTGCCCAGAATACACAGACAGTAACAGTTCACCTGGGAAATACCTTCTGACAGATTCACCGATTGGTAAATTGCTGATGAGATTAGAGAATAGTCAGGGACCAGTGGTGTAGAAAAGGAGGAGTTTCCTTCTTTGAACTTTAAAATGTTTGTCCTTTAGGGCTATTTAATCATGACTCAGAAGTGTTTGTTTTCTAAAAAAATTGTTATAGATAATGTTATTTTTCTTTTCTTATGAAAATTATTTCCTATTATATCAGCAGGTCTTTATAATAAAGTGTAGTAACTTTGATGTGTGTGTATGTGTGTATATATATAGACAAGTTTACGTTACATTACAGTGTAATGTAATGAGGCAATGAAATTTTACTAGAGACTCTGGTATGTTTCATGCTTAAGTAAAACAATGTAAAACAGAGCCTAGCCCTGGAAATAAAGACTTTGCTTAGTAGAAACGTAGAGCTCCCTGTGAAGGATAAAGGATATCTCTGGACAGCCAAAATATTACCAGAATCCTGTCCTTGCTAACATGTCTTTGAAACATTCCCAGTATTGAGTGACATCATAGATAAGTAGCTATAGCAAGACTGACATCTGGATCAATAGACATATCAAGAATGCTGCAAGAATATAGTTGTTGCAAAATTTTATTCTAAGCAGCAATGAGCAGTGTGGATGCTACCACTTTGTCAAACTGTATTGTACCTGAAAATTTGAAGGGTATAATAACCCTTTGTAGAATCACATTTGAGGTCCCCAGTTTGGCTTTGACACCTCATATATCTGAGTGAATGTTTACTCTTGCCATTCTACACTTTGAATTCTAATCTCTCTCCCTGGTCGACATGGGCTAGTTGTGAATTTTTGTGATAGTTTCTGCTTATCTCATCATATATTGATTTCTCGCCTTATCCTTTCATCTGTCTTTCACTGCTTGGTGTTCTCACGTTATTTATATTTTTTCCCTCCATTTCTTCTTCATTGTTTCTGCATTTCATTGTCCTTCCAGAGTCTCCAGTGATTTTTAATCCTTCTTTTCTTTTCAAACCCTTCTTAATTGCTTCTTTATTTTTCTCATACCTCATAAGATGTTCATCCTCCTTCTCCCTGCCTTCTCTCTCCTTGTCAAAATGTTCACCTCTTCTCTCTAGGTCCAATATCCCCTCTCTCTGTGAACTTTTAAATTTTTCATTTCTTCCCTGTGGTAACAATGTTCAAATATGCTTCCATGTGCATCTAAGAGTTGAAAAAAAAATTCAGTTCTCGTGGTGCTAATTATGAGCCTTCTTACTAGTTCTTTTTATCCTTCCAAAGCAGAAGGTGCTTTGTGTGTGCACATAAAGTTGCACTGAGCAACAAGACTGGTACATAATATTCCTCTGCACATTCTGATTCAAACAGTAAATCAGATATATATTGAGGATTGGAGGGTTGAAGTGGGATAATATTAGGCTCTTTTTTTCCACCTCCTGTTGTGAAATAGCACCTAACCTTTCTGGCCTTCTTTGGTAATATGTTCTTGAAAAATCAAAACAAAGGAAAAACATTTAGAAGGGGGAGTGAGATTTGAATATATATTGCACAAAAGAACAACAAAAAAAATCCTGTTCTTTTGTACTGAGATCTTTGATTAGTTTCAGCAGTGTTTTTTCCTAGCCATGTGAGCAACTGTGAGTGAGCCAGGCTTTTAGATATCCCACATGCCTATAACGCGTTTTGCACAATTTTGACTTTGGGTTGTACTTCGCTATGTAGATGTCTTCTCAGTGATGAAATTACTGACCTCAAAATTCAGTGAATGTTGGAGACATAATCTTTTTTCCTTTTTTATGATTATATTTTAGTCTGTCTATTTGTGTGGTCTAAACCTCTGTTCGTTTAGCATTATCTCTTGAAATGATCTGAGACTCATATGAGACTCAAGATTAAGCTGTTGAATGAAAATTTCTGATTTTTAGTATGAACTTTCAGGAACTAATACTTGTGCAATTAGTTGCCCCCAAGTGGTAAGCAGATCACAAGCAAAAATATTTTCAAAGGGCTTTAGACATATCAGCAGAAACTTAGAATAGATACTGATGCACTGAGTCAAATGTCAGAGGTCTCAAAAAGTTGCTCCTTGAAGCTGACAGGGCACATTGGTTTGCCTTATGGTTGCAGTGATTTTTATTCTGTGAACATCTGCTCTTGGATTTTGCCTCTAAAACAATTCTTACTGTGAATTTTGATTAACTTTTCTTCAATAGTTGTGTGTATGACATCTGTTAATTAGTACATATTGACAAACCTGTCCTTACAGGCTACAAGATAATATAGGAGCTTTCACTGCGATACCTGTAGTTTGTCTGTCTATGAGATTTTCTAAAACCCATCACAGATCCTAGGATTAAGATAAAAATGTAGGGTTGGCAGCACTGGGTAAGGTGTGGTAAGTCTGACTTTAAAAAATTATGAACATTGATGTGTTTCCTAAAAGCACCATTTTTTGTGTTCCATAGTGGTGATGAATTACAGGGGCTGGGGGTCATACAGGACAGTGTCTTATGTGCCTCAGCCGGCCTTTCAAGCTGACAGAAAACAGTGTGTGCTCTGTAAGCATTGTATTACCTGATGTTGATCATGCTAATTTCCCAGTGTCTCTGAAGGAAGGTGAGGGTCCTCAGCCTCTCTGGGGTGGTAGATTTAGCCAAAATCCTGTAAACCCAAATTGTAGCTATTCAGCCTTGCTGCAGAGCAAGGATTGTAAACTGGTGAGTAGGATGGGAGCCATCAGGATTGCTGTCCTGGGTCCTCAACAGTCCAATTTGGGTCCTGTTACAGAGCTCTTAGGCACAGGCTTCAGCTGAGGCAACTCCCAGAACATTCCAGGCCTGGAAGGTGGTGCAGCCCATAAGCAGATCTGTCACAGCCTCTGCTATGATTATTTGATGCTGTGAAGCATGAAATAGCATTTGCTCTCTGTGCTTGAGCTATCAGATGGTGTGCCCTTCTTGCTCAAGAGGTATGATAATCAACTGTATTTCATGAACTGACATTTTCAGAGAGATCTTGCTTGTTGAACTGAAGCCCATTAACACAAAGTTTAACCAGCAATGACACATAAAACTCTAAAGCTAATTAATTCTAATAGTGAAAACCCATCATATGAATGATTTGATATCTGGATCATTAAAATATCACATGCTTTAGTTGAATTTTCTGCAGCCCTGCTTTACCCTATTGGATATAAAATTTTGACCTTTATTTAAAATGGGATTACTTAGAGGTGATCATTAGTTGAAGACAGGTTATGTAAGGGATATAGCTAAAATAACATCTCTTCAGTATGATGGGAAGAGCTGAGGGTCTGTAATAGTTGGAAGATGCACCTGTAAGTAAATAAGGAAAAAAAAGAAATCTTGCATCAGCTGGCTGATTTTAACAGAAGCATGTTTTAGAGAGGTAGGAGGTTTTGTCCTTGCCAACAAATTATTGCAGTGAGCTTTCTTTTCAAAACATGAACTCTTGGACAAAATCCTTAGCACTGAGCAGACTTTCAGATACTGTTTTTGGGATTCCATCACTGTTGTTTGAATGACACTCAGTACTTGTTTAATTTTGAAAATTTTCTTTTGAATTAAAAGCTACTCTGGTTTTTGCTTAGGCAGTGAGTCCATTAAGAGGATTGTAACAGCAATCAACCTCACCTTTTTCTGGACAATGTACTTAACAGTTTTCAAACACAGGATATTACAACTTGAGCCTCTGTAGATGCACTGTTCATGCTTGGTTTTGGGGAATGACTACTTTTGTTTCAGTACAGAAATCCAGTAACAAAATGTGATCATCTATTCACATAGAATAATTTATTTACATAGGTTGCCCCCCTTGCAGTTGCTTTGTCTGCTAATTTTCTGGTAGCTGTACTAATGTTTCTCCTAGAGTGAGTAAATGATATAAAAGTTAAAGTGAGTATTCGCCAAATTGTTTTAATATTAAAATAATATACAGCACAGTAACTTCTGATCTACTTAAATTCCTGTCTCTTGAATACTTCCATTTCTGTTCTCTTTATACAATATAGGACTTGCTGAGATGATTACATTAATAATGCATAACTATAAAAATTAAAGTGCATTGCAGAGAAGAACATAGTAATAGGTTTAATTGATTTAAATTTGTAAATGGGTGCCAGCAATCAGAAGCCAGGTGCAAGTCTGACTTCAAATGAACTGATAGTGATAACAGTACCAAAATCATTGGCAAGATTAATAGTTCTGGTGTTGAAGGAAAAAACAGTTACATGTTAAAGAGTTACTTAAAATTAAACTTGAAAATGTGAAGTACAATCACTGGACTTTTACACTGATGGTTTTTATTGTTATTACTGTTACGCTTAAACTTCAATTTACTAGTTCTACACTTTTCTATTTAGTTTCTTTTTGAATTTAGTTTCATATTGTAAGATTTAAAACTACTTGCTAAGTCAGATTAGTTTTATGCTATGCAGATGGTGAAAGTAATTTTCTAAAGAACTAATTTAGATTTCAAAGCTTCAGAAAAACAGTGACTATTTAGCACCAGTTAAATGCAGGACTCTGCCATTATGTACTCCTAGTCTTTCTGCTTCTAGTTGTTCTCTAAAAGCAGGGGGAAATAGTAATATCCTTCATCTCATAGAAAACAGAGCATTTATAAAGCTTGGCTGTCATTGACACAAAAGTATTTTTCTGTTTTATTAGCAAGAAACATATATAGAGATCTGGGGTTATGATTTTGTTTGTCTCTACTTTTGATTTATAGTTGTGCTTTAAGGTAACTTTGCACTTGAAAGTGGCTTTGAACTTCCTAACTTATGTATGTTCTCCTGTTAAAATTTGGTCATGGAGACGGTATTTTAAAATCAATTAATTATGAATCTCCAAATGTGGAGTTTACTGCTGCATAGTAGAGTTCTTTAAGAGTTTGTTCCTGTCCAGATTGTACCATGTTCAATATTGTATCTGAAGAGTGGAAACTTGGGGTTTGGAAATGAGGAAGTTGTCAGTTGTTTTCTGACCACTTCAGATACTATGATTTGAATACTGGGTTTTGTTTGGTGTTTTTTTTTTTTTTTTTTTTTTTTTTTTTTTTTTTTTTTTTTTTTTTTTCATGCAGACCTCTTCTACAGCATTTGTTTCAGATTAATAACATTGAGAAACCTACTCTTTGCTTACCGTAACCCTTCTTTAGGAGGTTTTCTTCATAGATTTTTGCTTTCCTTTATATTTTTTCCTGTCTGTGCTGTAGCATGATCCTTCAGAAGGCTTATCTAGAGTCTCTGCAGGATGCAGGAGAATACCAATATCTTAAATGTACAGACCTGGAGATAAAAATGGAGGCTTGTGGAAAATCATGGAAGAAACAGGTATCAGATCTGGAAATTGAATCCACATTTTCGCGCATAACTGTATACATCAATTGTATCCATGTCCTGATTTCCTGCCAGTTTAAATTTTAGACAGGAAGCTTTGCAGATTGTGGGCAAGATTATAGACTACTGAGATTCTTGTGGCTTTTTGTAGAGATCTTTATAGTACAGCACTCTTCCTTTTACAAGGGATAAATCAGTATGAAGGTCCACCCTCTGGATTTGCCAGGTACCTGACCCAGGTGTGCCTTGCTATGCAGAGATAAAGCAAGAAACTCTTTGAAGAAAAGAAGGGGAAAAAGTGAAAATAAAGAAGAGAATCCAGCAAAACTAAGTATTGGAGTAGGTATGTTAAATGTATCTTGAAATTTGGTGGTTCAAGAATTACTTAAATGATTGGCCTCGATGCCTGCTTCACTCAGGCTTTGTAAGCTGCCTGACAGGCTGGATGCATGGAAGTGGGGGGTGGAATTGCAATTGGTAGGAATGAGGATGGGCTTTTAAAAATGGGCAGTGAGTGTCAGAACAATATACTATCTTTAAAGTCCTGTAGTCTTTAGTTAGATCCTTCATTGCTACAGGAATAAGTCTCAATTAAAATGTTGTGGGATGTATTGCCCTTTAATTCCTTTGTTTGCTCTCTCGCCTGTAGTGGGGCTGCAGGAAAGAAGGCAGCTGCCCATTTGTCTTACCCTGCGGGCTGTGTGCCAGCTTTGAGGAAGACTCTGGAAGGAGGATGACAACTTGTTCCCAAGGGGAGAAATAAGTGTTCAGAAGGATGGTAATTCCTGGGAATACCAAGGAGGAAACACATGGGAAACAGCTGGGGTGACTTTCTATGGGCCTTTGGGTCTCAAGAGAGCCTGGTGGGGGAGGTCGAGGGGAGCAAGAAACCTCAGAGAAAGAGTAAGCATGAACAAAAGGGTCCTTTTGGAAAAGGCAGGCTGAGCAGAGGAGGAGAGGGATTTGAAAGTCTCTCTTACTGTTATTCTTTTTTACACACCAGAGAGAAGTTCCCTCTGTTTTAAAAACCCCTACCTATTATTCTGACAAAACCCAGCAGGGGAGACTCAAAGCTCTTCTTGTCTTCTTTGGGATGCTAAGTGTAAGAAAAGGTGTAGTCTAGGTCATCTTGAAAGGTCATGACTCAGCCAGAAACCCAGAGGGCAAAGATTCCTTATTTTTCAGACTTGAGTATCAAAGTTCAAATGACTCCAAAATGTTGCAAATGGTGGTGACATAATTATGTGTGGGTACCATACATTATTAATGAATACTGGATTCAAATTATATATATTGCTGCATCAGTTATTTATCTAGAAACATACTTAAAATTCAGATCAGGAAGCAACATTTTCTTAATCTTGCCTTAGAATGGATTTTGTGGTTTTCTTCTTTTGTAACTGAGGTTTGGCTAAACAGGAAAAAAACAGTGCTTGGTAGTATATATTAGAAAACTATGTGTGTAGTGGGAGATAAGCTGATGTTTGAAAAAATGCAATACTTAATTACATTTCAGGTGGTGGTGGTGAGACTATAGAGGGTTCTTATATTTACCTGCAGACTCCTGTTTTGTTTTTTTTTTTTGTCTACAATACAAAAGGGAAAGAAAATTGAAAAAAATATTTCACAAACATTTTTTTTAATAATTTTTTCCTCAGAAGTCTGTCAGATTAATTTCTAATACAATAGTGGCAGTTGCATTATATATGCTTTACATGTCTCACTTGTCCTTTTTGCCTGTTGATGTTCAAATAAGAATTAGTAACTCAGTCTTTTTTGTTTATCAAAATTTTCATTCAAAGGGGGTTGAAAAACATGAACACTAGTCATGAATTCATTATTATCAGATTATTCTCCTGTGAATCCTGTTTAAGGCACTCACAGAACAGACTATTATTACTGGCCTTTTTAAGCAGCCCCTTATTATTATTATTAGTATTATTATTATTGCCTGGTGTATTTAATTGTAATTTTCATTACAGGTTTTATGAGGTGTGGATTAAAGGTAAAAAACTCTGGAGCTGAACTGCCTCTAGTCATCCTGTGGGTTTCAGTTATAGAATAATTTCTCTATTTATACTGCTTAAATTTAGGAAGCAAAGGTCACAGGAATAAATTTTCTTTGTATGAATAAACACTGGGGAAATTGAGGACCCAACTATTAACATATAAGATGACAGTCAGTTCTATCAATCTAGATATTTGCAGGTCACAGTGATGGCAGATCTGTGCAATTTTATTAGCAATGATGCTAATCATCAGAAATTTTAAGGGAGCCTTTGAAAATGCTCTCTCTGGGGGTGATTGCTCCAGTAAAACCACTGCAGAATCTGTAGGCCTTACTATGAACACAGATGGGTCAATGCTGAACATTTTGGTGAATTTCTTGCTTCTTTTTTTAGCAGTATGGGATAAGAGTAGTGAATGCTAAAGATGTGTGGAAACTCCTACAGCTCCTGTCTAAGACTGCATCAGTAATGTCATTTCAGCTCTCTGTCTGATTTTACTCACCCTTGATTTAGAAATGAAGATATTTTCTTACTAGAAAAGATGGGTTGGGTTGGTTGTTGCTTTTAAATTGTTGACAACCTCCAAGGAATATCTACAGCATAAGAATAGTGCAGAATATTGTTACATTTCAGTGTTTTAATCAAAGGTCACGGTGAATTGCTTATCTGAGTGTTTAGAAATCCTCCTCTGCTTCTGCTTCACTTGAATGTTATGCAATCTGTAGATACATAGTTGCTAACTGTAATTTCCACAGCCATTAATCACATAAATGTAATATGTATAGTGCCATGATGTCAGAAAACTCTTCAGGTGTCTTCTTCAGGTACTGTTCAGTTCCTTGGAACTGGAGGGTGCCACATGGCAGCAGTGTCTCTGAGCTTGGAGAAGAGGGTGGCCAGGAGAGGCTGGGGAGCCCTTGGAGGCCTGTGGAACACAACCTGGCAGGACCTGAGCAGTGTGGCCTGACTTTGAATTTCACTTTGCTTTGTGCAGGGGGTCAGACCAGATGGGCTCCAGAGGTCCTTTCCCATCTGAGTGCTTTTATAATCCTATGACTTGGCCTAGAGCATGTTTTCCCTCACTTCTCCTTGCCCTCTGTTCTGCCTTCCTATTTATTTCTTATCCTATTTTCTTGGCTGAGGAAAGTATCCCCATCAGAACCACCAGACTGGAACTAGAAGTGTAGCTCTCTGTTGTCTCAATTAGCTTTGTTGTGAATGTTGTGTCAGCATTGTGGACACACATACGGAGAGGTTTGTAGTGGCTAATGGAATACAGCTGAATGAAAATAGATGATGTTATGTAAAGACTGATACTTGGGAGCATGGGCAAGGATAAATGATAAAAGGCATGCAGTTTTTCAGATGAAAAGCTATAATGGAGATCTGTCAAGACAATGCCTTAGGGTAGGAAATGAAAAACAGTTTTATTCCTGTGTATAAATAGAATCCAGAGCTCCCTGACACAGTGAAGTAAAAAGGCAAAGATTTGTCACTTGGATGTAAAGGAAGTGTGGGAGATTTATGTTCCTCCACTAAAAAATTTCATATATATATAAGCCAGGAAACCATTTTAGTTTTGTTGAATGAGAGGGGAATAATTATTCATTCTGGTTGATGTTGTATAAAGGAATGTGCTTATTCAAACTAGATGCATCTGATACAAAATGAAAAGCTTTGCTTTTTCTGTCTATAAAAATCTGGTTCCTTTTTAAATGGTGACATTTTAAAGGAAGAGAAAAAAGTTAGCAAATAGCAGCCAAAATAAAACCCAACCAAACCCAACCCAAACCTCCAAACTGAAAATCTTTTGCGGTAAGGGAAGGGGAGAATTGTAATGAATTTTATGTGTTTAAATGTAAAAAAATATATAAATCCAGGGAAAAAGAACTGAAAGAATTGTAAATGAAATTCTACTGTAAAGTTTCAAGATTAAATTGTTTGGTTTTGAATCACCTACAAATTGGGATGGAGATCTTCATCTCTGTTGAGCATTATTTTAGTTTTCCTCTGAATTATTCAAGTATGAATTCATTTACACATAGCTGGGATAGGAAGTCTTAAGAGAATTTTGTGAAAGATGGATAGGATCACAGTAACAAAAATGATGTCTGGACTCTTTACAAGTGCTCTAAAGTAACTGCAGATGAGGCCAGGCCTGGAGTCCAAACAACGTGGTGAGAGCCTGTGGAAGGGTATTTTAAGGTGAGAGCCCGTGGAAGGGTGTTTTAAAATCAGACACAGCTGCTTTCCCTTATTTTCATAAGGAAACTTTTAGTAAGGCTGTGCCAATCCTTAGGTTTTTCTTGCTGGTCATTGTCATTTGGCATCTCACTTCTATGCTTCTTAAGCATAGGGGAAAATGACGAACTCTGGAAAGAGAAATTTGTGTTTATGGGTTCTCCTGTTACTATCAGAGCCCCTACACTTTCATATTGCTGAAGCACAGTTTTCATGCTTCTAGAACTTTTACGTAACTGCTTTGTTTTTGTGTCTGAGGAGTCAGTTCTAGCTGGTTTTCCTAGCCAATGATCTGTGTAGTTCATTATGATTTTTTTGTCATGTAAGAGTTGTTAGAGGGAAAAGTGCTTTTTACCGAGACATTGCACTTTCCCCCTTGTGCCTATATTTCCAAATCTGAATATGTGAAAATTATTATTTTTCCAAGGTTTTGTGGATGTGATTCTTTGATGCATTTCTTTTCTCTTTGGGTGATGCCATACACTAGGCATACAAGCAGAGATGGGAATATTACATCATATTATAAACATAACTCATCCCTCATGACACCAAATTCAGATTGTTTCTTTTGTGCTACTTGAGTGTGAGCCTCACTGTGCAAGTGAAATCTATGAATCACAATATAGATAGCTCTGGAAGTGTTTATAAATGGAAGGCATCAACCTAGTTGCTAATAAGTGTGTTTAATATGTAATAGGTACTAAAGTGTTTTTATTGTTAGTTTAGATAGGCTTTAGTGGATGCTGGGCAAAGTCTATTGCCACCTCACATGTATAAGAAGCCCCTGTGAGATTAGGTTAAAAGAAAGAGCAACTTTAATTTGAAGGAGGCATGAAAGACTTCCTGGGAAGCTCTAATGAGAACTCCTTCAGTGATCTCTGTGATCTGGGGAAAGAAGAGAAGGAGGAGGAGTGTGTAAATATCTGTGAAGAAGTGATAAAAATCTCTCTGAATTCTCTACATAAAACCAGCCATATGTCCAGAAATAATTTTCTCAAGTTGTTCCAATGTGTTTCCTGACAGAATGTATCTTAAAAGTGGAAATGCTCTTATGCTTCTAAAAGATGAATTTCTGAAAATATAATTGCATTTTAAATGGCAGTGGCACTCTTCTAATATAATACTTCTCAAACTTTAGATTTTTCTTAGTCATAATTTTGAGCAGTTTTAGAAAATAGTGAGCTTTCTTACTCTTTCTTAGCATCATAAAACATATGATTAACATAGTTACCATTGTACATAGATGACACTTTGATTTTTTACAGCTATAGTTCAGTGTCAGAGCCTCCTTTATTTGTACTTTGGAGAAAAGGAGAAAATGTACTAATAAAACCTCATATCAATTATATTTTACCTTACTTAGGAGGATTGAGATGTGCGGGTAATATATGACGAATATTTTTTAAGTGCTTTTTTCTGTCTTTTACTTCTCTTGAAAAGTCATTTGCTGTCATCTGCATGGCAGCTGTGATCACTGTTATAGAAAGTATTTCAGCATTCTCACTCTTCAGAATGTTTCCATGAATCTGACAGTTGGTACCCAAATAAAGTCATTTCCGAAAGTAGCAGCAGAGAAGAGAATGTGCTGTGTCTATTACTCTTGAAGAGAAGATTTATATTTAAACTCTGATCAGCCTGCTATTATGTGCATGCTGGTTTTACCTTGTTATTAAAATATCACAAAGGGGATCAAATTCAACTGTGAAGAAGAACCATGCTATCTGTATGTAATCTTTTGCTTAAAGTATGGTATGGTAATAGTCACCTGGTGAAAAAATCCCCACAGTCTAAGAATTTATTCAGCTGTATAAAGATGAGGCAGGGCTTAAATATTGATAGTTTTTAGTTTTTAATTTTATGAAGAGATAGAATGGAAATGCAAGCATATGGGTAATTTTTTCAGGCACACATGAAATGTACTAAATGCAAGTGGTTTGGGGAGGTATCTCACCCTTATACACAGGGCTAAGAGGGATTTGGTTAGCTGTCACACAGCATGTGGTGGCTGAAGGCAGTTCTAGTTGATGCTGATAGTGACAGCCCCATCAGAGCTTTTGCTGGCATGTGAACTGAGATGACTTTATGTCCCACATATACATTTCAGGAATATGGAAAAGAGACAGAATAAAATCCATGACTTTATCCTTTCTCTATGCTGTTTTCCTATTCTCTTGTGTTATACAGATTTGTATTTCGGTAAGCTGCCCTGAAACATGTGGAAGTTATTTAGGTTGTCCTTTTATAATCCAGGAAATGACCATTTCTTTATGAGAAGGGGTAGGAGATAAGCAGGGATGTGAAGCTGTAATTCCCCAATGTTCTTGCAGTCTTCAGAGGAATAGCTATGATAATATAATAAGCAAAGCAATGTAATACTTCATCTTCTGTCACTGACTATCACACTTATTTCCTTTGCTTGCCAACTGCAATGCAACATTCTGGAAACTTGATTAAGATACTCCATAGCCTTTTAGCACTTTCTTAGGAGTAAAGCAGGAGGATTTTTCACTAAAGGAAAGATGCGTAAATGTACCAATAATGGCTGGAGCATGGCTGCCTTAGTCTTCGGAAATCGTATTTGTGTGGGGGAAAGCACTCATCTCTCAGTCAAATAGTCCTTTTCTTTTCCCTGGGCATTCGCATGCCTAAATGTTTTAGTGAACTGGGACAAATGGGAATGCTACTGTTTTGGTAGAACAGCTTTGATCCAGCTCTCTGTGAAGCCTGTGGAAAGAGTCCAACTGACTTTCCTGGGAAATACAAAGGATGGATGAAAAATGCAGTCCATGGGAAGCAAAGCTATTGCATTTTCCTTTTCAAATTTAACTGAGACATATTAAGCATTTCTGTGCTCCAGTTTTCTTCAGAGAGCAATAACATTTGTCACCCTCCTTCCCTCTTCTGCCTACAGAAAATCTGCTTTTGCTGGTGTCTTGTTCAATTGGGTTTTTTAATAGAAGTGTGATGATATAGCATATACCTGCCTTATTTTCAGCATGACTGTGTGCTCTCTTCAGATGAAAAGGCCTCATTCAAGTTGTTAAACAGGAGAAAATGTAAGCATAAACTGCATTTTCTCTCTACCTTATTCCAGTGGCTTAAGACTACTTTGGGAGCTATCCGTTCTAACTGTTGAAAAACCATCTAACCATTCTTTACGTGGGTTAACAGAATTGTAGCTAAGAGTTGGCTGTAGATAGCACTTACTGTCTGAAAATGCAAACTGTGCTTGTGTGTGACAAAGCAGGACCAAATAAAAGCATCCATTGCCTAGAATATGACACAGTGGATACAAAACCCCATATTATCTTCCTAGTTGAGCAAGGCAGACCTGAAAGCAGTGTGGACTGCTGCCTGGCTATCTCTTTTGAATGCATAGTTGCTCATGTTGCTTTTTGATCTCAAAGGTCTTTTCCAACCTGGTTGATTCTGTGAAAATGAGGAGATGAAGCTTGAGGGTTATGCAGGTTGAATGCTTGCAAGTCCATGGACTGACCTCTCCCGATACAGTTTGTCAACATGCTCTTGAATTGTTCCTACCTATCATTATGTGAAGAGGCAGGAAGGGAGCATGGAAGTCAGCAGAGTGTAGCTGTCCTCCTTAGCCTTGCATTCTCCTACGGTGACTATGTTCCTGGAGAGAGCAGAGAGGATGAAAGGAAGGTGTTCTTTCTCCTTACTACTAGTAGGCTAGTACCAGGCAGGTGGCTGTGAAAAGTCTCAGCCTTAGAACAAGAAATGTCTGGCATTGTTAGTATGTATATTTGTTAGGCAGAGAATAGGCACATTTCTGTGAGACCTTCTAGTTCATCAGATTCCCAACACTCACTGGCCCAAGACTGAGAGCACTTATTGTCTCCTGGGCAATGCCCTTGCTGGTGCTCATTATGAACCTGGAACACAGCAGGCTTCTCCTGCCTGACATAAAAGCAGATGGCTCCACAGGTCATGTGCGTGATCTCATTCATCTGCAAGACTGCATAATGTGCAGATATCACACTTTGAAAGAGCTGGAAGAGGGGAGAATACCTCTGCCAGGTGAAGATACCACCCTTCCTAACCTTCTCTCCTAATTCCTCATTCCCCCTGCTCCAGTGCTGTAATTTAATATGATGGGTTTAACACTGAATTTCACTAAATGATGTAGTGAGAATTGCTGGGCAACTCTGTAAAGAATGCAATGCATGGAAGTTCTTGTTCCTACACAAGAATGTTTAGTGAGACTTTCCCTTAGTTATTTTTATTTGTAAGGCCTGGGTATTTGGTTTTACTTTAAGGAAAAGTTAAAATCCAGAACAAATAATCTCATCAGTTGTTAGCTCATTGAGTTACTAGCAACACTGCTTCATATTAGACTTCCAAACGTCTTAGGGATGATGGGGAGTGAGAGAACAGCTGTGAAAAGGTCAGTCTTGGCATCATCATTATAATTAACTTACTTTCATTTGTTGACTAGCAAATGTTCCTATCATCTGGAGACAGGGGTGTATTGGTAACAAATGATAAAGAGACAGAACAAAGTGACCTGATAGGGCCTGACAACAAATTTATTAAATACCTTCCCTGTAAAGATTTGTTTCTGTTTATCTAATGTAATTTCCATGTGTATAGATAAAATACAGTGGTGAAATTGGGAAAAGGGAAATTTCTCTCACTTTCTCTTAAAGTGTGTCACTTACATGAGAAAATCAAGGAAGGACAGCAAAAGCTGTATGGAAAATACAGTTTTGGAGGAATCAATAATACACAGTTACTGTGAGTCTTAAAAGGGAGAGCCCTTTTGCCGTAACCTTCCCAGGCAGCTTCATCAACAGAATTTCTGTTTTTCTGGTTGGTGGCCTGCTTCTTATAAAGGTTTTGTTAAGATATTCCCATGATTTTCTAAGTGATTTCACAGCAGATTTGGAAGTTCTTCAAGGCTTGGTGAGTGACTCCTTGTCCTAGGTTACCTGTATGATGCTTTTATCTCCAATCGTGTGTTCTGTTTATGCTGAATAAAAAGTTCTGCACCTTTAAGACTTGTTCGAGGAGTGAAGGGGGAGAGAAGAAGCGCAGAGTTTGTTTTCAGAAACTGCACTCACTCCTCTACATTCCTTCTCCTGGACTGTGTTGTCTGCAGACGGACAGACAGTGAGACAGAGCTCTCCTTTGCTTTTTAGTTAGTTTTAGCTACCTGAGGCAAAGAAGTTCCCTAGACTATAGCTTTTCCTTTTCTCTAAACCTATTCAAACCTGGTCTAGACTAAACACCAAGAAAAACACTGGCAGCTCGCACCTGTAGCCCAGTGGGCCGGGCCTAAACTGCGGCATTTCCAGCGCTGGAGGGACTGATAAGAGACTGAGAGAGCCGAGCTACAGACTGGGGTGTGGGGATTGTTCTGAGTTTGTCTCTCTTTTAAAGTGGCAAGAAGTTTCATTGTTTAATATTGTTTAGGTTTTCTTGTTTAATAAACAGTTTTTTCCACTTTTGTCCAAGGAAGTATTTTCCCCTGAACTGGTTCGGGGGAGGGGCCAATTGAATCTGCCTTCCAGAAGAACCCCTTTAGAGATTCTCTCCCAAATTTGCTCTAAACCAGGACAAATACATTTATTGGCGCCCAATGTGGGGCTTGAGAAAATGGAAAAAAACTTTATTGATTGCATTTTTGTTGTGTTTGCTCTGTAGTGGGTTACAGCAGTCAGTAGCCATGTTGCTTAAACTTGGAATGTCTCTTGGGGGTGGAGGCCTTCATGTGGCTCTAGTCTCTAGGGTTCTTTGAGGTTTTGGTACTTTTTTAATCACTAAGAGTATTGTCCCTTACACGTAGCTTTTACGGTAGAGGAGCACAGATTACGATAGCTATTGTGCTGGCCTTAGTGATAGTGGTTTATAGGGTCTTTGCAAAGATGCTAGAGTCTGTTCAAGATATGTATGGTTTATGGTTTCTTCGTCCTACCCTGCATCCTAGTTCCAGTAGTATGTTTTAGGGGTTTATTAGTAATTTTACCCAGTTTGTTAGAGGAGGAGTAGGGGATGAAGTTTTCCAGCCTCTCCTTTCCTTCTTCTCCTTTGAATCTGTTATGTCACTTTTTGAGAATGTTCAGTTTTCCCTGAATGTTAAAGAGACCATCTTTCTGGTATCTTTCCTGATAAACATCCTTTATACAGTCCGCAGCTTCTCTAGAGTGAGGGCTGAGATGTCCAGAGGAGCTGATGAGACCCCTGACCCAAGTGTGGAAACTCTTGAGTGGTGTGGAGAATAGGAAAATATGGGCCAAACCCTGAAAGAATTTTCTGACCCTGTAGAGTGGGATTTTCCACGTGAACAAATTCAGAACCCAGATAAGGTGGGGAAATACCTGAAAGAGAAGTGCCATGATGACTCTAGGGAGAAAAAGATCATTACAATAAGCTGGGCCCTGGCCTATGCTTATCGCACCCTGCTAGATACTGTAGGGCGGCAGGTAGAGACGGGCGGCAGGGAGATAAACTAGCAGCTACCCCAGTCATTCAGGCTGCAGCCAACACCCCAGCTACTCAGGTTGTAGCTAAACCAGACAGTAACCCTAAGCCGCTGGCAGTTGCTGCAGGAAAGAAGCACACAAGCAAAACCAGTTGGCCAGTGACTGACAATGATGATCCAGGTGAAGGACCCTCAAAGCCAATTACTGACACAAAAGCTAAAGTTAAAGCAACTGATCAGAAGCCACTATTGAATCCTATTCCCTGAAGGACCTTTGTGGCCTAAGAAACGATTACACTCGAAGACCTGATGAGTCTATAGTTAGTTGGTTAGTCCATCTTTGAGATGCTGCAGGCGAGGCTACAATTTTAGACAGTAGTCAAGCAAGGCATTTAAGATCCCTGTCACATGATCCAGTTATTGACCAAGGAATGATGAGAGGGGCTGACTCTCAGAGTCTCTGGGCACGGGTCCTGGGAAGTGTGGCACAAAGATATCTGTGTGCAGACAATCTTTATATGCAACAAACCCAGTAGAAGACTATAGAACAAAGAATTCAACGCTTGAAAGAAATGGCAGTGGCAGGGATTGTCTTCTCAGATGATGTAACCACTGTAAATCCAGACTTGGTACCATGTACACCCGTGATGTGGCGGAAACTTGTATGACTTGGGCCACAGGAATGCACTTCTGCTTTAACAATAATGAAGCGAGATAATAATGAAGAGACCGTGCTTGATATGGCCAAGAAGCTCTGAGCATATGTAGATGATGTACATAATCCAACACATGCCAGAATTGCAGCGATGGAAACACGTCTGCAGAAGTTAGAAGACAGGATGGAAGAGAACCACAAGAAACTCAGGGAAGAAATTAAAGAAAGTTTTCTCCAAATCTCAGCAATACAGATCAAAGGTTCTGGTACCCAATGCAGACGTTCCCCATATGGGGAAAGAAGGTACACCTCACGAGCTGAGTTGTAGTTTTTCCTGCGTGATTGCAGAGAAAACATGAAAAGATGAGATAGAAAATCTACTGCTGCTCTGGCACAATGGGTGCATGAATTGAAGGAAGGTAAAACTATGAGAAGAAGTTTTACCAAAAAAGAAGCAACTCCAATGGCCCATAACCGAACTGCCATATATGATGATGATGACCATATTTCCGATACCCTTGAAGGAACCTCCAAGACATATGCCCCAGGAAAGAAAGATAACCAGGCTTAGAGGGGCCCTGCCTCTAGCCAGGTAGAAGCTAGGGAAAACAGTGTTTTGTGGACTGTGTAAATTCGTTGGCCTGGCACATCTGAACCACAAGAATATAAAGCTTTAGTTGACACTAGTGCGCAGTGCACATTAATCCCATCAAGATATGTAGGGGCAGAATCTGTTTCTATCACTGGTATGACAGGGGGATCACAGGATTTTACTTTAGTAGAAACTAAGGTGAGCCTGACTAGAAATGAGTAGAAGAAACACTCTATTGTGACTCGCCCAGAGGCGCCATGCATTTTAGAGATAGACTTCCTCTGAAGTAGGTATTTCAAAGACCCAAAGAGACTCAAGTGAGTGTTTAGAATAGCTGCTGTAGAAACAGAGGGCATAAAGCAATTGAACAGCTTACCTAAACTATCAGAAAACCCATCTACAGTAAGACTCCTGAAGGTGGAAGAGCAACAAGTACCAATTGCCACCTCGACAGTGCACTGCCGGCAGTACTAAACTAATCGGGATGCTGTGATCCCTGTCCACAGAATGATCCATAAGCTAGAGAGCCAAAAAGTGGTCAGCAAAACCCACTCACCCTTCAACAGCCCCATCTGGCCTGTGCATAAATCTGAAAGAGAATGGAGATTGACTGTGGACTACAGTGCATTGAACGAAGTAACTCCACCGCTCAATGCTGCTGTGCCAGACATGCTAGAACTCCAGTACGAGCTGGAGTCCAAGGCAGCAAAGTGGTATGCCACTATTGACATTGATAATGCATTTTTCTCCATTTCTCTGGCAGCAAAATGCAGGCCTCAGTTTGCTTTCACCTGGAGGGGTGTGCAGTACACCTAGAACCAACTGCTCCAGGGGTGGAAGCACAGTCCTACCATCTGCCATAGACTAATCCAGACTGCATTAGAAAAGGGTGAGGCTCCAGAATATCTGCAGTACATTAATGACATCATTGTGTGGGGGGAAGACAGCAGCAGAAGTGTTTGAGAAAGGAGAAAAAATCATCCAGATTCTCCTGAAAGCCGGCTTTGCTATCAAGAAAAGCAAAGTCAAGGGACCTGCTCAAGAAATCCAGTTCCTAGGAGTGAAGTGGCAAGATAGATGGCATCAAATTCCCACCAATGTCATAAACAAGATCACAGCAATGTCTCCACCAACCAGCAAAAAAGAAACACAAGCTTTCCTAGGCGCCATAAGTTTTTAGAAAATGCATATTCCTGAGTACAGCCAGATTCTGAGCCCTCTCTACTTAGTCACCGGTAAGAAGAACACTTTCCACCGGGGCCCTGAACAGCAGCAAGCCTTTGCCCAGATCAAGCAAGAGATCGCTCATGCAGTAGCCCTTAGCCCAGTCAAGACAAGACCAAATGTGAAAAACGTGCTCTATTCTGCAGCCGGGAGCCATAGTTTGTCCTAGAGCCTTTAGCAAAAAGTGCCTGGGGAGACTCGAAGCCGACCATTAAAATTTAAGAGTCAAAGCTACAAAGAGTCTAAAGCCAACTATACTCCAACAGAGAAAGAAATTTTAGCAGCCTGTAAAGGCGTCCAAGCCACCTCAGAAGTGATTGGCACTGAAGTACAACTCCTCCTAGCACCCCGATTACCAGTGCTGGGGTGGATGTTCAGAGGAAAGGTTCCCTCCACCCACCATGCCACCAGTGCTACATGGAGCAAATGGATTGCTCTTATCACACAGTGCGCCCGGATTAGAAAAGTGAGTTGCCCTGAGATTTTAAAGATAATTGCAAACTAGCCAGAAAGTAAAAACTTTAGTCTCACTGATGAAGAGGAACAAGAAGTGACACGTGCTAAAGAAGCGCCACCATATAACCAACTGCCAGCAGAAGAAACACGTTACGCTTTTTTGACTAATAGTTCTTGCCATATTGTGGGAATAAAACAAAAATGGAAAGCAGTCATATAGAGCCCCACATGGCAAGTTACTGAAGCTACCGAAAGAAAAGGTAGATCAAGTCAACTTGCTGAACTCAAAGCTGTTCAACTGGCCCTAAACATTGCAGAAAGAGAGAAGTAGCCAAAGCTCTACCTCTACACTGATTCATAGGTAGTAGCCAATGCTCTGTAGGGTTGGCTAGAGAGGTAAAAAAGATTAATTGGCAGCATAAAATAAAACCAATTTAGGCTGCTGATGAGTGGAAAGACATTGCTACCAGGGTAGGGAAACTACCTGTGAAAGTTTGCCATGTAGATGCCCATGTCCCCAAGAGCAAAACCAGTGAAGAACACCAAAACAATCAAAAGGTAGATCAGGTTGCAAAGATGAAAGTGTCAAAGATAGACTTAGATTAGCAACACAAGAAGGAGTTGTTCCTAGCACTAAAGGCCCATGATGCCTCAAGCCATCAGAGAAGAAATACCACTTTTAAGTAAGCATGAGACCAAAGAGTAAATTTAACCATAAACAATATTTCTCAAGTTATCCGTGACTGTGAGACGTGTGCTGCCATCAAGCAGGCCAAGTGAGTGAAGCCCCTATGGTATGGTGGGCGGTGGTCCAAGTAAAAGTATAGGGAGGCCTGTCAGATTGACTACATCATGCTGCCCCAGACAAGCCAAGGCAAATGCTACATGCTCACAATAGTAGAAGCCACCACAAGATAATTACAAACCTACCCTGTGCCTCATGCTACAGCCCATTTTGAGCTTTAAAAAGCAGGTCCTTTAGAGGCATGGTACCCCTGAGAAGATTGAGTCAATAAGACTCATTTCAAGAACAACCTTATCAACACCTAAGCTAAAAAACATAGCATTAAGTAAGTATACCATATTCTCTACTGTGCACCAGCTGCAGGCAAAGTGGAGAAGTACAATAGACTCTTAAAAACCACCTTGAAAGTTGGGTGGGGGATCTCTCAAAAACTAAGAGCAACATCTGGCAAAAGCCACCTGGTTAGTTAACACCTGAAGCTCTACCAATCGAGTGGGCCCTGCCCAATCTGAGCCTTTACATATAGTAGATAGAGATAAAGTCCCAGCAGTACATGTCAGAAGTTTGTTAAGAAAGACAGTGTAGATCAATTCTGCCTCGAGTACAGATAAACCCATTTGTGGAGTTGTCTTTGCTCAGGGACCAGGTTGCACATAGTAATTAATGCAAAAAGATACAAGAACACAATGTGTACCTCGAGGAAATTTGATTGTTGGGTGAGAACTATGTGTAAATTTCACTGTTTACTGAATGTTACTACCATTGTCTTTGTATAGCTATATATTAGGTGTGTTTGTAGAGTTAAAATATATATATTCATTTTTGTAGTAAGCTAACGATATAGGAATAAGGAGTGGAATGTCCTAGGTTGACTGTATAATGCTTTTACCCCCAATTGTCTGTTCTGTTTATGCTGAATAATAAGTTTTGCACCTTTAAGACTTATTCCAAGAGTAAAGGGGGGGAGAAAATGCGTGGAGTTTGTTTTCAGAAACTGCACTCATTCCTCCACATTCCTTCTCCTGGACTGTGTTGTCTGCGGACGGACAGAGCTCTCCTTTGCTTTTTAGTTAGTTTTAGCTACCTGAGGCAAAGAAGTTCCCTAGACTATAGCTTTTCCTTTTCTCTAAACCTACTCAAACCTCCTCTAGACTAAACACCAAAAAAACCATCGGCAGCTCGCACCTGTAACCCAACAAACCAAACCTAAACTGCGGCATTTCCAGTGCTAGAGGGACTGATAAGAAACTGAGTAAGCTGAGCTACAGACTGGGGTGTGGGGATTGTTCTGAGTTTATCTCTCTTTTAAAGTGTCAAGAAGCTTCATTGTTTAATATTGTTTAGGTTTTCTTGTTTAATAAACAGTTTTTTCCACTTTTGTCCAAGGAAATATTCTTCCCCGAACTGGTTCGGGGGAGGGGCCAATTGAATCTGCCTTCCAGAAGAACCCCTTTAGAGATTCTCTCCCAAATTTGCCCTAAACCAAGACACCCCTGGAGCTAGATTGTACCATAGATGAAAGGACAAAACCACCGACTTTATAGTATTAAGACAGGTAAAATCACTTGTTCTCCATTATGCTTAACTTCCGGATACCTTGGAGTATCTGACAAGTTCTGCTAATAGCTGATATGACTGGGTCAGGTGGGTTGGAAACCCAGGGTTCTGATGTGTGTGAATGCTACAGGATACCTGTCCTGGTAAACAGAGCAACATTCAAAATGTGAAGGTGTGAGAGCAGCCTAGCTACAGGTTATGATGTTTGAGGACATGGCACCCTAGTTGCTGAAAGGCACAGGCCAGTATTGCCTACAGTGTGAAAATGCTTAGTGCAGTATTGAAATTTGTCTGCTTTAAGGAGAACTTTTACCATTTGCTTCAGTCGCTGAAGATGAGGTGAAAGTGTATTTGGCAGCCAATTAAATAAGGTACCGTGAGAGAAGCAACAGCTTGAACCGTACAGAAATTATAGGTAGTACCATTTGTGGTCTCTTGAGTTGGGAGCTTCTGTTTCAAAGGAGTACTGTAAGAGGGTACCGATGTTGGAGAGCATAGCCAGATGTAATTGCAAATTCTGTAAGCTGAGAGCCATGATGAGCTTATGCTGCTCTCATAGGTACAAGTGTGGGGCTTTATTTCTTCCCCAATACATTTCTGATATTATCTTTGCATACATTTTAATATTAATTGGATTGTAATTGTTAAATTGTTCAATTTGATTGTAATGTTACTAACTGTGGTTCTTCTCTTGAGAATTATAACAACAGGTATGAGGAGGACTTGATCTTTATGTAAGACCATATAGTGGCAATACAGGAGTCTACTTAAGATGACTGATGTCTTAGCTATAACTAAACATATAAATTGTTGGGTTTTAGAGGCTTTTTTTAAACTAGGCTATATAAATTAGATTATCTTCATGTTTTCCTTTATCTTGTACATAGAATGCAATATGAGCTTTGCTAAAAAAATTAAATAGAAACATGTAGAATTTGCATGAAGAAAATACAATGTTTGAGGGAAATCTTTAGTTTTTAGATTACCTTACCCAAAGTAAACAGATATTCCATTATAAATTTCAATTTCTCTGTATTTTCTGAGCTATCTTATGATTCAAGCAGTGTTTGAACTGAGGCTTTTAAGGGATTTCCTGCATACAGTACTTCGAATGACTTTCAAAGTTAGTTTAACTTCTGAGAAACTGGCCAACAATTAAAAGCTTATACTTACTCCTGCTTTGTAGATGAAATTGCTCCTACCATGTAACAGAGAGTTTTAGTAAGTGATAATGCACTGGGTGGGTGTTTTATTATAAACTATTTTAATTTTTTTCTTTCCAGTTTAGAAAAAGTCTAATTTTCCTTCTGTTCTACTTAATTTGTTTCCAAAAGCATATAGTAATATAGTTATTATGTGTTTAGGGATGGGGAGGAAGGAAATTAATAGGATAAACTTTGAACCACTTACAGCTTACTTGAGCTCCTTTTATTTAAGAAAGGGAATGCCAAGCTCTAGTTTGACCTCTTTGCGTAATGCCTGTTTATTCTGGAGCCACTTAACTTAGGTCTCAGGTAGTTCTGAAACATCAAAAAATATTTGGATAAATGTTTTACAGAGCAGGTTTTAGGAGCTTCCCTGAACAGTGAGGTAGGAAGGCTAGGTAGTACAGGACAATCTCCAGTTTAGGTGATGAAGCCTTTCTAAGAAGTCCCTTGTGCCACTCCTGGGTAGGAGTTTACCATTTGTTCACTGGCATGGTAGGAGTCCTATAGACATTGGGCACTGAACTGTAAATGAGCTCTATAGAAAAAAGCTGAGTAAAAAGCACACATTAAAGAGGATTTCCCCATTTTCATACATTTAAACATAGTTACATGAGTTCTTTGAACAAAGACCATTAGCTTAAGCAAGTGGATGGAAGAGTCTCCATAATACTGTATATTGAGTTTGATTTAAATGTCAGTGGAAGTACCTAGTAAAACTGTCATATGTAGTTGGATAAAATCAGCTGGTTATAATGAGCTGCTCTGTTAATTTAAAACATATTCACCATGACAGAGACATGCCATGTAATTGTTGAATCTCCTTTGTATTTCTTATAATTGAATATCTAATTATAATTTTAAGATGATAATATAATTAGCATAATTAATTTTTAAAAAAATCCCTATTACTATCCTTAATTACATTATTTCTAACAATACTGCACATTAAAGATAGTCTGATAAGGGTTCACATACTTCTGTGCCTTGGTACTTGCCCTCTAGACATCTGATAGTAATTCTTACATTTCCGAGGGAAAAAAAAAATCTATCATTTTAACATTATAGAAATTTACGTAGTTTGACAAACCAATCCCATTAACCCCCTTTACCCCACTGGTTTCACTATTCAGAGCTTTTTACATGAAACTGTAAAAGCATAAAACTAACAGTAAAGTAGGTTTAAATCCTTGAAATCTGTTCTGCTTTCTGAGTGTTTGTATCACTGTGGAGGTTCCAAAAGAATGTAATCCAAGTGCAGTCTATATTGGATTGTTCACTTTTAAAGACTCATCTTTGACAAAATATCTGTTCAGTGGTATAAACGTCTAGTTGAGCCGGATGTCACAAATGTTAAACTGAACCAGGGCTCTCCTACAGCAATGCCTATTTATATCTTGTGTAAACTGGAAATATTTAGGATATGAACATGCAGGGAAACACGGACAGTGTTCCTGAGGGAGCTGAGGCTGTGCTAGCTCTGTCCCTCACAAAGGGACTGTCTGTGAAGGAGCTGGAGAGGAACAGCCGGCTCTCACACCAGCTCCTGGCAGTGGGTGTCTGGCTCTGTGCGCCAGCTCTGTCTTGGCCAGGGTCACATCAGGTGCACGCCGTCCTGCACGTCCCTGAGCCCTCCAGCTCCTGTGGGCAAAAATTATACCCTGGGAGCTGTTGCCCAGATGTGGGACCTGGCGTGTGAGTGTCCCTGCATCACCAGTCATGCCTCTCTGCCTAAAGGTGGAGAATCTTTCCTGTCTTATTAAAGCCATTGGTGCCAGGAAAGTGGACAAAGCTCTTCTGTGTCTATAGAAAATATCTATGTATAAAATATTTATTACAATTAAAGAAATAAATGGTTCTTTGATTGAACTGTTCTCTGTTCTTGCTTTGCATCTTTTTTGTTTTTATTCTTTTTTTTAATTTTTATTCAAACAGAAGCTATATTTAGGGAGAAATATCGGTGAAGTCTAAAGGAATGCATCAAATTATCTTTGGAACTTAAAAATCTTGGCTGTGTCAGGACTCAGACTGTCTGCATCTGGTGATGCTGGACAGATTTTAAGCATCTGGCCAGATGCTGTGGTTGACTGAAACATTTTTATTTCGCAACCCTTGCAAATTGTTGTTAATTTTAACTTGATGCTCCACTCTTCTCTAAGCTTATACAGCCCGATATGAAGGAAGCCTTTTTATTTTTCTATTCTGTTTACCACTACAGACAGAGGATCATCACAACTCATTAGGGAGATAATACAGTTTAACAATGTTACATATGTGCATGCATGCCACTGGAACAAATCTTTTATACTTCTTGTTCTTTGGTATGCTTTTTGATTATTGTTGATTTTCTTTATTATACCATACAAGGCAACAATTTAAAGTATTCAGATAATTCTGAGTATTAAACATGAATTAAATAGGAGAAGAAAAAAGCTTAAAGCATATTTTGAGAAAATAAGGTTAGATTAAAATAAGAAAAGACCAAGGTTTGTTGAACAGAAAAGGAATTGGTAATGCTATGAACTAGAGAGGCTGAGATAAGAAGTACAAAAGAAAAAAGTAATGAGCATAGAAAATGAGTTGTTTAGGTAAGGAAAGATCCAGGTTGTATGCAGAAGTGGCAAATGAGGGATTAGAAAATAAAATAAGCCAGTTACTGGATCAAATGTTGAGGAACCTGGATCAGTACAAAGGGATGAAAATCTAGGCTGCTTGGGAAAGGATTAGTATTGAAAAGTGATAATTGCAGTTGAAAAGGAAGACAATAAGTCTCGCACAAGAGGGGAAAAAAAAGATAAAAATGAATCTGAAAAGCAAAGTAGAAAACCCAGGATTTTATGAAACAGAAGTCTACTATATAATAGAAGCCTCTCTTTTAATCCAGGAGGGGATGATGATAATACAAATGAATAATCAATTTGGTTTCAGTGTTTCTCACATGGTGTGTGCCTCACAATCTTTCCTGGAGGACAGAAGCAGAGGAGTCAAAGTTATGATTACAGGAAATTGATCTGGAGCACTTATAATTTTCAGCTGCTGCCAGGTATGCTCCAAGGGGTAAATTTTCAAAACTACAACTGGAAGATGAATGTACTAAAGCTTGGGGTTTGTTTGGACAGAAATGGATTTGAGATGCATCTCTCTTCCACTGAGTTTCAATCCTTTAATTTGTCAAGAGACCTCCCATTCTTCCCTAGAGGTATGCATTTATTTATTTAAATGTCTATATTTGGATAGTGGTAGGAAATTTCTATGTAACCAGTGTGAATTTTGTTTTCTTCTCTTGAGTAGGAAATTATGGTGGAAGAATAACTTTACTTGCTAATAATAGAGTTTGGGGAAATTTTGGCATTTTTCTTCATGGAATTTAGTGAAGCAATAATACACAAAGTTAGTCTAACACTAGTAAAAGTATGCAAATAATTCTCTGATTAACGGAGTTATCATTGAATTATTCATAAGCCATTTTTCACACACAGATTAAAGCAAAATGTATTCACATTTTATTTGAATCAATATTGGAAAATTAAAATAGGTTTGCAATTAATAACTTGAACAATTTTAGGCATTGTTCATCATGATTTTTACTTTCTACTGTAACTAACATATGAAAAGGAGTAAGTCAGTTACAGTGATCTGCAATGAAAATGTTTGTTTATGCTGCAGATCTAATCTCTTCCTAGGGAAAGAAACCACTGAGTCCCTTCAGAAATGTAATATAGCATTTTCACTTTAGTGTCCAAGGTTGATACTGTTGGCTGTGTTAATATGCTTCTTTGTGTGGAATAAGGATAAGGTAGTGCAGAGTTTCAAGTAGCAAATATTCTCTTCCATTTTGCTTCACAAACAATTTCTTAAATTTTTCACTGCCTGAGGACTCAATTCTTATGAGTTCTGCATTTTGTTTAAATTTTGTTCTTGTCAATAAAGTGAACCATGAAAGGGAAATTAACATCTGTCTGCATGTGTCTTGGTTGGTTCAAGGGTGGATGCATTTTTCAAAGGTATCTGCTAGTCTGGCATAAGTTCTTGGTTTCAGTCCCAGATCAACTATGATGGTCCATGTTATATGGGCCATTACACACTAAACCAGACTAGAGGACCCAATCTGGCCTTTCTCAGCCTTGATTTGTATTGACCTTGAATAATATGTATCTGTTCAATGAGAAACAGAAGCAAGAAAGGTGCAGTCTAGTTTCAAATTATGAATATTAGTAAAAGAAGGTGGTTTTCATCTTTTAACAAGAAGACTATATTAATTGGAGGGATCTAACAGTAATTGCTGACATTTTGAATTTTTGGTTACTGCTATTATGGCAGTAAAAGTACTAGCAGCAGATCTTGGTGCACTGACGCTCCAGATTGTAATGCTATTTCACATGAAGCTAGAATAAACGATAGATGTAATGTTCATGCTGTTCTTTATGTAACTTCTTGCTGCAATTTAGACTTTTTCCCCACTGCCATCTGATCAAACCTGACCAATTGTGAAAGATGCCCAAAGATGCCTAATGTGTTTTTTATTTCCCTAGAGACTACTTCTTATGAGATCACTCTCTTATCTCTAGGAATTTGGTAAAACCATGGTGATTTAACAAATGCCTGTAAGTCACCTTTCAGTGCCTACCTATATAATGCCTCAAATAATGAACCAGGGTAGGAAAAGCTGCCTGATGTGGAAAATCATGTTCAGCTTTGATATTTTAGGTCTGAGTGCTAGACTAAAAAATGCAATGTAAGTCTGCATTTTAAAAAAGTAGTTCTTTTTCTTGTCTTTTTTTTTTTTCCCCTAAAGAATCACTTCCTTTGGATTGATTTCTGCTTCCTGAATAGGACATAATAGCTCTTTAATAGTCTTGTTGGATGTGCTTATTCAGAAATAAGTATGGTGCTTTCACCTTTTAGAAAGGTGACAGATGTATTAAGGGTTAATTAAAGTGAGAAGGCAGCCACGTTTTGAATTTATGAAAACTAGATGTACACCTTAAAGCATGTGTGAAAGAGCACAGCTAGTGTTGTTTTCATCAGCAGAACTGTAAAATTTCCATAGTCACGTTCACTTTGGACTAATTTTTTTCTTTGCCAAAGTTATGTAGTGAGTGGAATTGACATTGGAAGAACTATCCACAAACAAGTTAGTTTTCCTTGAGCAATCCTTATTGTGCACTCCCCTGGGCCAGAGATTACATCCTTCAAGGTGCTGCTGCCTTTGCCTGTCTCAGTTCCAGGAGTGTGTTGCACATCTCAGCAAGAGATGTGACTGGATGTTTCTTCTCTTCACTGCACAAGATATCTTGCACAGTGTCTTTAAAAATTACCATGACTTCAAATGTTGAACATTATATTCAGGCTTGGTTTTTCCCTTAGCATTGTTATGTTTTTTGGCTGTGGCAACACATTTATGTAACTGTCTCACCAGACAGAGGGCATAGCAAAAATCTCAGAAATGTTCCCAAGTCATTCACACTGCATATCAACTGTGATCAGTAAAAAATTACATTAACTATTTTCTTTACCTCTGTCAGGTGGAATTTTGATTTCTGATGTGGGATAAAGGCAAGTTCATCAACCCTTGATTAAATGTCTGTTTTGAGAATTAAAGATAATTGAGAATAAATGTCAACGGACAGAACAAGTATCACCTGGATGCAGTGATATATATTGAATAAGGTTCAGCTTAATTTGTGGTTTAATGACTCACTGGACTGCATATCAGTCAAACTTTTAAGCAATGCAGATGTTTTGGGGGTACAAGATTCCATTTCTTAAATTTCCTAGAAACTATAGAAGATCAATTTGAAGAAAATTTTCTTGAAAGAAAAAATTACGCTTTTTGACCAGTCTCTTTCAAATGCCAGATATTGCTGCTGCGTGCTTGATAAAATATTCAGAATTTCTATGAGAGCTCTTAACTGAGAATTACACTATTGAGCACTTCATCTTGTGCAGTGGAGATAGCAATTGGCCCAGGTGACTGTGGTACCAACCAATTCACCCATGTAACTTTTATTGTTAGTGTTTTCAATTTAAACATTATTAGAGACTTAGTATATTTTAAAATATTCTTTCAATTTAATATTGCAGGATAGATAATGCACATAGGTCTATCACAGCACTGATGTTCACTGTTGAAATCGCACAAAAAGGATTACTTATCACAGAAATATCCTAAACATTTTAATTAAATGAATAATAATCTATTATATCAAAGTTTGAAGTTAACAGGGAAAAAGAAAAAGGATTCTGCAGCCACTGCCTTTGATCTCTCTGTAGAATTATGTATTGAACTATGCCTTATCTTTGAATATTAAATGCAGACATACTCCACACCCCCAGGGATTTAAAATTTGTTTGGCTTTTCTCCTTCTCCCTGGTCTTTCTGGTGTTGTTTAAAACAGAACACCCCACCACTTTAAATTAGAATCACAGGTTCATCAAGGCTGTCTTATATATTAAATCAGAATTCTAATCACTATTTTTAAGAAGTAGAAAGAAATTAAGACTTAGACCATTTTTTCCCCTCCAAACTACATGATAATACATTAGTACAATCATTATGTGCTTTAGTTGAGAATACAGCCTTGCCTTTGAAAAGTACAAAAAGTATTATCTTCATGGTTTGTTAAAAACTATGACAACAGGGTTTAGGGACAGTAAAAAATTATTTATCAATTCAGAAGATTACTGAAGTTAAATTTCCATCCATATCTTTGTGTTCTGGAACTATCTTGAAGTGTTTATATGTTGTTAGCATACAATAAAGGTTACTCTGTTCAAGGCAAATTTTTATGAGAAGTGTTTTTGTAGTTACTAGAATTTAAAGCACTTGTGGCTGTACTTTAGGCCTAAATTAATGTTTAACACTGACAGCTGGCATTTCTCCAGCAATCTTTGCCTTTGGAAAATTCCAGTGACTACTTACAGGATAGTTCTGATGGTCTCTCCCTTATTTACTTCATTGTTTGAGTGTCTCCATTACTAACTGCATAACTTGCTGAAGAAAAATTATAACATACCTTTTTTTCCATATTGGGTAACAGAATTTCCTTTCATGGGTTACTTTCCTTCTTACTTTAGATAGATAAATCTACTGAGAATCTGGATTTGTTTGGCAGATGATTTGTCCAGACTTTCCAGTGTCCTTGCAGAAGTAAGAGCAGGTGAGTTGGTGCAGGTATTTGCCCATCCAATGCATCTGTGAAGCACTGAAGCACACAAATGTCTCCAGGTGAAATACATATCTAGAAGAACATCTCTTAATTAACATTTTTCTTTTAATAACAGTTGAAGTTACCAAGATGAAATATATTGACAGAAATCAATTTTGTGTGTGTGTGGCCTGTAATTCATATTAGAAATCCTCACCTATTTTCAGCCTTCTGGAGGTGGAGATCTAGTGAGTGTTTTATATGTGATTTCTTTTGTTTCCTGTAACTACATGTCAGGCTTCTTAAAAATAACAATTAAAGAAACTTAGGAGAAAAAACTCCAACCAAACAAAAATGGTAAATTAACAGGTATTCCTGTCAGCATGTGATTAACTTAATTTACATTGAATTTCAAGTGTTTATGTAGCAAACATTTGGTGCACATATTGTAAGCTAAACCTGTGTGGGTAAAACATTTGTCTACATTTTTGCTTTTGAACAAAATATTGTCAAAGTGAACAATAGTTCTTAGCTACTTCTTGTGACATTTGCCAGGCCAAACAACTATCCCTGAATGTCTGTTACTGTGAAGATTATATTGTTCTCTAGTTTGTGCCAGTAAGGAAATGATAAAGCTCAATGGGCACTGAATATGCCTGTTAGCTTTGTAGCCTGTAGTTGGGTTGAATGCTTAAGCACTAGAAAAGTAAGAAAACAAAATTAAAAGCAAGGATTTTTTATGATTTAAAAACCCACAAAAAGAAACCTAACATACAACAACAAAAAGCCAAAAGAACAGAAAAATGAACAAAAGTAACGTAAAAGTAAGATTTGTCCTAGTTTGGACTTAATTTAGATTCGTATAGCAACTAATTATCTGAAACACTTCCATCTGGGGAGATTCTTTTATTAGGAATGAATATTTTTTCCCCTGTATTACATATTCTCTCCCCCCCCCCCCCCCATTTTAAGTGATTCAGACAAGGCTAGAGGATAGGTTCCTTTAAGAAAAATAATTTTGAACTTTTTTTCATTTCAGTTGTTAATTTAGTGTTCTGTGTAATTCCAAAAGCAGGGATTTTCATTACTGTTACGACTGCCAAATCACCACAGTAAGATGCGACTTTGCTGTGATCTCATTAATAGAATAGAAATCAGGAATTGATAGAGTGGATGTGATTAATTCCTGTTGTTGTTCCTTGGGACTACAGAGAAGCAGGGTGATTAGCTGCCCCCTCATAGCTCAAAAGAGGTGGAAAATCGAGTTCCAGCAGGAGAGCCCACTAGGATGCTGCACACTGGGAGGAAAATTGCAGTCAAAGCTGGAAACAAAATGTGGGGTTTGTAATTCTGTCAGACAAACAAATAAGGACTGTTGGGCAGAAAGGAGAGATGCAGTCGGAGCATTTATGATGGCCAGGAGGCTCTCTATGGGCTACTGAAGGAAAGAGAAACAGACATGATCCCTTACTGCCTTGCAGAAGGGCTTTCAGGGAAGATGTCACCTCTCATTCTCTTCTCTTCTTGTCAGGCGTAGCAGTGGTGACCCTTTTATTTTGCTGCAGAAGGCCCTTAGGTGGCTGGTGGTGGTGTGCAGTGGAAGAAACAATTACGAGAGTAGTGTGCAGTGTCCCATTGCTCATCCTCCCCATACTGTGTAGCAGCTGGTGTTAGACATCTCCTCCACCCCATGCACCTTCAGCACCCAGTTATTCCACAAAAGCTGTGTCTGCTGAAGTGGTACCAAAGACTAGGACATGGCAGATATGGAGCGCAAAGTGAAGCAGGCATGGGAGCTTGGGGCAGAATGGGACCCAGGGCCTGGACAGGCTTGTGTCTTGCTGGACATTGGTAGGAATGTGACAGCTTGTACACACTTACAATGCCCTCACTAATGCCAGTGTCTGGTGTGCATGACTGCACACTTCATTATGGAGTGTTTCTGGGTTGCTGCTGCAGTCTCACTGCTCAGCCCTGTGGCATCCTCCCAAGCAGGTGGCAGTCTGCTGTCAGTGCAGGTGGCCCTGCTGCATGGAATGACAGCAAGAACTACTTTCCTCTTTCTCTTTCCTCTTTGTCTCATCTTGTAACTAGGCACTACAATTCAAAGTTAAAAACCTGGATTGTGTCCAGAGACGGACAACAAAGCTATTGAATGGTCTGGAGTACAAGTCTTACGAGGAGTGGATGAGGGAGGTGGGGTTGTTTAACCAGGCAAAAGGAGTGCTCTCTACACCTGCCTGAAGAGCCTGTAGCCCGGTGGGGATCAGTCTTTCCTCACAGTGTAAAAGCTATAGGACAAAAGGAAATAGCCTCAAGTTGCAGCAGGGGAGGTTTATACTAGATGTTAGGATAAATTTCTTCACCCAAAGGCTGCTCAAATATTGGAACAGGCTGTCTAGGGAAGTGTTTGAGTCACCCTACCTGGAGAGTGTTCAAAAGACACGTAGATGTGGTGCTCAGACACATGGATTAGTGGTGGGCTTCGTAGTGCTGAGTTAATCATTGGACTCCATGATCTTAGAGGTCTTTTTCTACCCTAATGATTCTGTGGTTCCAAAAAGGCTAGCTGCAACCTTTTTAAATACAGGTCCACATTGTGGTCTGTTAATCAGCTAACTTTTGTATCTTATTTACCTTACGTATTCAAACCAGGTTTCATTTTTTTCATGTTTTTTTCATTTCTGAGTATTTAAATATTCACTTTTGATGTTGACACATAAACCATTATTGTTGTTACCTTAGGTGCTGTTGGTTACAGCCAAGTGCTCTTGTACCTGCTCTTACCTGGCTGTGAATGCAAGGAAATTTGAGTTATTCTGCCCAATGAAACATATTTTTATTACGTAGATCTTCACTGTGTCATTTCTGAATTGTTGCAACTGACTCGGAATTAGGGAAACTGTTTCTGTTCAGTCCACAATGGATCTGTATCTGAATCCAGTGAAATTTATTCATCTTGTGTCTGAACAGCAACACTATAATGAAAGGAAATGAGTTGCTGTTCAAAGGTACGAAGAGAGGAAGAGTAGCTCTTCCTAGTAATGCACTGTGGTTAAAAGAAAACATATTTACTGGCTTGCTTTGTTAAATTTACATGACTACATAAAAAGGTGTTTGAAAATTGAACATTTTTTCTCCTCCTTTTTAGATACCTCCCATATTACCAAATTGAGAGCTGTATTATTAGCCTCAGCTGTAGGAAGTAATTTTTTAAAGTGATCTTTTGTTCTAAATTTGGGCTTTTCTTAGATTTGGGTAAAATACAGTACTTCAGAGTAATTAATCTGTTTGTATTGAGTTTATTCTGAGGACTATAGCCATATTTTAAAAAAGAAGCTATGAGGTCATAAGACTTTTATGAAATAGGCCATTGATGGAAAAAGCATAGCATGAAGCAGCATTCATGTAGGCAGTGTTGGGAGTGGATTTTGGCACAGAAGCAGCACCCAAAGCAACTGTGAAGATCAGTGCGTCTTCCATTCCTCTGTCTTGGAGCACTGCTTAGTAAGAGATATCAGCTACCAGTAATCAGGTATTGACACTTCCAAAATTCAGGGGTTTTTGGTATTGAGAGCTTAAAAAGTCTGTGGCTTTAGTTCTTGTCGTCCATAAAGAGGAATCTTATCAGGAAGTGGTTAAATTGTTCTCCCATTTTCTTTATTCTCTGTCTCTATTAGCAGTATCAGTAGTTACTTGTTGAGTCCAGTCTGACAACAGCAAATGATGGTAGTGAAAGAATCACATAGTAGTCTAGTACTACAGTCAGTCATGCAAGAAATTACTTGTGAAAGGGCATTGGTACATCTAAATATCCTGTATTTGTGTTTTGAGGGGTGTCTTGGCTTGCACTGAGGACTGTCAGGTGGCAGTGTAGATAAATGGCTGTTATTTTAGACAGAACTGTAATTAAGCACTTCAATATTGGGCTACTTAACAGGAGGAGAATAAAAAAACCCTAAGAATTTGAGAGATTTTTTTATTCCACTCTTTGCTTTCTTATGTACAAGCCCTTTTTCAGATTTAAATTTTGCTGGTAGTTTAAATTTCTCCCCTTGCCTGATCCTTTCTTCCTGGGTCTCTCACTTCGGTTAATATGAAAGCAGTTTTTCCTGTCTTGTAGTTTTCTTAAAAAGCCTTGGTGAGGTTAAGTCTGTCTTTGCCAAAATCAATCTTTGTGATTTACTGAGTTACTCTATTTTTAGATTTCTTCCTGCTCTGTGGGAGTTGCAACAAGCAGAACCCTCATTTCTATCCAGAATCTTAAATTCTGTAGCATTTCTAGTGCATATGTTCCAAGTCAGGCAGAACAGGGTATTGTACCTTTGCCTGCTTCATCCAAGCTTAAAGTTGGGCTCAGCAGGACACAGACATATGTTTTTCTTATTTCCCCCGGCTACTTTTGGATATCAGTGCTGGATGAGTACAACCAGCTTCACAGTCTGAGGGCTGTGGGGACTCGGTTGTCTTCTGGCACTTCCCTCAGAACTGAGGCTACCTTACAGAGGTGTTCTAGGTTTTTTGGATCCTGTGAGGGCAAGAAATTACTGATATGTAGAAGGACTTGAAGACTTTGACAGGGAAAAATTGAAATGCCCCAGAGACTTGAGAAGTTACAGGGCGCTGAAATGTGGACAAAGTGTTTTGTGTGATTTACAGAGACTTACAAGCATCTAATCTTTTTCTCCCTGTAAATGAATGTCTTAAGTAGCCTGAGGTGATGATTTCATGCATATAGAGTATATTTGTCCATGATTTACTGAATACTGCTAAAATTCTCAGAAAGGAGACTTAGCACTTTATTTTGTAGCACTTAGCCCAGGAAATCATGGTCTTGAGTAGTATCTCATGGCAGTACCACAGAAAAAATATATAATAATAACTCCTAACCAAAAAAACATTGTTGCTGATGCTTTCCAGACCACTGGAGAAAATGTTATCCCAGAATGAAGTAGAGAAATCCTGGTGATTTCAGTAGAAACCATTTCTTGCCAATGCCATTGAGAATTGCAGACTTACAGCTTCTTTGAATCAAGCTGCGTAAATACAGTTTTAACTTGGAAATGCTTGCACCCAAGCACCTGTAAAACTATTGAACAGCAAATTATTTTTTGGTTCTTGTTGTAGCAGATAAAAAGATTAGCCACTTACGCTTACAGAGTATTAATCAGTCTTGAACCTGTGAGCTATGAGTAAGTTTTAAAGGCCCAAACAATTAGGAGCTAACATTCATGTCTTTGAAACATCCTTCATATCTCAAACCTTTCACAAATTTGAATGCTAGCTTAATCTGCTCCTGGGTTTGGTTTGCTCAGCCAGAGCTATCCTTAAGAAGTGAAATGGTATGTAATTCAGATCCTGAATTCGACAATACAATTGCTGTTCCCAAATATCATATAACTTGTTCCTAAGGGAATTCCTGGAAGCTTGTGCCATGAAAAAGTACACTATGTAGGTTCATATTTCAAGCACTTTTGGAAACCTTTTACAAGTATCTGATGGCATGAATTCACAACTGCTGGTATATGTTTTTGTGGTGTCACTAGACCTTGGTTGTGTCCAGGTAAGTCTTCAGTGCTTACTATTATGCCTCTCTCTTGTATCTTTTCCATTATTAACATTCCAGCCTGTATAAATAATGATAATTTGAATAAGAATGCTAGGTTTGGTTTTGCTGGTATTGCAGTGACATAGCTTTTTTGGCACCTGCCTTCTAGTTATATAGGCTATAGACATTTTTTTACTTCTGTTTCATATAGCTAACCTAAATTACAGTAACAGTAATGTTTGCTAGAAGCGGAAGGTAATTCTGTAACTTTTTGAAAAAGTAGAGTTAGTTTGGTGCTCCAATGATATTCTGTTTATGGGAAATCTATAAAACATGCTCAAAGAGAATCAGAAATATTTTTGAGATCTTTTTTCTCATATTTTCTTTTTAGTTGTTTATTTCATTTGGAAGATAGCTCTGTAGCAGGTTAAGTGCAGTTGTTTTCTGACTGTGCTGCTTCATGGTTCTGTTTCAGTTTAAAATCTGAACTGAAGGAAGAGCTGTATTTTTGGCAGTCTCCCTGTGTTAATTCAAGCAACTGTTTAAAGGTGCAGTTCCACAGCACAAAAGGCATTGGACTTTCTGGTGGAAAGGCTGAATAAGCAAACCTGCATGTGTCTACAGTAATAATTGTGATAAATTTCTGTGCCTGCGAAAATGGCAGAGGTTAGATTAGCATTGGGTTCTGCCACAAATTGCGGCTTTGCAACAGGACTTAGTAGTATGTGTGTCTCCTGTCTGTCTATCACACTATTTGATACATGTCAGGCTCTTGCATAATCTTTTCGTTGAATAAATAGGGCACTTGAAAATGTGTCAGAGAGAATAGTCACTCTACACACAGGCAGAGTGGTCGACTTGGTGATTAATCAGCCTCTTTCCTGTTTTTATTAGACTGTGGTTTGCCTTATATATATATAGCTTTACTATCAAAATACATTCTATTGTTGTAATTCAAGTGCAATTAAAGTTGAGTTATTTAATAATATCCTCATACAAAAGATGTTTTCCTCCCTGCTCCATAAAGGGAAATTTTTGAACTAGATTGAAACTGTTTTTTTACATATAACAGTGCTTTCTGTTCCCTTGATCACATGCTTAGTTTTAAAGAAATTTCTGTTTGCAGGTGTCACATTGCTTCAGTCCTGTGAAAGGTGTTTTGCTGGCTACAAAGTCCTCTGAGGTTTGATTGCTTAAGGCCCTTTTCACGTTCTTTTTTTTTAAGCTTCATTGCAGATCAATTAATGCAACTGACAGAGTAACAAACCTTTAGCTCCTAATTATAGTTCTATCAACTATAGGGTTATTTTTGAGAACAGAATGCAAGTGATGAACCCTGTTTTGTGCAGAGCCACCATTACATGCAAAATCTTATTTGTGCAGTTGTAGTGCTTGTATATTTGTGTATGTACTTATATCTGCAGACAGAAACAGATCAGTTGCATTTTCTGTTTTTAAAAAAATACGTGCCTCCAACATGAATCATATTTTATGGATGAAGCTCATTTGCATTAGGCTTAATTTTTGTTCATTTGCCGACTATTATTATTGTAATTTCCTGAAAATTACAGTTTAGTCAAGAGGGACTTGAGGATGAAGAATAGAGGGGTGAATGAATGCAGCATGTATGTTACTGTTCCAGCCATCTGCTATAGATTTATCCTGGCTGTTTCCACTCTGAATCAGTACTCAACTTTGTGATCCCGTCCAGTCTCTGACTACAGAAGCGAAGGGAGAAATTCCACTTTTGCATACATCTGTACTTTTCAGGGTTAGGTAGCTTTTCTGGTGTCCAGTGGTACACCAGTCTGAGCTCCAAGGTTGCCCAACGTCTGTCTTTCAGTGTGGACACTTTCTCTGACATGAGCTTTTAAAATTTTGGTCATTATTCATCTTCTTGGAAAGAAGCTGCTTGCCCTTCAGAGATATAAATTTCTTGATATAATAGAAGTGAAACAGACTTTGAACTCTCTGCTTGTGTCAGGACACACCAGGAACCTGTCTGTTCTGCTGCTTGGATTGTGGGATGTAACATCTTGGAGGTGGACAAAGTATGGAATTGCTTATGAATGCCATGTTTGCTGCAGTAGGTGCATACATTTTTGCAAGGAATTACTGCTGCTAGGGAGCACTTTGGTTAGTGACGTTATGTCCACAGATTTTTTTTTTTTTTTTTTTTTTTTTTTTTTTTTTTTTTTTTTTTTTTTTTTTTTTAATCTGCTAGGGGTTTTGCAGAAATTGAACTTGCACGTCAGATTTCAGGTGCAAGTCTGGTCTCCTGCCAACAATTTCCATCCCTTAAGGAGGCAGGAAGAAATTCAACCATAATATCTTTATTCTAAGGGATAAAGGGGAAGTCCCTCAAAACCAAGAAGCTTCTTAATGTACCTGAAAGTATATAAAATATCAAATATTTCATCTCAGAGTCCAAAAATATGAAATTATGTTTGGAATTGCAAGCTCATCTCTAAAGTTAGTTGTGTAGCTGCCATGTACTTAGAAGTTGGTTATTTTCCTGTCACATTCACTGAGAATTGGCCTTTGTAGTTTTATTTTTTCTTTAGTCTAGCAAATGTTTAGATGCAACAAGCACAATGAAGCTGACTTCACAAATCACAGTAGTATAGCATTTTGCCACTGATCACTGTTATGGATTTCCCCAGTTTTTGCCATGTAGCATTTACTCATTTCTTCTTGTCAAGTCTCTTCTCCCAAATTTTTCATATTTTCTTAATCTTTCTAAATCACATAATGGAATTCTATTGTAATAGAAATTTATTATCTTGATTAACATACCTGATTAAATTATGTTCTTAGTCTTCCACTGTGTCTGATTTTTCACTTTTAGACGTTTTCATGACTTTATAGATCTGCTTTTGACATATTAACACTTCTTTTGCATGTGATGTTGAAGCTGAAGGTAATAATAACTGTGAGAGCAAACACATATTTTGCAGTGAAATTTAATATCTTTCAGTTAGAAAAAAAAAAACAAATAACGTGTTTTTTATCTCTATGGAAAGAAGATGTAAGTGTTTCAACTTCTTAATTTTCACTGTGTTATTTGACAGTTGGGGATTGGTTTATTTTTATTTTCATGAAAAAGTAAGCTCATATGAAGTTTTCTTGCAGCTCGCTATTTTTGGTTCTGTACAAATCCTTGTTGCTTCTAGCAAACATACAATTGATTACAAATAAATGCTATCATAAAAAATTACTGTGATAAAGAATAATTGAAATCTAGGTGGCCAAGAAAGTATCAAGTCAAGAAAGAAACAACTTTTCAAAACTTGAAACAAAAGCATACCAAAACAATTACCAGATCTATGCTGGAAGACTCACGAAATTGCTCAGGTTAAATTTCTTAATGTAAGAGTCTCACTCCTTTGTAAAATTCAACTTAATTTAACTGCTTTTGTCCAAGTTCTTGTTCATTTATGTGGTTTGTCATGTAGTGCAGCACTTATTAGAACTGTCAGGCTTCAGATACTCTTCAGGTGAAGTAACACATGAAAACTGCTGAGCCCTGTTACAAGTAACTGATTCTCATGATAATCAAATTATCTTTTTTTCCTGTGCTCTCAAATGAGAGCACTAGTTTAGCTCGGGGAAAGTGGCATAAGTGTAAGTATAGAGCTAAATGCTATTATAAGATTCAGGAACTTTTAACTTATTTCCTAATAAGAAGAATATTCTTTAATCAGCAGAAATACATGCTGAGATATGCATGTATGCCTTCTCTTTAGCCCACTTTCTTGATTTTTGCCTTAAGGGTTCCTAAGAAGTATTCTTCCATTTCATGCAGACTAAACATTTCTTTGCAACGTCTTTTCTATGCAAAAACCTTTCTTTGTCTGCCTCCTTAGCAGCATTTTTTAAAATGTAAATATATAAATAAAAAAAAGCCTAAAGGGAAAATAAGACAAAGTCTCAGAAAAATTATTAATGCCAGATATATCCCTATAGCAACATGAAGGTAGAGAAACCAAGTAGGATGTGTAATCTGTCTGGAGAGGAGTTGTATTTCTTGCTTTATCTTAACTCCTGGATGGTCTTTTCAAATTCTTGCAAACTGTAGCCCAGAAAAGACCCTGGTCCTAGCACAGGTTTTGCTGGTGACAGGAAGAACAGCTCATAAGCACTGTCCTCCTCAGCAGCGTCAGTCTTGTATTCTGTTGTCACACCATTCTCAGTGAATTGCCACACTGAATCTCAGTGCACTGTTTTGTTCTGCAGGTGCAGATTAAGAGCTGGCAAAACTGTTGCACAACTCTTAGGTGGTGGGGTGTCTGCACCTGTGCTCTAGGCTTTATAGAAGAACTTGGGAGAGGCATCTTTCCTTGAGACTCCAGCAATGAGGTTGTTAGTGCTTTTGTCTCATGATTATTTGAGAACAGTGAATGTTTTAAAGCAACTATCATGCAGTGGTGTGTAATAGATACATGAAATGCAGAAGAAATGGAAATTTATTTGTGCCCTTATTTTCAGCTGATTGTTGGGCCTGTTGTTTTTGATGTCCTGTATCCCATGTGAACTCTAAAAGGAGTCCTCCCAAAGCACCAATTATAATTTCTCTTTCCTACAAATACATGCATAAACATGTAGTGACTTTTTTGTTTTGAACAGCAGCAATCACTTGTGGCAGTAGTTGCTGCTTATGGTTTCTTATAAAAGTATAAGAAGTCTTTTATATGCTTAATTATATAGAAATATAACATTGAAAAGTGTGGTCTTTTTAAAATTGTAGCTTGGAGTTGATGTGTCTAATTGGTGGGGAAATACAGTAATAGCTAAAAATGTGTAATTAATAAATCTGTGGATCTGTAAAGACATTCTTTCAAACAAATAATTCTCTGTTGGGAATTTTGTTTTCACTTTTGTTGTTGGATTCTTCCCTAGTAGAGATCATGTGAAAATGTGCTGGTTTACCCTGGTATGAGAACAACTCTGAGTACATAAATCCAGTTTTGTGCTGATATCTTGTAAGAATATAAACAGATATTCTTCTTCATTGGAGCTATGAACCATCATCCAACCAGTGTGTTATGAGCAGTAAATTAATAACCTTTTTACTAGTCTGTAGGATAATGCTATTGTTTACAACTTTGTTGTTTTTTTTACATGCTTCTTGATTTCTGAGTAAGCTGTCACAGGCTGCTCTGTGCCTGTAAAATGAAAATACGCTATGAAAAGACACAACTCTTATCCTGGTAACATGACTTCATTATTACTGGTAATTTTCTGAATGTTTATGGCAATACAGAGCTGTCTTTTTTCTCTGTTTTCTTTGTTATATTTATTTTATAAACTTCTGATATTAGTAATGTGTTCCTTATACTTTTTCCTACTAGAACTAGTGAAGAATGAATTGTTCTATGATGATATTCTGAAATGTATAAACATTTGGGATACTGCACTACATCTGACTTTCCTTCACAGTAATTTTCTTTCATTTTATCATATGTCCATAGTGGAGATGGGGGAGGAGGAGGAGGGAGGGAAACGGTCCAGACTGAAATGCAAGTCTCTGTGTAGGCTTTTAATTAATTTCCCAGGAGAATGATATTGTAGAAAGGATGGAAGAGAAATGCTGCTAATGGCACTATTTGTGACACAGGGTAATGTAGTGATGAACTTATAACCTGCAAACAAAATGGTGGCCTTTTCCTAGGGATGAGCTACTTTTTGGGAGCTGAATTTTGTGTTTACTATAATCAAGATCGCAAATGGACAAATCCTCCTCATTCCAGCCTGGGGCTGGGTACTCTATCCAAAGAGAAGATTGACTCCATAGTCAGAGCAGCTAGTGGCCAGGCAATAGAGATTTTGCACATCACAAGAAGAGACTCCATGATTCATCAATGTAGTCATAGGACTAGTGCTGGCAGCAGAGAGCAGTCCTTAGATGCCCTCGTGGGGAGAATGAAGTGGAGACAGTCTTGGACATGCAGGGTTGTGTCAGCTAAACTGTTGAACTGCTGCCTTGCTGCCTGTGGTCATGTGGCAGGGTTTGATTTTCTGTTTTTCTTTTCATTTTGGAGCTTTTTACCATTGCAGGAATAAAAATGTTGAAACAACTTGATTCAGCTTTGCACATAACTGCACTTAAGGCTATGAATCATGTGTTAGGACTAAACAATACCAGTCCTTCAGGCTCTGTGTTGTGCATTGTGCTACTTAATTTTTCAGCTCTGTAAGTGTTTCAATCACTTCATGCTAAATGGCTGTTTTCCCTTCTTCCTGTGACCTTAGCGTTTATAATCAAATGAAGTTTTCCAGGATGGTTTTGTCAAATTGATCTGGATGTTGGAGCCTCCGGGATGTTTATCTTCAGCAGGCTCTTTGAGAAAACACCATTTGTTGTAGTGTCTAATACTAACTGCTTTGAGAAGAGTAATTGGTAATATTAGGAGTCTCCAAGGAGGAAGAGTATAAATATGCCATAGTCCAGGCTGGGACATGGGCTTCTGAAGGACAGAAGCTGTGGGGATGGTATGGAAAGAACATCAGGGTGAACAAGAAAAAAATATCACTCTGATATGAAAATATATGAGGTGCTGGAGGAAAGTTTCATCTTGTTCTATGGGTTTTCTTTTTCTATGGTTTCTGTGGGTTTCTGGTATGATCTTTCTGCTTAGATGGGCTCTAGTCCTCTGTTTTCAGACACAAAGGAAGATCATAAGCAGTTCTGCCAGATGTGTGCTGTTCTTCTGTTTCCTGAAGTGTGAGGAGACTGATAGACAGGACATCACTGATTAACTCCAGATGTGCTGTGGCAGTAGCACTGTGTGCTTGGGTGGTGTACAAATCCCATGTCATTGAGTAATGGCAATAGCAGTGTAGTGATGTGAAAAGAAATTTGTGTGCTTCAAAATCATCAGTCCTATGCTAAGATAATATATCATATTACCTGTTAATAGACTGCTTTAAAGCCTTTCAAGAGTTAACTCAAACTGTTAGATCAAAAACCAATGGGCAAAGATGTTGGTATTTTTCTTCTGAGCTTTTCTTGACAGATAACCTGTCCTCAGCTGTGTGCATTGACAGGCAAATAGAGTGATGAGATATGTTAGGCCTTTAAAAATATGTGTTTATGGATGTTCTGCAAGCATAGCTGTATGATGAAAATAACATGGCTTACAAGAGAGTTGGATGGTATTAGAGAGTTAGAGGATCAAGTCTCTAGTCTTTTTGCTGGAGAAGTAATCAATTATGTACAGGTGAACAGGCCCTGGAGAAATGATGCAGATATATTAAGCAGAGGACAGAATGGGAAAACTTTGTTTCCCAAGGGGGGACTGCAACTCATGAAGTCAGGGTTGGAAAGTTTTCCATGCAGCAATAAACAAGACTGTCAAAGCATCCTAATAGTGTGTTTCTCACCTTTTCTGAAGAAGCAGTATTTCAGAATGAAGCAAATTATGTTTAATACATACATTCAATGACTTTGTGTAGCATGTGTCCCTGCATTTGTTATAGAAGATATTAATAAAAAAATTACAGTTTTATAGTATCTTTAATTTTCTTCATTTCATATGTTTTGGTGCAGTCACTACTTCACTGTCAGAAGTTGTATTATCTCATCTTCCTCTCATTGTGTTGTGTTTCATTTGGCCAATTTAAGAGGCCAACTCTTCTGTCAGTTCTCTTTGTTTTTGTGAGATCTGAAAATTTAATAATCCAGAGAGAGTATGTTGTTAATTAACATAGTCTTTTTCAAGATGACCTATAGAATCTATACTTAAAGCAAGCCTGCTGGTCACAGATGTATTAATTAAGGTTTTTATACCTAATTCTGATAACTCTTGCTTCAACTATAACTCAGATTGTTGGTTTTCTGCTAGGAAGATCTGTATAATAACTCAGCAAAGTACGGATCAGTTGATTTATTGGAAACCAAGGGCATGTTTGTTAAAAAGATACTTCTAAAGACAGTAAAAGAAAGGATGCTCAGTAGTAAAGAGCTTGAACTTCTGGGGTTTAGTGTGTTTACCCTTTTTTTTTTTTTTTCTTTTTTTTTTTTTTTTTTTTTTTTAATGCTGTATTTCTAGATATCTCTGTTCTTGACCATCTATTTCTGCTGATATGGATGCTCATTTGCTTTCTTTCCTTGTGAAGTTTCTGATGTACTGAAGTTTTATTTAGCCATTGCAGTCTGCTTTGATGCACTTCCTTCAACATTCTATTAGATACTGAACTTCCTGATCTTAAACAGCTTGTCTTGTCTATTTTCACTACAGAGTATGCCAGAATAATCCAATGGAAGTATATTTGCACTCATACTACCTTATTTATGAAGTCAGAGATAGTGGTTTTTAAGTTAAATTTTTTCTATTTTAGTAATTAAAAATGATGGGAATATTCTCAGTCACCAATATTCAGTTTACTCATCACTAAGTCATTATAATTCATCTCCTAAAGAATCAAAATACCAAGAGACCTCTACCTGGCAATAAAAATTACAGATGTAGAGCATTAGTGTAGCAGAGCACTAGTGTATCATAGCATAAGAAGTGCCAAGTCCAATTCTTCTCTGCTTTCCAGAGATGGGAGTATGGTAAAGATAAAACAATTGAGTTGAAAAGAAGATGCTCGGGGGTGACCCTATCACTCTCTACAACTCCCTGTAAGGAGGTTTTTACTAGGTTGGTCTCTTATCCCAGGCAACCAGCAGGAGGAGAAGAGCACACTGATTTAAGCTGCACCAGTGGAGGTTTAGGTTGGACATCAGTATGAAGTTCTTCACAGAAAGAGTGATTAGGTATTAGAATGAGCTGCCCAGGGAGGTGGTGGAGTCACCATCCCTGGAGGTGTTTAAGGAAAGACTGGATGTGGCACTCAGTGGTCAAGTTAAAAATATTGTGTAAGGTCATAGGTTGGACTCAATGATCTCAAAGGTCTTTACCAACCTAGTTCATTCTGTGACCAGTCGCCAATTTAAGAACCTTTCAGAAAAGTAATTTTCTGAGGTTTTAGTAATAAGTTTCAGACAGCTTTTTGATCTCTCTTTTCTTATTCATTTTCCGCAAATACTACATTATAAGAACAATCTGATATTTGATGGCCTGGTTGGAGTGCAGGAGTGCATAACACAGATTTTGTCTCTGTGGCTGAATTTTAGGGAGTAGAGCTAAGTGGAATATGAACCTCATAATTCTGTCTCTACAGTTTGCATACTTCATCATCAAGGGGCAGATTGAATGTCAACAGGCAATATGGATGGAGGCATAATAAACGTGTTACAGCACTATCAGTGATGACTCTGGAGATTTTGATGAGGAGGGTGGTAATTTCTCTCTCAAGAATTCCTAACAGACTGGAATGAAGTTGCATTCTCCTTAAACAGAAGTGTAATAAGTTGTCGGCATTCTAAAATTTGTTTATTTAAAAAACCCTACAAAACTAACAACAACGAAAACCCCAACACCTTAGGAGTGTGAGATTTATGAATTTTCTAATCCTATGTATTAGAAATATAACATGGTAATGGAAGGAATTTATAGAATAGAAAGAAGCTGTAAATAAAGATGATGAATAGGCACTGAATGTGTTGTTTCATTTGTTTTCATAGTTCATGAGAAAACTATAGAGACAGTTTGAGTCACCTAATCCTGCATTTTAAAACAGTAGAAACAGATAAGGCTTACCCTGAAAGGTAAAACCACAGAAGCTAAGGTTGATTAGGCTGAGAACAAATTATCTGGCTCACACATTCATCAAATAAATTGTATTTTCTGAAGAGATCTTTAAATGAAACAAGTGTAAGAGGGAATGTTGGTGGCAAAGCAGGGGAAGGCTAGGCTGAGGTGAAACCAAAGAAGTGGGCACATTGAAGCCAAAAAATTATGTATGTGTGTATATTTCTTAATTTTGCTGCTTATTTCAATATTTAGAAGCCTGTTTTTGGATTGTGACTGGAGTTTCATTGGGTTGTGTTCCTTTTTGCTTAATTTTGGTTTTGAAGAAATAGAAGGAAGGCAGCATGATACCCAGTTGGTGGACTACTTTATATGCATGGATTTGTTGTCTCTTGATGTGATTGAATGCAGCAATAGTGAGATACCAAAATAATGATGCTGTCTTGATCCAAAAATCACTGAGCTAAACAGGGAAGAAAACATGGAATGATGAGTTTTTGGTCAGGCCAGAAAACTGCCCCTTGTAAGCTTGAAACCCAGATGTTTTCCCACTGACCTAGTGCTAATAGATCTGTCATTATAATATCTGCTCCAATTACAGGGCTTGTTCGATGTATTATTGCTCTGTTTCTACTGTGTGTGTTATTATCTTATGTCAGTTGTAGTGTAATCCCCATCCTCATGCACAGTCTCGTAAACCATAGTGATCTACATGATGTGGGTTAATTGAAGGGAAAGGAAGTTCTGTGAATCAGCGGTAACAGGCATTAGCAGATTGTAATGTTTTATTGGCTCCTCATTATACAAGCTTTGAAATCTGGAGAAGACTTCCTTTTAGAGGTGGGGGGCTGGGAAGAAGGATCTGCATTTCATATCAGCTGCCATACCAAGCTACCGTCAGGCTACCTTATTTGCCCTTCTTCCCCCAACCCCCCCTCCCCCGCATTTCCCCACCCCCTTTTTTTTTGGTTGGATATCTTGGATATCTCTTTGTCTTAAGAGTCAGCTCATTTATTTTTTGTTGTTGCACTGTTAATTTTTGCCTTTTGGAATAGTTTGAATGCAATGTGTGTTAAAAAAAGGTAATGAGAGCTTGGTTTTATTTTGGGTAAGTGCTCTTGATCTTGGGGGAGGCTAAAGAAAAGACATCCTGTAAAAGAATTACGATTCATCAGTTTTAGTGACTGACATGTATCTTAATAACCCTTTGCTCTAATTGGCATTTTAATTAAAGATGACATTTTAATTGGTTATTTTACCAATTTAGCTCAGTTATTAACATCAGCTACTTCTTTCATTACAGATAATTTATCTATGCCATCTCAATATCCATACTAGACATTAAAATAGTATTTTGCTGTTCTGACAAAAATTAAATCCTTTTTTCTTGCTCTTCCAATGCACTTCCTCATGCTTGACCTGGAGCCTACAGTGTTTGCCATTGAAAAAAGTAGAATAAATGTATCATAAATAATGCAGATGAACAAGAAAAATATCTCAATAACAAATAACTATAAATTAATTATTATTGTTAGTACGTAAACTCTTTAAAATGCAAGCCAACTGTGCAATATTACTTACAGCTTACTTGCCAGTTGTTGTCTGGCATTTTTCAGACATTCAGAAATATAGTCTCATAATTGTTTCCTTCACTATTCTTATTCTATTCTGGTTTTGTGTATGATCTTAATTTCATATTTTGAATTTTACATGAAGGTCAATAGAAAACATACTCTTAAGTCTGAGATATAGTAATAGGATATCCTTCTAGAAAGTAGGAGAGTGCAAAATAATTCACAGGGAACTAAAAATGCCCATATGTACTGCACAGAAACTTTAAGAAACGCCCAGATAACAAAATAAAGCCAGGATGGAGCAAAGGTATGTGCTTAATCGGGCTTAATAATATTGAGATTTTAATTTCTCTTTGAGAAAAGATCCTTGGGTTGATTAGGAAAGCTGGAAGCTTCAAAGAAGCCCACAGGAGCTCAGCTGGGGCTCTGAATTGGCTTTGAAAATTCAAGCTTAAGAAAATTTACCCCTAGATGCTTTAGGTTCTCCATTATTATATTTTGCTTTTTAAGTAGCTGTCATGTTGTTGTCACCACATTGTGCCACAGAGGATAGAAGTGTGGATGAAGTGATTGTCTATTCTTTAAATATGCCTTTTAAGAGCTAATTAATATTAAGCACTTGAAAATTGTCGGGCAAAAGGGCATGATAAAAATGGAATATGTGAGAAAAAGTTTTTTATCATGAAAACAGCAGACTATTTTTAAATACTTGTGCAGGAGGACTAAGGGCTCCTCTGAGGTGCGAGATTGACAATGTTGCCTGATCCTGTACCCAGAGAACATATGCACCCTGGGCAGCAGTAGGGCAAATTATCCTGCCTGTATATCTGCCCTGTCATGGATAGACTGGCTCCAGCTTCCAGCTTGCCTCCGGGCTCTGCTAAAGCTGACCTTTAATACCTGCTTTTGTGATTGTAGCTTTTTCTTACTATGGGTGGTTGCCTGCTGGGAATGGAATGGAGACTATCTTCTTCTCAGTTTCATTTTTCATTCTGTGCTAATGAAGGACATGGTGTTAAATGGTTTATCTAGCACAACAACAATTTTTATATAAAGGAAAGAGAACTTACTAAACAAGGTGATGAAATGTGAATCTCACAGTCATTGTCATTAATTCTTCCACCATTTCATGTGGAGACAGTAAATTGTGTTCTTGTAAGTGCAAATGGCTGCTAAGATGCTTCCTAGCTTGATTGTAGAAGCTGGATCAGAAAGTGGTTTGCTTATAAAACATCTGCATTGGTATGATTACATTTTATTTTTGAAAATATTATGCAGAGAAATGTTACTGTAAGTACTTAATGAAAACAATTTCAGGTCATAAATAATAATATGGGTCTCTGCATTTTGACTGTCTTATGCTACTGACATCTGTTGCACAGATATGTTTTATTGCTTACAAATCTTACTTACCCATCCCTATCTCAAACTCTTATAGCACACAGCTTTTTGCTTGCTTCACTTACATTGAATGACCAGGTCATAAATTTTCATGATGATTCTTGTGCAAAAGACTGTGTTCTGCTTCCTATTATCTAGGAATGTTGTGTGTGTAAATGCTTAGTTGCTGAGTTAGATTGGTTTTCTTTCTGCTGTTGTTTTTGAGAAAGCTTAGTCAAATGCTTCTGTAACCCCAAATGTTTCACAGCTTTCCCTTTTAGTTCTGTACTCAAGGGTTTTATATTAGAGATCTACTTTCTATCAGAGGATGTCTGTGCAGAATTGTCTTGCAGCTAATTGATACTGCTCCTAATGTGGCAGGATAAAGCAGTGTGTTCCCTTCAACTCCAGGGGACTGTCTTTACTGCTTGTGCAGCTCCCCACTGCCTGCCAAGACCAGACTTGGCTTGTTGATGTAGTGGTATGGGCAATTAAGCAGTGGGCTGTAAAGGCAAACAGACTCAGATTAAACAGAGGTGTTCTCAATTTGTGGTACTGAGAAATATAGAGAAGTCTCTTTGTCTGAACTGCAGTATCTGAGCTAGCTTGGTAGGCTGCATGGTAATGCTAATCTCTGATGACAGCAGGTATCTAACGTGCTGAGGATTTAACACTCTCAGGCAAGTGCTTTCCTCTGTGTATCGGTTTCTGGTAAGAATGAGCTGTCACCGCTCAATGTGTGTGGAGAACAGAGGTCTCCTGAGATAAGGCTTCATTACGCTTCCTGAAGAACCATTAAATTTCTACCACTGCAATGTCATCCACTCCTTGGGAAATGACATTGTTTTCTGAGCCTTTTCTTCTGTCCTACCTCTACTCGTATGATGCTTTTTCTTTTTTTTTAAATCTACAAACAGCAAGAATGTAGAAATATATAAGTAGCAATAATTCAGTGTTTTCACAGAATCATAGAATCACTAGGTTGGAAGAGACCTTCAGGATCATCGAGTCTAACGCGTGCCCTAACACCTCAATTAAACCATAGCACTGAGTGCTATATCCAGTCTTTTTTTAAACACATTCAGGGATGGTGACTCCACCACCTCCCTGGGCAGACCATTCCAGTGCTTTATCACTCTTTCTGTGAAAAACCTTTTCTTAATACCCAGCCTATATTTCCCTTGGTGCAGCTTAAGACTGTGTCCTCTCATTCTGTCAGTTGCTACCTGGAGAATGAGACCGAGCCCCACCTGACTACAGCTGTCTTTCAGGGAGTTGTAGAGAGTGATAAGGTTACCTCTGAGTCTCCTTTTCTCCAGGCTAAACACCCCCAGCTCCCTCAGTCGTTCCTCATAGGGTTTGTGTTCCAAGCCCCTCACCAGCCTCATTGCCCTCCTCTGGATGCGCTCCAGCATCTCAACGTCCTTCCCAAACTGAGGGCCCAGAACTGGACACAGCACTAAGGTGCAGCCTCACCAGTGCCAAGTACAGGGGAAGGATGGCCTCTCTGCTCCTGCTGGTCACACTATTCCTAATGCAGGCCAGGATGCCATTTGACTTATTGGCACCAGGGCACACTGCTGGCTCATGTTCAGCTGGCTGTCGACCAGCACCCCAGGTCCCTTTCTGCCTGGGCACTGTCCAGCCACACCATCCCCAGCCTATAACATTGCAGGGGGTTATTGTGGCCAAAACGCAGGACTCGGCACTTGGACTTAGTAAACTCCATCCCATTGGACTCTGCCCATCCATCCAACCGTTCCACATCTCTCTGCAGAGCCCTCCTACCTTCCAACAGATTGACAAATGCTCCCAGCTTGGTGTCATGTGCAAATTTACTAATGAAGGACTCGATCCCCTCATCCATGTCATCAGTAAAAATATTGAACAGAACTGGCCCCAGCACAGACCCCTGAGGGACACCACTGGTGACTGGTCACCAGCTGGATGCAGCACCCTTCACCACCACTCTCTGGGCCCAGCCGTCCAGCCAGTTCCTAACCCAGCAAAGAGTGCTCATGTCCAAGCTGTGGGCTGCCAGCTTCTCCAGCAGATTGCTGTGGGACGCAATGTCAAAGGCCTTGCTGAAGTCCAAACAGACAACATCCACAGCCTTTCCTGCATCCACCAGGCAGGTCACGTGGTCATACAAGGAGACCAGGTTGGTCAAACATGACCTACTCCTAAACCCATGCTGGCTGGGTCTGATACCCTGGCCATCCTGTAAGTGCTGCGTGATGACACTCAATATAAACTGTTCCATAACATTACTGAGTACTGAGGTCAGGCTAACTGGCCTATAATTACCAGGATCCTCCTTCCCACCCTTTTTGTGAATGGGTGTCACATTGGCCAGCTTCCAGTCATCTAGAACCTCACCAGTGAGCCAGGACTGTTGGTAAATGATGGAGAGTGGCTTTGCAAGCTCATCTGCCAGCTCCCTCATCACCCTGGGATGGATCCCTTCTGGTCCCATGGATTTATGAACACCTAAAACATTTTCATGCAGAATCTCAGAGTGACATGATGAAAAATCATACATTCTTACTGCATCACCTGGACAACGTTCATATCACATTCCTTTGTATAAATTTGTGGAATTTGGGAAGCAGTGCTCTATTTTTAAAAACAAATCAATGTTGTACAAGTATGTGTAGTTGCTAGTATTATCCAGGAATAACTGTAACAATTTTCATTTTGGTTGAGGCTGTTTAGGCTGGTTCATCTAAATTACTAAAAGAAAAAGTTGGTTTTAGTTATGGGAGAGTAATTGAGGTATATGATAAGATATACCAAGATTTTGTATCTATCTGAAATTTCTGTGCATGCTATTTAATAGCAGTCATTGAATTTGTGTGCAAATTTACATTGAGTGTGTAAAAGTGTGGAGTATTTTTCTGCATAAGAATAATATTCTGTGTATGTTTGCTATATTTTTAGATGCAGTAATATGTTCAGGATTACTCTTTCACTCTGAAATGTTATTGGATGTCAAAAATTAATAGGACAGGAACATCTTTTTAGGATGAAAGCTTTTAATATTTGTACACAAATATATAATGCAATTAATTACAGAAAGTTCTTCAGGTAGATACTATTTTTGTGGTAGAGTACATAATACATTTTACAGAACAGTTTCAGTTGTCTTTTTGCCAGTCTCTGTATCTGGTGAACAAAATAATTAAATTTTTAATTTCAGAAACCAGATTTTCTTAAAAATCCAGCTGCTAAATTTCTCTGAGCTTTTTCCATACCTGATTTCTGATTATGTAAGGCTAATGGTAAATTTGAATTATTATACATATGAGATGCAGATATTATCCAGCTAAAATACTGTTCACAACTCCATGTGTGTTTTATCACATGAAGCAACTGTGCTTATTTTGTTATTGTGGATGATCTCTGACCTTTGCATTTCTTTATCTTGAATGATACGTATCCTGTGTGTCGATTACCAAGACTGTCTGGGAGGCTGACAATATTTAGGTGTAAATACAGCAGTGCAAACAGTGCACATTTGTGGTCTAATTCACCAGTGTGTTTTTGACATGAATAACATTTTAATAATTGGAAGGGCAAATTACAAGACAGCTGTCTCAGCAGAGAAAATAAGAATTGTTTACATTGATAATTAGCATTTCATTTTTCTTTGATTATTGCCTGTTTCAAATAGAGTTCATTTTTTGACACTTTTTGAAGGGCTGGAACATGTGTTTGTTTAAAAAGAGGAATAGAACTTCTGGTAGCTCACCTCAGCTGAGTTGTAAATCAGTGTTACCATCAGTTTTAACTATTAAACTGTTCTTATCTCAACATAAAAGTTTTACTTATATTTTCCACCCCATTCCTTCAGGGTGGGAGGGAAGGAGAAAGAGAGGTTGGGCAAACAGTTGTACCATGCTCAATTTTTTAGTTGGTCTTAAAATCGCAACATAGATCCTGTAGTTAACTTGGATGAAGGTGGATTAACAACCAGAAATTCACTGTTACAATTTAGCATTTAGAATCTGAGGAAAGTTTTCAGTACTATGTATCAAAAATTGCTTAGATATCAGAAACAAAATCAAAAGACATTGCCTCAGACAATGTAATTCATGCAGTAAATAGTAGAAGATATTACAAATGGCATTACAAAACATGTTGCAAACCAAGCCTTTGATTTAAATTTCTCTAATCTCACTGTGTGACTGAGAATCACAGAATCTCTCAATATAAACACAGGATATATGGGTGAGCAGGGAACTTGCAGCTGGGTCAGGGATCCATGTTACTCATATCTAAGAGGTGGTATTGACAGGTAGAATTCATAAGATTGTCCCAGTTATTGTTATTTTTTCAGGGCAAGTAACTTGTATGATGCAATAAGGAAATTGTCAGTGTTATACTACAGAAATAGGTCAAGCTATGTCTTCTAAGAAAAGACTGTGTCAAAAAAATGTTCTGCATATTAAGAGGCAAAAAACCTCTCAAAGCTGTTTCAAAGGTTTGAAAGAAAATAGTGAAAGGCCTACTTTTTGTGTTCACCAGTGTCCTACTTTTGTCCAGGATAGAGTTAATTTTTTTGCAGTAGCTGAGGAGCTATGACTAGGAGGTATTATCTCACAGTCATTGCGTGGGGTTGGGAAAAGGGTCTTTCTTTTGCTTTTGAGAAGGATGTCCCTTCCAGTGGAAGAAATTGTGGTGGGGAAGAGCTGATTGGTATTTGATTACTGTCTACTATTGCAGGCTTTCTTTGGAAATCCTTTATTCGTCTTACACCTTTTCCTATTAATACTGTTGCTGTTACTTGGTTTTCTTATCTCATTGCTCTTTCTAGTAAATGGCTCTTACCTCAACCCATGATCTATGCCTTTTGTGCACTCAGTTGCAGGGGGAGAGGGAAACAAGTGTGGAGTGGTTTTAGTAGGACTAAATTGGAGAGTATCATTCCTAAACCACAACAACAAGGTTTATTGTTGACTTGAGTAGCTGTAGCTTGACTTGAGTAGCTTTCTTTAATATAAACAAATGAACAACAGGAAAAAGTTTCAAGTACTTGAGGTTATTTGTGCTTTTCATACTTAAAAGGAATCAGTAAGTTTTTGTGAAACTATTGAAAAGCTATCTCTCAAGTCAACATTAAACTTTTAAGAAAAAAAAGGCACGGCTCTCAGTGAAGCAATTGTTGTAGGCAACTTTGTGTGAAAGGAGCAGATTCATTTCCCCTAGAGAGCTCAGTTATTGTGGCAGCCAGCGTTTACACCTGTGACAAACCAGAAAAATGTGTTGTTCCTGGACATCCACTCTGAATGAGGAGATAGCTGGTTACTTGTATGGGATTATTCCAGTAGGACTTGATTAGATGTTGGTGTGTTTAGACTTTGGTGGTTTTTTTTTTTTTGGGTTTTTTTTTTTTTTTTTTTTTTTTTTTGTTGTTGTTGTTTTGTGTTTTTTTTTTTATTTGAATGGCTTCCTAACATTTGTTTAAATGTATGACCCTCATGTGTTCCATCCCTTAAGATGTGTGGTTTGAAGGAAAAGATTCCTCTCACCTGATTTCATACATACAGCAAAAGTCTGTGTATTCCAAAGCCACTTAGGTCATTATTCCTCTAGGTCATGATTCGTCTCACCTAGTTTGGATGAGAAGAATTCCATTCTAAAAATGCCTATTTGTTTTCTCAAACTACAGAGAGACCAGCAAGCCATGATTTTAGACTTGTGCAACAATATTTGTTCAGATGAATCCCACTCAAGATTGTCCCACAGACACTGGGTAATTTGGTGTATCTAGTGATTCAAGTATCTTTACAAGTGGAATAGACATTCTTTGAGTATGTTATTGTCTTGAGACATAATTTAAGCATTCATGAGTGAACATGTGCTCTAGGTAGACACAAAGACCTTATACTTCCATAACAATTATTTCCTACATGTTACCTCAAACCCTTTTTAGCTCTACATTTTCAGTAAAGCTTAGGACTGTCTAGGTATTCCTGTATTTCCAGTTCATGTTACTGTTACTTAAAACTCTTTTAACATAACCTGTGAATAGACTTCCATCTTTGAGATTCTTAGGAACAACTGATATAGTGCTTTGACATCTTAAAATGCAGTTGTATATGTGGTACTCTCAAGGTCTGTTTGAGTTTCACTTGAATGGACTGAGACCTAAGATAAGTCAAAAATCAAAGTTTGCTTAGATACCCATATTAATAAAAGAAGATTTTTAATGTGCTCCAAATTGTGAGGTTACAATCAGTATATAAAAATACATGGTGTTAGCAATAATCTGTGTTGGTAAATATTGATACAAATTGCTTGAAGAATGTAAAATTCAGCTTAAATTTTAAGGCAATATACTCATCTTTTGAGAAACTTCTTAGAGGATTCTTTTCTATTGGGCTGTTTAACATTCTCATGTGGGAAGCATTGTGAGCTGTGTCACTTGGGAATTTAGAGTAATAGCAGAATAAAGCATTAGAAAATACAATGTAGTAATGTATTCTGCACTGGTAGACCAGGAAGTAATTTACCCAGAAGGTCTTTCCCAGCCCAAATTTAAACTAGTTTGTGATGCAGTGATTATGAGGACAAACTTTTACCATCAAAGGTCATCTTTTTACTTCACGATTAAGACCACGATTAAGACTACTGATGCTTTCTGCCTTCAAATATTTGAAATATTTTTTGTCACTTGGATCTTTCTATAAAAAATATTTATAGTCCTTTTTCATCCCCTCCTCCCCCCTCCCTTTACCTCCTTCCCCTACCCCAAATTGGCAGTCTCATTTAGTCAGGTATATCTCTGCTTTGCAGTCTCTAGGAGTTGTTGTTTCAGCCACATATTTGCTTGAATCAATTGATTTAATTGCAGGAGACTGGTCTGGACATGGATTGAATACTGAGGTAACAAAGCACCTACATGTAATTTCTTGTGATGAGCATAGGGTTTACCTGGAAGGGCTGCCATTAAACAAATACTGAAATAATTAATTGGCAGCTTTTGAAGCAGCTATGAAATTGTCTGTGAGCATAGGTAAGATTTTTTGCTTTATCACTTGTACCAGGCATTGAGTTAAAAATGTTCTGAAAATGCATCTGAATCTTTTATCCAATTGAGCTATTTAGCAAGCCTTGACAGATCAAGAGAGGTTGTGTAATTTAATGATATTCTTAAGTTTCAAGAACTTAGATTTATCAAGTTGGGGATTAGAAGTTCTTATTTCCAGTAAAGTAGGAGAGGTGGATTTAAGTGTTTCATGTAGGAGTAACTGGCAACCATTCAGTATGTTGTTTTTGTGTTTGAATATGTAAATTGCTCAAAATAGCAACATATGTGAAACTTTACATGTACTCCTGTTGGTCATATTCACAGGCTATGAACCAGAGAGAAAAAACCTCCTCTTGGCCTGCATTCCATTCGTGGATGATAGCAAAGTTTTAACATACATGGGGTATTGCAATATACCAGATATATTAGTCTCCATGGGGCTACCATGTATCAACATATCTCCCAAAGCCCAGAGGCCTTTTACTCCCTGGAAATTTTGTAAAGTGCACCAAAAAAAGTGTTTTCTGTGTTTTTTTATGTCTTGGCAATCTGATTAGAGCAATAGCTGTAAATTTTTAAAACTCCCAGAGGACCGGCCACTGCTCAGACACAGGTCAGCTACATCTTTTTTCAGCATGCCAGTCAAAACTTAAAAGCAAGAAAAATGAAGGCTTAATAGCTCCCTAGGAAAGAAAATTTCAAAGGTATGTGAGCTCTCTGCTATTTTTGATTAGCCTTTCTCTTTCTCATGAGCGTCATAAATGTGTTTCTTGCATAAAGAGACTGCTTTGGTTAGTGGGTCAGAGCAATTTAACATCCTTATAGGTGTACTTACACTGTTTGATTGAATTGTATTTTCTTGCTTACTCTTTCTATTGTGTACCTAGAATATGGGAATATGCTTTCTACATTCTCCTTCATTTCCACCTCAGTGTTGTCTTTCTCTCTCACCTCCCATCCAGGTTTTTGGTAGGCTTTGGAGAATATCTGCCTATCTTCTTTTTTAAGATAGCTCTTTTTATACATGCAGAGTTATAAAAAATAATACAAATATTGCAGAGTATTTAACATGTAAATAAATAAGGAATATTCATGATTCCTATTGTTTTCCAGACATTAGAAATGCAAAAGCTACACCATACTGTTTTCATCTGTTCCAGCAGTACAGAGGAACATTCAAAACAAGTTTGGGCAGAAATGGAGAAATATTCCACTGAAACTAGAGTTGGAATTGATATAAGGTGGAATTTGTTCTTTGCAGCATGTCTGCAGGAGTGCTGTAAGGCACAGTGAAATGTAGACGTTTCATGAATCTCTTAGGAGACTGCATATGTAGCAGGGCAGTGCTGGGTAAGATAACCAAATATCATTTAGGTCTGATGCTCAGATCTTGGCCGAGTACTGTGCGTGCAACAAAACTGTCATCCCTCACAACAAATCTTTAGGAGACATCATAGTAAAAGGCTAGACTGGACTATCTCTTAAAGACAGACTTTGTATTCCCTTTCTTATGCTTCTTTATCTCTGATACTCACTGGCAAAAGAACTGGATGATGGAAGAGAGAAGGCATTTCTGTCTGGTACTGGTTCCAAACCCGAAATAAGATGATCATGTAATAGCAGCTCTAAATTCTGTTTAGAGACTTCAGCCTGCCTGTTGGAGGTTGCTATGTAAGATAAAAAGGATTTGAGAAAACCAAAAATATTTGAGTTGCTGTACCATATATAACAATGGTTTCTGAAAATAGAACAGTCTCATATAAATATGTATGTGTATTTATATATATATATATATATATATATATGATTTTAAAATTCATTTTTTCTAATTAAGTATGTGCACAGGTGTTAATTTGAGCGTTCAGTTCGATGATTTTGAGGCAATTGGCATCCTGCTTAGCTGAAAAGCATTGCAAGGATGTAAATATTAGCTCACCCTTTATCTTTTTCTTTAATCCATGCAAATCTGAAAATAAATGTTTTAATATGGATTGACTGGTACAATGCAAACAATTGTAATTCTATCCTCACTGATAATGTGGTAGCTCCACATACCATTCTGTGCTGAAGAGAGGTTTTGCCCTATGAAGAAATGCAGAGGATAAAGTGACACCACTTACAGACATCATACAAAATGTATGAGCCATACATGCACTTAATAAGGGAAATATCATCTCTGGACTTGTCCTTATGGGGTCACTTTTTATCTAAGTAAAAACCATTACATTGATTAGAAAGAGCTGTAAACACTGCTGCTTTTTGTATTGCTGTGAATAAGGCATGTGTTTGGAGCAGAATTAATTTTGTATCAGAATAAATAATTCTGTAGGCAAGCCTCAGTGCTTAGAGATATGTTTTTGGCTCACCAGCTGCCTTCCCAGACTGCTTTTATCTGGTGCAGACAAGCTTTTCTATGGCACTTCTATCATATGTGTGTGCAGAGAACAGATAATGGCTTCTTATTCTAAATGCTGGCTAAAAGCAGTGTTCCCTGGAATTGCTCTCAAATCCTCCAAGAGTCAACATCATCTTCTTTTTCTGATAACTCTTTGTGTGCCTGATCATAATGTTTGAAGTTAGACCCACGCAGAGAGCCTTAACGCTTTCTCCCTGTGGGAAAAGACTACAAAGAAAGTTAAGAAGCTTTCATGGTTGGAGGTTTTTTAAGGCCATTGTGAAACTGTTGCTATGGGTAAGTTATTAGAGCCATACTGGGGTGCCACATCACCTAGAAGATTCATAGGATCATATGAAGTATGGAAGTTATACCCCTGATATTCCTGAGCTGCCTATCGTCAATGTAAAGCTGAATCATTTTGCAGAATCTTAGTGCTGAGCCTTATCAACGCACAAGATGTGCCCTATTGCCAATCTCAAGGGAGTCATAGTGTCTTGGTACTCTCCCACCATTTCTCTCAGCCATGCTGCCATCCCTGGGAGCACTGATGGGCAAGAACAAAGGCTGGTTTGTACCTGGGATTTACTTTAGCTGTACACAGAGGTTTACAGATAGCACTTGCTTTTGGTCCTGGCATACACCCTGTTGTGTTTGAAATAGGTAAATGGGTATTGTCTCCAGTTTGTTCTCCCTCCCAGCCCCAAGATTCCACATCTATTATGCACATAAACTAGAAGTTCTATTTTAATAATGAGGTATTAGTACTGAAAATTGCTGTTGTGTCCTTCTGAAATTTGCATGACATTTCCTATCGGCATACCCTGAAAATATTTTCTCTATCTAGATTTCCAGAAATTCTTTAATAAAAACGTAACTCTTATTAAGCATAAACCATTATAAGTGCAGTTGATAATACTCAGGATGCAATTCAGTAGACATACCCTGTACACAAACAAGAAAATTTGAAAAGTGCAAATTACCGTCATAGTTTTACACCTGGACCTGCCTCAAAATTGCTTTAATGGTATGGCAAAAAATGAGAATGTCCATGTGGGCACAAGAGGCTTTTGGAAGAGAAAGTAATCTGTTGGGTCTCAAACATAGCCCTGGTCCCTACCCTTGCCAATGATAGCAACCCCAGAGCAATGTTTTGATGTGAAGCCTCCCAGGTAGCTATCAGAATGCTCCTTATGTGGTCATGGAGTTTTAATACGTCTGAAGGCCAATGACAATGGGAAGAAATGGAAAAAAACTTGTTATCTAAAGTTTTCCTACAGCAACTTTTTCTTTATAGATTTTGTAGAGCCATTAGAATTGACTAAAACAGTAGTTGCTTACAACTCACCCTTCCTGAACATTCTCCTCAACTAGGTTGATTTGCAACATCCAGACTCTGTAAAGATATTTGTGTTAACTTCCATGAAATATTTAATGAATGTGCCACTTACAGGAAAATATTATTATTATTACTACTGCTACTATTAGAACATGGAAGAGGCTGCAGGGAGCTTGAGGACTCTGGTTGCTTTCTGAAAATCCTGTCAGTGTAAACTTTTCGAGAGCTATCTGTGTTGACAATAAGGGCAGTATAGAAAGGATAATTCTAGTTAATTCTCAGAATATATTCTGGGGTTGTTCCCCATGAGTCTGTCAGTAACCTGTAGCTCACAGTGATGTAGAAGAAATTTCAGACACATTTCACCTGACTTAAGTCCACTTGAATTTAGGCAAGTGTTTGAGGTACTTAAACCAGAAGCTTCATCACCCTGAATGCTTTCCATAGTTTCTCTAGAGGAGGAGGAAGTCACTAACCTCCCCACCCCAACCCTGACCACAAATATTTCCACATAGTATATTCCTTATAGTGTTATTTAGCAAGAAAGTCTAAGGATGTTCCTGGCTTGGATAGCTTGCTCCACTTCCTTTAGACCTTTGTGTGTAGTGTTAAATGCAACACTGTATTAGAAGAAGACTATATTACTGTAAGAATCTCAAAATTATTAAAAATTGTTATTGAATGACTTTTTTGTGTCTGTTAAAAGAATAAAATTGTAAAAAAGCTCTAACTCACCTTGACTTTTATATTTGTAAGTGACCTACTAACAATCTATCATTTAGTCTGTGATCATTATACTATCTATGACTCTGGATACTGTATTCTGTGATTGTGTGTATGTTAAATATCAGTGTAAAATAGTGAATAATAAATTTGGTTCCACTGTAAAAAAAAAAAAAAAAAAAAAAAAAAAAAAAAAAGCCAGCACAGAGCATTTAATTACAGCTGTTTATGTTGAAAAGGCTGAAGACCATGGAACAATGTTCTGAATGGAACAAGCAAGAATTGCCACTACCCTGTGCTTTGCATGTTAAAAATAATGAGGGCAGTCCAAACAAAATTATTTGCATTCTGTCCAACTTTGGCTTGAAAACACCATGCAGTTCCACAGAATAGCTTAATTGCCTAGTGTAGCATAATTGCCAGGCATGGGAAGTAACATAATTCACATGTCTGACCATGAAATGAACCAGAGAAACTGCTGGGGTTTAACAGCTTGGTTTTGACTTACCTTGGCTTTACAACTGTTGTAAGCATGAATCCAGATGTTGATCCCTGCAGCGGTATCTCATGTTTCATCTTCCTGCATCCTGGCATTATGGTTTTGTGCATTCTGTGGATTTGTGAAACTGTCAAATGGGGTAAATCACAGGTGGGGGTGGGAACACCTGAGGGTGATATCTGGCTCAGTCCTGCTGGGCTTCAGTCATATTCTGTGAAAACAGGGTGAGAAAAGCTATGTTTGCTTGGGAAGGTTATAGTACACTATTGAATCTGATCTGCTTCTTAATCCAATAAAATCATACATTTATGGAAGATTTTAACAACATAGTTTTAATGACTACTTCCTATTTTATGGGCAGTTAATGCCTTAGTCTTGTTTATATTTCAGTGACTTTCCCCAGAATGCTCTAAATAATGAATAGAAAAATGGTCTCTGAGCATTTGCGTTTCCTATGGTGAGTGTGTTTGTAATACACTGCTTATCTGCAGAGGGAGGTGATTCTCAAAAGTTAGAATAGCAAGGAAAATTCAGTGTTTGGGTAACAAGGTATCTGGGTATGTGTTCTTTCATATAGTCACTTAGTGTACAATTGTTTATATTCCTGTGATTTCCCAAGGCACATGCATCTTCTGTTTGTTTCTAGTTATTTTTGTAAAGGACTTGTCCTTATTGCTTGATTAGTCCTTATTGCTATCATGTTCAATTGTATGTGAAGATAAATATGGATAAGAATAGGTGCCTCACACTGTAGTGTTGAGAATAACTATAATTTTATTTCTTGTTGGAACTTTAGTGTGGGAAAGAAATTGTATCTCACAGGGTACTATGCTATCAGTGCTTCTTTGTATCAATATTGATCTCTTGATTTTGTCTCGTTGTTGGGTATGTCTTATCCTTGTGTCTTTCTCCTATTTGTAACTGAATCACAATAAGAAAGCTTAGGGATGGAAGTTGGCATTTTAAGGAGGATTTTTTTGGTCCATTTTTAATATAGTGTTTTCACTATTTTAGTCAAATAGTCTTTGCATTTCTCTTTCCTATAACTTTTCCTTTACATTGGTAGCTGGAATGCACTAGCTGATTTTAGTGAATACTCTGTGCTCACAGGGATTTAGAGGGGAATGAATGGCATCATACATTACTTCATCCTGCCAAGTACTAAATGAAACTGCAGTACCACTTAACAAAAACAAACAAAATGGAAAAACCAAAGCAAAACTAACCAACCAAAACCAAAAAAAAGCCCACCCCAAACCAAAACCCCCATGGCAAAAACCACACAAAATCCACACACACTAATGAAGACAGTTAATCAGTTATAAAGAGTGACAGAAAATTGTAAATCAATCTTGATAATTTTTTTCTTTTATCTCAACAGGTTCACAGTCAGGATGTAATCTCCTGTAAAATGGAAACCTGTGAAGAACGATACAGATAGCAGTTGGAGTTAAAAGTGGTGGATGAATATTTCTCTTCTTAAGCATCAGCTTTTAAAAACGCTATGGTGATTTGGAAAGTCTCAAGAGTGAACTGCAAAGTTTTCCTCAGCTCAGTCGATGCATTTCTTAGTCATTTCTCCAAGTCATTGATGTTCAGAGATGGTGTGTGATGGAAAAAAGCACCATGTTTCTGTGTTTGTAGACCCTGTTTTTTGGATTGGTTTGCTGCATTGCTGAACCAATTTCATTTTGAAGGGCAAGGAGTGTGATGGATTTATCTTCAGAGATGAACAAACATGGAAGGAATCCAGTAAGTCATAAACTAGAAGATCAAAAGAAGGTAAGATTGTTTTTAATTACTTAATTATATTTGAATGGCTTGCAGACTCTTTGATTTTCAGTAAGCTAAAAATGAATGTTTCAAGGATAAAGTAGCCTGCTATGCTCACACGCTATTGCAATACAGAAAACTCCCTGAATTTGTCTAGCAAACTGTCTATCAAAACCTGGACTTGCTGACCTGAAGCAAAAATCTGACATCAGCCTGAGACAGGGTGAGACCTTTGTTTTTGGCTGTGGATGCGTGGGCAGACCCTTCTCATTCTGTCCTACACATAGTTCTGGATAATGTATTGTTCAATTTTTATCCTTCAGTATGTAAGGCAGTTTAAGCATGTAAATTCATGCTTCCATAGTATGGGAAGTTCTTTCAGAAATCCCACTTCTGCAGCAGACTGTTCTAAAAATATCACCTTCTAAGTTCATGTCCTTTACTCATACTATGGTCTAGAAGTATCTCTAATGCTTATTTCATAAATCTCAATTTGATGTCTTAAGCTATTCTGGGATGATAGAAAGACCCATGCTTTATTGGTTTTTTGGTATTACAGTAATTGATTTTTCCTGAAAAAAATTGTTTTGTTTGCTTTGTTTTGTGGTTTTTCTCAATCTCTAGTTTATTAAAAGTTCAAAACGCTCTAATTTTCTTTTTGCCTGGGTTCTAAGGTAAGGCTTGCACTGACTGGCAGTCAGCAGAGGGAATATGTTCTGATGTAGCATCTGAGACTGTGGTGTGCTTCATACAGTGCCGTGAAGTGAGATTCACTGGCCTCTTTGATTTATTGCATAGGTTCAGTGGGACTGTCCAATTAGTGTATTGAAGTGCAGGTTACATGCTCCATTATTACACAGACTTACAATAGATGCTTCTGGCTTGGATCTTTTTTTTTTTTTTTTTTTTTTATTCTTGGTATTAATGTTTCTGGCTAATGTTTTAAATATTTTTGATCTTATTTGGGAAAAAGTAGAAATTGGTGTAGTTTATGGGCAACATAAAACAATTGTAAGACCTATAAAATCAGATACTTGCATTTAGTGTCTCTTGAGATTTGTATGTGTTCATCTAAGTCATTCAGTCATAGCCAATAACCCTCTAAAGTGCAGAGAGCTGTAGGAAATAATACTGTGATAACACACATTATGAAATTATTACAGAAAATATATTCAGCTTTGAGCGTTTTTGTGTAATGGAGGAGCGAGGTATATGATAAATGATAATCAGTTTAAAACATGGGACTTACTTTCTCCACTTCATAATTCCCACTCTTCTGTGGCACAAAAGAAAAGCTGAGAAATGTTAGCATTAATCTCACCATCTGGTGAACTGTTTTGTGAACCATTATTATGGTTCAAAAACTCTGGAAACCAGAGTACCCTTTTCCTCCAACCCCCCCTCTTATTTCAAAAGAATTTTTTTCCCTTCATGCCTAATACCTGCAGATTCACTCTTAGACAGAAGCTCTTTGGATTGCGTAGGAGGGGAAGGTTTGTTTCAAAGAGGATCTGTTATACCTCAAGGTCAAATCCTTTCTTTGAGCCAGTCTGTAGATATTTTATCCATCTGTAGAACTATGCAATGACCACCAAAGGCTCTGCAGTTGATAACAGGCTCTGCTTTTGTACTGTGGTTGATGCTGAAGAAGTAAATGTGATGATAATAAACTGAAGTCTTGTTAGTTTTAGTTTCATTCAGGGATCTTTGTTAGCAATTGAATATCATTTTTATGCTAATATCATTATAGAAGGCTAATATTTTTAAAAAAGAAGGGTTTATAGGTGGTGGTGAAACATAAGAAGTAGTAGTAATTTGGCTGTCTCTTTTTGCTGCATTGTCTCTAAATCAAATTTTTACATAATTTTTCGTGTTACCACTTCAGGAAATATTGGCTGACTTACTGGCTGACATGGGTGCCTTAGTTGCATACTACCTGGATCACACTAGGCAAGAGTCATGCTGAATTTCTTGTATACCTTATGTCCTTTCAATAAATAAAAAAATATTGTATTCTGAAAAGACTCAACTGTTGTGTTGCTGCAGAATATATTGTTACTGTTTTCTGCATGAGCAATTTAGGAAAACAGTGAAATTGAGAAAAAAAACTCCATATAAGACTTCTCAGGTAGCTTTAAAAATGCACACTGTGCATTGGGATGTAACTTTACTGATAATTTCACAGCTATGCTATATATATAATAGTATAGGGTTATTTTTCCGTGGCCTGAATTTAGGCCAAAACAACTATATTTAAATAATTTTTCATGTTGCTAGTATGTATGACACTAAAATATACTCCTTATCTCAAAACCCATCAAATATTATCACCTGCATTTTAAATAGGTGCATACTTCTCTTGTGGCTCCAGGACTGTCCAGTTCCTTATCCTTCCTGTGGCTGCAAGATGCAATGACATTTTTATTGACTTCTGGCAATGGCTTGCTTATATCTGTGGGAGTGGCATGTGTCCCTGGTCTGATGCTCACAGTAAAAGATGAAGCTTAGTCATGAAGTTAGAGCTTTTGGTAGCCATGTGGAAGCAGTAGTCTGATTTTTGTAGCTGAAGTGTTGGGAAAAGGAAGGAGGCAGGCTAATAGTGCAGAGAGGAAAAAGGTTTTAGAAAGATTATTGTAATTAATTAATTTGACCTCTTACAGAAAACAGACATAGGCCTTCCCTCTACAAATTCTTCTGTCTGGATGCAAAGCCTCAGGAAACATGGAATGAGCTGGAACAGGTAGTTCTGGGGTGTCCATCATTTCTATCTACCCAAGGACCATGTGTCCATGGTAACTCTGTCCAAAAGAAGCCTTTTCTTCCTCCAGGGTTGATGTGCCAGCCATACTGCTTCATCCATATAGATACTTCAGGTTAAATGCTCTGCCTCTGCATCTGTTTGCCCTTTCCATAGTGCACTGTAATTCCTTACTAAATCAGTATGATAAACCTCAAGGCTTTAGGACAGAAATGTCAATGAGTAGCAGGTCTATATATTGCCATTTTCAATATGGTGTGCAAGTTCATGATTTTAGCACATGGCAGAGAGAGCCACAAACTAGCCTTTTGAACAACAGATTTATCTAGGCAACTTCTCTAAAATTACCATTTTAAAACCTGAAAGGGGCTGTCTTATCTATCAGTATTCTGTCATTCAGGTTTCTTCTGTTTTCAAAATCAATGTTGCAATTTGTAATCTTCTGCCACATAGATGGTTTAGGCTAGCCAATCTCAAAATGCACATTCAAAATTTCCCGGCTACTCCACTCATTTAATTTTAATTTTTTCCTTACAAAAAAGTCCTATTGTTGTCATTTCTTTGACAGACTATCCAGGTTGCATTGTATCTTCAAAAAATACCTGCTTGCTGCAAGGCAGGCAGAGCCAAGCCTTAGAATGATGCTGCTGCTGTGGCCCTATTGGGTCTGGAGCCTGGGGGTGGAAGCCTGACTGTGGTTCACTGTGGGCGTGCAGATATCTGTGAGGCAGCACATAAGTAAACAACATGGGTGGCTGTACCCTCAAGTATCGTTTATGTACTTGATCACATGTAAATCTGTGAAATTGTTTCAGAAATACAGGAATGTACAAAATGTTTCCCAGTAACAATAATACTCTGTGCCTTAAATGTTTGGCGTATCTGCTTTGTCTGCCAACTAATGTACTGCTTTCTATGTCTAGGGTGTTTCTGACAAGCCCTCTGAGTCCCTATCCTGACTCACAACAAAAGATACGTGCCTGGATTTGAAATCCATTATGCGGAATACAGTAGGAATTACATTCTTGCAGAATTTCTTGTTTCCAAAATAGGAGACTTTGTACCTCTGCACATCTTGTCCATGTCTTGGAATTCTGCACACCCAGGATGGTCACAGGGATAGTTTTTCATCACATTCCCTTTAAACTCTCTTGACAAAAGGCCTTGATTTTTCTGTTCAGAGGCAGATCCAAACCAAATGAAAACAGGAAAAATTTTAGCACTGCACCACCTCCTCTGCAAATATATGCTTTGAAGCTAAATGTGAGAAAGTATAAAAATTGCTGTTGTTTTCAGAACAAATGACATTGTTTTCTTGTTTTTCTTTTGGTAGGCAGGTGAGCCACTGTACCTGGAGGGACTTTCAAATAGACACCAAGGCTCTATACTGGACAATAATTAAATATAACTTATTAGCAGGAATGGCAAGCAAGCCTTGTCTAGTGTTAGATGTTTTGCTGATCTCCCTGGTATCCATTTGGAGATTAATTAGAAGTCCAATAATCAGTCAGATTTTGCTTGATAGGGTAAAATAATAGTTTACTGTTGAAAGCATCAGGCAGTCTTGATACACAATTCTTCAAAACAAAAAATCAAGAGAAAATGTTTAGAAGGGACAGATATAACAGGAATAATCAGCATGTACATCACACTGTTCCTATATCCCCTGTCTCCTTTGTCCTAGTCAATATTCAGTGCATGGGACAGCATTTCAGGAAAATCAGATGTCGTCCTCATGAGGCAGTTGGGCCAGAAGCATAATTTATTCTCATGAACACTCTACTACTGCTGTGTCTGTGCTCCCCATTTTCACACCTCAGTTTTCATTTTTATGGCTAAATCTATAGTCATCCAACAACTGTTTTGAAAAATAATGGCATGAAATCTTGGGCAGGACAGAATTGTTGCTATTCTTATTTAATAGTGCATTTTCATTTGAAGACCTAGGATCTGAATGATGTTGCTTGTTATGTGAATGAAAAGGTTGATGTCTCCCATTTTGTTTTTATTTCTCTGAGGCTGCTCTAACTGAGCTTTCTATCCCTTCTCCTCATACGCCCCAGTCATTCCTACACATATGTAAATACACATGTATATTTTGTGCAGTTCCTGTCCATCTGCTCATCTGTCTGTCAGGGGATTCTTTGCAAACAACAGAGGTCTGCAGAACTGTTGAAGAATCAGAGATTCATTAGGCTCAATGTTCACTGTTACCCCATATTGCACAACAACTGGCAGTGATTTTGTGGGGTATTTTTCGGGACATATAAGTGTTTTAACCAAAAATAGTGCAGCAGGGGAACGGTGAGGGTCATCAGGGCTGAGGAAAGATATTTGTTCTTTTTTTTGCTTTTTTACTTTTACTTTTTTACTAGAATTAGGCACAGATAAGAAGAGCCAACACAGCTGATAAGAAGAAATGGGCTGTAGGGATAAAACTACAGTTGCTTTTCTATATCAGCTTGCAATATATTACCTCTGTCATTCCTTCCCTTAAGCTTTCTCTCTCCATATTCCATGTGTTTTCTGTTTCAAAAGTTTTGCTAGAAAGACTTGAATTATCTCCCTGTCTACCAAACCTCCCTGGGGCCCCACCACCTGACTCTTCTCACTTTCTGAAATTGTTCTGTGCACACTGCTAGGGAAGTTCAAATTAAAAAAAAAAAACAAAAAACCCTCAAAACCACACAACCTTTGCAGTCTTAATAAATGAAGTTAAATATAATTTTATGGAATACGAATCCATATTTAATAATTTATAAAGTAAACTCATGTCCTCTGCTGCATATTACAGGGCTTTTTCTTCCTTTTGGAGAACCATGATGTAAATAAGATTGTACATGTTTCTCTTTTATACTTTTTCATTGCCTTCCCCAAGCCACTATTTGCAAGAAAGACTTGATTATAGAGAAGTATTTTGTCCCAGTGCTGCACCAAAACAGCTAAGAAATTAAATACTGATTAAATGAATTATTTTCTTAAAATTATACTGACTAGGTGATTTTTTTTTAATGTTTTGTTAGTATGCCTTGGTTTTGTAGATGGTTGCTTTCCTTCTCAATTGCTATCAGTTTTATCTTCTAGTTGTTGCTGTTAATGTGTATCTAACTGAATAAAACTTGGTTTTGTTGAGGAATACCAAGTAAAAGTTGCACAGAGTGTCACCACTGCCTGGTTGGAAGGCGATCAGCTGCTTTGCAGCTGTTACTACTGGCAGATTTTTGTGTAATCAGATAGCTGAAATGAATACTATCTGTATGTACACAGCATGGCTTGGGATATGCACTACAGAGTTGACTGGGAGAAGAAGGTGGCTTCTCACTTGGGTTGATTACTTCCCTCCCTCTCCCCACGGAAAAAATAGACTGACTGGCCTTGGTCTTAGTGCTAAAGACACAGTTTCCAATCTCTACCAGTTACATTGCAAAGGTAGGTTTAAGTGTCTTGTCTCCAATAGTCTTCTCTGATGTAGAATGAGATGTAATGGTTAAGAAGCAGAAAACAGTGAAATCAATGAAATTAGTATCTCATGATTATACAAGATTCCTTAGGACACCTTGGTGGTTACAAACTACCTGCAAAGTTTAAATATGTCAAGTAGAAAAGAAAATATGTCAAGTAGAAAAGACTTTACACTATAAATCCTGGTTTTTGATGGCTGTTGCTCCTACTTTTTTAAAACAAAGCTTTTATTAGCCTCAGTACAAAGAATATTTTAAGTGATAATAAATAGCTAAGCAAATAAATAAAGCTTTCTTTTTTGTTGTTGTTGTTTCTCTACAGTGGCACTGCAAAGCAAGGAAGTCACTTTAATTGTTATTTAGTATTTTTCTGCTCTTAGCATTGTTATTTTTCAAACTGTTATCAATAATGTTTGTTTGTCTGGTTTTGTCCTGAAATCATTGCCTGGGAAAATGTTATGAACTTCAAGCATGAAATGCTGAAGTAATCTGCAACCTTGTCCTATATTTTGTCTTCTAAGAAGGAGCATAAGCTTGAGAAGCACTTGATCCCTTCTCTTGCACTGTGTCATTGTTTTGGGAATTTTATCACTCAGTTTTCATGAAGATCCTACCTTCAAAAGGTGCTTTGAGGTTTCTGCTGCTTAAAATCTCATCTTTGTGATAGGTTCCATAATGAGTGCATTAGCACTCAGCTATCCTGCTTGCTGATTTTGAAAGTATTTTCCTAAATTTTATTAATTATCCTTTATCAAACCATGCATTTAGAGGAAATGTCTATTTTCTTGTTCCCCTTCCCTTGAACTTGCACTTCCTATGAAATTATTCACTATGTTGAACATGCTTAATATAATAAAGACTAATAAAAGAATAGCCAGAATTCCTCCCAAAATGTTAGAATAAGTAAGTAAAAATCACCTGAACCTCCGGCTTGGAGGACTAGATTTGAGTCTCTGAAAGACAAAGAAATCATTAGAGCAAGGTTGACATGGATGCAACTAAAGCTTTTTTCACTTTGATAATTTTTCTACTTTAAGTGAAAAGTACTGCTGTGTTTACAAAGTAGTTGGGAAGACCTGCTGCTGCTGTTGTTAGTTTTACCATATTTGCATCGAGCTAGTTTCTTGAAATCACTCTGTAATGGTACCTTGAGATTTAAGTGGATCCTAAATTCAGGTCAAGGACTCTGCAGCTTCCTAATTATCTCTGCTGTCTTGCAGTACAAGTAATGCATTGTAAGTGTTTTTGAATCTGTATGTCACATGAGGAGGTCCTACAGTTTGCTTCTCTAATTCTTCTGGAAGGCTAATTTTTGAAATTGGAAGAAGAAACTGCTGCTGCTGCTGCAGTATCAGAAGTAAACAAATTGAGGGGCTGTACTGCAATGTGCCTTTGTGGGAGGGATATAAAGACCTTTTTAAGATTACATTTTATAAACATTAAAGCAAGAATTTTCTTGTGAAACTGCATTGTGTGTCTGCTTATAGAACAGAGTTAATAACCTTTTAAACTCATTCTAGGTAGGCACCCTAAAGCAATATATGAGAGGACAACCTTGCCTGGTACTGTGGCTTTTAGCTTCTGAATAAAATCATCTGGTGAAACACTGAGTGATTGCCAACAACAATTAGTAGTCCCAAATTAAACCAGTCCTTGTTTTCTTACATACAATATGTAAATGCACACTCTGAATAGAGAAAATGAGAAAGGCTTGTATGAATGCAGAAATGATGCACAAAAAATTTAAAGCCCAGCTTCTACAAATTACTTTTTTCCCATGATTTCCTCCCAAACCTCAAAAGCAGGGACAAGGTGTACTGTGAAGGTTGCATTTGTTTGTCACGTTAACTTCATAGTGCACATAGCCCTTGATATGAATCTCTAGAGTCTGGGTATTGTACCAGAATGGAAGAATATACTTTATTACAGCTTAACCTGAAGTGCCAAGGTACATTCATGCTGTGGTCCAATAAAAGAATACTGCTGGGAAGATGCTTTATTTTTATCTTTTTAATGGTTAGGTACTGATGTTGGCTGTTCTCCAGTGCTCAAGTAAAAAGAATGCAAAGGCAGGAGAGTACTCTGGAAATGGTTATCGTTTTCTTCCTTCCTTTCACAGCTAGTTACTGGCAAGCACATATATACCAATTTTGATTTAAATATGTATATGTACAAAGTAACATAGTTATGCTCTGTTTCCTTCAGGTAAATTAGAAAAGCTTCTTTGCTAGAAGAGAATAAAAAGCTCATAGAGCTACTGAGTTTAGTACCAATGTTTCCTCTATTTCACATCTAGGTCTCGTGAGTTTTGTTGTTGGGGTGTTTTTGGTTGGGATTTTTTTTGGGTTTTTTTTGTTTTTTTTTTTTTTAACTTCAGGATACTCTACAGTTAGTTAAGTGAGCCTTGGAATATTCTTTTTGGATCATGTTAAGATGTAATAAAATTGTATCTCAGTAGGGACTGGTGTATGCAAAATCCCTATACTTTTTGATATTACAAGTCCTTGATGTCTTCTAGAATTGTCAGTATTGGGCACAGAAATGTTTCTTAATGGCACTTTTACATAAGTGACCAAATGTAGATTTTACCAGGGTGAGGGACAGCTCCAGAATACAGGAATATATCAAAAGTTTGTAGCAAAGTAGTTGTTGTACCAATTTAACATTTATTATTTTTGATGGTAAAATAAACCTGTACTTGAAATGCAAATCAGCAGGCTGCCTTTATTAGTTGGGCTTTTGGTATTATTTCTTTTGCCTGCTTCTCCTTTCCTTTTGTTGTTACTGTTGTTTTCTCCTTTCTCTGTCAGGAGTGTTCTCATTACTTGTCATCTTCCCTCTATCCTTGTTGCATGTTTGGTGCCGTCTATCTGTTTTGTTTTTGGTTTTCTTCTCCTGTGCTCAACTGACCCCAGCTTATCACTTTTTAAAGTATATGTGCATGTACAAACATGCAGATAACTGTCTGTGTGATTATGCATGCACGAACAACCATAGCTGCATGTATATTTTTGTGTACAAGTATTTTGAGAGTGTGCTTATATATAAACATGTAATATGGACAACAGTGCTCAGGAAAATCTCTAGTGTAATTGAATCTGAAAATGTTTTTCTCCATAGTTCATTTGTTGGATTTTCTGGAAAATAGTATCAGTAGTGTAAGGTCTTTGTCACACTGTGTACCTGTGTGCACATTTGTGCAGTGCTTAGAACAGGAATCATAGCTGAGGGCTCTTGAGTCTTTTAAAACAATTGCAGTAGTAAGTATATGATTTAAATTATTTTTGACATTGTATTTTTTTTTGTGGTGGTGGTGAGGAATTTGTGTGTTTACCTACTTCTGATAGATCCTGTCAGTGTTCTCCTCCTCAGTCAGAAGCATAGTTGTTGCTCTTAGCCCTTCATATAAGAGGTGTAGCCTTAAATTACTATTGGTCCCTGTGCCATCTGACTGACATGGATTAGACTTCCTCTCCTGTCTGAATCACTACATTGATGCCACTAGTAAGTTGCATGGTAAGTCCGTGACAGTGAGTAGTCATTAGTAAGTATGGTGGATGCATTGTACCAAGAAAAGAGGACTGGGGAGAAGCTGCCAAAAATCCTTTTTTGTTGTTTAAAATTGTCTGATGTAAACACTGTGTCCATAATGTGTAATTTGGAAGGGATAATTTTTAGCAGGTGCTATTTTTGGCTTGGTTGCAGAGGTCAGGTGACTTTGGATTTATTGTTGGCATTGTAAATGAGAAACAAAGGGAGCTACAATGCACAAACACAAACCATCCCTGTAGACCTGCTGCTCCCCTCTACCAAAATCTGACCACGCAAATCCAATACAAGGTAGCAGATCAATATTAAGTCACAGTTTTGGAAGGTGGTAGTTTAGTTTGCCTGAACATACTCTGTATCTAGAGTGGAGCAGTTACAGCTTTGTGAAACATAATTTCTATCTGTAGATGTTATGCAGTAGCTTATTAATAATATAAATATTCTTTTTGCTATATGGTAGCTGCTGCATTATCGCTTTTAGGAAGGATTATGTATGTTAAGGTTTAGGCAAAAGACTGAAGGTCTGTTTCTCTTCTCCTCTTCTCTTTGTCATTTTTCTTTGTACCCTCAGGGAAGTTGCTTAAACTCAGTTTTATTCATCTGCAAAATTAAAAGATCTTCTGAATCATCTATCATTGAGTTTTCTCAAAGCATGAAGATCCTCATATTGAAGGTCAAATATATTTACCTAGTGTTTAAAATAAATATACTGCACTCATGGCTATTTATTTGCATTGTGGAGTCTCAGTCATGAATCAGGTTACAGTTCTGCTGCTGCTGTAGGAATACAGTAAAAAAGACTGCTTTAAAGACCTTACAGTTTGCTTGTAATATCCCTTGATTCCATCCTTGTGTTTAATCCCTAGACATGAATGTGTCTCTTTCTTGGTAGAATGTGATCTCCTATACAAAAACACATGTCATTTAGAAATATGTGTGAGGGAGGAAGGAGAAAATTGTGCACAGAAAAGAAGGAATATACAGGCTTTTTCTTTGTCGTGCTTACCAAAATACTCACCATACCTTAGCTGTTACTTCATTGTATCTCCTTTTTTTAATCCTAGTTTCCCAGTAGTAATCTAAATATGCTCTCAGGAAAACAGGAACCTGTTTGACTGTATATTAGATAGGGGAATACTTTCTTAATTAGTTCCATTTGGATGATAGATAAAGTAGATGGCACTTTCTTGTCATTGTCTACTGCAACATGGCTACTTTTTACAATGCTACTTCTCTATGTATTTCCAAATGGTCACATAAAGAAATAATTTTAAGATAGACCAAATGGATCAGTCAGAGGAATGGAAGATAGAAATTATAGAAGAAAATTACAGGATTTTCCTAATGTTTTCCATTGTGAGTGTAGACAAGTGGGATTGTGTTCCTTTTTGAAAGCAGATGGAGCTGGTTGCAATTTGCTTTGGAGTAGCATCAGTCCTGCTGTAAAATGAGACTTCTGGTTCAAAATCCAGAGGAGCTCTGTTCTTAAAAAATGCACCAGTAATGCAAGCTGATTTTCAGAATTGACACACATACAAAAAAAATTACAACAAAATTATGCATGAAAGAAGCCCCATGAGCTATAGCTGTCTGTTAGGAGTTAATATTACATCAAGATTTTATTTGCATCTGTTGCAAAAAAAGGAGTTCAATATTCCATGCAATCCCATGTTCAACTGTAATGAGCTAAAATGGTATGTAAATATTATAAACAAAAATGATCCCAAGAGCCAGATTGCTAAGTGGATCTATAATCCGAAAGTACTAAAGAGTGATTATGGAGATCTCAGAGTTCATTTTAGTGCCTCATATGCAAAAATAGTGCATGTCTGCTTTGCTCCCTTTTCTTCTCCCCTAGTGTTTTTGTTTGCTTTTGATTAGCATTGCTATAAACAAACTATTAACCAGTAAAAGAGATGCAAAATACCTTTAACAATAGGTAGTCTTTTTTCTTGCCCTTTACTTATCTGTATATTTCCATCAAAGGATTAAGGCAAACCAAGTCATTCCTCCATAACATGTATCTAATAATTGTGGCCAATCCAAATTTGATCTGTCAGAAATTTTGTGTTATCTTGATATGTCACAACTAGAAAGAAAGAAGGAGTTGTCATTCTGCTACTGTAGAACAGCTGGCATAACAGTCGCCAAGTTGTGTGTTCCAGGAATTAATTTATTATGAAGGTAAGTTGAGTCACAGATTTTAAACTGTTAAATTTTCAGCTCTGGCTGTGCTGTTTGCCTGGGTAACAATAGAATTTCAAAGGAGCTAAAAGGGAAACCATGAAACATATGTTTGAGGAGTGCTGGTCTTAATTTTTATTTTCTTCCCCTGTAAAGGAGTTTTCTGTGACTGAAGTTGATTGCTCTGATAGCTACCCCGGGAAACCAAAGACGCTAGTGTGTGGTAGTCAGCACATGTATGCTATATGATCTTTTTTTCTTTCATATCTTTATTTTATTCTCAGAAGAATTTTTCATAATAAAGCCACAACTGATGCCTCATTAAGGGGGAAAATAAGTCCATTGCTGCTATTTAATATTTTCAAAAAATACTTGTTTCTTCCTATCATGAGATCCTTGTGAGAGGAAAAGGAGAGGCGGACACTGATCTTGTCCCTGTGGTGCCCAGTGGCAGGACCTGAGGGAATGGCCTGAAGTTGTGTCAGGGGAGGTTCTGGTTGAAGATCAGGAAAAGGTTCTTCACCCAGAAGGTGGCTGGGCACCAGAACAGGCTCCCCAGGGAAGTGGTCACAGCACCAAGCCTGACAGAGCTCAAAAAGTCTTTGGACAATGTTCTCAGGCGCGTGGTGTGATTCTTGGGGGTGGTCCTGTGCTCCTGGAGGAGTCGGACCCAATGATCCTTGTGGGTCCCTTCCAACTCAGCATATTCTGTGTTTCTGTGAGATGCTGGTTGTCAGTGTATTTTTGGTAAGCTGAACTCCCATTTTGCTTCTTCCTTATTTATTGGAGTGTGTGTTTGGGAATGTGGACACCATATTCCTAGAAGTACACCACTTGAATCATGAGGGTTCCAGTAAAGAAAAAGAACAGAAGGTTGCTAGTTCTTCATGGTAAACTGCCCTCCCATCCCTACCAATTTTTAGACTTGAAAATTTGTTTCTCTGTGTGTTTTTTTAATGGTGTTTAAGATTTTTACCATTTAATAACATAGCTAGTGATTGAAGGGGGAGGTACCATTTGTTATATTTGCAAGACACACTGTGAAAATTTTGGTACTGTATCTACAAATGCATCCTGATAAGTGCTCTAGGAATGTGCCACAAGTGTTTCTAATATCATGTTTCTCAAAATCAAATCAGTAGTTGCACATGAATTTTTTAAAGAGGTGTAATATTGTTGGCAATCTCGAGGTTTAACCTGTGCTTGGATTTACATTAAAATAATACAGTTATACTCTACAGGTGTAATTACTCAGACCTCTAGATAACAGTGGGAATCTTTCCAATGATATTTGGCAGGCTTTCTGTAGAAAATTTTCATTTCAATTTTTGATGGAACATGTTTTTTTCAAGAGACAGCATGTTGCTTAATTTTTTTTTCTGTGTTTGTTTGTTTGTTTGTTTGGGTTTTTTAACTCACCAAACAACTCAAAACTAAAAAAGCCCAGGCCCAGATGTGTCTAGTCACAGCAGGTGAGAGTTACAATCCCCATCAGTTGCTAGTTTATGTGTATGCATGCAGTCTGTGACAAAACTTGGGCCCTGAGGTTACATTAAAGTAAGATATTTGTCACTGTTAACTTTGTTGAGAACAATCTAAATTCAATTTGTCAGGCAAAGACTTTTCAATCTGCCAAAGCTATTGCAGAGCCATTGAAATCCACAGTCTTTTGTGTTACCTCTTGGAGAGCATTATTTAACTGGATTTGAAAAAAAGAAGTCTTAATAAGAAATAATAATAACAATTATTATTACAATATTAATAACAATTAATAGCATCCAAAAGTTAGAAAGGAGGTTCCTCAATAGCTTTGTTTTTAAGGCAACAATGCAGATTGCTTTTAAAGACTGAAAATCTTCTAAACCATATTTTGTCTGAATGAAGCCCTTAAATGAGACTGACTCTTCAGATAAGGATGGAATTGGTTGAATTGCCTCTAATGTTTGGAACAAAGACATACTGTCTCTTCTAGAGGAAACATTTTAGTGTTTCTTAAAATTCTTCATTGAATGTAGTTTGCTTGTTGATTTGTTTAACAGAAGGTCCAGAAAGCAGAACATGAGCTGGTACCTAAATACAAGATAATACTCTGATTTTACTTAAACATTTCTCATATAGTCACTTTGCTGATGAAAATTTATTAGATTTCTCCAGATCTACTGGCTGCTATCTTTCCAGAGCTTTCCCTTTTATGATTTAGAGTTCACTGTTTCCACGTGCAGTACACCCAACCTGCCTTGATAGAAAAGGGCAATCTGTAAGTTAAACTGAGGGGTTGACATAGGCCTGGGTGTTATGAGTATTCTTCCAATGGAGTGAGCTGGGGGAGAAGACTGTTTAGAAGGTGCTTCTGCTCTCTGTTTTCTGGGCTGTCCCATCAGTGGCTGTCCCACAACACATCTATCTGGTCCTATGTCTTGGTGAATAAAGTCTTCTCAAGAAGATAGAGTGTGTAGATGACAGCAGGGGGAGCAGCTTTTCCAGTCATTCCTCCTCTTATAAACACCTTATGAACACCTCCTCTTATAAACACCTTTGTCAAAGGCAGTCTAGCTATTGGGTGGTGGATGAAGGAGGTTGATGAGAAATTGATGCAGATGAAGTTTTTTATTTGTTTTTAGAATTTATGTGGAAAGATTGTTGTAAAAGTGTTTATACAAATTTCAGGGTAGAATAGTGAGACTTGTGACCTTAGAGACAACTATAATAATTCCTTATATTCTCAATATCAAATCAAACTTTTGTACAGTATTTTTTTTTATTTGGTTTGTGCTCTGATACTTAAATTTTTGGGCTTGCTTTATATCGTGTTTATTACCTTTTTTTAAAAGTGTGAGCTTTTAGCCCTGTAGAAACTCAGTTTCTGAGTGGTACTGACGTTACCTTGAAAAAATTCATGCCACCAATACAGAATCAGCTGATGCCTTATTTTTCAAATACACCTGCTAGCATTGCATGCTAGCTTTGAAAACCCAACTACAGTAAAACCCAGAGCTTTGGTGCTATAAATTATTCTCCTCATGAAAATACACTGGCATATTAATGTTTCTGGCAATTTCAGATACATGCAAATGTCAGGTTATTTTTTTCTACTTTCACAGAATTTGGAATTGGGGTTTTTTGATAAGTTGTAAGTGTCTGGGTTTCTATTCATATGGAAATAAATGCAAAAGATGAGAATATCTGTTCTACATTTTTATGAAGCCGACTCTTCAGGTAGTGTGGCTCTAAAGGCCACTGAAAATAAAATCAAGCAGTAAATTATCAGGGAAAAAGAACATATTCTGTTTCTTAAATTAAAATCTAAAGAAACTGTCATTTAACATGCACTTCATGTCTTTATCTACAGCCTGGAATTTTCAAATAAGCATTCATATATTTTCTAAAATTTATGTTATATTCTTGACAGAAATAAAGAATCATATGATTACCCGATTTGAGTAAACTTTAGGACTGGGTTGTGAAAGGAGATTTTTTTCTGTTAAGTGGCAATGCATACTTGCCTATTCTTGCAGTTTACTATTTTTCAGAATCATGGATGCCTATAAATGTACTAGCTTTACTCAGTAATGTTGATATTCTCTTACATTATTTATATGGTATCCAGTTTTTCCATTGTATCGTATTTTGACTGATAATTTGACAAATAAAACTTTTGGTCTTCATAGATAATGTGAAAAGAAAAAATAGGGAGGGAGAGACTGTCTGCTCATAGAATCAAGCAAGGAGTGAATGAAAAATTAGAATACTAGGGGTTAAAGTGGAACCTCTGTGTTTGTGCAACACACTACCTTGTGTGCTGGAGGACCTTGTGTGCTGAGGAAACACAGCAATGCTTCCACCATAGCCCAAACTCATTGAAATTACTGAAATTATGGTAACTGGGATTTAACTTGTTGATTTCCTTAACTAGCTGACTATGGCTCATCTTAAGAGTATTAGTCTCTTTTTGTTACTACATTCAGTTTTTTTTGCCTGTATTTTTTTCTTCTTCTTTTTTCTCTTACACCATACTCCTGTGGTACTTCATCCTAAACTGAGAGCGCTTTGGGACAGTGACTTTTTGTTTTTACAGTATGTCTATGCAGTGCTTGGTTGAACTGAATTTTCAATTTAATTTTTCATGTGTAGGTTAGGTATCATAATGTTTAGAAAATATTATTTACTTATTTATTTACATGCTGATAAGAGAATAAAGATGATCTGACTTATAGCAGAGGGTGGAGATCCATCTATTTTAGTGCTGTCATTTTTCAGGTAGGCACCTGCTGGATGTTTGTGTGCCTCTCGTGAATGTATCCATCTTCAGCTTGGCCTTGACAGCAAATGTCTCAGGGAAGAACAAATAATTACTAATGTTGTTATTGAATAGTAATTTATATTTAAGAAGATTTTGGAATTAAGAGTCAGGGCCAGAAAGTCCCATGGTGGTAAATATTCCTTGTATACATCCAAATCACAGGTTGAGTAGAAAAATTATCAGTCTGAATCAGCATATGTAAGGTAAGCAGCCTATTTTGAATAACTAGTCTACTTTAAGAGGTCTCCAAAATCAGACACCTTTCTTAAAATTGAAATTATGCATACTCCCACTGTAAATGTCCTGAATAAAATGTAGTATTTCAAGGCTATGAATCTATCTGTAAACTGGATATGTTCCAGTATATTTTTAGTGTAGAACAATCTGACAATTAGAACTATATTAGAAAGGTAGAGTGCTACTGAATAAGCTGATCAGGTTGTGTTTGTTAATGAATGGGTAGCTGTACTTTCATTTAGAGACATGATCAAAATATTGTAATAGAAAAGTTAGCTTTTTTGGGACCACATAAGGTGCTGTGTTCAAGACTTTAACTTACTACACTGATTTTCACTCACAAAACCTTGCCTCAATATTTTTAGCATTTATTCTACATTATTTTGTAAAATAAAACAAGTAGCTTAAAGTGTGAGTTACTGTATCCCTCCTGTGTTCCCTCCTTCCCTCCTCTTTGCTTTGTGGTGCACAAATTTATAGCATTTCATCTCAGGGTTCAATGTGAATGCTTTCAATTACAGAGCAGATTTTTTTTGTTTTTTCCAAAGAAAATACATATGCTTAGATGGTATATAAAGTAGAACAATGTCTTTCATGTTTAAGTAGTGCTGTTAATTAATGCTAAGAGGCCATGGAAATATTTTTTTATCTTCCTTTTACTCTGATTTAAGTGAGAGTAGGTGGCAATGACAATTAGACAGAAATAGACTTTTGGAAGAAGCAAATGGTAATATGCAGAAAGTCTTAACTAACTTTTAGTGATTTTTTTGCATTACTCTTGCAGTGTTTGCGTTGCGGTAGTATCTACCAGCTATGATCTTAAGTCACACCACATGGTGCCTGTGACCAGGCAAAATTAAACTGAGTAATTATTTTTGCATTGAAGTCCAAGTACGAGGCCGGAATCTATGTGAGCAGGTTGAGAACTTATAATTATTGTCTATGTATCTTATTGTACAGTATATTTGCTTTTTTTTTTCTCAAGGAATGGATTGTCCCAGTCATGATGCAAAGGTATGGTGTAGCTGTAGTCTTCTGAGAAATGCAGATGCAGAGGACTTAAGGCATTCCGACTTGAAACCTATAACTGTGGGATGCTTGAGCAAGAGAGAAGAGGAGGAGGGGAGGAAATCTTTCAGCTATTGTCAATAGACAGCATATTTGAATGTACTGAAAGCAACCTTGTAATTTATCCACTAGAATACAGGATATGGTTTGATGGCTGTGCTGTATTCTCCTGATATTTTGTCACAATTAAAGTGACATCTGCCAGAATATCAACAGGTTTGATGAACTTTTTCCTGCACGAATATGCAGCTCTTGTGTATGAAGGGAGATGCCCCCAAACTGGAAGCACATATCGAAGTTTCTTGAGAAAGCCAAGTGAAGCAAAGCTTTTTATAATTAATAGGAAAATACCACATGTTGTTATGTATTCTCATTTAGCCTGAGCATCTCTAGATAGCCAGAGAGAATCATCTTGAGATGGATTATGTTATTGTCTTCTAGGTTTTTCTGATGAAGGATTCTTATTCCTCTTGTGGTTCACTTATTGAGCGTGTAGTCTCAAAAGCTTTAATTCAATTTCCTTTCCTTAAAAGGAAGCATTTCTGCGGCTTGAGACCCACATAGCAAATTCTGTCAATAAGTGATTCTTATATCATTCTTGCAACATTTTCTTCCCCATGTTCTGAAGACTGGGAGACAAAGTCATGATGTCAAATAACAAATAATATAAAGTTATATTTGGAAGAGGTCAACACTGATGAGAATAAAAAAAGCACCTGTAGGTTATCCCACAATACAGTTGTGATAGTCTACTGCTCGTAAGAGAATTTGTCCTGATAGCAGAAGACAGAGACGCCATTATTACCTGTGTTTGCAACTGTCTGAATATTTATGTACAAATTTTGTAATTATTTATAGTTGTACAATTATAAATGCAACCATTTTAATGTTTTGGCTTAGGCATTATTATACAGCCAATGTACAGAAAATGAAAGTCAATGGACTCTGTAGAATTTTTGCTACTGCTTTGAGAAAACTTTGCCTTTAGCTATATCTGTGCAGTTGCACTGGAAGATAAGAGCCTCTTGTCTGAGAACAGCTGAAGTCAAAATGTAAAGACCTTTAAGTCACACATCTGCTACTGAGAGTAAAATTTGATCACCAGGAGTTATTTTCTGCAGTTGGTATTACACCAGCTGAAAACAAAAAAATTCTTGATTATCAGTTTCAAGGTGAGGTGAAAAGCTTCTCTCCACTCCAAGTACATTTGATCTGTGTATCATGGGAGAAGTCCAAAATGTTTTACATTTTGCTTTCAGAAGTGCCAGTAAGTGTTGTGATGGAATGCAGCAATAGAAACATGCAGTATTTAGTGTTTCTAGCCCTTCCAGCATACATGATCAGCCACTTTACACTGCTGCTGTAAGTGAACTCATTAATGTTGTTGATTACACAGCCTGCCTGTGAACCATAGAAAAGTTCAAAAGAAGAGTATTTCTGAAGAACCTTTTGGGTAGTTCTGTATTTTTAATGTTGTCTTACACCAGTTTTCCCTAGTCAGGAAGATAAATGTGTATGTGTAAAGATTGCTTATTAGAATTTAACCAAATGGCTACTGAATTAAATACTTGTACTTCTTATAGTTTCCCTGACTATTTTCCTAAGAAATAAGACGATACAAAGGAAATGAGCTTTAAACACTCTTCTAGCCCCCTAGTACTTAGAATAGTATTTTTATGACCTTTGAGCTAAAGAAGTGGGATATTGAATGTACACACCCTCAGCTATTTTAACAGGATTTGCTTCTGATGCAATTAAATATTTGAAACAGCAGTAAGAGAGGGCTCCATACATTCAAAATAAAAGTTTACTAAGTAGTATTGAGGTAGAGATGCTTTTTTCATCTTTCTTCACAAAATTCAGTATTTTAATTTAGAAGAATTTTATTATCTCATGAGGAATTTTTTCTCCTCTGGGGTTTGATAGGTAATTCTGAATAGTACTTTATTAAATGAATTCAGCTATCAATTTTCCTTTTATCATCATTTACACTATATTTGAAACTAATCTGTATTTTTCATTAGCATTAATCTAGAATATTTCTTTCTAACAAAGATATGATAACAATCTCCTTATTATAGTCCAAATCTATTAATGTATAGTTGGAGTTGAGTTAAAAGAGTATTTTTCTATTTTTAGTTTTTTGCTGATGGCCTTTCTGATTTAGTATTTCAGACTCTACTAGTAGCTTAAAGTTGTGATAAACATGGAAATACAGATTAAAATTTCAACTAGATCAATATTAATTTAATCTTTCTGGAAAATTATTTTATAGCTTCTATAATGCATTTTAATGCTGTAATTACTACAGTACTGGCTAAATAACTAATTAAAATTATATTAAGGAAATCAATTGAACATTAGCAGTCTTGTCTTAACCATTTATCATCTTATTCTGTTATCAGTGTACCTATAAATTTATGAATATATGCACTTAGATTTTTGTATATATATGTAAATCTATGTAACATTTCTTTAATACTGCAGTAAGATACAGAAGTCAGTTGTATTCTTTCAGCATACCTGTGCTTCAATGTGTAGTGGTGGGTGTTTGTACAGCACCAGTTTTTATTTAAATGTACACTTTGGAAACATTTTTGTCATCAAGCCTGAAAATGCATGCCTAATAAATGCATGTAAAGAACAAGAATTGACAGAAAAAGACTCCTTTGGAACGCACTGAAGGAGCTGATTCAATTTGCTTATGCATTGCTACTATTCTGATCTTGGTTTTTTAAAATAACTTTCAAGCAAGTAGCAGATACTGTGGGAAATTAATACAGTTGTATCACATCAGGTCTACTCACAGTGTATTCATAAAATTCATAACTATGTTAAAACTCCAGAATTATGCCATTCAGATAGTATACTGTATTTTAATAGGCGTACAGATAGGATGTTCAGGATCATTGCTGTTTAACGTAAGTGAGCCACTGTAAATAGCAGGAATGTCCCTGGCTATTACAAGGTTGTCAGACCATCTACTGCTGCCTCAAGTCAGGTGGAGAAAGGCCACACTGGAATGAACCACAGCATTATCTGTGGTGCTCCCCCAACCGTCTCTGTGTTGGAATCAAAGTGGGGGATCCCATGCACTAAAACACCTGTAATTTATCCTGCTGTGTACTAGAAGAAACTGGACAATTTCTTCCACCCAACAGACATGTCTCTTTGAAATACTTAAGCTGTGCTTTTCTATGAGTATGCCTAACAGGCCAAGTGGAGGACACCCTATAGTTTTTATCCCTTTTTACAGTGAACAGAAAGAATAGCGTTGACTAAGCTGTTTCTGAGAAAGTTGTAAAAATTTTGTAGTTATTTCAACTGTTTAGCTGACATGTTTTGATTTTGAACTTCTGAGCTGCAGGTGCTTATGTCCAGGCACACCATTCAGACATAAATTCTGTGACTTGTCTCAGTGAACCATCTCTTCACAAGGTCTTTACTATAAAGAAACAGATCTTATTAAGAAATCCATCTTGCAATCTGTTCTGAAAGGCCGCAAATCAAGTCTGAGACATTGGATGCAGTAACGGAGTAGAATATATAGCTGTTGGGTTTGCAAAATGAAAATTCTGCAGAGACTTTACTTTGTTTTTAACTGAGAGATGTTGGGGTTTGGCAGTATAGGTGAGGGAGAGAATTCGGAAAGGGCTGGGGAGCTTTAAAGCAAAAGAGACTTTTTAGCTAATCCTTATGTCTTTAAACTCCAGCTATGAAGCCTTGCTTTTCAAATAATTGTAAGCACTGTAGGAAGTGGGATGTGTCAGTGTAACATGGACCATGTTACATGGTGGCTTTTCTCTCAAACAAAAGGTTGCAATCAAGGAGCAAGAGGTAAAAATCAGAAATCTCTTTAACTGAGCACTCAGTTTCCAAGGAAGATCGAATAAAAGCAATGCAGAAGTGCTGCATTGATGTAGTACTGAGCTGATGTAGTACTACTGGATACTGAATCTTTTCTTAGGCTGGCAAAAAATACTTCTCTGGTATTAGTTGCTCTATTTAATACTGTTTTATTTTTTTTCCCCAATTAATTTTCATCAGTGAATGAATCTTCCTATAGATTTATTCTAAATGTAAGTCAGACATTTGTCTTGGAATAGGTGTTTGACCAGAGAGAATTTTTCTTAATAAGAAGTCACACTGGACAGTAAACTAAATCCTAGGTTTTCTGTTAAAATACTAAAAATAAATAATTTTTCATTATCAAGTGCTAAATACATGCAAGCCTATAAAGTGTTTTAAAATGTGTCCCTCATCTGGAAAATGTACGCTTTCATATACATTACTTTCAGCAAAAACAACTTAAAAGAATGGGATTTCTACACCAGGATTCTGAGATTTGAGTTACTTTTGATCTCTATTGTTCCTAAAAGTTATCTTTGATTCCATTTTTCTTTGGATTGATTTGTCTTATATTTGTTTCTCTTTAGGTAGAAGTTCTCACATTCTTTACTTTTCCCTTTCTGCATCTGTGCCATTGTATTTTAATATATAAATTGCCACTTGGGGCTGAGCAAATAACATTGGGCCAAAACCTTTGTTATAGGTGTTGTTGTAACAAGGCATTACAGTTTGCTGTCAGTGCATCCACCTGAGCAAAACCAAAAACTTTTTGCATTCAAATTTCAAGATCTTCAGCAGTTAAGGGCAGTGTCACCTATCAATGGGGGTAGCTCAGTAATGTCTGGAGCCATGAATGCGGTTGTGGTCAGTAGATCTGCTTCCCTGTGTTGTTTTTTGCAGCCACCTTTCTGAAGGCATAGCTACATTTTTTGTGGGGTTTTTAAATGCTTTAATCTGGCAAGATACAGCTCTGGATTGCCATGGTGTGGTGACTGTGTGATTGTATCCTGCAGGTATGACTAGGCTTCTAAATGCCATCTGGCAGTGCTAAGAGGACAAATTATATTAGAGCATCCAGACAATGAAATGGAAAAGATTTCATAGTAAACTTGTTTCACCTGGTTTTGTGTGCCTTGTATGCAGCCATCAAATAGATTATAATGCTTATTCATGTCAGACAAATAAGAGCATAGTGAGCTGCTTAGCCAGCAAATGTAACCTTTAGCTTTTCTCAATTCTGCAAAGATAATCATAATTTAATGTTGCAGTTACATGATTTTATGTATTTAATTCCTAATTATTTTTTTAAAATACTACCTGCCTGAAGACCCAAAGCTTCGTCTCTTTACTGAAGCTTATGTGTTAAGATTCATCTAAAACCTGAGCTGTGGCATGTGCTTTTTGAAGTCTTTGAACTGAATATAGCTTTAGTTTGAGTTCTGTCTGCTTCAGAGGGAAAGGAAACACTTTTTTATTCTGCTCACACACAGCCTGTGCTGGAGGGCTGCCTCCTCTTTCTCACAACTGCAGCAGCTAATCGTGTGTAATCCCTGTGTGTTACTGCTCACAAAGAAAATCAGTGTCATTGGAAAAGCATAAATCTCTGGATATACACATTTTACACGAGTATATGCTTATATTTTATTTTATAAACCACGTCCTTTTGGATCCGCCATTATTCTGCTTTTTATGTGGCAGGTGTCAAGATTTTATTTGTACAACTTTGCTATTGTGGGTTCCTAAAACATCTCTATAATGAGAGGCAAATCAAGGGGAAGGGGAAAAGGGGGAGTTTTCATTTTCATTCTTTAAGATAAAATTATTAACTGTTATAAATGATATAAAAAACCTACATAAACTGTATGCTTAATAGACAAGATGCTACATGTCTGAGTCTTTTTTCACCACCTTGTGCAAATACCGTTCATGGATATCTCTTTGCGAGCCTGACAAAAAACTCAAAACCTTGGACAAATAGCCATTGCAAATAGATGAAGTGATTTTCTACTGCAGTGAGTCCAGTGCAGCAGGGTTTGTCAGAGTATGTGAATTATGCAATGCATATTTCCACCTTCATATGCAGAATTTTTCAGGCAGAATCACGAGTCCCACTGAGTGTGATGGATTGCACTTTGACTTATAATATCAAGATCTGGTTGGTTTGATGCTCCTAAGCAAATGGGGGTGCAAAGTTTCAACATTTGCAGGTGATGATTTATATGAGATTGTCTGTTTCCATTGTTACATTCCAAATTGAGTTGAGCACAGTTGTATTTTTTTATAGATGGTTTGATAATTTAGCTCACTGATGGTATCAAAGTACTAGCTACAAGTTGACACTCAGGCATTCACCCTTGCTCCCTGCAGAAAAGTCTGAGACAGGTTTTCTCACAAAGATGAAAGGAACATAGGTGTTTTGGGATTTTTGTTAATATTTTTTTACTGATTAATTCTGGTATTGGGTTTTAAAAAGGGGGTAGCAGAATGCTGTTTAAATATTTCTATTCTTTTATTTTGAAGAAGTTAAAACTTGATGACTTTTTTGTTCTACAAGCACTCTTATGCCAATTCGGGATTTAATTTTTCACCTCTTCTAGTGATAATACTAGGTCAAGTATGTTTCTACCCTGTAATTATATCTGTGAAACAGTTCTTGGAAGGATTTGGCTTACAGCTGAGAGTCTGAGTCCAAATTTCCTTTTGCCAAAAGCAGACTTCGTTAAATATGGATTTTCTATTATCTGTGTGAAATTAAGGCAGAGGTAAAAATTATTTCAGCTGTAGTCTAAAGCATGTAGAAGATTTTTTGACGTGTGAACTGGGTATTTGTAAATTACAGTAGAGCTATGTTTAGTCTCCTGAAAGATGTTTCCTAGCCACTTTTAATAAGCTGAGGAGGTTATTAGTCTTGATGAATATTCCCCATATATTTTTCTAAAATAGATGTTTTAAATCTATCCTTATCTGTTAGGGTGACCTTTTCTTCCAGACCAGCCTTTACAGTTTTTATTCCTGTCTTTGTCACAGACAGATTGGATCATGGTTTTTGCCTGAGTTTAGCAACATTCAAAGGGCATTCAGAAATTCTGTTAAAAAGAAGTAATTTTTCTAACTTAATCATGTCTCATACAGATCTGTAATCTGTAGATAGTATAGCTGATAATTCATTTACAGCCTTTAGAATTTCTTAGTAAGAGAGAGAGAGAGAAATCAGGTCTTTTGAGATTCACTGTAAAACAACTAAAAACATTGGAAAAAAATAAAATGAGAACTACACTTGGAATGTATTTATTTACAATTGAGTCTGCTATTCTGGGTAACAAATGAGGTGGGATAGGGAAGATAAAGCAAACCTACAAATTTAAAACATATGTAAAATAACTCTAAGAGCATTCTGTACGTAATTTATATTTAAACATAAAATGAAGATATGGAGCGAGGTTAAAAATGAAAAGGAAAAAGTTCAGGCTCTTTTCTGTATGTATTATGGTTAGTCTGAAATCTGGATAGTTTTTCCATGAGTAATTGAAAATTGACTATGCTTCACATCTGTTTTGGCTTAACTGAAGTATGTTGACTACTACTTCAATTCAGAGCGCAAGTTCTTTGTATCTTGTTCAAAGGTGTTCTTTACTTGTGCCATACTTGTTATATTTTGCAGATTGTAGTTGAGACCCACAGTGTAACCAAAAGGATTGTTTTAACTGCTCTCCCTGATCCCCCCCCCCCTTTTTTTTTTTTAATTCTATAGTTCTAATGTCTAGTATAAGGTACGAAAGGAATTCTGTCTTTCCTATTAAGGCTATCTTTACAGTACAAAGATATTGTGAGAATATTGGTAAGGAAATCTGACCATCCTTAGCTTGTATAACCAGGCAGACCAAGTTTGTTTTGTTAATTTACTCCTGTCTTTTAAAATCACTCATTGTCTCTTGTTCTTTAGATACTGCAAATAGTGGAAGACTGAAAGGTAAATTATCTTAAAGATTTAGAGTAGGACTTTTTTGTTATATTATTGATATGATCTGATTTGATTTGTGCTTTCAGATGCTTCAATCACAGTCAGAGTAAATTGTGTTATTGTTTGCTGTTCAACCAAGTAATACAAAATTCAAGCTGCTCTTTAGATACTCTTCAAGCTTCTCTTTTGGATACAGAATATACAATAATTAGATTAAAAAAAAATGTTTCAGGGAATATTTTAGGGTGAATTTCAGTTCTGTTTTAGAAAGAGACTTAGGCTTTATATGAGGCTTCAGAATTTGGAGAGAAAGAGCAATCCCCACATTCAGTTCTGCTCCTGTGCTACGGGGAGAGGTGTGGTGCCATGTTTTGCAGTGTGAGTGCTGTCCTCAGAAAGGATTGTGAAAGAGGTGAAGGAATCCTTGACTGCTTAAGGGGTGACATCATGGGTTTCCAGCTGCTGAATTGCATTAAAACTGTCATGGCCCTACTTAACTATTTCTTGCTGAGGTGGTTGTCTTTTTATGTGTATTAATCTACTTCAATATTTAACTGTATTTATGACTTTTCTGAACTTTGACATACTTATCTGGTATTCTGGCAAGTTGCAGAAGCTTCTTTGCTTACTGAACACCATTTCCTAGAAACAGTCCAGTCTTTGCTTGCTAGGGGACATGGCCATGCAAATGTGAATATCTGTGATTTCAAGCTAACTCTGCAGGGAAATGTGAGGGAGCTGTCTAAATTAGTCATCTCTTAGCAACTGTTGTATCAGACAAGTAAAATGTTTCTGAAAAGATCTGGGGGAAGGAGGTGGGGGCAGATTTTGACACTAATTGCCTTTACTATGTCTTTAAATAAGATGCAAAATCAGCATCTGTACTCCAAATCTTGTTCAAAGAACAGAGGACTACTAGTGTTTCAAGGTTAGGAAAAAACCCAGAATCTTAATTTAAAAGCAAAAATTAGGAGGTGGTAACTTGTTTTGCTCCTAATTCCTTGTGCTCTCAGATGGAGCACAAACCCATCTTGCCCAGAGCATGTACCTTCATCTCCAAGTCTTCACCATCATGGGCAGGGCTCATGAGCACTTAAGCCTGAAGGAGAGGAGGCATCTTTCCAAAGAATGGCACCTGAACAGTGTGGCTGTATCACTGACTGAAATCTGGTCTGGCAAGACAGAGGAGAGCTGAAGGCCTTGTGTTTCACCGCCTTTGCAACATGTCAAGATTCTGTAGATGAACAAAATGTGCCATTCTGTGCTCACAGGAATGCATCTGTTCCCCTCTCATTTTTGGTGCAAAAACATTTGCCTCTCATCCTGTATGGTCCCAGTTCAGCCTCATCTCCTCTCTGATACAACTCTGCCATCCCTCATTGCTAGGGTGGTCTCTGTCGTAGTCTGTCTATGCTTCCCATATAACCCAGACTTCTGTTCAAAAGTACACAGTGAAGAAAAGATGGAGACAGGTTTTGACATGTGTGTGTAAAAAATTAGGATCTCATGGACATAAATATGTGCCATGGTTTGAGTTTCTACAGAATCCAGGAGGTGTGAAAATTGCTTTAACATTAAAGCTCTCCGAGGATCAGAACAATAATATAAAAGCCTCTCAAAACTTTAGTTCATCATTTTTACTCTTGATGCCAGGTTATGGCTTTGATTTCAGTCTGACTTCACTGGAATTTTAAATGTACCTCAGTTATGTTACATGTAGAGCTTAGGTGAAGCCTTATAGGAAGATTGCCTTGGTTTTTGTAGCAGCAATATTTGCAGTATGTTTTAATTCTCTCCCAAATAAACCATACTATAGAAAGCAATTAATTTTCTTCACTGGCTACCAGAAAACCACAACAATACCATTTATCTTTGCACGTACCGACGTAAAGTCTTTTAATATATGAGCTTGAAATCCATAGAAATTATTGTTGTGTATATTGTTTGGTCCTTATGATCTTGGACAAAGGCTGTGGAGATGTTATTTTCAAATTCTAGAATTAAATCTAGACATCTTAATACCTCTGAATTTAGCAAATTCTTCTTTAATAATTGACTGGGTTTAGCTTGGAAAGATAGTATGATTCTATGAAAAAGAATATTTTTAGTTGAGAAATCTCTAAATTTGCCTGTATTTTTCTGTGTTATTGGAGGCATTATCTTCCCCACATGCAGATCTCTTTTCTGAAAGACAGACTCACAAGTCCAGAAGTGAAGAAGTATTAATCTTCAGAATGTGAGAACAGTTTTTCACTTTTATTTAAAACCAGCCCTTTTTGTTTATATAACAAATGTGTCCATGTAGTTGGTAGTTATTTCCAAATGAAATTTTTGCAAAGGTAATGTTGGAGGCCTTTCTGGTGGAAAAAAGCAGAAGTCCTTTTGTATTGGTGGATGTGTATCCAGCTATATATTCTACATACACAGAAAAAAGTTGTCTTTTTCCACCCCTCTCCTCAAGGGGCCTTATTTCATTTAACAGTGAATTTTGATGGGCAGATATAAAGCTGAAGCTAACTGCTCCAGTGTTTGTGAAGTTCACAGCATTTGGAAACTTGGACATTAAAACATTGCAAATATCAGGGCAATTATGTTTTGATTAATCCAATTCTCTTTGTAGTACTGACACTAGCACCCAAAATTTTATTTATTTCTAGCTATAATTGCTCTGACAGTTGACAATGGAACTATTCATTTGTTTGTTTATTTATTTTCTTTGGGGATCCCTGCCTACTGAGATTAGATGCTATGGGAAATTAATTTTAATTCTCTTAATACTGCAGGAAGCAGTTTTTTAGAAAGACAAGGTTATCCAAAGTCCTGGAACTTGCAAGGAGGAATTCTAGCATGGAAACTGGACCACAACACTGGCTGAAATAGCATAGGAGAAAATACCATTTTGCAAGTGACAGCTGGAAGAAATCCAGGATGCAAAGTGAACAGCTATCTTCAGTTGTCTCAGTACAGTGATTTCATTGCTGGTTCACAGTGAGAATTGTGATTTTTACCAGCCTCTTAGTTTGGGAGAAAATTGCTATTTATTTGTAGGAATGCTATAGCTGAATGATTTGGTGTCTTAAGGAAAAATATAGCGTGAGAGTATATTTTTGGCAATGCTTTTGATGCTCTCTCACACAACAATCTTGTGTGAAGGTGTTTGAAGTCTGAGTTGTGGTGAGATGTGGTCTGATCTGTTTGAGGCATTGAGCCCAGAGAGTGATTTTAATGAGTCATACTTTCCTTGGAGGCTGGTAGTGAGAGAAGTACTACTACAGGATTCTCTTCTGGTTGTATTCAATATCTTAATCTATGACTTGGAGGAGGGAACAAAGTGCTGCTCTTGGGAGTCTTGCTCCTGGGAAACAGCAATTCCTCACAAAGTTACAGGCTGAGGTGTACCAGTCTGTGGAAAAAGTACTGGGGCTGTGGTAGGTAGAAAGGCAAGCATGGGACAGCAGTATCTGCCTAACAGCAAAGGCAGCAAGAACCTCCTCAGCTGTGTGAACTGACATATAATCCTCTTTACTCAGCATTTCTTATACACCATGCAGTATGAGGCCCCTCTGAACAAGAAGGGCTGTAAATAAATATGCTGTAGGGAGTTCAGCAGAGTGCTACCTGTGATAAGAAGCCCAGGATCTGGGGTTATGTCTGGAAGAAGGGATGACTTGAAGAGCAGTCTGTCAGCTCCTACCAGAAGGTCATCAAGGACGTGGTACCAGGCTCTTTGTCTCTTTTTCTCCCACCGTGTTCAACAGGAGTAAATTGAAAAAAGAGGAGCTGTACTGAAAGGAAAAGGTTTTTCACCATGAAGACAATACGAGTACCGTAAGAGATGGCATCTGCATGGGCTTACAGACATTTCTTGGAGATTTTCCATCTGGGAACAGCCCTGAGCAAGCTGACCTGAGCAGACTCTACCTGGAAGAGATGGAAATAGAGGGCTCTCTTGATATCTCTTTGAGACAGTATTATTCTGTGATTATCCAGAGGGGGCACTTTATGAAACAAATAGAACAACTGTGTCTTCGTCTCACAATTGAAAGGAAAAAAACCCAAACAAATCTTACAAAAAAGCCCATCAAAACCACCCTTATCAAAAACCCACAACACACCCCCTCCTCAAATATTTCCTATATAAAGACGAGGACATCAATAGACATATATAGCCTCAGAAGAGAATGAAGTGCCCATTCCCCCTCAAGGGTCCTTTTCCATCCTGTTGCCCGACGAGCAAAATGAGAAACAAACACAGAAGGGTTCTGTATGTGACATCTGAAGATTAGACTCTGAACAGAGCCTTCTCCCTCAGCTCACCAACTATTCCATGGTCTTCCTCTGTACAGATGGGGTTTTTTCTCTTTGGTTGGGACTCCTGTTTTATTTTACTTTCTTTAATAATTTTAATCACTACCATTTGATCTGACAAGAGCTTCCCTCAGGGCCTTTTCCAGAATCATGACAATGTATTAGTGTCATCCATAAGGAAGAAGGAAACTAATATGTGTGTGTGTGTATATATGAATGTATTTCCTGACTGGAGCTCTGCAAGTGGGGGGACAAAGAACAGGATGTAGTGGCTGCAGAGAAGATGAATACAGAGCACTAAGAAAGTCAGTCACAGGCACTAGGATGCATGTTGAGTCTCATCACAAAAGAATGTTAAATGAATATGACCATAAGAGAAGACAAGTGCTGCCACAGAAAACAAGATCCAGCTCTTTGTAAAGCATCTTGGGAATGCTGATCTCGTATACAGTCATGGCTCAAAGAACCACTGTTCCCATGCAGCCCTCTCTGATCTCTCTCCTACCCCTTGTCCAGCTTAAAGCGTTACCTCTCTTGGCAAGGTCAGGGTCCCTTCAAATGCACTTGTGGACAGGTAATGCGCTGTGGATTAATGATGAGGAAAAGTAATTTGTCTGTGAGAAGCTAACTGTGCACAGTGGAGCTGGGGTAATAAAGGGGATAAAGCTGCTGGGGTAATAAAGATGCCTCTCTTCTGTTGGAGAGGCAGAGCACCAGCTAAAGAGAAAGCAGTGTGGGAGCAGTCAGTTTTAAGAGTTAAGAGTTACATCTTTGTCCTGGTGATGACAGTTAAGAGACATAAACACCAGTAACATGGAAGGGGTATGATCAGACTGTCTAAATTACAACCATAAAGAAGACAAACCCAAATACTTCTTACTTGGATAGAACAAAATTCCTTACCCCAGTGCTTCGTTCATCAGCTGTTTGATGAACACAAGTGTATTGCAATGAAATATGAGCCTGAAATTGTCCTCATTTCATCGTAAGTAATTCTTATCCATTCTTGACACAAGACAGTAGAGTACCTTGTGGCCTTGTCCAGCTATCAGCACTGAGAGTACAAATTGATCATTTCTTGTGATGTTGCTTTCAGTTGCCTCCGATTGCCACATCTATTTTTCTGCTTATGTACATTTTCCACTGATCCACAGTAGACAGAAGACACTGTATAAATCATGCTTTTCACATTCCTGGATAGTGCCGCTGTTGCTGAACACATTTATAAGAAAATGACTACTGTTTCACAAAATCTTAAAAGAAATTAACCACTGAGATTGCTTTTTTTACTTGCATTGAAACAATTCTGACTTTCCCTAGGAAAGCTTTTGGTGTGAAGGCCAAAATGGTTCTGTTTTCTACAGTACAATATTAAAATAATTGAAGAAGAAATACAGTGTTATCTACCAGATATTTCTGTAATATCTGTCTCAACTCCTGCTTTCCAGTCTCACAGAGAACAACCTTTAAACATGTGTTGTTTTTCTCCCTGCCTTGTTCCAGAGACACATGTGGGAATAGTATTTGTATTCTATTGTATTGCTTTGTGACAGCATGATTTTGACTCAGATGATATTATCCAACTGGGAATTTTTCTCAGGTTTGCTCCAATGTTATGTCATCAGTTTGATAAAGTAGATCCTGCCATAGACAAAAATCACTTCCCAAAATAAATTCAATGCAGGTTTTTTTTTGTTATATATGAGTTGTCTTCCTAGAAGTAGTATCAATATTGAAGTGAAAAGTCGAGGTCTGTGGTTTTTAGTCATTCAAATTCATTAAAGCCTTATCTATGTCCCCTGATGCTGACCCACATGTGCTGGTTGTTGCAGACACCCATTCTGTTCCTTATTACTGACATTTTGGGTATTAAGACTATGTTTTTGGTTTTTTTTTTTTTTTTGGTTTTTTTTTTTTTTTTTCCCTGGGTGAGAAATTCACAGCTATACAAGTCTTATTTTAACAATTCTCTAGACCATGGCCTGGTGTACAGAACAGATGCATTGTATCTGAATTTACCTAGTGAATTGAGTAGTAAAGCCCACAGATATGACCCAGTTCTGTAACAAAATCTTTATTAAGCATTGATGTCCAAGTAATTAGTTTGTTGGTTAATCAAATTAGTTTTGTAGTCTTCAGCAGGAGAGACTGAAATGGATTACGATTGACAAGTATTTTCCAAACAGTGAAAAAAATCTTTCAGCTGAAAGATATCTTATATTTATCAGGTCATTCCTATTTACCATTGACAGACTGATTGCTGTCCCCAAGGCTCAGGGAGACCAATGTGTCATTTATAATGTATGTCTGGAGTTCGTAGCTTGAGGTAAGAATTTTCAAGTATTCACATATAAATATGCCATTCTGTCTGTATGTAGACCTCAAAAATCTCTGGTTTATTTAAAAACAAAACAAGAAACACCAGCAAGCAAAAACAAACAAAAGGGTTTTTTTTTTTTACTCTTTTCACTTTTTTTTTTTAAAGATTATGAATACTTTTGTGTTTCTCTGGTTTGGTGTTGTATTTGCCTTAAAAATACCTCATTATCCACAAACCCTTAATCAGAACATGAAAGGATCATTTTATCTCCTGTACTACTTTTTGTGCTCTATTTCCCAAGGCTTCTATTGATTTTTTTTAAATGCAAATAACTTAAAAGGATTTAATTTCAGTTGTTGCAAAGCAATTACCTTTAGTTAGAAAAGGTTTAATTGTGATTTTATTTGAATGCTATATTGGAATTTCTTCTAGTGGTTTGTGACATTGCTGTGTCTTAAATTAATTAATTATGTGTGTGTAAAAATACTAAAGTATTTCTATTAGATGTAAAAAAATAGTTATTAGAGTTATACTAGGGCTGTGCAGACATTCCCAAACTGTCAACTGCTTTTTGAAGAATTTTTTAACGGATGTTTCATAGGTACTGGGTTTTTTTCATTATAGCCTTCCACAAATGATCTTATAAACGATTTTATTTAATATAATAGTAATAGTTAGCATTACGTAGTCTGAGGATAAAGACTATGAACATATTTTTAATTATATGGGAATGTGGGGTTGTTAAATTTTTTTTTAAAAGGTATTCATTTCATGAGACTTCTGAGACAACTGGTCATATCCTACTGCCATGTGGAGAATTACATAGTGCCTTAGTTGCAGGCTGATGTTTTGTAACAACTGATGTAACTGTCTCTAATGGTATGAGTACGTTTTGAGGTTGTATGGAAAGCTTTCATTGTTCCTCCATAGGGATCAGATTTCTTAACCAAGTAATGTTCCAGTAACATTGGGATATTTTCATATAAGCATTCCCCTTTGTCTTTTTAGCTAGACCTAATTCTCTGAAATTACACTATTGTTCTTTAGAATCCTCATTTCTACAGGGTTAGAAAGCATGGACTTCATTTAGGACACTAAAGGGTATTAAAGATGTTTGCCTATGTTCGCATTGTATGAATATTTTAAATTTTAGCTTTCCAAAATTTTCTGTGTGATTTACCTGTGAAGTAAATCTCCCTCTTAGTAGACTGTGTCAATGCAATGGGTTCTGCTGTACTGAGAATATACTTACATGTTTGTTTCTTCTTGTGTACCTTAGTCATATATTGACACCCCTGTCTAGTGCTGCAGTTTTGTGCAGCCTAAGGAAGCACAGTATGAGGGAAAGTGGCAGGATGAGGCTGTGTGGTATGCAGACAGGATGGCTGTTTGTGCAGACAGCCAAAGGTGCCGTTGTGGCCGTATATTGAAGGGCACGAGCAGAACGCACATCAATAATGGCCTGTCATCAGCTGCTGTGTTCCCAGTCAGTGTCAGCTCTCTGCAGAGTCTGTGCCACTGCTGGCTGTGCTGGGCACCAGCCAGCCCCAGTGTGAAGCCATGGGCTGTGCTCTGCTGCCCCAGGAAGCAGGATGGTTATCTGTGGGACAGGAGGGGTAGACAGCGCTGAGAGCTGAAAGCACTCATGTCAGACACTGTCTCAAGTGTGCATCTGTCTTTTGAGAACCACTCAGTCAGTATCAATACCTTTTGATTTGCAGTCAAGACTATGACCTGCAAACTTGCCCATGTCCGTTCTGGGGCAATCTAGATTGTGCCCCAAAACTTAGGGCTGACTAAATTCTCTCTAGTTTACCCCCCCCACCCCCTCCCTCCAGGCTGCTATAACACCTCTGAGTGTCTCACCTTTTCAAATCCCAGAAGTGACAGTAAGTAGAGGCAGTTGCAAAAATGCCTTGAAAAGGCTTCCTAGGCGGGGTTGCAGATCCTCTGTGCTGAATTGGATGTGGACAGTGCAGAAATGCAGCATTTCCATAATTGCTGATCAGGGGGTTCTGTGAAAGGGACGGGGAAGATTTTTAGTGCAAAGCTTCAGTTTCAGGAAGATGTGATAGGGCTTCTCCCCTGTGTCATCTGCACCAGCAGCAGGGCAGACAGTGCGGAGTCAGAGCTTCAGGACAGATCCTCTCTATCCTAGCTGAAGGCAGGAAATCTAAGGTGCATTTTCTTTCTGCCTCTCCTCTTACAGCAGTTTGTTTCAGAGGAAGCTGTTGATCTTGCACTACACTTGGAGTCAAAGCTCCAGGGATCCCAGTCTATGTAGTCAGTTCTGTTTCTCTCTCTCCCCCACTTTATTGTCCCTTGCTGAACCTCTTGCTCCTAAGCATCCTTGAAACTGGGCTGAAAGGTCCTCTATTCTGTATACATTCAGGGAGAACTTTCTCAGGCAAGGAACTGTTTAATCCCAGTGTGGGGGGTGAATAATAGGGGAAATTTTTTACCTAAAAAAAACTCTCCAAATGTTAGTGTTATCTGAGCAGTTCCATCCTTGATGACTCAACTGTGCCTCTTAAAAGCCTCTTATTTTTCAAGGCTATGACTTTTATTTTTGTAGGAGTGTTTTTTTTGTAACACTTGCTGTTTCCATTCTTCTTTGTTTAGAGGTTTTGACAATATTAGTGGGCTTACTGTTTCAAAGGCAGCATTTTAAGGCAAGTAACATCTTACTCTCTTTGAAAATCGAGGTAGTATGCTATTTGTAGCTAATGTTTACTTTTCTGCTTAAATGCAGTTAGTCTCATTTTGTAATGACCCCATGTTTTCATACAACAGTCTCCTTGATAAGAACCAAATGCATAGCACATGTGGGTTTTTTGTATTCTTACAGAGCAGGATCTCATCCCTCAAACAAATAACCTCCTTCACTGAATACAAGGAAAGGCTGAAAATTTAACTCTGCAGCTTGTTACTACATTTATCTTCTATTTGTGCTGTACAACTGAGAAACTGTGAGAGCTTAAACAGCTTTGCAGCTGACCTCTTGATCTCATGAGGCTTTTTTTCCTCCACCTCATACTACTTATCTTTGATTATGAAAGTGAAATGCAAGTATGGTAGGACAGTCTCAAAATTTTTAGGGAGCCTCTGAGATGCAGAGCATTAGTGCAGGTATTTGCTACTACATTAGAAAAGCTATCATTTTGCTTCTGTTATGTACATCATATTGTTCGTGCTGTATGAAACATGGTACTTAGTAGAATTTTTTAAAGTTGTGTGAGTATGTCAGCTTCAGCTCTTATTACATCTTGATTTTCATGTTATGATAATGATATCAAGGCGAGAGAGTAACAAGTTCTTTCCTTCTTTTCTGTAGTTTCATTGACTCTCACACAGCAGTAGAAATTTATTTTTGCACCTTTTGCCCTTCAGTCTCTCTACATAGTAGAGATAGTAGGTAACTTTTTTTTAGTATTTAAAGAGATTTAATTTTCATCATATGCACTTGCTTGAACATGGGTATGCTGTGGGCATATGCTTGATCTATGCACATTTCTCTACTTGTAGCTATGGTAAGTACTCTTACTTGAACTCATTGAGATTTTGTTTGTTATGTAAGTGAAAGTACATGTGGGTGTGTAAAGATATCAACTGTGTCTGTTGCACACATCTAATGTGGCAAGACAACATCTCTTTGGCACAGAACTGTACATGTTTACGTAAAACAGGAGAGTGTTTTTAGCGTTGCTCACTTAGTGATTTCATTGGCTTTTCTCAATATTTACGATATAATATCATATGAACATGGGATTTTCAGAAGTGCTTGCATTGGTGTAAACTTTGTTCCTGTCAAAATCCCAGCTGTGGATTTAAAAATTGTCTGTGTTGCTCAATATTGCTTAATGGTTTAAACTTCAGGAAAAAAAAAAATCTCAGAGGGGTAAATTCAACAAAATTTGCACTGGAAAAGAATAGATGCTTGTTCCCTGTACCAGTTTCTGCCAAGGGAGAGACAACTCTGTAGAAGGTAGAGTGTGTTTCTGCTAACTTTTAAGCCCATTTGAGTACAACAAAAACTTGTTAGCACAAATTCATTTCCCACTATGCTACCTTAAGGATCAAAACCCAATTGTCCCTGGATGGTGGTACTTCTACAACCCTCCCTGCTTTTGGCTTTTAAATAGACACTTAGATTATCTTCAGAGGTGAGTGCTTCTGTTAGCCTAGAAGAAATTATGGGGGAGGATCGAGACACTTGTCACTGTGTCCTAGTTTTAGGAACTGCTGAGAAAGTGTTTTTTGGTTTTGATTACAAATGCCTTGTTTTCAGACAGATGGTTAAGTCAGCCCTGATTCAAGCCCAGTTGAGGTGAAATGCAAAAGAACCCAGGAGTTTTTTTGGAACATCAGAACAGTTAATCAGTTTAAAATATTTGATCCAGATATGAAGAAATTAAAGAAAATATCATTTATGAATCTATATTCACCTGTATAGTCTGAGATCATCCAAAGATGGCACTTTAAGTTAGACATGCATTGTTTTTGATTTAAATGAGCATGAAAGGCGATGTGGAGTCCATTTGATTTATACTGGTTATGGAAGGACAGATCATATCTGGTTTGGTGTAAACCCTACTAGTACAAAGCTGTAAGTTCACATTGAATTTTTATAAATATCAGTGACTGTATGAAAAAGGGAATTCTGAGATTACAGAGACACTAATCTGTTTTCAGATGCCCTCTTTCTCTCCCTTCCTACTGTAAATGAAGTCCTGACCATTGTTCATCATTGTTTTTTCTTTCACAGTACAATTCCTGTTCAAAGAAACAAAATGCACAAAAATTATCCATGTCACTGACAGTAAATTTGGTCAAATACTCTCAAGTGACAGTTGATTAATAATTTTTATTTACAACTATACCATCATTTCCTAGCCAACTGTACTCTTAAAATGGAAGTTTTTGTTTTTTAAATACAATCTTTAATGAAGATTTATGAAGAAAGTAAGTTCTTAAATTGTCTGCTCACAATTTATGAGCAGCAGAAAATGCAGTATAAAAACCTTTCCCTGTGTAAATAAATGTATGTCTCTGTGTTTAACACTAAGATTTCTGTCAGTGACTTTTCTCTTAAAGTAAATGGTTAGATAATTTATTCTATGAATGTTGTCAGGATTTGATAGCTAACAGCTGTACAATTATTTCTCAAAAGTGTAATAGAAGGTATCTTCCAGCTGGTCTGTTTGGTTCAGGAGTAAGTTTTGGGAGGTCACTATAAAGATGGATTTTATAAATCATGTGCGAGTAACTGTGCTTTTGGTGAAACTCTGGTAAACGTTTGGACTTCTTCTGGGATTTAGTAAAACCATGTATGTGAGAAAAACTTATATTTCTAGAGAAAAAACCTTTCAGTTCTGTGCTTTACCACTGCTCATGTGTTGGAGTGAGGAAAGCATGAGGACTATATAAATCAGTAGCTAATTTAAGACCACTGGTTTCAGAGCAGTAAATGGGAATGTTACCTCCCTGAAAGATCCAAATACAATAGTTCTGCCATTTTTCATAAAAGTACTGAGATAAAGCTATCTTTAGTTTTATGAAGAGAATGTAGTATACAGCCCTACATTGAAGGATGAGTTAGAAACAGGGAACTCCATGGCTTTATTTTAGTTTATTTTGTTCTTATCTACAAAATGTTACTTATGTTCTACATTAGAATTCAACTCCTATCATCTGCCTTTCTGAATGGCTGTGGTTTTATCATTAAATACACAGACGAACAGCAACCAACTATTAAAATTTGCCTGAGGAAGAAGTCCATAATGAAAAGTGTTTAGAGCCAAAATCTGTGTCTCTACTGACATCACGAGAATAGCAGTCTAGGCTAGAAAATGCCACTTATCACAAGGTCACATAGTATAGGTTTCTGATCTGAAATGTAGTCCTGAAATCTCCGAAACTTCCCAGCCAGATTTAGAACTGAAAATTACATTACTTTGCTTAAAAATCTGAAGACAAATATTTCCTGCAAGCATGAAGATAAAAAATTTGGGTGAGGAAGAAAAAGAAGAGCTGCAGCAAACCTCTACTTAATAAACCCAACAATTCCTGATTAAATGGAAAACCACCTTTGAGTATAGAGACGTATATGTACAGAATTCATCTTGATAGGAATGTTCAGTAAATGGGATATTGTGAAAGCTGGGAAATGTGTTAATCTCTGACTACCTGGCTTGTTTGGTTTTGGTTTATTGTTTTTCCCCTCAAGATACAAAAAATAAAATTTATCATTTTCCCTTACCTCACACTTATCAACAAATGCACCTTATGCTATCTAGAAACTTATTGTCTTATGAAAATATAAAAATATATAATAGTGCACTGTCCTGGTTTTGGACAAATTAGGGGAAAACATCTCCAAAGGAGCCCCCTATAGAAAACCAAACCCTCCGCAACCTCCCCCCACCACCGGGTTTGGGAGGAATTCCTTCAGAGGGGAAAGTGGAAAAAACTTGTTTATTAAGGCACAACAAAAAAACACTCCCCAGCACAAGAGAAATAGCCCAAGATGACCACAGATGTTTTCACCAGTCCAAGAGGGTTGAGCTGTATCTCTCTTCGCCGCAGAGGGTACGCAGCTTCTTTCGCAGACCCCGGGGGAGCTCCTGCCCGGAGTAGGTCCGATGTCTTCGGGGGGGGGGGGGGGGGGGGAAGGGAACAACGGAAACCGGGAAAAAGGGAAAAAAATTGGCAAAAAAGCAAGCCAGCGAAAAGCAGAGAAAAAAGAGAGGAAAGCAGAGCCAGCAAAGCATGCAGCCAGCAGCAAGCCAAAGCAGCAAGCAAGCTAAGCAGCAAGCCAGCAGCCAGCCGGGGGGGGGGGAAGGAAGACAAAACAAACTGAGGACAGGGAACAGAAACCACGATTGGGATAATGAGCATGAAAATGTCCTGTCCCCACGACATTCCACCCCTTATCCCATATCGTGAACATGTTACTGAGCTTCCTTCCCACCTGCTCAAACCTTCCACACTTACACATTCCCTTCCATTCTCACTTGCTCTGACTTTCGACATTTACACATTTCCTTCTGTCCCATGTCTGTGTGGTTTAATGTAGAAACAATGGCAGTAACATCCAGCAAATTGAGATGTTTGCATGTGAGTCTCACCCCACAATCAGGTCTCCCTGAGGTACACATCGTGTTCTTCCATCTTTCTGCATTATCCACCATGTACAACCTGGTCCCTGAGCAAAGACAATCCCACGAATGGGTTTGTCTGTACTCGAGGCAGAATTGATCCACACTGTCCTCCCTAACAAACCTCTGATATGTGCCACTGGGACTTTATCTCCGTCTACTATATTCAGGGACTCAGACTGGGCAGGACCTGCTCGATTGGTGGAACCTCGGGTGTTAACTAACCAGGTGGCCTGTGCCAAATGCTGCTCCCAGTTTTTGAAAGATCCCCCACCCAATGCTTTCAAGGTGGTTTTTAACAGTCCATTGTACCTCTCTACCTTGCCTGCAGCTGGTGCATGGTAGGGGATATGGTACACCCACTCAATGCCATGTTCCCTAGCCCAGGAGTTGATAAGGCTGTTCTTAAAATGAGTCCCATTGTCTGACTCAATCCTCTCAGGGGTACCATGCCTCCAAAGGACCTGCTTTTCAAGGCCCAGGATGGTGTTACGGGCAGTAGCATGAGACACAGGGTAGGTTTCCAACCATCCTGTGGTGGCTTCCACCATTGTGAGCACGTAGCGCTTGCCTTGGCGGGTTTGAGGCAGTGTGATGTAGTCAATCTGCCAGGCCTCCCCATACTTGTACTTGGACCACCGTCCCCCATACCATAGGGGCTTCACCCGCTTGGCCTGTTTGATGGCAGCACACGTCTCACAATCATGGATAACCTGAGAGATACTGTCCATGGTTAAATCCACCCCTCGGTCTCGTGCCCACTTATAGGTGGCATCTCTACCCTGATGGCCTGAGGCATCATGGGCCCATCGCGCTAGGAACAACTCCCCCTTGTGTTGCCAATCTAAATCTATCTTTGACACCCCTATCTTTGCAGCCTGATCTACCTGCTGATGTTTTGCTGTTCTTCATTAGCTCTACTCTTGGGGACATGAGCATCTACATGGCGAACCTTCACAGGCAGTTTCTCTACCCGGGTAGCAATGTCTTTCCATTCTTCAGCAGCCCAGATTGGTTTTCCTCGACGCTGCCAGTTAGCCCCTTTCCATCTCTCCAGCCATCCCCACAGAGCATTGGCTACCATCCATGAATCAGTATAGAGGTAGAGCCTCGGCCACTTCTCCCTTTCTGCAATGTCTAGGGCCAGTTGAACAGCTTTGAGTTCAGCAAGTTGACTTGATCCACCTTCTCCTTCAGTGGCCTCTGCGACCTGTCGTGTGGGGCTCCATACAGCTGCTTTCCACTTCCGATTCATTCCTACGACGCAACAGGAACCGTCAGTGAAAAGAGCATAGCGTGTTTCCTCTGCTGGCAATTGGTTGTAGGGTGGAGCCTCTTCAGCCCGTGTCACTGGTTCTTGTTCTTCGTCTGTGACACCAAAGTTTTCACCTTCAGGCCAATTTGTAATCACTTCCAAAATCCCAGGGCGATTCAGTTTACCAATACGGGCGCGCTGCGTGATGAGGGCAATCCACTTGCTCCATGTAGCACTGGTGGCATGGTGGGTAGTAGGAACCTTTCCTCTGAACATCCACCCCAGCACCGGTAGTCGGGGTGCCAGGAGGAGTTGTGCTTCTGTACCAATTACCTCTGAGGCAGCTTGGACTCCTTCGTAGGCAGCCAAAATTTCCTTCTCTGTTGGGGTGTAGTTGGCTTCAGACCCTCTGTAGCTCCGACTCCAAAATCCTAGTGGTCGGCCTCGAGTCTCATCAGGCACTTTCTGCCAAAGGCTCCAGGACAGACCATGGTTCCCGGCTGCAGAGTAGAGCACATTCTTGACCTCTGGTCCCGTCCTGACTGGGCCAAGGGCTACTGCATGAGCAATTTCCTGCTTAATCTGGGCAAAAGCTTGTTGCTGCTCAGGGCCCCAATGGAAATTGTTCTTCTTGCGGGTGACCAGGTAAAGAGGGCTCACGATCTGACTGTACTCAGGAATGTGCATTCTCCAAAAACCTATGGCGCCTAAGAAAGCTTGCGTCTCCTTCTTGTTGGTTGGTGGGGACATAGCTGTGATCTTGTTGATGACATCCGTAGGAATCTGACGCCGTCCATCTTGCCACTTCACTCCCAGGAACTGGATCTCTCGAGCAGGTCCCTTGACTTTGCTCCTCTTGATGGCAAAACCGGCTTTCAGGAGAATCTGGATTATTTTCTCTCCTTTCTCAAACACTTCTGCTGCTGTTTTCCCCCACACAATAATATCATCGATATACTGCAAATGTTCTGGAGCCTCACCCTTTTCTAGTGCAACCTGGATCAGTCCATGGCAGATGGTAGGACTGTGCTTCCACCCCTGGGGCAGTCGATTCCAGGTGTATTGCACTCCCTTCCACGTAAAGGCAAACTGAGGCCTGCATTCTGCTGCCAGAGGAATGGAGAAAAACGCATGAGCAATGTCAATAGTGGCATACCACTGTGCTGCCTTGGACTCCAGCTCGTACTGGAGCTCCAGCATGTCCGGCACAGCAGCGCTCAGTGGTGGAGTCACTTCATTCAATGCTCGGTAGTCCACAGTCAATCTCCATTCTCCTTCAGATTTACGCACAGGCCAGATGGGGCTGTTGAAGGGTGAGTGGGTTTTGCTAACCACCCCTTGGCTCTCCAGCTCACGAATCAGTTTGTGGATGGGGATCACGGCATCTCGATTCGTTCTATACTGCCGGCGATGCACTGTCGAGGTCGCAATTGGCACGCGTTGCTCTTCCACCCTTAGGAGCCCTACTGCAGATGGGTTTTCTGTCAGTCCAGGCAAGGTGTTTAATTGCTTAATGCTCTCTGCTTCTACAGCGGCAATTCCGAAGGCCCACCTGAATCCCTTCGGGTCTTTGTAATAGCCACTCCGGAGGAAGTCTATGCCCAGAATACATGGAGCCCCTGGGCCGGTCACAATGGGATGTTTCTTCCATTCCTTCCCAGTCAGGCTCACCTCAGCTTCCACCAGGGTCAGTTGTTGTGATCCCCCTGTCACACCGGCAATGAAAACAGGCTCTGCCCCCACATATCCCGATGGTATTAACGTACACTGTGCACCAGTATCCACTAAAGCGTTATATTCTTGTGGCTCTGATGCGCCAGGCCATCGGATCCACACCGTCCAGAAAACACGATTTTCCCATGCCTCTACCTGGCTAGAGGCAGGGCCCCTCTATGCCTGATTATCCTTCTTTCCTTGGGCATATGTCTTGGAGGTTCCCTCAAGGGGATCAGACGTGTCATCATCATACCTGGCTGTTCGGCTACGGGCAACTGGGGCTGCTTTCCTTTTCTGACCTTCCTTCAATTCACGCACCCGTTGTGCCAGAACAGCAGTAGGCTTCCTATCCCATTTCCTCATGTTTTCTCCAGACTCACGCAAGAAGAACCACAACTCAGCTCGTGGGGTGTACCTTCTCTCCCCAACAAAGGAACGTCTGCGTTGGGTGCCAGGGCCTCTAATTTGCACAGCTGAGATTTGGAGGAGGTCCTCCTTAATCTCTTCCCTGAGTTTCTTGCGGCTTTCCTCTATTTTTCCTTCTAATTCCTGCAGTCGTGTCTCCACAGCTGCAATTCTGGCATGGGTCGGGCCATGTACAGCATCCGCATATGCCCGAAGCTTCTTTGCCATATCAAGCACAGTCTCATATACCTCCTCCCGCTTCATTATTGCTAGAGCAGAAGCGTATTCAGGTGGCCCAAGTCGCACCAGTTTTCTCCACATTACAGGTGTGCATGGTACAAGGTCCGGATTCCTAATTGTTACGTCTTCTGAAAAAATGATCTCCACCACTGCCATCTCCCTCAGGTGCTGGATCCCCTGTTCTATGGTCTTCCATCGTGTCTGCTGGACATAGAGGTCATCGGCACACAGATATCTTTGTGCTACGCTGTCCAGGACCCGTTCCCAGAGGCTTTGAGGGCTAGCGCCCCTCATCATGCCTTGGTCGATGACAGGATCATGTGACAGGGACCCCAAATGCCTTGCTTCAGTGCCATCCAGAATGGTAGCCTCCCCTGCCGCATCCCAAAGGCGGACCAGCCAACTAATTATCGATTCATCAGGCTGTCGCCGATAATCCTTCCTTAGGCCTCGGAGGTCCTTCAGGGAGAAGGAATCAATATTAGCCTCTGATCTGGTGCCACTTGCTTTGACTCCTGATTTTATGTCAGGAGGTGTTGAGGGTCCTTCTCCTGCATCATACTCATCATTGTCATCCACGGGTCGATCAGTCTTCTCTGTGCACTTTCCACTTCGTGTGCTAGTAGCCACGGCCATTGGTTGAGGCTTACAGTCTGGTTTAACTACTGGGTTCGAACCTGGGCTGTTGGCTGCAGCCTGAGTGACTGGGATTGCTGCTGGTTTATCTCCCTGCCCCCCTTCCTCTGTCTGCTGCCCTACAGTATCGAGCAGAGTACGATAAGCATATGCCAGGGCCCAGCTCACTGCAATGATCCTTTTCTCCTTGGGGTTATCCTGGCATTTCCCTTTCAGATACTTTGCCACCTCAGCTGGGTTCTGGATGTGTTCGGATGGAAAGTCCCAAACTACAGGATCAGAAAACTCCTTTAAAATTTTGCCCATATCCTCCCATTTCCCGCACCACTCAGGATTTTTCACCCTTAGTTGTACTCCTAAATCAGAGGTCTCACCAGCCCCTCTAGAAATCTCAGCCTTCATCTTATATAAACTGCGGACAGTATAGAGAAAGGTTATTAAATTAAATAACAGAAAGATGGTATCCTTGGCAGTCAGGGAGGACAGGACATTTCCTAACAGAGATGTAAACAATTCGGAGGAGGAAAAGGAAAGCAAAGGCTGAAAAGCCTCCTCCCCCATAACAAATTTAGTACACAGCCACAACCACGAGTTATACATTCCTGGAGCTGATAACAACATTTTTATAAGCCCCTTGCAGAATATTACAGCCAAGCCCAGCCCGATAAATATTCTCGTTAGTGCCCCTCTGCTACAAAAGCTACGTATTAGGGACAATACCGGAGCTACTTCTGGATAAGAAAATAACTCCAGGGACCATAAAGCGATCAAAACTTCGAAGAACCCTAATGACCACAAATAGAGGCAGGCTTTCACTCCAAATGACATCATAACTTTAAAAAGAGACATACCAATATTCCCGCAGAACGGTTAAAGGCAAAAATATTATTAGAATAAAGTTTTTTCCACTTTGTCTGGGCCTCCCCGTACGGGCCACCAAATTATTTGTCCTGGTTTTGGACAAATTAGGGGAAAACACCTCCAAAGGAGCCCCCTATAGAAAACCAAACCCTCCGCAACCTCCCCCCACCACCGGGTTTGGGAGGAATTCCTTCAGAGGGGAAAGTGGAAAAAACTTGTTTATTAAGGCACAACAAAAAAACACTCCCCAGCACAAGAGAAATAGCCCAAGATGACCACAGATGTTTTCACCAGTCCAAGAGGGTTGAGCTGTATCTCTCTTCGCCGCAGAGGGTACGCAGCTTCTTTCGCAGACCCCGGGGGAGCTCCTGCCCGGAGTAGGTCCGATGTCTTCGGGGGGGGGGGGGGGGGGGGAAGGGAACAACGGAAACCGGGAAAAAGGGAAAAAAATTGGCAAAAAAGCAAGCCAGCGAAAAGCAGAGAAAAAAGAGAGGAAAGCAGAGCCAGCAAAGCATGCAGCCAGCAGCAAGCCAAAGCAGCAAGCAAGCTAAGCAGCAAGCCAGCAGCCAGCCGGGGGGGGGAAGGAAGACAAAACAAACTGAGGACAGGGAACAGAAACCACGATTGGGATAATGAGCATGAAAATGTCCTGTCCCCACGACATGCACTAAAATCACTGGAGAACAACTGTCTCACAGTTGTTTTACAGTGTTGGACACAGCAGAATTACTTATTCTGTGGTAGCATCATACTCTTTTACTCCTTTTTATATTGTGTATCACTCAAGCATTTTCCTTGTTTCTTCAGACTCTCCTAAGCTTTATCTACATTTTATGGAATGCTGATTTCACTGTAGGACAGGAGTTCTTAATTCAGTCTTTTGGGACTCTTTTTAAAGTCTGGGAGTCTGTAAAGGTAGTACAACAATTCCATGTAACTTTATGGTCTTTCACACTTGTCAGAGGCAGATCTGCCTTTTGGTGTGGCAGTGATTATGAAGTTAGGTCAGGACTAAGCAATAAGTCTCAAATCTAAATGTCCGTCTTTGAATTTGTGCCTCTATTACCATCCCTAAACTCATGGGAATAAGGAAGTTTATCATATCATCATGTAGATTCAGAACTTTAAAGATATGCTATATGTTTCAGTTTTGAGTACTTTGATGATAGGCCCTTTAAAAGTTCTTTGAATAACCATACCTGAATTTTTGCCAGGCAGAGGGCAGGTTGCACCACTATGTTTATTTAACTCTAAGGCATATTGGTCACTGGCAGTTTCAGAGAATGACAGTCTGTTCTTTCAGGATATTTAAGATAAAAAATGGGAGCTGCTGTACTCCACAGGCATGAAAATAAGGACAGTTTCAAATTATCTACTGATAAGAACATGTCTTCAGACTCTTGGAGGTTAAAGGGAGTCAGATCAATAGTGGGAGGTAGAGACTTTAAATGTGAATACATACATATATAATTTTTCTTAGCATATTACAATAAATATTGCAGTTTCTAAATTATGCAGAGCACAAAAAGAAATACAGCACATCATAAAACTATGACTCTAGCAATATTTAATTTTTGAATATCAGTCATGTATTCTGCTTGCATCTGTCCTTTTAAGTACAAGAGATGTTAATAGGGCAGTCTGATCTTCTCAGAAGCGAAAGCAAGTGCACAAAGAGTTCTTGACTATGTTTTTCTGGAATACAATATATCAGTTGCAACCCTAATGAGAGAATTCAGTGCTGTATGTTCTTTATGACTATTTGGGCTTCATGGCATGAAGGTAATCTTGATTTCAGATTGAAAGTATCATTGAGACAGTGTTTGTTCACCCTGTGAATTTCATCTGATGCATCCTGCTGTTGAACTCAGAACTGTAGTTTCCCAGTGTCGTAATCTTGTCAACATTGTTTGCAAATACATAAGTCCTGTGAGCTGTGCTTGGTGATGTAGTCTGGCTCACTTTCAGTATGAGATCAGGTAATACATTGGCTGGTTTTTATTCTACCTTTGTAGAAAATCACAAATCCATTCATTAGCTAAAGTAAAACATTGAAAAGATACTGTATACAAAAGACAAAAATACCATTTGCTTGGTGATAATTACTAGTGTTCATTTTCTCACTTAAGTGATAGGGCACATCACACTGTTGCCATAGCAACCCTGATTCTGTCCCATTAACTGCCTAATGTGAATTTATGAATGCAAGTTTCAATGTGTAGAAAGCTGCTCAAAATAGGGAGTGATTCATCATGTACAGCACAGACAGCTGAGTTGCAGGCTAAGTCAGGGCTGACTCATTTGGTTTTCAGTATTAAAAGGCTATGCTGTGGTGTAGGTATCCAATTAAAGATGAAGCAATTTGTTATTTAGTGAGACGTAAAATGAGGGTTGAATAGCTGTTTTAATTTTTGAAATGTTCTATACTGCATCACAACACTAAAAAAAATAAAATCTGTTTTTATGTCATGATACTGGGAAAGATAATGATTCTTTCACAATGATTTTTTTGAGATTAGAGATAATTCTAAGGTGTATCCATTTCAAGTTAGCTTGATAATGCTGAATATGCTCTAGGATACAGAGCTGTAATGGATTTATCCCAAGTTTTAATTATCAGTTTACACCTCAAGAAAACAAACCTGTGACTAAGGAACTGAAAAGATATCTGAGTTCAAATCCTGCCTGCCCCATAGACTTCCCTGATTTTGTGGTACATGTTTAGATCTGTGCATGATTTTCTCCTGTGAAATAGGGGAAAAAATTAAAGGAAAAAAAAAATCCCCTTTTTACTTTCTCTCCTCTCTGTCATAGAATCATTAAGGTTGAAAAGGACCTTGAAGTTCATTGAATCCAGCTCTTGACTCATGCCAAGTCCACCACTAAACTGTGTCCCTAAACCATGTCGTAGCTATATCCAATCCTGTGCCTGTTTGCAATTTTCACACTTGTGACCAGTTTTAGTAAATGCATCAGCATTTATGCATTTATAGGAATAGTCTTCTAGCTGAAATAGAAATTATGTTTCTGCTTACAGTCTGCCTACTCAGTCTCAGTGTGCTGTGCCATTCACCGGCTTTGTTCAGTCCCGAGGGCTGCTATGGAATGGATGGTATCAAATGCAGTAAAACTGTGTCAAAGAAATTACATAATGGATATGAAGCTAATCATGTAGAGGTGGAATTAAGGTAGCTTATGCAGTTTTATTTTGCATTTGTGCATCTGCATGATGTTGCAGTCCTTTATTACATTATTATAAACTGTTTTCAGTGGGTTCTCTGGAGTTACAGAAGTGCTGTATGTCTTTCTCTAAGAAGCATCTTAGTCTGTTCATTGGGATAATAAGTGTTTAAGTTTACTTGGGATAAAGAAATATACTTCCTTTTACAATATAGCTATATTTTGGAATTAGATTCATAGACTCAACCTTTTCTGAATAGCATAGCAGCGGAGTCAAACTCCAGATTTCATGCTTTGCTTTTCTGTGTATTATTACATTACACTGAACATTCAGTTCCAGAGAAGGATTTTTGCTTTATTGTAGTTGATAAATTTGCCTTTCAGGGTTGTTCTGTATGGAAGCAAGGGACTCGCTATTTCTGCTGTTGTATCTCTTAACACATATGGCCAAACACAATTTACCCCATTCCTCTTGTGGTTTTTCCATGGTACCGTTATGGTACCTGTGCTCCTGTGTGCACCTGCTCATCTCTTCCAACCACTACTGGCAACACCCTTTAGCGAGGACAATCCCCCCAGCATTACTAGTCTTCCAGACAGAAAGGCCAATTTTACTTACAAATCCTTAAACACAAACTTTCGATTATGTAGGAGAGGTTTATTTTCTTTAATGCATGAACTAGGACTTGCAGCAAGTCCTTTGAAACCTCTTGTTGTCAGGATATACAGTGAAAACTGTGTCACTGTTTAAAGGATTAAAAAATTTAAAGTATTAAAAATCCTTGTAGTCTTAGGCAGCCATTCAGATTATCAGTTTCCAGAATCACAGATCGAGTCAGGTTGGAAGGGATCACTGTGGGTCATCTGCTCCAACCTCTCTGCCCAGTCAGGGTTATCCTGAAGATAATTAAGAAGAGATACTTATATCTTTGGTAACTTGTTGCACAAACCCCGTGATACTACTGAAAGACAAACACATATGGCATGTTTAAGCCATAAATGAACATTTACATGTGTAGTCTCACGTGTGTACATGACTGCTGATATAGATGATCTATGCTCATATTTTTTAACAAAGAAAAGTCAAGGAATTTATTGCAATTTATTGGCTTCTTAGGAATTTAATTTGTTAAAGTTTAGTCCCAGATTACAGATGGCTATTCAAAATAATTCAATGGTTAATTATATTATTATTATTATTATGGTTAATGATGTTAAAGGGAAGCCCACTATTCATACAAAGAAAATGTCACCCTTTGCTGCTGACTGGGTGGCCTTTTGAAATATGTTGACCTCATAAAATCTTGACTGCAGTCAGTTCACAATCAGCATCTCAAGGAGTTGTTGAAAGCATATCAAAGTTGAAAAGCTAGGAGTGGAAGGAAGTAAGCTTTGTTAGCAGTGTCAGAGAATTTCCTGTATTTCAGTTAATGGAAATTTTTTAAAGCTGGTTGACAAGAATGTCTAAGGATAAGGATATGTGCTTGACATGGCTTTTATTTATTTTTAATTATTGGAATTGACATCAGGATATAAAAGTTTTGACATTTAAAGACTGGCAAATTAATTGATAAGTTTTAAAGAGTACATTTTCTACTAAATGCTGTAAATATATGTAATGTGAAAGATCATGAAAGATATTGCAGTTGACTAACAAATATTTGGAAAATGAAAACTTGACAGGAGGTTTTCTACATGACTTGCATGATTAAGAATTTGAAGCTTGATGTTTGGAGCCCAGAATTAGTAATATAATTAAAGTATAATTAAGCCTCAATTGCTAGTGCAACTTAAAAATATTCTAAAACTTAAAGACACAGTAAAGACTGAAAAAGCACTGTTTATGCAATCCAGTAAATTACATTCTCAAAATTACGTTTAAGGACTAATCTTGAAGGTTTTTAAATGAGGTAGCCATAATGACACCCCAAACAATATGTATTCTGAGGAATGTTAAATCTGAACTCTTAAGGCTTGGTGAACCTGAGGCTGCAAAGGAGGAAAGCAGCAAGTAATTATTAGCACTGAAGTTGTGAAAATGTATGAACTCTTCCTCCAGCAACATGCTGTCACATTTTTTTCCTGGCTACCTTTTCCAATTGCATCTGGGTTTAGAGCTGCCTACTTAAGGGGAATACCTGATTTAAAAACAAACTAATTTCTGAATTAAGTTGACAATAACAATATTTAGAAGTTGTAGGAGGATTGCTTGGGAGGTCACACTATAACACTTAGATGGATCTCAGTGCTTGCAGAGACTGGGAGCAGACTTCCTCTCCAAGGACCTGAGTTGAAGTTACACCTTGGCAAGATGTGCTTGAAAAGCCATACATATTTGTGCCATTTTCATATTCAGTGTATGCTACATGGCTTTGCAGAGCTACCACAGCTATTCAGCTGGGTTCACATCTTCCAGTGCCCCTTCTGTAAGCCTTTGATGCTAATATGATGCTCTAATGAGAGATTTGTGTGGCAACAGAAGTCCTTTATTTTCAGGTTTGAACTGAAACTTGAGAGGAGCCTATACTTTAAAAAAAAAAAATCAATATACTAGGAAGTAGACACATTACAGATAATTATCCTTATTGAAGAGATTGTACAGCAGTTTTTAAATTACAATTAGTAAATAAAAGGCTTTCACAGACTATAGGTTTCCTTTGATAAACCAAGAAAGACCTCTGTCTTTCTGCTTTGTCAGCTTTTGCCAAGTTTATTTGCGTAGCATAGTGTAACACAGACTAATGCCTCCTAGGTTTATTCAGCTAGTGATCGTTAATTGAAAACTCATTTCAGATAATCCCTATGAGTGAAATTAATCTCTTGGTTGCAATGAAGTCATACATGACCAATTTCATTAAAAAATGAATCAGTAATACTTCCCATTTCTTTTTAAATGTCATGTTTGGATGCTTGTTTTTTCATTAGCTATTATGACATAATGTTCCTGATAATTTAAGAAAGAATACTACTATTGCTTCTATAAAATAAAAGCAGGATCTAATTTTTATGTGCTTACTTGCATCACAAGCTTCACAAAGACTGTGACTGCCCTTGTTTATTTTCTATCCCAGCAAAACTGTTCTTGAAACTGATTGACACAGTTCTCAATGTTTTAATCTTATTGTGAATTAATTTTTTCACTAATAAATATTTAGAATTTAATCTAGAGAGGCATTTTTAACAATTGTAGCCTGACAGAGTAGAGTACTTAGGAGGATCCCTCAAAAACTTGTAAAGAGAACTGATAGCTTCAGGCAGTTTAATGACATGTAAATATTTAGTAATCTTGAGCAGCAGTGCTTTCTTCTTCTCCTGACATGTTTTGAAACATGTTAATTGCTGTTCATTATGCATGGGTTTAGGATCCAGTGTGGTGTTAAATTACTGCTTTTCGTAACTTGCAGGTGAGAGACCAAAAAATCTGCTTTTTCAGGACCATAAATTATATATAAATCAGTACCATTCTAGTTGCCATATTTTTTATATAAAATCACATATTTGATTTTATATAAAATCACAGATGTGATATATGTTTACACATATGTAGTAATTAAAAGAGCATTGTCAGAATAGCATTATCAAATAATCACGTTAGCAAAGACGAAAGTTGAAGGTGATATTCCTCAGAAATTGGTTGCTTACACTTCCGTGTACCAGGCTGTGCTCTCTGACAGCTCTCTGCACTTCATGCAGAAACTAGTGAAAAATTTTCAAACCAAATAGCTGAATTTTGACAAAAGTACATACTACTGAAATACAGATTTTGTAACAAAATTCAGGTAACATCAATACGCTATGCTGCCATTCCTGTGGTTAGTATGAAGTTCAGTCTAAGCCACAAGCTCCTGTCAGCATGATTATCTAATAATAAAGATTTAATGGAGCTCGTTTGGGGAGCTTTAACCAGTCATTAGCATAAGTGTCATGCTATGCCCTTTGAAATACAGGCCGAAGGATAGATTCCCAAACAGGTCCTGACTGGTGGATGCTGCTGCCTGCACAGAAGCATCTGAATATCAGACTTTCCCCCTGAGTTCAAGTGTTAGTATATGTCAGTATGGTCACAGGATAAAGGGCTGGTATGGTTTGCAACTGCAAGCATGATTTGCAGGTAAAGTAGTCTAGTCACTGTCCATTTAATTTTTTATGCTCTTGGAGAGAAGAGGCTGAAATAGGCATGGACACTATGGGCTCTCTGAATATATTTTATCAGTACGTATGTTGCAATAGGAAGCCATTTTGATTAAATAAGAATGCATTATGACCCCTAGCAAGGAAGACTCGGAAAAAAGGCAAAAGAAAAGTTTAGTAAACATTATCAAGTAGATTACTGTTGTCAGTGATATACATCTGACTTGCCTAAGGCTTGCTTTCAGTAACTTCAAGGCTTGTAAAAATGACAGAGTGAAGTGATTACCCTCCATGAATGAATGGATGAAGTGATGGAGATACTCCTGACTTAAAATTGTTTTGGTTACATGGGTAGTAAGACAGATCTCTCACTTCCTTTCAATGCAGAAAGTTGTGGCATTCCCAACTTGCTAATGCTTAGTCAGTAAACTTGATTAGAGAACTGCTCTGCTCCCCTATCAACTGCAGCGGTAGAGGCAATCTCATTAGTGTGTGACCTGCTGAATGCAGACAGTGTTCGTGCCTTTTCAAGCTGGAATACTTATTTTGCTGATAACATATTCTTCGCAATTATCCTTTTCTCCATCAATTTTATGGGTGTCTAGGGCTCTGGAATATTAGCTCTTCTTCACTCGGTCACTGTTGAAAACATCTGAAAGAAATACAGTGTGCCAGGCTTTGGCTCATGTGCAGCTGATACAGCTTCATTGTTACTGTCTAGTCTGTCTGTGCTCGCAATATAAATGCTACCATGTTGATAGGTGTAGGTGTGTGCAAAGGTTTTGCAGCATTGAGGATCAGATTAAAATATTGTGAACTTACACCTACAGTTTGTTTTTGGATACTTGAAGCAGAAGTAGTCTTAGAATCATGCTGCAACTGGGCTTATTGAATATTTTGACATTTATTTCCAATTTTGACTTCAAAAATAACAGGAGGCATTTGCTAAAACACCTGATTTCTTAAAAAAACCCTCACAACAAGAAAATAACCTATAAAAAACCAAAACAAAAACAACACAGAAAGAAACACTAGAAGAAAGTAATAGGTTTTAGATACCTTTTAACATTTCTCTAGTACTAACAGAGCTATTTTAAAAAATTGCACAATGTTGTTGACACAGCAAGAATATATACTTACAAAAGGAAAAAAAAACCAAGATACAAATTACTCTTCTAATAGTAGTTACTCTAAGCTCCTTTCTGTGTGAAAATCATACTGATATAATTATTTTGTTTCTATTTTTTATTTAGTTAGTTCTTCACTGAAGTGACAGAAAGTGCTATTTACAGAGCCAATTTAAAAATAGTGGATTAATTTCTTAGTGGATTAAACAAGCACAAAAATTTGAGGATTTCAGAGGGAAAAGATAAAATGTTATTAGTGTAATAAGAAATACATAAACCAAAAGCAATTTCATAGTAATTATTTATGTAATTATAATAGCTATATGTATTTTCACTGCAAGGAGCAAAAATCAGTTTTTTCTGAAGTCTGTTTTCCTAGCTTTCAATAGCTCATTTCTCTGAGCTAATGGAGAACTGGTTTTGATAATAAAGTGTTTCCAGAGATTCCTCCCTTGTAGGATACAGACTGCAGGTGTGCTAAATTTGCTCTGGTTTTCCCCATATGGTAGAAATTTATTAGTAGCTTAAAACAGGTACTAAAAAGTAAAATTAAAAAAGAGAGATTCCAGAATTATACTTTAACTGATATGTTAATTAGTTTTTAAACAAATGCTTTTGAGACAAATACCTTTTACATCTTCCAGAAAAACCTAGACTTTAATTTAAAATCTTGTAAATTTGATAGTATTGCTATTGGGTGCCAGTGATGAAAGAATTGCTACTATTAGCAGTTCTGATTTCCTTTATTATATCTGATTCTTTTATAAAATCAATTTCTATAAATTAATCAGGTTCATCAACAAACATTTTATTGCATATTGGAGAACTGTTCACTTAAACCTCATGTTCCCTCAGGTTTATTTATTTCTTTTTTAACCTTAGGTAGAAATGTAGGTGGTCTAAGCATAGCTACATAAAAATTAGGTTTCTAGTCTGTATTTGTTGACTAGCATCTCTGAATAGCAAGCACAGAAGATGGGAACCTTTAGAAGGTGAGTCATTCCTCCTGTCCAATATCTGTAAGAAAAGCTCAAGTACAGATGCTAAAGGTGATTGAAATTTGTTAAAGTGATGCTGTAATTAATGCTGGGCTCTTCGTATTGGTATTTTCTACATTCCCTACCTAGCTTGAATTAACATTGAGTAGAAGTTACACAGGTTTGCTTTATCTTTCCAGAACAGACTGTTTGCCATGATGATTTCAGGGCAGTCAGAGTAGCTCTTGAGTTCTGTTTTCAAGCTTTCTTGTGATTCTGAGTTATCTTTTTAATTTGGCTGGTCTGTCTTGGCTTGTTTAGTGGAGATGATGGTATGTGCTGTGATGGTTTACAGACCAGACTTTTCCTCTCTTTCCACACTGTGAACACCATAAACAAGCAAACAAACAAACAAAAAATATGCTGGAGGTTATTAAGATAATTTTTAAAAACTCTTGACTCAAATGGAGCAAGAACATAGTGCCTGAATTCTTTACTAAAGTTTAGATGGAAAAATAATGCCAGGTCCAGGCAGATTTACTTGAAGGTGCCTATTCATGAAAAGTAACAGCACTTTGCAATTGTACCTCAAAGTGGACTTTAAAGGTGTTTTTATTCTTCTTTACCCATTGTTTAAGCTTGTTAACAAGATAACGATATATTTTTAAGAAAATAAATGATGGCTTTATTTAAATATGGGACCAAGCTTGCTTTTAAGAAAAATGGTCTTTATCTTTCTCTCTCACCCCATTCTTTGTTCAAAATGGTACCCAGCCTAATAATTATCTTGAGTTTTCTAATGGGCGTGTCTTCTGATAAGTGTGAGACCAAAAGTGTGAGATTAGTGAGACCAAAATTCTTTCTGAGAAAATATGCCTCTTGCTTTATTGGAGGGACTCCCTGAAAAGGCACCTTACCTCAAGCAGTTGGTGGGAGGTTGCCGAGCACTGTCTGGTGGTACTTCTGTCTCCCGTCTGGGATGCAGAGGGCAATCCCAGAAGGTAACACTACCACCTTGGGCTCCAGCTCTGTAAAAGCTAGAAGGAAGGAGGAAGTTGTGCTGAGAAAATAGTTTCCTGATGCTGCAGAGCTTCTTGTTGTCCTAGTGTAGAGAAATACAAACCCTGATGTTCCTTCTAAAACACAGTATCCCTTCTCCCAGACAGTTAAAATGAGATTTTCTTGCTCTAACTGTATTTGGTTTCTTCGGGATGCTTTGTGGTACCTTTAAGAATTTGCTCCTCAGTGGATGCCTTCAAAGGAGTTCTAAAAGCTGTTTCATTTGCAGTAGCTCTGTAATTTAAGAAGTTTTATTTTCCTGTACCTTCTATAATTTCATGTTTTACTGACTAAAAAACATATTTTGACTTTCTTCTTCTTAAACATATTCTTAGCTTATTTGCCTTCGGTTTGTATGAATTGATGTCTCAGCAAACGCAGTGTGAATAGGCAGAGATTTGTATGGTTCTGCTTTCTGAAAGGTTTCATCCCAGGAAAAAAAAGGGGTTTTTTTTGTAGTGAATTGTCCCACCATATATACTTTGGGTGATATATTTCTATGCCAATCCCATAGAGTATGAAAAAAGGAAAAAAGCAAACTATCACATCAAGATTTATTTTTTTTATTAGACCCTGAATTATGTCTCATCAAACTACTCCAGTAGCTAAGTATGTATCTAATACTTCCCTGATTATTAAGAAGATATGGGAGAAAGTAAGGATTAGCATGTCCTTCTTACCCTGCCAAACAGCCCTCACATGTATGACAAGAATATAAAGGGGTGCACCACTTCAACTCCATGTTGAAGACATTTAAAAATCAAATCAAAGTCACCAGCATAATTCCTCTAAATTTTCCATACATTTTTTTTCACCACTTGTTACTTGCACTGTTCTGGTTGTTATTTGTAGCTGTGAATGATCAAGGACAATATAAATGAGCTGTCTGCAGGGCAAAGTGATTAATGGAGGGGTGTGCACCTGATGCAGCTGGGGAAAAGAAATAAAATTTTAAAGGTCAGATATCTAATTAAAGATACCAATTGCCTCTGAAAACTGGAGAAAACACACCTTTCCTCTGCATAGTAAAACATTCTCTCCAACTACTCTGGGTAAAAACATAAATTATTTCCTTTCATAAAATAAGAATGTTTTTCATACACTGTATGTAAATCATCCTTGAAAATTGCCTCATCTTATTTAAAGGAGTATAGACATGGATTCTGTACTTACCTAAATCATACTCATATATATATATATTTGTGTTATATAGAAATAAATAACACAATATGAGTAGTATAAAAACATTTTGCACAAATCTTATGCCATCTATTCCATGGCTTTATTATTCCTAATTTTTGTGCCTAATTATGCAATTATAAAGAAAGTGAGCCACACCCTTGTAGCTGGAGTGGTGTGATACAATAAGAATATGTATTTGAAACAAGAGATCTTAGATAAGTTTTAAAGAAAAAGTACTAACAATGGAATATGAAAAAGGTAAGCGTTCTTATTTTGGGACTTGTATATTTTCAGGCAACTGCAAGAAAAATTCTGAATTAGTAATGAGGAGTTTTAAGCGATAGCTTGTGAAGCACTCTCAAGGGAGTTAATAAACCATTAATGTGATGTTCATTCTTCTTATGCTGGTCATCTTTTCACTTGAGTGCCCAAGACAGTCTGTCCCTATGTCACTTCAATAAAACAGCATGTTTTATTCATTCTCTTAAAGAATAAAGGAGTTACAGTTACTCTCATATGCAACAAGAGTGGTAGAGTGGTGATATTTAAAAAGTTTTTTTTGCAGTGATGGAGATGTTCAGTCACACTTGTGTGATCAGGTAAATACTACAAGACATCCAGCCTATAGCTTGAGAGGAGTTAAGTTCATGGGTAGAATAGCAAGTTGACTTCTCGGCCATGGTAGAATGGCAAGGTAACTGTTTATGGGAGATCTTTGCAGAATTCTGATTTCCCCCCCTGTCTTAGAGAAGACTAATCTAAGCTCCTACATGTTATCGCAAATATAATCTTGTGCCCATTGCTTAACAGGATTATTAGCTATATTGCAAATACAAGAACTAATCTCTCTTTGGAAAGCTGCATAAACAGCATGGATTTGCTTTGAGGATAAAGGGAAAAGAGTACTCCCCAAAGCTGTTTGCAGCAAGGAAATCTGCTCGGTAGTTGCTGTTATGCTCCAGGGGCTTCTGCACCCCCTGCTGTGGCCTCAGGAATCTAGTGCCAGCAAGGCATTTAATTGTGTGCTTAACATTTAGTTCAGCAAGACCTATACACATAGTTAACTTCAACATTTGCTCGCCATTATTGGAAAGAGTGGTTTCTCAACTGAGATTACAGGAAGGGAAGACAAATTGTCCTGATAAAGTAGAAATACATGGATGCCTGCATCTATACCAACATCCAAGAGGCCTTTTATCAGCTCGGAAGCACTCAGATCAAAACCACAGTGCTTCCTTTCCATTATGTGCATAGCAGAGGAAAGAAAACAGCTCTTGCCGGTCTCTAGAAACCTCTCATTCCACATCCTGCATGTTCATCAGGACAAGTGAGTGTGCTGCAGAATTACCTTTCTTCCTCTGCTTGTTTCCACCATAGAGTGGCTGGCACTGAGATACTATTTTTTCCATATTGCCTCACGCCCTTGATGCTGCCAAAGATAAGTGTGGAAGGAAGGCTGCAGTGACCTGCTGTACAAATTATGTTATTTTTGTTATTCTCTCAGAAAATGTCAAGTCTCAACACTGTATATTCTCAACATCACAACTTCACAGATGCTCAGTCAGTGCCTGTCCATTTCTGTACTTAACATTTGTAGGATAGAGCTTACTGCTTAAATTATTAACAAAAAATGCAAATTAACCATACCCAACCCTGCATTGACTTACAGTCTAATGCAGCTCCAGCTCAGCTGCCACATTTTCCCTTGGGATTCACCTGAACTGCTACTATAGTCAGCTCCCTGCTGAGCATGGAAAACCATAGCCACAGAGATCTCTGACAAGGTAAAGGCTTCAAAAGAAGATGAAGTGTAAGGGATGCCACACAGTTAACAATGGGGATGGAAGCATATGATCATTTTTTTATGATAGACAGAGGCTTCTAGCTGATTCCTTTAAGGATTTGTGCTGTTCATGTGAAAAGGTCTATGAAAGAGAATTGGCATTAAGCTGACAGAAATTTTTATGTAATACAACATTATATACTGTAATTCATTGCTGTTAACTTATTTTCTTTTATTTATCATTGGTGTAAGTGGAACATTTGAATGCCTCATATTTTCTAATTATAGAGTTTATGTATCAGAATTCAAATGTAAGTTATAGTTTGCATTTTGTTGGCCAATTATTCAGAAACTATGCCCAGTCTAACAGCTTTCCTACAGGATCATCCTGTATTAATACACACAGATCTTAGGAGCAAGCTGTCCTTTCGTTTTGCAGTGCTGCAAGGAGTAGGTTTGAATCCTGCACAAGCTGGCACCAGAAAGTTGGAAGGAATTCAGAGAAAGTCATCAATGATGATTAAAGATTTAGATTTCATGAAGACTCACTAAAAACTAATGATACAGAATTCATCCAAATGATGAAATAGCAATATGCCAGTGCAGAATTATCCTCACAAGAGAAAGGTGAGAATCGCTAATGAAGAAGATCACTTTCCAGTCCTCAAAACCCCTTCCCCCCACAAAATACCCAAAACATCGCCAAACCCTGTGGAGTACACCACTGCTTTCCAAGTCTACAGAAACAGCTTGCTAGAAAGCAGTACAATTTGCAGGAGGCAGCGTCCTTGTCTATGTTACTTTGTGCAATCAACTTCATGTTGCTTAATTTATAGCTGTATTCTCATGCCCATTGCTGTTTCACATTTCTTTCCTCTCACAGATTCTGAGAGTGAAGTTCATGGTAGATTGTAGAAGTTCAGTGTGCACTGTGATTGCCTGCTGCATAATTCAAAAACATCTAGTTAAACAACTAGACAGTCAATATAGAGGAGTTTTAAGCAATCAGTTGGAAATGGGAAGCTGGAGTCCCTCAAAACATACAACTCTTGATCAGAAAAAAAAAATGCTTTGTGCAGCTATTAAACACCTCCAGGATAACAGGATTTGACTCTGATTAGATGCCTGAGCCCTCAGAAGTATTGAGTGTTTGAGTTGGGTTTTTTGAGTGGACTAGTGCAAGTATATAGGACCTTGAAATCATAGTGTAACCACAAGCTCAGTAAGTAGCAGAACACTGTTTGATTTTGACAAAGCTTATAGAGTATAGATAGAAGATCCTATAGATTTTACTTTTACAAACCAAACTCCTCAGTGTTATGTTGGCTTTCAACCTGCAAATGAAGTCTACGATGGAGGGTATACCCCTGCAACCACAATTAGCGTATAAGTAGGTTTTTTTCTCTACTCAATTAAAAATGAAGAATTTTACTTTTTTTCCAATTTCTAAGATATTTTTTGTTTTGTTTTCAGTGTGAATGGGTTGCATACCTCTGAACTGTGGAAAAAAACTTGTACGTTTCTGCCTTTGTAAAAGTTCATTTTCATGCACATCTACTTCGCAATGGATACCTCTTTTTAATAAGTATATTATAGTGCTGATCACAAGCCCTAGTGGAGATCAAGGATGCGCTTTGCTTGTTTGTTTGTCTTTTTTTAAGAGTATGGTTTGAAGGAATGTAGCAAGTGAATGGTGGCTGATGAAAAAATATAATTAGCCCAGGTATCTTTGCTTGTGTGAGATTCAGCAAAAATAAAAAGTCTCAGCTTTGGAAAAGTAATGGTCTGTCTGCAACCCACTTGACAACAACTGCCATTGAAAATGAAGACAGCACATCCTTGTGCTTGATTTACAGGTTTCTGCTCTGCTTGTATTATATTCAGCTATCCTCCTCCAACTGTCATATTAGAAATGCATACCTTCATTTCTTCTTTATAAACTTGTGAAATATGAAGCACATTCTGTAAGAAGCTGATAATCAAACAGCATGGGGAAGTGAAAAATCTAAATACTGAACCTCATGATAGAACAAAAAATATTTAAAAAGGAAAAAATGCAATGAGGAAAAAGCACAGTAATAAGCTTTCTAGCTGTTTTACAGACATTCTCAGAAGCATATTAGCATTAGCTTAATGCCTGTGTACACATACCATATTTTCTCTTGAGCACTGCATAGATGCCCATGAAAACAGGCATGACTGAAAAACAAAAGCCAATGAATAGCTACAAAGGGAGCATGGAACAATCCTGTTTTTACTGGTTAAGTGAGTTAAAGAATGAAAGAGGAACTGAAACTATAAAAAGGTGAAAGACATGCATGAAATAGCAAAGAATATTTCATAATACTAACAGTGATGGGTAGGCTAAATTAACAGTTCAAGCAACAACAAAAAAACCCCTTTAAAAATCTGCCTGTTTAATATAACCATATTAATGTAATTGTACATTATTTAATCTGAACTGTAATTATTTAATCTGACCAAGATAATAAACACAATGAATGCTCACCAAATTGCAGTTAATGTCAAAGACCATTTAAATAACATCTTGTGTCTTTGAATTTAGGATTTTTTGTCTGTCTTAATAGTTACTCGTGCCACCAGAAGTGCTCAGAGTCCATTAATTTTTTTTACACAGATTTTATAGTGTTTCAAAACAAGGTTTATTCTTTAGCTCTGGAAATTGTTTTGGGAATGCATAGTTGTACAAAACCAGCATCCAGTTATTCAAAGTAGCATTCTTCAAGAAATATGAAACAAAAATAATAAATCATATGTAAAACTTGCTTCCTTTTGTCGCCTTCTAATTTTTCAAACATGAAGAAGCACCCTCCATTTCACCAAGCCAAACAATCCAGTTGCACAGAATAAACACCTGATTAAAACCTTAATATCTAATTCACTTTGTGAGAGAGGGAGAGTCTAAAAAATAAGCCTGGTTTCTAAATCTTTAGATCTCCAGATCAGTGCTTAACTGTCAATGTGCGCTGCATCTCAAACAGACAGGAAGGACTTGATTTATCTACAGTGTCTGCTTTGTATGATAAAAGAGATCATTTGACCTAGCTGAGACACAGAAGATGAGTGTTGTTTTAATGGCCTTCAAAATTAAAAATGAAAAGCAAGTGATGTGAAAAGTACAGTAGTCCTCGCTGTAAGTAAGCTTTCAGTATTGTTACCGTAGCTGACTTTACTTAAAAGAGAAGGGAGTACTGGAAAGCTGAGGTCACAATAATGGCAAGGAAATTTACAAGTCTTACATCTGATAATGGAGATCATAACTACAGCATTTGAAGATTTAGTTGGCAGTGCAGGCTAATTAACAGGCTGTTTTTATACTTAAACCACTAAACATCAAGATGGCCAAGTGTAAGTTTTGTGCAGTGCTTATTGTGTCCTCTGGAAAAGTCACTGTGTGGAATTCAGGATAAAATTGTTCAGCTTTATATGTGACATTTTAAAAACTTGTAGATTTGCATAAATTTTCCTCTGACCCCCTCTATGGCAAATAATCTCCCTTGTGTGGAAAATGGACACAGGGAATCTCCTCTGACTTTTCCTCTGCAGTGTGTTTATGCTACCTTCCTCTTCTAGGGAGATACCTTGTCACCCTTTTTCAGGACTGGCAGCAGATTCTTTAAAGAAAGATGTGTGGAGGTGTTTTCCCCCCGGGCCACTTTCAGTCCTCAGACCATTAAATACAACATCCTTGGGCCAGTCTTTCTCTTCTTGGCTCCAATTTATTTATCAAGGTATAGTCCCTAGACACAAGGACCCCAACACATATGGGTTTAATTTGTTCAAGTTGGAACAGGTGTGACATGTGAGATGTCCTAATAATTTATATTTGTGTTTCTTAGCCCATGTTTTACCTTATCTAATTGAGAATTGTTTGTATTTCACTACAGTACGTAGTGTGACATTGTAATGTCATCTGCCTAGGTCTTTAAATAACTTCACTAATGGAATATGTTTGATAGACATGGAAATAATACTTACATCCATTACCTCTGTTCAACTTACAGTTAATTTTAAATGTTTGCTCACTTGAAAGAATTTGCTTTTTTAAATGTGTACACACAGTATTTTACTTTCACAGTTGCTCTCTTTTTTACCTCTGCTGTATATTGGTGACTCTGTATTTATATTTTATTGGCCTTTATTTTCCCTTCCTGTTCATTCTGTCCCCTTATATTTAAAGAAGAAAACAATTTCAGCAAATCAGAGCAGAGGTGCAGACACCATATTTGAATCCTTAAAATGCGACAGAACTTCTGGGAATTGGCTTATTATTAGCTCACTTCTCCATTCATTAATATATATTAGACTTCTTAATTTGGTACTCTTTTCTTTTTCCTTTCTTCTTCTTCTTACATCCTGTCCTAATGCCTGCCATAGTTTACCTCAAGATGGGTCCTTTTCCTCCTTGAGACAGTGACTAATGGTCAGTGGTCATCATGTTCCCTTTCTCCCACTGCAAAATCATGGGCAATCTCTCACTATTGCCTAGTGCCACACATGAGAACCTGTGTGCTAGATTTATCAGTACTGTGATGAAGCCTTTTTTCAGGCCGTGAACAGTGCTGGATGTTGTACTAGCAGAAAACATTAAAAAATCAACGTCTTAAACCTTTTTTGTTGTTGCTGTAATGAAATAGTGGAGAGTTCTCTTCAAATGTGGCTTTTTGGTTATAGACATGGCCATGGAGAAACTGTCCCTCCAAAACATGGATAATTGGCTGTAATTCTCTCCGCTTCCAAGCCCGTTATTATAACATTAAAAATCTCACTCAGGCAGTGCTGCTGTACTGTCTTTCCTTTTATGAAGAGTACACTGATTAATCCATAAATGTATAACTTAATTTTTGGGATGTCATCTGTATATGTCCCCCTTGTTTTACTTTTTATCTCACTGGGTGACAATTTAAGAGACTGAGACATGTTTATCGAATTGAACTGATTTACAATGTGATGTAGCATTCAAATACAAACCTCTGGGCAGAGACGTGCTCTGCTTTGTTTTGCCAGTGTCTGTATTTTGTTTCCTACAGTGAGAGCTCAGCCTCACTGCATTTCCTAATGTATAATTTATGTTTACCTGGCATAAAATATTTTTGACATCTTATCTTCTCAATATAAACCAATATGAATGCAAAGAATGAGGAGAAAAAAAGTAACAGGTTTCTTTTCTGACATTGCAGATTGCAATGCAGAATTCTGAAGTGTAGTTGCTTGTATGACCTTTCCATGTATTCCAAAGGTCCTGTACAGGTACTCATTCTAGAACACAAGTGGATGGCCATGTACTCAAATGATGACAAAGCAGAGATGGAAGAAAAGAACTCTGTAGGCCAGAACTTTTTCTTAATTAAGCCTGGTGAGTTTAGTGAATCTCATTATCCTAACAGTTCAGTAGGGACTGAAGGAGATGACTCAGCATTTTGTAAGAATGCATTTTTAATGTACACATACAGTCAGCTAAAGTCAGGTTTTGTTATCTGCAGTTTTCAGTATAATCTGCAGAACAGTGCTTGGATAAGTGCAGAAGCACACAAGGTCTGGAATATGGTAAATAACAGAAGAAAGTTAACTGATACTGAAAATGATCGTTTTAATGAACAGGCATTTGTTGAATAAGTGCCACTTAGCATACCCACTGATTTTCTTGTCAAAGACTAAATAAATGTCCAGGTTCTGTGAGTTCTTTTTAGTTCTAAAAAATACATAATCATGTCCTGGATCAAAGTTGATACCTATGTGCATATATATATACATTAACTTAGACAATGTGGTGATAACATCTTTTGGTACAGTGATCCCAAAATTTGCATTCTAAATCAGAGTCAAATTAGGATTTGCAGCAGACTCCAGAGAGAAGATAGAAATTGAATCTGAAAATGAGAGCATTGCAGGTGACTTTGGATGACCCATGATCAAAAGAAACTGGTGGCAAGGCTCAAAAGAAGCAGAGCCGAGAGCAGGAGTGGCATTCTATCCTATGGATACACTACAGTGCTGCTGAATGGCAGGAGGGCTCAGGGAGCCATAGCACCAAAAAGCAGATAAATCTAATGGGCTTGCCCAAGCTGCCACTTTCATACAATCAATACAGTCTGACTCTGAGAAAGAAAGAAAGACTGAACATAAATCACCAGGCTTTTCTTCCAGCCTCCAAACTAGCTGGCAAATCACTGTCCCTTGCTTGTTACAGCTTTTGCAATTCTTGTTTTGTGTGTCCGGATTCTCGCTGCATGACCTTGTTGAATAACTCCCTACCCCTTCTGAAGGGCGTCAGAAGTAAAATATGGATTAAATTTGCAAGGCTAATTAAGGATTTTAACCTATTGTGCTCAGTGTTGTTTTTTTTTTTTTTTTTTTTTTTTTCATGGAATGTGTGGGTATATATCTTCAAGGTACATTCTTCTAGAGCAAGTTATGAGCTGACAAGAATGGCTCTTACCTTTTATGTTATTCCTGTTTGCTGTTCTTTTCTGGTCCATTATAATTCTTCATATTTCATTCCTTCCTGCTCTTTTGAATACAATAAGATACAAAGTGATACAAATTTTCACTCTAAAATGTGTGGCAGCTCTAGAAACATGTAATTTACTGTGTAACAATTGCTATCCAGTAGTATTGATTGATTTTTATAGGTGCAAATGCTATAGTTTGACCTGAAGATCATAAATTTAAGTGTCAGACATATTACTAATGAGACAGAACGTCCCACAGGAAGACTTTAATGATAGACTTTGATAACAGGCTCTTGCAAATGAATTCTTAGACTGTGGAGATGTTAACTCTTTGTGTTTACTGCTGAATATTATCTGGAATTATGAAATAATGTTATTGTAGGGCAAGAATTCTGCATATTGAAGGTATTACATAGATGGATTCAATATCTTACATATTTGAAGTAGAACATTGCAAGGCCACAAATTAATTCAGCATGTCAAGAGTAACCTCAGATGTACAAAGAGGAATACAATTCTCAGTTTAAGAAATTTAGTAGCATACAATTTCCTTTCTTCTTATTCTCCTTTAAGGTGTCTTAACCAGGTAGGTATGAATACCTCAGAAGTTATGTTGATATTTTTTCTGTCTTTCAGAGACATTTCCATAAAATAACAATGTCTTCCTTGTATGTTAAATATGCCTATAATATGCAATACTTTGTTACACTGTAGGATTTTTAAAAAAAATCTGAACAGTTGATAGCATATTAAATATACATGCGCTGTATAATGGTCTCCATAACATATAATGTTTCTTCTCACAGAAGTTTGAGAAGCTTAGTTTCTACCTAAGGATATCTTTGTATTTAAATGAAAAATAATATATTCTTACATATATTTCTGTATGCAGCTGGATTTTATTCTGTAAGCAACTTACAGAATAAGTTCACCAGCTTACTGGTGAGTTTTCTCTCGCTGTATTGGTTTGTTTTCCTCCTCCTCATCCCTCCTCCCCCAGATTGTAAAAATAAATAAAGGATGAGCTTCTGGTGTTTTCTATAGAAGTCAAGCTTCACTGACACTGAGTAATTTCTTCTACAGCTCACATGCACTTTGAATTTAAAATTTAATCTGTTCAAATCAGCTTGCATTACCAGGGAATTGTGCTTAGCATGTTCCATGAATGATTCAGTAGATCTTAATAGCTACCTTAGTAATTCCTTCTGAATCAGTGAAAGAGATCACATTAGTAAACATCACTAGTAAGTGCTAAGTACGTTTTTCATAAAATTGTATTTCTTGAGTACTCTTGATTCCAATATCTATTGTGTAGCTTTCTTATATAGAGTTGTATGTTGTACCTTACATTTATTGTGCTTGCAAAAAAGAGTACTTGATTTTTAATTTTTTTTTTAACTCTCTGCAACTGAAACAAACAGTGCACCAGCACAACCACCATGGCATTCTGCTTGCTAGCTCACACAGAGTGCCACATTCCATGGACCAGCTCAAAAAGTGATATAAATATATCTGTGGTTCCATGTGGAGCCTTTCTTACGTTACTTACCACATACGCTGCTTCTGATTTCTGGGAAGACAGAGAGTGCTATTAGCCATTGGAGGAATAAAAATAACATTTGAAAGTAATATGTATTAAGGGACGTGGATGTTCCATAAACTTGGTGTCCCAATGACTTCGACGTAGCTCCTAATTCAACAGTAAGAAAGTGGAGTGATTTTTCTTAATTATGGTTCCCTTGAATATTTAAATTATGAATGAAGAATGCTGTTGTTCCTTGAATGATGGCAATACTTATTTAAATTCAGCACCATTAATAAAAAAACCCAGAAATAATAAATATTTTCACATTCAAAAGCTTCATTGAACTGCATATTCACAGTTATAGCCTATTAATGATACTAAATATCTTCACTTTTATTTTGAATTTATAGAAAACTTAATATAAGAAACTTTTAAGATTTGTTTTTATTTAAGATACATGCCACTATGAAGGAATCTGTGGGTTTTATTATCATCTGTTATTTGGATGTTTTCAGTGAACTGTTTCAAGTGTGATTTTAAGATTATTATTGACTAAATACATGAGCCATAAAACTACAAGAATACAGAATGGATAATTATGAATTTAAAGCCTAGGAGTGTCAGTAAAACTACTTACATATCTTTTGAACATTTTTTTGCTTAGAGTAATTGCAATAAAAATTAACTTAAAAACCCAAGCACATTTCTCTTTGAAGTGTGAGATGGGAGGACAAAGATCCCAAACCTGAGGACCGGGCTCGATCATGGAGTTGCTGTGCACACAGAATTACCTGTAGTCAGCAGTGAGCAGGATCAGAAGACTGAGACAGAGCACATTGAATCTCTCTACTGTTCTACAGAACATCAATACATATAGCTATTTTTGCATTCTCATAAATATCTATAATTCATAACATCCTGGGTTGAATTTTATAGCTCTTTTCATTTCATTGCATCCCAGAATGCAATTCAAAGTATGCGGAAATAGGTGCATAAAGGATTCTGACACATGCACACCTCTTGTGTATGTCAGCCTGTACAAATAGAAACAGGGAAGAAACTCTGGCAAGCAGTTCTCCTAAACTTCCTAAGAAAGAACAATCGGGACATGCATGTATGTTGTGAAGTGGGTTCCTTCTGGAAAGTTGTTCTGTGGGTAGAGACTTCACAGTTTTGTGGTTGTCCTGTTACACGACTCTCAATTAACTTAGGCTTGGAGTGGTTTTGTGCTTGCGATAATGTCTGTGTTTTGGGGTTTGTTAGTGGGAATACATCCTGTTAATGAGTACTGTGCCTATGACTTATGGTTTGAAAGATCAATGCACAACATATAAGATGAAGCACAACAATGCATTAATTCCTAGAAAGGCACATAAGCAAGGTGAATTAAGGTGGGACATATAGGCATAATTTTGATATTTCCTAAAATTTTTAGTGCTTGACTTTGCAACTACAATATTTTTTATTAGCATTGCCGTCGGTTAAACCAGAAAAAATAATTTTTGAACATGTTTGGAAGCTGTTAGAAGATATTTGTGCATGTCAGGTGTGAATTTTCCTCATGAACAGGAGCTCAAACTAAACTACAGGAGTAAAAATTGGTCTTGATTTTGAGATGTAAATAGAAATTTGAGTTAAATGAACCATGTGTCAGCTGACACTCAAGAAAGTCTGCCCTTTTCTAAAAGAGATCCATTGTATTTGGCTTGAAACCAGGCACTATATTTCATTTTTTCTCAGGAATTTCTTACTTTTTTATTTTCTATCTTAATTCCAGACAATAAAAATAGTGTGCTTCTCAAGTAAAATTCATCATGTAGCTGTATAAACAGGATTATATTTAACTTTGTCTCTGGAAAGCTTATGCTGGAAACCATTGATTTATACAGGCATAATAAAGGTTAATGTAAGCAGCAACAACATTTATCTCTGAACATAAGGAGTCATCACTTTTTTTTTTTTTTATTACAATATATACTCATATTGTTGACACAGCAGTAAATCAAAGACTCCAATAAGGATTGGATTGGAACAGAGAACTGTACTGGAGTACAAAAATTTGCCACTTTTGGAGGAACAAAAAAAAAATCATAGTATCAACAAAGTTTATGACAATATATAGGCACAAAATAATGTGCAAGCAGATCTTTTGCCTTTTTTTCCTATATTGTCAGCCATTGCAAGGGAGTTTCTGTACAGCAGAGTACAAAATAGGAGTGTTTAAGTATGGAGGCTGTATTGTTAAAACATCATTTTGTTTTAGTTTAAAAAACTGGATCTCATTTCAACAATATTTCTTGCAGTTTTTTTTTTTTTTTTTAAAGTAGGTCAGTCTTGAACTAAAAATCCTTTTCCAGAACAAAAGGTGGAAACATTTTGTTTAGAAAATTACTTCTAAAAAGTCAAAAAGCTATCCCAGGATTTTCATTCAGCCAGAATTCTTTGCCAAATCTGACTTGAAATTGTGAGTAATTTGGCCATGTCCAAAAAAAGCATTTTTAGTTAGACTTACTCTCAGCCAATAAATTGTTTCCAGCTCTGTTATTGTGTCCTTACTGTTAGCAGAATGGAGACTGTTAAAGCCAAGAAAAACATCTCTCTATATTCTTCTAAGCCACTTAAAACATGTAGGGCACCACAGCCTGCAAAAATGCCTTAATAATGTTGTTTAAGGAACAGTTGCAATTAGTTTTGATTACTGTATATAAAACTAATCAGAAGTACTGCCATGTGAGCTTAGAGATACACAAACCTTTTCAGTGTTTCAAATATGCTGAAGTAGGCATGAAAAGCATAAAAGATAAAGGAGAATTTGGGTTATTTTACAACCACATTAATTTTCAGAACAGATGCAGGGGCTTTCTTTTTTGTTGTTTGTTTTTACAGAAGATGTTTCATCTACAATGAAAGAGCTACTTCTTCAAATGGCATTTTTGAAGGTAATTAGCCAGTGATATTGCTATACTTCTTGTTGGTATTTCAGAAATATTTTTAAATAATTCAGCATTTATTGTTTTCAAAGTCCTAAGACTAGTTTTTTCCATGCATCTATTTCACAGTAATAAATTACATGTTACATTATCAGTACATAAATTCTGTTTCATTTATTTGAAATGCTTGCAGGCAATGTGGAATTGAATGCACCTGCTAATTCTTCTTACTCACATATCCTTGCATGTGCGCTTACAATTTGCACATTTTTATCATTCATTGTCATTAATATCAGCAGTTTTCTGTACACTGATGCCTTGAGTCATATCCTCATGTCCCCATGTCCCTGAGGAGCAGTGCTGCAGGAGTAGCTGCTCCTCTTGGGGTCTGTGGTGGCAGGCCCCTTGCTTCTTGGCCTCGGTGGTGGGTGCCTGTGTCACGTAATGCTGGCAATCAGAACACGCCTTTAGCATTTTTATCTTGAATTTCTGTCATCCAGCGTGTATTTTGAGTAGCCTGTGGTTCCCCTTTTCAGTCAGATCGCTTGAGGATTACTGTAGCAAGAGCAGAAGCTTGTGGTATTTGAATTAATTCCTTTATTTTAGAAGGAGCATATGCAGCTATCAGCCTGAGATGCAGTTTGGCAGAAAATGTTACGAAGAGTCTGACCTTGGGAAAGTATATTCTCACATGTGGTGTCTGAGATTGATATCGCTTAGAGGTAATGAGCTGTGTGCTGTATTTTCAAAGGAATAACTCTCATTTGAGACATTTACAAAAAAATGTTGCATGTAATTTCTTTCCCAGCTCATGAGAGAGAGAGAGGAGATATAAGGCTCAGAGAACTGTAATTTAATTGTGATTGTCACCTCTTCCCTTCTTGTTGGGAGGAACTCTGAGCTGTTAGCAACTGAAAATTAATTATTATCTTGCCAACTGTCTATTGTGTATCAAATAACTTAGCAATTGTGCTTCAGTTTTCAGTGCCAGGTACCCTCATGACACATAGAGTGATGCCAGTTGGTATAAATTGTCAATTGTCCATATAGTTTGGACTTTTAGAGAGAAGAAAACAGATGGAAGGAACTGACCTGGGCATAAAATGATGGATTTGTCATCTCTGTTCATCACAGAAACTACAGGATGCTGTTGAGGAATACTAAGCTATTGTTCTCTTTTAATCCCTTTGAACTGATCCAAAGTGAAGAGCTTCTTAATTTTCATAATTTCTTAAGCAATTTAGATTACATGTATTAAATTTTTTTTTTTCTTTTTTTTTTTTCTTTTGGCTTGCAACACTAGATGTTTGTGAAATGTCAGTATCCCAAGGATGTTAAGTTACTTTGCTGCTGGGCTAATTATTTAGTCATGTTAAAAATAAGGAATCTTGCTTATTAAAAATAAATGAGATTTATCATTGACTTCAGTTTGCTGAGCAAAAGATCATATCATTGTATTTCTCACCAAGGAAAACACATGCTTTACTTCATTCAAATTTGAGGTTTTTTCGCCTCTAGCAGCTCAGAAACATCAAAAGCTCTGTTCTTAAAACTGAGAAAGTTGTTTCTTTAAAAACAGTTTTATATAGGTCTGAAAGAATATTTAGAAGCAGAAAGAAGGCAAAAAAAAAATTCAGACAATTTTTAGGCGTCCTCCTCAAAAACACTTAGGCTCAAGGAATTTTAATGTATTTTACTTTTTCATCACCTGTACCTGCAAAAATGTTCTTATTTCATAGACTCAAAGGTGAGCTTCTACAGAGTTGCACATAATTTCTGATTTCAAGCCCTGTTAAGAGTTATGAATTTTGTATTCTGATGCATAAAAGCAAATCTTTGAAGAGTCTTGATGAAGACAGTATTTTAGAAGCCTAACACATAATCTGATCTATGCAAATTTGTAGAGCAGTTTTCCTCTGCTGAAGGACAAGAGGCTCATTAGGGTACTTTAAGCTGGAATAACTTGATTAGTGTAAATACAACCCATAAACTACATCAGCTGAAAAAAGCTAAAAATCCTGTTTTCCTAATACTGATTAGTTAGATATTTTTTCCTCAAGAATAATTTTGCTTAAATTAATACAAGCTAAGAAACACTGGCAAAACATTGTCTTTATTACAGAGTCTTGTACTCACAGGTGCAGACATAAATTCAGGATTCAAAATTGGTTTTGGAAGGTTCTAAAAATGTAGAAAAAGCAGCTTCATCATGTCTTTCCAGTTGGGAATGTGGACAGGAGGTATGGAAAGTCAGGTGGGATTTGAGAATTACAAAGCCTGATTACACACAGACATTTAAAAACTCAATTATTGTCATGAGTCATGGTTGCACATGGACAGTTACAGTGACCTTCCCTTTTTAATTTCACCAGTTACTTCTGCCCACATTAGCCTAGTCTATATCTCCAGCTATTAAAGAATAGTTATGTTTTCATTTTAAATGGAAAAAAAATGTGACAGACATCCCATTTTGGCACATTCCATAAGATTGTGTATCTCTTTTTATAGAGCCAGCTTTACAAACATTAAAGATAACCTTAATGCTTTTAGACCCTTGAAAATAAGTGAATTTATAATTTGAATGAAATTTCATGGGGTTTTCTTAACAATTTATGTGTTTCATTATCCTCTTACAAATGTTACAAAATCCTGAAAATGAATATCAGGGTTTATAAAATTATTGTATTTTCAAATTTTTTTACTTAATGTTTTTATGATCCTGAGAAAGCACATGGTGAATTGTGCCTTGTACTGAAAACCGTTGTGTTTTAAGAAAATAAAAGAAAAAAATGGCTTTTATTGCTTGAAAAAGCTTTTAGGTCTGTCCTTCAGCTTTGCATGTTAATTACATTGAGATTCCTACTTCGGTACTTTATCTAATTAAGAATTATGTGTGAGGACAGGTTAACTTTTCTTAACTATTATCAGTGTTTTTCAGAGGGCCTTTTTGCATTTCTGTAATTTTACTGTATTGCATGTGGTATATGCCACCTACTGGATATTGTCAGAATTGCCAGTTGTTTACGTAACACTAAAATAATTGGAAAGTGCCTTCATTGCCCACCTTGTCTGTTAAAGAAATGAGTACAATGGGTATTCTTGCACAGGTTAATGTATCAAAGGAAGTAGCCCACAATACTCAGCCAGCCACTTTAGTGGTGTGTAGTGGTTTTAGATTGAAATCTGGTCAAGTTTTAAGCAGTGTTTCTATGTCCGGCATCATTCTAATAAATTGATTGCTGCTCTAAAAGAATTATGCATTTTTACCAGTCAGTGAAAAGCAACATATGAAATAAAAGCAGTATGCTATGAAAATAATATCCAAACCAACCCAGCTGAGAAACAGAGTTGTTCAGGTGGGAGGACTGTGCTCATGTTACAGAAAAATTGGAGATGTGGGGTGAAAGCTTTTCAAAGTTAAGTATAAATACTCTGAAAATAATTAATCAGATTTTATGTGTAGCTGCTGATAAAAAGTGGGGTTTGATTTATTGAGTCTAAAAGTGAGTTAAAGTGCCTTGCCAAGTCCCTATAACTGCATTGCCCTTTAGTCCCTACCATAATTCATTCTTTCTTCTACATGCATTAATTTGCAATAACCTATTCCCAAATAGAAATATGCTGAGTCTTGTGCACTGCCCTTCACAGTCCTTTGTTGGTACTGGAAAAGTCTTTCTACCCGTATTCTATGTCCCAGTCTCATGTATGCAAAATGACCACATGCTGCCTTCTTGGCTTAAAATGACAAACAGGAATAATTTCTTAAGTGCCATAATAGTTGAACCTAGTTTTCAAATTAGGCTGCTACCTAATTAGAGCTTTCTTTCTGGAAAAATTAAAAGTTCCAGCTTTTTCAGTCTCCTGGACTCCATCAGTATTTAATTCAATGTAAACAAGATCTTTGTTTGCTTCTACTAAGTTTTTTGCTTATTTTCATTTGTTGTTATTAACAGGCCTAATTTTGTCTTTTGTCTAGTTTCCAGTATAAGCTGTTTTCTTTAATAAGATTTTAGTTCTAAATAGGATTTTAGATGTCATACATGAATTGCATACAAGCTCAAAGATAATTGAAAGATGAGCTTTTTCAAGTCTGATGGGTAGTGAAAAGGAAGCCTGGGCTTTATAGCAAAGCTTGTAGCTTGACATCATACAGCAGAAATTTCAAGCAGAAATGCATCAAAATTATGTCAACTCTCAAGGCTGTGCCTTGAAAGATATTCTTTCTCCAACTGCTGTTTCTTTTAAAGAGTTGCTCTGTGCAAGCTGTTGAAGTCCTCATGGTAGCCAGGAATTAATTCTTTTAAATCTTTCCGGAATATGACTTCCTAGGGGAATTTCAGCTTCCAGTTCAGAAAGGAAAAATGCTGGGATTTTCTCCTCAGTTTCCTAGTGTCAGTGTGTTGGCTGATGACCCCACTAACTGCAAAAGAAGGGGGGGGGGAACCTCTGCCCTTGAGATTTGCCTGTTAATTATTTTTAATGCAAAATAGGAAGCGAATGTAAGACTAAGTGCCTTAAATCCAAGCTATGTGTGTGTCTGTTAGTTTAAGCTTTTAAAACTCTAGATGTACATTCTGGATGAAGCATGAGATGGAAGGAGAATTAGGAAAAAATGTAATATAAAGAATAAGAGCTTTAAAGTAATTGGTATGTAATTGGAGCAAAAGAAGTAAACAATTAAAAAGCTGCACTCAATACTCAGCAGTTCATTTCAGGCCACACAGTCAGAGTTACTGCACTTGAAGAGATTCTAACCTGAGCCTACAAGAAAATTAAGCGCTGTTCTATGAACATGGAATTGAAGTAAATATCATAAGGCAAACCAATATTCAGGTCAGATTACAAAATACATCCTAGAACAAATATTCCTTTAAGTTTCTGCAGTACAACTTCAAGCATTTACTTCTTAGGGAAGATCTTCCTTTTTGTTCTTTGGGTGAAGTTCTAACATTGTAGGCTAAATAGAAGGCAAAAGTTCCTTAGAAAAGTGTGCAGCACATCCCTGCTTTCTGACATAATGATTCATTTATGTGGCAGCTTCTAAAATGAGAGTTGGTTTGAATACACTTTTTCCAGAAGGTTTGGTTGCATTCTCCTTCACTCAAATGCAAAACAGAGTACATCCTCAAACATTGTTAGCCAAGAGATGCACAACCATGAAATGTAAACAGTTTAAAACACAGACGTTAGAGGGTGAAACCAGAAACATATCAATTCCCAGGCCACATAGTCTTCCTATTTCAGGGGGGTGAAACAGTCACTCAGAGTTGTATTTTGAAATCCTCTGGAATATAAAAGCAACTACAGAAAAAAACAAAACCACAGCTCAAAACCTGTTCTCAGAGGAGTAGCCAGTAAATATATCTTTTATATACAGTCAACTTGCTCTCCATTAACACTTTTGATGTACCACATTAAAGCAAGCATATGGAATTAGATTCACTTTCATGTTATATTTAACTGGTATTTCCTTTAAAAGGAATGTTTTCCCTCTTACTCTGTAAAAGTTAAGGGAATCCATACTTACCTCCACTAACTCTTTTTCCATGTTGCGAACAACAATACAATGATTAGAAGAGGTTTGGGCCACACCATCGTATAATGAAGCATTTACAATTACCTTTTTTTTTAAACTTTTTTACACTAAGGTTTATTTAATGACTTGATGGAAAGGACTGTTGTGCTTTTGTTTGTGCAAATAGGCACTGCGAGATAAATTATTGATGAAATATAAAACTGTACTCCTGATAGAGCATGAGCATCAGTTGCTAAAATTTGCTATTTTGTGTTCTTCATCTGATTACGGTGCAGCATCAGAGGAATAGCTTTTATATGATGTAGCTCAGACGAAAATGTCTAGGTAATGTCAACTGGGATTTGTTTATGTAATGAGTGTGGTGCATTCAGAATTAACAATTAAAGAAGCCTAGACTGCATTCATAGAAATGGGTGCCTTCATTGTGGTTAGACTAGAGTTCTGGCTTTGGCATAAATAATTTTAATATAAAGCAAGGGAAAGAATCATATAGCCTTGTAACCCAATTTTATGAAGTAGAAGGGTGACAATTAGATGAAAAAGGGCTGTCATTTTGACAGAATGAAGTAGCAAATGTAAGGAAAGCAAATATTTATGTGACTTTCGAGGTAAACTGTATAGATAATGAAAGGGCCATAGTTTGAGTGGCCTGGAACAGACTGTGCTCCACCAATCACAGCTCAGGGGCTTATGCCTAAATGTGAAAAATCTGGAATTACTTTAGACTTTGAAACCAAGTATTGTTTGTTTAACTGAAGTATGGTTGAATAACTAATATGACTGGCACAAAGACTGAAGGGTTCAGTATGTATTATTATGGATGGTAAAGAGGACAGATAAAATAAATTTACTTGGATCAATATCACTTACATGAAAATGGGATAATGAAGACATATAGATTTTAATGTAGAATGTAGTATCTTCAGAGTTGTTAGAGAGAAAAATACTTCTGAAATGTGGGTCAATATGGAAGATTAGGCCTCAGGTACAAATTTGAGAACAAACATTTCTAACAAAGGTAGATCCCAGCAGTCTCAGAAATGAGAGCAGTGTTTCTCACCACACTGCCAGTGAACCAACAAAAAGAAATGTTTTACTTTTGATTCTGTTAAGTTGTGAAGACATTGGAGAACTGTGAACAGAAAAAATCCTCAGCTAATATGGTCCTGCATTGATACCATTTAAATGAAATGTAGACTTCTATCAGCTTTCATTTGTAATATAGCAAATTCTGGGGAATTAAGGAAGCTTCCCAACAAGGTTGGTTAGGCTTGATGGTGGGAGAACTTGGGGTTTTTTAGTCAAAATGGAAGGATTTACAACTTTTACTCTCCTTCCCCTTTTCATGCCCACCCCCCCCCCCCGCCCCGCCACCCACACCCCCCCCAAAAAACGTTTGTGTCTTAAGAAAATAATATGAATGTTTGAAAGAGATACCTAGATATGCAAAGAACTTGAGCAGGCAGTACTGAAAGTCCATTTTAAAAGTCAGGAAGTACTGTGAATAAGTAAGAGTCTTAAAGTGAAGCTGATTAAGCATTTTTCAGGAACTTGGGAGAAATTGTGGTAGATTCTTTAGTCCCTTGAAGAGAGAGAGGAGAAAGATTGGAGATCATTACACTGTGACTGTAACATCCACATTAAAGGCAAAGTCCATGTGACTTCACAGCTCAGGGAATATTTTGAGTCACTTTTTAGTAAGGATATTGAGGCCAGAGGCCAAGTGACGAAATAACTGGAATGAGTGTATAAAATGGAAATGACCATACCCAAGAGGCATGAAGGACTGTATTCTCAGTAAGCGGACTGGAACCTTTTGTTCATAAGGCACAGAATGGGGTGAGGAGGAGGTGGGGGTCAAGTCTGGCATATGTGAAACTGCTTGCTTTGAGTGTTACTGACTATCAAACCAAGGAATGGCACTGGATGAACAAAAAGTGATGAGTGTTTCACAAATATTTTAAGAAAAAAATTAATTCAAGGAGCAAAACTTCATAAAATGCTCTATGAAATACTTTAGAAGAATGAATGTGGAGGTAAATGAATGATGAACAAGTGACATGGATTTACCAAGGTAGGTTATACTTTCTTGTCTTGACTAGACATTTTCCCCTCTTACTGAAAGATATATAATAGATCACAAAATGCGAATAGTCATCTGAGGAAGTATTTATTAAGACAGAGAAAGTTAAAATTAGTACGTGATTAAAAAGATGTGTGAGGAACATTAATGAGGAAATCTCATACTAGGATTTGAAGCAGATTGCTTGAAGACTTGCTGTAGGATAGGTTTGAGGGTGGATCTTATTTAACATTCTCATTGATGACTATGGCACAACAAGGTTTTTACCAGTGGCATTTGGAGATCAAAAAGTTGAGATGTGTCATCAAAGGAGGATCAAAACATCATGAAAGAGAGTCTCTAAGGTCCGTGAAATAACATTAAATGGGGCAAAATGGCTCTGTATTTATAATTTATGAAAATGATACCTGTTGATCATAAGATGAATATGAGCTCTAAGAAGGATGAAGAGCCAAATGTGATCCTCTATCCAATGTTCAGGGAAAATAATGACATGAAAACTTCCCTATCTGTGGTGTTGATAAGGTGTCATTTGGAATGTGGTTCTCAGTTCTAGCCTTCATAGTACTGGAATACAACTAGAGGGCTGCTGGGATGGTCAGGAAAAAGCTCAATTTATCTTGTCTATTTCACAAGACCTTGTCTAGCCAAGTGAATCAGAGATTGAGAGGGGATATAATTTCTCTTTATGAATACATGATAGGGAGGAATGAGCATTAGGGAAAAAGAAAAACTTAATGACTCTTCCAAGAAAGAAAATTCCACATAAAATGATCATAAAAAAACCAGGGTTAGAAATTAGAACCATAAAAGATCTGAAGTTATGGAATAGTTTTCAGATTTATATACTTTGAGGGAGGTGGGGGGATGACTTATTTCAAAATGGAGTCAGTCGAGTAGTAATCTGTGAAAGGGATGTTGTGAAGTACTTGATCTCCATCCATTGAACAGAAAGACAAAAACAGAAAAAAAGAAAAGGTTGATTTGTTTAAGTCACTGTTATATTACTTAAAAAAATATGCATTTATTTCAACAGGACTCATTTAAAGACACATGCAGTATTTTTTCCTGTTGATTCTATAAATGAGTTTCTGCTTGAAATATTAAAATCTTGGCAGTCTTTACAAAGAACTCCAACTTTCTGTTTCTGTAATCCTGTGTTTATGTCCATAATCCTGTTTGTTTCTGGAAGTTCCATTTCTGTTGAATGCTTGTAAATTCAGTTGTTATGAATAAGGATGTAAACACCAAGAAGAGAGTGGAGTTATTTCATGTTGCCCTAGGAGAATGCTGATAATAATAGGATAAAACTAAGCAAAGCAAAGAGGTGAATACCAGAAAGCTGACAAATCCCTATCATAGAGACATATAAAACTCCACTGGAAAAATCCCTAATATAAAACACAGAGAAGAAAGATATAGTCCTGTAGAAATGAAAAATTACAGCAACTGATTTTTCAGTCTAATCTTGATTTTTTTTTTTACTACTCTTCTCTTTTTTTTTACCAATGAATTGTTATGTTATTACAGTGTACATTTCCACATGGTGACCACTCATAACACTGTAATCACTAAGATGACTAAACACAACTGACTCATAACAAAATGTGACAGGAAGAAAGGAATTACACTGTAAGATCATCAGTTAAGCTACAAGCAGCTTTACTGGTTTGACCACCCTGTTGCTCCTGATACATATTTTAATCATTAGTCGAGATACGAATGAAACAGCTATTTTCCCTTAAAATCTTGGAGTAAATCAGTCCAATCAGAAGTCATCAGTTTGTTGTCTTGCCCTTAAAACTTCAATACTTGTTTTTCTGAATCATTACTACTGCATGTCAGTGCTACTGTATGTCATTTTACTTTGTGCCTGTCTGCACACTGTCCTGTCCTTCCATTCTGCTTTATTTCCTTTCATGGACTAATTCAGAATGAATGGATGAAACTAAGCTTAGTGGATTTTTGTTTTGCATTGATGTGGATTTTTCTGGCAGCTATTTTCATCTTATTTGAAATGTCTTGGCTTTATTCTTATTTGGATTTTCTCTCTTGGCATGAATATTATACTGTTACACTGGCTAGTTGATTTCCAAATCAAATAGTTTATGAAATAATTGAAGTAAAATACTCTTATAATGCTGAAATACTTTGTACTGCAAAATGACATTTTGAATGAGCATAATTGCCATTTCTGGATACTCCTTTGTTTTGGGAATAATTGTGGGTTAGGGATTTTTTCTCTATAATTTTTATAAAGCAAAGTAAAATCACTGAAATGCTGGGCATTTTAAACTAAGTATTAGCTACCAGAAAGAAACTTGTATGGCAGCAGTGTCAGCTTCCTGGTTTTATTCTGGTTTGGAGCATCGTGATTTCACCAGTATTCCCTTTATCACTGTTTCTGAAGATCCTAGAAACAGTCAGGGGTCTTTCCACTAAAGCATGTTATTAATATCTGAGTACTGCCTTTTCTTCTTAACAGTTTAAGCACCAGTTGAGAATAGCCAGCACTAGCAGTTCACTTCCATCTTAGAACTCATCAAAATCCCAGCAGGAGAAACTTCAGAGCAGACAAGAAAGAGCCTGAATGAAACCATGCAGATAGAGCACTTGGAGGAGAGGCACAGGAAATGCTCAGAGCCCTGGCCCTTGCTCTCTGGAGTGTTTTTGTGTTATTATCGGAATGAAGTCTCATGTAAAATACATGCAGTTTCTGGGAAGCTGGGTCTGTCTTCTCACAGTTGAGTGTCCTGATCACAGGGTCAGGTTTTGCTTGATCTCACTCCACCTGATCACAGTTCTTGCTTGCATAGAAGCACAGGTGGACTGTAGAAGAGAGTGCTGTGTACCTGCTGGTGGCCTGGAAGTGTAGGATAGTCCTCTGTGTTACAGGAGAGCTAATTTCATTGCTATGCAAACTGAATACATCTGAGGCCTAGACCTCCCTAACTCAGGAATCTGGTCTTCAGCCACAGGCTTGACCTTAGCTGTTTTGCAAGGACTTTTCTGAGCAATGGGAATGAAACTCCTGCTTGTCTGGGTGAACCTGGGCGGGAAGAGAATTTTGTCCTTTCAGGACACACTCCCAGTTGACCTACTGATAAAATTCAGAGACTTCTTGTTTAATTGAAATGTTCAAAATACATATATATTTTTTTCCTCTTATTTTCACAATTTATTAACTAATGCAACACAGCATTTTTTTGCCTCAAGCATACTCTGAAGATGGGGAAACTATTAGTCACTTTAATACTAAGTAAAAACTGTGCAAAATGAATCAAGACTGGCTAGCTTCTAACAGACTGAGATCTGTATTCGTAATGGTATATGTTTGGATTTGACACAAAATGAAATTGTCCTTATTAAAAAAAAGAAACCAAATGAACTATTATACCATTGTGCATCTTTTAAAAAGCCATTTTTTGCTAGAAATGGTGTACTATGAAACAGAAAGCTATTTTACACTATTATATAACTGTCTTAAAGAGCACTGTGGAATTAGTGCCAGTAGAGGATAACAATAAAAGTTAAAATGGGGAAATTATGACAAAATTATTTTGTATATTTGCATTTCACCTCTCTGTTTGGTTTTTTTTTTTTTTTTTTTTTTTTTTTTTTTTTTTTTTTTTTTTTTTAAAGTGCTGGTTTTGTGAAAACATAGTTCTTTTTAATGCCCAGTGCTGCAGGTGGTTCTGAGTTCCTTGATATTTATACTTTTATCAGATATTTTTTTTTCCTTCATGTTGCTTATATTTCTCTGTGGAAATGGCAAATAATCTGGCAGAAAATGAAAGGAAATGTGCCCTGAAAGCTTCACCAAGTGTGGTATTAGTTTAGATGTCTCAAATAACATAATCTTTTGGCTGGAAGTATGGCACAGAATCAGAGGTACTCTTCTGTCCTAGGGGAGAGCTCATGTGATTTTTCTGTAACTTGTTGACTACTGCTTTGGTTGCTGTCCTCTGGGGCTGACACAGGGTGGCCACAAGTCTCATGACTTGTCACTTGCTTCCAGCTCTCAGTATTTACTGTGTATGAGCAGAGCAGGAGAGGATGTAAAATCATGACAGTAGCTATCATTTTAGTAGTAAAAAAAGGTAATAGAAACAATTAGGCATCACAGAAGAGTATTATCAAATTATCAACTTGAACAAAATTTTTACTGCGGTGCTTTACAATCAATCAGGAAAAGAGCAAAGAGATATTAAAGCAGAGGTGCAGTCATTCTCTAGCAATTCTCTTGATGTAAGCAATCACATATGACATAATGAATAAAGAAATAAGGCAAAGATTACAAAAACTAGGATGCTATATTTGTGTTAAAATTAGCATCAGCAACCATGAAGATAAATGGCATAAACTAAAATGCCCCAAACATCCAAGGTCCTGTCCCCCAGCCAACACATTTTAGGCCGATGTTTGTATAAATGGATGAACACATTATAGGTCTTGAATAAACCCCTTCTTCTCTGTTTAGCTTCATTAAAACACAGGAGGACATTAACAAATATGCCTGCTGTCATGGAAGCATCACAAACCTTGATCAAGAATTGAATAACTAAGCATAATGAGCCATAAATCTTTTCCTTAATAAAAGTAAAAGATACAGAATTATTACAGTATAGAAAAAAATACAAATATTTTAATAAGTGAAATAAAACTTGCTATTGCTAAGAAAAGGGGTTTTTTAAAAAAAAGTACAAATTATTGATGAGCTTTGAGATTATATTAATTTTTTTCTATTAGTTTTTGTTAACTAATTTTCTATTAGTTTTTGTTAGGAAAACCTGGTTGAAAACAAATAAATATTAATCAGAAAACATATTTGGTTCATATTGTTTGAAAACTGTGATAAGTTGCTTGTTTAAGCAAGGATTTCAAAGCATGCTAGTGGACAACCTCCAGTCAGATGGAGTGTAGCCTTTGTGGTGGGACTTTTGCATATGAGCCTAGTGCTCAGAAGTGGTTGACTCAGAAACATACACTTGTGTAGCTCTTGAGAATTTCAGTGTTGCCACTACAGTTTAGAAAGAGTTGGAGGGTGTATTGCTCAGAAATAAGATAGGTTTTCCTGCACATATAGTTTCCATTGCTCTTGGATACAAAACAGATGGACTCTCAAAAACTAGATGATTTTACAACTAATTCTTGACCTCGCCTATACAAATACTATTGTGTTTTAGTTCATTACTTTTGTTAGTATTATAGATATGTGACTAGATGGTAAAGAGTTAGAAGCCTCTAATTAATGAAATTTATGTGAGGAGATGCAGGAATCTGATATGAAGGTCTGTAGTCTGAAATTTTTGCTGATTATACTAAATAAATAAATGTCTTATATATTCTTCATATTAATGGTGCATTACATTAGGTTTTGATTAACTTTAATGAGATTTACTTCATGTCTGCAACAGTGTTCAAATTACATCAAAATTACAGAAATGGAATAAAATGAAAATACTCTCCTTCAATTTGGTTGAACTAGCCTTAATTTATGTTATTATGCAGCCCATTGAACTCTTTGAAGAACATCCAAGCTGTTTCCACACTTATTTTTATAGGGATATGGTTTAAATAAAAGAGCTATCAGAACTGTTCTTGTATTCAGCCACATACATTGTCATTACTGGCAGAATACCATCCCGTTCCTTTAAAATTGGAAATGTTTGTGAGATATCACAGGTTTCAGCCACTCTTCTCTGTGAATTTTAATTAACATGCTATGTTTAGTGAATTGCCCTGAAGTATTTGCTTCATTTTTATTATGAGTATTTCCAGTGCCTGCTTTAGGATTCAAAACCATGATAGAAGGGTTTTCCTCGGAGTTTTATGTTTTCTTCATTGATCCTCACTTTTTATTGTTTTGATTATTTGTTATTACACTGTTACATGAAGTTTGAGCTGATCATTGTCCATTTTGCAGGATATAGTCAAATGGGGATAAGAACATAGCCCAAACTCATCTTTAGAATCAGAATAAAAAAGAAAGAAAAAGCCCAAAAAATTCTCCCCAAAACCCAACAGACAAAGAGTAGGCAAACATTAATGCTAGAGTCCCATGGAAGCCTAACCGCAAAATCAGCAAGGGGCTCTACTCTCCTGACTTGCAGATTAGATCCAGCACACTGGCATATGTTTCCAGAGAGGCCCCACAGGCATTGGCAGGGGTCAGTATATGAGCTAGCTCATCATAGTCCTGGTACCCCAATTGCTTTTACAGTCACCTTGTCTCTTCATTTCCCACAATTACATTCCCCCCAGATCCTGACCAGGGTTAGCTGCACATGAAAGCAATCTCAGGTCCCTGGCTCTTCTGTCAGATGAGAGGGTTTGCTTGCTCTAGGTTGCCTGACAGGTGCACACCCAAGTTCGATGGTGAAAGGAGTGGAAGAACTTAGAACTTGGTCCTGGAGACATCAGGTTTGATAGACATAGAGTTTGAGAAAGTCTGGTGGGTCATGATCTAAGAAAAAGTCTTTTTAAACATACTTCCAGGCAGTAACTTTGAGATTGCTTTAATATATAGATAAGACTGGGAGGATAATTTAAATTCTCTTCTCACCTCATGCATTACACAGTGCTGTTTATAATGTGTGCACCCTTGATATTTAATTGGGAGATAAGCTTCTCTAAAGTAAATTGCTTTAAAATAATTTCTATTTTGTTTTATTTTCTATTGTTTTATTTTCATCAAAACATAGCTAGATTTCTAGTAAAAGTAGTTGGTTTTTTATACCTTTCATACAGTTATATTGGATTTTAACTGAAAAGCAGAACTAAAACTACATTTCACATAGGAAAATCAAATATTTTCAGCAACAATCACATTCTCCTTAGAATTCTGCCTTAACTTAAACCATATTTTTAGCCTTGAAAGCTTTTGTAGAGAAAACGTTTTCATCAGCTTTGCCTGCACACAGGAATTTTGGAAGAACAGACTGTGGTTTACACTGAAAGGAACGTCTGCACCCATATGGTGTATGGCAACCTGCGAGTCCATGCGAGCACTGGTGTAGCCAGCACAGTGGGGAAGATGACAGATGTGCCAAGTTGTTAACAGTCATGTATTGATCCAAATTCCCTGCTAAGGGGCAACAGCTACTATTTCAGTCCACAGCCAGCAAGAGACTGAACTGAAGCTGTGGCCTTTTAGTTAGAGACCAGTTACTTTGTCTTCAGATACAGAAGGGTGTATTTCAACCACAATATGTTCTTTGGATATTAAAAAAGCACCAGCCTCTTGCTATATTTATATACAGCATTCAATTAAGATTCACTTCTTTCACTAGAATTGCAAGACGCTCTTTTCTTCAAATTCACTGTCTCATAGATTTTAATGCTGTCATGAAGTGTCTGAACTTCATTGCTGGGAACCTAAGCTGTTACAACATATTTACTCATAGAAGATAGGGAACTATTACCAATGTGTAATTATTGGATATTGTTGCCAAAAGCAAATCCTAGTCCATTAAACACAATGAAATTTAACCAGAAATTATTTATTCTCATGCATATTTTCCAAATCTAAAAGATCATTTGCTCTATACCACTGTCTATACCTTAGATCATTTGCTCTATATCTTAAGATATGACTACTGCATTAAAAAAAAATCAATAATTATCTGTAATTTTGTTGTCTAAAGTATCTTGTTTTATGGTAGATAGAATGAAGCACACATTGCCAAAAATGTGATCCAATAATTAAAGCAGGTTTCATTATTTAGACTTGCTTTAATTCAATTTAAATATAAAATATCCTACTAAATTGTAAGGATGGTCAAGTAGTGAGACAGGTTGTCCAGAGACATCATAGAGTCACCAACCTTGGAGATATTAAAAACTTGACTCTACATGGAACCTTGAACAACCTCCTCTAGTTTGGCCCTGCTTTGGGCAGTGTGTTGGACTAAATGATCTCCAGAGATCCCTTCCATCTGAATAATTTGGTGATTGTGTGAAGTTTTAGAATTGTAGGGTACTGACTCTTTCATTTAACTTCATTGACTGATACAATTCTTCATTATGAAAGCTCTATGAAGTTTGATAACCAGCAGAATAAAAGACAGGCACTTCTAAGCTTAGTAATTTCATGCACTGTCTCTTCCTCATGGCTGCCTCAGCATGTTTAGTCAGTTCCATTTAATTTTGAATAGCTTGATTTATTATCCTGTGCTAAAACACAGCATCTTTCTGTTCCCTTGCTCATACTTGCCTGTCTAGATAGTCATCCCAAAGTGGTTCTTCTCATAAAAATCTGGGAAAAGGGGTGTTTCTAAATGCTGCTTATAGATACTGTAGTATTAGCCTTTCAGCACACCACTCTGGTTAACTGTGAAATCAAGAAATTTCAGGTTTGTTTGTGTTGTTGTTTTGGGGGTTTTGTTTATTTGTTTGTGGGGGGTTTGTGTGGTTTGGGTTTGTTTGTTTGTTTTGTTTAGGTTTGTTTTGTAAATAGAAAGTTCTCTGTTTTTAAACAGGTGAGATTGCTGTTCTTCCCTTGCAGCTACTGCTGCTAGGCAGAGGTCAATAAATGAATGTGTGAAACTAGCATAACATAACATTTTTGTGTTCCTATGTAGAATATAAGCAGCTGGGTCTACATGTTTCCTGCTGATGACAGCATATATTCTCTTTTGAAATTTTAATAATTAGAAAAGGGGGAAAGTGGCAGATATCATAGGCAGAATACTGTCAATTAGATTAATGTGGGAAGCAGCAGCACACATGTTCAAGTTATTAGACATCTGTGTACTTGGGAACACTAAAGCTTGGGGATACTGAGGTAGAATTTAGCCAAATTGTGCTTAATTTTAATTAAATTTTGCCATTTCATCTTCTGTCAGAAATTGGTTCTGACAGTTTCAGTCAGACACTCATATTTAGAAAAAACTGGAAAAAAATTTTAAAGAATTGACATAATTCTGATATTTCAATTTCAGTAATTTAAAACATGGTGGTCATGAGACCTCTGTGTCAAACACATTATCTTTTTGTTGTTGTAAAAACCAGTCCAGATCTGAGAGATTAATAAGTCTTTGAAGATTGCTATCGATCAGACATGTTCAGTAAAGGCCTCTGTGGCCTGTTCTGTGCGGGCACAAGTTTTTGTTTGGAAGACTTTCATGCGTTCATCAACTGCACAAGGACTGTTTGCCAGAGTGATTCTGTGGTTTTCAACCCAGGCAAGTAAAGCAGGATTTTCTGAAATGTTAGTGTTTTGTGGAGGCCATAAAGCACTCTGCAAGTTTAGGCAACCAATCATTCCTGAATTCTCAACAATTGTCCTGTTCCTCCCTCTGCTAAAGCACCAGTTTGCTTTAGTTAGAAGGCTTGGATAGGGGATGAGAAGACTGGGACCAGAAGATAAGACAGTGGGAAGAAAACAGTCTGTGAGGGGCAGTATGGTGGAGAGGTTTGGAAATCAGCAGAAGAGATTAGTAGAATTTGGACTGGTTTTGAGTGGGAAGAAGAGAGCTGTGAGCCAGCCACTGGTGAGGGCCATGGAGATCACAGAAGCCTAGAGGAAGGGGAAGAAGAGTCTGGCTGGACAAACAGAATATTCCTTTACAGAATTTCTTATTCCCTAGTCCCCTGTACATTGCATACATGCATGTTCCAAGTAAATTGTGGTTACAAAGGATGACTTTTTCTTCCTTTGCATTGCACATGTACATTTATTTTGTCTTTTCAGAATTGCAACACCCTTTTTTTTTTCACGTCTGCTTAATAGATGGCAATTCTAGGTTCAAAATATATTCTTTTTGTTTACAGGGAGAAATCACTAAAAAGGAAGCAAAAAAGAAAATAATACTAAGTCCCTTTTACCATTTAGAGCTTTCTCAGGTCTCTATGTATTTTTGCCTTTTAGGAAAACAGGCAACATTTCTGCAAGATGAGATTTGTGTCTTTGCTGTGATTTTTCTGGATACCTACTTTTCCAATGCATATTTGAAATGTCATTACTTTGCAGAGGCAACCACTGCACTTTTAAATGGTTCTATTAAAATAAATTTGAGGTGCCCTGAAGCTTTCTCAGGCAAATCCCATCAATAACAAATTGAGCTCCCTTAGTGAATGATTGATTTGGTAGACTTGCCATTCAAAGTAACAGATTTTTTTTGTTATTTTTCCTCCTGCTTTTAAGCAACACAAGTAAATACTTGTCTTTTTCTTTTTCTCATTGTTTTCTTTATTTCATAGGAATAAATTTTAAATAAACTCGATAATGACATCAAAGAGATTGCCATGGTATAACCTTTATGTAAAGCACCCTTTTGGTGTCTAGTAAGTTGCAGTACTAGCAATGAGAGTCAGAGTATGATTTGATTGAAAAAGGGAGCTCTAACCACAGCTTTATTCATGGTTCTGCATTATTAATATGTAGAATTACTTGTAATTATTTGTATTATTTCCCTTTCTATTCCACAGACAATAGCTATTCTAAAATAATTTGTGGGGAAGCCATCTTTCTCTAAAGTCAAGGAATTTTCAAAGCTGGCTTTTAAAAGGTCACTAAGACATTCTAGTGTCTCAGAGGATCTGTTATTCCTCCCCCTGCTTTTTTTTTTTTTTGGATCCTGATACAAATGTGGAAGAAGAAAGGGAATTTGTTTGGATTCCTACCATGTGAAATTCAATGTAACTGAAGACAAAACCAGTACTTTTTATAACTGTTGACATTAATAGAACCATAGAATAAAATTTTCCAGAAAAGCTGTATTCAATTTCCTTTTCCTTAATAAAAAAAAAAAAAAAAGGTTTTCAGATGGTTGACAATGGCCAGTTATGAACAGCATGTTTCAAAAATATTATTCTTAAAATAAGACCAATAACCAGATTTGTTCTGATGTTTTTCAGATAAATTTCAGTTCAGTAAAATATTTAATTCTGTAGCTTTTAACAGATACATAATCTAATTTCACTGCTCAAGCATCTAGCTAGCATCTTTACTGGGAAATGTACCAATAGGAACACATATGTGTAGTTACTGATCTGAATACACAGTTTAGTGCTTTTCCTGACTCAAATGGTAACTGTGGAAAGCAAATCAAATTTGGCATGAAATTTCAATAGTCTCACCTAAAATATCATTGGAAGAAATATCATAGTACCAAGCAGCATAGATTTTATTTATTCATGCAAGTGAAGCTCTCATAAGTCATCAAGAAAAAAATAATTTTCCTGCAGAATGATTGCTAAGTGCTTTGTATATTTGAGTACCTATTAATTTTGGATAGATATTATGAAAAAGTATGTCAGAAAAATGAGTAAGTAATATAAGTCTTCATATGTTCTATTTTTTCTCTTTTCTATTTACACCACTGAATTTAGATTCAAGGTTTGAGCAGAAGTAATGGCTAATTATGGTAATAGTTTGAAGATTAGTACAAAGCTAGTCATTCAACTGCTAAAACCATAACCTCTCATCTCTGTTGCAACAGCTTTTTGATGTTTATTACAGACTTTGAAATTATTTTTTTTAAAGATTACAAATCATTTCATATATTGCACATAGAAAAGCTGTTGTGTGGCTGCAGATATTTAAATTTCTCTTTTTAGTTCATGCTTATATTTACTTAAAAATAAAATACTTAAAAATATTTACCTAAAAATAAAAAAAAATTCTTAAAAATAAAAATGCCAGTATTTTGAAAGGAAAAATATTGTCTTAGCTGAAGACTGCCTCTTCTTGTGCATCAGACAAATCTGACTCTATCTGGTAAATGTCAAGGCTGTCATGGAGTAAAGACAATTCAAAGGAAAGTGAAAGATGCAGCCATGATTCCTCTCCCTGCAATTCTAATTGCATGTCTTTGTGTCATTTCTTAAGCATCTGCCTCAAGGATGACATAATGAGAATGTTGTTTTCACCTTATCCACCAATATATCCAAACATATTGTTGACTTTTTTTTTTTTTTTTTAAAAAAAAAGAAACCCCCAACATTCGTGTCGTTGGAAGGTTAGAAAAGTTTTAAAATCAGCTGCATCTTTTAATTCTTTGTGCACTGTGTGGATCGCAGTGGGAGGAGCTGACGAAAAACATAGAGAAAATTGGCAAGGAATTTACAAGCCTAATGTGATGAAGGATGTATGTTCATGCCATATAACATGTGATGAGTTGGGCACAGCAGGCTGCCCATTATACTGTTGTTCCTCTTCCCTTCTCCCACCTCTGTTTTAATGATCAGTGGAGATTTCAGAGTGAACCTTTGAATCATTGAAACTGGCTCTCTGAATACCAAAGTCCCTTCCCTTGCACAAAGTGCACATCTTGAAAGACAAGAATATCTATGCAAAGATAGAAAAATACTGCTGAAAAGAGTCATTCCTTGGTTTGGTATTCTGCATAGGAATAGTAATAAAGAATGACTTCTTCATCATGTATTTTTAATATAGACCTTTGTTCCTTTATTGAATATGTACCCAGATGTGTATTTCAAATGACCTTACTGGAAGAAGGTCTACAAGCATTTGAGATCTTAAATGGTAACAGGGATTTTGATGACAGCCCACTGCTGCAGTTGCTGGAGCAGATGTGTCTGTAGGCACCTTTTTCCACTCTGCATAGTAATTCAGAATAATGTTTCAATACCCCATCTCATGGTGGAGAAAGAGAGTTTGTCTCTTGTATATTGATTGGCTTGTTTAATAACTCTCTCCATATATATTTTTTGTGGAAATGTGTTGGAGATAAGGTAATTTTCTACCTAGTCTTGGGTGAAATACCAAGTTAACTATCTCAGAAGGTGCTGGGCTTGGATGCTTAATTACCTTGTAAAACCTTGAGCTGTTTTTATAAATAATAGTAACTTCAGAGCTCTGACAGACAGTAACTGACTTATCTCTACTGTGTGCTGCAGCTTTGATCCTGGCCTGTGCTGTCATTTTGCTCAGCAGTAAATGGGTAATTTTGGGAAAAAATTTGCAAAAAGAGTTACCATAACCTCAGCTATTTGGTGGGCCACTGGGGCTTGAACAGACTTCTGACTTCTCTTTTTCAAAGCTGACTATTTAAAGCCAAATCATGTCATTGCACATGATCAGGTTGATATTTAACTGTGAAACTTAGGAGTGCAGTTTGCTTCTGCTCTCAGTTCTGCATATGTCCTACTTCAGGCTCTGCTCAAGAAACTTGCCTTTGACTATCCTGACCCTTGAGGATGTGGTACTTCTTTCTTTGTATGTTTACTAAATTTTACAAAATACTTTATATACTAATGCTCGAAAATATAATGCTATCTAAATGCTTGATCTTATCCTTGTATATAACCTTAAAAAAACCAAACAAACCCACCAAAACCTCTAAATAACATCAGTAAGGAGGAAGCCTTAAACTGCGAGTGAGTTAATACAGATGATTAGGGTAATTTTATGTCTACAGAAATAATTTATGGCTTTTAATAAAAATGGACCTAATGAAGTATAACCTTCAAAATGTATTTATCAGTTTGTATTTTTCAGCTAATTTTATTTACTGACATCTTCTAATTGGGAAGATGGTTGTATGTTGATTTTGCTGGGAGATACTTATACTTGTGTTTCTTCTTCTCCAATGCGTGAATTTGTGATGTCTCTGCAATCCAACTGTGAATGTTTCTGCTGTACCAAGTGATTCAAGAAAGGAGGTAACAAAGTGGGAGGATGCTGCAGAGTGGAGCTCTGGGGATCAGCACCCCAGTGGCTGGCATGTCTTTAGGGACCTTGCAGCGGCCAGCCAGTTTCTCATGTAGCATGTCTAGCCGCTCAGCACATCAAACTTGCCCCTGCCCAGTATGGCAGTCCACAACCCAGGCTGGGGCCCTCATGTCAACATAACACTTTAATGTTAGATTTAGAAAAAGGAAATTATGTATTTGGTTGTCTCTCTTTCTTCCCCCCCTCTCCACCTACTGGAAGTGCAAGAGTCATGTCAATATTTTAAAAACATTTTGGCTCTTTTTTTTTTCTTAAGCTGTTCTGAACTATTTAGGAGTTGTTACTTACTTTTTCTGTCCTGCTTTGTTGCTACAGCAATGAGAGAAAACTTTGATATATGAACATTCACTGCACTGTACAAACAAATTATGAATCACTGCAATTATTTCTTCTTTCTAGAGTACAAAGATCTTACTCAGCATATTTCATAACAAAATATATTATTATGTGTATGCCTGAAGCCTACAGTCTCAGTAATAAGAATCATAGTTCCCATACTAAAAGTTGATGGAGTTTCTGTCACAAGCAGGTTTTAAAGGGATTTATAAAGTGTCTCTATATTATTTTTGTATCTGTGTATGTTATTTAATTGTGCTTTGCTCAACAGTAAAGTACTGTAAGTAAATATTATTTCTGTGTGTGGTGGTGGATGGGAAGATGTCTCAAAGAAGATGGTGATTAATTGACTTTGGCAATATATATGTTATTTACAAATAAATCTAACCTCCTTTTCTTTATACTTCGGCAGAATCACCATGGCTTGCTAGCTTTTTGGTGAAACATAGGAGGAGCATATCACTAGATGAGTAGGAGTTAATTTAAGAGAGTCCAAATGTAGATACATAGGAATACATTTCACAGTAATTTGTACTTCATCTATATATTTACTCTAGTGAGAAGAAGCTTCCAAATTAGTAGACTTTTATAGGTAGTCTTAAGTTTAGTGTGGTAGAAAAGAGTGTAGGCATCCTAAATAAGGATCAGACATCACCTAATTCTTGGATTCTTTGGAAAAGAAACATCAGCTAAGTCTTCAAGTGTTTATTCTTCCATCAGAATGATATATTCAGTATATGCTTTAAAGTATTGTCCCACATTTTACAGTGGCAAAATTTAAAAGTAACTTGTTTATGGGTTTTTTTTGTTTGTTTTTTTTTTTTTGGTTTTTTTTTTTTTTTTTTTTTTTAATGTAGAGAAAGAAGTATTTGTAGTTATTACCTGAAAGGAAAAGTTACAAGTAATTTATGAAAGGGCTCAAGAGGAATCATTTGAAGACCTGATATTTCTTACCCTCTTGCAATTCAAATCAGCACAGTATCCTTGTGTCCCTAAAGGCGTTACTCTGCTCATATCAGAGCTGTGAAAAAACTGTTGTGTTTCTGCCCACAAGGCATTACAAGTCACTGCCCCCTTTTCACTGCTTATGATTCACTGCTTTTTTCACTGCTTATGATTCAACTTCTCACCTACCTGTGAATTAGGGTAGCTGAGGTGTAGGTGCACACTGACTTCTGTCAGTTCTTCTAGAGATGTAATAACCTCTGGCAAAGGAATGAGTAAGACAACAGTGAGATAATGGTGGTTGTGTATTTGAGAATATGTAAAAATAAATCACTAAAGATCTGCTAGGAGTTCCAGAACTGTAGAAACTGTCAGATGTGAGGTAGGATGTGTTGGTGCTTGACTCTTTCACTTCTCCTGACCCAGTTTATGGTACCGACTTTTTTCTTACTATTGAATTTGATTTGACTACATTCCTGCCAGACAAATGAGTAAACATGTTTATAAATGACACCTTATATGCAGAACAAATCAGGATGAAAATCTTCAAGGAGAAGTAAGAAAATGAAACCAGACTCAAATTCTCAAAATTCTATGAAAAAAAAAAAAAAAAAAAGGAATTTCCTTTAGAAATATTTTTACCTTCTTAAGAAGAAGCTGAGTATCTAATGTACCTAGAGCATATTAGGAATTTTCCTTATTTCTTTCTTTATATCAGTCTTTCTCTCTTCCTCCATTCCTCACTCCCTTGCTCACTCTTTATATCTATGCTCTAATAATTTGATCTAAAATGCATATTGCATTTCAAGGCCAGTCATTTTCCTACTATTCGCAAAGTAGTAAGCTATTCCATGACATCAACTATTTTAAATGATTTTTCTGCTTGATTATTTGGTTGGTTATTTAGAAGTAATATTGGAAATATTAGACTGCTTTGAGAATATAATTCATATACCACCAGACAGACAGGAGTTTGCCTTGTCCAAAAATATAAAATATATGACTCATTTTTATCTTTGGTTTTCCACTGTAAAGAATGGGTGTCAGCTTCCTGTATAATTTTGATTTGTTTATCCAGCAGTTTTGTTTGTCCATGCAGTTTTCTCTTTGCCAGTTGTGGTCTATATTTGGTTTCCATAAAAGATATGTTTTCTTTGAGGCTATCTTTTTTTTTTTTTTTTTTTACTATTGCCAAAACCACAAGTGATGCACCATCACTTGGACTTTTGTTCTTAATTTAAACTTGGCATAGTGTCTTCCTCTGGTGTAAAACATGAAATAAAATCCTTTCTGACATAAAATACAGGAGGTAACTCCTCCCTTTGAGATTGAGTGTGGGTTCTGTTGTATTGAGTGAGCTTTTCTACTTTCCTTGCATTGGAAGTGGGTTATAAGGGGTGAGGCAAGAATATTTACCTAATGGTTGAATATTTACTGGGGTCAGTCTGTCTTATGGAGTATAGGGGGAAGGCTGTAATAAGACATATAAAAGTTAAAAGTTGGGGAGAAGTAGTTTATTTTGACGAGGATATTCCATCAGAAAGCTGTACCAACCCTTTCTTACTTTTTTCCCTAGTCTGAATGACTTTGGTGTCTTTGAGCAAACTAGAAATATGTGAAAGTGGAAAAAAATTGGTTCCAGTTGCTAAAACATAAACACACGTGGGTTTGTCCAGTATCAATGCTAATAAGAAGTTCTGATGTAAAATATGTGGTAGACTAAGATGACAGCAGTTGAGAAGGTTTCTTTTAGTTTCCCTGGTTTTTTATCCTCCTCTCTTCCACCCCTCTTCTCCTTCCCTCTCCCCTTCATCCCCTTCCTCCATTTCCATTTCTTTCTTCTGTACTTAATCTCTTTACTTCTTTTCTTTATTTTCTTCCTTGTAAGACCAAACTTGAAATGCCAAATTGGTGTGAAGCATGGCAAATATAGAAGAGTGAATCACAGGGAAGTAATAGACACGAAAGCACAAAAGTTTCCTTTATTTCACCTTGTATTATAAACACAATTTATTTATCCATCTTGGAAAGAAAGGGAATTGCAATATAATATTTTATGTTATGCAGTATTAGCCAAGGATATCCAAAACAATCTGTGATGAGCATATACAAAATTTCTGTGGATAAGATGGTGAGCTTGCTTACCTCCTTCAGGCTATGGCAACCTCTTATCTTGTCATGGTTGTCCCATCTATTTTCCCACTCCGAAGATGTGTCACTGCAATCTCAGACAGCACCTGCTAAAGTTTTTCTGAGAACAGACTGTGAAAGCCTTTGGCTTTTCTCAGCCCTTTACCTCTACTGAAATTGGTATGAGTTCAGTCTATGTTTGTTGCAGTATAGATTTTTCACAAGCTAACTCTTAACTACCTAGCTTTCCCTTTCTGCCCTTTATTTGTACTGGGGAAAGTGGCATTAAATTAGAGGTCAACACAAGGCTGTTGATTTACCTTGTCTTAGCCAGACAGAAGTAAGTTGCTATGTTTGAGCTCTTTAGTGCCATCTGTATCTCAGCAGGGATGAGAGAATTAGGATGTGGAGAAGGGAGAAGACTCGAATTGTACAAGCTACGCTGCTTTGTCACAGAGTCTCCTTGCCTAGTTCTGAAGTAAAAAATGTTGCTATTTATGCCTTCAAACAGTGGGGAAAAGAGCGTATACCTTTCTACTTGTTAGAGCAACTCAGTTCAGATAGTAATATAAATAGTGTCAGCTTGGAACTTCAGAAGGATGGTTCTCTATTTTATAAATAAAGGTGAAAAAAAAAATGAAACAAATTGAACAACTAACCTAACTCCTCCTAAGAAGCAGATCAAGTACTCTGCTATTGGGCCTAGACATGTAAACATGAATCTCCAGGTGTTTGTATGCTTGCTGTTGTGATGGTTTGATGTGCAAGTCATTCCTACTGGCACTTTTAACTGATGTTTTTCTGAAATTTTCAAAAAAACCCCCACAAGAGATCCTAGTGCTAGTTGTACCAGATTTGATATCGTCACATGAATATAACAGCAGGGTGGGATCTTGTTGGAAAAGCAAAACTTAATTTTGTAGTGTACTAATTTCTTCATATCTTTATCAAAATTTTCAGTGAGCTATAGTCTGCATTGAAAATAAAGGAAAGAAGTCTCCCATTTATGTAAGAGCACAGCTAAATAGTGCTTTTGGTATGCAGGGTGTGACTTGTCAGTGTTTGAATCTGAGTGATGAATACAGGTATGCAGTTCAAAATCCCTGTTTCTGTGCACTGCAACTGAGAGGAACGTAACTGAAAAGCCTGGGGAAGGCAGCACTCTGTTAGCTATAATTCTGGCCAAAGTCTCATAATTGGTATAAGTAATTTCTGTTGCTTTGGGGTTTTCAACTGTAAAAGTAGTAGTTTATTGCCTTCAGTACAAAATACTGAAATAGCTATTTTTTGTAATGATATCTAGTAGTAAACGAGAACTAATATATTGGCATAATTGAAATAATTTCTAATAATCTAGTAATTTAGATTTTTTTCCAATAGAAAGGCCCACAGTTTCTATGGCACTTTGATTTCTTCAGGATTTCCATGTACAGTTCATTGGAAAAATCACATACAAACCACAGATATGTAGCATAGCTTATTAGATAATTTCTTTTTTTGTTAGGTTTCTATATATCATCTAGTAGAGAGTCCATGAGAGCCACATGATATCACTCAGCATTTCTATCACCACTTACACGAGTAAGAAAATTGAATTTTGTTTAGCAAGGATCAATTAGAAAAATAAAGAGAAGAGACTTTAAGCAAAAGTCAGAGGATGCTGAAGTCAAGTGAACTCACCAAAATATTACAAGTCTGCTTTGTTGCTCTTAAATTTCTTGACTTTTTTTTCTCTTAATACCATCTGAGATATTCTCCAGCCATATAAAATGAACTTTTGTTTTTATGCTGTTCTCAGGGCTTAGTTGAGAAAGAGGAGTGCAGCTGTGATGGCCTTGGCCATAGACTCCTTTTCACTGAGACAGCATTCCTTTCTCCTTGCCTGCATCACTCGGCTCCTGTCCAAAACCAACTACATTGTGTTTATATTGTGTCCTCCTATGCTTTAGCATTCCTTAGGATCCTGCCCTGCTCAGCCCTCACATTATGTCACATTCATTACAGCAACTTCTTTATTCCCCTTTCCTCAGGTTAAGTTGTGAGAACTGTGTCACATCACTTCGTGCTGAGCACATTTAAGATTTTTTTGATTAGAAAAGTTATGGGAAAACTGTTACAGGGATACCACATGAAAAAAAAAGTCTTCATTAGCAAAAATTCTTAACACTTTTCGTGATTTTACCCTCAGCTTGATTTTCTAAGGATGTTCAAATTCTGTCAGTTAGAATTTCTAAAAGATCTAAAGCTTCAAGTGCCAGACTGTCATCCAAGACTTGTCTTGGATTGCTTCGTGCCTTTTTCCACTCTTCTGCTTTTGATATTGCAACCCCTTGGTCCACTGTTCTTAAGACTGAACCATTTGCTTCTTACTCTCAGCAGAAGTAGATGGCTGCTAATGCAAAAGCCTTTTACTGGCTGAACAAAGTAGTGAATACAAATTGACAGGTAATTCCATTTTCATGCGCCTTTGAAAACATTCTTAGCCATTTTACCCTTACAATGAAAGAATTACATCAAACTTTCTAATCAATGTGTCTTAATGTGTCTTGCTGCAAAAAATGAAGTTAGTCTCATTTTCATTAAAAAAATTACTCTTTCTTGTGTGGTTCACTTTTGGATGAATATTGCAGTTTTTCAGTACTGTGACAACTGCATGTTTTCTTTATGCAAAACTGGAGAAAACAAAACTGCCAAAGGTTATTGAGAGAAATATATGTAATTTGCACAGCCCTGCAATTTAATGATTGAATTAAGAGTTTGAGCCTTTCCTTCCCTTTCTGATCCCCTTCCATCTTTTCCATTCCCTTTCCTTTTGATCAGATAAAAATTATGTTAAAAATCTAAGTCTCCCTAGAGTACTAGGTCACATTTTACCATGAAAGCCAATGATATTATGAAAATATATGAGGATCTCCCTGAGGCCCTATGTTACAGTTTTGTGTTCAGTGTTCATCAGTGATTTATTTGTCTGTTATGTAGTACTTCATCTCTAGATGCTGCAAATATCTTTTCCACAGCTGACATGTCTCTTGGCTCATAAAATTTTCTCTAAGTGAAAAATATTGCAGATCTAGCCGCAGTATATAGCAGGGAAATAATTTCATGGTGGAGGTTATCCATAAACAAGTTGTCCACCACATCTTCCATCAAGTATCACAAATGTATCAGTGCATTATCCCATCTACATATGTTTTGTGTTTTGTCAGAAGCATATAAACACAGCCAAATAGAACTTAATGAACTGGTTTTTTGGTGGTTTTTTGGTTTTGTTTTTTGTGGTTTTTTTTTTTTTTTTTTTTTTTTTTTTTTTTTTTTTTTTGGATATAAGGGAGGAAGAGCATCTAATGTTGAAATTTTGGTGACACATCATGGCAAGTGTATTTACTAGAAGTTTTTATAAAATCTGTTTCTCTACACAAATATCTCCTTTTGGTGTTTTTAAAGAAAGTTTTGAGGTACTTTTTAAATCCAGACACATGTATCGGGCTATAATCTTTAAAGTATAAAGCAAACTGGAGGTTTTTGAAACTGAAGGGAAGATTTTTTAAACTGCAATTAACACGTACCTACATATAATTGTGTAAAAGCCCCTCCTGGAAATTGCCTAGAGTGTACTCTGCCTAGATGATCCACTTGCCTTGAGTGGTGGTGTGTCTCTGTGAACCCAATTGCATGGCTGAGATAATGTGATTAGTCCAAACTCAATCGGTGTATCATCGCCCAGGAAATTTGAATGGAGGGTTCACAAGAATTTTTAGAATGAGGATTAGACAAAGCAGTGTATCATTTAGTGAAAAGCCTGATCTGGTAGACATTAATGTTCCTGTTCTGGTAGACAGTAATGTTCCTTTACTATGTCCTTTACTGTGATTCCCATGCCACTAACAAACTGAATGGAGTCTCATGTTCTTCTGGCAGTGGTTCTGCTTCTCCTGCAGAAGACTGACTCCTGCTTCCCATTCCATCTGTACATGATGCACTCATCTCTTTAAGGTGACTTTAGCACTTTCAAACTGACAACCTTTTGGGAATTTGCAAGATGGAAAGTAAAGAGAAAGAAAATTAAGAGTATAAAGTTTGAATTTAGATTTTTGAAAGCAGATTTTTGAGTCCCTGAAAATTTATCCTGGCCACCAACTTACACAAACAGGTATAAAATACCTGTGGGGGAGCACCTGGCCAAAAGGACCTTAACCTTATTAAATACAGATTTCTTTTAAATATTGTGCTTAGATGTTTTCTTTATAATTGGATGAAAGACACAAAGCTGGGTCATCCCACTGGACTAAAACTTCTGGACCTTCTGATGGCCATAGCATGTGTTGACAAGGTGAAACTTCAGTTGGAGAATCAGGAAGGTTCAGACTCTGTGTATGAAAGAGCAGGAATTTCCTGTATTCTAGACTTAAGCTTCAGCCATAGGATTATAGCTTACCTGTAGAGGTCAGTGTGTAATAGATGTTATTTGATTTAAACTTAAGTAATATTCATAAGTTTACCTAATTTCTTTGTATACATAAACAGTGCTCAGGGCCCTCTACATCCATATATACCCAAATACACACATTTTTATTATTTTTATTATTTTTATGTGCATGAAGTTGCACAATTTTCCAGGAAATTCCCAGCTGAGAAATGACTTCAGGCTGCAGATCATTCTTCTGATCATTCTTCTTATGAATTTTAAACCTGCAAGAAATGCATTCTCTCACAGCTGAAGGGTGAAGTAATTATAGGTTTTCTTTGCTCTGGACACTGTTATTTCTCTGGGGGTTCCTTTCCTAGATGTGGAGCATAAGAACCACCTAAATAAACCAGGTGTTAGAAACTGATTCACACAATCGTTTTTATAGTGAACTGAGTAGCTGAGCTTTCTAGACTCCTGAACTCTGCTAAAACTATAAGGATTCTCTTGTGTAAAATTAGGATACAAGGCATTTAACATTTCAAAACCTATTTTTCATGAAGTTAGGCCCAGGCATTGCAGGGTAAATTCATGTATGTTAGGAAAATTGTTGTTTGAGTTTGATGTGATTATGTAGATGAAGAAAACATTTCTTTTTCATTTTGCCTACTCTCTTTGTTGACAGTCATTACTAAATTTTAAGCTGGAATCTTTTCATTAACAGGGAGTTGCTGAAGTTCTGCCCTAAATTTGAATCAGTTTTTAGTTTAACAGTTATGAAAAACAGATTGGAAAATCTCTGGCCCATGCTAGAAAGTGCTCCATCATTTGTATCTTATGATTAGCTGCTGTCTTATTAAAAAAAACAGTATATTGAACTTTACATTGAATGGCTGTAATTTATTAAATAAGGAATAAGGTGCATTTTGGACTATAATCTGCATCTTGGACTATGCTGGACTTACCTACATGCAAAGGCTTATCCTGCTGCTTTTGAGAACAGTGGGGCCATCACTTGGTCTTGAAAAAGTAATTTAGGTCCTTTTGACTCTTTCATGGATGTTTTTTCCATGGTTACCCATAAAAGAAAGAACTTTGATATAAAATACTCCTTCACTGGGGTGTTGTCTCAGGTTGAAATAAATAGTTTGAAAATACTAAAAAACAGACAAAACAATTTTCACTTGTTTTACAGTTTGAATGTGAGTTTTAGAGGAGAGAACTTCCTTGCCAAAAGCAGACTGCTGGGAGCAGAAGAACAGCGCTATGAGACTGAGTGGGTGTGCAGAACAGGAACTGGGTTTTGGGATACATTTCTTAATATCCAGTCTGTTCCTCTGAAATAAGGCTCTGATCCTTCAATTCCGTCCTGGTTTTCCCACTACAGGGTTACAGTGTTCATCCTGAAACATTTTTTACATCAAACTGATGGGTGATGCTGCTTTTCAGGAGGATTGAGGTAGTAGCACCAGCTACAGCACACTTAGAAATATTTCCATTTCTTGGTTATTAAAATCTGCATAAGAGTTCTACACTTGCCAGCCAGAATTGGCAAAATGTCCTAGTGTTGTGTCCATTGGTTCAGTTTCTTTAGTAGAAACAGCACTGGAGCCCTAGTGTAGAGCTGGGGTGGCTCAATGTTGATGCAGCCAACACTGGCTGCATCTGTTGATAAAAATATTTCAGAATTCCAAGAAGTAGAAGAGTGTGTGTGTATATAAAAGCAGTTCAAAACATTATACTGCTACTCCAAAAATAGTGGTGCTGTTGGCCATTTTGTTTTTTTGAAGTGTTTTGCTTCTTTGGGAGGACATATTAAGTCAGGACATATTAAGGCAGTGTTATATTAAGTAGTACACTCTTTAAAATTGGCTCTTCAAATAGTTTGATGTAAATATAGTTACAGGTTATAGATTCTTCTCTCCCTTTTGAGCAGTGCTGGTCTTAAAATCTTTTTAGAGGAACTGCAAGAACTATAATGGGATGCTGATTTTCTGAACTCTTACTTTCTGCTTAAAGCTCCAATGAGTTCACAGTGCTTCTCCTAATTAAAAAAGTCATTGTGTAGAGCATTCAGCAAACTTTACTCCTAGAAGTAGGACATCAAATATTATTCTATTATTAGAAACTTCTTTATTATTTAAGAAGCAGGAGTAGCACATTCTTAATGCAAATTATGCATGGGAATTAAAAAATTCCTGGGTGACTGGAGGTACAAAGCCAATTAAAGCCCCAAATTTTTGAGGTAGTTTGAATATCTCATCTTAAATGAAGTACATAAAACAATTATGGTCTTGTGGTAAAGTTCATGAAATAAGCTGCAGGGCTTTATAATTTCTGGTTCTGCTGTGAGGTGATGTGTTTGATTTTGGAGAAACAGTTTTCTCTGTGCCCAAGTTCCATACCATTAAAGGAGGAATAGCAGAGACAAGCAATGATGATAATTCAGCTGGGTTTTAAAAACAGTTCCTGTGCTGATTGCAATTTAAAAAAAAAAAAAAAACAACTTAGAAGCCCTATAAAAAAATACAGTACAATGATATTTCATTATATCTCTTTTTAAAATCAGGCTTGACATAAAGCTGCTGTATGTTGGCTTCAGTTTCTTGGGATTTTTTTTCAATCTCCTTGGCACATGCAGAATGCTTGATTGCCAAGAACGATCAATTTATAGAAATGAGAATGGCTTCCAGAACTGTGAATATTAAATGATGTCTTAACATTTTCTGTAAAAACATATTGGTGGTTATATTTGAATAGGTGAATTCTGACTGCTTCAATCTCTCCTTCAAATAGTTATGTAGTAATGTAAAACTCCTCTTCCTTAGTTCTTTTCAGTCTCTGAAGACCAAATCCAATTCTCATTAGTGGGAGCATTAAGTGCAACTGTTTTCAACAACTGCACTTGAGGTCAGTGAGGGCACTAAGTTAAAAAAAAAAAAGTTGAATTGAAAATATGAAATCACAGATTGTATTTAACTGTTCAGTAAAGATCAATTAAATGTGTGGAACTTTCAGCAATCCCTAGTGGCAAGATCCTCAAAATTGGCAGGGCCTTCTGTTCCCCTCTTTTTGTGGCAATGAGACATGTTAATGTTGCTGAGAATTTGGATTTAATTGATGTATCTAAAGCCTCAGTTTACAAATAAAGGCTAAATTTTCAAGGTGTCTTATCATGCAAATAGGGATTTGTGGAGTTTTGGAAATACCCTTAAGAATTTACCAGCATGTTAGGCAAGAAATGCCTTTAAAAAGCAGACACAAGTGACTTCAAGACTAAGGTTAAAACCAGATGTTTAAGATTATTGACTGCTGTTTATATCAGTGGGAGTTAGATGCTTAAGTACCTTTGCAGATTTGGTCATTGGGATGTAAGAGTGCTTTACACTTCTGAATCCACATCTCTGTATGCAGTCATCTAAATATCTATCCCTGAGGTTGAATACGTGCCTCATCCCATGTGTATTCAATGGCTTCCTGTGGGTTCAGTTTTAAACTGCAATAAATTGCAAGCTTCCAGTACTTTTTATGGGAATTAGATGATAAAATACATTTGAAACCTTTATCTAATAGTTTTTCAGTTTCAAGATGGATTGCAGCATGTTCCAGCTCTGCAGGTTTCTGAGCCATGTAGTTAAAGTATCAGGAGTGGACAAACTGTTTGTAACTTGGTGTTACAAACTTGTACCAACAAGTCCTACACAAGTTACATTGCTTTGTCAAATATGCTAACCCACAGAAAGAGCCATACCACCCTGGATCACTTAAAGCAGCAGCAGTCCCTTTAAAAATAAATATTTCAGTGCTTTCAAATGCTTTCCTTGTTTCTTGTATTTGCTTAAACACCACTGTTATGAGTGCAATGTAAATCTGGAAGTATTAGACACATAACAGAATGACTCCATCTTGGCACCGTTATAAATGCAAATATAGTCATCTGTTACCCCTGGGGTAGCTAAACAATAGGCTGGGTCAGTATTCTGTGTAAAAGGAAAAGCGGTGGGCATAGAGCACCTGCAACTGCATTAGTGATGGTATATCAGCAATAGGTAAAATGGTCAAGATTCCTCCTGAAAAATTAGAAATGTGAAGAGGAAATTATTATTATGCCATTAGGGGAGAAATATTAGTTGTTCAGAAAAAAGATTTCAGGAATCAGAAGAGTTCATAACACCACAGGAAGGAAGGACCTAAAATCAGAATTAATACTTGATCCAGGAACTGATCTTGATCCAGAACTTCTACTAAGGGAAAAAAATACACAAAAACAATTTACCTAAAACCTAAAATCTTGTCTTGCTTAAGACAATATAAATCCTTTAGAACGTCCTGATTCTGCATATATTGGATGCAAGTGAAGATTCCTTTTGTGTTTAATAGATTTGCAAATGGGTTTTAGGCTGCTAGATCATAATTGCTTGCACTATGGGATAGAAAAAATTCCTGTTCTTGGAAAACAGCTAATGAAAGCAATATCAAGAATACTCGAGAGTCACTGGGACTATGCATGTGAATGAGTGTACAAAGACTTGTAGGATAAGGACATGGAAAAGTAAATTATGTGGCTCTCCAGTATCTCTGTATAAACTGAGTTTTAATATGAAGATTTTTGTTTTTCTTGGCCCTTCACAAATTCTTGCTTTGTTTTTGTTAGGTTTTTGAGTGTATTTATTTTGGTTTTAGGGGCAGTAGTTAAAGTACGGAAAGATGTAATTGTCTTTTCTTTTTGCTTAATATTTTAAGTATACAAAATGAAACCCATAATTCAGTTGGCTAATTGCATATTTTTCCTGGCTCATTGTTATCAGCGGACAGTAATTTGTTGTCATAGATGGTCTGTTGGGAAAGAGAGTTAGTCTAGTCCAGTGGTGATAGAACAGATGGGAAAATGAATTACTGAATTACTTCAACACACATTTCTTGACTGCTTTGAAGCTTCCATGCTTGTTTCTCCACTCTGTGGAATGATGCATAATATTCCATGGGTGAAATCAGTGAGGAGCAGTGAGATCAGCAGGGCCAGATCTGTGACAACAAACTTAATATACTTAAAAAACCTTATTTTTAAATAGAGTGAAAAAGATTTTGTGTACCAGTTGGAATATATGTTGTTCAGAGTACTTTATACTTTGAACATTCCATGTGACAGTGTTTAATTGTCACAGATGAGGATTTTCACTTTGTGGTCTGTGGTTTCTTGAGGTGGCTTCCAATGTACTACACAGTGGTTGAAGTACCTTCAGGAGGTCCACATGGAGGCCTTCACTGCTAGCAAAGTATCAATTCTTAAATCTTTGTGGCTCCATTTATAATGCTTTAAGTTCCAAAATAATTTTGGGACCCTGCATTTAAAAATATGAATATTTCTTAGCCTGCAGTTCAAATTCTTCAATATTAGGGCTATTGCCATCGAGATAACTGTAATCATGCTTTTTCTGAAGAGTCAGGGGAGGACTACCATAGAAGTAGTGGGTCTGTAAATGTTGATGTAGGTGCTAAAGTTGAATCCCATAACCAGGGAATGAAAGGTTAACATTAGGAATACAAGGAAAACAGATGGGTCATAACACTTCATAAGTGTTACCCCCATTGATATAACCCTATTGTATCTAGCTCCCTTTTTACCATTCTAATGGTAATTTTGATACAATCAAGCATGCACATATCCAAAGAAAAAGTGCATTGGAATTGGGTGGCTCTAGGATAGGCAACTTTGGGATATTTCCTTCTTAAAAAAATGGTCTTCAGTGTGACCACAATTGAAAAGCAGTATTCCAGGTTATATTTGGCCAGACATTGAGTACAACTGAAAGAAGAAAAAAAAAAATCTGTGTTAAAATATGGGGAAAGGAGCAGAGTCTTGGCTAGGTCCCAGGCAGTTAGTGGTCACAGGTGATCCTACTGTGTAAGAGCATGAGAGCTATGAGTTTACTCCATCCCTTGAAAACCAACAAGGAATTCCCCATTTTGCTTTATGAGATTTTTTTGTGTCTCAGCGCAGGATGGCTAACCCAAGGGTTTCTGTGCCTCTTATTTCATGTTTTGAGGGTTTGAGCAGGACCAAAGTAGAGACTACATCTTCACTAACCTCCTGTGTTAAAAGTGAATTTCACCCTAAAGGCCTCTTTTGGAATAAACAGCTTTTATTTCCTTAAGTAAAAACAGAGTTTCTCCTGATTTGCTGAAACCAGATAAAAGAATCCAAATCCATTCAGTTCTGTTTGGTTTGGGTTCTGAAGAAAGGCTTCGTCTCAGTTGGGTTCATACTGCAATTTATTTTTTGAGGATTTTTTACATTAGGGAGAAGAAAGAGGATGTGGAAGGGAGAGATATCTATGTTAAATCAGAAGCAGCTCTTTTATAAAAAGAGTTGTGAGTTCATTTTTCCATAATTAGCACAGTTTTTAAACTGCTGACAGAGCTGTGTTGCTGCTTATTATGAATAAAAGCTGGACATGGATAAAGTTGGGTTGAAATCTTGCCCAGAAGGTTTTGAAGACAGAACTATATTTTATGTTCAAATGTTATATTTTTATCTTAATTTTCTGTCCCTTTTGACTGCTATTATGAGATTAAAGTTAGATGGATAAAGTCATTTGAGAAGATGGGTAAAAGTTAAATTGCCTGAGTCAGTTCAAACAACCAGAAACAAAGATGCATTCTTCCTGGGTTGAAAGGATTACTTCTGATCACTGAAATGGTCTTTTGTGACATTGAGATTAAGCAATGTTATGTGATAGTGCTCAGACTCAATTCTTCTCAGTCCCACTGAAGTACTTTTTCTTACCAGCTGTTACTATCATCAGTTCATTGTTTTCAGGTTGACTCTAAGGATCTCCTCTCATTAAAGAAACATCAAATTCATCCTTCTGGGCATTTTAGGGGTATCAAGGCATGAAATAATTTAATTAGTGTCATAACAGAGAATATTTTTCTTTAGTCTGCTAAACATGATAATAAGCAGAAAGGCTGCAACTACCTGGTGCTGCTGTCAGTCAGGCTTGACATATAGTGGTGTGGGGATGGTGTGTGTACGATTTTTATCTGAATGCTAGAGTTGGCAGTAGCAAAAAAGCCCCCATATGGCAGTATTTAAAGCTTGGGTCTGATTTTTGCTCTGCATCTCTGCATCACTTACCTGCAATTTGAGGAATGAGAAAGTTTGGGGTTTGTTCTGTAAGGATATGTTTCTATTTATTCAAGAATTGTTTCTATGAGTGTTCAGGTGTTCACTCAATATTATGTAACTTTTGTTCCTATTTAACTCATAAAGGGAGAATGTTTAATTGCTGTGTCACGAGCAAAATGCATGGGAGACGTGGAAGACTTGACTGAATATCTGAGAAAAAAAAGGGAACCCTTCCCTGCAGAAATGTCCTCTTGTCTTCCCATCAGTTCAGCAGAAGTGTGTCTAGTAGGTGAAGGTGTAATAAAAAGTTCACTTGCAGATGAAAGTACAAGAAAACTTTGTCATCCCAGTGAGTCTTTATATGTTGTCTCTACAGAAAACTCTTAAGGAATTGGAGTTGCAGCCTGGGAGTTGCAAGCGAGAGGTGTCACCAATTGAGGGATTTCTGTCCAAAAGGTGTCTTGATAGCTCATATAGAGATAGCATAGAATGAAAACACTGTAGCAGAGAAAAAAAAAGCGCAGAATACGAAGTGATTCAAGTGTGTGTGTATACATATATATATATATATATATATATATATATACACACACATATATGTAAATTTTTTTTCTAAACCTATTTTTTCACTCCATCTGTTTTTTCTCATTTTGGGGCCTGTGTTTTCATTTTTTTACCCTTTTGTTGCTCTTGATAACCTCTTTTCTAGCTCCTTCATTTTGTGTGTATGGGAGCAATAACATTTCTTTGCAAATTGTACATTTTAGTCCAGATGACAGTCATTTTCTTCCTGCACATTCTCTGAGATGCTGAGGACAGATGTCACAAACAGTTCTTTGCAGTGGTTAGCTTAGTCAAATCATTAGAGCTATGTCCCCTATGCGCTGTGCACAGCAGTGCCTCAGTATACACTCTTAAGTGTCCTTTAGTAGGTCAAATGTCTAAAACCTGGGAGAACTGTATTCTTGTTATAACATTTATTTCATCCATGTAATGAAGAGTCAATTTAAAGAGAATGTTTTTTGAAATGCTTTTATTTCACTGTAAATCCTGTCATATGAAGTACTGTTTTGTACACTTGGGCAATGCATCAATAGAAACATAGTTCAAAGAATGAAGATAATTTCTTCAGTGTTTTGAGGCTGCCTGTACTGTGCAGCATTCTGGGTGAAGGGTAAACATTTTAATGGAAGCAATTTATTCACCTAAATTCAAAATCATTGCTGCAACTATTGCTAAGCATTTCATAGAGCCATCTTTTATCTTCTCTCAGATCATAAACTTTTTTTCTGTATTAGTTGTTCAGTATTTCAGATATTTCAACAAGGATATAATGAAATGGAAAAACTCTCAGTATAACTTGTACTCCTTATGTCTAGCAGCTGTCAGTCTGAGGAAAACCCCAAATACAGAATCTTCTTTACTCTTTGATGGGAATGCTTTTCTCAGCAACCTTATGCTCCTAATCAGGAAAATTTAATTAAAATATTCCCTGTTTTTTTCGGAGGTTTTTTTTTGGGTTGGTTTGTGTTGGATTAGGGTTTTTTAGTTGTCTGTAGGGTTTGGGGTTTTTAAAAATGTATAGGTTTCCAGATGCAGCTGCCAGTGCCCAGGAATCACAAGATGTATTTCTGCTTCACAGAAACTGCTCATATGAGATTCAGTATGAAAACAGTACTATTGCAGTTGCCTGCAGTTTAGCCTATGCATTTTTCAGTAAAGCATCTTCTCCTACAGGTACTGAGAAATCCGTAACAACCATCAGTGGGAGTAGACTAAAAAAATAGAGTTAGAGGATGTCGTGCATCACGGCAGGCTATCAAGCTTTGCTATGTCTACTTCTAGCACTACATGATGTCAGGCTAAATGCAGGTGTTGTGGGAAGTTGTTTTTGTCTCTTAAAATAGCTTACAGTCTTATGGGTAAGTTTTAGCTTTTCTTGCTATTTTTACACATAATCTATGATGCTTTGCTCAGTGTTGGTCTTTTAATAATGAAATTTACTTCACTAGAGCTAATGACTTAGGAATAGGTGGCTTATAAACATTTAGAAGGAAATTGTAATGCTACTGTGAGATAAAAAATTGAATTTTTGGGCTTGTCTGCATGTGTAGGTGTGAAGACTGCAATTTTTGGGTTGGAAATGTCTAATACATTCTGATTTTTTTCATGGAAACATCATATTATATTAAAGATGGCAAAATGTTCTCTGTAATGCTCTCAGTAGTAATGGAGCTTGTCAGAGAACAAAACACTCATCTTCAAGACTCCCAGCAGGAAAACAGTTTCCACAGTGTGATCTGATATGTAGGCAAAACTTAACCTTCTGCACCTAGGTTAAGACACCTTTTTCTTGCTAGGAATCACTGAATTACAGAATAATCAGGGTTGGGAGGGACCTTTTGAGATCATCCAGTGCAGCCCCTCAGCCAAGGCAGGGTCAGCTAGAGCAGGTGACACAGAAGCATCCAGGTGGGTTTGACAAGGAATATACAATCAGCTCATGGGCAGCACTGCAGTTGTTTTGCTGCTCCCCTCCAGGTCCCAGATCAGTAAATCTCACCAGTTGCCTCTTCTGCCCACACCTGAGTGTGCCGCTGGTGTTCGTGGCTCTGTGTGCCATGGGGCAAGAGATGTCACAGGGGATGTGCCTTGTCCAGAAGCAGCAGCTCCAACTAATTCACTCACTGCATAACAACCTTGGGAAATGAAGCTTAACAGGATTTTAAAGGGATTTGAAGCAAGATGTTGAGGTCTCATTTCAGTGCACTAGAGCTGAACTGGAGAAAAACAGCAATATTTTCTTTTCATTTCATTGTGGCATACTTTTCTAAATTATCAAAGCTGCACCCTTCCAAGTTGAAATTTTGGGGAACATACCTTCTGGAAGGTGTTTGGATATAGTGCTTCCGACCGGAAAATTTTTTTGGCGTGTCCTTAAATTCTGGGTCTCAATAGAAAAATAGTGGAAAAATAAGTCTTTTTTTAATGTGGGTAAACTCCTGCATGGATTCTAAAATAGAACCTTTCATTTTATTTGAATTTTATCATGTTACAATTTGTTGTCCTAGAAGAATAGAAGGCTAAAGTGAGAAAAAAATAAAATAATGCCAGTTGTTCAGTGTTCCATTAATAGTCCCTGATTAGGAGAAAATTAAAGAAAAATACAGTAATGATAAATGATTCCAAGAGTGGCTGAAAAATGTGCATATGTTCATGGAAAATCAGGGACATAAACTATGATACTTCAGATTGAAGAAAATTCATTATTTACTGTTTTTTTTAATTGGGATTGGCATACTGCGGGAAAGGCAGAAATTCACATGCATGGGGAGCAGAAAGACAGAGTTTATAGAGCCTAAGAAATATTTGTGACAGCATGAATTTATGCACTCATTCCTAAAATGGGACTTAAGTAAGACGTAAGAATTACACAGGTCTTGTGCCAGTTCTCTGCACAGGGGTGAATTTAATCTAGAATGAATAAGGGTCTTTTACTTATTTTATTTATTTTTCGCAGTCTCTCTTGCCCACTTCCTAACACTGTGTTTTTCAGACAGTATTTTGGACAGCAATGCACCACCTGTAAGTCAAATACCAAGGGCAATGTTTGTAGGGAAGTTAATATATTGCTTTAATCTAAATCAACATCTTGCCTTTATGGCTTACACAAATGTTAATAAGCACACCAATAATTTTTAAATGCTATTGTTTAGAACAAGTGCTTAACATGTATGGACTAAGCCAAAAGACAAAAATAAATATTTACTAATAATTGGAACAGAACTGGACTTTTTCCCATCAGGTGTGTAGTTTGTGGTGCAGCACCTGATAATTACTGGCATTATTTGTTCTATGAGAGCATTTTACACCGTATCCTCTTTAGTGCAACATGTGGCTGCAGATATTGCCACTGTTTCACCATTAACATTTTTTGTGAACTGTGATTTCAGAATGTTGAGATATAAATTCAGCCATTTAAAGATTTTAAGTACTAGATTTCTGAATGTTCATGGGAGTAATCTGGTCTCTTTTTAATATGACTGCTGTTAATGGTGTTAACACAACTAAATTTTCTTTTAATACTGATTTTTTATTGCATCCTTAAAAATGTAGAGCCTGTGAGAAACGAATGGGTGGCTTGAAGGTAATTTGCCTTTCAACAACAATTATTTTATGCCTGATGTTAAACAAAGTAGTTCGCACTAAGGACCTAGGAGGCAAGTTTGGACTTTGGTGTTTGAAATAAGGTATTAATTTTTATTATTAAGAGAAATATAATGGCCTTCAGTAATAAGAGTTGGATCACAATATAATTCAGATATTATTCTATTTGGATGTTTCTTGTGCTCAGCTGAACAGTTGCTCTTTTTAATTACTTATCTTTGTATGCATTTTGATATATGTGAATGAATGCAAGCATTTTTAGTTTTTATTTCTTTTAAAATAAAGTTTGTTGGTAGATGCACTTTTGTAAAGATAGTTGTTACATAAAATTTTATTTTGTCCAAAGTTACCCAGGGTTGGAACTGTCTCCAATACATCAGTAAGCACAAAACTCATAAAACTTTGTAATGTCAGTTTTGCTTTCCTTTTGTATTAGACATGTTTTCATATTAATTCATATTAATTCTTTGGTAGATTTTTAAAACCAAAATCAGCCATTTTTTTCAATGCATATAATTCATACAGATTTCAGGGGGAAAAATTTATGGGTATTTTGAAATAATCTTACTCTGGACATTTGCAAGCAATCTTCCAGCTGAACTCTGAAGATAAGGTCTAATTTTTCAAGGGAACTCTCATACATGAGGTGGAGGTACGCATCTGCTTTTTTTTTTTTTTCCAAATATCAAAAAGCATCTTGACTTTATGGATGTTAGAAATGTTAATGTAAACATTTATCTAAGGAATGGTAAACTTTACCTCAAAAATTTTTTCAAAGAAAGTTATTTTCATCCTACAAGGATACCATACATTAAAGAAAAAAAGTGCATACAACTGTTTGTGGGGGAAACTGTATTCAGGAAGACCTTTTGTGGCACTAAGAAACTTAGTTTTGGGGCTACTTTCAACTTACCTCAGTGCAAGAAGTAGTGTAAATATTTAACTTTCCTACTGTGCTTTACAAACAATTCATAAAATGTTGTTATGTGAGGATGAAATACACTTGTCCTTAGGCTTCTTCGTGGAGATCAAAATGGCCATGAAAAAGGCATGAATTTTGAGCATTAGATTATCATCTATAGGTTATAAATAAGAAGGTACAGCTATAATCTTGTAGTGGATGCTTTCTGCAATTCTTTTTGAGGAAAGTATGCAATGCCTCTTTAAGGTAACTTTGCAGCTAAGACAATGTCTGTGATGGATGTGATGCAACCCTTTACACTTTAAATAGGAGATCTCTTCTTAAATAATATTACTTGAAAGCTCTTCCTGTTCAGGCTTATGTAATAGCCAATTTAATGACACAGCCAGATCAATATTTAACAAGGTGCTCTACCATAGTGATTGGTTTGTCAAAGTTTATGGACAAGTTATAAAGCTCTGGATGTAGAATTTTAAAACAAAAGGACTGGAAAATCCTTAACTGTAATGGCCTCCATGTGATCAGGCAGCTGTGTCATGGTTAGAGACATGTTTTACAAATTAAGGTAATTATTTATTGGTGACCCTTTCATACTCTGTTCTTCCTTGTGTTCACATATCACATTATTTTCCTTTAGTGATCTTATATCCAAGTTAGTATAGGGAATAAACCTCTCAGATAAGTACCAGCTAAAGTAAAGGGGAGTAGTATATGTGCTACCCCTAGAGTAGAATACTATTTTGTTTTTGAAATTCTAGGTTTTTTACTAGGTCATGGTTGGCCTTGGAGTCATTTCCTATCTATTGTACCTATTGTATAATTACACAAACTCATGAACATTCACAGACTGTAATCCTCTCTCCTTCCTCCTCCCACCACTCTCATCTCCTGTCACTTGAAAAACCTGTAAATTATCTCTCATCAGACTGCAAATGCATGACTGTTTCCTCCTTTCAGAAAACATGCAGTCAAACCTGCCAGATTTGACGGGATTAGCAAGAAACAGGAGTAATCACAGAGGACATTTATTCAGGTAGTTACCTACTCAGTGCCATAACTATAATGCTTCTAGCCCTAGTATTTCACAGGAATCCCCAAAAAGTCTGCCAATATCCTAAAGTAGTTTTTCTAGTAAACTTCATGGGGTGAAAGGGGTATGTTTTCTTCTCCCACTTTAAGGAAAACCCACGATGACTGCTCTGAAGCCATAACGGTGCTCCTGTTGTCTGTCTCCTCTTCCTCTGATTGCACAGGGTGAGTTGCTGTGACCCATACTTCTCTGAAGGTAGTGGGGTGGTGCTCCACTGCAAAGAGTCAACCTCATACCATTATAAAGGGGGAGCAAGGCACACTCATTATCGGGTGTGAACCCTGCCCCTTCTTGTACCACCATAGGATCACACTGATTACACATCATATTTTTCACACCTTTTAATATGTGTGTGGCTTAGGTCTGAGCAAGGCATTTGAAACAGTGCTGTTAATACACAGTATTGCTGCTGGATTAACAGGCCTTTGTGGTCTGGTGTCTCTATCTGCAATAAGAGTACTTAGCTCTTACATTTGGAGGTAGAGAAGATATTGTTGAGAAGCCTTGATTTCCTCCAGCAATGTTCACCTACCCTTGACTCATGTGAGGCCACATTGAAACCAGCTCAAATGACACAGGAACTGGGACCAGACAATCAGAAAGTCAAAGCAGTCAAGTGTCTGCCTAGGTTCTTTTTTAACGATTTTTCATTATAGCTTTTATTTTTTCTTTGGCTTCCACTATAACTGACATCTGCCTTTTAGATTTTTTTTTTTCTACAAGATCTCATCAAGTTGTTGAATGCCCAACACTTGCTTCTTTTCAGCCTTCTGAATTCAACATTTTCTTTTGTCAGAGGGAAAATGGTGCTTTCAGCTACAGATATTTCAGATTGCATTTATGAAAGGACAGCTTATGATGTATAGGGAGATGTGTTATCTTTTATTGTAACATCTGATACAGCTGAAGGAAAAGACAAGCTTTTGAGCTCACAGCCTTGCTCAAGGACAAGCTTGTGAGAAAAAAATTTACTCCCTGCTTGAGCCACATTAAATAAAATGTGGATGAGTACAAGCTGAGAAAATCTCTGAGCAACAACAGCTGCCTCAGTGTTTCGCAGTAGTTCAATACAGAAATGTTATTTCAGCCCCAACTCCCCCTTTTTTTAGCAAGTATTCTTGCTGTGTTCACAAAAGGAAAGAATGTAAATTCCCTTCCACCTTCTTCTCCAAGTCTCCCAGTAAATGTCTAGGTAAAGACATGAAAATGTTTTATTAATGTACACTTTGGTTTGGAATATTGGAGAGATTGTATATATATAGACACATGTAAATTCCATGTTTACTGTGGTCATTTTTGACATTTAGATAAACCAAGCAATATCTGCTTGGTTTGATTGCTTGATAAATCAAGCCATTGGTCTCACCATCAGTAAATAAAATTACTGCTGGGTCCTGGGATGGAGGTTAGCCTTGTGGCAGCTCTAGCCATGCTAGAAACACCACAGAATCACTTTAAAGCAGAAGTAGCCTTTTCCTGAATCAATCTCTTTTTCTGTGTTCAAAGCTGGAGCTGGAACAAAGTTCCTTTCCTATCTACCTCCAAACATTCAGGACAAGGAGTAACCAACTCAAGGAATTTCCCACCCTATTCAAAGGACAGACAACAGAAAACACAAAGGGGAGAAACTCCTATGTTTATTTTCGTTCTCTGGTACCTTGGGATGATTCAATATCTTGGGGCTACCCATGTTATATCAGTTGCCTTTTTCTCTTACTCTTAGCAAACAGAGGCTGAATTTGAGGTCTGCACTGTCAGAGTTGTTTCTGCCTGAGAAATATATGGCATGCACATCTAGCTCTCAATCTCTTTCCTTTCCAGTTATAGTTGCTGATTGGCTTTATGGTTAGTTTCTTCTTAAAACTGAGGTTGCCTGACACAATAGATGATGGGAATATCTGGTCTGGATTGTAGCTGAACTATGGTCTGTCTTTTCATCAAAAATTTAGTGTTACCTAAAAAAATTGCTGGTAATGAAGAGATCTTCACAACCGCTGACGGTTACATGTTTTTTGGTTAATTATTATGACAATTAAGAAATATATATCTATTTTCTAGTTTTAAGCTGGGGGCTTGAGCTTTCAGCCCTCCTACAGCTTCTTTCTCTTTTGCAGTCAACTGCCTACAGAGGAGCTTGTGTGGTATTTGCAGCAGCCTGCTTATCTCAGTTGTGTTAAGTCTGGACTTGGGAAGAGGATTTTTCTCCTCTATTAGATCTATCAATCTACTTAAAGTATTTGTTACTTTAGGAGTGATAAAAATCATGACATTAGGAAAAACATACTTTTCTTAAGTTCTTATTTTGGAAATAGCACTTGTGGTGATCTAAAGTTTAATGTTGGGAAAAACTGGCCTATTTTTGAAATCCAGTTTTCTTTGATCTCATTTCCTGGGGATTTTCTACAGCTTCTGTGTCATGAAAGCTGCTTTGCCTCTTTGACCTTAGTAGAAGTCATACAGCAGGCTGTTTCCTTGTATTTGTATATGCTGAAGTTTCTTATTTTCCCCCTACACTTTCTGTTATGTAATCCTTGACTACTTTTTTTCTTACATAAAATTTTTCCAAGTATGCATTCTAAGTACCTCCTTCAAAGTAATAAGATCTGTCTTGTCTTCATTCTTCTTCACTAAAATGGCACTCAGTTCTAGGCACTGTCAATGGACTTAGGCTTTTGCCAGAAGGCACTGAGTGGAATTTGGCAAAATTCTGGCCTTTTTAAACTGAGCTGGAACATATGTATGAACCAAATCCATGGCATTTGTTTTGGGCTAATTCCTCAAATTTTAAACCATACATTTCAGACAGTTCATTGCTTTGCTTCTCTGGATCTTGCTAAAGATAATGTACATCCCCTTTTTATCTTTCATGATGGCATATAATGATTCTGTTGTTTTGACATGAATTTCCTGTTATTTCTTCCTCTGCATATTTTAAAGTAGCAACTTCTGGTGAGAGAGAGATTTGAACTTGCATGTGCTTTTGGAAAAATACAAATATCCTGGATGAAATAGCCAAGAAGGTAATTTTGTAGTCTGTTAGAAACTGTTGAAATGAAATACAATTTTGACCCTGATGCTGCCATGTTTATATAGACAAGACATTCATCTGGAAAAAAATGCTAGTGTAGTCAAAAGTTTGTCCGCTGTCAGTGGCTTCTGTGCACACACTTTATCAAAGCTTTAAGGAACCAAGTTATTCTTTTGTTCAATTAGCATTTGAAGTGTTCTATGTGATACAATGGCTGTATAGGAATGTACAGGTTAAGGAAGGAGTGAATTTTTTCCCCTCCTTTTTCATGCCTTAATTGTTGCTCTCCCGAGACAGAGTTTTTTCTTTTGCTTAAGAAATAAAATCCAAATCAAACACAGTTTCTTTACACTAAATACTTTCATTTTTTTCTTTTCTTTTTCTCTTTTTTTTTTTCTCTTCGCACTCTGTCGCCAAAATTGGGTTGAGATGTTCAGTTGCACGTTATAGCAAACCCACAGTTTTGTAACTTTTTCCATGGTGAATTACAGATCAGTTTTTCTTTAAAGGATGATAGACATGGACTTGGTTAGACTGTTGTATGTGTCTTAACTTGGGTTCATTATATTCCACTCTAGAAAAAAAAGACTTGTCAAATATTTTTATTGGCTCGTCACCTTTACTGTTATAAAAACATTAAATTGAGAACTTATTAAAACCAGATTTTAAAATGCCTGAAAATCATAAGTATGTCTTGCAGTAATGTGTATGGAGTAATCTTAGTAAATCTCTGATTTTTCATTAATTTTTTTGTAATTTTCAAAATCAGCCTGCCTAATTTAAGAGTTCCTTAGGCACCACAAATGCTGTTTTTTACTGTTTCATGAGAAATAGATAATTTGTCTGAAAACTGAAAAGTTTCAGCTAAATTTTCTCTCTGAAATGTCAGGGGAGAACGTGGTAGGAAGAACTGCCCTTTGAGCAGCGTCACATGGAAGGTAACGCCATATGTCTGGCAGAAAGGCTCCAGGAGACAAACACTAGGTCAGATTTTCAGAAGTGGAAAAAGATTTTAGGGAGCAGGAGAATCTGAGCCATTTGAACTGAAATAAAAGGAGAATGAACTGCAAAATTACAAGGCATCTTTGTACTTTGGGTGGCGTATGCGCCTGGATACCTCCTAAAGTTGTGGTGGACTTGGCCCCATTTATAATAATTTGCCAAAACATTAGAGACATATACAGTTTAGTAAAACTCAGTCTTTGTATAATATATGTGAATTTTGATTTTCAATACTCTCCTGAGGTGAACTTTGTGATGAGGGTTATGATTAAATGGAATAACCTGGTATAAAAGCAGAGGTATTAGCAGAGGTTTTTTCTTCCTTCCTGCCACAGAGCTGTCTCTAGGCCACCAGTGACTTTTCTTTTTCCTTCATTTTTCACCCTTTTACATTGGTGAAATCAAGATTAAATTACCTAAGAAATAAGAGGAAAGCCAAAACTGAGTATGTTTTAGAACATTTTTTAAAGTTAAAAATAAAACCAATTTGCACTCATGCACATATATGTTTACAATCTCTTGCTGATATATATATTTAAGAAATACAACCTGATTCTTGCCTGGAAGCCAAAGTCACTTAATTCAACATTGATGGGAGCCCAGGAACAGCCAAAAGACAGTAGACCTGACTACCATAAACTAAGAGTTCCACTTGTGCAGAGTACAACCAAAAGACCAGCCTTTATTAAAGATACCCTACATCACTGTATAAAATTGTTGCAATTGAATCTCAACATAGTAGTTTCATCAAATGTTTTTTTGTTCCTTGACATGATATGGTAGGAGAAATTCAAAGGAATTTTTAAGTTCCTTCAAGAAGATTTAGTTGCACAGCTGCCACTAATTAATTTATTTAGCTAAAATTGTCACTTAAATTGTAAAAGACTTAAATATACAAATATTTTTTACAGAATCAAAGAGTTTTTTTAATGTATGCATTTTAAAAAGTGTTTGTCCTTTATTTGGAACATCTTTTGCTTTACTTTATTAAAAACAATTTTTGTTTGCTTTCTGTGTATATTGGTAAATTTTCTGTAGAAGGAAAGACTATAGTAACATTGTATGAAAAGAAATGTAGTTAATGGATTTTTTTTTCCCACACTGGTCTGAAATACAGTGGAAAAATTACAGTGTGAGGTGCGATAAAATCAGTACCCAAGGATTTAGACTATTTGAAACCATGATCAGTGACAGAAAAAAACTTGACTAAACTTACTGAGGTGTTGCCCACAAGAAAGATTTTAGGGCAACTTCCCATGTTACAAAAGCAACAACCCTAATACTTCCTGCTGCTAAAGGCCACTACCATACACATGCTCCCTTGTCATCCAAACCTCTCCTGAGCCAGAATTCCTGCTGTTACCAAAACACCATGTGCCAGGAAAAGCTTTCTCATTGCTTTGAAGATAAAGTACTGGAACAGGTTGCTTAACAAAACTATATTATCCCCTTCATGGGAGATGGTGAAGAAATGCTCAGGCAGTGAGCTGATGTGTGTGGCCCCTATATTTAATCCCCCTCTGTGCTTGGTGGTTGACTGGATGCCCTCTGGAGAGCCCTTCTTAGCCAAATTTCTAGGATTTTTGTGATGGCAAACAGATGTGATGGCAGCAATTACTAGATAATTGGCATTGATATTCCTCCTATCATTACTGTTAGAAGGACTGAACCAGTACTTGGACAGAGTGGAAAATTTCCCCAAAGCCCTCAGCACAGACCCAGTTTGACTTGTAAATTAATAAACATTTCAGTTAAAGCTACACACAGCCCTGTGGTCCTTATATGCAGGAAGTGACAGGCAGTAGAACTGTCCTTCTAGTTAAAGAAAGCAATTTCAATCCTTTTTTTGTTTAGATGAAAATGCAGATAATTCAGTTTTTGCCACCTGTCATATCAAGCCAGATGAGGTCATATGAGCTGTAGTCACAGCATAACAAATATTCCAAATACCTCTGTGCTACATCTGAGCTGATATCCTTGGAGATCTTTTACTCTGAGGGCAGAAAACCTATCAAAGAGAGGAAATTAAGAGTGAGTTGTGCCTTTGAGCCAAAATAAGACCATCCATAAGCAATAACACTGAAGAATAAATTTGTGGTAAGACACTTCATGGTACCACTCTTATGTGCTTGCATAAGCAACCGTTTTAAATATTGGGGTCTGAACAGAAAGAATTAAATGGATAAAGCACAACCATAAGTGGAAAAACACTTATTTGATTGACTATTTTTTTAATTGCTTTTTCCCTGCTAAACACATAAAAGATGTTTCCAAAAAGCTTTCTGGTTTTTATATATAAATACTTTTTGATGTGCTTCAATGAAGTGTGCCTATAACTTGATGTCCTTCAGACATGTAAATTATAAAATAAATTTATGCCATTCTGCTGTAATATTCTGGAGCTGAAGTACCTTAAAGAAACCTTAAAGGTTTGACAGATTGTCTAAATGCAAAGCTCATGTTGTTAAGTTTGACCAGGTACAGATATTCCATTCACTTTGTTATTACTTCTTGAAATTCTGAGAAACAAACTTGGATTCATATATTGTTACATGCGGCTAGCAGTAGATGGTCAAAGACGTTAAGTAGTGGATGGGAAGCACTTTGGGAACAATTTTCCTTGTGAATTAAGAGAAACACCAGGGATGATTCAATTTATGTATGGGTTTCTTGTGTTTCACATAAAATTGTTAATCATCACTGAAAGGTAAGAGGTTGTTGCAAGGCTATGATCTTGAGCTCACAGTTTGAACATCAGGACAAATTATTTACTTGCCAAAAACTCTGTTTAAATTTGTGGATATGTACAAAAGTTGTTGAGACTTGAGATTGATTTTATGCTGAGACTAATTTTTCCTCCATTGGAAATTTGCAATGGTGCAATTTTCTTATCACACTACAGTTCTGTCTAACAGTATTCAACACTTGAATAGTCCCATATATATGGTGAAGTATAAAATAATAACAATGTGGGTTTGTTGCTGTTTGGGGTTAGGTTTGTGCTTAAGCGAACCAATCTTGTCGTGCTACCTGATTCAGAACTGTAGTTCTCAGATTATCACAGGGCTTGTAGCAAAGCCATGGTTGTGTTCAGTGCTGGTCTTCAATACGTGTTTTGTGTTCTGATCCTTGTTTTCATAATCGGGATACATGGAACTCTGCAGAAGCACCATAGACCAAGAATTATCCAGAAAGCTTAGGCAACATCAGTTTAGAGATGTGCAATATCAGCTACTGACCTGTGGAACTTGCAGTCTAAGTGGATGCAAGGGGTCTCCTCTATTTGGGAAGTGGGACCATTTAGTCCTATCTCAGCTGGCTTTGGATGGAACACAGTCACCGTCTTTATATATGGGACCAGTGCACAGTCCCAGTCTCAGAACATATTTTTGATGACTGGTGGTATAGGATGCTTCTGTCCTTGTCCAGGACAATCAGTGGCATTGGGAATTTTTTTTCAGAGTCAACTTAGGAGATGGGGTGTTTGTCCTTGTTCTGGCTAGTGCAGGTTTAATTCTGTCTTTTATCAGGCATGATCTGAAACCATATTTTCCATTCTTCACAAAAAAAAAATTATTGATTATTCTGGAGTTAGATTAGGCAAATTATCCTACCCTTAGGAAATAAAAAAAAAAAAAAAAGGTTTGTTTAAAAATGGATCAATTCAATTAATAGTCATGATTGGCACTGCCAAGGAGAGGCCTGTGGTATGCAATTGGGAGTAGTGTTGGGGTCAGAAGGACAAAGGTGTGAATAGTCTAATTGAGTAATTCAGTGGGTTTGCCTCATTTTGCTTGGACACAGATCTGTGAAGATGCACAAGATGAATCCCTGCTCGCATGTGTCCTAGAACAGGCAAAACCCTTTCTGCCTCTTTAATCCTCTTACTCTCTTGTGTGATTCCTTTCTTTTAGTACAGACTAGGTCTTAACTATGACTAATACTGGTCTTCTCAAAAGTTCTCTTTCCATACTAAGTTGCCTCCTCAATTCTAGTGACGCCCTGCCTAGCATTTAATAGCTGTTATATGGGATAACTTTAGTCATCTGTTAGTCAGACAGATGAAGTAGACTTAACAGTTGAAGAAGTAGGCTTCAAATTGCAGTTTCAATGGTTTTTAGTGTTACTCTTCCACTAAGATGTCAAGCATCTTTTGCAGGAAGGGCAGCTGTCTAGAAAGGAATTTGAGAGGTTTGCTTTGGGCAAGATTAGACATGTGTTCTAACATAATACAAAATGTAGTTCATAATTTCATAGATACATGTTCCTCTCTGTAACAGATACAACAGACAGATGGGGGAGCACAAGTTTCAAGAGACACAATTATGATTCATTTGCGAAACAGGCATGTTGCACAACAGCTGCTTGCCAACATCAGCTATTCTTCTTTTGCCTTACAGCTGTGCAACTCTATTTTAAATTTTTTTAATTGTTTCAGAGAGAGAAAAGTATTTTGTTTGATCTAATACATTTTAAATGCTTTTTATAAATAAACTATCTAGAATGTTTTGAAATTAAACACTTGCAAAATGAAGAGTAAAATATCTGGAAGAAATATGGCAAAGATATGCTTTTCAGTGCTGTTTTAAAATGTAATTAGTCACTGAAATTTATCACCACCTGATTTAAAATGTAACTTAAACAGGTCAGTTTGAAAGAAGAATTTTGAAAGAGAACAAAGTAGTTTTCAGACAGGAAGCAGAACTATTTTTAAAAGTAAAGAAGGAATAATTTGCTGTTAATAATTTTCGGTCTGGAATTTAGATTTTCTTAATATATTTTATCTGTTTTTTTTTTGGTTGAAATATCTCTTTTGTTGCCATCTGTCTCCTTATGTTTTTATAAATTCTCTTTGTCAATTCCCAGTCCAGATCTGAATCTATGATGGTTGTATGTCTTCAAAGTTGGAGGAATATCTAAATCAATTTCCTAATAAAATCACTATTGCCTGAAATATAGCAGCCTGTGTTTTTACAATTACTAATTAAGTGCTCAATAGATATTTTATTGCTTAGTGGATAACAACCAAACATAAACTCTGCTGTTGTACTTGTAAGTATAAAGTTTATTATTCCTATTACAGTTTTTCTGGCTTTCTTAGAGAACTGACTAACATCTATACATTAAGGTAGTAGCTTTTAATTGTTTCAGAACTTTCCTGGAAATGTGGGATGACTTAATATTTCATGTAGTTTTCTTTCCTGCTTTTGTGCTTCAAAGGATGGTGAACAAATTAGCAAAAACCTCAGAGCCAGCTACTGTCCTGTATCTGCACAACTCCCACCAGCTCCAACTTGCAAGTTCAGCTTAATGACTTGAAATGGATATGGCTTTATAGTCTGCATGTGATGATTGAACTCATGATGGTGATGAGAAATGAGTATGTGCTAGAGCTGCAGGATCAAACCTTTAGGAAGTACATTACCCTGGTGTACAGCTGAAAGCTTCTAGTATGCCTTAGCTTTTTTCACTACAATTGAACTCATATATTTTAATCTATATTTCATCATATTTGACTTAATGTGAGAAAGAAAATTTAAAAATTGCTCATTAATTACAGCTATTGATGCGTACATCTAACAAACCCTATTGACAGAGGTTGTTTCAAAACAGGTTCAGCTGCAAGCAGAAGAAATGTCTGGTGACTTTCTAGTTCTCCTCTTTAAGAGTTTATAAAATTTGGATTTAGTATGGAATCTTTAAAGTAAAAAATTATGGTGAGTTAGGAATTTTGTTGAAGTGGAAAAAAACCCAAGTATTAATTTTAAGCTGGACCCATAATAGTTATAGGATACATTTTCAAATCTATATAATTAAGGGCTCTAGAAGGATTAGAAGGAAGCTTAAATCATAGGATTTTTTAACTGAAATGCAGTCATAGGCTATGAATAATAATGTAGATTTTTTCCTACATTGATCAGCTGAAGGACAGTAGAATGGGTAATGATGAAATTACTCTAGAATCCAGGTCATGAGTTATAAACATCCATTACTGTAAGCATAAGAATACAGCAGTACTGTTTTCTTTTACAATAGAAAAGTGTATGAATAAAATTAACACGAGAATAATGAGTGGCCAGGCTCCCATAATATTTTTGACGTAGATAGATGCATGGATGGATGATGGATAGTGATAGGCTCTCATCTTGCTTTTCCTGCAAGTAGATACTTTTTCTGAGTAGCTACTCTGTTCCATCTGAATTCTACTGACTGTAAGATCATAATCTCTCACAATATTTTTCTTAGTATCATAGTTATGATGGTTTCCTGATTTGACAGTTCAGATCTCTTCAGACTGGCATTACCAGTCTGGTATTACCATTCAGGTATTACCAGCAAAATCTGGATGATGTCTTGCACCCACTATATTCCCTAAGGGACGACAGACTTCTTTTTTTCTCTGTACAGATCTTGGGATCCTGTGGTTATGATTCTTATCTCGAAACAAATAGAAAAAGACTACTGAGGTTTGATACTGCTTTCCGTTGCTATATCCAGTCTCATCTGTGTAAAATTAACAGCTATAGGAAGGTTTCTAATTGACTTCAAAAAGACTCTGGGAGACCTGCCTTTAGGGTCAAAACTCCAGGGCATGAGACTTGGAATTTGGAAGGTATTTGGGAATAGACATATTACTCTTATATCATGTCAAAAAAGCAATGGCTTCTCTCAGTGACCTCTATCCAGAAAGGGGAAATCAACATATTAATATGGATTCAAAATAATTTAAAAAGCATCTGAGGCTTTCAGATTCTAAATCCTTTTCTGACTTCTCAGACTAGCACTATCAATATAACATTCACAGATTTACTTCTGGGCAAAAAGTCTCAGCTTTTACATAACCCACTGACATTCAAATGATTTTTTTCCAATCACAGTTGAGTTTTGACTTCAACTTGGCTGCCAGTAGCGTAAGAGAATTTGAATAAATAAATCTTTAAAACCAGCCTTGATAAGTTTTTTAATCAGTTCAGAAGAGCTTCTGCTTAAGCCAGATTTGTTTCAAAGAGTTTATAGAAGTGATGCCGAATAGTTGAGTCTGCCAATTTAAATCTCACAGTGGTCCTAAAGTTTATACCATTCCCACTAATTTCTATATTTTCTTTGAACTCATTTACATAAGTGAATAATCCCAGCCTCAGAGTCCTTGAGTGAGAACTATTTAGCACATGTGGCCACCAAAGTCTGTGGAAAGATTTCTATCTGTGGAAAGATTTTTGTGGAAATTGGGCTTGGTTCTTGGGTTCCCTGAGACCACTGTAATTAGGAATGGATTTTTTCCTCTCCCTTTCATTGAAATCAGTGAGAATTGCTTACTCAGAGACCTTTAAAGCAGAGACCTTTAAAATTCTAGCCTTTCAACAGCCTAGCTTGAAGCCATGTTTGAGAAATAGTTGTTCTGTAAGATTTTGATTTCATTTGTACACTGTAAATCCAGATATTAGTGAGAACTTCAGGTGGCCTAAGCTGAAGTTTAAAATGACTGGATATTTACACCCTGCTGAGGGCATGATCCAAAAGGTATGGCATTAAGGTTTGGGTCACTTTAACTCTGTTTCCTGTTGGGAAATTCTCCAGTTTAATGTTTTTATTTTTTTTTAATTAAAACCAACTGTCTTTCCTCAAAGAGGGGAAAAGTGTAGGATTCTTGAAATCAAAGATCAAAGAAAAGCAATTCTCTAGTCACAGTTGGACAATGTCAGAATTTCTGAGCTCCAGGTACTTTGGTGTTATGTGAACAAACAGGGTGGGTTGAAGTCACTAGCATGCACAAGAATATCTCTGAGACCCTGCTGGCTTCTGTGAACAGCAAACAAAGGGTAACATTATCAGCAAAATTGTTTCAAAAAAAAAACCCTACTGGGATAAATTTTTAAACAGAAGTTATAACATAAGAAGAATTCATATTTTGTTAAATCTAGCAAATTGTTGGCATGTAATGTAAACAATAAATTCTTTCCTGCTGGAGGAAAACTCACTGTTAATTAATTAAACTTATACCAGGGATAAAGTTTATGCAGCACATAGAAAGTACACTTCATTGAAATAATTTTTTATTTTTAATTAGTTCAGTGGTTACAAAATAGTCTTGTAACAGTTTAAAGATATAGATTTAGTGAACTTTTTGAGCTGCTTGCTATTTGAATAATATTAGCAGTCTAGAGATTAATAAATAATAGCAGTTCTGCAGACTTGAAAAAGAGCTGGACAGTCATGCATGCAGCCTGTGTCAGCACAGAAGAATGCTTCTGTATTGTTCTTAAAGATTTTCTCTGAGAAAAAAAGCTCTTCTTGATACATTCATTCTCAGTAGTTACATTTTCCCTTGATTTGGAAGTAAAATATTTCCAAACATGATTTGTATTAAAAATTCCAAATATTGTGTCAACTTGTAGAATAGCTTAAAGGAAAGAAGGGGAGGCTGGGGTGAAGCCGAATAGTCACAAGTGTGTTGGAGGATAGAAATCTTAAATAGTATAATATCTGTGAGCAACCAAGAGGCTACATTCTGCTATCAATTACTCTGGCATAAATCTAAAATTACTCATTGGAAGTTCAAAGTTTTTGCTGCAGATTTACACCCATATAATGAAGAACAGAGTTCAGTTATGTAAGGGTGGGAAAATCAATTTGGCCAGAATGTAACTAGCCTGGAACACTAATCACAAAAGGAAACCTTTTCCAGGTCAGAAAGCAGACTGCACATTGTGAATCCCTCTTTTATTCTTCCCCTCCTTCTCCACCATCTTTAGCTAATATATTCAAGCAAGTATAGACTTCTGCTCCTTGCATTAACATCCTGCAGCATTAGGCATTGGACTGCTTCAGCTTTATTATGTAAGCCAGAATAAAAGTGCTCAGGTATATTAGAGTCAAGAAATTTCATAGAAAGCTAAAAAGAAGTAGAGCAATATAAGCAAAAGTGGCTGGATTATAGTTTAGATGAGTAAAATATAAAGCTAAAATCAAAATAATGGGATATTTCGAAATTTCCTAAATTGAAGTAGGTTTCAGAGAAGACCAGAATCTTTTGATAGATTATTGGAGGAGATTTTTGAATAGTCTGCTAGTTACAGATCCTAGTGTTGCTCAGGTGGTTTGTACTGCAGAAATTGTAATGCTGTGCTGCAATGGTTTCTGAAAAGAAAATAAAAATACTGCCTGCGCACCTTGTTCTTATTCTGGAGAATATTCCCTCACTGGGTGCAGAGAAGGGAATGGAATGAAAAATAAAACTTTCAAAGAGAATATAAGAAAAAAATAAAGTAATAGAAAGGAATAATGTATAGAATCTAATTATATCTTTTCTAAACAGAGAGAGGGACTGTACTGTATATTTTGTACTTGGCCTAGAGAAGTAGTGGGAATCACACAGTTTTGTACCTATGGAAAATCTTCCTGGATCTATCAGGAAAGTTACTGTGCTGTTGGCTGTGATGCCACATGAACACGTAATGAAGACATTTTCTTTCATAAGACATATCTATCTGAAGAAAATAGCTTCTGCCTTTGTCACCATTGAAGGTGCACATGCCACCAGTGACATTTTCACTAGTGGCTGTTAATTTAATTCTTGCTGATTTATAACTAACAGTGTCTGTTTAGCTGGATTCTGCAGCTAAATAACCAGTTTAGTCTCCCTTCTGGTTTTGATAAAACTGTGCTTGCTTTGTAGCTCATCCTAGGGTTATTGTAGGTGGAGAAAAATTATTTTGGCTTTCTGTTTTATTTTTTGTGAATGCTGATGTTACTTTTATGGCTGCCAAATGCTTGTTACATATGTCAGTTCTAAAAGCCCAATTGGTGGATGAAAGCTGGGAGAGGAGTTGTGTTATTTGTCTCCCATCTAGCACTTTTCTTACACTTGAAGGTAAGACCAGTATAAAACCATAGCTTCCTTTTTTTTTTTTTTTCCCTAAATAACATGCCACATCTGTAAGGTAATATTTCTCTCCAGTACGCAGAGTAACAGGAAGGAAGCATCTAACATCTGCAGGATTTGAAGTTATTTTTGACAGCTGTGTCCTATTGAGGGTTTGATGGTGGGGTTGTTTTTTGTTTTTTTTTTTTTTTTTTGTGAAAGATAAAACAACCCAGGTGAGTTGCTCTGCTCAAAGGGCATTAAACATGTTAAACATGCATACTCATGTGTACATAAAGATACACAGAAAAGATAAAATCATGCATCTATAGACAGAGTAGTGGTGAGGAGATATAATTTGCTGACTGGAAAAGCTGCTATTGTAATTTACTCTCAGATTTTTGTTGAGATGACACAAGGTGTATGGTTTAGCATAGATGGGAGATGTTTGGTAATGAAAAACAGCAGTTCCTTGACACTTACTGATCAAAAAACTGGAAGGTTTAGTCTAGTGACATACAGAACACATTTCAGAAGTTGGCCTGGAGCACGCTCTGATCACAGCAGAATGGAGAAAGGCACAAACTTTCAAGGCTCGTTGTAGGAAATGTTCACATATGGCCAACAGGAGATAGAGGCAGATGGTTGAGATTTTTAGTATGTGCATTAGGCCAATTTTTATTTGAAAGAAAAGAGCACCCACTTACAGCTCAACTATATGTGGTGAAGGTTTTTCAAGGCCTGACACACAAGGCCTGTCTGCTTGATATTTCGCAGGTAGAGGTGAGTGATCATCTCTGCCAAAGTTCCAAGCTGGCCAAGCACAAGACAAGAGCAGGAAAACCACAGTGTGTGTAGTTTCCTGGTGAGGAAACACTGTTGAAAAATGTGGATTCTGTATAGTGTTATCAGAACTCCTCAATAAGAGCAGGCAAGTGGCATAAAACACATGGTTAAAAGAGCATATCTGTTTATCAAAACAAAACAAAAACCTTAGAGTGACTTCAAGGTACAATATCTGTTCTTCATGTAGCAACCTGAGATCCAAAATGAAAGTACTGGTCACAGAAAAGATCCAGCACTCAGGATGGTGCCTCTGACTATTAGCAAGAGATGATGGGCAAAGGAACTGCGTGGCAATGGGGCCTATAGAATCATACAATTATTTAGGTTAGAAAAGACCCATAAGATCATACAGTCAAGCTGCAAACCTAGCACTGCTGTGGAGAGTAGTGCTTCACCAGTACATCCACCCAGCATGAGAGCACTGTAAATGCCAGATTTTCTGATGGGAATTGTGGCAGGGAAGGTGATATAATGGTGATCTTGTAATGCTTCACCAAAAACATGAATGTTTTTTCATTCTTTGTGTTGAGGTGTTATATTTGCCATAGGAAATTTTGCCTTTAAAATGCGTATCAGTGTCTCGTGAATTACTGAAAATCACAGGAAACGTAGGATAAATATCAAATATTTATGTGGTTAAAGAAGATGAAAATAATATGGACATTGTAGGAAGGGTTACTTGATAACAAAATTAGTTATGATCACTATCTGCAAAGGCCAACAGGAAACCAAAAACATTGCTGGGATCATTCCGCTATACTGATAAGCAGTGAAGAATACCAGGAAATATCATGCAATATATACTACTTAGATCAAGGTCTGGGGTAGCAGATGGGTAGAAGTGGCATAACTATAGTAGGTATGAACTGTGGGGGATGCAATTTGGCATTGAATGATTACAGTCTCAAAGCAAGAAGGAAGCAGACAGTAGATCATGAGTCAGAAGTGCTCCTCCAGCTGCACTGCAGCTTGCACTTGTTTAAGGTCAAATATCAAAGCTAATCCCCTAAAATATATCCCATCTTTGTTTTCATGAAGTATTCTCTAAGTATTACTGTAGTAGGTTTTTTTTTTTCTTTTTTAACACCTATTGCTAACCTTTCACTCCTTCAGTTTTCATGATTGTTAAAAAAATTGTTCTTTCCTCACTGCTGTCTATATACACCTTTGGCAGAGCAAGTTTTCTTCATATCTCCTAAACTCTCTGTGTAGTAATTTCCACTGACTGCAGGGGTATCTGCTGGTGATAGCAGAGCTGATTGACTTCAAAGTTTCTTACTGTTGTTTCTGCGCTTGGCCAAGAGTCTGATCATGACTGTAGCAGATGTTTCTAAGCTATTTTTCTGCAGTAACTTTTTTTTTTTTTTTTTTAATAGACCAGTGGGAACCTTATGGAGGAGTTTTTCACTGCAATGCTAAAGTGAATGCCAGCATAACTGTGATTTTGAAGCCCTCTGTAGGATCTACAGTGCTCGTAAGAGGAAAGTTTCCTGCAGATGAAAGCATAGGTTTGCCACTCTGCCAGCCACCTGATGGCAGATAATCAGCAGATTCCTTCCTGCTTAGTCGCAGTTTCTTTTTATGAGTTATTTTTACAGTTTGTTAGGAAATTTCATAGTAAGTAAAGCAAGTCAATTTCTCTGAAGAAATTTTGGATGAAAGTTCTGAAGGGTTCACAGTTAGTATCGAGAGTCAGAACAGCTTTGATTAACCACAAATAATGCCAATTTCCTTCTCATATAATTAGGACTTAAAAATGTCTCCATAGCATCAACTGAAATATTCCATCAAAATTTTGGGGTGTATTTATATTGGGAATTTTTTTTTCCAGGGGAATTCATATTGAAAGCAGTAGTGATTGCAGAGAATTCATGAGGACCATATTTTGAGGGGAACACCAGATAATTTAAACTTTGATCAAAATTTCAAATGGAACAAAACTTCTTCCATCAATATCATTATTAAAAACAGGCTAGGAATTCTGTTCCTCACCACTTCCACTGAAAGTAATATTATCACTTAAGAGCTTAATCATGCATTCTATAGATGTCTGGTTTTGTTGTGTCTACCTTAGACATTTCTCCAGGAGTTCTACAAAGAGCTGATGCTTTTAATTACCCTGATAAGTGGGAGAAATGCTCTTTGACAATGCAGCACTGAAGTAATGTATTCTAAGACAGAAAAATGTAGGGCAAGCAGTAGAAATCATAATTCACCAGGGCCCACCAAAAGTTATACAAAGCCAGAAATCCTTTCAGAGGGAAAAAGACAAATAGGGTGAAAGCAGAAATGGAAAAAGGTGAAGATATCTGTCAGTGTCCAGGAGCATACTGGAAAAGTCAGTGTGCCTGCTATGACTGTGTCCTGGAGAGGCTTTGTAAATGAGAAACCAAGGAGACAAAGAAAAAAATATAGAAAAGCTGTGACTTCAATCCTTAGGATGACTGTTAGATTTCTGACCAGTTTATGCTGATTGTGGGCGTATTTCCTTGTTAGCTGCAGTTAACATCAATTTTGAGGGTCTTCAGCATTTGTTGTTTGGGTCATTTGCTTAGAAAAGAACAAACAGAATATCCTTTTCTTCCCCTTTTCCTCTTCCACCTCCCAGAGAGAAAAGCTGATCCTTTCATTAAGCTTTACCAGCTGGCTGTGTGGTCTAGCCAGTAGATCAGTATGTAAATACTTACATAGTGTGTTCAGTTGCCATCAGTTCTTTCTTATCCTCATAAAATTTTAGTTTATGTTTTCCAGTCCTGTAGTATTTAAGCTCAATTCCTTTGAGCCAAATACTTCATGATTAAATAAGAGTGGACAACAAAGAGAAAAAACTGTAATTTTTAATCCATACAGGTTTAGAATTCAAAAAAAAAGCCCCGCTACTTAAGAAAGAAAGTACTGAAGCCCTGGGATGGTCATTTAGCCTCATGGTTGCACTTGACAATATTTTAATATACCTTACATACTTCACAGGGTGGTATAGTACTAAATTACACATAAAGGTTTGAAACTATCTGATGGAAGATGCTGCAAACGTACAGCATGAATGAATTATAGAAAAACTGGTTACTTTATCAGTTAATGCTTTCAAACCCTTAAACTCCTGTCTGAGTTTTGAGAGGCCAAATTGTTCAGATGATAAAACTATATCCTTATTTAAAAGTTGTCCTCTTTGAAAAACTTCCCCAAACATTCAGCCAAAGCAGAAGGATTTCCTTTAGGAAGCCGGATGCACCTTTTTCTGTGACTGTAACTAGGCTTTGGAGTATATATCTTTTGGAATACAAAACTTAAGAAAAACAACAGCAGCTTACTCAGTAGCATTACATTCTTGCAGATAGGATTAAATACTTGCTAAATGTCTTGCCTTGGTTTCACCTCATTTTTGTAATAACAAAAATAATGTCCATGGAATTATGCTGTGAACATGAGTTGGAGCTGAAGGATTTGTCTCATCAGTATCTGACAGATTGAACATATTTTGTTACACCAAACAGGCATGTGGTGTGCATCTTACTTGCATTTTTAAAGTTTAAACCTGTGTTGTCTGGAGTAAATAAATAAATCCTCTTGATTCAGATACCTTCAGTATTTTAGAACCATTGGTTGCTTTTTCAAAAGTTGTCCATCCCCAGCTGGGGAAAACTTTCTGCTCAACCTGAAATCAGTGAGCACAAATCTTGTGATTGTATCGGCTCATTCTGAAGTTGGCCTGGCTCATGTAAACTCTATGCACAGCTGCTACACCAGTGGGATGAAGTGGGGAAACAGCTCAGAACAGAGCTCTGCAGTCTCTGGACCCCTGACATTTCCTGTTTGACCCTCTACGCATGCAACAGCTTCCTTGTTGAAGATCATAGAGCAGAAGGAGCAAACAAATATCTTGGCTTCGCTTTTGAGGCAGGTGTCCCCTCTCTTGATATTTCCTGTGCTCTGGGACACACTGCCAGCTGTCTGTTCAGTTCATGTGAACAGTTTGTCTGAGGGCTGGGGGTGCAGAAGGGGGCAACCTTCATGGGATTTGTACTGGTATCAGACTCAGTGAAGGAAAGGAAATATATGCTGAGGTGTTGTGTTGTGAACAGTTATTTCTCTTCAGTCCTGAGAACAAAAATTCACCATAACATTACAGGTGACTGATACCTTCTTTTATGAAGTGGTTTAGACTTCAGGTGTGTTTGCTCCTGCTATTTGAAATAAATACTGGGGTTTTTTTTGAGATATGGGGACTATTATACTGAATGCATACATGCTGTCTTACTTTGAGGTACAGATCATTAATATAACCTATAATTTCTGTAAAAATGTTGATTGTGTGACACTTTGACAGTCATGCTTTACAGCCAGATTGTCACTATTTTATCAGCTAAAACAGTGGCCCTACTTTCAACATATCACTGGAACTGCCACTACCAATGATAAAACTCTGCTAAAGATTGTTTTGACCTTTGCTCTGTTTCCCCAGCTTTTGGTTCCTCTTTACACTTTTATCTTCTTACCTAGGATCCCAATTGAAATGTTACCCTCTACTTTTTCCCCCACCTCAGTTTTCTTCTGGCTTCCTTGTAAGTCTCCAACCTTTCCTGCACATCATTTCCCTTGTGTCAGGACTTCAGTCATGATCTGTGTTCATCCTTCTGAATCTCCTACCTGCCTGGCTGGAGGATGTCTACTCTGAAGTCTAAAAGGATAAATTATAAACCTACAGTTCCTCTCTGAACAATGCTTAGCCTGACATGTTTCTCTGCGGTCCCTTTCTAGATATATCAGTTTAATGTAACCAAGTCAATATGTGTGTCCCTTATTCTGTTAGTTATATGTTTTTACTCACTGCTTTCTCTATCCTGACTGTAATACTTTAGTCCCTCATGCCAGTGTTGTGTTTGATTTCATGTAACTTCAGGTTATAGCCTTCTTCACCCCTATTTCACACAGATATGCCTTTTTTCCATTTTGACATTATTCACACACATCTAAATCATCCTTATTTTGACTTTAAGTTCTCCCTATCTGTCCTGCTTGACAGTCACTTAGCTTTGCACTACAGAGATGCTGAAGAAAATACTACCAAACTCACATGGTCAGCTTGATGCCTGACAATGTGCCCTTCTTTGCAGCTTCTAGCTTTGCCCTTTCCCCACAATTCCTTCCCTTAGAGAATCTTTGGACACCTTCTGCCTGCAGGGTCATCCCACCAGCGCCTGCATCTGGTGATAGCTTGTGTATGTTGTCCACAGATGCTTTATCCTGTACTTTCCTGTTTGTGTGGAAAACAGTACTGAAGCTTAGTTTTTAAATATTCTTTCCCCCAAGACAGCCTTCATAAAACCCACATTCACCATGAGGTACGCAAGGGCTTTCAAGCAAAAATTGTAGCTAAGTTATTTCAAAGAGCAGCAGATGTTTGTTTATTTATCTTTAGCTTAGAATTAGAGAAAACGAGAAAAGGAAGACTAGGCTTGTAGCTGCATTCTTATTTACAGAGTATAATTGTTTTCCTCCATTATTTTTCATGATTCCTGCAAAGAATCTTGCATACTCTTCTTTGCATCTTCAGTAGACTGGAAGCACTTCTGTGATTTCTCATTGTACAAATTCTAGGTAGTTGGGGTTCTGAAGTTGATGGCCCTGACCTGGTACTAGCTTTAAAGTCAATATATAATGAAAAAATATTTCGAAAGAGTTGCAGTAACACCAGCCTCACATCATTGTTTCCAAATCCTGTTGGTTATGTATTACAGATGACTCCTAGTAAGTTTGCTTACTTATTACTTTCAGGGTTTCTGGGCTGGGAAAATGGGTTGCAAAAGAGACTGTGGGTATCATGACCTCATCATTCATATTCAAAAGAAGATCAGCAAGATTACCAAAATGTATTACTTTGTAAAATTATAACCCCAGGAAGTAATAAGATTCAATTACATTTTTTTGGCAAAGTTGTTTTTAAGAAAGTTTCTGTCTCATGGCTGTAGTTTATTCTTTGTCTTGATCATTGGGTAACAGTTCTCATGAGGATTTTTCATCTTCTTAAACCTTGCAAGAGATAAATCCCTCTTTTCCTGAGGTCCACTTCAGTCTTTGCATATGTGCATTTTCTGAAGCGTTGACTGTTAACAGTTGTGCCTAAGAAATCTAAATTCCTCACACAGTCTCAGTGCTTTATAATGCTGGAAAACAAATGCAGACTGCACAAGGGGCTTTCTTCCCCTTTGTTCTGCAGAAGATCTGAAATATCACACTGAACAAGAATATTCCAGTCATTGGAGTAAATTGATGTATCCTGTGGGCTGAACTTGTCTAAAATGCAGAGAAGCTACCTCTGTGCATTCTTGCACAAAACCCATTGCATCTGTTGTTAATGGTGGCAAAATCAAATGGCATATAAGCAGAGGATGCTGAAATGTGTTTGCTGATTCTCTGTATTCTCACTTCAAAACTCAGGAGATTACTACAACAGGTTAAACTCCTACAAACCACAAACAAGAATAGGGTAGTTTGTAAGTCAATACAGAGAGCTGAATTTATTTACTGTGTCGGTGTGATCTTTGTAAATGAATGATAGAGGACAATACGTATCACACGTTTATTCTACAAAATAATTTAAAAGCATGATTTAAGATCTTTTTAGTCTGCTTCTCATTTACTTTCTTTTCAGTGCTTTTTTTAACTTTTGCCATCCTTGTTTTGAGAACATAAAAGTCCAGAGGACTCTTATTTTCTCTTGTGCTTTTTATCTGTGGTGGTAATAGTACATACTGTTCAAGGAAGGTGTAGTTAATACCACGTAGTATATTGGGGCAGAATAAGTCAAGTCATCTTATGTGTTATTTTGGAAGACATAAGAAAAAACCCAATGTGTGTAATGCTGGGTGATAAAATCCCATAGGAGTTGAATGGTGTGATGTTTCTGCACAGGTTTTTTCCTCATGTCAGTTTAAAAGGGTTTCCACTGCTACAGGATCTCAAAGGAATTTACAGTTGTTCTTTTAAGTAAGTGTTTATGCTGCTCAACAATTTGGACTGTCCATCATGACTCATTTTGGAGCCTGCTCTGCCTGCCTGACTTATATTTCTATGTGCAAGGATTTGAGGTTGCCACAAAGAACATTTCTGTGAGCAACAAGCAGAAATGATGCGTTGGACATGGACTTCATGGAGCTTTCAACGTTTTTAGAAAGGGAAGTGTTAACACTGAATAGATGACGTTAATACCACCACCAAGAAAGAAAAAAAAAAAGCTCTGAAAGCTGTATTGACTAAATCTTCTAACAATGCTTGCAGTTCTCCTATATCCTGCTCTGTTTTTGTATGGATTTTTCATAGCACAGATAGACGTTACCCACAGTGTGATTCAGTGTCTGTTTCTAGCTACACTCTTGCACAATTTTAACCTGATTTCACAGGAGGAACAGAGAATGAAACACCGTAGCTCATGGTTGTCAGCAGTGAAAAATAGCAAGGAATCAGACAAACAGCTTCATTGCTGAGATTATTTCCGGGATGAAAACTTGTCCAACAGCTGTTTATTTTGGCCACTGCTCAGGTCCCTTTTTTTTCCTTAAACAGCAGAAAAAAAAAAAAAAAAAAAAAAAAAAAAAGAGGTTTGTTTTTTTTTTAAGATGTGGGCTGGTTATTTATGTAGTCAGGAAGAGGTCTCTGCTTCCAGTGTTGTGGTCTCTGAGCTGTTTTGACAGTTGGAGTACGGGGAGGTTTTGTCTCTTTTCTCTCTCGTTTTCTCCCATCCTTCATTCACTTAATGCACAGACCTGGAATGCTGTAGGAAGAAGAGAAAGCGAATTTATGAGTTCTTTAATCCCAGACAGGCAGCTCTGTGGCAGTTACCTCCAAGAAAAGTTCACGCCCCAAAGGAGCGTTAGTCTTACAGAGCCACTGACTCACTGAGCAGAGTGTGTGTGAGTGGCTGCAAGGGAGAAGGGGAGAGATGAAGAAAAAATTTTGCTTCCTTGTGGAACTCGTAATATTATTGTTTTAAGACTTTTTGAAAAGATGACTGCTACTTTTGTTTAAAGCATTTGCTCTGAAATTGCTGAAGTTGGAGTCTACCAGACTGAGGTCCAGGAGCATTTTCTTTGGCAGAAAGAAGATACTTTTATAGAAGCCATGCCTGTGCTTGGGGTTGCCTCCAAGCTGAGGCAGCCAGCTGTAGGGTCAAAGCCTGTCCACACTGCCCTCCCGATACCCAACCTTGGCTCCACCGGCTCACAGAAGTACTCACCAAAGTCCTTGGAGCTTACTGGGGCAGAGAGCTCGATGCTTTCTTGTCAGCTTACGTTAAAGTCAACCTGTGATTTTGGAGAGAGGAAAACGCTTCAAGGAAAAACTCAGGAGATTGAAGATAGCAAGGTTAGTGGTAAGCTTTACCTGTGGAACTCAATTTAAAAAAAGTTGATTTGCTTTGGAAAAAAACTTTGATACAAACTTTCTGTATGCAGAAAGTGGGGGTAAATGAATGAATAGACTTTTGCTGTCATCACTGAAATCTCATAGCAGCCTTGAAAATTTGTTTTGCTCAGTGCTGCTGTCTGAATAAATATTCTGTTTTTAAATGTTAGTGTTACTTCACAGATGAATTTTGATAAGGATCAGTAGAGTCATAAGGAGAGAAAAGTCATTCTGGCACCCAGTAAACAGAATATTTAAAAAAAAAATCTTGGCAGCTTTATGTTATATTATGAAATTTTAAAAGAGATCTCACGCCCACACCTATTCCCACAGGGAGGCTCTTTTAAAATAAAAACATGCAATTGATTTTCTTTTCAATTTTCAAATGATCTGGCTATTCTTGCTGCAGAATTGCTGAACCAGAAAAACAGCTTCTCAGTGTACTTGTGCTTTTCTCCTCTGCAAAATAGCTTCTTCCTAGCCCCTATCTAGCCCCAAATCATTGTGATTTAAAAAAAAATTGATTATCTGAAGTAGGATGCCACAATATTTTTTAGATTGCTTAAGGTTTTTTCCTTTTGTAAAGGAAAGTGATTTTTGAGTCCTAATTAACTTTTAAAAACACTTCTGCTTGGTTTTCTATTAGGCTTTCTGTTGTGGTTGAAAACATTTTTCATGCTTACATGAGTATTGAGTCCCTTCTTGTCAGCAGCATATATTTCTGTAGATCTTTCAGTCAGTACATTATGCCTGCATGTGTGGTTTACACAGCTTCAGCAAGCTGTAAGGCTACTTCCTCTTATTTTTCTAGTACTCTTGGTTTGTGGAACTGATTACCACCCTGGAATAAAACATATATTTCTAATTGTATCTTAGTTTGAGAACACTTAATAGTCATTAGAGTTGTTACAGTGGCAAGATGTACATATATGTACTTGTTTTTTCTTTGTTTTTAGTTACGGGGTTAATTCAATTATAGTGAAGAAAGTTGGTTTTGTGGTTAAAACATAGGGTTGGGATTCTGAACATTTGGTTTCCTTTTTAAACCTTGCCACATATTTACACATGAGATTTTGGTCATGCCACTTAACTTTTCCTTTTGAGTTTTCTGTGTCACATCTCCCTGTCTCCCAGAGATGATGCATTGGTGGTATCAGATACCCTATACCGAAATGTAAAAAAAGGAGCAAACTGTTCCTCTCTTCATAACCACAAGTGATGAACAGCCCGTTTCTGTGAGTATGAAGATAATATAAGTTTGAAGATAATAAATTTTTCAACACAATGCAATTCCTGCTTGTTTACTTATTTTTTACAGAAAATATTCTTTCTTTGTTTTTTATGGTGTCCCTTAATGGATAGTCCATGAAAAGTAAATTAGACTAGCAAATACTATTTTCCATGAAAAAAAGCAAAAGGTTACATTGGCTGCTGAGAAGTGTTTCTTGTTTACTTATAAAAGAGTGGAGAAAGATATAAAGCATCTTGCCTTCAGTATTTAAACCACTTGGGAGCTATTAGTAATTAGTGGGAGACCAGCTGGGAGTTGTAGCCTTCCAAGTTATCTGGTCCTGAACTCCTGAACTTCTAGTGAGTAAAATAACAGCCTGGATGGACACACACTGTGATACCAATTTGCCATGTCATTGATTTGACAATACCTGTCATCTCAGAGACTGTTTTTCTAAAGAACAAAAAGCAAACTAATTTCCCAAAATCAACCTACCAACCATGACATCTTTCCCTATATATGTTCTCAATGGAGGCTGCTGAGCAGTTTTATAAGATGATCCATAAAGAGTAAGACCAGGCTGTGCACATGATGGTCTGAAAACTTCCCCCAGCCACCTGGATTTATAGAAGTGCTGAACATTCAAAAAGTTACTAAGCCTTTTCTGTGTTACCCCCTTATAAGTCTGACATTCCCAGTAAAGCTTAGTGGCAGCCCTTTACTCAATTTTCTTCCTGGCACATTTTTTGAAAGATGCTCTTTTATTCACCTTTTAAGCAAGTTTCATGAAATCTTTCTGCCAAAGGTGTTTGGACTGTAAGGTGAATGGGTATTTTGAATATGACATTATTTTATTGCTTTTCTTACCAGTAAGCTTCAAAGGATCAGCCTTGAAAAAAGTATTAATGCTAATGTCCTCATCAGTGATGGAGATCCATGCGACCTGGGTAGCCTTAGAAGTATGTGTCGGTTATTTAAACAGTAGTTCTAAGCACAGATCTGATGGTGCTGTTAGAGGTAATGTCTCTTCAGGTTTGCTGGGCAGATGCAAGTTCTGCACTACAGGTTGTGTCATCCCAAAGCTTGACCATTTGTGAGTGCTGGTTTCAATAGACCTTTTGTTAGCAAATGCATTAATCCATGTGATATCTCTGTGTAACTGCTGTATGCAATGCTGTACATTGGGACTGTGTAACTATAAAAATGGTCAGATAAAAGGTTTTTCAATCAAAATGTAGTGAATACCTAGTCTGAGTTTCCAACTGAGAGTAAAATCTGGCTAACATATTTTTGTATGCTTATATTATATATATCATTGCATATAAGACAGCAGTGATTTTTGAGGGAAAAATATGGATCTCTATCTGCAAAAAACAATGGAACATGAATTCATCATCTGGTTAACTTTGGCTCTTGTCTGCTGAAAGCAGTGCCTTTTGCATTGCTTGCTTTGGTGTTTTACATTTGCTGCACTGCGGGTCACAAGTTTTCTCATCCCATCTGCAAGGCACTTAGATTGACACGTGTAGTCACTGTGATGTATCCTATTGCTATCTATTAAGTGCTAAGAATTCTAAAATAAATTTGGGTTATACATATTAGTACAGTAGGTCATTGCCACGTAGCTGTTTCCTCTAGGAACTTCACTCTCACCAAATCTGATTGTTTGAGAATTTTGTTACTAGTGTTAGCTTTCTCACAAAGCCAAGGCTGGTTGGGAATACAGCAGCAAATATCAGTTCTCTTTTCTCTTTCTGTTTCTCTCATCTCACACAATTTTGTTGCACTTGTACATGTAGTCTTGGTTGTTTTCTTGTTTGTGGCCATGATGAAGTTTGAGTTTAATAAAAGTGATATTATCATAAAAAAATGTGGTAGAAAAAGTTTTGAGGTGATTATGTTTACCTTTTTTCTTAATTGTATAGAACTTAGTTAAGCTTACGAAAGCAAATAATAAGTTGCTAATTATTGAAATTATTTTGTGTGTGGTTTATTCAAATGCCCTTTTGTTCAAGAGTTTCATAATTTGTGCTTTGGTACCTAAGTCTCATACAACAGGTCCATCTGCTTTCTTGCTAAACCTACTAATGTTTAGGCTGACTGCATGAACACTTTATGATGTGAATAGTCATGCAAAATATTTGAACACAAGTATTCAGAGCGCATTCTTTTTCCCTGAGTATCATATAGACAAAAGTTTATTCCTATATATGTACACAGGAACAGAATCCAGCTGCTGGATTCATGAGGTGAAATGCTGGCTGTCTGTGATGGGTATTTGCAGATGGAGTTTTGCTATTCAGCTGGACCATAGAGTGTTTTTATGCAAAACCAAGTCTGAAAACACCACTATATTTTCTAATATTCTTCTGTGGTTATAGTATTATTTGTATTTCTTTACCACCACTTTTATACTGCTTGCAAAATTATTCATCAGATCATGGTAGGTTGCTTTTTGCTTTTGAGCCACTAAACAGTAACAAAGTGAAAAAAATATCCATTGATATTGTAGAATGGTAAATTAAACAATGACTTAAAACTATAGGAAGGAAAAAAGAATTTCTTTGCAAAATCAAGTGATTTGTTCACTGAATTGTCTCTCTGCACTATATTATTTTAAGGCTGGGTATTGAGAGGCTGGGGCCAGACTGTTCAGTTGTGCCTAGAAACAGGGTGAGGATCAAAGGGCACAAACTGAAGCACAGGAATTTCCATTGAATTTCAAGAAAAAAATTCTTTACTTTGAGGATGACAGAGCACTGGAATGGGCTATCCAGAGAAGTTATGAAGTCTTCTCTGGAGACATTCAAAACCTGTATAGGTGCAATCCTGTGCAACCTGTTCTAGGTGAACCTGCTTTAGTAAGGGGGTTGGACAACAGGGTCTCTGTTCAGTGAGTTTGTAATATTGACCTGTAGCAAAATGCAACAGTGTTTTACTCCAGGTCACCTGAAAGTGTGATTGATTTCAGCTACTCACACACATTTAATGGTGTAGTCACAAGTGTGTTGCCAGGAGTCCTCTCCAGCACAAAGCTGTGCAGCTGCTAGGAGTCAACAACCCCTACTAGGCACACTGGTCTTCTGGTCTGGCTTCCTTGGGCTGCTCCTTGCAATGCTCTTCTTTATGTTCCCAAAGTTTTCCTCCCATTATTAGACTTCCTTCTTTCAAGAGCCCTGCTCTTGAAGGAATGCTCTTGAATTTATGCTTCCAAAGTGAATTTTCTCTGAGATTAATCTGATATATTAATTGTAGTGTTTTGGTTGTATGACTTGGATGATAAGATTTTAGTCTTCTTTCCTGAGTTAATTAATTCCTTTACTGTTGTATTATCTTATTTCTTTTGGTTTTTTTTGTTTTCAGTTTCTCTTTGTTCATGCTATCTGTTTGCTGCTGTGTGCTTTATCTGCTTTTCCCTTCCTGTTGGCAGACATCTTTACAGGCTACTGAATATGACTTATTTTTCTCTGTATCCCCTAAACAAGTCTTCTTGTCTTGCCTGCAGCATTTTTCATATCACTGTTCATTATCAGAAAGTGCTAGTCAGCCTCCCCAGCTGATCCAGCACACATATGTAAACCTAAAACTTTCTTAGATACCTCAGTTTGGGGGGCTTGTAGTAAGATCCTAGTAGTATGGAGATACTAGTATCCATAGGATGAATAGACAGTTGTTTGTGACTTCTCTCACAGGGGTCCAGCCCCACTAAGTTCATGAAACAAGTCAATTTTTATACAGGAAGATCTTAGCGGGGATTCTGGAAATTGGTCTTCTGCAAGGCCTTCTGGAAGAAATGACAAAGAATACTAAGTGTCCACATGAGTAAAGAGACACAACTAACTTCTCTAGAGCATAGAAATCTGAATTATTAAGCTGGGGAAGTAGTCCCCAGTAAATTAGCAGGACAGAGCAGTGCTATCTGGGGAGCATGTCCAACAGAGAATGGGTCCAAAACACTTAGTTGTAGCAAGTGAATGCTGTTAAAGTAATCTAAAATGAATGTCACAAAACCAAGCTAAATACTTTGATGTGATTAGGCAAAAGCATGTGCTGGAGTTGTTGAAGTGACTCTTAAGGTCCATTTAATTTGGCTTTGTACCTTTGCATCTCAGTTTTACTCTGAGGCCTTCTAGTGTCATTCAGCCAGCCTTTTTGCACTAGGTCATTAAGATGTGCGTGGAGCCTCTCATTTTTCCCTCATCAATTTTAAGTAGTTTGTCAGTGATGTGGTAAATCCTGCCTATCATAAGACACTAAACTTGGAGAACTTTTTATATAAAAAGACAGATCTCAAGACAAACATTTTTGTATTCCATACATGGGTGGAGCTCCTGTTCACGTCAATGGGAGTGCTGTGCATATTGGAACACCAGATGTGTGCCATACATGACTTCCATATCTCTGTCTTTCCTCAGCTAACCCTACGACACCACTTACTTAGGTTTCTGTGACCCTTTCCCAGCATTCCCCAAATCTCTCCAAAGCTAGGCATCTGTTGCAATCACATATCTCTTGTACTTTTCAATTTCTTGGATATATTTTTGTCTGGTCTCTGGGGGCCAAGCTCCACAGAGTTTCTTGACACACTGAATCTAGGGAACATAAATAAATTAGTTTCTTTCCCCATTTTGTCATACCCTTCCTTTTCTCAGCACTAGTGCCCTGGAGGTATCTGCCGTGTGGGTTGGCAAGAAAAGAGGCTGCTCATCGTGCCGAGTGTTTCATTTACAGCACTACAGCCAAGGCAACAGAAAGAGCAGCAGAAGCAGCCAGAAACCACCAATCTTCTCCCCATAGTGAACAGTAGTGATGAGAAGCCAGCAGTGTCTCAAAAGCATTGAACTAGCTTCCAGAAATTTCAGTCAGCACTGTGGACACCTGGGACTATGTGTGTTTAAAATTCACACAGCCCCAATGAAGCCAGGACAGTTGGCAGGAGTTCAGATTGTCAGCAGTTTCAGCTTCTTGTAGTGCTCTGAATTATTTCTTTATCAAACAGATAATGGCGTCTTTAATGTGCTTTATGTATCCAGTACCATCTGTCTATGCTATAACTGATTTAAGAACTTCATTCTGTATGAGCAGGGTCTAAATTTCACTGTTATATGTTTATTGTCTAATCATCTGTATCAAGCACATTTTCATAGAGTTGATATAAAAGTAAAGTAACACAATATCAACTCTTAAATCTTTCATATTTGTGAACAAATTGTATTGAATGTAGGCTGAATGATGTTTCTCGTCTGTAATTTTTAATTGGGATCATGGATAGGAGGGTATTCATCAACCTGACCTTTAGAACTCTGCCTAAATTTCTACTGCTTTCATGTTACTTTACAAAATAAGAACATAGAACTCAACTTACTTCGTATCAATTGTTGCATTGTGAGCTGGTTTTATACATCATCAGAAAACAATCACACTTACCCTTTTGTATTGCATTTGTGCCTGGGAAAGCTACTTGGGGATTTTCTGACCAAACAACTATTCAATAAAAAATCCTTTCCTCAAAAATGGGTGTGTGTCTGCAGGACGATGCACTGTGAATGCACCAGCAGAATTGAAGCAACCCAGCAACATTTGCTTGGTGCAGCACTCTTGCAGTCCCCTGGGATAATCTGTTCTTCATAACCACAAATGGAGCTAAGTGGTCTCCTCTTCAGATAAAAATTATGGGCTTATACTCTAGGAGGTTCTAGTTAGGCTCTAGTAAAACTTCCTGGGTGTAATAGTAGTTCAACAGAGGAACTTTGCCTGTGGAAAATATAGTATCTCCATCAATGGAAAACACAATGTGTACACTTGCCAGTCACAGTACTATTAGCAGTGATCCTTCGTTGTGCAAAGGAATTGGTGACAGACTCGACAGCCTTCTCATTCTCGTCTGTCATTCATTGGTTCAGCTGACTTAGGTGCATGGTAATGAAACCATGCTTCCCTGGGAACCTGAGCTGACAGCATCATGGACCACAGTGATACAGATATGTAAGGACTTTCTTTGCAGACAGATTTACTTCCTTAGGAAAAGGGCCATTGTGCATTATGGGTGTTTGTGTTTCCAGAGGCATTGCACTGAAATATTGCAGTTCCTGTTAAGTTCCTCAAAAGCACCAGTAGGGTGTTCTTGGAGCCCAGAAACTAGTGGCTTGCTTGGAAACACTAATTTCCCTGGCATATCAGTATTGGAGCGTCCTCATGCCTCAAGAGCCTGCGAGAGTGGAGTGACTCTTGCAGACTCAGTTCTTTATAGCAAGGAACATAGAGTCTATAGCAAGGAACATAGTTCAACATATGAATTTAAAAATCCTTAATTTAAAATCCCTTCAGGAATACTGTAGTGAATATTTCTTCTAGCTGAATTTTATAGGGGGTTCCTAGAAGGAGCATCCCAAAGTACCCATCAGAGTGAGGGGTGCCACTAAGATTAGGAAGTTTGGTTGCATTGGAAAGCATTTCTTCTCTCAAATAAAAATAATGTTCTTTCTGTGGATTTTTCTGTTTATTTCAACCATACCTTGATCCTAGAAGTTTTTTACTAGATTGTTGTCCTATTATGACAGGTAGTGTGCATGTGTGCAGAAGTCTGTCCAGCCAGGTAGAACATATGGCTCTATTACACAGACTGTGGGAGAAAGGGAAAAACAAACCCCATAGTACAGAGGGAAGGGAGAGATTAAACAGAAAATGAGTGATTTTCCCACACTCAGGCTGGGACTTTGTGGCAGGACTAGGGATTCAAGTCATATATATCTCAAGTCCTAATCTCCACATCATAACCACAAGCCTATCCTTTGTCTTTTCTAAGGGATCAGTTAAGAATGAAACATCCAAATAATTAGTTATTTTCCCTCCTTGCTTCATAAGGACAATTTTGGCTTTGTCATCATTTTAATGTCAATAGCTAGCATAAGTGTAGGCCCAGCTCCGAGCTGGAGGTGGAATTTTACTCCAGTAGACAGATTCTCTTGATTTTGATGTATCCAACCAGCACAGACTGGCACAATTTGTTAAAGATGCAGAATATTTTGTGCCCTTTGTGAAGCAGTATAACACTCATCAATGGTCCTGTGTGTAATGATGTTGATAGGCTGCTGACTTGTTAAATATGATGTGGAAAATCTAAGTATTTGTGAAGCAGGCCTGTTTTGAAGAAAAATGGCTTTTTGGGGTCCTAATTTCTGCTTTTGAGTACACTGCCTAGCTTCTTGGTAGCAGAAACTTGTATTCAGTAAATACTAATGGCATGAATTACAAATGAGAGCTGCTGATTTTTTTTTACTAAGTGTTCTTTCTGATCTAGGTCCGCTGTCCCTTTTTGTCTAGTATACTGGACTATTTTTTGAGTCAGATTTTCTTGCACTTACAGGGCACACAAAGAGCAGATCATTTAAATCAGCTCTGTGTTTCACTCTGACCTGATTCACAGGATGTGGTCTTGGAGGAAGCCCATGCCTTAACAATAGCCTTTTGACAAGTGAGGGTGTTTGGGGATTAAGCTGGAAGAGGAGGAAGCATATATCTATTCTGAAACCTCACAGTGGACTATTTTGTGTGAATCTTCACTTGCCCATGATGTTTTTAAGGTCACAAAACTTCCTTTTTGTTTTTCCTGGCAAGAGGATGTTGGCTGAAAGATAGCATAACTTCTTTAAAATTCAGAAAAAGAATGCAGAGTGTTTTGTCTGGTAAATGTGAAGGGATAACCTCATGTAACGTGTGTGGATTTCTGATGGCTCTTGTGTATGTTTTGTGTAAACCAAGCTGAAAGAACTTGGAAAATAAGCAAATCAAAGGGAAGCATAATTTTGAAGTGGTTAGAGCTGGATCATAATATTTCTGGATATATAAACTGAGAAGGTGCCAGCCACTAAATGTACTAACTCTGCATAAAACATGAGAGAATTTGACCAAGTATAATATTAGTATTGTCCTAACCTACTTTCAGCATGACATTTGGTCTGACTTATCTTTTTAGTTGTATTTTTTCCTTGTAAACCCTCCTTTCCTGCTCTGCCATTCTGATCTTAATTCAGCAGAAAGCATTTCATCCTTTAATATATCTCTCAACAGTTGATCAAAATATTCTGTTCACGTGGAACTCTCCAATTGCAGCACAATTGAACAAAAATAGTTGTTGAGCTCTCTCTTGTGTTTTCTATTTCAAATTATCTCTCTATGACAGTTTTAACACCTGGTTTTGTATCTTATTGATATTGTGTTAAGCTCCAAAAGATTTGGCAGTGAAAACTTCCTGTTGTGCATCAGGATTTGAATTACAGGCCATGAGTAAAACCATCACAGCTTAGTAATGAGCATGGCCATGCACAGAAAGATGACTTCCTAGCAAGTGTAAAATATTTGACCACTTTCATTAATCAGGAAAGGCTTCATGGCTCATACATGATTTAGGGGTGAGTGAGACATAAGTCAGGGTGCAAGATTTTTACTCACCACTACAACAATAAGATTTCCTGGCAACACATCTATGCAGTAAACAAGTTGATTTCTTTTTTGGGGGGGAGTATTTTTGTTTTGCTTTGGTTTTTGTTTTTTCAAGCTCTTTTTTTGTAAGCTGTCTCTGTAGTGGAAATAAATAGGCATTAAATAAGAATGTGAAATAACAAATAAAAGTTCAAAAGGAATTTAGAAATTTCCTCAGCTGAGCAGTCTGCCTGCTTTCATCATTACTGGCCAGCTCACCAGCCATAGACAGAGTACTGGAAGGAAGAGCTGAAGGAATCTGTTTCTCATGAAGGAGCAGCACAAATCTGAAAGCTTGAGAGCTGCAGGTTCAGATTTATTTTTGAAATATTTCTGAGAGGGAGTAAGGCTGAGCTGCTCACATGGGAATTCACAATCCAGTTTAATTTCTGGTTACTATCAAGTACCTCCTTGAAATCAGCTCATATATGAAATGGTAATAATGAATGGAGTTTTTAGAGTGAAGTTGTTTCTTGGCTAACTATTAATTGATTATTATTTGTTAAATACTGAAGAAATCATCTAATTAGCTACTTTTCAAAGTGTTATTTAAGTTACTTTTAATTATCATAGAAAAATGATTTTTTAGCCTAATCTGCTACTGATGTTTTCAGCTTCCTGTCTAATAATACATGCATTCTTTTTTCCTGCTTATAATAAGAGAGATGTAGAAGGCATTTTCTATACAACATGCACTTTTTTCCTGTATAACCTTGTGATCCTGACAAAAACAAGGCAAGAATAACAGTGCCTTTGCTGTTTCATTTACCTTGCTGCAGTATCAGTCTGAAAGCTGGTAGGGTTCTGTATTATTAGCTGAAACCTAAGACATAGGTTGCTCCACAAAGAAACCATTGTAGTGATTGACAAGTACTCTGTTCACAGGTGATGCCATCTCCAGATGTGTGGGGGAGGTTAATGCAGTCTAATTTGGAGGACTTTCACATCCCGACTTCTCTTATGCAAGAACAAGTTTTCTCCAGCTGGGTGTTGGGAATGGGTTGGTGTTTGTGTTACCCATGAACGAGAGCAAAGCAACCCTCCCCATCTGTGACAGCTATGTCAGTCACAGCCTAAAGTGTTTTGGTTTATAAGATAAGCTATTAGCACAAGGGAGTGGGCAATAAAAGAAAAATGTGTGGAAATGAAAACAAGGCTTTTTCCCAGGGCTCCACCAAGTCAGTGCAGGATTTTTTCTGAGTTATTCAGCCTTATTTGTGGACATGATACAGAGATGTAGAGTACTGAGGGGAGCTGAATAAGCAAAGTTTCAGAGAAGACAGCATGCAAATCTCAACACAGTGAGTACTGCTGTGTTTAATTGAATAGTGTCATTCAAAAAAATTATTTAAAGGTGATTTGGCAAAAGAAAAATAATATTATACAGGAGATTCAGATCAGCAAGATAAATACTGGATAACTCAGACCTCCTAAAAGCAAGAGGGTTATGGACATATTTGCATCTGTGGAAGATATTTTCACTTTCCCCTGGACAATTAATAGTCTAATTTATTTGAATAAAGTTGCAAAATTTTATTTTGACATATCTATATAAATGCCAGCAAAGATAGAGTGATTGTAGTCACATTTCAGTCTAAGGGACAAAACTTCACTTCCCAGTAAAAATTTTATTTTGTTTGATAATAAAGTGAGTATTTTCAAAAATAATTTTCACTCAGATGTGTACTTGTCTTTAAAGGTCTCAACAGCCTTTGCACAGAGTAACATAAGATTCACAACACCATTTCAATATAAAGAAGTTATTTTGTCCTAATTAATTCAAGAGAAATATTACGTATATTCATCAAGCTATAAATCAGTGTCATATCCAAATATTGGTCTTTTGGAAGGTATAGATGAATTTTGGTTTCTGCCATATTGTGAGCCTGTATTTGTAATTTAGTCAATTTCTCATAAAATTCTGCATGGATGCAGTAGTTACCCTGAACTGAAGGTTGAGTAGAGGCTTTTTACAATGTATGAATACTGCTACCATTTCAAAGCAACAAAACATTTTGGATCATTTTGGAAAAGGCTGGGGTATTACTTCACATAGATCCACTATGAGGCAAAGTGTAATTTATTGATAGTTCCTGAGCTGCTTGGTAAGATTAATGTGGATTTATCACTAGCTGTGTGATTATATAACTTTTTTTTTTTCTTTTTAATGCTGAAACATTTTAACAGAAATATTCAAGTAGAACCTTAGATACAAAAGCAAGAAAGTCCAAGTGCAACAGCACTCTTGTACAACTACCTTTGGTTTTCTTATTTAGACTTTAGGAATGATGATATTTCTACTAATATTTGATACAATTCCAATTGGATACTTAAGAACTATAGAAGGCAACATTATTATAAAGTGCTGTTTCTTTGAGATCAATAGAGTGTCTTCCTTTGAGTGCAGTTTGGGTGTTTTACCCTTACTGGTTAAACTCTATAGAACAGCTATTTAACTAACAGTTTTTGTTCTCATATGATTGATTTTTTTTCTGCAGCTGCTTTTAGGATACTTTGAAATGTGTTTCAGTGTGACAAGCATTGGTTTGCCCCAACATTTTTGGAGTAGCAGGATACAGCTTGGATATGACTCAAAGTGTTAAACCAGCAATTCATGTAATAGATGAGTACAACTCCTCTAAAGCCACCATGAGATTTAATTTTTTAGCACACAGATAATAATTGTAGCCTTAGCATTTTGGCACCAGCAATGAATCCTAAGTAGAGTGAAACCACTATACATATTTAGTCTATGGTTCATATTAAATACAGAGATGGGTATTTGTGCTCATATACAGATACCTGTTAACATTTATCTATGTATTTACGAAAGTTTAAAGTGTAGCCAACACATTTTTTTTAATAATGTGGAAGGTGGTTTAGAGATGCATATGTGGACATTATACATGTGCACATATATCTACGTATGCATCACATGTCATATATGTTATCTTTTTGGTAAAGAAAGGTTAGAATTTTGAAAGAAAGGATAGAATTACTGCTTATAGTAACATGCAAAAAAGTGAGATGTAGAACATATCTTTTTGCTTGTCATTAATTGCAGCATTAACTGATATGTTCAATACTGAAACAGGCAAACCCAGCAGAAGCACTGATTCCCTGTGCTGCTTAGACCATGTGTGTTAGTGCACCCACAGCACTCAGCAGCAACTCAGCAGCAACTCAGCCACCCACACTCCCAGTGACAGACCAGAGTCTGGCAAGTGATGCTCTACTCTGTCCCTCCACTCTTCCTCTCTCAGGCTGCATTACCCCCTCCAGTTCCTCTGGGCTGTGAATCTGCCTCTGCAATGCTGAGGAGACTGGTGAAGAGATGGTAAATAAATTCTTTAACTTACTGGGAATCAGTTTCCAAACAGACTAGATTTCTTACCCTATATTTGTATGCTTCTGCAGCTCTCTCACCATCTTTGTGATGTCTTCTAGGAAGATATCCATTATTTGCTCCATCACTTTGAAATCTTCATTCTAGACACATGACAAAATAATCCTTCTGAAATTAGAACTTGCTGTGTTCTTTAAATCAGTAGGAGTTTTTCTGTTTGTTCACTGGAGTAAGAACATCATCCCCTTTTGTCATGGTTAGACAATTTACAACCTCTTACATTTTCACAAGGTAAGATTTTCAAGCCATGTATCGTTTTTGGGAATGTTGGGCTATTTTGTATCCTGTGATGTTTTATGTGAGCTGACTGGTATTTTCTGATAATCATTTAATCTGAGATTTTTATTTAGGGAAATCATGCACTTAAAGAGAAAAGAAAGAGAATTCTTTGTGCACTGAAAACATTCAGAATGAATTGTTTTATGAAAGCTGGGCTTGTTACAGAATAAAATAAAACTGTCAATTTACTATTTTAAAATAAAAATTCTATCTGTTTAGATGACCTATGGAATTTGGTTAATTAAAAATTCCAAAATATTTAGGTTATCCTTGTTGCTGAAGTATTTGGATATTTAGATATTTCTTATAAGTGATATCCTGTTGTGTCTTTGAACAAAAATTTAAGAGCTATGATTGGCATGTCACTGCCTTTAATTTCCTTGTATGGTACAGTATGCAGTTCATGTCCATTTTATGCACTGTATAGCCAAACTGGAGTATGCAGAAACGGTATAAGGAAGGAGTAATCAATCTGCCTATATGAAAACTCTGAGGAAATACTGATAAGTAAAACAGCTCATAAATTCTGCAGAGAGAATTGTTCGCATTCATGGCTTTAAGATTAAAACTGAGGCTCCTTCTGCCCCACCCATAAATGACTTTTGGCAGTAGAAAATGTGGTCAGTAAAAATCCACTCACAGTCTTTACTGCCAGTCTTTGTCAGCTTTCTTGGTCTTATTCTATGTACCAAAAGAGTCCAGTCCATATAGGACCATTGTCCTAAAATACTGTATTTGTTTAAAGAAATCTTTCTTTTTGAGTTCAGTAATATTAGGCCTTGATAGCTGAATCCTGCTGTTAAGTCGGGACTAAGTGTGTGTGATTAATGATCATATGAATAGAATATGTGGAGCACAGGCAAGAGGCTCTTTAGGACTGCTTTTTCCTGTCTGCAAATACCTTGGGACCAATGGAAAATATTAGGAAATTTCAAGAGAGTCCTAGCACTTTTTTACTGCATCATAGATCATTGAAGTTCAGAATCAACAAAGAGTGAGGAGCACAGAACAAAAATTGTTTCAAGAAAATTTTTAATTCTTATAATTCTTGTAATTTTTGTATTTATTGAGAATTGGAACCCTATTAATTATATTTGTCAGTTTAGGAATTGTTGGAGGTCCTGCTGAAAACTGAGAACTCTCTCTAACTACCTGAAATGAGGCTGTAGCCAGGTGGGAGTCAGCATCTTCTCCCAGGCAAACCAGCAAAAGGACAAAAAGAGTCTCAAGCTGCACCAGGGAAAGTTCAGGATAGCCATCAGGAAGTATTTTTTCACTGAAAGGATGGTTAAACAGTGTAGATAGTGGATTTACCATCTCTAGAAGTGTTCAAGAAACAACTCGGTGTGGCACTTAGTGCTGTGGTTTAGTTGGTGTGGTGGTGTTTGGTCAAATGATCATGGAGGTCTTTTCCAACCTTAATATTACTGTGATTCTGTGAGGCTTCCAGAGTGGAATTCACCTTACCTCATTAAAGCCAGTTGACATCTAGTCTGAGCTCCTACTATATCCAGATGACAGAGATAAATACTTCTTGATGGTAATTCCTTCATTTTTTCTGAGTTATGTAAATGTAGAATGACTCATCCTCTGGCAGTATGTGCATCTATTGCTTAATTAAGGGGGAGATGAACCACCTAATTTAGGTTAAACACTTGATTTCAGTGTCTGAAATTAGCTGAGATGAATCTTACCTGTAGAACAGAACTTCTATTTGTGAAGTTCTTTTCAGGTACTTACTAATGTTACTATTATTATGACAGATTGTACAATTGCATTTCAAAGTACATTATTTAACTCTTTTGAGGCTACTTTGCAAGCTAGGGGAGACATAGAGTGATGGATGGGCATGCTTTTATTAGAGGGACATCCTCTTTTTGATTCTTAAAACAGATTAGGGATATAAAGATATGGAAAGTCCCTGAGAAGTGGTGAAGAGAAGAAATAGGCAAGCAAAAATAATATTCAGAATGAGCTGTTGCATGGGACATGGGACATATCTGTGAAGAAGACAGGTTTCATTTTGATATATTCTCACAGCTTTCTCCTTAATGCTGCAGAGATTGGAGAGATAATGAAATGGATCATTAACCAGAAATACTGTAATGAATCAGTTTACTGAATGTATGGCAACCCAACTGTGTATATAAACACATGAGTCTGCCATGTGCACACACAAGGAGAAATATTTATTGAGTTGGTGGGCAATCAACTTGCACATGTGAATGTTCACATGGGTGTACTGACACAAATGTTGAAAGTTCTCTACTATCTCTGCAGAATCTCATACTGATGTACACAGCACTTGCATTCATCTGCCAGCATTGTACGCCCTCCTTCTTCACTTGTTGTCACAGTCTTTCTGAGGAGAAGGGTGGCATTAATCTAGAAGCTACTCATATACTTAAAGAGACAGAATCTGAAGACAAGTAATTCAGCCAGTATAAAAATGGGATGTTCATGAATGTGTCCTCAGCTTTACAGAGTATTGCATACATCATTTCAGGAAAGTTTTTCTTGAGGATTACCACCCCCCTCGTGAATTATTTTTCTTCTTGTTAGGAACTGAATGACATTGCTGTAACTGCTACAGCCATTGCTCATGGGAAAGGATATCATTAAAGAATTGTGGTTTCTGCTTAACAACTTGAAATAAGCAGGAAGGCTTATAGCAAGTGACAGGGCTACATGCAGGCTTAATCAAGTTAGATGTGTGCTCTGCAAAGGGCGCTGCTCGTTGGCTGTAGTTGCTGTAATCTCTCTGGTAAATCCTTCATGAGCTGTAAGCTACTTTGCTTGGCAAACTGTCATGAAGTAGAAATGTTTGGAAAGCATTGGAAGTGTCACCTGTCTAACCAGTCTGCTTATTTTCATTTTAGACATTGTGCTTGCTATCTTCACTAGAGGGAGTATACAGATTGGTCTGAGTATGCCCTGCAGGTGTGTGTTGTTCCTGACAATTTGGTTGCTGCCATTTGTATTTCAAACCAGGAAGTCCCAAGGACACAGCTGCAGAGCCTTATACTGGCATAAGGAAGAGAAGGCATCAGTCAAATTGCAATTATATCTTGCAAAACAGACATCAAAAGGTAGCTAAATGCCTGCCATTTCAATAATATAAACACTTTGATGTGTAAGTGTTAAAAGGTGTATGGGAAATGGTTATATTAAAGGGGTGACTGGCTTTTGCATCTGAGGGTTTAAGGTCTTTACAAAGAACAGAAAGTAATTTCCTTTCAAAATTTTTAAGTTGAACAATCCAATATTTGAGGCTATATAGTTCACTAGATACATCTAAAAATCATTCCTCTTCATCTAAAACACTGATCATGCTAAAGAAAGTGCCTAATACTGTGTTAGTTTTCTCATGTCTTTTCCATTATGTTAGAAGTGAAAATAAAACATTAACTCAGAGAAAAGTAATTCATCAAGTTGTTAATGTTTTCATGGTCTTTAGAATCAGTTTTAAACAACAAACTTATTTTAAATTGTAGCAGGCTGAATTTTGTCCTTTTTACAATTAATCCGAGAATGTTTGGCTACTTATGGAAAACTGGTGATGTTTTTCACTTTTGTCCACTGTGGCAGCTGTGGTGCAACTATTGTACAGCACAGCTTATTCTTAAAGGACTACAGTGGTTATTCTTAAAGCGCTCCAGGTTGTGTTCTTGTATACCTGCTTCCAGGATATTTCTTAATAGATCTTCCAAGCTATCTTTTTAAGGCTGAGGAAGCTATATTCTTTAGCTTCATGATAATAAATTTGAGAGTGCATCAGAAAATAAATATGGCATACTGTAGACAAAAGTTCAATTAAAAAAAAAAAAAAACAACCCTTTTGTCTTCTACCATCTTATGACTTAAAAACTATTAAGTCCAAGCACTTAAATGACAGGATCAATGATACTAGATGCTATACAAGTGGAATAGTAATCTGAATTCCATTTACATCATTTATGACGTAAAAAAAGTCTCAAATAAGTGAGAAGGAAGCAACTCACAGATACATAAAAATTTTTATCTATGTTTATGTTAGAGCATAAATGTTTGAATGTTGAACTTCTTTTGGCCCTGCTGTAGTATGCTAACTTATTTCTTGTCAAATACCTCAGCAGAATCACTCTTTGGAAGGGGCAGTTAGAGCCCTAGAGACTTTCAGTGCCCTGGGGATGGGGTGAAAACAGCATGTATGTTTGGGTGAAAGCTGGATGAGTGAGGAGCAAGGCTCTGCTATTGCTCTGAAGACAGTGGAGCAGTGTTAGCAGTTGGATAGCTTTGTAAGGGCTATGTCTGTTTGAAAGAGCCTGAAGTTAAGGACTAGAAAATTGAACTCAAGTGAATCAAAGGAAGGATGTTCAGAGAAAAAGGACAAAAAACTCTTCACAGCTGTCTCTTCTGTTTGGCATGTCCTAATTGCTATGATTGTTTTTTATGCAGTGCTTTGATGATTAGGGGAATCTTTTCTAAACAAAGTACACATTGAGGCTGATACTGCAAAGTTATCTGAAGCTGTTTGTATGAAAATGGCTGCAACACAAACGCCACAGTCATTGCATTCACTTACTTGTTCAGGCAGCCTTTACTTTCTCATGGAAAGAGAGCTTTTTTTCCTAACTCCACAGGAGGGTAGAAGCAAAGAAAGCAGAAAACTAATATAGATTCTTCTATCTCATTTGTCCTGTGTCTGAGTGTCACTGTGCTTAGAACTAGCATGTCCTTCCCAAATCTTGCTTGCAAGGCTCAAACTACTAAATGGGATTTGAAGGAGGGGTGAGCAGGGAGGGAGATGGGGATCCTGAGGAGACAGGATGGGATTACCAGCTGCAGAGGATAGGGTTGTACATCTCAGTGCTGAACACAAAAGGCTGACTCAGTCTCTGACGTGACAAGGTTCATAGACACGGTCCAGCAAGTTTTCTATGTGCATTGACTCCATGTGCATTTAGATTCCCTCACTTCCTACCTTACTGCTTAGAGACCTTATGATCTTAATCCTGGCAAATGCAGGATATTTGAAATGTAGATATTTGTAACGGAAATTACAACTTGACTCTTATCTGATTGTTTACAAGAACTGAAATTCAACAAAGGCAAATGCAGCGTCCTGCACCTGGGGAAGAAAAACTCCATGGACCAGCACAGATTGAAGGCTGACCTGCTGGAAGTATGCTCTGAAGAGAAGGACCTGAGGGTCCTGGTGCACAACAAGCTGTCCATGAGCCAGCAGTGCCCTTGTGGACAAGAAGGTCAATGGTGTACTGGGGTGCATTAGGAAGAGCATTGCCAACAAGGGAGTTGATCCTGCTCCTCTACTCAGTCCTAGTGAGGCCACATCTGAAGTGCTGTGTCCAGTTCAGGGCTCCTCAGACCAGGAGAGACACGGAGCTCCTGGAGCGGGTCCAGCAAATAGCAGCAGAAGATAATGAAAGGACTGGAGCATCTCTCTTATGAGGAAAGGCTGGGAGAGCTGAGGCTCTTCACCTCCAGAAGAGATGGCTGAAAGGAGAATTTATCAATGTATACAAGTAACTGAAGGGGCAGGGGTGTCAGGAGGAGGTTTCCAGGCTCTTCTCAGCGGTGCCAAGCAATAGGACAAGAGGCAATGGGCAGAAACTGATGCACAGGAAGTTCCACCTAAATATGAGGAAGAACTTCACTGTGTGAGTGACAGAGCACTGGAAAAGGTTGCCCGGAGAGGTTGTGGAGTCTCCCTCACTGGAGGTATTCCAGAACTGTGTGGATGCAGACCTGCACTGTGTGCTCCAAGGATGACCCTGTTTGAGCAGGGCAGTTGGACCAGATAATCCACTGTGGTCCCTTCTAACCTGACCCATTCTGTGATTCTGTGAAGAGTAAATGTACCCATTTATTGGAGTGTTTTACACTTCTATAGCTGACCTATTTAGAGTCACAATTTAACTGAGCAGTGAGGCTTGTTAATTCTGCTCCTCCTCCTTTTCTTAAAAAGCTCTTATCCAAGGTTGTCTCAGAAATATACTATGAATCATCTTTCAAAATTTACCACTAAAAGAAACAAAAAACAGCTTTTTCCTTTGACTTTATACTGGATGGTGTTTATATGAAATAGACAAAACTTGGTAAATTTTGCCAAGTTAAGGACAGGTGCTGTAAAATGCAGAGTAATGAAAATTTTCTATCAAGAGCACTGGACCCAGCTGCTCTAGTCTTTGTAGGTAAATGTCCTTTCTGATCCCTCATTTGCCCATGAACAAAGGAACCAGATTGTGGTGCCATCTCTTCTGCTCTGGAAAAAAAATTAGATGGGGTGGTTCCTGAAGCACCTCAGTGAGGTCTTGGTTTGATTGGAGAGGATAACATGAGAACAGCACCAATGAGTCATCCTCTACCGCTGCCTTCATGGACTGAATATTTTCCTTACCCAATCCTGTCAGTTCTTGTTAGGCTATTCCTGCTGAGTAGAGCTGTGGGAAGCGTTGCCAGCATGGGCTTCCCTCTAGGAAGCTCTGATTCTGGAGGACTATGGATGATGTCAGTTACAGCAGATTTCCCTTCCTGAAGCTAGTGAAAATTTCACCAGCAGTCCAATTTTCAGCAGTCTCACAGTATCTGTGGGTCCTTAACATACAGGAAAGTGGCTGACTGCAGTGTTTGAAGTCTGTGTCATACCTGACTGGTATGTAAGCAATCATTGGTGCTCTGCTGGATACTGCTGTAGCAGCATCATGCTGCTTCCAAAACTGGATATAGTTTCATGGTGTTTTTTTTTTTTTGTTTTGTTTTTTTTGTTTTGTTTTGTTTTTGGTTTTGTTTTGGTTTTTTTTTTTTTTTTTTTTTTTTTTTTTTTTTTTTTTTTTTTGCCTTTTCAAACCCAGAGATGTATTTTAGAGTATTCATTATTCTGGCTATACATGGACTGTATGTAATACCAACATGAAAAATGCTGAGCTAAATAGGCAAAGTCCAGCTTTTAGGGGTAACTATTAAATTTTGAACCTAGAAATATAAGCTTCAGTTGTTCAATCTTGCAGTTCCTGCATTTGAATATAGCAGCATTGTGCAAGAAAACAAAAAAACAAAACAACATTTACTGTTTAGCATACTTTATAGCAATTCAGTTTAAGAGGAAGAATTTATGGTCAAAATATTAGAAGCAGCTGTGGATACCTTAAGCAGGTTTAAAATTTTAAGAGAAGTACATATGGCTTTAAAAGGGAGCAGGGTGTAGCATTGGCAATGGCTCATACAGTTTTTGAATGGCAGGGAACATAATATTTCAGTAAGTCTCAGTCAAGCTGTTCTAATTAGCCTACAAAAGAAAAGAGACCTTATGAACTGAAAACATCTTGCACTGAACGGGTAAACTTGATCAGTTTAGTCTGAATTACTTGGCTTCGGTCTGCATGTCTCATTTGATGTTTGTTGGCCTTTGTACAACTGCAGAAGAGTCATGTAGGAGAGAAGGGCTGGAAGCACTGTAGACTGTTCTTTTCAGAGACATTTGTCCCTCAAATTTGTGTACTTGAGCCAGAAAGTTCAGGGTAATGCTATGAAAAATGGTGCTTCTTGAAGCATAGCCATATTTATCTGGCATTAATTCATGTACAGTGGATACAACACTGGCACAATTACAAAAAAGGAACTGATTACAAAAGTGTATGGAGTGGTGATTTTAATAGGGTTAAAATTATTAAAATCTTAGCAAACAGAAAATGAAAACTCTTCAGAAATATTTTCTTATTTCTCCTCCTTCCAACCTCTCTCCTATATGTATTAATGTATTACTATCTACTGTTTTTTAATTTTAAATCCAAAGAGAAAAAAAATATAGTATCTTTAAATGTTTCATCTTTTTAAGGCTCTTCAGCCATCAAAAAAATCAAAAGTTCACTCTAGCACACTGTTTTCATTTGTGTCACAGTGATGAAGGCAAATTCTGGAAGATTAAAATTTATAATATGTAAAATGCTATCAGTTGTCCTTTCTCAGAATCCATACCTCAGGAAGAATTTGCTACATGTGTAAAATCTGGAGATACTCTGAATATTACCTAGTTGATCCAGCTTTTCTAGCTTTTTAGGGCCTAAATTTAAATTACTGGTGAACAGAGGCCAAAAGTCACATATATGCATACATACATAAATGCATTTTTGAGTTAGAAAGGACTTTGGATGTCTGCAAGTGCACAGACACTGTTTGACCTGAACTCTTCTGACATTAGCCACCTGTTGCATAGGCTGTAGGGCTAATAAAAATAAAATAGAGTTGCAGAAGTATTCTGTTCTTTTTACTTTCAAGACACCAAAGCATTACAGCCAATTTTTGAAAACTGAGCAGGAAACAGAAAGGAGGCAATAAATAACCCTCTAGAGATATAGAATGTTTTTCCTCATGGTTGTTTATGGTACTGTCAAAGGTATAGTTGTGCTCTGCAGAAAGGAGTAAAACTATGTTACTCGAAACCATTAGAAAAAATTGCTGTTTTGACTCCGTCCAAAATCTACTGCTAAATACAGGTAGATCAGTTTTTATCAAACACTTAAAGGAGAAACTTTGTCTGAAATGATTTTAAAATCAATCTCCAAATCATAATATAATTCACTCTTAATTCCAAAATGTATTTATATTTACTGAAATTTTTAATTTTATTTTCTTTTTTATTTCTTTTTCCAGTCTTTCTGGTGTTTTTTCAGTAGACATTTAGTATTCCTGCGAGGTTTTTTAAACTTGGCTTTCTGTAACTCGGCTTTCTGTAACTCTTAAGGGGCTTTTCCAGATGTTGGATGCTCATTAAAATTAATTCTGTTCTAGTTCAAAAGTCTTTGGAGAAGCACTGAGTAAGGCAACAGTCCATTGATTCTCTGATATTATAGGCTCAGTGTTGGGTTCATTTCACGGACTTAAATTCAGCAAGTAAAAATGTGCAGCTGTTAGTTCATTTCTCAATAGTGTTTTTGGCCAAAGAAGACTTTTATGTATTATTGCAATGACTTATAGGGTTTTTTTTGTGGTAAAGGATGCTCCTTGCTTCCTTTGATCATTGTTGTGTGAATCTGATGCACCAATGATGAATTGATTTTAAATACACACTGACAAAATTGAGTTTTCTGCCATTGGTTAAAGAAGCTAGAAACAGCAACATGACCAGACTTTGCTGAGTCTTCTGAGTAATTTCAGCATGTTTAGATTGGCTTTTTTTCTGACTGGGAGAAGAAAAAAGAGAACAAGAGTCAACTTGAAAATTTGTTTTAAGAGCAGGGTAATCCCACGTAAAGTCAGAACACATTACAATGGAAGGAAGTAAATTCAAGAACACAGAGGCTATATCCTACTTCCTTTGCTTTTTATACTGGCACATAGTAACTTAATAGACTGTACTAGAGAAGTTGATAGGAGAAATATCTTTTTTATTTTCCTAGGGAAGACAATTATTTTTCAGATTTGACCGCTAACTGAAGCCTTATTTTTTACCTAAAACACGTGAGTTGTTCAGGTGTGTTATTTATGGGTTAGTAAGTTGCTTATCCCAATAAACATCTTTATTTTTAACTTAAACACTTTTTTCCATCTTTTGAAACAAATTGATTCTTGCTGTCTTGGTGAGATTGTGTTAATGCCAAAGGAATTCTCCCTTTTAAAACATTTCATTTTAAAAAAGTTTCTGGAGTTTCTAGGGAATAGCATAAGTTATTTATTATTAATACTCAGGTAGTTCTAATGCCAGTTTTAAGTATTCCCCCTGCAAAAATTACAGACTGTTGATTTGCATGTGAAGTTTGTTTTAATCTCACTGTTCCACTGCCATCAAAAGAAAAATCCAGTTCATGTTAGGGCTGTTGCCATCAAATGGTAGTGAAAGATTTCCTTTTTGCCTGATAACTAAATTTACTATGACTGCTCACATGTCTTTACAGTCTCTACTAATGCATCCATTATTGTAACCATTGTAAACTGGATAGTGTAATATTCAGCATATCTGATACATTAGTTCTTAGTATGCTAAATCTTACTGCATTCGATATTTACTTTTGGCCTACTTTCACTGAATTGAAAAGCTTTTGATTGTTTTGTAGAGAAAAAATACAAATTCACTTGATGTAAAACATATAAGATGCTTCTGGCTGACTGACTGTGGGCAGCATTTGAGGACACTTTTAAAGGCCTATATGGCAGAAAGATATTTGGAATGTGTACAGAAGGAAAAGAAATTATTGAACTGAAAACATTTATACTTAATATACAAAGAAATTATGAGAAAGGCACCTAAAATTAAAAAAATTAGCTTTCATATTGAAAATATGGTTTGAAAATAGCTTTCCTATAGCTTACTCCATTTTCATGGCTAACTGGAAAATTTTTTTCACTACTCTCTGAAATCCATGGCAGATTCTTAAGGCATCCCTACAAATAAGGCCAGTATTCATTAGCACTGAAAACTTCTAAACATTAATCTAAATGAATAATGACCACAATGCTAATTGCCACTAATCCAAGGATTGGGATTTTTATTTCGTTGCTATCATGTGATAACGTCATGTGCATGTTTTTCACTCTAACCTAAATGCAAGGAATAAAACCACCAGCTTACTTCACAGTAACTGGTTCTTGTTCCCAACCTTAATTACAAATATTACTTTGGATTTACCAGGGTACACGGGAGGACAGGAACCACTGTTACTGTGTGTAACTGTCACTAATATCAAAGGCATTTTTGCAGCAACTTCAGGGGGACCAAGATTAAAGCAGATGTGAGATGAGGCAAAATTCACACCAAACCTGACATCACTTTGGGCTGAGTATTTTATCTGTGAATACATCTGGGATCCATGTGTATCCGAGGACAGAATTTAGTCCTTTAACTCTTTGCCAGAAGTTAAGGATTTGAAAGTCCCATTGGCCTCATGGTTATTATTTATTCTAATGAAACTATCCTAGCACTTAAAGAATTTATTTATAACATATATTAGGGGTTGTCTTTCTTCTTCAAAAGACTGCACATGTGCACAACAGCAGTCTTATGGTGGTTGGCAGGTATCCTTGCCTCACTCAAGCATCAAACTGTTGAGCTTTTTTTCCTGAAATTCCTGCACAGGAGAAGATTACACTCATGTACGCCATCTGGTTGGCCACGTTCTTTTGTTTTCAAATGGCAGGGAAATGTGTATCAACTGCACAAGGAAAGTTTTTGAAACCTGATTGGACTGTACTGATTGTTGTGTGTAGGTCTGTTTCCAGTCATATTTTTTTAAAATGCTTACTGTTTGTATTTGAAACCCTGTGACATCTTAATATAATAGACTTGAGCATGAGGATGCATATTATAGATTTACTCATAAGATGTAATTTCTTTGCAGCCTAATTTTCTTAGAAAACTTTCTTCTCTGCTTTGGGCAAAGAATTATTTTCTGGTAAATATTGGGGTAAAATCTTCATAATGTTCTTCTCTACTTCCTTCACTGGGTCTTTGGTAAAACCTGTGTTCTTCTGCACTTCAGAAGGGTCTAATACTGGAATTTTTGCTCCTCAGGTGTTTCTTGTCAACAAAACAGACAGGATCTTTTAATCAGCACACAACTTTCATCAGCCACATGTATTCTTTATTACATCTATTACTCTTCAGTAAACACTGTTGAATTATACGATTTCTTCCTAAAAGTTTCCCTCTGTGATTTTACCTCTCAGATTGACTTCAACTTATCAAAAAGATATTTTCACTTCCTTGCTTTCAGTGTATGGCATCCACATTGAGGACAGGATGTGATTCAACTTACTGCTGAGCCACAGATATCTGTACCTTTCTATGATTCTCTACTTTCAATCTTAGTGAGAGAGAGAGAGGTAACATATCTCTGCACTCATGATCTCTGCATGTACATCAGGATGTCAGGAAATGCAGGTCTTTGTAAAAACTGAGCGGCTCTGTAAGGTGTTGGTGTACATGATCAAAGTACTGCAAATCCTGTAGGCATAATAACTCATAATTCTGCCTAAAAGACTTTGGAGCTAAGTCTTTTCCCTTTCCTCAGCCAAAGAATAAAACTTTATTCTTAACAATTTCTGCAGGCCTTCCTCTTGAACAGAAGGAAAACTGCAGATTTCACAGAGATTGCCATTGCAGAAGATTAGAAGGCCTGATGGTCATTGATGCCCATAGTAGCCTTGGGATGGAGCAGTAATTCAGATTCTGATTACTTCATGCAAAATTAAAGCACTACACCTCACCTCACCTCACTGCAGATGGGAAGATGGATGATCTTAGCAGACATCAGCCCTTCCAGAGTTCCTGTGTGCTTATGACACCCACTCACATCTGTTTAAAAATTTGGTATGATTTCATATATCAGCACAAGTCCAGAGACAGCTCAGAGCTTCCCTTCATGATGTCTTGTGAGCTAGAATGAGTTGCTCTGGCACCTCTTATACTTGCTCCCCATTGAACAGCAAATAAAAGAGGCTTCAGTAAAGGTGTTGTCTGTTTATCTGTTTTTGTCTGTCCCTTACTGAAGTCCTCTGAGGAAGCTGACATTGATCTTGGAGTTGAAGCTAGTTTCTGGGTCACTAATCCTAATTTAGAGTTTGTAAAGCAGACTTTCTGAAAGGCAGCATGAGTCATCATTATGTATTGTAAATAGCATGGTAATGAAGTCTAAAACAAGAAAGATGGTGTGCTTTGGGTTCAGTCTAGGTGTCTATCTTAATGTTAAGTATTTCCTCCTAGATAAATAGTGTTTAATTTTCATCCAATTTTATTTTGCTTTCTTTTCCTTTACATAGGAAAGGATATTATGCTGACATTTGCAAAAAACCACTGAAAACACTCAGTGTTGTCATTCAGACAAATTATAATCCATTAAAAGTGTGGCAGAAATGAAACACAAATTAGATATTAAATGCACAAAACTTATTGATACTTAGATTCAAGTTCCGTATTTCAGTTTTCTTTTTTGCCACAAATGATATTGAATTATGGACAGTCCTACTCTTGAATGGTCTTCATTCTCCTCATAAGTGGGCAGGTGAAAAAGACAGTGTAATAGACACCATCTGGTTCTGTTAAATCTTCCATTAATGTCTATCATTACAGAATTTGTTAAAATATAACATCTGAGGAATGTATGGTTTTGACCACTTTGATCAACTGGCATTTCTGGGTAATACGTACCACTTCTGTTGCACTGCTGCAGATACAGAAAGTCAATGCTTATAAATGGCCTCATCTGTTTATTTGAGGACATTGCTGCTAGTTACAGGGGATTATGTAGAAACCCACTCATGTATGATATTATTTTTAAAACTGAGGGGCCTGTTTGATTTTAACAGGGCTCTGCTGATACCTAAGAAATCTTATCAAGAAATTTACCAAACCCATTTTTATCTCCTCATGTGTTTTATGCTTTTCAAGTCTAAGTGAAGTTAATGTCAGGTTCTCATCAGCACACATGCAAATCAGAAAAGCAAGTACTGAAGGTTAAAAATTTTTCTGAAGAGCTACCCTTGAAAACAGGTTCATATTTTTGTAGATTGGTCAGTGCCTCTTAGAGAAAGTTACCTAATATTAGACAAAACGGTTTTATAAATGTGAGTTTAGGAAATTCCCTGGAATTTACTGAAACAGTATTGCTGATTTTGCTTTTAACTACCAGATCCTACTGGATGTCTAGTGTGTAGCCAAACTTACAAAGAAAGAGCAAAATGGTTTCATTCCTAAAATTTAAATGGTGCTGTTTTCAGTAAGATTTATTTCAAATGTACATGTTGACCAAATAGTTTCATAGTCAGCCTATGAACTACACATCTCCCAAAGGCTACCTCTCATCCACACATTACTTTGAATATTTCCTGAAGTCATGTGCAATGCATAAAGCATTGGTGCTTTTCCACCTGCATTTTCTGGATAATGATTGGAGCATCTCCAGTCCTGCTTTTGCAAACATTCAAGTATGGCTGTTATTCTCCTTTTGACTCCTCTTACATTCAGTCTTGAGCTAGCACAAGTATTTGAGTAGTCATGTAGACAAATAGATCAGAGTTCATAGACTTTTACCAGAAGTTAAATAAAAAGCATGACTTAATCTGGATCTGTTTTCTAGTACTGTTCACAACTCTTGTAACAGGAGATGAAGGGAGGAGTAAGCAGTGGGTGTAGGAAGTGGATAGGACTTTCAAAGCAGTTGTCAGTTTATATCAATTTTAAATATACCTTAAAATAAGACTCAATAGCCTCAGATTAAAAATAAAAGCAACTAAGATAAATAGGGGAGGATTTTTACAGTTTATATTTATGTCTTTAATGGATAGGAAACTATTATTTGAAAGTACTGTGGGTAGACTTAAAATAATTCTAGTGTTATTTCCTAAATTTATCTAGAATCACTGGAAGATCATCTGCTGATCAGAAAATCTGAACCTGAATATTGTTGGCTTGAAAATTAAGCATTAGATTTATACAAAATAAAGCCATGGAACTGGGAAGTTGTATGTAAGAAATAAATACGAAAGGTATTCTACAGATGATGCAGGACACTTGAGTATTGCAATCTTTTTATAAAATGACTGCCAGATAAAATTACAGCTCTAAAATGTCTGGAGTTAAGAACAAATTTTAATAAATTTGATATATTTAAATTAGCATTCATAAAGTTTTGTACATATATATAGTTTTGTAGGAAGATCTGTAAAAAAAGAAGGAATGTTAAATTCTGCTTTAAATAAGAAACATAATGATGCTTCAAAAGAAAAACAGACATAATTGGAAGGAAGGAAACATTTAGTTGACTGAAAATTTCTTTTAAATTAGTGCCTAACAATGAAAAACACGTATATATGTATATGTTTGGGAAACACAAAGGGAGTTTTTTCTGATCATTATGAGCAAGTCAGCTCTTAATGATTAGCTCTTTAGCTAATCAAATTTATCTCTCTTTTTTATTATTCTTTTTATGGGAGCTACTAAGCAGATTTATGAAACAAGTAATCCTTCTGAAATTTTATTGCTAAATCAAGATGAGATATTTCCAAAGACAATATAATTATTATTATTATTGTTAATATAATATTTTAGTATTATAATATTTAGTATTGTCTTACCAGAGGTCAGCTTGTTTTCTTCTGCTCTACCCCAGGTTTCTCCTTTTATTGTCCCTATCATGAATTGCTCAAGAAACTCATTTCCTTCAGTTTGTCTTTCACTTCATACCTGTTTTCTGCCTTAATATCCTCTGATGCTTCTGAAATATTCTCTGACTACATTCTTTAGCACATCTCCATTGTTTACATTCCTTTTGTCTTGTCACACTTTTCTCTTTCACCTTCATGGTGTGCCTGAGTGTGGAAGAAAAACAGAGGGGTGTTGATGGCGTGTTTGAGGAGAAAAGGCTATTTCTGATTCTGTAAGAGCTTTTTTATTTCCCTAATATATCAGTCATAGGAGGAGAATTATACAATCTTGAAAGAGAGACAGAGAGAGTACTGTGAACTTCGGCTTGTTCAGATTTTTCCTCTATGAGTTAATTTGGAAGGTGGACTAGTCTGTAGGAATGTACTACCTTTTTGTCCAAATAACTGAAGCGTACTATTCGACTCTTCATCACAGACAGTAACTGTGTGATAAATACCTTGTGCGATAAATACCTTATGCAACAAAGTATTTTTCACTTAAGCATGTAACTCTTATGTGCATAAAAGAGATTTGAACCACAAAATAATAATTATGGTCTGTAATCTTCATAAAAATATAAAGACTATTCACTGTGAAGAGGAAATATCATTAAATTATTTATCAACATAATTTTTTCATTCATATGTGTCTTTACACTGTGGTAAAAATAATGCAAAAGCTGTATGTGGGGTTTGGGCATAGAATATAGTTACTTTATTTTGTTATAGCTGTGATTAGAAGTTATGGAAGGGAGAGAAGAAAAGGCTTGAAAAGAAGCAGAATAAATTAGAGAATCTATCAAATGCAGAACTCTTTTTCCAGGAGGTGAAAGATACACTATGGAAGGGGAATTAATCCCATTCAGTGGCCAGACAAAGAGAGGCATTGGAAAAAGAAGACATCTGTTGATGAAGCAGAACATAGACTGGCAAGAGATGAAGTGAGATGACTGAAGGAAAACTTTTTAAACATCTCAGAGGAACATATTTTAAATGATATTTTGGAACGGAACAGATTGAAGATTGTAATGCATTTTGATCTGAACATAGAAAGACAGTGCCAAATTAGAAAAAAAAATAACATTCTTTGGTGGAATGAAATATTAAGGAATGAACTTATTCTAAATGAACACTGGAAAAGAATATATAGGTTTTTTTCAAAAGTAGTCATGTGATTGTGAAAGTGAAAACAGAACAAGATTCTGGTTGTAAGATAAAAATCCATGCTTTGAGCCCCAGGTAGAAGGCATTTGAAGAATCTCGTTGATTAGAAATACTGACTAACAGCTGCTGGGACAATGATTCTTGATACATTAAGCCAATATGAGCTGATCCATCTTGACATGAGGGACGTGGAAACAAGGAATGTGTTTACAACCTCTTTGAGATTATAATCATGTAAATAAAGGACTTGATCTTAAGAGCAGTCTTGAAAATAGTTTAGAGGTAGAAACAAAGAACACAGTAGTTAAAGCTAAAATATACTATATTAACAGTGAGATCACAAATTCACAAGTTGGATCAACCCCCAAGGATTTAGGAAAACAAGCCAAACTATTTTGCCTTGCTTTCTAGCCAGTGGCAGGCACTCTTTAGTTTTTCGTCAAAGAATCTAAGTGCCTAAGTGAAAAATTTTGTTAGTCTGGGTGCCTCAGAGAGGCTCCTTGTGATCAAACTAAAAAGCTATGTCCCTGTTTTATTCATGGGGCTTTCAGGGATTTGCTAGTCCCCAGAAGGTTTTAGTTCTTTGACTAAACTCCAAATATATCTCTTATTTTTCTTTCAAGCTATCGTAGAAGGAGGATATGTTTACTTTGTGCTTAACAGTTGAATATTGTACTTAAATTTTATACCCACAGCAAGAAACAGAAGACATGAATTTTAGGCTTTTCTCAATCTGAATTCATAGGCCTCCCATCTCCTTTAAGAGTGCCCTATTCACTTCCTTCTGACAGCATTCAGAAAAAAAAATTGTTTCTATTCTGTAAGTGAATAAGTATAATTCTTTTTGATAGGATCAGCCTGTAAGATCAAGTTTGAGGTAAATTGAATGTTATTAGATTACTTGATGAGAAGGTTAACAAAAGGAAGAGACAAGTTCCTCACCAGGCTGCATCTATGGCCTGAGCAATGAGAATGAGATGGCTGCTGCAACTTGCAAAACATAGACCTGAGAAGAAGCTATAATTAACCACTGGGAACTATTCAAAGTATAGCTGGTGATTAATTAAAAGGTAAAGAAAACCCATTGCCTTTATATATGCTCCCTACAGTATGTAGAAGGGAAATCAGTTTCTTTGAATTTCAGTGTGATATGATCCTCAGGTTCCTATTACTTTACTTCTACAGAAGATGAAACATGTTCCTATGGACTGAATATATTAAATAGGTCCCCAGTATAATGTGTCTACGGAGAAATGGAGAAATAGGTGCCTGAAAGCCTGATACATGAAATAACAGGATAAGGGCCCTTAAATACGGGCCCTCCTTGTGAAAGCTGGTGTTGCACAGTAAAAGTGAAGAGGCAGACCACCAATGAACAACTGGATTTATAGATCTATAGCAAACATTACTTCTGCGGGATTAGATGATGTGACAGCTTTTATAATACTCTAAACTTTGTAAAAAAAATATAGAAAGGAAGGGCTTTTTTTGTGAGAACAGGAATTTCCACAACCAATGCCTTAGTTTTCTGCTTTATTTTCCAAAAGGGCAAAATGGATTTATTATTAGAAATATGTTCTCTCTGGATCCAGTTTCAGTCTCGGCCACACACTCTAAATAAGAGTCTATAATCCAACTGACCGCTCTCACAAAGTTCCCTCTAATGTATCTGTAAATGAAAATATGTGTGCTAGAACAGACTGCATAAGTTTAACTGAATTGGCTTGAAACACACATATTTTAGCTAAGTGAGTGCAGGATTTTGTGCAGACAATGTCTATATCACCTGCCTATGTGCTCTGTTTTAGTTAGGAAATATAAGAATGGAATGTCTGTGGGGGGAGGGAGAAGAAAATTCAGTTATAATCAGTTATTAAAGGGTTTTTAATGCAAGCCACATTATGGAGGGAATAGCTACCAGTTTTCAACTGGTTAGTATGAAGGTTACTGTAAATCTGTAAACTTTGTTACTGATTTTTGAGAAAACAAAACAAATCCCTTTCTTGCTGGGAAGTATTTTTCCACATTAATAGGAGGAATAAAGAGAAATATCCATTGAGATAAACACAAAATATTCTTTGAATGTTTAACACCATAATTTAGATCCTTTCAAGAAAAAAAAGGAACCAAAATCTGCTCTTGATTATACATGATTTTCAAAGAGTCAAAAGGGGTAGCACAAGCACATCCAAAGAATAGAATTTGGCTCTTGGGACGTAAGACAAAGAGGCAACTTGAGAAGTAAAACCTCTACATAAGCATCATCATCATTATTATAGTAACACATGTTTGAATTTTAGAAATTATTTGAAATTACTAAACACGAAACAGTAACTAAAAACTACTGCTGTTCAATAGCAGCCACATTACAGGGTTATCTGCAAATTTACATGAGGCATATATTTTGAATTTAATTCTTCCAAGTTATATGTCATTTGTTTTTGAGGTATTGGTGTGGTTTGGTTGTTTTGGTTTTTTAAATATAAATTATGCATTATAATTATATTTAACTTATAAATTTTACAATAAATTTGTATTTAAATGTTCAAAGTTTAGAATTGCTTGAAAGGGTGAATTTGTCCATGAAGAACTGTCAAGGTAGAATCAAAAGAATGGCGAAACCCTTTAAGTACCCTGTCTTTGTAATTCTTGTTGCACCTGTGCAGTTTCGGACCAAGAAGGATCTGCTGAGAGTCTGGTTGTGCTGTACACCACCATAAATAACCCAGTGTCCATAGTGTTGATAATTACCAAGCTCTAGGGAACTGGTGTAAGAGCTGTTGGCAGACCTGTACTTCCTTCCACCACTTGCAAATGAAGAACACGTGAGAGCTGAAACTAAATAAATAGCTGTTCTTGTCCCTGCTTGGTAAGTTGATCCTATACCAGAATTCTCCATGACAGTTCAAAGTATTAGAGACAGGAGGAGAGGAAGGTGTCATGAGCTCTGCTAATGTGAAAAAGTTCAAAAATAGGGTCATGTGAGCAGGAGGACTGTTGATGAATAAAATCTTGCAATATGTTTTTGTGGTCCTAAGGGGAAATTATTGTAGTTCGTCTTCCTAGAAAAAGGCTGGATACTTCAGAGTAATGTTTGGTAACTAAGTACACTGTGTGGCTGCCATTAACTTTTAGGTAACAAAAAGATCAGGTTATAAAAAATTATATTGTACAATTCTTGTGAAAGTCAATAGTCTTCTACTTTACAAACACAGATGCATCTGTTTAAAAGAGCTTTCAATAAAAATGCAAAGCTGGAGTTTTCTATGAGTCTAGGTGAAGCTGAATAATCTTTTGATTTTCCCACTCTAATACAACAGTTAGTCCTGTTCTACAATAAATCCTGGATTCTTTTTAAATGTAAATATATGTGAGAATTGCATACACAAATTTAGAACTTCAGACTTGCCAGGTAATATTAAAATTACCTTATTCTGAAAATACCAGAAAGTGAAATTAATATTTAAAAGATGCGATGAAGAGTTACTGGTCACAAATACATATCTTCCAGCATTCTGTGTTTTATTCTAATTAGATTATGCATTTCATAAAACAGATAAAATATGAAATATATATATTCTATAGTCCTTCAATGAAAATATGGTAATTGATTCTCATCCTTATACCTATAAATTGGACTAAATTCTTACTGAACTTGAGTACAGAGTTGTACTAGAGAGAGAGCCTCTCCAGAGGTTGATTTTCTGTCCATTTCAGTGCCCAGCAGATCTTAACATCAATCCTCATCTTGGTTGCATTCACTGAAATCCTGAATATTTTTATTTTAGAAGTCAGGCATACAGAGCTGACAAAATCTAGAATTTCTTTCTTTTATTTCCTCTCATAGGTTATAGTGCTATAGTCCCATTCATCAGGCTAACCTTTATTTATTTTCTGAGACTTGAGTCAGTGCATCTCACTCCACATTTTAAGTCATAGTTGATAGTGACTTGTGGAAGGGAGTGGGTTTCTACGGATGATTCAGAATTAAAATTAAAATTATCTGTTTAAAAAATAAACAGATAGGTCAGTGAATACTCTTACATGATTCATACTGTTCTTTCAGGATTGCAAGAGTGCTTGTCACACTTGAAAGGAAGATCAGAGTCTTGGAATGGAAAAGGCTTTGAATATTCTTTTCAAAGATACTGGAACAGAGATAGCAAATAACAACCACAAGTCTCTAACTGCAGTCTTCCTTTCACAGAGTTCTCTCATTGCTAATAATCCCCTGCTTTTAAAAAGTGTTTGAACTTTGGATACCTAATGGAATGCCCCTACTTGGACCACACCTGTTAATATTTTGCTTGAAATAGACAACACTGATGTGAATTCGGGTCTAATCTAAAAAAATACATATTCTTCAACAATATTTGTTATTGTTTTTTCAAAGAATGTTTTTTTCTGCTCTTCATGCCTACTCTCTTTCTTTGTCAGTGCCAGGGATAAACGCTGGCCAACTGTGCTGGCATGACTGCAGGAAACACTGACCCCCAACAGAAACAGCAGTATAGATCAGTGCTATTTCTCCCTGTTTTGAGTCTGAGCTGCATGTGTTATTTCACATAATATTCACCAAAGCCAAGGCTTGCAGGAGGGCACCATGGCTGTTTAAAATGTCCATTATGGCTGGGGACAGTTTTACTCTTTAGCTGCTTTGTAGAGCAAAAATGCATTGATTTGGCCTTGCCTCAGATCAAGCTAATTTTTTTTTTTTGGTCATTCATTACAACAGCACAGTGTTGCAAATAAGATAGGTAAAAATAATTTGTCCAATAAATTAAACACAAAAATTCTGAAGAATGTTTGTACTATTAAAAAACATAGCAAAACCTCTTTCTTTGAGGAAATAAAAAGACTGTGTCCAAGCCAAAATATCTGGTGTTAACTTGATGTGTATATATTTTTTTCTTCAATTTATTGTGGTAATTTAAACTACTAACATGCAAGGAATTTTGAAACCTATTTACCATTTGCTGGATTTTTGCAGTTAGAGTTGAACTTCATTCTCATGCAGAGGAAATGCATGAAAATAGAGGTAGCCCCTAAGCTATGCATTGGAAGGACAGTTCATAAAACTTTGGCTGGGCTCTTGCACAGTGGGGACATTGATCATAGGCAAAAGTTATAGATTTTATTCACGCTGAAAATAGATTGATTATTTGTAGAATCCTGCTAGATAATTATTCAAATGAGACAACATTTTTAAGTGCTAACACCTGCCAAAAATATTTGCAGTTCAAGTTGCAGTTATGAGTGTGCAGCCAGAATTGGGAAGTAATGCTTAAGTTCATCTCTGTAAGTGATGAGAAGTTCACAGCATTTTACAAAAGACATTAGAAAGACTAATAGGACAAGATTTGGGGTTTTAAATTTTTTATTCCATTTGAGTAGAAGTTTTGTTTTAATTAAAGTGTAGGTGAATTGGAGTAAAGAAATTCTGTTCATTAATTCTATGCCATTCTTAGTGCACTGTGGATTACAGATGAGTTCTGCTCTGAACTGGATGAAAAAGTTTCCAAGAATTTTTTTATACATCCTATATGAAAAAGTGGCTTATACAAGTTCAGTATTTCATTGAAATTTTATCTTAATCTCTCCCTTAAGTAAGACAATAATTCATTTCTGAAACTGAACTCACAATCAAGACTCATAAGTACATCTACGGGCTGATCTGTCTTGAAAAATCAACTAAGAGAGAAAATTGAAAGTGTGCACAAAAAAGAGCAGTAAAGTCAGATTCTTAGTGAACATGCGGAAAGATCCTTCAGTTTGCTCTTAGTAAAACATCTTGATGGGTAGATTTTGTCAGTCAAGGAATTTTTTATACAGAAGATCAAAAGGATTGTCAGGCTAGAAAAAATAAGAAATGTTTCTTCAGCAAGGTGATTGAAATCTTTCAGCCTAACATCTCTTGATATCTTAGCCTTCACTATCTTAAATTTACCAGATGTCTCTCAGTGTAACATTAGAGCCCACTGTGAATGTGAGTTCTGGCTCTGGAGCAAGCCCAGGCTGTCCAACTCTTCTGCCTGCGATGAGTCAAAGATTAAAAGCTGAACAGAAGAGCCTGTGTCCGGCCCCAAGAAAGTATTCCCACCAATCAAAAGCTCTGAAACACATATTTTGCATTTTTAATGTGAGTGGATTGAACACTTCTGGTGAGGGATTGTTTTAAATAAAAAGATGTGAAATCTGGCTTTCATCCTCTTGTAAGAGTCTGATGATTACAGATACCTGAGAGCAAGAGTCTGAAGTTTTGAGCTTAAAACACTAGACTATGGGCAAATGTAGCATGAGGTTACTCATCTACTGTCTTCACTGCCAATAATGGAAGACTTGGGAAGAATATCTCACTGAGTTTGTATCTTTTTTTAGAAAAGGTGGGCCCCGAATTCCAGTCTTGCTTTAGGACCTGTTTACTTAGTGTCTCTTTAATGTACAAGTTAAAGAAATACTGGGAAAATGAACAGATAAATTATTTCAACATACTTTGTATGTTGAAATACATACAAAGTTCAAGTACTTTGCCACCTCAGATGTGACACAGAAATGTAAGCCTTATTTCACAAATGCCGTGGGGAAAAATGCTCAGGAAAATGGAGCCTTCTCTGAGCCTTTTACCTGAGTCTCAGTCTTTGAACATGCTATTGCACTGAAGCATTTCTTTACATTTGTAATTCCAGTATGTGGTTTACTTAGACTGCTTTTGTTGATACTTATTTTTGCACAAGCACTATATAAGTAGCCTAGGTGACTCAGAAAGATTTATGGATTCTTCTTTGTAGCAAAATGTTTAAAGTTAGGCAATTTAATATCTGATTTCTTGTACCTTTTTCATTTAACAGAACTACTCTGCTTTGTTAGGGTGCTCTATATCTGAGCTTGATCACTTCAAATATGCTCTTTTATTAGATGGCAATTAAACTTCCTTGTATGAATCAGTACATGTTGCTGACTATGAAAAATGCTCAGGAGACCAGGAGACACGATGTTCCTGCTTAATCCAGAAAACTAGGTCATTGAGAAACATAAAATATTTATGGTTATATATGGTGTGGAAAGAGAGGTACAGCAGATGCCTATAGTGGGATATGATGTGGAAAAATAGGTGCAGCAGATTTTCCCTTTGTAACTGTTGAGGTGATTCCTGGAAAGTCTGCATCAGTTTCAACTAGAGGCCACCCAATTTCCCTAATGAGTCAAAAATCTTGTGAGCAAAACAGCCTAGGCTGTTCTAATAGAGCATTTTATTTGCTAATAAGTCTTTGCTATCATGTTCTCTCTTGTCCTCACTCTAATTTATCAGGGTTGAATTTAGTTGCTGTGATCACTGAAGGAAAAAGCAAAAGATAATTTGATGCCTAGTGTTCTAGGTTAAATCAACTAATGCATATTAATGACTTCATGCTTCTGTAATCAAGCTTATAGTGACCTCAGACCCTGCTAAGTATGGCAAAAGCCAACTAAAACAGAACTCTAATAACTTCGTAGATAAAGTGGAATTTTCACATAATGTAGGAATTCCTTTTGGCACCTATCCATCCTGATGAATTTTGCTGAAGAATGAGGAAGAATACCGTATTTCTAATAAGAATATTTAGTTGAGGAGTTTTCTTGTAACCTCATTTTTTTAAAAAAAGCATTCTTCCCAAAAAAAGGATTCTTATATGCTTTAAATTATCTTCCTGTGTTTGAAGAGATTTTCAGAGAACATTTTAAGAAAAATCTCTCCAAAACACGTCTGAAAGAGGAAAAAAAGCTTAAAAAAGGAAAATTAGAAACTGAAATTAGGAATTTAAATTGACTTAATGGGAAACAGTAACTAATGAAAAGTCAAACTAATGTGAATATCATAGAGGTTTTTTCTTCTAGGAGGCTATGATTCAGTTTAAGTCCAGATCAGTCATAACTAACTGTGTTAGGCCTGTGTAGGATAAGTGTGTGGTCTTGCATGTGAACAGATGCTGATATTCCAGAAGTCTACACTACAACTGCAACTAATTAATACCATGCTGGAGAACACAGCGAGGAGGCAGTGACTGAGATAACTTAGAGACTAAACTGTCCTCTGACCCAAGAGATGACTTTGCCTGTAGCAGCTGACATAGTCATCATTAAGGAACTTGATATCTTCTATATCATATGCATGCTTTGGGTAAACAGAGAAATTACACATTTTTAGGTTCCAGAGGCTTTTAATAGTTGTTAAACTTGTATAAAATAGGATATGTAAAAATGTTTAACTCCGGTGTCTTTGTCTTGTTTTCATGCAACAGTGTTGATGGCAATGATTTGCATAGTTAAAGTAGTGTTGCCAGATCTTGTAAAGCCAATTAATTATAAATCCTTATTTGTGATGATGGTAATGAAAGGCCCATGGATACTTCACCTGAATTTAAATTTATGTTACTTTTTCAAACCACATACGTGTACAGAGAGGTGGAAACTGCAACACCTTAATAGAGATCCCTTTGTATCCAGAGACATTAAATGCTGAAATTATATGGCTGGAATACCTGCTCATTTAGGGAAAAGCTTACAGTCTTGTGGAAGATTTCAATGTGGAGAAATAAAGGTGCTTGACTAAATAATTTGTGTACATCTCCATACAGTTACTTCCAAATTTTGGACCTATTTCAAAAAGCAATAGATGTGTAGGGTACCGCACAGATAGCAGTTCATTGTTCTGCCAGTGTCTTAAATTTCAGCTTGCTCATTGGAATCTGAGGTAATTTGTGACATTTTCAAGATGGTGAGGAGGTCCACATCGATTTTGTGTTTCTGCGGTGAGATGCTGTCTGCCAGTAGAAAGCAGATGTGTGACAGAAGAGGAACTGAGTTTCTGTGTTAGATTAGAAGTTACAGGCTTCTCCCCACTTGGGCCATTGACTTTCTTAAGCAAAGGTGATTAATAATTGCCTGTTTCAGAGCTGTCAGAATAAGGTATGTAATTATAACTCTGTAAGACAGCAAATGTATGCAGGCTGTGGAAGATTTTTAAAAATAGCTGGGACTATAAAGTGACTTTCTGAAATCTTGTTGAACAATATCAGTTTTGAGGACAGGATTTTCAAACCAATTTGGAAGATTTTGGTCATTGCATGTAAATGATGCTAAAATACTATAAAGTCACTATCTCTAGCATTATTTTATTTGATCTATAAAGATGCAAACCCTTATTTCCTTTCATTTTGCAATGTTTCTTCAGTTGTGACAGTAATGACACAATAGGTCCTCAAGTCCCTCCTTTTGCCTACTGGAAGAGTGTTTCTTAGCATATTAATTTTTTTTTTTATGACAGTTGAGGGGAAAATTGCTTACCTCTGTGTGAACATGCTTTGCCCTTTCCCACAGATAGTGACTAAAGATACATGTAAACACTGAAATGAAATAAAGTGCAATCTGAGTCCAGCACTTCCATTGGTGACCCATCCTGAGGCCCCTGTGTGAAGCCCAAATGATTTGTGCAGTGCTGGCTGGTCATCAGCAGTGGCTTTTGGGTTCTGCAGCAAAGTACTTCAGAAAACAGTAAAACAATGTAACCTTTTTAATGCTCTGTAAGTGGGAAAGTTCTCAAGTGGTGAATTTCTTTGTTAAGACCTGAACCGGATTTGCTGTGCAGGACCATTTAAAAATACTGCTGGAAATACTTTATTGCCAAACAGGAGGAACTGGGACAGCCATGAATGGACAATCTGACCTATAAACATTGCTTTCCTAGTACCATTTTCTTTACCCATTTAAGTTTTCAGAAAGAGCAGGGAACCATAACCACAGGAATCCTCATGCAATTCTTTGATGTAAATCATGATAGTAAAAGCATTTTAAGATTTAATATGCACAAAAGCATTACCTTTTCTGTGTGTTTAAAGGTTTAACCAAATTATAAAATGGATTTAGCTATCCAGTGCAGGTGAGTGCTTACAGTTGTTATTTCTGTTGTAAGCTATCAGGAAGTCAGAAACCTAAAGCTTTCACAGATGCCTAAAGTTCCTTTTTTAAAGTATGCATATAAAGATGAAGTCAATTTTAGTAGATCTATGACCCTAGAGGCTTGTCAAATTATAAACCTTGGGTGAAATCAGTGCCATAATAAACTGTAATTTGTATTGTATCATATTTAACAGTGAATATTATATCATATTTAACAGTGCAAAAATAATAGCTCATTTCAATTGGCAATGGTATGCTTTACCAAAAACTGATAATAATGGTCATAACAATACAAGAATGCTGATTTTATGGTAGGTCCATCTGTAAAGCCATCTAATAGAAAAAATTTTTTTCAAAACCCTGCAAAATATATTTTGGATTTTCAGATCTGAAACTGTAAGTCTGGTTCAGTGCCATACACCTGGCTTCTGTGTTATTATAATCTGAGCTTTGAGATGGAAACCAGCTGAGTACCGTGTTTTAGGATGCATCACTGTTTACATGGTATATGTTTATTAACTAACTTTTGGTATTTCTTTCAGAATATCAAATCAAGCCCACAGATAAACAGAAGTCAAAGACTTAAACCAGTAGTGTCTTACTCAAAGCTCATTAAAGTCCTTGAAAAAATTCTCATTGACTTCAGCATGCTTGGAACTAGTGACGTTTAACTAAACATTGAGCAAAACTCTACTATTTTGTTTCTGAGACATCTAGATTGTTGCAAGCAGTTATACATGGGAGCTGGTAATGCCTTTCTGCAAATTGTAGTTTGGCTTAAAAAAAGAGAGGAGTTCTTGTTTTTTTTTTTTTTTTTTAATGCTCTGGGTCACCACAGCACGATAGCTAAAGGGTCCTTAAAATTCAGAAATCATATGGCAGTTACTGGGGTTAAGCAATAAAATGGATTTGCTTGTACATAGTTAGTCATCTGTTGGGTTTCATCCCATCCTTTCCAACAGAGGAGCCAGAGAGAGAACAACTGGGTGGAAAAGATATAAACAAAGAGTTAGAGATGGCCCTGAGGCATCCCCATGTAAATGGTATTTGCATTTTGGATACATATAGATGCTGTTCCCTCTTGCTCGTGTGCATTCATTATGCTGCACTTCATAACGTTTACTCAAGTGTGTTGACTACATGTTACCGTGCAATGATCAGGACAGGAAAGGTAAAATTTTTGTCACTTCCAGTTGCTAATCTGTTTACAGAAGTTTCATTAACTACTACTGTTAGCTCAGTAGTAGTTTCAGTTGGTTTTGATTTGATTTTTCTCTCTTTTTAAAAAATAATAACTACATACGAGCAAAGCAGATGCATTTCTTCACACAGTTTAACTGGAAAAAAGGTGTGGTCTTAAAGCTTACGCACAAGTAATAGTCACTGTATTGTGAAAACGTGTATTTAAATATGTGCCAATGAAGATTGAGCATATGTATAAGCCTAACTATTTAAATCTTATTCACAGGATTCTTTGCTACTTAAAATGTTTTATGCTGTTTACTGTGTTCTCATTTTCCTAATACATTCTTTGCTGGTGCTTTTCTGAAAATTCTTTGAAGACATAAGCTTTTATTCACCAGCAATTTATACTCTGCTGTGACCCTTGACCTTGCTTCAGAGGTAAATCTGAAGATAGGAAGACCAACAGTAAATAAATAACATTGTCACAAAATAGTGTTTAATGATAAAGCTAAGCAGAAATAATGTTTGTTAATGAAGAGGACATTTTCCTGCTCCCTCCTCATCTGCTGCATCCCTTCCTGCTCAAGACCATATGTTCTCTTCTCCTGCCTATGACCAGCACTGATGCTTGCCGACAGCTGGATTGATTCAGCTTGCCCACTTTTTCAGTAATCATTTCTCTCTGTTTGTCAAGCTGGTTTCTGTTGTATTAAATTACATTTGTTCAGCAAGGTGGGTGATGGCTAACCAATTTTGAAGAAATAACCCTATTGCACATGGTGGCAATAGGGTTATAGGAGCAGGTGACAGATATGAATAGATCAAGACATAATTCTGTACTGTATCATGCGACATAAGCCTTGATGTTTCCTCATGCATCTATCTGGCTTAATAGGCACAGTTTAATTTCCTACGTGTAATGTTCTTTTTTTCCTATATAAGCTAAAGGAACGTGAGGAACTCCATCCATACATCACATATCCATTTTTAATGTTAGCCATCTACCCATCTCTCTAGTAATTCTTACTTTCATTTTCTGTTTTTATCTGCTTCAATATAGGTATTTAATATTAATTTGTTGTAGCAGTATTGAGTCTAATTATCTTTCTAAGAGAAGACAAAGAGAATTTGAAAAAAAATCAGTATTTTAGTAACTTAGTTTTCAGCTTGATTGTAAAAGGGAAAAGATTAGTGGGCTGTGAGTATAAGAGGTACCCCACATAAGCTTATACAGTCAGCTTGGAGTACCAAGTGTGCTGCAGTGTTTTTTCCCAGGTAGAGTTTGATGATGGTTGAAAAATTCATGCATAGTAAAATGGTGTTTCTAGGACCCAGCAGAGAAGCAAGAGGTGAGAACATTTGTGAGCAAGCCATTTTCTGCTGGTGTAGGATTGCTGACCACTTGGAGGTGATACAATGGGAACTTGTGTCTGGAGCTACAGATACTGCTAGAAGCTTAACATCAGCAAGGAGCCCAGAAGAGCTCCTAAATCAGGTCTGAATTGACAAGTTTCACTATGACTATAATTTTGAATGTGCTTCCTTTTCCTCCTCCTTGCTCAGCTGATCTTCCCATGCAATGGAGTATTCTTCAAACAAATGTATGACTCACAGAATAAGTGTCCTTTTGCTGATATTTGAGTTCGTGTTATGTGATTAGTGCACCCAGATATTGCAAATGTATGGCAGCTGTTAGAATTCATCTCCTTGTGATGCCTTAACGTAAGCCCTTTAAGTTGGCAAATGGTTCAGTTTGGATTTTTATTTATTTTAAAACTCCCCACTTGTGCCAGGTTTCAGAAGAGTTTAAAACATTTCAATTATCAAATTATTCCATTTTATGAAGTAAATCATATTCCTTGTCTGAAGTTCCCAGCTTTGTATTCTACTTTTGTAACTTTTCATTAGGAGCCTATTATATGTTTTTATATGATTGTATCCAAAGATAGATAATGTGTGGGAAGAGGTTATCAGTTGAGATATTTGTATATCTGTAAAGTGAATTCAATGTCTCTAGATTAATTTTTTTCTTATCATTTGGTCTCAGTTTTTTAATTTGCTTTGAATGGTTTTATTTAATTTGTTTGGCTTGGGATGTTCTTGAGATATTAACAGAACATGGTGATTCTGTACTTTCACATTTCTTTCTGCATTGCATGTGAAAACTAGAGCAATGCACAAGTCTTATCTCTGAGCTCACTGGGATGTACTGATAATTTAATGACTAAGTAATCCAACTTTGGAAATTACTAATAAGCAGTTATTTCTGTATTTCAAGACCACGCGAGAGTAATCTTCAGAGAGAATAATCAAGCACAGATTTATTTTACTTTTTGTGCAGAATGAAAAGCCATGTCCTTTTGCTTTTCAGACACTGTATAAAATGCTAACTATGAGCCTTTCTATTCCAAAACTGTTGTAGATGTCGGCGAACTCAATGGGAAGAATGATGATGTCTGACTTAGTTCAGAAGGCTGAATGATTTCTTTATTATAATTATGCTATAATACATTAATATACTATATAAAAGAAGATACTAAAAACTACATGCTACTTTCTCTAACTATCATATCTAACTACTAACTCGTGACCCTGTTCGCTGGAGTTCAGAAACAGGTGGATCCGATTGGCCATCAGGCCCAAACAATCCACCATGATCCAGCCAAGCAATCACTCTAGGTAATCAATTCTCCAAACACATTCCACAAGAGAAAAACAAGGAGCAGAAATAGAAATTGCTTTCTCTTTCATTTCTCTCTGTGTACCTTTATGAAAAATCCTGAGAGAGAGAGAAATGTGCTTACTACACAAAACAGCATTTTTTCTCACTTCCTCATACTTTCCATCAATTATAGTCTGTTTTATGTTCCTCACCTGCTTTTACGTAGTATCTACAAGTGCTGTCATCAAAATACCCATTTAATGCCATACAGGTAAATTAAAACTGCATGTCAAAACTTCCTTGCCAGCTCTTCTTCCCCTTTTGTTCCTTGGGATAAACATTTGTCATTCTTTTTCTCCCAGGTACTTTTTATAGATCATATGGCATAGTTCCAGTATATTGCACTGTCTACATTCATTTGTGAGAGAATTTTCTGATGAATATCTAAATATCAGTAGGTATTGGTTGATGGTCATATTATTTTTATAATAATTAACAATGTACTTGGTGATTGCATGTGAAATTTTGCTATTTGAGCCTCAAAGGACTAAGCGCTTAACTGCAATTTTAAAAATCTTAATGAGCAGCAGAACGTGCAATGGTTTAGAAAGGATGATGATAAAACATTAAGCACAAGGTGACTCATTGCTTTTAAATCACCTTAAAATTAAACATGGTGAATACCGGAACACTGCATGTCCAGTATTCATTGAATAATAATTAAAGGAAACAACATAGGACATTGAGATTTTTTAAATTTTCATCACAGTACTACCTGCAATATGCAATAATGGATAAGTCTGTACATAATATTTTCTTGATAGATTTTCTTCAACAGAGCCCTATATCTAATGCCTCCCAAAATTATCCCCTTACACATATTGCATTTGTGGATATTAAAAAAATGTGCATCAAGATTGGTTTTATCCTTTCCCTTAAGGATTTTTTAATTGGTAACAGAAATTACACAGCTGTTCATATTTTTATTATACAACTGAGGAGAATTAGATGGGAGCTGCATTGCTAAAACTGCAACAGCACCCAGTCTTCTTCTGGTTGCATCATTGTAAACATGAAGCACAGATTTTAAGAATTAGCTTCAGCTGCAAAACCATGTACCTGCAGGATACGGGTACTCTTATTTTAAAAAATCACAAATGAAGAGCGACATTGTATATGATCTCCCTAAACTAGTTGGCCACAAAAGGACAATGAAAACAAATTTAATTCAGGAAATACACAGTCCCCTTTTTCTGCTGAACAAATAAAGCATCTCATTAATTTCCATATGGTTTTGTGGTTCCCCTTCCCTCCTTACTTTCAAGTAAAAGAAGACGGCTTTTATGGAATTTCCGGGCTTATTGCTGTATTTTTAAAAACTGAAAAGCAATTATTACAAAGGAAAAGCATAACAGGAAAGCAGATCTGAATACTCTGAGCCTGAGTGCTGGTGGCTCTATTTGAATAAAAACAAACCCCAAACCTTCCTGTGGCCACAGTCTTATGCATGCTTTTGCTTAAGTATTGTTTAAACTCTGAGGTTACTGTGAGTATTGTAAAACAAATGATGCCAAAAGTGAAATGACAGCAGGTTTTTCTCTGAAAAAAATTGTTCCCCACTGTTGTTAGAATCTCCCCATCCCTTGTCAGTCAGTTAATGGCACAGAGTGGCTAACAGTGCATTAAGATCCTAGCAGGCTTCACATCAGATAACATGTCTTTAGTGACTTCTTCAGTAATGACCAAATTCCTCTAACATATTTATTGGGCTTTTGCAAACTGTTATTTCTGCCCTCTTGTGCTTTCAAGAATTTAAAGTGTATGCTTGCCCAGTTCTGCTTCCTGTTCCAGTCTTCATTCCTTCTCCCTAAAGGTGACTTTACCCCCTCAGGCCAATATGTTCATCTGAAGTTCCCACACAAACCTTTACAACGTTTTAGTTGCCCATAATATGTTTTTTTTTACTTCAGGTAGTGTTTGATCCTGCAGGTAGTCTACATTCAAAGAAAAATCAGAAATTGTGGTGCCTTTCATGTAACTGGGGAATACCTTTTATTGCAGGTGTTTTCTTTATGAAAACAATTGATATTTCGAGAAAGGAGCCTTTCTGAGAAGGCTACTTCACTTAGGCAATTGTTTCATTTATAGGCCTATAGGCCTAGCTGGTTGAGAAACTTGCAGAAATGCTATTTTTAGAATATGAGTTGTGGTCTGCTGGGAGTGACAGAAAATTATAATTTGTATTTTGCATGGAAAAAACCCAGCAGACCCTGCATGTTAAATGCTTAAAACAATTAATAAAATAATATTGCTGAATTATTATACTTTGGGACTGTGTTACTCCATTTCTGAGTGCCATAATATCCATGCCAGAGACCCCATAGCAAAGTGGGGTGCAGTTACCTCCAGCTCAGAGGGCTGGACTGGGGCCTCTGCTGTGCCTGCCCAGCAGCTGCAAGGTGCTTCTGCCACATCTGGCTTCTGACTCAAGGGCTTATTTATTATTGTTCTTCATTCCAGCCAGCTAATTAGTACACTGGGCCGTTAGTGTCTTGTGGATTTTAATTCTGACTCCATGTCTTTTTCCGGCAGAGATTTGTAACTGCAAACAGATGATGCACATGCAGTAAAATAGTCAGGTCCTGGAGGTGAGACATCTGATCATGCAGGCTCACTGAGGTTCTGCACACAGCTGTGCTATGGTGGGATGAGGGGTTTCTGAGAGACTTTCTGAAAGACTAGAGTCTCTCACTGACTCTACAGTTTAATGATATCCCCGCTTTGAAGCGGACTGCAGAAAGGAGACAAGAACCCTGTAATCTGTCTCTTTTTTTCCAGGGAAGAGATATTTGACCTTCCCCATACAAGCCATAAAACCTCCCAAGAGAAATAAAGCTGAAGTAATGCTTCTGAGAAAATTTTAAGAGTGATTTAGGGACCTAGCATCTAGGGCTCAATGAAATTCAGTGCCAATCTACTAGATATATTAAACGATGTAAGGATGATGGATCATCTCTCTTCATCACAAGGCCTTGTTTTCAGCTGTTTATAGCTTTGACAAGTTTGAATACATGGGCTAATACTTTCAAGACAAATATTTGCTTTAAGCAGAAGTTTTAGAAGAATAGGAATCAAATCATATTTCCTTTATTTAAAAGAATGAAGATGAAATGGAGATAGGCACTATGGTGCTGGATACAACGAGGAGAGTCTGTTTCACTATGAAGCTATGACATCTCTGTTATGGAGTAGTCTTCAAATTTGGCAAGGGAATGCTGGAGGGTCAGCAAAATGCTTTTCACTCCTTCCCTGTGAAAAGTCTTCTGCAATTTGAGCAGGATGTGAGCATTGGAAAGTCTCAGTTCACACAAGCTTTCTAAACTTGGAGATTAGAAAATAAACTACCTGTAATTATACTGGTACAGAACACACTCCAGTGTTTGACCTTGCTTTTCCCAGCAACCAGAGGTCACTGTAACACTGGACATGGGCACTGAGAAAATTAAGGTTCTGCCCTGAGCAACAGGATTTATCTTCCTCAGGCCTGGTTGGCATTTTGGGGAAACAGCATCAATGAAATAATAAAGAAGTTGTAGTTTAGAGCTCTGTTGAGAAGAGAAACCAAGTTTACGAGAAAGCTGGAGCTAAAGAAAGGGGTGAGAAAAAAAAAAAAATGGGGTCTTGAAACTTGGATGAGAAGTCAGAAGGAGTTCCACCAGTAAGAATTAAGTTATAATATTGATCTGACCCATATATAGTAGGGTCATACCAGGAGTGGAAAAGGAAGCAGTCAAAACTAAGTTTTGGGAACCCTAATTTGGCAGAATAAATGTCCTCAGAGCCCATGATATTCGGGTAAATTAAGAAATTGCTAAGAATCCTTATTGTTGAATTAGAGACTGAACTGTAAAAAACAAGAAGGCTATCTGAGGCACAAAAGCCTGGGGAGGCATTAACTGTGGCTCCCCATGGTGCCTGGCTACTGTCACCTGAGCAGCACAGGACTTTGAAGAATTCCAGTCTGCTGAACTGGCACTGCTGCTCTGGAAAGTGCCCCTGTCCCTGCTCCTGGGGGTTGCCCCTCCACACCTGTCAAGCACAGGACCCTTCTTTATACCATCAATGGAGTTTCTCTGCTAAGGTGATAAGAACATTCTGAAATTGAACAAGAAGGACAAGCAGATTTTTCCGAACATCAGATTGAAGCCCTAGCTAGGCTTTGTAGGATTCTTCTTAGTCATGTTGCTTTTAAAATTTGTGAAGGAAAACAATGCAATTTTAAAAAAAAAATCATTGTACAGATAATTTTTCAGTGGTTTCAGGCATAGTCATGACACTGTTTCCTAATGAAATATAATTCTAGTTCACCCAGCTATTTCTCTACTAACATACTAAATAATCCAGTCCTTCACAGTTTGGCCACACATCCATAGAGCTCAAAACATCATAAAACTTTTCCCCTTTGCATAGAAATTGCCTTCACTTGTGAATGGTCAGCTGTATTGACCGACCTCTAATGCCAAATATTGAGAGCAGAACACATGCACACTTTCTTTACTACCTTGTTGTACTGTAGAACCTGTTTATTTTCCCCTCAGAAAAGGTAGATGTTGATTTTACTCAGCAGAGTATTTTGATTACTACATTTATGTTTGTGCATAAGTCATGGATAATTAGCCTTTCAGTTAACCTCATTCACTGTGTGAATATTGCAAACATTTTCTTTTGTAAACTGCATTTGCAAGAGGATCTTGAGGCCCCTGTTGGGATTCATTTGGATCTGCATGTAGATAGTAGTGATTCAGAAGAGTGTAAAAATAGGGTAGCTCACAGAGCTGTCTCTGCATAAAACACCACTGGGATTGTGTCTTGTAAGGAAAGGGGTGGGGTTGCAGAGAAATAAAAGCTCTCTTATTGCTATTTAAATCACAATTTTTGCCCTATTCTTACTTTATTTTCTAAATGCCCTTTTCTACTGCCTGGTGCCTAACACTTGCTGAAGAGTGAGTGTGATTCATTTTTCTTCTTTGCATTTTTCTTGCTCTTCTGCTCTTTACACACATTTCTCTCACTTCAGTGCCCAGGGCCCCACCTCCACTTCCCACCTCCTACCTGCTGGAGGAAGAGGATCCAGTTTTCAGAGTTTTCTGTCTATTGGCAGAAAGTCAAAAGTACCAGTCACAGCATGTCTCTTAATTCAGAACTATGGAAGAGCTACGAGGATGAACAGCTGCTTTGGAGGGAAGGGAGGTACTTAAAAGGACAAGTTTGTGAAAGAATGTAGATCCTTCTGAAGCAGTTAATTTCAGGCAGCTATATTCTCCAGGCAATTTGAGTTCTTGCCTTCACAAAATAATTCATCCTAATAATTCATTTAAGAAAGAAGGAGTTGATGGGCTTTTTGTTGTTGTTGATAAACAGCTTCAGTGGTGGTGATTTCTCAGACGGTGTACCAGCTGGTCATTTAGATTGGGGACAGGCACCACTGCTATGAAGAGAATGCTATTTTCACTGCTATTCTCAGAATAGCAGAATATTTTCACTTGCATTCTCAGAATGCAACCGCTTCAGACGTTTCTTTTTCAGGAAGCTTACTGCAATTGTTCTTTGGCCTTTTCCTCCTTGCCTTTGTGGTATTGGATCAACAAAGTGTTCAGCAGAATTCCAGTATGTTACTTTTTCGTGACAGACTGTAAAATATGATATATTTTTAATTAGATTACATACTGATGTGAATCAAATCCTATTCTAGTTTCCACTGTCAATATTTTAAAATAATAATTAAACTACTTTCAGTGCCAAGCCACACGTGATATGAGAATTTGAAAAGTGACATTTCAAAAGATGAGTAGCATGGTTGTAAAAAATCTGGGCAGTCTTTAATTTAATCCAAAAGAAGTGAGGCAAAACATGAATTAGATTGGGTAGATCATTTGAGAAGATTAATGTGCTAAAGAATACATGGTGATTATTCTAGTGAGAAATAGAAAAAAATGTAAGTAGAAGCCTCTTAGTTAGAAATACTTTATACACTTAAGTTCAAACAAAATAGGTATTAAGTAGCCTCCTTCCAATATCAACAGACCAAGAGGAGGACTTTGTGGACTGTGCAGAAAATAAGATGTAAACCATCTGGCATTTTCTTATATTCATCATATTAACACTGAAAACTGCCTCCTTAGCAGGCCAAGTAAGCTACAGAGTCCTGTCTGAGCCTCCATGACTTGAGTCTTAAAATACATTGAGTGTAATGCCTAAAGTAAACCTGATGTTCAGTGTGCTGGTGATGTGCAGTGAATGTTGTCTTCTCTAGTCACCCATGTTAGTGGCCCATGCATGCCCAAAGGCTGCTGTCCTTGGCAAGGGAGACACCCCATCCCAGTGAGCTGACTCAGTACTTCCGCGTCTTGTTGCACTTTGACCTTTAGCCAGGATTAGTACTTGTGCACCAGCAAAGTATAAAAATACTGCAGCTGGAAGCTGGGATTCACTCCCTGAGGGACAGGACATTTACCCTTCAAGAGTATTTCCAGGGTGATAGAGTTTATTAGAGTGTACCTGCACTTACAGAGTGGGTGTGTCTGCTGTTCTCCTAAAGATGTCTTTTTCTATCAATCTGCAATGTCCTCTCTTGTAGATGAATATTACACTATATAAAACAAGAAATACTTTTTTTATTCCTTATTTATGTAGTTGCATTGAAAATCCTGGAGTGTAGGAGGACTTCTTGATGTTGTAGTACTTTAATTAGTAACATACACAGCACTTTGTTTAGCTGCTCTAGAATATTTTTGAATCTCTGCAATGAGGGAGTGTTATAGTTTAAATCATTACAGCTGATGTTATTTCTGAATTATTTCAGGGTCAGTGCAGTAGTTGAAACTCTCTAGATGTTTCTCTTCATTAGTGGTGCTGCACTGGCTCTAAGAGCCATTTGGGGGTGTAACAGATGCCAAAAAGAAAGGACTTGCTGGTGGAATTGCAGAGATTGGGCTCAGGGAGAGACAGGTAATGATTTTTTTTTTTTTTGGTGTAAATTTCTCATGTTAGAAGTGGACTTAGTTCCATTAACAATTTTCCTTCTCCTTACTAAGCTGACACTTGTTCTTCTTTGGGAGACAAAATACTGAATTTTTCTTTTTGTCAACATTTTGAAAATCTTGATTTGCATTACAGTATACTGAGAAAAGTATTTGAAGCTCATGTAAGACTGTATAAGCTGGCAGAAGAGAAATAACATAATCAGCACTAAATGTGTTTTCTTCAATGTTAGCTATTTTTTCAGTGATTCTAGCATATGTTCCTGAAGTTTTACTTTGAAAATAGGATGCATCTACATTCCAAATGCTGTGAGCTTCCCCCAGGCTCTGTTTACTGCTGTGCTCCTTCCCCAGCACCTCTCCTTTTTCTGTCAGCTCAGTGCATCTGAGGGGCTGCCTAAGTTGAGCTGGCACGCTGCTCTTACTGCAGCTCAGGCTTTCCTTTGCCTTAAACTTCCACACAATTAAAATGAATGATACACCTTGATGCTTAAAAGGTGCAGGCTGTTTCTGGGAAAGCATGGACAAGCTGAGTACATTCAGATGGTTCCACAGGTTTCCAAGCAGAGGACATGGGTCCTGCCCTTAAATTAAATCTGTTTTGCTACTAGGGCCAAGTGCTGTTAGCGATGAGAAAGGCTCAGGAGTAAAGGCTGTAGCAGCAGCAGCAGCTGCTTAAGGAGATGTGTCTTTCAGCTGTGTGAGGAATCTCCAACAGTCAGGAGCTGATTGATGCAATGTGGAGGCTTTTGGGACAAATGGCTGATAGGATGAGAGTCAGGGTGGGCTAAAAGCACATACAGAATGTTATTAGTTAGCTCCAACCAACATCTGGCCTGCTTTGAGAGGTGTTTGAATGCAGCTATTATAAAAAACAGGACTAATTTTTTTCATCAAAAACACATTCCTGGCATAGTGGCCTAGTTTCCTCCCCCTGTTCTGATTTGTTTTCTTACTGAACTGCAAAGCTGATGGTGTGGGTGGGACTAGATGTTCCTTTTCTTACCCATGTGCACATGCTATTTTTAATTTTTTTTTTCAGTTTTGGTTAATGCATTTTGGTTTTTTCTCCTTAGTAGACAGGTATTTTGACGATATTACAGTTTCATGAGTCTAAGTTAAGTGAGGGTCAAAAATATAATATATCCCTAGTATTTCTAGAGCAGAATTTTCAGCTCAGTCATTGCTGCAGTTCTTTGGATTTCCATCATATTTGAGAGAATAGAAATAACAAATTCACCGTTATTATATGTACAGCACGTATTTCCTCATAACCAATTAAAATAAAATTATATTTTTTCTGTATTTGAATATGCCATGGTATTTGAGACTCTCAAGCATCGTACACTGTATACTTTGGTAGCAAGGTAAACAGGCAGACCTGTGAACAAGTTCAAAGACTGAGGTAGGATTTTTAGTTGGTCAACCAGCCAGACAGTTTATAGTTTTTCTCACATTTTTTTCTAGAATTTTTCCCTGGAAAATTTTCATGATCCCAAATGGAATAGCATCCAATGGAATAGTAATAAGGAATACAGAAAAGGCAAAGCAGACTGGGGTCTGCCTCTGCCTAATGGCAAAACAGTCTTCCTTGTTAGTTGATAGCATCTACACATGTAGAGCCAGGAAAGATTTTTGAAACAGAAAACTTTAAATAGCTTATACTGATTATCAGAGTGTTTTTACTTGCTTGCAAGACTGTTGAATTCCTGTCAACAAAATGCAAATACAAAATATGTTTCCTGGTATACACACTCTTATGTGATACTTCAGAATAAGAGATCAGGTGATTTTACAGTGATCCTTTCATGATGTGAGTCTGATTTCTTGCTTCACATTCTGATCTGGTTTGGGACAGTCTTTTCTTTCTCTGGCTGCTCTATATTCTTATTGACTTTCAGCAGAGAATCAGGTGCTCTTCTAAATTTTAACATCATCTTAAAGATTCTGACTTGCAGTATGTCCTGGGAGGTTTGTAATAGATTTCTTCATATGCTATTTATATTCTTTTATTAATACTTTTAGCCTTGTGGAAGAAAGCTGATGATCTCGTTTTATACTTGTTTTGATGTGATGGGAAAAGAAATGTTTCACATTGAAAATAAAATAGATTTTTAAACAGGATTTCATGAATTATATCTGGATTGTTTAAGTTGCAAGAGCAAATACATGCTGTTGGCTGTTTAGAATATACTGTGGCTCTGGCCTGCTTATGGATGCCACATATTTTGTTTACATAAAGCTTTGCTTGAAAGAGTCCCTTTAGAGTTAATAAACATTTGTAACCACCTGGGACTTTGAAGTGCACATGATTTGACCAAAAGTTGCCCTTGAAGCAATAGTGAATGAGAAGATGGAGACTGTCAGGAGAATGAGAGTCTGGCAACAAGTTGAGAGTCTGGAATTGCTGTTGTAGAGGGGATACCAATGATTTAAAAAGAAAACTGAGGATAAGTAAAGGGTTACAGCTGCTCATCAACAAAAGTCAGGAGGAAGTTACATGTTGGTTTGTCTTGGGATAGTCATGCCATTCTTTCCTGCAATCTAAAATGCTTTAGTGGTCAGTGTAAGTGGACATCAACACTGCCTACTTCTCCTTGGCTATAAGCAATCCAATATAGTTCTTACTCCATGTGAAACACCCTGCGATTGAAATTATATATAGAGTCCAGTTTTTACCAAAAAACCTTTCCAAATTCTTTCTGCCAAAAATCCAAGTCAAGAAAACACCCCACTCCCATAACACTCTAGATTGCTGCTTAACAGTGGTTTAAGAGTGGCTTTTATCATACTCCTTCCAGTTTTCACTTAGACATTTGAGTAACTCTTTCAAGAAACAACCACAAATTGTATGTAGTTTTCTTTTACACAATGTTAACAAACATTGAGGATCCTACAATTCCTGTTTGTCTCCAAAGGTAGTAATTTTTAAATGCTCTTTGCAGATTTTCCTTTTGTAAATAAAATATGTGCTTAGAAACAAATGCTCTAGGAAACCAGGCTGAGAACAATTCTCTCACTAAATTATTGATTTGTTCAAAAAGTTGATGTTGATATTGGAATTGATTGCAGCTTATCACACTGATAATTTCCTTCCCTTTCTCTCACCAAGGATTTACGTTAAAATGAAGCTCACCAGCAGCTTTAGCTCTGTATGTGTGGACTGTTTAATTGGAACCCAAAACACCACATCAAAGTATGGCCCTTTCCCTCACTATTTTCCCCCAGTGCCAGACTCTTAATATTGCCTTAATGTTTAGCCAAATGAGTAATGATACATACAGTTTAGGTCAGACTTGGGAGGATTCAGAGCAGCACTATCACCAGGTAAGATGGTTGTCATTCAGTGAGGGTCCTGGCAGGGGATACTCAGTCTAGTGGGCCATGGAGAGCCATGACTGCTGATAGGTGTGGTAGAACAGCTGTAACTTGAGACAGCTTCAGCCCCTTAATTCATGAAAACTGTAGGACAATATAGTCAGCTGGCACAAGGTGAAGCATTTTTAAAGCTACTACTTTAATTAATGCCAAAATATTGGCCTGATACACAGCTGGCTCACGATCAGAGGAGAATGAAAGCAATTTATTATGTTCATCAGTATGTGCACTGTCATATAAATTTATTAATAGTGCTTGACATATTTATATTTTTACATTGAAAGGATGGATAGCCCTAGAGTAAATTACTGCTGTTAGTTTATTTCTCATGTGTAGTTTTTTTTTATTTCCATAGATGGAATAAACTGAATTTGCTAGAAGCAACTGACTTCATTTCTATGCATTATCAAGTTACCAGGCAGCTGTTTAGATATACATTCTCACTTCGCTCCCCATATCACCTACTTCAGTGAGATAAACCCCCAGACAGAGGTTTCACCACATTATGAAATCCTGTTCTCAAAATCTTTTTCTGTATTTTTATTTCTAGCCTTCAGTTCCTACTAAATATGTGATCACTTATTCAAGTGTTTGATCAGCTTGTTCATACCAATATATGTGTCAGGCCTGGGATACTTTTTGATTCTGCAGGTAGAAGAACAAAAAGGGGACAGTGAAACAGTGAGATACAGGTGTTTATCCATATTCATATTCCTGGAGTGGGGCCCTCCTGGAATGCTTGCATCTCCATAAGCTTCTGCTTTGCAAATTCCCATTGTCCCTTTGCAGAAACAAGTCAATACAAAACAGATGTACTCCATTCAGTCTTGCTCCAGTAGAAATCACCATATAAATTAGCAAAGATTTCACTAAAACTGTGAGGAAGAGTGTCTGCTCTGCACTTTTTCTACAGACCCCTCCTATTCCACTTTTCCAATCAGATGCTCCAGAATCAACCACAAAATTAGAGTTTAAAGATAGTCATGCACTACATGTGGGATTAGTCTCACTAGTTTTTGTCCTCTAAAAAATAGGAATTTAACTCCGGAGAGGAGTTCATTCTTCTTGTATTAGGCTCCCATCCTGCTTGGGTTAAACTGCTTCACATCTTCCTGTTTCTCTCAGTACCGACTGTCAATGGAGCCTAGATGCCTACCTCAGGTTAGATGCCTGCATTTTGGAGGAAAATATCTGTTTGTTAAATACCACCGACTTTAAATGATCGGCCATACTTATTTCCATATCAGACAGACTGGTATGGAATATGCATATAAGTATAAATCATTTAAACATGCATATATAATCAAATAAGCAAAAATCAGAAATATCGCAGCATCGTTATGCAAGGTTAATATATTATATATTATTTTATATATCCTGTTGCAATTAGTTGCTGTATTTATTGCTGTGAGCCCCTCAGGTGTGGGAACAGCAGAGGTCACAGATCTGAGCTGGGAGTGTGTGCCACTGTTGGATGCAGCCCTGCTTTTCCATAGGTCTTCCTGTGTAAATGCCAGCTGTTAATGCTCTCCTGCACTCTCTGTGTCACTGAGCTGTGGGATGAGTGACTAGCATGATGTAAGGGTGGGAGGTGACACTCCTTCTCCACCAGGGTTAGTCACAGCACATCCTGCTTTCCTGACTCACCCAGTGGCCTCAGTTCCACCCACTGTTCTGAGAGCTCCCTTCTCAGGTTTTGCTGTGCTTCGGGCAGTGCTGGCCTTCTCCTGCCTTCCCTGAACTGATTTTGATGCCTGGCAAAGATGACAGTGTTAGAGAAAGCCACCTAATTCCACATGAAAAAGGATTATGGCAGAACAAAGTTTTGAATAGCATTAGTGAAGCAATTGATCCCGCATAGAAACAAGGCAGCTTTCTAAGTATCTGCAAACAAGACAGAGCATCAGATACTTATTAGTACCATAAGCTTACAATAAGCTGTGATGAACACTTTAATTTGCTCAGCAGTGCCAAGGGGGGATGTGGTTGGTTGGTTTGTTTGTTTGTTTAGCTCCAGGCCCTACGTCTTACCCTAAGCACAACAATTTTATTTGTATGTTGTCTTTAGTGGAGATACTTCTGCTTTCTTATGGTACAGGTAGGGGCAGGCCAAACCCCAGAAACTGTAATGAAAGATCCATCTGAAAACAGATGAATGTGTTTTAACTCCTTTGTGAGGAGAGGAATGTTATTCATTTTTTGCATCAGTATATGCTGCAGTTGGATGTTCTTAAGGGAAGTGAAGATACTGCTTGTACTTCATGTCATGATATTGGGTGTCCTGCTAGTAAACAGATTTCCTGAAGCACATTCCTAACCCTTTGTCTGGAATAGCTAGTAAAAAATTCGGATTTTAGTAGGTTATTCCTGGTCAAAGGAAGAAAAGAGAAATTTTTAAATCCCAATTTTAACCTTACATGAACTTAGGATGACTTCCTCTCTTAAGAGGTAAAATACCTAAATAATCCAGGCCAATCTCCTTGCCTACATACCAAGATTATTTTAGCCACAATCTTAACATGAAATATTTAATTATTCTGTACATTGACACTATTCAGCTTACTCTGTGATTTTGGGGTTTTTTTCTGCAGTGATTTTTCTGACCCTGAGTTTTGTCTCTGCTTCTTCTAGTCAGCTCATTTATCTTTGTTCATCATCTTAACAAAAACAATTTTCACAAAGTCATTCTGACAAATTTATTTGAATCCCTGAAAACCTTACATTTGCCTTTGCTCCAAGCAAAACTCCATGCCTAGCTGTCTCTTACAGATATACCTTATCTCTTCATTTAGATATATCTTCACAGAGACAACTTAAAACATATCAACCTGCTCTCTTAAGGGAAAAAGCAGTAATGAAAAATATGTTATAAGAATATTTTATGAAAGAATATATTCTTTCCTAATTGTTTTCCTCCTTAGTTCTCAATATTTGTATGAAATATTCCCTCCTTATTTTAAGATTTACAACACAACATCCAGCACGACTCCATGAATCAGTGGACTGTTTTTAAGGCATCTGTGAAAAGTAGTTGAAAAAACACTTACTGTAAGTCAGTTTACATTGCTATACAGAAGATAAAAGAGTTCTGCAGGAAAATGTTTTGACGCCATCAAAGATTTTGACAGCCACTGAAGTTCTGGATTCAAGGTAGAATCATATACAAGGTCTGTCAAGGATATAACAAAAAGTGATGGCAAAAATGATATTTCATGCAAAAACAGGAGAAGTAATTATATGAAAGTATTTTCTGTCTTTGCCCTCTTCAGGCTGAGAGCAATTTACTCTTCCCAAAGATGCGTGTAGAGAGCAAGATTAAAGGGCGTCTTAAAGCTTAAAAATGATGGTGCTAGAAATCAGAAGCATCAGTAGGAGCTTTTAGGTGGAGAAAAGACAAAAATAGGATAAACAGTACTTTAGAAAGTTTTCTGTTTTAAAGGGACGGAGCACTTTCAATCAGCTTACACAGGAGAGGTGGATACAGAGGCCCTGCATCTCCAGGATCCACATGAACTGCTTCAGGGCTTAAGAGAGCATTTCTACTTCAAGGGGCCTGGACTAGGCCATGTTGTGTCTATCATGGCTCTCTAAAAACTCCACAGCCACAGTGACAGGAGAAAAGATGCCAGTTCCTTCCAGCCAGGAACAGAGAAGAGACTAAAGTGACTTTATAAATTCTTTCAAGGAACATTGAAAACAGGCAATGGGAAAAAAAAAAAAAAAAAGCCTCTGTTTGTTGCTTTAAGCCTTTGTTCTGCCTCCTGACTTCAAGTGAATGAATACATGAAGTTTGTTTAGAAGTGTTTGGGTTTCCCTGCAAATACTGATTCTGACAGCTTTCCACAAAAAAGGTAAACTTGTGCCAAAGTCAGATGGTCTGGTCAGTTGAAAAAACAACATAAGAAACTGAGCATGCCACAGCTACTTTGAGGTGTTTGCACTGCCTGTTCCCATGAAGGGCACCAAGAGGGGTTTGTACATAGCTGAGGATTTGTGCAATTCTACAAGTTGTGCTTCAACATCATGTCTTCCCTAATTTTTATTGCCTCTCTTCACATGGCTTTGCTGTTAGTTTAGTTGTTAGATTCTTCAGAACTCTGCTTACATAGTGTGTATTCAGTGACTGAAATATATATAGCTAAAACAGTTAGATGATAACCATACTATCTAACTGTGGATTTAATAAATTTTCTCAGTTCTTGGCTTCCTGAGTCTTTGGGGTCAATCCATCCAAATGCACACTGTAGGTTTTATGGGTCTCTGCTTTTAAAAAAAAAAATTACTTAGTTACTGCTGAAGGACATGGGTGACCCTCTCATGTAAACTGGAATGCCCAATAAACTTGTAGATTTTATTTTGCAAAGAATGGACAATATGCAAATACATGTGCACGCTATTGTTTTTCAATAACCTTTGCTTTCCATCAGGTACATTCAGATGGGTTCCCCACTCTATGGGCAGTTTGTTGGTTGAGCATCATTTCAAAGCTGATTATGGAGAATTGTCCTGTGCCCTCTGTATCACTGCAGCTGTTGTGTGATTGGAATTTGGAGTGTGCTGACACAATTAATTGAAATTAATAATATAATATTATATTATATTGTATATATAATATTATAATAATTGTATAATAATTGTATATATAATATTATATTATATTGTTCTCAAGATAATTATTTTTAGAAATGTGTTGTGCCACTAAATATCACTGTGAGCATTTTAAATACCATTTTTAGGGTGTAATATTTTTAATGGCTTACAATACAAGACAGTTTATCATTTCTATGCTAAAAGGCACCTTTTACTGCAGTATTTTAAATTTAGCGTGTTCCTTGGGGATTCAAATCTTACAAGCTTGTTTGACATGTAGCAAAGTCAACTATTTTGCACTGTGGTATAAACAGTTGCTTATAAGAGAATGCTTCTGTGGATTAGAAGTTGAAGGAATATAGTAAATTCATCTACACAATACATTTTTATTAATATAATATAATATAATATAATATAATATAATATAATATAATATAATATAATATAATATAATATAATATAATATAAATTTTTATATCTATTTATATATATAAAAAGATAAATTATGGAGAGGCACCTTTAATATATCTAGCTGAGATGGGATTTTTTTTCTGTAAAACCACAGACTAGAGAATCCATTTGCCCACTTTCATTCTTCTTTAATGTATGGATCATCTTTTTTCGGTCAAAGAGACACAGATGAAACTTAAGTAGTTCAGCAGACTCCAGATCAGAGCTTGAGACTTAAAAGAGTTACTGTTACTCAAGAATAATTATTAGGCAGATAATGCCAATACCATTATAACCCGTAACAAGATAATGGCAGTAACATAAAATGAAGCACTGGTGTAAGTATGGGATTTTATTCCTGATAGTGAAGTAACATTAACTTGTCCAGGGAAGGTGAGAACAAAGCCATCTGATGCAATGTTTGAAAAGCCTCTCTGTGGGACTGAACAACTTGAGAGATATACCAGTTTCATAAAATTTCAAACTTGACTTTCCACTCTGAGTTCCCAAATGTTAAAAAAAAAAAAAAAAAGCATTAGGGTTTTTTATGTTCTCAGGAAGTTCCTCCAAAGCATTTGTCCTTACATTTACAACAAAATGAGAGTTATTCAGCAAGTGCTATTAAAAATCTGCAATCCTCTGTTATCAGGGACCTTCAAGAGCAACTATAAGAATTTAAGGAAAAACTTGTTTTAAGGACTATTCTATTACATATTTATGCACTAAATAATATAGGAAATTGTTGGACTTTTACCAGAAGATATCCTTTGTACAGTAATTCCTGAAATATGATCTTCTTTCCTCCCTCAAAGAATTTATTTTCCTATGACCAATCTCTCGTGCATTTTAGGTGTCTATATCCATCACTCTCATCCTCAGAACTCCTACTCAGCAACTGTCAGTTTTGTCAGTGCTCATGTTCCGTCCATAGCCATTGCAGGTTTTTACATTAAGGATCTGAACAGACATGAAATTGTACCTCTGAGAATGCTCAGAAGCTGCACTGGCTTTACAAAGTCAAGTATCTTGCCAGCAAGGTTTATTTAAAGGGCAGGTGAAATAAGCACCTGCCTATTTTAACAACATTTAGAGCTGGGTAAAAAATAACCCTTGCCAGCATTTCAGAATGAAGTATTTATTATTCATCAGCAATAAGCATTTCCTTAAAAAAAAAATAAAGCTAGCATGTCTAATATATCTTTTTTTCCTATGTTATCAGGGAGTTAGGAGGTTAATGGGAAAAGGTCCAAAAAACCCCATTTTTCTTGCTGAAAAAAGTAGACTAAATGGAGGGGTGTCAACATAAGTCCTCAAAGTAATATCCATATCCCTGTGAATCATTGAAGAGCTGTGTGGGCTGTCCTGGAGTGCCAGCCTTCTCAGAGCCACCTGAGGAGCGAGCTACTGGTGCCATTAGTGCCGAGCAGCACTACAGTTCAAGAAAACAACTGAGCCTGACATGGGATGGGACACAATGTGGTAGGCAGCTGCATTAGAGACTCATTTCAGAGGAGACATGATGCTTCTTTTACTGGATCATTTCCGTTTCATACTTACATTAGTAGGACAAAATACAAAAAGGCTCTTGGAAGGAATGGCTGGAGCACAATCGCCTCTGTCCAAAATAAATGCTATAATCTCTAGCCAGCAGAGTTATTTGTTTGTGTTTTCAGTGAGTCCCTTTCTTCCTCATCTGCTTCCTGCTCACAATTTCCCAAACCTTGAATTATTTTCTCTATAGTGATGTGGCTGCAATGAGAGTATTCCCTTCCTAATCCTTTACAGAAGCCTTTAGTCCCAAGGGGTGAATGTGTGGGAGGTGGAAGATCTGGATTTAATTAAATTTACAGGCAGTGGCCCTTTAAAGTGAGTTAGTCAATCCTCATCCTTCATTTCTAGTTTGTCATCCAAGAGACATGGTATCACCAGAATGTGTATTTTAAAGGAAAATATAGGACAGTGAATGAAGAGTTACAGATGTGGAAAGCAGTCCCCTGAGGAAGAGGGCCCTGTGTATGAGCAGTCATGAGGACCCAGAGAGCAAGCTTCAAACACTAAAGCACCATTTTGTCTCAACAAAAGAAGGGGGTTTGATTGTCTTCAGAGGTAAATCATGGGTGAAAAAATTTCGAATCATGGATATATCTTTGGAGTTATTTTGCATGGTGCTGTGGTCCTATAGAAGGTTGTAGGAGAATCAAAATCTGGTAGAATGTATGCATAGGAGACTGCAGATTGAACAGTGAATGAAAACCCCCATGCCCTAAGATCCCCACTCTGTGTCATCCTGCCTCTTCTCATGTGATGTGTAACCAAAGCATTCACATTTAGGCACCTTTTATGATAGAAAGGAAGGGTGTTAAGGGCATTTTCAGTAGGAATCTGTCGTAGCAGGCGATCCCCAAATGGGCAATAATTAGCATTGACTCAATGATTCACAGAAGGCTGATCAATTTATATTAATTATATTATATTATATTATATTATATTATATTATATTATATTATATTATATTATATTATATTAATTATGCTTTTATAAACAGTTACTATACAGTTAGACCTATCTGGTCCTCCAATCCAAACACCATCACCATTGGCTAATTAACAAACCACCTTTTGGTAAACAAATCTCCATAACACATTCCGCATGTTCACAACAACAGGTGCAGCAAGTGAAGATAAGAATTGTTTCTCATTCTCTTCTCTTGTCTTCTCACAGCCTTTACCAGAAAGGCCTGGGAAAGTTATGTGTTGCTCTCTGTGGCCAGAGAGCTGCTGCCACAGGAATCTAGAACCTTTTGCTTTCCATTGTAAGATCCTTCCAAATCTGGTTGTGTTACAGAAGGTGTACGTGAGACACATCTTTCATGAAGAAATGAGAAAGATTAGAATACTGATTCCCATTTAAGATGAAAAGTCTTCTGTTGTCGTAATTATGATAAGATTATTTTCTCCTCTTCATTGTTTAAGAATATTGACTGACAGAATTTACTTCATACATAAAATTAATTGCCCTGAAATATTGCAAATTTAAATATTATTATAATCAGAATGGATAGGTATTTATTATGGGCAGTGCTTTCAATGTTGATCAGAGGACAAAAAGGAAGTGTCCTGAAGTGATATCCCTATTGTACCCAGCTGCATTTTTCGTCTTTCAAGTCCTTGAAACACTGCATTTCTTGAGCTGAAGAGAAGTAAATATAGGCTGTCATCTGTGTAAGCATAATTTCATTTACCTAAGCTTCAGATAGGTAGCAAAAGGCAAAGCGGTTGCACACATGACCATTACAACGCTCACATTCACCACCAAGGCCTGTTTAACAGAGATAAATGACAGTACGGGTCTCAGATCACAACACTTCAAATCATTAGCTTACTCAAGGTTATTGTGTTACCTACAGCACCTCAATGATATGAGGTGAATATGTACAAGACCATTATTGATATTAAAATCATAGAGTTGGTGAAAAACAACTTTTAAACATCCAGGCACAGAGAAAAAATACCCAGGAGTTAAAACATGTTGTTATAAAATATATAGCCCAGAAAGCAATGTATTTTGTTTAGTTTGATTTGTAAAACTGTTCTTCCACATGAGAGGAAACTAGACAATTTAAATTAGTTATGTAAGCCCCAAAATTGCTGAAGACTCTATATTTAAAGTTGGTTATGGTCTTACTTGCTACTGTTTTCTCACAAGAAGAGAACAAATGTATGTCTTAATATTTTTGTATTTTTATATATCAGAAATTTGCCTTTCCACTCTGAAAAAGAAGTGCTGGCAAAGAGGGTTATTTTGATCCCTGGGCCAAGTTCTTTAATGCCAAATTGCAGTGTGGAAAGAATCTCCCTGTCCAAGTTATAAATCCTTAAAATGAGCTTTGATGGAAAATCTGGAGTAGTTTCACAGTGGAATCTTCTCAGCTCCATGTGAGGAGCCCCGTTGCTGATTTGCAAAGGCAGGTGTTCACCCAGAAATGGTCTGTTTTATAGCAAGAGTGGCTTTTTGCTTGTGAACCAAAAAAAAAAAAAAAAAAACCAAAAAAAACACCAAAACAACAACCACAAAAAACCAACAAAGCAATAATGTTTTTGTTCTCAAAATTATTTCATTCTTTCTACTAAGATTGTAGAAGTCTTGTCTATTCATCTGTGGTGTTATACTGGTGAGCCATAAAGGAAACCTGTTCAAATTCAGTTAATTTTTCCTTTTACAGGAAACTTAACTTTGCTCACTGTGGGTTTCTTTAACAAAATGAATGCAGGACTGGTCATGAAACTTATCTTGGCAGTGACAAGACATACATGAGCCTGTAGATTCACACAAATGGGGTTTCTGTTATTCTGGATACCAAGAAAACTAAAGCATGGCTTTCTTGAAGTTTTGTGTTTTTTTTTTTTCTTATTGTGAAGGGGATTTTTGAGAGAGCCCAGGTGATAGGAAACTGCCTTTAGAATCACACTGCTTATCTGAACTAAAATGTTGACACCTTCTTAGTGTAACACTTATGCTACTTAAGCACCTTGGGTAATCCTGGTCTTCCTTACTATAATAAAATTATCCGAGATATCAGTTTAAATCAATGTCTTATGTAAAACCTGCATTGAATAATAGGTCCAGTATTTTATTGTACTTTCACTAAATGGATGTTGAAATGCACTTTAAAGACTATATATCTATATATTTAGATATATGCATATCTATATCCAAGAAATTGTTCCAAAGTTTATGAACAAATATATGGCATATTTATAACAAAAAGTCTCAAGTTCGACTGCTTTGGAGGATTGCTTTGTGCGGGTGGCACTTAATATTGTCTCCTGACAATTCAGGAAGCTCAAGGCCAGTGTTAATAAATGTGGTGCTGTTGCTCCCTTGGCAAGTACCACTTCCCTGCTGCACAAGCCTGTAGAGAAGCAGCTGCCAGTTCAGGGTCCCTGCAGCTTCAGGACGAAGATCTGGCTCCTTCCAGTGGCATTTTATTGCTATTGCACAAGACTGAAGCCAGTAAATAAAACTGTATGATTAAACTGTAAAGCAAATCAGTAGGATTCTTTTCAAAGTATGAACAAGTGAATTTATTCTATAAAGTGTTTTTTATCTGGGCCAATATACAAGTTACTCAGTGAACCCTATATGCATATAACACACACAAATACACATTCAAAGAAGCTGTTACCTTCCATCTGGCACAGAAGCATCAGAAGTATTGCTCCTGTGCCATTAGTGAGTGTTAGCCTCAAACATATGTGTTAAATAAGTTCTGAGTTGGGGTTTGGGAAGAAATAAGTAGAAAGGGAGCACAGTAAGCCATGTTACTTCAGTGACTCGATCACAAACTGCAAGTGGAACTTGGAAATATAAAACAGCCCTCTTAAAGTTGGGTAAGTCACCTAAAGCTTGCCAGTGATTGTTGAAGGGTATTGTTTCTACTAATTTTCTTAGCTGGGATTAGTGGAGTTATGTTTAATTGTGTTTTTATCTGTAAACTGCTGAGTAGTGTTGATGGATACATGCTGCTATTTACAAAACACAATTGTACTACAGGGATTCTGACATTTTGGTTAACTGGCATGTATCCCTCTAAGTGGTTTCTATTCCTTAACTCATAATCGTTCTCATTTGCTCAGTGCGATTCAGAAACAGCGTTAGTGGAATGTCAATACTCATTTCATTTTGTTAAATAAAGTGCATTGGCTTCCATCTTGCCTATAAATTAAGTCATTCTAGTTTCATTTTCTGGCTATATATTTTTAATTGTGTATTTTTCTTTCTCATGTAATTTGCTTAATGTTACGAAAAGTGCCACCCCCAGACCCTAGATTTGCTTCATACCAAATGAATTGCAGATTATTTTCTATAGCAAATTAAATGAAGACATAAATTGAATGGTTGATCTGTCTTTTATGGCAGTCTAAATGTGATCCATTGTTTTCAAAGTTAGTCTTTTTACTTGCTAAGTGGAGGACTGAAACTAATAAATTATTCTTCTGCATCCCAGAGGCATAACCTTCAATAAGAAAATATTTAAAAGGTCAGATCCTGCCTTCCAGTTGAGATTTCCTTAATGTATAGGCAGTGGGAAGGAGCAAGGCATCTCTCTGCAATCTGATTTCCTCACCCTAATCTAACACTAAACAATGTGTTGCCCAGCTTCTCTTTATAAATACAAACTGCTTCAGGGACACTCTAACACATGCTTTGCTACCCACAATTTATTAGCCAAGAACAGCTAAGACAAAATAAAGTTGTGGTCATGCCCTCTCCTCTGACAAATCCTCTTCACAGGGACTCTGGGACTGTTATGCAGGCTCTGTTGGGTATTCAGCATCCAGGGTAGGCCACACACTGGACAACCTTCCAGGAAATAGATATACAGCGTTTATAGCACATTTTGTAACATACTGGGCAACAACAGAAACAACTCATCAATCTCTTCTTTGAAAAAGTGCCCATGGGTGAAAAGTCCTAAGTGCTATCAACTATCAGTTGTTTCCAACAGCAACGTTTTAAGTAGAGTGAAAACATTACACTAGAAGTCACATAACCCTTTTATAAAGTTAACAATGCCATATTTCCATTTTGTCTGACTGTTAATATTCTAGTTTTGGGGCTATTTCATTAAATAGTTTCATTCTATTTTTCGTAAAGAAAAAAATTATGAAATGTACTGTTATAATCCAAACATAGAATAAAGGACAGACTCCTGCTCTGCTGAGAAATAGCATTGTGTATTGCTGTGAAATACTGCAACCCAGGTATACTGCTAGCAACTTTTTTTTTTAATAGATAAATTTTCCTTCCATTTATCCAACTGTTATTTGCCACAAAATAAGCACTAAAGAAAAATCTGTGAGAGGCTTGCTCTTGCCTACAAATTCCTTTTGGGAAATGGAGTTGTTTAAAAGCCTCCTATGATAGTGAGCATTGGAGGACAGCATTTCAAGTCTGCCATGCTAATGAATGGGGATACAATTGTCTCCTGCAGAATATTTTAAAGGACAAGTGATGAGAACCAGATTCTGTCTGTTCATTCCATATATATTTTTTCATTTAGTGCAAAAATATTTAAATATTTTTGAAAATTAACCTATGCTCCTAAATGGCATGGAAGTCGTCAAGGTCTTATTGTACCTCAGTTGTCAGCAAGTGCTGTTCTCCCTGTCCAGCAGCACTGGCACATAAGAGAGTGACAGAGGCATATGGAAAGCCATGTTTTTGATAGCAACAGGGGACAATTTCAAGAGCTGAAATTCTATATTCTGTAACAAACAAACAAACAAAAATTCAGGAAGTATCCAAATTCTTGGAATATGCATTTTCCCAGCAAGCATTTTTCTGAAAGTACCTGATATAATAGCTCACAGAAGGAATTATTTTCAACTCAGAATATCTGGGATGTAGTCTCAGCTGTTTGCTGTTGAGTGAGCCACATCAAAAAAAGAGCCTCTGTGCCTCAGTTTCCTCACATCTACAGAAATAATAAATAGGAGTGATCTCATTTATGCCTGGAAAGTATGCCGAGCTGATCTAGTGAAAGACAGTGACAAAGTGTCATGCATTATTATTGCATTAGGCTGACTGCACTTCTGAAACCCATCTGACATTACCCATTTGGCCTTAATTGTGGGCGGTAACATTTCTGTATTAAAGAGGATGCTTTATATCACTGCCTGATGTATATTACATGGTTCATGATTAAACATTTTCTAAAAAGGCAGTAACCTGTGAGATCCTCTCCCTTTATCACTTCATTAAACTACCGCATTACAGAGTGTTTTGCTTCATTGCAGATCCTGCCAAGCAGCTCTACTGTGCTCCTTGTAGGTACATGTGAAGTATCGAGGTGAAGTTCATAACTATATTTGGGTATCAGGGTTTATTTCCTCTACTCTGTTGAAGGGGAGCATGACGAGCAGTTGGGGAATGCAAGGGGAAACCGTTATTAGCATGAGCAGCCTGTGCCAGGGCTCAGGCTGCCCTGTCGAATCCCGGTTGTGGTGTGAGCAGTTAAATCACCAGGCCTTGCCATGGGGCTCGGACCACACAAACACAGGAGGATCAGGTCTGCTCCGTTATCGTGCTTCTGAGACCGGTGCTCCGCACGGCAGAGAGCAGCGGCTGTCCCCTACGCTGCCGGCTGTTCCAGGTAACAGCGGCTGTCCCCTACGCTGCAGGCTGTCCGGTGTGGCGTTGGAGAGAGCTGTCCCCGGTCAGACGTGCCTGGACAGCAGGGCGGTAGGAGAGGAAGGCTGGGCAGGAAATGAGTAAGTCCGCAGCCCGGCCCAGTGTGTGGCTGTAGCGCGGGGTTACTGGAGCAGCGAAGAGGGGAGGAAGTGTTGCAACAACTAACATTCACGTCTGTGTTTCCCTCTGAAACAGCCTCTTTATAAAAACATCTAAGATAAGAGGATTTTGGGGGAGGATTGCTGCACAATTAATACACGATGTCGTGACCTATTGCTAGTTCTGAGAAGAGGGAGAGCATGCAGAGCTACTCCTTAGAGCTGCTCTGCACCCAGTGGAAGGGGAGCACTCATAAAAAGGAGATTTTCATGAAGTTACTGATTTTTGATCATCTGTTCTGAGTTTTCTCCCATGATAACTAAGTATTGTGAACGATGAAGCACACTAGAGCTTTATATTTTCCCAAGGATTTAAAGATAAAACTTATGAGGTGCATTGGTACTTGAAAACTGTGAAGGGTAGAGTCTCTATTTCTCATTGCTTTTACATGAGATAATTTAGTGTAAAAAGATTATAGTGGCATGTGTACATTCTTATAATTTCACATGTCTATCTTCATGCTTTTCATTTTTTACAAGACTCCTGACCAATTGGGTCCCCAGAAGAATGAGATGAATGAGAAAGGCATCCTATGGGGAAGGGGGTGGAAACAGAAGCAAGTGGTATTTCCTACAGAATGAGAGGAAAAGAAGTGTGAAATTCCATTGCCAACTGAGTGTTGGTTTGCTGTATTGTCTCCCTCAATAAATCTCTGCCTTCTTGATATTTTTATAATACATTTGAAGTGAAAAAACCTCCTCTTTCAACACAGGCTCCTCCTAGTACTGTTTTTGTACCATTGCATGACTATTAAATGCTGACCATCAGAAACATTTTGATATTATGTGGATAATCAGCCTCTGCTTACAAAATGCTGTTTGCATTCTTTATGCTTATCACTTTTAAATTAATGAAAAAAGAAAATTATGAAGGGGTGGATGGATCAGTGAAGCCCATTCTTTGAATACTAGATACTTGCAAAGTAGCTGCTATATTGAAATTTCCTTGTCTGCTTAGCAGGAGGATAGTTCAAATTGTAGTCAGAATTAGGACTGATACACCCGATTATGTGAGGGTGTGACAAATGAAAAAGGAAATGCCTGGTATTTTTATTTGTAATATGAAACTGACCTATAATAATACTAGTGGTATTAAATTTTGTATGTTCCAGTGGATCACTTTCATTGGAATACAGAAAATAGTTCTGCTTGTATTAATAGAGAGTATTTTTGAAACATTACCTTCAAAGTATGACTGAAGTTGAAATACTAGTAGTAGGGAATATATGATGCTATGGGTGTGATATGTGTCTTTTATCATCATGGTTTCATATTATTTTATGTTCATACAATCTTTGTAGAGACCTCACATTCACTCCATATGATTATACGACTGAAGAAACACTTTCTTAGCTACAGTTTGCTTTAAAAAAAAAGCAACATTTGAATGGAGCCTTTTATGTTACTCAGCTGTAATAGGGAAAAAATAATATCAATCAGTGAAAACACTGATTTCAGTCAGTGAAAACACAAGAGATTCAAGTGGACTTCTGGGTGTAGCAGGGAGAGTAAGGATCCCGTTTAACAGCAGCATCCTTTGATTATAGAGAGCTGAATCCGCATCCACAGTTTAATTCTGTGGAGTTATTTAAAGTTCTAAAGCTGTCAAGAAAGCTATGACAAATCAACTGGTGATCCACCTGCAGGAATATGAGAAGAAATAGAGTAGACCAAACAAGTTATATTTTTCTCTCTTTTAATAAAGAGGGAGAAAATCTGTGGCAAAGGTACTCAGGTAGCAAAGGAATCCTTAGCAGGTGAGCATGGACTAATGGCGAGCATGGTGATACTTTTGTGGGGTGGAAAGCAGATAATGGTCCTTTGGGTTAGGCTCTGGACTGGGAATTGCATCTGTTTTCCCAACCTGGCTCTGCCACAGATTTCCTTGTTGAAATAAGCAAGTTGTTAATGGCTTGGCCTCTGTTTTTCTCTTCACAAAATGGGATTCTGACCCCTTCCTCTCCCAGGGGTCTATGAGGTTAAATTAAAGAATATTTTTAAAGTAAGCTTTTTTTTTTTTTTTTTTTTGACAAATATGCAGTTTCAACATTTTCAAACAATATTCTCAGCAGAGAAAGACTCTTGGTTATTATATTTACTCACATGGTGGTGCTATCATACATATGCGCTTTCTCTTAGTGGTATCATCCCACAGCAGTGGGAGGTTTGGAAGGTTCTGTACAAATCCTGTTTTCTGGAGTGAGGAAAGAGGTCACAGACACCCTGCAAAAGGGAGCCAGGGCTGGATGCCAAAGGCCACAGATACTCTCCTGTTGTGTGACACCCCCGCCAACCTCCACTTCTATGAGCTCCCTCTGCATGCTGGGACACCCCAGTAAGGTGTGAGAAGCTCGTGGGGTGCACTCCTCCTTTGGTGTAGAGGGGAAAGTGTCCCTCTTTTCCCACCCTAAATAAACCTGGTTCTGCTTGTGTGTGTGCTGTAGGTGTTAGCAAATGCTTTGTGTACATACACACCTTATGAAATGCCTTCAACCTCTCTCTTCATGCCCTTCTCCTCCCTTATTTTGGAGGTTGTAATTCGGGTGGTTCTTTTCAACCTTTTGTTTACAACTGCCATTTTTGTGCTGCCTGTTGCTAAGTATTTGGTGCTGTTGGTCTCACTGTTCCTCCCTCCTCTTTAGGCAAAGAAAGGGCACAGCATATTTCCAGAATATATGTACTCTAATTCCAGTGGTAAGACTACTGTGCATCTGGTGCTCTCAGTCTCCTCTGTGCACATTAGAGCACTTTGAACTGTAGGCAAGAGGGCAAATGACCTGTCTCTGAGCAGTGAAACACAGTGATTACTGCATAAAGTGGTACAGAGGCATCACTAGGTGCAGGAGCACCAGGGACACCCCAATCCTTACTCAAATACAGGCACATGTCTCTTCTATTACTTTCTCTTAGGCAGCCCCAGAGTATGAATGTTGTTGGCAGGGCATGTGTGGAGGTAGAAATGTGGTGGGAGGTGGAATTTTGGTAGATGTGATTGATTTACGACAGGAGTTTCCTTTACAGTCATAAGGGGAATTTTGCTTGGTCACAGCAAGTTTGAACCCTCATGAAACAGCCTGAATCATTTGAAGCTAAAATAAAACAGAGGATGGCAGGGGGAGGGGCATGACCGTTAGGGAGAAAAAAAAAGTCAAAAAAAACATTAAAATTGTTTCCCTTGGTGCTGACTTCTTAAATGGGAATGTGTTCCAGAATAGTTCTGCTATGTAAGCCAACATTTGTTTTAAGACTTTTTATTGTCTTTTTTCCTGTCTTCCCCTTCTTCCCCTTGCCCTCCCTCTCTGCTCTGCAGATTTACACTGACTGGGCTAACCACTACCTAGCAAAATCTGGCCACAAGCGGTTGATCAAGGATTTGCAACAGGACATTGCAGATGGAGTTCTGCTAGCAGAAATCATCCAGATCATCGGTAAGACCAGGGCTGAGGGAAGCACTGAGAGCTGACTCCTTGCGTGGGGGAATATATAATTTAAGTTGAATGTATTTAACAATAAGATGAACCCGGAATAATACAATTTGACTGGGTCCATATGTCTCTGATATTTGTGTGGTCCATCCTTGTCTTAATTAAAAAATATGTTTATGTGAGCATGTTTGAAAGTTGCTGTTTAACCATCCTTTAAATGGCCAGAACTGTATCTTACACACTTTGAATTGTCAGAAATTAATGCTCCATTAAGCCATATGTCTCCCATGTGTGCATTTTGTTAGTTGGAGTGGCTCATACTTTCTGGGATGCCTTGAAACTGTATCCTGACCCTGCAAAGACAATTGTGGAAGATTTCATGTCAGCAGTTATTTTGCAGGGGCTGAAGAATTAGCAGCGACCTCCTTCGCACTTCCCCCTTTGCATGATTTGGCATATGGAAGCAACTGCTGCTAACAAGAGTGTTGTTACTGTACGACTGAGCTTTACTTAGAAAAGAGCTCTCTGTCAACAAAACCCTCTGCATTTTATTGCTGTGCCTTTTCTGCTTTTCTTCAGGTTTTTTTTTTCCGTTTTGATTTTTAGGTTTTTGGGTTTGAGTTTTATTCTTTTCTTTTTTTTTATTTTTTGAGCAGGGGTTGGAAAGGAAAGTTTTATCTCATTGTTTACTTTTGTTTTTCCTCTCACTGTTTTTGTTTAGCAAATGAAAAGGTTGAAGATATCAATGGCTGTCCACGGAGCCAGTCTCAAATGGTAAGAATAAAATATATTTTTAGTTTGTGTTGGTACCACTCCACCTTCCTAAAATGCTTTTTAATAAGGATTTATATAAAATAGGAATATTCTGTCCCATTTTTACTATAAAGTCCTAATTCTCATACAGGTTCCTGATACTTATTTTCCACACATGCTTAATGTTTTTAACTTTGTTTCTGTGCTAACTTTGGATCTTGAGATAACCTGGCAGCAAAACTTTATCACTTCTAATTAATCCAGAATTGCCTTATCAGACCTGTTCTTCTGTGGATCCAAATAATTTCATTTAGCTTCATTTTAAGGGCAGTGAATCCAAGAGTAAATTATTAAGTGGAGTCTTTGTGTCTGGAAAACAGTTTGATAAACAACACTTGCCAAATTATTTTTAAAATATAAATAGCCTTTTGGATTGTCCGCTGTGAAGTCCACTTTGATGAACTGACTCCAAGGCTTTCAGAAATAGCACTTTAGTCATATAGCTCTCAGAGCTATAGCTGGCAGCTGTCTAAAGACTTCTTAATACTCTCAGACAATAAGCATTTAGTGACTGTGATTCATAGGGACTGCTATTAATCTTTTACTGTGTTTATGGCTAGTCAACTACATTTAATAAGATGAAACCTCCTTAGAATACTGTGAAAGTGACAGACACAAAATCTGAGCCTCAATAAAATCACCATGCATTTATTGAATCATCTGCAATCCAAGTCATGCTCTCCCATGCTGAGGTCTTTGCCTTTCTGTTCACATTCAAATAATATATAAATAAGGTGCATAATTGTGTAGCTGGCAAGGATTTTGGAGTATAGTGATTTGGTTGAACTTGCATAATAGTAAACTGCTGAAACTGGGTTTAAAAATGGACATGAAGTAGAAAAAAAAAGTGCATTTTTTCAGTGCATTTTCAAAGGTGGAAGGTGTTTGCAGCTTTTTTCTGCAAAGTGTCAAAAGGGAAGGGGAAAATTTTTGAGTACTAGTGAAGTGAATAATGGGGTCCTTTGGTTCTTATTTTTCAAAAAATGTGCAGGTTTAGAATAAATTTTTTTCTCTGACTTTCAGGCTTTTTGGAACAGTCCATAGAAAGAATACACACATTTTCCTTAATAATAGTTATTATTTTAATTACTCATATTACAGCAGCACCTAGTGTCCCTGGCTGAGAACTTTGGGAACTCCAGTATGGAACTCTAATATTACACACACAGATCAAGAGATAATTGCTCTCTACTTCAATCACACTAAAACTTGCCATTCCAGACAGGCAAGAGAAACAAGGAGACACAAAAGCACAGGGAAGGGGTGTGATTATCCAAGGTTATGTAAGTGGTTAGTGGCCATCTGGGACTGCTTAGGGACCCACCACTCTGTTGTCTATTGAGACAGACATGACAGAAAGATGAGCTGCAGAGAGAACTATCCACTCTAGCAATGTTTGCATCTCCAAAACAAACTGGTGTATGTTCATTGTTGCATTTTCATGTGGAAAAGGGATTCTTGTTTTCATCTCTAGCTCCGTGCATCTATGGAGGGAACATGGTCAGTGCATGCCCATGCTACAGTGGTACTTGTGGGTCTCCTTGTGTCCATCTTTCTCCTCCCACAAGCCACTGTCGCAGCTCAGCCTGGCCAAAGAATATGTCCCAGGTGCTCTGGGTGTCAAACCAGGTGCTTTGAAAGCTGCTGTGCATAGCCATACATCAGTGTTTGCACAGTGACTAAAGTGTCACATTTAGCCACTTTAACTTCATAGTAATATATTTATTTATCCATCCTTTGACACAATCTCTTTACTGAATTGTTTTATCTCTACAGACTGATCAAATTATTTTCCTGGCTTTTCACATACCCCTTTTATACTGCTGATTTCTTAACTGAGTTAGGAAATTTAAAATGTATTGAAGTAATTCAAACTTGCCAGTTTTTCTCTCAGAGACCCCAAGTTTTGAGCCTGCTCTCCATTTGTTTTCTTTGGGCTCTGCACTGGTCTAACCTAGCCAAAGGCAAAATTTTACCATATTTTCAGGTAATTTTCCTTGGCAGTGCTCAATTTTGCTAGCCTGCTCAGTAAATTGTAAGGCAATTCTCTTCTTCTTATAGCAGTGAATTCTTGAGGTGTTTGTGATATGCAGGGGAAAAAAAATATAACAGTAGTCAAAGCTAGTTTGCGTGTTGTATGTTTGTCCTACACCAGTATGTAGCAATATGTCCTGTCAGTACATGCTAGAACATCAGCCATCAAACCAGGAACAGTCAAAATACTCCAATAACATTTTCTAGCCATTCATTCACTGCTTTAACTTAAACATTTTTAGTTAATAAACCTCAAGAATCCCACTACCCTCTTCTTGAACATACGTTTTCATAATCCTTACTCTCATAACTTGCAATTAAGGGAAAATGTTTTCTCTATTCATCTGCCATTTGATACCCTTTCCAGGAGGCCTTTGATACCCATTTTCAGGAGGTCTAAGATATTTTATTATTAGCTTTAAAAAAGCTAGGGAGCACTGACATGAATTGTCTGCTGTTGGAAATTCTTGATACTCTTTGTGGATGATATTGATACCAGTTCATAATTAATCACTACCAATATTCCCAAATTCTGTTCCACTCATAATTTGGTTTTGCTCTTGCCAATGGCATCATCTTTCAATTGAGGCATCTCAATTGAGCTGTTCCTGAATTTAAATTGTAAACATATTTTAATGTTTATTTTAAATGTATATAAAATGCTTGGGGTTTAGTTTTTCTTTACTTAACTGTATTGCAATGTCTTGCACCCTATGCTCATTTTGCCATTGATGTATAAATACTTGCAGACAAGTTGAATTGGCTCCATAGGTCCAAGTTCATAAAAACTAAAAACCTGTGAAGCCCAGCAGCACCCAGTTTCTGCATAGTTAGCTTTACCAGGATTCATTATGTTCACCCATTTGATGTTGCACACAGAACCTGAGTATCTGAGATGTACTGGGGGATAAATTATTTCATATTCAAATCTCAGAAGCTTTAAATAAATGAAATTAGTAAGAAAATCGGCGAGGTTTGCTTGTTTGTTGGGTCATTCTACTGTGGTGAAAAGATTTTATTATTTCTTATTAATTGTTTTCATAAATATAATAAGGATTTAAACCTCTGTGTATTAGAGCATATGTTGTCTGTTTGGTGTCATGTAGAGTCTTGCCTGTATTTTCCTTAGAGCTATGCTTCCAAGGAGCAATATAGAGCTTCTATATTTTCATCATCTCTTTGAATCCCTTCAATGAAGAATAGTGCCACATGAATTTTTATCTTTTCCTTGTATGAATTATTCCACAAGTCTATCAATTAAGGACATTTTATATCATTATTTAGAAAATAATGGGATTTCAAGGGTTTACCTTTTGATAAAATCTAAAGCCAATTCCTTTCTGCTTCTTTATAACCCATTTGTTTCTTTAATTTCTGTTTTAAGTTCTGCCATCATTAGAAAAAGCGAGATAGCCTTCTGGGTAAAAAATACATTATAAAGCTTTTACCTAATTGTACAAAGAGAAAGAATTCAGGGTTTTTTTTTTTCTTCCTGAACAGAAGATAAATATAATGGAAAATCTCCAGTGTTTCAGCTTTTAATACATCACATCAAACATACAGCAAGCACACAAAACATACCAATTCAATCCATCATGGGGTAGTTGGAGAAAATGCAAGAAAATCGAAAGGTGTTGGACTGAAAATCCTTGAATGGTGAGATTTTCAGTTTTGTCCCTAGGGACTTTTAAGAAACTTGTATTTCTAGTCTTCCCTCATGTAGTTTATAGTGCTGCCAGCAGCATAAATCATAAAATAAATTCAAAGTTGACAAAAAATTTTTGTTTATTGCACTTCAAGTTGATTTTTCCTTCAGAGACCAATGCAGCCTTAATAGGTGTTTTTTAGAATTAGCTCTTACTACTTTCCACAAGAAATATCTCTGCCAATACCCATCTAGGTACAAAAGCATCCTTAATTTTGGTTGCTAGCAGGGGTTTTCTCATAGTTATGATAGTGCTGGAGAGACCTTTCTTACTAAAGAGTTTCCTAGTGTTGTATGCACTTCATGAAGACTATTTTTTATTCTGTCAGTCTGATCTTTGGCGCACTTTTCTACCAGTTTATACAACCAAAGGTATGCATCAAAGGTAATTTTATGTTTTAGAATACAAATATGCTGCAGTTTCACAGGGAAAGTTGAGTTCACTAAAAATACAGGTCTTGTTCATCCTGGAAATCAGGGAGTGGAGAAAAGGTGTTGAAGCTGTAGAACATTGCCAAATTGATAAGAATTTTTAAAGCTTTAGCTATCAGAGCTAGCACCAATTTTGGGTGAGCAGCAGTCAATCTGATAAAAGTGGGAATTGGTGTGACTATGTTTAGAACTAATAAGATAATTTCTGCAACATAGTTCTTGATTTCATTAATAATGCCATAAAAAAGATGCTAATAAAATTAAAATGTTTGGTAAAAAAGACAGAAGAATGCCAAAAATGTTGCTCTATTTTATGAGACTGAAGAAAAGTTGTATATATACATTAACAAGAGGAAGGTGGAGTAGGTGAATCAGTCTCTGCTTAACCAGGGAGCTTTTCCTGTGAGAGGGAAAGTTAGTGTGTGAAGGCTAAAGACAGACCAAGTTACCCTGTACATACTGGTAGACATTGCTTTGTAATTTATTGTGCTAGATGTGCTCCGTAGTGTTCCTGTAATCGCACAGAAGCCCATGGTGGCTCCATCTCTGCTTATATGCTTGGGTTTTTCTTTGGAGGAGGACAAGGTTGCAAGAGGATGGGATGCATGCAGGTCTCTTCTTAACAGGAAGCCAGCCTGTGGACAGGATAAATGGGTGGAAACTACAACTGCTAAATGTGCCATGTGTCCTTCAGACTTCCTCTGACACGGATGTGCTGGGCAGACATTGTGGAGTAGCACCCATCCATGTCCAGCAATGTCAATATCCAAGGATGAGAACATCATCATGATACTCTGTGTCTACAAATTGTTTGTGAAAAACAGGATAATTGTGTATAAAGTAAGAATTGAGGGTTCTACTAAGGTTCTTGAATTCCATGTGAAAATGTGTGTGGTATGGTTGTGTGTAGCTCTTTGAGGAACAGGAAGCCTGAAAACGTCATTCCTGTGTTCACTGTCAAGTGGGCCCACATGTGAGCTCTTCCTGCCTGCACAGTTTTGAACTATGTAAGAATCTCCTGGCTTTGCTGGTGTAGTTGTTGGTGAGATTGGCTGTATGGGTTCAAGATACACTTTTTGTGCTTTGGAGTAGCTCCAGGTGCTTTGGAGAAGCTTGGTGAGCTTTCCATGCAAGCGTGACAGATTGAAATATGTACAGAAATTTGTCTGGGTGAAGAAATATGGTCCCTTGGGAAACTGGGAATTCAATCTGAGTTTTGAAAACTAACCCCAGCTCCTTTAACGTGTGGGCCAGTTTCTTTCTGCAATGACACCTATATGACCCCTTTGGAAAGCTGTATAACCCCCTTTTTTAAAAAAAATCAGACCATATTGTCTACACTTTTGTACAGCCTCAAGCCAGGTTGTTGTCCAGCTGGGAATTTCATTGGGACATTTTGCCCTCAGTGTAGATGAGCCTGTCCCCAAATGTTAGCAAGCTCCTATCAATCGCACTTCTTCCTTGGACTTTCTAAGTGGTGGCAGAAGAATCATGATCCCCATTCCCTGGCAAAATTGGGTCATGGTAATGCACAGCTTATATGTTCTTTGGTGTCCTGCCTCACAAGGATTAACTTACCTGTTAATTACATGTTTCTGTATCCAAGTCTTGTGGTTTGGCAGAATTAAGTCTCATGCAATAATTTTATGGGGGGAACAGTGGGTTAAATACACGTTAGAGCAACACTGGTGACAAACAGTTCTTTTCACAATCTCTTCTCTCCTGTCTTGCAACACTGGCAGCTCTAGAAGAAGAGCAGACAAGGCTGATAGAGCTCTATTATGAAGGGATATAAACAGATGTTTTTCTGAGAGGGAAATGACACTCCTCAACCTGATACATATTCAAATTTCCCATTTTCTGATGACACTTTCAACTATATATTAGTGCTTAACTAGCTGTGCTTTGTGAGTTTCTTCACTAGGTAGGTGATTTACATAAAACTTTTAACCTTTCTGGGATTCCCAGAACCGAAGGGCCCAATTCTGTCATAGCCAGGAACATGTCCTAACTAGCCTTCTGAAGATGCTTTCTTGGACAAGTCCTCTCATTTCCTAGGTAGATTCAGGGTGTGATCTTCTTTTAAGAACTAATCCCATTCCTACATCCTTCCCCAGTGATTGTCCTCAGCTGTTTGAGGGAAGACTTTCTTGAACATGTTTGACACATCCAGACACTTGCAATCCACTCTTCAGTGTATAATGTACAAGATGGCTTCAGAGCATGTGTAACTTGTTTGGCATTCAGTGAATGCTGAAGCCAACTATCACTGAAGTCTCCCATATTTCAAACTCTTAAATAATGAATGATAAGTGCAGGTCAAAATTTTAGAAGCTGAACTTCAGGATTGGAGTTTCCTTCTTTGTTTTAGACATCAACAAAGCTGTTTTATAAACTTGTATATGCCTTGCAGGGGGCTCATCTCTTTTTTATGTAACCCTCTGTACCACAGAAATTTAAAAATTCTCTGGCAAAAAACAATACATGTAGATATACCAACAGTGAAAATACGCAAATAGATAATGCAAACTGAAGGATAGTTACAGGAAGTAACATCTGCATTAGTGTAGACCTTGAAGTTTATTTTTTTGTTTGCAGATGAAATTAACTTGACATAATGGCTAGAGTAAAAATGATAATGAGTGTATCGAGACTAGAGATATGTGTAACCTCAAACAAAAAATGATACAGAGAATAATGAGGGTCTGTATAAGAATACATTTTGGGAATAATTGTGACTATATAGAAGACTAAAGAAAGGAAAGAGAAAAATTTCTGTAAGGGCAAGGTTAAAGGTGTTAATGATGGTTGAATCTCAAGGATGTAGATGTTTGAGTTCTTGTTTCAGGTCTTGCTGATAAAAGATTATTAATGTTATTAACACAGCCAATTTGAGTAAGATGAGAGGCAAACTGGTTTAGCATAGAACTGGAAGAGGAGGAATTCCAAGTGCTTTTGTAAACAAAACCTAAAATTTCCAGGAACTGAAGAAATTCAAGAGAAAATATAGATGGGATGACAGCTGGACAGACAGAGTTGCCTTTTTGTGGTAGACATAGCATATTTTTACCCTGAGAGAACAAGGAAGCTGAGGAAAGGATGGAAGAACTGGTGGAAGTGTGAGATTAGTTGAGAATAAAGAATGGAACACTTCATTCATCCTGCCTAAAGAATATTACAGTCTTAGAAAGGCAGGGGAGGAAAAGGCAACAAAATAATTTCTTTTTTGATATGGTTTGATTCTAGTTTGACTTCTTGTGAGGCCTCTTTATTCTACACTGAAACATGCAGTTCTCTTTACATTTAGAGCATTACATTTCAGAACATTAAAAGGACCACAAGATTTATAATAATCGCTATTCACAGAATAGTTCAGAGTTACTCACTGGTATCAGGCACTGAGATTCATATTCCCCTGAGTCACTCACATTTGACTGTCTGAAACCACAGAAAATGCTGCAGTAGCACATCCCGAGTGTTACTTTACTAGGCTAGAAGTACATTATTCATGAAGTATAAATCGTGCGCTGTTATTAGCCTTTTTGTTTATACTTACAAAAATCCCTTGTGTTATTACTGTGTAGAAGCATATGAGAATAACTCATTTAGATGTTAATGAAATAATCATGTAATGAAAAGTACATATATTGTGATGAATACTTATACAGTCTCCAGGAAATCTACTGAGTCATTAGGTTATAGTTGAATTTGCTTGGTTAGGACTGGAATTAGGGTTTTGCACAATTTGCTTCTGTAGACCAAGATTACAGAAACACTGAAAGATCTTTTTGTTCCCTAAAGTCACCTGTTTTCCCTCAAACACTGCCTTCCTTCTCCCTCTCCCCCCTGCAGTTCCCTGGAATCCACCTCCCCTCAATCTCAATCCAGAATGTGCCACTCAAGCTCCTGAGATATGACCATCTCACCCATTTATCTCTTCTCCCTATCACTCAGCCGTGTTTGTCAGGAATGTAAATCAATCAGAAACTTGACTTAAACTGTATTGGGAGGACATGCAGAGATTAAATGCTGCAGTATGCTTGAAAACTAATGAGTGAGGTACATTTCGAAATATTTATTGTTCGAAGAGATGCAGTTTACAGTCTCTCCATTTCCCATTACCCATCAGTCCCATTTACCCATCTGTAATTAGCTTTCCATGCTCTTCAGTTTTTAGTTGGGTTTTTTTGTAGGTTTTTTTTTTTCCTTTTTTTCCCTCAAAAATATCATGTGAACATGAGTTTTGGAATAGAACAAATACATATTAGCAATGCATATGCTTAGACAAAGAGGTGGGGAATAAATGACCTTGAAACCTCCATTAATAGCAATACACTGAAAAGTCTTAACATAAACATGTGGTTAAATACATACACACAAATTGACAATGACATACATGCCAGAAAGCACCTGTGGTTATAAGACAGTAACAGATTTTTCCCAGATAGCAGCAGCAGATTACAGTAAATATGTCTGCTTCATGATGGTGTATTTTTATCATCTTCTATAGGGAGAGTACGTTATAAATACCAGGAATGTCCAGAATGTTTACTGGATTTAAAAATAGAGAAGAAAGTGCGTGATATTTAGCTGAACAGCAAAAATGCATATTTAAGCTGAACAAGAAAATAAGCAATGTATCTGAAGTGGTTTTATTTTACAGTATAACCAAACAAGGCTTTCTGGTAATGTTGAGATTTTGTCAGCTTTCTAGATTTTTTCAAATGTCTGATTATTTTTGAACAGTGGCAAAATGCCAGTTCTCTTATAGTTATAGTTGAAGACTTCTATTTGAATATTTTCTAATCACTCCCACTTCTGCTTAAGCTTTCATAATTTTGAGTGCTGTATGTTATTTAGAGAAGGTTATTGTTCTATGTCTGTGGAGCTGTGAGTTCCCTCAGAGAGGTAGACTTTTCACAAAAGAATGTTTCTTAACATTGAGGTGAAGTACCCAGGCCTTTCACTCATCCTTCTTCCTAAAATAATCTGCCACTGCCTCTCCTGACAATGGAGAATTCTGATGCTTCAGTAACATACAAGTCTCTTGAGAAACAATGTGACCATGTGTTTAGTGTGTGCCTCACACACATGGCCGTGCATCTCTGTAAAGTACCTTGTGGAGTTATGATTGCACTCTCAATGATTTTATTCACTTCCAAATGTATTTAAGCCCCCTGCCTCTCATTTGTGAATCAAAGTTTGTGGGAGCTTTTAAATTCTTGGAATTTCTCTATTATCTGGACATCTTGTCCAGATGAGAGCATGAGATGGCCTCTCTTCAACATATTTGCCAGAACTAATATCTCTGTTCCTTAGGGTGAGTCCAAATTAAGTTTTGAAAAGAACTACTACTACTACAGATTTTGAGAATAAAGCATTAACATCTGCAAACAATAAATGAGGGCAAACACCAAGTATGAGCATCATCAGCTTTTACTTGGTTGAGCTGGGAAATGCAGCTCCTGGGAAGATGTTTTAATTGAGACACAGGAACTGTGCAATTGTCCATAAAATGCTGTCTGTGGTGTACTGTGTAAAGCAGCAGAGGGTGCCAGAAAGCAACAAGTTGTGGCTTCCATTGTAATTAAAGCAATTAAAAATGTTAGGGTGGAACAGGGTTTGCACTGTGAGTTTAGCTGCAGAAGGGAAGAAAGAAGACACCCTTCTTGTAATTTTAACCACTTATATATGTTTAAAATTAAAATAAATACTAATCAACAAATGATCAAGCTTTTGGAGGTATTGTGTGGTACATTATGCCTAGGTTGACAATACTGGTGACTCAATCATCTTTTTGGTCTTACGGCAAAGAGACTGCAAGACATGAGGCTAATAAAGTAACACAGAATGTCCTAGCAATCTAGCTGTTAATTACAGACTAACGTGGCAGTAAAAACTATCCTGCCTTACTACATTTAAAATTATCATGTACATTAGAGAGTCTTGACACTTTCTCCCTGCTCTCCTGTTAGAAAGTAAAACATCAAAAATTTGAGTTTTTTCAGCAGTATTGCGTCACTTCCAGACTATAATACAATTAAAATGTTAGAGAGGGAAGAGAAAGAATGAAAGTAGGTGCCTATTGAAACTATTATGATCTGTCCAGATGTATTTTCTCACTCTGCCCTTGATCTTTGCCGGAACAGAAGCTGCCTACATCTGCTGCAGCTTAATGTGAACCAGTTTCATGGAAAGAATGCCAAATCTGCTTGATTTTACAGTGTCTTCTACATACTCACCATTTTGGAGTTCCTTGACTTTTATGCACACTAACTAAGCCTGTCTAACCTTGTGCTTTTATTTGCCCATAATTTTATTCGAAGAACAAATTCCTCTTTGAACCTTGCTGCAAATCCCTTCCACTTACAGCCTCTCCCCAGTGTGCTATTGCTGGCGCACATGACTAGCATGCAGCAGTGGTCCATCAGGTTAATATTCCCTCTCTGAGAATGACAATGTGAGGAATGACTTAAAAAGAACAATTGACTCTGGCTTTCTTTTTTTTTCCTTCATTCTCCTCCTCTTACCCCAATATCTAAAGTTTCAGTGTTAGGGAGTTAGAATGTGCTTCTTGCCTGCTCTTTCAGTATATATTTATGCACTACTGTTGTAATCACCATATATTCTGTGAAATGTCAAAACGAAACACGCCGTATTTGTCAGAAAATGTGTCATGTCCTTCACAATCATGTCCATAGCCATGGGACCAGATGGAGAGTAGTCATGGCTGTTTCACTCACTGAAATAACTGCTCTGACAGCCTTCTCTTGCTGTCAAGAGCATATGGATCTGACCACTCTGAAGTGGCACCAGGTAACATGAGGCACCTGAAATTCTGAATTAGTAAAAATTTAGACAGACTTTGAACTGGACTTAAATACTGATGTTAACTCAAAATATAAATTTTATTACAGCTGGGGACCCTATTATAGGCAATAGTACAGATGGGTAAATTTGCTTAAATTAACTGTAGAATAAGCAAGTTATCACAAAGTGCTTATTTCAACAGCATTAACAAATCCCTTTCCATGTAAAGGCTTTTGATCAAGTTAAATAAAATATTAACACAGTCTCCTAATTTTTTTTAAATGTAACTTGTCTGTTTAAATCCACTATGACCTGAAACTTAATACATAAATAGTTAGAATACAGTGCAACCATTTTTGTTTCAGCAGAAATAAATAGTATAAATATAAATATAGTAATCTATTTGGCAGCTATCTGATGTGCAGGAATTATTTAAAACACTCCTAGTCTGAGTAGCCTGCTGACCATATGATCAACAGATGACCACATGACATAAATCAGAAGTATACTTATTTGGAGTTGAACTTATTTTAAGTTGGCCCAGTGTCTGGATATGTATTAGTCTGGGCAGGGTTCATTTTCAGTGTCTGTTCAATCCTTTTTTTTTTTTTTTTTTTTTTTTTGTTAGACAAGGTTATATTCAATCTCACAAACTGATCACACATAATTTTTTGCCTTTTTGATTGTTTATATCAACTTAAAGCATTTGTTTACCTATGCAGTTCCAAGCAACTCTTTCAGGTGGTGTCTGGACCAACACCAAACCCATGAAGTTCTGAAATGTGAATCTGAACAGCCATCCCGAAAGAGAAATATATCTGTATTTTAGCTGGTAGCTTTTGGCGGTCTTTAATTCTACAACAATTAGATTATATTTTGTTTAGACTTGTATTGGCAGCTAATTAGAAGCTTGTTTGGATTATTCATACCTCCTGATTCTTCACTGTTTCTTTGGAATTAGAATGGGAATGTACAAATGGCTTTTTCCTCTAGGGGAAAAGAGCGCTACAAGAATTTTCTTTGTCCCTTGCTTTCCATACTTAAGCACTGAGACCTATTTTCATGTAATAGTTTATGTTAATTTTTTTTCATAAATAGTAGTTCTAGTTTTTATTTAGAGTAACTGAATTATAGTCTTCTGTATTCTAACTGTACACGTAACTAACTAACCAGCATCCCAGCCTTGTGAGCTGTTTTGCCTGTCACACAGATTTTCTCAGTAATTCTTCCCAATAACAACTTTAAATCAGGTGTTTGTTGTTTTCCTCTTGGTAGGAGCTCTTATTTAGTTCATGGGCAGATCAGCAGTAACACTCCAGGGTAAACATATGTGCAAGGGTGTTTTCACAGTTCTTGTATATATAAAACTTCTATTTCGATTTCTTGGCATAAACAGTTTTGAAAGATTTAGATTGTTGCATTGTATGAATTAATGTATTTGAAGATATGTGCCCCCTCTAAAGCCCCTCTAAAATGCCTTTTTTTTTTTTTTTTCAAGTAATACTGGCAGTATTTTGGAACTTTAAAACACTTGGATGACAATTTAAAAAATTGTTTCCTCCTACACTTTACACTTCATTGGCTACAATTGGAAGTGATGTGACAACAAGTCCTAAGTGCTTGTTAAAGCTTCATTTTGTAGGCTTGAGCACTTCTGATATTTCTCTTATAGCATTTGGCTAAGAAGTCAAGAAAAAAAATCTGACCCTGTTTAGCTTACAAGCTGACATCCCACTGCCTTCTCTGGTTCCATGTGCTTTTATTGTCCCTGACCAAGAATCTAGACTTGAGATCTTGTGAAAATGTGGAAAATTCTTACCATAGTTACGAGAAAAGGACAGAGATAAGCAAGCATGAAAGCTGTTTAGAAGCATAGCATGAAAACATACGCCTCATATTCCTATGTATGCTAAACATGGTTTGAAATGCAATGCTCAGGTACACTAGGAAAACTGAAAGCCTGAATATGAGTCTCTTTTAAAGATGTCTGGTTTAATCTGAATGGTTTTAATAACCTGTGATGTCAATTCAGGTTTTCTTGTCTTTTTCTTTAGGGCTTAGATCAATTTGAGTAAGTAATATGAAAACTAAACATAGAGGAAAACTAGTAACTTATATTCTCTAATGCATATCTTCCTAAGGAATTTAATTTCCAGCTGGAGGACCAGTCACATAACCTTAGTCCTACAGAAAACTCTGGGCTGTACTTTTAGAAGATGCTAATAACAAGTATTTTTTTATCCCATTTCATTTGATGAGCTCAATATTCTACAAATACTGTATATTCTCTAAATTCCATAACTATTCCCAGGGTAATATGAAAAATATGTCTAATTTAAAAAAACTTAGAATATTTATAAAATCAAAAGGCCAGATGGATAGGAGCAAACTTTTAGTGTCTCTCCTGCACAAGCTGTAGCATTATGACTTCTGGTGCAGTCAAGAGGGAGGGTTCAGAAAGCACACAGTGCATCTAGATGGATTCCAGTTGCAAAGTTCAAGAGATGGAAGTGAAATGCCTCATAGTTTACTTGTTTACTTATTTTTTAAAGGATTAATTCCGTCACTGCTTGTACTGCCCTTATTTCTAAAAGCTGCTTTTTTGAGTGAGCTGAATGAAGTTGCTATGCATTAAGTAGTGGTGAAGGAGAGAACTGGAATTCTTTCAAAGGTTTCATTAAATCTAATAAATGAAGACTCTGTTGTAGACTCTCTTTTCACCTAATGGAGAGAAGCTCCTCTGTTTTAAAGAAGCGTGCTTTTTCACATTGCCCTCCAGTTTTCAGAAGTTGTTAAGTTCCATAAATATTTAGACACTGGTACCTTGCTGACTCAGAAGTGTTGCATAATTTAAAAAATGATCATAAAAAGGCTCACTAGAGTAGAGCATTGCTTTAAGAAACACTGTGTTTAAACAGAGTTCTTTTTATCGTTGCCTTAAAAGAGGTCCTCCCAGGGTTGTATTTATCTTCAATTTTGTGTTCTTAGTGCTTGTATAAGGCTCTTTCATGGTGGTAGTGGCCTCAGGCCTGTAGAGGTGAGAGTCCTGAAGTAGCAAGTTATTTGCAGACAGTGGAAGAGAATTTTTGCCCTGATCCATTCTGCTGTGCAGCCATAAGCTTTCTAAGAAATTTGTGCAACATATTGAAATACATCCATGGTTTTCTGAGTTTGAACTCAGCACTATATTCCAATCAAAAATCAAAACCTTTCTTCTCACAATTTCTGTTATAGTAGTGCAAAAGCATTTCAGAAATAACCATTACTGTATTTTGTGCTTTACAATGTCTGCTGCAGAGACTACTGCATAAAAATGGGGAGAGCAAATGCAGACAAGACAAGAAACAGAAAGAAGCGTGAGTAAAAAAGTGGAGAAGCAAGCGCACACCATTATCACATCATTATCACACCATTCTCTTATGTGGTGGAGGGTTTTTGCTGTTTGTGGATAGAGCATTTTTTGGTTTTATATTCAAATGTCCAGCAGATGTTTATAATTATCTGTTTGGCAATCTAAAAAATCAGGATTAGGGTTGTTTTTTATTTAGAGTAACTAAATTATTCATTAACTTGCTGATGTGTACAGACAGAAGCAAACAAACTGTATTCTGTATTTGCCATTACAGAAATTATCTCACATTCACTCTCACATTCACTCTAAGGTTTCCAAGCACCAAGTTAGGAGCTAGGTGAAAAAATTGCAGCAGTAATTGTTGCTTTGGTGTTCCTGACAGGTCTGATGGTAATTTATGCCAGAAGGGATCCAATTCCCACTGTACCATTTTCTTAAAAACAATACACACCCCAGCTTATGCTTTGACCTCAGTAGTGACCTCATACATTCTTTTATCAGCAGGTCAGTACATATGTCTGTTGAATTCTCCAAGTTCTTGAGAAGTTAATTTGTTTTCACATTTCTGGGTTTACTGGTCATATTTCATGTTTGGACTGCACGTTGGAAGAATTTGATGTGCGTGTTCTTCAATTTCTGTTGGAAAAGGAAGTGGAAGCTATTTCAGTTTTAAATAAGATTGTCATTTTTTCCTCAAAAAATAACTAAAATAACTCCAGCATCGTTTCCTAAAAATTTTTGCCTGGGAGTCCTTCTGCATACCAGTAGTTATTATTCTCTAAGGTAAAATTCTCCCCAGATGCCTCCAGTAAATTAGTTTTTAATTTGCCTGTATGGTCTTATTGCAAAGTCAATGCTTAGTTTGGAACAGTTTTCTGGAATGAAGCTACATGGTTCACTGATAGATATTTTTATTAAGTTCTCCTTAAATTATTCTGTTGCAAATAAGGAGGAGTTTGCTACAAAAGAGTTAAGCTGAATGTGTCTGCATGTCAGTGTATTCTGCTTAACCCCCTTAAATGTGTCATAATTTTGATAGAAATATGGAATGTGCCTTAATCTAGGCACAGCAGTCAGCAGAATGCACGAAACATCTCCCAGCAGGACTGGTAACACCTGTTTTATCTGGGTGGGTTTTCTAATTTACACCACCCATGGAAACTTGACATTACCTTCCAGTGTAGTGGAATAACTTCTTGTGAGAAGTTATTCCAATAAGCTGCCATGGTAGGAGCTTATGGGAAATAAATTGCCAGAAAATAAATAACATGATTTTTGAGAGCTTGTTTATCTCCCGATTTTCCCTTTCTTCAAATTTCCCAATTTCTATGAGGAAAACTGAGAATCATGGCAAATTTCACTCAGTCTCAGCAGTCTGTGGCCAAGGGAACTGTGTAACATGCTGCCTGCCATACAAGCATCTTCCACAGAAACTGCAAATTTAAAACTAAGCAGCTTCTTCAGAAGAGTCCTTATAAGTTTTGCATTACTCTGGGCCACATTTCTTCCCATTGCATTTACTTTCAGATTTGGAAGAATTTGTGTGTATTCTCTGCTCTTCAAAGTGTCCTTATTATGTAGTATTACTAAAAAAAAATTATTACATAATGATACTTTGTACACTTTTTTCACAAGGAATCTTGATGGAAACATACAACTTTTAGACAATCTTGCTCAAAATTTAAAATCTGTAATTAATTTAGTATGAACACATTTATATGTTAACAAGAACATACAACAATGAATATGAAAGGGACAAGAAAGCAGATCTCTTATATAAATAACCAGCTTGCTTGTGATAGTTCAGTTAGAAAAATTACAAAAGGAGTCCATATGAGTCTATTGCACATAGAAACCCTATGAAACCCCACTCCTCAATTTGAAAAAGGATCCTCCCTTTTAGAATACCTATGAATCAGCTATTGTGGATAACATACAACATTACAGTGTAGTGGATAACATACCACATTTCACTGTAGTGTACGACCGTTCTGCAAGTAAAATTTCATGACAGCTTTTCACAGAAAGCAGGTAAATTGACAACAGTGTCAAATGGAATGGAGTACGTGGCATAGAAGGTGTTTCTTATAATGATTGAGGTTACTGATTGGTGCTTTCAAAATAATTGAAATAAATCTTACCATATGTTATAACAAATAAATCATAATTGCTTACGTTTTATGGATTAGATAAATTTTATTCCACAGGACATGTACAATTATGAAGACATTAGGGTTTTTTAATATTTTAATTATATTACCAGTTGTGCATTTTTCTGAAGAGATGAGCAGAATTTCAGATATGCTGAACATCTGTCTTATAGTGAAAAACAGGGAACTCACTACTGCATATTGTTTAAGCGATCATTTAAGAATCACCTTGAATCCCAAACAGTGTTGAATGGGCAGCATTTGAAGAATGGATAGGCAGATGGATAAGGACATTGGACTGGGTAATCCAGTTTTAATCTGGATTGTGCTTTTGACGTCTTCAGTTGGACCTCTTCAGAGTAAGTCAGCTATCAAAAACATATTTCTGCACTCAATACTCAGTCTTAAAAATCATAGTGTATATAGATATGTATAAAGCAAGCATGCTCATGAGTAGAGAGCAGTGTATTCAGTTATCACTGAATGGATGGAGCAAGTTCTTGACTTGATGTTTATTTTTTGGTGAAGAAAGTATTTGATAAATGTCCATTTGTACATAGTGAAAAAAAGTTAAATGTCCATCTGCCTAGTTTATGAAGCCTGGTTTATCAAGCCTGGTTTTGTTAAATAATCTGAATGATAAAACTGAGGATAAAAGCATGGCATTATAGAAGAGCAAACATTTTCTATTTCAGTTTCTCTGTCTTGTAACTTTTTAGCTCTTTGTTTTAAAGACTGGCAGAACATAAATACAAAACTAGTGAAACCAGCTGGGAAGAAAACCCCTAAGGAACAAAATTACAAAGCAAACTGAAAATCTGGGTGTTTCCCACGCGACAAGTAAGTTGTCAACAGGTCATGTGTGCAATGGTTGAGTCATTTAAGAACAGAAGGTGAAATAAACTTGTCCTTTTAAATCTCTGAGAAAACCTGTGGGCATAGCAGGTTGTGAAAGTTTATACATTTGGCCAAAAAATAGTCTGTTTAGGTAGTGTGTGTATGAAGATTAACCGTGTATTTGTGAGAGTGTACATGACCAATTCTCTTAGTGCTATTAGACACGGGAAAATCAGAGTTTAGGCCATTTCCACCTTGAAATACTTTTGCATCTCCCAGAGCATTCTGTATAGCTAAATCTATATGGAAAGTTTAGTTGTCTTACCAACTCCAATATGTACATAAAAAATGATTTTATTTACTCATGAAGACATCTTGGTTGCTTGCCTGAACCTCTGATCATTCTAGAACCTGCAATTGAGACCAGATCACTGGCACTTCACCTACTGAGTAAGCAACCAGAATTCAAAAGCTCATGCATCTCCTTAACATGACTGATTCCTGTTAAAATCAGACAAATAGTATCTTCTTTTACATTCTTTAAATTTTAATAATTTTATGCAACATGTGAATTGTAAATATTTAGAGTCCAGGTTGCTACCTGTGAGGCATGAATTTTATTTAATTTTGATTCTACTAGTGCTCCAGAACTTGAAAGGAGATGTGTAACAACAATAATATATTTTCTAATTCTGCATTTATTTAAATCCTCCACAAATTGTATTAGTGATGAATATCTGTCCATGCAAGAGGAAGATTCAAATGCATGTCTCCCAACTCAGGTTAATACTCTGAGGACATTTAGGAAGAAACATGCTGGTAAAATGTGTTTGAAATACAGTTATTGTGACACATACTATCTTGAACCATAATACCAATCTCAAAGGAGTACTATTTATTATTTGCAATTAAAAAGAAAAAAAAGAAGCACCAAATACTGAAGAGTTTGGTGAAGTTTCTGTTCTTTGGAAAGTGAGTATGTATGTGATTCTCTGGATTTCTGTGGAATACTATTTCCATGGATGTCCTTAATCAACCATTAGCAACGTTATGAAACTTCTACAGGGAAAATTCTTTGCCAGATTTTATCTGTGAATTGGGTCACGAATCCGAATGTCAAAACACACACACGGAACTGTGGAAGATAGCACAGAATGAAGTGCTAACAGAAATTATTGTTTTACTTTTGCTGCCAAAATAATCAAGAGTATTTAAGAGCATAGATTTATAGAAACTCTATGTGGTTATAATAATTTGTTGTTTTTATAAAGGTGTCCCATTCTTCAGGAAGAATCCAGCTCAAAGTAGACGAACAGTACTAACTTGTGTATCTATATGTTCTTGTAAGCTATATTGTCATAAACTTAATAAGAGGGAGTTAGTCAAAGCAAGGTATTTTTTGAACTTCTTATACACACAGAGAAACATAATGCTGTGTTAGTCATAGTTACATGTCTTTTGAGAATCCCACAATTAAATTTATTTTTACAAATGAAGAAAGTGTCTGTCAGACAAAGGAAATGAAAACTAATCTTGGCAACAGCAAAAATAGTAGGAATAAATAGACATATTCTACGTGTTGAGTCACTGGTGAGTACATCCCACAAATTAGCTCTTCCTGTTAGTCAGCTGGATATTAAGTACCACTACTATGCCAGTCCTCCAGTCTGATTTAGTGATTTATTTCTGATGATAAATTTCAAATACCTTTCACTCAAAAGCAGGTTACCCACTACAACGCAATATCATATGTGTCAACATATTTCCAGTGTATCTTCTTTGCATGCTTCCTAATCTATTAATATTATCAGAGATGTGACATTTCTGTTTATTTCTACATATGAACTGTATCCCCTTGTATATCAGTGTAAAAATATATTCAAGATCACTAATATTTATAGTGTTAGGTATCCCAGGTTCTTTTTTCATTATGCTATGTGTATGAATACTATCAAAAGGATCAGATTTATGAAGAAAGCTTAATATATTGTAAGCATTACCTATTAGGCTTAAATTAAAAAGTATCAAATGGTGTTATCTACCTGCTGATGCCCACAAATTAATTCCTAAATTATCATATTTGCCAAGTGCATCTTTACCCACAATGCTGGAGCTACATTTCAGAATTTGACATCATATCCTTGAGTTTTGATAAGGAGGTGATTAGGTTTCCAGATTAGGTTTTTGTTACCTCTGAAAAGAAATTTCATGTACTGTTGATTGACTTTCAGCATGGTTAATTGAATAGCTAAGTGGCAAATATTTATATGGCAATGAAGGTTTATTATATTGTTAATTATTTAACCTATTTACAGTTGTTAAAGTTTTAAAGTTTTAAAGTTCTGCCAATCAATGTGCTGCATTTATTCCACTCTTTTGAATCTTTAGTATAAAATAAGAGCCTTGGAATAAAATAAAAATCAGGGATTGACAGTGGTGGAGAACTTTATCAACAGCAACAGTCTGATCTTGGCAACATGTACCTGTACAAATAAATGTGCAAATTTGAGACTTTTCTCTGTCATGACATGTAAGACTTGGAGTCAATCTGTATATCCTGAATTCTGTACTGTAATGAGCGATATCTTCTGTTGCAATACCTTGTAGTTCTCATGATACAACTCACTATAATGATAAACATAATCTCTGCTATAAACTACTTTTTGCAAGCAAAATTCACTACAGAATTGTGGTCATATGTAAGGTACAAAATTTGTCTGGTGTCTGTGTTGTGTTACACCACAAAATCTTCAGCCATTGATATATAAGCAGCACAATTTTACACACACAGTGTCAGTTCTAGGAGGAGTTTACCCCAGTGAGTAACTACTTACATAAACATGGACTTCAAGAATTCATACCACTCTTGATTGAAACAGTACTGAAGAATGGAAGCTGCTTGAAATCTCTTGTAACTTTTGTAATTGCAAAATTACTCTCATCTGTGAGTGAGTTTGAAGAAAAAGTGTTTGGGGCTGCTTTGGTTTGAGTTCAAAGAATAACTGTGGTTTGCCAGGGCAAGAAGTAGGTAATTAAAGCAATATTTAGAGACACACTGAGAGCTTCAAAATGGGACAATTTTAAGGCTAGCATTTTCTAGACTGGAGTGGAAAGAAAGTGAAAATAACCCAAAAATGTATTAATGCATGTCTCGTTGAATCCCCTAAGAGTTTCTGAGAGTTGTACAGTAACTGCAGTTATTATCAGAGAACTGACTGCAAGAGTTGTTTTCTGACATTTTCAGGGTATTATGGGCTTGTGAGTTTGGCCACACCAAACTTGCTCAATTCACAAGTCAAAACAAGACTTTATTATAAGGCTAACAGTGCAACCCCAGTCTATTGTCTGAAAGTTGGCCACTGCTATTGCTTCATACACTCCTACCAAAAGGGTGACTTTGGACTCAGGGCTTCTGTTACACTTCTCTTGGTGAACTCTGAAACCAAACAGAAATTGCTTTGTAATTCTGTAGCATACTGAGTCATTGGTGTTAGTGGCAATGATTCGTTTTTTCTGAGAGTTTAAGAGACGTGACTGCAAAGACAAATGCTGTAAAAGTAAACACGTAAATTAACCAGGTGCTGTTTCTATAGGATATTATTTACTAAATGTATGTGAAGGTTTAGGTAATAGACTTATTATTTGCTATTATTTGGTATTGCAGATAGATATTGAGATGTTTTCACATTAGGGCTTAAATATTCTCCAGTGAACTAGGATTTTGTTATATCTGTGGTCTCCTGAACTACTGCAGAGGGGACATGCCCATTATCAAAAATTACTTGATTAAACTAGAATATGTGTTAGGAAATATTGTTCCAGTTATTTGAAGATGGGTGCTAATGATGTACTGTACTGATTTTTCTTTCTTTCTTTTTCTTTTTTTTTGCCCCTCCCTTCGGCTTCCAGTACTTACAGAGCAGAATTTCCCATCTTTGAAGCAATTGATACTGCATTATGGTTGATTTGAAAGTCCAAAGACACAATGAGTTATATCCCACCAAATCTTCATTTCTTTTCAATTTTCAGAGCACAAAAATTTCCATTCAAAGTTTTTTCTTACGTAGTTGACATTGTTTAAAGGTTGAGTAGAAATATTCTCTTCATGTGCACTATTTTCTCAACTGATGCAGGGATTTGGTTGAACCAGCCAAGTGCTTTGCCACTGCCACCAGGAGTGGCACCATCCGCCTTGTCCCGCCTTCCCACCTCCCCTTTCCTCTCCCAAACCACACTTTACTCAGGCTGGGACACACCCTCCCCTCTGCTGGCTCCTGCACTTATCTGGCTGCACGGGAAACTGGAATGACTGAAATCCCTTTGCCTTTTTGCTGGGTGAGTTCTCTGCGCGGAGCCAGCTCTTGGTGCACTCAGAGAAGCGCTGAAGCCCAGCAGCAGCAGGGCCCTCACACCTGGGAGGAAGAGGAGGTGAGGAAGAATCAGATCTTCCTATTTTAGCCCCAGCCAACTTGCAACTGATTTAGCTGTGTCACCTCTCTATGTATTAACAAAATTACCTAGGTAATTTGGGTTTTTTTCGTGGTGTAAAACTACATAAACATTTAAGAAAATGACCGTTAATGGCTGGGTTGCTGCAGACTGTGCTGGGCCAGAGCTGGAATAATCCCATTGATATTAAGATATTTATCCCACATTCTTAGCTGTGAAAATTGGTGACACCCACCAAACTGATATATGAAAACTTTATGGTAGACACCCCAGTCTTTTAGTAAATTTCATTAGTTTAACTGCAGACTTTGAGTTTTGGTTTTCTTCTGTAATTGACTCAGTAAAAACATTGTTTATCATTCACTGTAACTGTTAGCATGTCCTTTAAATCAAGGTTTGAAAAGACTTCTAAAAATATATTTAGTAGTGTATTGACCTTTATTGTCCTTGAAGAACACATCTGGCAAGTATTTATAAATTTACACATTTATACCCATGGATCAAGACAGTCTGTAGACTCGTAATTCATATTTCTAGGGTCAGTATTAAAAAGAATATTTATATCCCTTTAGCTATTACCATTTCCAGAGAACAATGGCAGAACTCCAATATAGAAAGATGTCTTTGATAGTCAAAGACTTTCCTAGGTGTGAAAAGATGCTGCCAAGGATGAAGTAGCTTTCATTCAAGGAGTGAATTTACCCCTTATGTTTTAATGGTTGAAAATCATTGACATGAGACTTTGTAAAATGTGTAAACATTCAAATAAAATAACTGGACTTGAGCTACTGCAGCTTTATGTTTTTAGTGTTGAATATTACTTGCTTTATTTTTAATATTCTCCAATGATAATAGGCATTTAAAACATTTAAAATATATTGTTCAATTTTTTTTTTGTGGTCCTAATTGCCTTGAAATAAATGCATCAACCTAAAAAAGTATTTTAAAATCAAACCTGTTGAAGCCACTTGAAACATAACACCTCTCTATACATAATTTTTCTGTTTTCATAGCAGCATATTTATAGACAAAGATAGTAATTTTTATGTTTATAGCTGATTATTCTTTCAGAGGTCCTGGAAGGACTGGGATAATCAGCTGAGGATGGTGACTCGAGAATGTTTTGGAACACCCTGTCTCCATCATCTATTAGACACATGAAAGCAATCTAATTCTGTGATTATTCATTTTAGAGGCAGATGTTTTATCCTTTTATTGATCTACATTTATGCTACATTTTTGTATGTAAGGCTCTTTGTGGTAGCTGTTGATTTCTTCTAAATCACCAAGAGAAGCCAGCACCATGTTCTTTACTAAGCAAAAAGTCTTCTGAGGAGCATAAACAATAAATAGATTAAATTTATTTATTGTATTATTTGAAGGAAAAAAAAACAGAGGAACAGCCACTAATGAGACTGATATAATTTTCACACAATCCTACGTCATCCCAAGCAAGTACCTTTATTTACACTGTTGGAGGTTTTTGCTTGTATTTTTTAGTAAACTCAGCTGCTCACATCTCCAGACATATATTCAGTGTCCAATTCTCTATGAGTGCTTTCACTGCTGCTTGTCTGTAGTATACGAAATCCAGTTTTATGTTAACTAGGTGGGTTGCTGAGTTGCCAGCATGCCATTCTGGATTGGGCATTTGTGAATTGTTTTTAAGCACCAAAGTGGACAATGAAAGCTTTATCTCGATTGCCCAATTAGCAGTAATCATTCTTGCTAAACTTTGATAAAGAGCTGTAGTATGCAATGAATGTAAAGTATTCATTCCTGAGCAGATTTTTTTGCTTTTTTTTTCCCTCTCCCAACATTTCTGTGTTTTGTAAAATAGTCTCATCCTGCTTGTTATTTCTATTCATGTTGCAGATTGAGAATGTTGATGTCTGCCTTAGCTTTCTGGCAGCCAGAGGTGTAAATGTCCAAGGTCTTTCTGCAGAAGGTAAGAGAAACAAATCATCAGAACAAATAACAAGATTTTCTTCTGAAAGCTGAATTTCTTAACACAAATCACTTGCACCTAAATACTAAGCTCCAGCTGTCTTGAACAGCATGCAAATATACATTAGTGATAACAAGTGAGAGAGTTTCCTTTTAATTTTCCCTTGAAATTGAACCAAGAAATGCAATGTTTATGAAGCTTGAGACAATGTTTTAAAACAATATTTTTTCAATGGTATTAATATTTTCATGTTACCTCCACAATATTAGATAGGCACAGAACTTCCTGAGCATACTTTTTTTTTTTAAACTTGTTCATATATTTGATTCAAAAGAGCAAACAAGAACATAAGAATCTTGCCCAGTTAAATAAACCCAGGGAAGACTATTTGTTTCAGCAAATTTATTATTAGTAGTAATGCTGTCCAGATGAGTCTGAAAATTATAGTATTCCTTTGATGTCTCCTATTAAGTCAAAGAGTGAATGGTTTTGCTGCTTCAGTTATTCTGCTGTATTAGTCACCTTAAAAGATTGCCTAATGTGGTTGCAACAAAATTAATAAATAAAAAACATTAAAAATACCAGTTGTCTTAATTATTATGTAATATTGCCTTGTTCATGTAAGAGGCAAGTTAATTAATAAAATGTATATGTCTTTGTCCTGTAGCAGTTCTGCAAGGTGCTGCTCACCTTTGACCTCTATGGCACCTGAAGGTAACAGGTCCAGAGATGCAACGCTGTATTTTTATTTTGCTTGTAGCACAACTAAAAGCTGGAAGGAATTTTTTTTCCAGAGATGATAATTTCAGTTGAATTCTAGAAGATTCATGGAGAAAAAATTTGGAAAGCTAACCACTATTTGATTTTTAAATTAACTCAGAATTACTGTCTTCTACCATCTGAACCTATCTAGGATTTTAAACATGCAACACAGACATGATATCTACTATCTATTCACCTTGATTGTCAAATTGTGAAACGCTCCCCTAGCGATTTAAGAGAACCTTTGTGTATATTTGTAGGTATCTTGTTGCAAGAGAATACTGAAAGTTTGCATGCTCTCATTCACCTCAAAGCTATTTAGAACCAGAATTTCTAGAGCAGCCTATTTTTACTTTCATATAAAGTATGAATTAAATGTGTGAATAGCATGGATTTATTTTATGAGGATACTCATCATTCTTTAGTACCTTGACATAGTGCATAACATACTTTCTATACTTTATAAAATCTGTCTGCATTCTGTAATGTCTTTATTCCCACCTTTGTTTTGCTTTGGAAAATAATTTTAATATATTTAACTTAATATATTAAATTCATATACTACTAAGAGAAATAATACTACATAGGACTAAATCCAAGGACTATGATTTAAAATGCTCTTTATTCTTTAAAACCAAATTTTAACATTTAGTGCTGAAGTAAGATTAAAATTAATTCTGCTGTTATGCAGTTGGTCATGAATCTGGAGTAAATCCACTACTATCTTCATAATTATGTTCTTCAAAGTACTGCAGAGGTGTGATTTCCTTAAATATACCATTTTTACTGTGTGTAATCCTGAATATTACAATTCTTTAGGGGGAGAAGAAATTGAGTTTCTTGTAATAAGTTTTGGCAAATGTAGAATCATGTAATTTGAAAGTTCAGAGATGTAATCATGAGCATTACAGTCACCTTTTTGAAAAACAACCTTCCATTTATTTTCTCCTCTCATGTTTCCTGCATACATCTGTATGAATGGATATGTGCTCACTGACAAGAACCATTACCATATAGTCTTTTTGATTTTTCCAGAACTCACTGTTTATTACCAATGTGCACAGAATTTGCTCCAAGAGGAAAAAGAGTAATTTAAAGTCATGAGGTTTGACAGGATGTATATTTAACACTAGAAAGAATTCAGATTTTTCTGAATGAGCTTTTCCTTAATGAGAATATTTGTACTTTGTTGGGACAGGAGTATTCATTTCAGAATATGTGCCTTATTTAAGGTTGAATATACTCTTGTTTATGACCATGCAAATGACTCATCATGAAGGCATTGTAGAGATAGGTTTCTATTGCAACACTGACATGTAAAAAAACCAAAAATTATATTTAAAAATATACTATCAGTGACTCCTAAAATATCTCTGATATTACAGGTAAATTAAGAGATATAAGACATAAACATGTATAACTATAGGTATGTACAGACATATTTTAGTATGACTTTTACAAAACTGAAGTCTAAAAACAAAGTGTTTTCACTTCCTTTTCTCTTTATTTTTTTTTTTTTAATAGAAATAAGGAATGGAAATTTGAAAGCCATTTTAGGGCTGTTTTTCAGTTTGTCTCGGTACAAACAGCAGCAACATCATCATCAGCAGTACTACCAGTCTTTGGTGGAGCTACAACAGCAAATCCCTTCGACTCCAGCTGAAATAAGCCAGTCCAAAATGCACCAAGATATGCAGTCAAGGTAGGTTAAAAAGTTATTTTTTCTCCGGTGTAAAAGATTTTTATTTTTCTGTTTGAAAAAGATGAAATTTTGTATAAAAAATAGGCCATTTGATTTTTTTTTTTAGCTATTTACACTGTGGTTTCAATATGTTTTTTGATAGTAAGCCCTCTAGAGTAGAGTTAGAGTAAGAGCAGAGAACAATACCAATTAGTTTTAGTTCCAATTTCAGTTAATTGGAACTAAAAATTAGGGCTTTCTTTTACTTTATTATTAATTTTTCTGCCCATTGCACAATAAGAGGCTGCTAGCACACCATGTGGTTAGTTGGTTAGTATACTGGTTATTTTCATGTTTTCTTCACATACCCAGTTCCACATATAAATGTAAAATTTCCAATAATTAACAAAACAGATGGGGAAAAGGCAAAATTAATACTTTCATTTGTTATAAACTCTTTTTATCCCCACACATTCTGATTTTTGAGGGCCTAATTCTGTTTGAATGTTTTTTTACAAGGGAGAAGAAATAGCTTAAATCTAGTTGTTTCTTTTAAGGGGGCAGTTTTTATTTAGTTTTAAGAACTAAATGAACAATGGTTGCTGTAATTCAGCAATCATTGGAACCCAGTAATTGCTGAATTGCATTGCTTTCAGACTGCATCTGAAGACATATTTTCAGAAGGTATTTGCTTGAAGGCTGCTACAGAAGAATGAGTTTGAAACACAAATATCTGTTTAAATGGAAAGACTATTAACAGTGGATATTTTATTGGGGAAGTTTAAAAAAAAAGTCAACTGTAGATCTTCATGAAGAGTTTTGTCTATTGCTTTGTTGGGTTTAGTACTTGTTCCATTTTTTATATCCTTGTTTAAAATGTTCTTGTGGACTTACTGAACAACTGCATGTCGAGAATTTGGTAAGTCAATGATCTAGATTGGATTAAAAGTATCAGACTAATATATTGAGATTCTGGTTCTTAAGTCCATTGATATATAAATTACACTTTCATGTATATAATAAACATATTTCTTCTTCAATGGACGAAGCTTTAACACTTCAACCTGATAGAAATCTGTATCTTGCAACTAGAAATGTTTTAAAAATATGTTTTGGAGGAAAGTGTTGCTAATAGAATTTTAATTACTTCATTTGATGCAAAAATTAAGATACATATGTTTGGCTGGGGCATTATGAAGTGAAATGCTTTTATTTCCTCTGCTGCTGAAAATTAATGTCTTTGAAGGTTTTCCCTGTGAAGTATACTATTAACATGTAACCTAAGAAATTATGGTGGGGTCCTAGAAGAGTCTGACCATTCTCAACATTTTCCAAAGCTGAATTTCTCCTTTATGGAGCATATTTAATACTGCATGAGAGACAATAACATCTTGTTATTCAGGAATCAAGTGTTCACAGCTTTTACTTTTTTACTTTTTTTCTGAAGTGCTGTTGATAAAACAAGCTGTTTTATCCTTTCATAGTAAATGTTAATCTTTACAGCTATTTATTATTACACATTTATTGTGCAAGTATGTATTTTTTATTACCATGTTGCAGTTCTGAATATGATTTTTAAAATTCTTGATTCTCTCTGTTTTCTAACATTTGTACCGTAACTGTGGAAGGGTCTGGTATGCAGAAGCCTTAAGGCAGAAAATCCCTTATGTTGTATATTTTGGAAAAAATATTTGGCAAATGCACATAACAGAATAGTTTCCATTAGATTGACCTGTGGTCTTTTATTACCTAAAAATAGTTCTTTCAGATTTTTGAAAGGAGCAAGAAAAATTATCGTATTATTATGGCAGAAGCCAGATAATGAATGTAGCTGCTAACACATGTATGGGACGTTCATCTTTTTTCAATAATGGCAAAATGCTTCGAAGTTAATTGGAGAAAATTTTCAAGGATATTGTGAAGATCATCTTCTTATACTATAGGTATTTTATTTTACTGGGAGACTCACACATATTTACTTTGCTATACACCTGAGAAATAAAAATGTCTTTTTGACACACTGTACATTTAAGTGCATTTGATATCCATGTGCTTGTATGTGTGCCTACATGTAAGCAAAAGCAAAAAATATACACTGAAAAAGGTCGGTGCTTTTTATAGATTTTATAATTTTTTTTAAATCTTCAGTAATCAGTTACATTTCATTTGTACTTTAAGTATTTGAAACTATGTATTCGTTTATATTAATAACTAAGGTTATTTTAGGTTAGAGTATTCTATGAGAAAAGTTATTGCTTCATTGCTTCCAGCTAATGTATACTAAGCATATTGTGTAATTTCAACTTTATTTCCTAGAAGGTAAAAAGCTGTTGTATTTTCTTTATTAAACAAATATGAGAAGATGATGCCCTTCACTTTTTCCAAGAGAAAGACAGATTATACATAGGAAGGCAATACCTCTGAGAAGTCACATGGAAAATAGTCAGAATACAGAGTTTGAGGAAGACCGAGAAAGTTTTGTCTTTGTATGTGCAGGGCTATCATCTAACTCTCCTAATTTAACAGACTGGTCCTGCTGGTGATGGTAGTGATGATGATGATGATGATGGTGATGGTACTCATCCCCATTTCCAGGTTATGATGTCCTCAGTAATGATCAATGTCTGTGATCATTACTGTGTCTGAATGTTTCCACATGCCACTGAAGACAAGGTACTTTATACAGTGTTTGAGCCCTTTATCAACAAAAACTGAAACAGGTACCAAATTATATTAGGTCTCTACAGTTTTCATACACAGGTTGTTTTGTTAAGGTAAACAAACAGAAGCCCTGGGGGAAGGTTATAATCAGAATATCACAGGACTGGGTGGATTAGATTTGTGCAGAAATGGAGAATTCAGGAGACTAGTTGTCCTTGTGTGACTAGGAGACAACACAGACCAGGAATGTAATTAAACCAATTTCAGGAGGAACCTGTCTTTCCTAAGTGCAAAGTTTGCATGGGAGGATAATGAATCTCCTTTCACAGGCTCCTGACAAAGTTATCCAAAATCAATCAGTGTGGCAATACTCTTAACATACTGATTCCCATGTAAGCTGTCTGTGACCAATGTCAGAATTGTGAAAGCTGTGTATACAGAAGGCAAACAAGATTCTTCTTGTGAAAGAGTGCTACTTGCCTATCGAGTCCTATGGCCAACAGCAACATTTCAAATTAAATGTAAAAGGAAGGAAGAGAGTTGATTCATGATAAGTGAAATTGCCTTGCAAAAAGCATACTTTCTTTATGGAAGATCATAGTTTTGTACCAGTAATTATAAAAACTCTGAAATTATTAGACTATTAGCGAAAAAATTTGTGTCGAATAAATAGTAACCAAAGGCAAAGAATAGTTTTACATGTGATTTTTGATTTCTTTTTACCCTAAAATATCCTTTATTCTTCCACAACTAACTGTGGGAATTGAATATTTTGAAATCTGAAGTTGGCACTTCACTCTTTCCTTATGACTTTATTCAACTCTGAGATTTATATTAAAAAATGCAGTGCTGGTGGCCTTATTTATATCTGTCAGTACAGATAGATGACAACAATGGCTACATTATATTTTTATGCTTTGCTTTGGTAGTGGATTCCATTATCAGAGCAATACATCTGTGGTGATGATCTTTCAACCACCCAGATACTAAGAGAAAACACATGTGGATGAAAGAAGTTCTGTCTCATTTACAGATTAGACAGTAACTAATTTCAGTAAGCTGTCAGAAAAATTCCCCTAGACGGACAAGCTATTTTATCATGTACAGAAATGATGAGCACAGCTTGAGGTCCAGATGGATTTTGTTAAATTTGTTATATTAAAAGTGCACCCTGGTTTTCCTGAGTATATAAACAAAGTTAGGTAGCTGATTTCTGCAGGCAGTTGCATATATAACTACTGCAAGGAGCAGGGTTTCATGTTGCCTGCTGCTAAGAAGTACTAGAGAAGAAACTAAGCATACTGGACACAGAGCTTGTGCTGTGTGAAATACAGTAATGAAAATGCAGTGGTTATGATTATGAACTGAAATAGATCCATGTCAGAATAGTGGGAATCTGCATAGCAATCTTGATTACATCACTCTGTTTAGAAAAAGGTCTTCATTTAAATATTCAGAAGGTTTAAAATAGGGTTACAGCAGTCTACACCAAGTACATTGCACTGACATAGGCTAGAAAATGGAAGGTGTACATAGTTGTGTGTGTTTGTTGGCTAATATATAGGAAAGTGATGAAAGAAGTCCCTTTGCTGTCCTTAACTCATGCCATTGCTAGTCAACTTGGTTTTGGTGAAGGGAAAGAGGCAGGTCCTGCTTTCCCCACTGTGGAATCACTAATTCTGAAGAGAAGAAAAGTTAGGAAAATATTTTTTCTTCTTTCTGTTCTCTGTTTGCTAGTAAGGATCTAAGTGCTATTAATCTCATGTATTTTTATATGTCTGGGAGATAATGCAGAAGGAGTTTCTTAATGTGATTGTTCCAGGATCTGCAGGAAGCTGACTTTTAAATGGCCCTTAGGTATTTAATTTTATTTTAACCTTTTATTTTACTTTGCAAATCAGCTGTGGCTCCATTTTTTTCTACTCCCCAAAGATGCAATCATTACCGTCCTCAAGGTTCCAAATCACAGAAACTTCAGAAAGGAAGTTCTGTCATCATATTTGTCCTGCAGTCCAAGTAAATAAAGCATTTAGTGTTCTCAGTGGCAAATGACTAACCTGTCTAATAACCTTCACACAGAAAAGATAGAACAAAGCAGTAGTAAGAACGTATTTTTCATATACTTCTTCCATGTAAACCATCCTCTCTAAGAAGATATCTAATAACATTTTTTCAGCTTAAAATAATGGGGGAAAGGGTGTTTCAAAGTGACATTCAGGTTCTAAAATAAATGGTCTTTTCTATAATTATAATACACCACTCTATTGCATGCCTAGAGAGAAAATAAAAAATGTAAATTAAAAAGCATTTTAGTCTCTTAATAGCATTTCAGATTTTTTTAAACTGTTCATCCTATATTGACCGTTTCACCACCAGTCCTTCATAAACTGCTTGTATCTTTTACCTTCTTACTTATTTCTGTGGGCTGGATCCTTCAAACTTGTCCTTTACTGATTGGTATCTCCCCTTGTTTGTTGCACAGAGTTTTTTCTCCTTGTGAAGTACCTGATGTATGTTTGAACACTTTCTTTGGGAACCTGTGGCATGCAGTTACCCTGGGTTCTTCTGTTCAATTTACCTCTGCTCAAGAACAATAATTTTTCCCTGCCTCTTCTGCTGTTTGCAGTTCAAAATGCTACTGTCAGCTTTTCTCATTATCTGTTCTTGCAGTTTCAAAAGAGTGTTTTAAATTAGTTTAGTGGAAATTTTAATTTTGTACATTTCAGATACATTGTTGGGCCTGTGTCACCCTTGCCACTCATTACTTTTTATATGTCAGTTTTGATGCACTTGGACCATAACTTTCACTGTTGCTAATCCAGATCATGTAGAATTTAATGGGAAGTGTTTCATTCATCCTTGTAGCACTTGAATCCAATCTTTTATATATTTCCTTCAGAAGGAATAGAAGCTTTATAATTAAGTTATTTTCCCTTCAGACATTCTTTGTTGCTCTACCCTCACTTTCTACTGAGATTCATTAGAGTCTCTCATTCTCTGAAAATGAAATCTGATGCAAATGTCCATACATGTATTACTTCCTAGGACCTGCCACCAATTTAATTCTGACATCTTGTGAGCATTGGAGGTTGCCTATAATTATTTGTATATGGCAAATTAAATTTCAATACCTGTAAAATGCAAGGCTAGCCATATTAAATTAGCATAGTCTTCATTCTTTTTTTTTCTTTTTTGTCAGATGATAGGTAAAAAACCTATTATGAAGCAAAATGTTCTTTCTTTGTTCCTATTTATTCCTTAATAAATTCCTTGATATCAACATGTGATCCAGTCTTTTCCTTGCATTTTTACATTAATTTAAGTCATAGTTTTATACTTGCACTGTTATTTTCTTTGCTTCTGTCAGTCCTTTTTATCATCTGTTGTATCTTACTATTTTCACAGGTTGTGCAACAAATTTGATATTCTACATATTGTGGTTTTCCAGGTGTCAGTTAATGAAATAATATTACAGATGGAAGCTGCTGTGAAGAAGATTACTTCCTCTTTTAATTTACCAAAAGAACTCCAAAATAAAAATCCATATAAATTTCAAAGAAGCATAGGCAGTGCCGTTTGGCAATCATTGCCTTTGGAAAATATATTAAATAGAAGTGAAAAAAAAAAGGGGTTTTATATTTATAATTCACTAGACTTACAAGAATTTATTTGTGTTTTGAAAATACTTAAGGGAAAACAGCTGAACTGTCAGTAGAATCTTTTGTATTTTCTTTATATTACAAAGGTCTTTACCATTTTAAAGTCAATGGGGAATCCGAACAAAACGCTTAAAAATTTATTTTACTACTGTCAATAGAAACAGTTAACCATATGATAATTTTTTGACTGCAGTCCCAGCCATACATTAGAATGTGTTATGAATGTGGACTTTCTGGAAATCTATGCAAAGATTCAAGAGATAATTAACATAGATTTGAAGAAGTAAACGCAACAACATTTCTGTCACCTCCATTTCCTCTAGGAAAAAACTTTATTACAGTTTTATTGTATTAAACGGTGAAGTAGAATGGTGACATATGATTTTGTGCAGATACTCTGATATAATTTTGTTCCAGTATAAGATTATAAATGGTGTGGAGATAAGGTCATAAAATGGTGCAATTGGTCCCTAAGGGTCTAATCCTAGTTCTGGCAGCACACTGTAATCCACTTGTCTAATTTGTTCAGAGAGAACAAATTCAAAGAGATGTTATTTTAGGTGTGCTGCAGGTTAGGTTAAGCACAGTAGCGAAGTAGCGCAGTGTCCTAAACCACAACACAGAGTTACTGCTAGATATCCATTTTGTTTCTTTAATGTTGTGGTTCATGTACTCTTTCATTAAATTCCACAAAATACTTATACTACAATATAGGGGCAAAAGCAGAAAAAGCTATGATCACTGTGTATTCTTTCTTATTAAAAGGCTCTGTATTCTGCAGGAACATAAACACTGCCGCAAAACTAGGTTATCTGCATTTTGGTTTATGACTTGTGAACAATAGGAAAACATTGAAAACATTATTTTACTTGTACCTTCAAGCATGAATCATTTGGAGACAGACTACTTGAATAAGATGCCAGAAGTTCAAAGAGCGGAAAGGAGAAATGTCCAAATAATTTAGAACAGATGACAGGGTATGCGCTAGAACTGCCTGAGCCATAGACATTTCCTCTTGTCAATGAAAAAAAAATAAAGTTATTTATGCGTTAAATATATAATATACCACTATTTATAGATAATATACCTTTATCCAGAAAATACACATTCATAAATAACATTTATATAAATGTTAGATGTTTATTTATTTATAAATAAATAAATATATATAAGTATATAGGTATAGGTATAGATATGTGTAGCTATGTAAATACATACGTGTAGATATGGCCATATATTAATTCACCAAGGCTGGACTAAAAAGGGAAAATAAATGTCTGAAAAATATGGTTTGTACAAAAAATCAAGGGTTTTTTTTTGTTTCTTCCTCAGTGCTCCTTGAAAGTGCATATGGGGAATCAGGGATCTTCTACCTGCCCAAACTGTTTGGTAGGGTGAGGGCTTGGAAAGTTTTGTTTCCTGTGGCATCTTTCCAGGCACACTTGGAATTTGGAGTCAGGTATACCTTAGAATGTTACCTCTTGTGCTTTTCAACCAGTAGGATGATAAGCAGCCAAATAGATTATTTAAGAAAAAAAAAATTAAAAGAAAAAAAGGGGCACAGGGAAACTGAGACCTTCTGGGCAAATTTTTACATTGAAAAAGCATTCTTTTTTAAACTAGTCTTTTCCAGAGAACTGTTCTAACACAAAAGCCTTGAATATCTCTGGAGTGCATTCAGAGTAGAGACTAAATGCACTTCGTAAGATCAACAGCATATTAAAGTTCAAGTATGCCAGTAAGGAAGAAACAGTTTGATTATATTCTACAAAACCCTTCCCCTTTTTCTAATTTTAACATAGTGCGTAGCTGGCATTTTAGAACCACCATGTGACTCCTAACATTATAGGAAAATGACAGTGTGATGTAACATGATCCTATTGATCCTTTGGAAGACTTAATAAAAAGTATATGATATTCAGGATGTCACTGCATGGGTTTGTTTTTGAAGATGGAGGTTAAAATATTTTTAGCTTGATTCATGCTCTTTTCAGGTTTATAGAAGGTTCATCATTCAGCTTTATGTGTTAACCCACTTTCAAGGACCTATTTCTTTTCTGACATATTGTATGGCAACAAGATAGAGTTTCTGGTAGTTTAGTCCAGTGTCAAACAATTTGTTGCCTTCCTTCTGCATAGAATCATAGAATGATTTAGGTAGGAAAAGACCTCTTAAGTTCATCGAGTCCAACTGCTAACCCAGCACTGCCAAGTCCACCATTAAAACCTATCCCTAAGTGCCACATAATATTGTGGCCTATATTGATTTCCTAGTCTCCTCTACATATTTTAGGACTGTTTTGTAACTGTGTCATGCCTGCAAATGAATGACCTCTGTCTGTTCCCCATCCTGATGGAACATGGTGCACAGGTCCCCAGTGCAGCTTGACTGTGCTGCACAGCCACCTGCAGAGCCCTGGTTCCTGCAACCAGTCAGCACAATATAGACATGGGGTTCTCCATCAGCACGTTGGGGTCAGCAACATCACTGTCCTTTCTTCTCAGCTACCTCTGTGCTGAACTGCCTTTCTGGGCAGTCTCAGGATGTTTATTCCATTTTCTCACAGCAAAAGAAATTTCCTAATTGTCACCATTTCATATCTGCTGTGTTGACTAGTGTTTCCCTGATTTGTAAAACAAAATATTGATGACTTCCACCTGGAAGACAGAGTCCATATTATTTTTGCAGAGTCCACATTATTTCTAAGATTTCAGATGCCTATATGCAATTTTACCTGTTTTGGACAGCATTTACTTCACTTCCCCTATGTGTTATTTGGAAGAGGAAAGCTAAGCATGATGTCTGGTCCTGTGTACATGGTGTAGATCATTGCTGATATGAGTATTATAACAGTGGAAAGGGTCTTGTAGACCCTGAGAAAGGGTAGTAGATACCTGAGAACCAGAGTCCTTAAAACCCCTCCCTTTCCAGCCTTCTGACAAGTAAAGCCTTCCTTGTCCCGAATGCTGTAGCATTAAATTGGTACTGTCTGTTAAGATCCATTTACTGCTTTATTGCAGACACACACTTACTATATCATGGTGTGGATTTATAAGTATTAAAAAGAACTGTTTTAAGCAAAACAGTTTATTTTCCTGACTGACCTATACTACCCACAGACAATTATCTGGTAGGGTAGAGGGCAGTATGTAAGTATTTGTTTATACTTTTAAGGGGTACAAGGAGTGGGTAGGCTAAAGTCTAGTCTGAAACAGCATTGCCATTCACATCCATGAAAGTGAGGCCACCAATTGGGAAATCCATCCATGCAAAGCTTTCATGAGCTCAGCACATCCAGAGCTAATTGACAAGGAAAACCTGAAGTCATTAGGAACTTGAAGCACCTGCTTTATGAGTCGTTAAATTCTCTTTTTGCCTTTCTCTTGTCACATTATTTGGAAAATAAATTTACTCAGTCACAGTGGAAATCATGCTTTACAAATCACGTTTTACTGATATCAACACTTCCATCAATGCCTGTCAAGCCTGTCTGGAACGTTTGAAAGTAGTCTATAGGCTGATGTTTCATGAATTTGCTAGTGGATGGAGTCCCAAGTAATAGCCACAGAAGGGAAGCATTCTAGCAAGCATTATCAGATAGGTATTTTATATATTTATTGCTATTGAAAGTATGTGGGCTAGTTTATCAACACTGAGATTAAGGGTTTTGATCTTTCAATTTACTCTGGAATGTGTCGTTTGAGGTAGAAATGCTATGATACACTAAGGCACTGCAACCTACTCTTTTTCCCATCTTTCTGTGTTGATTGTACTGTGTATCATTCCGCCTTTTGCAGCATAAATGCACAAAGGTTTTATTCAGCATACAGTTTTGTTCACAAATCTCTTATTTTAGTCAACACAGATAACCAGCTATTCATTTCTAGATTCCTTCATTTTAGATTCCTTCAAGTTAAATATGTTGGGAAAAAAAAATGAGAGAAAGATCTCATCAAAAGATGGGCTATTATGCCAGGCACAAGTGTAGCAAATTCAGTAAAACAGCCTATGTCACATTTGCATTACATGTCCAGAGATTATTAAGAAATATAGCCGTAAGTGAAATATAATTCAATGTACTAAAATCTAGATAGATAGAAATAGATAAAGTGTTATTATTATTAAATTATTTTGGTATTATTATAAGTAATATATTATTATAAGTGATATTATATATTATAGTATCCACAGAAGCTATGGTCATATTAAAAAGCAATTTGTCAGCATTACTCTGAAGATATATGTCAGAGAATTGAATGATGCTTTTACATATTGAATGATTCCTTTTTGCCCTCTTAAGACTGAAGTACTCTTCTTATTTTTATATTCATCGTGTGCAAATGTGCCATTTTTAATTGGCAGGAACAGAGGCAGCTCTGAACCCTACTAATTTAGTAAAGTAGCAATAATCTCACATCTTATTCAAGTTTCACAGTGTCCCCTGGTTTATGCCTTCTTCTTACTCCTTTTCAGCACTGCAGTGCTAAGGAAGGGAAGCCCTTTCTTACCTGACAGCTTTTCCCATCTGGTTTACAGTCAGGTCTGGCTGCTTCAGTGGACTGGCAGAAATTACTTAACACTGTTCTGGTAGACTCAACACCACCAGGTGCTTTTTAAAAGTGCTGCCAGTCTATAAAGCTGGGACTAGAGCGCTGTGGTTTCTGCTGCTACTCAGAAAAATTGCTGGAAGATGCAGGACTCGGAGAAACAAAAGAAATCAGTGACTACCAGAGTTTGTGCTTCCTCAGTTGTCCATGACTTCCATAGCAATTCAAGGAATTTGATATTGTGATTGCATCTAGCTTAGGCACCTCTCCACAGCCTTAGACTGTGTGGATTCCAAAGGATGCACCTTTCTATGAAAACTGAAATTACCTGACAGAAAATGGTACCTTGGCCATACATTTGACATATCCCCTATGCAAATGTCTAAAAGATTAAAGGAAATAATTTGCTATCTAATCATGCCAGGTTGTTGGCTGTCAAAAGGAGCATACAGGTTTTAGCCTTATAGCATAGCAGGCTTTCTGTTGCAGAAATGCTACTTGGTTGCCTTAATAGACAAAAGTGCATTTTCCTATGGAATTTCACAGTGAGTCTAAGCACCTGCCAGGACTTTTCTTAATGCAGCCTCTGATTCATTGCCTGGGTCATCACATACATGACCTGTGCTGTAACTAATAAAATTTGTGACAGGGTGCTTCTTCTGTATAGCTCTACTGTCAGGAGGGTCACCTTGCTTTAGTGGGAATTTTTCTGAGTCTCCATTGAATTTGGTATAGCAAATCTGTTCCTAAGAGCACTACTGTGAATTCAGTCAGGTTGCTGGAGAGACCACTAGGAGTGTATTTGAGCTTAGTGCTTTTTATGGGGAAAGAAAAAAAGCACAGTATTTTAAAGTTCACGTTATGTGTGAATTGAGCTATAATTCAGGAATTCAGTCACTGTGGAAATTTGCTTGCTTTTTCTATTGATAAGATAATTTCTAGCAAATGAGGCATTTTATAACAATATCCATTATTTCATAGCCTGTTCATTGCATCTCATAAAAATCTGCATGTTTGCATTGTTTCATATTGTTGCCAGTTGATTTGCATTTTTTATCCATGTTTGATTTGCATTCATTAACTCATCATTTGCTGGTAAGTGTGTTCTTTCTATACATATTCAAAGAAATTCTTTAATTCAATTTCTCTGTTTCTTCTCATACAGTCTCACAGCCAGATATGCAACTCAGTCTAATCACAGTGGAATTGCAACCAGTCAAAAAAAGGCTTCTAGGTCAGTTAAATATCTCTAATTTATTGCTTGTTAGTGATACTCAAGCAAGTATATGCCCATTGATATTTTATCCTTTGGACTTAAGCAGACATAAAACAATATGCAACTTGTGTACGTGAGCAAGCTTTGGAATGATGAGTTTTGCCACAGAAAAGCCTTGTATTCATTGGCTTTTGGCCAATTGGCTGATTTCTACTATATATATTAGCAACATTTCTGATTGTTATGTATCCTGCATCTTTGTATTCTGCATGTAAAATATTGGATGTGAAGGATTAGTTGGTGATTTTAGTGCTCTGTACTTTTCTGGCTCAATTCCTGACTTCAGTCATGAGTGAAAAGAAGTTTGGGAGTTCACCCCAGTTCCCACTAGATGTTTTGCATATATAGCAAGCCCACCTGAAAGTTTGAGTTCACAGAGTCAAGTTTACACAGAAGCAAAACAGAGCAGAGAAAAAGAATGACTTCCGCAACTTCTGCTCCATCAAGAGTAGCCTGCACACAATCCCCCTGAATGAGAGGCTTTGTTTTGGCAGTGAATTTGACAGAGCTGTCAGTACTTCTAGTCTGTCATTTCCATGAGCACTAAAATCTACAAGCCAGATTGTAGAAGAAAGAAGCTGAGGTCTAAAGCTTACTCTTTTTTCCCAGCTTTTTTTTTTTTTTTTTTTTTTTTTGGGGGGGGTGGGTGTGCAGATAATTAATGTGTTCATTAATTATACGTTTGCTTTACAGTTCATTGGTGAGGCTGATGAACTCTAAATTGCATAATCTCCAATAAAGATTGCGTTTTGCAGTATAGAACATTAACACAATGTGTGTTGCTGGTGATAAGTTGAAATGAGCTATACCACGGTCCAGTTGCTTTGCACCTGCATTTATAGGTCTTCATTTTCCTTAATGCTGATGCTCCTGTCTTGTCCACATTCAACTTGTCAAAGATAACAGTCTTATTGTCTAATACTTTAAATCTGTGGCAGTGTTTCCGAAGCCTGTTCAGAGGTATGTGACTTGTCCCTTATTTGTTATACTCTTCTTTGCATTTCCTTAGCTGCTTAACATGATTCTGCAAGAGCAATTTAAAACCTGAATTCAATTAAGAAAGTCAGCAGATGAGGTAAACTGGAAAGTGTGTAGAGCAAATGACCTCATGCATAATGTGCTTATTGTGGCAAGTTCTTGAATTCTGGCATACAGAATATAAGCAGAACTATTTTGTATTTTAACAGAACAGATGAGTTTCTAGTGTTGTACATGCCTTTTCATTGCTTTTTTCATTACCTTTAACAAATGGTCTCAGGGCTGTTACTGCCTGTCAAATTAAGGTAATAAGAAGGAGCAAATGGATTTTTAGTGTATTCTTCAGGGAACAGAAGATCACTCGAAATCATGGGTCACGGTAAAGGTTAGCATGCGTACCGCTGCAGTGCAGAGACAGTCTGCTGTGGGCTCAGCACAGAGACTAGCAGGGCAGGCTGGCAGCAAGAATAAACCATGAAAATAACCAGTGCATTAGTTCTCTGTGGTTTAAACTGGTAAAGAAAGAGACTATGGAGTTGTTTACATGTGTTTGCAAATGACAATAAAATTATTTGAACATTTCTGTTATGCTAGTGTATTAACCAAACAAAAAAAGTTTGGAAAAAATCAAATGTTTTGTGCTGTTTTGTTATGTGATTTTTTTTCCCTTCCTTCTAATGCTGCTCTTTCATAATAAAGTGAAACTAACAGAATTTGATAACTCTGGTAGAATTTGCAGCTGCCATTATTAAAATCATTCCAATAAGCAAGAAACAGAAGAGAGATGCTCTTCTATGGCAAAAGCCTATGACTGATTTGAGTAATTAATTTTATCTAAGAAATAACAAAACTAGAAAGGAGTAGGGGTGCCCACAAAGGTGCTTCAGAAAGTTTGAAATAGGCACGTATTTAAAATTATGCAGACTTACACATGCCAGAGACAACAAGAATCTATGTTTTTTTTCGTTAGCATAGCCACATAGTAAGGTTCAGATGATGGCAGCAAATACTAAGAAATGAACTGTGTAGTCTACATTATATACTTCTATCTAGAATGTATAAACCCATATGTGAAAAATTTAATGGAGTAAGAGATACAAAATATTTCTTAACTATGTATTGCTGTGCTTTTAAATCTATTTCTTTAATATTTCCTCTCCAAAAGTTACATATTAGTAAAGGTTGATATGGCACTTTAATATTTGTTAGGGTGAATCTGTTTTAGCAATGTTAATGGCAAATGCAAAGCATCTCCTTACATGTCTTGTGACTCTAGAAAGCATCTTTTTCCCTTTTGTGTGCATAAGGATAAGTTTAAATTTTCATTTGTGGAGTCTTAACTAATTTGAATCCTCCTGTTTGTTGTTGCTTCCTGAATTAATTGTGTTTAGTTGGTTTAAAATTGTGATCAGATATTTGTACATTGTCTCCGCTATATGTTGTATTGCATAAAATTAACAGATTTCTCACTGGTTCCTCACTGATTTTCTCACCATTCCAGGCTTCCAGGACCCTCGAGAGTGCCAGCTGCAGGCAGCAGTACCAAAGTCCAGGGAGCTTCCAATTTAAATCGGAGAAGTCAGAGCTTTAACAGCATTGACAAAAACAAGCCTCCACAATATGCAAATGGAAATGAAAAAGGTAAGGGATTAAAGTTACTCTCCATAACACACAAGAAGAAAAAAAATAAAAAACCTGCCACAAGGGTCAAAGAAGAGAATGTAGTATTTAGACTTGGTAAGGAATACCTATGAGAATTGGGGCCTGAATTAGGACTTGTGTTTCAGTTGGGATTTAAGTTCAGATGGTATAATCATATTTTATCCATCTTTGATGAAAATATCACAGGGTGACTTTTAAAAATTAAAAGTTAATCCATATGGGATGCCTGTAATTTTATTCCATGTAAATGTCTTCTCTTACCCAAAGGAGTACTGCCGTCATTTTCAGGGGACTTGGCAACTTAGCCTCTAATGGAGAAGAATCAGAATATTATATTTGCATCAGAATGTTACATGTATCTATTCTTTCAGAACCTGACCTATTGTGTATCATACTGAATAAAGGATTTTAAGTGAAATGAAATTTTGCAGGGATTTGGAGCAGCCATTGCGACAATGAACTGAGTACCCTGTGTCCTTCAGTTTCTCTCACCCTGACTCTATTTTCCTGGAAAATGTGCCTCTTCAGGCTCTTATCTCAAAAAGAATAATGCAAAAATTCAGCTTTCTGAATTGTGTAACTAATCCATCCCGTTCCTCCCCTTCTTTTTCCCTTTGTGTAATGAACAACATTTTATTCATATCTCTGGGTTAGAACCCATTTGAAAATGATACAATATACATAGTACCCGTTTGCATCCTTGGGGTCTGTGGGAGGAACAAGTATGCAATGAATGTTCTTCGTCCAAGCAACAGGCAGCTATCCAGATTTTTTTTACAAAATTCTGATGACCATGCTTTGCCCCTAGCTGTATCTGAAGATATAAAACCATTCTTTCAATAGTTATTCTTTTATTTTTACTATCAGGATTGAATGTTTCACGTAGTTCTACAGTAGGTTTTATTTTATCAAGGACTTGTTTGTGTCAAGACATCCAAGCTAAAACTAGAAAAAGATCAGAGAAAACTGAGCACACACTGTATCATTCACAAATACAATAATAAAGTTATGAAGCAGGAGATGTGGCTACTAGAGTGAAGGTATGTACAGCAGTTTTGGTTTTAGAATTGCTTCACAATGTTGACATGTTTGCTACTGAAATATGTGAGAAATGATTCAAGGTGGGACATGAATGTAGATAATAATATTCTTAGTTCATTACTTGGAAACTGTCTTTTGACTGCTGAGGCTTGCATTGCATTGTACATTTTTGTGAATTTTTGCATGATGTGTTTCTTTACTTCCCCATTTTTACAGCAGAGAATGAGAACCTTGATGTGGTTTTTACTGAAGTCACCATTTGCAAGAGGATAAGGGGTGGATGTTTTTGTAAAGTCAATAAATTCATTTTACAGAAATAGAAGTAATGCTGCATGTCTACTACTGTATTTGATATGTTTCCATGTGTTCTTTTTTTCCTATCAAATAGCAGAATGAATGAAAAATCATTAATTTTACGTGATAACCAAAGATAAATACAAGTTTGTTTTAGGGTATAAAGCAGAAGTTCATTAGAGAAAATGACTGCTGTGAATACAAGGGTAGCAAAGTGATATTCTTTCATAATATCTTGAAAGAACAGGAGAACCTGTATTTGAGTATGCTGTACTCTACCTAAACAGAAAAACAACTCTACCATGCTATATTTTAAACTTAGTTATTATAGTGACTAATTTTTGAATATTACAATGAAATTTCCAAGTACTTTTTTATATTTTTAGAAGTATTTTAGGATGTTCTGTAACCTGATATTTTTGAAGAATTTGTTTAGAAACAAACTTCAAACTCTACAATAGTAATAATATAAAATAATATAAAAACCATTTTTTAAAAAAATAGATACCAAACACTATTACTATTACAAAAGTAAGAAACTGATATCTCCCTACAGTGCAGCACAAATAATAGACCTTATATTTAATTTTTGCCTCTGATGCAGATGCTTGGAGCAAGATAACTTTACCAGCATTTTTTTAATAGATGCACAGTCCATGTGCCCTAATTTCTAAAACAAAGAGATGACTTGTCCTAATTAAATAGCTCTTAGATATTGGGACCATCAAACCTCTTCAAGGACATACCACTCTTGTTCTGTTCTCTGCTGTACACCTTCGTGTATGTGCAATAAGGAGACTTCAGAAAATATATACAGGATAATTTTTTTTTAATCCAGTTATAGGTAGTACTTGTAATCCATTCCTGCGTAACACGGTCACTCAGTCGCAGTGGGGAATGGATATATAGTCACAGAGTTAAAGGAGACCTGAAGGTGATCCAAAAGAAGTGATATCAGCCTCTTACTTAGTATTCCATTATTTAGTCTCTCATTTATATGATCTCCTTTGAACATTGCTTAGAGAGTAATTCAATTCAGTCAGAAACCTGGCTCCCCTTAGCAAATGCAAGTTTGCTCTTTACTAAGCAGAGCAGTTTTCACTAACAGACCCGATCCATGGTGTGACAATGGTTAAGTCTGAAACACAGAATGTACCAGAACATTAAACAAGCCATTAGCTGAAACTTGTTTGTGGAGCTTTAGTGCAATGCCTTTTTTTTTATTTTTGCTGGACTTTGCAGTTTACGGATCAATTTCAAAGAACATGCACACTTTTCAGACGTCAGATTTATCTGCCTCTTAATTTAATAACATAAAGATAGAAATAAAACGAGGAAAATTAAACTATTTAAATGAAGTAATTATTCAGATTGTTAATAAGGTAGAAAAACAGTGCCTTTTGAGTACAGCAGAGAAATAATGTTCTAATTCACACCACATTTTTAAAACAAATCTTTACCCCTTAGATCTTAGAAACAGTGTATTGGAACACTGATGAAGGTCTCTATGTCATGGAGTTGTATTTCCAGCTTTTCAATATAATTTAGTAATATAAGATGGTGTTTCTGTTTTCTCCAAACTCAGTTTTAAAAGTATTTGGTTATTTTGTCCATATGACCTCTGAGAAACTCTGCCCCGGAACTCTGCTGTGTGATGATGCAAACTGTTCATCTTCTGGCCAGTATGTACACCTATGGCTCATCTGTGTATGTTTCTTCTGGTGCCACTGTTTTTTCAGTTGTTTCTGGTGGTGGTCTCCTCTTGTGCTGATAAGGGGTAGCTACTTTATCATGGACAGCTAGAAAGGGAGAGTTGAACAAGCTGAATTCTTTTAATCTCACTAGATAACCTCCCATTCCTTCAAACATTCTTACAGCAACCCCTTGCAACTTTTCCATTGTCTACTAACCTTTTTTATTGTGACTAGCTAAAAATGGATAATCTGGACACCTGCCTGCTACAGAATATTTAGATTATCATAATTTTGCTGCAGTGGAGGAGCTGTTGTTAAGAGATTGTCTTCTCCAGCAGCACAGAACACAGTAAAGGTCACATACGGATGAGAAGACAAAGGAGGTTGATTATGTACTGGGCCCAAGTTCAACTCTTCACATGTCCTTTATTTGTTCAACAGACTATAAAGAGTGGATTTGAAAATTTCTATTTGATCATCATGGTCTTGCTGGGTTATGACAGAAGTTTCTCTTTTTGTATTAAACATCTGAGGGTGTTGTGTTTCTGCTGTACTTTTACAGTGGAGGTTGAGCTCTGAAGCACTGAGTGCTCAAGCAGAATGCAAAACTCTTTTCACCAGAAGCTGACTATGCATCTCAGAAATAAGGGATTAAGCCCGAAACAGAAGACTGACTTCTTATGAAATTTAGTTTACAGAAATAAGAAATCCTTTTCATAGGTTGGGTTCTCAAAATCACCACAAGATGGAGACAGGTGTCACGTAATGAGCAGCTAAAGCCAAGCCCAACTGAACACACAGAAAGCAGTTAATTGTGTGCAACTTTAAGTAATGCATTTGTGCTGGAGCTCAGGGGGGAATAGATCTTTTAGTTCCACATCTTTAAACATACAGACAGGTTGCCAATATTTCTTGAGAGCATGCAATTCACATTCCTTGTAGAAATATTAAGGAGGCCCTTTAAATTGCAGATTAATGACAAGCTAAAATTCTCTGTAATTTTTTTGTTGCTGTTTATGATTTCTGACATACAACAAAATGTAGTGGCATCTCACTGTTGCAGATTGTTACATGTATTCTGCATTAGCTTTGTTCTTCTGCAAAACTCTTGGTATAGCTTAAGAACCCAATCCCCCTGTGTATTTAGTGCAAGGCAAAATATGTGCAAGTGCACACCCACTTTGGAGCTATCAGCCCTCTGGCTGATTCCTGGTATAAATTAAGAAAGCCTGAGGGCTGCAGTAATTTCCAACAGCTGTGGTTGGCCCCAGGCTCTCTTACAGTATCTGAGGCTCACTAGATGAGAACAGGGGCCCAGCCATAATTCCTGCCTTGGTCCCAAGGGACCAGCTCTGCAGCTCCCCACCAAAGGTACTCCATGGTGCAAGCTGGAGCCCAAGAAATGTGCTGTAACTTCATCTGTCACAAAAAAGACTCTGAAGCAAGCTTTAGTTAAAAGTTTTCTTGCTTAGAACAGGACTTGGCAGAGCTTCTTGAAACCTTTTGTGAAGGTGGGGAATGAGCTCATTTACAGGATCAGAGGATGTGTCAGGTTGGAAGGGACCACACTGGGTCATCTGGTCCAACCCCCCGGCTCAAGCAGGGTCATCTCACAACACATTGAGCATGGGTTCATCCAGATGGTTTTTCAGTATTTCCAGTGAGGGAGACTTCATAACCTCTCTGGGCGATCTATTCCAGTTCTCAGTCACCCACACAGTAAAGGAGTTCTTCCACATATTTGAGTGGAACTTCATGTGCATCAGGGTCTTCCTGTTGTCTCTTACCCAATTGCTGGCACCACTGAGAAAAGCCTGACTTGACACTCTCCATCTAGATACCTGTATACATTGATGAGGTCCCCTCTCAATCATCTTCTCTGGAGGCTGAATAGGCCCAACTCTCCCAGCCTATACTTGAAGGAGAGGTGCTCTGGTCCCTTCATCATCTTTGTCACCCATGTAGTGCTGTGGCATTTGCATACCAGGCCAAGGAGCATACAAAAAAACACTGGGCAGATGGAATTATCTAGCATCTGTTAAGGTGGAGGTGATTTGCTTAGTGGAACTAGTTGCTAATAGAGTTAAGCAAGTAAAAATTTTCTGTGTTGTCATGTTACTTTTGTTCAGATTTTTAAAAATATTTTTCAACTAGAACTCCTTAATGCTATTCAGAGCAGTAAATTTTGCTGTTTTCATTCTCTTTGTTAAAGGAAAAACAGCTTCACTTTCAGTATTCTCAAAATTCTGCCTTTCCTGAATGTATCAGCAGCCTTCAGACTTCCAGATGGGTAGTTGAATCTTTACTTGAGGTTTAGGGCTGAGACTGCAAAAATGAAAGCAATGCATAACTTCATACTCTGTGCTGAAAGGGCAACTGCCCTCAGCATTTTCATGTATGATATTATTCAGACAGGGGGACCCCAAGGTATGACATACTATGTGTATATGCAAAGCATCAAACACTTTTTTTGTCATTACACAGACTATATTTGCATTGCATGTTTCATGGGGGTTTTGTAGTACAGAATTCAATATACTATAGACCAGTTTGCATCTAATTTCCCAACAGCCCCAATACTGAATGGCACAGCAAGATACATCCACTAAAAGAACATATGTCAGCTGCTGAAATAGCTGTGTACCGCATGATTTGATTGCTATTACCACTTAATTTCTCTGGTGTTTCAGAGTGATGGTGTTTATATACTCACATATGTTTTGGGAATCTGAACTTCATACCCTTAACCCTTTCATGCATTGGTCTGTTTCAGTTAATAAGGCTAGATGACAAAAATCACAGCTATTAATTGGCATAGTTTGATTATTGCAGAAGGAGCCTTGTTCTCATTAATTCTGAAGATCCACTGAAGTTCCTGGATGATGCAAATGTAGTGAATGTGCCAGAGCCTTCTATGCCTACCTGAGTTCAGAGCCAAACCAACTATCATTTCTATACCCACGCAGATGATGTATCATTGTAACTTTCAAGTACTGACACTGGTGAAATTGTTGATAAAATTTTTTACTACCTATGAAAGTGTACTGGGATAAGTTCCTGAAGTGAGCTGCTAAATATTGTTAACAGTACTTAAAACCAAGAAATGTATTACCATCAGCCTTTTTTGCATTTATGACTATTGATTTTATACATTTAATTTCAGTATTACTAAGTCCTTCTCCTCTCATCCAATACCTTAGCTTTCTAGCACATATTTTTCTTTCGCTAAACATCAGACCCCTCTTTGTCCAGTTTTGTTTTCTTCCATAATTGTAGCATCCTTTTCTTTTCTTCTTCAGTGTTTTGTTATGAACAAGTGATTGGAAAAATAAAAGATGAAAATATTAAAAAATAAAATCTTAACTTGGAAGGCTTGATTCACATAATGAAATTGTTGTAACGAAGATGTTTCTGAGGCTTTCTTGGACTTGTGGAAGTATCAAACACTATGATAATGGAGGAAAGAAAGGCATATTCTATTAGCATCCTTCATGTTCTATGCACATATAAATGATGTTTATTTTAGATCACATGTAGATGTGTTTTAAATGCCAGGGAATATGACATCACCCTCAAGCAGGAGATGGGAGACTAACTATACCACTATGGTTTTTTTCTGTTTTTTAAGCAGATTCACCAAAAGGCCCTCACCCCTCTTCAGGCATGAATGGAAATGTGCAGCATCCTACCAGCACTGGGCAGCAGCAGGTCTCTGCCATACCCTCTCCAAGTGCCAGCAAGCCTTGGCGCAGCAAATCCATGAATGTCAAACACAGCGCAACCTCTACCATGCTGTCTGTGAAGCAGCCCAGTCCCGCAACCTCCCCTACTCCAACTTCAGATAGGCTCAAGCCACCTTCTGAAGGTGTGAAGCCCCCTTCATCTGGACAAAAATCTATGCTGGAAAAATTCAAGCTGGTTAATGCTAGGACTGCTCTGAGACCTCCTTTGTCACTGAGCTCAGGACCCAGTGACAGTGGGAGAGAGGATGACAACTTTTCTGAGTGTGGTGAAATGGATGTCTTAAGTGGTGGGGTGAATAGTGGCAGCTCCACAAGCAGCAGTCCCAAAGTATCACCCAAGTTAGCCCCTCCAAAAGCTGGCAGCAAAAATCTCAGCAATAAAAAGTCTTTGCTACAGCCAAAGGACAAAGAGGAAAAGAACAGGGACAAAAACAAAGTTTGCACTGAGAAAGCAGTCAAGGAAGAGAAGGATCAGGTCATTGAATCATCTACAAAGAAGAGCTCAAAAATTGCAAGCTTAATCCCAAAGGGAAGCAAGACAACAGCAGCCAAGAAAGAAAGTTTAATATCATCTTCTAGTGGGATCCCAAAACCTGGATCAAAGGTGCCAACAGCAAAGCAGAGTACTTCCTCCGCATGTACAGGGAGTAAGGAGGTTGAAAAACTGAGGACTACAAAAGGAAACCAGTCCCAGTCAACACCAAAATCTCAGTTTAGTGAGAAGGCTTCTCCTTCCTCTGGTGTTGCTTCTTCTGAAGGGAAAGAACCAAGTGCTGCTCTCCCCCCAGGATCTTCTGTTGGTCTGTCAGCCTCGATGGCTGCAGGCAGTGGCCCAGGCACAGGAAATGGTGTAGTCCAGCTTCCTCAGCAACAGCAATACAGTCACCCCAACACTGCCACAGTAGCTCCTTTCATTTACAGGTAAGATCCTGGAGAAAATTGGGGTTTATGCTACCATTTAGGAAAGAGAGCTAAAATGGATAAAGTAATGGTGGATCATTCTGTTTTCTCCCAGTTTCTGTCACAGCATCATGCCACTGTTTTCCTAATATTATTTTTAATTAATCTTACTGTATGAAAAATTTCTTACAAGAACTCTGAGTCTTTACCTTGTACAAAAGCAATCCACTGCAAATATTTGCTATTTAATATTCAGAGATCATGTGATTTGCTATTTAATACAGATCATGTGATACATCCTCTGTACTGCCTTTGAAAGGTCACAGCTGAGTCAGGTTTCTAGTGTGAATGTTCTAGTGTGAATGTTCTTGTTTGCATTCTAAAAACCTCATCATCTATTTGCTGATATCCGATAATATTTGCTTAGAATTCACCATTCTTTTAAAAGATCATAAAATAAACTCCTGATGTTTTCAGAATGTGTAATAGTACTGGTGGATATTTGAAGAAAAAACATTTACAAACTTCTACAAGTATTCAAAAATATTTCAACAGTTTGTGTAGACAGAAAAGGTTGCTGTTTGCAGTTCTTTTCCTGTTTAGTTTTCTACATGAAATAGGTGTAGATGCAGGCAGTTAATTTTTACAGGCAATAGTAACTCTTCAGAGAGCCAAGGCTCTGGAAAAGAAGAATGAACAGTTGAATGTATCAACATTTCTCTGAATTTATTTTGCTATATGATAGATCAGTTGAAGAGAAGCTGGGAGATTCATTATTGTACAACACAGAAGACAGAAAAAATGTAGAAAGATTGACAGCCTGTTTTGAATAATGTTTTCAGTTGTCAGATGTTGGAGGGTTTTAGCTACAGTTGTGGATAAATTTAACATCTGATAAAATGACAAATACATTATTAAGCAAAATATACTGCCAGTGTTTGTTAGTGACTAGTACTCTGGATAATCTTGGCTAAAGATTAAAGAGTTGATGAAGTAGGCTCTGAGGAAGTATATATATCATTACGCACAACTAAACATAGCTTCAAAACCAATCTGGATGACTGATAAATTCAGAAAATTATATGGGAGGAAGAAAAGGCTCAGTATGGGTTATATTTATTCTAATATGCAGTGGAGCCTCTGGAGTTTCAATTATATGTATTGCTGGATGCACTTAATATGCATGTGACAATCTGGAATAACCTCAGTGTTACAGAGGATTTCTACTGTGGTACATGGGACAGCTTACATATGTGTTAGGGTGCATATACAAGGAGAGAGAAAAAGGAGTTATTCTTTGCCTTCAGATGTATGTGCTGCTCAATGGCTATTTTACTACATTCATTGCATGATGGAGATGTCTTAGTTTTGTTTTAAGCTTTGCCTTGAAGCAGTGTGTATTTTGAATATTTAAGGGTGATAGAAGCATGCATCTTTCAGTAATATTTCTTATTAATAATTGTCTCTTTGCTTCAAACACACAGCAAAGGAGTATTTGAAGTTGAATCTCAAATGAAAGTAAAATTCTCAGAGCCAGTGTCTGATCTCAAAATGCCGTAAACTCAGAATAAAAGACTGACTTTGATGAGGTTGCTTCAATATGTATCTCTCAAACTGAGTGCAGAATCTGACTAAGAAATACACAGTAACTAAATTCCTTTAAAATCTTGAGGGCTTTGTAATACCGCACAATTATTTAATAGAAAAATATAAATATAACTAAGGATAAAATATCCAAATTTTCAAAGTTGGCATATATATTTCTGTGGATATATGCTAAGTGGAAATGAGCAAGAGCTGGGGTACTCCAGTTACATTTTTTGTTCTTCAACATAATTGTTTTCAAAGCAGTCACCACCATTAATACACAGAATTTTCAGGCGTGCTTTCTAACAGCTTTATATAAGTTAGTAAACAATGATTACCATTTAGACTAACAGGGTTTTTTTTTCCCAGCTACAAGGAATATCTAGGCTCTGTGAGTTTGTACTTTAGTCCTTGTAAAAAAATTCAATAAAATTTAGTAAAAATACAGAGTTAGCAAGAGTTCTTTACAAGTATATTACAGAATCTTATAATATACTTGTGTCATCTATTTAGACCATTAGCACAAGCATAAGTAAGCTAGTGCTTTCTTGATTTGTTGATGATACCAGCAGATACCATGTATTTTGAAATATTTTTTTGTTAACCAAGAGCCTATTACTGTAGATTTGTGAGAAAAATGAGGTATTCCAAGGAGTTTTTTTGAGACTGCCATGTATTTTCCTTAAGTAAGTAATGCAAACCTATAATAGTTATTAATAGTCATGTTTTCAAGAAGTCTGTATTTTTATTAATGAACTGTTTTAGTGGAAGGTTCTTAAGTGGGATATTGCACTATTCAGCTTTGCAGTCTTGGTGCTTTGCCCTTCTGATATCACATGGTATTTTTATTCCTCTTAAACACCTGATGTCAAAACTCATATGGGATTATAATTTCTCTTCAAAGATTAGCAGCAACAGTCAGAGTTGCATTTGAGATTATCTAAATGAGTAAAATTTCAATTCCTCCATTCTGCCAGAAGGTGATCCTTTATTTTCAAATGTGGCTGTGAATATATTATTTACAGTCCCTTATGTGTCCCCTCTGAAGTTGACTGCAGGGTCCAACTGATGTAAGACTGAAGAAGATGTAATTTATTTGCAAGAAAGCTTGATAAGACAGATACAGTAGGAAGGTATAAGAGACTGTATAATTGTTTGCACCAGATACTACTTAAAATTACACATCCTTCTACTTATACAGAATTGTAGGAGACTGGAAATTGTACCATTTTCCCAAGTCCCTGAAACTTGTATTGAAATTTGCCTTAAAATTTAGCTGTCTTCCTAGTAGCGCTTAAATTTCAAACGGAGAAGAGTAACACAAAAGTTTAGTACTTACTAGGCTACAGTGCAAATGGGAGGAAAAAACTACATTAATGACAAAAAAAAAAAGTCCTGCTGAATTTCAGTAGGAGAACATTGGGTTGTAACTGGATGCATGTACTGCACTTCAGCTTTATTTTATTAACCCCTCCAGTAACCACTGTAGGGGCTTAGTAAGTCTCTTTCCCAAGGCTGAGATACAGAATCTAAAGCTTTCAAATCCCAGGGCCTGTATTGCTCAGGAATTGCTTACTGCCCAAAATGCTGAAAGTATAGAAATTGCTGCAGAGAATTAGCTGACCACTCATCATCCCGAGCTGCACTTCTATGTTGTGCATTGCTTAAATTCCCATTTTTCAGCTAAGTTTTAGTTTGGTAATAGCAACATCTGGAAGATGTTTCAGCAGTGTCTGAATTGCACGCTCGAAGAGACACTCTTTCAGTGCTGAACTACAAATAACAGTTTGGCACTTCTTTTGTCCCTGCAGAGTAACAAACTGGTAACTTCGGCTACATGAATATGTTGGTGTAGAGAAGATGTTGCCAGACTCTTCTCTGAAATGCAGGTTGAAAGGATAAGAGGTAACAGATGCAAGTTACAGCAGCGGAGGTGCTGATTGAAAGTTAAAAAATATGGGTTTAGTTTGAGGGCGGTGAAAAACTTTGTGCAGGCTGTGGAGTGAAGTTGTGGAATCTCTGTCTTGGGCATGTCCAGGATCCAACAAATCAAGGCTCTGAGCAACTTAATGTGACCAGACCCTCTTTAAGAATGTCATTGGACCAGATGGCACCTAGAGGATCTTTCTGATCTCAATTACTTCATGATTCTGTAAGGACTAATGTGTTCAATAGATAGGACAGAAAAAGGATATATTGGTGTAATAAATAAACATGTTACTGATTACTGAAACTTTGTTCCCAACTCCATTACTACATGGTGATTAACACAATTGTTTTTCTAGGCCATGGTTTCAAGGGTGAGCAGGAGGTTCAGAGCAGTGACAGAGGGGAAGGAGGATATATCTGGTTTTATCTCTGGAAGTACAGTGACATTGAATTCCAGATGCCTATTCAGGATGTTTTTGTACAGGCTTAGGGAAAAAATTATACTACTCTTCAAGGATCCTGCAACCATAACATATGCAGGGTTTTTTTAAAGCCATATTGATGTCCATTTTTAATGACCAGAAGCTACTTCTGTGTCACTGACACTCCACTTCTGTGGAGTTGAAACTAAGTTTCAACTTAGAAAAAAACATTCTGTCAGTTAATTGTGTTGCTAATAATAGATTATGCTGCTGAACATACTTTCTTCAATAAAGTGAAGATTCAAAGTCATACTACAGTACTTTATTGATTCCTGCTATTTACATTGCTGCTGTGAAAATAAAGCAACAGTCACTACCAAAGTTTTGCAGTCATAGGTAGTGCTAAAGATTGCCACTCACCAGTTTTAATTGTAACAAATACATGGTCTTCAGACAGATCGTCCCATTTTTTCCATGATAGATTTTCAAGTAATTGTGCAAGAAAAGTTTCCATTGTGGAGGTGTTAGTTTAAGATATGGGAAGAAGTGAAGAAATCATTATAAACACATATTTGATTAATTCAGTTCTTTGACTAAAAAAGGTGTTTTCCTTCTCTTTGATTGCTCTTTTTAAATATGTGAGGAATAATCCCATTCCCTTCCTTCTCTTTTGTGAGGCTAAACCAAATCAACTCTTTCTGGTTTTGTGTTTGTTGTTTTTTGGTTCTGGTTGTTTTTTTTTTTAGAAGGGTTTCTTCTTCCCCATGAGCATCCTAGTAGCCCTTCCTTGCACCTGTTCCCAATTTAACTTACAATTCTTGAACAAGGGTGATCGAACTGCTCATATTGCAGACGTGGTCCTGCCAGTCTGTTACACTGACAGTGATACACATTCAAGACAGCTGCATCTCAGAGAGCTGTTGGAAAAACGCCATCATATTAATCTGATATCTTTTGGAATGTCAACTAAAAAGCAAACAAATCTTTGATGTTATCTGTGTTTATTTAAGGTTGGCTATTTCGTTAGAGACAGCCAAGTGCTTAGAGACCACTTATTAAGTAGTGCTTCAAATTCTGTTCTTAATTACCCCGTACAGGCTCATTTTAATCAGAATGAATAAGCTTGTGCAGGTCTGACTGAAAGAAGGATTTGTCCCATTAAGTGAGTTTGATACTCTTACAAATAGGTAGCATGTAACTTAGTGGGTTGGGGATAAATGTATTCTTTGATTGCCATGATTAAAATAGGAACAAATTGTCCTGTTTTCATGAAGGTTGCCTAAATTAACCTCCACTGTAGATGTACAGCACTGGAAGAAATATCACTGGGCTGGCTTTGACTAAAGTGAAATTCTTTTCCCTTTTCTTGATATCAAGAGACATGCAAGAATTTAATTATTTTTAAGGCAGTGGTCCGTGAATAGGTAGAGGATCATTCATTTAGGCCAGTGTGCAAGGTTAATGAGAAGGATCACTTAATTTGCTGCTTACTTGCTTCAGGCTTAATCTGTGCTGCAGTCCTGCAGCAATCACTTGAGTCCTTCATAGGATTAATACATCTCACTGAAAGACATTAAAGCCTGAAGTACACAAGACAAACCTCACAATTTCATTCCCATTTTCTTAAAAATTAGAAGAGGCATTTATATTCTTGGTCCAATGTATCACAACCCACAAGGGGCCCACAGCAATGCAACTTGAAGTTTTAGGTACCCAGTGTGTACCTGGGCCTCCTTGTTCCCCAAGAACCCCAAATTCCTACATCATTTTACTTGGAAATCTTCCACCCCTAGTCTAGTCTTTCACCATTCTCAGTGTTTCTGGGCTAAGCTCAACTCCAGAGAAAATCAGGGCCTTGGCCATCCTGCATGAAAAGGCAGGACTGGTGTGTAAGTGCTGGCAGCCAGCAGCCCCCTGGAGACCTTGTAGAAAAAGAGCTATTTGTGAGAGACCTGTTCGCTGTTCCCTCCCTGCAGTATCTCCATCGCAGCTGCCCAAGGGCTGGTGCTTTCTAGTCCATCTGTACCACAACTAATAACCTGTTGTCTCAAGTAAGCAGAACTTAGATTGCTGCAAAATCCATAGTCCTCCATGAGATTTCTGTTGTTTCCTCAGACAATTAAAATTTTAATGATTCAAAGTCCTTTGGGAAAGCAAGTGGGACTATGGAGTTTCAGAGTGTGTTCACTGCAGAGGGATAGAGTGATCTCTCTTTTTACTTAAGAGTCTGTCCTCTCAAGCATAAAATGTAAAACTACATTAAAGGTTGGCAGGACATAGTTAACCTTGCAACATGAGCTGAGCTTGTGTCTCCAGTAGTGTGTGACATACAAAAACCAAAAATAGTTTTTTATAGAGCAGTTGTCTGTTTCCAGCATCTCAAAAGTACAGAAATTGATAAGAAAACAGTGCATCTGATCAGGCATAATTTACGTTTCTGTTTCTGAGTTGGATTCTAATCAATGGATTCCACCATTTCAGTACTTGTGCTGCTCTTTGTGCAGATATCTGTTTCCTCATCTATTGTTACGAATTGCTGAACAAATTCATTCAGTAAATGTAAAGAAAATATTAACTGGAAATTTATGTCATAAAATAAGTTGCTATAAAATTATTTTGAGAGATAAGTCACTTTTTAAATGAGTTTTATTTATAAAATACAGATACATCACACAGTTAAATATTTCTCTTTTAGGTTTGGTCATTGTAAACACTTTATGGTGAATTTTGAAAATTGAACTATAAATGTCACACTTTAAAATTAGGATATAAATATTTCACTAGTCTTTTAATAAATCAGAAGAGTGACTGCTATTCATGTCAGGAAAGCTGGAAGAGCTTAAGAGCTTAAGCTCTAAGTGAAGATCTTTTAAAATTTCATTTCAAGTGGCTAATATATCTTTACATGTGTTCTTTTACTGCATACATGGTAGTACATGTTGCTTTTTGATGACATCATAGTTCAGCAGTTCCAGGGTAAAGTAGATTCTACAGCTATTCCATAAGAAGAGGCAATAAGTGTGTGAGATATTTTTTTTTTATAATCAGTGTGCTCATGTATTTCTTGCTATTTACTTTCATATAACAGAAAGTAACTGTATTCAATGAGGGGTTCCCATTATAATTTATCATTGATATTCACAGAAATATACCCTCAAAGAAAATATGAGCTATTTGTTAGAAAGTTAATTGAAAACTTGTATTATCCCATTCCCCAGTGTTTTATAAGGGCATTATCAAAAGAAGCTGCACAACACAGATTTAAATATGTGGGCCAAATTTCCATCCAGCCTTGCATAAGCTTTTTCCCACATGGCCTTTCTTATTTAATATTTCATCAATTACAAGTTTTTATTTCCTTTATGTATGTGCAGGGATGTGACTTAAACAATATTAATGGATTCTGACAAGATCTGGTTGACAAATCCTTCAGAAAAAAAGTAAGGAAAAAAAAAAAGGCTTAAAATTTCACAGAATTAACTGCAAGTTGTTTCTGCAGAGAGAGAGAGAGAAAGCCTAGTTGCTTGTATATTTGTGTGGCTGGACTTTAAACTAGCATAATAACAATGTGACAAAAATTCATATTTTCACCCTATAGTGATATGATTCTAGATGGAGCTGCAAGTAGCACTTTTTTCCATGAACACATGAATGACAGATAATAATAATCAATCTTCTTGCTTGATTTCAGAACTCTCTCAGAAAATGACAGTACCTCTTTACCACCTGCTGACTCCTGTACTAGTCCTACTAAAATGGATTTGTCGTTTAGTAAGACTGCCAAACAGTGCCTAGAAGAGATATCTGGTGAGTAACAATGAGTCAGGAGAAGACTGTGAGCTTCTTTATTTACATCTGTTTCTTACAGGCACCTTTGTGGTGGGTTGAAATAATACTTCTGACCTCCAATCATGAGGGGTATTAAATACACAGAAAATTTAGGTCATGCATATTTAGTGCTTCAAATCCACTGTTATCTATTTGAACTAGTTCCTTCTGTTCAAATGCCCTCTTCATCATTTTGCAGAAACGGGGTTTTGACAATCTAGGGTTTCAAGTAATTGTTATCTCATTTAATCATACTGAATGTTCCAAGAGGAGCAGTGGAAAGTCGACTTCAGAAAGTTTAATGCTCTCATTTAATAACATCAAATTAAATCATAACATCAGAACTGAGTCATAAATTACATAATACACATGTTCCTTTTAATAATGAATCTGTATTCTGAAAACAAGCAAGTCCTTACTATTGTACCTGACCTGTAAGCTGCTGCTAGAGCTAAGCTGCTAAAGTTTGTGTTGCAAGGAATTCCTTGTAAACATGGATTAAAGTCCTTACTAGGTTACAAAGCTGAAGGGATGGGGTATTTGAGTCATATTGGAATAATTCCTTTGAAGTCAGCAGAACCATGTTGAGTTACATCAGCACTGGGTCTGGCCATGACTCTGCCTATCCACGCAAAAAGCAAAGGGTGCTACACCTCACTTTCTCATCAGCACTGAATTGTGCTGCAGGGTTGTGTACAAAGGGACTCTTTGCAAGAGCTGTTACTTGGAGGGTTAAGGGTTTATTTTTGCTGTTGCTTTGTTTTGTTTTTCATTAGCATCCTTAATCTTATAATTTTACAGAAATTAAAGGTGATACCCTATCTCGCTGGTTTTACCTATAGTTTTGCCCTTTTACCAAAAATTTTCAACATTTAAATGGATTTGTAATGAGTCTTGGTTCTTCTCACACAAGATATAACTCATTTAAAGCACTAATTTGACACATCAGCCTAAAATTATCTCTCCACAAGAAGGGAAATCAGATGCCCAAGATTTATGGGGACTGTCTTGACATTTAGCTGACTCCTACTGAAATAGGTTTTGTCCTGGTTTGTCTCAGTCCCTTTGGAAATTTTCTGATATCCTTTATTTGCACAGCCAGCTTCTGTGATAAATATGTCACTCTGAAACATGGTGTAATGTTCTTTGGAGGTGATGCATACCTGTTAAAATATAAAAGCGTTTTTAATTACTCCAGAAATTGGACTCCTTGGTCTAATACATATAAAGAGTTTAACTGAAACACTTACCACAGATCAAGAGATGCTTCAAGGAATCATCCAGAGATACTGGAAAAACCCCAAACAATTCAATACCTGCTGAAATGATCAAACAGAGTATCATGTCTGATGACCTTTCACTGTTCTGAACAGAAACTAAACACATCACAAAGAAGAAAATGACAGAAAGAAAACTAGATACCAGAGATGCTCCTAGTCTGATTATTTAGACTCTGTCATTAGCTGTTGATTGGTATAACAGGCTGTAAAGCAGAACCACTGGGAAAATGTGGTCAGTGATTTGTTGTGTGAATAGGGAAACAGAGGTGTGTCACTCGTATTTAACTGTTAGCAGCAAAGGAATAAATGGATCAAGTACTATATTTGCGGAACAATTAATTTTCTGTGTGGATGATCTCATGTGATAGTTGCTCAGAGGAGTGTTCCATGATGGATTAGCTATGAGAAAGGGAGTTAAAGGGAATTATGAGAAAGGACAGTTAAATTCTTTTACTTAAGAGCATCTTTATTCTGATATGATAAAGGGATTACACCAGTAGTAGCAAAGAGATAGGCAAGGTTAATTTCCATGGTCTGGTCATTTATTTTCAGGGTATTAAGCAATGAATATCCAGTTTCTTTCATTTTGATATTACCTTTTTCCTGAAATTGTCAACTGTTGCTGTGGGTGGACATCATATTTATATTATCTTGATCTCATTTTGAAACTCAGTAGCCACCACACTAGCACAATATGTTTGTAAACAGTAAGGATCAGTAAGGATAATGCAAAAGAGTGAACATCTGTGGAAATCACTAAACAGCTTGGAGGAGTGTGTTCATATAGTGCTGTCCCACCTGTATTGTGTTTCTGCTTCATCCATCATTATTATTTTTAAAGTGCCAAATATTTAGAACTAAGGCTGCCATCCTCAGGACTAGAATATTTTAGCCAATATTGTTGTATAAACTGTTTCTCTACTTTCTAAATATTTACACATTCCTGTTTGTTATTGCTTCTTGGCTGAAGATTACTGCTTCCATAACCAGCCAAGCTGTTCATGTAGAACTCCTAATCCACTTCAGAGCAATATCAGCCAATTGAACCTAAACTAATGCTTTAAGCATGTCTAGTTCAAGACTTCTCCATATCAAAGACAAAAGTTGGATGCAGAAATAATACTCTTGAAATTATTTAGGAGTGGTTGGCCAGGCACCATTCTCCTAGTGTAATTCAGGAACCAAGCCCAAGTTAATTTCCTTGCTGTAGTGGTGAAAAGTCATGTCTCTGCTTTCTGTGTCCAGCAAGGTAGTTCACATCCCTTTGCTACTGTCTAAACAGTGGTGATGGGAAAGAAGAAAGTAAAGCAAGAATCTCTAGAGGGAGTTTTCAGTTCTCTTCTGCTCTGTCTTCCTCCTCCAAGGGAGCTGGTTACATTTATAGCCTCTCCTGTCTTCCAACTCAGAGCTGGTGAAAGGTAGAGTCAGAGCTCAAGCCATGTGTTTGCTGTCCACTGCTTTGCAAATGATTACTTCGTTTTACCTGCACAGCCATGAGAAAAGAGTAGTGCTAGAAGGCAAGGGAGGTGGGGAGGCTGGTGTTGGCATGGACTCAGAAGTGTGGCTTGTGGTTGTCCTGATAAAATTGGGCAACCTCTATATTTTTATCTTGTCACCAGTAATCTGCTGCTTTTGGTGAATATATATGTGGCTTATGCCTAAAGCCAGTTCTGCATCTTGGTAGAGGTACTGTAAATACGTTACTTTGTCTCTGGAGGGAATTTGTTCTAGATGTGATCTGCAGACTTTTTCCTACTTTTTTTCCCCCCTTTGAATATTCCACAGCTCAGCCAGAGCAGCCCCAAGTGTTTCCACAGTGCAAATGCAGATCAGCACTAGAATAGACCTAGAGCAGTTTTTAGTCTTCCTGCACACCTTGAATCCCCTCTGTGTGCACAGCTCCAGTGATACATGCACTCCCACTGAATGAGCCCTGTTTGTAGGCATTAGACACCTGAGGAGTAGTTCTGGTGTGTTCTGGTGTGGTAGGCTTGTTGCTCCTGTGGCACCCAGGTGTGCAGACCTCTGTCCGAGAAATCCCAGACAGAATCTGAGTCCCCTAAATAAGGAACAATTCTGCATTCAAGTATGAACACAATTTTTTGAATGTACTTTATGTACCTTTTGCCTCAACAAGACTACTCAGTATCTATCCACTCAGTTTCTACAAAACTGGAATATATCTTTATAAACAGGATTATAAAATGATATTGACAATAAAGGCTAATAAAGTAATCCAGGTTGGCTGTTGTTATTCATTATATGTCTGGGAACAAGTTGTTCAGACTTTCTTACCAACTATTTCTTCTTAAAGTAGCTGTGATATTTATCACCTTCTGCAGCAGGTTTATTAGAGAAGGATGTCAGCAAGTTAATTAGTTAATAATCCTTCGTAAACTGTACATGTCAGTAAACTACGAAGTATTATTTTATGAAATATAAAAAATATTTTAAAAAATATTATTTTATGAAATTAGTGATAGCATTTGGCTTTCACAAGTGCTGGCATGTTCTAAGAGCATAATGCAAAGTATTCGATTAAGTAATTATTCATGAATCTATAAATATTGACTAATTATTTGAAATCTGATGGATGAAGCAGAAATGAAACAGTACTTTCAAAAGTTATAGGCCTATCTCAATGGCAGGATTAGCATAAAAACATTCAAATTTAAATTTTATGTTTATTGTGCTTAATTTTTTGTTCTCTGAAAGAAACAATTAATACATGCAGGAATCATTTACATTTTTTTCAAGTAAGTTTAACTGAAGAGATTCATAATCTCTTCATAGATTCATAATCTCTTCATGGATTTCCGTATCTATTACGTAATTCATTTGTAGGATTCTAAACCATCCACTGAGACTTCAAAGAAAGTCTTATCTGACAGCAAAATTTGTCCATATATTATTAGTTCTTGAAATAATTTTTATAATTCCTTTTATGAAGGAGACAGTAAAAATAAAGTAGTATGTTACACTGACTGTGATGAATTGGGGAAGTTCCCTAAGATGTTCTTGATGTAAACATATTCCTGCTTGGTGGGTGGAGAACACACTGAACTGCAAGGTAGTTGGGGAATAATGCTGTCATGACGTTTGCTCTCCTCTAGTCTCCTATACTTTCTTCTTACCATAGAAAAATGTATTTTTTGGTTGCTATATCTAAACATTTTAAAATGGAGAGCTGAGCTTTAGAAAGTTCTTTTTCAGGAAATAAACCTAAGAACTTTCCACATTACATTTTTATGTTTTCGCAAGTGACACCCTGCAGAGAGATGTGGTAAAGTACGAGGATAAATTCAGTGTTGTTTCTACTGAGTACTTGGTCTAAGATAATTAAGTATCCATTATATATGGGGATGATCACAATGGCCTGTCAAGCAAGTGAGGCAATGGGATTAATGGGAGAAAAGTTCTTATAACTTCATAATTTTATAAAGAGATGTAGTAAAATGTCTGTACACGGGAAGGCTGAATGAAGGTTGTGTGATTAGCCTCTGTACCTCTGTATAACAGCATTGGACTCACTGTGTTTTCAATGTATTTCAAAATGGGGCAGATAAATGCTGCAGCTGCCAGTTACACAGCTCTTACACAGTCCAGGTATCACTCCCTTTTCAGTATGATGGTCTGTGACCTGTGTGCTGCTGAAGCTGGGCTGCAATGAACAGCTCAGCTGGTACAAGTAACATGTCAGCAGAGACACTGAGGCCCACTGGGTTGCCCAGGATGCAGCTGTGCAACTACCAGAGACCCATCCAGCCTGGAGGGGTGTGGCACCTCTGGACAGCACCGTATGTGAGGTTTGGTGTGGCTCACTGGGTGAACATTTTTCATCCTGTAATTTTTCTGCTCCCAGCGAGAAAGAGTACTGACTATGCCTGTCCAATTCTGGCAGGCTTGTACCTGCTGTCTCATGTTGGAGCTGAGCAGCCGTGCACTGCTTTCCTAGCAGAGCAGTGCTGAGCACTAGGGGTGTGCCCTGCCCACAAGGGTTCCTGAGACCAGCTGCAGCTCTGCAGTGCACACTGCTGCGTGTTACCACACGCGCTGGGAGCCTGGATGGAGGCAGAGCGGGTCCCCATCTGCCTACAGCTTACTATGGAGACAAATCACTGCCTGCAGGTGTTGGGGCATGAAAGGGCAGGTGGGGAAGTTATTAATGGATTTGAAGTATCAGGGAGAGATTCAGACTTGCTCTTTATGGTAGGAAAAGAGCCTGTTCTCTTGATTCCAAGACAATCACCAAGAGAACTTTGGCATCACAGAGTCAAATCACAGAATCACAGTCTGATTTGGTTTGGAAGGGACCCAGAAGGATCATCAAGTCCAGCTCTTGTGAATGGCCCACACAGGGATTGGATCCACGACCTTGCACTGTACTCTGGCCAACTGAGCTAAAAATCATTAGCCTTCCTGTTAATTCAAAACATAGCAATGGAGAATACTGTGCCAATTTGAGTATAAATTTAGGATATAAAACCAATTAATGCAAAAAGAGTGAGACTACCCTTCTTTTTTGAAATTCTCTATTGTCAATACCTCCCTGTTAGGACTTTCTAACAACCACCGCTTAATCAGGCATATTGGACAGGCTAGGACAGCCACATTGAACTGTCAGTGCACACCAGCACAGGAGTGTGCAGGTGGTGCTGGAACTCTGTGACAACACCGGCACCACACCAGCTCTGAGACACCATTGGCATCCACACCACACCTGCTCTGCTGCAGGTGGGCACCAGCACGTTCGTAAAACCCTTCCAAGAGCCCATGTGTCACTGCAGCTGGCAGACCCTGGAGTAAACACAGCAGTCTTATCTTTTGTTTGCATGCTGAAAAAGTGATAGGTTTTTAAATATTTGGGACAGTTTTGTACTCGTGCAGACAGACCATTTCTCTTGTATTCTCTTTGACTGTATGTTCTAGGTGGGGATGGGAGTGGTACCTCTTCTTGATGTGGAACATGTCTTTCTTGGAATTCGTCAGTGCTTTAATATTTAAAGCCACCATTACTTTAGACTACTGATTGTTTTTTTCTGAGTTATTCTGAGTTTCTGAGAGTTATCTAGGAAGAAATGTACCTTTCCTTTGAAATTTCCAAGAATTTTCCCCTGTGTATCTTCAAAAACTCTAAACTGAACCAGTGAAAGACAAGAAATACACACTGAGGCTTCTGTTAACATCTGTTTATTCATACAGGAAATCTGTGAACAGCTTGTGATTCTTAGGGTGGCATTTTTAACGGTTATTTTTCTGTCAAGGTTTCTCAGGTAGAAATTTGAAATGAGTACATTTTCACACTGACAAAAGCAGTTTATTTTTATACACCAATTTTATTATTTGTAGATTTCTAGATAATGTTTTCTGAAATTAATTTTCCCTAGATAAAAAAGTTTGTATCTAAAAATTTATAATTAAATTCAGGTATTTCTTTGTCCATCTGTCCATTATTTCTGGGACTAATACATTTTTCTTTGTGAGAAAAGTCATACATTTTACCATGTCTTCTTTCTCTCTGGATAATGAATTTTAAAATAGCATTCAAAATTGCTGAACTTAGTTCAGACACAATACCAATTTGCTTTATAAAAAAAAAAAAAATTACTCCTCCATTTATAGGTTTTCTTCAGAATATTGTGAAACAATGATTTTTTACAGATTTTATAATTCTGTACTAGCCTCTGAATCTCACAGAGGTGAAAACAGGGTAGTTTTCTAAGGAGAAAGAAATAAAATATTTCCTTTTATTAATCATTTTACCAGACAAATACTGTTGTGTTCCATGTCTTATGATACTAAATTACATTTTTTTTTATTTAGAGCAGAAATTGCAGGACTGAAGGTCTTTTTGCAAGTCTGCTTTTAGCTACCTGCATAGGGAGTAACAGTGATAAGGAAGAAATAGTTTTTCATCTTTACCTTTCAGGGAGAAAAATAGGATTTGACTATGAGCTAGATCTGTTACTGTAGCATCCCATTCAGGTGAAGCTGTGTCTTGAAACCTGTGGCACTGTAAACGGGGCAGAGGCTTCTGTGTCTTCAGTTTAATTCACCAGGATGTTTGCTGCCATGGCAGCCAGCAGCATTCACTGCAGTAGCAGAGAAGAGTCATATATCTGGGAATGCAGGTTGAATACTAAAATGTAAGGAGGCTTGTGCTTCAGTGGTTAATTTTGGCTCTTTATTGAGCTCTGACGTGGAGGCTGTACTTGCAGTTCTGTGTCAGCCCATCTAAAGTGAAGAGCTGTGCACTAGGTTCAGTCATGAGCTGGTGAGAGGGAGGGGAAAATCCAAGACAGTACTTGTGCCTACTTTGGATTTCAGAAGGCAGCAGCTGTAGAAAGAGATGCAGGCCCACCGCTCCGATGAGACTGGTGATTGGATGGAGAGGGGAAAACACAGTTGGCTTTTGGGATTACTTCTGTGCTGGAGCAGAGTGTTTGATCAACTCTCTTCTGCTTGAGAGAAACCTAAGAGAAAATGACTGTAAGTACTGCAGATTAATGTGACGGCTGAGAAGTGGCTTAGCAGAGACAGCAGTGTAATTTTAAAGATGACTGTGCCTGTCTAGTCCCTTACAGTACGTAGAGTGCATGTGTGAGCTGTGCTTTCACTGGGAGTGCAAGTATGTGCTACCTGGGGTGTGCAGTGTGCGGCAGTGCAGGGAGGACTGCCCGCACCTTTCAGGGGAATTGAGCTGCTGTCCATCTCATATGGAAAACATGAAATCTAACTGAGGTGAAGCCCAAGCCGGAAAGATGCAGCGATCTGCTGAATTGTCAGTGTTTAAAGGCACGGAGGTTAGAAGAGGGTGTGTTCATCTTCAGAAGCAGAAGTCTCTAACCAATCTCACGCTCATCAGTGAAGGGGAGAAGAGGCGATACTCATACAGAGACAACTGGTTTGGAAACGCCTCCAAGTCTAGCCAGAGTTACCAACAGCGGCGCACAGAAGCTGGGTGCAGAGGCTCCCTGTCCAAGGCATTCTCACAGTCAGTGCACTCTCTCTGCCACTCCAGCTTCACCACAACCCAAGCATTTCAGGGGATACCACCTGCTGGAAGCAGAACATCCAGGAAATCAGGAGACCGCTGTACAGGTGAAGGCTTTCAGACTGACAATGAGGAGAGCAAAAAATCCGATGATGAAAATTCATCCTGCGCATGCCATTTCCCCAGCAGGACCTGGGCAGAGGAGGAGGAGGGGTGCTTGCGTGAAGGGACTGCACATCTGGATGAAGATGTCATAATAACAATGCTGGGTGACCTAGAGCAGGTCCTTTACACTGATATTTTAGGTAAGTTAACTTTGGCTTGACATCAGGGAGAGCAGGAGGAGACCCGAGTGTTAGCACATATCTGCGCAGAGCAGATTTTTGATCTTGACAGTGATTTCCCAAGACAGAACTGGGTTTATTTGCAGTAGTATGCAAAAATAGGGCCCAGCCATTTCTTCTTTGCTTACTATGACCTCTTAAGACTGTGTGAAATGAAGACAAATGTCTAAATTGCTTGTGATGGGTGCAGGGGCAGCAGCAGCCTGTGAATAACTGAACATAGTTAACTTAGCTTTTTGAAAAACAAGGTGAAATATTTAAGTGCTATTAGTTTATAGCTAAATAAATCTATTTTAACGACATTTTTTCTCATTAATTTGAAACTTATATCTTGAATCCACATTTTGCGTGGGACAAAACATTTCTCGGCCTTCCTACAAACTGACCCTCCAGTATTTCTTCCCCCTTCTCTAGTCTCCCTGCAGATAACTGCTCCCCTGCATGTGGAATTGTGAGTGACAGGGTTTCAGTTCAGCTTAAATAGCCACTTTTGTTATATCTGTGCACGCCAGTGAGTATTTGAAGTCCATAGCCATAGGTGCTTCAAAGGCTTCTGTGTTACTTTTCATCTCTCAGCCCTTTAAGAGTGCTCAAAGTGTTCATTTCCAAAGCTTTGTTCTTCAGTCAGTTAAATGGTTGAAGTATCTGCTTGCTTTACGAAGGTTATATGCCATGTGCCTAGCCTGGAGCTTCTTGCTGGTAGATATGTTAGTCCTGATTGTGTTTAAACATTAAGGACAAAATTTTTGCTGTGTATGTAGTGTTATCTCCAAACAAGAAAGAAATAAGAATTATCTTTATATGCATACCTTTTATTATTAGACTGTACCAGTAGGTTAAAAGGGCTTCTGATAGAGATCAAAAGCTTGCTAGCACAGGAGAATGAGCTTTAACCTGCCTCTGCTCCTCTTCAGCTGTTTGTCACTGACAAATCCCTGCTCTCTTGTAAGCCTCAGTTTCCCTTCTTGCAGGGTAAAACTGGTGCTTTCCTTTCTGAATTGATTTAATATCTCATAGTGGACAATTCTCTGGGGAAATGTTTATTATTTGTAAATCCTTTCATGCAAATCAGACAATTGATGGAATTATTACTCTCCCATTTGCTTTGGGCTGTGATTACATGTACAGAAAACCAGAAATTATTGTGAACAGTATTATTGAATGTGAAATTATTAGGGAGCTTCAGAAATGTGAATGTAAAAGTCTGACCTGAGTATCTAGTGGTTTCTGTAAAATGTCTATTTTGATTTCCTGTAAATGTATCTCACACAGTGTAAGAAATCAATTTATTTCCCAGAAATTTACTGAGGGAATAATGATTAGCTGTTCATAGGCAAAAAATTTGGGGACAATATTTTAGAAAATTCATGTTTAATATAAATGATGAAGCTACAAATGATTGGAAAAAATGGCCTTTCTTGTAAGAGGAACGGAATTTTGACAGAAAGTTTCAGGTTACCCTAGTTGTAGTCTTATTGCAGTCTCCCCATGTGTGAAACAGAATGTTTTTTTCTTAGTGTACAAACCAGAATCACTTGAGATAACAAGACCAGGAGCTTTTCTGATATGTTAGAGTCTGCAAATATGGCTAGACTCTATGATGACAGTGTGCCATATTATAAGAAACAAGGTACCCAGAAGAGTCTGGGATCCCTTTGAACCCAGTCCTCATTCAATAAGCACCGCAGTGTCTCCACTAGCAGGCACGGTGTAGCTAGTTTTCAGAAAAATTAACATATTCATCATCCCTATGGTCCTCTTTAGAGAAGGAGGCTTGATGTAGATGGGGAGTCAGTGCTGTCATGAAAACATAAGATCTTGTACTCAGTACAGAAAATTTCTTCACTGTCAACTGTTTATACTCTCTGACTTGTTCATCCATGGTACAGCAGGATTCCAGTGACATTTAGGGAATGATGGAAAGAAAAAATAATTATTCCTTTCAAATCACTCTAGCGGTTAGTTTGAGATTTTTTTTTAATAGTACTATGTAGTATTTTAATATAAATAAACTTCAGATTTAACTTTTTTTTTTTCATGAAAATTGGTGGAAATTATCTGCTGTGTCACTGAGAGATCAAAAGAGATTAGATCTCAAGCTTTTCACTTCTGCAGGATAGAATAACAGCAATTTTATGGTGTAATTTGTCTGAAAGCGAAGTGTTCTTCACTGTGAAAATATATTTTGGCAGCTTGCCACATATGTACCTTTTTATTTAATGTATTGCAATTATACCTCAAGGCTTTGTTATGCCATTTACTGTGCAATACATATTAAAAAAGACAGCTGCTGTCACTTTTCCTGGAAGAATTTGCAATGTTAACATGCAGCAAAGGACAACTGACAAGGATAAACAAGGAAGGAAAAGGGCAACGTCACTGTAAAATATGAATTGTATTCAGTTACTCAAATAAATACAAAGGTAAAGTATTGCTTTGCCTTTAATTTTCCATGCATAGACCCCAGAATTTGTCTTTCTGTGTAAATAGAACATTTTCTTATACCAACAAGCTATTCTTTTCCCTCTGGTTCAAGGCAGGGCAGGTAACATTTACTGGATCTTCCCTATATAGGTATTATGGCAGGAATATAATGTGCCCCTGGAAGTCAATTGGAATGCATATGGCAGAGCAGGGAAAGCAAAGGGCAGTGATTGAGGAACTGAGTGCACCACAGACAACTGGCTGGAGGCAGGCATGGACAGTGTGCCTGGAAATTGTCTGGGCTTTAAAAGGTTTTACAGGATGTAAATGTCTTCCGCTTAGCCTGGCCATGAGCCCTTTTGCCTCACAGGAATCTCCAGGGTGTTACAGAAACTTCTGCTAAGAGTTGGTGGGATCCATTGATTGCCAGTGCTTTAGCAAACACATCTAGCACAGTTGTTAGTGTGTTAGGAACACAGGAACAGTTGCAACTAATTTCAGTGACTGCAGACATTTGCCTCTTGCAAGACACTATGTGTAAAAATGTACACAGGTAGTTTATTTTATGAAACTAAATACTGTGAACAGACGTGGCCTTGGGGTGTGGCTTGAGAAGAGAGAGTTTGGCAGCAGTGCAGGGCCTGTATCCCCACTTTTTTTTCCCATCCTGCCCAGGTGTTGATCCCGCTGTCAGTTCCATGGTGCCAAACCAGACGTTTATAGACATTAGCATCATTAAAGCACTGAAGAATTTTTTGTGAGTCATGAAATAGGCAAACATAATTTTCCAAAGGACTGTTTGGCTGCAGCAAAGTGGACAGAAGACACAACCAGGGCAGGATAGATGGGAAAACCTCAGAATGGCATTGCTGTGAAAGCTGGTTTGACATTAAGCCACAGCTGCAGGTTATGTTGGCTAGTTCAATGCATCGTTTGCCTGTTGAGGAGGAATTAAAGTTTATATAGAATTTATATGAAATAATTTATTTCCATTTAATGTCAGAAGTTGAGATTTTTCTTAGCAGCCTACATACTGTTTGGGCAATAGGACCTGACTATAGGTCAGTAAGGTCTGTCTGTGAGGTATGATGTGATTGATAGAGTCAAAAAGGAATTATTTGCACTTCAAGTTCAGCATTTTACATTTAACTCTAATACTGATGTTTCTTGCCAGCCTTCTAACAAGCAACAGATACAGGACACGATCAGAAATAAAACACTAGCCTTGAACAAATCAGAGATTTTTGTCATAGAATTTCTTTTGAAATTCTCTTGTTGTTCAAAAGTAAAATGAATTAAACTTCCTTGATCTATGAATTTCTTAGAAAACCTGCATTTCTGTTTCTTTGTGTATGACCACTGGAGGCTTCTTTGAGGTTTATGATGTTTCTCTTTTGTAACATATCATATATAACTTCTCTCCTTTTTTAAATTTATTTTTAATTGTATGAAGTAAATATTGTTCTGGATGTTCCAGGTGAAGTTCTGAAAGCCTCATTATCTGAGATATGAGACTAGCTTTTCACAATGGATCCTGAAGGCTGTTGAAACCTCTAATTGTATAAATGATGAGTGTGCTTACAGTGTTCAGATTTGTATCCCAAGCAGCGTATTTTATTTTATCCCATATGAAGAATAATGTCCCTCTTCAGGAAAGCATTACAGTACAGGAAAGATGCTTTATTAAGTGCCTTACTTGAGAAGTACTTTGAAATAGCCCGTGTTAATATTAAGTGAATGCTGAAGAGTTGTTCTAAGAGTCATCCTAGTTTTTTTTTGGAATGACAGATCACAGATTTACTGTAGCTTTTTTTCCTACTGATTTATGTAAAATGTCAAGGACTAAAAAGAGACTTTATAATATATCAAGTGGTCTGGGGTTGCATCATGCCTTGATTACAGAGGATAAAAATTCCAACAGTGTAAATCAGAGTTTCATTAATAGATTTGGGCCTTAACAGGGATACTTCGGTAGGTTTTTTTACATACCACATGTTATTTAGAAGCATATATGTGTTCTGTTAATGAAAGGATGAAGTTTTATTTTTTAAAAGATTAAGATATTTACAATCATATTTGTGCATTCTCAGCTGGATACATATGTGCACTTTATTCAACCTTATAAACTCACATGCTGAAGTGTATGCTGGTTTTCTTGCAGGGGAAGACCCTGAAACAAGAAGAATGAGAACTGTCAAGAATATTGCAGACCTGAGACAGAATTTGGAAGAAACCATGTCCAGCCTTAGAGGGACCCAGATAAGCCACAGGTATACTGGTTTTGTGTAGACTACTAAAAATATGGACCATGGGAGAGTATTACTAATTGCTGAATGAATGAGAGGCTTGCAAGGGAAAATTATCTATGACACTAAACTGCCTTAGCAACTTAAATATGACTTTAATATACTATACTGTCAAAGTGTCCTATACCATCATTCATAAAGACAATTGTTTCATACACATTTATTTAGAAGCTGATAAAATTTATTTAGGTAATTTTATAAGTAGATGTTGGGGATGAGATCAAATGCAAGGAAAAATCTAAATGTAAAAAATAAATATGTCAGCAGTGAGAAAAAGACACACTGATGCATTGTTGCAGTTTTGAGCTCTCCAGGTGTTTTTTTCCTCTCCTTCCCTTTTTTTCCCACATGAGCTCCCTTTTAATTTTGTTACAGATAAACCACCACCTTCTGATTGGTGTCTGGGGTCTCTGCTAATTTTGTAACACACAAAACATGTCTCAAGTATTCCATGGACGTGATTATTTTCAATCACACTAAGTCACGCACTTGTTTGGTGGATTTTCCACCAAAATAGTTTTCCCACAGCACCTCACATGCGCAGATTAATAAAACCTCTAGGGTCAATATTCTCTTGTTCTAATCTTGGTTAAGATACTGGGTGTTTGGCACCATTCCCACAAGTAGAGGTTATAGAATTATGGAACCATAAAATTGTTTCATTTGGAAAAGACCTATAAGATCACCAAGTCCAACCATTAGCTCAGCACTGCCAAGTCCACCAATAAAGCCTGTCCCAAAGTGTCACATCTACAAGTCTTGTAGATACTTCCAGTAATGGCAACTCCACCTCTTCCCTGGACAGCCAGTTCCAGTGTTGGTCAAACGTATCCATGAAGAAATTTTTCCTCATATCTACTGTAAACCTCCCCTGTTACAACTTGAGGCCATTTCCTCTTGTCATATCACTCATTATCTAGGGGAAGAGGCCAGTCCCTATCTGAATGCAACCTCCTTTCAGGCATTTCTAGAGTGGTAACGTCTCCCCTTAACCTCCTTTTGTCCAGGCCACTCCCTCAGCTGCTCCTCATCAGACTTGTGCTCCAGACTCTTCACCAGCTCCGTTGCCCTTCTCTGGACACACTCCAGCACCTCAGTGTCTTTCTTGTACTGAGGAGCCCAGAACTGGACACAGGATTTGATGTGTGGCCTCACCAGTGCCAAGCAGAGGTGGATAAAAATTTCCCTGCTCCTGCTGGCCACACTATTTCTGATTCAGGCCAGGATGCCACTGGCCTTCTTGGCCACCTGGGCACAGGCTGGCTCATGTTCAGCCACTGTCACCAGCACCCCCAGCTCTTTTTTTGCTGGGCTGCTTTCCAGCCACTCTGTCCCCAGCCTGTAGCACTGCATGGGGTTGTTGGGACCCAAGTGTAGGACTTGGTTCTTGGCCTTGCTGAACCTCACACAATTGGCCTTGGCCTACTGATCCAGGCTGTCCAGATCTCTCTGCAGAGCCTTCCTGCCCTCCAGCAGATCAACACTCCTGCCAAACTTTCTGTCATCAGCACAGTGACTGAGGGGGCACTCAATCCCCTCATCGAGGTCATTTATAAAGATACTAAACAGGACTGGCCTCAGTACTAAAGGCATATACAAGCATATGTATGCATATGGTGAAAGCACATATGCACAGAGAATTTTTAAAAACATATATGCTTTCCACCAGCCTTCACTTTTCTTGCTTTCTCAGGAACATAGAAAGCACAGTTCACTGACTTCTCCATTTTGTTTGGCAGCACATTGGAGACAACTTTTGACAGCACTGTGACAACTGAGGTGAATGGAAGAAGCATACCAAGCTTATCCAGCCGATCGACCCCTGTGACTTGGAGGCTGGGGCAGGCCAGTCCTCGGCTGCAGGCAGGAGATGCTCCATCCCTGGGTGTTGGTTATCCTCGCAGCAGTACAAATCGCTTCATCCACACAGACCCTTCTCGGTTCATGTACACCACCCCGCTTCGCCGAGCTGCTGTTTCTCGCCTTGGAAATATCTCACAGATTGACATGAGTGAGAAGGGAACTGGTGATTTGGACATATCCTCTGAAGCTGATGTTGGTGGCTACATGAGTGATGGAGACATTCTTGGGAAAAGCCTGAGGACTGATGACATCAACAGTGGGTAAGTAGCACTTTTTCCCCATTTGAACTAATGCATGATTGGTTGGAGTAGAAGGATGTTTCTAAAAATTTTGGCACACAAGCAGAAGTTGCATTATTTGCAATATTTAAATATACATATAAAAAAAATAAACCTCCAATCTGACAGTGATATTCTCAGCTGCCTTCAAATTCTGTTCTTCTCCTTGAACATCAAATGACTTTGCTGTAAACTTTGAGTTCCACTATTACTTACTGGAAACTTACTGGAAAATTCTGGTTGTCCTGTGAACCAGCATTTTGCATTGCTTTTCCTGGGAGGAGTCTTCTTTTGGTATTTTTATGTTTTGTTTGAGATGGTAGGTACGGCATTGGATGTAGCTGATGAAAAGCAGTTGTTGACAGCACTGACTTTCTGTTTCCACTTTAGATATTGTCTTGCATAGTCATTGTAATGGGCCTTTATAGTAGGTTTTCAACTGTGAATATCATTTGAGCAGCAGCAATATCTTTTCATAAAAGACTTGACCAGTTACTCTCTTAGTATATCCAGGAGGAAGAATCACAATTATTTTTGTTTGCTCAATCAATTAGGGTACTGCAGTTCGAGGTACTGCATTCAATGTGTTTTGAATTCAGCAATTCTTATATCAATCTAGGAACACAAGTCACTTCAGTCCTGTGTATGTTAGAACTCCTAGACCATCATTAAAAAAGAACAGCCATGTTACAGTTCTGCTTAAATTACTGTTCAGTGTTGGCATCTCAAGGCTGATTGCTGACTCGTGTAACACTATGTTAAACAGAAGTTCCATAGAGTACCTGGTCATGTCACATCACACTGCTTCACTCTATAATTTCAGAATTCTTGCAGTCAATCTAATCTCTTAGTTTGAAGTATAGCTATGATTAGAGAATAGTGGGGGATGAAATCGAGTATGATACATTCCTAAAGGCAAATCTAAGTCTGTGATCAAACTGTCTCTAGAGTAGTGTCTCATCTCAAGCACCATCTAAAGACAGATCTCTAGAAAAAGCATAATTGTAAAGAAAGCATATTCTTGTATCTCCCTGATCTACTTTTTCAGTGATCCCTGTACTGAGCACTGCTGACAACATTGTCCACAACACATCATTAATGACTGTCAAGCAGGATGCCATATTTATATATGCTAGAAAAGAGAAAATACATATGGAAAATATGATACTTTAATGTCTGAGGACCTCTTATTATAAAGGAAATATTAATGCTGTTTTAGACAGATGCACGGTTTAATTCAAAATTTTAAAAAAGGGAATCCTTTGCAGTGCCTCATGGGTTGTATTAATTAGCTTATCATATTAAAGGATGAATATAGCCATCTTATGTGACTTTGCTTTGCATCTGTAATAAGGATAACTCAATAGATACTAAGTTGCTCTGTGCTCAGTTAACATTTTTAGGTGCAGTAAATGTTAAAAACAATTTGATAAGCTCTGAAATTTCAGGATTCACTGAGGCATGTAAAGTCTTATCTCCTCTATGCCTCTTCCATTATCAGTTTAATTACTTTAAACACTTGGGGAAAAGAATGCAGCAGTAATTAGAAATTAGTGCAAGGAAGGCCTCTTGCACTTGTAAAGTCTTTCAGTACTTAGAGAAGAAAAAAAATGCATATAGTTTGGATTGCATTCAAGCCACAGCTAAATTTAATATGCAATTCTAGAGCTGTGGAATCTACTGGATAATTTAAGGCTAGCTAAATAATCTGTCAAAAAAGTCTGAATTTTGTCTTTAATAAAAAGATGAATATAATATGTAAATGTGGCTGTTAATTTACCTTTGAAAACAAATGTGAAGTTACCTTCTCCAAACACCAGATACCAAGGCTTCAGAAATACTTTGCCAAACTGCTGGCCAAATCTTCCCCATGCATTAAAACGCCTCAGATTTTTGTTGAAAATAATCAGTGGAACCCTTTGTGTTTTAATGCACTTGAGGTTGCTTTCATCCATACTGCCAGCCAGGACATGATGCCTTCTCAGACTGGAACTACCACGCAGGGCTCCACTACTGCAGCTTTGCTCTCAAGGCCTGCATCTGTTCAGCCACCCCAAACCATGTGGGTGGAGGCAGAGGCAGGTGCTCCCAGACTGCTGAGTTGGCCCTCAGGTCTCTGTCACAGATTATTTCAATTAAATCTGTTCCCAGAAGGAACCACAGGGAGAGGGCCAACAGAACAGCTGGAGTAGAAGCAGTGTGTGTGCATGCCTTGGTTTGTGCTTGGGATTCTATGTAATTACTAAAGTTAAAGGTTTGTGTGCTTGCATGCATGCTTAGACTCAAAGGTGTGTTTGTGTCGCACCATTTCATGGCTCAAGGAGAGCTTGTGTTAAAGACTGAATCATGAGTAAACTCTGGGAGATCATTTTAGCCATCAACCTAACACTGGGACTACACCTATTTCAGTATGTCTGTACTTTATTTTTAATAGGTTCGGTGAGGTACGAAATTTTTTTTCTGAATATGTGTGCTTCTATGTTCAGTGCCATACATGTGCATGGTCCTTCAAAGATAAATTTATGCTAACTTTGTTGGTAAATTAAAGTTATCAGAAAATACAAGAGGGAAACAGAAAGAACAAGAGCCTAAGAGGGAGGACAGTTTAACAAAAGATCCTTTGAGAACATAATGGAGAAGTCCTGTGGGCAAGACAGGCTGGTGATGCTGCTCCCTTGTAAGGGCCAAGACATCTCAGAGAGACAACCAAACTGTAGGTAGACATTCCAGAAATGATTGCTGGTACTTCTAATTCATAAACTTTTAATGGACCTCTAGTGAGTAAGCAGCACTATACTCACTGTTTCATTAATTAGACATGCATTATAATGTGAAGTGGTGAGAATCAAATAAAAGGAACACACATAAAAAATGTTCTTAAATATCATTGTAAGGTCTTCAGTGGATATCTCTCTCTTTCATATCTGAATAATTAGATCCCAACAGCAGGGACTATGAATTTGGGTTCCTAATTCCTTGGGTTTTTAGCTAGATCGATGTTTCTTGCACCTGGTGCTATTTTTTGGCAAAACCACAGTATTTAAAATGTGCTGTTGGACATACTTGAGGGCTTGAGTCTAAAAATATTTTAGTAAAAGAGGTTGGCCTGTAAGCCATCACAGAAAAAGGCAAATGATCCCAGAAAACAGGCAAGTACCCAATCTCCCTGTGCCGGACACATAAATTGGGAATATTTAGTATAAGTCTACCATCTAATAAGATGACCTGTACCTTAAACATTTGAATTTCACAGACCATTAACTTTAAAATGAAACATGTTGCCAGATGGCTGCATTTCCCACTGATTGACCACAAATTTATTTTCAGGTACATGACAGATGGAGGACTCAACCTATATACAAGAAGTCTGAACCGAATACCAGACCTTGCTGCCTCTCGAGACGTCATCCAGAGAGGGGTTCATGACGTGACTGTGGATGCTGACAGGTAACAGTGCTTTGCTAAGTAAAAACCTGTTTGAGCTCTATAAATATTTTGCATACTTCATACTTGCTAAAATATCATATAAGGAATAGGAAGCAAGCTTCTGAGGCTGTGAGTTTTCTGAGCACCCAAAGTAGCAAATACCACAATGAGTGGGGGGAAAAAAGCAAATTTCTCACATGGGAATGAGACTCAGGAAGAACTTTTTGTTGTAGATGTATACTAAGAAGCCCAGACCTTATTTTCAATCTTAAACTTCTGAAATGGGACATGATTTTTACAGGTTGCCTTATCAGTTGATGAGCAAAGGGAAAATTCACATGGTCTCTAGGCAGCAGACAGCTTGTGTCTGCCTGGTGACATGGTCCAAACATACATTTGGATTTGGTGGGAACTAGAACAATGGTCTTGTCCACCTGTTTTGCCCTTTGCAAGTATCAGAAGAAGGCAGGACTGGCAAGTAGTGAGAAGTGAGAATTGAGGTTCTATCCCACTGTTTGTACAGTGTGATAAAACAAACAAGTCCATCCTGCCCTTATATATGGGTGTCAGCATAAAAACATGCTCTCACTAGTATGTCTCTTTCTTTTCCTTAAGCTTAAAGTAGATTCATATTGGTGGCTTGTATCCACATCTAAGAAATTAAAATTCATAGGTCAGCTTTTGCAGAACTTGGAGCTCTCAGCACTGAGGTTTTGGTCAGACCATCATACTGATAAGGAACAGCTGTGAAATTTGGCATTCTAAAATGTTATGGGGTCAATTCGAGTGCCCTTGTTTTAAAATCAAGTTTCATTTAGGAAAAAAGAAAAAAATATTGAATCACAAAGGGGGCGAAGGGGGAAAAGGTTCATGGAGTTGTTCTGGTTTTATAAACCTGGCAAATTAGTTGACGAAGTTCTAGGATATTTACTGAGGTATGATATAAATTTTGCTTTTCACATTTTCTGATGAAAATATGCCTGTTAGGTAAGTCAGGAATAGTCTGCATTGGTCAAGCAGTGCAAGCAATGCATCAGGATAAAGGACATAATTTTCATCTAGGAAACCAGTTACTTAAAAAAGAAGGTTGCTTTAGCTGACATCAGAGCATTTGTTGACCTTGCAAAAAAACCCTATTTTAAATAGAAATTCAAATGAACATGGATAGGTTCTTTGGAATGCAAGCATTGACATGATGCAAAGACCAGCAAAAGTGTACAGTAGGTGTTTAAGAAAATAATGTGGATAGACCTCAGGCAGTAACAGAAGGAGAAAATGAGAAATGAGATGTGGGCAGGAGGGACTTTTGTGGAACTCTGTATGTGAGAACAGTAACCTTATGCTCAAAGTGAGAGAGAGGGTAGAATATTTAGAGGCTGGCAGTCATGTAATTAGAGAATGTCATGACTGCCCACATTTTTGTATGCCTCTCTTTTTTCCCTTGGAAGTGAAGTAGCTCGTCCCACCATGTAATATTCACACCCAGGTTTCAAACCACGCAGATTTCCCCTTGGGGAAAAGAAAAAACAAAGAGGTCCAAAATAAGGTTTTTTTTACTTTTTCTTAGATGCCACTCAAACACTGGATTCTTATTTGTCTTAATGAAGGTATTTGTTTGTTCTGTACAGTGTGCAGGTTCATACATATTTTGCAGAGTCTATCATCTACAAATGTGAAGTAGAACTTCAAGTAATGACTGATTTCCCTTACACAAAGAAAGCAAACTGGATTCCTATGTTTTTCTAGACCCTCTAAATGAGGTTTCATAGTATATACTATTTTAATATTCAATTAAAAGTTTTTTCATAATGCACAGGCATAAGGTATTTAAATTATGGCTATTCAGACAAATTCTGGCATTGCATGACCTTTCAATACTTTACTTTTACAAACTTAATCATTATTTGTGGATATAGGGGGGAGGTTTTTTACATATAAGTGCATGTTATTCCTTGAGAAAGCAAAACGTTGATTAGGAAGTGTAAAATGTAAATAATTTTATGAGTTCTGATGGTAATAAAACACATGCTTACCAAAACTGGTTGCAAAAAAATCTGTGATAGGTAGAAAAAATTGTTTATGATGATCTTCAAGAATGTGTGCCACATTTATGATGTGAAATCAGGGGGAAAAAGTGATAGAGATTGCTGAGACTTCGGCAGGGTAAGCTTCGGTCCTTCACAATAGTGTAGGTACCTAAGATTTCATCTGATCTCACATAGCCTTTTGCAACATTTTTTGTCTACTGTGAACAAAAAATAATAGGGTTTGTGTCACAGCTTCAAGGTATGCCTTGCCACTGGGATGATGAACTTCTGTGAAAGAGGATTATTCTCCTCACTGTCATCCCTCTATATATGTGAAGGACATATGCATTTTCTCTGTGGTATCATTAGTATAAGCCTTTATCATAACTGGCATGATCTGCCCTTGCCTTTCTGTTGTAAAGGACTCTGCTGGCATCTTTTTTCAGGCAGAAAATAAATTATATGCTGCAAATATCTGATTTACATTAGCAAGTGGAAGAGAAGTTTTGGTATTTTGCCCATTACTACAGGCAGAACATTTGCTGACAGCAATCCCATGCTCATGAAAACTCAACCTGGGTTTTTTTCTGACAACTTAAGTTATAGCTTCTGCTTATATTTTAAAACTTTTTCTCTTTGGGAGCTGGCAGTACAATATTCTTTAGAGATGTGGACTGATATCTCCAAGGGTAATGCCATTTCTGGTAAATTTGTACTTTCAGATCTTTTTCTGGATCATGTAAAAAGACAGGCAGGTCCCCATTGTGATGACACTAAATTGTTTCGAGAGCACCTGTATCTCCACATCTTCCCAAAAAGCAAAGGATTGAAGGATCTCCATGTTGGAAACCTAGCCCTAGAGAGCTCATCCCCATAATAACATTGAATTGCTCCTTGAACAACTTCATAAAAGTTAAAAGTCACAAAGTCGACATTAGCCAAGGCTTAAGTGTTGCTTGCATAAAGCACATTGATGCAGAAAGTAGTACAGCAAACTTGCTTGTTCTGGTGAAGGAATTGTAAAGGCTGGAAGGACACTGGCAGCATCAGATGTCAACAGTTGTTTCATTAAGTGTTGTTTTTTTATTTGTTTATGGGTTTTTTATTTGTTTGTTTTTGGTTTTGTTTTCTTTTTTTTTTTTAATTAAACACTTTTTTTTTTTTTAATAAATACCTATTCCTTCCAATTTACCTTGTTTCAGTTACCATAAGAAATTAATCAGAGAGGAAGATAGATTTTCTTTATCGGGTATAACATGGAATATGGCTAAGAGAGTTCTCAGTGGTATTACATTTCATTTATTGTCCTGTCTACTTCCTCTACGCTCTAGCATTTGCCTCCTGGGACTTCTAGAGGGAGTACTTGAGGAACATGCTTGGATTTCAAAGCCTTTTTCAAAGTAAGATGAGCCAAAGAGGTTAGATATAAGCACAGAGAATGAATTATGTTCTTCGGAAGAATAAGGTTTGTTGCAATGTAGGTTGTAATGTTTCCAAACCACCCTGTGATGTTCATGAAAACCGTTAAGGAAATTTAAAGTAAGCTCCACTGAGTTCAAACATTGTCCTTCCACTCCCTATACATGCAGAATTTAGTGCAGTGTGTCATAAGCCACAGCTTTCTTCACCTTCCTAAGTCAACATTGGTTGTACAATCACTTTCCCCTCACATCCCTTGAATGTAGTATTCTTTCTCTTTCACCTTTTTTTTTGGATGAAACCCAATGCTTTAATGTTTATGCTGCTTAGTGTGCTTCTATCATGACCCACTTCAGCTACTTTGCTGTTGCATTGAATCTGAGCCCCCGTAATACAGAGTTCTTATACATAAGGAGTCTCCCAAATGCTTTCACCATCTGCCATGTGTGCAGAAGATTTGGCAGTTATCTCAGACTAGCTCAGGCTGGCCTGGTTGTTCTCAGCCAAACCATAATCACCATAATACATTATTAATGATAATAAAATAATTCCAGATTTTGCCTGTAGTTTATTAGCTAACTTCCTGCATGAATGACTATAAGTCTTCTTCTGGTGTTTGTCTGAGTAGATGAGCCTTGAGTTGGAATACTGTGCTTTTGAAAAAGGAACTTTTCTAGAGTTTAATAGGCATTGATCTGGGAGCTCTGTTTCATAGGGTTGGTCGTATCAGAAAAGGCTGAGATATCATGAACAGTAAGTTGAAAATCAAAGAGAATATAATGCTTGTACACTTCTAGAAGCACATTGAAATTTCTGCTGTCATTTGGAATTTACCCCATTGGGATGTTGCTAAATGGAAGGGCATACTTTACTTTTTGTCTTTCTATCCAGATGAATCTGTGTGATGTTTGTTTCATCACTGTACTAATACTGTGTTTTCTGCTATGTGTTTCTGCAGTTTGGTATTGATGTGACCACTTTTCTGCCAAGTTGCAACTATTACCTGTTCAGTTTGCTGCTTCTGGTTGCAGAGCAGGATTTGCTATGGATAAAGGAAATGTATATGCCACAGTATTGAATTATTCACTGTGTGTACACATTCAGCCATCTACTCTTTCCTTTGCCAACATTTCAGGTCTCTCCAACACTGGGTACCTGTGTCTATGGCAATAAATACCCATCCCACAGATATGAAATAATAAATAGTAAAACACAGAAACAGATATAGGTTCTTCTTGCTGTCTAAGGCTTTCTTGGGAAAAACTGAGTTTTGCTGTAAAACTTAATTGTGTAGGGAGGCTTCCAATATCTTTGTATCTGCCTTCACCACTCAGTATGCCTGTGACCTACTCTGTTCACAGTCTAAAAAAGTCATTGTAGGTCTTAAAGTCAGCATGGTTCATATAGTTGTGTGATCTGCTATCATTTTCTTGGTTGTGATTTTATAGTATGAGTAAGTTCTTAGGATGTTGGAAAAAAATTTAAGTATCTATACCTCACTGTTTTTGCAGTTCCTATTCAAATACCTATAGAAGCCATAATTATAGAATATCTCTTGTGAAGCAATTTAAATTTTAAAGAGTTTTTACTATTATTGTTCTCTTCTATACTTTTAATCTTCTCTAATTTCTTTTCACAGCTGTTGCTGTTAACAATTCCAACCATTTACTTTTTTATTGTTCTCAAATGATCCTGCATTTTCATTGTCTCTGTGTAAATCTTTCTTTATCTTGGCATCTGCTGCGCTATCAAGAAAGTTACTACTTAGAAGTATCTATTTCAATGTCTATCCTAGCTTTTATTGTTTCTGCAAAGTATGAATGCTAAATTTTAAGTACCTAAAGCATAAATATGTGTGCATCCATGCATGAAGGGCAGAATAATTGTGTCAAAAGGAGCACTTCTGGAGTTTTGGCTCATTATGTTGTTAAGTATTCAGAATTCTTTGAGGATTAATTCCTTATTTTTGAAAGCATAATGACAAATAAATTTTTCAGTAATACAATTTTCTACAGCATTATTAATTTAGAAAGAATGTTATTTGAATTAGTATGATTTGTTTCTGGTCATGCTTTCAAAAGTCAGGATTTGGGCAACATAAAATAGGCAAAGCAACTGGACTTTGGTCTAATTTTGGGAAGTTCACCCTTCCTTACTCACTTTAAACATCTACTGTAATTGCCCATAGAACCACAAACCAAAACATGGAAACATTTACCAGCTGTGTGGTTTTAGGTTCAGACACTATATTAATATCAGTGACATAAACAAACTGCATTGTTAGTATATTAAACTGTCATGATCCTGCAACATCATGTCTGCAGACACATTTTTTTGCACCCAGCTTACATAAGAAAATCACACTCAGAACAGGCAAATGTGAATGGCAGATATTTTACCTTAAAACAAGACCAGGCTGCAAATGACAAATTAAGTTTTCTCTTTTTGAAATTTTTAGTAAGTGGAAGAAAGAGGGACAACTAGTTTCAGTTTAGATTAAAAAGAGATTACTAGAAATAAGTATTTAAATTTGTGCAGGAATACAAGAGAAGTACATTCTCATGTCATGATAAATGAGCTGAGCATATGGTTTGCTGCAGGTTTATTGAACCAAAGGCTGCCTCTTTACAGATGACACATATAATATTCTTGTAAATGTACTTTTTAAAATTAGATGGTGTGGAGCAAGGTATAAATGACATGCAATCTGTTGGCATTTCTGCTTATTTTGAAATTTGATTTAATACTTTAAAAGTATTTAAAGTGAGGCAGGATTTTATCTTTTATTAACAGATTTCTAATACTTGTCTTCAGACAAAATGTAGATGGTTTATTTTGATTGCAATCTACTTCTGAAGAGGGTATCAATGTATTTAATAAAAACTTTCTAAGACTCAGCTTACAGTTTCAGCAGCAGCAACATTTTGGTCCACCACTTTACTTCATTGTTACCAGCAAAGACTACTGTACTGCCTCTTTTTTTTTTAGAATAAAGCATGGGTATTATGATTTAAATCATTAACCAAAATACCCCAGGCTCAAATAGAAAATTCAAGAACTTGAATCTCCCATGTGATACCTACTTGATTCCTAGAGTCAAGAAACAAATTAATTTCTTTAATATGTCTCGATTAATTTGATGGCTGGAGGAAACAAATACTGTTATTTTATTCTCCTGCATGGCTATTTAAAAAAAAATCATATTGAAATTTGTAATAAAATAGCTGCAATTGATATTACAGTTCTAACATTAACAAGCACATGGTATTTTAGACAGAAGGCTCATAAAACTGGATATAAAAATATGGATTTTGATGATTTATTATTGGAGATAAAGCAGTTCATGATCCCTAAGATGTCTTTGGTTCTAAATTGCCTGAGAGATACTACTTTCTTGGTTAAATAATTTTTTTAAGAACTGTTTTTATAATAGTTGCATTCCAGACTGAGGTATTGCCTGCTTGTCAAACTAAACATATGAATTATAAAAACTTTCCAATTAACCCTTTCATGGAAAGCAATTAATTTGTAACACTATAAAAATCCTTTGCCTTGGATTTATTAGGTATAAGTTTACTTGAAATAAAATATGAAATTGGCAACTTCAGCAGACCTCTAGAACAATGAGAAACAGGTAAAAATGGAGAGCCCCATCAGGATGGGCTTTTTACACTCATGAGATGTCATGAGAAAGGGGTTAAATGTACTGTTGTTTTGTGCACCTGCACTTTCTCCTAGTTGACAGGTGGAAAAAATAGTTAAGTGAAAGGAAGAATAAATTTAGATTAAACTAAACATCTAAAGTGTGAGTGCACTTTGCTGCTCAGGCTGTAGGGCTGCTTACAGTGCACGAGAGGAAAATTGAAAGGTTTTGACTCTTTCTTTTGCAATGTGCTGCTCTTGGAGCAAAACAGTGCTGCTCTGTCCTGGGCCTCCAGGAAGGCTGCAATGGTCAATACATTTTGGAACTGAAATTGCATTGCAAGGTAACTTTATCATTAGTGGTTAAAGATAGCTGGAATCCAGATGGAAACTGGTTATGGGTTATCTATGATTAAATAAAATGAAAAGAAAGATGTCTCGAAAGCTGTGCAGGTTAAAAAACATGGGAGCTTTTTATTTTCTTTGACACAGAAGTAGACTTTGAACACTGTAGGCTGGCTAAAGAGTGAGTTCAAAGGGAGAGAGCATGCAGGGAAAGTTGGGAAGAATACCACGTAGCTGACAACCTGCCAGCCAGCACATAGAATACCCTGTGCTGCAAGCTGCCTGCTGCAGAGCACAGCATGTATTAACCTTTCCTTTTGGAAAAAAAAAAAATCCCTCCATTTGCTTATATCAACATTTTACTTATAAATCTTAATGATGTCACCTCTGAGTCTTTTGATGGAGAGAGAAAAAGACAAGCCTCCCTTATCAATCTGTTCTCCAAGTACGGTTGTGGAGGCTTCCTGCCCCTCCTGAGCCCCTTGTGACAACCTCAGCTCCACACAGGGAAATGTTTGGTGCAGCAATATGCTAGAAGTTTGTTTTCTTTTGATGTTACAGCACTAATCTCATCTGTATCTAATTGTTAAAATATTAAGTCTTCAAAGATCTCCTTTGTAAACAAAAGATTGTCAAAACAATTTAAGCAGGATCAGATGTGTAAATTTAGAGTGGAACCCTCAATGAATACTACAGAAGTTTTTATTGCAGAAGGATACAATATACTTACAATTCAAACCTGCTTAGTGGACTGTATAATCTAAAATACGTTATTTTAAGGAGATTTTAAAACCAGATTTACCTAATTAAATTTACCATAACGAACAATAAACTTTTAATCTCTTACCTGTATGCATTAGCTTTATTTTTTGATGTGCTAAATTTTCCCTTTTATTCCTTTTGAATGCCTTACACTCTAGTATGTTTCATACTGCAGAACAGAATGTAAAATGGCTGCTAACTCTATCAACTGCTGTGAATGTATCCGTATGTGTATGTGAATGAATCCATAAAAAAACAAAAATTGCTTTACTGCAGTTTAAATACATGGATAGTGTTGGAAATAATTGCATTGCCCTGGGAAGTACAATAACTGTTAAAACAGGTGTTTGTCATTCTTCAAAGTGTTTTATCTAGAAACAAATCTTATTGATATAAGCTAGTGGCTTTTATGTTTAAATACCCAACAGTTTTTGATCAGACACTAGGTATACTGATCTAGAAGTGAAATTAGGGTATTTCAAATGGATAGGATTTCAACCAGTTTCTGGAACAGAAACTACAGAGTCAGAAAACACTAAGTTATGTATTGCATATCTTCTGAGAATTTATCAGTGAACAGATTCGTACTGATAGCCAGGACATAAAAGCTGATTGTTTTTATTCAAACTGAAAATGCACATACAATTTTAATAGCATTGTGAACTTCAGGAACAAGATATGAAGAATAAAGGTACTTCATTTTTTAAAATCAAGCCTAGGTCTTTCTCTAAGATATTTATTTACTGATTTAAATACTAAAGTAGACAAATTTAATGAGTGGTCTGCATATGGGGTGACTGGAGGACATGTACTGCTTTCTGAGAAGCCAAAGATCAGCAAAGGTGTGTAATCTTCATGATTCATGAGCCACCGTCTGGAAGCCCTTATCTCTGTCGACCAGCACATCACTAGACATCTAGCTTCTGGGTTATATAAAGATGAAACATAACTTTTGAAAAATTAAGAAAAGAAACCTAATTTTTTTTCTCTTAAGTTTAAATAAAATAAATTCTAGTAGAGCACTGCAGTGAAGTGACAGCCTGTCACCCAGGGATAGTTCCTTAGTAGAAGGAGTTATCTTTCAAGGTTTTTTAGAATGATTTTCCCTAAAATGGAGTCTTTCTCTAAACATCAAATTTATTGAAAGAGAAATTGGCATGCTTTTTTAAGGCTGAAGAATTATTCTTTTTTCTCTTTGAGTTAAAATCTTTCCCCTTCATGAAAAGAGTTGACTCAGTGTGCTACTTATAACCCAAACGTTCTGATGCATAGTAAATAACTGAATTGCTCTATTTTACAAATCTTTTTTCCTTTGTTCAGTACAGAAAGAAATGTATGATCCCTTCTTTAGTACATCTTCCTTTCTAAACATTTAAATTAATGATACCAGCCATACTCTTGAGAAATGGATTCATATCAAGTGTATAAACTCAATGCAAAATCATGTAGGAAAAATAATTTTATGTATTAAAAATAATATATGTTGACAACAGTAATTTAGAGCCTTCCAGATAAGTTTTGAAACTTCATATCCTAACAAGATTTTCAACATCTTTCCCTAAACAGCTTATTTTCAGTAAAATTATCCACGTATTTTCTTTTGAAATGAATCTGTTGGATTGGAAATGTTGGAAACTTTTAAGATGACCAGACTTGTGTGTGTGTGTGTATGTCATTCCAGCAAGCCGCTGAATTGTAGAGTAGTGGTAAGTGAGCCCCAATAACTCTGAATCAATTTCTGCAGCTTTCCACTGTGTAAGGCTGTAAGAACAGCCTACATTACAGAAAATTGATGATAGATAGTTTATTAATTTCAGATTGCTGCCTTGGTGATGTTTTGTCAGATTCTTGGACTTACTGCAGCTATTTGGTCCAAGTCAGCACAAAGGCAATAAATATTGAAGGTAGCTGGTCAGCAATGTAATTTTAGTCCTCAATCTGTAGTGGGTTTGACTAATGCTTATTGAGGTAACCATAACTGTTTCCTTGACAAGTGCTCCTTTCCTTTAACTAGCCACAACTCTGCTACAAGGGAGAACTGAATAATGTGATATTTGCTGTCTTAAAGCTGCAAGGAAATTCTCCTATTTCTGCTACCAGTTTCTGAAAATCCACCTTCTTGTATTTGAGTAGCAGCTTTGTGGGTTTTGTTCCTGGTATTTGCAAGGAGAAGCTGGGATAAAAGCCGGAGATAAATCCTAAGAAGACTAATCCAAATTAAGTATCTCACATCTGGTTTTATAGGATTTTTATTTGAAAACCTGAGCCGGGTTATCAAGAAACAGGTACCATCTAAAAAGACAAAATAGGAAAATTTAGGCAAAATAAATAAGAATCTTTTGATTAAAAAAAAAATGAGAATTCTAAGCTAATAATTTCAGGATGGCTTGCACTATGGAGGTTGAAAAGCTATAAATAAAAATAGATCTTCAGAGGACAGTGTTAAATCTTTACATGTTTACTATTCATCTTCTAGGCAAACAGAAATGCTTCTGAAAGAACTTTAAACAACTGAATCTTTCCCAGTTAATTGTTTTCTATGTGACCTTTAAATGTTTTTCCAAAATACTGTTTGCAGAAGCATTCCATAATGTAGAAATTATGTCAAATGTGTTGTCAGGTCTTTCTGAATGGCACATGATTAGATTCAGGAGCTGAATGCTTAAGCTGCAGATTTAGCAAATTACATTCTCTTTTCATTTGACCTTCGAGAATTTCCTCAAGAGAAATTTGTGGATTAATGTACAAGTCATAGAAAGCCATATCTATTTAAGGAAACTCAGTTAGACATGAATGTTACTCTCCTTCCCCTGTATTTTTCTATTTCTGATAGGAAAATAAACCCCATTATGTTGAACAGCTATGACTTTAGAAGATGTGGAACGGTCTGATGAGAATATTGTGGGTCTCTAAAGTATTTACACAGCCCAACTTTTGCTATACGTATTTTACTACTCAGTCCCAGTGAAAAAGATGAAACCGCTCCTACACTTCCTCTCCAGTGCATATCCTACATGCAATACTGTATTTGCCATTCAGAGCTTTCCAAAAAGGATTTTATTAGCACACTCTAAATACTCTTTACACATCACCAAAATGATTTAGTGCTTTCTTTAGCAGTTCTTCAAGATGAGTTTATGTTAAAAGGGCAGTCAGAAAGTGACCTGCTGGCTGGGCTAAACCAGAAGCAGGAAGCTTCCAAAGAGACAGCAGAGAAGGGCCTTCATCATCAAGAGGAGGCAAACTATTACTAATTATGTATCAAAGCAGAATTACCATACATCTCCTAACAGCTCAAGGTCCTCTAAAGAGACTGCTGAAACCGTGCATAAAAGATATCAAAAGGGTACTGAGGAGACTGCTGTTCTCAACCATGTTCATAGCATAACAGGCACAGTGTCTGTGCCTGTGTGGCTGCCCTTCTGCTCTGGTTAGTGTGCCAGCAACATTAGGCCCTGCAATATCATAATTCAACTCAATTGGGTTATTATTATATAGGCTGTTGACTAAAAAAAAAAAAAAAAAGCAAGTATGTATTTTGTGTTTGGCTTCAGCATGGATGCTTTGACTTCTTTTAAAGCAACATGATTGGCCTTTTGTTGCAGAGGATGTTGGCTGGGTGCAGAGAGAGTCCTAAGCATCCCTGCAACGCTCCTGGCGGTTCAGAGGGGCCTATGAGCTCAGCAGAGGTGATGTGGTTCCCTGAGCTTCATGCCTCAGCACTTGCCAGTTGTTACATGTAGCCAAATTATTGTAGAAGGACCCTTTGTGATGCTCTCAATTGCAAAAAACATTTCATTAATTGCCAGTTATCCCCAGACTGTGGAAATCCAGACATGGCCTAGAGGCATCAACGTATTCTATGTGCAGCTGGGACGGAACAGGGAGTTTAACCTGCAGTAGTTGAGTGTGTAAAACTCAAATGTAAGTACATGAGGAGAACTGTATTAAGTCTAGATAAATCACTGCTTATTGAGTCAGGAATGGAAAGACATTTATCACAATAGTACTTCCAAGTAATATCCTCTAGTGGAAAAAAAATTTACTGATAGTTTTTCTTTGTGCTACAGTTTCAAAGTTCTTTGATACATATTTAGCTGCCAGTTTGTAATAAAGGCTCCAGTTTCATCAGGACTTCATCCAAGCCCTAGGAATCAGCTGGCTTCTTATTCTAATCAGAGTAGGATCTCATGAAGCTAATATCAGAGGCTCTATAAAAATGTATGGTAGCAACAATTTTTAAGAAAAAATACATAATTGAAGGTGTGGTGTGTAATACGTTGCAGTCTTTATACATCAATTCACTTTAATGCTTTAATTTTCCATTGATTAAACAGGGATAGACTTTTTTGGTTTCCCAATATATTTTCATTTTTGTGTTGTTAAACGGCTTATTTTTGGCAGAGAAAAAAATATTTTTTTTGGACAAGAACATATAGAATCATTCATGCATTTCCTGAAAGCTAGTATTATGTTAATGTTTCTCTATGAAGCTCTTCCATCTGCTATTTTTCTGTAAATTTCAAGAGAAATCTTAGAAAAGTTGTTTTGTTTGTTTGGGGTTTTTTGGGGTTTTTGTTTTTTGGTTTTTTTGTTTTGTTTTGTTTTGGTTTGGTTTGGTTTGGTTTTTTGCCCTTTTTTTGTTTGTTTGTTGGGTTTTTTTTTTGTTTTTGGGTTTTTTTGTTTTTTTTTTTTTTTTAATTGTCACTGGTAAAGCAAGGATTTCTTAAGAAAAAACTTTTTTCTTGTTGGAGAAGGATTTATAAGCAGTTACCTCAGTTATTTCTGAATTACTGCTAATTTAAAGTTAGACCCCTCTTCCTTGATGGGTTTCTCTTCCTAGTGCTGATTTTTTCTTCTGGTATTTTTATAAAAGCCTTCTGTATTCCCATTTGGGTAGCATTACTTCACGATGCTTCTTCTCTGGTATTATCTCTTGCCTGCAAGACTTGTCTGAGGCCATATTACTAATTGGTTTCCTCCCTAGTTTTCTTTTACAAGAAAGGGCTTTTTTAACCTTTGGACTTTTAACTCACTTTGGTAATTTCTTTTTCCTTACATTTTTCCTTTTGAAGCAGTATTGAATTCCATTACACCTCCTGGGGTGTCTTTTAAGTTTGACTAGCTGTCCTGTATTCCAGTAGTTGTGTTCTTTGGGTTTTTTTGCATTTACAGCTAGTTTCATTCTTATACTCAACGTCAGTTGGTTTGGTTTGCTTGTTAGTTTGACCAAAGAAAAATATACCAAGCTCTTTCCTCTAGTTGCACCTTTCTAGGATAGACTATAATTCAAAATAGACTCTGATTCTCCATCTTAATAGGTATTTGATTCTATTAGTTACTCAGCAATTAGCTATAGGCCTTTCCATAGTGATCCTCTCTTTTATATTTATTGCCACAGTGTTTTTGATGGTGAGATTTTAGGTCACTGATGGTTCCATTTTGAATTTTTACTATTTTTTCTGTCCCTTTCTGTCTCTGCAGTAAATATGAGAACCTGTTTTTGCTGTTCAGTTACATTTATGAAGATGATTACCATTTGTTTTCCAGATTGGTCTTGTTGTCTCACCTTTTCTTTTCCCAGTGTACCAATTTTCAGTAACTTTGACCTCTTCCAGCTTATTTTTCAATCTCTTCTTATATCAGAGTAAAGTAATAAACACTGGCTGGACTTTGGGTGAGAGGAACAGTAGTCAGGAATGAGAAAGAACTGCAAAAGGCTGTTGTCAGTATTCAGTTTGGAAAAAGGTCTTTGACATACTGCTGCTGATGTGGAACATTCAAAGAATTATTTCAGCTTTTGCAAAGTGGGTGGTAACAAACACAACAGCCAAAAAGTCTGGAGCGTGAGACGAGGACAAAGTTTCCCAAGATGGCAGAGACTTAATTAATTGCAACAGACTTTAAATGTTTTTGCTGTCTGCAGCTGTATTTTTATTTCATCTGTCACTTGCTAGCCTGCTCTCCAACTTGAATATTACATCTAGTAATGTAGGAAGTGGGGAAAGTATTTCATTGTAATGGGGAGCTTTTAAGTTGGGATTTTTTCCCCTTATATAGTGAAGCCATTTATGGCCACTTTCCATCTTTGTTAGTGACTCATCTCTGAAGCATAGTAGTCTAACTGGAGTAATTAATAGGCTAGAAGAGATGTGCTATATTGCTGTTATGCCTTCCTCAAGATTTCTAGCTGATAAGGGGGTTTTTAAATTTGTTCTGGTTTGGGCTTGGGTTTGTTATTTTTGTGTGTGTGTACAGCCAAGCAGTAGCCCTGCTTTTTTTTGTCTTTTTTGGCTGTAACTGAAGCTGACATTTATGAGAGATGAGGAAGCTTCAGGATGCTGGGGTGAGATCCTGGGTGATTGGCTGATGTTTGGCAGTGATTTACTAAAGCAGCTTGCCTTATCTCCCTGACTGTGATCCTGGTACATTTACTGCTATAAACACAGATAGCCAGAGGTCCCATTACCTCCTCAGCAAAAGTTTGTTGTGTCATAGACTTAGTCATTCAAGTTCTAAGCCTAAGCGTTATTTAATTTTTAATATGAAACATTGATAAGTTCCAACTAAGCTGTGGAAGCAATCAGCCATTTTGTATGCATATTGCCATTTGTATAATTCAAATGCAATCTGCATTGCTTTCTCAGACAAAATAGTGTATGTTTTATAGAATTTTTGGAAAAGGATGAGTATGCTCTGGGTTTCAGCCAGACTCTTTGTATTATGTGCAGGTGCTTTGGGACTTTAATAATTAGAGGATCTAATAAAAGAATCAGAGGATAAGCCAGGAAAATTACTGAGTTCTCTTTGCCCTTACAAAAAACCAATCTTTCCTGTTTCACCTAATACAAAATTGGAAACTTACAGGTGTATTTCAGCCCAAACTTACAGCAGACACATAAGAGAATTGATTAAATCATTATTAAGTAGTGTCTATTTCAAGCTCCCTGGATTTAATTGCTTTAGCTTGAAAAATAAACACTAAAATCCCAAACCAAATAGTAAGCTATAATTGAACAGGCAAGCAGGGTAAAAGTCTGAAGTTCCTCGGTTAATACTATGTCACTTACTGTTTTTAAATTGTTATAGTACTATAAACCTACACGGACTGTTTCTTTTTCCCTAGACTGGCTGAAGAAATGGGTATGCTTTTTGTTGTAGGCAACTTTTCAGAAGGCAAAACTGTGGCTTTTTTCTTTACCATGTCCACCCCTAAGTCACAGAAGATTTGAGCAAACTCAAAGTGTTGCTTTTCTGTTCTGCAGAAAACCCATCACTGCAAATCACCAACCAGCACATTATATTTATATCAGCATACCTATGCCTACATATGCCTATGCAGGTGCTTGTCCAAGTGGTGTGAGCATGTGCTCATGGTACACACCCATGAGTCAGTGTCTCTTTGTGTGTCTATAGTGAGGGATCAGGCTCTCAGTGGAGGAAGAAGTGGTGTTCACAAGCTGCGCTGCCTCCTCACGCTGTCACCATCGGTGCTGGTGCTTTGCCTAAAGCTGGCTGACTTTGAGTATCACCCTGAAAACAGATAGGTGTTAAAAACTAAGAGGTTGTGTCCTTAAGTGGTTAGCAATGACACGGGATGATAAGTTTTTAGCTCTTGCAGGTTAAAGTATAAGGCTTGTCTTAGGAAGGTAATGGATAAATAGTGACACTATGAGCCAAGGAGAGAAAAAGGCAGTAAAAATGTTCTCCTAGTGATTATAGATATGTTCTCCAGGTGATTAAAGAGAGAGTAAAATTATTCATCAAAGAATTTTGCAAAGATGCATTAGATTGCAGAAGCTATTTTGGCTCTTCTGGTCTGATGAACTAGATAATTAAAAATTTACTCTGACAATGTCATTCAGATCTGCTAATTATTTACCAATTCCAGCTTGACAGCATAGTGCTGTATATTAGACCTAATTTACATTATCTCTTGCTGTATATTTCAGAAGTAGAAATGAGCAAGCAGCATATGCTGATATTTTCCTTTTGTTGCAATTACAAAGGAAGGAAATATTCTATTATCACTCTGCTATCACCAGTTTTAGGAAGTATACGGTATTTAATACTTTTTATCTACATGTACAAACATTCCCTGATACTCTGAACGTCCCAGTGCTGAATATTTTCCTTATTCTGAAATCAGGGAAACAGAAGAGAAAGAGCTATTCTTTTCTTAAAATTGAAGTTCTAAGTCTGCTAGTTTTGCAGACTGGCTATCAACCTTTTTAATCCTCTGGAATTAAGTTTTCAAAAGTTATATACCCAATTTTTCCTCAAAAGTATCCATACATTAACGGTGGGTTTTTTCTGCACTGTAAGAATGTATTCTTTTTATTAACTGTGATAGATCTGCTCTTTACGCCCTTACTTGTCATTTTATTGATTAGGCAAAATACTTCTGTCTGGCTTCTTCATCTGCTTCTTTGCTCGGTTTTTGCATGTAGTCACCACTGATGCTTCTATGCTTATGCTGGCTGTTTTCTCATCCTCTCCTGTCCTAAACACTATGGAAATTGCAAATATTCTGGGGCAAAGATTTTAGTTGCATGTTGCTCCAGTGTGCAGGGAACATATTCAACTAAAATATTTGAGTATTATTTCTAGAGGATACCATGATACATTTTATGGTAACCGTTAGTAAAAATCATCTGAAACCACTCCTACAAAAGTTAGCTTTACAGCCTTTATTCAAATTCAGTCCAAAACATCACCTAAAGTTATTCCTTAATGATTCAGTCATGCTGGGCATTGTTCTTTTTCAGCAGAATTCTTCCTTAAAATGGCATGCCTAAAATAGATGGAATAACTCATGAAAAGATAAATTGAGGGTATTTTGTACTGAGATAGTAGGGCTGTGAAATTAGAGATTTGGATTGAAAAGCCCCTTTGTTTCACCATGTAGCCTAATTCAGCACTGTTGCTAAATAATTATATTTGGCTGTTCTCACTTGAATATTCTATTTCCCATAGTTAAAATTTTATGTTATGCCCAGAGCATCTTGTTAAATTGACTCTTCCCACTGGGCTGAGTTTTTATATAGGTTTTCTCAAATGCAGTGACATAAAACACTAAAATAAAAATTAGCAATAAATACTAGAAGACAAGAATTGCAAGGAATATCTGTAAGAGTGCTATCAGAAAAGAAGTCAGAGCATAAAAGGGAAAAAAGCAAAGGAAAATAGTATTAGAGCCAGGAGTCAATAATATAATGATCACAATGGAATAAAAAAAGTAATAGATTTCATAATCTTACTAATAGTGGATTAGAAAAGAGGCTTTTATCAGATAGTAATGTTTATGTCCATTTTGATAAAGTATTTATTGATTGCAAAGCAGTGGTTGATTGTAAAGGTACAATTAGCTTGGTAACAATGACAGAGAGAAATGTTCCTTGATAACTTCATAATCTGATGTATCTGGACAAAAAGAATCCTAACATTTTGTAAGGAAAAGCAGGGAAACACTTTAAAATTATATTCAGTGAATTCTTGAAGGCAGAAAATTGGTATTAGTTACTTTGGGAAAATAAATGCAGAACCACACAGTGGGAATATGACCCACAGGGAATCAAGAAGTCATTGTTTAGTAATCCTGATGCTTTATGCAATAAATTCAAGTGTGTATTATTTACATAATCCTCACATGTGAAGAAGGCCTGCTGTATTTGACAAACAGCCATGATGCGATGAAAGAGAAAATGCCAAGCATATTTCTGCTTTTTGTAGTGCTACTCCCTTGTATTTGCTTTAGATTTTGGGAAAAAAGCTATTTTATGAAGCTTTCAATACCACCTCTCACTGATGGTTGATTTCTGCTATAAAATAATGGAGGCCTCCCAGACTTGGTGCATGAGAACTCATTTTCTAATCAAGGAGAGGAATCTCCTGACTCATTTGGTGGTGTTATATAACTGTGTGCACACTGTAGGTGGTCTACCTATTAAATGCTAAACCCTGAGCAGGTTGTAATAAACAATTTGCTAGACAAAAGAAACAGGAGAATTATGGTATTTCACAGTGATTGTTCTCACTGGAGATGTTTTTTATATTCATTGCTCTGTTAATATATCGCTAAATTAATGGAAGTAATAATAGAATAATGAAAAAAATTCTCTATAGTAGCAGAAAAATGGTTAAAAAGTTCTCATCCATCAAATATCTGAATATCAAATTAAATTAGAGCAATTCACAGAAAACTGATTAGAAAAGAGTGAGAATGAAGTTAGGTAAAATAATTCAACCTAGATCAAAATAAGATAAATTTTCCAGAAGACTGTTTCCTGATTCCATTTTTCTGCAGGCAATTTCTTAACTGCAGCTACTTCTTTAAAATCTTTTCTTTTAATCAATGTTTTTTACAGCAGTTGAGATTAGGTTGTTCATTGTAGTGACAACACTCTTGGCGAACTCATTTGGCTTTAATGATTGGATTCTGCCTACCACAATACATAAGGGTTTTATACAAAGGTTAAAGATAGAAGAGGCTCCTGGGATGGCTGACAGGGTGGATTAGTGCTGCTGAGTCCTGCAGGAAAAGGTCACCACTGCTGTACACAAAGGAGCGTTGTCACTGGAGGAGGTGAAGTCACACGAAGCCTACAAAGAGAGCTTTGGGTTTGGGTAAATTAGTCATTGGCAGGAATAAGTAGGATTTGGTTGTGCTTTCCTGCTTATCTTTGCTTTTGCCTATCATCACTGCTTCTAATCTTCACTGTCAGGCAGCCATCATGTCAATGGGACTGTTAGCTGTCCTTCCTTCTCTGTCCTCCCAATATTATTTGTTTGTGTCTTTTCCAAGTAGAACGCATTGAGCCAGCACAGCACTGCTGGGTGAGCAAGGGAAAATAAAAGACCTTTTTCTACTGGCAGAGGTTTTTAAGCTATGGAAAGTTCCTCTTGGGTTATATTTATTTTTGAAGTTGTATACAGTATTCTGCTCTCATCTATGTCTCACTGAGAATTCATGCTCAGTCCTAATAATCTCTGTGTCCCACTTTCAATAATGGAGTAACTGAAGATCTTATTACTTCGGACTTTACATGATTAGTTGTTGGGATGTAAGTTCTGGACAGATTCATAGGACTGTGTAGCATGTCATGGCCTTAGGAGACAATTTCTCAGTTGCACAAGGTAATTTTGGCTATGAAATATGGCTTGCTAGGAAAACGATTGCTCAGCTGTTCACCCTGAAATGTCACACCATTTCAAAGGCTTATCTTTCACAGTGCTGCATGTTGTGAACTTACTAGGCTGTACATTGAAGCCTACATACCCAGTAAGAATATTATATATAAATGGCAGTGCATGAGAAAGTGGCAGTTTGCAAAACAATGCCTGAATTATAAGAAATAAGAAGTGATTGCCAGCTTTTGATTTGCCTTTAATGATACCAAGCTGCAGTGAGATGAAGGCTGCTATCTGAATTTGGTGAACTGACGGCCCAGTCTCACTCAAGAGGACTAATTTTTTTCAGTACTGGATTTCTCCATCTGAGAGGTGGAGAATTTTTTTCTTACACTAGCTCCATGATATGCTCTCTCATCAGTCATTCAGAATGTTTAGGTTTTGAGAGTTTTTACTGACCCTGTGTACTCCAGTTATACTGCAGTATGTTGCAATGTAGAGGTTAACATTCTTATTTTTGGGGGAGCAATTTCAAATCACAGTAGATGTTCCTTCCCAGTCCCAAATGTAAATTTCAGTGTGGAGAGTAACCTGTTAAAAGACGTGTCACAAACTTCCACTGATTTTAATGAGATTACAGAGAAAAGATGTGGTCTTGAAAATGCAGTTTAGTGTTTCTACTTGTCATTTGTCATTCAGCAAAAAGCACCTAGGATGCATTAAAAAGGCAGAGGAAACCAAATGGCTAGTTTGACGAGCTTTAAGCCAGTGATTTTAGTTTTGGAACATGAATATTCATCAGACCTTATTCCCTAAAATAATCATCAAACACAACCTTTCTTTGGCAAAGCTGTCAAGTTTGACATGCCATGCATTCAGAACCTGACTCAGAAATTATTAACTTTCAAATGGAAGGATCTTTTCAAGCAGCATTAAACAGGACATTTTAGCATTTCTCATTACATTTTCTTGAGTATTTGTGACGTTCAATGATTTCAGTGAAATAAAAAGCATCAGTGTATAAAAGCTGAAGACTCAGCACTCAGGAGTAAACCAGCTCCTCCCTCTTCAAACTTTAGGAGTGAAAAGAGGCTAAGAAATTAATTCAGAAAAATTAAAGTGGCAAATTAATCTGTCTCATATTTGGGAGCAATAGAAAGAAATAAAGAAGTAATAGGAGACCTTTCTGCTTTCCCTGCTCAGATGCATTATTTGCCATAATTTTAGGCAGATTTTCTGCCAACAGACTGAAGGGTGTGCAGTAGCTGGGGAAATCAGGCCATTTGGTGGTGTCCTTTAAATGCTTAAGGGCCACAGTTTAAATATCTGTGGTTGAGAATTTTGATCTCTGCCTAAATCCTAGGTGTAGTAAAGAAAAATGATGTTACATAATATCAAGAAACTTGTACTTCGAATCACTCAGAAGTGCTGAAAATCCTCTATGTTACAATTTTAATAACAAAGGCAATCTCCATTCTCTAAGGAAAGTCTTAGGAAAATGCCAGTCCTAGGGGAAGGATATTTAGGGATCATTTATACATTAGAACATAAAGTGCTTTTATTTATACTCTAATATTAAAAATGCATATTTGCATTGTCTTTATGAATTTCTAATTACTTTCAAAAGGCTCGGTAGGATCAGATTTTATTTGTGCTCTGCTTTATGAAATACATTTCATTGTTTTCAGTAGGTGTTTTTAAAAGTTTGTCAAATTGGTTTATATCTCTGTTTCATTTCTGCCCCAAGAGACTTCTGCTTTTGTGAATGTCTCAAGTAAGAGATTTTAAAAGAAATTGATTTCAGCAATTTAACTATAAATAAAATAGTGAAAATTTCCTTCAGACAAACTCTTGTAAAAACAAGCAAACAAAAAACAAAAAAAATGTTAGAAAAATGTAAACTGAAGAATATGATAAGACAAAAGGGAAATAAACAGAGAATGAAGTAACAGTAGATGTCAGAATTGTTTTTGCTAACAAATAAATATCTTGACTTCTACTGACAGACTATTTTGATAGTGGAAAAGAATAAAGATATAATGAGATGGACTCACATGCTGCGCAATCAACAGGAGAGCCCTTAATAACTTGTTTATTTTCCAAGGATGCACACTCCAGCATTCCCAAGTGTAAGCCGTCACATTTGACAGATTTGAGAATGACCAGAGGCCTGAACCAGCAGCTTGACATGTTCAACTCTGCCAAATGCTTTTAATAGCAGAGTAACAGCAAAAAAGTGGGAAGTGAGTGCCTTGTCAATCTTGGGAGGCTCCTAAGCTTTGCTGTGTTGCCTGACTCATACCCATATTTTAATAAGAGGAGAAAGGAGTAAATTTACAATTTTTCAGAGAAAAACTTGAATAAATGAATGAAAATCCAGTGGAGTCTTGTTTGTCACAAGAAGCAATCCTGTGCTGTTTTCTGTAATTATCTGTAACGACTAGATACTCTTTGCTTTATGTGGGGGCAGCAGCCAAGAGCAGGACAAGTCTGTTTGCAGCCACAGACAAATCTGTTTGCAGGCTACTAGAACTGGCTTCCAGCTTGAACTTTGATTTGGCACTCTTGTTTTTACTCATCACCAGCATTAATTACAGTGACACTTTGGCTTGATACCTAGATTTCTGTAGAATGACTCTGAGGCCAAAAGCAAGTATGTGCTTAAGCGAGTGCCTATATCAGGTGCCTCAGGAGGGAAAGAGAAGTTATACCAAAGGAGGGGAAGGACACACGCAGAGCTTTGCTGCCAAACACAGAGTACCCTATGGTCACTTGTCTTTTGGACAGTGTGTATATATTGTCTCCAACATCCAGTTTTCATATTGTTATTAAAAATGAATCTTTAACCCATTTAACTATCACACATAAAACAATCATCTGTATTTAAGTGTCTCGCAATCAGAATATTAGAATGGTATTATTTGAATAAGGCATGAATTTCACATGGATTTCATTTCTCTTAGATGCAGTGTTAGAGGTGTCAGTTGAAAATCAGAGATTTGAGTGAGGGATAAGAGAGCAACCATCTTTATTAAGGCAGTGAGTTAGCAAAAAGTGAAGGTCAGAGGTCCTCTGACTGTTCTCTCTGGTGTTCTCCTCTTTTGGAAAAAGCCATAAAAAATAGCAAGGCTAGTGAAGAATGGCCTCTGTGATACTGCTGCCCCTTTGCCTTGCAGCAACTGAAGCAATATAGTCAAGAAAAGGGAGTTGTGTTTCTTGCAGGATTTTCTTCTGCTCTACTGCAAAAGAAAGTGGTAGTCATCATTCATTTTTCTAGCAATTTAATACTGAAATAAATGTTGCTTCTTTCATAATTGGTCCTATCTGTTACATTTTAGCACAGCAGTCCTAATTGTTACACAGTATAAGATATGTACCCTGTTACCTAAACTTTAGTTCTTCATAACCCTTTTAGGATGTTTTGTGTTTTTGTATTTATGCCAGTAATTCTTTATCTTTCCTGGAAAATGAAATTTTGGGAAGATTACATATGGAAATGAGGACTTCTTATAAGGAAGAAAGCTAGATGTTATAAGCATTGATTATTTGTAGAAGAGCTATCATATCAGTAGTAGTACATATTGTATGTGCGGGGGTTTTAAGAGGTAAGTTTACAGTAGAGTTTTTAGCCTGCCATAACCTATTCTCACTACTGCAATACCCCCTGACCTTTAATTTCCACGGCTTCTGATAATTTTATGTGGTCTGTCAGAGAGCAAAAATTATGTGAATTTTAGGTTAAATGGGAGAGAGCAGGGCAATTTCAGGTGAAAAGTAAGTAAACAAAGTACTTGACTAATGTAAAGACAGCTTACTTTCTCTGCTGGAATTGCATGGGAGGGGTTTTGCTGCAGGCCCTGTGCTGCTGTCTGTAGTGCCCTTTGTCTGGCTGTATGTGCCTAGGGTAGAGACGATGCAGCAATTCAATTCTCCAAACTCCGCTCCCTGCTAATATCTAGAGCTCTGACCTTTATAGGTGACATTCACCCTTTATTTCATGTAGGATTTGAGCTTGGTGTCCCTCTCTGCTACCATCCATCATATTTCCACAGTCTCTTGCTGTCTGGTTTTTTGTTGCCTTTCTTGCATCCTAATTCTTTCTGCAACAATGCAGATGAGAATTTTAATTCTCAGTTCTCCTAGCAGGTGGTAGAGAGGATTCTAGTCCTTTCTGTTCCCTTTCCAGCAGGACTACAGGCTTCATGGCTGTCCATTATGGTTTGGGTTTGTTTGTTTGTTTGTTTGTTTGTTTGTTTGTTTTTCATGTAGAGAAATTGAAAGAACAGTGTGCATTCTTTCTTATTCTTTTCTCGATGATTTTAAATCCACTTCCTGACTTTCACAGCTCACCTGGGGTTGGGGTCTTTTGGGTGGTAATAATAAATAATAAATACTGAACTTATTCTTTATATTACTAAAGTTAATTAAAAATTCACACAGCTGCAAGGATAACTTGCACTTAAAATATATCTTGCTTACAAGCCCAATGGAATCATCATCATTTTGGAGGACATTTAGACTGGCTCTGAGATGAGGTGTCCAATGCAGCAAAGTGAGCTGCCTGGAGAGATCCTGCCCCTGGTGCCCAGCAGGATGCAGTGGGACTGACAGAGCACATATGCCTTGACAGACAGTAAAGATCTATCGAGTGCCAAAATCTCCTCCCCTGCAATCTCTGTCTGTTGCTACCTGCTATTCCTCAAGCACATGTGTGTGGCCATGGAGGGCTGGGGAGGACGAACCAGAGGACTTTTGTCTCTGTTATTCAAAACTTCTTTGGTCCTCTCACAAAATTCTTTTTCTGCCCCTTGGCATTGACCTCAGTGCACTTCGCAGTCTTCCAGATTGCATTAAAAACAGCCAGAACTGAATTCCTTAAATTTTTTGATAGATTTTGATATGTTAGGGGAGTAAATCCACTTGGACAGTTATTTATGTGTCTACAGGGAGATCAGGCATTATTTTTCTGCTGCTGAACATGTTTACAGGCAGAAATGTGTCCCCTTTTTAAAACCTGCCATTTATACCACACCATACATTGATAAGCTGTATCAAAAGCATCTTGAATCCATGAGCACCATTATTCTCTTTCAGTCAATCTGGCAATAATAGTAATTTCAGTACTTTCATCCCCGGGAAAGGGAAAACGCATGGTGAGATACGTTAGTGCAGCCACCTTTTCACCTGATAGGGGTTCTTGTAATGTGCTGTTTCTCTGAAAATCAAACTAAACATAGCCAAGGGAATTATTCTGTTATCCAGAAGAAGGATTGCAACATTCTGAAGGGTTTGGGTTCTTCATTTTTTGAAGAAAATTGTTTACAAAACAGAAGGTAGCAATGCCTCCAAGAAATATATGTCACTGTACTAGGAAGAATACCAAAATGTGTAGTATGCATAAAAATTGGTTATTGTTTTTTGGTTGTGTATCTTTAGAGATTTGATTGAAATACATAATTTCTTTTTAAAGGAATTTTTCATATTTTGGCTCTGGTTTTACATTCAGTTTTGTGTGGTTTTTTTTTGGTTTTTTTTTTTTTTTTTTTTTTTTAGTTTGTCACAAGAGAAATTGAAATGTTTCATTTAGGAAAAAAAATTATATTTTAAAATGTTGGGTTCCATTTTATGTTATCCTTTATTATTTTAATTTATATAGAATTTTTTCATATGACTAGTAGATTTTATAATGTTTCATTGAAGATGCTTAAATTTACTAAAAGGTAGTTTTATTCAATGTTAAATAATTTCCACAATGATTTGAAATATCAAATGAAGTAAATTGAACCATCTGAAAGCTAAGATACAAAAAGAATATCTGTAGTGTCCTATTGCACCTGTTTTCTCAGTGCAAGAAAATTCTTTCTGATTACAGTACAACTAAGTATAGATTGACTGAAATTTAAAAATTAATTCCTAAGCTATTCAGGTTTTTGAGAAAATATTTTTTTTAATTTTGCAAGATGTTTCATTTTCTATTAAAAAATAGTGTATTGTCAACTATATTTTATTTGAAAATTTCTACCTATCTTTTATATCCCCACAGCTCCATGATAGTTTACTCTTTAATAGTTGAGAAACCTAAGCAGTTTATCTGGCCTATAACTTACTCTTAAATCCCTGCCTTCTCCAGACTCTTAAAAATTGGATAAGGGTTAGGTTGAAACGTCAAGTAACAGTTCCATAAGTGAGCTCCTACCCTCATTGGCAAGATGATAAACACATGGCAGAGGGGCTTTTTAAGATCTTATGAGACCAAAAAGGATTGGGTACCACTGGCATATAGAATAAGAAAGGTGTTTGAAAATGTCTGATGATATAATCAGTGACAGCTGTGAGCTCTGAGCACAATTAAATTACTATCACCGTCAATGACTGCTGTTAACAGCCATGTGAAAAAGCAGTCATGTAACATAAGGTGCAAATTAATAATGTTTAGATTTGCTGCAAAAGCCTGGCACAAGTCAGGATTAAAGATAACATTAAACCCTTCAAACAGAATTTATCTTAAACTAAGCAGTGTCAGTAATATAAATTCCAAGATAGCCCTTTAAAGCAGAGCAAGAAAATCTTGAAATTTGAGATCTTGAAAAAATACCAGATATCAAATAAATGATTGAATGACTAAACCTCTGTAAATAAGTTAGGTTCTGAAATCTGAAATCTGTTTTGAAAGCACCCTGGCCTTTGTGGGCAAAAAGGCTGGAGGGTCTTGAAAATCTTCAAATCTCAAACCTGAATAAAAATGTTCCATGAACCTATTTATTAAAAATAGATTGAAGATACACCTGAACTGCATTAAGCTTTTGGTTTTGCTAATTTATAACAGTCTGATTTTATGTATAGACCCATGAATGTCTGATACATTTAATTAATATTGCATGTTTCCTCTCAGAAATACATCTGCTTTGTCTTCATGTGGCTGTATTCGCTTGAGAGTTAAAAAATACAGTTTTTTGACCTTTATGTTTTTTGCAAAGTTTTGTCAAAATCAGACAGTAGTTTTTTCCAGGCAGCAGTGATGATGGTCAGATGCACAGGGAGCATGACCACTGAAGACTTTATTCCTTACTGTTGTTGAAAATCAGGTCGTGCAGATGCAGGAGAAAGTCCCTTCCCATTTTCTGCTAAAGCTGTAACCTGGATCATTACTCAGGAAAATCTGGGAAAGAAGCAAGAGAGATGGGATACAATCCTGGCAAACAAAACCAAGAAAATAAGGACCCTTGTGTTCTGCTTAACTTGCCCTTTGCCAGATAGGTTGTTGTCATGATGCTGACTGCAAGCAAGTAATCCTATTAGGCTTCAGGAAACAGGCTTACCCAGTTATCTGAAAATATTTGGGTGGATCAAGCTCTCAAAGAACTTTCCAAGGGCGAAAGTTTTTATTAAGAAGTTTTTTAGACCTTGAACTACCACCTTTTCCCATAGTCACAACTTATTGCTAAACTGAACAAATGAGCACCTCCTCTTGAGACCTGCAGGGAGAAAATACTTTGCACGAGAGTATGTGTGAGGAAGCCCATTGCCCCCCCAGACTGAACTCACTTCACACTTTCAGAGGCACTGTTTTTCCAGCAGTTCTCATGTGTTCAGGGATGCATCCTGCAGCCAGAATGCTCTAACATGGATGGCAGTGCAAGGCTGCCAACTCTGGGACCATGTTATGGTAAGAAGGTTGAGAGTGCTGCAATGAGATGACAGGGATAGGAGGGGTCCAACTCTATGTTGTTGCTGTCAGCCTACACTTGTAAAGGGTGATTTTAAAAAAACACAGTGAAATTACAAATTAAATATAAAATTTTGGTTTAGTCTCTGTCTGCCACATCTTCCCATTCTAAGCAAAAGGCAGTATGGGGTAACAAATATGCATCACAAACCAAAACCGCTCCAAATTTTGCTGTACTGCAGCAGCAAAGGTGTATAAAACTGCTGGATTTAAGACTTGTGACATCATGGAAATTTATAGGATGAGTATCATAACCAGAGTGAAGACGTATTTACTTATCATTCTGCTAACATAGTTATGTACACTGTTTTTTTCAGATTGAGTTTAATCAGATGCAGAAAGGAAGAATAAATCTCTGCTTCTGCTCATAAGCAAAAACAAGACAGGTAGTTCTAACAGCAGAGATGTTTAAGCATGAGAGACTGTATTACAGGAGAGGAGGTTACCAGTAAATCAGGACTTTGACGCTGGGCAAATAATTACTGGGAATAGTTCTCCTCTGAACAATTATCAGGAGGATCTGTTTGGTTTCTTTATATGCTGTAGAGACAAGGTTGAGTAAAGAGGTTTGATATTTCAATACCTCCCTCCCATCTGAAGCAATTGACTGACAGTTTGCAAAGGTGAATGACAAATTCTGTTTATTTCATGGTGTTTAAGGGGCTGGTTTTGGTATGATTTTTCTTTAATTATAAATGCAGATACTATGAGATACTTTGTGTTTGGGCATCTCTTTTATCTTTTCAATTTTGGGGATGGGAATTGGCCATATACAAAGTGAAGAATGAGACTTTTACTTCATAAAGTGATGAGGTAACAAGAAGTAATAGGGCTTTATATTGCTTTTCAGCTTCTGAAGAACTGCAGGGGCAGTTTGTTTTTTGTTTATTTATGCTCATTCAACTAATGTTAATTAACTTGTCTGAATCTGCATTTGAAAAATGTAAACATCTCTTGCATCCAATGTGGGGAAAACTTAACAAACAGCAGAGGAAGATAATTCCATCAAAAGATTTTCTCCCTTTGTTTGTTATGATATGGTCAACAGCTCTTGATGCAATTACCTCCTTACATCTTTCTTCAGCCCATATATTTTCCAAATATTGTTCAAAATGTAATTAAAAATTGATGCTGTTTATGTGCCTCTTTTTGTATCTTAGCTTTCAGATGGTTCAATTTACTTCATTTGATATTTCATATCATTGTGGAAATTATTTAACATTGAATAAAACTACCTTTTAGTAAATTTAAGCATCTTCAATGAAACATTATAAAATCTACTAGTCAAAAATATCAAACAGCCCTGTACATTCCAGAAATAAAGTATCTTCCTAAATGGATATTTATTGTTTTATTCACTTGCCTAAATTTCATCTTACAAAATTCCTTCTTCTGATTGTTTATACGTTCTGTTAGGTATTTATAACTAGGTAATGACTTTCTGCTGTCCCTATCATGTCAGATTAAGTGTTGTATTCAGAAATAAGTGGAAACCAGAAGGGGCTCTGGCAAAGATTTATTCAGATCCTGTGGTGTGGATATGCAGATTTTGCAAGGTATGTATAATTATCTTAAGGAATGTAAATCTTCCACTAGTTCTCTTTTTTTTTTTTTTCCCACTGGGTCTAAAACCAAGTTATTTCTTAACACACTTATGAAATCCTTGGAAGAATATGGAAATTAACTGACCTTGCAAAAATGCATTTTTCTTTAATTGTTCTCTTGAGCTAGCTGTATTTCCTGTAGCAGGATATAATTTTCTAATTGGATCTTACAAAATAAATTTCTAACCTGAAAAAAAAATCCTTGCAAAGTGATACTGCATTAAAGCAGGTGCATAAATGCATTCCTATTCTTTTTAACTGTAAAAATTTTTTCTTCAAACATGCTGAGTGCATCCATTTTGAAATGTACATGGGATGATTTTCTACCTTAAAGACCTCAAAGTAATTTAGATTAAGGCTTCAGCAGTTGCCTTGTTTCGGTGTGACAGGTGATGTATTACACTAGCTGAAGAAAAAGCACTGAAGTATGAGTCCATCTGGCTATGTTTTCATTTAGCTGTGAGCATAGAATAGCTATAGGGAAATTTATGGCTCCTGCAAGTTTCTAGTTTGATTCAGGGCCTGGGCTTTGGCTCTTGCAGTCTGTGGAATTAAGGAAAGTGTTGATTTTAAAAACTCTGTTCTCTCTTGAATCTGTCTGTGAAGGGTCAGCATAGGTGTTTCATGAATAATGAGCAGCTGAGATCACAGTAGAAGATTTAAAAAGGATTAATTCATGTTGAATTGAACTTTGAAGGAGAAATATTGCCAGCTGATATATTGGCATGTTAGTGAGGAGTTGTTTTAAGTAAAACTGTCCAATTATTTTCTTATATCTTCCTCTTAATGAGCTAAGATGACATTTCTGTTCTCAAAAGTCAATTATGGAAGTAGCTATAAAACCTTTATATTCAGCTGAATCCTGCCTTACTCTCCTGAAACATGACCTGAAATATAGCTGCCAGAGAAGAGTTCATGGCAGCAGCCCAGAATGCTTTTAATATTTGCTTCACTGGTGTGCTGTAGAGAAGTAATGACCACCTGCATGGAGTGTGTTGTGCAGGCAGTTTTTTGCATTTTGTTCCCTGTTGTATGGATTTTATGTGTGTAGAAGTAGTTTAAACACTATCTTCCACTTGCAGGGCTTAACTTGTGTGGGTACCGTAAAGGTGTACGGAGTTCAAACTTTCTACTGTGGGCACATAGTTGAAGTCCTTTACTTTGCTGTTACCTCTCCAGTCTTTTCTGCTTACCCTTTGGATGTAACTGCCTTTGTCTGTTGATTACCTAGGGGATTAAATGCCGACCTTTTATTTCCTAACTCACATATAATGTAGATGCCTTGCACATCACTGACACCAAATGTCTTACACCCCAGGTAGCTGTTCACCTCACAGACACTTAAATCTAGGGATTTTTTATTTTTAGAACACTGTAATTTAAATAGGTATCCAGTGTAACTGAGGATGTCCAAGTCCTATCCACTGCTGTAGACTACTGTACTAGCATCTTATATGGCAAACATGGAAGTGTGCTATACTAATAAAAGAAATTCCTGGTGTTTCTCATACATTTGCTGTTTCTATGAAAAATTGTGTAGTGACATCCAGAGGCTCTACAAAAGGGACAGGGAGACCTGCATCCTCTATGGATTCATTGACATAAAACAATAAGCTGTGTGCAGGCAAAGAAAGGGGTAACACCTTACTGCTCACCGTTGATCTGCTCTTAGTATGGATTTGTAGATCCTCAAACATTCAGAAGTCGAGTTTTGGTTTAGCTCTGAATGTTACTGTTGTGTCATGATCTCAGTTGTCTTATTTGTCCTCTAAGACCATTCCCCCCAGAAGGAGAAATACACTTGGGCACCACCCTGCAGGTACCTGCCATGGCAATGAGGGATTTAGAAGTGTTTAAAAGGGCTTCACAGTTTGAAAGTTCAAAGTTACTATAAAAAGCAAGTAAAGGTTGTTTTGCTAAATGTGTTCAGATTCCTTGAATCACAAACCCATACAAAAGTCCCTGGAGGTATGTGAGTTCCATTGGCATTAGCAAGAATGTGACTAAGGGTTTCTCATTCCTAGTCAATTATGTGTGTCTACTGCTGTGGTCTAAAGCTTTTCAGGTTCAATACAAAACATGTGACGAATACAGTGCTACTTTTCATTCTGCTACAAACTTTCCCAGAGAGAACAGTTACTCTGATTAAATAATTTAAGAGGAAAGATTTTGGTTCTGTTTTCTAGAGCTGTATGTTTGAAAGCTGTAACTCCTGCTTCTGCTTGCAAAAATGGGTAATGAACCAAAAAAACAATGCAAGCAACTTGTCAAATTGTGCAAGGACTGGATACATTGAAGGAACCATATTTTCTGGCGTTCATAATAGAACATTGATTGGAGTCTTGCTGTGTCTGATGATCTTCTTGTGAAAAGCTTCTTTATTTGCATACTTAGGGACTTTAGCTGGAGGTGGTCTTAGAAATTAATGAAGTATGCCAATGTTGAAACAAATTCCAGGCACCGATCCAGCTTAACAATATAATGAACTTCAATAAGCTGGGAAGTTTAAGGGCATATAGGAAAATGCTGAAAATAGAAACAGGAAGGGTAGATGAAGCAACGATCATGTCTAAGTGCTCTGTCATGTCTTGTCTGCAGCTAGACTGCTTTGATTTTCTGAAACAAGTACTTTGAAAGGAGATTATTTTAGGTGTCCATAGAACTAATACAGATTGTTGATACCACTTCCTCTCATCACATAACTTCATAATTCATTGCTCTTCTAATCCAGTGCATTTTTACTTTCAGGCATCATGCAAAAATCTAGAAAAATGTCTTGCATATTATCTGCGGGTCCTCATTATGTAGGCCACAGTCAAATTGTATCTTTGCCCTAAAGCTCTATTGCTTGCCTGCCTGATGTATGAAATAATGTCTTATTTTGTATAAAATATTCCTCATTTGGTTCATATACTTAATTGTGTGAACTCAAAAAAAAAAACCAAAAAAAACCAGATACTTGTGGAAAGTAAATGAAGAAGTTTCATGAGGACAGCTGAGTGTAATTTATCTTTCCATTTTAGGATACTTGTTGGAATGTGTTTGTAATCTTTGTTCATCTCTACATGCTGATTTTAAGCACCATGTTTTGCCTTCTGACACCTTGCTATTTCCAGAACATTATGTGGTAGGGAGGTCAGTGAGGGGATTATATGAGGAGATCTTATCAGTACTAGCACACACTAATGAAAGTGAGACAAAGAGTGATAGTGGAGACTAACCGTGTAGATAGCAAATTGTGGATTTCTCAGCTTTATGGAGTATTCGATATGGTCAAGGAGGTGAAATGTTGCATGAAGCATTTGGAGCAATTTGTGAAGAGATGGGATGTGTACAATATTCACAGCCACCTTTGCCAGTTAGTGACAATGTCTTGCATCAAAACAGGCAAGAATTGCTCAGATTTGAAAGATGCATGTTAGAATTAGGGGATGAGCTTTAGCTAGTACAAAATTATCTCATTGGCATAACTAATACATCAAAGGGATACATAGATCTAAGCAGAAAGCATACTGTCAAAGTTACTGCAAAGAGTCTGGGCAAAGTCAGAGGTCATGGGGTATGTTTTTGGATGAAAGCTGTAATACGGTGGCCATAATTTTAATCATTTGTGCATGTATTTGTCTCCGTTTTACAGATGTAAAGCTGAGGTACAGCAATAGTAAAGCCAAAAAAGAGGTGCTGGGTTTTGACATGCAATTTGAGTTGATAGTAACCTAAATTTTAAGGCATTCCCACAGCAAAATCTAGGTTCAAAGCATGTATTTCCATGCATTACATCTTTGCAAGTCGACTGTGAACCACTAAAGTAAATTAGAAGCTCTTTATTGGTGTCCAGTTTATTTTAAAATGTTTGTTAAAGCAGTCACCTTGCAGATTGCAGGGAGTCTGGTACACCAGGGTCTTCAATCATGCTTCATATGGTCCCTTTTGTTAGAGAACTGTCAACTTGTTTGAATGAAGATAGAAGGCATCTATCCTTAATGCTAAATTCAGATTCATCCCTAAAGCAGACCTCTTACAAGCACTAAATTAATTAAGCATTTCTAGAGAAAAAAAATGTGATTGTATTATCAAACACAGTGGTGTTATATGCATTCACAATGAGAGCAGTGACTACTGGGCTGTTTGCTTGTTCTCTGTTTGCTGATTTGAACCCAGACAAAGCAGAATGAGCTGAACTGCTGAAAATAAAAATCTGTCAGGTTCATGCAAGCAATGATTTTGAAGACACTTATGAATTATCCAGATTTAAGAAGATTTCTCTTAGAAATAGCAAAATTCATACCCCTAATGAGAAGATTATGTCTTGCTGAATATCAAGGTTCTTTTCCAGATCCTCTTGGGATCTAGGGGTTTGTCAACGAAAAAGTTTCCAGAACTTGTCAAAACAATGCACATTTTTCTTAGCTTCAGTCTCCCAGATAGATGAACACCATTTGCTGACATTTTCTTCTAAAGAAATCAGCCTGAGTCTGACACTAAGAAAAACAAAGCAAATTCTGTCAACATTATAAGTAGTTAAAATGTGGTTTTTAACAGTAAAGTGGTGTAATGCATTAATGAGCAGCAGTGCTAACCTGACCTGTTATAGACTCTGTAGAATGTGTGAAAAAGAGAAAAGTAAATGAAAAATAAAATAAAAAATGAAATATGAATCTCAGCCAGTATACTAAAATATAAATGAATATTGTTTTGATGAAGGGTAGGAGGAACAAGAACTAAAATTAGAGTTTGCTGCCGACTCCCACAAATAGATTTTCAATCTCAAAGTGATGCACAATAATTTTATAAGATATTTTTGTCATGACTTTACTAGTTTAAAGGATACATTAATATGAATCATCAAGAATTTTTTTACAAATTATAAACAAGGCATTTTCATTATCAAAAATATACTTTCTGATAGCAGCTCTACTACCTAGATTTGGGGAAAGAGGTCTGTAAAAGTAGAAACAGTAAATACTGAAATACAAAAACTTCGCTGCACAAGCAAGTTAAAACAACTCTGGATAATATGCTAAAATACATAAAAACAACAGTCTTCATTGCCAAAGGGGTAGCTGATATTGTCTGTTCTGTTGGAGGTTTTGGGTTTTACCATGTCTTTTCAAAAGGCTGATATGACACATTGTGTCAAGTAGCCATCAGTTTCTGGAACAGTCCTTAGAATATGCCAGAAAGAAAGTGGGTTCCAGTATTCCTGGGTTTTGTAGGCATACTGAATATTGTCAGAAATTTTGGTGTATGAAAGCCCCCAAATTTATAAAGCATCTCAAACACATGTCATAAGAGGCGAAAAAAAATCCAGGCAAATAGAGTGATGATTCTGAAAGGTCAGTAGTAGAGGTGTCAGAATGATCTTCTATACCACTTACAAGATGGCCATGAGTGTTCCCTAAACCCACTAATAATCCACTGGTGAGTAAGGTGTGATGAGTGTGAAACACCACAGAGAAGCCATAAAAGAAAACATGATCACAGTAATATTTGCCTGAAAACTTCGGCTGTAGAGAACATAGTTATATTTTGTGAATCAGCTGAACTGTTCCAGAATTTATAAAACATAAATTCTCTTACAGAGAAAGATGAGGACAAAATGAAGTATGAAAAATAAAAATAGAGTATAATAACAAAGTGACATGGGGAAAGAGGATGAAATGTTATCCCCAGGGTCTTAGGTAGACTCAGAAAACTGATGGTCAAATATTATTTGACATGAATGTCATATGTTAAAAGCTCATGTTCCTTCTGGAAGTATCTAATATATATCCTTTTGGATTTAGTGTATGATTTTTTTTTTCTCTTTTTTAAAGAGCAGCTTTTAATGAGGTAATACTATATTTTCTGCAACGTAATCATATTTATATTATTTATTTATATCCATCCCTAAGGTTCTCAGTCTTAACATTGTTCTAAAGGTATATTCTCATGTAGTACACAGAGTTTTATTATAATGGCTTTTTATCATCAGTGAAATTATGCATCACATTAGAAATGAAAAACACAGAAGGCCTAAATCACTAGTGCTTCAGAGATGGTTCTTAGATGGATGTGGTCAGACTATTATGTATGACATTATAATTTCATTATTAAATCATTCATGTGTTTATCACCTGGAAATGTAGCAGAAGACATATTTATTTGTAGTCATTGTACTCAGTGGTGGAAAGTGCAGCACTGTAATAAACTCTTGCCCTCTGAAATATATTTATCTTGTCACTGAGCTGGCTTACTAATGTGATTTTCTACCTTTTGCAAAAGAAAGGTAATGCTTGCTGCAGTTGCTATGCTACAATACTAGTGCAGTGAACTTTCTGGTGCATCAGCACACATTTTGTTCCGTGCAGTTTCCTGTCACTGCTGCTGTCTCCCAAAACTCCAAATGTAAAATAAGGACTCGCAGATATTTTTCTTGTTTGCTCTGAATGACTAGTGCCAATAGTACTGAGCTTTAATTTAACTAGGGGATTGAATTGCATTTTTTTTCTAAAAATCGTCTTATCAGGCTACAGCAAAACAAGGACAAAATGCACTCTCTTGTGTTGGGGACTTTGTCAGCAGATGTAAACACCTAGCTTTGTCTTGCTAGAAGTTATATATCTAGAAGAGGCTTTATCAACCCTCTCCCCTCTAAGAGAGGAAAAGACAAAAAAGAGGCACCTTCAGTGGACAGTTTATCTCACAAGCCTGAGACATTTTAAGCCAGGATGAACTACCACGTGGAGGAGGCTACTTTTTTAATACTGGTTAGAGAGGACACCTAGATAACTTAAATGAGATACCTAACTTTTATATACCTAAAATTATAAGAGATTAATCCCATTGAAAGTGATATGGTGAATTTTTTTCAAACTTTTGGCCTGTGAATAATCCAAAACAAGATTAACAGATGGAGATGTAGCAAAATACTGGAAGTATAATGCTGTATATAGCAATAAAATAAAAGTCAAAATGTAATGCCATAGAGAAGCAAATCTGTAGAGAAAAGTCTGAGAAATATATCTCAACCTCCTTGCCATGCAAAAGGCTTTTGTGAGAGTTGGTAATGACGTTTCTGTAAGAGCAGCCTCTCTCTCATTTGCATCCTTTGCCTCAATCTCCCAAAGCAAAACAGACTGTGTTTCTTCAGAGATGTAAAATGTCAGCTCCAGTGTGACTGTATTCTCTGGGATCCCTATTTTGATGACATTGCACCAGCTAGACAGATACTGAATACAAGAAAATAAAACTTTAGAAAATACTGGCTTCTTGCTGACACTGGATTAGTCTGCTGAAAAGATACTCCTTTTATTTTTATGTAGTCTGGCAATTTGTCAGGTCTTCTCTAAGATACTAATATTTTTTTTTAACTAGTGATATCAGGTAAGCTTAATGGATTTCCCTGCCAGTGTACTGAATATGATTGCAATTGCAATGAAGCATGAAACAAACTATTTTAATGACTTATACTTAGGCCTGATGGTAATTTTTTTAAGGATACCTGCATCTTTCATTAATTGAACAAGCAGCCACTTGACTGCAAGTGAATAATTAATTTAAAAGTCCGAAGAACAATATTCATTGTACTTTAGGAAACATTACTGAAAAGTTTCTGGTAAATCACTTGAAAAATAAGTAATCACATCTATTGATTTTGAGATGCCTTCTGCCTATTGAGACACAGTATGTAGATGTGCTCCTTTCTCTGCAGCTGGGATGACAGCAGCTCGGTTAGCAGTGGCCTCAGTGACACTCTTGACAACCTCAGCACAGATGACTTGAATACCACCTCATCTGTCAGCTCTTATTCCAACATAACAGCCACTTCAAGGAAGAACACTCATGCCCAGGTGAGTAGCTTTGCTGCCATTTGTTGCAACACGCCCATGCAGGATAGAAGAAGTTTGGTATCAATGCCTCTAAACGAATGAGGTATTCATATCTTACAAAATCCTCTATTACACCTGAATGCAAGCCATAGACTCCATTGACCCAGCCTCAGGCTGTGAGCTGACATTCCAAATTCCCTGCTCCCAGGGCATGTGTCACTGCTGAAGGTGCTGGCTGGTGAGACCCAACTCTGCCCACTCTGGAGGAGCCCCCACTGGTCCCAGCCCCTGCTGCACCCTAACACAAAACAAACACAATATGATTGGATCTGTGATCGTGGATTTCTACTCAATTCAGCTCATTTGGAGTATCTCTTTCAACAAATAACACAATAAAAAATAATATATTTTTTGCTTTTTATGGTCTGAAACACGTTAGGGAAGAAATATACAGGCTGTACTGTCCTTTCAAATGGCAGAGATTGTCTTCTCCCCACTTAGATCCAGGGATAAAAGTAAAACTCTTCTGGCAGGTATCCAAGCATTTCTTCCCAACTCCCCTTAAAATTGCAAGTAATAGAGAAATCAATACAGAATCCTTGCAGGACTTGGTTCCCTCCAAAAAAGAAATAAAACCAGGAAAGTTTGTCTCAATAGGAGAGTATTCTCTGCCATGTTATCTCCTGTTCACTAGCAGGGAACTTTGAAACTGAACACTCAGCACAGGGGAAGAGTGGCTGCCTCCAGCGATTTGATGTCAAGTATGCAGGACACAAGACTGACACTTCTGATTCCATTTAGACTCCTGGAGGCAGCCAGTGTCTGCAATTCAGAGGTCTGTTTTGTCAATGTAGATTTCAGCAGACTCTGTGAGCAGGAGAAAAACACATATTTGTCATTTGCCCCAGACAATAGGGAAATATGGTTAATCTTGGAATGAAAATTACTTTGATCTCCAGCAGGATGGATACCAGACTATATTCATGCATGCTATATTCATGCAAAGGTAGTCACTGAAATGCCAACGTTCTTCAACCCTCATCATTGTCTTTCCCACTCCAACAGGGACTTCTATGGCTGATAACTGGAGATCAGCCTCTTGCCTTTCACATCAACAATGATGGCCAGTTAGTTCTGGCTTACTTGTTCCACTGCATAGTCATCAGGATTGGGAAAACTTAGGCTGACTTTTTAACTCTTTGTAGGTTTTTTTTTTCTTTTTTTTCCATCTAGATTATCTCATGTTCTAGCTGTTCTATAATAAGCCTCTGTTTTATTTGCAAATTGTTCAGCAATAGACAGAAAAGCAGTGCATGTTCAAATTTTACTTTCTTTCCAGAGTTTCTTTATGTTATGAAGACTAGGAAAATACCTTTATCAGGTATGCCTTTACCAGACACATTAAGCAGAACTCACTGTATTCCATGCTAGCTGGCAATCCCAGTCAGAAGTTGGGATGAACGGAATACTCATTTTGCCAGCTTTTTTTCAGATTTTAGATATACTGCAACACAGACTTTATCTGTCTTTTTAAGTGATTGGAGCAGTAAGGACTGAATATAGACTGAGACAGAAATTGCATATTTTGTTGTTGTTTTCTTATTACAAGAATTATAATGGTGAAGAGAGGCTTTTAGTAAGTATTGTACTACCTTTTTTTTTTTTTTTTTTACATTAAGCAGTTTGCTTTAAAAATGTATGACTGTATGGTTACAGTCATTCATTTATGGTAAAATGTCTGTGAGCATGTTGCTATGAGTTACACACATTCAATAACTTCAATGAAAACTTGCTTTTGAAGGACCCTGCGATATTTTTGTAGATATTTTTGCTTGGGCTTTCTTCCCATTAATCCTTACCCATAATCTGTGCTAGCATGTCCAAAGCACATACATAGTCATGGAAATGTAGAGAGCTTTGGCCTTTTTTTACACCTCAGCTGACAAATATGTAAACAGGAACTGATTATTCTGTTGGTCATGTAATCAGTATTAATCCTCCTTATGGCCGCAGTGCCTAGGAAACTGCCACAGAGGGGTCTCTCTCGGGAAGGAGCTGTGACAGCACAGGATAATAAATAGCCTGTCCCTCAATGAGAACCATTTTGCAGCCCCTCTTAGGCTGGTGATACCTGAGAGCAGCACCATATTTTTGCTGTTAAAGAGGGGCAGAGGCGAGCAGGAGTGGTGAGAGGGTGATGTGCAAATAAGGCTTCAGACTGAGGTCAGGAGGCTGCAGAAAAACACAGAAGGAAGGGTTACATTGAACAGCCTGTCAGGACAAAGAACACCAGTCTTGTCAAACACAGAGGGTAGGGTCAGTCCCTGTTTCTATTTAAGCCACTTTCACAGCTTCTACATTGTCTTCTTGGGCTGCTCCTTCAGCACTCTCTTATCAGCATGCCTCAGGGAAAGCAGATGCCACAGGGTGGGTTAGATCCTCACTGGAGCATCCTCCGCATGGGTCTCAGTTTCAGAGGGAGCATGAGCCCAGCTGGTTGCCTTCACACCACGGATGAGTAGTGCTGGCATAAGCCTCTCTTCTGCTCTGTTGGCTGATATAGCTAGAGAGAGTTTCTTGTCAGAAACAATTTCTGTGGAAACAGACCAGTAGAAAGCCATCAGCTGTAGCACAAATATTTTTGGGGAAGATGCTATCCTTGCTCCCTGGTAGCACAATATACTCTGTTCCACTGGAAAAAAATATTTCTAATCCAGTCACTGGAAGTCTTGGCTAGGAAAAGGCAAGAAGCCAGACTGAGGTGATTTTAGTAGTATATTCAGGAATTTGCTCACCCAAGCTTTTAGTAAAACCTCTCAGTACAGTGATTTACTTCTGAAATTCAGACTGAATTGAGGAACATTAGGGTATCACCACTGATTATTAGAGTGAATTACATTTCACTTTATTATAGTTTATCTATAAAGGAAAGGGATTAAATATTTTGCGAATAAAAGAAAGAGAAATGTCATCCCCAAATGGCTATATTTTGTATGTTTTTAAACTTTTGGAATCAGGATGCTAATGTTTTAGAAGGAAAGTTTCTGTGGCCCTTGCTGCAAATAGACCAAATTCTCCTCCCCTACTATGATTTAAGAAACCAGCAAATAACAGAGATGTTGGGACTGACCATGCAAATCTCATGCAAATCTCTTGTAGCTGAAGACAGACTCAGAGAAGCGCTCAGTTACAGACAGTGAAACTTGGGGCAGCACTGAAGACCTGAAGAAGCCAGAGGAAGACTTTGACAGCAGTGTAGACAGCAGTGGCAAGTGGAAGGGCCTTCCCTCGGGGCAGTCTGAAGAGTCAGAGAAGGGGGGGCAGAAAACATCTCTGTCTGTATCACAGACTGGATCTTGGAGGAGAGGCATGACTGCACAAGTAGGAACGACTCAGTCCAGGCACAAAGCAGGAACAAATGCACTCAAGACCCCAGGTAGGAAACTTCTGTAGTTCAGATTACAGTGGTCTTAAAATAATTGATGGATGTTATATATGTATACATACTGTATGCCTGCTCTCTCATCCCATAAATGACTGCAAGCTTAGATTGTAATATTATAATAACCTTTTCATTTCTGTAACTGTTAGTTTGCTACATGCATAATAATAATTTACTAAGTACATATGGGTGCACCTGTAACAAAAACTGTGATTGCATTTTGTTGTGCTATCATCTGTGTATGTCAGCGTCTGTTAATTCTTAGACATATTTTTGGACTCATCTGTGCCTTACCCTTATTCTCTAGAAAAACTTACCTTTGATAATTCAACATATGCATAGAAATGGCCAAATATTAGAAGTGGACTCAAAAAGAATTAATATTCAAAGGAGGGAACTCCAAATGATATTTTTAGTTATTTCTGAACTAAAGCTGGATTATCACATTCCACATACTATGAGTATTCTACAGATCACTATTAAGCGATAAAATTTTTTTTAAAATATGTCTTATTACACACTTTCAGTGCTAAATGCCCTCTTACCTAATTTTGGAAGACCTCTTAGAAGTAGTAACCACTTCTGCAATCTAGTTTTGAAGCAAAAAATCCAAAGCTGGTGAAAGAGATAATTATTAAAACCATCTAATCCTAATCCATCATTTTACTAAAGAACTGTGTATTCTCAGTGGAACATTTTCTGGATCTTTTTCATATCCTGACAAAACAGTGCTAGTTCAACCCCTAGTTGTAAAGGCAACTAACAAAGATCTCCTCAGAATAAATTCCTACCCTTTGTGAATGCCATTTTTTTCTTTGCAATTTGGAACTGTCAAACAGTGATCAGTCTCTGGTCCATGAGATCCCTGAGGAGCACTGCCATGGTGATCATATGGATACAGGAACTATACCACTCTAATAGCAATTAAAAATGGAGATACTAAAAGATTTGCTGCACACCAAGCTAAGTTTTCCAGATCTGTTTTGTGACCAGGCAGCCACTGTGCAACACAGAATTGAGGCCTTAACTACTAATGAGCTGTATGTTTGCTGGGTCAGAGTCAGATTTGTATCATGGCATGTGCATCTGTTTGTGTAGCATAAAATAAAATAAAAAAGTGGATAAAAACATGAGTGGAATTAGTTCTGCTTTGCAGAACTTTATTACATTTATTTACATCCTTATTACATTTTTGTTTCTTAAGAGAAATTAGGTCATCCACCTCCAAAGCTTCCATAATGACTTCAAGAGTAAACTAAAACATTTGGTATGTTTTAGGAGTTATTAGTGGTATACTGTAGATGCTTAGATATAAATTAGAATTGAAATGGCAATTTTTATCAATTTGTAAAACAGGAAGAGGGTACTTCTGGTATAGCAGAACATATTACTTCATCGTTTCTGCATGTTACAATAAGGTTTTATAAAAGATGGAAGAAATTTATAAATATACCTTATATAGTCACAAGCCTACACAGGACTGAAGAAAACCTCTCAAAAAAAAAAAATCAAAATCTTGAGAAGTCATCAAGGATATGACAAAGACTAATTAACTTGGGTAATTGATAGTGTTACAGATCAAGACAATTCATTCCATAACATAATCTCTCCCTGATAATTTTGTGTAACTAAAACCAGAACAAACTTAGTCATACGCTAAGAAGATGTAATCAGTGAAAATCAAAAAATTCTATAAGTACCACTTATTTCTACACACATAATTGATGTCATTCTTCAGGAGATGTTTATTACGTGTAATGTTTTATTTTCAAGGATTATTTCTTTCATGTAGAAATATTGTTAACAGAAAAAAAACATAGTCAAAATTCCTTATAGCTCATTCAAGATAATCTTCTACAGCTACATTTTCCACCTTTATATGAAAGTACTGGAAGTTCTCACAGGAATTCCAAGCTTTTAATGCTTTAGGCTTACCTGTGTCATACCAGCTACAGATAGCTAATGGGAGACTAAAGACCATACTGGTCTGTTTCTTTAGGGGAATTCTGTTTGTGTATTTTTTTACTTTGAAAGTGTAATCATACAGTGTTGAAATTAGATATTTATACATTGCAGCTTAAACACAAGTGACCTTTTCAAATACACTTTTATTTAGGAAAAACCGATGATGCAAAAGCTTCAGAAAAAGTGAAAACTCCCCTGAAAGGAGCCTCCATACAGCGATCTCCATCAGATGCAGGAAAAAGCAGTGGTGATGAAGGGAAAAAGCCTCCTTCTGGCATTGGGAGATCAACTGCTACAGGGTCATTTGGATTCAAGAAGTCTGGGTTGGGATCTTCTACCATAATCACCACAAGTGGAGCGACCATCACAAGCGGGTCAGCAACGCTAGGAAAAATGCCAAAATCTTCAGCCATCAGTGGGAAGTCCAGTGCAGGGAGGAAGACAAGCTTGGATGGTTCTCAAAACCAGGATGACGGCGTCCTGCATGTGAGCTCAAAGACAACTCTGCAGTACCGGAGTCTGCCTCGCCCATCAAAATCCAGTGGCAGTGGGATCCCTGGCCGGGGTGGCCACCGCTCCAGCACCAGCAGCATCGACTCCAACGTGAGCAGCAAGTCTGCAGGTGCTGCTGCCACCAAACTGCGAGAGCCAAGCAAGATCGGGTCCGGGAGGTCCAGCCCTGTCACCGTCAACCAGACGGACAAGGAAAAAGAGAAAGTGTCCGTGTCAGATTCTGAAAGTGTCTCACTGTCCAGCTCCCCTAAATCCAGCCCAACTTCCGCAAGCGCCTCTGGCACACCAGGACTTAGACAGCCAGGATCCAAATACCCAGATATTGCTTCCCCCACGTTTCGAAGGTTAGTGCATTTCTATGGTTCCCTAAAGTTGCAATATATGAAGCAGGGATTTTCAATATCTTGAAGTACTGTGCAAAAAGCCTTTTCAGGGAATATTTTGCCACATACAAGTCAAGTATAGGAAAATAAAAGGGCAGTATTTTTTTCATACAACACGAGATTTCTTTGAGATTTGAAGACCTTCCTGGACCTGAAATGACTGCTCCTTGAGGTTTAAGTATTTTAGGTACTTGCTCATAACCATAGTTTGAAACTTAGAGGGTGGACTCACTGATCCTTATGGGTCCCTTCCTACTCAAGATATTCTATGATTCTAAGTTCAGCCACATGTGCAGTTTCTTCTCAATATTGTGATAAACCCCCAAAGGGAAGGAGGACAGTATGTTCAGGCACATTCTCTTAATAGAACAGGCATTGCCATATTTTGGATGGAGAACTGAAGAGCTCTTTAAATTGTAGAGTTTTGCTTTCACATTGTTAGCAGCTTCAGCTACAAACACTTCAGTATCTTAGCAGCTTCACTACATTTTTGGACACAAGCTTTGGCAAGGCTGAATTTCAATTGTAAATGCTGTATTGTAACATTTCTGGAAGTATAAATCCGGATGAGTGCTCCATGAATTGGGATGGAGCCCTTTCACTGCTGGATTAAAAGCCAATAGTGCCCTCCTGTGCTTACTTACCAAAACAGCATCTCCAGGCAGCTAGGGAGCTGCAGCTTCGTTTTGTGGGCTTGGTAAAATGTAAGACAGATTCTTATGTTATTAGACATGCTTACTTTATATCATGATAAGTTTTGCATTTATCTACCTTTAGTTCATAAGCTGTACATTAACTGCAGCTTAAAATATTTCCAGAAATACATTAAAACATCACTTTTTAGTTCAAACATGACTTTTTAGTTCAAATTTTAGAGGAGTTGCAGTTTATTTTTTCATCATCACTATAGAATTTTCATATCTAGAATTGCTGGAAGATGTTATGTGACATACAATTTTATCATTCCTGCCCTTGGAGACAAACTGAGCCCATTTAGCCATGGTGCATTTATTCTTTCTGAGTGGTTACTACATGACTGATGACCACATGACCATCTGTGCAAAAAAAACAAGAGGGGAATTTTGCACAAATGCTTTATTAAACTATGTTTAATACATAGTTTATATACATATGTTTAATACATATATGTTTAATAACATATTAAACTATGTTTAATAAACATAGTTTATTAAACTATGAAGTATTTTGCAAGTGTTTGTTGCAATCATTTAAGCAGTTTTCAGAAGTGAGGAGTTTAAAAGTTAATGACTTGGGAATGCTTAATTACTGAATTTGGGTGAAAGTGTAATCTGTTTGTGAACTAATAAGACAAAAATGTGATATTTTACCTCTCTCTGGGAGGGGCTGTGCAAAGAGCACATCTGAACAGGAGTGAATAAGAGCGGTTACTAAAGAAACAAACCATGATTATTGTAATATGGTTAAGTGAATTTAAATTTGCGCTGCAATTGATCAACTAGGTAGGCATGATTTTCGTAGCAGTAATTAAAAATGTGTAGTTTGGCTCTTAGGATGTTGCGCCATGAATGTTTAATGTGGCTATCAGTTTCTCTAAAGCTATTTGTTTTACATTTAGGTTGTTTGGTGCCAAGGCAAGTGGTAAAGCTGCCTCTGCACCCAGTACTGAAGGTGTGAAACCCACATCGGCAATGCCCAGCCCTAGTACCACATTGGCACGGCAAGGCAGCCTGGAATCGCCATCCTCGGGCACAGGCAGCATGGGCAGTGCAGGTGGGCAAAGTGGTAGCAGCAGCCCCCTCTTCAGTAAACCTTCGGACTTAAATGCAGATGTTGTAAGCTTAAGTCACTCCCTGGCTTCCAGTCCTGCCTCAGTGCACTCTTTTACATCAGGTGGTCTTGTGTGGGCTGCAAACCTGAGCAGCTCTTCAGCGGGCAGTAAGGACACACCAAGTTACCAGTCCATGACTAGCCTTCACACCAGTTCCGAGTCTATTGACCTCCCTCTTAGCCATCATGGCTCTCTCTCTGGACTGACAACAAGCACTCAGGAGGTTCAGAGCCTGCTCATGAGGACTGGAAGCGTCAGATCTACTCTTTCGGAAAGGTGAGCTTGCCTATAGATATAGTGACCACGAAATAAGTGAGAGGCAAAAGGACAGGAGCCAAAAAAATAAGCCCTCCACCTGTTTTGCTAAAGGGACACTGTTTAATTAGCAGCTTAGTCCTTTATGTAATAAAAGGAAGGAAGAAAAGAGAGCTGAAAGGCATTGCAATGTGGAATCAACTGCCTTTTAAGGTTTTACAAGCACTTTTTCTATCTTGAGAATTTTTTTGAGTTCCCTTGTTCTGGAGGGAAAAGGGGGAAAATTGTCTAACTAAAGGCAAGTGTAAACAGCCAAGAGGCACATAATTATTCCTGCAGCAGGATCCACCTGCTGTCCCAGCATTTGGCAGTTCCCAAAGCAAGCAAACCTCCAACCGTGGGACCCCCACTTTTCTCTTCCCATTAACTCAAAGCACAGGCAGAGCTAGTGTGTCTTGGTCTTCAGCTGACCAGTCTTGCCCTAAAATACTCAGTCTTAATAAGTTTCTTTTTACATGGTAAGCATTACACAGATCCTTACTGACATGCAGCTTCACTGGCAGGGAGAGAGTTTAAGAGATGAGATCCTTGCTATATGGTCAGTCCTGGCAAGTACCCAGAACAGACAAAGAAATGCAAGAAAATGTTTTTCTGTTTAGTCTATTAAAGATTTTTTTGATATGCAGATATTTTGCCATTTCAATTACATTATAAAAGGTGCAACCAGTCTGGCATAGTTGAACCAAGATATTTTTTTTTCTTTTGGGTTTTTCTCTTTTTTTTTGTGTGATATATTTATTTGGCTTTTGCAGAAGAGAAGACAATAATCTTTGCTAGGCACTAAGTAAGTTCTGCTTCCCATGAAAATTTTTGGGATTTGATAGTGAAACTCTGATCTCACATATGGACTGTAAAATCAATATTAAATATTTCATTAGCCTTTTATTCAAAAAATAAAATTTTACTGAATCAGTCAAAAATATTTTAAACTTAATTAGCTTTTTAACATCACAAACATTTTAAGGAGAAAAGACCTTTAACATACAATGTCAAGTTTTTTCGCCCTTTATATAAACTCAGAGATTGTTCAATACCTATCCTTTGCATAGAAGGAATTCACTTTCAGTAAGCCAGCATTAAAAAAACCTCATAATCAAAACATTGAGAAACCTAGATGGAAACTTTTCATAGATTTCATTTTCTCATGTTACATTCATGAGTATTACTATATCAGCTAAAAATCACACCGCTTACTAATATAATTACAAATTATATTACTATTACATACTAATATATTATTTTAATAATTATGAAGCATATATATGTACCAATATAACCTACACTAACAATGCGTAGTATTGTTAACAATGCAGTAGTTATAAATACACTGATACCTGAGCAATTTATAGTTTGCACTGTGGCTTTAATTTTTAAATAGAAATTTGTGTACTATGAACTGAATGTGACAATATTTCTTAAAAGGTCAGTTATTAATAATAAGCTTATAAAATCCTTCACTGCCACATATATGGATGGTGAGATCAATAGAATTACGTGGACGAGTATGCATTCATGCCAAAAATTATATTGATATGGAGGATCTTAAACATCACATTTCAAAAATTAATGCCTTGGCAGAAGTTTCTGAGCAACCCCCACTGCTAATACTTCATGTATTTGTTCAGTGACTTAATTTCAGTGGTTCCAAATATTTTGCTGTTGGCAATATTTTTAAGTTTCAGATTAGTCCATATGGGGATATTATGATTGAGTCCAGAGAGAGCTATTGTTATGTTGATCTGGCCTCAAAACAAATATGGGTACCTAGAGTAAATGGTGTCATTTCTTCAATTATAGCCCCAACAGGATTTTTGCAGTTCGATTTTTCTGAAAGATCTGATACAAGTGCTGAGTTTCTAAGCTCTTTTTACACATTAAAACTTACTTGTTGCAAAGTATTTTTTCACAACAAAAGCATTGATTTGCAACGTTGGAGACAGATATGTTTGGCAGCACATGATGTCCTTTTTTCTTTGCAATCTCATATTTGAAATGCCTTTGATTATACTAATTATAGCATGGCATAGTATAAAAATTATCTGCAAGGAGATTTTTCTTTTTCTTCAGTCACTCTAGAGCTTGCAAAAGGTTGAATCAGCAGTCCTTATTATCAGATGTACTAATATAATGTAGGGACAAATTCAGAAATACCAAAGTGCACAATGAAGTACAACTAGCAACCAACATAAAGTCTATGCAGGGAAAATGCAGGAAAAACTGAAAGGAGAGTGATAAAGATAGATGATATAAAAGAATATGGATTTGTTTCATTGAAGCATTAGCTGTAATTTGATGGACAAATATCAGTAATGGCAAGCATGCTAAGAGGAAATGAAAAGGTTAAAGATATCTTCAGTTTACTGATCCTGATGAACTTTGCATTTTCCTGTTTCAGACAGAGCCTGAAAACCCTGCAGTCATTAGAATTGAAGAAAAGTTTTTAAAGGGTCTGTGCTGAGGAAAGAGGGAGGAGGAGAGCTGGGATAGAGGGTGAAATAGTAAATGCAATAAAAATCCTGAATTTGCTGAAGCTTTAAGTGCTATTCCTTTGCTTTCATAAGCAAATGGGGAAAATAAAAATGCTAGTTGTTAAAGAGTTACTGAAGATGAGTAACCAAAGGCTTATAAGTCTGAAGGGATATAACAGGGCAGGATATATTTGCATAGACACAAAATGGAAAATAGTGATGCTATCTTGCAGAACATGTACAGAGTTGTAGTGCCATGCTGGGACAAAGCATTTTGAAAATGAAAATATTGCATATAGGTTTTAGAAAGTAGTTTTCCCATTATACTTTCTCACGTTAGGCTTTAACTTAAGACTTTGGAATGTCAAGTTTTAGAAAATAACAGCTGGAAAGAACACAGAAAATGAGAACAAAATCTCAGTGTATATCTACATTTTATGTGAAGGAAAGTAGCCCTTGACTACTTCCAAAAAAAGTCACCTTTCTTGGAGACAGCAAATCTGCAAGGTCTCTGCTATATTTGCCCACCTATCCCTCCAGGGATGATCAGATGTTGCCCACAGTTTTCTGGCTGTCCACTAAGTGATGGTACGGCATCAAAGCAGAGCTGCTTGACAACTCCTGGAGTGAAGTGTCAAAGTTTACTCTAGCCAAACTCTGCATCATTCAATGAGATTCTGTTGCATTGTAACAACCAGTAAAAGCAAGAAAAATATTTTCTTTTTCAGAAGGAAGGCAAATTTTGCATCTCTCTTAGGCCTTTTGTTGGTTTTGCACATATTTGGTTGGTTTAGCAATATTTAGAAAAGTCTAATTCTACTGTCATAGCAGTGTAGCTCCCTATATGGGAGGACACTCGTATTTTACCTTACAGCAATTTAGAGGGATTAAAATAATCATGCAGGTATTTATATTCTAAAATAAAAACGTCTTCTGGGGTTAACTGAAAATATTACTGCTTTAGTTGTAAAATTTTCCAGGTGGACACATCACCAGTAGATTTTTCAAACCCTTAATTGCTGGTGAGCATTGCAAATTTGTAACTTTCTTCTGCTTGATCCAAAGGACACAGCAAGGAAGGCATAAAAATGCAGAAATATAGAAATAAACAGTGGTCTGATCAGCAGTAATAGCTACATTTTAAGATTAGCAGAGTGGAAGTGGTTTTTAGTTACATGACTGGCTTTCTCTAGTTTGCTTTAAAAGAATGTCTAGTCTTGAGTGCTATGAAAGTGCATTGAAATCCACTTAAGTCCTTCAAGACTTTCAATTATTTTAAATTATCATAATTGGTAGTTGTGGTTTTAAGGTGTGAAACAGTGCATCATGTATCAGATTTTCTTATATGCCTAGCCTTTGTTGAAACTAATTTGTAAGACCCATATCAGCTTGGCCCAGCCTGTCATGGAGCTCTCTAGTTGTTTCTTAGCTTGCAATAATTTGTTTTATTTCCTAGCAGCTCTGAAAGAGTTAGATGTAGCTCAAGGATATACTATTATGGCCCTTTCCCATGATAACCTCATCACCAAGGGCAGGTAGGAAAATGAGAAAATTAAGGCTTCCTGTAATTTCCCTCATAGAATTTGCAGTCAGTTTCAGCACCATAAAATAAACAAAAAAGAATGAGATACAGTGGGTTTGACAACTTCAGCCTGTGTCTTCATTCATCTTTTTGCAAGATTGCTTCTTCCAGTTTACATAACAAAGGAAAATACTAGAAATATTATATTCTCATCCTCACTTTATATTGGTCTTTGTCCATGTATGCATTGCTTCTTTCAGGAAAGGGCTGTCTTTATTACCATTATCAACTTTAGAGATATGAGGTAAATTAAGTTCTGTTTACCAAAAGTCCAGTTTCTGTGGAAGCAATGAACCCAGCTTTTGGTGGATGAATTATTTCAGATATTAAAAAGATAAGGGCAGTTATTGGTCTGAAGTTACATGAAGTTAATATTTATATGAAACCATGCTTAATGGTTTCATACAATTATCTGAAATCTAGGAGCATCTTTGTAAGCTTTATTATTTTAAAAACACACAATGAGCATTTGGTACACTCACTTTAATGCAGTTGCAATAACGCCATGTTTATGTTGAGGAATATTCATCCTTATTTCATTTGAATTCAAAAGATTTTTGGAAAATCCTATGTCACTCTTAACCTACTTATACAACTGGCATACCTTTTGGCTTGTGGATTGGTTTAAAGGAGCACTGACTCCTTTATTTTTAGATAATGTGCTATAGATTACTTTGAAATACATATATCTCCAAGTTAAAATAATATTGGAAAATACATTGTTCATTTGGACTTTTAAGTGTTTGCATAAGAAACTGGTGTTATGATCATGTTTATTCATCTTGAAATTCAGAGGTGCATAAAGGTAAATAAAGGAACATCAAGGCCCCATTTTTCTCTGTGAAGAAAAAAATAGTGGATCATTCATTCAAATTCATCTTGGTTTTTTTTTGTTGTTTTTTTTTGGTTTTTTTGTTTGTTTGTTTGTTTGTTTGTGTTTTTTTTGTTTTTTTTTTTGTTTTTTTTTTTTTGGTTTTTTTTTTGTTTGTTTGTTTTTTTGCCAGCCATTCTAGGTCCTGTTATATATGTTGGGAGCAAAATGCTGAAAATGCAGTCCTCTGTCTGATATGGGACTACTCTCACATGGACCATGATAACTGGGCCTATGCTGAAATACTGCTATTTTTCTCATTCCATTTGTTTTCTCTAAATGCAGAACAAGGTCCTTTATTAAACTAGTAAAATTGTCTGTAAAATTTCCTGCTGGTAAGAGTAGTTTGTTTCCATTTGCCCAAGCCCTGATAGTAGTCCATGCCAACAGTGTTTCACTGACTTTATCTACTAAGATCAAGGATACATGACAGTAGGACTCCCATCACCCACAGCACAATAGGAAACACCTTTAATAAGGGTATTTCTTGGGTAGCAAGGGTCCTAAGTTACTGCTGCTCTCAGAGGTGTGATTATGATATGTAATACAGAAGCTTTCAAAAGCCATTTTGCCATTTAATCCATATGATGACACTAAGCTATGTTCTAAAGGGAGAAAACATTGCAACACTTACTTGATGATAACTAGTTCAAACCACGCCAACCAGAGACCAATTTACCAAGACTTTATGATGAAATGCTGAAATGACACTGGGAAGGAGGGCTAGTGGGTGCTCTTCTAGTGATGTGGTTTAAATGAGGAAAACTGCATCCATATATTCTGGGTAATCCACCACTCTGACAGTTTGTGTGCAGGAAAATGGAACAACATTACTCTGGTGCCACTTTTCATTGTCCCTACCATTGCCTTGCTATATGAGCCCCTCAACAACACAAAGCCAAGTGTCTGAATCTTTAGGACATATTTCTACACACAGAGCTGTCGTTTGGCTTCTGGCAAGGCCATGCTGCCTCTTAGCAGGTGCCACAACCTTCATTTCTTTTAGAAATCTATTGCCTTACCATAGGCAACTGTGAAAAATACTCATACTGTGACCATATGATTCTCACACAGATTGCAGAATAAAAATGTAGAAAGGTTAGAAATGGTAAAGAAGCACTTCTTTCTGACTTGGACAGTCTCCAAGTTACTATTGACCCAGCCCAGAGCAAGTCTAGATGAAAAATGAATGTGCAGCAGTCCATGTCCTATTGTTCCCTCCAATGAGTAAAGGATTTATCATTAAAGTTATATTAAAAGCCATTAAATGACCTTCTGTTATGCACACAAACCTAGAGCTTTAAAACTTGTAATTCTGAACAGTCCTGTTTACTGTATGTCCTTAGGGATTTTTTTTGTTTTAACAGCATGCAGCTTGACAGAAATACACTACCCAAAAAGGGATTAAGGTATATATTTTTTTTGAGCATGACTGCTGCTTCTCTATTTTCCTGTAACCTTTTTCTATGCTGCCTTTATTTTTCTTTCTCCTTTTGTTGATCCTGTTTACAACAGAGTTCTTGGAATTTTGATTCAAACCAGAAAATGTAAATTTTAACAATGGACTTTTTCTTTCCATGTATGCCTAAGGAATAAATCTTCTTTCAAGATATACCATGGAAAGTAAATACTATTAGGGATCATTATGCAATGAATCTTAAAAGGCATTGAATCCTGGAGAGCTAAAAGAGACAGAACAAGATATTTATGCAATTCAATAGGACTAATTATTGAAAACATGGAGAAAAACAAGATTTTAGAGGTGGATCTGACTTTGGATTCATGCAAACACTCATGCAATTTGAACTGGAGAGCTATTAAAGGGTAGGGCTAGAAAATACTGATTTTGCTATCCAAGGTTTCTAAGTATAAAATGCATGCTGCTCCATACAGTTTTCTTGGTCCTTTTCCAGCAATACATAGAGCTCAACTTTGCTACTAACTCTTCACTAAATTCTGTCTTCATCACAGAAAACAGAATTTATCCACCTTCTTCTCTCCTCCACGGTGAAAAGAGTAGATCATTAGGTAACTTGGTTGGTCTCATGAGGCACGGAAGCCCATCTCCCCAGTCCAGGAAAAATATTTGGCACGCAAGGATATATGTGCATGCACACAGACACTGCAGCTTTCCAATAACTGAAATTACACCGTTATATCTCATGAGTTATGAATAAATATTTATCAAATTTTAAGATAGTGCTTAACTGTTGTCACTATAATGCACCTTTTGACCTTTTGCACTAGCTGTTCCTTAATAAGAATTTGTCAAATTTTCTATCATCACAAAACAATCACTTTGGATTTGGAGAGAATGGAAAAGGTGGAAGACATTAAAGGCATAATGGGGACCCTGTGAGGATACAATGGGATGATCGAAGTTTGTGGATATTCAACTGTAATGGTAGCTGAAAGTGAATTGGAGTGGGAAAAGTGCTTATAGGCATATAAGAATGATAGTTAGCCCAGGAAAAAAATTCAGTTTGATTTAATGTGCAGAGATCCCAGTCCAAAATTCAGATCCTGAATTCTCATTTTGCCATCTTTCCAATCTGATAACCACTCAGTAACTCTGTGCTCTACCACAATTATAGGCAAAGATCATAGCTGTATTTTTGAAAGGAGAAAAGAAGTAAATATTTAATAAGGGCAACATGGTTTACTGCTGTAAAATATTGTAGAAAAACCTAAGCACAACACAAGAACTTACATGTTCATTTAATCTTCTCTCTAAGCAGAAATACTTGTGCCTCACAAGCCTGCAGCCAGAATATCAAAAGCCCTTTGTGCTCTGCTTTTTTGGGGAACATTGATGGCTCTTGACAGTAGCGGAGAAGGTGTTCATTTCTCAGCAGGATATTGTCTGAATGAAGCATTTCATTCAGAATTGCAGACATTGCTGAAAACAAATCTCTTGATTAAGACCCACACTATCTGCACATTTTAATATTTAATCACTACCAGAATTGCCCTTCTTCCAGCTCAGCCAAGGCTGGACCAGTGAGTTACCAGTTCTCCCTCTTGGCCCACATGTCGCACTGCACTTGTTTTATTGGTTTACCATAGGAATCAGTTGATTAACTATTTGACTGCCAAACTTCTTCCTTCCAGAGAGCTTGTTTCTGCTAATTGTTTATTTTTCCTGTCCCTTTCCCTCCCTTCAGTTTGGGGCAGGACACAATGTCAGGTAGCATTCAGAGCGGCAGACCACGTGCATATGACCATACGTAGCTGTCATTACCAATGCAAACTCCTTTTTCAGAGTTGTTGATCTGTTTCACTCCTGTTGTCTAATCAATTGACCACATGATGTGTGAAAGATGTCATTTTGTAAGTGGCTACTAACGTTCCTTGGCTTCTATTCTGCCCATTCCCCATGCTAACCATACAGCTTCCAGGCTTTTGCATCAACCTGTACGCTTCCTATAGCTTTGAAGTCCTTTTCTGTCAGCTCAGTTGTCTGTCTGCTATGTTTATCATTCTGTCTCTTCAAAAGATGGGAATGCTGTTTTGGGGAGAGGGATGAAGAGTATGGGGGGTTCAAGTCCTGTATGTTGGTGTAACCCAGTGGTAAATTGTACCTAGTTAAAATCTCTGGTGATAATAATTTGACTGGACTTGATGTTTTCCTAGGGATTTGTTCTGTCTAACTGGTGAAGGGTATTTATGTGACAGCTGTTTCTTTCTAAGACATCACCTTGTCATTGTCTTGAGCATGTCAGCTGTGGTTTTTCAGATATACACCATCATCCCGGCAGACAAGTCAGGAGGAAGGCAAGGAATGGCTACGCTCCCACTCAACCGGAGGCCTGCAAGACACTGGCAGTCAGTCCCCACTTGTTTCTCCTTCAGCTATGTCTTCATCTGCAACTGGAAAATATCACTTTTCCAACTTGGGTAAATGCTGTTTCCCTTCACTGTTTCTCCCCCTCTGCAATAGAACCATAAAATTCAGCTGTACATATTTCTTAGTCTGCCAGACAAGGTAGTTTATTTTTAACATCTTCATCACCATATTGTAGTACCTCACTAAAGAGAGGAAACTCACAGTGTTGTTAATGAAGTGGGCCAGGGTACTACCTATTTTGCACAGAGAAAAAAAAGCGCAGATTCTTTATGACTTGACCAAGGAGAGAAATTTTGTAGAAGAGCTGGAAATTAGCTTCTGGTTCAAATCTATTCATCTTTTAGGTTTCACCGTCAGCAATGTTCTTTCCAATGATTTTTAGTGAATGTCAGAAACTAAACACTGCATTTTTCCTACATATAGGTTTGCTTTGAAATAGACCTTTTCAATGTGATTTAGTAGCTGGACCTGGCTATAACTGCATTGGGCCCAATCCAAACGTAACCTTGAATGCAATATAGTATTTTGGGATGTGAGTGACATTGCAGTTTTATTTGATTACGAACCAAGGTGTAGATTTGGTTCTTCTGAATATTGTTTCAAATTAATCCAACACAAGTTTATTTTTTATAGTATTATTTTTTCTTTAATTCTGAATAAAACCCACTTATCTCCCCTGTACTTGACACATACTTAGGTTCACAATGAGCTTTTTATGATTTAGGCCCCTAGTAAGGAATTAATAACATCCTCTGAAGAATTAAGACTTCTATCTCTCTGTCACAGCTTATGGCATCTATAGGTTATGATCACTCAAAAGAAATTTGATCAGACGTACACATGTTAGTCTTTACTACATACAGAAAAAGAAGTTGAGCTAAGCTACTTTTAAAAATGAAATTGGATCCTCACTAAACAAGCCACTGCTTTGAATTTTCCTCCTGTAGTTTTAGACACAGTTTTTTGTGTGTCATGGTTCTAAGCAGTGTTTTTTCACTATATTATTTTCTGTTTAGAATTATCTCATTTTCTTTTTGTTCATTGTTCTTGTGAACTCACAATTGAGAGAAATAACATCATGTGGTTTAAAATTTATTTGTTCATTGTCCTTTGCTTTATTTCAGTTTTCATAGCCCTATGGAATAATTTGCTCTCACAACACAGCTGTTCTGGTAGTTTATAACTTAGGACATATCTTGGATGATCTAAAATAAAAGTCCAAATACTGAGGCTGAGTTTGGCTAGGCATTGAGGTTGTGTGGTCCAGGGGAACCATAGCCAGGCTTTCCTTCCTGCTGGCAAAAGAGCTTTGTGAAAGCTTAAAGTAGGTTTTTCAGTGCTGTTCTTGATTTCAGCCATGTCTGACTACAACTTGTTTATTAGGATGAGATTCAACTGAGGCCTTTGCACGACTATTTAACCTAATACAGTGGTAGGTACTTCTGAAAATCAAAGGATAAATGTCTTGCATATGCAAATAAACTTTGGCCTTAACGTCAGTCAATAATACAGGTATATAACTATAAAATACAGATACTGATTTATTAGAAGAGCTGCTTATAAAAATACTTATGACCTCTTACTCCTTTTTAACTTTTGAATCTCCCCCATTGATTTTCTGTGGGCTGCTAAAGAGTGTTCAGACACCAGTGTTAGTGTTACCATGTGTTTTATAGGATTAATGTCATCCAGCTCCTTTGAGGCCATCTGCTCCACCTTTTTGTTGAAGCTTTAAATGTGGTAATAAAAGCCTTCCATTATCTCAACAGCATGAAGTCCACCTAACTATGCTAGTCTTACATTACAATTTTGTGCAGGAGCAAAACTGACTCAATGGAAATGTGCTTCATTAATTAAAGCTTTTTATTCCAGTGAGTCCAACCAACCTGTCACAGTTTAACCTTCCTGGACCCAGCATGATGCGTTCAAACAGCATCCCTGCACAAGACACTTCTTTTGATCTCTATGATGACTCCCAGCTGTGTGGCAGTGCTACGTCCTTAGAAGAGAGACCACGAGCAATCAGTCATTCAGGTTCATTCAGGGACAGCATGGAAGAAGGTAAGACTGAGAACTATTTAGATTGGCAAACACATCCCAAAATAGATGTCTAAAGCATAGTAAAATTTTAAAATATTTATTCTCACCCTACACCACAGAAACTTAAATGATTTTGTGAAGCTTTTATTAATCCTGTTGAGTTGGACTCACAAGCTTTCCTTAACCTAAAACATGGAAGGTATTACTTTCACCCAGTAATATGCAATGCTGTATGTATCCCATACATGTACAAATCCTCTATCAGAATTTTTGGAGAAAAGGAAGCCATTCTTGGAAAATTATTCTTTTTTCCTCTAATTCGAAAATGTCTGAATGTACCTTCACTACTGTGTTTCTCCGCTTTCTTAGTCCTACGTCTCTGCTTCCTTTTTTTTTTTCCCAAACACTAGTGCTACTTAACACCTCCTTTCTTTTGTAGTCATTTAATATCTCTGGTTTCCTACAGCCTCCTGCAGCAAACACCATGTGAATTTCTGTATTGAAATTCTGCAATTTAAACTGACCTCACTACTTTATGCAGATTATTATTGTCTGCCTTCTTTGATGCTATCTGCAACATCTGGAACTTGGTGAATATTTTTTGGTTTGGTTTTGGGTTTTGCTCTTTTTCATCCATAGAGAATCTGAGAACTCCTAATTAAATGCAGTGTAACATTTTCTTCTGACTAACATTTCTGGTAAATCTGATTATTTGCCAAATTCACATGAGTGCAAAGTCCTTAAATGCTTTAATTAAACAAAAAAAAGACAACTGAAATTCTGTGCAATTCATTCTATGACACTCATCTTGTTTACTGCTAAGTGATGGCAATGTAAATTATCTTTATAATAGGCAAATTAAAAAAGTCTTGCCTTAGCCCCAAAGGTCATAGTTACAAGATAAAAGGGGAGGAAAAGTCCTAGATAAAACAACAGACAAATAATACTTCTACTTTTTGATTCCTTTTACTGTATTTTAGATTATATATCAGGCAGACATCTGGGTATGTAATACTAGCAGTAGGGTGCAGGACAACTCAAGCTGTGAGTTGTCAGCACAGAGAGGATGGCTGACTGTACAGAAGAATATCACATAATTCAAGGACAGAGCTGACTACAGAACCTTTGCCGAGGAACAGAATTATCAAAGGGAACACTGGAAGAATAATAGAGAAAACAAAGCAATTTATGCATAGAAAAAGAGGTGTTAAATGTAGAATTTCAGTAATGGGCCACCAGTGGGTTTGATGAAAGCTTTTTCATTGGTTATGTGTCATATCCAGCTGGAGTGGATAACCTGAGTAAATGAAAGTCAATGCAGCAGTAATAAACAGTTTTCAGCAGTTTACAAGCATTAGAGATTAACATAAAATGATGCTGTTAGAAGGTCAAATGTATTTTAAGATAGGAGCTCTGAGGAAGATTAAAGTGAAGCAAGTGAGGTAATGCATACAGCCACTGTATATGAATGCAGAATGACAGTTTAGCTCAGACATTTAAACCAGAGACTGAAAATCAAACATACTTTGGAAGCCACTCCATATGAATGGTCAGTGTACCACATTTCTATAAATACAAAAGTAGATTTAAAGTCCATTTGACTAATCCAGGTATTCTTGTAGTGTGTGTTTTTGCAGACAGGTAGCTGTAAAAGCAAAAAAAAAAAAAATATATCAAACCCTGTCAAATGATAAATATAAAAAAAAATTCTTGTGAAACAAAAATAAAAAGAGGCAATGAAATAAATTATCTTCTTTGAAATTATCTGTAGGTATAGCCTTCCTCAGGAGAGTCATCAGAAGCAGAAAGGGCAATTTTTTCACAGTTTTAATCTTCATTTGCTATTTCCAGGTAGGCCAGGAACCCCATTTCTTAAAGCACAACCCTGCAACATTTCACTCAATGCTCTTGAGGCTGACTCCACCGAGGATTAAGGGAAATATGTCACTATCCCTCATAGTTAACCCTTCCCACTGACTACAACTACACAGGTCAGCATTTCTGAGGAAAGCTTGGGAGCTCACCCCATGGAATGTGAACTGTTTTCCAAAGCATAGACTCTTACTAAAATAATTTGCTGAATTTAGGACAGGTGTATAAACAGTTCAATTTCTGGTTTCTCTGAAGAGTGTATTTATCAAGTGATTTCTTGTCAAAGCAACAAAAGTGATGCTTGGTTTGCTGGTAATAATACAAAGTTTCATTGGCTCACTCACCTGCCCCATATACAGGAAAATGTTTTTCTGTGTAGGACAATCTTTCTAAAGGCAGGAAAATCTATCAAAAGCTATTCTATATTGATGGTTCATAATTGCTCTTTGTGGAAAACTGGTTCTCATTTAAAAAATTTGTTTACTTATTGAGCTACATGGGGGAAGTTTTGTGCTTTCATCAATATTTCATGTTATTTTCCTTTTCTTAAAGTACATGGGTCCTCATTATCACTTGTCTCCAGCACATCCTCTCTCTACTCTACGGTGAGTATTGATATTTTAGAAAAAAGTTCTGCCTGCCTCTGTTCTTGTTCATTGTTCGTGAAAATTCCAATACTTTGAGGTCTAGGAGAACTAGAATTTTACTGCAATAAAGTAGAAATGTTTATTTTCAGCTTTGTACTACTGTGTACTATTTTAGAAAACATTATTTTCACCTTTTATTCTGAATGTCTTATTAATGTTTTAAATCACCCAGTATACATTCTGAAAGCTAAAAAGAAGGTGAAACTCTAAGTGTGTCTCTTTTATGCGGGTCATTCTGCTTACCTCCAGCGAGTGCATAACTTAGAAAATTATTTCTATCCTGGCACTGTTTGAGGTAAACTTTTTGAAAACCACAAGATTGCCTTAGGGTAAGGGAGGTATAATTTGGAGTTGAAGTGTCTACTGATTTTTCTTGGAAGTGGCAGCATTTAGCTGTTATTTACAAAGAGAAGATAATAACTTTCTAAAATTTTAATTGTTGTTAATTAGATTAATTAGATTAAGTAATATCTGTTTCTATCTCAATAAGTTTTTCTGAGATTGGTTTTTTCCCTCTATTTTGTTATTTTATTGGGGGTTTTTGATTTTTTTTATCTTATGGAGGATTTTTAATATATTTTGCATCACTAATTGCTTCAGTTGTTCTACTAACAAGAAATCATCCATAGAGAGCAGTTGAACATGTTTGGACATTCCCTTGCTGATACACAGCAGTTCCTTTGCAACCTCCTCCCTAATTACAGTTACATGCTGCAGGAACCCCTTTTCACAGGAGAGCAGCCCACTTAACCTGCTTTCATCCCATGCATTCATGAATAGTGTGTGTTCTCTCCATATCTCCAGCTGTTGAATAGTGTCAGCTGATATTCCAGAGATGGACTCATCTACCCAGAGCCAGCACCAGTTCTTGCCTAGGAATACCAAGCTTCTGCAGTTTGATGCATTTGTAGCACATGGTAGCTCTGTCTCAATGCTAAACTCCTGTTAGCTTGGAAAGTATGTTGTATGCATGCACCATAATGCCTCTCCTAGCTCTCTTTAATCATAAATAGGTTCATACAAGGGCATATCTAAAACATCAAGTACACAAACCTTAGGTTTTTACAGGCCTTAAACTGCAAGTTGCAAGTCATTCCAGTCCAGACCAGTCCTGAATTATTCAGAAGCAGGAGAGGGAAGGTGAAGGTGGGAGGTGTAGAATGTTTATACAGGCTGGCTATATGTGAGGCATGACTTACATTCAGAGTTAAGCTTCTCACTTATGTTTTGGTGGTTGAAAAAATCTTTAGAACTATTTCCTTTTCTATGAGACAGTCTATCAGTTTGCATGGGGAGGTGTGTCAAAAATTACAATTCAAGCTTTGTTGTCAAATTTTAGAAGAATATTATGAAACTGATAGATGAAAAAAATCAAGCTACAAAGTGACATAGCATGCTTTCAGTGTCCAGTAAGTGAGTAACTCTGAATTATCTGTGTTCTGATGTTGTATAATGTAGCAAGAATTTACTAACACTTACTATTTATATAACCTTTTATATTTCAACAGAGTATCTTGGAAATATTAACTAAACCTCATGATAGTAAAGAGTGGTATTTTCCCTGCAAAATAAACTTTAAACAGTTTACCCAGGTTCATACTGTAAAGATCTTCTGACTATGAATTCACATTGCAGCTGAGCCCCACTCCTTAAGTAATGGATTGCATAGGCAAGATAATGGAAGCTGTGGGAAAATCTGAAAGGGGCCAGAAATAAATTGGTATAAAAAAACTACTAAGATTGACTTTTAGTGAAGATTTTTAATCTGAATTTCTTCTGCTTGAGCCCTCTTTGAAAATAGTTTAAACTTTTCAGCAATTAATCAAAAGATGATGCACAAGTGGAGTAGAAACCTGAAAAGTTTAACACTTAGTATCATATCAGTTGAGTGAAGAGAGCAGTGAAGCTTCACAGGGTTATCTCAATTGAATGTATTTATTAGATTTCTCAAGCATTGTCTTAAGCCTTAGTGCTGGTGTTTTCTGTGACCTAATCCCTGGAGAAATTCAGACAAAGTACTAAATGAAGATCAAGACCTTCATGTATAATTACCAGAGGATAGTTGAAAATCTTCAAGTTATTCTCTGAAGATTGTTTCAAGAATTAGAATATGAGATTCAGAAAAGACATTTCATTATTTTCTGCCATTGAATAAGTCCAATGACACAGAAGTTCTGCATTCACTATTTTTCTGTATATATTGGCTTTCTTCTTGATTTGCATTTGGGTTTTCAGGACTTAACTTGCATAGACTGGAAATTTAGCTTGTAGAGATATGCATGTACAGAGACATCAATTTTGTTTCACAGAAAAATACACCATGTAAGCAGATGTGGTAAACTGATTCAGTTTTGGAAGTGAATACATTTAGACCTGTGAGTAATTGAAAAAATTATGATACGTTGTCTCCTGTTTCAATCTCCTCCTGCTCAGTAGGTTGAAACATTTAAATTTTCACATATTTAGTTAATTGCCAAGTTCCTGCACTGGCTCTCAGCATTAGCTACACTTTGACTCCTTAGGCTTCATTGATTGTGGAAGCCATGCACAGAGGAGTTGTATAAGGACATGTCATTTGTACCCTAATATTCTCAGACTTCAAACAAAGAAAAAATAATCCTTGCAAGGATGGGATGCATGCATATAATGGAGAAGTAGAGTGAGAAAAAGAATTTTTTTTCCTTTTAGAACCTATTGGAACAATGGCTGAGTCCTGGGTTACAATGGTGTGATGAGCATGAACTTAATTAAAAACTACTGAGATGTATTTTGTTGTCAGATTCTCTTTTTTAAAGATGATAGTATGTCCAAAATCCTGGTCTTTCTCATTCATTTACTTCCTTCACTGCCCACAAAATCTAACTTGTGAGAGCCACCTCTCTGAACTCAGGGAGAGGCAACACTTCCTTGTGTATTGAGGGAATTGTCTGGTAAGGACATATAGCAATGGCTTCATCAGCAGGTTTGGTGCTCCTAGGACAAGGACCATGTCCCCACATGGCAGTTTTAGGAAAAAGTCACCAACCCTAATTTTTTGCTTTTGCTGTCACAGAAGAAATCATAAGGGGACATTGTCACTTCAATCCCTTTGTGACCCTCTATGCACTACATATTTGATGTAACAATAATAGAATATAATTCTTTTTTCTATAGGCAGATCTCTTTTTTGTAAACATTGATCAGAAAGTTAGTATGTCACATCTGTGACGGGAAAAAAATCATTATACTAAATCATCCTCACATAGTGATGTGTCAGGTATTAGAGTAGTTTCATCCAAAAGCATTTCTACGTGTTGCCAAGGTGAATATCATAGCACCACAGTTTGTTTAGTGACTGTTAACAGATAAGCATGTATGGAAAGGGGCATTTTCCAGAAGTCTTCTCCCCTTATGAAGGTAAAGCAAAAAAAACATTTCTATTATAAATCATTAAAATCCTAACAGTCCAAAATTAATGCCTAATACAGGCTCAAAGTAAGCTATACTAATTTGTAATAATACAGAATAAGACAGACAGTCCAATGCCAGAGAACTTTTGAAGAACCCTTACATTGGGTTTTCTTAGTGTTTCTAATGTTACTTGCAGATAGTTGCTCTACCTACATTTTCCTTCTACTGCTTACTTCTCTTCCAGATAATGTAGACTGCTTCTCTGAACGATGAGGTGGATCCATGAGGTGGATTGATTTCCAGTACATTAACTGATTCTTATTTTATGTTATGAATGGGTTCCTTTCTCGTGGCATGTCATTCTTTTCCATTAGAATCCCACTGAAGCAAGATTTAACTGTCCACCAAATATCTCCTGAATAAGAGTAATCCAATGCTTAGAAACTGAATGACTTTCAAAGGTTTGCCTTGCAGTAGTTTGAAAAAGGCTGCTGATTAAAAAGTTTCAATATATGACACAATACATTGCAAAATGGAAAATTATTAAATATCAGCAAGTTTAATTGAAAACTTCAACATGCCTTGATAGCCTTTAATATTTTTGCTGGTACTCTCTATGGAAGAAATTACATTAAAATGCAAGATCCCCTCACCTTTCCAAATGTATGTTTTACATGTATGCTGTCAACTTCTCGTATCAGGTATTACTTACTATCATATTAGGAACATGTCTTGGTATGCAGTAAAACAAATATAAAGACAGGAGCCCTAATAATCATTGCAGCATAAACAGTTTTTTTGTGTCAGATTAAGGCCCATGCAGTGAGAGCATAGTAAATTTTTGTTTGTATCTTAGAAATGTAGCTGCAGTTTCTGCAGTTCTGGTCCTACTCTCCCTTTCTCCTCCATTTCATTCTGTCAGTACACTAGCAAGCTCTTTGGAGTTTCAGCTGGAGCTTTGCCAAGCAAGTTGAAAAGAGTTCCATTTATTGTTTTTACTGGATACCTTCCTTAAATGCAATGGATGCGTGAAGCTATTCATTTCACTTCAGTGTGGCTGGCTTTTATGTTCTATTACCACAATTATGTTGCACACTGATTCTAAGCCATTTCTTCTTTGTTTTCTTCCAGGCAGAAGAAAAGGCACATTCAGAGGTAAGAACTTATCTTCATTTTCATACTTCTGTATTGCCTTACATTATTTTATAGTTTATTGTTTACCTGCTTTGCTAAACTGCATAGTTGGTGGGGAAAATACACCCTGTGTCTTTGCATCACATTTAAGAAGTATTGATGGAAACCCGGTGCAGCTTTTAGTTAAACTAGAAGGTGTTTTCTTAGCATTGTGCTGAAGAAAGCCTCCTGGCTGTCATTCTGAAACGATAAAAAGAATCAGTGAGAACTGGGTGTTGGGTGGAGGAGTTGAGATAGGTCTGATTTCAGACTTAATACCACTCTGTGCAGGATCTAAGGAATTGTGCAATTTAAGGTAAGGTGCTGCCTTTCAGGACGAAAAATACTTCAAATGGTCACTTTGAACTTCTCTCCCTCACATTTTGAATTATATTAAATTTCTGAAACTGACCACTTTGATGGATTTCAGAGCAATGCAGATTGATTTCAGATATAAATCAAATTTGACATGGAAAATAGCTTCTTTCTCCTCACAGTGTATAAGAATGGGTGACAAGCCTGGGTCAGCAGCTGAATACAATTACAGGCTTTCTCAAAATGAAGTCCTGTTTGTATTAAAAGGGCACCAAAGAGTAGCTGCAATAAAATACAACACCAAGGGGTGCATTTCCACTTCACAGAGCTACATGTCTTCCAACTCCTGCATTTATGCTGCTCCTATTTTTAATATTCTAATCAAAGAAAAAGTCGACAAAAAGATATGTTGAGGAAATTGAGCAAAAAAACGTCCTTCCCTCCTTGCTGCAGTATATTTCAATATAATTTCATCTAAGCTCATATTGCTGTAATTTAAAACAAAGGAGCTAAAGATGCATGCTGTAGCTCAGTAGTGTAAATTCCAATTCCTCATTTTATTGCCTTTTATATAGGTCTGAATATAGAAATTAACATTTCTTTCCTGTGTATTTTTACATGGTGTTTTCTCAGTATCTGGGTCTGCTTGAGATGCTCTTACTGGAGATGTTGAACAGCACTTCATGAGACCTACCTTTGAATTTGCATGAGACCTACCTGTGAATTTGCAAGAACATGATGAAAGTGTAGCTTAAGCTAGAATGTCGAATAACTGCATTTAAAAACCAAAGAGAAAACTTGGAAAAATAAAAGGGTCAGTCCAGGATGGAGAACAGCTTGATAATCTGCCCCTGATGCACTGAGCTAGTGTAAATGACTAAGCTGTTTTTTTGTTATAGAAGTACAGGAACATGTTCATGTTGATTGTGCAATAATTCTTGTTGTTTCCATGGGAGTCATAAAACTAAAGTACTGCAATGGTCTTTACTAGTTACTGTCAATGTTCCCTTTCCTAGGCTGGTTTTACCCATTTTAATTCTCTAGTCTGGAATAATTTATGTCTGAATATGAAAGGCTCTTCAAAGTGAAACTCCATGCTGTGCTTGATTTCAATGCAGTGCCCAGAAGTCCATGTAAGATCTCAAAAAAATGATATGCAAGCTTCATGTTAGGTATCTACCGCAGTTGAAATAGAAACTTGAAATTTTTCTTAAGGATTCTGTTTTTCATTAAAGGATAAAAGAGTCTTGAATTTATTTTCATGTCAACAAGGACATTTAAAACTACATTTATTTTTTTTTTTAAGTCGGCAAGCAAGTTTCTGAATGCTGTATAAGATTTAAAGAGGTTGCATGTTTGAATTTCAGGGACTGTAGGAAGCATGTGTTAGAGAAAAAAAAATTACTGCTTTATCTCACCTAATTTCAGAATCCATAAAGAAAAAAAAATTTTCTGAGGTAGCCATCAAAGCCTTCTTCATGGTAGGTAGCGTGAGAGTATATTTTTCATGTTATCTTAGTCTAATAGAGACATTCAACATATGTTGGTTGCATCATGTCTGCAGTCAGGCACAGTCACCCAAATGCACCCATGTTTCAAAACCTCAGGCCACATCCAGGGCAGCTCTCCTTGATTGCACTAAGCATATATTTGGGACTTGTGGGATTTGGTAAAAATACATGGTATTTCCCTTGCAAAAAAGGATAATACATACCAAGTTATTAAGCATTTGCCCATACATGCTCCTTCAACTGGAATCCTGGCTCATGCACTGGTTAAATGCTAGAAAACAGTTTGGGCAACACTTAGAGACGACTTTTAATAATTTGTATTTCTGGATAGTTCTGATATTAAAATCTGAAGCTAAGACATTGTAAACCTATTGGTTGTCTCTCAAGAAAACATACAAAATAACCACAGCAGAAACATGGGTGAAATACTTACAGCAGTCTGTTTTTTCTCTAGCAAATTCAGAAGCTACGGAGAGAGTTGGTTGCATCGCAGGAGAAAGTTGCTACCCTTACTTCTCAACTTTCAGCAAATGTAAGTATTTTTGCTTGTGATGATAAGTACTATCAACGAATACATTATCATACTCTTACTCAACACACAGTCTTGGAGAATTTTACTATTTATTTATTTAGGGTTTTTTTTTTTCCCAAATTAATGACTTCATTGAATTTCTATATCGTCTCAGCTTCAAGAAAAAGTAATCTTGTGGAAATGGAAAGTAGACAGTGGAAATTGAGAGTTTCCACACTTTGGATGTGACAGTCCTATTCTGTTCAGTTTCACCCCTTTCTTAGAATCAATTATAAAAATGGCCAAAAGTAAGGAGACACAACCAAAGAATGGCATGATTTGCATATTCTAATAGAATTCATTAGTTTCATTTCACAAAGACAAACCCTGCAAAATGCAGTCATGTATGAAGGGAAGCACAGTGTACAAGTGTATATAGGATTTATATGCTACAAAAGCAGTGCTGTTATATAACTAATTAAAACTGGGTTCTTTCACAGAGACCTTCCTGGTGTTCCTTCCAATTGACATATGGGTTATGGAACATGTTATCTGAAAATAATGCCACATACAGAATGTGAGCTACAATCCTTTCTGGTTGATGTGGTTTCAGGTGAAGTTACTGAACAATCTAGTATTGTGATTTTTAAATGCAGTTCAGACTATAATTATTGTTACTACTGTAAGGGAAATCTGAGATGCAGTTAGAAGAATGTATCATTTTGCAGTTCAAAAAAGCACTTTCCTGATATCTTGGGCAGCCAATGGAATGCCTTTCTTTGAAGTGTAGGTGTCCTGAAAATTTAGATGTATAAATAACTGCTGATTTTAAAGAAATTATTTCATGTTGCTAGAAAATACTCTCTAGCTCTATGAAAGCTGCTTGTTTGTGTGTGACTTCAACACATGAAAATGTGGAAAAGCTATGCTTAGCACTTTCTTCTCTGTTCAGGTGGCTGCAGAGTACCTATGGGTATTTGTACATCTGTAGCAGTGTAGGTTGCCAGACTCTTCTGAGTACTGGGAATGAACTAGTGAATCAGATGATGTGGGACATTGCAATGTTTGTAAATTCAAAATCTGGATTCTGGGTTGGATTTTTCATTTGAGAATGTATAGCTAGAGTAGCCAGAGTATCTATATTTTGGGTATGGGGTTCCTTCATTCACATATTTTAGACACTGACCTTCATCTTTACCAGTTTGGGCAGTTCTTCATTCACCTATCCTGAGAGCAACAAACTAAAACCCAAGAGAGAGCTCATCTCTATAAATCCAAGAGGTTTATAGAGGTGAGAGGTGCGAAGAGCTAAAATAGCATGCTTTGGCTAGGTGTGTTTGCTAGTGAGTCTATTGTTTTCTGCAGGAGCACAGGAAGGTGATCCCTGGCTGGGCTTGTGACGCAGCATAATCACAGACATGCCCACATCTACTCTGAGTGCCCTGGTGTTATCTTGATTCCAGCAAGCCCCTGATTTAGCGAAAGATGTGTCTGCCCACAGTCAGAAGTTGGACTAGATGATCATTAAAGATCCCTCCCAAACCAAACCCTTTCATGATTCTAAATAGAGGTGTCATATCCAGTTAAAATCAATTGTTTGCCTTTGGTGGACTTGTGCTCATTGCCTGTTCCAGGTGATAACTCAGACCCCTGGTACCTTGTGCTTTTGCTACAAATGCATTCATCTTAGCATTAGTCCTTAGTGTTAGTCCTGAGCCCCTCCTAATTTCCATACCTTCACTGTCTGAAAATAGGCAGCACTTACTGCCTTGCTGTGGTCTGGGGAAGGAAACTGGTAATAGCCAGAAATCTTGCTCCCTCCTAATTCATCTCTATGTGAATTTGTTGTTAGCATGTCCCTTTGTAGAACTGAGCAACAGTATTGTACTCGAGTGAAGAAAAAGAGCACCTTATTCAGCTCATTTCAACACTATTTGTGCCTTTCTTTGCTTCTCCACAGAGGACTGTTGGTGACATTAGTATATAAGTCATTAAAAGACTGACGGGTTGAAATTTGACCTATTTAATCAAGCCTTTGCTTGATACATTATTTCATACCAAAATCTGTCAGTTGGAAGTTACAGCATTTCTCAGGCATTATTGAAAACTCTGCTAAAAAATTTCTTATTTGGTTTGATTTGTTGTTCAGTTTTCATTGGCTGGACTCAAGTACAATGCTTGACTTCAGCAGTTTATTTCATTTGATTAACCCCAAAGGGCCAAAGTGTTTTGCTTGCATATGATTAAATTCAAGCTGGGTCCAGCTGTCATTTGGATGCTTAATTTACAGATTTTCTCTGAGATTCTTGCTTTACCCCTGGCATCTGTCTCAGTGTGGCTGAAGGGTAAATCTCAATAGTAATTCAGAAAGGGCCCGTTTTCCGTGCAGAAAATGTCCAACCAGCAGACTCCGTATGTGAATGGCATGGGCTCAAATTCCAGTGAGCAGCCTGACCCAGCCTGTTCGGAGGGACTTTGATCAGAGCTTTGTACTGTATAAAGCTGAAGGGTGCATGCTTGCAAACCGTAGTAGAGCCAGGATGCCAGTAAAAAGCAGAAGGGGTTTTCTGGCTAATGCTCTTGTTTGGCCAGCTCTGAACCACTATCCTACAGCCAAGCAACAAGATGCTAGCAGGCAGCAAACAGAAAAGGTCATCAGATCTACAGTTGCTGCTTGCAATCAGCCCAATCTCCTCTGGCCTTTCACAACTTCTCTCATTCAGCCCTGTCAGGTGGGAGGAACTTTATTTATTTACCTTTGTTTTATAAATCTGAATGCCACAGGTCAAATCCCAAAGTGTGTTGGAAGACAGATGTTTCATATGTGAATGTCATGTTCAGGATAGGGTGTAAATCTGAGAACTGAGGTATTTGGGGCTTGCCTGGCTGGCATAGTTTGCTAAGGAAATGTTTAAAATCTGTCATTTTAGCACTGAAGTAATTCCCTGAGCATACACCTGTTTGACTATTTCCAATGGGCATTTCACATGTTAATAGAAGTCAAAATTAATTCATACATGAAGGATATCTCCAGATTAAGAGCTGTATATCTGTGTATCTAATATGTATGTCATGTTAATGATGGATATATTTTGCTGCAGGCATACTTCAAGTAATGCCCAGTTACTTAACTCTAATTCCAGGATGTCTTTTTTCAGGTATAAATACTGCATTCAATTGTGAAGACATATTTTTACTTTAGAATGAGCATTATATAAAGCACATGTAATATTCAGGCTACTCTTTGAAGTATTGCAATGATGTGTGTATGCAATGAATGAAACTTCTGAATATAACACAGAGATTTGTAAGGTGTGAGAGACTGGCTGTATCTTAAAAAAACAAACAAAACAATTCCTAAATATTTTTACAAGAATGAAATAATGGAAACTTTTAGATAAATTAAATCATCCTCAGAAATTGAGGATTAGCAATCCAATCAAAATAAATTACCAAACTTTTAAGTGCAAAAAAAGTTTCTAATTAGAATTTTTATTTTCTAATGAACATTATTAAAGACACAGATACTTCTTTCTCTTTGCTTTAATTGTTTTATGAATTATTCTGCATTTAACTGTTTAAATGTGAAACCTGATCTCAAATGGAGAGATATATACATATGTTTTATGTATGCTTCAACACATATATAAGTATACCAATAATTTAACCTTTTTTTCAGACTAAACTTTCTTATTTTGTTGTATAGTATTTCTGTAGAGAAAATCTGCTTAAGTTTTCAAGTCTGAGTTCCCTAGACAGCTGAATAAATGAATATTAGCTACCATGGAGAAAGACAGAACAGTTTATTACTCTGAATATAAAATCAATTCTTCCATAGAAGAGTGCTATCTTGTAATAAACATTGAAAGTAATGAACAATGCAATTAAAAGATTTTCTTCTTGAATAGTTTTTGGTCAATGGGACTTTGAATTACATTTCTTTATTATTAGCAAATCAAGATCTAATAGTCTTTATTTGAAATGAGTTAGGAAAAATGCATCATCTTAATCCAATTACATTTATGATGCAAAAAGTTTGGTATAATATTCCAAGAAGGTAATGTTCTCTGTCTCTGGCTGAATTTTAGTAAGAACCCTTGTGACATGGCTGTCTTTCTCTAAAGGCTATCAGAAAATAACAGTTTCAGCAACCTTTGATGACATTTTTAATGCTACTTTTTAGTACTTAATTTTTCCTATAAGTTCTTTGTTGTCTATTCATGTACAATACAGGATGAAGTTGTAGCTATGGAATAGGAAAGTACTTTACACAAGTATGCATAGTTTGGTACCAAAGTACTGTGGTTATTACAGTCTAATTGCTAGAAAAGGACAGAAGCAATGCATAATTAAACAAATTATTCCTCCTTCAAGCCCTCAGTCCCCACTGTAATCCTCAGAGTAAAACAGAACCATGGACCATCAGCCAAGCCATAGATTTTTTATGAGGCAGGGAACAGTGAGCTCCATTAGTTTCCTGTTAAACAAAAGTAATGAAGAGACATTTGGCTAAAATTCTGTAGTAGTGCATCTGTTTTGTCTCTGATAGTGTTCTGAGTCTGTGGTCATCATCTTTGGAAATAAAACACCATAGATTAATCTGGATATTTTTAACATATAGCTAAGTAATAAAGTAAAAAGTAAGTTTAAAAACCACTTCTTTTTATTTTCTCAGAGGAATAGAGTAGTAAAAACAACCAAAGGCCATAGTATTGATTGACAGGTTTCCAGGTCCATTTTATCAACAATTATAATTTCAAGAATGTAGCCTAAGTTATAAATGTTAAAATAGGAATATATACAATTGCTAGTTAATCTTTAAGAGATTGCATATTTGTCTAGTCTCATGTTTATCTGGAGTTAGTCCTTGTGGTATGTGTCCTTTACCACAAGAGTTATCCCGAAGATATCCCTGCAGAGGCAGAAAGCAGGTCGATTGACCTCTACACCTGTAAGTAATTAAGTTCATCTAAGTATACTAATAGTGTAGTTTACAAGGAGTAAACTTTTAGTAAGTTCAGTAAGAATAAAATAAGATGCTTTCAAGATACCTAAATATTTATAGCAAACCAAAATGATTTACAAAACAAAAAAGTCATTCATCAGTATAACAGCTCTGAAGCGGAGATGCTGAAGTAACCCACTATTATATATACGGTAATCTTCTATTTGAGGGACAATATACAGAGCAAGGTGGCAAGAAGCTCTTTTCCCTCACCTAAAATGCAGAACAAAATCCTTTTTGGACTATGTCTTTTCTTGATTATACCTCAGATTCAGTACAGCCACATACACCCAAACAATTTCAGCTATGCTTGCAAAAGCATGCAGATCTGCAACTGAAAAATTTGCCAGGCACTGTGTGTATGCCTGAACTGCTATAATAAAAATTAAATTTCCTCACTGAGGAAGCTCAGTTAATCCATTTGTGCATATAAATATGGTGGGTTGGAGTTGTATTTCCAAGTGCCAATATTTGGAGAGTTTGTATATTACCACTTTTGAGATGGTAATGAGAAAACAAGCATTTCCTTATGCTTTTACTGTTTGATGTTGGGAGAGAAATGGATGGAATTATATAAACTTCCTTAAAAATTAAATTGTTACTTTCCCTTGGCTTTTCAAGCTGGCATAACATATTGGGATTTTTATGACCACTTGCTCTTTGCCATTCAAAGCTCAATGCCAGTTAGATCTGATTAAGTATCATTTGTATAAATTTAGCTTGCATACAGTGTGGGATGCTGGTTGTTAAAAAAAAAAAAAAAGAAAAATAAGGTTTATTTTTTAAAAGTATTTTGGTCTGTTTCAATTTTATTGCTTTTTATACTGAGAATATAAAGACTTCCAGTTTTCAGGATTTTATTATATATATATATTTGCACATATTATAAATGTTATATTTATATTTTACAAAATATATTTTATACACGCACAGACATATATGATCAATATAATATTAATAGACTAAGCAATGACATTTTATAAGACTAACTGTGATATTTTGTGTTTGAGGCTTGGGATTTTTCTGAAGTGTTTTATTTCTGAAGTTAAAATTTGCTTTTCAAGATAAAGTGCTTGAATTCCTGTTTTGAAGTGTCCAGTAATTGAAAATAATTGCTTCTGGACTTTTCTTTGGGAGCAGAATACTTTTGGCTAATATATCAGTAAACTTAAAGCCAGGCATTAAATCCATAATTCATTTCCAAGCAGAGATACCTGAGCTAATCTCACTGGGGGCTAAAGAAGCCTGAGGAACACTGAGTTCATTTGGCTGATTCATCTATCAAAATTAGCTCCATCTGAGTTTGGACTAATATTAAAGAGCTGGAGAAAATGTGCTTGAAGGAAAAACATACTTTTAAAAATCAAATAGATCTGGGAAAATTGCCATATGCTGTCTTTCTTTCACAGGCTCATCTAGTAGCAGCTTTCGAAAAAAGCTTGGGAAATATGACAGGCCGATTGCAAAGTCTAACAATGACAGCTGAACAAAAGGTAGGTTTATAAAAGTGGATGCTTTACCGTAGAAAATAGAAAATAGAGTTTTGTTTAAAAAATACTGAAAGGAAAAAGGAATATCTGTGACAATAAGACAGATTTTTCTCTAATGGTTGCTGCAATTAAATTTTCATGAATGTCCAGCAGCATCTGGAATGGTATACAGCATGAGGTTCACACAGATAGTGTCATAAAATAATTTGAAGATACAATCTTTCATTTCCAGAATTCAGTTAAAACATGTGTGCCTTTAGGTTTACTCCATACTGAAAGATCCTGTAACAAAAACTTATCATAAGCTGCTGCAGTGCTTCATTCTGGCCTCCCACCACCACTAGAACAATAGAATTTCAGGAAACAAAGACGTTTAAGTAGAGAAAAATAGCTTAATTGAGAAAGTTAATAAATGTTAGGAATCCTATCCATAAGTAAACAGTTTGGGTTTTCACTTTTTCACTGTGCTGTTTTGTCTAATGAGAGGAAAAATACTCTAAACCTGCTATGAAGAAATTTAATGAGTCCTTTTACCAAGGTCAGGATTAAGAGGCTGCTTAGCACCTTCCAGGATTGAACTTCTGCAGCTTTCTACCTGTATGAATTTTGAACAATGTCCTATTAATGGAAGGGCCTCCTTGACCCAAATTGTGAAAGAAACTGTTCATCTGTGAGCTGCTAGTCACCACTGGAGTCTGTAACTGTCTACAAAAATAACATTTCAAAGTCTGGTTGAGCACCAACAGATGAAATGTGGCAAGACTCATTGTGAACTGAATAGAAAATATTTGTATTATTTGCTTTTGTTTCATTTTAGGGAGGGGGGAGAAAAAGAACACAGTCACAATGGAATTTTCTTAAAACCAAAACTTTTAAGTATTTTACAAAGTATAATTCCATCAGAAGGTTTTCTTTCCAGAAGGGCTTAAGCAGTGGCATTGAAACAGATCATCTCCAAGTTTCTTTGCCAAAAGAATTAGAACTTATTCTTTTCCTTCTCTTCTTTTCTCTATTGTTGAGTTTAAATTCCTTTAACCCTAATTATATAGCGTTAAAGAACCCTAATTATATAGGAAGGAGACTAGAAGGACAGGGAGTAATAAATAAAATATTGCTTATAAAAGCAATAATAAAATACATTTTTTAATAAAAATCAGCTGTGCATTCTAATACAGAACTCCCTGCACTCAAGTGGTGTAATTTTACTTCAACTTGCAGGACAATTTCTATTAAACAGGGGCTTTTTAATTAAATTAGTATTTAACAAATTAAATCTTTTTAATTCATCCATTAAACAGTAGCCTCACATATTAAAGGCTGTACTTCAAATGGTTTCATTGTCTTTTGCAATAAAGTCATTGAGCTTTTCTTAATTTTATATTGAATAGTCAGTTGAGACCCTTTTTAGATTACTCCTTATTAAAAATGTTTTCTTCTTAAAAATAGCATGGTTGCTTTATATAGAATAAATGTAAAATACATTAGTTAACTTCTATATCTTTGGAGAGAAAGTATGCATTCTTTTTATTGCTGCCCTTATGTTCACCCAAGCAGTCCCATGATCTTTAATTTGAACACTCTTCTCTTGCAATTTTTTCTTGTAGCTTAGACAAACATTGTTCTTTTGCCATTATTTTTATATTTCTTTGCTCTTCCCGCAGGAATCTGAGCTTATAGAGCTAAGGGAAACCATTGAAATGCTGAAAGCCCAGAATTCTGCTGCACAAGCTGCTATTCAAGGAGCCTTGAACGGCCCTGATCATACCCACAAAGGTATGGGTTTGTCATTATCAAAATAAATGCAGAATTTTTCCCCAGGGAAAAAAAAAAAAAGCTAAGTCATTACTTTTCTGTTGTTTGGGAACTCTGTTGCAAGGCAAAGCACATTCTGAAGTGAATGGTAGGCATACTTGTGGTATTTCCAGAGCTGGAAACCTTGCACAAGTTTCCTGTCTGCCAAAGTTCCTGGAGCTTTATCTTCTTAGAGCTGAGTGGCCAGGAACTGATCGAGAGTTAACCACGTCCGTGCAATTGACTAATAAAGTACACCCAAGACACAAGGGAAGTCTTATGGCATAACATTGTTATAGCTTGAGAATCCAGTCAAAGTTGTAGCTTTGTAAACTGGTGTTTTGTAAGAGGCAGACTGACAACAGCTCAGCTCCTTCATCCTTCCAGATGTCAAATTAATTTGTCATTGCAGTTAGGCCGATATTGCATGATAAATATGTACTTCAAAAGTGCCTGCTGATAAGCAACAGCAAAGGAATTACTTGAAAAAAATAATTGCGGTATTCGTTTTTGAGAGTGTTATTGATCTTCCATTAGAGAGGTCATTATTTAGGTGTTTGCCTGAAGGTCATTTCACTGCATGACTTGAGTGTAGCAAAGTGAATTTCTAGGAAGTAGAAAATAACCTAAAAAGTAATTTCCCTTACTTTTATTAGTGTATAGTGGGCATGTTTTACAAGAATAATTTCCAGTGATTAAGATATTGTTATAAGAGACTTTTAAGAAATTGAAACTCAGAAGCCGCACCAACCATTTTTAATATTCTCTACTTCCTGGTTATTTTGTTTCATTCATTTTTAATGAACTCCTGCCTGTTTCTTTCCATCATGATATATTAGAAGGTAGCATCTGAACGCTGATTAGGGCTGCTACAAGTTGAGTAGTGCCTACACGCCTCAGAACTGTAGTACATGTGCCAGTGAAATGTCAAGTAATCCATGTGCTCAGCTATGAGGATACATGTGCATAGATTGCTGTGAAGAGTCATTGCCTTCAGGGCAAGAACAGCTTAGTTTGGAGAAGCCTCTAAGTATTGGACTAATTGTATGCATCCCCCTCAGTCCCTATGTGGTTTCCGACAGGCTTCAATAGCTTGAATCTGAGCCACTGCAAGCATCAGTGCCATTTATGTTCATTTAGACTGCCTTTGAGGAGGCAGATACTACATAAATATAAGAATTATTGTTGTAATATTGAAACAGATTTCACAGTAACTTCTTTTCTTTAGATTTACGTATAAGGCGGCAACATTCTTCAGAAAGTGTTTCCAGTATCAACAGTGCTACAAGTCATTCCAGTATTGGCAGTGGTAATGATGCTGATTCCAAAAAAAAGAAAAAGAAAAACTGGGTGAGTACTCAACAGGTTTAAGCCTCTCTTTTAGCTAATGTGTTATTTCCTAGTGTCTGAGTAACATAATGGTCCATTTCATCTACAATGTTCTTGTGGGGCCAGATGGATATCAAGAAATTAACGTATCCGTACTGTGACACTACCAGCAAACTAAAAATTATTGAATATCAGCAGAGTTTTATTTGCATAAGTCAGAGTAATTAAAACAGACAAAAATACAAGCAACAATTACAACAACAAAACAACAACATAAATCTAAAATAGCTGTTGTGACCAAAACCACCTCTGGGCCACATTGAAACCCTGTTTGATTTTTCTTCAGTTGGACTTCAATTCAAAAGTTTAACTCAAATATATTACCCAGCTATGGAGGGAATTGAAATCAGTTAAGAATTCACACTTAAAAGTACTACAGTGTTTAAAGAAATTAAGATGTTGCTCAACCGGAATATGCAAATACCACATACTGCTAAAGATTTAATTAAATGCTTTCAGTAAAGAATCAGAAAATATGTTATTCTTGTTTTAAAAATATTATCTGCATAAACATTTGTTTTAAAATACTGATGAGCCTTCATTCCCTTGATTTGTAATTCCACACTCTTTCATGTCTCTGCAAGGTGAACTCTAGAGGAAGTGAGGTGAATATAAACCATGGAAAAGTTGGCATGCATCTATAAAAAACCCTATCTTGGCATGATTGCTATTTATTTTGGCAGTAGGCTTTTATACCTTCTAAAACCAGATTATCCTGTATGTCTTCTCAGTTTGTCTTTATTAATTTTAATCTCAAAGTTTAGGCTATAGAAAGGGGGAATATAGCCAAAATCCATTTCTTTCTCTTCAGACATCATGAGCTGGAAAGGTCTTCATTATTGTTTCTCATTAAGATCAGTGGTCACACTCCCCAGTCTCCAATTATACCATGAGAATAATGTGTTTGAAGTACTCATTTTTTCATAGAGGAACCAGCTGGTCATTGTGTTCTGGACAGTTTTGATCAGAACAACTCTCTGAAAATAAAAATAAAACCTGTATGTTTCCTAAGATTAGTAAGTTCTATATTTAGACAAAGGTATGAACAAATGAGCTAGTTAATTTTAACTGCAGACAAAACTGTTGTCATCTTGGCTTCTGAAATAAATGGCTCTTTGGCTATTCTGTCCCTTCTCAATACTGGATACAAGCTTACAAGCTTCTAGAGGGAAAAGGCAATGCTTGTATGTTCAGAGATCTTACCACTCTAAAGGAAACTGCAACAAACAGTATATAACTTTCAGCTAACATTCTTCTCAATAGTACAAGACAAACCTCATGTTCCCACTTAGATCCTCTTGATTGTGATCCAAATCATAGCATTTGCATAGTTTGACCATTCAGAGTTTTAATGGGGAAAATAAATTGGCAAACTGTAAATTGGACTTGTCTTTTGATTTCAGCATTTAGTTCTGCCTGTATCTAGATGCAAAGTGGTTATTTAAAGCCACCCTTTGAAGGGAATGCCATGGGAATGGGATTCCACTGGAGCTTAATGGCTTTAAATGAGCACCCCTCCCCACTTGGTCCTGCACTTTTTCCATAGCATCACTTCTGCACTGCGCTGGATTAATAAAGTCAAAACAAAGCACTGTATCATGTTTGTAGAGATACTGTGTTGCATATGTTAATACCTTGCTTCTGCATACTGACCTTAGGCAGTGGCTAGGATGGCATCTGCAAACTAACTCTTCAAAACATGAGCTGCACACAAAGTGCTGTGATGAGGAAAATAAACTTGCTCTGTATTTGTTTTCCAGCTAAGAAGCTCTTTCAAACAGGCCTTTGGAAAGAAAAAGTCCACCAAACCTCCTTCCTCACATTCAGACATAGAAGAGCTGACAGATTCCTCCCTTCCTTCCTCACCTAAATTGCCCCACAGCTCAGGAGAGTGTGCAACAACATCAATGAAACCATCCCAGTCAGCATCTGCGTAAGTGTCTCTCTTGACAAATGGCATGGGCTGGGAAGCAGATCTCCTCCAGCGTGGCCATTTGCAGTTCAGAAACCACTGTCAACAGCTGTGATCTTTTAATCCATTTGCCAGATTTCTCGTGAGCTTCACCCTTTACACACTGGTTCTGCAGCAACTCTTTATTCAGTCATAATCTTTCATCCTTTTTCACAGACTTTAGCCAAAATCACCTGGCTATACAAACTTCCAAAAGCTTATTTTGTGCTCTCCCTGCACCATTAGCAATTTTATCATATCCACTTAGCAAAGGCCAAATGCTAACATTTCCTTGTTTCCTTTTTTCATGACATTCTAAAAATAGAAAATTCTAAAATACTTTTTTGAAATTTTTACAGTATACTCATTCCTCCTGTTTTATCTACTTTGTACCTACTGATGTATATATTTTTTAATCTATTTCCCCTCTTTTATCAGCTTGAATTTTTTGTGGGATTTTACTTTTATATTTTATTCAAATCACCATCCTGAAGGTTTCAGGTCTGAGACAACAGCTGTCTAATTTCTTCAGTATTTTTTTGAATATCTGATATGTTGTTATAGAACCCCCAGCTCTTTCTTATTCATATTCCTCTGCTTTTTTTTTTTTCATTCTGCTGAACTCATAACTGTGCTAAACTCATAACTCTTTCTAAGATGGGGAAATCAACCTCTTTGAACCAAAAAATGCCTACTACTGATGCTAGCTTTACTTTCCTTCTCCTAATTCAGAATAATCAGGTCACAATTACTTTTTCTTAAGGCACTCAAGGAATTCTAGTCTCATGACTGTTTTATTAGATAATAAATGGAATATGCATGGAAATAAAATTTCATTTCTTATTTGCTTAGCATAGGCAGGTATGGACACAGTACATAAGGAGTTCTAATATAATATTTAGGAAAAAAAGTCCTAGTGTATGTCTTTCTTGATCTTTAATCACATTTAAAATATTTGTGCATGTTTTGAATGATATTCATTATTTTTCTTCCTCTATTTGACATGTATTTTATTTGCCATGAACTTCATCTTCCCTTTGCTTACGATTTCTTCATATATTTTCCTGATGGAGTCTCGCGTTCTAAATCATTACTTTTACTTTCTTCCAATTGCATCTGTCTAATACATGTGTGTGCAGGTCATCTCTAGTCTGGGCATCAAAGAAAAGGCAAAACGGTCGTGTGGTCTACAAGCATAGATCCCGGTAAAACTGAGTGTTGGGCATGGAGTTGTATACCCGACTGCTGACCTGAAGAGTGCTGCATCTTCTTTCCCAAAATGCATTTGCATGCCTTCTGGCAATTAAATGCTGAGCTTTGTTTCTTTTTTTTTTTTTTTTTAATATTAGCAGTAATAATCACAATAATAATACTTATTTTCATAGAACACTTTTCATATTGAAATTTTTCTGAAAAGATTAACTATTTATAGTCACAGTAATAAAGAACAAATAACATTTACTGAATTGACTGGAAATACTGCTTAGTGTAACAATTAAGCCAAAATTCAGTGTTTTATTTTCTACTGGTGGTTCTGATGATGATACAAAGAGGCAAAACAGTCTGACAGGAGAGCTGGACAGTTGTCAATTTCAATCTTTTCTTACACTATAATGGTTTCTTCCCTTGAAATAAATGCTTATGAGAAATAACCACGTGGTAATCCAGTCTTCAAGGGACAGAAACAAAAAACAACCCACATGATTTCATATATCGTACATTACAAAATGACAGGCTATAGGCAAAATATCAGCCATCACAAATCAAAACCATTACAGATCAAAATCTTCTAGACTATAAATTCAAGGACTGTCCCTTTGTATAATATTCATATCAGATAAAAATATTGATGCCTAACAAATAGTAAATAACAGCAGTACAGATTAATCAGCACACATCAGTTCTGACTACTGTTACGTAGAGAAATCATAAACTGCACCAAAGAAATTATGTGAGTATAAAATCCAGTTAAAACTAATGGATGATAGACACTCAAAGATACTTGAAAAGTAGTTAAGAATTTGTTTTTCACCATAGTGAACTAAAACTAAAAAGCTATAAAGCAATCTGATCACTTTTTCTGGAGAGGGCTTTTTATCATTTTTGAATTTTCAGCTTGATCGTTTTCATGTTTCTTTGATAAGTTTCTTTCTTCACTCATAGGTTTCACCAGCAGCAAGCATTTTTCTGTTCTTTGATATTTAATAATGACACTGCTTTGGGGAGAAAGCCTTCCTTTAATCTCCTGCCTGTTTCCTGCTCTTCTTTAGGATCTGTGAGTGCACAGAGGCAGAGGCTGAAATTATTCTTCAGCTAAAAAGCGAGCTGAGGGAGAAGGAGTTAAAATTAACGGATATTCGCCTGGAAGCCCTCAGCTCTGCACACCATCTGGATCAGATCCGGGAAGCCATGAACCGCATGCAGGTCAGTGCAGTAGCTTAAGTGATGACAGAGATGCATACCAAAGGTATGACTGGTGTGTTTCCTCTCCCAGGACTTTGTTTCAGGCACCAAAAAACTGTCAAAACAAAGTAAATTGTCAGATTTGCAGTACTTCTGAAGGATGGGTATTGGTAAGTGTTTACCTTACAATAAAGACATTCTTAGCATATGTATTAATAGCTAAAATGTGTTTAAAAGATATGGAAGAAGAGATAATCCCTGCCCAAAGGATGTTTATTATCTCAAGCCTATAATTGGGGTTAGCAACATGACAGAGAAGCAGATCAAAAAGTGATTTCTACAGCATTTTAAATCCTTGAGCCATGGAGGGGGCCAGGATATTATGTGCATACTCTTTCATCATTTCTGATTCCTAACTAAGCAATGGTTTACCAAGGCAAAGAATGTAAAATTGAACTAATTACTGTATCCAGCATCATAAAATTCTGCTACATTGTTTTGTTACACTGTCCCAATCTCTTTGTGAACACAGTTTTTCATTAGAAGATTTTCCTTTTCATGAGGCTGAAAGGATGCAAAAAGAATGGCAGTGTTCTTAAGTGGAGCACAGAGCTTTATGGGACTCAATTCTGTTTCCTGCATGCAAATGCCCAGTACCATGGTGGGTGCCCAAAAGGATCTATAATATCCACACAGTGGAACTGGGCCTTTCTGCAATGGCAGCTAAGATACCTATGTCATCCCTGAAGGTACTGTAAATCTGTATTTGGGGAACAGAATCAAAGCCATGGGTTGGGGATTCAGGTTGAGGCAGAGTTGGCCACATTTAAAAGTCTAGGAATGAGCTGCATGATAAGCTTCTGTTGTAGTCAATCGAGTTTTAGTTCTGTAGTAGTGAGGGCTAAACAGCTATCCTAAAATTACCCCGAGATAGGTACAGAAGGTGAAATGGAGTTCCTTGAGTATAGGCACTTCTTACTGTTTGAACCAGCCTCAAGTATTTGCATCTGCACAGGACATGAAGGTTTAATATTCTTCCATGGAAGACCATATTTGTCATGCCACTGGAAACCCATATTTGCACAGCTGAATCCTGCCCAGTGCCTTGCCAGCTGAATTGCTCTGTGTTGGGTGCTTAGGTCAGGTGCACCTTTAGGCACTTGTGTGTAGATGCCTACAGTACCTGATTTCATAACTACAGAAATGGTGTGCTTGATGTCTTTTCTAGACCTCTTTGTTTACAATGCCTGTATCAGTCTCAGCCAGATCTTTAAACATCTCATCTATGGTACCTGCCATCCTCCCAGGTGTTCACACTACTAGGTACCAACATTAGTGTGGCATATTTGGCTGAACTTCAATTAGAGGGAAGACTTACCAAGAACTGGTCAATAAATATGGTTTCATTTGTCCAGACGTAAGTAAGGCATTGATCTCGAGGTACTGAAAGGTTTTAAGGAACTGTGAAGAATAGAATGCAGTTAATTGCAGTGGTGAAGAAAAGGATGTGAAGGCTTATCATCTGATTACAGTCTCATACTGGCAGATGAATGCCTGAACCAGGTGAACTCCCCAGAGGGAGGAGTCTGCTGTAGGCACAGTTCTCCAAAGTCAGAACTTCCTCAAATCTGGGAAGAGGCAACTAGTTGAGATGCTGTTACTGGTAATCACCATTTCTGAAGTTCGCCCAAAAGAGCAGGCAGCCACCTTGCAGTTGCCAAACTGTGATATTTTAGAGGATTGATGAGAACTGGTAAGGGGAAAAAATAGGACTGGTGGAAGTGATACATGAATACTTTTAGATTCAAAGCATTTTAAAAACCTAAAGCTCAGGTGAATGGAAGACTGCTAAGAGCTATGTAATTAAACAGCGTAAATTGCAGAGTGGGTCCTGATTTGAACCCTAGACTAAACTGATACACCCATCTATTGCCTTCTGTTACTATTATGCTGGTTTTTCCTTTCCCTTTCACTGTCTCCTCGCCTGTGTGTATGTGATCTGATCCTTTTGTAGCTGCAGCAGGGTTTTTTATGGTGCTATCTATCCCTTATGTTTTTACTTGTATAATATAGCTGTGCAGCCTCCATTAAAAAAGTGAGACTTTTAGCAGGGTGATAGTGACTGTAGAAATAAATTTGATGTGCAGAACCGTCTGCAAGAAAAAGCAGTTGCTTTGTAATGCACTTTGTGAAGCGACTGGAAGGTAGATTTACAGAATCACAGAATAATGAGGTTGGAAGAGACCTCTAAGATCATCAAGTCCAACCTATGCCTTAACACCTCAACTAGACTATAGCACCAAGTGCCATGTCCAGTCTTTTTAAACACATCCAGAGATGGTGATTCTACCACCTCCCTGGGAAGACAATTCCAGTACTTTATTATTCTTTCAGTGAACATTTTTTTCCTAATATCTAACCTATACCTTCCCTGACATAGCTTGAGACTGTGTCCTCTTGTTCTGTCAGTTGCTGCCTGGTGGAAGAGACCGACCCCCACGTGTCTACAGCCTCCCTTCAGGAAGTTGTAGAGAGCAATAAGGTCACCTCTAAGCCTCCTCTTCTCCAGGCTAAATAACCCCAGTTCCTTCAAACGTTCCTTATAGGGCTTGTGTTCCAAGCCCCTCACCAGCCTTGTTGCCCTTCTCTGGATGCTCTCAAGCATCTCAATGTCCTTCCTAAACTGAGGGGCCCAGAACTGGACACAGTACTCAAGATGCGGTCTGACCAGCGCTGAGTACAGGGGAAGAATGACCTCCCTACTCCTGCTGGTCACACAATTCCTAATGCAGGCCAGGATGCCATTGGCCTTCTTGGCCACCAAGGCACATTGCTGGCTCATATCCAACCGGCTGTCAACCAGCACCCCCAGGTCCCTTTCCGCCTGAACACTGTCCAGCCACACTGTCCCCAGCCTGTAACGCTGTAGGGGATTTTTGTGGCCAAAATGTAGAACTCGGCACTTAGACTTATTAAACTTCATGCTGTTGGACTCTGCCCATCCATCCAACCGATCTAAGTCTCTCTGCAGAGCCCTCCTACCTTCCAATAGATCAACACAAGCTCCCAGCTTAGTGTCATCTGCAAATTTACTAATGAAGGACTCAATGCCCTCATCCATATCGTCTATAAAAATATTAAACAGAACTGGTCCCAGTACAGACCCCTGAGGGACACCACTGGTGACTGGCCGCCAGCTGGATGCAACACCATTCACCATCACTCTCTGGGCCTGGCCATCCAACCAGTTCCTAACCCAGCAAAGAGTGCTCATGTCCAAGCCATGGGCTGCCAGCTTTTCCAGGAGTATGCTATGGGAGACAGTATCAAAGGCCTTGCTGACGTCTAAATAGACAACATCCACATCCTTTCCTGCATCTACCAGACGAGTTACCTGGTCATAGAAGGAGACTAGGTTGGTCAGACATGACCTACCCATTGTAAACCCATGTTGACTGGGTCTGATACCCTGGCCATCTTGTAAGTGCTTTGTGATAGCACTCAGTATGAACTGTTCCATTATCTTACCTGGTACTGAGGTCAGGCTAACTGGCCTGTAATTACCAGGATCTTCCTTCCTACCTTTTTTGTAAACGGGTGTCACATTGGCCAGTTTCCAATCATCTGGAACCTCATCAGTGAGCCACAGCTCCTGATAGCAGATGGTACCAGGCTGTTCTCAGGCTAAGTTTTCATTTTATTATTGTACATTCAATAATCACTTGGCACCACAGAGGATTTAGCTAAAGAATTCCAGTTGTTCTGATTAATCTCTCACTATCTATTTTCATCAGAGATAGTTTTCTCATTACTATGTGAAGAATTCTGTGTTTGAATGATCAAAAAATCTTATTTGCTAGCAAGAAGGGTTATGAAACTGTTAAATTATCAATTTCTAATTTTTAATTTAATTTCTCTGTGAAGTTACTGCTTAAATTTTATATTCAATGGCAGTAACCATTTTCTGTGACTTTAGAAAAATTGATATATCCAGTAATTTTCTTAACTATTACCTTAGGTATTTGACAATAGAAAGTAGCTGAAAAAAATGGGGACAGCTGGGAAAATTCTAACCACACTCACATTATGGTCGACTGTACAATAAGCATGAAAGCTTGAAGCTGATATTGTTTAGGATCTATCTTGAGGCAAAAGCTAAAACAAGGTTATTTGGGGGCTTTACCTTCATTTAAGAAGTAAAGGCAATCCAGTTTTCACTGTGTTTTATCTCTCTTTTGAAAGTGGTAAACCAATTAACTGGCTCAGGGGAACAGCATCACCAGACTAACCACCAACACTGGTTTTCCAAAAGAATAATGTCCTGTGCTTTGGTGTTGATTTCTTTTGTATGTAGAATGAAATAGAGATTCTGAAAGCTGAGAATGATCGCTTAAAGGCAGAGACTGGAAATACCGGAAAGCCTGCCCGGCCATCATCAGAGTCATCAAGCAGCACATCATCTTCTTCATCACGGCAGTCACTAGGACTTTCTCTGAACAATTTAAACATCACAGAATCGGTTACATCAGGTAAACATACTTCGGGCACATGCATGCCTCAGCAGTTAGTAAGAATTTTTCAACCCCTTAATGGGCCACATAGGAGAAGCATGACTGGAAATCAAAACACTTCATATCATTCAGGTTAACATCAGATATATATTCAGTAACAGAGAGGATGAAGAATGCTGGTGGTCATGTCTGAACTGTACCTTTTAGAAGCCCCTGAACAGCAGTAACAGACTGTTCATTATGTTTGCTTTGTTCCTAGCTATGACACTCTCTGCCTATATTAAGAGAGTTTACAAACAGTTTACAATACTCTTTGGTCATCCAATTTGTAATTTCTTTGAAAATAAATATCTCTTGAAGTATACATGACAACTGTATTTATCTATTATCTTGCCCATATGGGACAAATATGAGTATAGTATGTGAAACTTTCTTCTTTTTGTTTACAGGTCTTTGATCATTCAGTTAGCTCCCTTAACTTGGCTTCATATTTGCAGCTAAGGCAGAAGGTGGTCTCAGTTAGCTTTATCCCTAACAGTTTTTTAATTTGGTACAGCTAGCTAGCCTATGTTGGACCAAATCACCATTTATCACAGGAGCCAAACCCCTCCCAATCTATTAGGCACTCTCAGTGTCTTCTGTGAATGAAAGAAAGCGAGCAGAACTTTGGTCCACATCCTGAACATTAACACTCTATTATTTTCCATGCCATGGATTTTAAGATAATAAGCCTTCTACATTTGTTTTGATAATGTAGCCAAGAAACAGAAGTGCTGTCTCTAACATTAGAACCGGGAGTAAAGCAGGAGCAAAGCAGCACTCATTAGCATAGACGCCACAGAAATTATAATTCGGTCTCTGGAAGCAATAAAAATGTGGCTAATAATTGTGGAAAGAGTCTAGGCAAGAGTACAGGTGGGAATATGCCAAACTGACTATAATTTGGATTGGCAGTTAGTCATATTATCTTGCCAGTCATTGATTACATGGATATTTGAACATCTTTTCTGGTTAACATCAGATTTTGTAAAAAAAATTGGTATATTTTTTATTTACATTACAACTCTTTGAAAGATATAACTTATAGCATGGAGGACCCTGAACTAGGCCTCAACATGCAATGAGGTTTTGCAAAAGCAAGGAGAAAATATTTAACTGCTCACAGATCCACACATATTAAAAAATCCAAACGAAAATAAAACAAAAAAAGTAACATAATTTTTTGCAATATGGTGGTTATAAAATGTCTCTCATGAGTAGCAGTCATTAGCACTTTGTTGTTTGGCACTAACTCTGTCTAGATACAGGAATAAACATGTAGGAAGAAAGGTCTGAAGAAAAGGAGGGGGAACTAGATGAGAATACAATGGGTGAAGAGAAATGGGGGAAAGAAACAGGAAGGTAAAAGATAAGATAAAAGAAAGAAAATTAAGAAAATTAGGAGGAAGTGTTCAGCAAAAGAATAGAAATTATAAAAGTTGGAAGAAAAAAAGAGGAAGGGGAAAACAGGGGAAAGGAAGGAGGAGAACAGGATGACTGGGAGAAGTGGTTTGATTCAATGATCTTAGGGGTGTTTTCCAGCCTAAATGATTCCATTATTTCATAAACTTCATATAATTTTCTGTGTTATCGTTCTAAATGTTTTTCTCACATGCAAAGTAATTACTTTTCATTATAAGAAATTAAAGATATAAGGGTGCCTAATGAGGAGTGGAGAATTTAATTTGATTATTAATGTAGAATTTTTGATCATTGTGATGATCATTTTGTTGACATGCCAGAGAACTTGGAAGGGTAACAGCTTCCTACCAAGTCTTGTGGGATTTCTGCGACAGCTGGAGTACTACTGAACAAAAGTCCCTGAGATATGGGGAGGTTCATCATGATGAGGATTAAGCTGAGATAATTGAGTGCTTTGGCTCATCATATTATAAAAATACCATTGCACTTTCTGGGAGCAATGTTTCCAATCAACCGTGGTCATCTGGAAATGACCGAGCTATCCGCTGTCACTTCCCTCCAGATCAGTGTGAGTGGCAACCTGGGAAGGGGTTTGGTGTTACAGACACCCCTATTTCAGTCAGCCACTGGAGTGAAAGCAGCAAACAAGGACCAGTACAAGACTGGCCCAGAGTGACAGAGCTCTGACAAGAACTGAACTGAAGTAATCATAGCATGCCTGGCAGGGAGTGATAAAACAATAAGTATCACAATGAAATTAGAGGCCCTTGGGCATTTTCTCAGCCCCTTGTATCAGTGATAGAGAGAGATCTTAGAAAGTGGTTCATTTCTACAGAGTGGGTCCTCATTCCTAAGGACTTAAAGAAGAATGAATTTAAAGGGCTATGTAAGGGTCATTTAGAGATGGAAAAATTTCGCAGGGGGTTCATATCGTAATTTGCTCTTAGACAAACTATGACATTTTCAAAGCTCTTAGGCTTGCTCAAAGGTTTGCCAAATATGCCAAAACACAAGACAAGTGAAGTGAAACATTCATTGGTGATGCAAAAAATCTGTCTGCCTGGAACAGAGCAAGCAAAGATTTATTAAAACTCACAAAAAAAAAAAAAAAAAAAAGCCTCTTTGTTCAATGAATTAAAAAAAAAAAAACCCTGCAGAATCTGCGTCCTAGATCTGGATGTAAGCTATCAAACTTTTAACATGAAAACTTATTTTTAATACATTAATTAAAATTATATTCATACCCTTTCTTTAGTTTTCCTTTGAACAAGTGACTGAATCTTACTGGGACCTCATTTAATTTGGATGAAATCTGACCTTGTGCAGACTATGTCATGAAGATGATGTAATAACAAACAGGGTTTAGGTTAGTGGATTACTGTGCTGGCCTTTGAAGAAAATGCAAATCCATAATCTCATCTAATTTTATAGTTAGTTTAAATGTCTAACAGTAAAATCTCAGAACTTCTAGAAGAAAGCAGCAATTTTATCACCTGCAATAAAGCTGTGGGCCCAGCCTTTAACAGAAATACATCTGCTTTCTCATTTTAGGAGTTAATGAAGTAGAAACAGAGGTGCAGAGCAGATCAAAATCACCTCCAAGAAAAATGAAGCCTTTCCTTAGAGGAATGGCTGAAAATAGAGTGCCATGTTCTGGAGGAATCCAAAGTGGTTTTCTAGTGGGGGTGAAAAGGACTCTATCCACGCTATATGTACAGAAGGCAAAAGGAATCATCTGGAAAGTGAAATTAAATGCTATTTTACTTAACAGCAAAAATATCAATGCAAGGATTTCTTGTTTTCTCTTCATACAACATTCTAAAGGGCACAAATGAGTGCCCAAAGACATAAATTTAATTTAGTTTTGAAACAACATTACTTTGTGAATATATTGTAATTTTGAAAAAGTTTCAAGAGGGAAAGCAAAGATAAGACTATGATGCAAGATTCTATTTATTTGTGGATTCTCTATTCATTTCTACATGACTAAAACTCCTAATGTTCCTGCAAAAATTGACAACTTGTAACTTTTTTCACCTCCAACAGAAATGGTGAATTAGGAATAAGTACAGGTTATAACAATGGCAAGTTGTTGTCATGGCAGCCTTTCTTTTTGACCAAATTTTTAACTTTTAAATCCTTTGAACAAATATTGAACTGATGATCTGAACATAATTGATGTGATTTTTCAGACTGATTTCTTCCCTTCTTTTAATGTAGATATTTTGTTGGATGATGTCACTGATGGAGCACTCCACAAAGAAGGTCATAGTGTCAAAATTTTAGTCACTATAAACAAAGGCTATAGTCGAGCCAAGGTAAGTGCATTATCCAGAACAGAATTATAGCTCAAGCAAATGTTGGAATATATAGGTCAATGTTTTTTCAGTATTTTAAGCCAGGAACTGGAGGGAAATATCCCATAGATTGCAGCTCTCTTCTCTGTCATGCATGCTCAATACAGTTAGGCACACTCCACAGACTAATACCATATGGCCTCTTTATGCCTTTGTGGTGGCTTAGACACTACTAATTCTTAGTTTAATTAATAGTAGCATGTTCCAGGACTTGCTATCTCTGTTTAAAAGTCATTATAAATTAAATCTATGCATTCGTCTCCTTAGAGTGCAACTATGAAATTGCTGCTGAAAAATTGTATTGTCATGTTTTCATGTTCTGTGTTATAAAAAATTATAAATACACTGCAAACTTTATTTTTAGTCATGTCCTTAAAAACACAGATGCAATCAAAGAGCAGAACAAGATTCTGTATTCCCTTCTTTATAAAGATGTATCAAAGTAATATAGTCTATATCTATTTCTGGCCCAGAGATTATTACCAAAGTTGTAACCTCTCATTCTAAATAATATTCTTATTCTTCATTAGAAAACTATGAATCTTCATAGAAAACTAATTAGCACCATTTTTAGTCCAGTTTCCAAATAATCTCTCTTTGCAGGATCAAAAGCCACATGCATACCTGATAGGATCAATTGGAGTCAGTGGAAAAACAAAATGGGATGTTTTAGATGGTGTAATCCGACGTCTCTTTAAGGTAAGACACTGAAAAATTGGCTTAAGTATTATTACAATTTTCTTTTTCACTTTAGAAAACTTCTGTATTCTTTGAATTGTCTTGCCAAGTTTTTGTTTTGGTTTGAGGTTTTTTTGATATATACTTAACAACAACCGCTATTAAGCTTTATTCTCAATGTCGCATATTTTTTTTTTATGACTGTAGGCAGTTTTCCAAATAGCTTTCATTCAATAAATAGTTTATGACTTATCTTTTCATATAATTTCAGGAGTATATTTTTCGAGTGGATCCAACTACTAGCCTGGGTTTAAGCTCTGACTGCATTGCTAGCTATTGTATAGGGGATGTAACTAGAGCCCATAGCCTAGAAGTGCCTGAACTGCTGCCTTGTGGATATCTGGTTGGAGATAATAACATCATCACTGTGAACCTGAAAGGTAAAACCCGAAGAATACTTCTGCAGATACCGTAGAGTTGTACACTGCAGTTCCCTATCCTTTTATGTTTATTTTTCTTACACCTGACTTTACTGTATTGTCTCTACTTTGAGGGCACATTTATCACATAAGCTGTCTGTAAGACATTGCATAATATCTATGGCAGCCTTTTGAGGGAAATCTGTCCTTCTCTGCCTGACTGCCAAATCACACCAAAGTACAGATTTCTAAACAGTGACAAAAATCCAACCCCAAAACAGAGATTACAATGAGAAAGACTAATGCTTTATTCAGTTCCACAGGAAAAATTCTGTACATTTAAAAAACTCTAGGAATTTGGTATTGGAGGGTAGAGGGGACCTTCGGAGGACTTTACATACATTGTATGTATGTACCAGTGACAACTGGTAACCCTTGTGGCTGTCACTTTGACCTTTTTTTTTGTCATCATTGCCAGTAATGTCTGAAACATATATCTTTGCCTCACTGAGCCTTCTCTTCACATTTACTTTGATTGCATCTCTCCCACTCAACTCACCACTGCTGTTTAATTTTTTGTGGAAAGATACCAGTATTTCTACAGTAAAGAAGTCCTTAACAGAGATTTGATTTAGAAGATTTGATTTAAAATGTATCTTACCTTGCTTTGGGCATAGCAAAGGTGCTGGGCCAAATAACTACCTTAGTAAGTATAAGGCAGGCCATTTTTCTTTTCTTTTATCCCCAGGAGTAGAAGAAAACAGTTTGGACAGTTTTGTGTTTGACACATTAATTCCTAAGCCAATTACCCAACGGTACTTTAATTTACTGATGGAGCATCGCAGAATTATTCTGTCGGGACCCAGTGGCACAGGAAAAACCTATTTAGCTAACAGGCTGGCTGAATATATTATAACTAAATCTGGCAGGAAAAAAACTGAGGATGCAATTGCAACTTTTAACATAGATCACAAGTCAAGCAAGGTAAGTTACAGTTGAAAACATAATCTATTGCCCAATTTGTAGTGATGATGCAGAACAGATTCCATTAATGGGTGTACTCTTTTGCTGTTCAGTTAGCATTTCTTCCTACGAGAATTCAGTCTCCAATCCCAGTGATGTACAGGGGCCAGATCTTTCTCTTCTAAACAAACCACTTAAGCACTGTCAAGGAAGTCTCAATTTTTTGTCTCTTGAGGAAACCTGCTTTAAGTAGTGTCCAACTCCTGTGTAAATCAAATTTTGAAGTGTCTGTAATTCCTTTGTCAGAAGGTTGGCTATATAATAATACTAGTGTAACTTGCTTTTTTATGATGATAACATCAGCCTTTGTTAGAAAAATTTCAAAGGGGTGATTTGAAATTACTTTCTTGGGCTCAGTTTCTTAATCGGCACTGGGGAGATACAACTGTCATGATTTCTGGTGTGCATTGGTCAGGAAGCTGACCATACTGAAATTGCCTCACACATCATGTCACGTTCCCAGTGATTTACGTAGCTCAGATTATCAGGTTTCTAGCAGGACTACTATGCTAGCCACAGATAATAATATTCTCCTGGCTGTCTTGAATTGAGTGTACTCCTAATTTGGTTCCTGGAGAGAAAAAAATGAAAGGGTTTGCCCAGAGCTTTCTGATTTGCACAGAATATAATGAATGCTAACGTAAGAAGGGAGAACATACAGATCCCAAAGGGGCAAAAGGACAATTCTGGCAAAAATAACTGCTTTTCACTGTCTTTATACAGAGGATTTGTGATGCAATTTACTTTGGCAGAGAATGTGTTTATGTTCTATTGCTTTACTATACACACCTGTAAAGAAAATTGTCCCACTAAAGAGCCAGCTTTTGGATTTCTAGTAAATTGCTTGGTCTGTGTATTTTGGTGTTTCACTGTTGTTTTTGGGATTGGATTGGTTGGGGTTTTTGTCCCCTTTCTCTTCTAACAAAATTCATGTAGAATTTTTTGTGTTTGTAATAAAAAAAAAGAAAAAAGAAAAAGCAACATTGTCAAATACCAAGGCTGTTTGAATAATATAGATGGTACTATTCCATGGAAGACACCTATAATGTTCCCTGAGAGACACCTGATCATAAAAAGGCAAAGAAAAATCTTTCTTGAAATAAAAAAGGTGCATGTTCCCATTAAAGAAGTAAAGATTCTGCTATCCCTGATTCAGAAAATAAAATGGCAATAGGAACTTTGTCCATAATACTGAGCATTTCCAACTCTGACAAAATTAGATACCTCTAGAGATACAGGTGTAAAACTTGACTAGCCCAAATTCTCACGAGCAGCTGTTGACAAAAATATGAAATTTTTGGATTATAGAAAGCTCTCTTTTACTTCTTACACTAAACAGCAGCCAGACAGCTGACAGGAAAGAATAATTTACACACCAATATTTTTTTATGAGGTATGATAAAACATCTCCAAGAAGGCAGGCAGATTTTCAGTGAGAGTGCTGAAAGGAGATAGCTAAAGGAGTAGTTCAACACAACAAAATTGTGTGATGGTGTGGTGGGGTTTTGATATATAAATGTGGTACTCATAAGAACGAAGGTCCAAAAATTAATATGAGTATCACAGCCCATTGGAAATGGCATATTTTATTGCAATGTATTTTCCTCTGGATATATTATCAGCAAATTTCTAAGGAATGTATCCCCCAAATCATTTGCCTTGTGTTTAGCACCTTTGTTTTTTCCTAGCGTGTGGTTTCAATGCTGCCCTGTGTAAGCAGCATGTTTTCCTGCATGTGCAGATTCAGCTGAGTGATCTACAGAAGGAAAACTCTTTAGCAGTCATGTTATCTTTCTGAAGTTTTTTTTTTCCAGTGAAACTACATCTGTGGTGTAATTGGATTAATCTTTTGTGGGCTTGGGGTTTTTTTGTGATTTTTTTTTTAATTAATTCTGCTGAAGGATCTGCGACAATATCTATCAAACTTAGCTGAGCAATGCAGTGCTGACAACAATGGTGCTGACCTCCCTGTCGTCATAATTCTTGATAACCTCCACCACATCAGTTCACTAAGTGACATCTTCAATGGTTTCCTCAACTGTAAATACAATAAATGGTAGGTAGTACCACTTCTCTCTTCTTGCACTCAGGTTTTACAGTTAAAAGCTCCTTGTTATTTTGCAAAATAAAATGTCCCAGTGAAAACTTAGGGTCCCATAGGCCATCTGCAAGGCTGTTATGTGCTTCAATAATTTTAACCCCTCTCAGCCAAGAAGGTAGTTGTCTCCTTCGCTTCATTTACATGACTTTCATGCTTCTCAGTGAGATGTAAATGTACCACAAAATTTAAGAATGTACTTAAGCACTTGACTGAATTATAGTGTTATCCTTTGCACCCTGTAAAATCACACAAGCTCATTAGTAGTGTAAGAACAGCTTACACATTGTAATAGGGGAATTTGGGATAAACCATGCCATAGAGAAGCATCTGTGAATCTAGCAGATTTGCCTTTCCCAGTTTCCCTGCAGCAGTGCAGAAGTATAAAGTTGGCTGACTGTCCGTTCTTCTCAAGCAAGAGTAAAAATAATGTTTTCTAGAACTTCTACTGGCATATAACGTTGGTTATTTCTGCTGTAAAAGTAATATCATAGGGACTTCCCTTCATAAAATCATTGCGTGCAATGTCTTACTCATGAGATTCACTGGCTTTTGAAATTAAAAAGCTAAGCGTACTGCCAAATTATGAATTACATTAAGACAGAATGGCTTTATTTATTTCTTCATTACAGATGGGCACTAGTAAACTACATATGTGCAAGAGAGAAATCATACAGGAATAAACATTTTTAAACTTGTACCTCAAAAATATTTTAAATCTATGACAATAGTACACCCAGACTCTTTTGAAATTGGCCTAGAACAGTTAGTGAGAAGGAATATACTCTGAATATTTGAATGAATTCTCCTTCAAAAAATCCTACTGCTTTTATATTTCCAGTCCCTATATTATTGGAACCATGAGCCAAGGAGTTTCTTTTTCACCAAATCTGGAGATGCATCACAATTTCAGGTACATTCTCTCTGTATTTACTGTGGCCATGTTTGCACAGTTTCCTGCTTCTGAGCCCAGTTCTTTGACAAATATTGATCTTGTGTCTCATCACAGTAAAGCATTTCAGTTTCAGTGTCTCTCCTCTGTTGATGGGTCTCAGAATGGTGTTGGGGAATGGTAAAAGAAATAAGATAATGTCTGGCACCTCTAGCAAGTTGCTGAAGATGATTGCATTCCTGCATTTCTTCTGTCTTCAGCAGTGTCTTGAATTCCTGCTGGAACCTGAAACGGCTGTATTGAAACAGTGAGCAGTAATGATGTTTATTGGAGCAGTGTTAACACTTGCTGACTAATGAGACTCTATGACACTACTTTCATCTATATGTTTAAGGAAATAATTTGCTGTTCATTGCTGCTTGATATTTATCTCTTCTACCCAGGTGGGTGCTGTGTGCTAATCACACAGAGCCTGTTAAAGGTTTCTTAGGAAGATATCTGAGAAGGAAACTGATTGAAACTGAAATAGAAAAGAGCATACGCAATAATGAGCTTATGAAAATCATTGACTGGATCCCCAAAACATGGCATCATCTCAACAGTTTCCTAGAAACACACAGCTCTTCAGATGTAACCATTGGTGAGTCCACTGGTGGAATGGTTTGAAATAAGGATGCAGGCTGAGCATTTTAGGGATTTGTGAAAAATATATATTTTTTTTCCTTAAGTTGCCATGTCTCAATTGGAAGCACAACATAGGTATGGGGAATTTATCTAGTTGTCAGAAAGATTTAAAAGAAAATGGAAAGTTTAATGAGAGAGTATATATATTTCCTGGTAGTTCTTCCTTTGTTGCTAAATACTTTCAAGTAAAATATCACTATTTTTTAAACTAAATTAAAAAAAAAAAAAAAATTACCCCAATAGTAACTTTCCTAAGCTTAATTATTTTCTCCTGCTTTCACACTGCAGTATAATTACAGCAATAAAAACCCTTGGACCTGCAGTCTTTTAATGGAATAATTGTGTTAGCAAAGATGTCAGCTTTTACATAGCTTTGCCATAAAACTTGTAAGTGTTCATCAGACCCTAAAATTGGACTAAGTGACACCAGTTCATTTTTAATAACAGGAGACTGTTAGCTCCTTTAATGTTAGTCCTGTTTTAGTATTCTCTTGAGCTTGTTCCAGTACTGCTCTTTTAATTTCAAGAAGATTAAGTGTGTTTTCTAGTTATACCGTTTTTATAACTTGACTTCTCAGGTCCCCGTCTCTTCCTCCCTTGCCCTATGGATGTTGATGGCTCCAGAGTGTGGTTTACAGACCTTTGGAACTATTCCCTGGTTCCATATCTTCTGGAAGCTGTGAGAGAAGGACTCCAGGTACGTAATTTGTTTCCTAAAAATTTTTAAAATTGCTTTCAAAGGCTTTATCCGAGCTGTTTTTAAACAGTGCATCCTGGTATGAGTGCTGTTGCATTTGCAAGAGGAAAATCTTTAGGTTATAGAAAACAGACTCAAATTCCTTTTGACCTGCTCTTAACTCTGGTGTATAATTTGGCTTTGTCTGCTCCAGCACTAACATACCTTGTATTTTATGAAGAGGGTTTCTTCGCTATGACTGGAGGAAGTTGGGTTTTTTCCATTGTTTAAAGAGTTTCCAGCATGGCTAAATACAGCTCAGATTGTCACCCTGAGTCAAGGCAGTCTCAGCCTACCCCTGAATGGAGCTCTTAATGAGCTTTACTCTGGTACCAGAAAATAGCTCCTACCACCTACATACACATGTAGGTACACAGATTTGTGGGAAAAAGTTTGTGAACAAAGATGTTTTCATAGAACCATAGAAAGGCTTGGATTGGAAGGGACCTAAAAGATATCTAATTCCTGGCCTTGAACGCTTCCAGGGATGGGGCATCCACAATTTTTCTGGGCAGCTTTTTCCAGTGCCTCACTACACTTACTGTAAAGAATTTCTTCCTAACATCTAATTTAAATCTCTCCTGTTTTAGTTTAAACAATCTCCCTTGTCCTAACACTATCTGCCCACATTAAAATGTTGTTCCCCCTCATTCTTATAAGCCCCCTGGAAGGTTGCAATGAGGTTTTCACCGGGAGGGTAACTCTCCAGGTTATACTAGAGGAGGTTAGGATTTTGGATAATTCCACATCTTTGGAGGAAACTTAAATATCTGCATTAATCAATTCTCCTTTTTTTGTATTTTTGCCCCGGTCTTTAATTGGCTTTCTCCCATCTCCTTTTTTTTGTTTGTGCACTGCAATTCTATGTAGTCTAAAAATAAGCTTTGTGGAAAGGCATTTTTTTCCACATGTCACACCAAAAGATATTACTGCATAGTGCAGGGGGGATTGTTATGGACTAGGCAAAGAACTGTGTAAGCAGCTGCAGTTTCTTTATCACCTGTATTGACACAGTGACATACTGATGCAATGGATGTTTAGAATCATGCCTTGTTGAATATCTCATGCTTTCCTAAAACTGCTTATCTCTCTGGGAATTACAGTTTTTACACCTTGTGCAGAATACTGCCAAACATTCGACAGAGCAGCCACAGTGAGATTAACAGCACTTGTTTAGACCAGCTGTAAAAATGCAATGATATTCTTCATACTCATATTTTCCCAAGCATACAGGGTAACTGCTTAAATGAAAACTTCAGTTGTGCAGCAGAAGATGGCAGCATATAGAAGAAAATATATTTGTTTCATGAGCTGTAGCATTTTTTAGATGCTTTGGATGGCTTCCATAGAATAAAGTTATTAATAATAAACAGAAATATTTTATATCATATAATTATGTGTCCCTGGAACCAAAGATGGATAAAGACTGCCTTTCTGGTCAGGTACTTTGCAAACTCACTTGTCAGACATAGGATTTACAAGCCTTTCTCTAGATTCCAGAAAATATTTAGTCATGATGAAGGGAAGTGCTACAGCCTGGGGTTATCCTGCTACCTCTGAGAAACATTTCTCTTGGCTTATTTAGGCAAATCCCTTTTGTAGCAGCCTAGCCTCAGTGCAGGGCAGAAGCAGTCTGGGTATCTCTATGCCTAATACAGGGAACTTGGCTGCCTAACCTGAAGCTTTGCATTCAGCAAGTTCCTGACAGCAGGTGTTGCAGTGATAAGCACAACCCATCCTTCTGCCTTTATCACTAAAGTCCTCCCCTGTTATACTCCCTTTAGGAGTACAGCCCACCTGTACAGCCCACTCCTCCATGAGTGCATGCCCTGCCAATAGCATGGTGTTCCTTCATTGTGTGAAACTGTTTGAGGCAGGAGAAATTACAAAAAGCCCTGATGGATGGCTCCGCATCCCAGTGTATCATTGTCACAGCTAAAGGAAATCTTTAAAGCAGCTACCAAGGGGCTCTCAGATAAAATGCTGCTTGTGAACAGCAATACAGAGAGGGTTGAATTTTAGTGAGGATGCTACCAGATCTCCTAAAATTACAATATTCTCATTCTTCCTCTGTCCTCCTCCCAGATTCATAAGCATTTTATGCTTCATAGTGAGGAAAAATATACCTCTTGTGAAGTTCTTCTCTTAACCTTTTGAAATCTTCTCTTAACCTTTTGCTAGGAGAATTGAACAATCTGTACTACCACCTTCTAATTCACTTCAAACAAAATCCAATTAACTTGAATGCTTTTGATAGGTCTGTGTTAATTTCCCTGATATGCCTTAAGCAAATTACCTGGAGGTCTCATTTCACATTGTATCAAGCACTTGCTGTTGTCTGCAAGTTTCTGTAGTTATGGAGCATTTTCCAACTTGCAGCCACTCTGTGTATTGAAGGATCATTATTGGAGATGATCCGATCTCCTTAAGGTCTTACTTTACCTGAATACTGAGAATATCTGAAAGCAAACCTCTTTCTAAAATGGTTTTGATGTTTGTGATGACTTTTTTTCTGCTGTTACAACTGGTACTAAAAACTCTGCAAAATACTTATTTGTGTTATATCCATAATGTAGATGTATGGTAAGAGGGCACCCTGGGAGGATCCCTCCAAGTGGGTAGCTGATACCTATCCATGGAGCTCTGCAACTCTACAGCATGAGTGGCCATCACTACTTCAGTTAAGGCCTGAAGATGTTGGTTACGAAGGTTATGCATCAGCAAAAGAAGGAACAACCTCTAAGCATGTTCCACAGACTGATACAGAGGGGGATCCCTTGGTAAGATTCGAACTTTTAGGAAAAGGCTTTTCAGTATGCACTTTACTCTCACATGTTAAACTGTACACTGTGCAGTAAAAAAGTACCGTGCACCTGTTCCAGAATAGGCTTTTAAAATTAATCCTCCTATAATTTATGAAAATGTTGAAAATGAAAGGAAGCAGGAGGGCATGTATCACCAACACATTAATATGTCCTTACATTGTTTGTATTTCCCATGTGCCCAGATGTATTTGGTATCTGGTACCATGTATCAGGTCTTCATCATTATATTGTTTGGGAATAATAATAATAATAAAAAAATAATAATAATAATAAATAAGCTTCAGCAGCTTATTAACCATTTTTATAATGAAAACATCTTTCTTCATCAGGGAGTTTTTTTATCTACATTATAAAAATGAAGGACTCCAATATTCACATTATCTAACTTACCGATGATAGAGAATTTAGTGAAAATATAAATTAGTCATCCTCTCATTTCTCATAATATTTTGAGATAACTGATGACTGTAAAATAGTCCTAATGTAGAAGGAATGCAAATGTGGTGGCATTAAATGATAAGAAGTTGATTTCCCTCAATACCATGTATTGTTTTATTTAAATATGATCCCAGACATTCAGGTTTACCATTGCTTCCTCTGATAATAGACTATTAAAATGCATATACTGAAGTGGTATTCTTGTGTAGTGCTTTCTCTGTGGACTGCCTTTATCACAATTCAAAATATAATTTTAGAGAACTGTATTTCTAGAATAGGCTGTATTTCTAGAATTTCCCCTTGGAAAAGGGAATTTCTCAGAGGAAAATGCACTTAACTCTTAACTGTGTTAAGAAGATGGTTCCGCAGCCTCAGTGTTTCATGTTCAAAAACAGACAGTGTCCTGAAGAAGTGTAGAAAATCATCTTCTTTGAACTTCTCTTCCGTTCCATAAACTTCCAGGTGATATTTTGGCCCTGTGAGTTGAGCTTCCAGCGAGTGTGTTGGGCAGGCTTCCAGCACAGCATAATCTCCATTATGGTGAAAACTCAGGCTATGGGCAGCCTGAGTTCAGTTTCTACTCACCCCTGCTCCCTGCACACTCTGGTCAGCATCTGTACCTGAGCAAATATCAGGAGCTTGAGAGTTGTGACTGGAGGGTTTGCCCCCACCTCCAATGGAGCTCATGGGTGGACAGACCCTGCACTTGTGGAAACAGGACACGCCTCATGCAGGATGTATTGAACACCCACTGCATGTATCCTGTGTTCACAAGCATGGATACCTGTTAAAGCTTCAACAAAAGCTACACTAAAGTGTTGAACACTGTTCAGTGCCTAGAGAAACTTCACTATGCAAGTTAAAAGCATAGAGATGTAAGGATTTCTGAACAAACTGGAAGTAAGGGCTTAAAACACAAACTGCTAGGAATATCTTTGGCTTTGGTTTTTCTTTGCCTGCCTTTTATAACGACAGTGTATTTGTTCCTTGAAAAACACTGAAGTAGTGTCAACATTGCTTGCAGTCCTTTGCATGCTGGCAAAAGTGGATGCTTTATAAATAAAATCCTGACCAATATATAGTTAGGCATCAAGCATCTCAGTAATTTTCTGGATCTTACTGCTGCTATTCAATTATTTTCAGATGGTTTTCAGGTACCAGTAATCCCTAAATTATGGTGGGCTCTGCTCTCCTGGGTAGGAGGATCTGTTGCTGTTTTGCTCCTGAGGGCAGCCCCTCAACAGCAGATGGGACTCATTTATGAAGCAACTGGCATCAGTCCACCCCTCTCTCATTCCTTCCCCATCTTTCTCTTGTAGAGGGGGTATGTTACTGTGATTATGTTTTCAGTTGCTTTTCAGTGTAATGCATCTACACCATCCAAAAATTATCTGGAAGCTTCACTGTCTCCAAATATGGGCCCAGATGTCCAGCTGAGATATGGCTTCCTTCCTCTGCCGGTGTTACAGCTGCAGCTGGCCTCACCCCTGAATTAAAGAGAGCTATCAGGCATATCCATTGTATCCCTCTTTGGACCTTTAGACATCTATTTAAAAACCAGAAGGCAATGAAAAGAGTGCCAGTAGGAGCTGCTAATACCCTGCCCTTTCTGAAATCTTTTTGTACGGTTCCTCCTCTAGGTACCAGCACACCTTATACAGCAGGGGAGCTTAATTAAATTTTAACATGGTCACTGCTGTTTTAAATTAGAAGAGATTATGTAAACATTGTTTTCTTCTTTCAGATGAATATGCTAATGAGGCTTCAAGAGGCAGCCAACTATTCGAGCGCACAGAGCTGTGACAGTGATAGCACCAGCCACCATGACGACATTTTGGATTCATCCCTTGAATCAACTCTCTGAAAGGGACAAATCTTGCTGTAGGATAATGGTAAAATATGTTTCCACTAGACCACTGCCAGCATTGAAGCAGCACACCGAGGTCTCTCAGTAAGAATGGTGTGTTGTAGGGAGGCAGGAGACCTAACTCTGCAAAGTCAGGAAGAAAATTTGAAGTGGAAATCTTGAATTAGTTTAATTTCAAGGCATTTTCAATACCTATGGAGCCAAGTGAGACTCCATTTGTCAACTGGAAAGTGCCCTAGACCAAGGGCATCTGAGCAGATTGCACACATGTTAGCCAAACTGGAATATTTTTTTTCCCCTTATCCTCTTTCTCTCTCTGTGTCTCTGTGTTTCTCTGTACAAGTTTACAGCGAAACTTCTTTGGATTTTTTTTTTTTACCTTTAGTTTATCTTGAGGTGCTGCATGAACAATGCAGTCTTCTAATTATCTTCTAACCTCTGTTGTGCCACATGGTGCTGGTCACAGGACGGCAGTGGTGTTTGTGTTATACGCTACTGCCCATTCCAAAATGAGTAAAAGATGATAGTAACTCAGAAAGCACAAACAGTATTGTGCAATCACCAGAAAACATGACTGTGATATGCTGGATAAGTGCCAATTTAATTCTAACTGCCATGGTCACAGTGATGCGCTTCATAAAGTTTTTAGTACACAAGTCACAGATTTTATAAAGTTATTTTTACCACAAGGGTCTTTTTTAACCGCCTGCCCACTCCTTAACAACAGTTTTCTACCAATTATTAACCAACACTGATTAAAGGCTTTTTAGGGCTTCATTTGTTTGAGCCTTTTCAGTGAAAGAAGGAACATTTCTTATGGTGCTGTCTCACTGCCTTAAAACAGATTTCTAGAACAGTTTTACAGTTGGTTTAATTCCTAAACCATTGGTAATTTACACTGTTTTTTTCTTCATTTACTAACGACAAAACATCAGTTAACATGGTAGCCTCATATCTATATATCATGATTTTTTAAAGTAATGGATACGAGAAAGAACAGTTGCTATATAATATTTTTATCTTGTGAATAGATTTCTCTGCCTACCCTCAGAAATACACAAGGAACCCAAACCCTCTTTCACTGCCACTTAAATGCTGACAATATCGGCTCAAATCCATTTGGTCCCATGGAATGGAATTTTTGGGAGGATAGATGTTTTGAATACTTATCCAGCAGAGCTGGATGCACTTGATGCAGCATGAGCACAAATATATGTTTGTTTTTTTTTTTTTTTTTCCTTTTTCTAGTTTCAGCATGTTGTTTTGATTGCTATAGTTGTACATGAAGAATTCAGCATAAAAGAACACTGAAGCAGTGATGTCCACTGTGGAAGAGGAAAAGTTTATACTGTAAAAGTGGGTTGGTTTTGCACAGTCTACTGGGTGGGTATTGTAAATATAGAGAGAAAAAAAAAAGAAAAAAAAAAAGCCTTGCACAAATCAAATCAAAAGGAAACAAACAAAAATATTGTATTTTATTCTGTTGGTGTTAAGAGATGTTTCACTTGCTGAGATTTCCTGTATGTTGCAAACAAATACAGAATGCAAAACCTAAAAGCTGTTATTACCTGGTGTGTTTGTCCTGTACTTACAGTTGTTACGACTATGCAGGAGCTATCAATGCTACAGTTAGCATGTTTCAATATCTGTATGAAACCAATACATTTCTGGGGGGAAAAGTCTGAAAATGTTTGAAGTTCATATGTCACAGCAGGCTACAACCTGACTGCATCCAGACTGCTCAGAGTAACCGGAAACACTCTTTTACCACCAGAGCCATGCTTAAAACGTGAGCAAGAAGGTACCTAAGGGCTCTGGCATTGTGTAGTCACGTACTGTACACCTCCATGGATGTTACCTTCAGGATGTGTATCTGGTGCTATTCACTCCTCGTGGCCACCTGCTGTAACTTAAAGAAATCAATGCAGTTTCCAAGTGGCACTGAGCTGCATCACTGAATCTAGAGGTTCCTACACGGTGCTATTACCCTAATAAAACTCTGAATTTATGCACGTAGGATTCAGTCTGACCAACATCATGCTCCCCCAAATCTGGATCCATTTCTGATGCAAAATGTCAGTTCATACACCTTAACTGACTCAAAGAACTAAAGAAAAGCTGCTCCTTCTTGTACCTGTGCTCTGAGCAAACCTGCAAATCTTTTCCTGCCATATTTAGCTCACAAACACACAATATTTACATATACAAAACTTCCTGCAATACATCTCAGTGAGTCCACCTAGTTTACAACTCAGAAATTGTTTGTGAAACATTCGTCTGTACACATTTTATATTTTGTACATTTTTGATGTAACATATCTTGTAAATAGACAGAAACAGTGAAATAAATCATCTGAAAATTTTTGTAGTCTTTGTAAAACCCTAATAATAAGTATTTGGTGTCATCGGACTTAACTGGATGATGTATTTTCTATTGGTTTATTGTTCCTCTAGCTTGTAAACCAGCTTGCGTATTTTTTTTTTGCAGGTGTGCACACTGTATCTGTCTAAATTATTACTTTACCATTAAAGTGGAATTATTTATTGAAAACACAGTCTGATGTTTTTGCAGTCAGGACTACTTAACAAATACTATTTCAAATATATGAATATGAAAACAAAATTACATACTGAAGATGTGATTCTTCTTTATTCAGCACAACTAATCTCTGTAGAAACAAAATTAAGTATTGTTTCCAGTTCCAATGATTCAGCAGGATTTTAGTGATGAAAAATCTGTCCAAAACCAGTGAAGTATAATGCCTTATTTTGAAACTCAAAGAACTTAGAACTACTTCCTCAGCACGTATATATCAATATTATTTGATAGAATTCAAACAAAGTATAATTGTCTTAATCGCCTTATCATAGACTTTGGGGTTGGAAGAGATCATTATGCTCCTGCAGATTGCAGCACCTCAGCTGTAAGTCTCAGCAACCAGTCTGTAATGTCTCCTGGAAGTGCAATATCCCAGGAAAGACCTTTAGACATATCGGTACAGAGTAGAAGATTCATCACCTCGTCAAAGATGTGGGTAATTACTCACTGGGTGGTTTGGGTTTTTTAAGGGCTTTATTTGCAGTTAAATCTTACATATCACTTTTTCAAGAGAATAATATCCCATACTGTCCTTTGTTATGCCCTTTCTTCTTATACTAAAAAGCCAGTCACAATCAAAAACATCTTTTACAACAGTCTTTGCTTGTCTTTTTTATAAGACAGGCAGCTTGCTCGTTCCTAGCTTTTCACAATAAGCCATGCCTTTTAGGCCTCAACATGTTTATTGCAGGACTTTATGACTATGTGGTTTATCAGATAGTCCATTCTGAAATGTGGGTATGAGAGCTGCACACAGCATTCCTGTCATGGTTTTACATTTGCTATAAACAGAGCTAATATCACCTTCCTACTCCCACTTCATCTTTTCCCTGTTTAGACTTCAGGGCTGACATTCACTCTCTAATTGCATCATCCCACTGCAAACTCATGTTCAGTTAATTATCTATCAAGACCCTGACTTATTTTCATGTTCTGTCATTTTGAAATACTTAGTCCAATCCTGTCTATATAAACTATGCTCTTTCTTCCTTAGATATACAAGTGCAAATTTATCTGTATTAAAACAGGATATTAAAATCAGCCCACCCTGCTAAATTATTGATTCTCTACAGTTATCATCTGTCTAATTTACAACTTCAGCAGCTTCCATAATTTCCAAAACCTGCATTGTCATTTTACTTTGTCTTTCTGTTTGTACATAAAGGTAATAAGTTATGTTTTGTCAAGAGCAGAGCCCTGTTCAATCCTGGTAGGACCTTCCTTGAAGTTTTCCTGTTTACAGCTACATTGTTTACAGCTACTCCTGACATGGATATATTTGTATTTCAGTTAATATGGATATAAGCATACAAAGTCATGTGTATATAATATTACAGGAAATACATGATGAGTTACGTGGCTTCTCCATCAGTGTAGGTCTCCAAGGATGGATTAGATTTCTTTCTGCTGAAAATTACATATGTAGAGATTATCTTCCACAGAAAAAGGACTAGACTAGGGTGAGCTTAGTGTGCCTTTCCTATAATTTAGTGCTGCAGTCTTTGTACGTTGTCCAGCTGCCATTACTTAAGGGAAAAGGTATGAAATTTAATTGTTAAACTCATTCTGTGTCTCCTGCCTCAGCATATCTACCTATTAACCTTCATCTGGAGATCTGCTTGGTGAATGCCCAGGTTCCCATGACAGGAATGGGATAGTGCAGCCTCAGAAAGAAGTGTTTTTAGCAAAGTACTTTAGGCATTGCTCTTCTTTAGAAGAACTCATTTTTTATGCTGTCATTAACTAACTAGAGTGTTTCTCAGCACGCACTTTTTCTTGATAACTGAATAATGTCACACAAATTAAATGCTACCACTGAGTTTGGCAATGCAAGAGCTCCAGATACACTGTCATGGGAGAAATGTAATTCTGGTAATAATACTAGTAGCAGAAAATAGAATCTGTCATGAAAGATAAATTAACTAAAGCCAAGGCCATGTGACCTTGCCTTTATACACTAACCTACATTTACTATTCTTTGTTCAATTGCAACCTTAAACAAATGCTGATAAATAGCAGTGAGAGAGCACACTGAATAATCATGTCTTTAGAAAAAAGTTTCATAAATGAAATGATGTTTCACTTTTGTTAGTGCATTTACTTGTTTTTCCAGCAGTTTTTGTTAAATTAGATTATACAATTTAGGAAACTTAAATGCATCTTGACAATTAAATGCCAAACCTGGAAGAAAAGACACCTGGTAACAAAATAAAGCATTTATGTGCTGACACATAACCAGCACTAATAATTTTATCTTGCCATATATGGATGGCTCTGACAGAACAAAGAAGCAGACAAAACACATGTTACCTGTACAACAAAAGCCCAAGGACTTAGTGAATGAAAAAGTAATTTAAATTAGTGAACTGTATTTTAGCACTGATAATTCAACACACCTTAAATACATTATGCTGCACTCTGCAAGTGCAATGAAAAGATATACACAGTCTGAAAACAGATTCTTCAGTGCAGGTATGCTGTTCCACTCATACAGGCCACACACCAGAAAGAGAGATGGCTTCTGTACAGCAGTTCCTGAACTACCAGACATAGTTTAGTGGCAGAATGAATAATTTAGCTCCATCATTACCACACTCTTCATGTAACTGCCATGATCTTTAGCATACTCTGCCCCTGCTTTTCTGGGTCAAGCTAGTGGCACTGTTTTGAACTAAGGGTACTGACTCTTGACTGTGGTTGTGCAAAGTCACACCGGAGGCAGAATTTTCATCTTAACCGAACTAAAATTACAATGTAAATGGATTTTTCATCTAGAGGAAATAAGAAACCTAAAAGCTATATAAGAAGACCTTGTCTCATTAGTAATTACTCATTACTACTTAATGCCTTTGTATTACTGCTTTTGTACAGTCAGTGTGTCTCAAATACTTTATAATTAGTTTTCTTGTAAAAACAAATTATGTTTCCCAGTATAAAATTATACTTCTTGTTTGAGAGCTGGTTATTACCTTGTATCAATCTACCAGACTGTTTAACAAACTACATCCACATGCAGTAAATTTCATCTCTAGCTTAAGGGTCTCTGGGGTTAAATAACTTGCTTAGTCTTGCTATGTATTCTGCATAAGTAATGTTCTTTAATTTCTGTCCTGAATATAGGGTTAGGCATGTGAAGTGCTTCCCTAATTTCAACTTCAGTGCCTGCAATTTATTCCTCCATAAACCATCATCTTCAGAGAATAAGCTGGTCAACTAACTGCTTCGAGATTCAGCTGAACATTGTAGCAACTGTGCAGAGTATTACACTCAAGAATTACAATGTAATTGCATGCTTAGGCACAGCATTCAGTGGTTTGCCATTTTGCCAATTGTAGCGTTGAATAAAACCTTCAGACCATATTGGTAATCAGAATGGAGGGAGGCCTCCTCTTTTTCTGGAGTGGAGCAGCTGCTGGCATAAAGCCTAACTGCCTATTTTTAGCTACAACAGGTTACTCCACCTAGAGAAAAACAGACAAGCTATAGCATAATGTTGCAGGGCATGCTGGAAGAAGTGGTTCGTACAGGAAAAATATCACTATCATTCAGCTGTTACCATTCCTTGATAAGTCAGTAACTTTTTTAACTAATAATATTTTCTTACAAGATGACAAAGATATTGGTGGGGGTGGGGTCTGAACTAAGCAGTAGTCAAAATGTGAAATATGACTGAAATTCAGTGTGAACTTTAGAACAAATATCCAGGCTTGAAGGGTTGTTATATTGAAATTCCCTGCCTAATTCTTGGGGACATACTATAATGCACAGAAATTTCACCTATATCCACATAATCCTCCATATTTGCTCAGTTATGCTGTGTCCTGTTCTTGTCCTTCCTCTGAGGGAACAGGATAAAGAAAAAAAATTAGGTCTGGTTCATTTGCCTATTTATGTGTATGAATTCTCTCCCCTCAGTTTTATTAGCAGACCTGCTGAACTTCAGACCACAGTTGGTCAGGAAGTTTCCACCTAAAAAGGCTGTCCTTTGAAGCCAAAACGGTGCACCAAAGAATGTCAGAGTAAATAGACTCTGGATATACCACAAGCAGAGAATATTTTTGTCCTTGTTTCCTGCCAGCTCCCCAGGCAGATGCTTCAGAACCGAAATGCAGAGATCTGCAGCTCTGGTGAAGTTTTGTTCAGGATCCAGAGCATGAAGCTTCTTGCTACAGGAAAGAAGATGCCTGTTGCAGGAATTCAGGTACTCACTCCCCTGGAAGCTCCAACAGCCCAAGTGGATAGAGTATCCTGGCATCCGTCACTATGAATACCCACACTACCCTCAGCTCCCATGGAGGAACATGTCCCAGAGTTGATGATGGGATAAAAGTTGCTAAGATGTGTGGGAGGAGGAGGGGACAAAGCAGATGTTGCTCTGATTTGTTCCAGACAATATGAGCGAAACCACCCATTCCTTCTAGAATGAAAGAATGGAGAATTTCTTCCCAGTGGTATTTTTTAGATAAGCTTTTACTGAAATTATTTCCAACACATACACATAAGAGATGTTACTGTAAAGGTAATTTCTATATGGATCCAGCTTTTTATTAACACAGGGTCCTTAACAGTCTGTTAAGTGGCAATGGTAGCTGTGTTGAGGCAGACTTTGCAACTTGCTCTGAGGACTGCCATTTCCAAAGAAAGGAAGGCATTTTGTCAGAGAATTCCAAGCATTGAGGTTTTAGCCTTTTTTTCTTTTCTACTTGGATCCTTTCATAGATAAGAAAACATAGCCTGTCACTGTCACAGGTTCTTTCCCTCCCTCAGCATTTTGTTCCTTCCCCTCCCTGCCCTTATGCCATTTAGCACATCCCTTCTTCTTTTGCCTTTCTCGTACATGTTCCTCTTCTCTCTGCTGGTTCCATTGACACTCAGTTTGGCTCCCCTTCTCTGCCTGACACATTTCACTTGTCCATCTCCTCACTCCCCAGAAGGCTGCTCGCTGCTCAGAGTGGGCAAGGACAGCATCATGTCCTTTTCTGGCTCTGAATGCTGAGCATATGCTGTCACAGCTGAGCAGAGTATGGCAACCACAATCCAGCTAGCAACATCCCCTCCCAGATTCTGCCTGAGTGCTGACTCCTCTGCCAGTGCCATGGCAAGACCCACTGCAGCAGCAGGAGAGGTCAGCAGCCTCTGGGAAGCCCTGTACATTACCCCTGGTAATAAGTTTGCAGTGAAAAAGCTGAATGACTTGCAAGGTCATGGCCCCTGCGTACTTCTGTCCATTTCTCTATACCCCCATCTCTGCTGACTGAGGAATATTAAGTTAAAAAGCAACCTTTTACTGCTTTTAGTACTCTGCCAAAACTAAAAAGCTCATATTTTGTAGCCTAGAGGAAGACTGTGGGATGTAAGATGGGAGACACACAGTTATCTAGGATACAGGACAGTGGGAGCAGAGGCTCCAAAGTTATTTTTCTGCTCTCAAACTGAGTCTTTTCAAAGGAGTTTTATTGTCTTTCTTTATGGTTGGCTATAGGCAAAGAAGGATATCAGCACTACCACTTCTGTGATCAAGAAAGATGAATTTTTATCGTAAAAAATGGTAGAATTTTTCAATTTCAGAAATTACAAGCAGAAACATCTCATCTTGAAAGTGAAGCAAAGCCTTATTGTTAATTTGAAAGAAAATTAGAAATACTCATGTTACTATGGTGATATTTGTTAAGTAGTCATTAGCTCTGGGCAAACACAGAAAATATTCTTCTATGGTTGTTACAGGAGGTATAATGATCAGGTAATATTATTTAATACTTTCTTAGTGAATTTGAAGCATCATGTTGAAGTACTTTACAAAGATCAGGATGAGCATTACTGTTAAGGAGTGAAAGGGAAAGAAATCTCAGCAACAGCAGCAGGGTGCAGATGACAAGGTAGCACAGGTTCATGCAAGGACTGTGTGTCAGGGTGCTGCTAATGAAGAAAGCTCTGGAACCGATTGGCCCTCTTACTGTCTATCACCCCATATTTCAGAGGGTATTGTATATAATATACAATATTTTAGCAGCTTTAGAACATTTTTTGGATTTTATAGTGTAAGATACTGCTTTCAATATATGAAAGATTCTGAGAAAGCCTTTTAGACCCACATGGTTGTTCCTATGAGCAGCTAATGTTTAGTATGAAACATTTTGTTGTCTGTGAGAATATATTCAATCACATATGCGCATATGAAGGAGAAGGGGAAAATTAATAATTGGATTTGGGGATTTTATAAACAGGAATTTCACAGGGCTGTTAATGTTAGTTGGTGAAGGAGACTGAATTCAATTTTCAGTGGTGGCTCAGGATTACCTGAGAAGACATCATATTATCCCTTGATGGTTTTTAAATTCATGGTAGTTTGTGACAGTTTTCCTCAAAATTTCTATGCTCAGGGTTAAATAAGAGAAGGTGAGAATTTCTGCTTAGAGTCACAGCAGCATTTATGTCTCTGAATTCAAAATTTCAGGTCTCGCAGTTAGCCGGACTTGGAGGCCTCCATCGCCCAGTAGAGCAGAGATTTCCTGTGTGCCTTTGGGAAGCAGAGATTAATCACATCCCATACTGTGATCTAATGTTACGTCTGCAAATGAGATTTCCAGGCAACTGCTAGACATGTGGTTTGGATCCCATATTTCTAGTTTGATAACTGTAATCTTAGATATAACTAATTTACAGACTTGTCTAGTCCAGCCAAAAGACCCCATTTCATTAGGACGTGGTTAGGCAGACATTCTGGCAGCATCTTCTGTAACTCCATTAAACATGCTTAACCTAGCTTTTCTCAGGAGATGGCAGCAGTAGCATTCCTGCATTGACTGCAACCATTTACTTTGAGAGGCATGAGGTGTAAAGCAATAGTTAGGTGGGAAAAAACCTCTTGCCCCTGAAAAATCCTCCCTGCAGCCATGTGCAGCATTATGCTTAGAAATGCAGACCTGTGGATGTTTTGTGCAATGAGAGTGACGGGGTACAGATAAAGAAAAAAGAGAGTTAGCTGGGCCTTTCCTGAATATTTCATATGTAACCCAAAACAAGTGTTCCACTTTCTGAACCATCCAAACAAGGGACTTTAAGCAATGCTGAGGCAGAGTAGCACCATTTCACTGCTCCCAGCTTGCCTACAAAGGTCCCCTCTGTTGACACAGCAGAGAGCTGAAGAAGGAGGGTGAGGCAACTGACAGTGCTTGTGCTTGCTGGTGAGCAGGATTTCACTTTGCCATGGGAGATGAAGATGAAGCAAGGGAGAAAAGAGAAGATAGGCATGACATGACAGAAGCAGGCAAGAAGAAGAGAAGGCAATTTTATATTTTAATCCATATGGGTTTTTCCTGATGCTGTATTGAGAGCACCTGAGCACTTAAATACTATGACAAACAACTTTCATGTCTTGTTTGTACTATAATCCTTCCCCCAGAGGGAGAAGCAGGGGCAGAACATTTTGTTTTATGAAGCCATTTTCATTTGTTTTTCTTTAAATCCACGTGCTGCTGTGAGACTGGAGTGGTCAGAGGTGGGTCTCTGGCAGTAGCAGGTGAGAAGCTCACTTTCAGTGGAATGTTCCCAGTGGGGCATGCATGGGCAGGATCCACCCTGCTCATAGAGATCCTTTGCACCAAATGCACAGAGAGGTGGAGGACTCTCTTCCACTCAGATGTACAGAGTGAAATTTATATTAATATATCTTGGGCACAACTTCACTAATATTTTTATGATATCAGTGTGTTTTGTTTTCTTTTAAATGCTGTGAAAAGCTTGTATGCAGCTCAGAGAGAGGTTTGCTACATATGCAGTATCCTGACTTACAGACAAACATAGCTGTTTTACTCCACGTTACCTGGAATTTTCTAGGGCTGTAGACTTCACACTCAGGTATATCACAGAGCTTCAGTCTAGCTGAGAGGTGACAAAAGCAGGAATAACCATTGCCCTGCCCTTACCCTCCACTGTTTGCCAGTTGTAATCTGTGTTCCATTTCAGTCTGCCACTTTTCATCAGTACTTTGATCACATCCAAGCATGAGATGGTATTGATGGCAATGATATAGTTATCTGTGACAAAAGATGAATTATATGTATTTTTCACATATGGTTGCACGTGAGTTCAGACTTACTATTCTTGGTTAGGGAAAAAACCCAAAATGTTCTCTATTTATTAATGTAATGGCTGCTCAAAAAAAGAAAAAGAAAAAACAAGTAAACAAAAACCCCAAAAACAAAGAAAAAAAATTACAGACAAGACCATAATGCTGTGCTTTTTTCCTACTTAGTTCATCTAGGAATCCCACGTAAGAAAACAAGTTTTCCTACACAAAGATGATAACTTGTCTCAGATCCATAGTCTGACCCTCTATCCATTTCTGCCATCTTGATTAGGCTGTAAGGTGCTCTTAACCTCAGCAGTGCCTGAGTGTCTGATCAGAGTGGCAGTGCATTATTTTTCTTGGCCCCGGTCAGCTCCTGAGTGCCCGGCTTGGGCACCTCGGCTTCTCGTCGGGGCCGGAGCTTGCCGCGATTTCCAGGTGCTTCTGCTGTCGCGCCCCGGCATGGGTTGGCCGCGCTGCACCGTCGGTGCGAGGGAGGAAACAAAAAGGCAGGGAAAACGTCCAAATCCGTCCGCGTGGCGGCTGGATGCTTTAATGGCTGTGAGAGCCACAATGGAGAAGCCGCAGCCTCCTCCCAACCTCGCGTGGACGAAAGTAGCCCCGGGACTGGGGGCAAGCGGGATGATATAGGGGTGGGACAGGGAGGACGGGAGCCCTCCCACCCAATGAATACACCATGGCAATGACGTGTACTACAGCGACCAATGGGAGCGCGGCAGGGGCAGACACTGGGCTTCGGGGCAAGTGGGATCATGGGAATGGGGTGACGAACACAGAATCCTCAGGAGTGGGCAGGGAGTGATTACAAGAGTGACGGGGGAAGCTGCAATGGCAGGCAGCCTGGAGCTAACCACCGCCGGGGGGGGGGGAACACAGGGGATGCACAAGGGTACACAGAACCGGCAAGCTAACTAAGATCAGAACCGTTAATCTGAACCCAAACCCAGGATGCAACAGATCAGTGCCCAAATACTGAGTGACCCTTGAAGCTGCTTGAGTGTACCATCTGCGGGTCGATATTTATCAGGAGTTGTTGTCATTTTTTTTACTAATGCATTCTATAAATGTGGCACATCCCAAGCCTCTGACACATAAACAACCTTCTTCTGCCTGATGCTTACGGAGGGTGGAAAGGGTAGGTTTTGTGTAGGCTCCAACAGGAAACCTGTAGATTTTAGGTATACATTAAAAGAAAAAGACAGGGGAAGGAGAAGGGAGTTGCAGATAAGCCACATTTGCTTTAAGGTAGAGAAATGAAGCATCACAGTTATTTATTCATGTCCTTGGAGTGCCAACTAATTGAATAAGAATGAAAAACTGAGTTTCTTCCCAAAGCTCCTAAAAGTGACAGCTCCTAAAAAGGACAAGGCAGGTGACTTGAGGAAATAAAGTTAATGTGTTTTCTAAAATTATTTATCCTACCCTTGTCCAGAGCAGGCATGTCAAGGGCTGGAGTCGATACGTGAAGTTTATGTGACAGCTGAAGAATTATAATTTAAGAAGGAAATAGCCAAGACTCTGATAGCAATTATCTGTAGGCCAGAAGAAACAGGAGAGGCTACAGAAGAGGAGGTATTTTGTGGGAGCAGCAGTCTTTATCTAAAAACTCAGAAGAGTGTTTTTGTACTTCCTTCCATATCACACCCTTCTGATTTCAAATGGTTAATGGTGTGGTGAGCTGAGTGGTTTCTGCTTTGTTGTTTCTAGGTGGCATGTCTGGATCCTGTCTGGATCTAGTTCTTTGAAGCTGAGAAAAAGAGGTTATTAGTGGTAGAGGTAGGGTTTTGGGAGAATAGTTCACAGAAACATTAAATACTTGCTACTAAAGAACTACTCTCAATTGTCAGAATATTTTACATTCTCTATTGTCCTTGAAAGTAAAAACTGAGCAAGAGGACAAAATGTATCCTCTTCCCAGCTAAAATGGTAGATTGTAAGACAAAAAAGGCTGAGTAGGGATCAAAATGAAGATGGTGAAACACTGGAAAAGCTTGCTCAGGTCTAAACCTGAAAGAATATGACCACAAGCAGCCTATTCCAAGTTAAACATGATTTGAGCAACGAGACAGGCAATGTAACCTTCAGAAGTCGATTCCAGCTTTAGTTATTCTGTGATTCTCGTAAAGAAGGATGAGGAAAGAACAATGTCCATAAAAAGTGACTTTATTTACTAAAATGAAACACTGCATCTAGCTGCAGCCAACTGCAATTATGCTGTAAAGAGAGCAAGTTGGACAAGAAACAATTCCTTTGTACATTTATTTTCAATATCTCTTCACTGCATTCCAGCAGGAAGAAACTCAGATAATATTCTTATCTTCTGAAAAGAAGCTTTGCATCTTCTTTAATCAATCATCTGTGCCTCAGGCACCCTCTTCTTCTTTACTAAATTTTCAGCTTTGTTACAAGATCTGTTCATCGCTTTTCATTGGGAGACCTATAGATACTCCTTGATTAAAGGTGTGTGAGGTGGAACAGTGAGTTCTAATGGAAATGTTCAACATGTTAAATTTGCTGAGTGTGATAGACAAGAGCCTGAGAGTGTTACAGACTTGTGCTCTGGTAACACTCTGCACCTAGGAGGGGCAGCATTTCGGATTATATTACTGTTTATTGTGATTATTCCTGATGTGGAAATGATGAAAACATTCATAGCATGACTTGGTTTGTAATGTCTGGAGGTTGTCACCTCCAGAATATGGAGGTGATAAGATTGTCAGAGGATTTGGGAAAAAAGATAAGGCACATAATGGCAAATGAAACATGCCTTAGAAATCAGGAGTATTTCAGTCTTTAATAAGCACATGGAATTGTTTATATACTTGCTAGGTTCTCAATTAATGGTAAACCTTGATCATCTGTGAAAAACTTCTGCATACTTCACAGTGGTGAAGGCATATGGATTGCTGGGAATTCTGAAAAATGGAATTTAAAATAACACTGGGGTTATTATATGAAAAAATACTTTACATTCAGCTGGTGTGCTGATGATCCCCATTCAAAATGATAGTAGAAGAAGAAAATTATTAACAGTATGTGAGTGGAGATGAATAGCCAGGTAATTCTTGGAAAAGAAATATCAATAAAAGTATTATAAGCCATAAGCAATAATACAGAATAAAAAATGAATGATTTTCATTTCATGTTTCTGTGCTACAAGTGAGGTAGGAGAAGGACAACCAGTGAACCAAATTATGAGTTAACAACCTGGCACTATTGGTAGGCAGGATGCATTAGACAAACACAGCTGGGCAAAGGATATCAGCCACCAGAGTCCAAGGGTCAGGATAAAGAAACAACAATGTGCCTTAAAAAAAGGAGGTTCCCATTAGGTCCACAAACATTTATTGTGAACTGCTGAAACACAATGATCAGAATCCCTACCAAGAATACGCATTTAGCTGAGTACTGGGCTCTATGTCCTTTTACTAGTTGTACTGTTTCTCTGGAAAGCTCTGTGAGTATAGCAAAACACATCTGTGACACAACCCTGGGATGATGGCTGGCACAACAAGGAAGGCAAATCCTCCATGCTTCCAGTCTCCTCTTGCTCTGATGTTATTCTTTTGCTTTTTTGGCATGGTTTATTTAAAGCGGGGGGGGGGGGGGGAAGAGTACGACGTTGAAAACACAAAGGCAGCCAGGACTCACACCACCTGTTTTCCCCTGGTGCTTTTGTGTAGTGTTTGACTGGTAGACTTTGGCAACAGAAATGCACATTCATTGACATGGCAGGTGGTTTTAGCCACAGCCTTCAACTTTGTTTAGCTGTTATCACAGAAAATCAGATTTGCTATGACTTTGTGCCTGTAATATTACAGCAGTTCACCTTAATTAGACACAGAAACTAACTTTGAAATCCCTGTTGTCCTTCTGGATAGAAAGATCAGCCAAAAGTCTTGTGCCTATGTTAAATATCTGAGATTTTGGTCTACCAGTTTGTCTAGTGAGGACATGAAGATGTGCTGCAAGCAGAACTGACAGAGTGCTGACAGGATTGTTAAAAAATCAAAAATAAGGAACAACAACAAAAGTGTGGTGAGCCTTTACTTACACTTGACACAAACTAATAATTGTAAGGAACATTTTTCATTTATTTCACCTAATTAAGCATTCTTTCCCCCTCTGCAGAAGTGTTTCTCTTCTCAAAAATCTCTTTGTCAAGCACGTACTCGTAAGCTGTGACTATGCCATCTTTTAACCTTGCTCATAAAATAAATTCCAAGAATCTTCTTCAAAAACTGGGCTTTTTACTCTGTTACAGCATCTCATGGTTCCTTCCTGATCCAATTTTTATTTACAAGCCTCCATTTTGAAGTCTGAGCTTAGGAACTGGACAATCTGTTCCAAGCAATGTCATTCATATCACCTTCTAAATCCTTAAAATTTAGCCTGGTCATTACTACCTTGTGGGTGCTACTCCTGTTCAAACGTTTTTAACCATGTCTAGTATTATTCTTCTGGAAGGGTCTGGAATTATTCAGTTTGCCCTATTTACTCCTTTTTAAGTTAGCAGAATTGCTTAGAGTAGTCTAAGGTTGCTAGAAGTTTTCATTGATCAGTTGATCAGTTTTCACTTTTGAGAACTTCTTGCATTTTACGTATTCTGCATTTTGTACATTGTTTCTATTGAATCCTTGATGTTTAGCAAAATCCTAAAGCACTCTGGGAGAGAAAGTATTTTATCACTGTATGACATAATTTTACTATTTGCTGTCTCTCCTTATTGTGGATAAATGTAGTTCTAGGTTTTGCCTTGTATCTATGCTTATTGGCAATTCTATCTTATCTATTCATTCTTTGAATTTTCTTTGTTCAGGCTCTGCTTTATGAACTTATAATCAATTCATATTTTCCTGCAACAGGTTACTTCTTCTTTTGCCTTACTTATCAGTATTTCTCAATTCCTTGTTTCTGATTCATATAATGCAAAATATCAGAAAGGTCTTATCTTGTGAATATGTCTCTAATATACATACCAGAAGACATATATTTCTAATGTAAATATAAATGTAGACATAAGTGTACACACACCGAGACACATAAATAAGGTCTTTATTTTTCATGTTTTTTCACATTCACTCTTAACCATCTTTGTTTTCCATCCATTATTATTTTAATCTGAGTAGAGGGATTACGGTTTTTGATGTTCTTAAATTTCCAGTCATGTTCACATAGTTCTGTCAAATTACTTTTACAAATGATTCATTTCCCCATTTTTTTTTTCAGTTTCAAGAACACTACATCATCAAGAAAATTTTTATTCCTCATTCTCTTTGCAAAAAGCCAACATAAAAAGTCATGATTTTATCTGTGCTATGTGATCATATCTGCACAATCACAAAGATCACAGCGAGGGTCTTTCTGTGCTGTCAACGTGTCACAGGTTAATCCTGGATTCTGGCCCTGTGATCCAAACCCTACTTGTCTGTCAAGATGAGGCCCAACACAAAGTTCCTTCGTGTTGAGTGAGCATATCTGACTTTAGACATAAACATGCAAATATAAGTTAGTATTGGCAGTGTCATACAGAACAAAAGCTCTCATGATAATGCAGTATTCCCTCATTTCTCTCAGCTAGTAGTAAATATGTAATATGCTGCAATATTCTCTTATCTGCTCTGGGTTTTTTTATGATCAGAATTTATACCAATTCCTGTTTGAAGTCTTGGAATAAGTGATTCTGTACAATCGAAGACACTGTTACCCAGATACGAGACCAGTAATTTCTGAGCCTGTCAAATTCTTGCCCTTCAAATTCTTGCCTGTCAAATTCAACCCACTTAACTGACCTGAAATTGAATCTACCCAATAACTGATCATTTCAAAGCTCCCACGACATCTCAGTAATAGTTTTAAGGCGAAGTGTATGCCCTTTAATGAGCAATTCTTATTATTTATGTTCATTAATCAGGTTCCTTATATTGCATTATTAGAGTTTTTTGCTCCCCATGTGCTTTCATATCTAGATAAATTTTGATTGCAAACCTTATTCTGGCACTCAATTCCTCTTTTCATCTTTTCTCTTTCTTATCAATGCCTTCTGATTTGTTTATCTGGGCTGTCCCCTCAAAGCTTTCATTACACTGACATAGATTCCACCCAAATCATATAACCCCTTTATCTTGTGAAATGCTCTAGCAGAAGAGAGAACATCAGTCTTATAACAACTAACTTGCAAGAACAAAGCAGCCAAAAAAATTTAGTCTCATTCTTCAGGTACTAGTGAAAGATGAAAAAACCAGGAAAACTTCCTGGCTGTGTCCTACCTTCAGCTCACTTCTGAGTTTCTCTAAAGCAGTCTATGGGCCATGAAAGTGCTATTGGGCAGTATCCTTGGGCCACCACCTTCAGTGTATCCTCATTACACATTTCACAAGTCTGTTGAATCTCCAAGTATACTAGAGGCTACAATAATGTTGAGGTACCCAGCCAACCTTAAATGAACTCACTTGGCATTTACAGTTTGCAATGGCCATAGCCCTAAAATTGTAATTTACTGAAGAAGCAGGGACAATTAACTCACTTTGACTTCTTTACTGCTTGCTCCCCTGCTTCCAAGACTCAAGTAAGCCTGACCTTTACTTTCTTCTTTTTTTTTTTTTTTTTTTTTTGTATCAGTTCTGAAAACCAGTTCTGATACTGAAATACCTCACTGCAGACCTGCCAGTAGCTGTACTTAGAGAGTGACACCTTGTGTCTCTGCCTCGGGGAGATAGCGCACCATCTGCTGTCTCGTCCTTTACAGGATGTTCTCTCAATTCCATTTGGGGGAGAAGGCATCACACCAAACTCCATTCTGATCTGCAAACTGGTTTCAAACATTATATCCTCGAACAAGAGATTAGCCTAAACTTTTATTTGAAATCTTTATTTTAACTCAACACTGAAAAACTGACTATTGTTTCTTGAACCTTGATACCTGAAATTTATGAAAAAAAGGTATACAACAAAAAATAATCTAAACCCAAACCATAAACCTTCTATCACAGCTGAGTTCAAAACAGGCTGGACAGTTTTGGACCAGTCTGTGTGACTTTTTTGGATAGATGGCATCTTTTTTCTAGATTTACTTAGTTTTCCCACAGCTGAGAATTGTGCGCCCATGTCTTCCTTTCCTCTTTCTTCACAGTTGCTTTTCTTCCTTCTTGGCCAACTGTCACCTACAATAGCTGCTGCAGTTGTCAAGGTCGACAACCTAGTGATCTAACATCAAATTCTCCTATTTTCCTCTATGTTGGCAAGAATGCAGCCATTCTTCTTTGCCTCCCTGTCCTGGTCCTCAGCTTCTAATTTCCGTTGGTTATGAGTCATAAATCTATCTTTCTCATTCCTCAGTAGCTAGCTCTTCCTCATTTGAAATTTTGTCTTAAATTACTCATGTCTACTTCTTGGTCTAATTTATCACTCTTCTGGAACAGCCATCATTTTGCATTTTATACGCAGGATGTTTCTCCTGGCTTGTGGTAAGGAATACTCCAGCTCATGCATTATCAGAAATAACCACTGTTGTCTATGACTTCTTAACTCCCTAGAGAATCTAGCTGCTAAACATATTTCCAAAGTAAATATGGGTTTACATATAAACTGAAGACTTCATCATCGGGTGTGATGAAGAATCTACTCTTTTTGTTGTTCTGTTTTTATAATTCATCAGATGTAATATCTAAAATTAGCCAGTGGCTGTTCATAGAGGAAAAAATACTGGATTAGATAATATCACTGAATTGTAATGTAAGGAAATTTTTGAGCTCCATGTGAAATACCTTAACCTTGACAAGTCATTATATGCCAAAATATTTTGAAGGGGTTCCAAATGAGATGAAGAGCAAACATATCTGCTACCTTTTCAGTCTCCCTGTCTACAGCAGTAACAAGTAATGGTAAATATGGAAAATATTTTCTTGATATAGAGAGCTAGATAGAAATCATCAGCTATTTCTGTGTCCTCATAAATGCTTTTACATTATTTCCAATTTGCACAATTTTATTATTATACTACAACTTGAAATTAATAATCAGATAAAAGTGAAAAGACTTCTTAATAAGTATATTGTTGATGGGACAAGAATAAGTCCTTGAGGATGAGAAAAAAAGCATTGTAAAAATATTCACAAAAGAATGCAATATAGTTAAATATTCAAATCAGTAGAACTACAGGAAGAGTAAGGTGAGGTAAGTAAATAGCAGCCAGGATTTAAATTCCCTGTTGTACTTTTTCATACTGCAAAAGCATAATAGCACTAATGTGGAACAGGGCTGCCCAGGCTTACAAGCTCTGAAGATCCACCACTCATAAAATTTTAATAACCTTTATTACATGCAGCTTTTCAGAGATAAAGAGCCTGGCTGTAAAATTACAAACAGTCTTTGTGGAGTAAAGACTAAAATTGCAGAACAGCATCTGGACTAAGATGAGCTTGAAGAAAATACACATGCTTACTCCAGAATTAATCAGGCAACACTGTAAAAATTTTGACTTTCAATATAAATTAATTGAGTGAGGGAAGGTTGTTGGGTTTTGGTTCACAGTACTCTTCACAAACCTGATTCCTGCCACACCTCCCTTTGAAGTACGGAGGTATTGGTATTAAAGTCAATGTCCTATGTTAGTACTCTAAACCAGCTTCTACTTCAATTATTCATATGTATTTCATATAAATTGTACTTGAAGGGCTTCTGCTCTTGAAAACAGACACTCTTCAGGATAATTTCTAACCCTTTTCCTTCATTTTATATATATATTTTTATATATATATATATATATATATATATATATATATATATATACATATTTATAGATCTTCAGAGTAATATTTTTGCCCAATTCTGTGTGGTACATGCATCTTCATATCTTCAGAAGTAAGAATTTAGAAAAACAGTTGCAGCAGTGAGGAAAATAATCAAGAAAAACTGATTTTGGGGCAAGAGGGAAGGCCCTTGGCCATATAGAGGTCATATAAGAGGCAAAGTTGAAAGAGAAAACAGTGAAGAATGGAAGTCAGAAAGAAGCAGAGATACCGGTGAGGAAATTGGGATGCACAAAGAAGATGGTAAAGGACAGACCTTCACTGAAGATGCAATCAAATTCCAAGGGAGAACCTAATCACCTAGTCCCACCAAGAACATGCTTGACAGCAGAGAGACTGTAAGGGAAAGGAGAAACAAAGCTGGTGCCTGAGATTATGGTGTTCACTGGAGGCTTGTGACAGAATGTCTGTTGGCAGACATCAAGTCTGCACCAGCACTAGAAAAGATTAGCCAAATGTAATCACTTGCATTTGGTACCAATTCACTGCCTTTCTAAGAGGGCCTGCCCTTCTCTTTCTATCCTATAGCTTTCAGCATCCTGAAAATATGTATGCTGCTCTCCATTATGTAAAAAGCATTTTTTTTTCCTGTTCAGACTCCTACAGCATGCCAGGTGGCATGGAAGGCAGAACAGTTGCACAAAATACCCTTTTTACATCAGGCAGCATTTAGATAGTGCTGTTCATAGAGTGTGGCCCTGTTCCCACTGAAGTCAGTGGGTGCTATTGAGCAGATACCACAATGAGTTTAGGCCTTATGCTTTTGAGGCACTGTCCCGTTATAGTCCACACCTCAAATAGCATCTTCCCTCTAACAAACAAGCAGGGATGGATGAGAGCAAGCTGCTTCCCTGGCTGTTTCCTGCAGCACTATTTTATACTCACCGTCTGCCCACCCATCTGTTCAATCTCTCTTACAAAAACTGAAAACATTCCTGCTTTTTAAATGGGTGAAAAATGCCTCAGAGGAAGAATGAGTCCTCTGAGATCTCCATGAAATGACTACTAGGCTTTTCCCAATTAAAGGAGATAAAACCTTGAAATTAAGAACATTTTTATTTGTTGAAGGTTATTATGGTCTTTTTTGAGAAATTTGTGAAAGCAGCATATTTTTTCAAGGATTTAGCAAAAAGCCAGTTATTAACTCTGGTACCACTCAGTCCCCATTTATGGATTCATGGCTGATATTGAAGTGTTTGATGGAACAAAACTGCTGGCTGATGTTTCTGGGAGCCTTTGCCTGTATAATGAGCCACAATGCTCCAACCTTAGCTCATAGGTTGTCAGGAATATTCCCATAAATACTGAGAAGCCACCAGCCCTGAGGAGCACTTCACAGCCAAGCTCCAGATGATGGCACCATCAGTCGCTGGTTAATTCTTGTCCTCTGCGGACCTGGTTTTAGTCACAGGTAAAATTTTGGAACCTGTGACCAGGCCTTGGCTCACAGCTGCTTTGAGGATGGCAGGCTGATCTGATTTGTGAAACAAGACCAAGGTGAGGCTCAAAGTGGGCAATGAGAGCTGCTGACATGGGGGACCCTTCCCAGATTCCCAGGTGCCTTTAGAGGCAATTCTCAGCTGTGAGTGGCAGGGTTTGGTGCTGACCCAGGCTGATGCCTGGTTTCTGTACTGTCAGTAGCTGCCTCTCTTAAGAGGGGACCACTCCTTGCTGGTGTCGTAGAAAAGCATCCTTAGAAAAGCCAAGTGATGACAAGGATCCTCTCTTAATGAGGCCATGGTCCTTCTGAAAACTGAGCAAGAAGCTTTTGGGTCAGAAAAGAGGAAAGAGATCTCCTAAAGCAACCAAACAAGAAGGCCCACTAGGAAGCTTCTTGGAATAATGAGGTAAGGCTACTTGATCTTTTGCCATGGCTCAGAGAGGCACATTGAGCTGGCAAAGAGTCAGTAATATTCCTTGAGCAGAAAGGATTTTGCCTGCTTTTAGACACAGTTATAAGGATCACTGTTAAATCATCTAGACTCCAAACCACAAGCCTTACTGCTGGCTTTGCAAGTGACTGGGGAATAATTTTTCCAACATCCCCAAACAGAAAACTCTAGTGGGGATTAGGTCTGGCTGTGCTTGGGGAGTGGCTCATTATGTTTTCTAGCCCTTAAGTTTTGCTCTTCCGGTAATTAAATAATTTTATTCATGAGTTTTCAGGAAGGGGAAAGAAAAGATACACTGAATATTCTCTCTGTGACAGGAGGGAGCACTACTGTTGAGGCTACCTTGGCTTTTGCACAGATGAAGGCAGGTGGGCATGAAAAATTGCATGTATGATAACAGATGCAGCTGAAAAACAGTCTCTAGAAATCACATATTTCAGAGCTGTATTTGCCTTCTTATAAAAGTAGCCAAGTTCAAGCAATGTCTGTCTCATATGGAACTTTTATAACGTTCTAGTCTTAGATGGGGAACAGCTACTAATGACAGCTGTTCTTTATTTAACAAACAGAGAAAAAGATAAAAAGCTACTTCTTGTTTGCCAGAGTAGGCTGGTGCTGAACTTCATCTCCTCTTGACTTATAAATCTAAGACAGCTCAGCACACTGGCTGTTTTTCATGTAGTGAGTAATGCCTTGTTTCATTGAAATCAAGGTTTATGAAGGAGTCTCTTCCATCGTTCCCATTTGAAGCTTATGACTTCAACTCTTATCTGAAGAAAAAGAATCATACACAACACAGGAATGAATTCTAGCTTGAATTACAGAATGCAGAGTCAAATTCTAATGAAAACTAAGTAACTTGGATTTGGGATATTTTTAAACGTTAGTTTCAAATCAAACTGTTGACAATCTTTTCTGCACAGAGGGCATCTTGCTGCATTAAAGAACAGGCTTATCAGCAGACAGTGAGCACTTCAAAGACTTATTCTCTTCCACTAGGCCTGTCTCCAATTAGAAAAATAAATATTAGAAACTGCTGAGCAGCTGCATGAGCAGGAAAAGATTCAGACACGTTTCTAGCTGAGAGAATATTGTCTACTGTAAAATTTGGAGTGCAAGAAAGTTGAGTACTCTGGAACAAATGGTGGCAATATTAATATTGAAAGATCAATCCAATAACAATTACTCTCATTTTGTGCCATTTATAGACTACAAGTCCCACTCTGCAATGTTTCACAGTGCTGCAGGTCAGAAGACATCTTGCAGGATGCTGAGTATTGGCTACTGTAGTCTGTGCATGATGAAGCTTCATATTAAAAGTTTTTACAACAGACCTGTTTTCTGCTGGCAGACTGCAATATTTCTGACATATTCTAACCCAGAATTCGCCTAAAAAAAGCAGTCTTCTGGTCCTTAGTTTAAGGAGAATATACTTCTGTAATTTGAAATAACAGTGTTTCTCAGGTGACGGGAAAATTTTTATTTTTATAAAATTATTTTCTTGTTAGGGAAGCAAAAAGAGATTGACTAAAGCAGACTGCCTAAAACTAACTTAATATGAGGAGCTGGTGGAATACATGGTGCAGTCAAATTTATTTTTTATTTCTGTCCTGTTTTAGGACAAAATTGGGAGAAAACCTCCAAAAAGCCCCCCCCCCCCCCCCAAAGCAAACCCACACAGCCCCTCTCCCCAACTGGTTCGGGAAAAATTTCCTCAGAGAGAAGTGGAAAAAACCCGTTTACTTAATAGGCAAAGCACTCCTCAGCACACAAAAAGAACGATACCAGATGACAAAACTCATTCGTCGCTCTGACGAGATGACAAATCCAGAAAGTCTCTCCGGCGGGTGGTCGCTCTGTTATCAGCCCCTCCAGCACTGAGAAAGGCTGCTGCCTGGAGTAGGCCCCGGTGGGCCACAAAGTGCAAGCTCTCTGTGTTTCCCCGGGTCCCAGTTCAGAGCAGGTTGAAATGGATCCAAGAAAAGGGAAAGAAAACCAGTCCAAGGAACTTCTCTGTCTCAGCTAGCTAAATGAACTAAAAAGCAAAGGAGTGCGGTGTTCTGCCCCGTCCGTGCCCAGACACCACAGTGGAGTTCTGTGTTCCAGCAGACTGTGGAGGAGTGAGTGAGGCTGATAACAAACTCTGTGCTTCTTCTTCTCCCCGCCTTTGCTCTCAGATCCTGTCTTGAAGGCACAGAATATAATATCCAGCATAAACAGAACACCCAACTGGGGATACAAGCATCATAATGTCACCCTGGGACAATTTCCTAAGCTCAAATATCTCTGCATTTCAATCTTAGCCTAAAGAAAGTGCAGCTGATCAAAAGAGGCTCCATATACTAGAATAAAGAGAAAAAACAGTGGGGGGTTGTGGAATCAGAACTTGCTTTGCTGTTTCTGATTTGTATTTATACACTGAAGTCAGGGTGTTCTCAATACTTTGTGGTAGGAAGCAAGGCTGATGTGATCCAGCCAGAGCAGAATGCTGAGGCCGCTGTGTGTGCCACCCCTGCTCTTCCCAGAAGTGTGTAAAACTACTGCTGATATCCAAGTTCCACATGGCCAGTGTAATCTTTAGATGCTGGAGCTCAGCAGTCATTACAGACCTGGAGCCTTGCAGCTTCAGTTCCAGACTCTGGAGTGCATTGTGAGCTAAATGAGATCTTGTGCTGTATGGCTAAGACTGTAATTGCCATTGTCAGCACTGCAAGGCTGCAGCTACCATCCATCTCCAGTGGATATAAATATATGTGCAGAAGGTAGTAAAGAAAGTCTTAATTTGCATAAAGGTAAAAAAAACCAAAATAGCTAGAAGTCTTTAAAGAAAGAAGATAGATAACATTAAGATAGAAGTTCCCTACTCCCAGAGCAAATAACAAATTTTCAAGAAGGTTTTCTTTTCTCCTATGTTGGCAGCCACTTTGTTAGATAATTGCTATGTTCCAGCCAAATGATACTCCTAAACAGCTTCTGGAGATTGTCTGTTGCTTATTAGGGCAGAGAGATTGTCCTTTTTATAAGAGTTGCAGGCAAAATAATAGGAAACTTCTAACATTCTGTCTTTTCTGCTGTGCATACTTTTGGGACTTAGAAATCAGCTTTGCGGATGAGAAGTGTATCTAGTACAAGCAGTTGTACTAGAGATGTATTTATTTCCTTCTGAAAGCAAAGAGCTCATTAATTTAACTTTGCTATTAAGATGGAATTTCTCTATTAAGAATGCAGAGAATGGAAGACGCAGTGAAGTAGTTTTCTTCTAGACTAAGGGACTATGCAAGTAAGGAACTAAAGTGTTTCTTCTCCGTCTCACTGGTCTGCTGCTGTAATTGTGATGGAGGAATAGAGTCTACCTTTTCCCCCAGACTCTCTGAGTGGTTTTATCAGAAGCATGTAGTATGGAGGAGGACAATCCATACAGTGTGCTTGCCAAGTTAAAATTAAAGCACAAAACAAGTTGCAGCTTTTTGAAACAGCCTCCTAATTACTCTGCAGCACAGTGGAAAGAGGCAGTCCAGTATCTCTTGTAAGACTATTTTAATTAGCTGGCCCAAATACCAAAGTAAATCTCTACCAATTTCCCAACAAGCTTGTTTAAATGCAAGCAATGCTTAGTTTGCTCAGCAGAACAATTTAGAAGACTACAGGGTGAGGCAGATCTGTGACTTTCTTGCAGTTATGGCAAAGTTTTGTAGAGTAGCGTGGCACCCTGACAAGATGGTGAGGGTGCCAGATCTTATTAGGCTCCTGATCCATCCCTGAAAGTGCATTAGCATTTCCTTCACTGCAGCAAAGCACTGGCACCACAGTATGGATTCAGTTGGTCAGGGTATATCTGAGATTTTTTTCCTCTTTATTCAAGGTCAAATCCTGAATCCTCATATAATTCATGTCATTGTAATCTTCCCTTATCTGGTCACGTAAGGTCCTCTGAGAATATTTTTTATAAAATGTGTGTGGTAGAACATGGTCAATGGCTTCTCAACATGGTTTCTGAACTAAAGAGTTAGGGATTTGGTAGGGCAAAAGATCTCACCTTCATCTTTGAGTATATTTTTTTTTCTCTGAAAATGAAAGGCATTTTCTCCATCCTAATGTAGAAAACCAACCAAAGAAACTTTCTTCCAAGGAGAGGTCATTAAAGTTCTGATATCTAATATTAATCTAGCTACCACTGCCTCCTTTTATAGAAATAGCTTTTCTAGAGAGTGATTCATCTCATCCAAAGACATCTAATATAGGTCAAATGAATTGCTATTTGAGGCATCTATTTTTCTTTCTTGACTATAAAGAGATCTTAAGATGAGTAACACTGGTGCCTGAAAGTGAAACATTTATGCCAAGGTAGGTGAATCCCCCTTGGAACAGGGAGAAAAAGAAGCTCCATGGGGGAAAGTGTGCTGAACTTCATCAGGAGATAGAACTCAGCAGTATAAGTTCTCAGTGTGTATACTATTAACATTTATTTTATGCTATTGTTTGATATGCTAGTGACTCCTTAATATTAAATCCTTTTGTCTCTGGCTTTTGTTTCTGGTGCCTGTATCTTTTCTCTCTACATTCTCTGATGATCCCTTCCTTTTCTGTCTGTTCTTGATTTTCCCCTCTCCCTCACTCTTCCTTTATTAGGTTTCTCCTGACAATTTTTTTCTCTCAAACTCTTGCAGACAAGGACCCTCTAGGTATCTAATGCATAACTGCATGAGCTCAAGCTCATCCCATGCTGAAGAGCTTGAAGGAGTTGTAATTACACAGAGGAGAATCTGGGGGTTGAGGTCTGTCCTTGGCAATGTCCTTCACATTACTGGTAGTGCTCCTGTACAAGACACTGGCTTTTTAAATTCCTTTTCTTACTCTGGTTTTTGTATCTTATTTTTCTGTCAAAGGGAACTATGCTAGCTTCCTGCTTCTAGAGATGTAAGCAGCTGCCTGGGAAATTGGCAGAGACCACTCTGAACCATGGAGAAGCCAAGTCTGTTCAGCAGGGAGGCAAAAGAAACTGCTGCAGGCAGGGGACTTTCAGACCAGAGACTAAGCAAGTCACTCAGGGATAGATGTTTCTCTTTTACTATAATAGCTTCTCTGAAAGATTTTTTGGTAGTGAAACCTTTTTGGAATTTCGCTTGCAAGGTCACAGTACTTACTGGAATGCCCATTCCACATGAATCATGGGCTTTGTGCATTCATGGCACAAATTCTGGGAACATCTTCCACAAGGGCATCTCTCTTTTTAAAGCAATCTCTTCTAATACCCTGAACAACTAATAGTATTATAATTAATATTCTTTGCCTTAAAGCTTTTTGCACCCTTAGCAGAACCCCATACTTAGAACAAACTGGAATGCAGAATTTTCCCCTTAGAACAGCAGAAAAAAAAAAAAAAAAAGAATGAGAGAGAAAAGGTCTTATGTTCCCTGTTACACATTTGTGGAAGCATTCTGTATAAATCCTTGGAGAGATTAAATGGATGACAGTTGTATTAAGGACTAATTGGGTCTGCCTCCTAACAGGTAATAGTTGTGAGAGAGACAGATTCTTCTGGTGTGTAAATTGCTGTCATTCCATTGACCACCACTGAGCTTCACAAACTCAAACAATCTGAGAATTAGGTCTATGAGGTCTCCCTGAATCTTCAGAGTTCATTGTAAATGGATCCCACTGTACTTGAGACTGGCATTAAGGAGTTATAAATCATTTGTTGTAGGGAGAGCAACCAACCTCTTTATTGTTTTCAGCTTTTGCTTTCTCTGTTATTCCCCAGTCTGTTAGCTTGTGTTTTAGGTTTTTTTTCTTGTCTCTTTGTGCAGTGGCATTAATTTTGCTTATTAGTAAAGGTTATGCTGGAAGATGTTGAAATAAGGGGAATTTTCTTATGCATAACATAGTTTTATGATTTGATACTGATGAAAACAATTTCTTATTGCTTATTTCCACTGCATTAGCTCTTACAACTTTAATTAGATCAGGGCCCCACTGTACTAGATGGGGATTCCATAAAAGAGAGTCCCTGAAGCAGAAGACCTAAACTGTAGGGATAAGAAAGAGCAACTGAGAGAAACGAAAGAACAGGAGGACATGAAAAGATCTAGATAGGTATGAAAAACAGACTCTAATTTCTATCTGCACAATTCCTGTGTGTATTAAGCCAATCAGTAGCAATGATAGCACCTCTGTTATTTGCTTTTCCAGTACAGCTATGCTGAACAGAATTTAAATTTCAGAGCTCTGCATATTAATTGTGTTTGTATTACCCACTTGCCTTTTTCTCCTTTTTTTTTTAATGCTTTATCACAGACCTTGTAATAATTAAAATTTTGCAATAGATAGGATTGTTCAGCCTGTACAAACATGACTTAAAATATCAGCCTCTTTCACAGCATCAAGGAAGCCATGGCCAGTTGCTTGGATAATGACCTGCAGAGCAAGGCCCTCCCACCCTTATGGCACACAAGTTGATCCTTTTCCCTTCTGACAGACACCAATGGATTGAAAGCAGCCAGTCCAAAGGCATCATACCTCAAAGGCACCTTCCCATGACTAGTATGTCACTGCAATATAGTTGTTCCTTCCACAGTGCTCCATGGTTTTAGTGAATGCAAAAAGTACACCTTTAAAAACTGTACAATAATGGAAAGATGGGTAGATGGGTAGGGCTCTACATTTGCTGGATTGTTTAATTCCTGAAATCTTACTTGAAGACACAGCAAAATTAGACTGTACATAATTAACCGTGGTTTAAAAATCAGGAAGATCTATCCAGAATCTTGACTCATTTTCACTGATGTCGCCTGCTATTTCCATTATTTATTTCAATAACCAACATAATTCACATAGTCAGCTTTACTGCTACCCATTTTCTTCATCATTAACCTCACAGACTTATATTCTGCATGTTTCTGAGAGCAAAATTATTGAGGCCCGAGGCTTGAGAGGTTAGTATCTAGTCCAGCAATGTTATGAAAGAAATAGCAAGCAAGTATAAGAATTAGCATTGCAAAACATATTTGCTATTATCTATTTGATAAGCCAGAAGGTCACAAAGGAAATGTGGTGCTCATGTGCAAGAATACTAAGGTCAAAATAGTTTTAGGGTCATAAAGAAGCATGAGTGAACTAACTGAACTGCTGCTCCATGATTTTGCATCTCAGCTAGCAGTCATAATCAACATGATCTGTCCAAACTTATGCTGTAATCTGTGACATTTTCTGACTGGCCTTTCTTACAAAATTACCCCAGACCAGTTTGCATATAGATTGCCTTCTCATACTAACACATTCAAAACTGAACTGCATTTCAAGGGACAATGCACTGGAAAAAAATTAGTTCTTGTACATGTAAAATATGGCTCTGGTGAATCTTTTTGTCCTTTCTATCATTAGAGCTTTTTAGCAGGATTGTGTAAAAATGCCTGTGCCTCTCAACAGAATTTTTGGTAGCAGGCAGTTCTTTATGGAGTTTGTATTTACTGGGGTATAACATCTCCTGATGTTAGTGCTTCAAAGGACAGACAGATTGCTTGGCTGAAAAGCAAGCATCTTAATTTTAGGTTTTGACACAGCAGGCAATGCATGACAGCAAGAAAGCGAGAGAAGGGTGCTCTTTGTACATAATTAACTGAATCACCCAGACAGATATCTTCATAACTGGAGTTTCTGCAAAACCAGATTTTTATTGGGTTTTCACATTGTCTATAGATCAATATTTATCTTATCTGATGCTGCAGAATCCAGAAGTCACATATTTTCAGCTTGAAAAAGATTCAGAAACTAAACTGATTTCTTTCCTGATCTCTGCAAAAGAAGTTTTGTTTCATTCTTAGATATTTTTAGTAATTTTAGGTCATGCATACTTTTGAATTGAAATTAAGCTTCAAGATCTGCAAATTTTTCACTTCTAGAAATACAGGTATATGTTTAAGCATTTAAAAAATGTGACAATTTTTCTTCCTAGCAATAGGCCAATAGTCCATTTATATTTCCATTCAGTAGCTCTTTTCTCTGGTATCTCCAGTCTTCAATCTCTGAGAATATTTCTAGAAATATCAGGAAATTATTACAAAATGAATGTGTATTGCAATATCATACCATAGGAAAGAGATAAATATAAGATAAAAACCCCTACAGTCTTAAAATCAAATTACCAAATCTTGAGTTTCCTTAGATTGGATACATTTTTCATCTTAAAGGAAGGGAAAACACCTTGCCTTACTTCTGGGAATCGTGGTACACCTTAACCTCACATTTAATCTAGCTCTAGTGCCTTACCGCAGCAGGTTCTAAACTGTGTGCAAAACAGGAAGACGAAAGAAGTCTGGCTGAGAACAGATTTTGTGAAGTATTCTAAGAAAAGTCTTGCAGTTCCTCTGGATGAAGAATTGCTCTGAATACTCTCAGACTTCCAAAGTCATTCTAGTTTCATTCACAATTTCAATATACAATTCAGTTGGACTCTATTTGTATTTCTTGTATTCTTGCAGACAGTCTAAAATGCCCCTAGGAGAATCAATTCTCTATCTCAGAAGTAATTCACACAGATAGATACTATCATATTTATTTATTTTCCAGATCATTCAAATGTGCAGCATCAGTATTATCAACTCCGTGTGGACATAAATGCTTTGAATTCATGCTTTAATGGTAACCATGGTCATTAACATGCTATATTATTTGGCTGCAACAGTGGGATTATAGCAGAAAATCACTGATAAGTGATGTTAGGGCAGAATTCATTATCAGAAGATCCAGGAGTAGAATAGTTAGTAGATTATTTTAATAACAATAATAACAAAAAATATCCCCTCAAAAGTTCCATTTATAATGATAATAAAAAATCATCCCCTGGTAAGTGCTGAGCTACTTCAGTGTCATGGTGCTTCTCAGGTATCAACCCCTGGATGGCTGTTTCAAAGTGCCCTTGCTATGTGAAAAGGCACACCCATTTGTCTGCTAAACTGTACATGCAGCAGTTCCTCTTCCACTTAGATTTTGTAAATTCTGGAGTTGCTCACAGAAGTTTTCACAGTACCAATTCATCACATGTTTATGAGATAGGCCGTAAAAATACTCAGAAATATCCTGGGTTGGATGTTAAAATCTAGTGACTGGTTCTGCTTTCAAAATACACTTTGGGCACATGAGGGTTTGACCAATGAGTAAATTAGGATCATGTACACTTATCAGAAGACAAACATCATTTGGTGTCATCAGAACAAATTCCACCTTGGATAGATTTTCTCTTTCTTTCCTCATTTTAGCCTTTTATCAGCCCAACACAGTATAAAAGTAATGTTCCTGGTCTTTCAAGCTTTTTTATTTAGCAAAGGCTTAAGAGGAAATTAGAACCCAGCGTCTTGTTTGAAGAATGATCAAGACAGGACTTACTTCATTCTTACCTAGTTACAGCCATTTTAAGTGCATTTTGTCTCAGTGTTCAGGAGATTTAGTCAATATACAGACAAATGAAAAAACAGGGGATTTTAATAACTTTTCCCTGACCTTCAAGAAGGATTTAGAATATCCAGTTGTCCCCAAAAAGTCAAATGAAGGCTCAGGGACAAATTCCAGCACAAAAGCAGGGATATAGGTTGAGATTAAGCCACTGTTGTCTCAGTGATACAAACATTAAAGCCTGTATGAAAGAAAACCCTGTTAAAAAAAAAAAAAAAAATAAAAATAAAAATAAAAAAAAATAAAAAAAAAAAAAAAGTTGAGAAAAACTTTTGATAAAATGACACAATTCTTCTACAGGTTTTCATTAGGTAGTTACAAGCACATACCTACCATTCAGCCCTTTGTGAGAGGAAGCTGGTGAGCTTTAAGCTTTAAGCTGCTGAGCTTCCTTGGTGGGAGACTGGCTTTTCTCACTCTCCAGGACCTTTACCTAATGGAGGTACTTGTCTTCCTCTGGGGAGAGAATGCCATCACTCCATTAGAAGTGAAGTCGAACAATTGATATAGGCTTGGCATTTTAGAGTGTGAGTAATCTTAATGGGTTAAGTTGCCACATGTGGGCTTTTATTAGCTTTTCCTGAGGCAGTAACCCTACTGGACATGGCAAATTCTCTAGAAATATATTCTCCCCCTTTAATTGTAAAACGAACAGTGAATTAAACAGTTTCATGCTGCGTAACAAAATCATAGGAACTGTACTGTTAAATCATAAAAATCTTACTTTCAGCAGGGAACAGGGACTAGTCAGGGGCTGCTAGGAAGCTGAACTGCTGGCAGATGAAGCTGCTGATGGGGTTGAGGAGCTGGACTCATAGGAGCTCTGCCTTAAGATTTTGTTGGCAGTGTGTAGGTGCTGGCTAAGCTTTGATGGACCCTCTTCTGTAATGAAAATTTTAAAGTGACATCAGGGATGAATAAACAAGTAGTCCTACAATAAGAATTCTTGCATGTGAAGTACCTGCATGTGTTTAACTAGTAAATCTTTTTCTCATCCTCTGAGGGAAGCTCTGTTCTGAAGGAGGCAAAGCAATGTGAGCAATGCACCCAGCCTCTATTTGCTTCCTCCTCTCATTATCCTTTTTTTTTCTTTTCTTTTTTTTTTTTTTTTCTTTTCTTTTCTTTAGGCCAAGGAATAGTTAAATGCCATGTACCTTAAACACAGCACATTTATAGAACAGTGACCTTAAGAGCTTTAAACAACTACATTGTTTAATGTGAAGGGAAAGAATACCACAGATCAGTAGAAATGTCAGCAGTACTTTTAATGAATCATGTTTGTTTTAATCGAAAGCCAAGTCTTCTTTCCATTGCCCTGAGATTGTCATGCTTTGCAAAGAGATAATAGTAAATGTCATGCTCTGGAAAAGCAGTGACTTGGTTGCTATAAATCAACAGAAGCATTGTTCTGCTGCATGTGACGTATGAGAGACAGAAGTGCTGTCTTTCCAAGAAATCATTGTTTCCATATCCCATGTAGAAATGGGTTTTAGGAGTATTGCTCAGAGCCTCACCACTCTGTATCCAGATGGACTCTTCAACAGCCTAGTGAAAAGTGGGAAAATGTTCACAGGATACCACTGAATCAGAGTGGAGAACTACCTGAATTACTCACACATAGAATTCTTTTTGTTTGTAGTCTGTACCGTGAGTTTTGAAGTTTTTGAGAGTTTAGCTCACATAAGAGCTAAGAAATAAACTTGCTCCTTTTTTACATTCAGATGAAACAAGAAACTGCAGAACCACACCACAGGGTTTTCCAGTACAGGCAGCTGAAGGTTATCTCTATGGGAATACCTGTTTGCCTTTTCAGGATTTTTTTTGGTTTTGTGGTAATTTGGTTTTTGGTTCTTTTTTCTCCCAGCGTTTACAAGAATGTCTGTAACTTGTTCTATATCTTGTTTGCTTGTTCATTTGCTTGTTTGTTTTATAGGTCATTCTGTCATGCTTTTCTGGGGTATAGTTAGGAGTAAGAGCCTGTAAATTTTATAGCCAAGCAAAGAGATATCTGTCTTCATAAACTCCATCCATCTCTAGCCCTGCCAGTAATACAAATGAGAAAAGGGGCCTGTCACCTAGTTTAACACAAGCAGTGACAAGAATTCATTACTTTAATGCCCAAAGCAGCCAAAAGTATGCCAAAGTATAAAATATATTTATTTTGGACCTGGAGAATAGGACCATTTGGATTTTACATTTACTTTGTCAACCTTTACTTTATACCTCTGCAATTTATACAGTAGTGTAGAATTTGAACAGACAGCACCTGTCTAGGTTTGTGCTCCAGAAGCTTTATCAACTTTATAAACCCTTGGAGTGTGTTTCTCTCAATGCCATAATTTCATACTCTATGCTTAACACCTTACAGCTGTGTTGCTTGACCAGTCGGGAAGCAGCAAACTGCTTGTTGGTGGCTTTCTCTTTCTGCTCCCACTAGTCACCAACACTTCCTCCATCTTCTTCTCCTGCTTAGGACAGTGCTTCAACAGAATTACCCCTTATCCACCTCTTTCATGCCTGAAACCTTTTTGAGAAAACTTTACCTCATGTCTTACTGTCATATATTTCTGAAACTAGCAACTTTTCTGGCAGCTCATTCCTGAATTTACACCAGTTCTATTCAAGCCAAAGAAAAAAAAAAAAGGAATATAATCCTATCAGAACTCAAAACTTACAGATGGAGGGTGGAAAAGTCCACAGCACAGTAATGCAAAATAGTATCAGTATGCACCAGACTGCTGTTATTCCCTAGGAAACAGGCCAATTGTTTGAACTTCTTGACAACTTCTTAAAATTTCTCTGCAATATGCCTTTGATTTTCCAGGTTAGTTTGTACTTATACCAATACCAAAATTCCCAGAGTAAGGGCAAGCCTGGGACTGGGAGAGGTGGGCTGAGAATCAGCTTCTTGTCTGTGCTGAACCAAGGTCTGAAATGTTCACTTTTAAATATAGCTCTATTTGATGAAAATTTTCTTCTTTCTTTGTTGTCTTTCAAAAATAGCTTCTGTTTCACTGCAGTGGAAGTATAAAAAGTACCATAGGCAATGCAGTTCTTGCTGACCTATTTTCTTAGGTGTAAGACTGGCATCAGTTCTGTGGTGGGAAAACATTCCCTTAAAATTCTGCATACAACACCCAGACTTCACCACAAGTGAAGTGATGCAAGTTTGCATCCTTGTTTGCTAGCAGACAGATATTAGTGACATGGTTGGTACCTAGGAAAAGAAATTGTTGTTATGGTGGTTTTCTGATTCATGTATATATTGTACTAAACAGGAATAATTTTGGGAGGTTCATTAGATGGATAAATTTATAAGACTCTAGACAGGAAAAAAAGCAGAATCATATGACTACATTGAAAGAATAGAAGCCCTTAATTCCTACATTGCATAGAGAGATTGATGAATTTGAAGAGACAAAACTTCAGTAGTTTGAATTTCATTGGAAAATGTACAGAACCTCCTGACTGAGTGAATGGGGCTTTTTTATTTGGTTTTGTGTCACAAAGGCTGTTAAATTTAGAGGCAAATTGATGTTATGAGAGTATGAGTTATGAATTATGAGAATAACTACCAAATTGTAGGCCAAATTGTGACCTTTCCTTCTGCCTTGGTTCAGAAGTTCTGATTGATAAGCACTCTGGGGTGCTACCTAAGGCTTGGTTCTTTGGGACGTGGGGGTGAAACATTCTTTTTCACAGACCTTCTTGGTCTTCATAATCCCAAAGTGGCTTTTAGACACCTTTTCCTGACATTTCCATCACTTGGGTGATACAGGCTTGTGCTGTCTTTTTTTTTTTTACATTTCTCATTAATTATATATACCACATAATGAAAATATGGCTTCTCCCTGCACACTTGCAAAGAGCTGGTAGAGTACTGAAGTAAGAAAAAACACATTACTAGTTCTCCATGAAAGGATAAGCATGCTGAAGTGCCCCCTGTGATATAATTCCTTTTGGATGAACTAGATGTTGTGCTGCATGCATTTGCTCTGAGCGTGCCCTCTGAATAGCTTTTTCTGTCAGCAAGTCCCATCATGTTTATTGTAAACTCTATTAAGTATTCTGGGAAAGCCAAGAAATGTATTTGCTTTAAGCATAATACAGAAAGACTTGTTAAAGCAAAGAAAATCTAATGCTACTACAGTATGCAAAACTGGACCACAAGATTGCAGTTGAGTTATCATCCTGAAGTGAAATAAGCTGAGGAAGAGGAAATGTCACTTTCTGAACATTAGCACGTTTAATGAAAGTTAGGAGGCACAGGTAGTGTTTAGAGTCAGCTTCTTAGGAAGGGGGCTACATTCCTCAGACAGTTACTACTCATCTATGTCAGTACTTTGCTGTCCAACCTTAAATGTTCTGTTCAGGCTCAGATCAGGCAAAACAGTGATTTTCTGCACTATAGAACAATATTTAGAATACTAAGCACTATACAGGAAGATTTTTTGGGATGCTTTTTGGTGGACCACCAGGAAATAAATGAGTTTTCTAGGAAAGATTAACTTCTGATGCCAGTTCCCAGGGAAGTCTGGCAAACCATCATCAGTAGCTTTGACTCATTTTCCCTCAGTCTAAATGAACAGGTTGACCCATTCTATGGTTAACAGCATTCATAGTTTATCCTAATAATTTGTGACCAAGCCTTGTGTTCTTCACACACCTGCAGAGGCTCCTTACCTCCTTCCCTAATTTCTTGCAACTCTACTGATTCACTGGATTATTCACAAAGCTTCACAGGATTATTCACAAAACATCTCTGTTTTATGAAAAGAAAAGTAACATGCTGAAATAAGAGTTCAGTTAAACAACGCATAAAAATCACTTACCAATACCCATTCTCCCCAAAAGACCCTTCTCACTTTTAAGCTTATTTGCATGCTCGTAAACTTGCAGATACACACCAATTCTCAAGAAAGTGAGTAGGAAGGTCAGAATACCCAGAGACATGAGGTTGGCATTACATCTGGCTCTGAGATGTGGCATCTACTGACTGACAGGACAGTTGCTGACATTTGAATTGTGGTGGCTGAACATACCTTCTGATCTTCAGAAGTGTTTTTGCCTGCATGCCAGTGTCAATACAGCTCCTGGCAGCAGTTAAGGTGAGTTGTAACTCACTGAGCCAGTGGAACAGTCTAATGTTGCTAATACTGCTTAAAGCCATTGAAAGAATTGGCTTTTACTACTACTTGGTTTCTTTTATGTCACTTGATTGTGATTGCATCACTGAGTGCACTCACAGAAATGTAGGATGAAATCATACAGCAGGCAGAATAAAGAAACCTCTAAGTGGAACACATATAATGAATTGTAAGATGTACATATAATAAACTACAAAACCATATGCAGACATATTTAGGAAAAGAATAATCTTTAAATCATCCATATTATATCAGTTATTAGTAGGACGTAACACTTGATGCAAGCCAAAACATGCTTTTGCGGCTAGCTTCTAGTTTGCTCTCACAACATCATTATTTATTATCCCTGTCTTACCCTGTATCTTTCAGATGCTGTAGACTCCATATACAGGTCAATTAAATGTGCCCATGAACATTTGTGGGCTGTGAGGCACAGACGTGGGAAATTTTCTCTGAGCCTGCTGCTTGTGGGAGTATTCCATGGAGGAAACACCATCCTGGTAGGCTTAAATTTGCTCTTCACACATTACAAAAAAGGCTGTTGGGTGCTATATAGTGTGTGAATATACTCCTCACTTCTTCATTTTAATTCAGCAATTCTCCTTGAATTTAGAGATAATTTCTTGGTTTTTCCAAAGCCATTATTGGGTTTAGTATTCCATGTTTTTAATTATGCTATGTTTAATGATAGAAAAAAATTGTAAAACAAATGTTTCTTGTGTTTTCTTCCTCGCTACTCCTCTTCAGTACCAAAACATCTTTGTTGCTTGAAAAAGAGCTTTTGTTTGCTTTGTATGATAGAGAGATTGAGTCTTATGTGTACACAAATATATCCTTTTCTCTCTACTTAAAACACCACAGAGCTGTTTACAATCATCACATATAGAAATTTGAAGACCAAAGGGGATAAAATCAGCCAGTTAATCCTGTTAGCTGATGCTGTGTCACTAGATCATGATGTATTTGCCCAAGTTAATTATCCCACTGATGGTACCCTAATGGAGGATTTCATATTCATTTCCCTGTTTGGCAAATGGCAAATCACAAAAAATTCTTATATAACCTATATATTGCATTGCTGTGGTGCTTCTCAAAATGGTGGTGTCATTTGATGTGCTGTATGGGATGGAGAAAAAACAAAGAAAAGGTATTTTTTTGTAGGAGACCACAGGAGAGTAGACTTGTCCATATCAGAGCTATGTGGCTTCTTTGCTCCCAGCAGAAGTATGGCTTCCTGATCTTGGAAACCTTGCAGGGACCTTTCCTGTGCTTCAGCCTGTGTGGAAGTACTGCTAATAGTAATTCTCAACAAAGCAGAGAATGTATCTGCTAGTATGATCCAAGAATAAACCCCCTATGCTTTTATTATATATAAATATATTTGAAGAGATTAATCAGAAGTGTAAGGTTGCTCCAATAAGGTGAGCAGAAGAGGTTCCGTCTGTCTATCCATTTTCCACAGTTGTCACTTCTGTTTTACTGCACCTGGGGCCCAGAGGATTGAATCTTTGCAGCCATCAAGATATTCAATAAGGCTCATATGTCCTTGCCCTTTGCCATCCATAAAAGTTAAGAAGAACGAAAATCCCCACCAAAATTAAACCAAAATTGTCACAGTGGTGGATATCCTGATACAACTATCAGCCCATCCTTTTACAAGTATAACTGCCACCTTAAATAAATGTTGCATAACAAATGTGGTGCACTTAGTAATTAGCCCTGTAGAATGCAGGACTAAAAAGGGTTATTTAAGCTGAAAATGTACATTTCCATTATTCACAGAACCATTCTTCCAGATTAAGAGTCCTATCTCTAGTGTAGATTTACAGAATTGCATAGCACTATGGTTTATGTTACTTAAATATCTAGTAAAAAATTTGTGCTCATAGAAAGACATATTTTGTTTGGAGCAGAACGCACAATATTATATGTTGCCCTTTATAAGAGTGCTTTTTGAAAGAATCAATAAGCCCCATCTTCCTAAAAAGGGAATACATTGAAAAGCAGCAGGGTGTTTTCCAAGCAACCTAAATACTATAGCAATATTATCAAATTTCTAAAGCACATGATACATAATGATGGGGAACATCAGTTTCATGCTGTCATGGCAACAGGAAATCTTAGGGCTGCGAATCCATAATTTGAAAATATTATTTTGAGAGAGCAAAGTGGTTTTATACAGCGGCTGCAGCCCTAGTAGACACAATATACTGTTTCTAGCTACTTCACAAGCTCTGTATACCTATTTTTAAAATTCGTGCTGCTTTTCATGGTCTTTAAGTCTCATTTGTTTGTGTGATGTTCTTTTTTTAAAGGATTTATTTGTCTTTCATTTCACTGTGAATTTTATATTAATCTGATTTCATGCTAGTTTATAATCTGCTTTTATGAGAAGTCTGGGGGTTTTGCCACATATTTATTTTGTAATAGCAAATTCAGTTCTTCTTTTAAATGGCATGTTATTTTGTGTCAGGAGCTTTTTTTTTTTTTTATTTAATGTGTATTATCTCAGAATTATAGGTACCTAGGCAATGTTCCCTTTAGTGAAATATCCTTTACTCCAAGCACTGCTGATTGCTACATAGCTGTTGGTGTTGATTTGGGGCTTTTTATCCTCCAAAGATTGGTAAGAAGTAAGCAAGGAGTAACAAGGAGCAACAAGGATTTAGGGGTGGTTTTTTTCTGTAACTGTTACCCTGTGATTTCAGCAGCTTGACTCTCCCACTGTTTGTTTTTTTTTTTTTAATGTTGAGTAGCCATAGCATTAGTCATATATGTGAACTGCAAAATGTAGTCTTTTACTGAGATGAGCTACAAAATTCCTATAATCTTCTGGGGAGCCGGGATTTTAAAGTAAAAGAATATTCTGTTCTGAGGAAAGGAGGCATGGACAAATTATGTAATTTCTCTCCTGATCTGAGATGCAGGATTTCTCTGCTTAGTCACTTGGAAAAGAATGTCTCTGCATCCTAAATTTGTCCTTAGATAGCAATCATGGAGGAGGAACCTTATCTGAATAGATGTATCTTGTTAGCACATTTTGTAAGGCTGAAGGGAATTCCTGGATACGTGCAATCATAAAAAATTGTGTCACGCAGTTAATGAAGCTTTATCCTAATGCTACACAAGTTGTTTGCATCTTGATTACTCATACTGAAAGGGCATTCCTGTAAATATTCCTAACTTCCAGCCTAAACTGAATCATGCCACATACCCATTTGTTCTTGTGTTAGTGTTGTTCCTTAGATTTAATAGGCCTTCTCTCCTTCTGCTGTCAGCCTCTAGTGTATTTAGAGAGAAAAATCATGTCTTCTCTCAACCTTCATGTTGAGAGCTGAGCTCCTTGTTTGCCCTGGTGGTTCTATCCTGCATTTCTTCCCTTTTGAATTCAGCTGTCCTGAACAAGGAAGGCAGACCACTGGATTTCACAGGATAACCAGTGCCACACTGAGTCCACATGGCAGAACTTATATAAAATCTCCAGATCCTATTTGTTCCCAAATATTTTTTTATTCTATACATCACACACCTTCTTACACATAACTTCTTATGTGGTTATATATTTATCACCTCTTAGGATTTGGCTTCTTACATTGAAGTGTCATTACGGGTAGAAACGAAAACAAATAAATCTTACCAATAAAAAAACTCCTAATAAATGTGAACAGAAGTTGTGACCACATTTTAATCAATAGGTACTAAGGAGAATATCCTTATATAGTCTATGCAGTGTGTCACATGAGATGTTAATAATATTAAATGTTCAGTTGCCTTGAAATCCCAATATGGCATAGTATAGACTTTAAGATGAAAGCTAGGTTCACTGGAGGACTATTCTACATGGTCTGAAGATAAACCTCTAAATATTCATGGAGCAAAGGTTTTTCTAAATATGAATAAAATTCATTTGTAGCTCTGTTCAAACTGGATCACATATGCATAGAATCATAGCACCTCAAAGATCTCTGTATATTAGGAAATAATGATTTTGTATTTCATAGAGGTAAGACAGCTAGAAGACTACACCTATATTTGCAAAACTAAAAGTCTTAGCAAGGGCTCACAGTAAAACTGAAATAATAAATATTGCTATAAGATAGTTACTGACTAGAGGATAGATAGGGCTTTATCTTTTTAAGTTCTTATCTAGAACAGCACATAGAGAATACAGAACACACACGGCTTGAGTTTATCTTACTTCATTTCACAGTGCTGTGAAAAGTTATAAATTCACTCTTGAGACTCTGGGGCTTTTTCAGAGTTAGGCTGAGGTTTGCATTAGTACACACATCCTGAGGCTTTGCTCCCTTGGCATCGCTCTAGTCATAAGATCCACAATGAGCCACAAATTCATTTGGGTTGAAAATTATGCTGAATGTCTCCTAGACAAACTTCCCGGGTAAAGTGAGGTCAGCAATGAATTTAGAGTTGGCTTTTTCCACAGCCCTGGGCCACTTATTCCCATGCTCAGTTTTCCTTATTGAATTTTTTATTTTTCTATATTTTAAGCCAGATGCTCCCATTTTGTGACCGCTGTTGTTACTTTTTCATAATGCACCACAGTAAAGGATTTGTTTCTGTCTTGCTGGTAACCACCTCACAGGTACCTATCTATCTAGCTATCAGGTCCCCCTGAAGCTGTCTTTTCTCTAGGCTGAATGTGCCCCCTTCCTCACAGGGCAAGTGCTCCAATCCCCAACCATCCCTGTAGCCCCGATAATCAGATTAAAAGATTGATTAAAACTGCTTTACTTCTGCACAAGGAGTTAATATAAGAACTACAGAGTGTCTGTGTGATCATGATTGCTGAGTAACCGGATATTGAATAGCATTTAAAAATACTGAAATGCATGAATACCAAATTGATGCTGGAATGAAGGGAACTGGGGTGATTTTACTTTGTAGACTGATTTCAGTGACCTGAACAATGCTGTCACATTGGTTAAGAAACAAGTGGTCTATCAGTGACTCACTTCTGAAAACTGTTGAAAAAAAATCCCACAGAGGTACATTGCAGCAAAGATTAAGATACCTGTTTCTGGCTAAGTATCCTACTGTTCAGAGAGGATGCCTGGTTATTTCCCCCTCTCTGAAGAGAAGCTTTGTACAAACCTTAAGTGCAACTGGACTAAGGGCTGGACCAAGACCCTAGATTCTGTATCTTACTCCCTGAAGAAAAGCAGGAGTGTCATATAATGTATAACAAGTGTCAGTAACACTGGTTCTGATGTCAGACTCCAGTTTCCCCTTCGCTTGTCCTTTTTTGCAGCTCAGTATTTCAAGCTGTGTGAACTCAGCTGCTTGTCTCTTCTGCTCCTTCAAAGCCCTGCTCCTGTGGCTGCTCAGTTCTGTGCGTGGAAGCAAAGCTTTGAAATCAATTCTGTGTGACCATGGCATCCAAGTAATGAGTATTTAAAAAGAAGATATGAGAGCACTGGGGAAAAGGAGAAAAGGATGGGCTGAGGAGGGAAACATTCATCTGTTTGAAATGTCAAGGCTTAAAATACTGCTCCCAAGGAATTTCAGGGAGCTTTGAGCCCAGTCAGGAGCTGCCTGCTTGTCCTGCTTCAGGCATTTCATCATCAGAGAGCTATGGCCTGCTTAGAATGGGGACATTTTTTCCTTTTTTCTGGGTTTGAATGCTCCATAACAGTGCTTATTTGAAAATCCTGATTTATTTTAAAATTTTAAAATATTAATACAATAGTATATGATCCTGAGTGTATATTTGTCAAGTTGAACCTAAACTTACGTGGTTTGTTGAAGAGATGAGGTGTTCACATATCTGATGGGTACACATAGACTTTAGTATATTGAAAAAGTGTCTTTCCCACCGGCTATAACAAAGTTTTGATGCTCCCCACACACTCTCTCCCAAATTTTCTGATGAATGCATTGTGTGTTATTCCTTATGGCTTGTGACATTGAAATGACTGCAATTTAATTAAAACAATTAATATTCATGTAGTAATAAATAGTAGGAATGATTTTGTGAACAAAATTGGTGGAAAGTACCCTATGTGCATACAAATGGTTTAATTTAAATAAATACCATAATTAATGTCTTATAGCATAAATCAGGAAATATTTATAGAGCTCTGTGTTGTGTATCACTTTTAAAAGACAAAGCTCCAAGCACTTGCAAACATGGAAAGAAATAGGGATGAGGGGATAAACAATACAGCCACTGTACTCTTTTTTCAGATTTAATCTTCCAAGACACATATAATCACAATTAAAAGCAAGATACAGGAATGAAAGGAAGGTAAATATGGAAAACTGAAAGATATAAATCATATTGCTATGATAAAAGATATTTGAGTGAAATTTTTCTGAGGAGGTGCTGAGTTTGAATCCTCTCACTTGGCACCATTTCATTACATTATTTTTAGCGAGAAGCTCAATATAAAGCTTTCACTGGATGAGAAAAGTCACTGTCTTCCTGCAGATCTATAATTCTAAGCTATCAGGTGTGGAAAAACAACTGACATGCACAAGGACATCCTGTAACTGCACCAAGATGGGAGAGCACTTTGAATATTACTGTTTTGCTGTGACTTCTCCATAAAGGTCATGTTGTCAACCTCAAATTTTTTCCCATTTAAATAAAGCTTCATCTACAATATTTTTTTTTTTGTTTGAAAACATTCCTCTTTATTACAATTATTATTAAGTAGCATTTGGACTTGGGGGAGGAGCAGGTGAACGTTTTTTCAGGAGCACTCCATCCTCCTTGCTTTCATTAACAAGGCTTTCTGGTGGCCTGATTTCTCAGTGAAGCAGGCATGCTCTGCAGAGATGATTCTCTTTGCTCTGTGCTGGTTTCCTCTACAGTAATATGACTCCTTTTTGCATGTCGGAGATATTTTTCTTAATATCTCTCGAGATGGTCATTCCAGTTGTAGCCTATTCTCTTTCTTTCCTCCTTCTTCCCTTCCCTGCCCATTTGCTTATTTCTCCATTTCTCATGCATCATGCCTACATTTTCTGAGCAGACTGGATTGGACCCACCCTATATGTCCACACTGTTTCTCTAGGAGCATTTAGCCACCATTCAAAATATAGAAGGAATATTGTGGGTTTTTTCAAGTAGATATCTCCACTACATCAGAATAAGTCCTAAAATGTCAAAGCTAGATTAAACATGGATGTAGAAGGTATCCCTTTTTCCCTAGGAATCTGAAACACCTGTACCCTGACCAAATCTTAATTATACCCAGCAGTTTGTATTAAGTTGCAAGCAGCACAGATGTAGAGAATTTTCTCCTACTGCTGTGTGAGTTCTCCTGTGGGCAGAGGCTGCAGAGTTCTGAGGTAGGTGTATTACCTTCCTGCATGTTGAAACCCATATTGAGATTGTGTTGGTCTTTAACCAAGATTGAAAATTTTAAGAATCAAGATACAAACAATTAAAAGCCAGTTTAATCTGCAGACTAACAATTAGAATATTCATATTGGGAACAGGCTAGATTTCTGCTCCTTCCAGTTTGGTCTTTATCTAATAGTAAAAGGCTGTGCTTGTTAGATAGAAGATAGAAATCCTGCTTAGCTCATGGCCTCTGCCTCTTTTGATAAGAGGTATAAATAAGCCTTTCATCAGGGTAGATTGAGAGTGTTATGCCCAAAATTTTACATACAGTTGCCTACTCATCTGTCTGGGAGATGGAATTTCAACTGGATGCTTTGCTGAAAGAGTCACTGACAATGTGGCCATATCTTTATTCTGCTTTATTATTATTTATTATTATTTAGATTGAGAATCTGCTTTCCTATGTAGAAAGACAATATTTTCTAAATATGCAACAAATATTGTAAAATATTTTTACCTGCAGATGCAAAAGGGATTGTAGTAGATGTATCCCCATAGAAGTGCATTAATCTATGCTTAATCTGCATAGATTAAGCAGAAAGGCAACTAAATAATTATTGACTTACAAAAAGTTATATTTCAAAGTCTATTAATTCATCTTTCCAGGAGTTTTACTGGGTCTTATTACTGGGTCTTATTTGACTTATTAGTGATATTTTTTGTTTAATTGTAGTCCACTGGTTTTAACCCTTGTTAAAAAAACAATTCTTGCCTTGTGAAACATTTTCTGTTTTTCAAGCTAGTACTCTTGTGTGATGATAAATGTGTCATGAGGATGAGACATTTGAGGGCAACATTTTACATAGAAGCAAAATATAGAAGAATGCACTAGTAGCAGAAGAAAACTTTGGAGTTAGCACAGAAATTGAATTAATTTCCTAAGAAGCTGCTCATTAACTGTGTGGTTTTGATGCTTGAAGAGTTGTGAAGTAATTTTTAGGTTGTGGTTCTTCCCTCAAGGCAAGGCTTATTTTTAAAACATCAGGATGATATTACTAATAGATTTCATTTAGAAGGAAGGCCAAATGAAAATACCATGTCTACTTCTTTTAGAAAATTCTGATGCATTTCTTCATTTGTATTTTGTCTCATCAAGAAATTTATTGGCCTGTGGAGAACTGCCAAGATTTCATTTGTGTGAGTTGTTCCTTTTTTAACTTCAGTAAAGTGGCTTAGTAAAACCCAGTAAATTGCTATCTAATTTAGTTTCTTTATCCCTTTGCAGTATGCAGTTTCCAGTTGTATTTCTGGAAAGTGTTACTTCAGGACAACAGGTTTCTGTCATGGTTGTGGTTCAGGTTTAACTGGAATGACATTGTCTCTTCAGTACAAAAGGAACCTCTGTTTTTGGTCTTGCACAGTATAAAAGGTGTTTAGCAAGAGAAAGAAAGTAATTTCAACTATCATCATACATACAAACGTGCTTATGTGGATGTCCTGGAAAATTCTTTTGGCTGTTTACCACATCAGCTTTGGAGTAGTTGCTTGATTTTTGCCCACTCTATCAGAGAAATACACAAAATCTGTTGTATACAAATCAAAGTGGAGATCCTGCACTGGCAGACACTGAAGCACAGGGAGATCCTTCTGAATATGATGAAGAACTGTGCAGGCAACTGAGCACTGGCATAGACTGCCCAGAGAGATTGTAGAGTCTCCCTCACTGGAGACATTCAAGAATCATCTGGACACAGTCCTGTGCCATGGGCTCTAGAGTGAAGCTGCTTGAGCAGGGAGGTTGGGCCAGCTAACCCACCTCTGTGTGCGACCATTTGTATGGTACGGGAATCAGATAGCTAGTGGGCAGCTCGTTCAAAACATTTCTCTGAAGGAGTGGATGCAAGAGGCAAATTAAAAATTAAGCCAAATACACTGACTTTGTTTTTAAGAATCTGGAGTAGAATGGGAGGGTGAAACCCAAGTGAAAATATCTGAGGGAAGAAAAGAGCTGAGCACTTCAAGCAGCGAGTCAATTTGAGAAGACATTAACCAAAGAGGAGGAAATGGGCATCAAAGCTGTAACATTATAGACAAAATCGATTGTGTGCTCCCCACAGATCAGATAAGCTCATCCCATTAGCACAATTTCTTTGTAGTAGCAGCGGTGAAGGCCCTGGCAGAGAGAATAAAGGTTAATATTTCCAGAAGGCTGTAGCACTGAACTTCCTGCTCTCCAGAAGAGGGAGCTTAACATGGCTTGATGCAGTCTTGTTAACCTCCGAGTCCCAGAATAACCTATTCTAAGTTCTTGTCACAGCTGCAGCAACCATATCTGTGGAACCTCTGCCCCAAAGCCATACCCAGGGTGGGTGCAGCAGTAACTCTTTGTTCTAAACATTTGCCTGAAGTGGCCCCTGACTTCCCTGCCCCTCCACTACCCTCAAGGGAAAATTTACTAGTGATTTGGAGTCTGAGAGACTACTCCAGATCCCATTAGAGTCAACAGTTTCTTAAACCCCTTTTTCATTCATGAACTATGTAATGTTGTCTACTCTGCTAGGTTCACCGACACTTTTCTCCAACATCTACTTATTGATCTTTCAGGAATTCTTGCTTTCAGGCTTTCCTTCAGTCACTTTCTGCTGCAGGAATGAAGCATTGAAAAGGAGAAGGCTAGCCATTGATTTGTCTAAATCAATTGCTCTGAGTCTTGCAATGCTTTTCTTCATACCTTTCACGTTTGGTAACACCAAGTTTTGAATTTCCCTGTTTTTATATAACATTTTGTATAGGAGTCCTTTAGTTTCCTGGAGATCATGACTTTGTTATACTTCTTTCTAAACAGTGAAAGTCCCCATTATTTTTTCCTAATTTTCTTAATTCCAGAATTTTCCATTTGCTTGAGACTCACAGTTTTATTTATTAATAATAGATACAACTGTTGTATTAGTGATTCCAGTGAAATTTACAAAAATGGTCTAGTTAACATTGAGATTATATTACACTGAGAAGGTAATAACAAAAGTTGTTGAAGCACTATGACAGTAATATAGACATTATGGATAAAGTGATCGTTTTTTCTTGTTATGTTATTTTTTTAAGCTCTACACTTAACCTTAACACTTTCATATGCCTCCTAGGATTTCAAAGGGCTTATTCAAAATCTCATTTTATACAGTTACCAGCTTTTTGCATAAAGCAGCATAAATGTAATCTCAGTATAATTTAAAATAGTTTGACTATTGCAATTATAACCATATAACTGTGTAATGTGCTATATAACAAACAATTACTTAACTGTACAGAACAAGATAAGACAATTCGGTTTCTAAAGACAATGACATTGACTTGATTTCAGTGTTATTTAAGTATTTGATTTCTGTCTGAAAACAACAATGTTCCATTAGTTCTTAGTTGTAGAAGAGTTAAAAAAACATTTCTTTTAGAGAGCAGAGGATATATTGATTTGCAGTGGCTCTCAGAGGTTTGCGTCTTATGCCCAGGTGTGAATGTTTCCTCTCTAAGGGAAGCCTCTGTATTGCCCTATGATCCCTCTTGTGTGAAGAGAAGACTACATGAAAACAGCCTGGGCCTATCAAGAGGAGATTTGGTCTATAAGTGCTTTCTACATGTGTTTCATACTTGGAATCCGGTGATGGAGCAAGGGATGAAGAAGGGCATCTAGAAATGGGTTAACATGTTTTTGTGTGTGTGTAGATTCTGAATTTGATAGCTGTGTTAGTAGAGTTATGCATAAAGTACCTAAGGCAAATCCCTGTCTGATTTTATCCTGGTAATACAGGACATCAGACCACCAGAGCAATTTTGTTACAATAAGAGTCATTGTGGTATCCCATGCTGTGATTCATTAAGGGAAAGATGGGGAGGGGAAAAGAAAGGAGCGCATTAATTCTTATTTATCACCTATCCATGGACAGTGATCTCTACAATGAGGCACATGTCTTGAAATTAAGTTCTCTCCCTTCTTCATCAAGCAATTTATTTATTAATTTATTTCCTCCTGGAACCCTGTGTTACTATCCAGCAAATACTAAGCAAGTAAAACTGTTGGCTCTTTTGTAGACTCCCATTATATTAGATTGGTTTCAGATATTCCAATTGTGAGATGTGGCAAATGAAAGGAGACTATTAGCATTACATTTGCATTTTAATTAGTGGATAATTAGTGTTCTTTATTGTTCATATTAATGCAATTTAGAAAATAACTTACAGGTGATAATTAAAGAAAATGTGTTTATTCAGTTTTTATCTAGGACTCTATAAAAAAAATCAAAGGGTTTTTTATAGCAAAAAGTGAACTAGAAGGAATCATTCATATTTTTATTCTCTTCTTATCAATTGTCTTGTTCAATTCCATTCATTAAACAATAGCTCTTAAGCTCTATCTTTAACACTACTTTTTCCCATTGTAAAGCTGCTTCACTCCTGTGATGGTTTGAAATCTTTTCTTATTTCAAGTCTAAATGTATTCATGACTGCTTTATAATCATTTATTCTTGTGCCAGTACTGCCTCTGAGTTAAAGAAGTTCCAGTGTCTGCATTCACTCTTTCTTCCCCCACCCTACGTATTATTGCATAGAAGTCTTATCCGCCCTCATCGTTCTTATAGTTTAGCTTAACTTAGCTGGCCAGGTTCTGCTAGTCTCTTCCAGCATCTCAAGTCTTTAATCATCTGCCAGTCCAGGAAAAGTATACAGCCTCTGCTCAATCTGCAGCATTTCTACTGTGAGTCAGGTATTTTGAACATATGGAAATGAAAACATCTGTCTTGCAGATGAGGTCCTGGTAGGAAAATGTATGTGAAGCATAGAGAAAAACTGAAGACTATAGTATATCTATCTTATGCTGATTTTTTTAACCAGGATATCTTGGTTTTTGTGTCTGTGTAAATTACAGGTTAAGACATTCTTGCATAATTTTTCTTATATCTCCATATTTCTAAAGATACTGGAGGACTCTTTGAGGACCAGCACACTATTTTGTTGATGTGTTGTATCCTGTCTTTTTTTACCTTGTTTAATCATTACAGAATGATTAATTCAGGTGTCTTACTTCTACCTCAAATCTGATGCTTTCACTTCCACTCCCTCTAGGAGTCTATAACATTTTCTCCTAGGACAAAAAAAATGCTTTGACAGAGGCTTCTTAATGAAATGGTTGTGACTCAAACAAAAAGCTGCTTTGTCTGTGTTATTCATTTTACCTCATGTCTCATTATATCATTAATGCAAGTTATATGATGCACTTTGACCTACATTACTTTGTTTCCAAAAGAGATTTTGTCCTTTGGCTCGCCTCCTTCTCTTTCACTAGGTTTTATTTACCTCTGCAACACCGCTTTTTGTATTCTAAATCAGTGGCTAGAGTTGCTCCTTGCAATAGCATCCTGGTAGCCCTCCCAGACCCAGTTAGCTTGAAGGACTAGCTATAGCCATTTAATTTAAACCCTGTCTCTCTGGGCACTGATCTCACCCATGTGGGTACCTTCTGCTCTTTTCAGCTCTTTTCTATTCTTCTCTCATTAGAAGTCTGAATCAAAACCCAGGGCTCCTCCTTCCCTAGCTGAAGGTAGTGATAATAACAGTGACGTAAAATGAGAACTAGGCACAAGCACAGATGGAAAATTGCTGTAAGAATAACCATTATGATTAATCTGCATTTCAAATTTGTGTCCCCCCCTCCATCCCTTGTCATTTCCTTCCCTCCTCCCCCTACTCCTGTGCCAAAGTCACCAAAAGGTTGCAGGTTACACACTGATGTTTTACTTTTCTATACCTTTATACTATTGTAATCAAAAGGGTGATCAATAGTTCAGTTACAAAATAGTTTGGAGGGGAGGAGAAGGTTTGACTGCTTGTGAGACAGACAGCTCATCTCATGCAATGAGGCTGAACAACTTCTGTTTGATGATTGTCATGGTTGGGTGAAGTGGAGCAGGGAGGGAATAAATGTCTTTCAAATTAGATTGCAAAACTACAGGGCCAAAATGCTGCCTTGAATTTTTAACGAGCTGAAGATCTGGTTAACTAGAATTATGGCCCTATTTAATTTGATAGCTACTTCTCTAATATACACTTAAATTACTATGGTCCAGCCCATTTTGAGAGGGGTCTGTTCTGCTGGTTTTGTCTGCACAGTCCTCCATAAGTACCACTAAGGGCAGTTTTGCCTGCCCCCTCTACCTCTCCCAGCTTTCAGTGAATGCAGTTATCTCTCTGCACAAGCCAGGAGGGGGGGGTCTCTGGCAACATCTGAATTCATTCACAGAATCCTAAGACATCTAATTCTGAGACACTCGCAGGCACTTGGGGTGTCAGATTCTTCAAATGGGGCAAATTCACAGTCAGGATAGACTGTGCTAAAATTTTAGAGGCAAGCAGGAAGGCCCTCAAAGGTCAGGGTAGATATAACCACTGGATTTTAGTAGAAAGGCTGCCTTACTGGGTTATGGATTGACAGCCCAAAGGCTTTACAAGACTTCTGTTTGCTTTAGCGAAGTCTAAAAATGCACTTGAATTCATTGTTGAAGTAGCAACTCTCAGATCCAGACAATAAAACTAAATAAGCAGAAAACAAGTCAAAACTCACAAACTTTGCTTCCAACTAAAATGCTTCTATCCTATTTCTCAGATGGTAGCAGTCAGTTAATTTGCTTCTGCCTCCGTTTTAACAGATGAATTACAAATGTGTTTGCTTTTCACAGTAACTTTGGGTTATGCTGGTTACATCACACTTTCAATTGAGCAAAGTCAATGCTGAGTTGTCAGACACTCTGTTTACATGAATCTTTTCATCATCAAAATTTATACAGTGATCTCAATTGTCAATGGTTTACTAAAGTGATATGTGGAGATATTCTCATGCTAGAGGTCAGGCATCTCTTCAGAGTGACAATGAAACCTTTTGTTTAGAAGCTTAGGTGGTATTGTGACTATGCTGATTTATGCCATTTAACAGGCTGGCCCTCCAGTATTAGCCCAAGGGGACAATAAAATTCTTCAGAATAGCTTTAATTCAGAAGCAATGTTCCTGTCTTCCTGCTGCTACCCTCCAAAGGAAAGTGATTGACTTGTATTTGTTGTTATTTCTCTGTCAGGAAAAAAACAACAGGTAAATGGTGCCGCCTTCTGCCATCAGCAAGAGTTGTCGTGAGCAGCGTAATGGAACGACAGATAACCTGTTATGATGTTCCTGGGTACCTGGAGGAAATCAGTTCAGCTCCTACCACCAGAGAAAGATTTAGGGTAAAAGAATCAATTTACCCCACACAACTTAGATTTCAAAAGAATAAAGCTGTCCTTTCCAAGTCTTTAGCTGATTGTAGTGGACAGGAGAAATGAGGTATCACTAATCCTCTTGCTGCTTTCCTTGGCTGTTTGAGGAGTACAGATCTCTTTTAAAAAGACCCCCTGCAGGCAGCTCTCTGGCAGGTGAGTCTGTCTGCAATATCAGTGGGGCTCTGTATTGTACCCATGTAACAAGGCAGCAGTCAATTTCAAGGTCTTTAAAAGGTTAGGTTTTCAAAAGAAAATGTCCTTTCAGTTTCAGGATAAAAGTCTCTAAATGCCTTGTTTAGTTGGGTTACAGCTTAAATAATAGTTAACACTAGAGTTGGTAGAGGGACCATGAATTCTATTCTTTTTTTTCCACAGCTTTCACAAACTTCACCGTCTAAGGAAGGCTTAATCCTTAGCTTGATTTGCCGCTTTATTGCTGTTGTTTGGGCAAAATGCCATCATGAACTGAAAATTGCTAGGACAGCATAAACTCAGACAGTCTTACAAATAGTAGATGTAGCATGAGCACCTGCAAATTCCTTCACTGTTCAGAGTGGTTGAACCCAGTGGACTGTTACGCACGCTGAGGATAATGTGCGTCCCTGCATGCAGGTCTGTGCCTTTCCTCATGCCTTGTTTCACCTTCATCAGAAAGCTCTCTTTAAGAGGTATCTTGGCTGAACTTATTTTTGTGGGACAGATACAAAACAACTGAGCCACTGTGAGCAGGAGACAAAGGGGTGATGTTCATATGAGTAGGACTGGACACTGCAGAGACAGCATCCAGCTTGTGGAGAAAGGCATTTTAACAAAGCTAGGCCAATTCTTTCCTGCAGGCTCCCACTGTGGAGCAAGATCATGACCCTTGTTCTTTTTCAAGCAGACATATTTTCAATTAAAGCTGCCTTCTTAACAGAAAGGGTACATATTAGAAAGGGCAGGCTGGGACGTGATGGCTCCTCCAGGCTTTTCCCCTGCAGTGTAGCTGGAACAATGGCCTCAGGCAAGGCTGCTTACCAGAATGGGGGAAAACTTTCTCTTGCTACCTTTCAAGAAAAAGCAAGGGTGGAAGGGCATTTTTTCCTCTGACAGTTGGGTTTTTTCCTCTATATAGGTATCCCCTGTTACCGTTCAGCCAGCATTAGTGTGTTCATTACTAACCTGTTTGTGTGAGACACCCCATCTATGTTATATGGTTTCTTAAAAGAAAATCACATATAATTTTTAAATGGGACAAACTTTTGGTTTGAAAAAAGTTTAGTATCCTACACAAAAAATAAGCAAACAGAGAACCTGTAACATATCCTTCCATGTGGTGTCCCAGTGATATATGTTGCACATCCCCTTTTGATCTATTTACTGGGTCATCACTGATCTGGCCTCATCAGCTCTTGAGTCCTGCTTGGTCTGAACAGCCTGCAGGGTTGACTCCTTTCATGACCAAACTGTCATACTTACTGGGACAGGCCTGAAGGTAACCCTCATGAAATTTTTCAAAAAAAAAACTCCTTGAGTTTCCTTGTTTCTTAGGAATTAACCCTTCATTTCATATTTTTAATGAGTTCCATATTATTCAGAGCATTGGCTTCTCTGAATTCTTTAAAGACCCACCAAGATACTAGTAGTGAGATGCATAGAATCATCCTCTTTGCTCTCAGTACTACAAATATGCAGATCTTCACATAGGAGCAAATGACAAAAGAGCAGATGTCAAGTGTCTGGCCAAAGGCCTGTCCAACCCCATATGGACCCTGACATTTGTGAGATGCTGATACTTGTCTTCATGCTCTTCTGTTGTCCACTCTCCACCTATTTCCTCATCACTCCTGGGACAGGGACAAAAGTCCAGCTTCCATCTTCTCAACTCCCCTTCAGATGGCTGCTTCTCTAGAGAGTCTTTTGCTTCTCTGTGAAATTTTCTGCTTCCATTTCCCAAAGTCCTTTAACAGCTCCTTTACTGCAGCAATGTAAAATTGACAGTGCTTTAAACCTAGGTCCCTATGGGTGTGCTTTATAGGTGCAGCTGTTTATAGCTGTGACTTGGTTTCAGTATGCCACGGAGAGTTTTGAACCTATTCCATGACCAGTCGGCTTCCTCAGTAAAGGTACACCATGAGCTGGATACTCCATTTAGCTCTGAAGGAATGCCCTGCACATACCCCTTTTCATACTTTCCTAATAAAGAGTTCCATGTTCATGTAATTCAGATTAAACATCGCACCCCACCTGTGATTTGCCACCTTTACTGGTCCTTCATTTTCTGAACAAACATGACTCCGAGCAAGAAAGTGTCACTTCAAATACCGTGAAAGTCACTTGCAAGACTTACAAGTGTCTTACAAGATGCTATCTTGCCAAGACTGGGACTCAGATGCAAAAACATAGGTTGTGGAAGATGAACAGAACTAACAAACTATGAATGCTTTGACTACAATCCAAAATGGAATTTTTTAAAAAATATAATACCTTTAAAAAAAAAACCCTATATTTTCCTTTTGCTGTAATTTTTGAGAGTCTAGCAATATCGTGTAACATGGAGTGAAGGAGATAACAAGTTCTCTGCTATAAAACAATAAGGAAGTAGATATGTAACAAATCCTTGAGATACAATCCCTGAGACATAACGTGGCTTATTCTTTCATAATGGTTATAGGGAAGCAACAGTTGTATGGATTATGAATAACACAAGCCCTGATGCTCCCAGAATTTGCTTCTGGTCTCCAGGAGGAAATGCCCTTCCACTCTGCAAAACTGCAGCAGCTCAAGAGCTGTTAGCAAGCTTTCATTCCAGTTAAAGGGTCAAAATGTTGTCAAACGAAAATTAATGTGATTCTACCAGGCTGAGGTACTTAACATTTTCTTTGCCTCAGTTTTCAATAATAAGACAGGTTGACCTTAGGACAACTGGCCTCCTGAGCTGGTAGATGGGGACAAGCAGCAGAATAACCCCTCTGTAATCCAGGAGGAAGCAGTTCATGACCTGCTGTGCCACTTAGATGCTCATAAGTCTATGGGACCAGATGGGACCCATCCTAGGGTGATGAGACAGCTGGTAGAAGAGATGCTCACCAAGATGCTCTCCATCATTTCTCATCAGTCCTGGCTCACTAGGGACGTCCCGGATGACTGGAAGCTGGCCAGTGTGATGCACATCCATAGGAAGGGCTGGAAGGAGGAAAGAGGAAACTACAGGCCTGTCAGCCTGACCTTGGTGTCCAGCGGGGAACAGATCTTGAATTTACAAGGTGGTGTAAGGTCATAGATTGGATTTGATGATCTGAAAGGTCTTTTCCAACTTAGCTGATTCTGTGAAAAACAAATTTAATATCTGTGTTTAAATCAAGCAGTTCTTCCAGTCCCGATTAGATCTGTGTCTGGCTGGTCACTCCACCATATTTTGTGGAAGGCCTGTGTAATTTAAAGGAAAATACAGATTTGAAAGCATGTTCTAATTTCCTCCTCCTCCAGATTTTTCTTTTTCAATATCCATTATTTTTTTTCCTTTTGATTCCTTGATTCCCATAAAACAGAGGACACAAGCTTGTTTTATGTTATTGAGTAAGTTGGTGGTTGGGCATTTTTGTTTTGGTTTGGAGTTTTTCTGTTGGTTTTTTCTTATTCCTTCTCAGGTGTTAAAAGCCTTCATGGCATGTAGTCCACACATTGGTTTGTAGTCCATCCTAAAGCAATTCTAGCATAGAGCTTTCATAACAAGTTGCACTCATTGAGTCAAAACAATAACTTCAAAGTACCAGTGGGGGAAAAAATGTTTAATTTCTTTCCATGTGGATTGCCCTCAGTAAATAATAATGGTTAGAATTGTTTTAAAGTACAAATAAAAAACTCAGCCATGTATCAACCACTTCCATAGGTGCTACTGCAGAGGCAAAATTAGTTCAATAGACAGGAAGGAATTATCTTAGAGGGATTTTACAGGCCACAAAAAACTGAAAAGCTCTAAGGTCTTGTATGCTCACACTTTTGAGTTTTGCCAAGGGTACAACAGACTATATTGAATTATGTACCCATATACCTGTTTTGGGTTTTTTTTGTAAATCCAGTAATACTAATTTTTCTAGTGCACATCACTGTTTGCTTTGTGAAGCTCTTCACAGCAGCTTTTAACTCCCAGCTCTGTGCTTTAATAACAATGCTATCTGGCAGAGTTTTTCAGACTTGCCTCTAGGGGTTGAAAGACCATTTTTTCCATTATAATTCATGAGATTTGGGTGTCCAAAACCCCTGGGCAGTTTTGAATACATCACCTCCATCTTTTGGGGTTCAGAAGTGCTTTGAGACTGTCAGACAGAAAAGCCATTAGGCTGACCTAAGATGATAGGATGCTGTCCAGTATTAATGCTCAATACTATTTTCTGTGTAAAGTGACCAAAGCTTGCTCTGTTGTACCTGAGAGGCAATGCTGTTGGCTTGGTTAAGAATGAACAAAGCTCTCGAGGGCCTTATCAGGTACATTTAATTTTTATTCCAGATATATTGACCTGAAGCCCAGAAAGATTTTTTTGTTGTTGTTGTCCATATAAAAGCAACGTTTTTAATGTCTTACATTGGAGCAAAATTAGGTACTTAGAAAAGTACATAAAATTCTGGCAAGCCTCAGTAGCAGCCGCTATCTTTGGTATGATAAATGTGCAAAAATTTGCTTCAAAATGCTATGCACAAAGGGCAGCCAGCCTTAATGTCAGGTTCCAAAATCTTCATATGATCCCAGCCAACAAAACCCTTCCGTATTTACAGAAGAGATGAGAAAAAAGGGCAGGCAATTGCTCCTAGTCATCTTGCAGACTGGATTTCAGCTGTGAGGGCAGACCTTAACTGTCCCTTCTTCATCATTTCTGGCAGTTGAGGGCTTGAAGGCTTCCACAGCTGGAACATCCCCCAGTTGTGCTGGGGAGTTACATTTGAATTGAATTGGTCACTTCATTCTTAAGCAAATTTCTAAATAGATTGACAGCATAAATGCTACACCAAATTATTTCTATTCTGTGAGTAAAGCCTGTCTGATGGCAGATGTATTTCATAAACATAATTGGGTCCTCGGCATTTATTATGAAACATTTCTCCATGAAAATTGTGTAAAAATAAAAATTTATAAGGCAGAATTAAAAATGTATTCTATCTACTGCAGGAGAATCCTTTCAGCAGAGGTAAGATAGACAGGCTCACTAAAATAGCAAATGATATAAAAAGAAAGTGGCTTCAAGCAGAGGGCAGTTATTTGCTGTTAAATGGCAAATAAAAAGTAAGTAGTGAGTCGGTTCAAATAATGTTTGGGGTAATCTATTTGAGTGTGCTTATATAATCTATTTATAAGATTAGAATCTACATAAAAATCTCTGTACTCGGCCTTAAGAGTCTTGTTCAGTTTTATGTTGTTTTGGGCTTATAACAAAGGTTCCTCCTGTATGTTTTACAACAAAAAATGGATTTTTGATAAAACTCATGAACTGCCAGAATTTTCATGCAATAGTTTTATGGACTTAAACATGATACCTCAGATATGACTCAGTTATTAGATTTGTAAGCTGCATGTAGGAGGATGTGGTTCTATGCTCAGTGTAAGCAGATATGTATCTTGTACTACCTCTCAAAATAGCAATTTTAAATGCAGGATCTCAGTTTTCCCTTGTGCCAGTGTTCACAGGGATCCGATCTGGCTGAAGATTAGCCTTCAATTCAGAAATTTAAAAATAAAAAAACAAGCACAAATTTTTCAGCAAGGTCAATTTGCTTGGCTGAGATAACTCAATGAAAGGATGGAAGCAGAAGGTTAAGGGGGGGCAGAGAGGGAACAGGAATCACCCTTCTGGCCCCTATGTGATCTTGGGTCAGCTTACGCTTTTAACATCATCACACTCGATATGAACACACATACAGAAAACATACAGGCAATTCAAGACATCAGAAGCAGCTGGCTACATGCCAGCGTATAATAATTCTTGATAAATCACATTGCTGACTATTGAATCTAGAGGGGGTTGTGTGTTTTTGAGGTTGCGGGTTTTCTTTAAGACTGGCAGCTCTATATTCTACGTGGATTTTAGGCAAGATCAGAGAAATAATTAGCTATGTAAGTATGTGCAGAAATTTCTCTCTTAGTGAAACAGAAGGAAATCCTGTCAGACCTAGATGAGATGGAAGAAAGGACAGCAATTTTCCCAGGAATAAGACACATGTTTCAAAATAAATGCTGTGTGTGAAGGAAATGACAGTAGACTCAGTAGGATGTCAAAAGATATGGGTACGGTAATGTCTGCATTAGTATTTGTTGTGAATTTCAAAGACTGCAGACTGACCTCCAGAATAGTTTATTAGCTGGGCTCAGCAAATCACTTCTTCCTTTGTTTACTGGTATAAGTGAGCAAAGAGGGAATAATACTGTAATTCAAGGAATTACAGGGAATTCATCGCAGAGCATTTGCACCATGTAGACAGTTGTTAAATTATATAAACATTAAAAAGGTAAGACCTCACTTATGCTTGTGGAAGGGTAGAACCTTTGTATTAAAAGGAAAAATAACGTAAACCAATTTGAGAGTAATAATCCAAGAGGGGATTGTTGATTCATGTATACTGTAAGAAAATCATTGTGAGCTACTGCAAGCTACTATTTATTTTTCCATGTTTCCACCACCCCCCCCCTCCTGAGACAGTAACTGTGACTGAAATATTGTTTTTCCATCCCCAGATGGCAGTGCTGCCTTCCAAGATAATAACACTGTAACTCTGGGAGAGAAATGCTGTCAGTCTCTGGCTGTCTTATGTGCCATGTTTCTTTGTTTCAAGGGAAACATGCTACAAATTCTCACATAACAAGACTGGGGTAATCAGGATGGGCTTTCTCATCCAAGTTTGACACAGCAGCCATCTTCTGTTAGTGGCATTCACCAGATCACAGCCTATTCATGAGAAATGATGTCTGTGACTGCCAGTCAGAAATTCTGCTGAACTTTAACTGTGCAGTTTCAAATACCTTCTAGGTGGACTGGAGAAGAATTAAGCATGATGGCCATTTTGGTTGTTAAAGATGCTGTAGAAGAAGACTGCATGTACTAATCCTGGTTCACAAGCCTTTGGCATCTGGCCTAATTCTGCTTCCACTTTCCTTATCAGCACAGTCCTTGCAATCCTCAACAGGGCAGGCACTGAGCAGCATTGTAGGCACTACCTTAGGCTGTTAAATCTCACACTGGCTTGCAGGCTGAGATACTGGCTTGGTCCCACCGTGCCTTCCTCTGCACAATTGCATGGTCCCTTCAGTTACCTGGAGCAAGAACCAAGCTGTTACTCCACCCTGGGCTACCCTCACTGATGTGTAACAACAGCATACCTTTGCTGGGCAATCTGTAATGTTCATTACTTTATCCTAAACATAAAATAAACAGAATAAAAGAAACCTGGTGCATATGGATAGCTGCCAGCTCCAGCGGTGTATTGAAAAAGATGATAAGGAGCTCTTAGCCCCTCTAGAGAACCCAGGAGAGCCAGACCTGATGGAAAGTGAAGCTTTTCAGCAATTGAAAATCCTACTGAATGCTCTAGCATGTTATTCTCCTCTATTTCAAAATTATGAGCAAGGTCCTTCCAGGTTGGGAGGGTATGATCTTTTTCAAAAATCTTCACTCCCACTTCAGCTGTTTCGTGGGTAGCAGGCAGAAAACTGAAAAAGAACTTGTTCCTTTCCTTCACTGGAGACATGTGTGTGTGTATGTGAAGCCCTCTCTAAAAATTTCTGCTACTTCTTGAATATCCTAAATCCCAGATGGAATTAAAATACACTTCCAGGTAATTCTCTGATCCCCCCTCCCCTGGCTACCGTGTTTGCAGCTTACAATTCAGTGAGGAAAGCTTTTTTCTACCTTTCCCTTTGACATGCTCACACAGCCAGTAAGGAAAGATGAAATGCAATCAGAGCTGGAATGTGCACTGCCCTTCCCCTCGCAAGCCCAGGGCAGAGGAGGACAAGGGGGCTCCCCAGGACACAGTTGAGCAGGGAGGAAGAAGGGGAGGACAGCAGTAACTGCACGAAGAACCTGCCACAGAGGCTTCATCTGGAGGTAGTGCTGCTCTTTAATTGGAGCAAGCAGTAAATATAACCTGGCCTTCCCAGTTAATAGGATAAGAGACATGCAGATTTAGTTCAGAGCAGCTACTGTGTTTTTAATGGTGCTTGGGTCACAGCTTCCATCCTCAAGCCTTCCTTTATCCTCTTTTATTCCCTTTGATTTTCTGCATAGGAAAAAAAATTTTTTTTTTTTTTTTTTTCAGGAAGGAAATATTTATTGTCCTTTTCCATGTTTCTCTAATTTATCCCTTCTCACCCCAAATTCCTGTTATATCCAGAGCCGTGTTTTCCAGCTCATCACCTCCATGCCCACATCTTTCACTGACCTCAGAAATTAATAACCCACCCTACCTAAAATGAAGATATATCAGACTTAAATTGTGCATTCCCAGCTCTACCACAGCTGGAATTTCTCTATTCTTCTCTGCTAGCTGTAGAGAGCTTAGAGAAAAAATTTAAAAGGTAAAACTAAAAAAAAACCTTAAAATCAAATCCATAAGCAATTTTTATTTTCTAGTGGAAGCACTCAGTCTTCTAGCCTATTGAGAAGACCAGGACCTCCTTATCACTATGCCACACACATAGGCCAACAAATAAACATATCTGTAAATAAAATGCAATAGACATAGCATTTGAAACAGAGGGGAAGAAGCTATCTTTCAAAATGTAGGCTGAATTTTGTACTATTTTCTCAATCAAAAGCCCTCTCCTTTTCAAAAACACAAGCAATAATGAAAAAGACAGTTTGTTTTAAAAGTTATATTATCAAACACCTAAAATATATTTTTTTCCTCCTTCAGTCTGCATACGCAGAAAAGAGGGAAAAGGAACTCAGTAATCTCAGCCATTTAAAGACACATCTGCTCATCCCCAGAATTTGATTTCAGCTGTCACCAATTCACCTGAAATGATTATATGGGAAGCCAAGCTTATCAACTCCAGTTTCTTATTTCCAGTGATTACAGCACTTTGCAAGTCTGATGTTTTTTGCCTGCAGAATGTGGCAGACTGAAATATAATATTGGTTTATTTTTTAAATAACCAGATTTCTCAGTTCAAAAGAAAACCAACACAAAATATAAACAGTATTACTGCTGCTTCAGAATAAAGATACTTCCATTTTCTAGAATAAGTTTGCTGCCAAATTGATTACTTTTCCATGGCTAGAACATATTTTTCATTTAAATGTTAAATATGTAAAGTTTACTGAAAACAGAGAGATTTTATCTGAAATTTAAAAACCCAGAACAGTCTTCTTCCCTCTGAATAGAAGAGAAAAATTGTAACTGCTTTTTATAATTTCCTTTATATATGTACTGAAAAAATTACATTTGACACAACTTGGAAATAGAATCTGCCTTTTTTTCCCAATGTATTAATTTGGAAGACAGTAGCAAAATTTGTTGCTACGTTTGGATTAAATCACCCTGACACTAATATTATATATCTTTCACTATTAATAAACAATGTAAAAAAGTAAGAACTTTTGGTATCTTCTCCTTAAGACCGAGATGGTACAACATTTTCTGGGATACAGTACAGCTGTCCCTGGCACACTTGCAGGGCACATATGGATAAAGGGATATGGTAAAGGGTTTCTCCTTCTTCTGCAAGGAAATATGTGTGAAAAAAAGACATTGAAGAGTCTACGTAAAAATGTAATTAGAAGAAAATGAAACATTATGGGGTTTAGGCTAAATAAAAAGAGGCTGTGAATTTGCTCATACACAAATTGTTTTCTTATTCTGTCCATAGAACCCTAGTTAGAAATACACAGGTTGTTGCATAGGAGAGTTGTCAGTCTAATCTTAGATTTTCCTTTGAACCAGAATTCTCTGTCTAGCTGCATGGGTCAAAAAGGGCAGCTGCATTAGAGAGCTTAGCTGGCAGAACTTGGTTAAATGTCTGTCTTCTGACAAATCAGTGTTTTTAAAAACAGAAGTGACTCAGAGACAGGAAGGCTGTGCACCTCAACTGGCAGTGGCTTAACTCTCCAAATCCTCCCAGGGAAGGTGAATTTATAAGGAATATTTATTTTGATTCTGTGATATGTCTTGTAAATATATATACTATTAGGACAAAGGGCAATAGAAGATGCTCCTTACCCAATCTTCTTGGTTTGAGTAGGAAGGAATTTGTTGCAGGTCCTCTTTCGTAACCTGGCATACCTGGGAGTCCTCTCGCATCTGGTTTTGTCTTTCTGCCATCACCTACTATGCAGCTGGAGCATGAATTTCATTCCAGACATTTTAATTGCAGTATTTGTTAAGATTGCTAATAAATATGACCCACTGCAGTGGCACTTGGTGTTTTGAAGAGATCTTTCTCTGTCTTGCAAACTGACAGATTTTGTTTTCTTTACTCACATGAAAGTACCCGATTCAGCTGGTGAGCAACCACACTGATTTGGCTGAGTGAGCCGGAGGGGGCCATCCCCCAGAATTCCCAAGACTGAGCCAGCCTGGCCCCCATACCAGGAAGCAGGATCACGCTGCGATCCAGATTACTTTTCAGCCAGATATTGTAAATTTCTATTCACTTTTATATTTTTATTTATTTACTCACAATGACTATCCAGGATATTCAACCTGGACCAGATTCTGACATTTTGAAGCCCTAATTACCAGTCTAACAGGGAAGTCTACATTAATTGTCAGTAAGACAGTGAGACTATTACTGAAGTAACTGTTGGCAACAAACCTAAATGCCTGTTATCAGCAGGGGAGAAAGCCTGCCAACTTTATGCTAAAGAGAGTTTTTATGCAGAGTGGGTTTTTTATTTGGGAAATTAAAATGCAGAGTGTCTTTCCAAAAACAGTTATTGTGAAGGGATACCAAAAAGGAAGATGAAGCCCAGAGAATGAGAAAGAAAAAGATGCTTGGGAATTTTTTCTCTGGATGCATAATTTGGTTCAAAGGAAAAAGAAGATGGGAAAATGAAAAGAGAAGTTGTCCTTTTATGCACTAGGAGATGGAGACAGGTTGCTGGGAGTAGCAGAGGAGCACTCCTACTGCTTCTGAAATTTCTCAGAAATTTCTCAGAAATTACTCTTGCTTGCTCAGGTTTAAAGAGACTGACACCTTTGTGGCAATGAAGGAATGTTTCCAAGAGATGGACATTCAAAGCTGGTTTTATTTCTCCTTTTTTTTTGCCTAATTTCATAGGGCATTACCACAGATGGTCCAGTACTGCATAAATTTCTTCCTGTTGCAGAGATCCTTGATCTCTTTTGCTCTGCACTTATGGCACAATATAATAATGTTCTTTTACTGTTTAACCGTACTTTTAGGGTATCCAGGGTTTATGCAGTCCCATAGACCTTTCTGAAATAATTTTTATTGTGTTTGCCAATATCAGTGAGGGAGATAAACCTGTTGGAGGAATGAACCACCTAATGGCACCTGATACCATCACATGGAGAAAAATTTGCCATGAAATCACATGCCAGCTTGTAGCCTGCTCCCTGTGAAGCATTGGATGTGCCTTAGGGCAAAACTCCTAACCCCAGGTCTTTGTACCATGCAATCTTGTCAGGTATTTGTATCCACTCCTAAGTTTTATGAAAGTAAATAGGCTAAATCAGCTTCAATCCAGTACACTTCATTAGGAGTTAATGTTCAATCATAATTTCTCCTAGTTCCAAGGGGAAAAAAATCCAGGATAACTTGAAAGATGATCCCAATTTGATATTGACTACCAAATATTGTGGTGGGCTATGACCTACATGACAGGTGTTTGTCAGAAATTATCTAATAAATCACCACTAAACAACATGGAAAATAAAATACATAGAGTGCTGTGGAAAGCAATCAGTCAGCCCATTTCTGTTATCTTTGCAATGCTTTCTTCTGGAGAAGATGCTGGAGAGATCTCTTGGTGCCAATGGATATTTCCACTCACTGAGGCCAGCTCAGTTGTTTGAAGATGCATATTCTACTGGGAAATTTATGTTAATGTACACTCTGTCATGCTTTAGCCCATTCTGGTAAGAAGATCTTAGGATAGAGTTGATAGGAGATAGTAAAAATACTTCCCAGAGAAAATGGCAAAACTTTTTTTTTAGCAACTCATGAGTTTTGCCCCTCACAAAAGTTTTAAAAATATAGACAGTCTTTAGAAAATTCAATTGAAAAATAGTATTTCTCTGTCAGATTCATGGAAGCAGCTGCAGTGGGATGTAAGTGCTGAGTTTGGTGTACAGATATTGACCATCAGGATGGCAATATTGATGTTGAACTGAAGTGCTTTTTCTTGGAATATGCTATGTGAGAATCTATATGAGCTTTGAAGCTCTAGTCATACCACCAAGAACTTTTCAGTAAACCACCCCTTTTTCTCACAGAAATAAGATCATCTCATCCTCTTAGTGTTTTTCCATAATAAAGGATCTAATTTTCTCTTTCCTGATTATTCAGGGTCTTGCCTGATACAAACTCAAAAGCTAATACAACTCTGTTCTTTGTTACTGCTTGAGTTTTCTAATGGTAGTTTTAACTTTCTTAATTGCCTTCCCTGCAGTACAGTCTAACACTGAAGTACGATAGCACCTATCACTTTGCCTATCTGAAAAATAATCCTAATCTGAAAAATAATACTAATTTAATTTATGAAATAATGTTTACTAATTTTTCTTGGCTTGCATGGTTTGGATTGTGAAGTCAGGTTTTTTTGGTGTTGAAATTCACAGTATGTTTTTCAGCCAAGCTTTGTAATATGTTCCTTCCTTTTTTCCATAATGACTCAGTTAAATACTATTTATCATGCTGAAGTTTGCAGAATTTTTTTTTCTTTCTATGTCTGCTGGGGCATCTTTCTTAATGCTCATTATGGGTCTGTACCAAACCCTCACAAAGTAAAAGGAAACATTCTCCTTGGAGGAATCTGACTTTGGATCAAGCTCTCAAACTCCATTTTGGTTTTAAATGGCTTCTCCTTCCCCAACCCTCCCACATCTTTGCAATGCATTGAGGGAAGGAAAAAATCTAACATTCTTGCAATATCCTTTGCTCATTTAAAAGCAATGCTTTTAGAAGGAAATAAATGTGATATTGTGTACTCCCTTATAATAGCCATGGGTAAAATTATGCTGCATTGGTTATTGTTCTTTACATATATTACCAATCGAAAAGGAAATGAAGTTAGAATTAATGGACTCATTTGTACAAACATGATTGTTAATATTAATATGCAGGGTAAATCAGCTGGCAAGAGCAGAAATAAATTAGTGAGTGTCTCAAACACGGTATTTCACTGGAGACTAACTGCACAGATGCTGAAAATACAACCCTGTAGTTAAACCAGTGTGTGGGGAGGCTTTTCTTAGAGTTCAGGAGAAATATCAAAGTATGGATTCTCCACAGTACACTCCTATTGTCCAAAAGTCTACAGGTGTTGCCAGGAGATTATTAGTGTTTTCTGAAGAAAAAGCGCTCTGCCAAGGAAGGATCCAGTGGAATTAACAACCTTCCCCATTTCCTTCTATGGCTGCTGGGCTCACACTGAAGCTGTAGGACATTCTAGATTGATTTTTCATTTGAAAAAATAACTATAGGGAGTCGATTAGCTGCTGCTTTTTTTTTTTTTTTTTTTTTTTTTTTTTTTTTTTTTTTTTGTAGGCTCAGGCAGAGTTGTTATAACCCTGTTTTTGAACCCTGCCTGCCTGGGGAGTGCACAGGTTGACTTACTTGTGCTGCCACTGTAAGAGCAGAACACAAGCAGAAAGACTGCCAATGCAGTTATGTGCAATCTCTTAGGACAAAACTCTGTCCCTAGTTAAGAGGTAAAGCTTTGGAGAGCTCAGTAGGAATCTTAGTAGTAGAGTAGAAGTTTTGGTAGTCAGTTAACATTGTCTATAAATTATTCCTCCAAAAACATTGCATTCGTGATCTTTCATTATGATGTTGAAAGTAATATTTTTGTGCATCAAGCCCAAATTTCTTTTAATTATTATCTTCCAGGCAAATAGTTTTTGAGAAAAGGAATGACACCCATCATAACCACACATCCTTGTTTTGTAATCTCCTTCATTACATCTGATTCTTTAAAAAAAAAAAAGATGTGATAGCTTTGCTGGCCTATTTCAGAGCTGATTTTAAATTACCTTACTGAGACAAAGCTATCAATCTCTTAATCTGAAGAAACTGCAGATCAATCCAAAGCTTTCTTTTTTTATATAACAAGAAAGGATAATTTTCCTAAAATCAAGGAATACTCTTGGACATGGTCTTTCTTTTGTTATGTGAAACACTCTAATTTTTTCCTTTTATCCATTCATCAAGATTTCCAAGAGTAACATATAATAACATTAGAAAAATACATAACATCAGAAAATAAAATTACAATCCCTAAAATGTTATATTCTGCATCTGAATTATAAGAATCCAGTCAAAACCCAACATTAAAGCATTGTTTGCTGGAAGAAAAATTGTCACGGCTTTGATAAAGAAAAACAAAAACAACCTTGGCTTTTACAGCTTTAATCAAGTAGTTTGTGAGAGTAAGAGCTCTGTACTGCTGAGTTATTTTTGGAGCATTTATCACAGGTGTTTCACTTGTGTTCAGCACATCCTGATTCTAATCTTAATACTCTTAACAATAGTAGGGCAGCTTTTGAGAACAAGCAGACTGGCTCTCCTAGTTATTATGTACTGCATTCTTACACAAGCATTATTTATTTGGGATTTGAAAACCCTTTCCAACATTCATTTCACCTAAAAACTAGCTCCATCCACATAGGAGGGTCTTCTTGCATCACTAAGTTGTACAAAGGGAGACATTCATGGAGAAATCTAAAATTTGAGTCAGTTCCTTCAAATCTGAGCAATGATCAGTGGGCTGGACAGCAACCATTTGAAGAAATGTTCCTATTCTGGGTGCTCACCACTTGGGGTCTTCTCATCCAGTTGACTGGCATCTGGGCTGTATTGTGAGCTTAAATCATGATGTCATATAAACAGAAGCAGAAATAACCCAGAGTTCTCTAATTAGCCTCATTAATTCATTACTTGTGAGAGCTCCTGGCTTCACTGGTCCTATGATGGATTGCAGCAAATGCAGTGTGAATCCCAAGCCAAAGGCGAGGGCATGTAAGAGCAATGTCCATGAGATGATCTTCAGATCCAGCAGTGAATATTTCTGTTTAAGTACTTAATATTTTTTAAAGTACTCCAGATAATTTTTCTTCAAATGGTTATGCTTTTACTCTGTGATAAATAAGACTCTGCCTGAGGATACCAGAGGGCATGCAGCACCAGAATAATATCTTTGCAACATATTTTGAGGGGTGATCACACCATTTCTAGCTCACCATATGGCTTAGTGCAGCTGTCCTAGCATTAAAATGACCTTCTTCATTACATAAAGGTCACAGATGCAGAATTCAACATTTTGTAACCTTGGCAGGGGTACAGGCTATGCAGGGAGTACACCTGTTGTCCTGCCTGCAGTTCAGAACACCATCACCCATTAACTGATCAAAATACAGGGATTGAAATTCAGCTTGCATTGCTGTAAATACCACCAGTTAATAAATGTAGATATTATTAAACAGTTTAATGCACTGAGTTTAATAAGAACCTCTACATCCTTCTTTACTCAACCTGGTAATATTCTCATCTTTAAGAAAAGAGAATATAGAAAGGAAGTTAAGGCAATGACCAGGTGTTTCTGTACATAAAACAGTTACATTTTTCTTCACTCCAAAAATAATTTTTTTTTTTGCATATTAATAGTGGAGTGGAGAGAATGCCCAGTTTTAACCATTTCCCCCTGCCTTGTCCTGCAGAAGCTGCTCTGCTAATGAAGAGCTGAACTGGATTTCCCTGCCGGCAGAAAAACCTTGGGGTGTTCCTCAGTGTGTTTCTCCTGCTGCTTCATTCTGCTTGAGTCAGGCAGCATTTTGAAGAAGACAGAGTACTCGGCCTCTTGACTTAATCAGGATTGTGAAGGTCAATAAAGGGCATGGATAACCACTAAAACACACTTTTCCCATAGAAGTATTCAACAACATTGCCTTTTGATGGGTATCACTAGAGAAAAAAAAAAAAAAGCTGTAGTTTGCTTGCACCTCTGAAGAACTGCTAGATAGAATGTTTTAAACAGCACATTCTGAAAAATACATTGAATCAAACCAAATTGGATTGAATCAAACAGAACTATTATTTCAGCTGGAAGGGATCTACAACTAGTCCAGCTGCCTGATCACCTCAGGCTTACCAACAGTTTTAACGACATGGTTTTAACGACATTGTCCAAATGCCTCCTAAATATTGATAGGTCTGGGGAATCAACCATCTCTGTAGGAAGCCTCTTTCAGTGTGTGACTACCCTTTAAGTAAAGAAATGTAAGTTGGACTTGATATTGTTCTTTCCAGCTGACCATCCAAAAGTACTTTGAGGCAGCCACTTCAAATTCAGTACTTCTTTTGGAGGGATTTCATCAGTACAATGCTAATATATTTAGGAATATCTCAAAATCACTTTCTCTCAGCCAGTCTCAGAGCAGAATATCACTCATACTATTTCTGCCTGCTCTGTGTGTCTTCCTTAGCAATGAGCTTTCATAAAAGCTACTGATTTAGTTTGTTTAGGATATAACCAAAACATGTTCCCTGACTACCTAACTGAACTTGGAACACCTAATGTGGGAGGTATTTCATTACAAAGGGACTCCAATCATTGATCTGGGATTTGACATTTTTTCTAATAATTAATAAAAAAATCCTAAAGCATTTGAAAAAATTGACACAAATAACACACCAAACCAAACAAACACCCTAAGACTGTATTTTATTCCCACAGGTAATGGACAAAAAGAAGTGAAAAGGCACTGAAGGTAAAGTACATGATGCTCAGGGAGATTGGCACAGCATTATGAAGCATCTAATTTCAGCTACCAAAGGGCCCCATATTGATTTTTTTTTTTTTTCATTCTCTGTGTGTTCTTCTATAGAGACTTCAAATAGAGTCTCTATTTTGCTCTTATGAAAACCACATTTCTTGGAGGGCAATATGGGGGAGGGAAAAGAATAGGTCTTTCTGCTTGAAAAATAGCAGCCTACTTAACACTTACCAGAAGATTAGACACTCTAATGTTCTGAGAAGTGCCTTTGCAGGTACATAAAGGGAAGACGGATACCTTGAGAGTAGTTAGAAATTACTGAAATACATGCAGGTTGCTGAGTGCTTTCTCATTTGTGCATTGTGAGAGACAGATCCAGATTCTAGCCATCACTTTTGGAGCTGCAAAATTTAAATTAAGGGGAAAGAACACGGAGCAATTCAGAAACAACTCTATTTGTAGGTCATAATTGAAGCTATTGAAAAGGTTATTACACAGAAAATATTCTCTCTTCAGGGCTTCCCCAACAGCTAGAATCTGACTCCTTGATATTCAGACAGGAAATATGGAAAACTCCAGTCATGATCCAGGTATGAATGATTGAAAGATCAACTCTTCATTCAGTCAATTATTTCTGAGAGTTTAGAAAATTCTAAATCTTTTCAGGATCAAAGGAAGTTGTATTTGCAGCACCAATACCTGATTTTATTGCTTTTTTTAGAAAGCTTGGTATTCTTAAGTAAAATATGCTAAAGTTCTAAGAGGCACATAACACTTATTAACATACAAATTTTACTTCAGCATGGGGAAGGGAGAGAACTCACCTCTCCTCATTTTTCCCGTATGTGGTTTTTGGAGAGGCTTTAACCAGAGTTCCTCCAAACTTTTGTCTCCACCACGCCTTCCTAACAGCTGGGGAAGTGTCACACTTTGTGCAGTCACACACTTATTTACAGTTATTCCCTGCAGTCTGGTTCAGCGATTTTAAATGGCCAGAGATCCCAGCAGATGTATAGCTTGCTTTGGATCCCTGACAAATTACTTGTTCTTTTGCTTTTTATGACAATGCCAAAAAAAAAAAAAAAATTGTGTTGGAATTTTGGCAGAGGAAAAGAAAAATACTGTAAAAAATCCTGCTTGGTTGCTGCTTCTCATGTTTGGCACTGTAACAGACCAAAATATGAGCCATCCAAATGACAGTTTTAGAGAAGGGAGAGGGAAGGAAGGACAGCAAAAAAATCTTCATGGCTCAAACAACTTTCCTTCCCCACCCTCCCCCCATGTTATCTGACAGAATTAATAATCCAGCAGGAAATTAAACCTATACACCTGACAAAGAACTGCTTAGATGTGATGTGTGATTATAGATGACTCATTCCCATTCTGGAAGACTGGTCTCCTTTAAAGATTCTAGAAAGCTCTGTATTCTTTTTTTTTGTTTTGTTTTCCCAAAAGACATTTTACATCTTCATTTTCTAAATGTGATCTATAGATAGTGTTTATTTCATACAAAATAGGAAACATAACAAGCTTCTTTTAATTCTATTTCCTAGATAGTCAAGTGATTATGAATTTATATGTCAGGTTTTTAAATTAAAATATTTTAATACCTTGTTTTCCAAGCCTGTGGAAAGAATGTCATCCTAAGTGCCTGTGAACTGTATTTTTAAACATGTGTGGAGATAGCTGGACCCTACTGAAAAAAATCAATGTAATGATAATATTGCAAGCAACCTAATAGTACTTAACCCTTACATGGCAGCTCTTGCATAACAGTCTGCAGTGCCTTCACAATGACTGAAATTATTATTTTTCATAACACCTCTAAGATTCAGAGAACAGCTGCACAATGAGTACTCAGTTAAGGATGGAATCACCAGAGGTGATTACCTCTGGTGCAGAGAACCACCACTAGTTAAAGTCTTCATCAATAATAAATAGTCCAAGCAGTAACTTCGTTTCTCTCACTGAAACTGTCAAGGGATTTGAGTTTTCAGCATGTTGTTCCTGAGCTGGAATTTATCCATGACATCCAGGTTAAGAGGCAAACCATGACTTCCAGAAAAATTACTGTGAGTGTTACATGATCAAAAAGAGGGCACATCCAAAAAGTAGGCCCCATCAAAGGATTAGACCTGCAACATCAGGGTGCTCTTTAATAAATCCCTATCAGAGTATTGATTCAGTACAGACTTAAAAGGAAGACTGCAGTCTAGTGAATCACCAGTGCTGTTTAGTGCAGACTGAGTGTAATGTCACTTCACTTGAAGGATTTGACATGATGAGAACACAGTGGTGAGATGTACAGCCTACAACCACCAAGGACTTGTGCTTTCAGGAAACATATTTAAAATATTGTACTAAATTTACAAGGACTATATTCAATTCAGTGCTATACTGGGCAATCATTACCATGCTAAGTGATGCATCTATAGGACTAAGACCCTGCACACATTACTGTGAGATGCTATTAACTGCCTGTAACGTTAAACAACTTGAATGGTTAAGAACAGTGGGGTTTTTTCTGCTCAGATGCATCTTTCTTTTTTTTTTTTTTTTTTTTTTTTTTTAAGTTTAAGGTTTTTCCAAGATTGATATTACTAACAAAAGATTTTTTTTTACACATTAAAAGGTAAGGTGTTTGACTGAGAAACTCTGTTGTATCCTATTCTCTATTTGTTATTAATTTCTCATTTCTAATAATAATTAGTCCACATTTTATTCTTTTTAGTATCCTTCTCCTCTAGTAGGGCTTTTACTACACATATAAACTTGTGTTGCCTAGAGCTGTTACAATCTCCTGTGGACTCTCCAGCCACGGCCTGGTTATCTGATGGGGGTTTCCAGGTCCCAGGTCCTGGAACAAGGCTCAGGGGTGATGCCTGGGTGGCCCTGAGCTCAGGAGCCTCTGTACAGCTGGATCTAACACTCACTCCTGGATTATCTCAGTCACTGCTGCTGCCACCTCACAGGCTATTGTTTTGAAAGATAGAGTATCTTGCTATTTTTGTAAAGATCCAAAACCACACATTTTTTAAGTAGTAACTGATAAATCTGATAGCAAAATTTTGACATGTTCCAGCAAATGGCCTGGACAGCCTGTCTCCTTGTCCAATGAAAAACTTTCATCTGCTAGCCCTTCTAAGTTTTTCTAGAAAACAGCTTTCTTCCTCTTCAGTGGGAAGAGGTTGGACCAAAACACAGATGAGTGAGGAACTGGAGATAAGAGATGTACAGAAGGTGAGACAGAGCAGAGGACAATCATGAGAGCAAGAACTGGAAACAATTAATTTGAAATAGTAAATCTGTAAGGGAAAGAAAACAAGAGAGTGGGGAGTTACTTTGAAAAGGAGAGATTAAGGAATGAAAAATAAGCCAGGTTGTGTTCAGTGGCAATAAAGAATGGGGAGCATCTTAGGCATGATGACAGAGATAGACAGTAGAGAGAAAGGATGAAAAGAGGTAGGCAAGATTCAAGAATTGCCGAGATGAACATTAGTATAATAAAACTTCCTGAAATGTCAACTCTTGATACAGATCAGTAGAAATTCATCCCTTAGATTTTAAGGGTTTTTTCTCCCCCTCAAACTTGCCTAAGTAAGGCTTTGCTCAAAGCTTGGTAAGACAGCTAAGATATAAACTCAGATTCTAGGAAATGACAGAAACAACAGTGACTGTTTCTGTGGCATTTTATCTGGTTTGGGCATTTTTTTTCTTATGTTGCAATGAATGGCTTATATTAAATCTGGGCAGTTATCTAGGGGGAGAGAAGTAAATCCATATCTATTAAAAAGAAAGAGAGAAGCTGAAATGGAAAGATCAAAGGAGGGGGAGATCAGATGGAATGGATGCAAGGTTTTGGAGCCTTTTCTGAGCTGTATTGTTGGTCACAATTGACCCCAGTCCAATAAAGATTGAAAGTGATAGTCATCTGCTGGCATATGAAATGCTTCAAGTTTTGATAGAAAGCAAAGTAAAATGTTTTTGTTTTGACAGAAAAAAAGAGCTCTGAAAACAAATTCTATGCGTATGGAATATGAGTTTTGTTGTTGACAACTGGGACATTGTGAATACCATATGGTGAGAGCAGAAGTATAGAAATCACAAAACGTTTTGGCACACTGGAAACACCTTCCAGGGGAAAAATGATGTTGCTTTCCAATGATCCTCACTGGAAGCCTAGAGGCCACTTCTCAGACTCTTGATACCAGTGGTGGACCTGACACTACTGCAGGATAACTGCATACCCTTTGCATGCACTACTCAGAAGTTGCTGAAGTAGGATCCTTGGTTCATTTCTTTGACTAAATAAAAGGCAATTTTATTTAGTCTGCTTTGCTAAAGCCCTTCTTAAATTTGCAGTAGCTTTGCATGTAGGCAACTGAGGAGATTTACAGATGCGTATTAAAAAAACAATATCTGACAGCAAATTCCTCCCTCTTGTATCATCACCATTGCTGGGATACCTTTCAGCATCCTTAGGGAGAGCATGTCTTTCCACTTGCTCAGCTCAGCCCTCTGATGTGGTTGGTGATTCATCTCTTTTGTTCTTCTTGAAGAGCCTGTCTCTTTGATGACAGTCTTTGATGCTCCTGTTTAAGATTCAAAGATACTGCCTTTTTCTACCATAAAAAAAGAAAGTTTTAAAGCAAAGCAGAGGTCATAGTAATAAATAGAGTTCATAAAATCAAACAAAATTAATTAAGATTGTATCATCAGATTCCTCATAGTTTCTAGTGCAGTGAAAATCACTGTTAGCTAATGGATTTTTCTCTATATATTTTTGAATTTAGGTTTGAGTTTGTTTTTTTTTTTTTTTTTTGTTCTGCTGTATGTTTACTCAATTTAAAAAAAGCACAAATTACTGCAGTTTCTGTTAATCATTTCAGATGTTATTTATTGATTTCTGACAGTCATTATGACCATAGTTTCAACTCTTTCATATGTTGCTTACCTTACTGAAAGACATTATCACTGTTATTGAGAGCATTTGTTTAGAAGGAGAAGTGGTCTCCTAATAATGTCATCCATCTTTTTTCTCCTTAGGAATTCCTCCAAATAATTTCTTTACGGTTCCTGGAGGATTTGCCCAAACTCTGCAGTGGCACAACAGTGACAAAATAATCATAAGATGATACCCCCAGAATGTGCAATTTCTTTTATTGGGTGGATAGTGACAGTTATGGACAAGAAAAAGTCCCTTCCTTCTAATGCAATGAATTTTCCATCGTGGCAGTGCTTTCAGATATAGGAAGGTGCAGCGCTTAAGGATTGAAATGGGCTCTGTGCAGAGCAGTGTGTCATTCACTGCCCTGTCTGTTGGGCTTATTCCCTCTCCGTTATTCCTAACTGGTGTCATAGATTGTCACTTTTGAATTTTAAAGCAATGAAATATGCCATTAATATAATAGACTCCCTGACTTGCATGAGTTCAGATGATCAGAAAATTCATTCCCCGGTAGGGATTTTTAAACTGTAATGAAGAATTAAAAAAACCTCACTGCATGTCAAGGAGACTGCCAAATTTTCCTAAGCTCTTTCACTTATAAGGTAGGAAAGGGCAGAGAGTCCAGCTGTTAATAGAAATTATAGAGGAGAGCTAGAACTTTGCCCAGCAGAACTTCTTGGGCTCTACACATGCCAGTGAGCTGTAAACAAGTTTTAAAAATGCATGTTTGGAAAGGACTATATGTGCATTATGTCACTGTGTACATTTTCCTCAGAAAACACCAGATTAGGATTTAAACCATTCTTACTGGTATTATGACAATTTGGATGATGAGCTAGGAGAGGATACTCATGCAATTTCCAGAACAATATGATTATATATAGAAATTTCATTTTTAGAGTGACTAATAATGAAATTAGGCTTGTAATTTTTTACAGCAGAAGAAAATCCAGATCTTCCAAAAAGTATCAGAAAGTGGAAATTTCATCTCTGAGGAGTCTGACACAATTTTGTGGGGTGTTAAGAGCATATTAGCTATAAGCCATAGTTCTATTCAGAGCCTCACTCTATAAATGACATCGCAACTGCTTTGTTCAGGAGAAAAGAAAGTGAAGATTTGTAATTCGTGCTGTAGGATTCACTGAAGAGACTGGGTTATAACAAGCAAGTCTCAGCTTGCCCATTACTTGGGGAAATGAAATATCTATTTAAGGCAAATGCTTTGAGGCATGTAAATTTTAAAGTTCAGACTAGTTCTAAAACAGTATAGATTGAATATGTATTAATAATTGGCAACTGTTACACCATGATATTAACCCTCATAAGGCTGTTATTGCAGTGATGCCTCTGCTTGTCGTCTTCCAGGATGTATTTTTGAGGATTTGGTTGAGAATTACAGTGATGGAGAGTATGAGACAAGTCCTGTACCTTCCCCAGTTCAGCAAGATTCTAAGGATGATCTGGGGTGTTGAAGATGAGCAGGGTAGATAAAGAGAATCACTGAGATTCAACCAAGTACAGGTAATTCCCCTCTTTATGTGTTCATCAGATAAATGAGGGAATATAGGAAGTGGGAAATGGGGCAAACTGAGATCTGAGTGTCAAGGAAGTGTAAAAGGGCAGATGGTAAAACAGACAGAGGAAGAGATGGACAGGTGTCTGTTCCTCTACCCATGCCTTGGCTAATGAGTGCAGCTACCACCATCCACAGCCCTGCACCCACAGGGTAAGCCCAACCCAGTGACACTGGAAAAGTGCCTTTAGATGAGCCATAACTCAAAACTCACATCTGGTAGCAGCCAGTTGTGAATAACTTCACCTACAGGTATCAATAGATTAGACAAATATTCTCTGCTACCTGACACGGGTAAAGAGATTAACAAAGAATGTGGTCTGGTCAAGAATAGGAAATGTGAACAGCAATCTAGAGATAGACATGGGGAGGAGGGACCTGGGAAAAGAAAGAGTGAAAAAGATATGCACTGGGCTAATACCCATGGCCTTTCAAACCCTTCACCTCTCACTGCTGCCTTTACTGCTTGCACACATAGCTTGACAGATTCTCTAGCTAAATTATCAGTGCTACTTTCCACTAGTTTTATTTGTACTTATTTTGCAGCCTGAATATGTACTTTTAAGATAGTCTCTGCAACACCGAAAAGCACTATATGAAACAAATTGTATGAGCACCCACCAACATGGAGGCAATTAATTTCCTACTTCTTAGATGTGGGTCTAAGGAGCAAGAATAATAAAGCACAATAGGGTGAAAGCAAATGAAAGAAAAGCAAGCAAATCTGTAAGCAGAGCTTCTTGGGGTGGCTTAGTAATACAGCTTTTAAGGTAGAACAATAATTACAGCGTATTTTCACTTTGATTGTATTTCTGTTAATTTTGTGCCAAAATGTGCAATTTTTCTGGCATTGACACAAAAAGGGAGCACCTGCATCTACTTCAAAAATCTGAACATTCTTGTCTTAAAAATAAAGCCTTCAGACAGCAAGACATTTCTCTATCACACATGTTGTTTTCCTTTATCGGTTTACAACCTGGATCAGGAAAGGAATTTTGGGGTTTGCTTGTTTGAGGATGTTTTCCTTCCCAGGGGCTTTTGGAACTTGAAGGTAGAAAATCCTTAGGTAGGGATATATTTTATTCTTGAGCAGTGAAATTACATTCAATTTTGACTGATGTGAAAGTTATTTATAATAATTAATTGCCGTCAGTAATGTGTCTTGATTGGGAAGATTCTTCAGTGTGTTAAAGCTAATGTCTAAAAATGTTCTACAGAGGATTGCTCACTAGTTTGATCAGCATCTCCTAGGTTGCATCACCTACTGTGTCCTAAAATATCTCTGGACTCAAAATATATCACCAGTGCTGCTGTCTCATTCTGTATGGGTCACCCCTCCCACTCCCTCATATCTGCCGAGTGAAGAAAAATACACAGAGCTCTCTGGGATTACAGCTGGTTCTAGCCCCACCTCTGTGGTGAGATGATGAGGAAAGTTATCATGGGGAGTTTCCAGATTCCTCACTTCTTCTCTATGTATAGGTGTTAAGTGCAGGAGAAGTCCCAAATGACTATTTGTTGGACTTGATTCTTCTCCACTGTCCTTTGGAACAACAGGCTTCTCCTTTATCAGCTGCTGACAAGCAGACATGCTGGAGGCATATTTTCCAAACACTCCTCATACTGAATGCTGGGTTTGCTATGAAAAGTTACTTAAACTGAAAGGCCAAACTTCTGAACTATAGGATGTTTCTGGAATTAGCTTGTCTGTGTAATCTTAATTTACATACAAATTTGTATGGATAGCTACAGCTCATAAAGCTTTCACTACAGGAGCCAAGTCTTGGTAAAAATACATTCTGCATGCAGAGGAGGCAGAGCTGAGGATTTCCAGGCAACCATGGAAAAGGTATTTTCCAACCTATTAATCTTCAAATCCTGTGGACCTCCCAGTGTGAGAGGATGGACTGTAGGAGAATAGAGATAGTGCTGAAGGCAATCTTGCCCCTGAGGAGTTGCAGCTGTACTAATTACCAAAGAGTAGGAACAGGCCTGCCCTTAATAGGTCACAGCTATGTCCAATAATCTTCTTTTCAGCAGGATTACTACAAATTCTTTAATTACATATGAGCTTATACTCTTCCAAGAGCAGAAGTTTGCTTGTCTCCTTGTTGGACATCATGAAGTTTCTGTTTTCCCAGTCCTCTAGTTTATAAAAATCCCTGTGGATTCAAGTAACTCCCTCTAATTTAGCATAATTCATAAATTTGCAGGTGTTACATCCTAGGTCATCACCTACTTCATTGATTAAGACATCCAACAGTGAGAAAGAGCAACCATTAGACTGCTCTGCTCACTGCTGGCCACCAAAGAGATGCTGAGCTGCTCATTGATAAATTTTAAGCCCAGAGGTACTGTTAAATTGTAGACCATCTAAACATAATTTCTTCCAGTCCACAATTCCTCAGCTGGCAGAGTATGGAGTCAAAAGCTTTCCTAATGCTGAGATACATGACATCCACAAACCTCACTTTGTTGTAGGAGGCACCCAGGTTTGCCGAACATTATTTATCTCTGGTAAATCTGGGGATTGCTGATTAAAACTGTAAAGTTTTTGTTCTTCACACGCTTATTAATTCATCCCAAAAAGACAGGCAGTGTGATTTTTCCAAGGTCTGTGGTGAACCTGGCTGACCTGTAAGTCCCCAGACCCTTCCTCTTGTCATTTTTAGAAATGCCACCCAGTGCCACTGTGAAAACCATCCAGGGAAATGTGTGTTTTCTCTGTGAAGGACAGGATATCCTGGAACTGTTTTGCCCTGACAGAAGGGTCTGAGCCTGGGAAAGCACCATGATCATGGCAGCATACAGTGAGCTCTTGCTGCTCCTTGAAAATTTGGAGGAGACTGTGTAAATCTCATGCCAGGCCATGCCCATATGTGCAGAGGTATTTATCCCAGCTGACTGTGTAATTTGTGTGCAGTCATACCGGTTTTTGACTTCTCACTTAGACACCTGTCCACCTGAAGGAGGACAATTTACCACATATACAATAATTCCTCTACTAAATAATCCAGAACTCTCATTTTAATCAACATTTTAGCTCAACTTCATTCTGTGTTTTTCTCTCTTGGGGGTATAATGATAATAAAGGAATCTGACTCAGTCCCCTGAGTTAAGAAATTGCTCCCTTAGGCAGTGTGACTTATCCTACTGAGTTCAACTGGAAATTTATTTTGTTACATAAAATAGAAAAATATGATTCATATACTGTTAATACTCAGCTGCGTGTTTGCAATTTGAGCATTTAATGAATTTCAGTTCAACAAATTAATTGCCAGTTTAGCCTGAAAATGTTTTAGAGGTCCTTGGGAATAAGAAAGAACACAATTGTGTTCCCTCATCTGTATGGATCAGCACATGACCTCTGCAGCTAAGACTGTCTTAAGAAAAATGTTTTTTTTTCTATTTAGAATTGCAATCACCAAGCCAGGAAAACCATTCTCTAAGTGAGGTCACATGCTAAGGGTGCTTTTGCTAATTATTTCTGGACATTAATACAAAGAAAATAATTCAAATTTCATCCAAAGTATTCGACTCTCTACTTGAAAACAGTCGCAGGACCATAAAGTTTGGAAAATAATATAGCCTTTTAAAAGACTTCTTTAGGAAAATCTTTGAAGATTGATTGTTTTAGAGGTAGGTGCACTTGGAATTGCCTTAGTAGTTGTGGTCTTTAATTTTACATCTAGTGCATTGAGAAAAACTTTGGGCCCACTCTCTAGTGGGCAAGGCAGTGCAATGCAGGCAGGCACTGAACTGCTCTTCCTTGATCCTTTGGCTTAAGTGGCAGGATGGAGAATATCTATACAGAGAGCACAAGCAGCAGCAGCAGTCTGTGTTTTGGAAAAGCTACATTTCAAGACTGAGAATGTTGAAAGAACAAATTCAGGAATCCTCTCCCGCTAGATTTAGTTGTTTCTAAACCTCAGCCTTATGAGCTTCCTTCTGTCCTGTAGATGATACTGCTGCAAGTGGTAACAAATATGAAATGCTAATAGAGATTTTTGGAGAGGATTACTGAAAGGCCAAATGAAAGCTTTGTGAGAAGCATTGTGAGGCTTTTTACCTCCCAGGTTTGTGACTCTGAACCCCGTTAACAGAAACACAGGAGAAAAATCCATCCCAGCATGGATGCCACTGGAATGGTGTTAATTGAGGACATGGATCATGAAAATATTGCCAGCTTTTGTCACTTGTAACAAGTTGTTAATTTATATTGGAAATGAGAGCTACAAAGGTATGTTTGTGGATAAGTATTCATGTTTCTCTCTCGGTATAAAGGGCTGAGAATAGAGGTGAAAAAGCCAAGAAATGAGAAGAATACAAAAGATACCCACACATCTAGTGAATATTATCTTGTTCAGTAAGTGACATGCTAATTTCCTCTTTGAGCGTATGTACTGTGGCCCTACTGAAGTTTATTATCAAGTAAATTAAACTGGAACCTTTGGTATCTCAGTCAGTCCAGAGAATAAATGCATTTCATTATTATTTTTCAAAAAAAAAAATAGAAAAGAAAATTGATTTTATTTAAAAAAAAACAGGTGAAGTGACGCATGCTGTCTGTGCTGTATTTTAGGTGCTTTATCATGTAATTTCCCATCTCTACATGAAGTTGCTTAGAAGCTAAAGCAAAAGAGAAAAAATAATTAGAAATTCCAATTTCTTAAAAACTTGTCACTTTGACTGTACATTAACTGTCTCTTTAAATGAAGTGATGGGTGAAGGACGAAATATGCTAAGTTTGCCCTATGTCTCTGAGCTACTCCTGAAGATAAAATTCTGCTTTACTCACTGTGCTTATTTCAAAAGCATAGACCAAAGTGTTCACAAAACTGTGATCTAAATTTAGCTTCCATGTATGAGACTTCAGTAAAGAGTGAAAAACGTGCCTCCAATTCCAAAAGACAATAGTTTGATCACTGAGAGTTCATGGTCTTTATGCAGTAGAGTTGCATTATAAAATATGTCCTAAAGTAGGAAAACCAAAAGACCTAGAAATGAGTATTCAAACCAGCAACCATGGTTGGTTTCTTTTGAAGCTGGACTGCAAGGCGTGTGTGGTTGTCTTGGTAATTTATATCTATATTTCGTATGCTAGGGAAGACAAGGTTTGGCATAGAGGACATGTCAGTTATTTAGCTGTTGTGACATTCAATCTTCTTTTATTCTTTCTAAATCAGCCATTAGCAGGTTACAATGAACTTGACTCTCTAAAATCTATAAAATCTCACTAATTCCTTAAAATCAAATTGTTTTGCAAGCTCCTTAACAGGCTATGCAAGAGAATTTCTCTGAAAAATTAATTTAAATAGTCCTTGAAAACAGAATGATTAAGCCTTTGTCAGGTAGTGGTTTGGGGTTTTGGTGTTGTTTTGGTTTTCTTTTTTTTTTTCCAAAAATGTAGTATTTCGTTAGAAATAAAGAAACTTTTCTGCTGCCATTGTTGAACTGACTGATGGCTCTGTGTGGGTGTTGCTTATTGTGGTTATGCAAAAGAAATGAATCACAAGCAAGTGGAAGAAAGCAGTTACTGTAGGCACTGCCACCAACCCTGGACGTGGCAGAGTGCTGCAGGTATGGGGAGAGCTGCAGTTCTCTCCCATTTTGGCTCTTCATTTTTCCTGTAGTGTTGCATTTGACATGTCATTTAAATGGTGAGGACAATGGCTGCAAAACAGAAAGAGAGGCTGGGATGGAACTAGGCAAAAATACAAAAATAAGATGGATTAGGCAAAAGGAAGAAACAGAAACTGAAAAGTATACTAGTAATGATAAAAGAATTAGAGTGAAATTTGATTAGGGACAAGCTTATTACAACCCCCAAATCTAGAGCATGATTTGCCCACCTGTAGAAGCTGTGATGAAGGATAATGTTTTCCCACCTCCTTTTCATTCAAGTGAGACAAACAGGATCAGCAGCAAAGCTGCCTTTGGAACAAGCTTCTCATTCCACTAATCCATCAGCATTATCTCCTGAGCTGTTTCCTTCTCCTGTGAGCCTGCAGCAGATGTAGTTACATTGCAAAAAAAACCATGGAAATAACTTTCCAAGTAATTTCAGTCAGTACCGTGAGATTACTTAAGCAAGACTACGCTGACCACTTGCACTGAGTCTAAGACCCTCAACCTGAGACCCTCCTCTGAGCCTCTCCCTCTGTTCTGACTCATGATCAGTGAGGTATCAGCAACAAGAGGTGTCAACACAAGACAGAGAAGAATTGCCAAAACTCCAGGAAAAATTTAAAAATGAACAGCCAGGTGTGTGCTGTCAAAATAAAAGGCAATAGGGTTAGAAGAGGAAATAGCAACACATGCATCTTGTGGTCATGGAGATTTATAAGTATAAAATAAGTGGCCAAAAAAAATTGTTATTGTGGATACTAGCTGAATTTGGTTAATAGCTGGATTTTGGTTTAACAAAGTTGTTTAATGAAGATATAAAATGAATAAACAAATAAAAAAGAGATTTGATAGTGCTATGACTTTGATGATGAACTTAAATGTTACAAATGTTGTAACATGCTGTCCTAGGACATGTGAAGATCCTCAGCATTGTTAAAGGATGTAGTTGTCCTCTGTTTCTCAGTTAATACACCAAGAAATCATGCTTCAACACTTCTGATCTTGCTGTAGAACAAAAAGTAATGATTACAGTGTGGCTCTGTTTCTCAGTTCTAGGCCTGGGTACCAGGGATCCAGAAACCTAACAGAAGTAATGATATTGATTCATTACAGTACCTTAGAGAAATCAATCACCTTGTGGATGGTTTCTATCTCTGTTGTGAGGATTCACCAACAGTTATGTTTATCTCTCTGCACCATCATCTGATAGCATTGATTGGGAATGGTGATGCTACCTGATATTACTAAAAAATATTTGGGTGTATTTTTGTTTGTCATTGCAAGAAATACAGTTTCCATGGATAGAATTATCTCAGATTTTGTATTCAAATCCATCAAGGGCTTTTTATTTATTAAAAAAGTAACATTGGCAGATATATACAGCAAAAGTTTAGTTAACAAATGGAGTTAACCTCTTTGGTGCACAAATCAATTGAGTACAGTATGTTGCACATAATCCCAAGACCAAGGTTTTCGTTCTGCACTGCCTGTGGCTAGCTCCTACCCCAGGCAGTAACTAATAGATTTTGCACTTTGGCCTTGTTTTTCTGGGATAGCAGAATAGTGCTTAAAGCAAATTTGAGCTAGAAGGAAGAGGCATTAAGACACTGAAGCATATCCCTGAACCTCAGGTAACAAATGCCAGCCTGTGTCTGTGAAACACATTAAAGTAGCTTCAGGGCTGCTGTCACTCATGCTGTCTGCCTGCTCCAGAAGTGCCATTAGGGCTGCTGGAGAGAAGATGAATGGAGTGACTCCTCAGCAATTTCTGGTGGCTTAGCTTTGGAGGGGTAGCATGGCACAGAAGTAACCACAGCTCTTTTATGACATGGTGACAAGTTGGTTGCATATTAAGCCAGTAAAAACTGGAAACTGAGGCTTTTCATCTGGCTGAGAGTTTGAATGTACTCGCTGGATTTTTGTTTTACAAAAGTGCCAGTGTCCACAGACTTTCCATTTTGAATATTCCTGAAAAACAAAGCACTTTTTTTTTCCTTTACCCTTCAAAGAAATGACAGACTAGCTGCCAGATTTAACTCTCTTTTGTGATGAAATATGTGCCACCAACTCCTTTCTGTCACTATAATCTTTAGACTTACTAATTAGTGCCCTTCAGAGCTGTTAGGTGAGGAGCTGATGGTCAGAGTATGAATTCTTTCCACGACATCTTGTTCAGATAGGTAGTCAAGAAGATCAAACTACATCCTGTAATACTTTCCAAGAGCAACATCTGTTCAAAAAACAGTAGTTTTACAGTTTTCTGACAGCACTTTCCTTCATGAAATTATCCTCCTAATTGATGCCAAAAAACAGAGGTCTGATATTAACAGTAGGCTGGTGCAGAGCACAGAAGGCAAAGTACTCTGCATGCTTTGGGCAGGCTCACTTTCGTTTCTTAAATGTTTCCTTTAGTCCTCCAAACCTCTGCAAAGACTTTCTCTTTTACTGCAAATAGATCATTTTGAGATAAATATGTGCTAGAAAATTGAAGCACTTTAATGCCCACACCCACCAGACTAATTTTTATAGCATGGCAATGTTTGACAGATAGAAATACTGTTGGGTTTTCCTAAGAACTTAAGAAATGAAAGGAAATAAGCTTATAACAAACTTTGTCTCTGAAACTGCAGGCTGCTTGTGAGACTGACAACACAGGGAGTGCTCTGTGCTGAAAAACACTAAATTCTGGGAAAACAGGTATATGAAGCAGTAAGGAATAAAGACAAAACTAATGCAGTATTTCAGTCTCTTTTTTCAATCCATAAATGTTTCCATTTGTATACTTATTTACGTAGGTGGTGATCTCCTGTAATTTTCACAAATTGACACACAGAACATTGCCATGCAGATGGGACAAATAACCATGTTAAGTAGAAACAGAACTGACTAAAAACCTTAAACATTACAGGGCAAAGAATATTTTGTCCACCCTTGCATGTATCTGGGTACTAAATATATATTTATATACTGTAAGCAAAGATAATCATGTGGTAATCCACAGTCTTATAGAACAGGCTTTATAGTTTTGTGATTTCTGCATGCAGGTTTTGCCACACAGCTTGCACTATGGTTTGTTTCTTCATCTCTTTAGGCTGTGTATCTACCATTCCAAATGTGCAGCAGCAGATAGAGCTCCAATCTGCCAGGTTCTTCTTTTTGTTTTCTCTATCCTCTGTGAATTAACATTCCAGGCAAGTATCTTTGTCACAAACAGAAAATATAAGAAAAGGTAACCTGTATGTGGTGCAACTCAATTCTTGTCACAAAAAAAAAAAAAATAAAAGTTTTCCTTATTGTTTTCAATCATATTGAAAAAGCAGTGATAATATCCACAATGGATTTTAAAGTTTCCCTGTTCCCAGATTCATTAATAGGAATTTATAATGCAAAAGTTGTTATAAGGTATAGTTATCTCAGATACATGGTCCTAAAGAACAACACAGTAATTAGCAGTACTGAAAAATGCATCAAAAGAGATATCTTTATTTTTTTGCAAAATTTTGCTCTTAATGTCCCTGAAGTGGCTCAATACCTTCATCAGTAAAGCAGATATTGACCAAAATTTCATGGATGTGTGATCTATGGTGGTCATTTTTCTGAACAAGAATAATTAAATATTACATAAGCCATTAAATGTCAGGGATGTTTGGAAAGTTTTTTCTCAGTTAAAAAGCCTTAGAAATCTCAGATTTCCTTATTGAGAGTTGATATTAGCTGCTAGAAAGACTGTTGCATGGAGACTTATTATGTCTGGTGAGCAGCTATGTCCAAACCACACCCGAAACACTTATCTTGTCTGGGGAGCTGATGTCTGAACAGTACCCTTCTGCTTCAGAGGTTGAGTTTTGACATTATAAATGGTGCTTATTTTTTGCAGCCACCATCTTTCAGTCTCCAGAGTTAGCAACAAACCCTTCCAGGCATATTTGTAGGGAAACAAAGCATTCAGAGTCACTCTTTTTTCATTTGAAAATGAAATTAATTAGGCAATGTGCTCTACATGTTTGTCACAAAGGCTAGTATTATTGCTATTTAACCAATGTCTGTCATTTACTGAAATACCAAAACACATATTTAATTTTAATGTTACAGTCACATCTGAATTGATAAGTTAGGTATGCAAATTTGATTTCCAATGAGAAATTAAGTGGCTAATCAGCTGATCGCTGCACTTGTAGTAGGCCATTAGTATTTTTGGGTTTATGTTATTATTTATCTTTGACTACTGGGTAGTTTTACTCTCACAGCACGCTATTTAATCCAACTGCCATTTTTCTTGTTATACGTAATTAAAACTTATGAAAAAAACAATAACAAGAGAAATAAAATTACTGTTTTAAAATAGCCTGGTATATACCTTACAGAGGTAGGAACAATGCAAGATAAACATGTCTGTAGATGTAAGATACCACACATAAACCTTCAGCACACAGGCTATTCTGTTGAACTAGAACTTTTGTATTTCCCATTGAGTGCTAAATTTATATGAATGCAGTAGAACAAATCAAAGACAGTAACTACTTGATTGTTTACTTTTCCAGCATTTGTGCTTTGGATTGGTTTCCATTGTTTTGAGCATTCATTGTACTGCCAAGCTACCAGCTGGTCCATTGTACTCATGACAGGTTACTCCTGAGGCATGTTAGGGGAGGATTTTCTTATATCCGGTTCTCTAGGTTGATTGTCAAAATCCAATCCTCAGATGATTATTCTCTGTGGAAAGCCATCAGCAGATTGTTGGAATTTTTTCCCCTGTAACTTATTTTTTTGTACTGAAGATGAATTTGGAAGAATGCTAAGAATGTTTAAGGCTCTTATAAGCCACTAACTTCCCTTTTTTAAAGAGGGAGATCGAGGTAGAGAAAGTTTGGAGAGAATATACATTGTCAGAACTATCTTTTTTTGCCTAGAAACTCCAGTAGTTTTTGGCTTGGAGGCAAATTTTACATTTAGTGAGGAGCAACTTTTTTTATACATGAAAATCCACACATACTTGATAAGTCAATGTAGACAGATCACACATTTTGAAATTCCAGAATATAAATGCCCTGAAAATGTCATTTTATCTGAATGTGGAGTGGAAGGAGGTATCTTCCTGCCATTGCAGCTCTGTGCTGCTGTGACTGTACATGGTCTACAACCCCGCACTGGATGAGTTACATGCCTTGATCCAGCAGTTTGCAAAAAGCTAACCAGATATGCACAGGGAACAAGGCAGAGCTGAGGCAAAGATGCTGGAAAGATGCATGGCAAACAAACTGAGAAAGTTAGACTGTGAGTTGGACTCAGGGACAAAACTGGGAATTTGGCATAGAGCTTATGTCAGAGACTTTTAAATGTTTTTGGGCAAGAAAGCATTTAAACCAGGAACCTTTGAGGGTAGCCAGTGCTCTTGGTCTCTTAAGCAGCTTGCACAGTGGTGTAGAAAGTGGTGAAATTTGAAAAAAAAAAAGTAGAAATTAGTCTGAAAAGAAGCTCCAGTGCCAGCAGGACACCAGCAACTTCTTAGGCAGTAGGAGTGGTGAGCAAAGCCAAAGGAGGTACCTGGAGCGGATACAGAGTTTAAAAAACAACTGAATGCCTAGTGAGACAAGAAAAATATAATCAAGCTACCAGAAAGGGAAAATGAGACTAGTTAATAAGACTACTGGGTGAGAGAGAATGTAGCAGTGAGTGGGCAGCAGTGCAGAAAAGTAAAGGAGGGCTGGTTTTGCAAAAGAACCAGGAGTAGGATGAGAAATTAGAATACTTTTCTGTGACTAATGAAGTCACAGGATGTGTCTTAGGAGCAATCAGGAGTACAGCAGAGGCATTTGAGGAGCATGGGCACACTGAATCAAGTTTAGAGAAGGTGGAGAACAAAAAATTGAACTCTGTTTCCAGTAAAGCACACTTTTCTACAGAGCCTGGCAGTGGACCTGAGATCCAGGGTCTCTTACATACAATAGTATGCTATTGTTTCCATAAAGGCCAGGTGCCAATGAATTTGCAACAGATATCAAGTGTCAGTTTTCTCAATTTAGACATGATAATAATGAGGACATGGCAGCTTGATCTCCTTTAGGTGTGATTGCACCTGATCAGAGACCCAGGAAGGGCTCGATTCATACCAACACCTCTGACTCCAGATATACATTAGGTTTAAATAAAAGCTCGTGTGTTACAACATACTACAGTATATAAATACACTACAATGTGTTCTATACCAGTGTCTAGAATATCCTCTTATATGTGGGAAACAGCTGAAATTAATAAGCCAGAAGCTGTACTGTAATGACTGTATTAAATGGCACTCTTTGACATAAAAAAACTCAGTGATTTCTGCTGACTCTTCTCCATTCTGACTAAAACAGTTAAAACATTCATTTGAAGTAGCAACAGAACTTGTTCCCTCAGTTTTGCACCTACTACCCATAAGTGCATATCCATGAATGCCCATCTGTTAAGTCTGAAGCTTTTTCTGCTTCTCTAGTTCAACAAACACATGTCTATGTCACATTGTCTGTCACACAATGGGAAATAGGTTCCACTGAGGGTTGGTGAATAAGCAAGTCTGTGAATTCTCCTCTTAGATATTGTGCAGGGAACATGAGGCTATAGAAACCTACAAAAGGACTGGGTCCAGTATATGGAGTCTGGGTGTTGGTCTATCCAACTTTAAACCAGTACTTTGCTTTGCACTGATACTCAGTGCTTTCATCCCTTGTCTGCCAGAGCCTGATCTGGGACATGTGCTTTGATTTCCAGGAGTACCATATGAACTTCACTATAACTGATGCAGTAGCAGCTATACTTGGGGTGGATATAGTAGTGCATAAGTTTGACTATTTTGAACATTTAGGCTCTGGGGTTCAGACTGAGCACCCAAACATTGTGAGGGCTGCACACCTGGGCTCTTTGGCTGTCAGAGGGAATTAACACCACTCCTGACAATGCCCAAGGCTGCCCTGTGCATAGTGTGTGTGAAACATCCAAATTGTACTTTGAAGAGCACCAGAGAAAAACCTTTAAGGAGATTAAACTTCATAAGGGTTTGTTTTATGTGTAGTGCCTAAATCCGAAACCTAAAAATTAGGAGAGGGAAAACAGTCACAGTCAGCTCATTAAGTGAGGTGGGGGGAAAAAAAGAGTATGTAACTGTTAAATTGGACAATATATCATCTTGTAGATGTGCATGATATTGAGTACTCTAGCATTAATTTCTTCATTTCCAAATTTTTGAGTGTTAGACATCGTGATCTGTTAATATAGTTCTGCATTTATTTTTTTAAATATGATTTATAATCTGACGGATGGCAAGCTTTTGCAATTATTATCCCTTTATTTCCTCAGAATGCGACCTAGTAGTTTTTGGAATATATGCCTAAGGGAAATGTTGCTTATTTCAATGGTTGTGTAAGTTAAAACTGTAGCATACAATATAATGCAAAGGACAATCCTATAGTGATAAGTCATAGGGCCGTATGACTTCATAGGGCTTTTTCTATTTGTGCTTTGTGTGGTTCTGGAAAAGGGAGTTAGATTTTCTCTGTGTTATCCTGCTGCTGTGCCTCAGGGAAAGACTGGACTTGGACAGGATAAATTAATTTTCATTTAGACTGTGTCTCTCTCCCTTTCTTCACATTTGAAGTTGCTGTGTTGTGTGATCAAAAGGTATATGATGTAGAAAGACAGTCAGCCCTGCTACCATCAGCACAACTGTGTACAATACAGATGGTACTAGGGATTATGGAGATACTATCTGACCAGTAAAGAGAAGAAAAGCATCCAGTCTTTAATAAAATTGTTGTATCAATGGGAGTGAAAAAACATTTGATCAGTGTAAGCAAGGTAACACTTAGCAAAAAGCTTACGGATTAACTTCTAAACTCTAGGTGGTGTGGAGAAAGGAAAAAGGAAAATGTTTGCCTTCTGAAATCAAATGCATTTTCTTCCCAGGGCACCAAACATCCCACACAGAAAAATCTTCCTTTGGTAACATGCATTGCCTAACTCCCAAAATAGTGTCAAGTTAGTCAGAGAAAATCAGCCTTCCCAAAATTAGCCCCTGCCTACTTATTGTCTTTGGAGTTTAGCAATGAAATTGAGAGGATCTCAGTTTGTATGATTGGGATTTTTTTCCCTTCCCCTTCCCCTTCCCCTTTCCCTTTCCTTTTCTGTCCATCTTCAGTTGCAACACCCTTTCAGTTGCAGTCTCTCCGTATCATGTGCCTGGACCCTTTTTTCCTCTGTAAATTCAGAACATTCAGGTTTTGGTCCAGTTGGCAGGACTGCTGACACATGAACTGTTTTCAGTCCTCCTGATGTGCCTAGAGCTGCCTGAGGGAAAAAAGTGTTGCTGTATGAACAAGATAACTTGCAAGGGATAATCTTGGCAAAAATAATTTCCATTAGCATTGTGAAATTTGACATGATTTCTTTGATTACCTGTTCTAGAAATAATGTATTTCTTAACTGCAGAAATGTGTCTAATGCTTACTCCAGTTAAGTTTTGGAAAACATTTATCATTCTGATGCTGTTTTCAGGTGCTTGTAGTTTTATGGAAGCATTCAAATTTCGTTTTTCAACCCTGCTTAGCTAATGACAGCTAAAGACACTCACAATGCCTTCTGCTGATAATCATGTAGAGGGATGTGGTATCAAGGAGAAAACAGTGTTCTACGACTTGATAAGAAAAGTAGGAGCTTTGATCACTTTAATTTAATAGACACAGACTATTTATTCTTCTTCTTTACTAAAGAAGAAATACCCTGCATATTAGGACTAGGTATCTACTACTTGGCTAATGACAGATCATGTGATTTATTAAAGAAATATGGATATTGATCTAGTACCAATATCCAACTGTGATGGACAAAAACTCTTAACAGTTTAAAGTTAGAAAGTGTATGTATATTGCGATGTCGGGCAGCATGTGGGATAGCTCCCAAATACACACCATGCCTTTCAAATTATTACAGAGTCCTTTTATCCATACAAGTATTGAATACCCAATATACAAAGACATATTCATCATTTTGGTAAATCCCATTCCTCGCTTCGTATGCTAATCATTTCAAAAGCTATTAAGCATGCGTAGTTTGTTCCTTGAAATGGGTCGGTGGTCCCTTTCATGGGGAGGGGTCCCAAAATGAGGAAGTAAATGAAGTCTTCCTCATTCTGACCTTTCTAGCTTTTCAATGCAAATATGACAAATGAACCTTGATAAAACTCCCATTCCCTGTCTTCAACTGGTTTCAGAACAGAGGAAGCCCACAATTGTCTTATGTTCCTAAAAGCTATTTGTCAGTTTCTATATTCTTCATTACAAACCCAGCTAACTAAACATTGTTTTGACAAGAAATCAATTATTAGTTAACTACTAACTCTTAACTTCATCAAGGCCTACTCATTTATTTTAATTAACTCTAGTAAGGCTTATCTCTAACTAAAATCTTAGCTCCTCTAAAATCTCTAAATCCCTTAAAGTTTATGTTTCACATGAGTCTAATTGTCCTAACCACATCTCCATTGCTGTGTTCTGTCTTTTTACAGCAGCATAAAACTTGTCTATACAAAAGTGGTGTCACAAAGCTAATGAAGCAGCAATCTCACTTTCTATTCTAGAAGGTCTCCACCGCCTTCAACAAAAGCTGCCTTGTGGCTTTCATTATTCCTTCATCCCATGGCACACAGTTGTCCAGCCTTTGTCTTCAAACTTCTCTCTGCCATGTAGACGAGTACATATATCCTCTCTGTCTTTTCTTCAGCTTCCTGAAGCTGGAAGGGAGGACAGGAAACAGTTCCCCCTGAATGGACCAGCCAAAGATGTGTTTACGATGGATGATACCACTCAGTTCTGCAGGACTCAAAACACTATTTAGTATTGTTATTGCAAAATCATGTTTATCAGGGAATTCAACTGACTGGCTGAGTGTGGTAGTGCGTAGCTACGCAGAAGGAGCAAAAAGCTTTGTGAATCTGAAGTTGGAGTTTGGTTTCTGTAAATTTGTAGCTGTAGTTACGTTTTTGTATTTTTATATATATTCCCCCTAGAGCTATTCCCATTGGATTTAACCTGTAATGTATTCATACTGGACATGGTTTCTATTGGTCTTACCTTATCTCCTATGTATTCCCTATAAAAGCTGTAACCCAACCCCCGCACGCGGTCACTTGTCCGTGCGGCGTTCGAGCAAATACAACCTTCTTCAGACTGCACAACAAGGGTCCTCTCTGGTCTCTTTGTCTCAGTCATTGGTAGGGCTCTCAGAATGGCTCTGTCTGTATCAAAATGAACCCCAAAGGTGGTTGTTGCTCCCTCCGACCACTCCCAGAAGCAACTGGCAAGCACCCCAGGAAAAAGGAGCTGGGTGGAAACAAAAAAGCCGGAAAAGCAACAGCTGAGAACTCCTTTTGAAATTGTCTGTGTGGCTTTGAACAGCTCACATGTGCTTTTCAATCTAGAAGAAAAACATCTATAAACCCTCTGCAAACTTACTTTAATATTGCGGCTGATAACAAAGAAATCTATGCAAGAGAGAAACACACTTCTACAATTGCTCCAAAACAGTATTCTATTTGGCAGTCTAGTTCAGACTACTTTATATAGAGTTGTTTTGGAGGCTACCTGATCCAACAAAACCTGAAGAAGTCACTCCTTAAATGCTGTCTTGTTGTTTAACAAGTGCCACCCTTGGTCAAGGAAATAAGAAGTTTCTCCTGTACAAGGTAACATGAAATAAATTTGAAAAATGATCTGCCACTTGTGTTTGTGGGAAAAATCTATGAGAGCTTTGTCATGGTCAGCAGGGAAGATTAATGGCAGCTGGGACTTGAGTCAATCAGTGTTGAAACACACCAAAAAATTAAATAAATGGAAACATTTAACAGAGACTGTATCAATAAATACAGATGAATATTAAGGCAGACCTGTAAGATTTGGAGGGGGGGGAAATAAAAGAGTGTAAAGAATAGAAAATTCTTAGAGGGGAAGAGTTTCACTACATTTCTGCTGCTGATCATCCAGGATTTGTCACTGAAAGGAAAACTGTGCTAGGACTTGTACAGATAAGCTGGAGCTGTATTTTTTTTCCACAATATATCTACTTTACCTTTCTCTGCTGTTTTTCAGCTGTAATCTTCACATAGCTTCTACATGTTTTGGGTTTGTGTTGTTTATATTATTGACTCATAATAGGGAACACACATGAATTCTTGTGTTTAATTACATGATCAAGGCAAAGTTCATGATTGAATTTTGAAATGTACAGCACCACAGGATAGTTTATATAAATATGGGCACTGCCTTTTCCCTAGGTGAATTCTTCAGTGTGTGGCAATTCCTTCTAGCTGTGACCATCCTTGTTACTGAGGAAGTTTCTCTGGACTAGTTAACTTCCTGAATTTTCCCAGAGACCCTGTTTAAAACTTAAGACAAGGCTGTTGATGATGACAGGAGTCATAGGACTACAATTAGGCAGCTCTTATGAGATGTTTAAGTTTAACTAATGCTGTAGATGTATCTTTTAAGAGCATGAGAAAGTACTGGGCAGTGCTTGAAGGGGGTCTGACTGACAATAAGGAGTACTGTGGTGAAATAGAAATACTGAAGATTAGTAAGTGGATACAAAGATATTAAAATTCTTACATCAAAGAAAGTGGTGCTCAAAAACAATTTATAGAGTCTGGTGTGCTGGAGGAAAGAGCATGATATTCAGATTGGAAATTTTGCAGAACTTTGGAAAAAAAAAAAGATTATAAAAATCATGGGGCATTTTTTGTCTTTCAAATGGCTGAAAAGGGGAATACATATTCAGACTAAGAAATGGAATAACTTGTGTCTTTCTCCTCCACTTCCTGGCCACAGCATTAGAAACTGATACATGCACATACACACGCATAAGATTTTGAAAATATATGACATTTTCTTCAGAACTTGATTTCTGGATGGCAACCAGTTATCTTTGGGGTCCCTTTCTTTCATATGGGAACACTGCTGGAAGGGCTCTAAACAAGCAACCTTCTATAGAATACTAATTGAATTCAAGTGTCTCTCTGAGATGAAAGACAGGAGAAACAAAACAGAGCATCATGCAGTAAATTCACCTTGCTGTATCTCAGCTTCAGTAAGTTGGTGGATGGTGTGACCTCAGAGAGGTTCATCTCACTGCTAAGAGGAATTGTTCAGCTGAGTGAGAGCAGACAGGAAAACAAGCAAACAAACCACCACCAGCAACAACAACAATGAAAACTGCTTCCTCTAATTACAGACTGAACTAAAAAGGATCAAAATTTACTCTCTGTATCTGATGTAGTTGCTTATAAAATTGTATATTCTACACTAACATAATTTGGAGCAGTTTGAAATTTCATTTCTCTTTTTTAGTTCTAAGAGGCACCTTTTTATTGCTTTATAATGACATGAACATCAAAATGTTCAATATTTTTAGAAGTTAAGTAGGAAAATAAGTTTGGTTGCTGCCTTCTTCTCTTTCCCAGGAGGCCAATGGAGCACCTGCATATAAGAACACAGCTTTGACCAGTTATCAGAAAAGAGGGGGAAATACCCATTACTTAGCAAAGAAATGGGTTTTAAAATTAAAATCTAGTGTGGAGGCAATAAGAAAACTGCCTATGCCAAAAAGATTGGCATAACAAACACAACCACATTGTCTATTGAATTTTGATCCCCTAATTTATCCTTAGGACTCTTGAATTGCCCTACTGTAGCTCGACAACACCACAAAAATGATCGTAACAATTCTTTTTGTTTTAGACATCCTTTAGTTTTCAGGCCAGGTAAGTTTTATCAAGGTAACCATTCTGATAGAATATAAATATGTTCTTAATCATGTTGTGAAAATCACTGCAGAAATGTGCTGGTTCTTTGTCCTATTCTTGCTGTGCTTCACAGAGCTAATATATTATATTGGCATGAACACTTGCATAACATCATTTTCACTAGGGGAATTCTGAAATTTCAACTTTTCTGGCATATTCTAACCATGCAAAATATTCTTTAAAAAGATAAGACGGCAAAAAGTTTCTCTTTACTATCTCTCCTTTGGCACATTAGATTTTTGTTTTGTGTGGGTAGTCTGTGTGATGACTCTTGAAATGAGAAAAAGAATTAAAAGGACACCAATGTCGACCTGAGACTAGCAGAAGTCCCTTCTCAGCCAGTCCTCTGTGCCTTTCCTGACTACTCATAACATCAAAGAAGACCCATTTTAAATTAACAGGCTGTAATAATCTCTTGAGACATTCCCTAATAATTGCATCTATATTTAGGAATAGGAGGAATTTATAGGTAATACACTATGCTTCATAACAGATAAGAATGGATGGGAATGACAACTGTTTTTTGCAAAAAATAATCCCTCTAAATGTCCATCTGTCAATTAAGAGAATTCATCAGAAAGTAGCAGTGAACAGCTGAGAGTATAATTGTAACATGCTATAGAAGTATGGAATTACTATATTACATATATATTACTATATATATTACATATAGATGATATGGAATTATCTAATTCCAAATGCCCTGCCATGGGGGTGTAGTTTCACTACAATTGTCTAGTTTTACAGTTTCATGCTATAGACTTTTATTACTAATTCCCAACTGCAGATGAAGTTAAACTGCATAATTCTTAGTGCATTAGGAGATTATCTAGGTGATGAAGGGTGGCTTATACCACGTGAGACTTGAAGGTGCTATCAATTTCTTTGCACTATTGAATTGTTTGCTTAAAAGAAGAAGATAAAACCCAGTGTTCACCCTACATGACAGCACAGAATAAGTGAGGATGTTTTTCTGTTATGGCTGAAATGAGCCCCTGCTCTGGGTGCTGCTGGGAGTAATGGAGTTTTGTTGGCTCAGCATGGTGTGTCCATTTGAGACACTGGGATGGGAATTTCACTGAGACTATTATTAGAGCTCCTGCCTTCCCAACATCTCAAACAAAAAACTGAGCCAAACCAGTGGGAAAATGCATAACTCACAGTCACATTGACAGGCAAGAATTTGTAATTTTAGAGCAGTGACAAGCATCCAAGCCACATTTTTAAATGTTTTGTGCTTGCTCAAAGGCAACTGGGTTATCAAAATAAGGTTCTTATTAGCTAAGCTTTATATTAGCTCAAGCAGACAGTTTTATCTGATCAAGATATGAGAAGAGTTTCTTCAAAGAACTCGAAAAATAAGCCCAGTGTCCTGATCCCCAATGTCATATGCTGCAGAGTAGAGGTATCCCAGTGGCTTCCTGCAGCAAGTGACAGTAGATGGTTCATTACTGTATTTAATGAGAAAAATGCTTTTCTCTCCTATTCAGAGACACCTTGCTGGATCGTTCAGCATAATTAGTTTAAAATATACTATTTTAGCAGAACACAGCTGACTAATTTCCTAGCTTAGAAGACACAGGTATGTGAGGATAAAAGCTTTCTTTGAATAAACAGAAAATGTCTCTTAGGTTTTCAAATAACTTCCATTAAAAGAATCTAGGTAAATGAAGACAGAAGTACCTGTTCAATATTTATTCAGTGAAAAGCAGAGAGGTTTCTGCTCTGTCTTGTTTTTGAAACAGTGTTAGAAGCTATCCTAGTATAATGGTAATGAGCCTAATGAATTGTCACGGGAGATGAATTTGGTCCTGGTATCTCTGTTTTCACCTGCCAGGAAAAAATGTTTTTAATCTAACTTTACATATTAATCACTCACAGACAATGAGACAAGTCCTGGAGCAATTCTGTCTTCTTTATATGGACTTTCTAATTCAGCTTGTTATATAATGAGGGGAAAGGAAAGTCAAGATCACTCAATTTTTGTAATGACTTTGAATCAGTTCCACAGATTTTATCATGTTTACCCCCAAACTCAAGAATTTCTAGCTGGATTAATCATTGTCTGAGAAAATGCATAACTTTAAAATATATTTGGAGCATGGAAAAATAAAAAACACCTTGGAAATTTGTTAGCTGACTTGTGTACAAATGGTTGCTTCAAAAGAAATTTGGGTTACTTTTAAATATCTTGAATACTCTGACTTTCAGATTGGTGGGAAAAGTGCTGTGTTCATCCTCTGCCTAGACAGGCATGATGCTCCTGCCAGCACTGAGAGAGTGTCCCTGCAGTGTCCAGGCAAAGGGCCTGGGATCTCTGGGTTGGCAGTGGCCAGGGAGGGGCTCTGGAGGCAAGGCTGTGCTCTCCTCCTTCTGGCATGTCTGACAGGCTCCAGCTCCTTCTGCCCAGATTAGAGGGAAATATGTTGGATTTAAAAAGCAGTCTCTTCTGTCTACATTTACTATTTTCCAAGATTTTTCTTGGAAAATATGTAACTTCCACAGTCTCATGGCTTCCAAATTCAGTATTGATAGCATGCATCTCCTGGAGAGCTTTAATTTAAGATTAATTCTGCCACGTAGTCTAATGTGGAAGTCGGATTAAAGGGATCTTTCTTTAATCAGCAACATTTCTCTCATTAATGGAACCTTGTCTTTATTGGATGCATGGACTTGCAGACCTAGTGGAAATTATTTGTTGTTTTGCCTTGCTCTAAAAATGTCACATTATATAATACAGATTTCAAGATCCTGCCATTTTGAAAGTGTTGTATTTTTGTGATTTCTGTGAAGAGAGGTTGGTTTCTCTTCTCCCAGCACAATGGAATAATTGGTGGGCTGGCATGAATGAGTTGTGAGCTGCATACATCAGGGCTACTTAAGTCAATTTAAAGTCCTTCAAACCTCAGTTGATAATTAGAAATGAGAGTATAGGCAGGGTCCTCAAATCCTGATTAGAAATCACTTAAAATAATTACAGAAGGAATAAATGCAATTTGAAATATTCTCACCCTGGTAGGTGAGTAGAAATCTCCATAAAATATGCTTGAATTTGATAATGTAAAATTTCAGATTTAAAAAAAAGTCATTGCTCACATATACAAAATAGCCCCAGGTGGATGGAAATAAATGTCAGCAGTAAGTTAACAGTCATATAGTGTTTAACAATAGGTATAATGTTCTCTATTGCGCTATATAGAATTGCTATTATTACATTGTCTTTAAAAGTGGAAATATTATTTTGATAAACCAGCTATATTTAGGCATAACGGCCCTAACTTTTTTATTATTCATGACATTCACTTCCAAAACACTCATGTGATTTCATTATGTGAATCTATTTGCACCCTCATCTCCTCATGTTTTAACCTGAATTTCCTCCCATGTATGCAATTATTTCCTCCATTTACTTTTCCTGTTTTGATTTCTGCATTTGTGAGACACTGATTGAGAATCACAGCTGTTTGGGAATGAGGTTAAAAATATCTGCTTGGGCCAACTGTAAAGCTTGAGGACTGCTTTTATTTTTGGAGACCCCTTGTATTTCCCAAAAATCTTCTGAACACATTATGGAGTACTGTTGTCATCTCAAGGCAGCCTTCCATAAGGTATTGACCATTACTGCACTATCTGTCCTACTGCATCACTCACATGATTCATCAAGAGCCAAGAAGGAACAGTTTGATTTTTCTGGCTAGTACACAATCATCCTTAATGTATTTGCTGAGATTTAAATTCAAAGCCAGGTATTGCAATGATTTCAGATAATACAATGTCATTAAAAGCTTTTGTGTCTTCATCAAGAGCTGTAGTTTAAGCCATCTGTATCCTATACCTTCCTATTATGACTGGTTTTTAGGTTTTTTTGTTTCCTACTTGCTCTTGCTTAGAATTCACGTTGCCTCAGGAATAGATTTGCAGCTTTGTCCTGATCTTGTCATTGTGTAGATGGCAGAGCAGTACTGTAATGATATTTTACTTTCATAGTAAGCCAGTTTTCTCTTCTCCAAATCTGTGACCTATCAGGATTTCTAAAGGAAAAAAAAAAATGAGTAACTCTTTCTCTTCCTGACAACAGAAATGAGAGAAGCAACTTACATTTATGCTCCTACTGTGTAGCACAGAATGAGAAGAGGACTTCTTCTGGAGAGATATCCATCCTAGTAGGTAGATGTTCATGCTCCTTTCCAGGAGGACTGTGTCTGTCTGATGAATCCATATGCACACCTCTTGTCACAGCTGTTTCCTGTCAGTTTTGTGCTGACCCATTTTTGTTTTGTGCAACAGGAGGCGGGGAAAGCATTGGCAGGATTGCATGCATATGTCCAGAAGTTCCTTAAACCTGTGGAAGGATCTTAAAGTATGCGCATTTTGCTGACCCAAGAGCCAGATTGACTATCAGAAACCTGCAGCCTAAGGATGTCAGAGCACAGTTTTGGATCTTCCATTCTGGAGTGTCCACAGAAGGTGATTATGAAAAGTTGTGGCTTTGAGCTGGTGGCAGTCCTCATGTCTTCATGTCGTCCAGGAAAGTGGAGTCACCATCCCTGGATGTGTTTGAGAAACAACTGAACATGGCACTTGGTGCTATGGTTTAGTTGACACGATGGTTTTTCCTCAAAGTTTGCACTTGATCATCTTGCAGGTCTTTTCCAATCAAAATGATTTTGTGGTTCTGTAATGTGAGAAGCAAACATTTCTCATCATTTAACTCACTTGTGGAGAACTCTAGGTCAATCCAGTGAAGGAGTACACATGAAGAAAATGTTAATTCTTTGTTTAGGGTTTGTTTAAGCTTAGATATATAATTGTTTATAACAATTTTTATAATAAATCAAAATTACAGGAACAGAAAAACATGCCCATTTCACTAGGAACTTCTCACCATGCATAAACTAGTTTTAATTCATATATCTTATTGATCTCAATAGAGGAAAAAACAGTGCTGCAAACTTCCTTGGCTGAATGAGGAAAGGTTACCTTTTAAGGGAATAAAGTAGAAATGTGTGTGTTTAGTGGCAAACTATGTTGGCTATATATTTATGGACCTTTACATCACTTAAGTACTTTTCCTGTCCTTGAAAATATAGAGGCTCAAAATTTCTTTGTAGAGCGTGTCATAAAAGATAGTGGTCAAACAGGAGTGATGCACAGGTGCTGAAGCTCTTAGCAATATTTATTTTACCTTTTAAAAAAGAAATTTGATTTGCAGTTGATCTCTAACTTCTTTTTTCTTTTGAGATTACTTTGAAAAAATAGGAGAAGATAAACTACGTATCAAGTTATGACTGTTTTTTAAAACCTAGGTAGCATTTTGTGAATTTGTCAGAATATTCTGATTATTTATTCTGCATGCTATCTTAGTTTGAAAATCTCAGGATGAAATATCTCTTTTTCCTCTATTATCTGAGGCTCTCTACTTTTCGGAAATCCACGCTGATATCGTTCATAGAAGGATGATACAACAGGAAGTATTTTCATTCCTGGTTTGTTACAGAAACGAGTTTGAATTTCTTTTTAAAGACCGATAATAAACATGCACAAAAATGCACTCTATCCCAATGAAATATTGAAATCAAATTGTGAGATTAAGTTTATTTTTTTCTTCCCTCATACTAATGGGTATAGTAAGTACTAATCCTTCATAGAGCACAGCACCTCAATTTAATGGGCATATGGTCAGCATAAGGTCAGCTTTGGAAAATTGCCATTCTTACATTGTTTCTTTGCCAAAACATTGCTATTGAATTTTAGAAACACTAATTTAGAGTTTTAAATGCAGAATGTCAGGAATATATCGGAGGAAGGCTTGTTGATGAAGCTTTTATATAGGATTTGTTATAGCTGAGAATCCTCAAATATCACTTTTGTTGTGGAGCCAGCTTTTAAACTAAACCCCACAGTGTTGGCTAGACTATGCAATTCCCAGTGGAGCAATAATGAGACTCTGTGCCCAGCTCCTGCATCTGACCCTCCATTTAGTGCCTCACATAGAGTGTACCTGGCTTACTTTCAAGCCTTTAGACAAACATGTCATTTTCTGCAAAAAGCTTCAGTCTTGCTGGCTCCACCATAGATTCCTAACACAAATTCACACCTGTAACACCCAACAAACTAGACATGATATTTATTGAGTGGCTTCAGTTGTTCCTGCCAGCCAGGAGGACACCATCAGAGTGTGGCCAGTATAACTCCACACAAAATGCACTTAATGTCTGGACAAACCTTCACCTGGGAACATGTTTGGTGGTAAAGTGAGATGTGGTACAAGGAGACACCTAATCCTTTCTACTATCTAATCTTGTCAGGGAATTTTTTCTTTCTAACAGAAACTGTTTCCACTTAGCAAGGCACTTCTGGAGCTTTTGACTTGGCCAAGGGAAGATACAACTGCTAAGCTGAGCTGTTCAGGTGTCACCTAACCCACAGCTGGGGCCACCTCAGCAGCCACAACTGGTAAACTCTGCAGATCCTTCTTTTGGACAAGGTGTGACACCATCCTCCATGTGCCAAGCCAGAGCAGCTCTCCAAGCACAAGAAGAGACCTCCAGCAGAGGGGTTTCAGACCTGCTGTCTCCACAGGGCTGTTTGGCCTCTGCCCTGGTGCTGCTCACTGCATCTCCCTCTGTCCACATATTGGTTTTCCACCCTGATGCCTGCAAAGAACATTGCAAAAATGTTGTGGCTCTTTTCCTTGAGGTCTGGGTAAGTACATTTGTAGGAGACTTTCTTCTTCCACTTTTGAGTCCTGAGACCCTAATCTACACCCATGTCATTTCATTCCTGACTTATTTAAACATATGTCTTGTACTTGTTGGCAGAAATGGAAGTTCTGATCCGAGACAAGGGATTTGAGTGTACTACCAGATCACTACATATGAAGAGTGCTTCACAATTAAAGACATTGCAGCCCTCCATGGTATTACATCCTCTAATAGAGGAAAGCTACATTAAAAAAAAAAAAATCTGAAACTGAAAAATCCTATTTGCTATGCACAAAGATGGATTTTAATATATGTTCAGGTGTATATGAAAATTAATGAAATGACAGTTTGAGAGCTGGAAATATCTATTTTAGATAATATTTTAATACGAGTGAGTGAAGATAAAGTATACAGCATGTAGTCAGATAAACAGAAAAGTCTCCTGCACTTACTTGCCAAGCATATATGCAAATAATTGCATTGAGGTGGAGCAGTATTTATACCAGCTGAGAATTAATACCATGTTTAGCAGGATGCATGGGAAAATGGATACACTGCTTCACCTGTCAGATGTATTCTTATTTCCATAAAGGCCAACATTATGAGGAATTACTGAAAAATATTTCAACACCTTCTGTTAGGTACAGTGTGATGATAGTGTGCTAATGGAAATCAAACAGTATGAGTTGAAAGTAGCTGTAATCTTCATGCCTGTTATTAGTTGTAAAATCACTGACATTAACTGTAATATCATTCAGGATGGAGTTTAAGACATTGGTGGACAAATGGAGGAAAGCGGAATTAAATCATATTTTCTTCGGAAAACTGTATATAGTCCTTTGTTTTGTCTTTCATGCCTTCTCTCACACTAAAAAGAAATCTCAACCTTTTTATTATTATTATTAGTTGTATTAATACTAATAGCAGTAGTAGTTGTAGTAGCAGCCACCAGTTTCAACTAAATTTGGCAGAAAACTGAAGCTCTCACAATTATTTAACTTTGTCAAGTCTTATGAAGCTGTGACACTGTTGCAGTAGGCCCAGTAAAGAAAGGCTAATGTTAGCTCACCAAGCAATGCTTGGTCTAATAAACAGCCTCCATATGCTTTGGTATTTCTTGTGCCTTCTAACACAACAATCACCCACAGGGCACTGACCTATAGGAAGACAGACCATTTGGTTTGGTTGCTGCTGAACTAATTTTTTAGTTCACAGGGGATGTTGCTCAAAAATTTAATCCTAAACTATCAGTAGAAATATTGCCATTTTGCAATATGCTGTGAAATGGCTGGGTGTTTTATTTTATTTTATTTTATTTTATTTTATTTTATTTTATTTTATTTTATTTTATTTTATTTTATTTTATTTTATTTTATTTTATTTTATTTTATTTTATTTTATTTTAATCAACGGTGTATTCCTAAGTGACTGGTTGAACAATATGCACACCTTTGATTCTTTCCTAACAGAGGAAAGTGAATTTCCACCTATTTCTTTTCTGTCTGAAGCTGTAACACTGGTTCTGTGGTTATAATTCTGTTTCAAATACTGATATACAGAGCTATTTCCATGAAATTCAGCCTTAGGAGTGTCAGAGAAAGAAATGGGGAAGAATACAAGATGTTAAGCAAAACTCTTGCTAAGCAGAGTGAGTCTTTAACAGTCTCCAAAAACTGGTAGTTGAACTTTAAATGTTGTGTATGCTTCAGCAGGCAAAAGCTGTGCTTCAGCAAACCTTAGACTAAGTGGCACTAATGCTAAATGCACATTGCCTACTTCTGTAAAATGAGCAGTGAAAAAAAACCTTAAAATCACACTTGCTTAAGGGTTTAGGAAAAAAGGTGACTTGTGGGTGGATGACATTTAAGCATCATATAAATAAGTGAAGTTTTCTGAGGAAACTTGAATCTCTTTAAGAAATTGAATTGACACAGAGGAATCAATAAGTCTTAAACCAACAAGGACCCCATTGCAATATCTCATTGATAAAGCTTTGTGGCTCTACAATATCTTTATTTTTAGGGAATTTCTATGGTGACTCAGGTACATTAATGTCAGTTACTTCTGTATCATTTTCTCTTTTATGTGTGACAGGAATTGCTTCACAATGATAATTAAATACATTTACTCAAGGAAAAAAAGTAGGTAAAACCAGAATGATGTTCCAGATACATTAAATATTACCCAGTTTTAATAGGAATGCATTTAGCAGCATATGAACCTCATTTGCTATGAAGTGTAGATGAAGTGAAGATCTGCAGGTACAGCATTCAGGATTCGTGACAATATCAAGCAATTGTACTTGTAAATCAAGTTACTTTTCTCCTCAGTATTCTTTAAAAGAAGCACTTTTCAAGAGATGCTGTTTTGATATTTATTTCAGCATTTTTAAAACAAAGCCTCAGGTTGTGAAATCATATGCATGTCACTGGCTTTTTCTTCAAATTGACAGCTAGTGCATCTTTTCAACAAGTCTCAGTTTATAGTTAGCTGGTCATGTTAATTATTTAAACTCTCAGTTAATGTTTTCCCTTCTCAAGGGAAGATAGTTTGCTACATCTTGCTCCTGCAGAATCTCTGTACATCCTTTCTCCTGACAAATGGAGCTAGTGGCTGTGCTAAGGTTTCAGCCCTGCTGCCCATCATTTTATTTTTGAATAAACAGAAGCAATTTACCTCGTGGCCAGAAAATGTACACTGTTCAGCTTTGTCAGAAGGAAGATCTGACAGTCAAAAGAATTGTAGTGGCTACAGAAGTATATGATGTCCTTGGCCATGTGAATTCACAGATCTCCTTTCCTTGCTTGTTTTTTGATAAGTTTAGCACAATTCAGACCCTGTATGTGTTGTGGGGCCATAAGACTATTGATACAGTGTTCAGCTGCTAGCACTTTGTTAGAAATTCACTTACAGTTTCTGTTAGTTAGCATCTTTCTTTCCTGTCTGTACTGCTGGAAACCTTGAGGCATAGGCCTAAGGCAAAACAATATGCTGTCCTTGCTGGAATCAGGAAAGTGATAATCTCCCAAGTGAAGATTTCATTTCTTTCCTTTTTTATCTTTAAGTTTTGTTCTTTTGTCCAATGTAGTACCAAATCGGTAAACTGTGGCACATAACTATTATTCAGGTGAAACACCTCCCATCTTTCTGCATTGCTTTTTCCTATTCTTTTTGTTTTATTTCTTCTATTCATTTTGTTTCTTTCTTTAAACTCCTTAAGAGGCTTTCAAAAATCCTTTTAGTTTGATCAGTTTGAAATATAAATAGCAAGCAGATCACTGTCCCAAATATCATCTGCGTGACTCTCTTTAGCACTTAAGCAGCATCCGGTATGTGCCTGGCACCAGCACAGAGAGAAGAGTCTCTGCAGACTAAGCTGATTTAGACACACGTCATGAGACCAGCATGTCAGTAATTGCCAGTTCACAGAATGAAGAGCTCCTATCTGATAGTGAAGGAGACAATTTCGTGATAAATTTCCATGGAGTAGGTCTTAATATAGGTCATGTATATTTTTACTGTGTTACAAGTTAACTCTTTAATGACTCCTGCAGTAATATGTTTGTCTGTCTGTACCCAAAGATCAGAATTTCCCTGAGGGAGAGGTCTGTATCACCCTTAAAGTACTTGTGGTATCTACCAGACCTTTCATGTAAAGATTTTTAAGAAGAAAATTGATCAATTTAATTACTGTGTGTTTAGCACATTTCACCTCTGTTTCTGTTCTATGACATGTCTTAATTTACCAAAAATACTACCTGGAGGATAACCTGTGGACTCTTATCTCACTTATGCTTCTGTAAAGTTCAAGATGAGGTCACCACCTGTCTTGGAGTTGTAAATCCTGGCCTAAAAGCATGCAAGCTCAACCTGTTTGTGTCAGTATTTAGTTTATCGATGCAGATATGGAAAGATTATATGTAGGACTGATAGCATTCAGGAGATATTTTTATCAAAAAGAAAAGGTTGGAGATGTCACTTACAAATTTTACAACCAGGTAAAATGTCCATCAAATTTCTGCTTTAGCAAGAGATTTAAATTTTAAAAATCCTCTAACAATGTTTTCTAACAATGTAATAATGTCTTAGACTTCTTTATTTAATTTGATTATATTGCATGATCTATATAACAAAATCACATGTGGAAAAAGGTCTACTTTTTTATATCTTTGAGTAGGGGTGTCTATTTTAATATTATGCTTCTAAAGAAATGTCTTAGGTTGCAAAGGCAAGATGTGTCAGGGGGTAGATTCTATTGCCATCTGTTAGAGGTGGTGCAGTTATCTTCTGTTAATTGGGCCACCTGTTAAGACCAGGTGGGGCAGTTTTCTTTATCTCTTCTATGACCCATCCTCCCTCTGGGAAATATCTTCTGTTAATGGGCCATTGAGTCTCACTGCATTGCTGACAAAATTACATCATCCCATTGTGAGATGCTCCACCCAGGGGGAGGAGCCAAGCATTCCATCCTGGATATAATCTGTTATATGGAATGCCACAGGCAGCCTTTTCCCACTTGATTCCCAGGCCCGTCTATAACATCACCGGACCTTCAGAGGAAAACTACACACTTCTCCCAGATCGCTGCTTCAACAGAACCACATCTGTCACTCCAGGAGGACTGCAGCCACCATTTAATCAGACTGCTACCAACACCCTGACCCACAGGGTGTCAGGTCATATTCTGACTCTGTCAGTGTTGTTCTGTATTACTGCATTTTTTTGTTATTATTTTTCCTAATAAAAACTGTTATTCCTACTCCCATATCTTTGCATGAGAGCCCTTTAATTTCAAAATTATAGCAATTCAGAAAGAGGGAGTTTACATTTTCCGTTTCAAGAGAGGCTCCTGCCTTCCTTAGCAGACACCTGTCTTTTTAAGCCAAGACAGATAAACCACCTGTCTTCAAGTTAAATTTTTGAACTGGTGAAGATATCCCCATTAATATGGTTTGATTTCATTAAACTTCAGATTAAAATAGAAAAATAAATTACTTTTTTCAAGAAAGGCTTGAAAAACATCATTCTTCTGTTCCCTTGTGATATCAGCAAGCCATGTTCAGCTGCCTGAAACACTTTCTAGGAGTCAAGCTTGAGTTTTGCCCTGAGCTGTCTGGAATAAACAGACTGAAGATTGTGAGTACAGGAAGGGTGAGATAGGATATGTAGGCACAATGCTTCAAAATTGGCAGCTGTTCACTTTCACAATAGTTTGGTCCAGTTAGCTCTTCATTTTTCAGTGTAGGAGATACATTTGCTCTCAATTTTTCTGATGGTCACACTAAAGTACTTGCATGAAGATTTATTATGTTGGAGAAAAAAAAAAAAAAAAGGTGACTTTCTTTCCAAGATAGATCCACAGGTAAAATGAATGTTGACTCTAAAATTGTCTTTCTTTGTGTCAAGTTTTGTCCTCAGAATTCAGAACTTGTGTTTTATATAGCATTTTTACTTCTCTTGGAGGATGTATCCTTAAATGAGCCTTATCATTCTAGTGACTATATCTTTAAAAAGAGGTGTAAGGAAGAGATACTGCAGCACCTTTGAATTTTGAAATTAGTATATGCTACAGTTCATGTTGGAAAAAATGTAAGTGTACTATCTGCTAGAAGTCATTTCAATCACAGAACTTTATTAAATGTGTTCTTTTTTCTGATGCACTGCATCACAAATAAAGTTTTTTATCACTATTATTGTTTGCCACAATTAGGTGAAGCAAGGAAATATAAAAATAAAGTGGCATAAAGTAGGATTAAAAGGAATCACTCCTCAAGGATTATCAGAGTACCTTATGTCTCACAGAGCCTTATATCATCATATCATGTAGAAACAGCTTCTATTTTATGAGATTACTTTTAATTCCTAACCTTTGCCCTCCTTCATTACAGCAGACTTTTTTACTTGATATTAGTATTTTAACCACTTAGTAGCTTAAATTTAGCCATTTAGCCTTATGAGGCATTCAACTTCATACATTTTTTTAAACATAATTTAACTATTAACTACTACACCACTGTTTCATTTTTACATTTAAATAATATTTTCCATTTTCTTGCCAATTCATGTAAATTAGAAAAAGGTCTTTAAACATGACACAGTTTTTTTTCTACTTGTAATGATGTCTGTTAATGGGTCTTTTAACATCATGTTGCAATGTGTCCTGCATATTCAAGACCATAAATGCAAGAAGATACTTAGAAGATCATGTGAAAGAAGTATCAAATATTTCTCAATGCATATACCATTTTTGATAACATAATTTTTGGCCAAGATGAGTGTTTTTTTCATTGTTGTCTTGGTGTCTAAGCAGGAAAATATCAAACCCATTTATTTGTCTGGGCCTGTGACATTAAAAACTAGTTGTGACTATTAAAAAAGTGTTGAACTATAGTTGATAAGTTGATATGGTTGAGCAGAGGCTTGCAAGGTAACCATCTGCCCAGCATGATAGAGAACTCTCAAACTGCATCATCAAGGTAAATCTTAGTTTATCCAAGATTTTTCACTGCTTAATTCTAGATATAATGTAAGTACTCTGTGTAACATATCATAGTGGTTTATCTTTGTACTCAATTGTCTAATATGCATTTGTCTGAGAGCTGGAAAATAAATCAAGGCTGTACATCTCTAGGTCACTATCCTGAGTTCAAAGTGCTCCTTTCTGATGGAAGATTCTGAGCCTTAAAGAACCATCCATCTGTCCAAAGTTAAGATCAGTTGCCAATAACATGTGATTTCCAAAAATATCCAATGTTGACACTTCCTGAAGAAATCTCTTGGATTTCTTACCACTTTGTATAGGTAATTTCCACCACCGTCAATCCAAATGCCCAGCCTAAGGCCTTGCTTTACATTTATGAGATCTTTTTTTTTCCTACTATGCCTTCTCAGAGCAGTAGAGACAAATTATGAGGACTGTCTAGATTGAAATGTTCAACAATTCTCATCATTGCTATTTGCATTAGGAAGCTTCCCCCGGTCAAGCTCTGTCCAGCAGGATAAGCAAAGACAATTACAATGTCAGTGTTTTCTAAATAGCCACTTTGGCAGAAAATGGCTTTCCTTTTATCTAATAAAAGTGCAATTGAATGTAATTTTGTTCTTTTAAGTAAACAGTTCTCTAAAAGAGATACAATTACAAAATCACAACTCAATCTGTAAAAAGACAATGCTCAACAGGTTCCAAGAAGTAGATCCTGGATTATCTTTTGAGTTCTTCAAAACAGTCTTTCAAGTGCCACTGCTTAATAACAACTGATTGTTGCACTCTTTGTACATAAACTTAGTCCTTTAAGACTCGCAGCATAAGACAGCCATCTTGTCTTCTTTTATTGTTACTGGAAAATAGAGGGATTGAATTGCCTTATGGCTGCTCCTGACTATAGATAAAACCTTGACAATGATCTATGACTGGCCAGTACATTTTTTTATCTTTCACTAAAAGAAGCTTTATAAAATCAAGCCTATGTTTAAAGTTACCATCCTCTGGTGAATCTTGGGAGGATTCCAGCTGTTCCTCCAACCCCTACAAAATTCCAGAGTCTCCAGCTGATTTCTTTCTTTGTTGAAAGAAGACTTTTGTCCAATCCTATAGAGTTCATAGCCATTTGCCTCTCCTTGTTAGTTCCTACTCAGATCATATGAATCTTTACTAAACGTCTACACAATTCACTATGAAATTAATTTAAAGTATCTCTCTGATTTCACAAGGCTCTGAACTAAGCCTTTTTGCTTGCATTGTAGCCCTATAGGATTTTTCTAGTCCTCTCTCTTTTCTATTCAACTCTCTAAACTTGACAATCTGTTTCTGATTCAAACAGCTGCCAAATATCCTGCTGGGCACTAAGTAACTGCTGCTAATTTCCCATTGCATTGATAATGAAGCCTGACATACATACAACACAGCACGTGAGATTCAATCTCAGCTTTCTAAATGATACTAAATGGAGACATTAGCTGTAAATTCAGTTTATTTTCTTTGATTTCTGAGTAGATAGAGCTTGAAGCTACCACAAATCTTTCATGTGTATCTTTTTTATGCACACCTGTTTTCTCCCATATTCTATTAATAATAAGAGCATTCAAGAGTGTTACTATTGCTCACAAATGTGCTCTGTGCCAAAATACCTTTTTATCTACATATTGTCATGTTTGTTAATGGCAGGGTATAAGAGACTGGGGAGAAAAAACACTTCAGGGCGTAGGCTCCGCTCTCGCTAGCACGAACAGATATGGGGTACTTGTATGAACAAGTGCGGAGAATTCCCTGCCACAACTTCTTTCTCGTGTTGCTGTTTCAACTACTTGAGAGCCCAGATCTGTTTTGTGCAATGGCTCTGCTGTCATTTCTCAGGAGGTTACAATGGGAAGCTGTTGCCTGCCTCATGAAGCTCCCAGTTGTTCTGTCATGTAGCCATTGCCAGTGTTTCCCACATGAGTCTGGGCTGCTATTCCAATGCTCCTCTCTGCTGCCTTTGTGACAGATGGTGCACAGCTCTGCAGTGGCCACAGCCAAAAGCAACTTTTGGAGGTGTGATTCCACTGTAAAGATTTTCCAGCATTGCTGCTCAGAAAAACTCCAGTGACAGGAAGTGACAGTTAAAAATTCTATTATGTACCTAGAAGCATTTATTCACCCCTCATTGAACACAGAGGTGGAGGGTACAACTGTGTACACTGTAACAGGCATCATTACCTATTAGTGCCAATTTGCATTACTTGAGCATTATTAATTTCTGCTGCACCAAAGCTAACATTGCATTCTAACTTGCCAAGCTGGTATGGGGAACACCTATAATGTCATAGAGGTCTTTAACAGTTGTTGGAACCACACACATCTGAGAAGCTGCATGGTCAAGTAATGGGCTAACAGTGAGGGCTTGTCATCTGGGGCCAGTGGAAAAGATAAAGAGCAGTGCAGCTGGGTGTGAGTCTGGTGGCAGCACCTCAGTAGCACAGTCAGCTGGCCTTTGCCTGCTCATGGCTGGCTCACAGCTGACTTAGGGACATTTGTGAATATCATAGCACAGTATCCCTGATGGGGTAATGATTAGCATTGACTCCATGATTCCAGAAGGCTGATCAATCACTTTATTGTACTATGCTATGCTATATTATGCTATGCTATGCTATGCTATGCTTATTAAGAAACTCATCGCCCTTCCAGACTGTCCGATACAGATAGACCAGATTGGTCCTTGAATCCAAAACACCATTCCCATTGGCCAATTAAGAAATCACCCTTTGGTAAACAAATCTCCATAACACATTCCACATGTTCACAACAACAGGTGCAGCAAGTGAAGATAAGAATTGTTTCTCATTCTCTTCTCTGGTCTTCTCACAGCCTTTACCAGAAAGGGAGAAAGTTGTGCCTGCTGTCTGTGGCCACAGAGCTGCAGCCACACATGAGCATCACATGGAAAATGTGGAAGAGCCTTGTCTGATATTCAGCCTGCAGAAAGCCCAGATTTAAGGCAGTCTTAAGAAAAGACAAGATGGCTCAGTCCAGAGACTAAAAGTAAGTATTATGTGAGTTCTTAGGAGGCATAAGGAAAACTCTGTAGCATAGGGGCAATTAATTGAAGCAAGAGAGGTTGCTTTTTAAATTGGCTACCTACTCCCCAAGAAAGCTAAGACTACAGGTAGTTCTACTGGGACCCTATAAAGGGGAACAACAGTTTTTAATACACACTTCTTTAAAAATAACACCAAAATTTAACTTCTGGGGGAAAAATTTACATGTGTTTCACCTCAGTGACCTAATAGTGATAATGACCATTATAAAGTTAGGTCTACAGAGGCATATTTGGGCCTCTTTGGATACTATAAACTTTTAGGCTTCTCAGTAACAGGATCCATACTGGCAGTCATATTCTAAAATATGGAAGGCTAGCAACCTATGGCATTTGCATTAAAACATCTTAGAGCTGAAGGCAGGTGTTGAATTTTCAGTTAAGAGTCAGTTCAGTTAAGTCAATAAATTGACTTGAATTCTCCTCCTTTCTCATCCTGTCTCTAGCTGGCTTCACTTCCCCACTGATGTTCTTCCCTTCTGTTGATTTCTCAACTTGAGGCAGTATGATTGCTTGCTGACAGTGAGTGTACTATATAATGTGTGTACCTCTAAATTGCTTTCAAGCTGATAATTCTTTCTAACAGGCTTTGAGACAGTGTTCAGCATGTTTAATATTTCTTTATTTTTCATGGAATAAAAAAAAATTGCCAATATATTTTTTCCCTTATTTAAATCTTCTTACCCTCAATCAGCTGGAAGAAGGAAAGGACTTATGCTACAGGTGCACAATTCTGAGCACAGCTGTCTCTTCTGACTGTTTATGAAGGCTTGTCATAGAAAACAAGACCACTGCCAACCTAGCTTGTAACAGGAAAATATGTATTCACTGATTATTATTTTTGTTTTGGTTTTATTCCTCTATAAAATAAAAATGCAGATGTAGAGATCTATGTGTTGTTGGCACTGGTGCTCCATAGGTCTTGTCACAGTAAATTAAAAGAAAACAGATATTTGCTAATTTGTGGTTAGAAAAAAAATTAAAAGTAAAAAAAGGCATTAAAGTGATAGTCCCTTCATAAGCCTGGCAACAACAGGGAAAAACAACTTCACAGCCTGATGTTGTTGCAGCTTGGCAGTCAGATGGGTTTGTGTAGGCTGCTGTTGGCAGCAGTTTTCATTAGCTTAGGGCCTCCTTTCTGGAAAGACAGAGCTGAGTTGCCAGACACAGATGTCCAGTCTGTGCAAGCAGGACACACTTGTACCCTGTCCTGCTGAGCAGCCCCCTTGAGCATCTCCCATCTGCCTGCCTTTAGGTGCAATTCTCTTATGATTATGACATCTTCCTTAAATATCGGGGCTTTTAATTTATACATTTGCTTTAAGCTAAATTTCCTGTTATGTTAAAGTAACCGTTCATAATCATGGCAGAACTTCTTAGCAAGGAGAAATGAGTCACATTTCTGTATAATTTGAATAAATGCCAACATCAATACAAACTGCTCATTGGAATAGGGCATTGTTTTAATTATTATTAGTATTTATGCTTCACTTAGCAAGCTAATATACAAAACTAATTTAGGATCACTGTAATATTTACTGATTATGTTTGATATATCCCACAAATGAGAGGGCACTTGCAGAAAAAGAAATCAGCACCACTATGGATCAGTGGATTGCTATCCTCCTGGTGCATCTGGTCCTATGACTGCAGTAAGATTGGAAGAATTTCGCTCTTTTTCTTTCTGATTCCCTGAAAAGAAATATGACATTATGAATTCTTCCCTGAGAGACAAAATAGAAGGAATTAATCACATCCTCATGACATGAGAATTCTTTTCAAGTAGTGGCTGTTACTAGAAAATATTTTCAACATTTTTAGAAAAAAGTATTCTTATTGATGTTGTACTGATTATACTTCAGCAAACACTTACTAGATGATGAAGTTTTAAAAATTAGATCTTTCCAGAACTCTGGAGATTAACCTTGTGAAGATTCATAATTTTTCAGGATCCAGAAAGACTCCTAGATAAATTGTGTATAAGGAATAATGTGTAGCTTTAGTATTTTCCTCTTACAAAACTTTTCTCATCATGTCTATACTAAGAAATATTTTTCAGTACAGCTAGCATTTGGACTGGAAGAAATAAAGTTTTGGAACTTGAAGGGATAAACTTTCAGGATGCAGTGATGTTTGCTCTGTTATTGTATATGTCCCAAAAATTTGGGTTTTTTACTCTGTACATGAGAGTTTAAGGGCTCTCTGGAAAATAAAATTTATTTGCTATTTTATTGTCAGTCCCTCCTGTGAAGGAAGCTTTATTCAATCAATATAAGAAAAGATCACTACCATACCTTACCATGCTGGCAGCAATTTTTTAAGAAAACAAATAGGTCAAAATCTTAGGTAATAGAAATTAATTTGTGTGAGCAAGAAATTGCCCCTGTTGCACAGCTAAGTGGGTGTATTCTCGCAGTTCTTTGTTTTGCTTTTGAATTGTGGTGGGTTTTTTGAAGGTTGGAGGGGGTTGGTTGGTTATATTGGAGTCCATTTTTTTGTAGCTCTGCACCTTGATGTAGTATACTCAGTTCAGTATACAGCTGAGTACTTTGAGTGACACAGCTGAAGACTTTTCCTGGCACTGTCCTAAATATTTCATTTATGGCTCTAAACTCAATGTGTCTATGTCAAGGTTAAGACCAGGCAAACAAATATGTCATATGCCCATCTCCTGACTCTACATTATTTAAATAGCAGTGGAATTCTGTCTCCATTTGCTTCCTCTTTGGCTTAACTGGTATGTATTTAGCCCTTCTAATATTTCCATAAGTCTGTTTTGCAAGTGAATTATCACTTTTGTTTTGCTACCCTGGATTTCTTTCAATCTGTCACTGTCTCTTGTGTAGTGAGATGTCCAGAACTGCTGCAGGTATAGTTGTATTTATTGCCCTACATAGATGAAATACTCTCTGTAGATTGAATGCTATTAAAAAAGCTGTGGACTTTCTACTGTCAAACTGCATTGAAAAAGAATTTCTTGGTTGCTTCAACATTATGACTAGGTCTTTTTCTGTGTGTTCAACAGTGAGAAGTTAATTTTGATTTTTTTTTAATTAATGGAAGCAACTGAAGAAACATAGTCTTTTCATTCCCATAGAAGTCTGAGGCAGCTAAACTGATTAGGTAGCTCCCTATTACTTGGTGAGGTTAAGTAAGATGTGCCCAATATGAAATTTGCAAAAACTAAGTTACAGCCTAAGTGAAGTGGACTGAGGAGAAGGTGAACGTGATTCTGTGAAAGACAGTTCAGTCCACGCTCACACCTTCTGGTACATATAAATGACAAATACAACTCCTTGTTGATTGACTCACTATGTAGAAGGCAGAACTAATCCATAGATAACTTGTATATTAGGCATGCCTTACATAAGGCAAGCAGAGGCATCTCTCTGACAATAAAAAGTGCACATTAAAAGATCTGAAGGAGTAATGGTCAAAAAATTGCAGTCAAGAATGTTATTTTTCTCTCAGAAAATATGACATCTTTAAAATTCAGCAGTTCCCTTGATGTCTGTCAATGTGTCTGTTTACTTTGAGGAAGAAAAAGATGAAATGTTGCTTTTTGGTAAGGTCAAAACCTTTCCTTTTCAAGGACACCTGGAATGCTTTGATCATTTCAAGACTCACAATCTTATTTTCCAAAAAAAAGTGTAGATCAGTATACTCTAAAATTGATAGCATATTTACATTTATTTACTTTAATAGACTAACCAAAACAGTTTAAACATATACTTTGGTTGATGCTGCTGGCTCTATGATTAAAAAAGTCATTAAGAAGTTTTTATTTCTCTTTACTGTTAGAACACTGTCATTTTGAGAGGATAGAAATAGGATATTGGATATTGAGCTACCTTTGAAACACTGAACATAGCATACAAGGTCAACAGAGCAAAAAGCTAGGTTAGGTCACACACAGATGTAAGAACACAATCCCAGATACCCATATTAGTACACAAGCTGGGCTCAGCTGTTCTATTTCAAACACCAGCTCAGATAATTCAGCTTAACAGGGACAAGTTTTATAGTAACTCTCCTATTGCAATCTTCCTTCAGAGCTAGGAAAATACATAAAATCAAGGCTCCATTGAAGAGTGAAGCTCTGCCTATGACTTTAACCTATGTCTTTGTCAGAACCTTGTATGAGACCAAATGAGTCAGCAACCTCCTGTTCTTTGTGGAAAGATTCTAAGAGAGAATTTTTGAAGAATTTTTCTCTAAGGAGGTTCATTTTCATCTAATGAAAACATATGGTTTTGGCAGCACCAATCTCTAAGGAATGCAGTCAAACTTTCTTTTATTTTCCTCCTTTAGAAAGTATCAGCGTAAGTACTGAACTCACTGCCAGTAGCTCACCACCAAGTAGCATGAAGTATCCCAAATGTAATCATAACTATCCTCACTTGAAGAAAGCTTGGAATGATGTGAATCATAACTGCACTTCATAACAAAGATAATATTGTGAAAATGTTCCTATTCAGAAGCAATGAGTCATGCTACAATGACTGTCACTTAATCATTATGACTAAACAGAGATCAACATTTACAACTGAATGTTGAGAGAGAAATACGGCAAAGTATAAGAAGTTGTAGAAGCTACCACTGTATATTAATTCATGTGACCTAAAAGCTACTAGTTTTACTTGCAAAAACTGTGGTCAGTGAGTGTGAAAGGCACTTATTATTTCAAAAATGTCTTGAAAACATTTAACGATATCAGGAATAATCCACTTCACCTTTTACCACACTATGTTCCTTTCACAGGAGACTAATGCAACAATAAATGCTTGGTATAGTTGAGAATAACAACAGCATGGATGATCTCAAAAGGAGAATTTTGCTTTTTCCCTTAATGTAACTTAATATTCAAAATAATATTAATTAAGTTTGCCAACAACACTAAACTGGGAGGAGCTGTCAATTCCCTTGAGAGCAGAGAGGCCCTAAAGAGAGACCTTGACAAATCAGAGAGATGGGCAATCACCAACCATATAAAGTTGAACATGGAAAAGTGCCGGATTCTGCACCTGGGATGAGGCATCCCTGGCTGTGTGCATAGACTTGAGAATGAGAGGTCAGAGCAGCATTACAGAAAGGGACCAGGGGGTCCTGGTCAATGACAAGTTGGACACAAGCCAGCAGTGCCCTGGCAACCAGGAGGGCCAACACTGTCCTGGGGTACATCAGGCACAGGATCACCAGCTGGGCAAGGGAGGGGATTGTCCTGCTCTGCACTGGGGCTGTCTCACCTTGAATATTGTGTGAAGTTTTGGTCACCACCAATAAAAGAAAGATGTTAAATTATTAGAGAGTGCCCAAAGGAGGACAAGATGGATTGTGAAGGGCTTTGAGGTGAAGCTGTGTAAGGAGGGACTAAGAACACTTGATTTGTTCAGCAGGAGATTGAGGGGACACCTCACTGCACTTTTCAACATACTCACAAGGGAAGTGGAAGGGCAGGTAGTGGCCTCTTCACTCTCATGACCAGTGATAGGACTCAATTAAATAGCCTGAAGTTGTTTCAGGGGAGGTTTAGGCTGGATAAAAGGAAAAAGCTTTTCACCAAGAGGGTGATTGAGCACTTGCAACTGTGCAAAGTGGTCACAGCACCAAGATCATCTGAGTTCAAGAAGCATTTGGATAATACTTTTTAGGAACATGGTGTGACTCCTGGGGTGTCCAGTGTAGGACCGGGATATGGACTTAATGATTTTTGCAGATGCCTTCCAACTCAGCATATTCTATGATTCTATGACTTTTCTATACTTCTGACTTTTTTCTAACTGTTGATAAAAACCTATTATGGAGTGGCAGCTTGCTATCAAATGGCCTTTTAAAGGACTGGTTTATAAACCCATATCTAAGGATCTTCTATTCCTCTTGGTCTGGTATAGATTTAATATCTTCCCCTTAAAAACTCATTAAAAATATTTTTTTTTTCTAAAAAAAGCCCCAAGTTTAAAAATCTCAATACAATTTTTTTTCCTACTGTCAAACATTGAACATGAGACAGCAATGTGCCCTCATCATAACAGCACCTTGTTGTGTCCTGGCTGTGTTTGAAGTGTTACCAGTGCGTCAAGGGAGATTATCCTTACGCTCTACCCAGCACTGGGGAAGCTGCACTTGGAGTTCTGTGCTCATTGCTGAGCTCCCCAATACAAGTGAGACTTGGACACAGTGCAAGGAGTCAAGTGCATCACCACTAGGAAGATTAATAGACCCAAACTGGAGCATCTCTCATATCAGGAAAGGTTGAGAGATTATGAACCATTCAGGCTGGAGAAGAGAAAACTCATAAGGATATTCTCAATGTGTGTAAATACCTGAAGGGAAGGTGTACAGAAGAAGAAGCCAGGCTCTTTTCAGTAGTGGCAAGAGACAGGACCAGAGTCAATGGGCACAAAGTGAAATACAGGAGTTTCCTTGTGCGGGTGACCATGTACTGGCACAGGTTGCCCAGAAATGTTATGGAGTCTCCATCATTGAAGTTATTCAAAAATTATCTGGATATGTTCTTGGACAAAGGGTTGTTGGTGTCCGCAGTTGAGCAAGGGTGCTGGACCAAATGGCCTCCACAGATCCTTTCAAACCTCAACCATTCTGTGATTCTGTGATCTCTTCTGAGTATCGATGATGATCAGAATTGGTAATGTTTGAGTAAAACTAAAAGTGCTGAACTCCGTTCTAAATTTATATTAGATCAGTAATAAGCTTCATAAACTTTAGAGAGTACATTTGTTCTGACTTTTTTCTGGACTCTGCTGTTCTTGTACATCTAACACAACTTCTGCACACACTGCTTTCAAACTTCTGGTTTAGCCCATGTATTACCCCCTTTGACTATGGTGAATCCTCTTAGGAGCTATTTCTAATTTACTGTCCACCTCCAAGTTCTTTTACTGATATCATATCCATCTGGTGGTGCTGTCCTGATGCCATCATGTCTCCTGCTGAACACTATTCTCTTGCTTCTTCATAGCATCCTGTCTGTATCCATCCTTTGAGGCAGGGAACATCTGGTTTTTATACACTGATTAACCTTGAATAGAGACTCCAGGGCTCTCAGGTAATACAAATAGACGATGACAATAGCAATATGATGTGAGGCTCCATCCTAGCATATTGATTTCACCTATATATGAATATTACATTTTGGAATAAAACCTGGTACTTAAAAATCTGTTTTAAAATTGTTAAATATTTTCCTGGAACAATTATTCCATCTTTACTTTTTTAGCTAATCCAAAATTGAAATTTTGAATAATTTCCTCTTCAGATAGCACTGTAATTTATACCTACTGGATGGAATTAAAGAATACTTTCTATAGGGAAGTGAAGCACAAGAATATTTTCATAGATTGTGGGAGGAAAGTTTTGTAAACATATGAATAATATGCCTATTAGAACGCAGAAAGCCTCTACCCTTTTTTTGTTTTTCCTTCAGAAAAAATAAGAGCAATGACTTTGTCTTTACACAAACGTGTCATCAAAACCATTCTACACAATTGTGCAGGCCTTCTATCCTTGAGTAAAATACAGTGGAATGAAGTCAATAAAGGAATCGAAGTTTAAAACATCAAGAAATTAATAAGGGTTTTTAAGAGCAAAAGGGGTCGTGCTTTTGGAGAATCTCAATTCTAGATGTCAAGGACACAACACATTTTTAATCACTATTTGTCCTACTGATTTTGTTGAGCCTTTCTTACTCTGGATGTAACAATTTTAGATCCCTAGTGAAAGCAAATGGAAGAATTTGGATGATGCCAAAGGTTAACTTGGGAAAAAAACTAAAACTGACCACAGCTGGATAAATCCTCTTCCTTAGTGTTAATTCAGAACAACAGTAGGTATTATCTTTTTAAAGACAGTTTAAGCACCACATGGTGCATTCCCTTTGTAGGAAGAGGATTAGATCATTGTATAGTAGGACTGTAATAGGGTGGTAGGAAACTTGGTTTCTTAACTTGAGTCTTAGTGAGACAATCTGTTCAAACCTTACATTTGTACAATCTCCTGCTAGCAGGGAAAAAAATGAAGAGTGTTAATAATGTGGAAGAACAAGATAGATAACACTACTGCTGGTTGCTATTTTTGCACTGTACAAGAAAACAAGTACTGTTTATGTCTTCTCATAAAATCCCTTCTGCCTGGGGTCATAGCTGGCCCTGCAGCTAGTACACTCTCATACATTGTACCAGCACATCTGGCTGTGCCACCACCTACTCCCAACCATCTATAGCTCCTTTTAGAACAGCGCTGCATTTTCAGCAGGGCAATATGCCCTGGGATAGGCAGGCTCCCCAGTACATGGAATAGCCAAAATGCCCCTCTGAAAACAGCAAGCTAGAAACCAGCTCCTGTCAATGGGAAGTGTTTAGGCAGCTCAGCTGGATGGAATGAGCACACTGGCTCTCTGTGAGAGGTTTATGCAGCCAGTTGTATATCCAGAAGTGAAAGGTCTACCTCAGTTTAGTGGCTGCTAACAGTGGAGGAAGTCTGCCTTGAAAGTGGTTTTTGTGTCAATGGTGTGTGGTGGGTTGATTCCAGCCAGGTGCCCACAAAAGTTGCTCTATCCCTTTCCTCCTCAGCTGGACAGCAGAGATGAAATAAAATGAAAGGCTCCTGGACTGAGAAAAGGACAGGGAGAGACCTTTCATCATTACTATCATAGGCAAAACAGACTCAGCTTGGGGAAATTAGTTTAATCTATCAAATCAGAGTAGGGTAACGAGAAACAAAAACTAAATCTTCAACTTTCCACTCCTCACTTTTTCCCAGGTTTAACCTCAGTCCAGATTTTGTCTATCTCCTCCCTAGTAGAGCAGGGGAATGAGGAATCAGGGCTGTGGTCAACCCATCAGACATTGTCTCTGCTGTTCTTTCCTTCTCAGGGAGAGGACTCCTCATGCTCTTCCTCTGCTCCAGTGTGGGGGTGCCTCCAACAGGAGACAGTCCTCCATAAATTTTCCAAATAGAAGTCCTTCCCAGGGGTTCAGCTCTTCTATTCCAGTGTTGGTCCTCCCTCAGGGTGCAGTCCTTCAGGAACACACTACTCCAGAGTGGGTCCTTCCTGGGGTCACCAGTCCTGCCAGCAAACCTGCTCAGTGCAGGCTTTCTCCTGCATATTCTCACTGCTCTCTCTGGCTGCTGTTCCAGAAGTTCCCTCCTTTCTTAAATCTGTTATCCCAGAGGCACTACCACCATTGCTGATGGGCTCAGCCTTGGCCAGCAGCATTCTGTCCTGGAGCTGGCTGGAATTGGCTTTGTTGCCCATGGGGGTATCTTCTGGCAGTTTCTCACAGAAGCCACCCCTGTGGCTCCCTCATTACCAAAACCTTGTCACGCAAGAGCTCTTGCAGCAAACACAAGGTCCAGCACTGGATGCCTGCCTGCCTCGTCTGGGTCCTGGAGGCACTGTGGGGCAGGTGCCTGCCACAGCTGAGGAGGCCTGAATGTCTCCTACCCCTCCTGACAGACTGAATCCTGGCTGAGACAAACAGAGGCAGCCTAGGAGGAGACCGGGAACACCATCAGTAACTCTGATAGCAAGGTTAGACAATGGTGACTGGCACTCAGAGCAAACCAAAAATAGATGCAAACCAGCCCAGTCAAATTAGCAGGTGTTCCGTGTGCCCTCAGAAGTGGTGGCTGTGGCTCCAGTGTTAGCTGGTCACCTGGAAAGTGTCTTTGCATAGAAGATCAGTGTACAGCATGTCTATAGGAAACAAACATTGAGAGTTATAAGTCATCAAGACACGTGTTATATTCTGACAGGAATATAGTGATCTAGTTTATTTACAGCCAGTCATAACAGCAAAAGAGCAGAACATAAATCTTGAAAAGGGTGTCAAAGGTGGAAAGACAACTGTGGAAGAACATACATGGCAGGAGAAAGGAAAACATTGGAGACTGTGATTGTTCTTGCCTTATTTATCCCTACATATTTTAGATATATTATTAATTGAAATTATATGAGTGTGATGGCATGTCTTTTGTTCTGCAGATGGGTTGTGAGGAAATGGAAAGTCTGAACCTTCTTAGTATAGCTATGCTGTAGCAAAATTTAACATACAGAAAAAAAAATAATTGTGGAGAAAAGAGTCAGTAAGGATCACACAGTTCAGTAGAACATGGCCCAAATTCAAACTCCTTTTAAGTGTTTACATCACTGCTTTTGTTTTGTATCTCTGCTGGCTATCATCTAGGTTGTACATGATCTGAATTCATAGAGATGAAAATCCCCCTTAAAAGTCAGACAGACTTTTCATTATATGAGTTACACATCAAAAATAGATTGAATAAAATAGAATGTCCATGAACACTTCCTATCTTCCCTTCATCTAATCACAGAATGACTTATTTTTATGACACAGATGATATTGATACATCAATAAACTATTACTTCTGGTTCTTAATTTTGATTCTTAATCCAATTAATCAAATTTTTTTAAGAGTTATACATTCTATTCATGGTTGCCATGGAGAGTGAAAGTACACAGTGTAACATGGGTTCTGAATCTATTATTATGAATTTATCAGTTTGGTTATATTTCAGCTATTTTACCAGTAATAACTATGAAAATTAAGAAAACCATGATGTTTATATGACCATTATGTGCTGTTCACCATAATTATATGGCAGCCATGTGATTTCTTGACATTTATTAGGAGATTCTGTTCAATATCATAAAGAATTTGTAACCCAAAAATGAAAAAAAAAAAAAAAACTATTTGTATTCAGAACACTCTCATCCACTATGTTAAGAATATTTCTTATCTCTTTGTACCTGGTCTCAGCCAGGACTCAGTCTGTCAGAATGTTTTTATCTCTTTGCTCTGCAAAGAGACCACATTGCTGCAAAAGAACTGTTTTCCACGACAAGTGGATCCAAAGTTTTCAGCCTTCACAGTGCTCAAAAGCTGCTATTATTGGAAAGGAGATGATCCCTGCCATCTGTATGATATCATGGTAGTTTGTCAAGTTGCATCATGTGACTGAATTTCCCCTGTCCTGTGAAGACCAAAAAGCTGCTGATGGGATCTTGTAAATCTGAGCTACAGCTGTAAATGAATTATTGACATTTAGATACCAAATAGAATACCTATTGGCAAAGAATTTTTTGGTTTTGTCTTGAAAAATGTGCATTTGTATTCCATCAGATTAGTGCAAAATTTGCTGAAGGTATTTTCTTTGCTTTTGCATATCTATTTTTAAGAGGAGTCTCTCTTTAAGAGAATCTATGACCTTAAAAGTTTTGAAATACACACAAATAAATGAGTAAAGGAAAGTAAGCCCTTGCAAAAAGGAAATGGAATAGCTTATCAAGTATCTGTCCAATTTTGAATACTAGACTTTTTTATCAGTAGTCATGAAGAAGTTACAAACCTCTAAGAGAGCCACTGATAGCTATTGATATTTATATACAGATCTATGGGAAATGTAATAATGCTAAATATACTATGAACTGATCCTTTTCAATCTGCAATTTAATGCACATTCCAGAACTTCCTACTCCAAGGAGCAATTCATCCATAGGGAAAGCAGAATATATTTCATAAGGTAAAGTTGCAGTTATGGTGCGCCTGTGGTTTTCTCCCTTCCCCCTTTAGACAGGAATATGCTACAGAAAACAGCTAGGTAGGGCCAATGTGATTTCACACAGAGAAGTATTTCTCATGGATGTCAAGATAACAGTTGCTACTACCAGCACTCATGAAGTGAGATCAGAGGACTCTCAGGATAGACTCACAATCTATTTTGAATGCATATATTTTTTTAGGGTTTTGTCTGATTTTCTTTTTAATGTAATATTATATTTATATAACAGATATATTTTAATATTTTTAATAAGAATTTCATTCAAGTAATATTTATCTTTATCTTTCTCTTATAAGGAAAAGAAGCGGCTACAGTAACATTATTTCTACATATTTGGTTTTATATTTTTTACATAATACTATTTTAAAATTTTTGACATAATATTCTTTTTATATTGACTTGAATACAGACACATCTTATGACTTTTCACAGCTTTTAGATGACAAAATCCCTTTATGTTTTCTGCCTCTCATATAATCAAACCTCATCTTCCTAAGCAGCAGGAATAGAAGTCTTCAGAGCAAAGAGCTGAATATTGCTAAACTAGTAGCCGTGAAAATTGATTCTATAATGCACTGCAAAATTACATGATTTTCTATGTTATTGTGGGCCACCTCAAAATTTTATACAGATAGACAAGATAGAAAGTCACATGATGAGTGAAAAGATTCAGTAAAATATGACAAGGAAATTGCTTAGATTTAAATATGAGTGTTCACAAGAAGAAAGGAGATGAGTTACATCAGTCAGTGTTTTAATTGTCAATAGTTTTTAGAGTGATTATCCTCTTTTCTGAAGAAGCACTAAATCCACCAAAAATCAAATTTCTTAAATGGCTTAGCAGTAGTTTGCAAGGAGAAATATTGCAGACAATTTCACTGGTTTGGTGGATAAAATATGGGGCTCAAAGTTAAATTATATGAGTGGAGCATCCACACATATTCTGGTAACTTGACTGGACATTACATGAAATTCAGAAACAGGGTGTTCATAAAAACTCAAATAACAGCCTGACTAACTTCCAGCTCTAGAAAAAAAGAAAAAAAGAAAAAAAAATTAAAGTGGGAAATAGCCCAAAGTTTAATTAATTTTCACATACAAAAGTAAATGTCAGTTTGAGGGCACTTGAAAACTCTTCTTGAAATTCTTTTTTCCTCTACTCACATATTGATAGAAGGAGCACAGTCTGATTTGCTTCTGTCAGGTTAAAAAAACAAAACAAAACACTAAATCCCAGGCAAAGGAGAAAAAAAAATCTCCATAACTATGAAAGTAAAGCAGGAAAAATGTAGTTGTTCTTTCTTGATCCAAACTGACCTTGCAGTACCAGTAGTTTCAACATTTTTCTGCAGTGTTTTGTGAGCAACTTTCACATGACATAAGTGATAGAAAGCATTTGTGAAAGGTACTGCATAAATGATTTTCCATATGATTTTCTGCTACTTCATGGGTTACAAAATCTAATATCCATAGCTTTCTGTCATACTGAGGTGAAATAAGCATAAGAAGCACCCCATTTGTCTCAGTTCTTGACCAACCTCAAAAATAAAAAGGTACTGTTTGCACTTATATACAAGCAAGGACAACCACATAGCAATGCAAAAAGATCCTTTGGTGTTTCTCAGCTTTGGGATTTTGACTAGAATATTGCTAGAGCTTTAATTGCTGACAATTACATGTTTTCAATGTAAAATAAATATCACAGCTCTACATAGTTCATTTTAGTTTTATGAATTGACTATTGCCTTTGCGCCTTAATCAGTAAATGTTACCAATCTCTTTGCTGTAGTGCTTGCAGGAGTTAAAACTGGAGGCTAGCTAAACACATTGGTTTACACCACTTTATTTATGTTTCTTTATGCTTCATTTGCTTCCATAGAGCTTCACAGCAATCATCCATTTCCCATCTGCTTATCTTAGAAGCAGAAGGTTCAAAAATACCAATACATACCAGACATACAAATCATTATTACTGGCTTTGTCTGGCAGTCTTAAAAATGGTAATGTTCAAGTGCATACAAATCATATGTTGTTTTTATAGAGAAGCAAACTCTTGCTAAACAACATTTTTAAAGTTTTTTTTTTTCAAAACCAGGGCTTTAAGAAGTCTTTGGGACATTGGAAATTACTAGTTCTCCATCTGATACAATATAGAAAATTACTTTCTACACACACACACACACAGACAAATTAAAATACCTACTCAAAACATAAGTTCTGTTAGTTAAAAGGAAACACCCTAGATTACTTCAAATGTATGACATTCAGTAGAAATTCAGTAAAATAAAGAAAAGACATAGAAATGGTAGAGTGCACATACAATTCCATCATTAACCTTAAGTGCCGTGGGCTTTACTTCATTCTGTAATGCACCAAAGAAATCTCAAAGCCAAAACAAAACAAAATTATGTTTTATTTGTATTACTCTTGAGCCAGGAGAAACTTTTCCAAATTTAAGAAAACATTATTGAAAAACATAAATTGCACTATGTGTAGACAAAAAAAAAAAAATTAAGAATTATCTCATGGCTAATTCTAACTCCATCTGATAGTGCTTAGAATTGACAGAAGGAAGAGATATTGAAACAAATCAAAACAAGTTTATGTTTATGGGCTGCTTTCTCTACCTTTTTTCTCTTGAGGCCATGAGTAACTCAAAACTGATCCCAAATAGGCCTATTTCCCAAAATGACACTGATTTGACGTTGGAAAAAAAAATTAGTCTGGTTTATTACCTTACTGAGATGCTGGCTGTCAGATTAATTCATTCTTCAATCATGGGATTATATGAAAAACTGCTATCTATAAATTGACTAGGTGTTTGAAAGCGCCTGAATCTTCTAAATCTATCTAGCTTCCTTGGGAGTCCAATAATTTCACCCTGAGGCAAGAAAAAATATAATAATTTTTCCTCTCTCTGAATTTAAATTTACATAAGGCCAAAGAATCCTTTAAAAATGGGCCTTCTTCAGGGCAGGGCTGATCCTACTTGTTTCTCCTGGGCTGTGGGTCAAGGCATTCTGTCCTGCCTTCTCTAAACTGAAACTAAGCGTCACATATTGACTGAATTAAAGGCTCTGTAAAGCTACAGGGCAAAATCTACTCAAATTCAGAATGTTTGTTGGAAATATTTCTATAATTGCAGCTTAATCTAGACTAGGAAAAAAAAGTCATATTTGGGTGTGCCGTTGCATTCTTCTCCCCAGTCCCGGGTGGCTCGGGGAGCCCAGCTAGGCTCTGCGTATCGTCCAGGAGTCTGGGGCTGCCTCTGGTTTGGAGGCTCTAGCGCCGAGCCTCTGTGTGGGCTGCCGTGTTGTGTAACCAACACTGGGAGGAGGTAAAGAGGCGAAGGAAGGCACATGGCGAAGAGACAAAGGACGCATGGAGTTTTATAGGGGGCAGGCAGACACAGGCAGAAGCCCCCTCGCCCAATGGGGACAGTCAACGGGGGGGTGACGTGGACCATGGCAACCAACAGGAACACAACAGGGGTGTGTACAGGGTTCCAGGATGAATGTGAATGCAGGGATGGAGTAACAGACACAGAACACAGAACTCTCTGGAATGGACAGGGGGGTGGCCACAAGACTGGCATGGGAATGCTCCAATGGTAAGTGACCCGGAGTGAACCATTGCGGGGGATATGGGGGTACATAGAACTGGCTAACTAACAGTTATTAGAACCCCTAACTAAACCAACGCGGGATGCAACATTTGGGAGTGTATTGAAAGCAAAGCAAAGAAAAACAAAAAAGCTTATTGCTCTTCTACCCTTCTAACTGCAAACAAAAGGAAATTTCACAAGGAAAAGTCAGCACAGGGAAGAGAAAGAAGACTTCTTTTGTTGTAGTGTACAATTACGCAAACGGAGCAAAAAGGCTTTGTGAATTTGAAATGGGAGTTTCTGTTTCCTAAACCTAAAGTTGGAGTTTCTATTCTGTATTTTTACGTGTATTCATCCTTCCCCCTGAAGCTATTCCAATTGGATTTTACCTATAATGTATTCATACTGGGCATTGTTCTATTGGTTTCACCTTATCTCTTATTTTCCCCTATAAAACCTGTGACTCGACCCCAGACCATTGTCACTTGTACATGCAGCGTTCGAGCAAATACAACCTACTTTGGACTGCACAACAAGTGTCCAATCTCTTGAGTCTCTTTATCCCGGTCTTGATCGCGCTCTCTAAATAGCTCTGTCTGTATCAAATGAACCCACAAAGGTGCTTGTTGCTTCTCTCCGGCTACTCCTGGAAGCGCCTGGCCAGCGCCCCGGGAAAAAAGAGCCGGGCGAAAACAAGGAACTCGGAGAGAAAAGAAGCAACATTCTTTTTACAGGTAGACTGACAGGTCTGTCACTCTATTCCCCCTCTTTGCATCTTGTTATCAAATCAGACACCCTTGGAAAGCATTTTAGGTTGCCTCATGATGCAGGGAGTTTCCAAATATTTCAACTTCAGGTTTATTTGGGAAGAATGTACTGGAATTAGACCCACTCTCTCTTTTCTCTGTTATTTAGTCAAGCAGACTGTTTTTCCACCTTCTCAAATGAAAAAGTCCATAAGGCTCAGGGTGTTTCGTGGTTTTATTTTACATTGCAGCACCATCCTGAAATCCTGCACAGGTTGGAGCGCATGTCTCTGGAATGATATACTAAGAGCGGTGTCATTCTTTCTATATTAAAAAAAAAAAAAAAAAAATCAAAAAAATCCCCCACACGATCAATTTAGAAACAGAACACCTCTGATTTATGAAAATTGCACACATATATACACAGTAGGTCTGATCTATTTTATTCAAAAACTTAATGGAAAGCTCTCAGATTGTAAGAAAAGCAAAGTCTGAAATTAGCATGGGTGTATTTAGCTTAGCTTTATCTCCAGACTGGCAGATAGCTGCCTGTGAAAAGTTTTTAAGTAAAGTTCTTGATTGTAGGTCACTCCTCAGTGGATAAATCACAGAAGCAGGCACAGATAAGGTGCATGATTGGCTGTTCTCCTGCTGAGGAGGGACTGCATTAAGTTAGACTAATGAATACTGAATCATTTTTGCATCTTCAGGGTGGACACCCCTGTCAGGGCTGAGTCACTGTGCAAGCAGTATGCTGAAGTGATTTAAAATGCAGCAGCCTCTAGTGCTGGTGACAGATGGATATAAACTTTGGGCATAATACACACTCATTTCTAGGCCTTCACAAGCCACGAGTACAAATATACAAGACAAACTGTGATAAAAGTCCCCCATTTGTGCATACTTCAGGAAAGTGTAAAGTGGACATTTTTTTCATAGCCTTTTCAAATCACCAAAGAGGATTCTCTTCTAGGGTAGTCAAAGGTGGATACTTTATTCCAAGGTTACTTTGCTGCTCTTTTTTGTTTCCAGAAGACTGCAGAACCCCCTGCAATAAGCAATGTGTTACCTCTGCATAATGAAACTGCATCTTTTACATTTTCTGCTGAAAACTTCTTCTGATGTATTTGCCATTTTACCTAGTCATTTAGAGGTATTACAGAATAAAAATGCAGATATGAAAAGCTGGAGGTACATTTTGATTTTGTCACTTGCATTTTAAATAGAAATAGGTGGTCTTGTTTGAGAGAGAGAAGATAAAAGGGTAACTTCAGCAGTACCCAACCCTGAGGGAAAGGACTGATTGAATAAGTGTTATTAGACTCTGGGTGAGAAATTACACAGTATTTTCCAACTTGGCTGAGAGATAATGTCTTATGGGCTTGACTTTGCCCTGGATTATGATTTCTCTTTGTACAATCCTGGTGTTTGGCATGGGCAGCTACTCACAAGCCTTGCAAGTAGGGAATTTTGGTGAGCTCCCAAAGGCCTTTCATGGCAATCAGTGACCAGCTTGGGACCAGCCCAGGAAACATGCTAGCTCATACTGCTTTCTAGGGAGACTTTCATGAAGGTCCCACTGCTTGCTTTCAAAAGTTGCCTTCTGTTGAGCCTTTCAAAAAAACTTTGCACAACCCTGTGATTTATTTCTCTATGGTGAATCCTCATTAATCAAGAAGTGAAAATAATGCTGCCTTGGCACAGAGCACCCACAGAACATATCCTCTAAGGAATGCTATTCATAAAGGAAAAAAAGGTTAATGAAACTTCGTAATATACATGCATGAATTCTTCTAGCTACTCTGTCAAACCGTAGCCTATGGAAACCTAAATTGGAAAGCTGCTTAGGAAAGGAATAATGTGGAAAAGGGTGGCTATGAATAGTCACCAGCAGAATAGCTTTATGAAAATAATAGCTCTAATAGTTGCACGTTCTTCTATGTTATTTAAAGCATTGATATTCACTGTAGAAAATGGGACTTTTAAGCTGACCTTCTGTTTTACCATTGGGGAAGCTAATGCTTGCATTGCAAGGGGAAAGCTGGTTGGTTGTTTTTCATTATGGTATGTGCCACAAATAAGAATGTCAGGAAGGACTGAAATTTCATCTCACCCAAATCGATTAGTGTTAATGTTTTTCTCATTATGATTTCATCAGGATTAATTAATGGACTCTGTGAATAATAAGCTGCACATATTTGATATGCAAAACCAAACCAACTGTACAATTTATGTTTCCTTAAAGCTGGTGCTTGCCATATTCAGTTAGGAATATAGACTACATGTCCATGGTGTAGACTAATGCAGCTCACCTTCCAGAGCCATGAAGTGCCTTGGATGTCAGTGAAGCCTGTGCTAGCAGCTGACCCTGCTGGAGCTAGCAGCTCTGCCCTGCACAGCCAGCCCAAAAAGCAATAGACTCATTTCCTTACCAGCTCAGGAGGTCCAATGCATGTTTAGGTTATGTTGGTACAAATATGTCGTGGCTATTGCATTTTAAAATAGTTCAGGGTAAAATTATGGAACATCCAATATTTTTTTTTTCAGATTCGTCCAGTGGTCACTCAGAGCGCTCTGTAAATTGTCTGACTGGCATGATGCATCAGTAAGCACACACAGCAGACACAGGAGTGGGCTGCTTATAATTTTCAGGAAAGTGCTCATGAACAGCAGAGAGAAATTGCTGTTGATGGCAATGGTAGTGTCCAATTAACCCCTCTCTACATAAATATCTGAATTTTTAGAGAAGCCATTTTTAAGTGCCTTTTTTAAGAATTTATTTTGTTGGCACATCAGAGGATAAAGATTTTATGTCCTTTGTACCTTTTTTAAAGCATGGCAAACCATCTTTACAAGCAATAAGATCTTGATATACTTCATATTTTGAGGCACAGAAGCAAAATACTGCAAATCTGTTTTCTGATTTCACTGGTCTTGGCACTGGCTCCTGGATATTTACATCTTAATTTCTTCCCCTCAGATGTGGTATTTGATTTAAGTGTTTGTGAAAACTACCAATCTGACAGTTCTGCGGACTGAAGTCGTCCATTTATTCATCCATTAACTACAAAGTTCAAGTTTCCCTTTCAAATTAAAGTGCCTCTATCCGTGTTGGCCAGACCACCTCGAGGGAGGAATCATTTAGATTCCAACCACACTCTTACCTCATCCTCGCTCTTGTAAATGCCAGCAAGAAGCCAATCTGTGCCAGCTGTTGCATATTTCTAATGGACACGCTTGTCTATAGGGAATAATGAGATCAGGTAACTTCAAGAAGATAAAAATTTCAGGTTACTACCAGTCTGGGCTGGACTTGAACTGATACTCCAGGAGGAAATTATTGTCTCCCATTACCAGTCCAGATACACTTTGGATTTTCTTTGGGGATCTAAGAAGTATCTTAATGAAAGTAGACCTTTTTCTAAAATATATTTACTAAGAATTCTGTGGGCCATTCAAATTTCAATCTATATTAACTGCATTGAGTTGTGGTTTATACTTAATAGGTAAGGAAAATAGAGCATAGTATGAATGCAACCTGTTATACCTGGTACACATTTACCGAAACAGTGTCAGGTTTTGAAACAGCTTGCATTAAATCTGCACCTATACAGTGCAGAAAGAATCCATAAAGAAGTTGATGTTTCCTCAACTGAATCCTTTTTCAGGTAACTGAGAAGGAGTTTTTCACTGATTAATTTCCCCACTTTTTCATATTTTCAAAAAAGGCATAAATAAAAATGGATTGATTCTAAAGTTGTATTATTAAATAATGTCCCGGGCTTCACCTGGGTGCCCAGCCAGTCCAGGGGGAAACCCTTGGCTGACCGGTCTGCGGGGAGGAGATTACGGGACCTGGATAACTCCACCAGACAGACGAGAGGTCTCCGAGTAGCGGTATTCCCAGAGGCTTTATTGCAGGAAAGGTGCAGGAGCGGGAGGAGGAGGTAGGGAACGCAAGCGCTCTAGGAGGGAGCAGGCTCCAGGAGCCTCAAGAGAAGGCGGGACTGGATATATAAGGACAAGGGAGTAGGCGTGGTCGGGGTACAACTCAGCCAATGGGTAACAGGCAAAGGGGAGGAGATAGGATGGGGTGACACACAACAAACCAATGGGGGTACAGAGGAGGAGTGGTTCTCTAACAGGGGCCAATGGGGGTAACAGAACAAATGAACTTTCCAGAACCGGGGAGTATTCTGAGCAGTGATTGACAAGTTAACTGGGGTGGGTCGTAGCAAGTGACTGCCAGATTCTTCTAAACTGTTGCCGCCTCCCATGGGAGAGCGGGGACCCCTCCCACATAAAGTAACAGAAGGACCAACATAGAGATGATGAGCATATTCCAGTCTTATGGATTATGGGAGAAATCCCAAACTTCCAGGTTCTCATTTTCCCATAAGCAGCCAATTCTGACACTTTAATATATGGGCATAGATATGCCAGAGGGGGAGCAAAGAGGATATTCTTTCCTATCCATTGTTGCAGCTTGATTGCTTTGGTGCCACACATGCTATTGGCACTGCACTGTAGCAGCTAATGAAGAGCCTCACTGTTTTGGGGAGAAATTAGAGAGAAATGTGGTAGATTCTCCAGAAGCTGTATTAAGCCTCCCATTTGTGCTGTTGCCACCAGTCTGGGATGGAAAGGAGCTTGGTTAGGACTTCAGCATGCTGTACATGGCTTACTTGGTTCTTGGTGTGTGACCACAGAGGGTGCTGAGCTCACCATTCATGTTTTAAAGGCATGTTACTGGATTTTTGATTTCTCCAGTGTTTTCCACTCCTTCAAGTGCCCTGAAAACCCACTATAATTCTTTTTTTCTGGTGGAGGAAGTATGAGTGCTGCTAGTGTGGGCTCTAGTAAGGGGTTGAGAAGGCAGGTAGGACAAATGTTTTCAGGGGCAGTGGGGATGCATGTGCTGAAGCCTTGACAACAGCTGGCAATTGCTGCCAGTGCTGTCATATACATTGACCAGTCTGCAAGTTCAATCCAGACCACCATGTCAAACAAGGGACCTTATCCTATTGAATTTGAACTGTGAACTTGGAAAAGAACTCACAGTAGATGAGACAGAAAAGTTAAATGCCCACATGCCTTTCCTTGTTTCAACTTCCTACCGTCCTCTGCTGCCCAAGGTGGTTTTATTTGCTTCTTATGGTGTTTCATTACGGAACCAATCAAAATCCTCCAAGTTTTACTTAGGCAGAATTTTTCTTCCACAACAAGCCTTAAACCTTAAAAAAAAATCTTGACAAACAACCCTGTGTTCTGCTTTGCCAGCTGACTGATGGATTAGTTACAGCTACCCTTGCCTAGGCTGTCTCTTCTGCAGAGCTGCCAACAGCACTTCCATATGAATGAGTGATCACCAGCACTCACAGCCTTCTTCTGTTAGACCTGTATCACTTTCTGCCTCTACATAGATGAAGATACCTGGTTAGACAAAAGCTTCAATCAATTTAAGGTTTGGAGCCTGTCATATACAATGTGAGTCTGCAGTAGTCAACTCGCAGGAGTTGAAACAGATATAAGAAAAACCTAGCACTTGCTAGCCAAGTGCAAATAGCTAGTCCTGTAATGATCTGAGAAATCTAAGCCTCTCAGCTGGAATCCATCTATTTTTCCTTTGTGTTAAGGCCTTTGGGTTTATTATATGGTATTTTAGCCTACTAGTAGACTGAAAGCAATATGAGACACAGTCATTACATTCAGGAGGGAAATTTTGTACCTTGTAAGGATGCTGAAAGCTTTTTTCTTTCTAACAGGCAGGAAGAATTAGATTTGCCAATTCCCCAGTCTGCAGTGCTTTTCTGAGAATTTTGAATTTTAAACTCCAACCTTTCGACTAACAACTCAGGTCAAAAAACTGACTAATTCCTAGCTGTATCCTAAGACTTGTCTTCAATCTGTTGGAGGAAAATTTTCACCGTGGAAATCTCTTTTTCTCTGAGGTACAGGTTGCACTACAGGCTAAACAGAGAAAATCCAGTGCCTTTTGCCCCTTTCCCTCTCCAGGGAGGCACATAGGGGAGTTCTGGCTTTCAGGCAACTATTTAAGTTAGTTTTGCTTGGAAGCCTTATGCCAGATGAGAGGCTCCTACACAAAAGAAAAAGAAACAAGAAATAAAGAGAAGGTGGATGTGGAGAATTTCTAGTCCCTATTTCTAGTCCCTATGCCACTTTTGTCAGAGTTTTCCAGGAGGGCAAAGATGCAGCCTAGACAGGAACTCACCTTGCACCAGTGACTGCATCTCTGAGTGCTGCTTTGACAGTTTCCCTTTAGCTTTCTCTTTTTTTAATCTGGGAGAGCCCTACAAACTAAGGTAAATATCTTAAATGGATAAACAGATAATGCAGATAGAGCATGCATGCAAATAGCATGCAGAACCATAGGAAAAATCCCAGAAAACATTATGAGGTTATGTTTAGGATTGTTGCAGCTAGACTAGACAGCCTGTTAATGGACATTAGGAGAATGTGGTTTGGAGCAGGTATTTCCAGACATTCATAAAAGATTGAGAAGCCTTGGGAGGTCAACAAATAGTTTTGTGGATTATCAGATCCCATTGACCAGTTTAGCATTTCTGGATTCTATTGTAGTGCATATGCCCCTTCTATCCATCTACACCCACCATGATCCTCAAAGCCAGTGGCTTTAAAAAGGCAGCATGTAGTACGTGACTCTTTGGTTTATGATTTATATATTTCCAGCTCAGCTTCAAATTTTGTAAAAGAAAACTTCTCAGCATGCATCAATAAGAGATTAATCTTACATCCCTCTCAAAAACAACTGCTCATAGTTTTTCTTGTTGTCAGCAACTGCCCTTTTATTCTCAGCAAGTAACTTCCTGTTATGTGTATGATGTGCAGATAGTCATTCTTTCACCTTTAGATCCTGTGATGGGCAGATTTAGTAAGCAGTGCTCCTTTCAACCTGTAAAGCACTCTGTCAAAGGCCATTTCATTTCTTAAAATAAGTTAATAGCACAGTGGATCTTTTTAATTAGATTCTTTGTTTTATTGAGCCCAGCCATCTTGGTGTTACAAGACAAAAACCTAATGGACAGTTAAGGTTGTGCAGAATCATTAGAAAAGCCAGATTAAATCTTGATTTCTGCCAGACATAGGTGACTGGAGGTCAGGTACTGCAATTTTTAATTTTACAACTATTAACACTGAGTTTGGAAAAGGATAGGTAATTTATTTCTCTTTTGTTAAAGCATGGGTAAATATATTCATTTGCATTATTAAAGTATTTGAATGAACATGAATAAATTACTAATCTGAAAGGCTGTAATTATTTTTGCTCAGACAAGAATAAATAACTTTTTTTGCAGCATCTTTAGACTTGGATGAACATTTTGCGCCGGTGTATTTGTAAACTCATATACAAGTTGAGCCATCTGGATCAAAGCCACTTATTTAAGAAGACATAGAAAAAATAAAGTACATTTTCTGCCAGCCTCCTCTGCTGGAACTACAAAAATAATTGTATTTGATTTTACTTATTTGGAAAAAAAGGAACAAAACAACAACAAAAAACAAAACAAAACAAAAACCAAACACCACACTAACCCTTAATTTACTTGGAAAAAACAAAATGCTGTTAACCATCTTCACTGACCTTTCTCTTAGTTGACGGTTGTGACAGACAAAGCTGAGTAATCAGCCAGCTGTGGTAAAAAGCAAAGCCATGTACCTGATGCAGTCTGATTCTGAGCTATCATTTGTGATACCTGTGGATTTCTTAGGAATGTTTCAACATTTTGAATATTTTATCTTTCTGTCCAGACACTGAAAAAATTTCCAAGACTGTTTATTCACAGAAAATATATATTTCATTTCTGAATGTACAGAGTTGGATTTAAAAGCACTCTTGTTTCCTTTTTTTCCTCGAAACTTTTCCTTTCTAGCTTTGGGAATTCCAAATATCTCCAGTGTTCAACATTTTCTATAGAATAAGAGGTAGCAGACTAATATTTGAAGGAACTGACATGATAAAAGACTGACTTTCATTTTAGATGTCTTTCTTGCCAAAATAAAAAAAAGAGAAGAAACACTAGTTGAAACATGGGAAATTATGATTAGGTTCTAGGAACAAAAAATTTACAGTGAGGCTGATCATCTCCTGCAACAACTTGTCAAGAGATGTTGCATTATCTCCACCCCTGGAGATATTCAAAATCCTGAGCAAGCTGATATAAGTTTTCCTTGCTTTTGAAGAAGCAGCAGGAGCTGAATGAGGTGACCTCTGGAAGTCCCTTCCAACTTGAATGATTCTGTAGTTGAGAGACTGCCACATAACAGCAAAATATTGTCTACAATCATTGCCAGTTCTCAGCTTTTAGACTGAAGATATAATTATCTTTCCTGTTGCATAGATTGCTTTGAATTCTAGAGCAAGAAAGATTACATATATTCATGCCACTGTCTTTATAAAACAAACCTGCAATGATTTGTTCCTTGGAAAATTGTTCTTCATGTAGCAAGTTCTTGTTCAAGCAGGAATAATCCCATAAAAGTTTGTAAGTTATGTTTGGTGGAATGTTAGGATTAGATCGTGCTGGCAAACAGAACCTATAAATGAAATATTCTCCTTTAAGTTTACTGAATGCTTAATGAAAAGTATATTTCATATATTATATATATACATATATATATGTGCATATATATGTATATATATATGTATATATATGTATTACATATTAAATTAATTTACTGATAACTATTTTGAAAATTAAAACATCTCTGGAAATCAAAGCAATGATAATGGAACAACTGTTCATGACTTCCTGTGACATGCAGTGAAAGAATCAAAATTGGTCTGGAGGAGTTCAAGTGTGCTTACTATATTATGCATATATGATTTGTACCTGCTGTAGGCAATAGTGAAATGCCTCAGCAACTGAACAAACAAACACAGATAAAGATCTCATTTGAAGCATACTTTTTTCCTTTTTTTTCCTTTTTTTTTTCTTCTCTGCTGTTTTTTAAAATTGTTCAGCTTAGCATGTTGGAAATATCCAATTTGGTTTTACCTTCATTTGATAAGGAAGTCACTAATGATGGGATGGCAAAGGATGGTGAAATTAGAAATATACCCCTCAATATTTAGTTTGTCTCACAGTTTTATTTGGTTAACAAAGTTGCCTCTAGAAAAGGCAGAATGAAGAAAAGCATGAAGTCTGACTGAATTTATTGTCAAATAGTTGTTTTTGTCATACTCTGATTTCCTTTCTTACATTTTATTAAGCAAAATGTATAAGTAATGTATTACTGGAGGCATCCTCATCCATGACTTAATGGCACTTAAGATAGACTTCCCAACTTTCCACACATTTTTTAAAAAGAATACATGGAGCTTCTGAGGAAAAGGAAAAGGAAAAGGAAAAGGAAAAGGAAAAGGAAAAGGAAAAGGAAAAGGAAAAGGAAAAGGAAAAGGAAAAGGAAAAGTAAGGAAATTTCAGGTTCTGAGGAGTAGCACCATATCTCTTGTTACTATTTTAACCAATTTTAGGAATGCCTTGAGAATACGGATTAGTAGAGCTAGTATACATAATCACTAATGACTGCTCATGCTCTTTCATGAGAGTCAGCACTACCAAAGACATACCTGTGAGAATCAGATCTACTGCAGATAAGTCTTTCACAGGAGAAAGAAATACATATTGCTAAGATTCTCGTATTTCCAACAGGAAAAAGTGGTGGAGTGGAAGTGATAGGACATGGTACTCCTGTGCAGTGGCAGTCTGTGATCCTTGCTTACCATTTATATTTTAGGAGATCTTTCCTATTTGAGAGTGAAATGCCGGAGACTGCTATAGGAAAAAACACTTGTCCTGACCTTATCCTTGCTCCATAACATGGAAGTAAAAGAGGATTTCAAGCAGCATGGATTGTCAGAAAATCATGCCTCTCCTGAGGGCAAGCAAATAACTTAGGAGGTATCCCTGCATCCAGATGTGTTAATAAGAAAGAAAAGACATGGCAGAATAGTATTTTCTAAATTACTTATAATTTAAATCACATTCTGTCCAGTGCTTGTCTAAACCAGTGACTGAATTACATCACCCATCACAGCTCTTGGTTGATTGGAGAAGACCTTACTGTCTCCAGCTTCTTGCTTTCTTCTTTTCTTTACTAACCCAAGACTACTACTTATCAGCTCTTTTTTGTGGTGCAGACACAGATCAGGATTTCCTTTTTTTTCACCTGGCTCATGCCCTATCAGTGAGATTTGTCACAGTGGTTGAGAAGGACCAAACTAGTAAAAACACAAGGATATATGTATTATAGTTTTTCTTGGATAGCTGTATTTAGGATCTTCAACCAGATGGGTGTGCTGCAATCTATGTAAGGATGATTGCTGAAATTTTTAATCCATCTGGGAGGATTATTGGATAGGTTGGGAGATGCTGAAGAACAGTGTCTAGCTATTTCATCTCCCATTTCTTCTTACAAATGGAAATTCTCTGCAAAGGTGTTGCTATGACATGATGCAAAATGAGGGAGTATCACATATATCACAAAAGTGCCACTATATAACCCATTATTACCCTACTTTGAAAACAACTCATGGTTTATTCCTATTGTAGACTTAAAACTTCCTATTTTAAGAAATTTGACTTAATTTTTCCAGGTAATAGAAGTCATTTCGTTTAGGAATAAAATCAAAAGATGAGCTAGCAGGCTCCTGTAGCTCCTGGGCCAACAGCTCTGTTTCTGGCTGAAGTTCTGACAGCAGGCTAAAATACTGCAGTGGATCTGTGAATTTACTTAAAATTAATACGAATACAATAAATTAATAAAAATTCATTGCAAAAATTAATATGAATACATGTTCCAGTTTTTCTATCTCTTAGTTCCTTAGAATTTTTTATGTGTTCAAGGTTAAGATTGGATGATTTAATACCAGCAATAGTTTATTGCTTGTAATTCATGAAAAATGCAATTTCTTGTTCATTTTTTCTGATTCTGAACTATATTCTGGCTGAGTTCATATGTTTCTTGCCTTTCACAATATGATTCAGTCTTTCAAAGGCAACTGCTCCGCTAGGAAGGCGAAAAGGCAACTGAAATAATACAATGTGTCATCAAAATAAAATGTGATACAATTCAAGTGTATTGCTACTCAGGGAATTATATTTCAGTATCTTACCCTCTTTGTCCGAAAGTGAGATAAACTAGCGAGCATTGACACTTCTGGTCAGAAATTTTCAGATATTATATAACTGGAATATAAGTGTTGTTTATACAAGATAGAAGCAAAATATATTCCCTCTAGACAAAAGACCATTAGCCTTAAAATTTTCATTACTTCTAGATTCATGATATCCTGAAGATAAAAACTTGTATTCTTTTTCAAGAAAAAAAGTCTTGAGCCTCTAGCAAAAGATGCACAGCCTCCTCACAATATTAAAATTTTAAAGATTGCCTCAGTTGAGGCTTTAACCTGGTCTTGGTGCCTCTATGTAGCATCAAGCATAATTTCTGAAGGTCAATTAAGTTGTTGATAAACTTATAAAATACCAACTTTTTGTGATAATTGCACTCAGTACGAGCTGCTCCCATTACTACAGACCCACTCTACACACCCGCCAGAGACCACAGTTGGGGTTTGAGGGTCTGTTGCTTTTGATTATAAAGTTACAGGGCAGATTGATGGTCTCTCCACAAAGAATACCTGAGCTGAGATAAGCTCAATTAGTCAGTGTAAGAAATCATAGGAAACAGAAAGAGATGAGTCTGAAGCAAGCTAAGGTGCTTTCTTATCTTTGACACTTCACTCAGACTTTCCAGAAGATATCTACAAAGCCAAAAGATAAAAACAAATTAATTTGACTCAAATCCAGAAAGTATACTGTGGTTTATGCAGTAAGAAATATTTTTTCAAGGCTCAGTAATGGCTCTTCAGTTCCCCAGTTTCCTGGAGTCTAGCATGCATAACTGCTTGCTTTTTTTTCTAAACAATATTACTTAAACTATATGTTTTATAGAGACAAAAACCAATGGGAAAACATAATTTCATAAAATGCCACTCACTGGACAGAGGTGGATCCCAAAAGACAGAAAAGATACCACATTAGAACAGTGGGCAAAAAAAGAATTGTCATGTAAGCAAAATAATCAAAGAGTAAAGTAAAAAATAAGCAGCTATCTAAGAATAAGTTCTTATAAATACTTTATTGTTCCTTATTTTCACAGAAGCAATTATTTTTTTTCCTTTCACAGAAGCAAAGATTTTTCAGCACTGAATACTCTGTTTGTAGCTCAAAGCACTGCAAATCTTGAATAAATCCCAGGACCAACTTCCATGTTTTCTGCACTAAACCACAATGACAGAGATAACAGCCAAGCTGATTCCTCCCTGATCATGGCCCAGTTCAGATCAACATAAATTTGGAACAGTTCAGTTGAAGGTAAAGAAGTTATTTTAAATTGATACTGTAGTAAGACAGAACTGATTCACAATGGGAAGATCGGATAATGTCATATATTGAATACAGACATAAATGCAAGGCTTCATTTACTGAGAAGTGAATAAAAAAAGTATTTAATATATTGTTTAAGTACCAATTAATTAATTTGTTTAATGTTCTATCCATTGATAAATAATATTTGCATTGACAGCAATTGTACTCCTTGCTGTTTTGCTCTGTACTGCTGTGATAATTATTATTTCAAAACAAAAGTCAGTCTTTTCCCCTCATTTGAGTGACACCATCCATCATATGAATTATAGATTTTATTTAGAGCATACTGAAGATTATTGGAAAAACTACTGTGGCCTTCATTGAGGTTTAGATCAGTCTCTTGAACATGTCAGCATTCTTGCGGAAAATAATAGCATGAGACCTTGTAATTAACTCATAATACAACCCCCTTGCACACAGGGGGTTTATTTGAAGGAATCACAAAATCTCAGAATAGATGAAGCTGGAAGAGACCTCTGGAGGTCATCTAGTCCACCTCGCTTGCTCAGATAAGGGTCAATTACAGTTTTGTTCTCTAGGGCCATGCAGGAACATAACTCTATTTCTTTACTTTTAAATGACTAACTTTCCCAATTTACTTTTTTCTTACATAAAACTCTGTACTACATCTTACTCTATAATTATTGGATCATTTTGGAAAATCTTTTGCTGCCTCTTGCCAAGAGAGTGGAATCCGGTTGTGCATTTTAGTATTACAATTTATTTTTTCACTGAATAGGTCATCAGGATTTGAAGTTTTAATGTAATTTTGCAAATTATTGTAATTATTTGTAATTTTGACCTTTTTATGGCTCTATATTTTGATTGCAAAACACTACACTTTTTTAGTGTTAGCCAGTGAGACTGCAATCAATGAAGACTTAAATAGAACAAATATAAAATTGATACCTTTGAAGGGTATTGTCAAGATCTACCAGAAATGTAACATTCTGAGTGTCTTGTCACTGTTGAGCCTCAATGAAGATGGGATGCCAAATAGCCACATATATTTCTATACAGATCATGTCCAATTCTTGTCCCACTGCTTTTAAGTTTGTGTCCCTAATCACTTCTAGAATTGCTCCACCAAATATTTTCACCATTTGCCTGGAAGTTTATTAGCTGGCATCCCACAACATCCATGTTCTCATGAATTTGCTATTTTTTTTATACCTTGAGAACTATACAGCAATTAGCTGAAAATGAGACCAATTACAGGTAATAGATGTTGTCTATGAGTACACGATACTGGTTGTTGGTGAGAGTTTTATATTCATTAAAATCACAGCTTCTCTTACTACTTATTACTAGTTGAATATCAGTTAGAATAGTCTTCATGCTTTTGTGTCTTCTGGTCACAGCAAAGCCAGATATACAAGATATACAAGGAGCAAGGGGCTGGAAAGAGCAAATCTCCAGGGTTACTGCCTGTTTAATAAAGGTGTCTTCCTTTGACCAGGAAAATAGGGGGTACAAATCAAGACAGGATTTTAATGTTAGTCCTAATCTGAATTTTCATCTTACATTTTCACATAGAAAGAGATAGAGGGATATTTGTTTCACAGGTTGCATTTGATTTCTTCTCTTCCTTTATTCTGATAAGGTCCCTAATTCAAGCACATTGCCAATTTTCACAAATTTAGAAGTGACTGCAATGTTTTCTATAAGTATATTCTCATGTGCTAGAATTTAAAAACTAAATTTATAATATTTTGACATCTATTTAGTGTGTTTTCTTGAATGAAAATTGCATGTATGTTTTCAAAAAGATCTTATTTAAATTCCAAATATAGAAACATGTCAGTTTGAACTGTATAAAATGAAAAAGTATAATTTTAGAGAGAGAGAGCTCATGAAACTGTTTTCAGGAGGGCCAACCCTGTCCTGGGGAGCATCAGGTACAACATCACCAGCTGGACAAGGGAGGGAATTGTCCCGCTCTGCACTGGGCTGGGGCAGCCTCACCTTGAGTGCTGGGGCAGTTTCAGGGGCCACCATATAGGAAAGACATGAAGCTCTTACAGAGCATCCAAAAGAGTGCAATGAAGGTGGTGAGAGGTCTGGAGGGGAAGCTGAATGAGGACTGGCTGAAGTAACTTGGTCTGTTCAGCCTGGAGGAGGCTGAGGGGAGGCATCAACACAGCAACAACTTCCTCATGAGGGGAAAAGGAGGGGCTGGCACTGATCTCTTCTCTGTGGTTCCCGGTGACAGGACCTGAGGGAATGGCCAGAAGTCATTTTAGGAGAGATTTATGTTGGATATTAGAAAAAGGGTTCTTCACCCTTTGAGTGGTTGGGCACTCGCACAGGTTACCCAAGGAAGTGGTCACAGCACCAAGCCTGACAGAGTTCAAGAAGTGTTTGGACAACACTCTCAGGCACATGGTGTGACTCTTGGGGATGGTCCTGTGCAGGATCAGGAATTGGACTCAACGATCCTTGTGGGTCCCTTCCAATTCAGTATATTCTGTGATTCTGTGATTTGTGTCTTTTATATTACTGAAACATTTCCAAATCTCTCAGATTACTAAATAATGCACTGGCAAAGAACAGTGATTAACCTGAAGGCAGTGAGGGACATAGTCTATCTGATCTTTCCTAAAATGGTCTTTCAGATTTCACAGTTTACACTGAGAAAGCTCTGTTATCAATCAGTGATCTCATTAGCAGTTGCAGTGGGCAGGCTAATTAATGATGCTGCTTTGCATAGATTTGGGGGATGAGTAGGAAATTGATATAACATAATTAAACTATTGTAGTCTCAGATTTGGACTGTTACTTCTAAAAATGTTAGTGGCTATGTCAGTTTAATCAAAACTAATAAGTATGCATGGATTTACTTTGCATCAGTTAATTTTGGAGCACAATCCCAAATACAGCTCTGTTAAATACTGCTTTTGGAAGTATGTGCTGTGAATTCAGAGGTGAGCAGCAGTTCCTACAGACTTTAATTCCCTGGGCAGAATTGGAACTCTTTTACAAAGGAAGAGCTTCCCAGTCTGTATTTTGCTGGATGCCATCACAGTGGTTCAAGCCTTCAGCATCCATGCTAGAGTGAAATACGACACTGCAGGGATGACAGGACAGGGGACTGGGGATACATATTGCTGTTGTGAGGGGTATCATAATGCCTCAGGATGCTGCTGCTTAGAACTGGTTTGTCAGCAGGTCAGTCTTCTTGCCTTGGTAGACACAGTGCTACATTCAGTTGACTTGCACTGACTGTTTTCAATTTTTAACCCATTTTATGTTGGACTGCATTTAAAATTTATTGAATTTATTTATATATTGAGTAGATTTTATATATTTATATATTGAGTAGATTTTAAATTTCCTTGCATCTTTTACAAGCATACAGACTTTGCAATTTGCACATCCACTAAATGAAAGTTATGTCAGTTTCTAGGAAAAATAAACACAGAATCAAAGAATATTCTGAGTTGGAAGGGATCCACAAGATTCATTAAAGTCCATCTCCTGGCCCTGCACAGGACAGCACCAATAATCACAACGTGTGCCTGAGAGTGTTGGAGAGTGTTGTTCAAATGTGCATTTAGAAGATATTATCTCCAAACACACATATTAAAAGAGCACATACCCAGGTTCAGCAAGGAGTACAGCATGGAACACGTCAATACTCCTGTTCCAAACTACCAGCTTCAGAGACTTCATTGTATTATGCCAAATACTGAGTTTATCAGTGTGGTAGTATTTTTCCAGATGGCACAGGGATAATTAAATGAGGTAATTTTTAGAGAGAAGAATAAGGAAAAACTGAAAACAATAAATAAATAAAAGATTAAGCTCTTCAGCCAGTGAGGCACTGATAACAGGCCAGTATTCCTACCTGGATCCTTCTAAGCTAGAGAGGTTTAATCTCTGCAGTCCTAAGGCTAGGATCAAGGACTCTGAACAACTGACTTAGAAAACACCAAGGAAGTTGAACCAGTTGTTTGCAATTGCTTGAGGGGAATCTCAGACATACAAGCTGCCAGCAAATTCTTCAAGAAGGCCTCTCTCTTTCCCCCTGAGTCCCTGGAATTAATGAAACTCATCAAAGCTTGCGAAGGAGAATGCAAATTCAGGGAAAAGATGACAAAATGGGCCTGTGGCTCCTGCACGAGCAAATAACATGTGCTGCTATCTAAATTGATGGAAAAGTCACAAACTGTGTTCACCAAACACGACAGAGATAACAGTAATTGTCACTTCTGTTAGTTACCACAGTGCCTGCCTTTTTGATTAACCCAGTGCCTTTTGTTTTTTCACAGACACTTGATTGTTCTAGCTGCTTGGCAATCTAGTCCCTTTAAGCTTTTCTATTATTACAGTTGTCTCAACTGTATTTTGTGCAGTAGAGCTCTTAGACAAAAATACTGACTGCAGAGCAACTCATGGCTGAGAAAAGTGATACACACAGCTGAAATGCACTTACAAAAATCTGCCATGTTTCATCATAAATCTGTCACATATTGTACGCGGAGTTTTCCAACACGTAGTCAAGCTTAGAAACGTTAGCTGCATTGAACAAAAGGGTTATGATACAACTCTAAAAAATTTAATGTCCATCCAGTGTTTTATAGTGATTTTTATCAAGTAGTTAGGAATAGTAGGCAGCCCACCAGCACAATAACTGTTTCAAGCTTAAAGGTGACTCCAGAGCTGCCAGAGGAATGTGCCAAGAATCCAGATGTCACTAGGAATATATCTGTCACAAGCTGATCAGTCCTGTGGCTGCCACCAAACAAGAGAAGGAATGGGATAATGTATAATCTTATTTTTCTGAAGGCTAGCAGTGTCTGCAGCAATCTACTGAAATTCTTCTGCCATTTGAAGTAATTTTAATGTCTTTGCATTTTCTTCCAAGCTTAAACATGTTTATGTGTGTCAGGAAGTGACGTTTCTAGCACTTAAAAATAAAATGATTGTTTATTATTGGTCACTACTGCTGTACATTCTCAGCCTTTAGCATCACAGTTTGGGTGGCAGTGTTCAAGGCAAGGTTGGAGCAATCTGGTCTAGTGAAAGGTGTCCCTACCCATAGAGGGTTGGAACTATATATTCTTTAAGGACCCCTCCAACCCAAACAATTTTGATACTATGAAATGAAATTCTATTCTGCATATGTTCTAATCTCATGGTTTAGTAACTCTTTGATTGTCCATGAGGATTAAATGAGTAGACCTTGGAGCCTTTATGGAATTAAACCTCTACTACAACTTTCTTGCATTCAGAAACACCCAAAGTCACAGTGCCAGTGTCCAAAGAAGGTCTGCTTTATTCACTGTCTGGGTTTTAGTCAATCACAAGGCAACACAAGTGCATTCTGGAAAGCACTGAACTCTTTTAAATCTGTGATACCCCATTCTGATACAGTAATATTAATTCCATGGGCAGTTATATTCTCTTTATCCTTATGCTTAAGGAATACTCTTCACTCTAGCACTATAGAGAAGTTTAACTCAAACTTTAATCACCTGGAAAGCAGGCCAGTCCTACGCATTACTTCAGAGTAAAGTCTAGGCTGATATACTGATACACTGCATAATAACTCTAGCTTGTCTTTCAACCTTAGAAAGCTTTTGTTCTTCTGATGCACACATGGGTTAGATACAGTGAATGAATCAAAAAAACATTTCTACACTGTCAGTTAAACTGAGGTCAGTAAACAGAGATCTGAGTCCACCTGAATCCAGATATTTTTATACCTCCCAACATGGTTTCCTTCAGAGATCCTGTTCAGGATTGGGCTGAGGGCTGCCACACTCTGTAAGGTGAGAAGCCAGATGCAATGGGAGAGCTTCTAAGCAGGATTCCGTTGCTTTCTAGGTGAAAAAAATCATCCAGGATATAGCGACCCACTTTTGTCTCAATCTCTCTGACACACTGCTTTGTTGCTCCAAATGTAGTTTAACATTCTGTGACAAATAGCTTCAAAAATGGGCACTCAAATTTTGCTGTTCTGCCACTTGAAATATTATTATATGTGTTTCTACTCCTCTGCCACATGTAGGCTTGCCTAATCACAGTCCAGTATTTACCATGCAAGATGAACTTTGGACTTCCTCAACTGTGGACTTAACTAAAGCTAAGCAAGAAACTGCAAATATTAAGTTAACTATATTTCCCTAAACTTCCAAAGCAACCTTTTTGCTACTTTCACTTTTATGCAGTAAGCAAGAAGAGGGTTTGGCTGTTTTGTATCCACAGCACATAAGAAAAACAGTAAGATTACACAGCAATGGATCAAGTAGGATATTGGTAAGCCTGAGTTTTTATTTCTAATGTATTGACAGATTCTGCCCATTTGAACTGAGCATCTCATAACTCACCCAGTGGAAGACAGCCAGCTATTGGAACAACCTGTGACACCAGATCAGCAGCCTCTGGTTTGTCAAGTCTTTATGTAGAAAGAGAAAGCAAAGTATTTCTAGAAGGCAACTGTTATGTTAGATTGGGCCTTAAATTCCAAGGCCATGAAGACCAAGTGGATTAGGCCCAGGACTTTGACCTTAGGTTGATTACAGAAAATGATCAAGCCCTTAGACTGCCACAGGAATTCTCTCTTTACATCCAGAGAGAGATCATTTCCTCCCCAGTATGAATCTGGAAATTTGTGTTCTTTATTTCTTTGAGAGATTTCTACTTTCAGTATTTTGATCAAGGAAAGAATGGAGTGACTAGCAAAGGTATTGGCCAGTGTTGTGAATGATCAAAGAAAATGACACAGCAATTAGCATTTCAGCTAGGACCAGAAGAGTTCTCATACTATGTGAGATCCCACCCAGCATCCCTGAGTACGTAACTGGTCAGATGAACAATTGCTCTCCTCTGTCTTTCAGGCCTGAATAGTGATTTCTAAAAAGCTGGTAGATTGGTAACTTTTATAGTGAAAAAACTACAATCTGTCATGTGTGAAGGCAAGTTGCTGGAGAAACAAACCCAGGATATCAGTCTATTTTCCTTCCCAAAAATTTCCTCTGAATCCCCATTTTCCCCCCATGGGATGTCACCTCTCTTGACCATTGGTGGAGTCTGTGAAAATGCACTCTGCTGTGTTCCTGAGGCTGTCTCATGTTTCTGTGCCTCTAATGTAAGCTATCAAACCTGTGGGTTTTTTTTTTTCTCTAACTAAAATACAAAGTGATTAAATTTGAAGCATCACAACACTTTAAAGGTAGGAAAATACATTGTAATGCCCATAGAGCTTGGGGTTTTTGACCCATACATCATCTGTTGTCTGCCTTGAAGGTTTTTAGTCCTGTGGTTATCAGGGACTGAAGCATAAGAATCTGTAGCTCCCTTCCTCCCTCTGTTAGCTCTCTGTTGAAGAAAACAAGGAGAGTTATTTATGCTGTATTGTTCAAATTTAAAAGAAAAATCCAAGACCTACATGAGCTTTAGCTGAGAGCTAACAGACCTTAATATGGCCTTAATATCTTTCTTTCAGTGTAAACACAGATCTTTTTAAATATAGGAATAAAGGAAAAAAGCCAGTAGTTCTGACTTATCTTCTTTTCTTAAATTGATGTAAATTCAACTAGACTTCTGTGGAGATAAAGAATAAGGGAAAATAAGTGGGATGAACATAAGATGCAGCAACAGAAATTCAGAAATTCATTTACCATAAGTATTCTCCATTAAGTTTTTGCTGTTCTTTGTTTTAGGGTTTATATTGCCATATTTCATATTTCAATGATTTTGGAGTATTTTTTCCCCTAAGAGATGCTATGACTTTTCTATATGCAATTAAATATATACATTGTTTAAAACTCACTAGAACATATTTTTGACCAGTTAAGCATTACTAAAATCCTTTTATCGTAAAACTCTATTCTCAAAAGATCACCTTATCTAAGGTTCCTGAAATGAAGGTAAAAGCCCTTGCACATTAAAAGTATTTTTTTCCAAAAGATTTCCATTTTCTTCTGCAGACCTGCCACTTTACTTGCCAGTTGTATCATGAAAAGCTGTGCTTATAGCAGACCTATTGTAGAGTGAAAAGAGAAAATGCTTTGCTACAAGGCAGTAGCTAATTCACTATTCTTCAGGGACTGATATTCATCTATCCTTCAATAAAAGCTAATGGTTAAATAGACCCAATGCACTCAGCTAATCTAGGAAGAAGCTGGTGGCTGGGGGTTGGGATTCAAAGTTCATGCTGAAATGCTGTCCCTGAAGACGACGATATTCTTACATTTGCCTTAGAAAAAAATGACAATGCTAAAATATCACATGGCTTTTATTCTCAAATACATATTTTTATGAAACAGAACCTATGGCATGTGAAAAAGTTAATTTTTTTTTAATTTTTAACCATGCATCACTTTTATGAATTTTTCTTTTTAAGGGATGTGAATATTTAAACAAAGGGATTACATTTTAAATAACCTTCTGTCTAGTCTTTTGCTACTTGAATTCCAACACCCTTAAGAAGATTCAATGATTTTTTTTCATGAAAAGCAATTTTTGCAAAGCCCTCCCAGAAGGAAGGGAGATGACAACACCACGTTTCTCTCTGCATAACTACCATCCCAGTTAAAGGTACTGCTGTGCTGTGCATATCAAACAGTCCAGTGCAAGAAGGAAAGCTCACTTGAGAAATCAACAATGAAAACAAAAGCCCACAACCAATACAACAGACTACACAAGGGCAGAGGAAATTTTTATAAGCAAGGTTGTGACTTAAAATACAGTATATATATTCTGAACAACTGCTGTAGCAGTTGTCTATGAGTGCAGGTATGTCCTTGCTTTTAATAGATAACCTGGAAGTATTTTATCTGTGCTGCAGGACATTTAAATTAGCCATACTGTGACTAATCCTGAAAACAAAAATGACCTGAATATAGAGATGTACTGTTTAACTGCAGGATTTTGGTCACAAAAGGCCTTATCCTGGTATCCCTAAAAACAGTGCCAGTGGTCTCCGTGATTTCACCAGAAACAGGACAGAATAGTAATTAGGAGCACAGCTGAAATTGATGGCTGAAGTCCTTTTTTCAGGACCTTCTCATAGTGCAGATGATGAAACACCATGCACTGCAGCAAAACTTCACACCTCTATACATTAGTGGATTGCTGGAAGAACATCTGTGTTTTCTTAGAAACAGAGAGCAATAATTGGACACATGTCTTGTGAGAGGGTTTCAAGATTTGTGTCTTTCCACAAACTAAATACTGCCAATATTTTTTCTCTTCTTGCATTTTCCTTCTCATTTATCAGTTAAAAGAATGTCAACCTGTATGCATATCTTTCATTACATAGGGTTTTGGGCACTTTCTCAGTGCTGGTATTGTAATCCCTCTTTTAAAGGATATTTTTTGGTAGGGCATCATCTTTCTGTCTGAGGCCAGACTGTATCCCTCTTGGTGCAAGGAGGACTACTACTATGACAACAGCTCTTCTTTCCCTTCAGCATGCATCAGTGAGGAAGTCTGGGGAGAAAAACAGTCTTGAAATAAGCTGAAAACCATTCATTTGCCTCGCAAAGCTGAGGAAAGGGGAACTTCTGTGATCTGCATATTGGCACCAAATGGATTGAGCTACTGAAGGGTTTAGGGATGGAATAAAGATGTTCACATAGCAGATCTTACACATTATTTTTGTGCAGGTGTCTCAGTCCTTGTTCCTGTAGAATTGGTATCATAGTAGTTCAGATGTGCAAAGTAATATGGAGTCCAAGTAGTCATTGTTAGAGACATATCTGAGATAATGAATCAAATAGATGGCAGACAGAAATTTTAATGAGCTATTCAAAAGCTCTCAGATTATTAAGTAAACTCATATATGAAAGTGATTTGATATCTGAGATAAATTTGTTATATATTACTGCCTTCATCTGAAAGATATCTCAAAATCTCTTTATTATAAGGGTCAAGATCTGTTAAGACAGATCTTGCTAAGATAATCTGAGAGACATTTATTTTTAGATTTTCATATTTTGCAATTAAATAATAAAGACATACATTTGACATTCATAAATAAGTCAAGCACAGTTTTGGACATTACAAAATTGACCCAGAAATAAAATTTTTCAGTTGATTTTTGTAATATGGTAGGCTACTTTTTTTGTTTATAGCTACTGAATTTTGATAAAAGTAGATTTGGTTGAGCAGCTCACAGGTGCCCCTGGCAGTAAGAGCTGCTGTGACAGGTAGCCACTAGACAATGTAGTTCAGGTATGCTACCACTAAGGGTATGGATGGGACCTGGCTGTTTCTACTGCCAGCTCTCAAAAAATAAGTCAGAAGAGGCATAGCACCTGGATCCTGTCAATGCAGGATGAGATGGCATCTTACTGTGTGACAGCATTTACATTTTTAATGCTCTTGGCTCTGGCAGGATGATAAACCAGGAAATGAAGATTGTGAATTCATTACAGCCCCTGTCTCTCATTCTGTCACTGCAACACTCTGACACATGTTTCTAATCTTGTCATTGAGAAGTTTGCTCACTTAATCTTTTCTTATTGCACAATACTTTTCAATTAGCTATTTATTCCATAACAATCTTCCATTCTGTTACAGCTTGCTTATTGAGAGTTGTTCTGACAAAGACTGTAGTAGGAGTACTGTCCCACCCAGCACGGGCAATCAGGAGAACCAGCTCTCTGCTTCAACCCGCTGAAAAACACTTTCCAACAAGAAAGTTTTCAAACTTGTCAGAAGCAAAAGATCTTCCCCTTCAGTTTGTTAACATTCAGCAAGTCAATTCCTTTGAATATGCTGGTGAGACAGACTTGTTTAAAGAGTAATCACTGAGGACTGTGACTGATCTGTATCACACAGTTAGCAATTTATGAGTACATGCCATTTCATTTTCTCAGGGTGTCATTTTTTTTTGCTATATTTAAGCGACACTGAAAAATTAAGATATTTGGAGGGTTCTCTGACTCTGTCTTTTCAATCAATTATACTGAGTGGAAAGGCCTGGGTCATTCAAATGTACTGTTTTCCACTGAAGAAACACTGCAAAATGCAGATGAGGCATTTGATCTATGACAAAGGGATCACAGCTATCATGAAAAACAGAACTAGGAGTACAAAATAGTCAATATATGAGGAGAATATATGGTAAAAAAATTATTTCTCAACATAAATACGTATTACATTTCTTTTTGTCTCTTCTGCTTTTCTAGAAACAGCCTCCTCTGCTTTTTAAATGTCATCCATATTTATCAGACTGCATGGTTCTTGACATTTAGGATTTTTTTTCATCAAACTGTAACTGAAGCTTTGACAAGTGTACTAATTATCAAGGGACTAGATTTTTTTTCCTTTCCCCCCCTTTTTGAAGGAGCAGCAGGCTGTAGAGAAAATGTGAATTGTCTACTACTTTCAATACTCCTATAGCAGTCTCTCTGTCCTTACTGTGAAACATAAGTAGAAATAAGAATTTAGGTGTTTGCTGGAGCATGTAGAAAATGCAATTGGAATTGAGTAACTTGATTTTAAATGACAGAGGTCATTAGATTATTTACTTCAGGAAAAAATGTTTCCACCTGTTAGAACTATGCATAATCCCTACTGATGGAAATTTTACTAATATTTTAAAATTTAGTTACTGATTATTCACCAATGATGATTTAATCGACTATGGGATGCATAGTTTGTACAATGTCACAATATGGTGACTAAAAAATTGAAGCATGAAAAATTGAGAAAATGCTCTGTTACTAAACAGAACAGTGCATTAAAAAGAAAAAAAAAAAACAAAAAAACCAGTACACTGTGTAGCTTATCAACCAAAGTTGATCCTGTTAGAAATAATCTATTTTCTTGTCCTTATTGGCAGTAAAGATATATTGGACCCTGATCAGAAAGACGATAGTTTTTCACAAACCCCTTTCATAAGCCTGCAAATGAAGCCTAATGTAAGTGTACAGATATATATCTGAAATCTATTATTCATCCATTTTCAGTTGCCTAGCAATGGCACAACTGCAAAGGAAAGAACAGTATGTGGTGAGTACTACATGGTTTTTTTTGTTATCGATAACTTTGTGTCCATATATATCTTCATTATGATCTTGCCTGCCATCACATATAAATTATTTGATTTCCTTCACTTGTCAAACACAAGCCACTTGGTTTGAAGTGAGATTCTTAAGTAAGAAAAAATACCAGATATTCCCATTACAAAATCAATTTCAATTTAGTTACAATATCAAAGCCTGCTTTGAATACACGCTCCACAGCATTCAGCTGTGTTAATAGCAACGCTTAGGTCAGATTATCTGAGCAAATTTTATAAAAATTCAAGGCTAAACACAACTTTCATGTCTGGCTCAGCCTTGTTTTGATGTCATTAATTGCAAATTGACACACTGTCTTTGCCTACTGTTTATCTAACCATAGTGTAAGAAAAGAATAAGGCCAGTTCTACTAAATCTTCAGGGATCACCACTGCCAAGGTTGTTACCTGTAACATCAGAAAAGAAATAGAGATCTTGGTATTCTTAAAACTCAGCACCATCTATACAGTCAACTTTCCTTCTTGTCACTCCTTTTTATCCTTCACCTAGTGTCTATCAGTGTTTCCATGTTACAATTTTTAAATAATCAGACATTTAAGAAACAGAAAGGAAAAGAAATAATTATAGTTCTACCCCTGAAAAAAAATGCACAACAGACCACCTCTGCCTAGCTCTGCATAATGTACAACTTAGATTTTTCTCCCTGAGACACAATGCATCATACTGACCTAAAGCAAACAGCTAAAAATCAGAAAAAAAAACTCTTTCTGACTGCTTTTTTTTTCATACGTTAATGAAAACTAAGGCATTCTTGGCAATACTGTGCCTCTTATTGATTAGTGTCTCCAAAAGCATAGAATATTGATTGACACTGATTTATGTCTTACAGCTCCACATCAATTTTGTACTCCTTTCCTCTTTTTGGTTTATCCACCTCAGCATCAACTCATAGAAACTCTCTGGACTTCAGTGGATCAAGATAAACCAGAAAGGTTTAAGGATGCAAGCACATGCAGTACTATGAAGGACACACTTCTGTTGGACTCAGCTCTTTCCAGGTTACAGGTTTCAAGCATTGCAGAACATATGGCAGAAAAAATTGTTGTTCTGTACAGAATGGTACAGAATGAATTGCTCACTGTCCATTTTCCATGTGTGCTGGTAAAAAGGATGATCTGATCCTTCTTCCTTCATAGAAAATATCATTCTCCCTCTTGAAGTTTCTAATAACTAGAAAATCAAGAAATTGCCCTTCCTACTCTCAGCAATTCTAGTGTTCCAGTATACAGCTGTTAGAAATATTTTCATGTCAATCATTTGATTTAAGGAACCACTGAAGTTTTGCACTGTTCGATCAAGTTCTGAAGGCACTTTTGTATCAAGTGCTGAAGGTATGCAAATTTCAGCAGGATTTTGCTCACTTGTGTGCTGCATATGTGCATAGGTAGATAATTCAGGAGCAGACCAAAATGAAAGCAACATTGCAGAAGTTACAGAGATGAACAGGTGAATCTTTCCTGCACAGAGGAGAGTCCTTGAGGGCTTCAAGAGGAAAGCTCTCAATGTATCATGTTCTGCAGGCTTTTCCCACCTGTGTTTGGCTCTCCAGCCTCTTTCATTGCTGGGCATAGAGGCTTTTTTCCCTCCATTATTTAAGTGGTAGTTATAGATTCACTTCTTCACCATTTCACTCAGAGCAGTTGTAAAACATTACCTGTGATCTGAGAAATAATAAACTATTTATCCTGATCATGAAAAATCTCTATTGTACTTACTCTGTGGGAGGACTTTCACATATGGTCAATTTACCCAACCTTGTATAAATGCTGTAGCCAGGTGTGCCAACTGAGACAGGCATCCCTTGTCTTCTGCAATCATCTACTTTTGATTATTTTTGCTGGCAGCCAGAGTGCAGAAAATTCATGGTGGAGTATAAACAGCCTTAAGGAAATAGAACATTTGAGGGATGGTGTACATAGGAGAAAAGAGAGAAGTTGAATTAAAATGTAGCAGACCCCCTGAGAGAAATTATTGCCTGGAAATTTAGAGCAATTTTCATTTTTAAGTAGTCCTTGTGAGGAAAAGCAAGAGTCATTTTCAGTCTAGCATTTGAATATTGAACTAATGGAGAAATGGCAGCTCTGCAGTGGCTCCGGCAGAGATCTAAGTGTTTTTTCCAGAGAGACCTTTTTCTGCTCCATATTTAAACTACATTTGTCTTAGAACTGCTGGAGTCTATTTTAAGGTAAACAAAGATCTCATTTAGTCTTGTGATATTTTCAAGCTTCACCAAGAAGCAGTGACAGTAGGAAGGGATCCAAACTATTACACTCTAGTGAACAACAGCTTTGGAGAAAAGGACTTGGGTAAACAGATGCAAGACATTAAAGCCAGGAACACTGGAACACATACACCACTGACACTTTGGCTGGCTAAAACTACCACTAAATCTCCTACATAAAGCACCCAAGTATGCCCAAGGAGGGTAGGTGGGGGCTGAGAGAATCATCTGCTGTAAACTGGCTGGCTGGCAGAAGCAAGCAGTGACCTGTGTGCCTCTGAGCAACCTCCCACACTACAGACCTCTTGTGGCACTCTGATTGCAGCCCCAAGGTCCATGTCTGTGCCTATGTACACATTCATGTCTTTTGTTTTGAAGCACCTGAAAAGAAGTGGCCCACAGAGCAGTGTATTTACAGACTGACAGCGGGAGGATATGTTGGGTGCTCTGAGGCCTGACAGGAGGTTAAGGGAAGACAGCACACTCGGCAGGGCAAGGTTTGCAAATCTATGGAGAGTGAACATGCCACAAGCTATCAGAGCCACACTCAGGCTCTGTGTCTTGGATTCACTCTAAAGACACCCTAAGAGGCCAGAGGACCCCTTCTGCTGCAATCAGTCCTGTTCATCAGGACCCAGCAACAAACCAAGAAACTGGGTTACAGGACAGCACAAAAATAAAATAGGTCACACATTTCACTGGCTGAAGGCATCCTAATATTCTGTTTGAACAGAAAGATGTTTGCATCACTCAGATGTCTATATTTCTTACCTAGGAGGTTGAGTGACACGACGCTACCGTCGGCTGTCCATGCTTTGGGCTGATGCACTAGTAATACTATGCTTCTGTTACAGGCACAGGTTTTAGACCTAGGGAAAACAAGGATAAATTTTTTTAAATTGATTTAAGGTCTTTATTCCAATGGAATTTTGCTAGAAAAATCTATGACTTGAGTAGCATGCCTGTATTCACACAGCAGTTGGTGGCAGAAGACAGGAAGAATTTGTGACTTTTGAATGCCACGATGATATCCTTATGATCTGTAAAATACCTGTAATATCTCTAGCAGGTGTAAAAGCTGTGTACCAGAATGAGGTCACTAATCTATCATGCCAGGATGAACTTGCAGCACCTATTTAATCAAACAAGTCAATAATCATCTCATTTCTTTCCTTCTTCTAAAACATTTAAATTGATTATTTTGTTTAATAAAGCTGCTAAGTATCTTCCTACTTTTAAGACAGAGAAATTCCTTTTGTTTTTAGAAGCATAATTTTTTAAAGAACACTGAAAATTTAAAAGCACTTTCTTACTTCTATAAATGAAAGACAGATTGAGAATCTGGATTTTGTTTGGAAGGTATATTTTAAAACTAGATTTAATCCAGGCAACCACAAAGCAAATCTGCATTGTGCAGTCAGTGCAGAGCCGAACAGTAATTTTGTGAGGTTTGGCACAAAATGCAGTGAAAAGAAGCTTTTCTGGAGATTGCCAGCATGTCCAAATCCCTTTTAAAAGCATAATGAAATAGCTTCCTTTTCTATTCCTATTCTTTCAATTAAAAGGGAGGAAAAAAAAAAAAAAACCATTTCCACGTACTATGTGAGCTACTGTTCCTATTTTAATCACAGGGATGGGAATGTAGGGCAGTCTTACTGTTGCAGTCAGTAGATATAAAATCACACTTATGTGGCAGGACTACACCAGACATTGAAACAGGGCAGGGATGCCCAATCCAGCAAGGCTGAATGGAGCTGTTTAGCCTGGCAGTGCACGTTTATTTAATTGGTAAGAAGCTATGGCTCTAGAAAAGGGCAACTAAAATTATTAAAGATAGAGCAGTTGCCTACATAAAGAGACAATTACAACTCTCAGTTTGGAGAAGGAAAAACTGGAGGGGGTGCTGTGGTTTAAGGCCAGCTGGAATTTAAGCACCACACAGCCATTTGCCCAATCCCCTTCTTCTGCACAATGTGGTGGAATGGAGAGGAGAATCAGTAAAACTGGTGGGTTGAGAGAACAGTTTAATGAAGAAAGCAAAACATGCACTCACAAGCAAAGAAAAACAACAAAAACAACAAAATTTACCACTTTCCATGGGCAAGCAGGTGTTCAGCCATCTCCAGGAAAGCACAGCCCCATCATGTGTGACAGTGACCTGGCAAGAGAAACCCCATCACTCCAAATGCCCCTCTAAAAGCTTCCTCTTTCTTTTCCCAACTTTGTATACTGAGCATTATGTCATATGCTCTGGAGTATCGCTTTGATCAGTTGGGGTTACATGTCCAGGGTGTGTCCTTTCAACCTCCCAGGCACCCCTATTCTCCTCGCCAGTGCAGCAGTGCGAAAAGCAGAAGTGGCTTTGGCTCTGTGGAAGCCCTCCTCAGTAATAACAAAAACATCTCTGTATTATCAACTCTGTATTCAGCACAAATACAAAACATGGCCGCAATGCCAGCCACTGTGAAGATAATTAATTCTACCCCAGCCAAAACCAGCACAGGGGGCTATGATGAAAACATGAAGGTGCTGTTGAGTGAAATTAATACAGTCTATCATTCAACAAATTATGTGGGACAAGAACTAGCCAATGAAACTCAGAAAATCAGTGGGAGAACAGGCATCATCATGTTCATGAAGGGATTAGATAAATTCATGGTCAAAAAATCCATAAATAGATACTAAAGGGAGATGGTCATGGATGTATTCTCTAGCAACATGCATCCAGTGATTGTGGATGCTGGGAGACAACCAAGAGAAATGGCCAGGGTTGCTCTTCCCAGTGCTAGACAGAAGAGAGGGCTAGACAGACCACTGTTGTGAGAGAATGGATTGTAAGAGAATAGAGATAGTGCTGAAGGCAATCTTGCCCCTGAGGAGTTGCAGCTGTACTAATTACCACAGAGTAGGAACAGCCTTGCCTTTAATAGATCACAGCTGTGTCCAGTAAGGATAGTCCGATAAGGATGAGTGTTATAAAAGAGTGGATTAGCTGTTTGAGAGGAGAGTTGGAGTCAGTTGGCTGTGTGCTATGAAGAGAAGGGGTCAGGCAATTGTACTAGGGACAGTAACGGTTAGTATGTGCTACTAGAGACAGAAATGGTTAGGTGGTTGTGTTAGGGACAGGAAGAAGTCAGTCAGCTGTGTGGAAGAAAGAAAAGGAGTCTGTGTTGCAAGGAACTGCCCCTGAGAATTCACAGAGAGAAGGTATGAAAGTTTTACAGTAGAATGATAAACTGACAGTCAGTCAGTTGGTGCCAAGCACTGATGCTGACACACTGTTGTGATGTTGAGTTTCTTATGCTTATACTGAGGGACACATGTGCTCTTGTGTAACTGAAGTGTACCTACACTATGTTGTCACATGGTATAGGTGTGAGATTTTTCTAGAAACAAAAAATACAACTATAAACTAGATTTGAAAGATGTATGTAAGGGAGTTCTGTGTACCAGTTAGTAAGCAGAATTAAAGTACTGTCACTTTGCAGGGTGCAAGTCAAAATGTGAGTTGACCTGGCTTCGAAGAGGCTAACCAGACATAATACACCATTAAGACTGTTTTTTGCCCTAAAGAATCAAAACCCAAACTGCAATTTGATCTTGTTTTTTTTTTTTATACAGGGGACACATTACCAGTTTTACTGGTTGCTATCTGATGACTCTGTCCTGTGTTAATCCTGAGGTAAAAATTCAAATAGAGCTTTCTAGTGCCATTCCCTCTACCTATGTGTGGCTGTGAGAAAGACAGTTAATTTTCAAGAGTACATGTTCAGGAGTTCTGGATCTGGCTACATTATTACTGAATTATTAATATTTTCTGTAAATTTATTGGGAATTTTGGATATTATGTAATACCATAAATAAAGCAAGGTTTTCTAAGATTGACCTAAGTGGCACTGCTGACAGTTCAGACCATAACGTTTTTCATTCCTTATTTTATCCTATCTGTAAAATGGAGACTCTACAGGTAGCAGAACTTTTGCTGTTATTAATGTTTATACAGCGCTCAGAAAAAAAAAAAAAGTACAAAGGCAAGATATTACTGCTTTTATAAGAGTTTGGGGACTTTTTTTTTTTAATTATTATTTGACCTTTCAAAGGGGTGAAAGCTGAACTTTCTCCTTTTCCTAAATATAATTTCAGATCTTATGATTTAAAACCTTTAGCATTAGTCATCATTAATGGCTAAAGCACATATGTCCCATCTGGTATTTTGAAATTGAGGACTAGACATTTTTAAAACAATGGTGGCTAAGAAACAGACATACTTTAGCCATACTTTATTGGACCACAAAACTTATAGTAACTGGATTTTAAAATAGTAATTTCAGTAAACTCTCGTGGTATGTAGTAATTCAAGAGCAACACTTTCCTAACTTATAATTTCTTGTGCTCACCCTCTCTTTTCTCAGGCACCCAGCTGACTCACACTACAAAAGCCTTGTAGTTAGATAGAAAGCCCTGGTTATGGCTGTGGGAGTATGCAGTACCTGCCCACTCTCATACCTCAACAATGACACAGCAGTTTCTCCCCCTGGAGAAAAAGCACTTTTCCAGAAGGCACCATCTTCTAAGAAAATACAGTATATTTTTTAGGCTACAGCTTCAGCAGATGCAATTATTAATCACTGCAGCCTGTTAAATTTTTTGAATACTATGTTGCTTGAAGACAAGTGTTTATCAGACAGTGCAGAAGTCCAGTTGTCAATCATGAGTTAGAGAAGCAGAATGTTTAAGTCTATCACTTTTAAGCCTATCACATTACTCTTTTATAGAGTAATGATATGATGACAGTAAAGAAACTTGCACTAACAGTTCTGACATCATAAGACAACTACAATGAAGTTTGATACATCAGCATGATCATTTCAAACAGACTGTTTAACATGACAATTTTTTGTATAAGTAAAATGTGGATTTCGGGAATGCATTTCTGGCTGTCCAAACTTTTAATGATCTGTAAAATCACATTCAGCCACATAAATTATTCACATATTTGTATACAAAGAACAAAATTTGGAAAATTTCTTTAAATACATTTAAAGAACTACTTTGTTGATAGCAAAGTATGGATATTATTTTTAGAGGAACTGATGGTCTGATTTTATTGCCCATTTTAAGAAAAATGCAAGGTGACATTGTCTTCTGAAAGAAATTTTAACATAAAGGTTATTATTCAAACTTATAGTCAATATATAGGCAAAGTTGCTTCTTCAAGAGACTTCACTTGCATAAAAGTCACTATATCTTGCCATTAGAACTCACTGACAAATGTTTTTAATTTATGTTCAGTGTCATGGAACAGCTGTCATTTCTTCCTGTGTGGACAGTTATTGCCACTTAGGAGTTTTAAGTCACATTTAACCTTGGACAATACTGATTCTTTCCTTTTTATGGTCCCTGGACCAAGAAATTATAGCTTAGTTGCACTCAGCAGTTTTGTCTTTAGTGCCCGTCTTCTTCTTGGTTCATTTATGTATTTCCCAAGATGTATTTTCTCAATATAAGCTTCTTTAATAAAGGAAATGGACAATTTCCATGCTCTTAGTTATTTGTTGCCCTAATATTTTAAATATCTTTGAATTTCTCTGTGTTTTTTTCCATGCTGTCATGTTTGTCAGTGCTAACATAATGTATCTGGCCATATAGTCTCTCATTTGGCCCCTAATCTTTCATATCCATCAAGAATATAAATGTATCATAAAGCTTCTATCTGTTACAGCATATCACCCCTTTTATTTGTAAGCTGTTGGGCTTTTCCAGTTGTTGTCATCTTAGGGTATTAATTTTCCTACAGACTGGTAACATCTTTTTGAGGGGTGAAAAACGTGTATATAAGGAATACAGTCCTGAAATGACAACCTCAGGCATCACCCTAATAAGGCTCAGAGAGTAACTAGCAAGGCTGAGCATTCAGCAGGTTTTAAAAGTAATGTGCTAAAAATGATCAAGACTGGATCTTAGAAAAGTGAGGAAACTTCAGTTGTTTCAGACATATATGTATACCTGGAGATACTCAGAATATTATGTACTCCTCCAGCCAGAGCTATTGAAATGTTGAGCATTCTCTGTAATACAGCTGTAATAGTTATATCTGGAAGCAGTCTTGACATACATTTTGCAGTTTAAAGAAGAAATGAAGAAATCAGTTAACCAAGGATGAATCAAAGTGATTTCCCCATTTACATGCCCTAGTTCCATATTAGAGAAACCATAGAGTGTTTCTGAACTTTTGCTGCTGCTTCTGTTGCTTAAAAAAAAAATCAGATATATTTTAATATAAGGACTGATCATAAACAAGAATTTTTTACTAATAGGGGTTCTTTTTAATATTCAGCTAGCAGAAAATGAGGAAGAGAAATAAATTAAAATAACAATGAAAAGAGAGAGAAAAGAGAGACAAAACAAGAAAAAAAAAAATAAAAGGAATATCATATACAGAAGATGATTCTGTAATGAAAATAAAATTGGTAGCTATTGTTTGGCAGACATGTCCTGGAGAAGATGACTAGTCAACAGCATTGTAACGCTGCTGTTTAGTCATATGTCCAAGACTGCTCATTAGCATTCCTGAGCATGCATCAATTTGAAAGTGTCTTTCTTTCAACTCATCAGTATGGAAGCCCTAAAGTGCACTTTATTTGTGTAATAGGTTCTTTCAAGATGTTCAAAATCAGTTTTGGCTCTTCTGGTTATAATCAAGTGACATCCACTCAGAAGGGAAAAAAAAGTTTCTTCTTGCTAAATAGTAAAAGCCTAGAGGGCAAAGAAATAATGTGTTCTGGACAGATTGCTTTAAGCAATGACAAGAAATACATGGTATTCTCAGACACTGAATCTGATTCCCAGGTTCAGCAGATATCCCCAAAAGAACACCTATATATATATATTATTCTGCTTGCCAGGAATATAGTTTTACATGATTAGCATACTTATCAGCTAAACATGCAATAAATCTGGAGACTGCTGAGTCCAGTTTAATTCGGAGTACAAGACTAACTTTTTAAATTTTCTGTTCTAACAGGAGCTGTACAAGCCTCCTTGCTTTCCCCACTCACCCAGTAAATATTAGTAGTGTAAAGGAATTGGACTCTGGGAGGAGAAAATTCAATGTATGTTTTGAAAACTTATATTTGCACTACTTCTGTTGTGCTGTGTTCAGATGCTATGTGTTGTCATTCATCTTGCCTCATATGTTTCTCAGGAGCTAGGAGAGAGTGGATACCTATTTACATGTCAGATAGAATCTCTCTCATAAGATCTATCAAAGAATCATAAAGTTACCTGAGCTGGAAAGAACCAGGCTAAAGACCATCTAGCTCCAACCCTCCTACCACACAGGCAGGGACACCTTCCTCTAGACCAGGTTGCTCAGAGACCCATCAAACTCAGACTACAATACTTGAACACAGATCTCCTCCCTTTGGTATGAGTAACCCAACCATTAGCATCTTTCCAGCATACATCCCATCATGTGTTCCAAAAAAAAGCAGTTTGTGGATGTGAAATTTAATAAAATCATAAAGCATTGAAGGAACAGTAAATATAAGGCTTCTGTAGCATGCAGACTGCAACTATAACCAGTAGGGGCATTAAGTTGTCCTTTATAAGGCACATTCACAGCTATTACTGCCTAATTTGCCTTCACTCAACTGGTTAAAGGCATTTTTAAAACACAGCAGAATTTGTTCCTTTCTATCCCAGACTGCTGTAAAACTGAGCAGCAATACTTATATACCTTCCAGGGCTGTGACAAGGATTCACTAATTAGGCATAGATTGGTTTTCAAGCAGGGTGACTCAACCACTTCTCAATCTCTCTGCACCTGCCCTGCAGCACCTCCATCCCCGATTCTCTCTTCAGGGCTTTGGTGAAACAGCGAAACAGGACTTTCAGAGATCTTGCTTTGCTTTACGCTGCAAACTATTTCAGATCAGTTATTACGTCACTTAGCCCTGGTATAGCAATAAGTGGGGAACATGCTTAGAGCTGGCATCAAACAATGTATGTTGGATGAGGCCAAAGATCCAAAAAAGCCTACAGACAACAGGAGCCTCCCTGTAGCTTCTCAGTTTCTTCTTGGAGAGTTTGGGATGGGCTTTTCATCCAACCCTGTTTTCCCATGCTATCCTCTAGCCTCTTGGAACATTCTCTTACTCCTGATGCATATTGCAACAGCTTTTCAAGAGGAATGTGAAGCTACATGCAAGACCTCCTACTTCTGTAGAGTGTAAGAAGATTTTTTAAAAAAAGGCCTGTGAAACTTCCATTACTTGGAAGAGAGAAAAGGAAATCTCAATGACGAAACCCTTTTGTAGGCAAGTTTAAAATGTATGGTTTGATCTACTTCAAGCAAATTTATTCTTATGTCAGTTATTCATTGCAAAGTTTAATTGGACATAGGGTAATACTTTCCAGTCTTAGGGAGGAGGGAAAACTAGTTATTTCCACACTTAAGCCATATGCAAAGGTATTTTTTCCTCAAAGGTTGATACAAGAGGAAATAATTCCTATAGTTTCAGAATTGCACCATTTGTGCAGTTGTGAATCATTCCTGCCTTTAACACTTGACAGCATGTAAAGTAGATGGACTGGTTTTTTGCTCATATTCACTACATGTCGGCTTCCCCCTGACAATACAATTTTGGCTTCATAATAAATCCCTGCTGCAAATCATCTTAAGAATTCTTGTCCCATAATTCACCCATTGCTTTTTGACCTTGTTAACTACAGATTTTAGAGTAGGAGATTGAAATAAATGTCAGTCTTGCTGATGTGGCCTTATTGTTTTTTCCTGAGAAGACAGCTTAATATACTTAGACCACTGGAAGTGGCAATGCTTTGTGAATTTCAAGAACCATAATTAATTTATTTTAGTAATAAAAAGCAAAACAGAGTGTGACAATAACTTTTTTCTGTATGCTAATGAAGCACTAAAATCTGTAATGAAACACTGTTAAATAAGAAAGGAGGAAGCAGAAGAAATACATGTTACTGTAATTTAGTGCCCATTAGATTGTCATTGCTGAGCTTGATCTTAAAAACCTCAGTGTGCTGACCTGGCAACAATGAAGGGGAGTATGCTTTTTACCTCATTGCTGCCAAACTTTAAAAAATGTGTTTTGTACTAGATAAGTAACTGCATCAAAGTCCTGCTTTTTTCCTGCTGACGTCAATACGCAAATTGCTATTATCAAAAAGAGCCAGAAGGTGCTGTAGTAAAAATTTTTTAGCAATTGAACTTTAATGACAATAGGTAAGGAGCCAAATATGAAATCAGACTTTTTTATTCTTTTCTGTATGCATTAACAGAAAAAAATACTATAGGGGAAAATATTTTTTTATTTATACATCCTTTTCTCTTAATGGAAATAGAGGATATGAGGAGAAAAGTTGGGATCTTGGAAGGCCTATAGGTGCCTGGTGCCTTCAGTACTGAAATGTCCTACAAGAATCATCAACTACACTGGAGACCACACCTGAAAAACAGTTATAACCATAAAAGAATGCTGCATAGGATTTTGCTGATGAGAAATTGGATAAGGTTGAAACATTTGGGACACTCACAGAGGATAGTACTTTAAAAAAAAGAAAGAAAATCCAACTATATAATCACAGTACAAGCCTGCTGATGTTGACTGCATCAGAAACCTCTAGAAAAAACCCTAAGGCTGTCACAGAATTTTATGGAGTGTAAGATTATGAATAAATATTCCTATTTGTAGGAGTGTGTAGGTGGTTTTGATACACAGTGAATGCTGGAGACAGAACACGTGAACCAAAGAAAGGAAGAAGTCCTCCCCTTTGTGCTGTGTGAGATCAGAACTACCAAGGACCCTCTTTGGTCTTCTCACATTCATACCAATTTCTGGACATGATGCTGAGCCGAATATCTGAGATTTCATTGGTTCTTCTGAAGGATTTAAAAGAATCTAAATTAGTTAATACCTGGCAAGGTATCTTGCTCTTTTTTGGAAGCAATTTCATGTGATTCTAAGCTGTCATTTCTTAAGTGAAAGTGATTCATGATGCATTGAAATGGAATTTAAAATAAAATTTTTCTGAATTTAATCCTTGTGAGGGCAAATGACATAAGTGAGGCATGATGCAAACGGAAGTAAAACAGAGCAAACTGTCCCAGTAAGTTCTGGTTATCCTCCTTGTCCTGAAAAACAAAATTCTGTAGCATTAGCCTTAAGTTTCTCATTAATAAATCCACACTATCTGCATTTGCTCAGGCTACAGGAAAAAAGGGGTTGTATTCAGTCTTTATGTTCAGTCTCTTTAATCAGCTTAAACCTGTTTTTTCCTGTTCTATTTGCGTCAGTGAATTCAGAGGTACTGAGTTAACAGAATTGATTTTAAAATAGATTTCAATTAAACCATGTAATTTATGACTTTAGAAAAAGCATACTTGGCTCAACATGTAAGTGCATTGACACACAGCTTTTTTTCAAGGCATATGACAAGCATGTTAAACATCTAACCTTAAGGTGCAAACATTATCTCTACTTTTCTGGCAGTAACTTTCCAGAGATAGAGCTGTAGCAGCACTATTTGATCCTGTGTAGTTCCTGAAGTTCATTTTACCCTCCCTAGTGCTTTTGGGGAGGTCTGTGATGCTTAAGAGGACTCTTTTCTCATGCTATAGACAATTATTATTCTGTATTCTAGGTATAAAAGCAGGCATGTTCTGTATCTGATTTAGGCAGTATTGCTTCAATAATCACAAGGAAATAAGGGATCATGATGGTGGTTCATAATTTTGAATTTTTATCTTGAGGCTTATAATGCAGCTTTATTTATTTGGAATTATACAGAGTTTATATAAGGCTCTTCAAATTTGCAGCTACACTTAGCATGGAAAACCACAACTTTTCTCCTGTGTGAAATAAATGATGACAACATGTAATATTCTTCTTTGCAGCCCTCACTATAATTTTCTTTCTTTCAAGCAATAGTTATTCTGATAAAACCTTTTCCATTTATCTTGTCACTGTCTTACTACTTCTATGTAACTGTTGTATGGCAAAACACCGTAATGGTTTGGAGAGGTACAGTTCACAAGTTGTTTTTTCCATGAAGTAAATATTCCCCAAGAAAACATTATGGGGATAATTCGCTGAGGCACTTAATATCAGTAATCAAAAAGAATATTTCCAGTGAAATTGTACTCAGTGTACTTCAAACATTACTATACACACTCCTTTTGGCAGATGAATTTTCTTTTCTAATTGAAGTGCTAGTAAGAATATATATAGTTGCATATATATGTCCATTTCTGTTATACGGACAAAAAATAACTTACTTCTCAGGGATAACAATGGTTTCAGGTCAGGCTATTTTAGTTCCAAAGCTGAAAGAAGTGAAGAATGAACATCTCCAGCCAGGCAGCTGCATTGTTAGTAGCTCTGGACAAGGACGGTCAGTTGTGGAGAATGCACAGGGGAACAACCCAGGGAGAAGGGAGAGTGTGTTATGGCTAACAACAACCATGGGACCTTTTTGGGAGATCATGTGATGCTAGGAAAGGTGTTCTGACTTTAGCTTGGGACCTAGCTGGACCCTTAGTCCCTACTTCATGCAATCACATTTTACCTTTAAAAACAAACACAAGCTTTCTGCTCACTTTAAGTCTCCGGAGACTTTGACTTCCTCATCATCTTTGTCTGTACCCCTGCCCACAGTCTCTGTGTGACTGTGATGCTTTTGGCTGTTGTTTTTCAGAAATCTCCCACTGGTATTGTTTCTCCTGGTCCCAGCAGCCAAATTGAGAGGCAGCAGATTCAAATTTTAGCAGGGTTCGCAGAGGCAAATTATTCTCTTTTGCAAATTTTGTTGAATTAGGCAGGGGGGATTTGTTGCTATGGTGTTTTTTCATCATAGTTATCTTTGGTCCCTTCCTGTCTTCTTGTCTCCCTTTTTTTCTTAGCAGCTTATATTTCCTTGTTTTATCAAACCACTTGTTATCATTTGATGATGCTTGTCATTCCTAACAGGCTTCTATACAGGATCATATCTTCATGATGTAAAAGTGGAACACAACAGTGGCCAATAAAAATAGAGTAGATGACTCGTTTTGAGATAATATTCCTTTGTCATCAAAAGAAGTAGGCAAGCACTATTGCTTCTTTCAAGCAAAAGGATAGGATCTTCAGCCTAAAGAAAATGAATTGACAGGAGGAAACTGGGCTGAGTTATTCTTGTTTAGTCATAGGCTGTCTTGCTTTCAGTATGCCTGCAATTACAAAACAGCCATCAATATGGAAGGGTGCACAACAAATGATTCTCTAAACAGAAAAGTAGCCCATTAGGTTTAAAAACATATAGCAATACTTTAGATATTCAAGAAAAATTTCAAGCAAATTCTTCAAGCTGTTTACTGATTTTAAAAATCATTATTTGGCTAGTTACTAATTATCTGCTTTGATAAATGAAAGGTCTTTTTGTTTTCTTGAAATTTCAATCACACCTAAAACAAGTAATTTCACCCTGCTCTTTGTTTACTAGAACCTATATGATTCAAGTGTATTGTAGACAAATTTTCTTCCTGGACTTCTGCTCTAGCCTTGCTATGGAAGGTTACAAAAATATTTAATTTCATGCTTCTGCTATGTCAGTATTAGCTAACTTTGGCAACTCCATAATTATCAGTGGGAGACATTAATTTAGAGCCCTGCAGGCATTTCCCAGAGCATCAAAGGTTCTGTTAAAAATATGTCTGGGACTTCAGTGTATGGAGATCATATCTTCAAAACAGCACACTACCAAAGGTCTTCTCTTAAAAGTCCACATCTAATTAAAGTATTGGTCATAGGACAAATATATACGGACACTGTTGCTTTTAATGAAAAAACACAAAACATCATATTTGGGGGCAGGGAGGGGGAGACACTTCTAGCCTTCAAAGCAATAAGGAAAAAAAATGCTCTACATGGTGTTTACTAACATGAACTGTGAAAAAAAAACAGAAATGAAACTGGAAATTGTTAAATGCAAAACCAGTCAATAGCAATATAATGACACAACACAGTGAAGAAAGATTGTTTTTTGTCCCTCCATCACACTGAGGCTTAAGTTTATTTGCTAACATAGTGATTAGACAACAGGTGGAATCTAACAAGTATGATTCATGAGAAAGCAGTGTTAGATAGAAAAACACTATATAATTTACATTACGGTGTAAACATCCAGTCTTTTTGCATGAATCCACCCATGGATTATGCCACAACAGAAATTATGACTACAAATAAAGAACTCTGTTCCATCCATAATCAGACCCTTAGAAAATACAGAAAACCTTCTCCCTTCTAGTATCTCAGTTTGAAAATAAGATGAACTATAGGAAATTGAGAACAGAGGTGATAGTCCTTCAAGACCAATTATAGTTCCCACTTCAGCAGTAGTTTGGATGTCTGCCTCACATCATGACATATCTTTGATTGTTAATAGTTCTCTCACTGAAAAACATTTCAGGGCATTTCTGGTTAGAGATTACCAAGAGGGAAGTTTATGATCAGTAGCCAAACATTTTGAGACTAATAATTTGTTGTTTTCAATTAGGTTACGTTTGCTAGACAGATTATGAGATGAAATTACAGCTGTGCCTGTCTCTTCCATAGCAACCAACAGAGAACTCCCCACCTTTCCAAAAAGACTCCTCAAGCTGATCACACTCACAAGAGGCAAAATTCAGTACTATACCAGCAAGCTTAATTTGGTAGCCAGGGTTTGGATGCAAGGTCAGTGTGGAGATGGCAACCTCTTGCTTTGGTTCATTTGTCACTGTAAAAAAAGCAAAATGAAATTTGCCAAATAATCAAACAAACATTTCAAAGACATTTTAAGGAACATAATTGTTGATTAAACTTTCTTTTTGCTGTAAAATTAGTCCTGGGGAAACCTAGGCATTTAGCAAAAGCCAGCCACAAAGTGGCTATGATTGTTCTTTTCTGTTGTTATAAGATTGAATTAAAATAAGACCTGGAACACAAAGCCTTCCTGAAGTTTTATTTTGAAGAATTTGCTTCTTATTCATGATTCACAGGAGAGTTAGTATTTGTTTTTTAGGCTGTGTAATACATGCAAGTGAGAGCTTTGAAAAAACAGCAATAAGGCATTTTCTTCTGACAAACTCTGGAAGTTTATAAGTAGGGATCATATCAGGACTCTGCAAATTTTAATCCAGTTGGCATCCTATAAAAATAGCAGAACTTCATCTCTTATTAAGTTTTACTGTTTTATATTGCTGGTATAGACTGATTTGTTGAGGAGAGTGTTTAAGGAGAATCATTTAGTGTAACTGTAAAGAGAAATGTGTTCTCTGCAAACTGGGAACATGAATAACTTGAAGACAGCCTAATACATCCAGAAAAGGCAAAAATCTGAGAGTGATTAAGACAATTATGAATATTCTCTCCCCAAAGAAACTGCAAAAAGCAGCAGCATCTTTACATATAATTACTTTTATGTTATTGTGGCATTTACTATCAAAGGAGCTGTTTTCTCTTAAAAACTGTGAAGAGAAATTACTTCATCTGTCACTGAAAAGACATCTTCTGTCTGCATATTCTGTTGAAAGTGTCATCTACCTGATACTTTTTAAGATAGGAGAAAATTGTGTAACTAAATACTAAAACTGTGAGAGAATTTAACTTTGACAGTGCAGTGATGGATGAATATTAAAGGACATTATATTTACAAATTAATGAAAAATGAATGTTTACAGCTGATGCCCAGCTCATACACCAAATATGCAGCAAAGAATGCTTTAGAGAGCATGCTATATAATACCTTTGTTACATGATGTTCAAAATTATAAAGCCTCTTCAACATTTTTTTTTATCAGCTCAGATAGATCTCAGGAGGCAGATACCTCCTTGAATATATGGAGCTCTTGAGATGAGTCCTCAAGAGAGCTCTCTGTCCATCTGGCACCTGGAAAGGTATTTCTGCAATTAGACTTTTAGAAATAGCATGTGCACATTCACATGCAACTGGGTGTTGTCCAAGGGTGACACAAACCAGAAAAGAGAAGAACACTTCCAGTGTTAATTATATGTTTTCACAATCTGCTTCTTATGATGTCAGTCATTACTATTTATGATGTCAGGAATCTGAGAGACAACAAATTAATGGCAAATGAGAACTTCTAGCCAAAGCAGCACCATGATAAAGCAGTCCAATAAGGGGAGGGCCACCAAGATGGTCAGGGGGCTGGAGCACATGGTGTACAAGGAGAGGCTTAGAGAGCTGGGTCTGTTCAGCCCAGAGAAGGTGGCCATGGAAGGACATTATGACTGCATACACCTAGTTAATAGGAGGGTGTAGAAAAGAAGGAGACAGACTTTTTGGAGCTACACAATGAAAGGGAAAGAAGGAATTACAGCAAGTAAAACTGTGGCTAGATATAAAGAAAAAGCTTTTCACAGTAACAGCAGTCAAACACTGAGAGATACTCCCCAGAGGAACTATAGAATCTGTATCCTTGGAGATGTTCAAACTCAGCTGGGACAAGGGCCAGATTAACCCAATGAGTGAGACATTGAACAAAACAGCCTCTAGAAGCCATTTTTACTCTAAACTATTTTATAGTTGTATTACTGCATAAATTACTTAAGGGCTGAAACTTTGACATGAGATGCAAGCATTTTTGAAAGAATGTTTTATGCATATGTATACATGGTTTATAACTGTATAATGTTCAAACTTAAAACCCTAACTTAGAATTCTAAAGCTTGCTGACAGTGACATATTCATGGCTTTCAAATTTGCTGGAAACATCCTCTTTCCTTATGGAAACAGACTTGAACATAGCATGAAAATTTGTTAAAATCTCAATAATTTCTAGACAGGTAACAAACTGCAATTCATTTCAGTGATACAAGCAGAAAAACTGAGGTAGAAAGCCAAAGATCTATTGAATTGCATGGAAGCTGATAATTAGTTTCCAACAAAAAAAACCCCAAAAATCCCTGAAGCTTCACAACTGAATTACAGTAGAAGTGCACAGATGAGAGAAAGCAGCATAATATGCGAATTGAAATGATATTTTATCTAAAATTTCTTTTAAACTAAAACTCTTCTTCATTCTTCTCATGCAACTTATCTGTGACAATCATTCACGTTTGGCATGACTGTGGTCACTCTTCTACCAAAGCTGTTTAGTACATGACAGTACCTCTTAACTCTGAGTAATACACATTCCTGCCAGGAAATCTACTCTAAAAGCAAAATAGCACTACCAAATGCCAGTGGTTAGTGGTAGTATCCTCTCCCTGGTAATGCAGTTCAGAGCTGCAGCAGCTCAAAATTAATTCCTTCTGCCTGCACAAGGACTGGAAATGAAACAATTTATAGTTTAGGAACATCCAAATATTTTATTTCAGTTTTAAGTAGTTTTTAGTCTTTTTCAAGTGTTTGGGGGTTCAGTCTCAGTTTAAGATACATCCAAAAACTACCCACAATAAAATTTTATTGTTAATAGAGGTACTTCCCTTATAATCAGCAGTTATTTAAACAAACATTTATCCTGGACAAGAAAAATTACAAATTAGCATCCCAATTCTGTACAAGGGATCTCCTACATTGAAATAATGTTAGCACAGTGCAGGAGGGCTATTTCCCTCCCAGCCTCAAACCTCTATCCCAAAATAAATGTATTTTTGAGAGTTTCTTTTCTGTAACTGCCATCTAAAAAAAATTAAGTAACATAAAAATTAGTCCATTTCTATTTAATTGGGCCAGTATCTGAGTGATTAATGAACAGCAGGTTGTAATTCAATAAGTAGTTCACCCATCTCTGAGTTGAGAAAATTTGAAGGGAAGAAAAAGGAGAAGAAAGAAACCCCTTCCCCACACGACTTAAAAAACATTCTGTCCATGATAAATACTACCTAATATACTTTGAAGCAGTTAACATCTACTCAGTTCCTTAGCTTATTCAGTATTCACTTACAGGAATAGTTGGGCACCAGTGATGCATTATGCTATGCACTGTATAAATCCATAACAAAAGGACAGATAACCAGTAGCTTAGAGAAATTTACTGCACAAAGCAGTTGTGAAAGGAGTTAATTGACATCTGGGAATATTGTAAACAAGCCAAAATTTTTATTCCACCAAGTAAAATACACTGGAAAAAAACTGCCTCATGCAGGAACCTTTATATTCATCCCAAAGATATTTATTTTTCTAAGACTTAAGTTCCTGACCCCAAGGTCAGGAAAAGTACCCTTTATTTCTCTCCTCTTTCCACAAGGTGTCTGTCAGCTTGTGTAGGTAGGTATACACTACACATATGCATACACAGAGAAACATATGCTCGTGTGCATTATGGGCATTTCCAGGTTCACCTTAAAAATACCTTGTGGTTACAATGATGAGAAAAAGACTATTATTCTAATGTTCCCACGGGGTGATTTTAGTAAGACTATGAAACAGTTGTAATTAGCTGGAGCTTAAAATAAGCAAATGGAGGAAGAAAATTTGCACTTGAGTTTAGTTCGATGTGCAGAATGAGCCCAGACAGCTAAAGCATCCTTATTTGTAGAAGAGTGATACTGATTTTCCAGGGAACAAAAATACTCTGTCCAACTTTCTGCACTGCCCTTTAGTTCCTATTCTCCCACTAGTCAAGTTAAATTGAAAAGAACAACAGTTGAAGAGGGTAGGTGGAGAGAATACTGCTGGAGCAAATGGTGCAGCTCAAATTCTCATTCTATCACCATCTTTTGACTGGATAGATGCATAGCTTTTCAAAATAAAAAGTCATCTTTCTAGAGCACCTGATTGCTTTTAGCATAACTATTTTTTCTGCCTGCTTTCATCTACCTTTCTTGGATCAAATATAAATGTGATTCCATCTCTTTATCTGGCACAGAGAGCTCCTACTAATACTTCATCAAGATAACAAATACTATAAAAGCCAAAACACATTTTCCATATTATTGTTGCAACCTCAGTAAATCTAAAGTACAGTGTTAGACAGAATATCAAGAAAAATGAGATTTTTTTTTTCCCCAGATCATTCTATAACTATTCTTGCTGCAGGGGCATTGGAAATTTTGGAACATATGTGTTTTGCTGAATAAGGACAATAATGATGCTGCTAGTATTGATGTGATTCTAAAAGTTGGTGACAAAGTGTGGTCAGTGAATAAAAATTGATAGGATAAAAGAGGCCATGTAACAGAGACTTTATGTAAAATGAAAAGTAAATACCTTCTGGAAAATCACTGGGTTTTTGCCCACTTCAGTTTCTGCCTTGTGTAAGACAAAATCATGTCGACAAATGACAGAAGTCTGCAAAAGTTCACTATATATTTGCAGTTTCACAGAAAAGAGAGGTGATGCAATATTATCTTCCCTCACTTTGTAAAATCATTGTGTTGCATTACTGACCATCACTATATGTAAGTGCATTAGTTAGTAATCATTACAAGAGCTCTCCAGGGTATCTGGTAATTTGTTTGGAAAGAGGTCACTTTACACACCAGTGAGACCTCTTTTTAATGTTTTCTGGCTATGTGCATAGTGAGACTTTCAGCTGACTGTTTCAGGTGAGGTACAAACTCAGGTGCTCATCAAAAAAGTAAAAAAGGCTCTTTCTTATGTCTCCAAGGCCCTGTAGCTGGCCATCAACTAGGTGGCTGACAAAAGGCCAGTATAGGATACAGCCTACAACCATAATTGTGGGGACTAGCAGCATTATCCTAAGTGAAGGTAGGTATTATAGGTAACTTCTACTCTGGGTCAGGAAAACCCACAAACCAGCAGGGAAACAGAGAGAGGAGAATTCTGAGAGGCCATGAGAATGCTCATCTGGGAAGGCCCCAGGACTGGAACTGTGAATGATCTCCTCAAGGGAAGTTCTGACTCAACCCTTTGCTATGAAGGTACATGTAAATGGAAATTAATCTACACCAAATGTGAAGGAGATTTTTTTTTCTGTCAAAAATTTTTATACTGCTCAAAGCAAAGCTCAGGCATCTTCATGACTGGATTGAAAACTGCACTTAGAGGCTCTGAGAAAGCCCTTTTAGAGCAGAAGGTGCAAGTGCCTGTACAGGATAGTTGTGTCACATCCTCATCCCCAGGTCAATGCGGGTGACTTGCCTTGAAAGAAACCTCTAGCACAAAACAGTTTCATAAAGACATGCTTTTGCAGAGTTGCCAAAGTTTTGTATATACACATTTTCTATTTTTAATGCCCGACTCCTAATATTTTAGTTGTAAGATATAGGAATGAGGCTATTTATATTCAGGTATGACTTTTGTCCCATTACACTGACAATAAAATTGAGTTTGTAAAGATGTTAACTTACCCAAAATACAAGCTGTAGTTAAGCTAAATATTTGACTGCAATGGGCAGTTTTGAAACAAGAACAAACTTGTTTAGGACCAGAAGAAAGGATATTGTAGTGAGATGTGTGATATATCTCTGTGGTAGTCTGACAAACCTAAGTTTGAAAGATTCTTGCTCAAGAGAGCTGACCGGGTAAATATTTTGATTTTTGTGGGGGCACTGGTGTCCCTGTTTGAATATCTGTTATTACAGATCCACTGAATTAACTTGCCTGTTTGAAAGATCAGGATCTAAATCTGACAAAATCCATGGGGAAAAAAAAAAAAATATATATATAACAGAAAAAAATAATAGAAAATTCAACAAATAATTTCAGTAACGTTTAGCTTCTTAGTCTGAAATTATTAGGAACATGATCACTATGGTAAAGTAGCAAATTATAAAGAAGGACTGACTGGTGTTCAAGAGCTAGGAAGCTCTGCCTGCGCACTGTTGGCTGAGAGATCAGGCAACAGCAGGGAACACAAGATGTGTCCACAAGCAGTGTTGTTCAGAATCTTAAAAGTGATGATGGAGTGAATGTCAATCACTTACATGAAAAGCTATAGCCCATTTTCCTTATCATATTCACCAAAAAACACGTGGAAACTTTTTGCAATCTCCAAATCCAACCTTATTATACAGGGACTGTCACACTGAATAAATCAGAACTGTTTAAAACCCCGTACGCTGTTCGCACAACTCAAGGCCACCTGTTCTTAGTTCTGGTGCCTCTCTGTGACTTGCTGTAAACACAGCATTGCGAAGGTCAGCACCTGTAAGCCTTGGCGGCATGGCTGCCCTCAGTTACATGCAGTCAGAGTCAGATTACATTACTGCTCACACAGCGGCCTTTCAGGCCCTCCATGAATAAATGTTCTCTACAGACAGCACCTCTACATTCTGAGAGAACACATTTATAGAGCAGTCACTTATTCCATACTTATTTCTATGTATGAATATATAATCAAGGAGAGAAAGTCGAACAGTGGTGCAGTTTAAAATCTACAGCAAGAATCTGTGCCACAGACAACAGCAAGGCAGCCTTTCCACTTAGGTTTCTGAATGCTTTGTTGTAAACATATAATGTAGGACAGGGATGGAGCACATCTTTTAAATGCACTGCCCACAAGCAGGGCAAGAATCCACTTAGTTCTTAACAAATGAACTCCTGTCACTGGAATTAACTGCAGCAAAGATAGAATTTTAGGCTATGTTTTCACTGAAGAACCAACATACCCACAGACTATGCCTCCAGCAGAACAGAATTACTGTGCAACCAACTCAACTTAAAAACATGCATAAAGAAAATGTTTTTATGTATAATTCTACTCAGACCTGAGTTCAGTTATAACGCAATTCTCAGCCTGGAGAGACAAAGAAGCAAGGGCCTACCTACACTAAACTTTTTGTTTGCAGAACATCAGATTTCACTTATTTGTGCTAGTTCCTATGTAGTGATGTGCATACAGAGTCCATGAGCTCTTTGTGCTGCTCCCAAGACAGGACCATCAGCTAGAAGATCCTGGTGAAATAAGACATTACTTTCTTCATGAGCAGCTAAGTTCATCTGTCACCTGAAACAGACAGCTGAAACTCTCTGTGAAAATGGTCTGAAGCTATCAAAAAGAGATCTCACAAGTGCGCTAATAAAAGTGATCTTCTCTAGCTGACATGGTTAGCATCTAGGGAACTAAAAGAGCTACAGCAAATAAAGTTTGGTAATGTGTAAGTAAAAACTGGGAGTACATTTATATCTAACCTATACAATATATTCCATATATTAAAATATAAAAATAAAATATAAAACCTATAAAATCTATTCCATAGTAAATGGTAAAGATTTAAGTACTGTTGGCATAGGCTCCACCAGTGAATGCCCTTACTGCCTTGCCAAAACACCTTATCAAGCTTTTTCAGACTGATCGGATATGAATGTTGGGTTCCCATGCATATGTTATAGGCTTTATTGGCACTGTAAAGCTGGCAAGTGGATCCAGTCAGATTCATCAGTGCTATCCTTCTGACTCCAGAGCATCTGGATACTGTGGGCAGACTGTTCAAAGAACATGTAAACTACTTATGCATCAAACAGAAGCAATATCTATGCCAGTTTAGCATGTGGTTTTTTGAAATGCAATTTAAAAGGTTGAAGCTGGGCTTCTGAAGCATCCTGATTGAGAGCTCTTTGTCAAGTGATCCAAATCTAGTAACCAGTTTGTGTTGTCCTGAAGGGTGCATAGAGCATGGGAAGGCTGTTCTAGATCCTTCCCCATTTCTTTCACAACTGTTTGGCTTTTTTATCAGTAGAAAGTTTTAACATATTGCTGGTGCCATTCATTATTGAAGTCTTCAGAGAAATACAGACCTGTGGACATACTGATAAAGAATTTCTGCACCCTACTTCTGTTCTTCATTACTACTCATGTCTTTCTGCCTTGGACAAGTCTTTTTATTGACTTGTGGTTTAGCTTTTGATGGCTGACTTACTGAACCTCACCCACAATTTTACATTTGACTCAGTTATTTGGTGCTTCACCTCTTAAGGTAGGTAAGACTTCCTGTGTTGATTTGTTGAGAACATACACTCACTACCAGGCTACTTTTGGTAACTTCCTGTGATATTTAACCAATAGTCTCTAACCCCTAATGTCTCTAATGAGCTCTGCTTCACCATTTGTTATCTTATATACAGACAAAAGAGCAAGTTTGCACTTGTCTGTATCACATTTATTCTCCATTGAAAATATAATTGCTACTTTTTTTATTCTCCAACCATATAGTAACAGTTCTTACTGAAAAGATTTGCTAAAAAGACGTAGTATTGACTTCTAAAATTCATAATGGCATTTCTATCAAAATTGGTGGAAAGCATCTACACCCATTTTCTTTGCATTACCCTTTAGCTTTGCCCTGCCCGTTCATATCACTGTTCAGTTTTTAAAAGCAAAAGATTTTTTGTGCTAATAAAGGCATGATGCCAAAGCTCATATTTTCCTCCTACTGTATGAACCCTGGGTATTTCTGTTCTCTTTTTACTTGTATGGATGGAGAACCTTTTATTATTTAGATACATTTCTCAAATCCTTTCTTGTCCCTGCCTTTTTTGACCTCTTAAGTGTTTCTTTGCTGATCAGGCCTTATTCCTTTCTGAATAGGCTTTCTCCTTGTTCCAAAGTGTCCTTCACGAAGTAGTCAGCCAGCCAGCAGAACAGTAGTCTGCAGGTTTTTTAACCCCTGAGTTGTTTGTAATATAAATCCTAGACAGTTTTATATCCACTGACTGGAGGGAATTTAAATCTTCCTTCACATGTGAGTCCTGGTGTCCTCAATGTGACTTTAATACTGAGAAATATCTTCAGTTTATCAAAGTTTATCCAAGTTTCTCCTCTGGACAGGGAATACATTCTGTAATAAATTTTTCTTTATCTTTCAATGTTTTTTTTTTTTTTTTCATCTGTGAGTACAAGATGAATCATATCTTTATCATACAACCCAAGGTTATATCCCATGATCAGCTTTTCTGTAACAGCCATGCTGCTCTGCAGTGCAAACCCTCAAAGTTCCAGCTCTTGATTCATGAACAGCTTAACCATCAAAATTAAGGACTCTTTAATAAGCAATCAACTTTGTCCTGAAAGATTTGGCATTGCAAATCCCTGTCTTGCAGACTGATCAGCAGTGTGTTTTAATGCTGAGAGGAACCATGAAATAAGAGGAATGACTCAGCCATCAGATTTAGGAACTCCTCTGTTCTCTAGGCCATTTGCTGGAGCTTTTTAGTTCTAATAATGTACCACAGATTAGGCATTTTTTTGTCAGAAAGAGAATGCATAAGGTGTTGCCTTTTTTACTATCTGTACTGGCTTCAAAGCTGAAAATTACTGCTTTTAGAGCTTTATAACTATTTCAGCACCCAAATTGGAATTTTTCCTCTCTTTGTGAGAGACAAAATTTTAAATAAAATCTATTAATTGTTACTATTTGTGACATGGATGGATAAAATAATTCCAAAAATTTTATTGAAATCCTTTATTTGTCAAAAGCATACTGTTGGTTAGTTACATATGGTTCAAAATAATGATTTATATTATTGACAAAAACTTTATGTTTGCAAATTTTTATGAGAATATCACAAATCTACAAAATTTCAATTAACCTTAGTTCATATATTTTCAGCACCTATTGCTTTATTTCTAAAGTTATGAATACATGTGGTAAACAAGGGTTAAGAAAACACTCAGTTTTAACTAAATATAAAATGTGCTCCTCAGCCAGTCATCTCAGAAAATCTTGGTGAGACTAATTTAATATACCTTTTAACTCTGGCATGATATTCAACTTTACTCGCTACTTCTTAATACAGCAGCATCAACCTACTCCTCCCTTTATAATGCAGGCAGCACAGGTAAGTTATGAACTAATCATTAATAGTATGAGTTAATTTTTTTCCCCTACTGAAAAAAGGTCTCTATAAACTGCATGTAAAAGGTTACTGAATCTAATTCTTCATTACTTTCATTCGTGTAGAAGTTCAAAACAGATGCAAAGTCTGAAACCAACACAATTAACATTTGGTATTCCCTTTGTGCTCTCTGAGCAGTTGATCCCACAAGACATAAGGATTTGGATAACTTGGGTTGTATGAGATAGGGACAAGTTAAAAAGGTATCTTCTTCTGCTGAGAGTGAAGAGAAGGGAGAGTCCATAAGTCAAAAACCATAGAGTTCTTAGAAAGATTTGTGGTTAATGGCTGACAAATAGTACCCTATATATTATTTCTGTTTTTGCAACTGGGTTGTAACTAATTCTAAAAGAGAAATGAAAATTGAAATTTAGAAAAAGTATCTTTATCAAACATCAGATAATCCTTTTCTTGAAGGAAAGGCCTATTACTGTGAGCATCAACCCTTATTTCTGCCTGTTTTTCTATTAGGCAAAAATCCCAGTCAGTGTCAGCCTGTTTGCAGTTCTCCTCCCATTCCCTCATGACCAGGCCTGCTGTGCAGTACTGGAGCTGAAGGGAATCAGTTTAGCACATGAATATGATTTGATTATTTTTGTTTTACATAGGCTATAAATCTGTCCAATCTGTTTTAAAAATCTTTTCAGTGTTCAATTCACTTAGCTTTTGCTGATTGAATTCCCTGCCTGAAATATATTAAGCATCTGGGGTTAAAATAGGGTAGTAATTTTTATTTTTTCACTTTTAAACACAAAGCTCTCTTACTTTCTTGAAATAATTCTTCATTAGAAATACAAGGATTTGGTACAGAGGTTCCCATTAGCACTGTATCTGAGATTTTTAATCATGTACCAACCTAATATGACTGTAGCGGATTTTGCATGTGATATTATCCTTCTTTGCAGTTCAGTCATATTCTCCTGCTGGCTGGCACTGGTGAACAGGCTACAGGCAGCAGCTGCTGGTTTGACAGCCAGTTCTGTTCACGGAGACGGTAACTGCAAGGCAATGCATGCCCAATAAAACAAGCTAAAGTCAGGGGATTCCTAAACAAGACCCTGCTATGTTGAAAAAGAGTCAATCTCTAAATAAACTCTAAAAGGTTTCTAGCAGTCAAGATGCAAGTGAAAGTAGTCTTCCTTTGGAAGTGTACATAATCATTTAATTCAAACCTTCCTCTGGTGTTTCCCAGCCACTGCTTTATTTCTTTGATTATAATCTGCTAGGACAAATGTCAGGAGATATGAGTCTACAAAGTGATGTGAATCTTGTTCCCTATTGGAGATGTGACTATGAGCATTATCTTCATGATGTTTTCTTTCTCATGTACTCATTTCTCCTCAGTGTTTTTCCAGACTTTGATGATAGAGAAAAGCTTAAAAACTTTATTCCAACCCTGGTGATGAGTATACTTTAGCTTGCATTTCAAGGTGGAGAAAAGCCATAGTAGCATGGATATAAACCCTAAGGGTTATTATTATGTGGTATTTGCAACAAACCATGGCTTTTGGCTTCCATATTATTTTCTACTTACTGCAGCTCCATCATGGCACATGTGATGAGACCTGCTTGTATATTTCTGTCTCACAGCAGTCAAACATGGCCATTTCTTGTCTTTCAGTAGCTTTACAGCCTTATGAGCTTTATGACTTAGACTGAATGTTTAAAAAAGGTCTTCAAAACAATACATTTATGCCACCAAGTACACAGAAATACATACACTTATCAAAAAATGCATACATAATTTAATACAGACTATAAACACAGAAATTACCATCAAATAATATTTGGACATCAATATTTTCTGGTTCATTTAAACTTTGCATTTACAAATTTAAAAATAGAAAGAAAGAGAAAGAAACTGAGAAGCATTCCATCACTGTGGAAGCATATATTCTATATCCATTTGACATCTCATGTGATTACAATGCGCAGTTGAGGTCATTACACTAAAGGGAAAATAATGGTAGACTGTAGAAGACAGTGAACAAAACAAGAAAATGTTTTGCTACTGCTAATATTTTGGTGTCAATTGGGTAAGGAGTTTTTCTCTTGACAGTGAAGTCCTAGCTTGCTTTTAATTAATGTTGCATTACTCTTTTTAATAATAGCATCTATTTAGGATATCATTAATAGCAACATCTATTGAAGACACTAAGCATTAAATTAATGGGAGCATTAAACAGCATCTATTATATATTCCCAGTTAAATTAGAATGATGCTTTTTTAATGGATGTTTTAATAGACATTATTAACCAGAATATTATACAATTAAAATAGAACTCAATGGGTTCTTTGAGTTCCTGTTGTAATACTCTGTGAAGCCACTGATTCTGAAAAATAACAGTGTATGTATTTTTAATTTAATTTAATGGCATTTGGCAGGAGCTACAACATGCACATGCTTTTATATGGCACAAGATAAAAATCCATTGAATTAAGACATGTTTTAAGGCTGTTTTAAAACCTCTCTTACATTTTGATCCTGTGGGTCAAATTCTTTAATAAAGGGTTCTTTGTAAACGTCTGTATACAAAGAGGCATAGTTACACTTTTTTTACTACCTGAAGTGTGTTTGATTTCCTGCTGAAATCTCTGAAAATCATTGGGAGTCAACATTTCTTCAGAGAAAGAAACATTCTTTTGATAAATTACTATTTCTCTTATTTTTCAAAAAACTCTCATTTTCTCTTGTTTGTTTGTGAAACTACACAATGAGTGTAAAGAGTAAGTTTCAGTTCCGAAATTTTTCACCAGTTTCAAAGTGCAAAGCTGTAAAACTCAACTGCTCACAGAACTGCCTATTAAGCTCTCATTTCAGTCAGCAAACATTTAGTACACAGGCAGCAGAATCTGAACCTTCTCCTTATTGATTTCTGATTGTGAGCCACATTCCCAAAAGTATATATTTTATCCATGGTAAACATTACTGTTCGCATCAATGAAGAAGGTCATTGGTCATTATCTTTCCATTTCAGCAGCAATTATGATCAATTCCCATTTTCTGTACTGGTTTTCATTCCGCTGTGGGAATGTGGTAGACACCTGTCATACATTAAAAAAAACTTTAGAGAAAAGTGGCTTGTATAATCATTTAGCTGACATTTTGAATATGTCATTAACTTTTACATTTGGGTGAACCTTTTTCTAGAAATCTCTGAATCCTACACAACCAACCCTCCACAAATTATTGTATAACACCTCAGAGTTAGCCAAGAACTTTCAGCTAAATTTCTTGAATCACTAGTATTTTCTTTGAAATCCTAATGGTCTTACTCGAATACAGATCTGTCATTTCATGCAACAGACAAAGCTGGCAGAACCTAACAAGAATTTCCCTTTGGACTTGCTTAAGACTATGAATCCAACTTCCACTGAAGGACTAAGCAAATACCTTCCCATCTCTCAGACTTGTCAGGAAGTGCAAATTAAAATCTTTACTTTTTGCATAGCTCTTGCTACCTGTCTATATCCATCTGGCACTTTGAGATAAGGTCATGCACAAATGGTGTTTCCAGGTTGATCTGTGTGCATTTAGAAAATGCATGGAATCAGTAAACAAGGAACAAAACTATGAAGGTATAGCCTGAAAGTGGCAAAGCAAACATACAAATCAAGAAAATAAAGGGTTTTGTTGCGCTTTCTAAACACTTAACCTTTTAAAGGTATGTCTTAAACTAATGTGTCTAAAATAATCTTTTGATAAACGGGAGGAATATTTTTCCTGCAACAGTGAACTTTTCACTGCATTCTCTAATGTTGTGAAGAGAAGTTTCTGTTGAAAGAACTTGCCTGGAGGTTCTTTCAAGAAAAGAAGACTATTTGATTTATAATCTTCAGAATTCCCAAAATTCAATGGTATACAAAGACACTTGGAAGTAGACTTTATAATAATATGGGAAAACAACATGTGAATTCCTGCTGTGCTGAGCTGGTTTGATTACACTGTAAAGCCCCTAAAAACTTAGTTTAATATGTCTTTCGGGAGAAAAAGGGAACTTAAAATAGGCCTTCATAACGGGCCTATATGAGTAAGGAAGACACTGGTTACTACATGCGCCAGTTTGCCTTGATTTTTCTTCTCATTTGGATAAAAATAGCTCATACTTGTAAATACAGGGAGAGAATGAAGTAAACACAAGAGTTCAATAGTTCAAATAGATGTTGAACTTCTAAATTTCCATTTACCAGCCTTTTCCCTTAAGAAAAGAAAAACTGCTTCAGGCAAGTTCTGCTGCTCCTATTATCTGGGCACAAATCTCTCCTCCTATTTTCCAGCCTTGGACCTGGGGATGGAGGGTTGGGCTGTTACTAGGTTATGCATCAAGGACTAATGGGGAACCTCAGTTACCGCTCCATATTTCCTGCCTTTATCTCTGGACAAGACAGAACATGTCTCCAGTGCCAGAGAGTGGCAGCCAAGGACTTCACAGGAGTGCCAGCTGGAGTGTAAAAGTTCTTTTTAGCAAGGCTTTTGATAGTCACTATAAAGGAATGGGTCTATTGAAACTGAATCTGTTCCTGGAACTGCCACATGGCTCAGGACAGGAAGGGGAGCATGGGGGAGCGGGTACCAGTGTCTCCTCTGCATAGCATGGAAGAAGCTAAATCCCTCCTATTCAAGAGCTCATTAAATGAAAAACATTTATTGGATAAGGGATGCTGACTTCTTGGCTTGCTGAGCAGGATACTTGCCTGAAATGCAGATGACCCAGATCCAATTTCCTGTTCCAATTCCAGTTCCAAATTAGATGCAACAGGGACTTGAACTTACAGCCTCAATTCCCAAGAGAGTGCCACTAACTTAAAACCTAGTAGCTAGAAAAGCTCCTGGGATATTTTTTAAATTTTAATTTTGTTACAGGGATTCAGAATTGGAGTTCATAATTGCTTTCAGCTGTAGTTTCACTGAAACAAATACATTCCTATAGAATTTCATTAAAACAGATCAGCATTTTCTGCCAACATCAATGAGTCAAGAATATTTTGGGGAACTACACAAACAAAAACTTATTTCAAAGAAGGAAAATGGGAAGGGTAAAAGAGGAGAATGGCATGGGGTCAGAGATAAAGGTAGATAAGCCAAAATAAAGTCCTATTTGGAAAGGAAACAAAAACTTCCCTTTTAAAAATATCTCTAGAGCATTCCTAGTTGAATACCTGTCCTGCTTACAAGGTCAATAGACTTTCTGCTCACCAGTGAACACCTGATCAGAGAAGGAGCTGATTATTAATTCACTGAGTTATCAAAATCAGGTTCAATCTGGAAAACTGCATTTACAGCCAGAAATCCGTCAGAACCCAGTTTAGGCTCAAGACCCTTGATGTCTATTGTAGCCAGCAAAGCTTTCTCTTCTAGCTTTTTCCTCATCTTTTTATACTTTCTGATGTATATTTCTATAAGCACCCTTTTGTTTTCTATACTTCCTTTTAAGCATTCCTTTTAATTGCACTGAGATTTTTTTTTGTCTAGAAGTTTCAAAATCATTCATTAAGGAGCTTCCTGCTTTGATCCTTTGAGTATAGATGTGCTGATGCATTCGCTTTCCTCAGAAAGACCAATTTAATCTTTTGAGCAAATAATCTACATCGAGGGAAGAATTTTGTGTTCTAGTAGTCTCACACTGAAAGAGGTTAAATTTGTTAATGAGATAATCTAATTTGGTTACAGTGAAGGAGGACAATACTTGGAAAATAGTAAGAGCTTTTTTCATCTCTCCCACATTATTCATATACAAAACAGTATAAATGTCTAATCTTGCCTGTTTTCCAGCTCAACTCATAGGTAACTTGTGGCAAAGTGAAACAATGGAAATTGCAAGGATTAGGTAAATGGTTAAGAACTATTACAGATATATGAAAACCCAAGGATATGAAAACGCCTATAATCCTGTCAACTGTATTTTACAGATTCTGTGCAGACTCCTTAGAAATGCATGAATTCTAGACCAAACAAATATGATGAGAATCCGAACGGTTAGGGACACAAGAACAAGTTACTAAACTGCAGAAGAAAACCTCAAACCAGGGAAAGCATTGGAAGTCTAAACCACAAGAAAGCAGTTACATTTACTGAGATACAACAGGAAAGGTATAGAAGAAAATTTTATAGATTTTTTTCTTGAGAGAAACATAAAAATTGGCCCTCTGGTATTCAACTGAATGTAAAAATTAATCTTTGTAATAAAGCAATACTGCCACTTCAGCATATGCCAAAATAAGTGGCCCATTCAAGCCAAACAACTTTTTGTTCATCCTTCCTTTCTGATAAAGATTTGTTATAAGTTCAACTAATGTCAATTCTTGTGTATTGGTATTGTGACTAGATTGATGAGAATTTGAGAATCTTTAGTACTGCAACTATTAAAAAAAAATCAAAATCCTAAAGACTGGCTTGAAAATTAAATTTAGAAAAATACATGTATTTCGGGATTGCACTTTCTCTGTGTTATTTGACACTTGGGTGCTGGTTTTTTCAAGCTTTACTGCATAATGTTTTTAAGCTAGCTGCAAATGTAAAACAAGTGAAAAAACAAATGTGAAATGTTCACAAAATCCCAAGGCTCAGAGTAAAGCTGAGAAGAGTGCTCAATGCCAAGAGAAAATGAGTTGTCTGAAGGAGAATTTCAGAATTTTTGTTTCTATTTGTTGTTTTACTATGGGCAAATTACAATACCAATGTCTACTGGTTCTGTAAAACCGTGCATTTGAAAAATTACCAATTAATGAAATGTGGTATATTAATTTGGACTAAAGTTTAAACTGCATGATTCATGTCATGTTGCATCATTCCAGATAATTTGTTCAGAAAACAACTTGTTTCCTGCAATGATAGCATGCATATTTTGGGAGGCAGTCATTAGTAAACTGGCTTACAAATTTTGACTGTGGAAAGGAATACATCTGCATTCTGTAAATATATATGCAGTTACCTGAATTCCAGGTATGTTATGTTGATTCTGCTGTTTCCTTTCCTAATTGGAAAGAGAAAGATCTGCTTTTAAAATAAGCAGATGGACTTTCAAACTGCAAGACTGAATGAATCGTTGAAAAACCAAAAATGGTAGAAGAGAAGACTGAAATCGTGGTGGAATCAAAAACAAGGATATGCAGAACAGACATCAGAAATTATGGATGTCAATGCAAAACAATTATGCTAAATGTGTTTAAGTGCTGTAAGATCACTAGCATTTTAATAACAGGAAACATCTGAGCGTTTGTTTTATAAGCAGGATGCTATGTGGTTCTAGTCCTTGTGGGAGCTACTGAGAGGTGCTAGGACAGGTTTCAGACAAATCAGTTTTTAAAACTTCTAAAAATCTTTCCTTATTGGTATTCCTGTTACATCTGCCATGGCAGACTCAGTCTGAAGAGGTCACAGCCCTGATGTGAATGTGATCTCTTAGTTAAGACCCTGGGTAATGGATGGGTTTAGGGTCACTTTCTCAAGCCCAGAAGCAGGAGAACAGTTTATGACCTGGAACCCTACCTACACCGTACAAACAGAACCTCAATAAAAACTGTGTTAGTCAGGGCATCCTAGCACAAACACAGCTATAATATGGTAATCTGAATTTACAGTGTCTTCAATGTCCTCCTTCACATTCCTGCCATCTTGTATTTCCAGCACAGTTCCACTGGGAATCTGTCATCTAGAGATTGGCTATCTTTCTTAAACTAAGTAGAGACTGAACATCAATAAAAACACCTTGGATCTCTGTTCTTAGGTAGATCTGACACTGTGGAAAACTGTGGTTCTGTTTCCCACTTCATGATGACCTTTCTCTGAGTGCACATCTCTGGTTTTGGGATGCAGGTTTCAAATCTGCCTTATTTTAACAGCAAACTGGTTCTGCCAAGGTAAAAGCCAACTTGAATCCTTGAGATGTGAAAACAAGTGAAACCACTTTTAGAATTTTTTTTGCTGCTACAAGCAGTGGTTTTGTGCCCATCTACATCTGGGCTTCCTCAATTTTTTTTTAAAAATCAGTAATTAAAGCAAATTATTTGCTTTAAAATTATAAAGGAAATTATAAAAATAAAGAATTAAAAATTGCTAGATTTTTACTATAAGCATTGGGTTAAAGCTGAATAATGCATAACAGGTAGCTGTCAAGGGATACCAAAAATATAGACGCAATTTGTTGAGAGAAACCCGAGATTCAGCAGCTCCTGAGTAGCCATACACTAAATATATTCAGCAGCTTCTGAGTAGCCAGGCTGACATTAAATTAGGCTGCTAGAATAGGATGTTCCAAGCAAAGGGCCAGCATTCTTGGGGTCAATGCCATCGAGTGAATATATAAAGAAACAGAAGAAAGTTAGGGCATTTAACTGAGAGGTTTGAATTTGACAAGATAGGATAGTCAAAGATCAAACTAGCTTTACACTCCTAAATTAGTTCTAATTGGAGAAATGTGGGTTCTGGTAAATTTGCCTTGAGACCAGTAAAATGTCAAAATGGAAAACAATAAGAACATGTCCCAAACCTGTCAGTCATCTTATGAGCAATGGATTTTTGACAAGTTTCATAATGGAAAATTTAGGCTAAATAATGCAATCTGCACATGGCAAGGCATATATAGAAAGTCTATTTCAAATGCAATTTAAATATTACAAACACGGTTAGAGAAGGCAAAATAGGGGAAGAATTTTAGAGAGCTTGGAGTAAAATTATACAGCTAAATACAAACAAGACATGGAAAGGAAAATAATATAAAAAAGGCAAACTTACACTAGGAAGAATAAAGGCCAGAAAATATCAGAATGACCTTTATTTAAGCCATTAAACCTACATTTTGATACCAATAGAAAATGGATGTTCAGTTTTGATCATAGACATTCTCAGACTTCAGATTACCTGTGTTCTTTCACTAAGAGCTCCATTTTAGAAATTCTAAGTCACAAAAGTCCCGTATTTATGTTATATCTGTGGAAAGATCTTAGTACACCATTATAAGCTTAACTGTATGTCAGTGCAATTTATTAAATGATTCAAATCAGAATGTACTTTTGGAAACCTTCCCAAAAGTTTACATTAGTGAATTCTTACTCTTCTACTTTAGGACTATAACATTATACAATGCATTAGAGGCTGAAGGCATAGAGCAAAGAAAAGGTTTAATTACAGTTCCTGTGTGGAAGCTATAAATACATGGCAAAGATGAAGAAGACAAGAAAAGAAACAAAACAAAACAAAACAAAACAAAAAAAAAAAAAAAAAAAAAAAAACAAACCAAAAAAAAAAACACGTGATGAGAAAATCACCTTAGAAATGACATCCTGAGGCAGAGGATATTGATGATGAATAGTAATAATATTCAGTCTCAGATAGTGCTGATGGTTCCAGCAAGAGTTGCAGAGATTATCATTGTATTAGTCACTTTTCTGTGGTTTATTAGGAGAATTTCAGTTCAGTCAACTCTCCAGTTCTGGCTCAAGTGTTATGACCTGAAGGCAAAGATTACTCTGATATACTTTCTATCATGAAAAAATACATTATATATATTTTTTAATTTGAAGAGTAAACATACACAATTTTCTGCAGCGAAAGTATTATAAGAGGAATTGTTACTGAAACTGTATTAAAATGTAGTTCTTACTGTGAAAGTGAAAGAATTTTGCATATTTTCAGGTTGCTTCAGGGTATTCCAGCAACCCCTTGAAGTTAAAAAGAATAATATCAAAAAGAACCTTTTTCATCTTTTTCTAGACAGTACAAACTCCAATTCCAAAACAAACTTTAAACTCACTCTCCATGCCAAGAGAAGAGTCTCTTAATTGCTATACTAGCTTTACTACTACTAGAGTAGCCCACTGTAAAATTTACTATATCCTTTACTGCTATGGTATATATCTTCAATACTATAGTATTACAGCTATACTAGCTTTGCTAATTTATTTATTGTTTTATTTTACTTTATACACTGTTTCTGGTTTATTTTAGAAAATACATGGATTATTTTACTTTTATATTAATCTCATTTCTAATGCTGCTATATTAGCTTTACTGCTTTATACTAGCTTTATTACTACTATAGAGACTTTCCTACTGCAGTAATAGAGGTAAGTATATAAGTTATCATAGAGCTCATAACACTTAATTGTAGAAAATGTGAGTACCATTCTCCCATCTTGGTGTGAATCTGTGCATGACTGCTTGGAAATGAAGCCTCCAATGTATAATGAGAAGGCTCAAAAAGTAAGCAACGAAAAGGTCCTGAGATATGTACTCCAAGGCTGGATTATATGAATGAACATGAAAAGTCTAATTAAAAATCTAGAGCTACATGAAGTGTTGTATAAGTATACCTGATACACTCTGCAAAGGTGATTCATAGACTAAGTCTGTATTTGGTGCACCCTTGAGCTGCATTCACATTTCTGCAGTCTGCAGCTTGTGTCCCAGATTGGTTTCTTCTCAATACAATATCTTAGTGATTATAGATAATTATAAACCATTATTTTGCATTTATTGACCCTGAATTTCAGTTTCAAACACATGCTGTAACTGCCCCAAATACAGGAGTAGCTCTCTGCTTCCCAAAGCCCATAGAGCATTACAACAATCTAAATCTGCTCTGCAGACATCCTGCAAGTGAGTGGTCATACATTTCCACTCTTCCACGTGAAGACAAAATCTTTTAAGCAAATCCTAACCTCTTACTAGGATAGACTGGGCCATAGCTACAAGAGTGCAATCTGACTTTGGACAAATTAAATTACTTTCAGATAGTGGAAAAACATCCATCTCCAGGCCTGGAACAGCTTAAAGCAGACTTTCAGGATGACAATGAATTTCAGGACAAGAATAACTGCATTTGCCAAGTGTTTAGTATACCTCTCTGAAGCTCCAGATCTTAGAAGGATGTAATTACCCTTTCAAGCTTAGTCACTCCTGATCATTAGTTTGAGCTAGGAGAATCTACTGTCAAGATCATAAAATTGCTCACAGATCTCATATATATCATCCATAATGGAATGGTTTCAGAAGAATCCCTATACTCCTCCAGGTATTGCACAGCTTCTCCAATTTTTTTAAGTAATAAATGGTGTTCATATGACCAGTAGACCACCACCCTAGGAGACACCGCTCTCTATCAGGAGGGATTGCTATAGCCCCCTCACAGGTTGGTTCATGGACTGCCTGACACCAAATTCATGAAGGAGGTGTGGGAAGCTGACCCATTTTGGCTGATTCTGATCAAGGATGGACATGCATATGCACAGCCTTTCAATTTCTCAATGTATAGCTGTGCTTCTGAGTCATGAAAATGAATCAGCCATATGGTGTTGCAGCAAAAGTGGCCAACTAAATTCTTGGCAGTGTCAGCAAGAGAAGACCCAGGAGGTCAAGACAAGAAATCTATCTCTTTATTCAGTACTTGTAAAACCACATCTGGTGCATTATGAGGAGGTCTGGAGGGCCACCTACATGACTTGAAACCCTTCATCCTTCATGAAACTTAAAACTTGACTGAACAAAGCCCTGAGAAACCTGTTCTATCAGGATCCGATTTGAGCATGTGGTTAGAACAGATGACCCCTAAAAATGTCTCATAACCTCAGTTACTTTATAGATACATGACTACATGTTATTAGCAGCAAACCTTCATGGCTGTGAAATTTAGCATGAGAAGGCATCAAATCTTTTTTTTTTCTCACATAACTCTCTATCCAGCACCAGAAATAGGAACAGAACCTCAAATGGATCCTCTGTATACTACAAATACAGTTCTCTGTAGTCTGGCATTACAGCCTCCTTTCTGGAGGTCCTTCCAGAAAGGTACATAGATTTCTGAGATCCGTGTGGAGGACTGTAAGCTGACATCAGATATATGATAGCATGCATAGTGAAGTGAGACAAAATATGCCAAAAGCATCAGCTAGTCTCTGTACTCATGCTCTGAGATGCCTTTCTAGGACAGCCACTGAATGTGTTCACCAACATATAGGCAGTACAGAAAGTCAGTGGACTATGCATCCGTGGCAAAAACTGGGAGTGTAAAAACACCACAGTACTGAAATACTCCAAATAGGCTCAGTCAGAGGATTTTTCATGTTCTGATCATCACTAGAGGGCTGGTGTGGTTTTTCAGGGCAGGTCTGCTGACAACAGTTTGAGCATGCCCAGCTTCATACACAGGTGAATCTGTTGCCACTGTGCCTCCTACCATTTATCACGGATCAGCTTGCAGAGTGCAGTGTGTCACAGTAAATGAGACATTAGATTGTAATTAAACTGGCAATTATATAAATAACTTTGGCAAATAACCTTTTTTCCTCAGAAGAAAACCATCAAGTATTTTTTAGAAGTGACTGCAGGAAAAAAAATCAAACAAGTTCTATTTAAATAAGAGTAGAATGGAGAGAAAACTAATATAAATCTCCTGGAAAAAGTCAAATGTAAACATTTTTATGAACCCCTGTATGATGAAAATAGCATGACTGCTTTCCTTAAAAAAAAAAAAAAAAAAAAAAAAAAAAAAAAAAAAAAAAAAGTTAGGTCAGAGATAAAGCTTAATAATTTTCAGAAGAAAAGCCAAACTGAAGAGGAAGCTAATAAAAAAAACAGGTCTTAGCATTGAACAGTTCTTTTTAAACTTAAGATGAATGACTGATGCTCTAAAAAATCCCTGAGGCTATTCTGCAGATACCTTTGTATTTATGAGGGAATAATGATGATAATGCCTATAATGCCTTTCTGTGATTATGGTGGGAAAGTGTAAGCCATAGATTCCAGCAGAAGGAAGAAAGGAAGGAAAGAAGGCGTTCACTCAAAGTTCCAGAATAACTTAATCTAGGCTCTCATCTTCAGAAAGAACATTTTAATTTAGAGTTCCAACATCAAAGACCATATGAAATCACCATTTCTTTGAAAATCCACACTAAAGTACAGGGAGATATTAGCCAAAATCCTTAAAGTAATTAGTACCAAATACTCCTTCGGGCTGAACTTCTCCCTAGGATCAAATTACTGAGCTCAAGTTAGCAAGCTCTTAGTCCAATCTCAGTGTGAGTAAAGATGAGCTTCCAGTAATGAGAACCTTTATTATCCCCAACCTAAATTGCTTTTTAGTCTGTTTTTATTCTTTTCCTCTTTTTTAATTTTTTTTTATTTTCTTTTTATCCAGGAAGCAACCTTCCTTAGTAGCTACTTCTGTTCACATACAAACAAGAATGAAAACCAAACCAATGACTCAATGACCTTTCCATTCCTCAGCGAGGAACTGCTTTATTACTGTACCTCATCATCTGTCATAATTCTGACTGCAGGCTTCACCTCCATCCCTAACAGAAAAGAACCAATCCTGGTTCTTGCAGAAATACATCTAACATTGTTGCATCCCGGAGTTTGGGTTTAGATTAGGGTTTTTAATTTATGTTAAAATAAGTCAAATTCTGTAATCCCGCGTTTCCCCCGTGTTGTGCCCCCCCGCGGTTTCTGCCCCCATGTTGCCTGCTGCCGGCTCTTACCCCTCTGCCGCTCCTGTAACCACCCTGCCATCTGGCCCTGGGAAACCCCATGCTGGCCACACGATCCCGCTCAGCCCGCGGCTCGGTGCCCGCCCCTGCGGGGCTCTCTGGTTGGTCGCTGTTGCTAGCGTCACCGTCACGGCAGCCGCCCCTGCTGGGCGGCAGGCCATGGATCCTCTCGCCCCGCCCCTCCATAAAGCCCTATCCCGCCGGCAGTCAGGCGCCATTTTCTCCCATGCGAGTGCCGGGAGCGGTCGCGCCTTTCCATCGAACTGCGCCGCGTGACCAATAAACCGTTCCTGCTAAGCACGGAGTAAATGGACAAATTCCTTCCTCTTTGCCGGGTCCCTAGCGCACGGTAACAGCGGCTGGCCAGCCCAAGCACCCGAGACACGGAGCCGTGTCCGGGAACCCGCGGCAGCAAACACCGGCAGCATGTGGAAGCTACGCCGCAGCCGGGCTCCCAAGAGCCGCGTGCAGCCGGGGAGAGCAAAAACCCACGCCGCAATTGGCGCCCCAACGTGGTGCCGAGGCCAGCGCTGAGCTGATCGCGTGGACGGAGGTTCACCGCGGAGCTCCAGGAACAGCGCCGGGAGCCGCCGCCGCCAGCCAGGGGCCGCGCTGCCGCCAAGGGGGGAGCGCCGCCGCCAAGCCAGAGCGGGCAGCGATCCGCGCCGGACCACAGCTCCGTGCCGGACGGAAACCGAGAGCAGGGGCTCTCCAAAGTACGTCAGTGAAGTCTCCGTTGCCCACGAGGGACCAGACAGTGTGTCCTGCGTGGGACAGGAAGTGCAAACTTTCGCAGCCAAGAGGGCAGAAGAAAGAACACTTCCCGGGACTCCCGGACCCTGGTGGCAGCTTTTCTTTGCAGAGACTTCAGTCTGGTAAGTATTAGTCGTGGAAATGTGTCCAGCTAATACGGGGAGGGCTGGCCGGGTTCCCGAGGTTGGGACGTGCGGCGCGCAGCACGAACGGCAGCCGCTGGAGTCGCCTGCGTTTTTTTGCTTTTTTTTTCTCTTTTTTACTGCCCCAGGGGTGAGGTGGTTTGGGTGGAAGAAGCATGGGGACCGTGCTATCTGCCCAACAAAAGGAATTTTATTCCCAAGTTAAAGAAATCCTTTTGGTGAAGGGCTGATACCCAAAAAATTTAGTTAAGAAATTTGTTCGGTGGTTGTTCTTTGCTTTCCCCCGTCTGTCTACCGAGGACGCGCGCAAAACAGAATTTTGGGAGCAAGTGGGAAAAAGGCTAGCAGAGGGGATCGGTAGGGATCCCTCCATAGATGACTGCTTCCCTAAATTCCATTTGTTGATCACAGATGTAGTAAAATCAGACCCCGCGCGAAACTCGGTTGGGGAAGGGAAAGAACCATCCGGAAAATCTGTTACTCCCTCTGAATCTGTTTCCCCATCCCCTTCTCCTACCCCTTCTTCCCCTAACCCGGGTGGGCAAGGGGGAGCACCCCATCGATCTGAGACGCAGGGCAGCTCCACAAACGTGGATCGTGCTTCTGGCTCCCCCAAGCCATCCCGGCGTCCCTGCCTTAGCGAGATCGGTTGATTCGCTGAGGCCACGACCGTAAACCCCTTTTCCAATCCCTTTTTCCCAGTTGAAAATCCCAGTTTCGGCGCTACCCCGCGCAGTTCTGTTTCTTTAAACCCCTTTCTTTGTTCCTCTGAGGAGGCCGAGGCCACATGGTCGATCCCTTTGTCTTCCCAAGATGGAGGGCGGCCACATGGCAGGGTCTCTTCTTCCCACAACCCCTTTCTGTTCTTTGTTCCCGGTGTCCCCGCCTTTGACCCAACCCCCACCTGCCTCCCTGTGGGCGTGGGCGCCGCCCCCTCGGGAGTTCAGGTTACTCCCTCACCCATTGTTCCCCCTTGAGTGGGTGTTCCCTCCAGTCCTATGCATGTCGTCCCTGCTGAGTCATCGACTCCGCCCTCCTCCACCGGGGAGAGCTCTGCCATCTCCACCCCGCTGCCTGAGAGAGGCAGCCCCCGTCCTGTTGCCCGCACCCTGTCCCCATCTTCCCATGGGTCCCGGAGATCCGGGCGGGAGGGAAGAGGGGGGAGGGAGGAGCAGGAACCCCTATCCCCATCTTCCCATGGGCCCCGGAGAGCCGGGCAGGAGGGAAGAGGAGAGGGGCGGGGACGGGAACCCCTACCTCCAAGTTCCCATGGGCCCCAGACGTCTGGGCGGGAGGGTAAAGGAGAGGGGGGGGAATCGGAGCCCCTGCCTCCACATTCCCATGGATCCCGGAGACCCGGGAGGGAGGGAAGCAGGGGGATGTGGGTTTCTGAGCATTTTCCAGGTTCCGTGGAATGGGTCGAGCCGACAGATGAGAGGCATGTAGAGGGATCAGAGGTTCAGGACAAGTTTGTCCTGGAAGCGGCATCCATGAACACTGCTGCCTTGGATGCCGTGCCTCCAAAGAACGCTGGTCCGAAGCAGCCTCCAGCAAGACGCCAGTGCTTCCACTGCAATCAAAGAGGACATTTTGTGGTTCAATGTCCGTTTCTGGGCAGGGCACCCCCAGGGACAGTGGGAGGGGGGAGAGGGGGGGAGGGAGATCCCATTCCCCCAAAAAACTGAAGAAACAACGCGCACCTGCCTCGCATGAAGATAAAAGTAAGGCAGGCCACAGAACCTTAAGGGGAGCTGTGAGTTATCAAGTAACTGTGCAGGTGGTAGTTCAGAACATCAGGGTGCCTTTGAGTGCGGCAGATGACCCCACCAATCGGGGGTTGCATCAAACCGCAGGCGACGCAAAAGAAAAAGGACCCTACAATCTCCTTAAAAAATGTTTTTCCCCAAAGCCCCAGTCTGTGTGTGTCCCAAATCCCCATGTTTGTAATAAAGTTGTCCCAGTTTCCCTATCCCTAAACACCCTAAGAAGAACCAGCACCAGCACCATCTCCAGGCCCTCTCCACCTGCGTAGCAGTCACCGCAGCTGCAGCAGCAGGAGAAGCTGGGAGAAGAGGCCACCACTTGAGAGACTGAATCAAGACCACTGCTTTCTTTTTATATTTTATTAAGCGGGGAGATGTTGCATCCCGGAGTTTGGGTTTAGATTAGGGTTTTTAATTTATGTTAAAATAAGTCAAGTTCTGTAATCCCGCGTTTCCCCCGTGTTGTCCCCCCCCGCGGTTTCTGCCCCCATGTTGCCTGCTGCCGGCTCTTACCCCTCTGCCGCTCCTGTAACCACCCTGCCATCCGGCCCCGGGAAACCCCATGCTGGCCACACGATCCCGCTCAGCCCGCGGCTCGGTGCCCACCCCTGCGGGGTTCTCTGGTTGGTCGCTGTTGCTGGCGTCACCGCCACGGCAGCCACCCCTACTGGGCGGCAGGCCGTGGATCCTCTCGCCCCGCCCCTCCATAAAGCCCTATCCTGCCGGCAGTCAGGCGCCATTTTCTCCCATGCGAGTGCCGGGAGCGGTCGCGCCTTTCCATCGAACTGCGCCGCGTGACCAATAAACCGTTCCTGCTAAGCACGGAGTAAATGGACAAATTCCTTCCTCTTTGCCGGGTCCCTAGCGCATGGTAACAGCGGCTGGCCAGCCCACGCGCCCGAGACATGGAGCTGTGTCCGGGAACCCGCGGCAGCAAACCCCGGCAGCACGTGGAAGCTACGCCGCAGCCGGGCTCCCAAGAGCCGCGTGCAGCCGGGGAGAGCAAAAACCCACGCCGCATAACATCAGGCTGAAGAGGATGACTGTGACTGTTCAGACCATTTCACAGAGGACTGGCAATGTTATCCCAAAATATATTGTCAGATGAACAGAAAGGACTGAGAAGGAAGGTAAAAGGACTGGCAAGTGAAGAGGCTAAAGGCAAAAAGCCTAGGAAGGTGATAGGGGATTCTCAATACAGATTTATGAGCAGCTAGGGAAGACAACCTTGCCCCAGACTAAGTAGGAACTATTGAGTAAAGAAGAAACTATGTTTCCAGAGTGCAACTGGAGTTTCTTTTACCTTAAAACTTTGTATTTAAATTCAGAACTTGAATTAAAATTATGCATTGCTACATTAACTTCTTTAGATCTCTGAGGCAGTTTGATTTATAGAAGATAATAGTCATGAAAACTGTGCTTTTAAGATAGCAGGTCTTACTACAGATTTATACCTAACTGTGAGGAGAATTAGGCTCACTGGGTAGGATTTATTTTTATTTACATAAATTATTTAAAAAGCAAGAAAAGGCCTTCTTTTCACTAACATATTGTAATGAATAAAAATTCAGCTTTGACCTGGATAAATATCTATCAAGGTTTGCAGAAGAGACATTACTACTGACCTTATCATCTTAACAACACAGTTGGAGAGCACTATTTCCTTCTAATTTATACTCACACAATTTGAAGGCTATGGCATATGCTATAGAAAATGCAATAAGGCAAACTAAACAATTCTTTTAGTTTGTAAACAAAATGGTGTTTCTGACAGAATTGCCAGAGTAAATGCTAGCTTACCATTTTGTATACTGGCTAAGATACTGCTATGAAGAAAGCAAAATTCAAAAATCTTTTCTACTAATTATATTAATGAAGCATAATTTTCAGTTCATTTATCTATGTGGTTTGCAAGCTTTTAAGCTCAATAAAAGTCTAGACATCAGAATGTACAGTGACTGCCTTTTTGTAAGAGAAGTAAATACATTTTTTAAACAGACAGAAATTACTATGAAATAATGATTACTGTAAAAAAATAATACACTTTCTTGATTTGGCATTTTAAATTCAAATATTAAGGTAATTTTACTTTGAATGAAATGACAATGTAAGCTAAATTAAAACAAACTCCCTTGAGAATTATTTATCATGCTACTAATATTCAGAAGTATTTTCTGAAATCTAAAACACATTAAATATTAGTTCTTTAGTAAATACATTAAATACATTAGTTCTTTAGTAACTCTATCCCATTTTTAATTCACCTGGAAGTTCTTGGCCTACTCTGCATAGTTAGATGGTAGAACTTACCATGCTTTTTGGCTGGGCTGGCTTCCTGGGGCATTTTTGCTGTATGTCTGCTGCAAAGTGAAGGTTTCATGGACATCTCAAATTAGAGACATGAAATCTAGGAAGCCTGAAGCCTTAAGATTTTACCTCTATTTCAGTGTTATAGTCTTATAATATATATGCTTATTCACTCTCACTCCACTCTCAGGGTGGTGTAAACATAAGCATGTTTTGTACTTAAAAGTCAATTAATTTGTGTCTCTCCATACAGAATTATGCTTAATTTGTATTGGAGACATGGAATGTGCTCTCTTATGTGCATTGTGATAATCATTCATACTGACTTGAAAAAACATTGTTTAAGTCTCGACACTCTCCTCAGAGGTAACACTGACTACCATTACACAGATTTTCTACCTGCTTTGCAAGGTCATTCCTCAAAATTAAATTAGAAATGACATTTCACATTCTTTTTATTACACAGTCATCCATGATGCATATACTAACTGTGGATTAGAAATTTTACATGGAGGAAGCCATAAGGTAAGGAGATTGATAATATCTGGGTGTTCTGGAAGCTAAGAGTTCAGTAGTTTGTAATTTTATATAGTAGATTGTGCCTGAAAAGAGAACTGGGACTTCAGTCCAGCTCATCTTACCTTCACCAAAAAACATTTTTTTCTGGAGTACCATCCTGAGCACCTCTTTGGCGAAAACTGACTTTCAAAGAGGGGAGGGGGATTAGGGATGCAGATCTGACAACCCAAAAGAGAATCCCTGAACTAGGGGCACCATCTACAGGGGAACAGACTGACACCAACTCAGATCAGTTCATGCATTACATAGCTGACATCTGTGCAAAGCATATGCAAGTTGGTTTGGCTACTCTTGAACACCCTCTCAGAGTACTTCTGTTTACATTTTCATTTCTGCTGCCATAGTGTCCAGGAGCCCTGGGCACAAAGCAGGAGCTCTCAGTGTCAGCTGCTATACAAATGCAGACTAAAAGAGACCATCTCTGCCTAATCAACTTAGAAGCAGCAGCAGATGTGTACAGATCAAACAGAAGAGAACAATGAAATCAGATGACAAACTAAGACTAACATCAGTGAATAGACTAACAAGTTCTTTGATTTTACCCTTTGATTTTTAGCTACAATTAAAACCACAAACCCCCAACATTTATTCTCCACTCTCAAATGGTAATCACATACATTGTTAGAAAAATCATCTTCAAAGATTATTTGTTTCATATAACACTTCCATTAGTTGTGTATAGTTGAATAGTTACTCCAGTATTTATTAATTTTACTGAAGGTTAATTGTCACTTTGGGGACATAGCTTTCTCTCTCTGCTTTCATGTCTTTCATTCTAAGTGCATCATCACCACTCAGTAGGTATTATGTAAACTTTACTGAAACCAAGAGTGTGACAACAGAACACCAAAATGGGATTCCAAGTATTTAATTCTCAGCTATACAGACCAGCTCTTGGATTCCCAGTCAACTGGAAAAAACACCAAAACAATCAAGAATAGACATTTAATATGTTAAAAGAATATTCAAAAACACGTTCTTAAACTACTGCAATCAGAGCCTAATTTTAAAAACTTGAGGATGGAAAAGACCAAATCAAAGCACAAACAGAAGTAAACTACATTATAATGAAGAACAAAATAAAAACATTTTTATGTTAAAGACAGGGATCTGTAACCTTGTGACACACAAAGCCAGTTCAGTTAGTTTACAGATCTACTTGGTAAGTAAATTAACATGCCACCAATTTATTTACTTATTTACCTGCCAGTGATTTGCTCTCATTATTTACCTGACTTTCCATCTTGTACATCTATTTGTGGCAGTTGTGATACTTGGTCACACAAAGGGTGACCTACAAAAGGAAAAAAGTCAGAGACCAGATTGCTTTTTTTTATGTGTAACAACTCCTGTTGCTCCTGCATTAGCCTCAGTTCAGTGACTGCCATTCTAGCATCTGCTCTTTGTATGCCATAAAACTTGCCAGGATAGGCCCAAGAATATTGGTTTCATTGGCTTTGGCCCAGGTTTCCTCCTTCTTTATGGATCAAGCAGGAGTCTTTCATTTTCAAAATCTAGTTTTTATGGCTCATATTGCTTTCTAATCTTGAGGTTGTATCTTGAAGTCACAATATACAGAAAGTGAAAAAATAAAAATTACAAAGACAAACAAGGAATAATTTCTGGTCTTGCTTTTTATTCAATTTTTTTCCTGATACTCCTGTACCTTTGGCTCAGTCAAAGTCTAAAACAAAAACAGGACATATGAAGAATATAATGGAGTCTAGCTCTTCATTTGTATCTAGTAGGATTCCTAATGGAACTTCTGAGTGGCTGACAGTATTTAAAATTATTTTCTGATGCACTAAAACACATAAAAAATTTTAAAATTCCAAAGAAAACAACAAAATAGGGTTTAGTATAGAATTTCTTCTGGATTTGCATGTTTCTTCTTTTTTCTCATAATAGGATCCTTTCTTCTTCCCTAAACACAACCATGGAAGAGTTAACAATAACAAATACAGACATGTATGTTTCATGATTTTAGAGGCTAGCATTTGGCTAGCACTCCAAGCATTCATCAAATGGCTCCTGAGCTCTTCTAGAGCATCCTTGTCCAGTCAGGATATATATGTCATTCCTCAAGCCTCACAGCTTCCTTTGGTATAATTAACATAATGATGGGATACTAACTACCAATTTCCTTGAAAATCAGTAGTGAAATAAAAATCGCAGGACTGACAACCACTTTCTGTATGAATTAACCTTTGAACTTGAAAGAAACTGAAGGAAGCAACTTTTGCAGCAATTCTTTCATTGCAAACAACCAAGCTCAGAAAATAATAAGCAAAAACTCTCCCAACCACTACGACAGCTGGTTTAGGTTTTTTGTTTGTTTGTTTTGGTTTTTGTTTTTGTTTGGTTTTTTGTTTTTTGGGTTTTTTTAAACATAGCAGAACAATTATGTATGGGCTACCACAGTCAGAGAGTGCAAAAGTGATGGTATACTCTTCAGGACTACTACTAGATAGCATTTCTGTTCCTTACTGTCTGTACACTAAGGAAGGGCCATTGGGCTTCAGTGGTGTTCCTTGTCTTTGCTCAAATACTAAGACAGCATATGATGTGTCATGCCTTGTGAATGTCAGACTCCCACAGACTTCTGGCTGTGTGGCTGTTAGGAACTCAGCATCAAGTCCTCATAATTACTAGCACTGAAATGTGTGGGTTTTTTAACTGACCAGATAAATGTTCCTGGAGAAAATAATCCTTGATATCTATTGTATTGGTACAGAGAAAACAGCAACCCTTTTAATCATACAGGGTAATCTAAACACAGGTGACACTTCTGCATATGCAATTTAAATTATGGTTGTTCCTCCTTTCCATTGCTCAGTAAAAGCTTTACAACGTAATTTCTTTTGCATTTGCTTTCTTTCTCTCCTCTCATGATCTAATGTGCCCATACAAGTAAAACTGATATTCTGACTAACAGACCTAAGAACAAATGTGATCAGAAAAACTGAACTGGAAAAGGGCTGTGAATTTTAGAGTCAAATCCCAGCATGAAAGTATGGACGGGGAATGGCAGAATACAGTTCTGTTGAAGGCACAATAAGTCACCTACGAGATGTGCCTGGGGGCTGCGTGACTTTCTCAGTTACCTGCTGACGATGGCATACGGGCTCATCTCTTTGCCAACATCTGCTATCTATATTAAGATGTACTTTAGGTAAATTTCACTCTCAGTCAGTGTAATAAGAGAAACTGACTAAATGGTTGTGAAATATATTACTACATTCTCAAGTTTTCTTAGAACAACTGTAATTCAGCAGGATCATGTACAGTAGTGCATCAAACCTGGGCTACAACCTGTATGTTCAGCACCCTGTAACCAATTAAAGGTTACGGGAAACACACACAGAAATACCACCCTGTTATGTTTACAATTTTGGAGGTAAAATTGTTTTCCTCCTCTTTGAGGAATATTACTTGTTATCCTCTTTGAGGGTATAAATGCAGCAGTAATATATGCTGAGGAACAAAGAACTTTAGTCTGTTGTGTTTTTAAAAGCTAAGCTTACATCTAAATCTATTTCCATTTCCCTCTGGAAACTGAGCAACTTTTTATGTTATATTAAACATCAGACAAATAGGGTAGATCTAATTAAAAGTCGCAGAAATGTGCTTTCGTTAATTGAATTTGTTACAGTTACATTTTGCAGACCAATGTTAATCAAAGCTCCAGTTCAGAGTGGATGGATCAAGGGAATTAGGTTAACCCTTGCACGTCCTTACCTGAACACGCGATACAGTCTGCTCTCGCCTAAGCCTCAGAAGCCAATTACGACTCACCGCTCGGTCGCGACTGCCCGGGGCGGCGGCAGAGAGGGGGCTGCGCAGCGCAGGCTCGCTAACAGTACCAACTACGCCTGCCGGGGGTCGCCGCCGCCCCGCGACCTACGGGCACGGGCCACCGCCGCGCCTCTCCATGGGGCACCCGGTTCGCCCGACGGCCGCTGGGCTTGCGGCACAGAGCGTCGTGCCGCCCAGCGGCAGCCCCGCGGGGGCCCGGGGATGCCAGCCTTACCCGCTGCGCGCGGGGATACCCTTCTTACCCTGCCCATCCTCATCCTTCTCCCCCGCCCGCGGCCGCCCGGCCCCGCCCGACGGGGCGGACAGGGACCCGCGGCCGCGGGATGGGCGAGGCCGGCGCGGCGGCTCCACCCTCGGTGGGCGCCGGGCGATTGGCCGCGGGAGCGCGTCTCCCCGCCCCGCAGCCAATGAGGGCGGCGGGCCGGGGGTGATGGGCTGCCTCTCGCGGGAGGGAATCCTGGAGACGCTGCAGTGTGGCGGCGCTCCCGGCGCCGCGCAGCCCCCGTGCCGCCTCCGCCGCCCCGCCTTGCCCTGCTCGCCGGCGGCCGCCACCGCTGCTGAAACTTAACGCCCAGCGCGCCGCCAGCCCGCCGAGTGCAGGGGGCTGGGGCAGCCTGCCTGTCGTGCCGGGGGCGGTCCGCCCGCTCCCCGCCGCGCACCGCAGCCTCGCCCCGGGAGCTGCCGCCGTGGGGAGAGGCTGAAGGACGGAGCTGGCTGCGCCCGCCCCGGTTGCCAGGTAAGGCAGTGCTCCGGAGCTGCCCGCAGCCGCGCCCGGGCGGCGTTGCCTTGGGCGGGGGGGGCTGCTCGCTGCGCGGGCGGGGGGAGCGCACATGCTCCGGGGGCGGCTGTAACGCCGCCCGCCCGCCGGCTCTGCCCGCACTGCCGGGGGGCGGGGGCCCGCCCCCGGGGCGCTCCCGACGGGGGTGGGGGCGTTTACGGGAGGGGCGACACAGACAAAGGGGAGCCCGCGCCCCCCCCGCCCCTTGCTCCCCGCCCCCGCGGAGCTCCGCCATCGCCCCCCGCCCCGGCTGCAGGAGAGGGGAGCCGTCCGCCCCGCATCCCTCCATCCCTCCCCACCGCTGCTCGGAGCCGGCGCCGAGGCGGTCGCCGGGCCAACTTCTTTCTCCGGGTGTCACCTGGCCGGTGTCACCGCCGTGCCCCCGCCCTCGGCAGGGTGGTCTGTCCCGACGGTCGCCCCGGCGGAGGGCGGTGGGGCGCGGCAGTGTGCCCCGCCTCGGCGCTGGTCTCTCCTCTGGACCGCAGGACAACAGCTAATCGTTTATGTATCAATTCACAAAAGCCTTTCCGTCATTACTTAGAAAGGCTGTCAGGCTAATGTGTTTTCTTTCCATGCAATTTCATCTTCTCTGACATTGTTTCCTTCATACCGAGTACCACTTACCCTGCTTTGGTTTGGGTACGTTCTGTTCTGGTTCCTAGGTGCACACGGTCTGGGTTGGGGATCAGCGCTGTGTTTAAAAGTTAATTTTGCCTATCAAACTCTACTAGGTACAGTAGTAAGAAAGTGACAAAGAATGTTAATATTTCTTTTGTTTCTAGCCTTCTGAAATAAAGATATCAAAGACTACTAGCTTCTGATAATCAGTATAGTAAATAAATTAAATGTAGTCATTGGAATGAGCCTTTATCACACTTTCAACAGTCTGTAATTCAGTCATCTCTGATATAAGCTGCCTTTTGCTATTATTCATCAGACCCAGTTGAGTGATTTCTGTCAGATGGGAAGTGGTAGAGAGAAATCTCTAGGTAGGTGTAACTGAATAGCTTTCCAAGTAGAGTCCTAAATGAGCACAGAAAAGCACTTGGCCGCAATCTCAAGACAGATGTTGGCATCCAAATAAATAATTTCTTTTGATTGTCTGGGGGATGTCAAGTTTTATTTTCCTTATTTAATAGCCATTTGCTTGTGAAGAAGTAGCTCTGTCTTTATTACGTTGTAAACTCAATGCAAAATGTTGTAGTGCAATAATATTTCACTGTCTCTGAAACAATATTTTCGGTACGAAGGTCAGTGGAGTAGTTTTAGAAATGCATACATGTTGTAGATGACAAGTAGACTCCTAATCTGCAGCGGTGATATTGATCCTCAGAGCTGCTGTGCAGTGTGCCATCCATGTTGCATGTTAATCTGTTACGTGCTGTTTAAATTGCTTTATTGTCCAGGAGAGTTACTTCATCCTAAGAAAAGGAAGATGGTACTGGCAGACCCAAGGGGAGTTTCCTTTCCCTGTTGAGTTGACATCTAGAGTTACAGATGGACAGTTGTTTTAGGACTGTCCCTGAAAAAGGGAGGGGGAAGCTTTTGGGTACAAGGACAAGTAGGCAGCAAACTAATTTGCTTTGTGAGGATATGAAATGACATCTCCTGCCATGCTTAAAAAAACCTGCTCAGGAAAAGCGTAAGGAGATTGCACATGTGTCTAGAATAGTATATTCTTGTCTGTCGTGGAAACAAATGACCTGATTTTATGTCTTGAGACAAATATGTATCTTTTTTTGTTCCAAGCTTTTTGAGTTTTTAGTTCTATTAGCAGTGTCTGAGGGAAATATACTTTAATGTGGTGTATTACTTGACTTGTGGTATAGCTGCTCAAAATTTGCATGCATACAATTCATAAATTGAAACTATATAGCTTAAAAACATAGTGTAGGCAGCTTGAGTGAGAAGAGATAATTTCAAAAAGAACCACAGGGCATTAGATAATGACATACTGTAGGAAATAATCATACTCCTGCACTTGCAAAAGCATGAAATGTTCCAGTATAGCCATTTCATACAAGCCAAATTTTCCTTCACATTAAGAGCATCTAAGTGAGCCTTATTAATGTTTGATGTGAAAGATGCTAAATCCATTTTAGGGGCTGATACTGGAATTTAAAGAGGTAGCTCACAGACTAACAGCAGTTCTAATATTTCCTTAAAACAAATGTGAAAAATAATCAGTTGCTATGTATGCCATAGTAGTACAAGTGGCATACAGCCTCCTGTGTAACACTGATAGGCAAGAATCCCTTTAAAACCATATAGAACAGTGTTTAGCAATCTGAAATGTTCTCCTACCTTAATCATAACAGATCAGATGTAAGAGATGACCAAGAAGATGCTCAGTGTTGGTTAGTGTAGTGAAGGTGTGAGATAAGGGAAGGTTGTGTTTGTCAGAAACCTAGGGAAAAAAAAATCTATATTCTTCCAGCTAGCATAGAGACACCGGAAACATAAAATCAATTTTTATGGTCTTTCGGCAGGGTTGGCTGTAATAAGTAAAAAGAAGGAGCAGCTTAGTGTCTTGGCAGAAGTTTTTAAGCCACTCAGCTGTACAGAACTCAGTTAATTGATGTTTCCTCACATGAAAATGAAGCTCTTATTTAGCATATTGTTGTCTTTTCCTGTCCATTCAGTAGTCTTGATTACAATTTAAAAAATATTTTTATGTAGTTTTATATTTGCATGCATATTTAAACACACAGATAAACTCTACTGGGAGCTGCTTTCTGAATAAAGGGTGCATGCAACCTCATATTGCATGCTGTGGAAGAGACATTAAAGTTTGTGATACAAATGAAAAGGACAAGAAAATATTTCTGCATATCTGAAAGAAAAGCACGGAGGAATTATAATGCATGGATACCATGATCTCCTTCCCCCTGCTGGTGATGCCTATATGCAGTTTCACAAAGAGAAATACTTCTTGGTTTGATTTTACTTTGATTCTCTATAGAATGTTTGTTTTAGACATAACTCTGTATCTAGGAAAAAACTTAATTAGAAATACAGATAAGGGAGCAAACTATCAATTTGTGTTTACTGCTGACATTTCCTAAAGATACTCGAGGTTAAAATAAAAGCATTTGCCAGACTAAATAAACAAAGCATTAGGTTAACAAATATTTTCAGGATCATTACATACAGATGTCATCTTTGCTAGAGTGGGCTCTACTCCTCTCTCATACATCCCAGTGTAAAAGTGGGGGTGGTTTTACTATTCCATCTCTTACAGAAATACCAGACACCAAAGCAGACTACATTAGGAGGAGGACACCTGACAAGGGTTTTTCATGATTTCTTCTGGTGATAGGCTAAGAGCAGGCTACAGGCAATCTCTTTCAGGGACTGGATGGATTAGCTGAGTGATTTGTGCAGCAGCATGTGGAAAATTTTTTCTTGTTTAAATAAAAAAAGAAGTAAAAATATTTACTATTTTTTTTTCTGTGAGTCCTGAAAGCAGGATAGGAACTGTAATAAGAACGTCTCCTTAAGTACTACTTTTGACAAATGTCTAATCAGTATGTTTTAGAGGCTGGCTTTTCTCTTCGGTTGTTTTCCCCAAGTAGCTGAAGGAGGAGCACATGAATGGCTTATGAGAGAGCTGACCATTTTTCTTAACCTGTTTTCTTATCACTGCCAGTCCCGAGGTATTTCCCTGAAACAGAAGGCACTGAACAGTTCTCCTTCTCCATACTAGAGGGAGTGGTGTTGCCATCTTCTAAATTCTCAGAGAATTGCAAACTCGGCATGCCACTTTTCTAGACATCCCTAAATAGGCTCAGAGAAATCTTTCAGAACATGAAATAAATTTGGAATATTTCCTGTGCAGTGTAGTTATCTCATAAGCTTCTAATATTCATAATATCTTTTTAAATGGAGAAGATGTAACAAATTTTAAAACAGTCACGAGAAATTATCCAAATAATTAATCATCTCTGAATTATTATAGTTATATACAAATTTCAGGAAAATAAAATTTTATTTAGGAGTGGCTAAATCTAATTTGATTCTTTTAAGAATGCTGTCTATAAGTTTCCTGGGCACTATTCAGGATCTATGGCCAAATGCATTGTGGTAGATTTAATCATGTAGTCATGGCTGTAATGACTAGATAATACAGTGCCTCAAAGCTGCTCAGTGACGTTTTAAGGAATTGATTTCAATGATTAAAAATCCACTTACCTTTATAGGTACCTATTGTACCTTTATCTTAAGGGTATTGTTTTTCTGTAATCATGTGGTTGAAAAATCAGTGTAGCAGTTGCAAATGGAAAAGCTGGTAACCATTCCTCAGTTTGGCTCAGAGACATGAGTTTACCCATGAACTCTCATGTCCACGTGTTTAAATAACTATGTAGATAGTGCAGTTAAAAATAATTGGAGTGTTTTTGTGCAAAGCACTGTGGAAATAAAGATTCCTTGACAAATAGCTTATCTGGTTCAGGGTAACAGTCGTGCTTTTCCTAGAAAATACGTCTGGGTACAGATGAACACTTGATCATATTTGGAAAACTTAATGACCACTAGTAGCATGTGGGATGTTTTTTGTGGTTTTTGTTTTGGTGGTGGGTTTTTTGTTTATTTCATTTCAATAGCTTTTTGTGATTTGGGTTTTTTGTTGTTTTTGTTTGTTTGTTTGGTGGTTTTTTTTTTTTTTTTTTTTTCCTACTTCTTTCCAAAGCTAGGGACAGCATTTCTTTATAAACATTTATTTCTAGGATAAAGTATTAGAGTTGGGAGGAATTCTTAAAATATGTGATAACACAGATAGAGATGAGGAGGGTTGTATTTTAAATTTTTTTACAGGATAAAGTGATAAGGAAAACTTAGTGGTTTGATGTGTTGATAGAAGATACAGTAGATACAGTATACTGGCCAATAGTTGAGTAAAGAATGATTGTGTAATACATCCCAATCAAAAGAGTTTTGAAACTTTTTTTGACTTAAAAAAGGACTTGGTGTTTCTTGTTGATATTGCAAGTTTTGTGTTTCGAATTCAGTAAGGCATTTTATTTAGTTCAGGGTGCTAGTTGTAAAAATAATACTGTAGAACAGCACTATTGTCCATGTGAACAGATTTTTTTTTCCACGTAATAAATTACAGAACAGATAGTGTATGGGGAATTGCCATCTCTGTTATTCCAATTCTTTTCATTACCTTTGTCAATGATCTGGAATAAAATACAAAATCCATATTCATGAGAATGCTTCTGATTTTTTTGTGCCAATTCTAATAAAGTTGGGAAAAGTGCTATTATAGACTGATTTAATTTGCTTTCTCATTCCACATCTGAATGTGTTTTAACAAAGTGCACTGTAATACTTTTGGCTACTTCCAGTAAAAAAAAAAAGTGAGTCGTCCCTAAAATTCTGGTTCTGGGAAGGATTAGGGATTACACCCAGGTAATGTGATCTGCTCTTATTTCAAAGAGAAAATAAGTTGCATGCAGCTGTAAACACTAACTGGAGTGTTGAGAGTAGGAGAGGTGTCCAACTCGGAAAGGATGCTGGACTAGAATTTGTTTAGAGGAGGGACTTGTTGTCTTAATTGAGATGTGTCTAGTCTGTTTCCTAATGGGACTCCTAAAAGCTTACTGTTCTCTTTGGACAGCTGGATATGCTGAAAGGCTCCTTGAGCCCCACACAGTGAAAGTACTGGTATTAAGTTGTGCCCTGATACACAGAAGTTCACTCAGCAACCTGGCTGGGCACACAAGCTACAAGAACCCAGACTAGAAATGAGGTATCAGTGTTTTGTCCATCAGAGTAGCAAGTGTATGAACCACCTTACTGAGCAGATCACACCTTTCTACTTGAAGTCTGTACATTAGTATTTTCTTTTCTTTTAACTAGATCAGGTACAAGTTCTGGATGTGATGTTGAAATTGCTGGATTTGTGTTAATCCTTGAGAATGGCAAAGGCAATTTCCTGTCCTTTTGATCTAAAAATCACCAACCCGTTGAACTTGCTGCTATTAACTCCTATTGTGTCTCTTGGATTAAATAGCATTTGTTGTAAAAGATGTGACTTGTTGCTTAGTGTGAAGAGGTTTGGTCTGAACTTCCTTTAAGCTGCCCTTGTATGTTATCCATTGTAATGGATGAGAAATTTTTGTTTATTTATCTAACTAGTGTTCATCTTTGAGACCTGATTTAAAGCCCTTGAAGTTGCTAACTCTTCTTTCCATTTATTTGTTCCTCTGATGCGTCCTAAAACTATAAATTATGCTTATTAGTAGGTACTTCGCTTAAAAAGAGAATTCCTGTTACTCTTTGAGTTGTGGGAGTGCTAGTGCCCCATGTCTCATTGTTAGGGCCAGGATTTGTATAAATAGGCTTTAGTTTCCATATGCCCATCAGTGAGATGATAACAGAAGGATGGTCTTCTGTCAAACCCATTCTGGGTTTGGAGCTGTCTATGTAGATGGCATGCCTTTTGGCTGGCATCTGAACTGAGGAATCCTGTCATGATTCTGCTTTGATCCTGGATAAACTTGTCTTTGTTAGCATCTTCCATGTCCTCTCCATGTGTCAGGCTATGGGAAGTTAATTGGTGGTATTGGTAAGAAAACAGGTGTCTCTAATGAGAGGGCTGCCTTTGAGAGTGTACTCCCAATTGCCAAAGATGTCCTCGAGTAGTCCAGCTGAGTGTAGAAGGCAAATACATTTTTTGACTGCAGGTGGAATATTGTTTGAATTGCAGGATTTCTAGATCCTTAAATTAAAGTTTATTTATTTTCTAACAGCCTAAATATTTAATTAAAGATCTGTCTGTTATACTTTTGCATTTGATAACTATACCTAGGACATGCTAATATTTCCTTATGAAAAGCCTGAGAGTAGGTGCCTTTCTTTTTGAGATTTTTGATTTCTTCATAGTTTTTTTCATATGCTAATAACAAGCAGTTACCTTGCACTTGCTCATCATCTTTGACTTTCTTACTTCATGCTTTTTTAGCTTATTCAGCTGCTAGTTAGAGCAGAGAAACACCAGGGAATATCCATGTGACCTTGACAGAGGTCACTTACTTCTTCATGTTGTGCTATAGCTGTGTAAGGCCTTCGCTGCTCCTATCTTGTATATTTGCTTTATTTTTGTAAATCTTTCATAAGAGAATTGATCTGTTTGGGGGTTTTATTAATATGTATTTATTGCTTTTTTTTTTTGGCTTACTGAGAAAATGCTGATAGTGAAAAATTGAAATAAAATAATCTGGGACAATACCACCTGAAGTCCCACGCTATAGTCTTTTTCTTGCATTTGTCATTTTCAAAATATATGTCTGTTTTTAATAATGACTTGGGCTTACTTGAATATTTGCTATGCAAATATTTGCTTTATAAATTGTACACTGGCTAATAATTGTGAGCTGTTTACTCAAAATCAATGATTCTTTAACAACTTGATGGAAGTTGTGTTATACGTGAGCAAGGCATAAAACTCACTATGGAAATCAGCATTTTGGAAGAATAATAGTAATTAATATTTTATCTTTATATCAAGCAGCTGAAGCTCAGATTTTTGAATTGAGCACTGCTTTTTCATGTATTGTCAATTAGATTCTAAAGCAAAAACCAGCTAAATGTCCAATTCTAAAGCAAAAACCAGCTAAATGTCCATTAGAACCAGTCTTTTGCAAGCATAGTAGGGACTGTCTGCACTGTTACTTAAGGATTCAAATGAATCCCAAAAGCCAAAACATTTTTCTGCCTTTCCAGATACTTGTGTTGAAATTTGGCTCTTAGAATGTCTATGCGCTTCAGCTACTTTTAAAACAACGTATTAATTCAGTGGTGTTTACTGATTTCATAGAACAAAGTTAAATTATTTGCTGGAAGGGATCAACACCTGGCATTCCCTAGTCTGTGGTGTCACTGTGGCTTCTTCCACTCAGTTCTGTGACTCTTTCTGTGATGAAGAAAAGTAATCTTTCTGGGGAGGTAAAAAATCCAGCCTCTTGGCGTAGTTTGCAGTGTTGGCTTTAGGGGTTTCAAGTAGGTAAATGTGTAAGTCTGAAAGGGTGAACTCAAGGGTGGACAAAAAGTCATAGGTGGATGTAATGAGTACTAAGCCTAGTTGAGATTGTTATAGTTAACAAATTGTTTAAGGTTTTGTCTTCCAGTAGGCTTTTTCACAGGTCCTTTTGGGATAAGTGTGTTGATCATTCTGAATACTTTAGGGATTATGCTGATGAAGTAATACAAAAATTTATCCTCAAACTGTGAAAAATATTAGCTCAGCTTGTTCTACTTATAGCTGTATTGCTGTTAAGATACTTACAGGTAGTTGCTTCAATCAGACTTAGAGGTAATTGTATTGAATAAATTCTAGGTACAAAGTTTAAGAGATTGTATAGTAAATAGTCTAGATCTGTGCTTAGTGTTTACCTTAAGCTGTAGTATTTAAAAAAAGAGTAGGGGAATGTACTGAAACTTTTCCACTCCTAGAGACCATCAGCAAGTTTATTGATTGTGGTTAGTCAAGTCAAGCTGTTGTCCCATTATTATTGGTTATATGAGTTTTTTTGTACTTACGTGTAGCAAGATTAGGAGGAACTAGAAGTAATGGGCTTAGCAGTGAGGTGTGTGAGTGGAGAGGCTCTGTGTTGTTCCATGACAGTCAAACATTCTGTACCTGTTGCTACAGAGATAAAGATCTGCCTAGCAGAGTTAGAACTAAACCTTAGCTGGCTGGTTTCAGAAAGTTAGTGCCTAAGACTTAAGATGTAATAAGCATATTCACCATATGGGACAGCACCTTTGTACATGTGGATACCGTCACAGCATGTACAATTGCTATGAGTTTTAGTAGTAAATACATGTGAGTTTTTCCCTAGATAAGGCACTAGAAAGAGAATCTGAAATGAACATGTACTAAAATTTTTCCTGTTACAAAACAACTGCTTCAGACCACATTGCTTTTTCCATTGGACTTGGTCTAATATTGCTCTTCCAATTCTGGCTTACATAGACCAGAATTCTTGTTAATGTGTTTCTAGTGAATCATGGTTTTTTTAGATGAGCAGAATTATGTCCCAGAAATACAGTTCTATTTTTTTTCCCTTCAAAGCACTTTTATAGTGGAGTTGGAAGACTGCATGAAAATTCACTTATTGTCACCATCACTTCAAACATCTAGTTAGGCTTTTTTAAACCTGTTTACCTGTTTTGTTTTTGTAGGCTGCTTGCTTGCCTGGACACATGGGAAAAATCAAAAACAAACATCATAATGTGTGGTGGCCATGTTCCTTCTTACTTCTTTTTTTTGGTTTTTGGTTTTTTTTTTTTTTGTTTTGTTTTGTTTTGTATTATTTCTATGTATGGATGCTCTGTTAACACATGAATTCCAAATATGGGCTGTAACCGGTGGCAGCTGTTTCATCAAGAGCTGCTTCCTGTTTGTGAGAAACAGTGTTTGCTCTGCAGTCTCTTTAGAACAGGGCCTGACATACCTTCTAATGTGTTTATACTGTGCCTAACATAATAGGATCCAGATCTTTGACTGGGGACATGGGCTATTGTGCCAGAAAATGGAAACCTCAGACCTGCAAATGTGAGCACTTGTCTGTTAGGCATTCTACCAGATATATTTTACTTGTGGTTAAATACTATTCATACTAGGGGATTTGGACATCCACTTTGGAGCTCTATTTAGAAACTGTGCTGATTTACTCTTTAAAACCTCTTTACCTTCACCCTGGCATAAATGAGAATTTTTTCAGTTTTAAATAGAAGAAAGTTTCCTGTTTCCCAGGAATCATGATTTGCTATCTTCCAGTTGAAAACTAGGTAAGCTGTTTGACTTGCTACTGAAGAAAGCTATTCTATGTATAATGCCATGGTCACAACTGGGATTTGAATTATTTAAGGTGGGATGGTACAAAGGACCTGGGTTTTAACCTTCTGAGTCCAGGAGGGAATTTATCTGACGTAAAGGAGATAAATGAGTTTCAGCTCCAGTAATACTTAAAAGACTAGCTACTTCATACCTGAAAGCAGTTTCTATGATAAAGGAATTAGCAAAATTCTGCTACAGCAGCTTCCCGAGTACAGGAGCCAGTTTATCTGTCCAGCATTTGATGTAATTATATGAGATTTCTGCTCCCCCTCTCAATGAGAGGCTGATACAGGAGAACACCTAGTACTACGCTGATAGGCGATAACATAAATGGGCAAAACAAATACAAAGTCTAAACCATAGCTGCCCAGATAGCCTGTTTTGAATGTAGACACAAAGATTTCAGGTAAAAATCTTAAGAATAGCTTTTTGTGAAGTTTGCAAGTCTCTACACATCAGACAGTCATTTATATTATGTAGGCACCAGTCAAAGTAATGTCCTATTGATGTGTTGAAACATAAATCCCATATGACAGATGGGGATCAATGGCGTTGGGAGATTAAAGATAGGATTCATCTCATTTAAGTTTGAATACCTTCAGAAGGTGATTCATTTGACCTACCTTAGGCATCTGTCTTGGTGTGAGATGGACTGCTGTCTGCAGGTGAGACGGACTGCTCTCTGGAGCTATCTGTTCCGTTCCAGTGACTGTAAGAAGTCTGGGACTCCTAGATGAGACTTTGCTGGCCAATTTATGGACACCTGACATGGGACACTGGAATCCTAAGTGATATGTCTAAGGCCTTATGGAGAGCCCGGGGCAGTGCTGGGAATTGAACCCAAGTTTTCTGGTTCCAAGTTAACGCAGCTAATCACAATGTGTGTTTCTGCAGAATCTTACAGTGCAAGAGAAGCATTAAGAATAAACTTTGTATCTCAGAGTATTAATAGCAATGAAAAGTTTACTATCAACTCCACAGAAAGATGAGCATCTTGTCAGTAAAATTGTAGATAAAAGTCCTTTGTATTGGGAGTGACAATATTTTACTTGCAGTAATGGGCAGTTTGAAGTCAGGCTTGTCCAGTGAGTGCTGATGAGAGTGGGCTTCCCTGAGATAAAATGCCTTATATTACTGTGAATCACAACTGTTACGAGATCCAATGTTTCCTGAAACCTGAATATGAAAGCTGATATGGGGAGTGATAGTGGCTCCAGCAGGCTTTGGATCTTGCCTGAAGCATGCAGGGAACCACTGTGGTCTGCACAAGTGGTGGCACACTGGGCAAAGTGTGAGAATTACCTCTCCTCTAGTCATCTGATCAGTAAAGCTCCCAGTGGAGAGAAGAAAAGCAGCAGCTCAGGTGTTGCTAGTGTGTATTTTCCCTCTCTGAACCTGCAGTAATTTTTGCACCTGAATGAGCACAGTGCTTTTAGGGGTTAGCTTGGTTCTTCCTTGCTTGCCTCTCTGCACATACCCAACCCATTCCTTCCTCCTTAACCTAATTCAAGGCTGTAGTTTTAGTGTAGTTTGTGAGATGAGATCATATTTTCTGAGCTGTAATGCAAGATCTGTTTAAACAGCTTTGTGTAGTTTTATGTAGAAATCTTCTCAAATGATCCTGTCCCAGCTGTGAACCAGAACATCCTAGTAATATGTGACCCTCTAATTCATGGCAGCACATTTCTTCACATGGGAATATACTGTGATTTTAAAGCTTCAGGATGTAAATGTCAGGGTTTTTTTTTTTTTAATCGATTGCTGTGGTAAAAAGAAGGGAATAAAATGTGCTATATTAAGCTAAAAAAATAGTTGGCAATGTCAGGAGTAAAATAGGATGTATGTTGTAAGCTTATATAATTTTGTCGTGGTTTGACATGGAAGTGAATTTTTTCCAGGAAGTTGGGTCAAACCAATCAGTGGTCAGGTTTGGATATTGGCACTTGGAGTGACTACTGAAAGTATGGACACGCTTCTGAGAACACAGGGGGTTAAAAGCAAGAACTCCTAGGAGAACTCTCTCTTTTGGTTCCGGTCGTCAGAGAGTGCAGACCTCCCCTGCCCGGCCTCAGGCTGGGTAGGGGAGGGGAAGCCACGCGGCCTTGTCTGGGTAGGCCGAGGGGCTGGGGGTCTGGAGCCGAGCTAGCTCTTGTGGACAGAAGAGTAGAGAGAAGTGGAGATGCCTTTGTTCCCCCCCTCTAAGAGGGAAAGAGACAAAGAGCCTGGCGGCACCTGGAAATCTGCTGGCAGAGGAGAAAGAGAAGGGGGGGGATGCCTAGCGTGGGAGGCGGAATGCTGGACTGAGATATCAGCCGTCCAGGGAGTCTGAACTTTTAACCCTTTCCAGGAAATGAGGGCTTTTTAAAAGTATTACTCCTCCTTGATTTGTAGTAGAAGAGAGATAGTCCGGGAACTGAGATGTTAGAAGAAGAAATATTTAAGTGGGAAGAGATGATGAAGTAGCTTTGGCTAGACTTTTCTTGTTAGCCATAGACTGAACCAAACTCTCCTGCAATAAAGACTGCATTTTAGGAGGATGCAGTGGTGACCCAAGGAAACCTGTTTCAACTTCGAGCAGCACAAGAATAGCGAGAAACGAAGAAAGCTGAAGAGGAAATAGTGATACCCTCTGTCTTCAAGAAGAAGATGAGTCCTGTTTTTAGATCCCTCAGCCCCAGGGGAAAATAGGGGGGACTGTAGTCCCAGGATGAGAAACTGAACTGTTATATCTTTGGGTCCGTGGCAAAGCATCCTTAAAAGAACCCTATGAGCAGTCTGTCCATGCACAGTAGTGAGAGCACTGTGACATAGAATGGAGAGTGTCACACTAGCAAATTTTTTCCAGGCAGTTGCCATGTGTGACAAGGAAACACAGGGGGACAGCTGTGTTTCCTGAGGGTCTGTGGTACAAGAGAAACTTCTCTCTCCCTTGATAGTTTGAATATAGATTACCTGAAAAGTAGTGATTTGATCAAGAATCCCAGATAATGTTTCATAGCTAGGTGTTTTTAGAATTAGGAAGAAGAAGAGTAGTTTAAAAAGTCTTCATCCTAGATTTAGTTTATGTGTTTTCTGTATTAGTAATAGTTTAATAAAGTTTTTTTTTTCCTTTATTATTAAGCTTAAGCCTACTCTGCTCTGTTCCTGATAACATCTCACAGCATTTATTTAGAAAAGGTACATTTTCATAGGGACGCTGGCATTGCGCCAGTGTCCAACCATAACAAATTTCTGCCCCTAAAAATTGGAAATTGGCCACTGGTTTCATAGTACTGTGTACAGTAAAAATTTTTCATGTTAGACCTAAAGTACAGTTAAATCAGAATGGTCTAGAAAGAAAAATCTAGTACTCTGAAAAATTGGTTGTCTTGTTCACACAGATCATGAGAATTTCTCATTCTGTTCCAGCCTCCTTTCAGCAGCTAAACATGATGATTTCCTAGCTAAATGAACCTTTATAATCTAGACATCAACTATGTATAAATGCAGAACAGTACATCTAAAACCTGTCACTCTGTCAGAGTACAACCGTTTTCTCTACAAATATGGAAATTGTCACTTATCTACATTCTCTCCTTGCCCTATTTCTCCCCCATATGTTGATATTCACCCATGTGAAAGAGGCCAATTATAGTTTGGCCGTTGTGTAAATAATTCAGAAGTTGTCAGTGGTAGAGAAAAATTTATGTTAGAAGACTGAGGGATTGAATAATACCCTTTTAATGAGGGTAGTGATCTCTGTTTCTGTATTACTTCATGTTAAAAAAGGTATTTAACTCCCCCTTTAACTTTTAGGAGTTATAATCCTTAATCTGATGACTGTTTTTAATAATAAAATCCTGGTTCAATTTTCAGTCAGAATATTTTGCTCTGCAGTATTTTTACCTTTTGGCTTTTTTCCCCAGGCTCTCCTGTAAGCAGGCAATGGGTCTTTCCCCTTGGCAGGGACTGGTGCTAAACAGCACCTGAACTGGAGGGATGCCCCAGGACCATGTAGAGGCTCATAGGGAGTGGACATCTCTTCCCCCAGGTTTGCGGAAAACATTTAGAAAACAGTGAAATCTGGAGTCAGGCTACCTTGAAAGTAAATTAATTAGGCTCATTAAAGGTGAAGTCACAAACTTCCGAGCTGGGGTTGATTCTCAGTAGCTGCTGCTGGTAGAGCCAGAGCCTGTGCATGTGCTGGGGCGGAGGCTGACGCGGAGCTGCTGTGAAGTTGGCCAAGCTAAATAGCACATTGTTAGCATGGCTTTCGTTGGCCTGCGCTTCAGCACAGTGGTCAAAGCGTGATCCCAGGTGACATACCAAATTTGCTTAACTTCTTCTCTCCTTCCTCCAGCTGTTGTTTCTCTTGAGTATTATAGAGGCTGCTGTAGCCTTAAATTTAGTTGCATTTAAGCATCCACTCACAAGGTCTCCATGACCTGACAGCAGCCTTCAGCAAAACTTGCTGGGCTGCAAAGCTGTTGGATCTGCGGTGCCTTGGACCGAAGTGTAAGCCCCAGAAAGATGTGCTAACCCTTGCCTCATTTCCCATGGTGATGATTTTAACATAACTAAAAAGGATAGTTACAGAAGGAGATAAAGAAAAGCCCTCATCTTTTGTGAGTCTTAAAACAGGAGTAGTAAGGAGGTAAGAAAGTACTTTTTTTTTTTTTTTTTTTTTTTTTTTTTTTGTTAATTTGTTTTTTTGGGGAGATTGGGGTACTTTGATCAGGAAGCTGCAATTTTCCTTGTTAGCTTTACTCTTTCATGATTGAGCTGTTTGTTTCCAGATGGCTCCTATGTATGCGGGGACAGGGACACACACGGCCCAATCTGTTCAGCTACCGGCCATGCATCAGACAGCCCAAGGTGCTGGGCACGCTGACTCACTTGGAGCAATTGGGCAGCCCCTCCTGTAGCAGTTACTCTGGTGCTTTAATTTCCAGATAGGAAGGGTATGAAGCAGCATCCTTCTGTGGAAAGGAGAGATTTCAAGGTTCAGAAACTGATACCTAAAACTGCAGCCTCCTATCAGCTTTCTAATGAAATTGAATTTATCAGTGTTTCTAAATGTGTCTTCTGTACCAAAGCACTTTGAACTTTTTTATTCCAGGTATTGGTTTTGGTAAGCTATTTCTCTTATCCATTCTGCTGTGGCTGAGTTCTTAGTGTAATATCAGGTATGTCAGGTGAAGTATGTAAACAATTATGGTGTTTTTCACATTTGACAAAAGTATTCACCAGAGAACAGAGATGGTGTGTGAAAATTCAAAGTTAGAATTTCAAAGGTACAATGTCAGTCTTGCACCGACCTTAAGCAACACTTGCTTTTTTTTTTTTTTTTTTTTTTTTTTTTTGGAACACCCAAATACAGTTCTTTGGTTGATTTTTACCTATGGCTGCTAGGATATGAATTGACCAAACAGTTTCTGCACATTCTTCTTCCCTTATGTGTGCCCTTCTCTTCTGTACTTTTTAAAACTGTGAGGGGAGAAGGATGGGAAATGTAATTAAAAACAGATACTACAATGAGCTCTGGTTAGGAGGCAAACAACACTTGATGTACTGTAAAGGCTAAAGAGGTGACCTGTATATAATCAAAAAGTAACTGTCATTAATGCAGTAGACAAGGTGATTAGGTATCACCCTATTGAAACTGTGTTTATTACTGATTTAATGAATTAATCAACTGTTCTTCAGTTGTTAGAGTCTGGATTTCTGAATGTGTCTGTTGTATTTTCCCAGTAACCACAGTGGTGGTTGGGTAAACCCTGAAGTTCCCATGGTAAGATGCTCATTTTGTGTAGTGCTATGTGCATATGAATTGCTGAGCATCTGGAAATCCCTCTGACATTAAAGTGATCTGTACAAGTGAAAGTGTATTCCTAGCTGAAATACAAACTTCTGAAATGGAAGTGTAAGATACCACTAAAAAATTACTACTGTCTATAGATTTAATTGTTGTGGAAGGTTTTGTTGAAGCCTTTCATGAGGTTATTTACATAAGAGAAATATAGCATATCTGAGCTGAGAATCTCTTCAGACAACACATTATTGATATGTTGTCTGAGAATAGAATCAAAGAATCATTTAGGTTGAAAAAGGTCCTTAAGATCATTGAGTCCAACCATTAAAGTTTGTGAAGGTGTACCAGAGAGCTAAGGTGAATTTTATGAGATATTTCAAATAGCTTATGAAAAGTGCGTAATTTTCTGGTAAGATTTATTTGTATTGAGTTGTTTGTTTGTTTGTGTGTGGGGGGATTGTTTGGTTTTTTTGTGTGTATATGTGGTTCTGTTGGTTGGTTGGTTCCTCACTCTCCTCCCGGGTCTTCCAAACATTTAAACAGTTACAGTTGGAGGGACTGCTTTAGTCAAAGCAATGCTATTGAACCCTAGGACTTCCTATTATGTTTAATCAGCAAATGTGAGGTCTTCTGAAACCTTAGTTACCTGGTTGTTAATGCAGCAAGATTTGTCTTGAGACTTTTCTATGGTTTAAATTTTCCAAAGTTTGTTTCCAAACTATCACTTGAAAATCATCAAACTATCACTTGTTCTTACCTCTGCTGTATTACAGCAGTGTTTGAAAATAACTCTAAGTGTGTACATTCAGACGGCTATCACATCAGTGTCTGAAAAAGCAAGTATAAATCCCACATGGAAAACATGAGTGCATGATCTAAGCACTCCAGAGAAGGCATTTTTTTCAGACCACTTAATGCTGAATGCTAATGAAATAAAGCTTTTAGAAAAAAAAAAAAATCTTAGTAGCCTTAGTTTTTGTTCAACAGCAGAAAACCAATCATTACTCAAATAATTTTTGACACTCAGTAAGTACTCATAAGTTCACCTTAGACATATCAGTCTTTGTCAAAATGAATAGTAATTTTTAATTCTGCATATTATACAAAAGAATATAACCCTGTGAATTGTTCTTTTCCATACTTGTGATGAACAGCATTGTACAAACTAGAGTTCATTAAAACTTCCAAAATCCAATTATGCAAGTAATAGGGCCTTAAGATTATCCTTATTGTGGAACAGAATGTCTTAATGCTTTCTGTTGACATCTTAACAAAAACTGGGTATACTAAAAGTATAAGTAGTTCACATTTTAAGAATGTCTTGACATTCTTAAATGGGTGTTTTTTCCCTTTTTTTAAAAAATATTTTGCCTTTATGACCTGATTTCATTGTAGCATTCATAGAAATGGTCAGTTGTTAGGGTTGAGTTGAGGGAAGGTTTCAAGCTGCAATAGAATTTTGGGACAATATAGACCTGACGCAAAATATTTTTACATGGACAGTTTTCAGTACTGTTTTAGTTCTCGGTAGATAATATCTTCTGGAAGGAAAAACGTCAGTTATGCTGACAATAGCACAATGTATGAGGAGTTCAAAGTTTACCTTTAGCACCAAGAAGTAAAGCTACCCATGAGTTCCCTTCCCTGGTAAAAGATAGTGACATATTATTCTGTTCAATTTTAGGCTGTGCTTCATTGCTTTTTAAATAGATCTACTTGGGACATGTGCCCAAACTCAAGATATGGTCAGTGTGCTACCACAATTATTTCATTGTTGAAGAGCTTTCTTTGCCAGAAAAAGACATCTAAGACAGATGCTACTGTGACAAACAGCTTGAAACTCACTACAGTAGATACTGAAAAAATTAATATAGTAGTAATGTAACAGTGTCAATATTACACATACTTAACAATTATGCTGGCTTAAGTTGGCAGGTCTGGAAACACCACTCAGATGCCTGCTCACTTCCTTTCCCAATAGAATGGGGAGAGACCTGGAGGGAAGGGCACAGGAAGTAAAATTCAGGGGTTGAGATGAAGGAATTTTGGTAGTCCAGAAATAGAAAGAAACACATAATAATGATATAAGAATTTGAATATACAAAGCAAATGATGCACAGTGCAATTGCTGTAGGTGGTACCTAGTGACTGATACCCATTCCAAGTATCCAAGCAATGGGGCCAGCTTTCCTCTCAGTTTATATACTGAGCTTGCCATCATATGGTATGGAATATCTCAGTGGTCAGCTGGGGTCATCTGTCCTGGCTGTGTCTTCTCCCAGCTTCTAGTGGCCCCCAGCCTCTTTGCTTTGGGCTGGTGTGAGAAGCAGAAAAGGTCATTGACTTAGTGTAAACCCTGCTCAGACACAGCTAAAACATCAATCAATGTGCTCACAACATTTTTTTCTGAAATTCAAAACACAGCGCTATACCATCTACTATAAAGAAAATCACAGCCAAAGCAAGGACACAATCCTGTCCATCTTAAGCATATATGAGAGGCAATACTTGACATATCTCTCCTAGTTTTTGGGATGAAGGGCAAAATTGTTACTGTTTAAGCAGGTCAGGATTTGTAAATGACCAGTTCCACCAGCAGTGCCCAGCTTGAAGCACATTTGGAAGTGTCTTGTTTTCAGCAGGTGCTGGCCATGCATGCTGCTAAAATCAGGCTTAATTCATGCTTGGCCCAAAGGCAAATTTTATTCATGTGTTAGAGAAACTATGAGATAGAGGCACTTTGACCACATGACTGATGCGGCTGTAGAAAACGCTGCCTGATTGAAAGCCTGATCCCAGCTGTAGGCTTGTCTTCCCAGTCTGGAATATTCTGGGTACTGGTCAGATGCCTTCCACATAAGATCTTTGAGATGAGCATAGGTGTACTGTGTAATGTGATTACTATGTAAACCACACTATTCTAGACCAGTGTATAAAAAGCTAAAAAAGCTAAAAATGCTTTTAGCATTTTTTGAGAATAGTGTGTTTCTGCTTATTCCCTACCACAGAACACTTGAATAACGGTGAATAACATGTTCCTAATACATGCTTTACAGTCAGGATGCCTGTGTATTCTGTCCTTGTAATTTTGTCTTCTTTCATACTTGTAGTTGATTTGTACTCCAGTTAGTATTTAGTACAGAGGCTCATGTATGATACTTTGATTCTGCAAACCAGAATGAATTTCCAAGTTTCAGGAGGAACAAATGAAACACTAACTGCATATGGCATAAAATGTTACTAAGAGATTTCTATTGAGAACCTTTCAGTGCCCTACTGTTTATATGATCACTTAATGGGATCCAGAGAGACCAGTCATTAAGCATTTTTTCTTAAGGTCCTGGAAGTAGGATACCTGCTGGCACATCCAAACGGATTTCTGAAAGCTGTACAAAATCTCAGCAGACATCTCTTGCTGATGCCTTATTTCTTAATCTAACTGCATTTACGGTACTGTGAGTCCCACATATATAAGTAATGATGTTGCTTCTTCAGCTGAGTTGAATGCGCACACGTGACTGTGTAGGTCTGTGTGCAGTATACATTGTATTGTGCAGCTTGCACACCTCTGCCAATTAGGATGTTTCTAGCCTGGCATGGCTGTGTTTTTCCTGGCCTTGTGCATGTCTTTGCTATTCTTAGGAGCTTGGATGTTGCCTCATATTCTGTCATACTGTATTTGTGGGATGAAGTTTGGGGATGCTAAATGTCATTTAGCTAGGATACTTCGACAGTGACCTTGAGGTACTGTCTTGGGTAGCTACACAGAACAATTAAGCATTATGCATGCAAACAGCCTCTCCAGTTCTGCAGAGTGAAGCCTTTGATTATAAATTTTTTGTGGATGTACAGTCTTGAGGGTGAGTATGAAAATATCTACATGCAAATATGTGTGCAAATACTGGATGTTTTATATCCTTAGGGATAGCCTGAACATGTGCAGTTGTTTTCTTCAAGCTACCTATATTAGCTGTCCATCAGTTAAATTAGAATAAAAAAGGCTGGAATGAAGAATAAAAATGCTTTAGAGGTGCTAAATTAATTATTTTGTGCAGACAAGATGTTCTTTTAATAAAATACAATAAAATGACATGTAAGGAAGCAACCACAAGCCTACAAACTGATGATTGCAATGCCAGTGTCTAGCACCAATAAAACAAATAAGCCTATAAAGAGTTATCTCATCACCTGGTTTGGTTTTTTTTTTTTCCCCAACCACAAATTTCCAAGCTTTTCACATTGCCATGTGCTGAAGTTTTTTTTTTTTTTTTTTTTTTGTTTGTTTGTTTGTTTGTTTTTGTTTTTTTTTTTGTTTTTTTTTTTTGGTTTTTTTTTTTTTTTTGACAGTTCTGTGGGTGGAGCTTTGGGGTGGAGGGTTAGATTTCAATGGCAAGAATACTATAAAATTCCGGGCAATAACTGTGTAACAAACGCTAATTTTCTACCTGTTCCTGAAACCAAGGTAGGTCCTTAGGCTTTTTTTTCCCAGTGGTAGCAAGCACATTTCATAAAACAGCTCCAAAGATTTAAGTGGCAACTTCCATTAATAGTGAAAACTTTAAATTAATAACTCATAATAGTTGAAGAAAACAGAACTCCAATCAAACAGCCAACATTTTTTGAGATTTTTTTTACCTCCTCCTGATAGCATACTGGTCCCTGAGTACATAGCAATGGCTACTAAAGGACGTTGGTTTTCAGCAATCAAATAGTAAAATATTTGGACAGTGGCTGAAGGATTTTTGTTTGTTTAACCTTGTGCTCAGGTTATTTAGTCTAGTATCCTCAAAGAATCTTCAACACTGTGATGCTGGAAAATCATAATTATTTTGCCATTAGGCAAGATGATTTATAATACTTTATTTTGCACAAGAGCCTTAATGCCATGTACAAGTTGGGCATCTCAGGTTTTCCAAAGGCTGGAATGGTAGCTCTTCAATATTGCAAGATGCTGTAAAGATATCTTTTGCATGGTGCTACTACCTAGCTCCTATGTTTAAGCAGTGTGCAAGCATTCCCAAGGACTTGGGTTTCAGCAGCCCCAAGCCCTCTTCTGAAAATAAGTGTGCATATATCGTTCCCATAAAAATACCTCTGTCTGCTTTCTTTCCCTTAAGAAGGGAATATATATTGGTAAATATTCCTTCATACAGTGATTGGTTCCTTCAAATCCATCATCTCTCAGAAGGGATTTAGAATTAAGATAATTGGCTTTTCAGTCTTCTTGATAGGATTGTTCCTTTATTTTTTTTCTGGTTTTAAGACACTGAATAAAATACATAAATGGTCACAATTTCTTTGGTTATTAATTAAAATGGAAAAGAGGTTTTTGCTTCCTCATCTGACCATGTTTATGGAGTAAATATGTTGCCTACAACTGATCACTGCAGATGCTCAAAACCTACCCCTGGCATACCCTCAGGAGACAGGTAAATGAATCTTAATGTGTGTGTTCCAAAAGTGCATAGTGAAGCAGTTTTAATGAAGAAATCAAAAGATGTTAGTCTAGAAGACTAAGCAAGCAAAAAAAAACAACAAAACAAAACAAAAAAACCCCTGATTTGCTTGTTTTTTCCTGTAAAGAATAAACTGCACTAGAAGCATCTCTAAGACTTGGCAGTTTCAGCATGTAGATCAAAGGAGAGAGCTGTCAGAATTATTGAGGCATGCTGAAGTAAATTGAAGTGGGATTTGAGATGAACTTTTGGAATTGCAATGTGAATGAGAAATGGTTGGATTAAATCTATTTCCTGTTTTCTCTTCAGAAAAAAAATGCATTATAAGTCTATATTTATTTTAATAAAGCTTGGACACTTTAGCCAATATAAGTCTATCAAACAGTATAAAGGAAAGTGGTAAAACTGTGGAATATCATAATTTAGCAGTCACTAGTTTTGGTGACATGTTGTTTCTTGTTGTGTTGCTCATAATTTGAGATGTTTGATATCTGGCTTTGCTGTCTAGTTTTTATGAGCTACTCAAATGCTACAGATTTAATGAATGTCTCTAGACCATGCATTAAAAAGAAGTCTTTCTAACGTGTCCATGAACTTGCATGACATGAAAGAAGTAAAAGTGTTCAGAACACCCATAATAATGCAAGTTCACATATTTCTAGAAGGAGAATATAGCACTTCTGTATCACTATGAGTTTCTAAAATGTTCTGTTTAACAAATACATGATTTCAACTTCCCAGTGCAGTTTCTTGCTATTAAGAATTTGTTCTGAGCAGTTTCTTTCCAAGAAAAGTTCACAAAAACAGGTTAATATAGGGAATAGAGTTGGTGTAAATATTTCAGGAATAGAGTTAGTGTAAATATTTTAGGAATTTAAAAATTAATGTCAGTGGTATGTATTTAATCAAAATAATAGCATTTTCATATGGTTTTGTGACCTGCTTGAGTGGGACATACAAGTTAGTCTCTCTAAGAACTAGTTGAGATTTGAAGTAATACATATAAAATAATGATCCTTCTATAACAACATCTAACAAGACAAATGTATTCTGTGTGTTGCTTCATGGTAACAAAAAAAATGTTATTCAAATGCTGTAATAGAAAGGAAAACTGAAAATGGTCATTGGAGACAAACCTGAAACACTGCAAGAGGGAGGAATGAAGTTGTTAAATAAGTATGCTGTTAGTTTATGGCATTGCCTTAAAGGATGTTGTCGTTTTGGAGCTGAGTAAAAAGCAGTATTATACATAAACAGATAAAGGACTCACAAACCTGAGGAGTACAAGTTCAGAGTGCAGGTATTCTGGAGTGGCACCTGAACCAGCACTGGTGCTTCTCACAACTATGGGAACGTGCAGGTCTGGAGGACAGGCTACAATGGGTGTGTCATGTGCATGGTGAGTGAGGAAGTCTGCACATGATGTGGCAACCAGGAGCACAGGAGCACATCTTTGCCTGAGGGTACCACTCAGCAGGGGTGTAAAAGCTGTAATGCTGTAAGACTTATTATGCAGAAATGTAGGTGAAGTGAAGAAGTTAGTACTGAAACAAGGGTTTTTTCCAGCATGAATGCCTATATAGATTCAAAAAATCCTGATATAGCCTTAAATTTTGGGTTTTGTGGTCTGACATATTTGTAAGGTGATTTGAAATTTGACATTTTTGGTTTTGTCTTTGGGAAGAACAACTTTAACTGACACATCCAAACAGCATTTGTAGTTTTTCTGGTACTTGGATAGTTAAGACAATTTTTAAAAATGTATTCTTGAATAACAAATGTAGAAATATGCCTACATTCATTACATAGTTTTTTAAATTATAATTTTTCATTTATTGGTCATTATTGATGTATTCCTCCTTCTTTCTAGAAGATGGTGGTGTGCAGGATCAAATGTTGAGAATCATGGAGAAAGTCCAACTGATTTTTCATTAATTCCTTAGCTACTTTAAGGATATTTATCATAGTATTCAAGAAATGTAAATTAGACCTCAAATATGAAACTGGCAGAAAATTTTATTTTACAGATTACTTTTAATGTTTATGTGGGTTGTTTTTTTTTTTTTTTATTTGAGAACTAGAAACTCAATTGCATTGTGAAAAGTCATGTACATAGTCATGATTCATGGAGTTTTAAGTCTTTCAGGGAAAAAGACCCCAAATAAATACTACAATTGCTATGATGTAGTTTGAATGTGAAACATATGTATAATAGTATAATTTATAAGTGCAGGAATAGAGTTACAATTCATGCTTTTGCAAACCCAAAATATAAGTGCAAGAAATAAAACCCAATTGATTTTTCAGACTAGCCAGCTGCTCTTTCTGCCCATTACTCCAGTGGCATACAACTTGGGGCTATATGACTGAAATACGTCACATGAGGGTTTCAGCTGCAGCAAGTTCAATTAATAGATGTCACTGGGTTGATGTTTACTCCCATAACTGCGTATAAATCTGTTTGTTATTCTCATGCTCAGTAATGACTTTGTCATGTTTTTGTCACTGCCACCTACACTCTGGCAAACTCTGCAAAAAGTGTTGCATCTGGGCACATAAAAAAGAGTGCTATCTGATTTGTTTTTCTTGATGTGAGAGGTTCTAATTGAATAGCAACTCCTAGAAATTTTATACTGACTTATATAGTAATTGCTTTTTTAAGTGAAAATGCTATCCAGTTGTTCTGGTAGGTTTGTGTATAAAACCGAGACTGGGCCCTGGCTGCTCAGCATTTTGGATTTGGAAATATTTGCTGTAAATTGTCAATGAATGAAAGTTGAAGTAGTTATTTTAGTATGAAAGTTATTTTAATATGAATAAGCTCATTAATTAGCATAGTATTAGTAATAATTTGGAAGTATTTCTAAAAAACTCTGTCCAGCAAGACAGAATTTGCTTACTTTGCTCTATGAACTCAATGGCAGAGCAACAAACCATGCCCAGAGTGTGAGAGCTATTAAAATAGTTAACAGCCACCAAAATAGGTTATAGCCACTCTGTCTTACTTTTCGTATATTGATTATCTCAGGATCTGATGGCAAATCGGTACAGCTGCGAGCCCTGGGTATGGAAGCTGCACATCCCATTTCTCCTCCCTGCAGCTGCCCAGACAGTGTGTAGAGGAGCCTGTCCTTCTTCTTCTTCTTTAGGTAATGGTACCAAGCCAGAGTTAGATGCCATTAATGGAGATGAGAAGTTGTAGGGAAGAAGTGAAATGCCTGGTCAAAGATGTTACAACTTGGAGAGAGCGAATGTGATTCAGGGAAATAGGAAGGAAGAGTGATCTGGGAGAAGTGGGAGCAGGTGGTGGAAAGGAAGGGATTGAGGCCCTCCTCTGCTTCATTTACTACAGACTTTCCTATTACTGCAGTAAATGAAGCTGGAATTCTACTGGCAGTCTTCTTCACTACATAACCTAAATTAATCCCCAGAGCATTCTGTGCACTAAATGATGTAGGATCCTGTGGAGAAAAATAGTGGAGCTTTAAAGACTGTGTTGCACTAGGGGGTCAAGTTAGCTTTGTACCAGCAGCTTACTTCTGGCTTCTCTTAACTTCAGCGTGCTTAGCAACCATAGCATTATTTTAATCTAAGTTTGGGTGTAGGGGGGAAGAGGGATTAGGGGCCAAGAGCATTGTGATAGATATAGACAAATTACATGCATAACTATGGCACATGCAGGAAACATTCAACTGGATGTATTCCCATGGAAGTACAACTCTTCCTGACCTCTTTGTGTCGTTGATTTGAGGAAACAGTTTTCCTACTACTTAATCATTTTTATTTTCAAAATACTACAAAAAGATGTACAGACAGAAATCTAGGAAGGGGTTTTCTTAAAGAAGGACTCATAGAAGGGAGATACCAGCAAAATAGCTGTTAGAGTTGCCAGGAAAATTATTTACAAATCCTAGCATATTTCTTCAGTAGTCTCATCTTTCTTATATAAACAGCCATTGCTTCCATATGTGCTGACCTACCTAGCAGACTCAAAGTGAGGGCTCTTTATGAATTATTTAATAGTTGGATTACAAATATTAATCATTATGAGTACTGAAGCATTTTCTTAGAACACTTTTTGAATCTGTAGCTTTGTTTGCAGGTCTCTTAATGCAGCCTGGGACTGTAACTAATAGATGTGCGTGAAGAAAAACATTTCATTCTGCAGCCTTTTCCACCCACATCTTTAGGGTTGCCAGAAATCCTATCTGTCAGCTAAAATGATGTTAAAGTTCTGCACAGCTCTAATCCAAATTTGACAGAGAATAGGATTAGCAGAAGCTGTTCAAATGTGATAAAATAAATGAATAAAAATGAGTTGAAGATGAAAGCATGATATTAGTGGAACATGACCCAATTATTTATGTAAAAATACACTCAACAAAATAGGTCAGAAGTATTGACTAGACACATTTACATACTGTTTTGAATGTGGAGTCTCTGCATAGCCATAATAGTATTATATAAGAATTTGATATCTATGTAGATTTATCTATTATTAACTCTGAAATATGTAATAGAAGTGAGACACTGGAATCTGACCCTTTTCTAGAACATTAAACTACGTAACACAGGATCTCAGGTTCCTGCATTGATGCAGACTTCGTATTGTTTCTTTTTTATCTTTTACAACTCTGACAGTAAAAAATTAATAGGTAATTTATATAAATAGAGAAAATTATTTTATTAATATTAAACTACCTAAAGTGCAACCAAAACAAGAATAAAGTTAATTATTTCAATAATAAATTCCCCCAGAAGTAAGCTTCAATAGTACTTCCAGATTAATAGCACAAAGTATGCAGAGTTTCCTAAAAAGTAATGTAACTCTTAACTCTCAGATTTTATTGTGCATATTTTTTATACTGAGAAAATGTTAATTTAATTTGCTGATTTACAGAGATAACATACACAGCTTATAATTTGAAGTTATTATCCAGTTCTGGAAATATTAAGAAATACTACAGTTGGCTCTTCTTTTTCTCTAATGATAATAAAAGAAATATTGATCTAAAAAGAAATTATGTTCAGATCAAATGTAGCTGTTTATTTTTGGTTCCCTTATTTGGGAACCTTATTATTTGTATATTTGGTTCTCTTATCATATGAGTGACCCACCTCTATATGTTGATTAGAAAAGTCTAAGTTTTGTAAAATTGAAATGTTATGACGTATTTTTAGGTAGCCAGAACTACTACCATTAATTGAAGAACACAATAAATTAGAAATTTATAGGGCATTTTCTGGGATTTGTTTTAAAATCTGCTCTTACTTTCTTTGTTCTATAAATAAAAATAGTCTGAAGATCAGTGTCTTTAAAATAGTTATCGAACTTAAAGTCAGAATTAGTTGAACAAGCAAGTGACCTTTTAGTGTATAGTGAAGCTAGTTGAAAATGGTCTTTAAATCCTGCTTTATCTTTCTTTAGCTTAAGAAAGCTCACAATTAGAGGCTGGGTTAACTCTTTCCTCAAAAAAAGTGAGGGCACTCAAGACAGCAGTGAAGGTGAGAACAGCAGTAAGAAGGAAATTTATTCTGTCAATATGCTGAAAACTGAGAATTTTGGATTGAGCAAATGATTGTTGTTATATATATAATTCTTAGTTTATTGCACAGAGGTTTAAAATATTAAGTACTAGATAATTGTTTTCTAAATAAATCAAAAAGAACTTGCAATACGGAAGAAGAATGTGCTCTAGTTTTATGTGTGACTATTCAGAATAACTAGCTATACCTGAAAAATCAGGCTTATATGTTAAAATAGGTTTTTATAGCTTAATTCTGACTTGGTGTCATTGAAAGTATTTTACGCAATAGTGCAAATCTATAGGAATTCATTTTCCTATCCACTGGAAATCCAGAGGCTAATAATGAGTGGTCTTTTTCTGGTGTGAATTTAGTCAGCTGTAGATAATTCTAGCAGGTAGGTTTCATATGGTTTGATTGTTAATAGATGTCACACCAAATATATGAAATGTACATTTTGAGTTTACTTTCCCCAGCTATACCAGGATTGGTATGTATTTGTCCAGTGGCAGAATTTGTCTCCCTAAAGGTAATGAACTGTATAGCATACTGTATTTTTTCTGTGAATGTATCTAGAAGGACATGTCCTCCACCGGAGTAGAGGGAGTGCCAACCTACAATATCTCAGCTTATGCTGCTGTCAAACCATCCCTCCTCCCTTTCTCCTATGACTTAGCGGTTCTGCCCCCACTTATGCCACTTCTTGCTGATGGTAAGTCAGTTCAAGGAACTGAGCCAACAAAAAGTGGATCTAGGAGAAGAACAGTAGTAATTATTTTGGCTGGCTCATAGAGTTGCTCATAACCTACTCATTTAAGCGTGAGTGCCAGTGCAAAAGAAGAAGCATGACCACCTGGACAAGAGTACGGAGAGGAGCAAGAGGCTGGGAGCCTTCATTTAGATGCTTCTAGGGGGCTGTATAGTAAGTAGTAACTTTCTAGATTAGTTGAGGGGCTTATAGCAGTCAGGATTGATTTTCTGTGTTAGGTGGCTGGGGAGAGAAGGGAGAAGATTGTTTCTTCTTGTGGCCAGTCTACATTTAACTGTTTCTCCTAGAACAGAGTGTGCTTATTCTTTCCTTGCTAAATCCAGTTTGTCAAATTAGTTGATTTGGTACTTGTCTTGAAGGAAGTACTTTGCATTACATTTGAGATATCACGCTTTCCCAGTTTGGCATTCCCCTGGATTACTGCATCTGTAAAGAATCTTGACTATTCTTTTGGTGGTGGTGTTTTTCTGTTGTTTTGGGCTTTTATTTTTTTTTGTTTTGTTTGGTTTTTTGGGGTTTTTTTGTGTTTTGTTGGTTTTTTTGGCTTTTTTTTTTTTTTTTTGGTTTTTTTTTTTTTTTTTTGTTTTGTTTTTGTTCTTTTTGTTGGGGGGAGCATGTTTTGTCATTCTTCCCAGTGCAGTACATAATAAATTATAACATCAGTACATTCATGTGTAGAAGTACAGGTAATCTAATATTCCCTTCTGTAGTGTATCCTGAGCATTACTGATCCAGGTGTTAGTGTAGGGCACAAGGCAAGTGAGCCCTTGATGGTGCAAAATGCTAATTTCTAAGAAAGCTCCAGATGTTATGCCTTTGTACAGCTCCTTGTACACCAAACTGTATAATCAGTAACAGGGAGGAAAAGAGGAAAATCTTGTCTGTGCACTCTCAAATGTCACTTCATAACATTTCTGATTTCAGGTGACTAATAATGTGTGCTCATAGAGCATAAAGGGCCAAAATCACTTCTGCCTGCTGGTCACTCATTTGCTTCAGTAGTTAGCTGAGAATTGGGACTCTTGGCTTTGGTCCAATGCACAACAGAATAAACAGGACGGATAAATATCTTTTTATCAACAAATTTACAGTGTCTAGTCTGTTCCCAGAAAATAAGCCTTGTGTAGGACATTCATTTATTTTTACCTTGTTCTGCAAATATTAAAAGTTTGTTCTGCTAGGCAGACTGACAACATTCAGTGACCTTCTTAGCAGAAGGTCTACTCTGTCTGTGTTTTAGTTGGACTTGAAATACAGCTCATGAATAATTGTTGGTGGACAGGCCTAAAATCAATGGAAGTTGGGTTTCTAGAGGACTTTTGCATCAGAGCCTTACAGTTTAGCAGTTAACACTTTCTCATCATTGCATTTATGTTGTGTGTGCCCCCTACCAGTGGGATCAGGACCTCCTTTGCACTTGGCCCTCTATGTTTAAATCTTTGTTTTATTAGTCAGGATGTTGGAAAACTTGCATTTCCAAATTGCCTTAGTGATTGACCCCATCTTTTTGTGACTTGCTGTTACAGAGGTGGAACAAGGTAACTGAGAAGCAGAGGGCACAGAAGAGGGACCTGGGTAAGGTTACAGAGGAATGAGTAATTCTAAATTACTCAGTAAGATTGCTTCCTTTTTCCTTTGGACAGGGGAAATACAGAAATTTTGTTTGTAGTGATGACACTAGAAGTCATTGCTTTGAAACTACTGAATTGGATCAACATACCTGCTGCACTTGGGGAAAACTGTAATTTATAGATCTCATCATGGATATCTCAAAATAATTGGGCATTCTTTATAATAATGCATTGCACTTACAGTTTTATTTGTAATTTTTATATGACGTCTGAGAACCTGATAAATACTGCAGTCTTCACACCCTAGCTTTAATGTGTGATCTCTTCTCTCCATCCATGTCATGAGATGCCAACTCCTGTGAGGGTCAGACCCACTGGTAAATGTGGTTTTGTGCTTGAGTGAGACACTCAAGATCTATTGCTGCTTATTTAATTCTTGTTTAACTAGATTTTTCAAAGTCATCTGCTGAATTCCTTGCAAGGCTGCAAACAGTCTTATTTTAAAAATTTTTTCCACTTAGACTTATCTGAGTGTTGAAAGGATTTAACAAATACAGTGACATAAACCTTGCAAATACTGATCAGAGCAAGCAAGTGCTATTATCCATGGTTTAACAGATGGCTAATCTTAGAATATGTGCTTGTTTCATCTTTACTAGCACTACAGACAGCTTTGCTCGTGTTGAGTAACTCCTGCCTGCTGAATCTGGGAATGGGGCTCCCATCTTCAGCAGCTATTCATCTGAAACCAAAGTCTAACTGTTGAACTTCTCCCTTCACTATCATTCATACTAAAATTAAAGTGAGATGCTTCACTATTCAATAAACTTCTAAAAAAATCTTGAATTACTGACTAAAAACTATTACAGTTTTTCTGCAGTGATTTGTTTATGATTATGATTTTTATTTTTTAGGTCTTCTTGAAATTTTAAAACCCCACAGATCCAAAGAAGATCCTCTGACTTAAAAAAAAAAAGTTTCCCAGTAATTTATTAAACTAAACTGCTATTTTCATTTAGGCAAACACCTTGTGTTCTCTAAAATAAACTTTGATAATGTCACCTATCAAAAGCTGTGATAGAACTGGATGCCTGGCCTAGTGAAAGAACTATGTTAAATAAAATCTAAATCATGTTTCTAAATCATGTAACAGAAAATAGGAATAGGAGCACCATTTGAGTTATTCCACATTCTTCCTTATTTTATTATATAGCTTGTTTTCCTGTTCTATTAAAGCTGTAGGTACTGCTTGGTGTTTAGGGTTTGAAAAAGAGGAGAGCAGAATATGCCTTGAGCATGTGTGGTGTGGTGTTATTTTTTGGGGTTTGTTTTTCTTCCGTGTGTTCAGCCCCCCACCCATAAGCGTTTTGATGCTGAATGTTGGGGACCATCATGGAGGAAATGTAAAAACACCTGGAGGGGTAAAAAGAAGGTAATTGGTCTTTGCTAAGCTAAAAAGCTACTGTGTGGTGTCATGGGAAGCATGGGAGAGAATTGAAAGCAGATTGTGGCTTTGCTTTGTCTGTATAGCTTGTGGTGTTTTGCTGCTATTATCTCGTAGAACGTTTGACTGAATGCCTGCGTTGAGTGTGATTCTTAATAGAAAGCACCGAATGTTTATCTTGCGCTGTTTGGACATCAAATCTCAGAAAACTGGTGAGAACTGGTGGTAGTGATCGATTTATGACTAGGATCCTTTATTTCATATTTCGGTAAACAAAAAGTGTTGACATTATTGAAGTTTCCCCCTTTTAGACATGGGAGGGAACAGGTAAATCAAACTAGAAGCTAGGTTGTGCTTGTGCAAGAACACAGTTTTTTACCCAGTGATGAAATGATGGTGATTTGTGGGTTGGGACAGACACCTCCTCATCATACCAAGTGACCTGTCAGTGAGTGCCTCCACAGGAGGCTGATTCTTCTTCACCTTGAGAGGGAAACCTGCAGAGGCAGCAGAGGACTTGGTGTCCAAGTACTGCATGGGTGATATTCCCAGAACCTGTACCTTGTACTTAGTGATTTTTAAAAAATGTTTATTTAATTAATGTTTTAAAATTCATGATACATTTTTAAGAATATGTAAGTATGCAGAAATTATTGAAGTTAAAGCCTCCTTCCCTGTCTACAGCCTGTTTTTCCTTTTATTCGTGTTTGCAGCAGTACCAGGCTGAGAGATTGCACTTTAAAATTTGGAAGTATACATGGGATTTTCACACAGCCTTATTCTTTTATGTCCTCTAATTCTTTTTTTTTTACTTTTCATTATGTCATTTCTATCTTGTTCATTGGTAAAATGGGTTTGTTAAAGCATCGTTAATAACAATGTTATTAATCCTGCTTGTTTAAACATTTTTTTTTCTGCTGACACTTGGCCAAAACAGATTGTAGGAACAAATACTAATTAGAAAAAATCTAATCACCATCCATACTTTTGCCTTCTGTCATAGGGAAGATGGAGATGAAGCAAAAACAGAATGATGTCTTTGCTGCCTTTGAAGTCCTAGGAGGTTTGGTTACAAGGTTCCACTGAAGAAATGGGTGGTGTTATACCTGGTGTCACTTATCAGCTCTTACTACATGTTAAACTTGACTGAAAGCTAATTTATGCACATTGATGGTTGGGCTCAGGGAGTGGATTTTATCTCAAAGAGTAATGGTTAAAATTTTAATAGACTGGTGGCTCTGCTCATTTGGCCTTCTGGTGGCATTTACTCATGGTGACTATAACATCTGGTCCTAAGTGTTGTTTATGCATGTGTTTGTATTTGATTTGAATTACAAAGAATCAGCACTGTAGCTGCTGAGGTCTTTAGCTCCACTGGAAACTTTTGGGGCTTTTTATAAATACAGAATTGCTCACCTTTGGATCAAATTGAAGCAGGGTCTGTATTGTTCAAGGCTAAAAGAGAAGCAGCTTTCCTCAAAAGCCAGCTTTTCTGAATGAAGAAAATCATACAGAATTTCATAATCATTTCCATACAAAGAGTGAATGCCTGAGCAGCCCCAGAGTAGGTACTAAAAACTGTGCAACCAGTGCTGTAAATGAAGGAAAGTGGTAGAATGACCCTACTTCAGACAGCAGTTACCAGGCTCAGTGTGGCTGCTGTTGTCTCCAAGAGTGCTATTCCTTCATCCTTGGAATAGGATGGCTGCTATTGGAAATATAATGTGGTTTGCAGATAGGTTACCAATACTATGTATACTTGTAAGACTGCAGTTTCATTCTCTCAGGTTTTCAGTGCAGCCTTGAAGAATGAAAGGATGGTTATGGTCTGTTGGTTAATAAATCCTCAGACAGAGCTCGAGTTTAACTCCATCTTGAAGTCATATGAGTCAGAGCAGTTCTGGACTATGCTTGGAGCCCCTTGAATATTCTCCCTATGAAAGGAAAGAGTAAGATATGTCATGACACAGTCTCCTCTCAGATAATCTGAGATTGTAATGTGAATGGTAAGGAGAGAGAGACCTGGTGAAACTTCATGATCTGTTTAATGAAAATTATGTATCAAGAAGGTCATGTTGGTGATCACTTAAACTTTCATTTAACAAAAAGTGAACTATAAATAACAACCTTTGCAATTACTTTTTTTTAAAGCAAAACTGAATTATTTGAGGTAAAGGAATGTTTTTCTGACAACATAAATTACCTTTTTTTCTTAAGCTTGAGTTCTCTTACAGTGTCAGTTAAAATAATTTTGAAAATTACAGTTTAAGTATTATATCAAAATTTAAGGATCACAAAACTTTTATGCTGCTACTGCCATGTTTTGCTGAAGTATTTAAAGTGATCAGAATAGGAACTACTTTATGCTGTTTAAAATGATCAAAAGTATATACTTGATTCTTTATGAAAAGTTATACATGATGTGTTACATTGTCAGCATCTTCACAGAGTTTCCACTATACCTAGGATGTCTGACATGTTTTAGGATCCATCTTATTTTATAATTTTAACTTTCTATTTGAAATCTTGCATTTTTTAAGAAAGTAACTGATGAAAATAGTCTTCTGATAATATTGATTCATCTGGCTTTTACTTCCAGGCGAGTGTTTGAAAATGGCAATTAACTTGTTTAAATAGGAAAAAAACCCACAAAACCAAAAACTAAACAAACAAAAAAAAGAAAACAAGAAAAAAACACAACCCAAATAAAGCCCTTCAAAAGCACAGAGATCAGCAGGTTATTAATATCTGTGTATGGTTAGCAGTCAACTTGGAGAAGTAACAAATACACCAGAGAGCTTCTTTATGGCAGGAAAGGAAACCCTGCAACAAAACACTTGCTATGTACACCCCACAATGCTACCCAAAATGTGTTATAAGATCTAAGCATCTTTTCTAATCTTTCTGCCCAAGGCTAATTTTAATTTGCAAAGCATAATAAAGTAGCAGAATAATTAAAACTTACAGTGCAAAAGATGAAGCAATGCAGAACTCTAGTTCCGGTTGTTTCAATTTCAACATCAATAACCTGAAATAACTGTTCTAAGGATGAAGTATACCCTCTGAATATCATATTTGAATTATCCAATGAGAGAGATGTTGAATTAGAGATAATTCTGGTTACATTGTTTCAGTAGGGTTCAGAATGCTAGTGCTTTTGTTTGTAATAGGATGCCAGAGCAGGTATAATGATGCTGAGATGGCTGTTCAGCTGCTTGCATGTGCGGTCACATTCGGTTTTTTCCCTTATTAGACAAAAAGTTTTTATTCATGAATTTATACCAATCAAGAAATAGATTTTAAAGCAATTATGCCATCTGCAGAATTGGTTGTAATTATGAAGAACAATAATCAACAGTTCTGAACTTTCTGATTAGTAATTTTTAATCGTAAGCAAAGAAGAAAACATAGTTTTCTTGTAAAATAAAACACAGTTGTATTGTAAATAAAAGTAATTGAACTCCGTACTCTGGTTTGTGCTCACATGTGTGCCAAGAGGAGGTCAGTATAACCTAGGCTAGTTGGTCAGAGGTGTAACCAATACGTTGGTTTGCCCAGGTTTTAAATGAATTAGGCATAGAAAGGTGTCTCTCAATCAGCCCACCTGTTTGTGCTACTTCATTATTGTCCAGTCTTCCATGTAGTATGGTCAGCACCAAAATAACCTCCTGCATGTGTATGAGCAGATTTCTTGCTTTTTTTGCATTTATTGTTTTTTCCAGTAAAAGCTAAAACCATCTTAAAGAAACCCAGAAATTCAACCAAGCTCCAAACTGTGTCTCCTCTGGTTTACATATCTAGTTGGAGTCACCCTGGTCTCACCTTTCTCCCCCTTTGTAGTAAGTTTGCCTTCCCTGATGTGGGGCAAGGGTTAAAAAGTATTTTTTGGTATGTTAGTAGACTTGCCAAAAAGTATATACAGAGAATAATTTTAATTACCTCTAGTTAAAATAACCACTCTTCTTTGTTTTTTTCACTTGGTAATATTGCCACATTAAAATACAGTTGTAAGATAACATAGTGAGGCCCTTAAAAAGATAGTGACATTCACCAAAGTCAGAACAAGTAGGTAAACAACATCCATCTCTTGACCAAAACAAGCATCAGAGTGCTTGGGGTAAACAAATGTCAGTATGCCTAACAAATTTGATCACAGTCTATGTGCGTGGCATATTTTGGAATATTGTAGGGCAATTTTGGCAACTACCTTGGATGATCCCCTTCACTAAGTTTAGACAGAAGGGGAATATCATGGTCAGTGCTATGAAAAAGCCTCGATACTCAGTTACAGTGCTTCATAACTAAACTTACTTTGTAGTAGGAAAATTATCTCAGATGTATAGTTTGATTTGGCATAAAAACAAAGTTATGTTTCTTTCTTAAAAAGAATGTGTTACTGTGTAATTTGAATCTTCTCTTCCCCTCAGTCTTTTATATAAACACTATTTCCTTAGCACTTTACATAGTGCTCTTCAGGTTCAAAACCCTTTTACACAAATTATTGTAATTAGTTCTCACATCTCCTCCGAGAGAGGTGAGTAAATATCATTATCCTCATTTTTACAGATGGGGACTCTCATCTGGAGAGGTTAAGTAACTTGCCTAAGGCCCCAAGGGGGAATATTGTCATAGCTAGTCCTGAAAACTCAAGAGCTGTTACCTTAGTCCTCTACTTCATTTGCTAGATGACAACTCAAGTTGTTAATTGTTACTTCTGTGTTTATAGAAACTTGTTCTGTGATTTTACTCCCTCTGTCGTAGCAATAATTTAAGGAAAGAAGAGATTGGATTTTCTGTAGTTAGATTTATAGTATAGTAATACAGCCTCCTTCAACAGAAATGCCAGGTGACTTTTCTTCTATGCCTGTAATTAAGTAGAAAAGGTCGTAGGCAATGCCCATTACAGTTTTTCATGCAGTACTGCCCAGTCCAGAGAGACTTTGTCAGTTCAGGTCATGTTATGCCTGCAGCTTGGCTTTATTGGAGATGCAGAATGGAGTTTTTTCCAAGCTGTGTATGTTCTCAGGAAAATACAGATACTGATTGTATGTGCTTCTGTAGAGAACTCTTTTCTTACATAAAGAACATACAGAAGCAGCATCTGTGGGTTGTTATTTAAGTAATGTAAAGTACTACATGCCTTTTGTTGTTGTGTTTTGCAGGCTGTTGTATTGAATGTCTGAAAAAAAAAAAAAATCTTGTCTCTTGCTCTCATCCCCAGCTAGAGACTGTTTAAGGAATTGAGTTTTCTGTTTAACTTTTCCTGTTTCTTAAACTTTGAGAAAGGTTAGTTACAATGCGAAGAATTCAAGGAATTTAGAGGACTACTCAATACTGTATTTTAAAAGGATACTGAATGGAAAAGAATGGGAAGGGTGAGTGTTATTTTAGAAATATATTGCTTGTCTCTTAACAGCTATACCATGAAAAATGGAAATGTAGCCAAGATACATAATATGCATATAATGTTAATACAACTAGTATCGTTTAGATCCACTCACTGTTAGACTGTGCTAACATCAGCACAATGGTACAGTGCAGGAAACTGTGAGGCTCAAGTTACCAGTAAGTGGGGAAATGGGTGAATGTTTCTTTCTTAAAAAGAATGTGTTTGCAGGTTTCCAGTCACACAAGAAGTGATGGAGGACAAATGGGAGAGGGGAGATTTTTCAAGGAAGGTTGTCTAAGTGGTATTCTGAGTCCTTTAATACACATAACAGATTATAAACCTCTTTCTCAGTTGCATCTCACAGACATTTATACCAGAATAGAAGGATGAAAAGGTGGAAGGAGCCCAAGCAAGAGAGTGACATAACATGCTTTATGAATCCAAATGAAGGAAAAAATACTCAATATTTTGCCAGACATTCTGGGAGCTACATGTTCAGCATATGTGCAGCAAGAGATTTGATCAGCTACCACTGAGGTGGCAAAATTAGTCATCAGTGGAAGTGTTAGGTAATTTTTCATGCTAATGATTAAACTAACGAATCTTCACAGAAACTTAGGATGTAAAGCTTGAAAAATTAAATTGTCATTTGCTAGCATGCTATTCCCCTTCCTTCCAGACACACATACTCTCTTTTATATTGAGTTATGGGATTATTTTGTCTGTAAATTCAACCGAAATCTCTCCAGGAAGAATCAAATTACATATAATTGTTTGTAATATGTATTATCAAAATCATCCTTTTTTGAGTGTCCTACTCTTTGGTTTTAAAACCTATGCATTTATTTAAACATGATTTGCAAGGGTTTTATTCTGTTAGCTAGGCTGAAAATGTTGGTCCTTTTTGTTTTTTCACAGTGTGAATACTGGGTTTTCTTCAAGTATTTGTGTAACCCAAAAGTAAATACTTTCTCTATCATTGGATTTTACGAATTAAAGGAATTAACGATACAAAATAACTATTTAAATTTCTCTACTTCCCTACACTAAAGTCACCAAGGTTTATTTGCTATAGAAATATCATCTAGAAATCTTGTTAGTAAAACTTCTTCGATATAACATTATTCTCTGTTATTGTGAACTAAGGGTATCCTTCACTTTTGCTTTGCCGTGGTGGCTATCATAGCTTGCTCAATGACATGACTGCAAGCAGTTCAGGATTTCAATCTCCTTTTTTTTTCTTTTGCAAACTCTTGGGCAATATTTAGATGATGAATATGCTTCACAAAAAAAAAAAAAAAAAAACCAAAAAAAAAAAAACAAACCACAAAACACCCACAAAGATTTGTGTGTTGGTAATGAAGAGGTAGGTATGATTTCATGTTTTCTGACTTGACCCGCTTTCTTTTCTGGCTCCATGTCATCACTGGCATCAGAATCTGCAGTGTAAGCCACATGCCTCCTGCAGACATAATATCTCAACTACTCAAAATCTATGAAACCTATTTTGTTTGAATTTTGAAACTATATCTGGCCACCTGTGTTGCTCCTATGTGTCTATAACAGTGTGCAGCAGAAGGACAGGGCTGCTGGAAAGATGAAGGAGAAGGTAAAATATGGATGTGATAAAAGCAAAGATAGTTTAGATAAGTGTTGAAAGGAACATTTTGGAAACCGCTAATCAAATACAGGCCATGTTCTTTTTTTAAACAGAAAAGAGAATTTAGAAAAGAAGCTATATATTCCTGTTGTCTACCAGCTTTGGGCTTCTTGCAGGCAGGTAGGAAGACCTCTTGATTAGGAAAGCAAACGCCACTCTGCCAAATTCACCATCAGGAGCTGAAAGAGGGGCCAGAGAAAAAATCCCCAATACTGATTATATCATGATCAGGAGTCCTTGATAATGGATCCATAGGTTAAATCAGAGCAAAGGATAAACTAAGATCAGGACTCAGGAGCAAACACTGGAATGAACGGAATGAATAAGCTAGTAAACTCATCCTGCTGCTCAGAGGTTTCCCATGTGGCTGCCTGCTAACTCCTTGGGGTAGGATCTCTTCTTGTAGAAGTAGTCACAAATGTGACAGCTGATTTGCCCCCAGACAGACAATGATTCATTACTGTTCATGTGTGATAGGGTCTCTAAAACTTATGATGTCAGAAGACATTATTACAGGATTGCAGAAGACAATTTCAGTTCAAAACCCTCTTTTTGGGTTGTCATGCAAAATTCTGAACAAATGCTTGGAAACAAACATTTTCAAATGTCGTTCTTTCTAAAGCAAATATTATCTCAGAACAAATATACAGAGAGAGTAACAGGAGAAATTGGTGAACAATCATGTTGCCATTTTCAGTACTATATTTACTTCTCACCAAAGAATTAATGTTCCTGTCATGTTCAGTGCTGAAGTTTAAACAGTTCTCAAGAAGTCCTTTCTCTTCCTGAAATCCGTGATGCTGGTTTGTTATGCTAACTTGAGTAATAGCAACAATCTGGCTTTGAACTTCAATAGAATGTAGGTTGCAAGAAGAGAATTTCAATCAGTCTATAGTGTCTAGATACTCTTGGCAGGGTGATGATTGCATCCTTCCAGGTAATGTTTTCTTGAATTGTAATACATGAAAAAATGGCATGACCTAACTGCACTTACTAGAATCATCTTCCTTTTTGTCAAAGTTGCTTCATTTTAGTGTGATTATTATCTGTTCAGCTCGCATTAGGTGCAGAGATACACACTTCTTCTATCACCTTACTTCAGAGCAAAAAATATCCCAATCTTCATATTTATTTGCATATACAGGAATTCTGGACTGGGCAGGCACTTAAGGACCAATGCAGTTACTTGTATAGGTGGTGTGAGTCTTTCAATGGCTTTTAATGAGAGATTTATCTAACTTCACAATAATCATTGTGAAAGGAAAACAAAACAACTGAAAAATAGTGAGGTATTATGTAATATATACTAAACTCACAAAAATGAATAATGTAGCAACAAAAGTGGGTGCTATGATTACTAGCTTTGACAAGGAAATTGCTGATGCCAGGAAGAGTCTAATTACACGAACAACTCTAATAAATAAGCATGAATCTTCCCCCTTTTGCTGATAGGATGGGGGAGTGAGGTTTCAAGTTGGAGCTAGAAAATAAGTAATCTTATAAATAATACTCTTCAATTTTCTTTTATAAAAATTTATTTTGATGTGAATTATAGATGAAGTTATACCTGCTGCAGGAATGATAATCCTGTGATAGTGTTGAATGATAATTTCCCAACTGATGACTTTAAAGAGTTTATCATTTGATACAGCCCTGCCTGGTAAAACTACAACTTGTAACATGTGCTAAATTAAGGTTTTAGTTGAATAGGGAATGGGAGAGACAGCTTTTGCAGTGCCTTGTTCCATAGCCTTTTGCTTCAACCTAAAATTTTTTAGAGGACAGTGTTGGTTTGTTTTTTTTTTTAAGTGAAATACAGAAATTTGAATTAAGCTTAATTGAAGTAGCTAAATGGTGACAAGTTGTTTCAAACATGTAGTTGTAGCTATAAGCTAAACTTAATCTCTTGCTAAAATGAGAAAATATTACTTTTTCTTTGCAAGTAAAATGTGTGGGTTTTTAACAGAAAGAGAGAACATGGAGCAGGATACCACTATATTTGAATATAAGTGAAAATACATTCTTCCTGTCTTAAAGTACAGTTCAGCTTTTATTGTGATGGGTAAGCTAGAGACCATTTTGCAAAACTGGGGTGCAAGCCTATGTTGATCTCAGCTGTTCTTCTCACAATGAAAATTAATGTAAAAGCTATGAAGTCAAGCAATAAAACCTAGGCAGTGCTGACTATTATGTTGCCCAGGCATCTTTATTTCCGTTGTCTTCATGTGTTAGGATAGGTTTCTTTCTTTATGATCATACAGGAATAGAAGAAGCATTTGTTTCTTGATCAGTATCTCTAGTCTCCAGAGATTATTCTCAGTCTTCTTGCAGTCCTCAGTCTTATCTACTGCCCATTATGTTGTCCAGCTGAGATGGAAGACTGAAAGCTTGATATAAAACTAAAGACCCACAAGAAAGCTAAATTAAGGTTGTATCATGGTACCAGTAAAATGCAAAACATTATTGATATGCATGTTGGAGGAGGTAGATATGGAGTTCATAGTGTTATTAGTTTTGTGCCAGCTTTCTCTAGCAAGAGTAGCAGGTCAGATTTAGGATCAGCCACAACTAGCAACTTCTAATATCTTCAGCCTGACCAAATTTGCATGCATTTTCATGGGTCAGCGCTTTTGACTCCTTTCCCATATCCTCTCATATTTTAAACAAAGCAAGTGGACTGGAAAGGGTGTGGAGAAGGTGGAGGAGGGAAGTGAGAGAATACCAGCACGTAGAAAATTACATATTTATGCCTCAGCTTAGTTTTTGAAAAGCAGTATTTCAATCTACAAGCTAGTCGTGTCTCTCCCACCCCTTCCTCTGAAGGCTGACAAAGTAGGGGATGAAGCATGGATTATTTAAGCCCCATTGTTCAGTCTGCCAGAGCTGTAGGCAACTAAACAATGACTGTGTACTTAAAAAAACATTAATTAAATGTAATGTGGGTGTTGTGAGCTCTATGATAAAATAAGATGAACCATATTTTAATATGATTAATCAGCTAGATACCAGCAAACCTGCATACCAGTTGAAGAACCTGTTACTCCTAAGAATGGTTGTTAAAAGGAGACCACCACCACAGGTCCATCTGAGCCTATCCTAAAATAATATGGCTTAAGGAGAAAAAGGAAATTAAATTAAATTAAAGGTATGATTATTTTAGAAATCATGGAAAATTGTTTATGTGACCTTATAAGCCATTTAATAATCAACGAGACTAGAGAACAGTAAAAGTGTTTATTCATCCAACTGTAGTAATTTAGTTTCAACACACCGTGTTTAGGGTCTGATTTGTGGTGCACTAAAGTGGAAACTTTCAGTAACTCATATGGAGCCATCTGTAATACTTGAGGGATACTTAAGTTTGGTGTAGTCTTTCCAGTGTTATTTCTTAAAGGAACAGATTAGTTTAATGCCAGTATGTACATCTTTCATTTTTCAGAGGCAAAGGGGAGAATGGTTTTGGATGGCTGGTTCATAATCAGATGCAAAATGTAGTTGAACTTATTGCACTAGATAACCAAAACAGCAAATATCAAAGATTTGTGAAGAGACAGTGCCATGAACATTAACACTGACAAGTTTTGTCTTGTTTCTGGCCAATCTGCAAATCTAACCTGACAAAGAAACGCATAAACCACAAAGCTCCAAGGTCCAGAGCAATCCTGCCAGGTATAAAAATGACAGAGAGAAAAAGAAACCAAGAAGAATGAAAAAAACCATGCCTTATTCAGGCGTCTTAATGAGATGGAGATTACGCAGTTTTATGAAAATAAAGAAATACACTGTTCTAAAAGAAAAAAAAAAATTCTCTACAGGTTTGCTTTCATTCATTTTTTTTTTTTTTTTCTCAAGAGGAGTGCTGTTGGCAATGATTTGAAAGCCATGCTCTTGAAAAAAGACTAGCTGAATCTTTGGTTCACTCTTACGTGAAGTGGCTCATGACATAGGTCACTTTGCCTAGAATATTTTTATATTTAGAAAGCTGTGAAATTTCCTACTAAAACATGAGTCCAAAAGAACTGTTAAGTTCACATGAAAAAGACAAACCCAAAACAATAAACTGAAACCATTCAAAAACCACTGGTTTGGGACTCGACAGACAGTCCTAATGTTGTGGCAAGCCCTTGCAGTCCAGGGATCTTGGTCTAGCCTTTAAATGATTTTGGCCAGCTAGGCAAAGTTAAGATAAATTAATTGATCTCAGGCCATAAGCTCTGAACTTTGGAAAAGTAAGTCTTCAGGTAAGAAATTCAGACCTTAGTACATTTCTGTTCTGTATAGAGCAGATGAAATTGGTTACCGTATGTAGCTGGGTCTTCAAAGAGCTGTTCTCAAGAAATATTTCTAGACAACATAATCCACCTGGACTATGAAATGCAACAGCATCTGTAATTTCTAATAATAATGTTTTTTTTTGTAGACCATAACACATTGGTGTTGACATTTAAGTATTGCTCAGAGAAGATGTTTCACAGCTTGAAGGAGAGGAAAATTTTCTCTTCCTCAGCACATCATGGTTCTTTTTTTCTGATTGGCTAACTTCAGCAGTAGGAAAGGGGAAAGGCCTGAGCAACAGCAGCAGAAAGGTCACTGCAGGATGACTCTTTCAGCATAGCCTTCACCCATGGGTGCCATTTTCTGTTTGAGTTCTGTGGCTGCTCTGTTCTTACTTTTTTACTAATTGGCCTCCGTTGCCCCTTCAGTTCCCTCTCAGTGATGACTCTTCCCATCATCCCTCGTTGTCATTTGAAAGGCTGGCACTAGCAGTTGGAGCACTTTATGCAAATACTGGCTGCTGTTCCTAGGAGAGGCTGTAATTCCATGCAAGGAGAGGAGAGAGTGTAAGACCCCAGTAAAACTGCCCACCACAGCACCACTGGCAATCTCAGTGTGGCACAGCATTCCAGCATATCTTTGCACTCCACAAGGTGTTTTGGAAGGCCCAGAGAGTGGCTCATGACCTTTCTGCACTCATGTGACCACATACAAGTACTTCATTCAGAGGTACTCACTAAGAAAATACAGTAGTTTTTTTTGGTCTCTGTCTCTTTGATTATGGTCAATATTTGACACAGAATTTTGACTCCATAATTGGTAGGGTTTGCCAAGATCTGATTTCCTCAAACTATCAATGTTGTATTTATGTCCTTTGATAAAGAGATTTTTAGCCCAGCTGTAGTATAGTTCACTCAGGGAATGAATGCATCATTAATTAGCCTCACTTACTAGCTGGGGCATTTTAGGTTGACATCAGATATGCTCAGTACACTGTGCACAGAGGAAGGATGTTGCCTCTCTGAATTACTCCTCAAGAAAAAAACAGTAGTCAAGTGACCTCATGTTATTTCTCTAGCATCTCATAATGGGTTACATGGACTGACCATTACTGTGAGTTGCTGCTTATATAAGCTCATTTTAAAGTTAATAATGCACAGTGACATCTGCAACTCCACTTGATTTCCTCAATGAAGGCATAGGAAATCTTTAGAGATTAACCTGTAGCATTGGTTTGTTATGTAAATGGAACTCAAACTGTTTTTTCCCCAAGCTAGCAGTTCATAGTGTTGTGAGAACATGCCCAAGGCAGTGTCTGTTGAAATTACTAATAAAATTACATCCTTTAATTTATTTGTTTTTAAACAGACAGGATATTTTTCAGCCTGTAGCAAACAGGAGGGATAAAAGAATATTTTTTTAGTCTCTCTTGTCTTGTGGCCAAAACGTTTTTGTCTCCTTCTTGTGACAAAAGCTTCACATAAGCCCGTAGAATCATAGAACAGCTCAGTTGGAATGGACCCATCAGGATCATCAAATCCACCTCCTGTCCCTCCACAGGACACCCCACCCATGGTGCTTACACCATGTAAGCATTGTCCAAATACTTCTTGCACTCTTTGAGGCTTGATGATGGGACTACTTCCCTGGGGAGCCTGTTCCAGTGGTCAACCACCCTCTGGGTGAAAAGCTTTATCCTGGTATCCAAACTAAACCTCCCCTGTCTTGGCTTCATGCCATTCCCCTGAGTCCTATCACTGGTCATTAGAGAGAAGAGGTCAGTACCTTCCTCTCCTCCTTCCCTTGTAGGGATGTTGAAGACCACAATGAGGTCTTCCCCCAGTCTCCTCCAGGCTGAAGAAACAAAGTGACCTCAGCTGCTCCTCATATGGCTTCCCATCTAGACCCTTCATCATGCTTGTGGCCCTCCTTTGGGTGCTCTCTAATAGCTTCATGTCTTTCTTGTATTGTGACTCCCTGGGCACAAGCCTTGAGGTGTGGCCACCCCAGTGCAGAGCAGAGCAGGACAATCCCCTCCTTTGCCTGGCTGGCGATGCTGTGCCTGATGCGCCTCAGGACACAGTTGCCCTCCTGGTTGCCAGGGCACTGCTGGCTTGTGTTCAACTTACCATCAACCAGGACCCCCAGGTCTCTTTGTGCAGTGCTTCTCCCCTCCCTCTTGCTCCCTGGTCTGTGCACACTACCAGGGTTGCCTCATCCCCAGAGCAGAATCCTGCACTTGCTCTTGTTAAACTTCATACAACTGGTAATAAAAGAAACTGATGTGGCTAAGGCCTCATTTAGCTGAAAAAAAACAATAGTTTGAGGTGTGATTAACTTGCACAGAGTTCTCAGCAATCCTGACATAATTTACACTAAGGCTGCACTTGTGGAGAACTGTCAACAATGGTGTATTAAAATATGCAGAGTAAATTAACTGTTTGGGGTTCTTTTTATTCTGCATTTGTTTTGTTGTGCATGTGTCCCATGGATTCTTCTGCCATGGAATATAAAGTACTGGGCACAAATATCAATCTGTCAGGAAATTCAGTTAATCCAGACCTACCTCCCCTCACTGCAGCAAAGCTACAGTTTTGTGTGTTCCTAGCTGACTGGCAGAGCTTTTTCTAAGCCCAGATTCTTCTGCTCATGCATTTTATAGCATGAGCATCTGTAAGCTGTGGCTTCTGGCATGTGTCAGTAGCAGACACGTCACACAATGCAGACATTCCACGTATGCTCAGACCATTTCCTCCCCTGAGCAGGTGAGCCTTTTGGTGGAGTATCATATCATCGTGTAGGAAAGGGGAAGGTTCATGAAAGGATGTACATATTTCTCCAGGAGCAATTTCTGGAGAAAGTGGGTAGAGTTAGAGGAATAAAAGCTATATTGTCTTTTTTTGTTTAAATATACTACTTCTACTTCAAGTATTTTCATTGTCTTGTGACTCTTTAACTTCTAGCAGGCAGTCACAGTAACAAATAGCAGTTGTCAATCTATTAATTTTCACACACGGTCAGGTAAAATTTATAGGTCTGAATTAAGATGTCTTGTAAAGCTTTAAGCTTTTGACAGTTTAATACTGAGAGGAGTAAGTAGACAGTCTTAGGAAACTTGAGGGATTTTCAGAAGATAGCAGCTCTGCTGTTCTTATTGATGGATTCACTAAAGCTATTTAGTAAAATAATGCTAAGTTTTGTGTAACAACATGAGAAGGTGCGTGGGTGAGATCTGTATTTCTGGTCTTCTACCATGTTCTTTCATTTGGAAGAAACCATGAACTTTTTGGTTTTTGTTTTTTTTTTTCTGTTTGAAAATGTGGAATTAACAGGTGAACCCTAACAGTATGGTATCTGTTTATATTAGATCCCTAGGGTCTTTTTTGCTAATCTTCCTGATTTTATCATACTTTATCTGTCTCCTTTGATTTAGAGACCTACATGAATAGGGTTGATTTTGGTTTTTTTTTTAATTTAAAAGCACTTAAAGGTCTTAAATTAAGTATGCACTAGAGGGAGGCTATTTTATAAATGCTTAATTTATAAATGTGCTTTTTTTCAGTTAGCAAATTAAACCTGGAATAGTAAGAGCTTTGTGTGAAAAAAGCCCCAAACAAAACAAACCACTGGTTTTTACTATGAGCTGGAAAGATAATAATTTCCTTGAAAAAATACATTTTTTGATTAACTGGGTAAAATTCAGTCTCTGCCGCTTTTGCAAAACAAACCTCCTTATTGCTAATATGTTATCTTACCCTTGGTTGTCAGCATCATCTGTATTATGGTCTTAAAACTTTGCTAATGTTGGCATACACAACTCTTGTTCAGATGTTATATTCAGCATTTTGTTAATGGGAAAATTGTAGGAGATTGAGTCCAGGCTTAAGGAGATAAACTCTTCTGTGATTCTTACTTCCAGGCTGGAACAGGCAAAGGCCTAGTGATTGGCAAATGAGAGATCTTTGTGGTTTACACCACCAAGCTACTTCATGAATATGTTGCAGGGTGGAAAATCCTATGAATCTTGCTTGAAAAACTGGAATTTTCCAGGTTGAGTCAGGGAACGGATGTGAGTTCCTCCTTCTAGTTCATACTGCTCTGTGAAAAGTGCCAGGAGAAGTAACCAGGAGAAAAAGGGCCACAGCTGAAGGATTGTCTCCCAAGTAGTTGACATGAGCTCTGTAAGAGTTAAAGGACGAGGTAAGGCTACCGTGTGTTCCTAACGCACCCTGTTGTGTCTAGGTACTGCAGCCCATATGGCTTTCTCTCAGGAGCAGTGGGAACAGTGGGAGAGCGTGGTGCCATATGTTCCACTATACCTAGTCACTGGCAGGAAGTTAAGGACAATGTGGCAGCTCTAACTTATAATTTCCTTTTATTGGTGTGTGTCTCAGCTTTAATGTCCTCATTTGCATAAGTTTAAATAACTATGTAAATTATAGCTTTGAAACTGACATATGGTATTTTATGTGCACATCTATCCTCTGATGTATACTTAAGGAATACAACACTTTGACTAATAGAGCCCAAACGCTGCACTAGAGACATGTTGCCTGCTTCTAGTGTTCCTGTATTTTATGCCTGAAAGAAAGAAAAAACCTCATTTTATTCCAGGACAGTTACATTATGTAGGAGGCTGTTGAGTCTATCTGGAATTCAGACTGAGCACAGTGTAACATAAACAGTTTGTTCTCTTCAGGGACTAATGTTTTTCAGAAGTCAAATTATTTAGATTTTTTAAAGTCCAGATGAAACTAAAATTTCCAGTGCCTGAGCTTTTGAGGAGGTTATTGATGTAAAATAAATCTTGTGATGCTGTTGACAATTACATTTTTAGTTGTTCTCTTTTTCACACTTGTGAGATTACAGTAGAAACCAATATTGATTTGTGCTATAATACTGCTTACAGTTTTCCTGTGCAAAGACAAACTGTAGTAAGGTGGGTTCCACAATGTTTAGTTGATGTGACTGTCTTATTGCCTTTATTCTTTTTTAAATGGCCGTTTACTATATTTAAGGTCCAGAGGACAATTTATGCTGCATAGCATCATCCAGTTACCTTTTTACTTATGTTTTCTTGTGTGTTATACTCAACCAGTATCAAGCATAGTTTAAAAATGGGAAGCAAGTACATACAACAGTTATATTCTCATGCTATAGCATTTAACTCTTTTACATGTATTATGCTATTATTCACTTTGCTATTTCATCTGCTAACAATGCAGTTATGTTCTTCTTATGCAGTCAGAGGAATGATGTAGGAAGCTTTTACAACTGACATCATTGCAGATGTCAGAGTTTGCCAAGTCTTGGTCTGTGTTCCTACCGCTGATCCTGTGTAGGCTCTGAGATAATGCAAGCTGCTTCCCTTTACTGTGCTATCCAGTCAGTTTCAAAGCCACAAAAGATGTTTGGTAGAACCCCATAATGAAACTAGACAGTGTGTGGAAATGTCCCTTGGCATCTTCACAGGTTTGGCATTCTGCATGCCAGGAAGCCTTGCCGTCTATCACTGTTACTGCACAGCAATTCTTCTGGACCAGTTGAATATCAATTCTTCACATGTCCTTTGCAGTGTGTACATGGACATGCTTCTTTATTCTTGGCTACTTGGAGAATGTGAGCTCAATATCTGGGTGTGAAATACTTGTAAGATGTCTATAAAATATTTATAGAAGATATGAAAGAAGAAGTGAAAGGTAGATTATGCTAGATCTCTCTGCTACTAAAATTTCATTGCAGGACTTCTCCCTTTCTCCTCACGTTCTTCCTGTTCTTCCTGCATGCAGCAGACTTGCTGAGTATTTCTGAGATTCTCAGCTGCCCAGGAATTCTGCATTTCTGTAACTCTTGATTACGTCCATCTTCCTGATTAATTTCCTTCTTGAAGTCCTTCAGGAGATCAATGCAAATTGGTATTTTCTCCTAAAACTTGTCCTTTTCCTTAATCACTGTATTTCTTAACTACAGTAAAGGTCCTTCTCTTCCTTCACAGACATAAATGATTGTTTGTTAGATGCATGATGCTTTCTGTATTGATTAAACAGTTAACAATTCATCAACTTGATGAGAGATAATAGTGTCCCTATATCTCCTCTTGGAGATTTAGAGGAGGATTCCAGACAATTCGTTGCAAGCAATAGGAAATGTTCCTGTTCTTCGTCTGTTCTTGATCTTTCTTTCCTATTCTCAGTGTTTAAATTGAGATGGGAATGGAACTGACCAAGAACTCGTTCAGCCTGCTTGATGAGTAAGTTTACTTAGTGCAGTAATGAATATATATAGTTTCTCATTGAGAGATAGAGTCACAATAATTCATGGCTTTGGGTTAACACTGGATTTACAATGACTGACACCCTAGGCTTCATTCACAGGATACCGTGGCACTGGGATAAAGGCAAAGAAAGGAGCAAGTAAAACATCATGTATTCTTCCTTATATTAACTGTAATGTTCTTTGCTAAGTGGGTCTGGAACTTGCTTAAAAGTCTATAGTGGAACAAATATGTACTTGTCTATCAATAAAAAGTGGCTCTTTGCCCATGGCTGATATGCTCTTAAGTTCCATAACAATCCTAGATACGCAACAACCAGTAAATGAAAGAAAGGTTGTGATAAACATTGTAGTTAGTCTGTTTGTAAGATAAGAATTTTATTTTGGGTAACTGAAGTTATTTAATTCAGTAACCATTGCTATATTTTCATTCACCTTCATAAATTGGTTAAGCGTACTTTAACTTCAAGTTTCCCTGAGTATGGGTGGCAGTATGGTATTTATGTGCAATATTTAATCTGACCTTTATTTGTCATAAAAACTTTCCACATTCTATACTATGCTGCAATTGTGTTATAAGAAGGGAGGGGCCTGTGAAAAAAGAATGGTTGATAAGTTTTGCAATAAGAGTACAGACACGTTTCATGTCAGCAAAGCAATTTGTGAGCATAAATATTGAGCAACAAAATACTAAAATTTTCTTCAAACTCATACTATTGTAGCTGACAACAGGGATTGATTCAGCTTCAGTTGATTTTCCAAAGTCTATTGGAGGGTTTTTTTTTGAAAAGTGGTGGCTGTTTAGTACTTTTAGTTTATGAGGAACTGAGATGTCTTAGCTGATCTGAGAACATATACCCAGAAATTGCAATAATCTTGAATTCTTCATATGTGAATTGTGTTTTAAGAAAGCATACATATTTAATTATTTAAAATCCAGATTATAACAACAGCATCAAGTCAATAATAAATGATTGTTGTTCTATCTTTAGGTATTGTAACATGATTCATCATATATATTCAACATGTATGTAACTTTCTGATGTTATATGAAAAAAAGAAAACACTTGATGGGTTTTTTTTGATCAAGTTTTATGATCTGTTCGTTTACCAGGCCGATACTGAGTTTAGTTACAGTTCCAGCTCTACCAGTGGCAGGTGCTGATTCTGGCCAAGTTATTTACTATCTCCATCTGAGCTGTTGAAAAAGTGGAGCTGCTCTCCCTGGTAAAATGCTTTGGGATTGACTGATCAGTGGCACTGGAAGGTGAATTGCTGCTGGTTATGAGTCAAGCCATGTTTCTATGTCTTAAGGTTAGCAGGTAGTGTAGCAAATGGCATACCTCAAAAATGCACCCGTTTGGGTTTTTTCTTCTATTTTGACTCTAACTTCATTAAGGTAAAACATTTCAGAGTCAGTGATATAGCACTGGCATTAAGATAAACAAACTCTGGTAGGTTAAGCCTGCACTCATCTAAATTGTGACCAAAATGATGCATCATTCTGTTACACATCACCTGGATGGTTTCCTTTCTTGTCCACCATCATTAAATGAGTTTTTATTTTGCATTAGTAGGAAGGAGAGAGCAAAAATACTCAGGTTAGCTTTCATTCATGTTAATAAAAATATTTCTTCCATGAAAACGAAAGTGATCACTAGCCAGTTAGATAAGGAAACACAGAGACGTTTCCTCACCCTGCCTTGGTGGGCAAAGTCCATTATATTGCAGGAATGCCAGCTGCCAGAGATGGATATATAAGTAGTTCAGAAATCTGGATTCAGACATACCTCCACATCCCTGACCTACTTAAAGCAACCTCACTGGAATGTAAGTAACTGGGTTGTTAATGAGCAGATGTTTTTTCATCCTTTTGATGCAGTGAATATCCACATTGGTTCCTTGCATGCTAGATGATGTACCTGGGCAGATTTTGCCTAGGTTGTAGCTACTACATTGTACAACCTGCTTTTTAGTAATTTCACTACTTTTTACTGTTACCTTTCAAATGAGCAGAACACTTTGATTAGGAACAAGCTTGATTAGCTCTGCGCATTATGAAGCAATCAAATGCTTTTAATTACTTCCATGATTATGTTTGTTTGATAATATTCTTTCAGTCTGAGGCTTTAATTGCTTCGAATTTTTCTAGAATTATCAGTTGAATGAATCTCGCCACTTACCAGTCTCTTTGTACTTTTATATAAATTTCTGAAGTGTGACTGTGCTATAAATTGTATGTATGTCAATATTTTTTAATAGCACCAGGCTCTCCTATTATCTTTCCTTGACAAGAATTATAGAACTGTATGTGGTTTTACAGTATGCACTGTAAAACCACCTGTGAGACTGTAGTGACCCTCTTTGTATCAACTGTTTATTGCAGGTCCCTCATCTAGCATCTGCTGCTGGAAAAGCTCTAGCTCATGTTTTTTTTTCTGTCCTCCAGGGGAAAACTCCCTTATGGAGCAACCTTCCTTTCTACTTTGGAAGCTAATGACTTGCTTGTAAACATAACAGCCCTTACCAGTATCACTAAGAAGGAAAAGCCTTGGAATTTATACAGGTGTAAGACTGTGACCTTAGCTTCCTGTTATTGCAGCCTTGGAGTCAACACAAAGGGTGCCACAAGGAAATGAAACCCCAAAGAACCTAACTGGTCAATTTCCACTGTTTTTTCACCATGCTCTGTAAAGATGTCATATCTCCATTTTGAAGGGACTGAGAAAACAAATTCACCCAACCGAGAGCTGAGAAAACAGATGTAGCTGCTCTGGTCTTTTTGAGTAGTTTTTCAAGGAGACACATGTGTAATGATGCAAAATTGTTTTAAGTCTTGAAGTTAGATACCTTAGAAATTTGAATCAATTTTTTGTTGGAGCTAGTTACATCTTGAATGCTCAGCCAGTTACATGTAGTAAGAAGTATTGAATATAAAAGCCTCCCTGTTTTTTAGGAGAAATGTACCAAAAGTATTGTCTTGGTTTAAGACAATTTAAAGAGGTGGACACTCTAAAATTATTTACATCTCCTTAAGTTTCAACCAGTCTCTTTCCACCAATAAGGAATGGATACAAGTAGATATAAGTGAAAAAATAACAGTTTACTAAGAAGTGAAACAGCAATAGGAAAAAAAAATAACACTAAGTAATCCGTAGATACAAAATTGCTGAATTTCACAACCCCCATGGGAACAAAGAGTCACCCAGATGTCAGGGTACTGCCCCCCTCCAAGCGGCCCCTGCCACAGGCATCTATGTGTTGGGAGACAAAGGGAAAATGGCAGCTGACCCTGTCCACAAAATGATGCCCTCCAGGTGACTGCATTGCTTGGGAGACAAAGGGAAAATGGTGTCACCTCTGTTCCTTAAAATGGTGCTCCCCAGTTGACCACATGGTCTGGGAAACAAACAGAAAAAAGATGGCAGACAAAAGGAACCCTTGCAGGAAGGCAAGAGCTTACGGAGCACTTCTAGTTGCAGATGAAGACTTGCCTTGGTGCATGTGGCATCAGTGCCACCAGCCACTTTCTCCTGCCGCCTGCGGGGAAGCCACCGGTGTTGGTGCTAATGTCAGCCTTGCTGCAGGTGTGTATGTGGGGGAAACGGGTTTGTTGGCACCCATATGGGTGGCCCAGCCTCAGGGAACAGCTCAAGCTTTTCCGCTGATGGGATTTGCAAAGTTCATTGTGAAAACAGTTTGTAATTGTGATATGCAGCTTTTCCAATTGGCCACAGTTGCCAGCCCAGAAAGCCACCCAAAGCAGAGCCTGTGCTTTTGGCAGGTGTTGCCAGGCAGAAGAGCAAGTTGGCTTGGGTGTTCCAATCTTTTCAAGCAACCAGCACCTCCTGACTGCCTAACAATTCCAGTTCTGGCTGTGCCGGCTCTAAAAGAAACAGTGATCATTTTTGGGCACATATGGAAATGGAGTACAGTAACATTTTGGTTTACCTAGGACAAGTATATGTTAATTTTTTTTCAGATTGTATTTTTTTTTTTTTTACATAAAAGGCTAGTTTGCTAGGGCTAGACTCATTTGGTAACATAGGTATGCTCTACTGTGTACATACACATACATTCATATGCTTCCCCTTTCCCTTGCATTTTAAATAGCTGGACATGAGCTGGATTGAACTGTTGATGTTTCCCTTTCTGAGACCAGGTTTGAGGTCTGTTATATTTGAGTATGGTCAATAAAATGCAGCCATATTCTCTTCCTCACGGTAACAGCAGAGAAGTATTCCCATTCCCTTTGGTTTCCCTGCAGTGCATCCTTACAAAAATTACAATTATAGAATGTTTTACTCTATTGTATTTTTGTACACAATAAAATGTGGGTTTTTTGTTTTCCTGTAGAGGTTTGATTAAGAACTTAATTGAAAGATGGAAATACCTATTCATAAGATCTCAGGTATTAGTGTGAAGTCTTTCAGACTTCACTGCGCTCCCCTTTGAGATTTGACCTATCAAGATCTAATAAAATGTGCAGTGTTCAGAATTACTCTGCCACATTTAGAGTTTCTGCTATTCTCTGCAGATGCAGAAGGTTTCTAGTAGAATTTCTTTCCATGCTTATTTTAGTCTACTAATGGAGTGACAAGTAACACTTAATTTTTTAAAATAAGTGTTATAACTACCAATGTTTGCTTCAAGTGGGCCCAGATTAGTTGTTAGGGTTTATTTTAAGTCACTCAGTATCATCTGGGACTAATTCTGAGCATGATACAGGAAAATATCTGTTGTCAGTGGTTGCACATTGATCCCATTTTGGATGTAATAGCACAAGTGCTGGTAGAAGGACCATTTGGTGTTCTTTCCACCACCATAAGGGACACTGAAAAACAACCACAGCTAATGTTAAGGGGGTAGGGGCAGATGAATGATTCATTCCTGTAGTCATACACACCATATAAAAATGCTGAATAGAAAGATACAGTCAAGACACACAACAGCTACAAAATTCCATTAATGAAGTGTTAAAATACATTCATTTCCTACTTTTGTTGCAAGGGCACTTAATCCGTGGTAGAAAGTGAATAGTTTGAGGAGGCAGATGGAATTGCAGAAGTATAAGGTGCGAAAAACCAAGGTGTGTCTTGGCATTATCCCTCTCCATTGCAAGGCACAATACCATTATAGGTTAGTAATTCAATAAAAAAATGTGTGGTTTAGGTGTTGAGTCTCAGTCAAAAAAAGCATGTGATTTTTGTATAATCTATAGGGTGTCATCATACTGCTGTGCTTAATCAAATTCCCCAAAAAGTATGATTAGTTCCAAAATACTTCAGTTTTTGTTTTTTTTTTTTTTACTGTAATGGTTTACCAAGAGCTAAACTCAGTTCTAACCATGGAAGTGGTGGGAAATGTATAAAGATTATGTCAAACATCAGTGCTGGGAAAAGAAGAGAGTAAAAGTAAGGCAGAAAGAAATATCCCTATGTGGCAAAAGGATGGAAAGAGAAAAGAGGGAGAAAACAGGGATGATTAAGCATAATGGATGGAGTGTGTTGAGGATCAAAAAGCAAAAGAGAGCAGTCAGTTTATTTCTTTTGGATTGGACAGAACTGGAATACAAAGTTGCCCTCAAAGCACTATTAAGCAGACATCAAAGCTTGCTTTTTTTTTTTTTTTTTTTTAAGAATACTGCTTTTTAAAAATTTCTCAGATAAAATAGAAGCACTTTGTACATTTTGCTTATGTAACTTTTCTACTGGGATTTTTCCAGTTAGACATGACGTTTTGGTAGAGGGTAAGAAAAGTGGATGTGTTTGTTTCATGAAAAATTATTGGCATGGAGGAAATGAAGACAAAATGGTGCCTCTTGTGGCCAAAAGTAAGGACTTTCAGTGCACTTGGAATTAATTGAGTGTAAGTTCACTGACTCAGGGAGACTTGATGGCTTCCTTGAGACTTGGAGACACGAAGTGAGTGTTAATGGTGGATAAGCACTCTCCTAACTGTGCCTTGCCAAGACCGTGTTGATGATGGGATTGGGAGAGGGGGGGAAAGGCAGGTAGGCAGCAGTAAAACTGGCAATGAACACAAGGTATTAAATCATTACTGGGACTTGGAATATGATTAGGGAAAGTTAATGGAAAACAAAGCCACTGTGCCAAATGACTGTTCCTGGGTTAAAGGAGGCTAATTTGCAACACTATAATGAAATTAGGCCTTTGTTTCTGACACTGAACAGTGTTTAAAAAACAAAAAAAAAGTATGAGTTGTGCATTTGTGGGCCCTCAAGTTCTCTACTGGATTTGAAGCTGGAATGGTGCTGCCAAAGTGGAGTAGCAGTGCTTTCTGGGGTCCTTCAGAAAGTAACTGGCAACAGACAGGTGTGTAAGATGGACACTGAACCCATCAACAAAGAACTGCTTTTACAACAGAGGAATTATAAGGACATTTTGTTTTTTGTCCCCTACCTTTTAAAGAGAAATCATTTCCAAGAGGTATCAGCTCTTTCAGCAAAATTTAGAGGGGTAGACATTTCACAGCCATCTTAGGAAGTCTGTTTAGGCTTAGACAGCAATTAGCTGGCCATTAGAAAATTAATCCTAACTGGAGGTCTAAATCTGCATGGCCACAATTTAAATCCATTGCTGGATCTGCTGTCCTGGGTGAAGGGAGAAGACCTTTTATCTCTCTCCTTTTTGTAGGTAATGGTGTAATCTTATTGTGCTGAAATCTTGATCTTTAAACTAACTACTTTAAATCCTCCTTATATATTTTTTTTTGCAATTTCTTTGGGAGAGAGAAAGTGTTGTGTTTTGGGGTGGGATTTTTGCTATCTTCTGGAAACAGTGGGTAGAATTCAACTTAAATTTTGAATATCTACATTTGCAGCCATCAGACTCTGATTTAACATCTGCTCTTAGAGAAGAGAAACATTCCTTTCTAAAGTCAGTTAAACTAAAGCAGATACATGAACTAAGCTAAATAAACCATCTTCTATATTTATTCCTTTGTGACTGTAAAAAGAACCTGAAGTACAGATGTCAATACTGTTCAATTTTATTTCCTGCTCTTTAACACCCTTCTGTCCTATTTGCAAAACTCCCAAGGAGTATTTTAGTTTTTTGTTTGTTGGCTTAATTAATAGTTTCATTAAATGAGTAATATTTTATATTGTTTTTTTCAATTTATGTAAGTAGCAGAAGCAACAAAAGCCAACCTTTTCAACATGAGTCACTGGAGTGTCAGAAATTTAATATTCATATATAATATACTTTTATTAAACAGAGGGAGGTGTTGAAGTAGAGTAACTCTTTTGCAGCTTCTTTAAAAGGTGAATCACTTGACCCAATGTTGTTTAAGACATTTAATCTTGTTCATGTGGGTGGGTGCTTCTGGCTCTTCGCGTGGCAGATGGGCTGTTTGCCTGCTACATTATACAGCAAATGGGTGTGAGTCTCCTCTTGGATTCCAGGTAACCAGATTTTGGGATGGGAGTTGTATATGTGGGCTGAGGAGACTATTTCAGCTGATGTTTAGATATTGTTGCATTTTTTACTAATAGATTCCAGACAGCAGGTGTGAGTTTTGCTTTGTAAAGATCTGTGGATTTCAGGAGTATCTGGGTGAGATTTATGCATACCTGTTACATGAAAGAACTTGCTGCTCTTTTTTTCTCTTTCTTTACAAAAATGGGTGTTAGAACAAGAATGGCAGCCAGAGTGGATTATAGCTCCGCTGGAACAATGCCAGAAACACAGTAAACTTCATGTAACTTGTAATTTATCATACTTCTTTGCCTTTTAAAGGGAGGCTTTTTAGTTCTGTGACCTTGCCCTATAGGCTATTGCCTAGGCAACATTCCCCCTCAGAAATTACCACCAAAAAATTATTTTGTGTCACAAGCACATTCTTTGCATAATTTTATTTATATTCTCCCTCAAATAGCATACATTTTAGATTTTATGTATATCCTTCTCACTTAAGGTGGCATAGTATCACTTGCATTAGGGGGCTGATTCTCTCCTTCATTATATCAGCTAGCATAAATGGAAAAAATTGTGATTTTAGACTCATACAGAGCCACTCAAGGCTTTCCAGTACTTAGATAAAAACTGTATTTCCTGCCTAAAGATGGAGGGCCTGTGCCCTTGTGCTGGTCAGGAGGGTGTGGAGGAAAGAGTAGAATTCAAACACCTCGTGGGAGTCCCCTTTGCCAGGGAAGTAGGAGAAGCGGGTGTCCTACCAGCTGCTCCAGCTGCTCCACAGTCCTTCCCAGTTCATCACCTGAACCTCCCAGGGGAAGCAGGATACCTTTCCAGGCAGAGGAGGCATTTTCTGACTGAGGTCAGCTCTGATTGAGTTGCTCAGGCTGTCTCAGAGCACTGCTGTGAGTTCTTGTAAAGGAGGCTCTATCAGTTCAAGGCACTGGGCTGCACACCTTTTTCTGCCACCTGGCACCACCTGAAGATGCCAGAGAGGATTGTCACCTGAAACATTGACCACTGCTAGACATGTGCACTTACCACCTTCTCACATGTAATTACTCTAGAAATAGATATTTAAGTATAGGTTTACTATACATAATGTAATGCTAAACACTGGCAATTAACATAACTGCTTCCTATTTGTGATGTGCAGGAATTGTATAGGTGACTGATGTTTTTCTAGATACAAATATTCCTCTTACAAAATGAGTTATTTTAATTTATATTTCCCTGCAGTTATCAATAGCAGCAATTAGGTAGGTAAGTACAGTTTTTGGAAGGTTACATAGATTATGAAGAAATTGCATGCATTTTTATGTAAGTTTACTTAATTAAATTCAAAATGTGTGTGGATTCATGTCCTACAGCGAATTTTTATTGTGATTTAATTTAGCATTTCAGGCACTTCACTATTCAATATCTTGCTTTCTACATATGTATATTTAATATGTATGATTTTGATCTACTGCTATCAAATAAGCTGAATTAGTAAAAGGCAACACAGTATTCAGATAATTTTGCTTGATGAATACTTTAAAGCCTATAGAAAATACAGTGGAAATGCTTAAATTCTCATTAAAATCTGTCTGTTTTACTCAGTGTTTTGCACAGTAATACACACTAAAGCCCATTATTAGGTAATTTCTTGGGCAGTTTTCACAGTGATAACATGGTTATCTCTCTTTTATCTAGAGATACTTCACTGTAAAACATACTCTATGAAAAAGAGGGGTTTTAATTAACAAATCCAGTAGTATTAATTTTAAGCCCAGTTGAAGAACTAAGCCAAAAAACAAGAGGGTATGCATTTAAATAATATGTCTCAAGTAAAAAATGCTGTTCACATGAACACTGAGCTCATCTGCCACATTAGTTTTTTTTTAAATGGAGGATCATATTTCTTCCTTGAGAGCTGAATTGCTGTATCAGTGTTTCATTTCCTGAGTAATAGAGGTTTGGACCAGGTTACCTCAAATTAATCTGTATCGTCATATGTTTTGGTCTTTTGGAGGGCTCTGCTGACACTAGGGGTCTTCACAGGAGTAAAGCACAAAAAATGCAGGTTTCTTCCTTGGAAAGGAACAAATGGTTTTATTTGAAAACCCCTAGTAATGCTATTTAAAGTATTGTTAGTTCTGTTGAAGTCTTATAGGATCTTTTAGTTTAGCATGTTCAGCTGGTGCTTCCTTAAAGGGGCATCACACCAACACCCTCCATTTAGAGCCTTTGTTTGTATCCATGTATTTTTGAGCACTTTCATCTGAACTTGATTTTCTCCCTCCTTGTTTTAAACTGAATGTCGGATATTGGGAAAATCAGATTGAATAGGTATTGTTTATTTAAAAACTGTTGAAGTGCTGCAAAATGTAATGACATGGAGTATCAGCCTAAATGTTTCATTTTAGTTTTGCATCATCTTGGGGGTTTTGTCCATTCCTTATTATGTTTCCGTACCCTTAACTTGAGGTGTAGAATGCTCTCTGGTTTTGTTTCCTTGGTGGATATATGTGAATTAGGCATTACATGTAATTTTGTTAACTATATTTCATTTGTGCTTATAATAGTATGAAAACTACCAAATAGTAAAATAACCTCTTCTGCAAAACAGAGTATTTTTAAAAAGAAATGTATTACCTTTTTTTAAAGCACCCTCCATGTCTTTAGATTGTACTCTCCATAAAGTAACACATTCAGAAAACACTTTGTGTTTTCATGCGGTTAATGCTTATATTAAAAATAAAGTGCTGATAGCAATTTAATTATTCTTGCCATGAGGTGAGAGTCATTCCAGAGAAGAAGCCTGCTCTTTGGGGTGTTGGGGAGGCCTTAGTGAGCATCACCTGCCACCTCTGGGCAGCACCTCCAGCAGCAGTTGCTCACGGAGCTGCATGTTCACAGCAGCGAGGGAACAGCTGCTGCCTTTATGTGCTTTTGCAGCTCCCTTAACAAATGGCTGATTAGAAATTGAGCAAAAAATTATACTCAGCACAAAACAGAAAGATGTCTTGTGCTTCTGAAGTGTGCACGTGACATGGTGAGAGGAAAAGGAGATGCAGTAGGAGGAAAATTTTTTTCCCTAGAGAGATTTGGCTTGTCAGTGCCATGGAAAATGAGTCTTGTTTTGTATCATGGAAAGTCAGGTGCTGCAACCCATCAACAGCTTTTTTGGGTGGGGCAGTAGAGGGAAGAGAAAAATCAAATCAAGATGTGTAACTGTGTGTTTGAGGCAGTATTTGGGGCTGTGAATTGGTTTAATTGATAAAAAATGTCCCTTAAAAATGTCTAATTCCTTCTGTCACGTGAAGATACTCTGAGGTATCTCAACTTGGAGATACAACTTGGAGCTCAACTTGGAGGTTTGTTGCAAGTTCTAGTGTAAACAATGCACATCATATTATTTGTTAGAGAGCTAACTGTGATTGTATGGATTTTTCCCCAAGCATTGCTCTAAGTACTCATCAAATTTCAAGGAAACCCTGGTGGCAGATTCTTCCATTTGGTGATGAATGGCAACCCATGTGAATTTACAGGGAATAGGGACGTGGTCGATGAAACAGCTGCTTTTGGCATAGGGCACATCCACCTGGCACTTTAATCCACCTGGGTAACTGATCTGCCTTTAGGTAAGGGAAAGAACAGAAGATACATCCTGGTTGAACAGGGAGGTGTGAAGAAAAGCATCCTTGCTTAAAAGAAGTAGGGATTGCTGTCATACATTACTGGATCAGCTCATGCCATCATCTTTTCTTGTCCATTCCTTCTGGAAATGGCAGCAATACCTACTTTTATCATGGAGATGCTATGATGACGGCATTAAGAAGACAATTTAAATTTATTTGGAAATCTTTGGTGACCTTCAGGCCACAGGCCTGTAATTAGTCAAAGAGATTTTTTGCTTTGAATTATTGACAGGCCCTTGCACTGTCATATACAGTCAGTGAGGGCCCATTTGTGTTTCAGCTACAGCTGCCTCCTGATGCTGAGTTAACAGCACTTTTTAAAGACAAAATAAATTGTTGGCACCTGATGCTAGTTCAGAATTAACATTATTTTAAAAGCCCTGATGTAGTGATCCTGACTGCTCAGGCTTATTTTGTGGCATACCAGGTATTGTAGAAAGTAGGGCAAGCGTGGAGAATGGGTTTGCGCCCCCTCACTCCTGCCACCCTCTTGTGCATATGAGAGACCTTCCTCAAAAGCCAGACCTCAGTACGAACACAGTCCAGACTGTTTACAATGAGAGAACACCTCAATTCAAACAGCTCTCAGGGAGCAGGTATTAATCATGCCAATATTCAGCAAGCCATGTGTGAGAGCTTTCTTGTTCCTCTGAGCCTAATGGATAAAGCCAGTAAAGAAAGAGAAAATGGAAAAGGTGGCTTCACTGATAAGAAAACCTACCATAAACTTTGAATTAGTGACAATGTGTACCAGATTTGCCTGTGGAGTGTTTCATTAGTATTGTGTACTGCCTCTACTGCATGTTAGCTTTCTGCTGACATGTCACCTGAGATAACAACATCATCTATTTAAAAGGCTCAGGAAAGAGACAAATTAGTTTCCTAGTGTCCTAAGAAAAATGTGAGTACTAAACACTAATTCACAGTGTTTCCACACTCAGTGGAAATTGTTCTGTGTTTGTGATTTACACATTTTTCTTAGTAAAACAAAAGAAGCCCCAAAATAATTTTTTTCCTCAGATCATGTAACAGACTGGATCAGGGAGATAAATCTCATTCAAGAGATGAAGGAATGTACAATAACATTATGGGACCAGCTGCTCTCTTTGTATAATTTGCTGCATGGACTGCATTTGCAAAGCCCAACAAGGTCGAAACCAATTAGCTAATTAGAATGTGCCAGAAATAAGATAGAACACTCAAGTGACAGCAGAAGTAAATGCAGTTCTTCAGTCATTTTGCTCAGCAATACTGATCTTAAGATTTATATGAAAAACATTGAGCAGTATGTTGTGCCTAAGATTATATCAATCCAGCACCTTTTTTTTTTTAACTTACTTAAGAGATCCTGATGAAGTTGCAATACTAACAAGTACAAATTCTGCAGATAAAATGGCAGATTTTAATAAATGGAACAGCTGGGTATTGATCTAAGTCAATATTCAATAGCTACATAAAAACTGAACATTTTAATAGGTTTATGATAACAAGATAGGGTTTTTTAAAAAGTACTATATCATTTAAATGTAAATTTGGGGTTCAATTATCAAAGTGTTTTTTTAATCATTCTATATTTCTAGGGATACAGTACCAGAGTCATGTATTGCACTTGCAAGCAAGATGGCTGGTGATGAGATGTGAACTGCCTGGAAGGTAGCATTCAGAGCAAATACTAAAAAAATAAATACACAGGATGTGGATTCTGGAGGGGTCCATGTTTTAAATATATGGGCTGTACCTTTCAGTTCTCAAATAGGCTCATGAGAGCTGTAATTTATCAAATTCTCTTCTAGGCTGGTGCAGAAAAAGCCCAATGGCAGCAAAGAAATTAGGAATCATGGTAGGCTTTGTGCGTAGGGTCTACAGAAGCACAGCAGCACATCCCATGACACCACTTAAATCTGTGGGTGCAGGACAAATCGTACCTTGGGTAGGAGAAATAAAGCCAGCCAAGTGTAAACAGAGGCATTTATAGCTCTCCCATCACAGCCACCGCGGTGACCTCAGCATGGCTGCTGATACATATCCTGGAGCCCTGCTAGAGCAGAACATCTTTCATTAAACTCACTGCACCTAGCACTGAGGCTCTCACACAAGGCTCTCTCTAGGATGGATGTCTCTGTAAGCCAAGTCCAAATAGTTCCTACAAGTTCTGTGGTAAAGGAGGCTGAACAGTATTTTATTTAGTTGAAGTTGTGCTTGATTTGAAGGCACTGAGATCTATTCTTTCATCCCTTAACATGTATAAATGCTGTGTAACGCCGCTGTCAGGAAGTAGAGGGAAATAACTGTAATAAAGTTGCGTACTAAAAGAGGTGGCACAATTGTGAATACCTGTTTGTTGTAGGGCAGTGTTGGAAACTGTATTTGTGCACACTGTCACAAGTAATTGTTTTCTGAATGAAGTTGCTTGTTCACAGTTGTTTACTCTTTGTTTTGTGTTTGTGTAGCAATAATGAATCTCCGATGTTGCTTTTAATGTTGCCTTTCCTTATTTACATTTTGCTAGTGTTGAAACAGGCTCTAATTATCACTGATGGTAACATTTTTTCATCATCTATTTGCTTTTTATATAGGTGAGTTTTTATTAATTTCTTTAAAATAAACTTCAAATAACTTACAAATAAAATAAGCAACTATTGCAGTAGGCAACTGAATATAAGACATGGACATTTTCTGGGAAATGTACAATTGACTTAAAGGAAGGATGTTTAATAATAGTAAATGAATTTGCTAACTAGTTTTTGGAGCAATTTACAGCCCTTTCAGTCAGGTGCCTGGAGCTGTGAGTGGTAAATGGTCCATCAATATGGCAATAACAAATGTATATAAAATGGGAAAATGTACTGTAGTCATGGCCCAGAGGCTGAGCTGGGGACAGTTATCCAGGGGACAGTTATGCTATTCAGTCAACAGCTGGATTACTAATTTAGCTTTGAAAATTCCTTCTCAAGATTCTCCTACAATGGCTTTCCCTGTCAGTTCTTGGCTCTTCTTTTGGTCCAATAAAAAGTCCTGAGCTTGTTGTAAAAGAATTGCCAAGGTCTCTGACACTTACTCTTCCTTGCTCCTCAGTCATTTCTGTTCAAAAAAATGAAAAGATTACTGCTCTTTAAATATCCCTTCATAAAGGTCTGTGAGAACTGAACTGTCTAAATTCATATATCTGGTTAGGTAAGCCTCTTTCTTTATAAAAAATAAATACTTGACTTTTGTCTCCTCAGGAAGAAATCACAGATGTGAGCTTGTTTTGGAAAGTGGCTGTTAATGAAAGAGTCACCACTCTTTCACTGGTGTTACAAAGTTTTTCTGTCCTCTCCATTCAGATTTCATCAACTAACACCAATCTCTTATACTACATCTTAATAGTTAAATTAAAAAAGCAAAACAAAATTACCATTCCTGCAAAATTATTCTGTTGTTAGTCTATTAGAAATGTAGATACATTGAGATGAGGGTAAGTTACAGATATGTGATCTCAGAAATGGAATTCTTCATGACTGGTGCTGGATAGTCTTTTTCCTATGTATTTTGACTTACATAAGACAGAGTTGATATTGAAGTATATGAAAAGGTCACTTAACAGTTCAGTAATAAAATGTAGTTGAAGTGTAAAGATCACAAGTATCTCAGGGGCATGAAATAGTGAGTTCCGCAAAAAAAGTTATGTAGATAGTTTTAATTAGCACCTTTACTCTATGGAAAAACTCTGTATGATTCTGTAAACTGAAGACTCATATTCTGTTATCCTCTGTTTATCATACATAGATTCTCCTGAAAAATGGTAGTTGCTGTTTAAGGAATTTTGAAAACATAAGATACTTAGGGATCTTCTTGTCTGCCAGTTCCAGCTCCTTACTCATTCAAGTAGCCCTTCATATTGATCCACCTTCTATGCTTGTAAAGCACAGTGCAGGTACGTGTAGTTCTGGGAAGGGGATGGGAGTTGCATCCATTTTGTCTATTCTGTTCTCATTGGATTAATGTCTAGGTTTTTTGGGGGGGGGTTGTTTGTTGGGTTTGTTTTTGTGGTTTTGTGGGGGTTTTTTTAGCTTATCTTTATTCATGGCCACCTTGTATTTATTTATTTGTTCTTATGCCAGCTGTGCCTCCTAGACCGAATAATTTTTCCTTCCTTTCACTATTCAGTTCCCTGGCATATTTTCTCTTGACTTTCATTTAACCAGACCAGATATGCTTAAGCATTTTCAGTCTCTTTTTGTCAGATAGATTTTCCATTTCTCTGACCATGTTGGCACCTCTTTTCTGTACAACTTCCAATTTAAGCTTATCATTCTTTAACATGAATGAACAGGGTTCTATGGCAATTTAGAGATAGCAGTGATTAGATTTTGCCCATACTGCTATTTCCTTCTCTCCTGAGCTTAGGAGAGCTTAGACAATGCAGCTTAGAGTTGCATTGTCCATATAACACTAAGAGCTCATACTTAAATCCTATGACTTTCCTTTTCCACCTCGGTCATTTTCAACTGATAAAATTCTGGCTTATGGAAGAAATTATTTTATTAGTCCTTAGGGGGATGGCCTTGTCATTTATATGCTAGATTTTTATTTCACTGGTGTTATTCATGTTCTCAAGGTCACCTAGTTCTTTGCATACAAATATCCCAATGCTCCTCAGTATTGATTATCTCCCCAAAAATGAATTACCAGGATAGGTCACTAATATAGTACTGACACTTTGGCTAAAGTAATTACAAAAATAACAATATTTCTCCCAAGACTGGTCGTTGAGGAACTCTCTTAATAGCTTCCATCTAGCCTGAAATTTTCTAACAGTAACCACTTTCATTTCCCCTTTAGTTACTTACTGACCTAACATTTCTGATATTAATCCTAATTTTATGTCAACTGAGTAATGATTTCTGACGTCGCATGATATACAAAATGCTTATCTGAACTTCTGATATGTGAGGTTTCTCACATTTCCAATGTCTAGTAATTCCCAGAACCTTGAAGATAGCTACTGAATTCATACAGTGTGGTCTGCGTGGTCATCCTCCCTTGACCTGCGTGTCTTTAAATTAAATACAGTTAGTCTGAAAAATTCCTTTGAAAAAAGACACATTTTTGAAAAGCTTTCCAACCATCTGATGCTCTAATTGCTTTCTCCTCTCTCCTACTTTGCTGCCCTACACTATTCTACTCTCTTTTATACCCATAGGACGAGATAATGATCCTGCTATCTGAAATATCCTCTTCCTGTTCTTTCAGACTTTGGGCTGGGAATTGTTCTATCACCCTCAGCTTAATCTTCTTGAGCTTTTCTTCTAGTTTTATAATTAACTGATCACTTATATTTTTTACTCCTGTTATACATCTTCATCCCTGCATTCAATATTTTCACCCTAATCCTAAATTCTGTACCATCTTCACTACATTTTGATACATTTCTCATTTTTCTTATTGGTATTTTATTCATATAGGTGAAAAATAATTCACTATTTTTTCGTATGTACAGACATATTTATTGCTAATCCCAGACCATGTGCACGTGTGTAGTTGTTTACAAAGAGCACATATTTTTGAGTAACAAAACATCTTTGAATTAAACAGCAGAGCCCTCTAGATCTTAATCCTTAATTCCATACACAAAACTTTGAAGTAACTTTTTGCTAGCAATACTCTTATATGCAGATTTTTGAAGGAGCAGCATAATTTATTTGCTCAGGTTTTAGTCTAGCCTATCCTGTGCAAATAAAATTAAAAAATAATTTTCACACTTCATATTACAATGTGTTAGAAGAACACATGAACTTCTCTTTTATGTGTTAAGTCAACCTAGTGTTCAGATTAAGTATGGTTTTGGAAGACTGAACGTAGGAAATGGAAAATATCAATCCAGTGGTAGTTGGGAGACTGTTCGCTAGACAAGCTGAATGTGTGAGATTAATAAGGATGAAATTAAGCACTCTAGAGTGAAAACTTTGAAGATGGACACAGAGAGTAGAAATTAATGCAGAAGGAGAAAAGAGGAATAGAAAAAAGCCATAAGGAAGGGCATCACTAAGCAGGCACCATCTGTATAAGGGAAGCAAGAGCCAGGAGGGTCATGGGGTTTAGGTCTTTTACTGGGGTAGAACTCAGTTTCCTGCTGTGAGAAAAAGGGTGACTGCAATTACCCACCAAAGCAATGTGAAAGATGAGGGGAGAAGAGGAAAAAGATTTTGAGCCTTGTGGAGAAAGGTGTTCACTGGAGGCAAGCACAGCTTCGGTGATACAGTGAAATAGAAGTCTAATATAAAGTAAGACAGTATATACTAATGTACTATAATAATTTATTCACCTGAGAGCACACAGTGACAGTGAATGGTTCTAGACATGTTTGGATTAAGTGAAAAAGATGAAAGGTAAAAAATTGAGCAATCAAAGTTTAATTATTCTTTACTTTTTATTTATTTACCCAACACAAACATTAGAGTAACTTCTGCTAACTTTGTTGACCTCCTTTGTCTGTAGGATATAATTAATAGAGGGATGTTTTTTTGCCTTTTGGAAGGAATATAATGTCTTTCACGCTTATGAGTTATTAAGGTACTCCATCTGCTTGCCAGAATACTGGGCCACCAAGCTGATTCAGCTTGGTGTTTCAAAAGAAACTATTTTAATTTTCGTAATTCAGTACTAAGAATATTTCCAGCTCCTTTTATATGGATTTTGATAGTAGGTGCTGCAATAATAAAGTCTTCAGTATATTAATTTAATAATACGGAGCAAAATCCAGAACTTCTTGCCTTAAAGGATCATAGGGTTTCTTTAGAGGTTTCCTGCTTTTTTTTCCTTTTTTTTTTAAATTATTTTTTATTATTATTATAATTATTTTCTCCTATTTTGGTGAACAGTGTTGCATAATTACATTTGCACGGGCAGGAAAAGGATCATGGAGGGTCATGGGTCATTTGTGTGGCTGAAAGCTGTGCATGTGTGTGTGTGCCCACATTTGCCAAATTTCTGTTGAATCACACCTACTACAGGAGAGCAGGATGTGTTTTAGAACAGAGGTGGCCAAGCTTTCACAAAACCTTTCTGGCTCATTGTTGGTGTACCTTGTTGCGTAACTTAGAAGAGTCCTTAGCTTGTTCAGGACTGCATATTGCAAGGAATCTGTCATGGTGTATCTTCATCCTTATTGAAGTACCAGCTCATTCCTCCCTGAAAAAGTGTCAGAGCTGTGCTGGATGAAAACTTTAAAACAGAAGCATAACTCTTGTGCTTGTTGGAGAATATAATGGAGCTCTCAGCAGTTCCTGCTACAGTGCTGTTCTAACACCTAGTCAAGAGATGTAGATCCATCATTTGTGGTGTTTAGTATGTATAATGACCAAAGATGCCAGAGGCATAGGAGTTCAGTCTAAGGCAAGGGGCAACAGATGAATTTTACAGTGAAAGGGGTACAGGTCCCAGGAAACAGATTTGAAAGTATACATATAAGGTCAGTGTTGATCATAGCCAGAATTAAATTAACCCTTGGCCAGGGTTTGGCCATGCTAGTATATTGACTGCTTTTATACATACTCTTCTTTGCAGGCACTATGTTTTTCTATTTAGAGCAGAGGATCTAAATAGAGTCAAGAACTGCTATTCGGGTTTTTCTGAGTTTTAGTAGGCTTTGCATCATTGAGAGGACTTAGGAAATGTAAACATAGGGTTTTCATTTTTTCCGCAGAAGTTTCATTTGTAACAAAAAAATAACTAATGAAAGCTGTGTCACAGAATCTGTTACTAGAAAAACTTACTTTCAGAATATATGCTCTGTAAGTGATTTGTTGTTCTCATAATTTTAAGTATTTATAAAGGATTCCTTTTAAGGGTTAGTTAAGTTATATGGGGGGAAAAATCCACTAGCAAATAAGTTCCCAGAGGAACAATAACAGCAACTAAGAAACCATATTATGGTAATGGAAATGTTTATAGCTATATGGGTCTATATGGGAGTCTTATGTAAGCGTCTGCTCTCACAAATCACTGAGATACTAGATTATGCTGAAAGGGATGAAGATGCTTAGGTGACTACATTTTCAGCTATATCAGTAGTTAAGTTGGTGCTAAGGAATTATACAGATGTTTCAGTGATTTAAAGGAATAGAATAAAAGTGCACTTTTGTGTCAATGGCATGCCAGTTTAATGAGTAATATTTAAAATGTTGTAAAGAAACGGTACGCAACAAAGTAAATTCTCTTCACTCAGCTTTAACACTGTAATTAAAACACAAATGCTATTTATGGAAAAACCTGTTGTTAAAAAAAACAGTTACAGTAGCTTGTTTTATTCTGTTCTTTCATTGAAAGACAATAAAGAATGTTATTAAATTTTTCTGTTTTCAACTAAAATGCTATTGAATTTTCATACATGATCATTTTGCTTTTTTATTCTTCCATCTATTTCACCTGTAAGTTTTAAAGAGCTAACTTTTCTAGAAATAATTGGGTCATTTTTAATTGTTGTCAGCAATTTGTTAGTCAGAGAAAAGCTTACTGTAGTTCCAGTCATGGATTTGTGAAAACTTCCAGCATTAACTACTGCAAATAGCTTTTGTGGCAGCACACTGCCCTCCTCTCCAGCCCAGCTCACTGGATATACATGTCCTCTGCTATTTAAATAATGGTGGAACATCCTGCCCTGAGATGTTACATTCTTGTTATACTATTTTTTTTTCTGAGCATGGTAGACAAAGAATAGACAAAACCATGCCAAAATAGTGATGGTTATTAGTATATCCCAAACTGCAGATGTATCTTACATATTATAAATGCTTATTTTCACGAGTTTAATAATGCATATTAGAATAGCCATATAAAAAATGTTTTTTATTTTCAAGGGGATACATTTCAAAGTAAGCTCTACACAAACACAGCGTTGTGATTAGATAACATGTCACTGCTGTGCATTTTGTTTGTTTGTTTTTCTACTGCCTCAATAATTATTGTGGTGAGATGATCTCCTTATTTACTGACATTCTGTAGGATCACACCAGTAATTCACCTGAAATGACTGTCTGCAGTCTTACAGGGTCTTACTGCTGAGGCTTTTCAAATGCTAATGTAGGTCATAATTAATCAATAGTGATTGTGCAAAACATAAAGCATTTATATGATCTTCATAACTGGCACCTATATTATCCACAAGAGACAGCCCGAAATAGTAGCAGAGCTTGTCCTTGAATCTCTCTGTTGTAGCATGTACTGTTTGATGTGCTGGCATGCTTGCCCTAAATAGTCTCTGAGGTGAGTTGTTTGGATGTGTCATTTTAACTGAATATAGCTTTGCATACTCCTGTAGCACATGAAAGAATAGAATACCAAAGGAAATTCTAAATAGTATACAGCAAAATATGAAATATTCTTTTCTGCTAGTCTTACAGAAGCAGCACTTTAATGTGTTAATTAATATTATTTCTTGAAATACCATTTTGAGGTGTCAATAAAGAAAAAGTGTTATGTGCTTATTGAAAGACTGGTGGTTTGTTTCCTGTGTTCCACAGCCTTAAGCTTCTTCTAATGTTAGGAACAAGCACATTCTTTTCTCATCTGTTTATGTTTTGTCTTTATACCTTCATTAAGGTGGGACTTTAAAGCTTAATTCTTTGTTCCATCATTTTTACTACTATGCTTCTGCTTGATAGGCATTACAATAGATTTTTCAACAGAAAAAGGATTTTAAAGTGGCAATTTACTTAAAGTAACTGGATACTGTGTCCTGATTCTCCAATGCCAATGTCAGTATATGTTTAAACTCTTTGGTTTATTGCTATAATGTTTTTGTTTCTTTTGACTGCATATTTCCACAGTACCCAGCACGCTAAGACTCCATCTTAATTAAATCTCAGGACTGAGCTGAAAAAAGAGTCAGTATTTATTATCTGGGAAAAATGTGGAAGGGAAGGATCTGGGATCCAATAAACGCATGTAAAACAAAGTAAGCATTTCCCTCCTTATTCTTGTTCACCCAAAAATCAACCCACCAAAAACTAGAGGAACGGTTAAAAAATTAATCTAGGTCCTTAATTCTTCAAATGCACATGGGAGACTGAGTGGTTAGCAAATTCATTCGTGTTTTTTTGAAGTCAGGACTGACACAATACTGTGTCTACAAAAAGTGATCCATGCAATTAATTTGTAACTCTTCCTTAGGAGAACGTAAGAAAGTGAAATCACATGAAGGTGAGTGTGGCGGCTATCTGCCATGACCTCAAGCAGACAAGATGAGCCAACTAGCACTGCCCATGTGAGGCTGGGTGGCCGCCACATGAGTGGGCACTCGAGGGGAATGGCGTCTGCCACCCTGGTAGTGCTGAGTGCTGTGGCATGGGTTACGCAGCTTTGGTAGCTTCACACACTGAGAGGAGACGAAGAGATGAGAGAAGGACACTTTGCGAGCCCAAAGAGCTTTTATTCCCCCAGGTGGGGCAGGAACAAAGATGCTGTCATGGTGGGTGCAGTGACAAATGCCAGAGAAACAAAAGATGGCAGCAGATTAAATAGGGAGTGGGCGGACAGGGCTGTAAACCCGTTTCGCCCAATGGGGACAAATGAGAGAGAGGTGGCATCGATTATAACCAATGGTAACATAACAGAGGTGGGCACAAAGTCCTGAGACAAATAGAAAGGCTAAGGTGGGGTAATTGATGCAGAACTTTCTTGAAGAAGCTGGGGGTGGTTACAGGATTGACAACCAACAGGGAGTGAACAAACCTTGACTGATGGGACCAAATAAGGAGAAAACAGGGAGAGGTGAGAAGATTGACAGGTGACTGGGGATTCAAGTGGCAGGAACTCTCGGGGTAAACAACTTGGAACAAATCACTGTGGGGGGAAAAATGGGGGAGTACAAGGAACAAACCTAGCTAACATTAATAAAACAACTGACTAAATAAAACCAAACCACAACAAGTGAAGGAAAGCTTTGGTATACCATAAACATTATATTGCACTATATTGTATAAAGGTAATCATCTAAAACTGTATGTATGCCAGGAGGAATAACTCTGCAATTGCAAAACCTGGAGATGAAGCTGATTGTGTTACCTAAGATGTTTTTTTTCCCCAGAAGATAGAGCTATTACATTTTTTCATAGCCTCGCTTAAATTTTACTTTATTGCTTTGATTGATAAATTTTGATGTTTACCTTTTGGAAAAAGAGATTTCTGATTGACCTTGTTAAGGATATTGTTAATTGAAGGAGGTGCTGGAGGTGACCAGAGTTAAACATGGTAGGTTTTACTGAAATGACTAATTATAATAGATTCTTGACTCCCATGAGGGTTGCTGGAAATAAGGTGCTTACTCATTTGGATGCTTTTCTAATCTCCATTAGGTGCTTTTGTGCATGTTTAGACATGCAAATACCTCATCTGCTGGTCTAAACAAAGAAGTGTATGCACTGGCAGCATTTACAATGACAGAAGTCAGGTATGCTTTGCCTCAAATCAGTGGGCTTTGTTCATTTATGCTTCTGTCTGAAGATACTCTAGATGTAATCTGTTTGGTTGCCAGCTGACAAAAAAAAATTCAAATGAGGAATTATACTTCAGGAGGACAAATAAATGTATTTTGAAAATGAGGAGACAAAAACTAAAATTACTTCCATATGACACAAAGCTATAAGTGTGTGACATATCTGGGTTAGTTTCATATATAACAAACAATACCTGGTGCTAAATACTTGGCCAAAAATAGAAAATTGGAATCACATAATACACAGCTCTTCTGTTTGGCATCAATTCCATAATATAATAGAACTTACCATTAGTAAGCTTGTCTGGTTTTCAGTAAAAGACTGAGAACACTTTGATCTGTCCTGATACATCAAACAATACAGTGTGGATGGTTTAAAAACAAAACAGTTAAACAAGCAAAATTTTACTTAAACTATCTTATGATTCATCAACCAGTCTATGAGCAATTATTTATAGACTATTGAAATAGCCTGGACAGCATGTGCAACTGTTGAGAATAATATTGTATTATGAATTACTTCTTCAATTTGTTTCAGTTCAATATGGACTGACAACATGACAGTGAGTCAAGAAAACTGCTGATTTCTTGAGTGCAATGCAGTATAACATGGAAATTAAGTTTTGCCTCAATATTGTTTTTTCCATGTTAAAATATTCCTGAAGTAAACTATGAAATGGTGTGAGAAACAGAATTACTTACTTAATCTTATTTAATCATATTTCTACTTATTTTTACATATGTACTATCTCAAACTTTAGAAGCTGCATTTCTATCAGTAAGGGTCACTACTAAGTTCTTACCTGCATGATTCCCATTCAAGCACAAAACACTGACTTGGAAACATGAATAGACAACATGGTGGAGAAGTTCCTTAGTGGACTGAATGCTAGTTGAATTTTTTAGAAAAATCAAAGGAATGTATGAAGTACAAGGAAGCTGAGAGATGTCAAATACATCAGGAATGTCAAGAACTGGGCAGACTTTGACAGACCATAAATAAAGGGAAAAGAATTATAGAAATTAGAAAGGAAAAAAAAATAGGGAAAAGGGGGATAATGCAGTTGTGGGCATGAGGTGTTTATGAAGTTTATTACATAGTACCTAGAGCAAAGACAGTTGAGTAATTTTTCTTGTGCTGCACTTTGTAAAGTGGAACAACAAGGAGATGGAAATGAAGTTGGTGGCTTCAGAGGTTTAAGAACTATGTCCTCGGTAGTTACATTTAGACTGCATTAGTAGTGCTTTTAGGTGTCCTAGTTGCTTGTTCATCAGCATGCCTGGAAACCAGGGTGGAAATGGTAAGAGAAAGAGAATGAGGGAAGGTCACTATGTGCAGTTAGATATCATGCTGGCTAACTTGAGACATGAACTGTGACTGAGTATCTGTATTGAGTCTGTCAGATGGAGCGAACTTCTTTCATCGCAGCTCACATGCTGCTGATTGAAGTTAGTGACTAAAACAGAGGTGGTAACACACCAGGGTTTTACCTATTGCAGAGCAGCACCTGCTGAACAAAAAGGTCTTTTCTAACTTTGCCTGTAGCAAGTAGGCTGGGGGTGGGTGTGCAAGAGCTTGGAAGGGAACACAGCCAGGACAAGTGACCACATAGACCAGAGGGGTGTTCTGTGCCTTAGAATGTCATGTTCAGTGATAAAAGCTGCAAGCTGGCCTTTCCAAAGTAGTTGTTGCTTGCAGGCTGTTTAAGCGCTGGCAGGAGGGCCTTTGCTTCACTTGTATATTTTTGCCCTATTTTTTTCCTTTACTTTTTAAATTGGCTTTGTCTCAAGCCATGAGTTTTTTCTTGCTTCTGTGATTCAAATTTTCCCCTCCATGCTTGGAGGTAGTGTGAATGGGTGGCTGGTGGGCACTTAGTTTTTGGCCAGGGTCAACCCACCACAGTATCTGAAACTTCAGTGTCCTTCTTCTGAATCCTACTATTCAGAGATAGTCAGAAAGCCGCCAACTAGAAATGAAGCAGTAGTACGGTATTCACATTCTCTGAACAGAGAGAGACATGATTCTCTCCCTGGATTTTTCCTGGGAAGCTGTGAGACACAGTGAGAAAGTGCAGAGAAAGAAGAAAACAATTCTTACCTCTGTTGTTTGGCACATGTGGAATGTGTTATGGAGATTGTTTACCAAAGAGTGATTTGTTAATCGGACACCAGTGAAGGTTGTTTAGATTGATTCGCCAGTTGGGTCAAAGCTGTGTCATGACTGTCTGCAGACAGTCACGGGTTTTTCTTTGGTATCTTTTTAGTATGATATAGTTCTAGTCCAGTATAGTATTAATGTAATATAATTTAGCTTAATAAAAACAATTTATTCAACCTTCTGCAATGTGGAGTCAGAGTGTGTTATTCCCTGTGCAGGGGAGTCAGAGTGCATTATGCCCCGTGCAGGGGAGTCGCACTGCTTTGATACAGTAGTGTCAGTTTATCTATAGTTTTAAGAAAATATTTGATTGAAAAATTGAAAACAAAAGAAAAAATCAATAGTAATACAAATGTTTTACAGAAACTGATTATTTCAGTGGCCATTTTGGGAGTTTTGGACATTTTTATGGCATTGTGTTATTACTTTTCTGGTAAGTAAAATTATCTGTAATATTCTGTTGGAGGTTCTCAGTAAGCAGTTGCTTTTGTGTTACATTACTTCACACCTTTTCAGCCTGATCATCTAATATTGACAAACCTCAGGAAATGTGTAGAAAACTAAGTAGACTTTTCATCTGCCTATAACAGTGTTTTGAGCTTTTTCAGTAGTATTTTTAAAGTAATGGCTTAAAGACTGGTTGAGCCATTGGCCATAACATTTTGCTCATCACCTGGGGACTATCTCAATAAGTACAAACTTGCTTTTGGTACTCAAGCAATCAACCAATGCTAAATTTGTATCTGGTTATTTACTTTCTGGTTTGAGTCTTGAGAGAAATATTAGTATCTGTCATACTCAGTGTTTTTCAGAACATCTTGTTGAGGTGCAAACTAAAAGACTATAAAACTGTGATTCACCTACACCTTCTAAGAGGCACTACAGACTAGTTTCCTCCCCTGTTAAGTGACAGGCACTTCTTATAGTTAAGAATGTTGTACCTCAAAGACAAATGAAAATGATTAAGAATGCTGTCTTTACTATAGCCTGGTTATTCTGGACTGATGGATTGGTTATTAATACATTTATGTTCATAAATCTATATGCATAAAATATGTGTGAAAGTTAACAATAGAAGATGCAGTTTGAAAAATATGTGGGCCTGGCACTCTTTCCTCTACCAAGGCAGAATTAACTGTGCTATGCATTTGTTTGTCTGAACTAATTATAAAATCTCATGTGTGTTGTAATTTATATCATTCTTGATGTAAACCTGGTTTCGCTGTTGTGAATTGGATGCAGTGTTCACATGTTTTCCTGTTTCCAAATAAGTGCAACTCTAAAAACTTGCCATGTAAACTGTGTTGCCCAGTTGGGCAGTAGGAACTCCAAGCTTAAAATACAAAGGGCTCCCACTCTTAAATGACATGTTGTTGTAATTTACCATAATTTGACTGCTTTATTTGTGCATCTATTCATGGTTTGGGTGCAGATTCTGACAAAGAAGCTTCCTGGAAAATGGATGATAAAGAGGTGATGATGAACTTGTCATTTGTTCTAAACGCAAACAACAATTTTCAAGGGAGCTAATTAAAATCTTTATCTGATCCCTAGTTGCAAGAGAGCTCTGCTTGGGTGTATGTGATAAGTTCATGCTGTTAGAGATTTCTAATTTGATTGGGGCTTTTTTCCCCGATTTTATGAGTACAGCTTTTTTTTTTTATGTTCATAAGTCTTTGCCAGAGGAAATGGCAATCTTCCTTTAAATGTTGCAGTCGGGAAACAATGCTTGGCAAGTGGATTTTGATTTTTTTTTTTCTTTGTGTATGTGAGAAAAATGTCAACTCAACTCATCAAAGCTATTTGTAGAGGAAAATGCTTCTTTCCAGCCTTACTGGCTAATGAACTTCTATTACCAGAGCTTTGTGAACATTGTTATGTCATCTTAAAAAGGACATGATGAGTTTTCTAGATACAGAGGAGCATACTGTACATCAGCTTGATGCTAGCAAAGAACATTAAACTCTTAATCTGGCATTAGAAGTTGTCAGCTGGTCACATTAGTTGACTTTAATAATTGCTAGTTAATCAAGTCCATAGGTCTGGAAGACAGAACATCAAAAACTTGCCCTTTCTTGTCAACTTGTTAACTGTATGTCTTTAAGATATTTTCACTTGTGGCATGAAAAAACCCAATTGTTCCTTCTGCAGTGAGTTCTCTATGAGATATTTTGTTTGATATCTTTCATAAATTAAGGGTTATGCTGATAGTTTAAGCTAGAAATTTTTCTTAAGTAGGAAGTAAATGAATTGATCAGTGTGGAATTGGAGATCATGAATTTACTGTGATACAAGAGGTCAGAATGAGTTTGAGGGTAGGAGTTCGCACAGTATAAGGAAATGTAATTTTTTTGCTCTGTAGTGAACTATTGATTCTTACTTTAATTGCATGCTTCAGCATTCAGCATTCGTGTGGAAGAAAAATGTTTACAGCAAAGCAAGATGTCTATCGCTGTCTGCTTGTGCTATAGTAAAAAAATTAATGTTAATGATCAATGAAGCCAAACCAGAAAGAATGTTACTAAGTAACATCATACCTAAGTGAAGTGGAAGCAGGAGTGTGATATTTACCCAGAATTTCAAATGGGAACCAATAAAGTAGGGTGCTAGTAGAAATAATCTTTTTGTCTTTTAGTCATTTAAGTGCAGACCAAAGTGTGTATTTGCCTATATGTATTGTGTGCTGGTTTTGATTGGGAAGTAGAGAAATGGACCAGAATTTCCTTCATTAATTTTATGTCATTTTAATAGATAAACAAGAATTTCAAACCAAATTATTCTGGAAAAAAAAATAACCCCAAAAGGAAGGTCAAAAATATCCTACTGAGACAGGAGAGATCAGAAAACACATATAAATTTGAATACTGACATGTGAGACAGGCGCATTTTTTTGAAAGTTGACAACTCAAACATGTTGGCCACATGTCACCGAGGTAATTAATGTGTGCTACCATGTCGATACCTGAAACAACACGCAGGGAAAGAAAACAGTTGCAAGTTGCAGTTACCAGATCAGACAGTTCTTAGGCTGTGTGTTCACATGACTCTGTACTGTAGTCACTTTGACTTACTCTTGTTTTACCAGATAAAATGAATAAAAATTCCAGATAAAAAAATTCCTCCTAGGTTTTAGACCATCCTGTTAGATTCTGTGTTTACATTTGTCTGCCTTACTTGTCCATGCCAAGTAAGGAAAGAAAATTTATCTAACATTTTAGTAGTAGTAGTAGTAGTAGTAGAAGTAGTAATAATAATAATAATAATTTTTCTCCTTCACCATTCTGAATATCAGGAGCCACTACTAATAAAATTATGATCATGGACATACTCAGTTTAAGCCATACAAATTTCAGTACAAGTGAGCTCACTTACACTACTAAGGACAAGTGGGTGATGTAGATGTGTCATGCAGTGTTTTTGACTAATTCCTGGAATATGAAGTCATCCATTTCCTTACCTTTGATTAGGCAGAAGAATAAACAAATTCCATTGAAATGGAAGAATGTTCCAAAAATTCAGACCAGTATTTCTCTTAGCTTTGGATCTACAGTGTTAAGCATCTTACTGCCAATAAGCCATAGCAGATTTCCAGTGAAGAGAACAATAGAGTGAGAATACATAACACATCTCTAGAAAATGCCCAGCCTCCAATTGTTTTCAGCTCAAGAGATTTCCTAAACCTGGTGTGATATCACCAGCTCTCAATCAATCTCTTTTCTAAATTTGTGTTAAGTTTCTCCATACAGCTTTTTAGAATTTTCTTGTACCCCCTAATATGCTTCTGGCAGTTTCATGGATTTTTCACCTGTTGGGCAGAGAACCACTTTCTTCTGTTTGTTTTGCACTTTGCTCCTACCAGCTTCCTTTAAGGTTGCTGGTTATCCTATATTATGCCAAGTCTAAAATGATACAAAGGTAGAGTTTGACTCCTCTGTCTCTCAGGAGATAAAAAATACCATCAGACGTCCCTAAAAAAAAAAAAAAAAGGAAATACTCCTACTGTCTTCGGGAACTAAAAGAAGTTTGCAGTTTCATGAGTTTTGGTCCTTTTTTATTTTCTTGCCTGAATAATGATGCTCCATGAAATTATTCAGTCTCTTTCTATGTTTCTAAATATTTGGAACTTTTAAAAAAGAGAGACTAGTGCAAACAGTGGACAGATATGTTTTTTAAACTAACTGAAGGGATTAAAGAATGTGTGAATTTTGTACCTCAACAGTTTGTTTTGGTAATAGAAGTATTTTGCAATACTAGATTGTGTTATGAGCACTGAATCTTAGAAGCATGTAGTAGTCAAATATGTGGTAGGTGGGCTACAGCTGTAGCATTGTCATCATCAGTGAAACAGAGTACTACACTTATTGACGGGGCAGAAAAATCTAAGAAGTTTTCTTCTGAACATTGGTTATAATTACTTTGTTGACAAGATACCTTTATATTGCAATCTGAGGTAATGTCTGTGCTTCCTTTCAAAACATCACATCAAGTTTTCTAGTGAAAAAAAAATCTCAGTCAGAAAATACATCCAAAGGCTTTTTATCCCAGTCATTTGTGGTAGAGATGGCAGCAGGATGACATTGTAAATTTGCTCAATTTTCTCTCTGAATCTGCTTGTTCTTTATAACACAACTGCGGGCAAGCCCTTAAGTTTGCAGCTTTAAATAGCCAGTGTCAGAATGTGTTTCATGCAGAGCAGAGCTGTACCTTCACCTGGATACCACTCAAGGTGAGGCTGTCTGCTAACCCTCATTGTACTCATGTTACAGAAATGAGCAGTTAATCTTTTCTGTGGATAGATTTGTTTTTTTCCCAGAAAGCAATGAGAGCAAAGTGAAGGTATCTTCATCTTCCACTGTTTCTGGTAGCATCCTTTATAAGTTGGTCATTGATCTTTCTTGATATGAAAGCCTTTTCCCATCATTTTTTATTTTTTTTTTTTAATACCTGCTGCCTCCTTTCTCTCTCTCTCTTACTGCAATTTCCCCCAGATGTTCATACACTCAGGAGGTGTCTGAGAACCAGGCTGTTGATGAAGAACTAATTAATTAAACATATACCACTAGCTTGAGTATCTTTTTATACAATTGAAAAAGCAGGATGTGGCAAAACAAACAACTCCTACCCCCAGCCTCCATTCTGTTTGCGTTTTGTATCTCCATGGACAATACATAAAGGTTTTTCACAGACAGTATTCTGGCAAGCTCTCACTTGTGGTCCGTAGACCACCAGAGTGCTGACAGATGCACTGCTATACACAAATGCAAAAATTATATTTTTGTTGCTGTATGTATCCTGCAAAACCCCAAAACATTCAGATATCTCCCTGCTACTCTGTTCCAGCTCGCTCGAGCCATCTGCTTGGTTTTCCTGCTGCATTTGGTCTCATTAGTCATGTTCACATGTACTTCAGGCTGCTTAATTTCATTATGCAAAGTATTATGCACTGTTAGCCAATAAGTGAGAGAGATTCATTCTGCTCCCTAAGAGACTTGTAAAAATAAGTCTTAAATCTCTTAAGAAAACCTAAAAATTCTTGTTGAAACATGGTTCATGCTTCACTGTTACCTATATTAAAACCTACTAAAATTTAACTTATAGATTTATCTGTCTTTTCTTAACTCCTGTCTCCTTAGAAATATTTGCATCTAACTAGGATTTTTCAACACAGTTAAGATATGAACACAAAATTACATGTCATATTTGAAAGTTTTCTTTTTGGCAGATTTAGGTCTTCTGCCTAGCAGTGAGATTGCCAGTTCTGACAGAATGTGTTTGTGGCCATGCCTATGAATATTCACTAGACTTAGCAAAATCATAAGCCTTTTGAAAAGGAAAAGAATTCACAGAGGGAAGAGGGATCTGTTAATAAAACAAAGATGAAAAATCTCCATTTGCAGTCATTGCTAAGTGAGCTCTGGCTTCTCAGAACTCTGGAGGCTGACTGTGATAAACTCTAGTGTCCCTATCACCCAATGGACTTTTGTTGCAAGATGAAAAAGATCTAAAAAGAGTTTCCTGTGATGGCTTTTGGTACTTCCCTGTGTGTTACCCCAGACAGAACTCTGCCAGGATCCCAGTGGACAGAAGAGTACCAGAAAACTGGTCAGCCATAAGCTGAGGAGGGAATGGCTGAGGCTTGATGGTCAAAGGCAGTAGTCAACCTGGATAATGAGAAAGGGCATAAAAATTGGGCATGGAATGGAAAAGTGGGACTGACTAGACAAAAAGAGTCAGAATTGGGAGGAAGCTCTGGAGAAAACAGATTTAATTAGGAATTGGATATCTGGACAGCAGATGTAGAGCTGCCAACGTAACTGCCAGTAGAATCAGCCAGTAATCTTACCTTGAGAGAACTGGGAATGGTTGAGAAATGAGCCAGGGAGGCAGGAAAATGGAATTAGTGGGAGTTGTCTTGTATATATTGGAACATACAATATATGCTACATGCTTGAAGAAAAAAAAAAAAAAGACATGGAGCGGAAAAAAGGATCTATTATTTGGTGTATAAAATTAGTGGATTTTTTTATCTTAAAGAAATTTCATCATGAAAATAATTATTTTATTTGAAGAATCTGCTCCATATGGTATATGAATTCTAGAGCATTCATGAATAGGAGGGGTAAACCCCTTAAATTCCTTGAAAAAACAACCTAGGCACTGAATAAGCATAGCTCCCCACAACAAAATTGTGACTCAGAGACTTTCATAAAGTGTCAGAAATAGACTAAATTAAACTTCGAGTGCTTGACATTGCAGTGATGTTTTTTATTAATGTTGTGGTTTGCATCTAATGACTTTAATTTCACTTTGTTGTTTTGATAAATAAAGATATTCTATCCAGACAGCCACAAGCTACAAAATAATTGTTGACTGTGAGTCAGAACATTTTTAGCCAGCTTTTCCTGATAGTTATTTCATTAAAACCCTAGGTCCTGGAGTAATTGAAAGGCTTTAGTCTTTCTTTCCTTTTGTGATGGAAAAGACACATTAATGTGGACCTGTAAATTCTTGTACCCACAGACTTTGGTGACACTAAATTCAACGCAATGCACTTGCTGATATGAACTTTTATTCCCTAAAAATTAGAAGGCAAAAAATAGGCATATATTTACAGAAAATTCATTTTTACAGTATTGATTTCTTAGTACTTAACTAGTGAAAAACGAAAGCTTCTTAAGTATTTAAAATAATTTTAATGAATTTTTGATTTAATTCAATGCTTTTATTGTTTAAAAAGAATCTTTATCTGTACTTTTATAGTTTTAAATATTGTCATGTCTGACAAAATTAAATACTGATAGTACTGCCTCCTAAGGAAAATATTCAAAGTGCTACATGTAAGATGTAGGGACTGAGGACAGGCTTTATGGGGTGTGATTCAGGTACTAGGCAAGCATTCAAGGCATTTAAGGCTGAGAAGGATCCTTGAACCAGACTCGTGTGACTTTCAGCATATTGTTTAGTATTTGTGTACCTTAACTTTCATCTGTAGAAGAAATATATTGATATAGCTTTACTCCTCTTCTTTACTGTCTTAAGGGATTAGATTTATAAAAATCTTAAAGATGTCTAAGTCTTGTTCAAACAACTTCCAGCACAGTGAGCATTCAATCTTAACTGGAGCTTCTAGTTATAGCTGTGGGGGAAAAGTCATGTGAATTCCTTTAATTTACCAGAATATGAGACTCTATAGAAGGCAAATAGAAGAGCAGAGAAGGAAAAAAAACCTGATATAATCAGAATAGTTCTAGGAAATTGTTTTGAGTCTAAGATTGAATTGACTGATGTTGCTTTTGCCCCCTAATCCAAACTGTTCTGAAATTGTCTTTTTGTGTGTAGATGTTAAAAAATGTTCAAGTTAAAATCCATGTCTTTCTGGTGTCATGTGAATTCACTGAGCATGCTAAGTTAAGGAATCTTGTGGGCTACAGCTGTAGAAAGACATGATGTGCCCTTTACTTGGCTCACTGATGAAGCCTACAGAAATATGTAATATTGGCACATACTAAGAAAACAGTCCAAGTCAGTCCATGATGAAGAAATTTTGTTCCCATATTTTTCTTCTGTGTCTCTTAACAGTCTGATTAAATCTCATGATAATCAGCTGAAAGGCAGTGAACAAACCAAGTACATTTAAAAGAGTTTTTAAGCAGCAGTTGTTTGTGGGCAAAGTTGGAAAATACAGCACTATAGGTACTGGGAAGTGTTTACATTGAATGTCCTTCTTTTAAAGGGAGAAAAGGAATAATTTTCTGAACTGTGAGGAAGAAGAACCTTCATTCAGGATTCCCCTGTGAACCCTGCATTGATGCCAATCATATAAGGTATTTTAAACAAACAATATTCTGTTACCTTCTATAACCTATTAAATGCTTCAATCCATAGCACTTTCCAAGAATTAAAGTGGAGATACTAAAGAAATCACTTTTTCTGATGCAAAGTTTGTTAGATTAATGAACATGTAATTTTGTGGTAATACATGATATTTCATTCTGACAGTAAAGATTAAAAAAATCCAGTTGATTTGCATTTCTTGTTGAGATAATAGTTGTATTCTTTGCCTTTTCTCACCATCAATTTGTGTTTTATCAAATCCCAAGCTGTCATGGTTCATTATCCATAGATGATCTTGAGCAGCCTTGCATCACAAAAAATATGCTGTGGCATCTGCCATTGTGCACCACTAAACAGATCACTTCTGAGTAGGGTTTGTCTTTGATTAGTACATTCAGTAGTGTGTGTCCTTATATTTTTGCCTGTGAGTATCTTATGCAATGTAGCTGCATATAGTAAGGTACTGTGATTTTTCAGGTTGCAGATGGAATGTCTGCTGTGCCTTTTTAGCTGATGAGTTCCATTTGAGTTAATGCTTGTACACCTCAGTTTCCACCAGGCAGTCCCATTGCTTCTGTCGTCATTTCATAAAATTCAGTATCAGTGATGTAGACAGTGAAATTAGGAGGTGTGATTATAGTATCAGGCTTGCATTCTAGACCCTTTCCTGATTTTAGGAGCCAAAATTTAAATTCATGTCACAATTGTATTAACAGCATAATAACATCCAGATATAAATATATTTAATATAGAAGTCATTATTTCCTGCAAGGTACTTACATTGATAAAGAGACTCTTCATTTTTTAAAAGACAGGAGTTAATGATCCTGATGAATCCCTTCCAATTCAGCATATTCTATGATTCTGTCAAAAATATTTAATCTTCTAATTCCCCTGAATCTGTTCCCGTTCCACCAAAACTTGAAAATAAATTTTGATTGAAGTAGTAGGGTGTTCATTGCAGTGGGAAAATTAATTTCCATCTCGGTTCACTATCATGCATATCTCAGTTACCGGCAGTTTCTTCTGAGACTATGAAATACTGTCTTATGTATGTTTCTGGGAGTAAGTCACCAATGTTATAACACAGACTAATTTAAATGAAAGCAAATGTTTTGGGATTTGAAAGTTGAATTTCCATTTGAACAGTAGCTTCAAGGACTTGCATGCACATTTGACTATCTTGTGCCCTGAAGAGTATTGCTACTAAAGAGATGATCCACATAGACCCAGGAGCTACAATAAGGTTCTCAGGAATGTGAAATAGAATAAAGCTGTCAGTAAGGTAAATATGAAGTGGAAAAGGAAATTAAAGCAAAAATGGAATATGAATGAATCTAGGAGAATTTTTTAAAAAAATCTTTACTAGTAACCTAAGATTGCAACAAAACGTGAGGATCTGATGCATAAATCTGAACTAGAAATGCTTCTTAATTTGTCACCTGAGTCAGAGAATTTGTTTGGTAGGTCCACTAGTGTGCTGATGTCTACATAATATACTACAAATTGGGTTAAAGGGTCTGTAATAAGCAGAGTCTGTAGGAAATGCCTTCTGAGACTTTTTAAGTATTAGGAAGTGTTTAGTAAAGTACAAAAAAATTGGAAATTTTTAAATGTTACAAGGAATCTTCTTACTTAAAAACACCATTATACTGTCAGAAATATTACTTTAAGTGTTTTAGATGCAATTTGTCTTTAATACTACTTTTCATTTAGAAATATTTATGGTGTGTAGATCTTGGTATTTTTTGCTTTGGAGCTATTTATTGCTTGATAGTAACAGGAATGAAAGCAGTTCTCCTCTCACAGGAGCTATTACTTCCAGTGTAGTTGCTTTGAACATTCTAAAAAGGCAGAATGGTGCTCAGGCCAGCTAAGGGAATATCCACAGAGCATAGAGAAAGACTGTAAATATACAGATCCAGAATCAGGAGTCCCCAGACCAACCAGTCTCAATGGTCTGACCCATTTAAATTCAAGATACCATGCTAGTTGATGGCAAAACTCTCATGAGTTCTTTCCCTTTTTCCTGCCCTAGAAGTGTTTCTTTTCTAGGCCATTTGTGAAAAGCATGGAGCCCTAGAATCCTGGGACTGTGCAAGAAATAAGGACTAAGGTATTGTTGTAATGAATGCTAAAATTATAGGCAAACAATGTTGATAGACTGTAAACCTCCTTATAAAAATAAAAGTATTTATAAAATTTCCTATTGCTATGTTTTTTACCTCCTTTTTTTTTATGAACTAACTCTTCACTTATTTTCTCTTTTGAGACCCAACTTTCCACTGATAAAATCCCTAGGCTGTAGATGGATACATCTTGCTTCCTTTAACCTTGCCATCTTAAAGGTAAACCATTAAGCAACAGTGAAAATTGAATGTTACATAGATCTATGGTGTGTGCATCCATTAAAAAGAGAGAACAATAAATGCAAAAATTACCTTAATCAATATGTTGAAATTAAGCTCTTTATAACCTCTTTAGCTGAAAGTAAATTCAGCTATTTTATACTGGCAACATAGGCTGCAATGAGATTTATGGGCTTGGACAATTCAGATTGAATCAGATGCAACAAAGACTTCTTTGGGGAAAACAAAATTTCACAAAGTAATACAGTCAAGTTCAGACCTTACTCTTCCTGAAAGAAAGAGAATAAAACTGCTGTTGCAAAAACAAGCCTCTTTCTTCCCACAGTGCTGCATTTACTGTGTTACAGTCTAAACCAGCAGCAATTATACATAAGCTGTTAAACAACATGACAACAATCAAACAGTTGGCTCACTGAGCCAGAGGTGGTACTGAGAGCCCTTGCTGTTTATCCCAGTCAATCTCAGCATCAGTAATGGTCAGAAACCAGACGTTCATTCTCCTGCATATGTTTATGTGGCTTTTCTTTCCTTTTTGGCAGGCAAAAAAGGAAACTAAAACTATGTGGGAAAATAATAGTTTTATGAGGAAAGTATACATCTACAAGTGCACACCATATCTGGGAAGAGAATTGTGGCTTTTAACTGGATGGATAAAAGCCCCCCTAGATTACTACAGGACAAAGCCAAGAAGCTGGGAAAATTCGGAACAGTTTTGAATTGACAGGGCAGTGAGCGTTAATGACTTGGACACAAAGGAATACTGAATAAGTTTGCTGATAACATTTAATTAGGAGGAGCTGTCAACTCCCTTGAGAGCAGAGGGGCCCTGAAAAGAGACCTTGACCAATCACCAACCATATGAAGTTGAACAAGAGCCAAGTGCTGGATTCTGTACCTGGGATGGGGCAACCCTGGATGTAAGGACAGACTGGGGAATGAGATGCTGGAGAGCAGTGCCATGGAAAGGGACCTGAGGAATCCTAGTCAAGGGCAAGTTGAAGACGAGTCAGCAGTGCCCTGGCAGCCAGGAAGGCCAACCCTGTCCTGGGGGACATCAGGCACATCATCGCCAGCTGGGCAAGGGAGAGGATTGTCCTGCTCAGCTCTGCACTGGGGCTGCCTCACCTCAAGTCCTGAGGGCAGGTTTTAGTGCCACAATATAAAAAAGTCATGAAGCTATTAGAGAACATCCACAGGAGGGCAACAAGGATGGTAAAGGGTCCAGAGGGGAAGCTGTATGAGGAGCAACTGAGGTCACTTGGTTTGTTCAGCCTGTAGTAGAGAAGACTGAGGGGAGACCTCAGTGTGATTTTCAGTATTCTCATGAGGGAAAGAGTAGCAGATACCAATCTCTTCACTCTCATGACCAGTGTCAGGACCCAGGCAAATGCCTGAAGCTGTGTCAGGGGAGGTTTGGGTTGATATCTGGAAAAAGCTATTCAATCAGAGGATGGTTGGGCACTGGAATAGGCTCCCCAGGGGAAGTGGTCACACCACCAAGCCTGACAGAGTTCAAGAAGCATTTAGACAATGCTTTTTAGCACATGGTGGGATTCTTGAGGCCAGGAGTCAGACCCTTCCAACTCGAGTTGGATCCCTTCCAACTCAGCATATTCTATGTTTCTATGAGTAAATTATTTTAAGATTTTAGGGGGAAGAAGAAGACCCCAGGTGTAGAGCAAAATAAATGGCTACGTGGGTAGGATATTCTTTTATGGAATGAATTATGTTACAGATAACTACTGCCGGGGGTCATGCACATTTGTTAAATGACTGACCCTTGTCATTTGTCACAGAAAGGATACCAGATTAGTAGACCATAAATTTAGATTGATTCAGAAAGTCCTTTGGTCCTGTCACAGGTTTGGTCGAGCAATGTTGAAAAAATTTTGTGACAAATTGCCTCAAAAAAACCCAGCAGGATATTTCTTACTGTCTTTACATCTGAATAAATCAGGATGCATTTTAAGAAACCCCAGTGTGAAGCTAGGGGAACGGCTATGATCCAAGTCTCATAAGCATAGTCATTTTCTGAGGTACATGGAAATCATGAGCCTGAAGCCCTCCAAAGGTATAGTTTCATGATAGCATGTTTGCTGGAAGTGATGATCTTTTGCTCCCTTTTTGTTCCAGCGCTAAAAATGAACAGTAGTTTTCAGCCAGATAAGCCTTACTGCTGCCTCACAAGAAAATAGTGCAGTGATGTGCATGTGAAAAGTAGGGCAGGATCTCTTCTCTTTTGGTAGTAGCAAAGCCTTAAATCAGTTTAAGCAGCTTTTGAAACCTCTCCAGAACTTTGAGCCTTCACAGAAGGTGGCTGTGGGCATCAGGTGGTGGAACCAGCATATACTGTCTGTAGCAAGTATTGCTCACCTTGCTGTCAGCAAGTGTAGTTAGCATTGTAGTGAATAAGGAACTTTGGTCACTTTTGCATAATTTGACTACCTGAATTTGTAAAATTCAGTTCCCAAATTTGATTCCCAAAAGCAGTGGGCTGACCTCAGCTGGCTGCCAGGCTCCCACCCAGCCCCTCTCTCACTCCATGAGTCTCAAGATGAGGGCAGGGACATCACTTGCTTTAACGGACAAAACAGGCTCATCTTGATGGAGATTAACTTAATTTATTGCTGATGAAAATAGATTGGTATGGTGAGAAACAAGGACAAAACCTAAAACACCTTCTGCCCTTGCTTCTCTCAAATTCACTCCTTCATTCCCAACCCTTTTGATTGCCCCCACTGAGCAGCACAGAGAAGTGGGAAGTGAAGTTTGTGGCCAGTTTATAACAGCTGATCTCTGTCACTCACTCCTCATCCTTTTCCCCTTGTCCACAACAGGGACCTCCTGAGGCTGCAGGGAAACTTGCATGATCATGGTCCCCATTATGGGCTGCAGGGGAATCTCTACTCCAGCCTCTGGGGCTCCTCCTCCCTGTCCTCCTCCTTTCACCTTGGTGTGCACAGGGCTGTTTCTCACACTTTCCCCTCTCACTTGTCACTGCTGGTGGTTTTGCATCATCATAAGTGGTTTTGCACCATCTTAAATACATTTCCCAGAGGTGTTCCCTGGAGGTTTTGTCCCCACCTCAGCTCTGGGCTCAGCTGCGCCCTGTGGTGGGTGCAGTGGGGGTATCTGGAACCTGCTGTGACCAGCCCCAGGCAGACCCTGTTTGTCCTCCCAGTGCCCTTCAGCCTCTGCTGCAAGTGCCAGGACAGTGGTGCCCCAGACATCACAGTGTCTCTCAAACAGTTTGAGCTGCCAGAGAAAGGAAAGGTCGTTTTCTGAGGATAGTCTGGAAGACTTGAGGGTCTTTTCTCTAACCTTGTCTCACAAGTGAGCATATTTTGTGTGTAACCCTTTGTATGTGGCATTCAAAATAAAAAATACTAAAATTACATTCCTTCCCTTAAAATATTAAAAAATATTTGCCTTCTGTATCACTGTGAATCCAATTCTTTTATGTACTGCATGTGCAAAACATGACAGAGAACAGACCCAGCCCATGCTGGGACAGAGTCCCGGTGGACATCCAGGTCTTCAGTTGGAGTCAGGCAGACCTGCTGTGTCCTTTCTAGTGCCTGCCTCTGCTTTTGGGGTTTTCTGTTGTCTGCACACTTGGTTAGGGCACCATCCTGAGATAAATACATCCTCTGCTGTCTTCCCACTATTTATTTGGTAAACTGGGTGAATACAGATTCCTGCTTTATTATCTATGATTCTGTCTGTTGGTGTCAGAATGGTGGTGGCCCAACCAGAGCGATACTTTGTCCTTTGCAGTATGACAAACTGCTTGAAGCTGTTAGCACAAACAACTGGTTTGTTTTGTTCTCACATTAAAAGAAGATGCGATATGAAACCTTGTCTATTTTAAAAATACAAATTCTTATCTGTGTCTGACAGATCTCATCACTGTGAGAGGCCCAAAATTTGTGATTCTCTGTAAAATTTAATTATATGGCACTTTCCAACAACAACTTGTCTACCACTGACATGTAGAATTTCATTTTGTTCAAACATCTTTTGTGTGTGTCTTCTTGATATTGATAACAGTGACTTGTAGTAATGCTTATCTCTTTTTGATTCTGAAAATGTAATAAAGAAGAAAAATACAAAGTAATAGCTACATACATTAGTTAGGCAGACATCCATCAAATCTTTGTATCAGACTTAGCTCTTCAGATATCTCAAGAAACAGAGACTATAAAAGCAGCTGTAGGGTGGCAAACATGCCCACAAAACCAAATAAATCATTGCCAACACAGAAAATGAACCAAGACAGACTTCTCTTGTTCATTGATGAGTTTCTTTCTTCCCTTTTCCAGTTAGTTTTCTGAGCAAATTGTTACTTATTAATTAGCATTAATAATAGCAATAATTAACCATAATTGGTCTCTTTGTAGCTACCATAACTGAACTCTTCAACATATGTGAATCTTGGGTCCAATCCCCAAATTCTGAGGGATGTAAGGTAGGATGTCACTGAAAAGTGGGAAAGTAGTCTTTAATAACATGTTGTATACAGACAAGAGTGGTCATTTAGAGAAAAGCATGGAATCACAAACACATAGAACATCATCTCATCAGTAAAAGAAATCCATAATTAAAGAACTAGGAATATAAATGCATGCAACTGTAGGCATAACTCTTGTTTTGTAGTTTCCAGTTTAAATGACTGAAAATAGTGGATATTTATATGTAAACATATTTATATACATGACTTTGATCTGTACTTGTGGATAATAAAATGGACAAATGTACATATTGGGAGTATTTGGGACATATTATAGAAAAACAGGAAAATGTGATGGTATTGTTCAGTATATGCAGAGGTCTATTGTACAATGTTTGTTTGCAAGACATGATGTTTTTTTACATATATTTCTTGATTGTAAATTGCTGAATTTGCAGAATGATTCTGTAATGAGGCTTTGACTTTGTAACCTTTGGTTTGAGTAGCCAGATTCATTGCTAACTGAAGACTGAATGCAGAAGCCTGTATGTTTCCTTGGCAGGGTATCTGATTTGATCAGAAGTACCGTGGCAGTCTGCTTTATATTGTGGGAAAACTAAAAGTATTTTTAGCTTTCTGATAGGCTGTAAATAAGCTTTGATAGCAGTAAACAAGTTTCAGCTATGCTGTGTGAGACTGAACTCTGTGCACAGTGTGGCCTGCTTCTCAGGAGAAGCACAGATAGAAGAAGAGATTTCCTGAGCTTGTCACATGATTCTTTAAAAGCTTGTATTAAAGAAAAAGCAAGGTGGGAACAGCTGTGTGAAAACCATACCCCTGATGATCAAAACACAGGTGAGGAAGATATATACTGACTGATGAGGGATTTTATATTATCCCTAGGCAGATAAACTCAAATTGAGTAGCTAAGGCTGTCGCATTTCAGTTCCCAGACCAGATCCTGCTAGTGTGGTGGCTTTCAAGTCAGCTATTATAGATTGTCAACATGGAACCTCCTGAGCAAAGCATGTGAGGCTGTGCAGCTAGCACTAAAATAAAAGCTCTAAAACAACTATCACTCTTCACATACCCTGTATCAGCTCCAAGAGAGAACACGTCATGCACACTGCCCAGTGCTTCTTTCATGTATGCATGCATGAGGATGGATAGGTGGATCAGTTATGGAGTGTATACACGGCCAGCAGGTGGGACAATCAAGGACATCTGGTGTACTGGCTTTTGTAAGAAAGATTTAAAGTCTACTGGAATAGTACTAAAAAGTTACAGAGGGAGCAGGTGGAGAAAGGAGAGAGAGCTTCCATCTTGTCGCACTGTTACCTCTCTGTAGGAACAAATGGCTGCAGTGAAATGAGATCTCCTTCCACTTTGTAATCCTGTATGCCATTTAAAAATACTGTTGTGGAGAAATTACCCACATAAAGGTAGAGAATGCAGCTCTACTTTTCAGGGACAGAAAAAGAAACGGAAGGAAGCACTTGGACATCATTAGAATATGTGATTAATTTTGGCAGGGAAGATGTAAGCTAGCTGTACTGAATTTTGTGAAATTTGCCTTTTTGGCATGACATCAGAAGTCTAACCTGTATCAGTTAGAATTTCCTTGTACTGCAGCAAATAACAATTAAATAAGACTGACAAATTGTTTCAACACAAACTAGTTATATGTGAAGGACGTTGGCTGCAAAATTCCATTCCACTGGTGCAAAACTGTACATAATGCATATACAAGGGTAGGCTGGACATACTTGTAATCTCAAACTAATTTTATAGATAAGTGCTTTACAACACAGTAATGTACAGATTTTAAAAATCTTTTCAGTCTGTCTACTGCTCTGTGTTCCGGTGCTTCTTTTTTCACTAGCAGCTAAAGAGTTATTTCTAGATTAAAATATTTGCTGTATTTGCTGCTGAAAGATGGATAGTTTCAGAACATACCATAGCAAACAGTGTTTTAACATGCCCATTTTACTGTTGTTTGTAAATGGTATGAAAACAACCAACCTTGCAAGTCTCTGTCCTATGTGTTTATGTGGAGAATGTTATATAATAAATGTGAGAAATGCACATTCATGCTGTAGGTCTATAATACAGCCTTATGCTTATGACAGCTCAGGTGTGTTTGTTCTTGAGCAGCGCATAGATAATGCCAACCCATCAGTTATTCAGTCAGTGTGGTGTCTGGGAGATGGCTGCTTCAGATACATTGGAAATAGGATGGACATGAAAAACATCCTTTTGAGTTGGGTAATTGTTATATTAACTTTCTCATTCTGCTCTATTGCATGTTTGCATAAGACTTCACTCACTATTGTCTATTAGCAATGTGCAATTTGACACCATTTGCAAACTTCTTTTCATGCTGTTTTGTCAGCAATGATGTGGGGTATGCTATTAATCCAGCTTTTGTAAAAAATTTTTTTTTTTTTTTAGCACGGTAGCAGTGGTACCATGAATGAAATGGTTTCAGTAAAATATAAGCCAATTTGAACACTTTGTCCATGGAAAGTTTGAAATAAAATGTTTGATCCTAGAGGTGTGTATGAGTTAAGGCCACATTCTGCTACTCAGAGGATCACCTCCACCCAGCTGAGTTGTGGTAGCAGAACTGAGCCGCCCTTTCTGGCCTTTCATACCACATTTTGAGAGGTGCAGGTGCCTGGTGGCGGATCTTCTACATAACCTGTGTCTAAAGATACTCTTTTGAATTATAAATTACCTGATGGTGTATTTTTTGGATTGCCAACTCTTTATGGGGGGAGGATGCTTTACTTGTATGTGAACAATTTCCAGTGAAATACAGGAGTTCCTTTCTCTTTTTGAATACAGGTTAGCAGTGGTTGGTTGTGTTTCCCATAAGCGCCACAGTCAGCCCTTCTGATCTATCCTGAGGTTTACAGAGGATATGTGTCTACAATTTTGTAGTGGAAAAACATCCAAAATAAGTTTTCTTAATCAAATACAGGTGTTGTATACAGATGTTGTTAAAGGATGACACCTTGAAATAAAGATTGTATCCCACCTGAGAATTGTTGAGATAACTTTGCATGTTTGGTTATGTTGATTTTAGTGAAACAATTTTTGAGTTAATATGCTAGCCAAACACACTAGTCACTGTCAGCAACTAATGGATTCAGTGCTTGGCTAGGACTGGAGATAAATCTGAATCTAGTTAAAATTACAACATGATGTTCATTAACTTCAGCAAGCGTAATTTCTGAGACAAAGTGTTGCTATCACCCAACATGTTAAATAAGCAGTTGGACTAAGCAGATGGTGGGCAGAGATCAATGACTTTCCATTAAACTATAGGTAATTTCTCAGTAGGAAATAACTTAGCGTTCCCAAAAAGGGTCATGTACCAAATTTCTTATAGTGGCTTATAGTTGTAAGAAATCTCCTGGTCAAGTGTTCGTGCTCTAGAAAGATGAAGAGGCACAAAACCTTATGGACATTTTGAAGAGTGATCTTATATATTCTGGAATACCTCAACTCTTCACTGTGCTGTGTGCTGCATATGGATGGGTGTCAGCTTTACACTGAAGTTTGTCACTAACTTATTTGTATGATGAAGGTTTCTCAGTATTACAGTAAAATTCTACTGTTGCAAAATAGCACCCTTACATATAGTATTAAGTGTGTAGAAGATTGCTTCATACATTTATGTCTGCTTACATAGAATTTCGTGGGAATAAGGTGTAATGGTTAAGGATGTAGATATGGAGACATTACTTGGCCCTTTCGATTAATTGTTGTGTAAAATCTATATATAACTTGAGAAAAAATCCATTATCCTTTTTATTTAGCCATATCATGTCTTATTTTCATATTGAAAGCAGACACATCCAAGTTGAAAGTTGTTTTCTCAACATTTTCAGTTTAGTTGTTTCATGTTTTCCATCTGGTTTGGTTTTTGTTTTTGATTTTGGTTTGGTTTTCGTTGTTTTTTTTTTTTGTTTGGTTTTTTTTGGGTTTTTTTTTTTTTTGGTTTTTTTTTTTTTTTTGTTATGTATCTTAAACATAATTTAGCAGTTCCTGCTTGAACTTCTGCTAATCTGTGATGTAACTGTGTATTGCAGTGAGATGACTTGAGGAGGGATGGGTTTCTGTCTTGAACTTCCTGATAAATGGTATCTTGCCTGAGTACATTATGTTCATTTGATTTTGATTTACCACAATACATTGGTGTTAAAAACTCTTTGACGTTTCAGGAGCTCGTTGATTGGCACATCATTTGTATGCTTGAGGGTAGGAAAAACTATTTGAAGAGCAGGATGGAGAACTGGAGGTGGTTATACTTTCTACCCTTCATTTTTTTTCTATCTAGCCATCACAGGAGTGTGGAACTGGATAAGACTTTCTGAATTTTTAAACACAAAATTTGATTGTTTATGTCTGTGAACATTCCTGTCTTGATTTGATAGTATCTTTTCCTGCCCAACACAGTAATTTAGAGAAAAACAGCCAAAAGTGTTTGATATAATGAGATACGAATGAGGGGTAAGAAAAAGTAGATTATTATAATAGATAAATAATTGATCATTATTCTTACCTGAGGCTGTTTGTATCTCTATGTATGATAGATACAGATGGATCTAGATAGTGCCTCTGCATGTTGGCACTGCTTTCTGACAACCAATTTCTAGTCTGTTTCACTTGTAAATACTAATGAAAAATATATAATTGTGAATTGCTGTAAGAATGTATTTTAATATTAAAAATGAATTAAAAGTAATCTTAAGATGACAATTTATTTTTTTCTCTCATTAAGTGAAATGTGCCTTATCAATTTTTTTCTTTTTTATGGTTTGGTTTCTTGTTTTGCTTTTTTTTTTAACCAAAGTATGGTTGCCTTGAGGTTTTTTGTTTGTTTGTTTTATTTTTTTATTCTTTTCTTTACTTTTCTTTTTTCTTTTTTTTTTTTCTTTCTTTTTTTTTTTTTTTCCTCTCAGGAAAAATTCCTTTTTCCCCTGACAGATAAAACTGTATTTTTTTGGCAAAGCCTTACTTAGCCTTCCTTATCTCTTGAGTATTTTTGCAGTACCAAATACACCCATGAAACAAGCAGACGCAAAAACATCCATGAATTACTTCAGGCTAGCTAATGTTAGAAGGTTGCTTATGTTGGAGTATCATTAACTTAAAAATGGAATTTCTTATTCAGATTGCCTGTAGACTGGGCTCCAATTGCATCAGCCTTCCAGATACCATGTACTTAGTTTCACAGGGGATACCAGTGAATCTGATACTTTAAACCAGTCTCTGGATTAGGGTTTTGCAGCCAAACATCTTAGAAGTCTATGTGTAATATTTTTATTACAAAATTACCTGATTTGCTTCATTAATATATTATGTTAAGATGGAAAAAATAATTTAGCTAATGTGAATTAGTGTCTCTGATTTCCTGAAATGTGGTTCTTTTAAAAAATCGTATTAATATCGTAATAAAGATGTTTGGGAGCAGCTTGAAAGAAGTTACAAATGAGCACAGAAACAAAAATTATTATTTTGGTAAGACTATTCAATGTATAATGAAGAAAAATGATCTGAGAAGTAAATCAGGAGAGAAAAGAAGTGAGCAAGAGTTGAGGAGAAGGCAAGAAGATTATGATTACCAAGAAAAAAAGAAGTTAGGACTGGATAGTATTTTTCACTTTGAAGGGATAAAGTTCTCTATGTTTGATTTTTTTGAAGAAGGGAGAATTTAAGTGAAGGGCAAGAGTTTAAACATATCCTGAGCTACTGCAGACTTTTTTTCTATTAATAAGGCTAAGCACTGAGGAGCAGATATGAGTAAGGATTTAGAGAAGTCACAGTTTTTCTGGGCTAGCTATACTAAGTTTGAGCTACTATCAGGCCACTTAGAGTAATGAAATTGGAAGAGAAGTTAAACATGCATAAAGGAATTTGGCTGGTTGTCTAAAAGAGATGAGCCATTGACTCACAAATTACAGCTGAATCCACATAATATTCACCAGAGATAATATTAAAACTTAGGGAAGTCTGGTACAATAGGGAAAAGAAACTATAAGACAAAAACTGTATGAGTGGGAACTAAATCAGACCCCCAGAGTCTGAAATAGATGTTAAGAAAAGGAGTCATGTGGAAGGCTGTGGAGGTGTTAGGATGGTAAGATTTAAGACTTGGATAAGAATTGGTCAGTGTAGTAGAAAACACTGGTAAGGAAAGAAGAGAACATGTATTTTATAGAGTCTGTAAAATTATGTTTTAAAATGCTTCTGAAAGACAAGGGATGAAGATGGCACTTTGCTATGAACAGTAAGATAGCAAATGGAGGTGAAGATCCTTTAATTTAGAATGCATATGGACCAGTAATCTCAGTGTGGCAGAGTCACAGGTTATTGATGAACTGAATGAAATAAAAGGAATGGATAGAGTCAGATAGTGTAAGTATGGTAGTGTGATTATCAAGAAGTAGTAGACCAAAAGGAAGATGCTTAAGTAAATACAAAAAGAAATGAAAGAGAAAGCAAAGGAGAGAAGAAGTAAGCCTACTGATTTTCTTTCAGTTAAAAGCCTGAGATACCAAACATGTTTACCACATCGAGTAGACATGGTGTAGTAAAACCAACTCCATCGAGGTGCCTTTGGATAAATGCAGCCACTTAACAGTTGTCAAATAGTGGCACAGAGGATTTAAGCAGCTGTGAATCCCCTTAACAGTCCTTTCACTGCCTTCATGTGTTCCATTGCTTCTTATGCAACACAGAGACGTATCATCTTTTTTTCCTCCAGTATATTCCTTCCTTGTCCATCTTCTTATTTTAATTCTGCTGAATTTCTAATCTGTACAGTACTATTTCAGGTTCACTGGTACCTCCTATGATCATTTTATTCTTCTTTCAAATACTGAACAGATTCAGAAGTCTTGAAGCCTTTCATTATAAAATAACCTTTTAATCTCCAGATAAACTTCCCAGGTCTCCCTGCTAAAGAATTTAAATATCCTTGACTCTAGTGTCTTAAACTGCTAGTGACATTTTAAGACTGATATCTAAGATGTGTCTGTAGCTTGCATTTTGGAGTTGTTTAGTCTTTATTTTAGAAACACAAAGTCAACTATCTTACTTTTAAATTTAATTACCAGATTTCTATTTTTTTTTGCTCCAGAAGCAGTGTTATCTAACTATCTCAAGTACCAAAATGCACTGCATGCCAAAGTCATCCATTTCTACAAATGGGTACAACATTCTGACAGCTGACTGGAAAAAACTAGTTAAAATTAACTAAAACCACCTAACTATATTGTGTTTACAACATGATATTAAACATCAGTTACTGAAAATTTTAACACCTGAATTCATTATAACTGCTAAATAAATATGCCTTTTGGAAAAGTTTGTTTTCAGAGAAAGAAATGTTTTGAGCATGAAGAAAAGTGGTCTGTATGTCAAATGTTGAAGAGTTCGATATGTCAAAAGACATTTTCTCGCAACAGGCATATTTAATTTTTGAAAAGATACTGGCCCATAACTGACAGAAAATTTGGTTGTGATTTCATCACAGTCTTGGTTCTGATTTCTGTTTAATGAATGCTGCTATACATATCTATTTTGCTATTATTTCAACTTGCAGAATAAGCAAGTTTCATCCATTTAGTTTGATCTTCTCTTGAGTCTTGTGTATTAGAAGCTGGCCTTTGTCACATTTTTACCCATTGGGAAGATAAATGGCTAAGTCATTTTTATCTGGTTTGCATTAGGGAAAGCTGACGCTCAGAGACTAAGTCTTTAAAATCATACATACGTGTATTGCAAAGATTAAAACCCAGAGAAGTTACATATGGCCTCTGACACAAAGGTTTTGTTTAATGGAACCATTATTTTTCTTGATTTATAAATAATCCCTTTGTTTATCCACCTTAGACCATAGTAGCCTATTCAAATAGCACACAAATCTGTGATTCGTCTGTGATCACCACTACTGCTGTTTGCTGTGTCACTTCAAACATGAAACACAGGTCTGTGTTAGCCTTGGTTTATTTCACAAAGTGTAAATACTTCCTATCTTAAATTTCGGGCTACTATCTTATCAACATTTTCCTATGGCAGTATTTTCTTTATATTATTTTGATTTACAGACTGTATTCACAAATTTTATTTAATCTATTTTAGACAATTTTTAATGTATTAATATGAATGATAAAAATGTTCCATTGCATTAGAGTGTTTTAAACCCAAGGCTATGCTAAGGAAGGGATTTATCAGCTAGTAGTAATGAGGTTAATGGGAAACTAATTTGAACAGGAGGAATAGCAGCAATTTTAATGTCTTAGTTTTCCCATTTATTAATGCTTTGGATATTTTATTTAAAACACAAATAAGATCAGGAAATGTGAGCTTATTTCTTAAATATGCTAGCTACTCTTCAAGTATTCTTGTTGCTGCACAAGTTTGACTGACAGCAATGTCAAACACATAATGCATATCATCAAGCACCTCTGAGCAAGTTCTGTGCTAATATCTGTGCTGGTAACCTGTGCATTACTGATACTAAGGTAGACTTTTACCTGGGATTGAAAATGTAGTAGTAGACTTTGGGTTTTAGATTTATTTGTCTTGTTGTGTTTTTCCACAAAACATCCATTTGACCTTTAAACAGTATTGCCTGTAGTTAAACAGACATAATCTTCAGCTATTTCTTGTGTTGTATATAATCATAATGCTGTGCAAAATGGCAATTCTATTTACTGTAATTTGTAATATATTAGGCTTACTTTTAAAGTAAAGTGCATTTTTCAAAATCAGAATAAATTTAAATGTCAGTCAACAATAGCAGTAGCAGGATCGTGGGCCTATGACTACTCACACATTATTAGTAAAAAAGTAATTTCTAAAATGAATGAGTATTTGAGAAGATGCCAAACTTGATGGGTAAGAGCTTTTTTTTTTCATTTTTTACTAATGCCATTGACGAAGAGTAAAACCACTGAATGACTCTCCTTTCTCAGAAGTATAAAATATTAAAAATTTCCTATGTAGCCTTTTGCTTATAGTTTTCAAAATATTTTCTTCCCCTTTGTAACGCATGTCTACGTTTTGCTTTTCTTTTGTCTCCTCTACAATTTAGTGTCATGTTTCCATTAACGACTAAATTCCTGAGCTAAGTTGTTTCTTCCTGCTCCGCAAATAGCTTCACATGTTCTCTTGCATTTCAGCTTGTAGTACTTTTTTTCATACGCTAATATTAAGGCCCTAGAGAAGAACTTTTTCATTTGTCTTTTGAAATATTCCTCAAGTTTGATTGAAATATATTCTATTAAAACTACCCTTTTGCTGCTTCCTTCTGGTGAAAGAAGTGGAAGTTCACCAAACCCACTCAGTATTCCCAGCCAAAGTTTGTCTGCACCATGGTTGCAGTCAAGTGTCCTAATAAATGCAAGCAGTTTCAAGACTCCAGTGAATGTCAGTTCTATATAGAATCCGATTTAGTGTCAAAGATACAATTTTTACCTGGTCTAGACCCCAAAAAAAAAGACTTGGCACAGGCAGAATGCTGTGGTTGAAGTGAAAGCCCAAATATTTTAGATTAGTAGTTTTCATTGTAGTTTTCATTGAACTTCATTCAGTTTCATTCAAGTATTTTGATATTCATCCCATTTTTGGAATTTGTTAGAATAATACCTTCAAGTTTACCCTAAAAATAACATTTGATGCAAAACTTGTAGACATCTTGGAAGCAAAATTTTCAATTTTCTGTTTTCTTAGAGATCACAATATATACTCAAAATTTTTATTAAACGGTTTTGGGTATCCATAGTAAAAACAGAGTCTTCTGGAGCTCAAACTTAATGGAATTTCCATTCCTTCCATTTCAATTCTTTTTCTTTCGGTTTTGCCAGAAATTTCCATGGTATTAGACTTCTTTCTAAGAGATTTTGTGGTAGTTTAGTCCAGTGAATTCTCCGTGGTGTCTTTCTGCTTAGTGTCCACTCCATGACTCAGGTAAAATTGTGCTATTCTTGTCCTCTCCTCTTCCAGGTGGACACAGAATCCTGCCCAAATTCATCACAGGTGGAATACCAGCTTTTATCTCTCAGCTGGGCCAGCTACAGCTCACAGTAGCAGTTCCGATGTATAGGAAAAAATACACTGCAGCTTTTGAACAGCTCAAACTTCAAACTCTGCTTGTGATACATATTTATCTTCCAGCTTTAAAAAAAATAGAATGTTTTTTTATGAACTGCTTTTACCATGCAAACTTATTCTCCAAAACATTCATTTTCTTGATTGTGGGTGTGAAATTCTGATGCCATATTAATAATTTAGTGTGACAGATGGATTAACTAGAGGGCAAAACTTTTCTAGGGGATTAACTAGGGGTACAATATTTCTAAACTTTCAGCTGCTTGACTTTGTAGTTTTGACAAAGCCATTGCTGAAAATTTGTTTAATCTGTCCATGTGGGTCTGTAAACAATTCTGCATTCTGTTCTGTAAACATGCAGAACATTAGATATTCTAATATGTAGAATATCTACATATTAGACTAAGAGCTTCCTACTATTCTTACTGAAATACAAAATCTAGTCTCCTTAAGGTAACTGATACATTACTTAAATTGAATGAGTAGCTAATTTAAGTCCAATTGTTCATTAGATGGATAGGTAAAAGACTTCTGGAGCCTGCAGTAACAGTTTATCAGCATAAACATTGTAAATCAAAGCATGTTACCAGTGTCTGACAGAAGCCCTATATCTGCATAAACAACCTGATGAATACTTACAGAATGCTGTAATGCTGTCTCCAAGCCTACCTCATACAAAATACCTTTCCTTAAGCAACTTTATCCTTGCATTGCTGCAGACACAGAATGCTATAAAGAATACAGAAAGATTGACTCTCTTTATTTGTATAAATAGTTTTTCTTTTTCTGTGGCTCATTTTACTAGCAACTTTTCTACACTGGCATAAATAAAATAGCGTTTTCTACCAATAACCTTAAAATTTTGAATTCCACACTTCACTTTGTAGTGACACTTGCACTCTGATCTGCTGCAAAACGTCATTTTGTGAAACAAATCCCATGCCAGTTTACATGGCAAGAGAGTAAATACTGCATTCGTAGCTCATATGGAATCTGACAGTTGAAAACTAAAACAAATTACTTTGAAGGTCAACTCTCTTCTTCATTGACCTTGATATTATTAATGTTTGTACCCTGGAATGTAAATGAAACATATTTCCATGGTCCTTCTCCATCAAAATAAATTAACAGCTTTTTAATTTACCTATTTATGAACTCTGGTTATTTTCAAACATGTAATTTTAATCTACCTAAATCAATTTAACCAGGGACAAGGCTAGGATGTCACTCATTTGCTTTATGCCAGTGGGTAGCATTGCGCTGCTAAAGGAAGACATCCTGACAGATTTGTGTGCCAGAGAACCTTATTGGTGTTTCCAGCTGACAGAATTTCCACAGCAGCTAATGTCCAAGCGTGGGATCCAGTGTGTGAAAAAAGATCTCATTTTTGGGAGATGTAGACATTTTTCATACTTAAAACTGCTGGAACAATTCCCTCCAATAATTCTTCCTTTAATGGCAAGAGATTATTTATTTTTTTCTGTAGTGCTGCTTTGTAACAATAAGAGTAACCCAAATTATGAAATGTAGATAGCTGTAGAAATAAAAAAGTGGCAAGATAAAGATCTGTTCTTTGATTGCCAGCACAATAAGAAACAGTTACATGAAGTCAGTACAGAATCAAACTACGATAACTGTTCTCACTGCTTGTCTCTACAGAGAACAAGTTGAAAGGGATTAAGTAATACTGAGATGGAATGCACTTCTTAAAAAGAGCTTTCAGACTTCCAATTAGGAAAACTATTCTTGTCTTTACCTTGTTCTTCTGTTCTATCTTTCATGGCAGTGAGCTGGAATTCTGGCCTGGAAAAAAGATTAAAATTTCTATGTTTGGCATCATAAGTCAAGATGTACTAAGTATATGGATAACAACAAAATATTGTCCAGGGCTGGACTGTAACTTCACTAGAAGGTGCAAAAATGCCAAGCAAAAGTTTGCTTTCATTTTTTTGGAACCTGACATTAACAAATTTGGAGATTATGTATTACAAGGTCTGCATTCTTACCTGTATTCTCACGTAAACAGTTTCTTCTTGAGTTCAATAATTTCTCAATAAAAAACCCTGCATAATTTTTTACAACTTTGGAAATGGAAATCAATATGTTAATGTCTGAAAGGATACTATTAGGAAAAGCTACTTTACTTATATGTTTTGAGTACATTTTTGATTCATGTCATAGAATCACAGAATATGCTGAGTTGGAAGGGACCCATCAGGACAGCCCAACAATCACACCATGTCTTTTTATTAACCAAATTTTTGATAAAGAATACTCTAAGTCTCTAATACTCTTTATCTCTTTGATAAAGAATACTCTAAGTCTGCTTCATGGGAAGCCGAACAAATAGAAATGCAAGTGCTCTTGAATTCATGCAAAGAAAATTGAGTGATACTTCAGGATTGCATAAGACCAATGAATATGAACTGTGCTTGATTTCAAGACTTGATATTATGATCCCACCAATGGCCCTCAGCGAAAGACTGGTTAATGTGCAGCCTGCTTTGGGTTGTTCACTTCTCATTTTGAAGGTCCAGCAAAAAACAAGTATTTAACTTGGTGGGTTTGACTTGGTTTCCTACCACATACGGTGTGTCATGGAAAAGATAGAAATGTTTTTGTTGTCACTGTTACACAGAATCAGAATAATGAGAACATCACCGCTAACTAGGGAACTATGTTCTCAGACTGAAAAACGCACCACCTGTTAGTTCTGCCTCTAACATCCCCTTGTAGTATACTCTACAGCCTGTTGGCCTGCCCTAGTCATACAAAATTGCAGGTTGTTTATAATCTTTGTTTCCAAGATAGATAGTAGTTACATGGAGCTACCAACTTTAGTCTCAAAGTGCCGTGTCTGCTAAAGGAATTGTATGCTTTCAGGTAGTTGTGTCATTAGGCTGATAATAACTTCTTATCCTTACTAAAATCTATTTGATTAAAAAAAAAAAAACCCAACCAACCAAACACACTCCAAAAAACAACCATATATTAATATATACCCACTGTGATTTTCAAAAGGTCTAGTGCTTCAGAACTATGCCCAAATATAAACCAGTATTTCTTTTTCTGTTGCAGAAAGGTGGTTAATATTCTGAAACAGCCATTTTAAAACTATTTATACCAAACTCTGAGAAATTCAAAATCACTTGTCATGACTTGTGCTTACTGCATGAAGAACTGAAGCACTTGCAGGGATAATAATAAGTATGAATTGCAAACACTTCTGGCTTTGTAGGTTGATGTCACTGACAAGAAGTCTCTCATGTATGAACTGAGAAGGATCCACACTTTTACAGTGCAGTAGCCAAGACTGATATTAATATATTATGTTATATTAGATATATTAGTATATTATATTGTCATATTAATATGTATTAATATATTAATATATAATAATATTATATATTAATATGTACAGTAAAATATAATATAATATAATATAATATAATATAATATAATATAATATAATATAATATAATATAATATAATATAATATAATATAATATAATATAATATAATATAATATAATATAATATAATATAATATAATATAATATAATATAATATAATATAATAATATAATATAATCAGTAGTATAGTTACAGGAAAAAGATACTGGGAGTACAGAAATTGCATCATTCTTGCTTAGTATTTGAAAACAGTTAGTCAGAAAACCAGAAGAGAACAGGAGGTCAAGGAGCAAGGAGAATTAAGCTGAAGGAAATAATTGGGGGAGGAGTTGAGAGTTGGACAGGTGAGTCAAAAAGAACTGCATTTTTTAGCATTGTTAGGGGATGAAAGTTAGACACAAAGTGTTACGAAATAGATAAAGGAATAGAGTTTAAGAACTGACTTAGGCGCAGGAGGAGGAAGGAAAATAGAAAAGTGAAGATTGGAAGATCAAAAAGACCCAAAGGGAAGCATAAAAACTCTTGGGCCTGTTTGAAGAAGTTATCACATGACAGAAGAGGTGGAGATGAAGTGAGCACCATATACAAGTAGAAGGTGTGATACTCATTAGGCCCAGAAAATAATGGCTTCTTAGCCAGGACAGGAACTGAGCTGAAAGAGGACAGAACCGATTTGTAGTGAAAGAAATTGATTTGGTTCCAGCTTTTCACCCAAGGGCATTCAGACTGAACAGAAATAGGAAATGGAATTTGGAGGTTATAGGTCCAGAAGAAGGATGGAGGAGGAGGAGGAATGGCAAAATATATTTTCATTGAGCTGAAAATAGCTCTGTATTGTTTTAAAAGGAATCTTCTATTTCATGAAATTCATCAGCTTCATCCTGACCTCAAAACATAAATCTTCTCTTAAAACTTACCTAGCAGAGAACTAACAGGCAATTTATTTTTGCAGAGTACAAGATGACTTTTCAGTTCCTGAGCAGTGTTGTCAGTGCTATAAAAACATCTATTTAAAAAGCATTTATTTTCAAATAATAATATCAAAATAGAAATAACTTTCAAAAAATGAGCCAAATTAACTAAATAAAATAATAATTTTTCTGTGTCAATGTTTACAAAGTTCCATTTCTTGAAAATTAAGGAACTTGATAGCTAAAAGAGAGCATAAATCTTTCCTTTTTAATTTTTTTGCCTTGACTCTGTATAATGTGGAAGGCTAAGGAGCCAAACTAAATGGAAGTTTGGGCAATTAGTGGCAGTGAGGAGGATGGTTATCTGATACACTGTGTTCTTGCTATAACAGTGACTAAGATTCAGCATTATTGACCAGCCTTGTGTGTTCAAAGGGAACATACAAACCCAAACCAGAAATACAGTTATTCTTTCAATAACTTTTCAAGTAAAAGATTAAAGATTAAAGTGCAAGGCTCTCCTCAGGCTTTTAAGAATTATGGTGCTACTAATACAGTATGTAGCTATAGACAATGAAAGCAAGCTAGATTGTCTAAAATTATGCCTGCTTTCAAGCCACAGTAAGTTTTATAAAATTTCAATTTAAAAACATTCTCATGGTATCAGTGTCAGTATTGGAAATATACTTCCGTGATATAGGAAAAGGCATGCTCAATGAGTGGCATGAAGGAGCCATTTTATATTTAATGCATAATTTTCCTAATAAATGTTCTATTTGTCAATGCAGTATTTTTTAAACCATTAAAGATTGTTTTTTTCCCCAGTATCATTTTGCAACTCACCAAAAGACCCCATTCAATATCAAAATTAGTTACCTGAAGTGTTTTCTGGTGTATGAATATTTAGTTTTCATTACAGAATGTCTTTTTTACTTAAAAGGGAATGAGAAATTGCTGGATAGCAGAACCAGCCTAACCTTTTCCCCTAAAATAATTGTTTTTCCAAATCTGATCCTGCTAAGGTTGAAATGTGTTTTAATGGATTTTGATACTCTCATTCTCTTCCTTTGCATAGATTTCACATTTGGAATCTCTGCTTCTATCTTGAATTCTACAATAAAGATGAAAATTCTTTTCATCTCTTTCACAAATCACCAAGACAAACATAAAGTGGTAGCATTTGGGAGATAAAAGGTATTTAATGGCAATGAAATTTTATAGAGTTCTTTAAATTTGGCTGCTAGAGTTTGTCTATACATAAAAAAAAGGATTGACAGGTCCTTTCATTTTCTTGACAATTCAAATTTAAGTGTAAGAAGCTGTAAGATACATCTTGTATAAGAATATTTAGCATAGATTAGAAAACTCAAATGTAAGTGTTATACCAGTATTATGTATTTGTCTTTTATAACTTGTGTACTTTCCTATTAATACATCAGATACTTTTTTGGTACTGGTGTGAATTTCAATGACAAACAACTATCAATAGTTCTCAAATGAATTAATATCTAATAGATAGGGATAATTTTAGAGATAAAGGACCAATCAGGGCATCTGAGGATATTGGAATAGTCTCTGTAATTTTATTTTATTTTTAAAAATACACCTGAATTTAATTATAATTGGCTTGAGAAAGTAAAAGATAAAAGTTCTTTTCCATGCTTTACCAAAAATTTCAGACCAGGTCAGTCTTCAGTTAGAATTGAGGACTAGCTAAAGCCAGCAATCTGGCCAGCTCAAGGTTCTTGGCCCAGCCGAACCTGACTCTGTTTTGTCTTGCCTTTTTATCTTAAGGTGGTACATGGCCATTGCCATCTTGCTTCAGGGGGAAATCCCAACATCTGAGGGGGGTTTAGTGGGACTGCCATCTCCAGTGCAGGGCTTGTGGCTGTTTTCATGCAGAAAACTCTGCTGTGTGGTTGAGTAGAGCTAACTCATGTTTCTCTGCATAGTATTGCCTCCAAATGTACTTTCAATGCCTAGTCAACAACTGACAACTGTTAATTTATTTGGCTTCTGGCTCCTATGAAATGAGTTAGCCATTTCGTTCTGAGTGGAGAAGAACAGGGAGTTACTATCTGTACTACGTAAAATCAGAAGACTCAGACACCAAGTTTCTATTGGTGTTTGGAAGACTAGTGTAAGTAAAGTGCTGTTAATAAACAGGCCTATGGTACAGAATATGCCAAATCAATATACTTAGCAGGCTTGCAAAAGAGATGTTCATGTACTGCTGCAGCATAGCCTTTTGCCTCCTTCCAAGGTAATTATCACTATCAATTACAGTATCTTTCAATATCTATTTTAGTTACTTTTTTAAGACTTCAGAAGGCATCTGGGCATAATAAGAGCATAGTATCCTGTTAAAGAATATCTCTAACTCAGTTTCTGTGTGCTGTATCCAGGCTGGAATACATCATCTTCCTTTGTTATTCTTCTGCCGTACATTCTGTAGTGTTTGTTGTTATTTCAGAATGGTACACTGATCTGACTGAAGGTTTTTGAACAGCCTGGGTATCAAAGGCCTCCCTGCTTTTGTACAGAGTGTTATAAATCTCTTTACTGCTACCAGGGAGGCATCTAAATTGGAATCATCTCACATCTCCCTTGTATAATTCAAGACTCTGTAGCCCATTATCTTAGATATGGGTGATCCAATATCGGTGATCCTTTGATAATATATATTTTTCGATGTAATGTCTCATGACATCATAATTTAAATGCTATACATTTGTATATATTCAGGAACTAAAATAATTACATTTATAATGTGTTGTTTATTCACATATTCAGTTTTATGCCCATGCTGGTATAACTGCACCTTGTTATCCAAAGTAAATATTTCTGTCTCAGCCTTTCAATCATATAAAGAATATAATTAATGTCTGACATAAGCATGGGTAGTTATTGTTTGGTGTGCTGTAGTTTGTTACCAAAATTTTTCAAATAAATGCAGAACATCTATATGCAATAGAGTTGGGCCTTGGTTTTTGGGGAAGCTGGGTAAATAAAGAGGGAATAGATGTGTGAGTGGGTACAGCTTGACAAAGGCATACACACCTACAAATACAGATAAGTGCTTATACATAAGATAGTGTGATTTCATTTAGGGCTACAAAAAATTCCTTATCTGGATATTTTAATTATGTAACACAGTGAGTGCAACAAGAAAAAAAAATGGCAAAAAGAAATTCATTGTGAGAGGGAAACATGGAACAGTTAAGAATTTAGAATTGTTGCTGAATTTACTTTATTACATTTAAACAATCCAGAAAAATGCTGTTAACAGTCTTGCAGTCCTTTGGCCCTACATCTTTGTTTAAACTGCTCCATTTAAGAGCATATTTCAGTTTTGGCTGAGTAATTCCTATGGTGGTGAAAAGATAATACTTTGGGATTTAGTAGGATAAATGTTTTATTAGCAGTGGCAACTGAACCGCATTAAATGTATTGTGAGATGTTGTTTCTTTGTGATACCACCTTGCCCACAGAGTCAAATGTGATGAGCCATTTACAGATGAAGAGTTTGAGGCACTTGTAGCTTCAAAGACTTTTTAAAACAAAATGGTGAAGGATATTTAAAGAGTGGTACTTTTTTTTCTGTTTATAATCCCTTGGAAAAACAATATTAAGGTTTTAGGGCCAAAGGAAAACTTCAGCTGTCCTGCAGTATAAATCTGGATATCCAGCAAAGTCCCAGAAGTGCAAACAGTCAGTTCCCAAGGCAAATGGTTTAGTAATGCAAAGGTAAAATGTTTAAAAACACTCAGGGTTGTCTTGATTCTCTCGTACTGCAGGTAACATTTTTATAGATATAAGTTAAGGCCCAGTCCCTGTAGGCTGATCCATTTAAGTCCTGCAGGAAACTTAAATTTGGCAGCTTTCCTGCAAAATGCTGCACGCTTTAATCCTACAAGGTCCTTCATGAGTTCTATATTAGTAGAGGAACTCAACAGTGACATAAACCTGGTACCAGAGCAAGTCAGAGACCAATCCAGGATTACATCTCTAGAGTTCTTGATTTCTAACCCTGTATTAGATCCACTAATTCCATTCACCTCCACAATAATAGCATGGTGTTCACTGCGGGGTAAGGTGGAAAGAAGAAAATAAATATTTAGTTCAAGTAGTCCTCAGCTCAACTAATGTAATATGATTTCAGCTACCTACTTTATTTATTCCTGGACCTATCCTGGTCCAGGAATAGCTGGACTTTACTATTTCTCTTAAAATATTTTAGAGCAAAAAAGGGGGCTTTGGTATCCAGCCACTGCTTTCTTTCCCTGTTCTATCTTGTTATGCTTATTTACAGTGCTGGTCATGTGTCAAATACTATTGAGTCTTCAACCTTTCAGATACTTCTCACTCTCTTCAGGCTGGTTTTTGTTTTTAACAATATCAGTCTGCCTGCCACATTTCTCCAAAATCTACCTCTTAAGACTCCTCTTTGCTTTTCATAACATATTCAGTGATTTCTTCCAATGATTTAGGATCATATTTGCAAAGAAAAATGAAAAAAATGAAATCAAGTGTATTTTTCAATAAGCTAGGATAAGCTTCCCATTTTAATGGGAATGGAAGACAGCAGCTGAAACACCAAAAATCACACTGGTCTATTTCTGTTGTTATATCTCACTGCAAACTCACATTTTTGAAAGAGCACTAGACAAATCGCAAGACAAGCAGATCTGGATTTTTTGTCAAGCAAGAATTGCTTTGCAGTTAGGGTAATTTAATCTCTCAGCTTTTTTTTTTTTTTTACTTATTCTTACAAGTGTAGCAAGATTCAGAATAAAAGTACTTCAAGGCAGTTTCTTACTATATGCTCAAAGGAACTATTTAGGTGCAAAGAATGGCAACTATCAGTTCTGTTAGATGCCCATTTTAGTTCAAGGAGAAGGTGGAGAAGAAGAAGAGAAAGTGTATCAGGAATGAACAAATGAAACCAGGGCCAGAGGAGGAGATACTTCATTTCTTTATTTTCTCCTTTCTCCTACTCTTACTGTTTTCTAATCCCCTGAATTTTCTGATATATTAACAGAGAGCTTTCAGAAAGAAAATAGTTGACAGAGACATTGGATTTATTGATGTACCTGAATGAACCTGTGATGTTCCTGTTTTAAGCTGTCAGGTTGTTCTGTTCATAAAGCACAATTTCACAATTGCATCCTGAAATCTCAATGTATCATAGAAGTTTGCTGAAGACTGACACTGCTGTGGATTGTGTTACTGTATTTTAGGACAATCAATTTTGCATAAGAGCCCTTGCTTCACTTATTCTTGAGACAGTACTAACCTTACAGGCAAAATGGTGATTTTTGTCAAAAGGAAAATATATTGACAGTCAGCTTTGCCTGAGTATGCTGAATTTGCATATTTTATGTCAGTGCAAAGCATAGATTAGAAAATTGTCTGCATACTTCATAAATGGTAGTAGAAAACGATTAAAGCAATTGATTCTACCCTGTGCAATGACGTACTTATGGTCATTACAATAATGCCAAAGAGCACCTGTCAGCTTCAGAAAGGGCATCTGCTGCTTTGTTGACAGGCAATTTTAAGTTCCCTTTTTACAGAAACTCATATTAAGGGTTTCCTTGAACAAGCTGATCTTTAACAGATATTTCCTTTTTGCCAGATGCTGAAATGAAATTTTAGATACGTCATGTGGTGTTTTCTTGATTTGTTTAAAATCCACACTGAGAGATGCTGTAACAATCATTCTATGTAACAGTGTCTATTATGCTGTCCCTTCCTATCTGTGAATGCAGTTATGCTCTCATCTGGCTGTTTATCAAAGCTGCAGCTGCACTTACATTCCTCTTCCTGCCCACAGTGTATTCCCTTACATCCGCTTTGGTTTAAAAGTAACAATATTGAAACATGTTCAGTGGCGCCTGCTAGGTTCTGCATTGGATTATTCAGCGGAGAATTTTGGCATGGCAATGTTAACTAGCTTTCCTCTTTTGGGAAGAGTGCCTGAAGGGTGGCTAGTGTGACTATAGAATTGAGGGTAGAACTGCAGGAATTGAACAAAAGGACTGGAAGCCTCATAACCTAACTGCGGTGTTGCTTCCCTGAGTTAGTCTAGGGTAAGTCTGCTTTCTCTAGGCCCCTCCTTAAAAGTCTAATACAGCCTATTTTAAGACTGTATTCAGCGTTAGGTGTTCAGTGCTCAAGCTTCCTTTGTCAGAAAAATAGATGAGGCACATGTTGGATAATGATGTTTTGTGTTGAGGTAGAGTATGTCCCTGCTTCAGGATGATTCAGACATTTGTTATGTTTTCTAACTTTCTGCTTCTGCATTTTCTGGGCCATGGATAGTACAGATTGCTTTTGTTTCATAGACTTAGCTGATGTGTTTGCAAATTGCAATGAAAGAATCTCGGAAAATTATGCTATACATCAGTTGAGACAGAACAAATGTTTTTTTCTGTCAGACTGCTGCAGTGTGCTATTTGAGTGCAAATCAGTAGTTTTTGTGAAGTGGCTGAAGTTTGATCCGAATAAGCTGTATTTCAGAGAATCTAATAATCAAAAATTAAGCAGGTTTTGTCAAGATGGATAGGAAGATTAAATTAAAGGGTGGTTTACATTAACATTTGGCTCCACAAAAAGAGAGAAATATTGCTATGTGGAATACTTAGCTTCATTAGCAAAAGTAGCCCAATTAAAAGGTTTGCCCATATTGTTTTTTTTAATATTTCAAATAGACCTTTTTTTTTTAATTTTCCTTGATTTAGAGATGCTAACATTAAATGTGACACATGAGATGGTAATTACAAGGTAATTATTTGATTTTTCACTAAATAGACATTTCCATTAGATTCCTTCTGGCAATGTCTAGCTGAGGAAGTTGATCTTATAGGCAAATATAATATCATGATGTCTTTTCTTTACTCAAATACGTAAGGAACAATAATGATAACTACCTCTTTTAATGTTCCTAGCCATCTGCACATCAACACTGCACTGTCTGATGTGCTGCTTTTTGATTAGGCTATCAGCTTGCTGAATGTGGACTTGATGCTTCCTTTTTATACTGTTATGAAGACTTGCAAAACCACCATTTGTCTTTTATTCTCCTTTTTTTTAATATATCTTTGCATGTTATCTGCAAGGATTGGCAGTTAAGCTCTTCTGTTGCAGCCCAGAGTGACACCTGTGATTAAAAGGTCTGCCTCAATTCCCCAGTCTCTAGGTTTCTGCTTGTAGTTTCAAGATGGAAAAAGTCATGATACTTCCGTTCATCTTTAGTATTGCAAAATCAGGCACGTGCACATAATGTGTAAAGAAGTGCTTTAAGATATGGAAATTGTATCTCTAGATGATGTTTTGTAATAATGAATTCAGACCCAAATACCAGCAGCTATAGGCTAGTTAAAATTTTCACTGTGCTTCTATAAATGTGGAGACAAACTTTACTATAGATACCAGCCCAACCCTGCTAGTTGACCAGGGAAGGAAGCCAAGGTGGCCAGGTAGGATGTTGCAATGTGCCACTAACTATGGAAAGTAACATGGCTTAGACACACTACACCAGGACACCTGCACTTGGTTAAGAGCTCCAATGACCAAATTCTCTCCCTCGCACAGCCAGCCAGGCTGGCAACCATTTATCTCAGGAATATGAGACATTCCTACTGAAATGTGCGGTTGCTGCTGAGTTGACTTTGCAGCTTCTGAGAATCAAGGTAGCACTTGCAGCTGCGGCTGCTTATATGCTCACCTCTTACTTTCCACAGGCTGTTGTTACATGTCACTCAGTGTTCACTCTTGTCACTTAGGTTACACATTTCTTCAGCAAGTTGTAACCTGACAAGAAACTCCAGTTTGTGTTGCTCTTGGCATTCACCTGTTTTATACTCATGCTGTGCCTCTGTCCGCTATTCTTTTGTTTGGCTTAGTTTATTTGTTGGCCTGTGTGTCTAGGCAGAAGTTAAAATGCTGAAGAACCAGAAAGATCTACTGACTGGTCAACCTATTACTTGTGTTTGAAGACTAGTAATACTGGTCAGTGCATCTCTTAGTGGTGCTACATACAGCTCCTTCCAGGAGACAGCCCTATATACCAACAATGACAGTAACTGAGAAAGTAATGTTCTGGACAGTCTCATAATAGTAAACCATTCTTGTCATAAATGTTTCAAAGACAAGTACCACAGTTATTTTTAACATAAATAATTTGGAGGCCGAAAACTTTTTAAAATTATTTTTAACTAATTGCTCATAATTTTAGCATCCTAATCATCTATCCATAAGGCTGTAAAGTATTTCCACCAATGTTGTTGTAAATGTTTGCTTGCTCTTACAGTGTTGCAATGAAGTTATTTTAATACTAAACATAATAGAGTGATTAGAAACATTTTTGGTGATGAAATATTATGTATTATAACTGAAAAGAAACATTTAAAATCTTCATGTATGCTTACTTTATTTAATGATCCTTCTATTAATAATGTCTAGTACCAGTGCAAGGGGTCAATGCTGTCCCGTTTCATTATTAATTTTGAGTGTTTCATTCTTTGCTCCTGTTGACCACAAAAAGGTACAAAATATCATCTCTTCTTGTAAACAAAACACAAAAAAAATCTTCATTTAAGTTGGTGTGTTTTCATTCTCTTAGTTTTTTCATACTCTTAGTAATTTGAAGTGTAGCTCAATGAAAAGGAGAAGCTAACTGTGATCATGAGAGTAGCGAAATTGCACATGAAGGTTAAAAACAGTAGTCTTGGGATATGAAGCACCCAGATAGTTATAAAAAGGTAAAAGGGAGCAGAGAGCAGTTGCTGTGGAGCAAAAGGGCTTGTTGCATGGTGGTTGCAGAACAAGCAACATTAAAATTATTGTGAGAAATCAAGGGTACCAGCTTTGGAAAGTGATGTGCCTGTCTTTACAGGATTTGTTTTGCTGCTTACCAGAAATCTGAGCAGCATGTAGTCCATTACTTCTTGAATTAGTACAGGAGAGGGTAGGCAGTAACTTGATTTTGTCTGTATTTTGTCTGTATTGGTAGACTTTCACATTTTTTTTAATAATTGCCATTAGAAGAAAACAGTGGCGTGAATAAAACTTACTGTATGGTATAGAAAATGTGCGCTGACATTATACCAGTGGTGAATTATCATCTGTGTACATTTTGTGTACATATCCAGATGAACTACAGAATAAGTCTGCTTAGAATTTTCTCTTTATCTAAAAAGTTACCTTTGAAGGGATGCATTTAAATGGCCAAGAAATACTGAAGTTGTTGCCACTGTAGGTCTCTCTAGGGTAGTATAGAAAGGGTATTGGAACAACTCACCCATAGATTATGTAGCTTAATTTGCTGAGGTGTTGACACTCACTATCAGATTTTCTGGGTGCATTGCTTACCCATATTAGTATGTTTTCATACAGCAGAATTGATAGAGAGATAAAAAAATACGTAAATAAAACCTCTTACACCAGAAAAAAAAGATCAGCTGCGTTATGTAGCATATAATCACTTCCTACAGTGGATATTGCAGCAGGTTCTTTCATCCTATGTACCTGGCAGGTACACACCTGAGAATTGTTTGGTTTTTTTTAAAGCCATAGTTTCTTTTAAAACAAGCTGGACTGTCACAGCCCAAAATTTGAGAACTGATTTTTGTCTGACACTCACTGTGTTAATCACATTCTGTAAAAAGTCTGAGAGGCTTTCCAGTAGTGTTTGGCTTTCCTACCACTATTTGTTCCCTTATCAGACTGTTCATGAAATTTGCAATAAAAATGGCAATAAGTACTTCCTCTCTTTTGATTTGCTCATTTGCTAGAGAAGTTTTTATTCTTGGTTTCGATTTACAGAATATCAAAGGCTGCAGAGCCTCCTTACATTCATTGTTCTGCAACTCAGTTGTTTATGCACAGTCACCTCTACCATGAGATGTGCACCTCTTTATCAAATAATATGTCTTTCTGTTTTTTACTCTTTAGTACTGTTCTCCATCATTGCCTGTAGGCAAGGAGGAGGGGTGGTGATGTGAGTGGAAAAAGTGCTGTCATCAAATAGATAGTAATTTAGAGCATTGCTATTTTTGGGGGGAGGGTGTGTGTGTGTAGAGGTATATTTAAAATTAGTTCCTGTTTTTTTTTTATATTACAGGCCTGAATTCAGTCATTAATGACCTCAGCAGTGCCTGTTTTAATGTAATCCCTGCTTGCTGACTGCTGTTCCAAGAATAAAAATTTAAGCCAAAAGATTTAATGAAATCCTTTGGGATTAGTGCTCACTGGGCTGGGGAAATTGCATATCAACCATTTCTCTGTATTCTAGCCATACGGCTTGGTATTTGAATAGGAGGGTGTCCAAAAGAGAAAACTCTTGAGTTCATCAATTATTCACATTTTTGTTAGTTACAAACCTGGTATTTGGGATTCTGTTGCCATAGCAATCCATCCAGGCCTGAACGGATAGTGTTTTAAGTGGTGGTTGTATAGAGATTCACAGTGTGTGCTTTAAATCCCTTCTGAAGTAATCCTCAGATCTGTTCTGTGACTTATTTGAGGTTTTGACAAAATCAATGTGACTCGCAGTAAAAGTTGATGCTGAGCAAATTAAGCTCATAAAATAGTGGAATATACATATGATTAAGGACAGTAAAGTTCATAATGTATGACAATTTCTGTTTCAATATGCAAAATTATTAATAAGTGCCCACAACTGCATTTTTTCCAAAATACATTTAATTTGTTGCACATTATGCAACTGGAAATTATCCAGACTCTGTGCTGGTTATTAGCTAATTTAAACTTCATAATCGAATGCTAGCCTCATTTTTCCAGACATCAGTTCTATGTTTTACAAGATGTCAGTCTATTCATAATGGACTCCTCCACTTTCAATTAATCTGATTTTCTCTCATAAATAATTCTAAAGCAGAGAATAAAATTCAAAATACCCATTTTCACTTCTAAGACCACTGGGCTTGTGTTTTGAGGACATGCTGCTAAATTCAGTAGGCTAAACCAGCTGCTTTTTGCCTGAGGTTTAGTTTATATTTTTGTATTTTGCCACAAAAAATTTCAAAATGGTTTATTCCAAACCTCCCAGATATGCCACATAAGTGGATGTCCTCAGGTCTGAAAGACAATCAATAAAGTAAACAAATCTGGGCTAAGTTTCAGCTCTGTCAAAACTAAAACCCTCCTGAAACTGATTTCTAGAGCCTTTATTCCTTTATGACAAATATATTGTCCAGTTGTGCTCTGGAACTGTCACTGAGCCATAATGATGATATATTAGCAGCTCTTTATTACTCCAGAGTACAGAGATTCAGTTTGCAAAATTACTCCTCAGTGTTTGAAAGGAGAGAGGGAAGAATAATACTCAAATAACAGCCATATGCTCTACTAATGAGTGTTTAGCCCGTAATCCTAAACAGAAAAAAATTGTTTCTTCATGGACTTTGTAAAAGATCACATAGTTGTTCCTGGTTTCAAAAATAGTAATGGAATAAAGAAATTGCAGACAGCCTAAGATAACTTGAGAAATCTTTTAATTACCATGCAACTTCCCTTTCATCTTTTGTATCACAGTTCACAATGAAAAGTGAAGCTTCTAATAAAAGGGGCTTATTTTTGTCATGATTCTGTGATGCTAAAAATGTTCTTTGTCACCTGTAATAAATGTAAATCCCTCTCTTTCTGTATGAGTTAAACAAGAGCTTCCTGAGAAAAATTGTGGACTTCCTTCCTTGCAGTGGAGTAGGGTTTCATTTCATGAGCATATATGCGTATATAGTCTTAAATATAGTGGTTTTGACTGAACTGATTTTATTTTAGAGCTCCAGTCCTGCCTCAGTTTAATGGGACTATTTCTATAATTGGTTACCATAAAGTTGACTGGGATCAGAGAATTTAGAATTAATGAAAAAAGGCTGTGTTTTACTTACTTTTGCTATCTATATGCTAACTGAAGTAAAAGTTGCAGATCATTTAAATGAGTACTCACCCTGAAATTAAATGCCTTAAAGTATTTTCTATAGATAACATTTGTTAAATATAGATTACACTTCAAAGGGATATTACAAGATTTAGTCACACGTATCAAAATATGTTTCTGTTGATATTTCTAATGGTTTCATTAGGAAATGTCTTCTCTTGCAAATATTATTGAAACAGGAATGGAGCCTTGGAAGGTACTAGTGCTGTGACAGATGCTATTTGTAGCTCTGAAAATATAATTGTTACTGCAGGGGATCTCCTGCACTGAAGACCCACAGGAGTCCATAACCAAGGGTGAATCAATTAATCTTCCAACACATCTAATAAAAAAATTGCCTGTGTTTAATAGTAAGTGATAGAAACACAGTTGAATTTCTTTTGTAATGTGTTAATCTTCCTCTAGAAATGCAAATATTTCCTGTTTTTTTTATCTCCTTATATTTTAGCTCTGTAAATCCTTGCAAAGAGTGATAGTATTTATTTTCCTGGACAAATGTTGAATTTTATTGATTGGTTTTTACTTATTCCAGATGTCCATTACATTTCTCATATCTTTTGGAAACTCAGACTGTGAGCTTCAAAGGAGCAGGCAGTCTGTCTCTGCACTTAATACAGCAGTGCACTTATTCACAGTTTCACTTAAATTTGCTTCTCTAGTGCATAACCTGTATTTTTATTCAGTTATTTACAATCATTAGTATATTAGACATTTGTCTTTCCTTTCCATTTTGTCAGTGCTTCAGAAGGAAGTAGTGAACCTCCCAAAAGGCTCAGTAATAATATGACACAGCTTGACACAGACAGCTTAGAGAAACAGGGGAAGATTGAGACAGTGCACCACAGAGCAGGTGTGACTCTGGGTGTTAATTTCTCTAAGGCACTTGCAGATACCTCTGCTCAAATGCAAGATATACACTGGGCCCTGAACCAAAACCTTGGCTCTGAACCCCAGGAGAAGGTGGAGATTAGAGGTTCTTTTATTGAACCCTCTTTCTGAGTCTTTCTGAATTTCAAATCCCTCCATTTGGGAAGACTTGACTTGACAGCAAGAGGCAAAGTTGTGGTTGAACCCATTCAAGAGATATTTAAGTACAGTAGTTCAGATTAGGTCTGTCATGGTCTGTACCAGAACATTTTATATAGCTAATACAGAGCACCAATTGAGGTAAGGCCTGCTAAGGCTATTGACATGAGTTGGTATTTGATATGAGTTACAAACTGTGGGAATTAAATTAGCTATGTTTTACACCAGCATCTGAATTATCCTAACCCTTTAGAATAAGATTCCAAATCATTGTCCAGCTAACCTTGCATCATTTTAAGTGTTGAGCTCCTCACTGATGTCTAGGACATAACAAAATGGGCTGTTAGATAGAAGAGCTGATCCCTATGGTTCAAAAAAGTTTAAAATTTAATAACATCATAATACTAGATGCTTCTGACTAATGTATTATATAGCACTCAGCTCCAAACAGTTCTTAATTGTTGCTTAACATGTTTCTTCAGTAGACCCAAATGAGTGATTTCTGGTATGTCATAAATATTGACAGAATGATACAGAAAGAAATATTAATTTCTTAAAATAGAAGAGGAAATTAGATTTTATAATTACTTATAGTTTGAGTCCTGTATGATTTGAGTCATGAGAGATGGTTTGCTGATTAGAGTGAGACGGTGGATGGAATCATGATTTGTTATTTTTATAGGCCAGCGTAAGTGTTGGTGTGCTGTAGTGGGACAGTTTCAGATAACAACATTTTCATTTTCTAGCTGATGTAAAATTAAAAATACATCTGTCTATATTGGTAATTATGTATTTGGCTCAATTTTTTAACTGCATCCGAATTGATCATCTTTACACTTAATGCCTTCACAGCTTGATTGTGCTTGCCCTTTCACACCAATGTTGCCCTTATTGTAACACTTATTGCCCAGCAGTTCCAATTTTCTCCCTTCTCTCAAGCAGCCTTTATTAATGACAATTGTTAATAGTAAAATCTGCAAAGCCAGCATGCTGTATTCCTTCAACTCCTGCCTTAAAACTCACCTCTGTTGTGATGCTTGTAACCTGGCCAAGAAAGGCTAAAGCAGCTGGTGTGCTGTGTTTAGTTCTTACCATAAAAATTTCCTGTATGAAACAGCAGGAGTGACGCATGAAACACCCCTCTGCAGCATGTTCCACTCTCCTCCAAAAGTGGTGAGGGAGGCTGTGGCTGTCATTGGAGGCATATGTTCTTTCTTCCTTGGCTCCTCAGTCTAATGGGGTAATTCAGCCAAGATCTAATACACCATGAGAATTTGATTTTGACGAGAGGATTGACAGCCTCAGAAATGTGAATGCCTGTCACTTTCCTGGAACTGGGGAGGCCTGCAGGTGCCCAGATGAAATTACGATGTCCAGCATTTAGTCCAAGGTTTCAAGAGAGATTTGTTCCCTGAACCTGTAGATTTCTCATCCCTGCTGCTATTGTAGTATCTAAGACTGGAAACTGTTTTTTAAGGAAAGCAGATTATGTGAATTCTTTCTGCTGGGTGCTTTCAAAAAAGCCCAGGGTTTTAAATAGTGGTGTAAGCCAAAACTAAATCTGAAAATAGCAAACTTCTGTAGCACAAATGAAACTAGATAGTTAATTTTAAATGGATGATAAACGCATGTATTTGTCTTTCTTACAGAAGTGTGGACTCCTGAATAAACAAAGAGAAGAGAGTTAAGCACACATTCTCTATTGTGAGCAGTAAGTGACCAACTTACATACTCCAAAGCTAAACATGACTTGCACTTCCTTTTAAAATTTTTTTTAGTCTTTCATATTTGCAGTTCTTCCAACAAGTGCAAGAAATTAGTGTAGTGTACATCTCTGCCTTGTATCCAACTTAGTTTCATTTCACAGGGGTAGATTTGTATAAATTCTATAATCATCTCAGGTAAGAGGTCCAGGTAATCTACACAAAGTGTCTTCATTGCTGCCTATACTGAGAATATTATGTTTTTCTTCTCAGTAAAAATACATTGCAATAGAAATTGACAGTACTGAGCTAAAAACAATATTACACCAACATTTGATCGCATGTGAAATTTTGCAGAAAAACAGATTCATCACTGTAGTCAGATCCTACTGGGTCAGTATAGGGGCAAAAGACTTTTATGGGTTTGTGTTGACCACATAACCACTGGCTAATTGTTCTGAACAGCCCTGGTCATAGCTGTGCTGTTCACTGCCACAGTCCAACCAATCGCAGTGCATGGCTGCACTGGCCTTTGACAACCGCAGCATTGTCAAACACCAAGAAATTAAGACCACTTACTGAGACAAGAAAATGGGCCTTGTTTATGTTGTGGGTGATATTATTGACATTTTCCCTAGAAAAGTATCTTAGGCTGCTGGTGAAGTACCAGTCATGACAAAGTAGAGCACAGAAACTGCTTTCACTGCCAATCCAAAGTAGTGTGCCCTGGGAGTTGTAGCTGACTATATGGGAGTACCACATTACTGGGTATTAACAGGTGGCTATATTTTCTGAGAACCAGAGCAGGTGGACTTGTGTTAACACATTTCTGTTAACAGTTCCAACAAAACTGTTCCTCTGTGCTAGGTGCCAGTAGAACCTGATTTTTTGTGGTAGATAATTGTGGACGGTAGGCAATGTGCAGAGAATATGTGTTCTTTAGCACCATTCTGCTTTTAGAATATACATTTGGCAGTACAAGTTAAGGAATTTTAATGTTGTATATTAAATCCCTATTCATTTAGCCAAATTGGCATATGGAACAGGCTAGTTGTGAATAGAAATAAACCTTGAAAATTTCTTAAGAAGTAATAAAAATAATACTCTCTATTGGAAAAGAATATGTGTAAATCTCAATAGCAAAAAATACCCATTATATCTCTGGGCTGACAAGTTCGATGATGGGCTTTAACATGAAAGGAAATGTGTGACATTTCACAAATCCAAGGACGACACAATGCTTGTTTGTGAACCTGTGTGCTTATTTATAAGTTGTACTAAACTGTGTTACCAGTGGGCATTTTCTAGACATATAGCAAATTATATATATGTACCAGAGAATTCTAGAAAACTTCTCAAAACTCCTATTTATCTATTCCTTTAATTTTTTTTTCATTTCTTTTTCTTTCAGTCATACTTTCCTTTCATTTTGTCTTCTTTCCCCTGTGGTTCCTGTGGTTTATATTTCCTGCATGCTATCACACCTCTTTTTACCCTTTATCTTTCCATTTTTTTGCCATGTAGTCAAGCTGCTCAAGCTTCATATTTCCAGCATCCCCCTATCCCCCACATAGGGCCATCTCCTCTTACTCTTGGCAGAGCTGCATTGCAGAATGGTTGTGATCTTGGGCAAATTTTAAGCTTGCTATTTCTAGTATCAAATATATACTCTGCAGACCAAGAGCGTTATTGCTGTTGTTGGGTCATAATGCACAGATTAATGTCATATACCTATGTCTAAGGAATTCACAAAGGGTTACAATGTAGTGTAATATGGGTCAGGTCTTGCAATTTTATTTGACATGTGGAAAGATATAGTGGAACTTTGGAAGTTGTTATTTAATGCATGGGATACCTTCAGCTTAATCAATTATGCTTTAACCCCTCTGGATCTGAAGTTTTGGCAGCAGATGACTGATAGTTAGATGAATAAATGCTAGTAATTCCAAGCAATTTGTAAAATTCAACTGATCTATATATATACAAAAAATCCACAAGTTGTTACAGACCTACTTGTAGAAAATAAATTTCACTACTGCAGACTCTAGAAGATCTTCTCCCCAGTTGCGTTTCTGTGTTAAATAGCCAGAACTCACAGGCAGCTGTTTCAGAATAACGTGGATTTATTTGTGTATAGTGAGAAAAAATTAGTCAACTATCCTTGGTACTCCTTCACATACAAATTCTCTCTCTTCTGCTGGCAGAATAGGTTGAAAGGACCTTTTCATATTATCCATGGTTAATTTTATCAATCATGGCATTATGATTATAAACTGCGGCGTGGGTTTTTGCTCTCCCCGGCTGCACGCGGCTCTTGGGAGCCTGGCTGTGGCGTAGCTTCCACGTGCTACCGGGGTTTGCTGCCGCGGGTTCCCGGACACGGCTCCGTGTCTCGGGCGCGTGGGCTGGCCAACCGCTGTTACCGTGCGCTAGGGACCCGGCAAAGAGGAAGGAATTTGTCCATTTACTCCGTGCTTGGCAGGAACGGTTTATTGGTCACGTATGGCGCGGTTCGATGGAAAGACGCGACCGCTCCCGGCACTCGCATGGGAGAAAATGGCGTCTGACTGCCGGCGGGATAGGGCTTTATAGAGGGGCGGGGCGAGAGGATCCACGGCCTGCCGCCCAATAGGGGCAGCTGCCGTGGCGGGGACACCCGCAACAGCGACCAACCAGAGAACCCCGCAGGGGCGGGCGCCGAGCCAGAGCGGGCTGAGCGGGATCGTGTGGCTAGCACGGGGTTTCCCGGGGCCGGACGGCAGGGCGGTTACAGGAGCGGCACAGGGGTAAGAGCCGGCAGCAGGCAACATGGGGGCAGAAACCGCGGGGGGGAACAACGCGGGGGAAACACGGGATTACAGAACTTGACTTATTTTAACATAAATTAAAAACCCTAATCTAAACCCAAACTCCGGGATGCAACATCTCCCCGCTTAATAAAATATAAAAAGAAAGCAGTGGTGTTGATTCAGCCGGGATGCAACATAAACTACAAATGATCTAACATATAATGAATATATAATTACAGAAATGAAACTCTGCAGAGGTTATTTAACATTTGTGATGTGAAATTTATTTAACACTCTCTTTGGAATATACATGGGAAATTAGAATAATAAAACAGAAATAAAATTACTTTTACCTCTCATCCATCATCAGTGAGAAGCAATGTTACCAGCTTGATCAGGCTGTACATTCTCCCATGGAGGGAAGTTCATGTATGGTACCTTTGGGCCTTCTAACATCACTCTTGAGAACTTCATACACTAAGTAACCAGTGTTCTGACACTGGGATTGACAAATTGGAATTGTGGAGTTGTTTCAGAATACCTTTTTCCTTCAAATTGAATTAAAATCTAAAATATCTGCTGCTTAGACGCAAAAAAGATTGGATTCCCCACATGTAGAGAAAATTAAATTAAAATTAATATTGCTCTTATTTTAAAAAGGATAAAAGTCATAATGTATAGTATGTTTTGTGGGTTTTGCATGTTCCCAACTTCATTTTAAATGCAAGGGCCTTTGGCATTTGTCTTTGATATTGCAAAAGATTTCCTTCGAGGAACAGGGAAAATTTCTTGCACCATGTGTTCAAAAAAAGGTGTCCATTGTCCTCACATAGCAGCAATCAGATTTCATCTACCATGAACTTTGGTTTATCAGAGAAGTGGCAAATAATTGATGGCTGGTCGATAAGAGGTTTTTTGTTACTCTTGTTTGATAAAGGCAATTTCAGGTAATGTGACATAAATTAGGAGATTGCACAAGCACAGTGCTAGTACAGGAGAGGGATGACCAGAATCCAGGCTGCTGTGAGCAGATTAGAGGAGGCTTGGCCTGCTGAAAATTATTGTATGGGCAGTTTGACTCCATTATATGTAGAAGAACTAAATTTATGTTAGACTTACTGTTAGCTCATGAGCATGCAACATTACCCTTGTTTGCCCTAATATCTGTTTCAAAAGTTACTGTGTTTTATATTTTACCATTTACCATGGTATGTAATGTACCAGAGATGAAGCAGCTAAATTAAGGGTTTTTTGGTTTTGGAAGGGTCAGTTTTGTAAAAGTTGAATTTATGAGTATTCAAAAAGAAATGAGCCTGTGGTTCCTGAATATTCTGTAGTAATCACAATAACCTTCCTTTACATTATTATTTCCATCTTTCATGCAGTGTATCTAGAAGCAGCATGGAAGTGCCCTCATTCCTTGTTCTTTGCCATTATGTCACAGGTTTTGTCATTGCACATTAAAATTCATGTGCATATACTGCAGGCTTGGATAAAATTGTTCATTGGAGTGTTTCCACTACCTTTAATGAGGTCTTCCCCTAAATTAGTTTCACTCTTTTTTTTCCCCCTCACATAGTGAAAGTACGAACTTCTGTACGAAATTATATAGTAGCATTTGCATAATGTAAAGGTTGTTTATATTGCCTCTGTTTTGGATATCACATCAAGACTCCTCAGAGAAGTCTCTTCTCTATGGCTTATACGCTTACAAAATTCTGTGCTGCAAAACTTTATTTTTCTTTCCATCATTCCTGTGTTACAGACACCGCTTTGTGTTTTTTAATGTGACATTTCTGACATAGATTTAGATTCTGTACTGCTTTGAGGTATGCTAGTTATGCAGCCTAATTTTGCAAAATGGCTCTGTAGTTGTAATTCCCTGGGGCTTCAGTTTAGTTGTCATCTATCATTTTAGCACTGTGATTGATTAATTAGTCTCTGCTATTTAATTTATCTGCTGCAGCTTCTAAGCTTTTTCTTTAATTGGTAAACGCATACCTTTCTAGACACATTTTCAAATGTGTTTTCCAAGTGCCCCAGAAGTCATGTAATCATCTTTTTCTCAGCTAGGACTTTAACCACTTGAGCCATTTAATGGCTTCAATAAATATTGGCTGATATTTTGTCTATTACTTGGAAATTTTGAACTGGAAATCTGTGTTATATTTTCCATTTTTCAATCTTATTATATATATATTTATTCTGAAATACTAGTGTATTTACCACCTGCTTTTTGATCCATCAAAAAACATTAAAAGAAATCAGCATCTTTCTTAAGTGTAGGAGCCAAATGCCTGGGCTGCTGCTGTGGCAGTAGATTTTAACCACCTTTGCACATTAGGTTTCAAAAGCAAAATATTAATTAGTGTAATTTGCTTGTGGGAATTTCATAAGCCAGCTTCAGTCAGTAGGGTTAAAATCCTTATTTTCCTCTGTTGTATACTGTGTTCCTGTACTTTGCTATTTTTAAACATCACATTGAATATCAACTTGGCTATGATTTTAAATCAGACTCTTTCAGAGAAATGTCATTTCTATTTAAAAAAGAGTTGGTTTTTGGCGTTAAGTCATACAAACTGTAAACATTGAAGGAGTTCTACACAATTACTGAAGCAACTTTCAAGAAGCTACTATAATGAATTGCTTCTATGATCCACATATCAAAGTAATTTTCATGTCACATTTTCTTTGCTACTGCAGTTTTTATTATGGCTCTGCGTAATTTTGAATAGGGATGTTGATAATTTGGTTTTTTTTTTTTTTACTTTTAGTTACTGTGAAATATTTGTGATTAAAATTTTTCAATAAGAAGAATTATACTGTGTCATCATAATGCAGCTTTGCTGACGTTTGTAACTGCTATTATAGTCCCATCTCTAAATACAATCAAACAAAATTAGTAGACATCTGCAGCGTTGCATGCTTTTTGGTTTTTTTGTGGGTTTTTTTTGGTTGTGTTTTTTTTGGTTGTGGTGTTTTTCTTTGTTTGTTTTTTTGGGGGGGGGGGTTTTTGGTTTTTTGTTTGTTTTTTTTTTGTGTGTGAGAGCAAGCTTTAATCAGTATTTCCCTTTTGTTTCTAATTCTTAATCTTGTTGCACAATCCACTTTTAAAGACTGCCAGCTTAGCTTCGGGCACATACCTTAGTAATTTGTGGTAGGTCACTTCCAGCCCAAATTTCCAAAGAGTTTTGGGAGATAGCCTGTTCTGTCAGTGCTCTTGTCGTGACTTATGCTTTGATTAGGAAAAAAGAGGATAGACTTTCTTGTCAACTCTGCTGCTTTGCATTTATGGTACATGAAGCTGAACTCAAGATATAATTAATCTGGTAGAAGTGATTATGAAACACATACAGGTTAAGACAACTCCACTGTACGGAGCTGGTGATCACTAAGGGACATTATTTGGCAGTTTTGGATTGTCTCCAAGTATGACTTTTCTCTTCAATTATGATTTTCTTTTCTTCTTTAAAGTTTCATACTATAAATCTTACTTTGAAGACATCTAGCTATCATAAGCATCTCATTTTGACTGTTTTCCTTATGTAAATGAAACTCATTCAAGTGTTTATTCAGAAATGAGAAAGGAACATCTTAGACCTGTTTACAATTATATCTCTAAGTTACAACTGTATTGACAATGCTTATCTGTGAAAATGGGAAGAAAATAGGAAATTCAATTACGTTTCCATACAAATGAAATTGTTTTACAAAACCATTAGCACATAATACTATGATGCACATATGTTTTCTGATGTCAAACTTCTGTGTTTATATTAATATCTGAAGTACATTAAATGGGCACAGTAGAATTTTTCTTGCAGTAAACAACTTTGAAAACACATAATTCAAGATTTAATATATTTGGAAAGGCATGATTTCTTGGGTTAGGATTTTTGGGTGGGGGGATATCCAATAGAACAGCTAGAAATTAGGAGTAATTTGAAGTGCTCTGCATCAAATATATCAGCAGTGTATCTGCAGTGTGCTGCTGCTATACCTTCAGTTTTGCTCTGCCAGCTAAAGAGGCAAAGACATGGTTTTGCTGTGAGAGGACCCTCTGCACGACAGCTCTGAGAGCAATATTGATTGATGTCTTTCATACTAGTGACTCTTGTAGCTGTACTAATAAATGAAACAGTGCTTTCAGCTGAGGGCACAAGTTTTTGAACATGCTATTCATAAAGCTCATAACATTAGGCCATCTTACCAGTCTCACTAATTACAAAGCTTTAGTCAAGTTATTAAAAATACTGAGATTCTGTTCTTCCATAAGCCACTACTTGGGAGGTTTTCTTGCTACTGCTCAATTTCTATGACTGCTTTAGTCCCTCCAAAATGTCAAGGTTTAGAAGTGTATTTTTTATTGAAAGGTGAGATTTTTATTCAGTTGCATGGATCCAGGGGCTGAAGCTTCGAAAGATAACTCCCAAACATTTATTGCAAAGTCTGGTGATACTGTGTAAAATGCACGATAGCCTGGAGGTCTCTGCTAGTACAGAACAGAGGTACACTTTGATCTTTCACATAATAGGTCTCCCAATACTTTTTCATTTCTAACAGAAATAGTGCCCAGGCTGCTCTTACACCATAAGCCTATTTCACTCATCCTATAAGTTGTGATGCCAAGTAAGAACATTGGTTTTAGGAAGAAGGATGAGAAAAATGGGATGTAATTTAGATTGTGCAACCTTAACTATTTTTGATGGTATTTGCTCTTAGAATCATGTCTCAATGTTTTAATCTTTAGTTTAAATTAAATTATTAACAGAGACAGGGTTTACTTAAAGATCTAATTTTACTTTAGGGATAATAATGATTAAGACTTCAAACTGGTTCAAAGTAATTGGTTAGTAAACCACTAGCTAATAAACTGTTAATTGTTTTTCCTGTAGGTAACAGGGGTTCCTTTTGGGTAGTTACAGACTATTGGGCAAATATGTCCAATATATAGGTAGATTTTAAAATGAGCATTACATCTAAACTCTATAATTTTGTTCTTAGACATTTCTTAAGGAGAATAAAATCAGCATCTTTCATTCTGAAATGTTCAAGATATGTTGGTGGACATAAATTATTTGCTTAAACCCTCTTGAGTAGCTTTCCTTCTCAAAATTGGTATGGTGGCACACAGTAACTTTCCGGGGGAGTTGGAATTCACCCCAGTGGTGAAATTTATAGTATTGTTACTGGTGTGAAAAGACTAAGCTCATACCATCTCAGTATTGCAAAGACCTTGAAGAACTACAGAACTAAGTACTGCTGTTACTTATCTTACTCTTTCAGACTCTGAGATTGTTCTGAATATTGATTTATCCAGCAGTTCAAGCTTCTTAGACGGTGCCACTGTGTTTGAGAAATGTGTTCATTAGTACCTAATTATTTCTGATGCATGTTAAAAGAAATTGAGATTATATCTGCTGTTAAGTAACTGCCTCAAAAAAAAAAAAAAAAACATTGTCTTACTTGATGGTTCCTAATCTTGAAAATACCTGTGTAAGACTATAATATAAAAGACAAATATCAAATAGTTTTTCTTGCTGCCCGTTTTACCAATAAAAGCTCTCTTTGCCTCCCTTATTCATTCTCCTGGGAAAAAACAGCAGCCTTTTCAAGCCTGAATAATGAGAGGGGCTAGGTAAAGGAAAGCTCTGGTATAGTGATACTAATATGCTACTTATTGCTAGAGTATATAGCCCTATATTGTTTCTTTTTCTGATTCTCAGCCCTATATTGTTTCTTTTACTGATTCTCCTTTCTCCTTTCATCCTTTGTTCATATTCCCATTTTTCTCCCTTTACTCTTTTCTTATTGGCAACTCTACCTGAGTGATGTTATCATAGAATGGTTTGGATTGGAAGTGACCTTGAAATCGTCTAGTTTCAACCTCTCTGTCATGGACAGAGACACCTTCCCCTAGATGAGGTTGCTCTAAAGCCCCATCCAACCTGACCTTGAACACATGCAGGGATGGGGCATCCACAGCATCTCTGGGCAATTTTTTCCAGTGCCTCACCAGCCTCACAATGAAGAATCTTTGTGGCCCTCCCCTGGATTTCTTATTGAATCTTAGTTTCCCTTCTAGAGCTACTTTGATGATGCTCTTCTGAAAAAGATCCCTCATTACTGAGTGTCACCTTGAGTGTCAATTTGTTTTCTTGTAGTTCTCATAGTTCTTATCTTCTTCATAATAGGGATTTCAAAAAGATAACAATAGGGATAAAACACAACTTACAACTTACAGCTGGACTACTGTAACTAGGCTGTGACTGAGTTTGCAAAGAGGGGCTCAAGCTGGGATGGTGCATGTTTAAGTGATGAGAAATGAGTCTAGACATAAAGCAATGGCTTTTATGTGTACGTTCCTTCCTCCCCATGACCAGATATCTTAATGTTGTATTATAGAACAGTGAATGAACCTGAGGTTTGTACTTTTTCCCTCTGCAAACATTTGTTTCTTTAACATGAGCTCAGAGCAATTTGGGCATCTCTTTATCCCATTTAGCAAACTGGCTTTGTAGCTTTGCTCCTACTTCCTTTTCTACCTGCTGTGGGTATGGGACTATAATGTTATGTTACTTAAGATAGAACACAGTAAATTTGTTTACAAATGATACATGAATACATAATCTTTATGTCTTTATTTTTTCTTATCTTTAGCATATACTACTTTCTTCCAACTAACTGCCTATAGCATGCAATGTCTGATTTGTTTGAAGAGCTTCTGATTTCTCCTTATTAGATATTTTATTCAGAGCACCAAAGAAACCCATGTTTGTGTGACTTTTCTTCTTGGATGCACATGTGCGTGCTCTCTTGCTTTTGCTCTGTCTTGCTTTTTTTCCTCTGCTTTGCCTGGAACATTATGTCCTCAGTTGTCAAATTCCTTTCTCTCAGATAAAATTCCAAAGTTAGATTGAAAGAGATCAACCCAGAAACTCTGGCAGATGATTAATTTCTAGAGTGAAACTGAATTTTGTGAATCTTAAATGAAAAAATGTGTACTATTAAAAAGTATGGTTTTAGGCTTGTGAAGAGGAATGTCTGATACTTGGCATATAAAAAAGGAAATATGATAAGGTTATGAAACCTTGAGGGGTTATTTGAATCATCAACTTGTTTCTAGAGAAATAATAAAGCTCTGTTTTATTAATCCTAATTGTCCTTTTATTTGTTGTAATATATTATATCAGGTTTACAGCATCTCTTCATCATTGGCTTCTCAGGAGCAACATCACTAAAATGAAACTATCAGCCATCTGAATGCTACAGATACAACCTGAAAATAAATATGGATAATTAAGCAAAGTATTGTTTTTCAGAAACAGGATATCCACTTCCGTGTAGCATTAAGAGGAGAGTTTAAAATTGTGTACAGGGTTCAATAAACTGTTGAACAATCTATTTACTAATAAACTGTTTTTGTGAGTTAATCCATTGGTAAGTAAAAGAGAAAGAGGCAGATTATGCATTATAGACTTCTATGAATTGCATGGTAGAAGGGAAGCAGTTACTAGAACTGTAACCGCTTACTGTAACTAGTTACTGAACTGTAACTAGCAGTTACTAGAACTAGAATGATGTTACTAGAACATCATTTAAGTAGCAATGATTCAAACCTGTGAATCATTGCTACTTAAAAACATCATGGCTATGAAAATGCATTGAAGTCTTCTCTCAGGATTCTCTAAAATGTTGATTGAGATATGAGTAAAGGCATTTCCATGATCCTTGACACCACTCTGTTGCCACACTTAATGTGTGGCTTTCAGGAGGTGAATCATCATCGGCCATACATGACTGTTTAGCTTTGCTTGTTACTAGATGTATATTCTGCTTACCAACACATTACTTTGTTAGTTTTTTAGCTTAGAAATACTGTATATATGGTGTCACAACTTCTTTAGCAGGAAGTTATGACAGGGTAGTTGGGCAATTCATGTAACATCTTGGAACTCCTCGATTTAGAGCAGGTGGAGCTGTGTCAGTTGATTTTATAGTATGGTGCAACCTGCCGTATGAAAGTTATCTCAATCTGGGGGTTTAGAAATGCTTTTAAGGGAATTATGTTTATATGTAAGTATTCTTAAAGTAACTGAGGTATAATTAGCATTTCTCGTGGGAACAAGCAGGAGAAGGAGAACCCTGGGTTTAAGTCACAATTTTTGATGTCACAAACACTCAACTGATCCAAGCAAAAAACATCAAAATTAGAGAACAGGAGCAGTCAGAATGTTTCTAAATAGAAGCATTCATCAGCTTCATGTCACATTACTGACGTTTTTAAGTTCAGTTATCATGTTTGGACTTGGTGTGGTACCAGTAAAAGGGATTTGCTCATTTATTTTCAAGTGATCAGAATGGTTTTTAGGCCACATATAGAAATAGTTAGAAAATACAGTAGGCTGACTGGATAAGAAAGAATGGATTAGGTACTTGCAGTGATAATACAGAAGAGGAAGGATAAAAGTTCACATTTATTTAAATTTAAAAGGAATCTCCATAGGAACTGCATTCACTTAAGATACTTAATATACGTATTTTTACCTCTTACTTCTCTGATTGAGTGAAACTTAGTTGGTCGCCTAGAATTTGATGTGACTTGTAGCATTGATTTATCTCAGAAACAACAAAGACTGAAATTGAAGAAATAAAGATGAGCATGGTGGTGTTCTTTGGTAAGTTAAGAGGTATACGTAGGAAAAGAATACAGCCAAGAAATACATTAAGGCTGAATATTTATTTATTTACATCTGAAAGATATAAAAAAGGTGTAATGAAAAAGTTACTTGCTACTGGTGTGTTAGCTATATTAGTAAAGCAAAGAAATGACAACTCAGAGCTAGAAGAATGAAAGTACAGGTTTTGTCAAAATATTAGCGAGCTCTCTAGATACCCTGATGAAAAATTGCCACTAGTTAGTTTTCTTATCGTTGCCTTGACCTTAGTATATTTTCTGTTGAGCTTCTGTCATTTTCATCCAAAATATGACTAGCCATTCAGAAAGCTTTACATTTTTCTTCTAAACTGTGCCTGGTGAAAGAAAGTGGAAATATTTGGCAGTGACAAATGTTGTCTGATCTGTAGGACAGATAGTTCTGTAGTCTGAAGTGGTGTTGAACAGTGCCCCAGGTGTTTTCACAGTTAAGGCATCTGTGATTTATACTGATGCTTGCTCACAGACTAAATTATGTCAGGTGTGTTTTGGATGTATAGATTTTGTGCATGGCTAAAACACAACTCTAATTCAGTCGGGTTTTAGGGAAACTAATAATGGTACATGCACATCTCTCAACTTAAGTACCTTTCTGGAGAGCACAGTGAAGCAGCTTGACTATGTAAAAGAGAGTATGCATTTCTGTGGATTATGACTTGACTTTCTATTTATTTTAGAGAATTATCTTTTTTTCTTGGTGAGCACAATCTTTTATCCCTCTTAAGGCTTTTTGATAAGAGATTATCCATGGCTTGGTTGCGTTGTCATTTTCTGATGCTGCTGGAGGAGTGGTGCTTCTCTGCTGCGTGAAATTTACTGACACTCGCTATTTTTTCCCTGGAACAATGGGTTGCAATACAAGACTTTGCTCAAGAAATCTGAAGTTGCTTTGGTTTTGGTTGGATTTTCATATATCAATACTGCTAATTGTTTTATCACCTTATACTAGGATCACCAATAAAATACTGTACAGTCCTTTGACAATTCATGAGAGTTTACATATTTACTGTAAAGTTAACATATCCTCTTCTCTGATTCACTTTCCATGGTTATGTATCCCTAGTGCCTTATTAAGTCTTATAAATAAGGTATTATTAACATTAACAGTTCTAAAAGCTAATCATTTACAATCACATACAGAAAGTGGCAGATGGTTTGAGTAGTGCTCAGCTATATTTCTCATGTGTGGAGAAGTATCCAGCAGCTGCCATGCTGTTAAAACAGTGGGATCTGTGGCAAGGGAGTGATCCTATGTAGGACATACCTGCTGGCATAGTTTACAGTACACTGGAAAAAATTCTGTCTGGTGGGGAAAAGTTTTGTGTGAAACATTAAAACTCTATTCACTTCTCACAAAACTCTAATTTTCAAAGAGAAGTTTTTTTTCTCTCCTTCAGAAGAAAATAGAGCACATTTCTACTATAGTTAATTGTTGGTGCATGGTAGGTTGTGATTTCTAGCTAGATAAACCTTGCTAATAAAGATGAGTCAGTTCTAAGGGATCTTTCTTCAATTATGGTATGTGGGGGGTTTCCTCTGTGGTTGTTCTGGTGCTTCCCCCCCCCCTTTTTTTGCTATTTCTTCATGTTGTGCATCTTATTATTTATGTCTTTATATTTAGTGTTTGTTTATTGCATTTGGATATGCAAGTGACTACCAAGTATCTGTTAGTAAGTAAGTAAGTAAGTAATGCTAAGTATTATCTACGCTTATGAGTCTTGAAACGTTTCATCTTGAAAATAGCTACAGAAACAGAAGACCCTGTACTTCAAGAAATTTGTCTCTCCATTTGTCAGTCAACACTGTGGGATGGGCAGTTGCCAAAGCTGTCACACAGCAAGAAGTCAGATAACCTGGTGTGGTCTATTTGTGTTTGTGCACTCTTATCCCACTCAGGTGATTTGTCTTCCTGCCTGGATGTGGAAACTCGGTGTTTTCTCTAGTGTGTACAGTGAACAACCCTTGCTGTCAGGACAAGCTACCAGTTCACCCCAAGGTTACAGTAATGCTGCTTTTCAAATTAGCAGCTGTGTGTTACTTAAGGAAACCCCAATAGAGGGCCCTTCCCCAGAGACTGAGCCTATCCAGTTCAAAACACTGTGTGATGCCTTTGAAATATAATTGCTAAAATGGCACCCATTTATTCCAACAGAGCTGTAAGATACAGAGGTAGATTTTTAGCTGTTTAATTAAAGATGCATATCTGAGGTTACCTAGCAAAAGGCATTTGTCTAGTTAACTCCCTATAGTTCTCCATTCTGTCAGTTGCTGACAATTAGTAAATATTTGGTTTCTTTAAGCCTTATTTCTCTATGTGAATGATTTAGATATTTATAGTTAACGAAAAAATGATCAATTATTTTCCATGTCTTCAAAAATACCTGTTTGGACTTTCTAGGTCACAGTGCAGCTTAAACAACAACATGGATATGTGAAACTTTGAATTTTCTCCCAATGTGATGTTTTAGCTGCTGACTGTAAGAATCAAAAAATCTACAATTTTTTTTCCCATACAAAGGAGTTAAATTCTGTAATTCTGTGGTATTCTGGAAGTGACAAAGTTGTGGGTTTATTTTTTTAATTTACGAGTATGTTTTTAAAAGTCTGTATTTGTAGGGCATGTTCAGAGTCTCTTGAAATTGAAATACATAAAAGGGAGTGAATTATGGTCTTTAATAGGAGTGAGAAAAATATGTAATAGCCCTATATCAAAAGCCACTATGTAAAGCACTTGTATTCTGGATTGTATATAATTATCCCAGTTTCAGTGGGGGTTACAGGCAGCTGTGAAAACTGTCGGTTCTTATTGTCTGTGCTGTTATTTTCCATTCCTCAGTAAAAGTTAAATTCATCCTTTAGATCTAAATTAATATTTTATGTCAAAGCTTGAGGAACAAAGAAAGGGCTTTTGGGGGGGAAGTGATGAAGTTTATATGTATAATGGAGAGCTGCACTAAAATAGACATTTTGGTTAATGCTGGTTCCCATGGTTACTTGCAAATAATTATGCAGTTTTTAAAACACAAAACTCTTTTTGCCGTCTTACTTCCAGGCAGATGAGTGCCCAGCCATTAGTTATAATTAGCTATATAAGAAGTAAATTGTTAAGGCTTGATCTTTGAAATTCATCTTAGCTTACATATGTTACACCCTTACACACTGCATTTGTATTGGCTTCACTAAGGTTAGATTTTCAGATTGGGCAATTCTGTTTGGCTTGAATAATCTTAATCTTGAATAATATTAGGTCAATATCATGGTTTATTATTACCTCCACAACTTTTACAGTAGGCTATGAAAGTCTTTAAAGAAAAGTTATTCTTTTCTAAAGCAGCATTTATTCTACATTTAAGAGTTCTGGTATTTTCTCTTAGGGCTTTTTTTTAATTGTGTACCTAATTTTATTAAAACCATTTCAGTCTGGGAAACCACAATGATGAAAATGCATCTTTCTGTGAAGCTTGGTCATAAGAGACCACTGTTCTGTTGCACTTCATTAATAACAATTAAAAGTTTATCTTATTAATAATAGCAGTAATATGATTATTATATTTGTAATACCACATTAGCATTATGTGAAAAATAAACAGATTAGTCTGACCTGCCCAGATTTTTTAAATTAAAAAACATACTGAAAATTTTGCCTTCCTAAGTCCCCTGCGTTGCCTGTCTGGGAACTGCACAGTTCGTGTCATGGCTGAATTAGGAAAGCACAGCAGATAGCTTAGAACTCACACTGATCACAATTCTGAACTTCTGTAGGGAAAAGATTTTGACACTTACGTGTGAAGAATTTTCAGATGATTCTTGCTGTTATGTGTGAAATCTTTCCATGTTTGCAGCATTATTTTTATGATTTGTCAGAAATAGCTATAACAAAGGATGTCATCTCACATCAGCTGCACTGGTTTCCTGTTTTGTCTTTCTTGTCATTTTTCTACAAAGTTTTTTGGTATTGGAACAACAAATCACAAATTATGTAAATAATATATGATAACTTTCTATTTGACCTTTTAATGTAATTTTATTTCTAAAGTATAAGCACACAGTTTCTAATTAAGTTAACTGCTCCTTTCTCTTTCAGTTTAACACAGAGATCTGGATATACAGTTATTGATTGCATAGCACTTTGATTATTTTATTTTCTGATTTGAAGTCTTAGCATGCTAGTTTCTCATTACCATGAGTTGTGATGATGTTTTTAGGATGATGATAAACCATTAAACAATGAGGATGAGAAAATACTACTTGGTCACAATACTTCTTCCTCATTTTGCACACTGAGAGGGAGGCTGGTATCATATCAGCAGGTGTCTAGCAGAAGAAGCAAGAGAAACATTTTGATTGACTCCAAAGCCTTAGAATCACATAATCATTCATTTTGGAAGGAACCTTGAGAGGTCTTCCAGCCAGGCTTCCTGCTCAAAGCAGGATCAGCATTTGAGTTTAGACCAGATTGCTTGGCACTTTCTCTAGGCAAGTCTTGAAAGCCTCCAAGGATGGAATTTCTGCAACCCTCTTGGGCAAACTGCTTAATTATCCTGTGTGGAAATGTTTTTTTTTGACGTTCAGTTTGAACCTCCAAGTTTCAGTTTATCATTCTCTCTTGTTCTCCCACAGAACACTTTATGTACAAATAAAAATATTGTGATCCATAAATACAGGTTTCTTAAATTACTTGGAATAACAAAGTTTGTCATGTCATGTTTTTACCTGAATTCATCTACAAAAAGTATAAATTGGAGTATATAATGTATAAATTTAAAAAGAGCTTTTAAGACAAAATCCAGGAATTTTCTCGTTATAAAACTTTCAAGGATGATATTTTAATGTTAAATTTTCCATGCTTAACTTTTAAATCTCTTGGTTTAGGCCAGTTTTATCAAGGTTAGTGCAATTTTCACAAATATATGCTTTTTCCATTTCCAGTGGAAGACTTCTTTGGCCAAATGTGCACAAACAGATTCTCAAAATGATGCTTCTCTTACGCTTTTCAAAGCTGCTGCATTATGAGATCACAACATCTGGGCTGTATTAAGAAAAATATATTTGGATTTGCTATTCAAACAAAATGAAATTTCTTTATCACCAATAGATCTTTTTTCCTTTATCAGTCTGGAAAGCTTCCAGTTTGAAACTCTGGAGAAACAGATGTAAAGCTTATCTGAATTGTAGTCATATTAATGAACTTGAAAGGGGATTATAGGCATTTCTATCCTATCAGTTCTTCAAGTAGGGAATACTAGGAGTGACCACACAGCTATGTAGCATGAGTTTGAGGGGGGCATGCCATACTTTCTTCACCAAAAGTCATCATTTGTTGTGCGTTTTTGTTACTAGAAGTAGCTAGTTTCTTACTCAGTCTTAAATTCAAAAAGCTGAATAAGATAGCTTCCTAAAAAAAAATTTCACTCTCCCTATTCTGTCCTTATTTTTCTATGTCAGTGTACTCTTCTCCACACCAAATTTTCACTGAGGAATCTATTCCCTTTACAAGATTCACTTAATGGGCTTACCCATTTGGACTTCTATCTTACTTCGATGCTCAGTGTTTTCTTCTTCCATCCTATCTTGGTTCTAGTTTCTTATTTCCACTTCCCCCCTCCAGTCACATTTCATATACAACATGAGATTGCAGCTTACCCATTTTGCCCCTGAAGATCTTATGAGCTTAATTTTTCCTGAGCCTAAAAATTAGCTTGCAGAATTCCACAGAGAAAAAATATTGGGGTGTGGAAGGCTGAAACTGCCAAACCCAGTTTGCGTATATGAAATTACACTACAGTGGACAACAGAACCATACTCCAGAATCCTCCATGTGTTGATTGACAACTTCTTGTCAAACTGAAGCTGAAATGAAATGGAGCTTGTCAACTCAGTTCCCTTGTAAAAGCGACTGCATGTTCAAAATGCAGACTTTTTTCAGCTAACTAGTTGCTCCCTTACAAGTGCTTAATTTTCATTCTGTATGTAATTTGTTGCTGGTTTTACCTTGGAAACAAGAGGATTTCACTGTGGTTGGTTTCCTCTATGTTTTTCAGTGAAACATAATTCCTGTCTTGCACATATCAGGAAGGCCCAAGCAAGGTGACAACTCTTCTTCAAGTTCGCCAACTGAAACCAGTTCAGTTTCAAAAGATTCATGAAGAAACACAGCATTCCTTGATTGAGTGCCTGTGATTTGTTATGGTGCTGTCTGGATTGAAATTATACATGGACAAATTAAATGTTTACAGTGAGGTAATGGATTACAAATAAATGCACTTTTAATGGCTTGAAAAACATAGCCTTCATCTTATTATCCATGTATCAGCATAAATGAAATAGTAATGTGATGCAGTGGCTACTTCAGGTGAGAGAACGCATGGAGCAGTCTCCAGAATAATCTGAAAACATGAGTTCAGTATTGTCTAAAAATAGTGCAAGTGATATCTGTGCTGTCATAACCTATTTCATTGTGAATTAGTGTTGTTCTTCATATATGAGTATCAGCAAAGTAGAATGGAAGGTTAGTGAGAATATATAATGAGTATGAAAAGGTCACCAGTACAGACAAGAAACTAATTTTTTTGCAAAATTTGTGTTGCTGGATTTTTAAATATCCATCCAGAGTGATCCAGAGTTATCCATTCATAATCCAGAGTTTTGCAGTAACATTAGAAGCAGGAGATGCTGGGCCTGGGTCTAACATATCATAGCAGACTGTATTATCAAGTCATGTTCTACAGATGATTCAAAGTTTTGCAATTTCACCATCTCATGTTTCATTACTCATTTTGTATCCAACCAGTAATGCAAGGACAACTGTGCTTTTAACATCGGAAAAAAAACACATTTTCAGTCCTGTGCAAAAAAAAAAAAAATTAGTTTTCATATACCTACACTTGGAAGATTGAATTTGGGTTGTTGGTTGTGGTTGTCAACCAAATATAGTCTTTCTCCCATTGAGATATGTTTATATAAAATTATGGCTGAAGTGTTGGGGAGGGGAGGAGAGACAGAGAGAAGAGTTACTGCACATTTATTTTTATTTTATGAAAATATATATGTTTATATTAAATTATTCATCTGTATCTTTAATCTGTGTCTATTGATACATGTAAGTTCCTGTCCATGAGAATGAACGCTTCCTCCAGTTTATCTTAAAATTCCAAATTAATAAGCTAATGATGACAATGTTAGGGAATGGTGACAATACTGAAAGAAGTAATTCTTCATGTTTAATCATCACAAATCAGAGTCTGAAATGGAAATAACTTACCATGAAAAAGGGCCCAACAATGTTTTTGTGTACTTTTAATAGAATTTATTAAATCTCATGATGATGTAGTTGTCTATTTCAACCAGGACGGAGTTAATTTTTTGGCAGTAGCTGGGAGGGAGTGTGGCTGTGGGGGTGTGACTTGGAGGTTTTTCTATACCACCTCACCTCATTACTGGGGTGGAAGTAAGGGACTCTTGTTTCTGAGAAGGGTGTTCTTTCCAGTGGGAGAAAATGTGATGGGGAGGAGCTGGTCATATTGTGAAGAGCTTTCTGTGTAGTTTCCTTGTATTATACCTTTTGTTATTAATATTGTTGCTGTTATTATCTTTCCTATCTCAACCCGTATCTTTGCCTTTTGTGCTTCCAGTAGGAGGGGAATGTGGGAGTGAGTGGCAGTGTGGTTTTTTCCAGGCTACTAATATGGAGAATATAATTCCTAAACCACAACAGTAGTATAATTTAAAATGCATTGTAGATAGCCACGTACATTGTCAGACTGAAAACTACAGGTTTTAAATCAAACACTGGAAAATATAAATTTCTAGTAATAAGTAAGCCTTTCCATTGGCCTCAGCATATGCAATTTTAGTTGCATGATCATATAATAAAATAACTTTATGCAGAAGTTTCTAGAATAAAAGCAAAATGCAGAATGCTCAGAGAAGCAGCAGATGTTCATCCTTGTTGTTTAATGGGATATTCACATGTTATATTCACATTTTTCTCTGAAGATAGGACTATTACTGTTTTTCTCTGGGCTTTTCTATGACACTTAACATTATTGTCTAGTAAGGGTACTTGGATATCAGAAACTTGTAGCACCCATGTGAAAAGAGGAAAAGGTTTTAGTTCCATTTTACAAAAGGGTCAGTAAGGCACATAATGTACAAGTGTCCATTCATTCTGTGTGTCCAGTTAGCACAAGACATTTAACATCTTGATTATTTCAGAATGCTACATTTTTGTAGCATAGAATGCTTTAAAAGCCTCCCTTGGAGAGGCTTAAAATTGAAAGGAGGCAAGACACACTGTTAGCAGATTCCAGTTATTTGTGGAGAGTGGAAAAGTCCTGAGAACAGTTCAAAGCCAGATACTGGTGTCAGGGGCACTTCTCTACAGCATTTCTCTTCTATTTCCACTGTTACTGTTCTCTGGGTTTCTTCCACCTATGTCTTGATACACAGAGTCACTCACATTCCTCCCTTGGCTATTGGGCTGGCCTCTAGCTTCCATCCCTTCTCCCTATTTGCCCATTGTTGGTCCCAGGGCATACAGACCTATACATGTTGACCAGCCATCCCCATAGAAAATGATTCGTATCTTCATCTATTCCTTCCTGTGTGATTGAAAGCCAGTCAAGTGTGTGTCATTCTGTTTTTATTGTCTGGTTACCTGTAATGCTTCCTAAGAAAAGGTGCTTCTTTTATTCTGAAATTCTGTATGTAGCAGTATTCCTATGCTTTCTCCTGCTCTACAGTACAGATGTTTGATTCTTCTGGTTCTGAGCTGGAAAAAGTTGATTGCAGATGGAAATTTGGTTGATAGGGATGTAGCTGCTGATACTTTGCCTCTACTGCAAATAGACAAACTAAGGACTTTTTTTTCTACAGGCATGTTGATTAGACGGATTTAGACACTTTACAGAAATCAACACATTTCTGGTGCCAGGCTGAACCTTCTGCCAGACTGGAAACAGGGGGGCGTAAAACTTCTTGAAAGATTCATGAAATTTCTTTTTTTCTCAAAATGTCTTCTTCTCCTAGTATTATATTTTTAATCAATTTGAAGAAGATACCCAGTGTGTGAATTTCAACAGTTTTGGCACAGCAAACAGACTCAGAAAATAATCAGAGCTATTGGCACTTCATAAGAATCGGTCTGAGCTTTTTGCCTATCACATAGTGTTTAAAATAGTTTCGTGTATATTGCTCTATATGACAAAACTCATAAACTGTAGATTGAAGATAGATATCTTCTACAGTAAACTGCTGAATTGACTTCTTAAAATTGATATATAAATCAAGCTTACTCAGCTGGAGGACAAAGCAAGAAAAAAAATCGATTATAAGGTCTAATAGAGGATTTTGTTGAGGTTTAAGTGACTGCCATGAAATGATAATGAGGTATTTTTGGGCCGTCAATAAGTCGCTATTTACTTCTATTCAAGGACTTAACTTTTTTTTAATAAACTCACTTAATATTGTGCCATCTTCCTTTCTCAAGAAATTTAGTTAGTATTTGTTTACAGCAAGCTGTTTTGCTTTTTGATTGTCAGAACCTTGGAAAATATCAAGGTCAAACATCGAATTGCAAATTAATGTGAAAATGTGTTTAATATACTGATAGATGATCTACTCAAATGTTCCTATTTTTACACTTATAATTTTTTAATTGTAAGAAGAATGAATTTAATGAGCTGAAAATGATAGCTTAGTGTTACTAGTTGGAGTTGGAGCACTTTACTTGAGTATTATGCAGGCTTGCTCACAGAAATCTGCCAATATGATTCAGTCCAGAACTGGGAAAAAAAAGCACCAACCAAGCTAATATTTAACACTTCCAGTCCAGCTGGGCTTCATGTCCAGCTCAAGAAACCATACCATTCACTGATCATCATAGGAGTATTAAAGGAAATAAAGAGAACAAGTGAAAAGTAATTTAATACTGGATAATGTAAATAAGGCTGAAGTTAGTACCAGGTCTAACATCTTTCTCTAAGAAAAAAGCTAGTTTTTTTCCTCTTTGTTGTCTAAATCTCCTCTTCAAAATTCACCCTTCTGTAGAATAATGTTGTAGAATACTTTCTCTCTCTTTGCCCCCTGCCCAATCCCACCCCCTCGCCACTCCCATGTTTTGATTAGAATATGTGTTTTATTGAAGTATAAGTGTTTGGCTCCATGTCCATGACTTCTTTCTCCTTTCCATATTTGAAGATACAAGTCAAATAAAATGTACAGTTAATTATATGGATCTCAAGAAAATCTGTTATGGTGTCTGTTTGTTTAAACAGTGTAAATTATGAGTCTGTGGCAGAACCAAGACATCTTCCTTCGTTAATTTTTACACATAAACCCACAAAATTCGTTAGAAGGTTACATGTAATATATTATCCTAAAGTGGTAATTGCATTGAAGACTTGGACAGTATAATGTCAAAGGAGTTATGTGAGTAAATGTAAACAGAAATGAGTTTGGGACTGATTTAGCAAAAATTATTTTTGCAATGTACTGACTTTAATCCTTCTAGCAGTGCAGAGGCTGGATGCAGGATGGTGGGAAGTGAAAAAACTGCTGATCCATATATTACAGAATGAGGTTAGAAGTTAAGAGACTCAATGTCAGAGTTTGAACAAAGCTAACAACATTTTTCTCCATTTATTTGCTACTCCTGCTCTCATCTGTACTCAGATTCCTGGGGGGAAAAATTAAGTGTTGTGAGCTGTTTGACTTGTCAAAAGAATCATAGCAAATAGAAACCTACAAGTCTGATTTAGCAATTTGCTGTGGTGATCTTAGGTTATCATTGATTATGGGCTCTGAAACCAAGGAAAATGAGCAGCTCCAAAAAAAATCCAAACAGTTAATTAGTGCAGTGCTCTCATTTTTACCTCATATTGTTTTTCAAACCTTACATCCTGTATGCTGTATGTGATGGTGGAGCTGGGAGGGAGAACTGTGTGAGAGCATCCTCATAATGAGTGTCCCAGAGCATGGAGAGTCCCCAGCCAGAAGACAGAATGAGGCTGGGCTGTCAGTCACAATACAGTTTTAAGGTAGAGACAGGATAATTTCAGACAAGATGGAGAACAAAATCACCCAGGCATAGGTCAGATGCCTTTTCCTTCTTCTCCAAGAAATAATTCACAACTTCAGTTTCTGGGCACACTTTGTGGTTTCATCCCTCTCCTTCTCTCACTCTTCTGACTGACTTTTGTGCCATTTCAGTAGGGGAAGCTGAACAAAAGAGAAAATCTTATCCTGCCACGAACTTAAACAGTTGGGGAGGAAACATCTAGTCATTCTGTGCATCACTGTAGATGGATGAATTTTAGCAAAGATCTGTCTTAACTAGTGAGCCTTTGGTGTCTGCCATCAACCAATGTAGTCAGCAAAAATCTAAAGGTAATTTTTTTGGACTGCATCTGGGCATGATTAAGTTAGATAGATCTGTTAGCCGGATAGATTTGTGGCTATTGAAATTGTGGAAGAAGCCTGGCCCTTCTTGACTTCCACATACATCATTCTCATAATGCATATTCATTCCTACCAATACTTAGGACAATACTGCTACCAAACTCAGTGCTTTGAGATGTAACTAGTTTTGATTGTCCAGTGTAAGACATTTCAATTCAATCTGTTGTCCAGATGCAGGAACTGTGCTCAGTATTTGCTGGGACAACAAAAAAAAAAAAAAAAGCATTCAAAGCACCATCAAAGAAAAGTAAGAGCTTACTGGACATTAAAGTTGAATTTCAAACTAACTGCTGGTAATTTTGTTTTCAATGACATCTTTTTGGCGACCTGGGGCTAATAAATTTCTTTTCTCTCCCTTGTTATTTCATAATTTCAAACCTGAAATGTGAAGTATGTTTATTGAGAAACCACTGTGGTCATTGCTTTGAAAGGATGATGCTGACAGTGTAGCTGCTTATTTGTGTGTTGCTTTGCCCAGAATTTGAGCAAGCTAGCCACTGAAGCAGAAAATCACAGCCAGTGTTGTCAAATATTATTGGTGCAATGTGCCTTTATATGTGCCTGGCTGAGCATCATCAAATGGCATTTGACGTGATTCTTTCCCAAGGCCATAATGTGCTGCATACAGCAGACTCAGTTAAATAATTTTTATATTTTGTATTTATACCCACACATATGCATGCATGTGTTTATAATCCATCATGGTGATTTGCATGAATGTGTGAAATATTCCTCCACCTACCCTACTTAATTTTTTCATTTTATATTAATAAGCCACTTTGAAAATCATTCACAAAATAGTATTCTTGAGTTAAATAAGTCTCAATGCATCTAACTATGATATACAGCAGTCATAAATATGTTTTCTAAAGTAGTAAAAATGGCCTAAAACTAGTGATTTAGCAGCTGTTAAATTATGCAAGTGTGGATTTTTTTTTTTCTCAATTACTTCTTGGATGAAAGCTTTCAGACCTGTAAGTTGTTTGTTTGGTTTGTTTTTTGTGGGGGTTTTTTGTTTTTTCTTTTATGAAGCACTGAACTCTTTCTGTTAGCTATAATTATGAGGAAATATAAACAGCATTTGCTGTTCCTGCCCTCAATGCATATCCAGCTCTGTTATGTAACACGTTGTACACAGAAATCATGGGGAAATGCCACAGTGTAGCTAAGCAGCATTATTTTTGAACAAGTTGATGCTTTTAACAGCATTTTAAAAATATTTTTTATTACTTTCCTTCCTTGTTAGGATTCTTCTTTTGAATATTCCTTTTGGAATTAAAAAAACCCAGTATTTCAGGGGCGCTTAATAACATAGATGCCTTAGATGTGCAAATTTGAAATTAAATAGATGTTTTCTTCTCATATTTTACTTATTGCACAAGTCTCCTATTCCAATGAATGATGTAAAGAATAAATGTCAGCACTGAGACCAGACATCTGGTATAGGCAAGACAGAATCACAATGTATTTCTATTGTAGCTGAATTTCAGCTAGTCTAGACTAAATAATAGTGGCATCTTTTCTGCATGCAGGTTTTATTTTTCTGTTCACTGTAGATAGAGACAAAAACACATGCCAAACCATATTGAAAGGTTTGTGTTTCATTGATTGCTGCCTGCAGGGACTGTCCCAGTAATGACTGTGTAACAACTTGGGGTGAAAATGATCTTTCTGTCTAGTCTTGTGGGGAATAACTCCCTACAGGGAAGGACAAAATGGTCAAAGCCTCACTGCTACTTTGCCCTAGACTTGTCTTTTCAGTAAGATTTTGTTCACCATACCTCCTGCTTGCTGTTAGCAGAAAACACAGGGTTTTTTAGCCCTGGCTTATGAAATTATGGTTTTATTAAATCCTCTGCATTATGTTGTTAACTTGGTAAGAAAAACCTCTGCATTAACTTTTATATCAGATAATAACCTAGACTATTTTGTATTAATTCTTCCCAAATCAAATTCCGAGGAAGGCTATATTGTAATAACTTCTTTTTTTTACAAGCTGGAAATTAAGTTTAGTGAGGACATCTTGTCAGACTATTTAGAATTAATCACTTTGTCACCTGTTAGCTCAACTGAATTACAAGTTGGTAATCATAAGTGCACCATTACTGTGCAATATGTTGCCAATGTAATGATTTCTATTTTCAGGTAGTGTGCTTCCAACATCTACAACAAGGTAGTTTCAAGAACACCACTGCTACTTGAGTTTTCTTCTTAATTCTTCAAAATAATTCATTGTTTCAGTGTTCCTTATCTTCCCTTGAAGCATGAAAGAGGGGGAGAGAAGAATAGGAGAGAGAAGGAGAAGTACATGGCAGACAAACTATTCATGAGCTGTTGTCAAAGGTACTGAATAAACCAACCGGATCAGAAGCAAGAGAAGAAACCTTCGATCTTTTCCAGTTATAACAGTATTGGAACATTAGTTCTAAATATTGTCATCAGAGAACTTAGTGTTCTCTTGAAAATATTTTATATCCTAGTAAGTATTGAAATAGAAATAATTATTCTCTAATTTGAGCTCACTGTGGTTCAATATTGTTCCAAAGGAGCACATACAAAACCTGCCACTGCTCAAGTTTTATATACAGTGTTTGTCTAAAGGTAAAGCAATGCATTATCCTTTACAGAATGTATCAGGATTTCCAGACTATCTCTTTTCTAAGGAATATGGCTGTTTTCAACTCTTATTTTAACAGAAAATCACGCTTTCTAAATTCATCCTCTTAAACAAAGTTACTCTTTCTTTCCAGAGGATACATGTTTTATTTTCATAATTTAACCTTTCTGACTTCTAAAATTGACTTGTTCACATTAAATTCAAGCTTCAAAATTGTACTTATTTTATTTGGGCTTTGAAAATGGTAAATATGTTTTTACTGGACATAGTCTGTTACTGGTTTTGGAAGTATCCACCTATGCATGAGAATTGGCATAGTTTTTATAAGCTACCTCTGTGACCATAATTCCTGTGAAACTCTATTTTCCAGAAAGTATGGCATTATTTTATTTATTTTAAATTTTTCTCCATACTCTGGCCCTCTTTTCACCTACCTGCCTTCAAATCATTACAGCTGTGTCCAAGAGATAATTTCATTTCCTTTGTTTTCTAATCACTTGAGGGTCAAGCATTCTTAGTGACATGTTCAGAAAATGTAGTGATGTATCATATATTACTTCTGAGGGTTTAAAGGAGTTTGATTGTCAGTGCCCACTGAACATTGTTCTGTGATAAATAGCAATTCTTTTACATGAGCTAAGTGGTGGTAACAGTCCTCAGCTGAGAAAGTTGTGGATGTAGCACATTTGTTATCACCCAGGTGGAGAACCATAGCTTGTCAGTGTAGTTCTGAAATTCTTAAAGATTTTGTAATTCTATGGAGTTCTTCTGTTGCTTCCTAAGCAAATACACGTTTTCCTTAGATGAATCTGATTTAAGAAAAACAAGAGTTCTCATATCTCAAAACTGACGACTTTCCTCATATGATTTCAGAGTGTGTCAGCAGCACACTAAGCAAGATGTTCTGGAGAACAAATGTGAATTGGTCCACTACATTAGTATTGATTTTTTTGTCCTTTCAAGCTTCCCTGAATAGATGTGGAAGGAACTGCATGAAGCACAAACCAGAAGCCACTGTCAGTGTAAGTGCATTACTTAGCAGTGGTCTGCTTATGTTTAGCACTTGTTTGATATCCAGACAGCAAAAAAATTAAATCAGGGTAAGTATTAAGTCCAGCACAAAGCACAGTCTTCAGCAAAAGCCATTTATTTCATGCTGTCAGATATGACCAGAGTATTGAAAATTTCTTTCTTTAACAGTATAAACATTTTGTCTTTAATTTCATGAAAACAGTTCACCTTAGATGTCATGTAATGGAAAATTTTCTACAACATCTTTCAACTATTGCCTCCCCTCCAAATCCTTGTGGACTATCTGAAAATTGAAAATATGCCAAAAACCCTTAACATCATTGCAAATGTGCTGTTTTGAGACTTGGAGATAATGATTTTTTTCCTTCTCTAGGAAAAAAAGTGTGTGACTTTCACATCTGGAAAATACTTGTTGTCTTCCCCTTGTAAGTCCATGGAAATCTTAAATAACCACTCACCCAATACTTAATTGTTTTGGAATATAGATGTTATAATTAATATAATAAATAATTTCTTGTGTCTGAAGAAAAAGCTTGGAATGACTAATTTTTTTTTCTAATTTTTTCTAATTTAATGATTCTAGAATATCTTTTTTGAAATACCTTGCAGAAATACACCATAAATGTACAAACAGATTAAAGAGGAATTAACTTTTACTATCTTCTCTAATGATTAACAAATGGTTCCATTACTCATAGTTTTGAGTTCCTAATCCTCTTCATGGGTTTTAGAATTGTGTTGGGTGTCTGCAAGTACCAAAGAAATATATCGGTTACAGGAAGTTGTTCTGGACTAAGTGGATCAGGAATGTTATGTTTTGGAAGAAAACCTTGTTTATTACCAATCACATAATCAGTGCTGCATCCAGTAACGGACTGAAAAAGGAAACCAGGATAAACAACTGTAAGAACAGATGGCAAGAGAAATGGTTAAAGGCAGTCAGATTTTGTAGAGCTAAATCTTTTTAATTTGGGAATACTTCTCCTGTACCTTGTACATCTTGTGTGAGGATTAGACTTAGAAGTTTCTTGATAAAAAAAATTACCAGCCTGAAGAGAAAATAGCCCCACAGAATATTGAAATTTTACTGTACGGACAGTAGGTGGATTTGTAAAGAGACTAAGAGCAAGTTGACTCATAAAATCCTGTATCAATTAATCATTTAAAGATATTTAAATCCTGAAACATGTATAAGCACTAAATTTCAGCATCTTATCCAAATCATTAATTTAGCAACTTTGCTTAGGTTAAGCCTGGTTTTGATGAACTGATTTAATATTTCAGTACAGATATTTATAGCCATATTTTTCAGGCATCCCATTCAAATTTAAAATGATTTTCCAGACTTAAAAATCAAATACTAATGGAATTGTCCATTAAGTTACTATAGAAACACTGGATAGTCAATAATAAAGGATTTGGGGGATGCATATTAAAGAGTGAGATACTCTTCAGTTCAATTGAACTATAGGAAATTGCCTTGATTGAATTTTTTATGCTTTTATTTTTCATGTATTTATTAAAATAAACTCTAATTAAGCAGTAAGATAGCTACTAAAGGAGTTTAAAACATTTCTGATGGAAGAAGAGAATCTAACATCTAATATTAAACAAATGCTAAGTTAGCAAAAAAGTTGTCTGAAGGAATCTGTGGCCATTTTAAGCATGTGATGACCTTCAGCATTATTACTTTTGTAAATTATATTCTTTTTCAGTAAGAGGTGGAGGAAGGTCTAAGGCTGCAACTTTGGGTAGTTAGAAGAAAATTATGTTAGTTTAGGTCCAAAAGTTGGTCTGCCTTGTATTTTTTCAGGAAGTTCAGATGAAATTGTGCTATGCCAAAACTACAGTTCTGAAGAGAGCTGAATTTGTCAGAGGCACATAAAGCTGCTTCTCTGTTGCTTATTACTCAAGGGCTAAAGTTGGACTGTTTGTGAGTTTCTGCGGTTAGATTTGAACAAGATACTACATATGGTGGAAAAAATGGCTGTAACCCACAATACTTTGGCAGTTTTCCTGTAACTGAGTGGAGATCTTTCTCTGTTTGTCCTTGTACTTTCCTTTTGAAGTGAGCAACAGGTGAGTGTGATATTCAGCTCTCATTAAACATGATGCTTCTTTATTTACTTCGAACCCCCACCACTAAAAGGTTGAAGTCACATACATCAAGCTAGTTTTTCAAGTTTGCACTTTGGTGTGTTGATAACTAAATAAAAGATCACCTGGTGGGAGACTTTGATTGCCTGTCAAGGCCAATCAGGAGTCACTGGCAGAGAAAACACTTATTCCAGCAAAGTATTCCTAGTGTAGATATGGTCAAGTAATCACAAAGACTCTCTGAGATTAAAAGAGCCTCCATGCAGGGTACTGTATTTGTTAGCAGGCATGGAGACAGTGATTTTGCTGACTTATCTACCATTCTGAGACTGCTTTACTCAAAGGATAAAGGTGGACTTACTCTTCGTCTTACTCAGTTGATGGCAGGGTAAAAAATGTATTTTTAAATCATGTTTTCCAATATGATAATGGTGATACTTTAAGGAATGATCAGAAGAAGGAAGTAAACATCTTGCCTTCATTCTTAAAGCAAAGCAAAAAGATCATGGGCAGAGTGCATGAAGAAGGAAGTCATTGCTGGCAGTTTTCTTCCGTAACCATTGAAAACTAAGGTAGGTCACCTTTGAGTGGCGAATACTTGCATTTTGGAGCTCCAACCAAAGCTCCAGATTGGAGGCATCACATTTATTGCTCCAAGGTTACAGGAATACAGAATTATTTTCTTTCTAACCTATGAACAGGTATGTTTTCTCCTGAATGAAAAGTATTTCTCTGTGATCTGTGTTCTTTACTGAAATTAAAAGTAAAAATTAATTAGGTATCTTATGATGATGCTGTGATTTCTTTTTGTTTTGAGCCTGCTGTAAAACCAGCAGTCTGCTCTCATCAGAAATTCAGTAGTTGGGCTGAATTTTAGCTCAGCTACTGCTTAATGAAATTTGATTACTATTGTATAGGAAGCAAAGCACTCATGAAGGATCAAGTGTCAACTTGTTTAAACGCTGTAGAAACTTGAAACAAAAAACACTGTCCCTATCTGAAATAACTTTTTGGTGAAGAACATGTTCCAGATAAATACTGCTTTAAGTCTTTCAGGAATGTGTAGGGAGGCAGTGAACTGACCCTCTCCATGATGGTTCCCAGATCACAGGTAGCATCATGAAAGGGAGGATGACTAAACTTCTGCTGTGTTGCTGCAACACTTTGTAAAGTCATAGGCAGAAAATCATTATGGATGATCATTATGGATCAAGCCTGGCTTGCTGGCAATTTTGGCAGTCCACACTACTGCTAGCGTGGATTTGTAATGTCATGATCTAGACACAAATAAATAACACATGTCATGTTATTTTTATTTATAATTTGTGTTATGATCTAGACGCAAATTATAAATAAATAATGTAGCAGAATTTGGGAGCTTTTTTCCCAATCTGTCTTCATTATTTTATTGTTAATTTAAGCCACAGGTAAGCAATCAAAGCTTAATTAGAAAATACAGGACTGTTGCAATGTGGGAAAGTTACATATGATTACTGAAATCTACCTTTTTGTATTAAAAAAGGTGCAAGTACAAGAAAGCTGCCATTGTCTTTAGCAGTTATTTGTTTGATCTGTCCAGGCAAAAAATTGCCTAGAGACTTCATGGAGGTACTTGCAGATTATGGCAGCCAAAAAGTGAAGGTGTGAGGTGGAATATCTTAGACATTGTCACTGTTTAAATGCGTATTTGCTGCTGAAGACAGTTTCTTTCCTTGGTGAGAAGATAGATGAAGTGGAAAAATCTATAAAGTATTCTCTACGACACTGTGACTTGTCATTAAAGGGGGGGGGTGGTGGTAGCAAAACATTTTTGAGTGCATAAACTCTACACTGCACTCTACTCTGTTAGAATGTGAGAAAGGAAGAATATGTGTGGATTTCAGTGGATTCCAAAAAAATTTTTCCAGTTAGCCATTTTTCTCTGGCTTCTGTATTAGTTTCAGAATTATTTGCATAATGTCATTTTCTCTGCTTGGTTTAATAAAAATTAAATATAAACACAAACTTGAAATTACTTTTGTGGTAATACAAAAATCTGGTTAGTTCAGAGAGTAAATTACCATATAAAGAAGGGAAGTAGAATTGGAAAAAATGTACATGGGGAGATAAAAAACTTGGGTTACAAGATACTATGAAAAGTGAATGCTTTGCATTTAGGTCAGCCTGTTTTAACTTATCAAAAACGTGTCAAAATTCAACCAGCTTTCAGCTACTGTAATGAAATTTGAATGAATTTTGACTGTTCTGATCTAGAGAAACATTTTTGGTTACATAGATTGACAAAACATTTGTGAATAACAGTATACAGACACTTAAAATAATAGGCTGTCCCTTATCCCAGTTCTGTTAT